>NW_026096053.1:10000000-14890032 GCF_023614345.1 Adelges cooleyi | reverse complement strand
CTATAAACAGGCAATAAACAAGAAATACATTTAAAAGATAAAGTCTCATCTTTATTTTACTGTGTAATGCATCTTTATATTTAGTGTATTTTAAGAAAAATCCCATATTCACGTTGTTGACGCTCCATAGTTGTATTATTATTAATTGATTAATTATATACAAATTATTCCAAACAATTTTACATAAAATGGTAAACAAATTTGATATGCATTTTTACTTATTACAGTACGGATGAACGCCATATTAACTTAAGCACTGTTAAGTAATATCTATTTTTTTAAATTTAATATTGCTACTTTTAAATAATCTTAGTAAAACGTACCCGTTAAAATAGTCTAGTAGACGTATGGTCAATACTTCAGTTTATATCGTTAAACAATGTTTTTCTTATATAAGATTAGTCTTATTATTTTAGCATCTCTTACGTTATTGATTTTCCAGATATTATATGTAAGATAATACTGATTATGAAATGAAAATAAATGGATTCAGCTGTTCTTAATCAACTTTCTGATTTAAAATTTTTGAATTCAACATATTTTATTTTAAAGTTCTTATAAACACTCTTATTATAACATATAACCTTATAAGTTCTAACAATAGTGAGTAAGTACTAATAAAAAGTTTAGTAGTATACAAATTATTTTATTTAATAGTTATTAATTAAAAAAACAACCATAGTCTGATCGTTTAATGTTTGCGTGACACAAACTCTAATTATATTCCCCAGAACAAAACGCAAGTGAGTTTTGTTATCAATTTAAGATGTAATGTAACTGAATCACAAATTATTGGTCCATATATTTATGAACGGAATCCCAATGATAAGAAATAACTGTTTATAACGAATAAAATGCCAACGTTGTTGACATTTTTTTTTAATATTTTTTTTATAAAGTGCTGGTGTATATTGAACTAAATGAACTTTAAAATTAAGCATGTTTTTTTGGAAAAATAATGGAATTAATAAATCTTTTTTCCTAAAAGTTGCGTAAAATTTGTCTTTATATGTTTTTAACCGTAGTGATTTGAATTAAAATTAGACTCTTAGTAGAAGTATATAAAGTATAATGAATAGTTAAAATATACTACATGTTAGATTGGTTTTATATTTATTCTAATAAAAAAATAATTTTCAATGAAAAAAAATACTGCGAATACATGAAAACAACAATATGCATATAGTAGGTACCGACTTATTTAGGCCAAAAAATACTTGTGTTCATTGAAATATTTTCGCATTCAAAACATTTGTACAAATAAGAACAATCCCATCGACAACAGCAGCAGAAAACACCAAAACAATTTCATTTTACCAGCAAACGATTAGATTTTCAATTCAAAACTACCCATCGATAAAATATCTGTTTGACACATTTCTTAGCGTGGAATAATATACCGTTGGTTTATGAAATACAATTTACAATCGGTTAACGTGTGTATATAAATTATTCAGTACATAAACTACTCAAAATCAGTTTTAAATATTACTGAAACTCAACTCCAAATTGCGTTCAAAACTGGGTTTAAATACTCGAAAGCCTAAAATATAGGTTAGATGCATCATCAAATATTTTCTATACAAATCTCTAAAAGTAACTAGGGGGCCTATGTTCCATGCCTTAGACTCCCAGTCCTTAGTATAGCTCTCATAGCAGCCAAAGACTTCATTTAAAAATGTACTGTATTTTCAATAACCAGAAAGAAAATCGATATTGCTGGTTAGTGGTAACCGATCTACGGTTACGAATGTAGGATTTAATCATTCGGCTACACGAAAAATCACGAGTAAAAAAACCAGTACAGTGGGGTCGGGGTATAGTGGGGACGGAGCATAGTTGAGTCGGGGGATAGTGGGGACGGGGAGGTCACAGGTTTACAGGAATTTTTATATCTGAAAGTGATAAAATCACTTTCGAAAAAAAGCTTCGATGCAAATCGGTAGTTAGTATTTTCAAGCCAGTACAGTCCAAACCAAGCACAGTATAAACCAGCAAAGTTAGAAAGTTTTAAATTAAGGTTCTGTATTTTTACAAATGAGCATCAAACCATTTATTTGAAAGTGATTTTATTCAATTTTATCACTTTTATTTATAATAATTCCTGTAGACCTGTGACCTCTCCGTTTCCTCATTGCTATGATTACATTATGCCTATACTCTACTGTACTAGTCATCTCGGATAAAACTATATTCATCATATAATATGTGCTATACAAAATGTTACGCACAAAATAATATTATATATAAATCATTTATACTAATTGTAATATTACATAAATCTTTACATAATCTCTACAAAGTCTATACATGTTAAGCCTATAATTTTCGATAGTAATATAATATTGATATTGTCTACAAAAAGTTTAGTCATGTTTGTCTTGTAAATCTATTGTGGTTTATCGTAACATACAAGTTGACACCATATTTTACACTAGTCTACGTATGTAAAGGTGTTTTTAAATATGTATATTATACCAAAGTATTATTATGTACTCAATTGTCAAGAACAAATAAAGAAACAAAAAAACACGGTACCGCCTAGACTACCTACAAAAGCTATGCATGTGAGCACCAAGAAATAATACCCTGTAGAAATAGTGTTACTAAAGCATGACGCAAATGGCAATGTTATTTAAAAATAACAGAACGTGCATGTTTTAAAAAAACACGTGTGCCGGATAAAACATTCGTTAGCAATAAACAATTTTGTTTAGCGTTTCAAGAAATAATTGTCAAATATTCCTGATATTTTTTTAGCACAATAAATCAAAATGTTAAATTTATTATTATACCGAGCTTTAAGTCAGAAAATCATTGATGAATATGTTTTTTATTAAAAGCAACCCGTTCAAATAGTAAAATAAGTTGGACACAAGATGGACTGTGTGCTACCTATAAATTAAGATGATAAGTGACTTTCCCAAACATACAAAGTAGGTACAACGAAAACCATGGTTTATGTACGGGTACAATACATTTCTAGTTGGGCTGAGTTATTAAAAATTGTATCAAATTTTTTTCCAGTATTTTAAATATTAATTACTGAACATTAATTATTTTTAACACGTTATAAGGTACATTTCCATTAGGTTTTTTAGTAACGCTTTCGATTTTTTTGGATGTATGCCAAAGCAGACAAAAAAAATTAAATTAAAAACCAAAAATGACACCTACTTGAGTATGAAAACTTAATAGTGTCATTCTGATTGAAATCTCAATGTGTACAAAAAGATTAAGAAAAAATAAAAGTTAATTTCTTATTAAACCCTATGAGATATTGAGTTTTACACGATAAAATTAATATCCTGTATATGTATATACTCGGAACATCAAAGGCCATTAGGTGACGTTTAACACATTAGTGTCATATTTAAAGGCTTTAATTATTAAGTTTCGTACTATTTTTGTGCCATTTAAATAAAATATTTAATTTTTATTTTTATTACTTGTTTAAAAATGATTCTATACTATTAATCAAGCTTAATCATTTCCACAATCTATGTTATGATATTAAAAAAATTATGATTTTTGGAGTTAAATCCAATTATTATGTTATTTTTGCTTAGAAAATATGTTATTAGGGTTTTATAAAAGTAAGAGATATACTATTTTTTCAATATTATATCAATTATAGAAAATATGAGGTTTGATTAAAACCAAATTTAAAAAAGTTTTTCATCTAGTATGTTATGTCAATGTTATGGTATGAATCATAAAAACATATTCTGTTTTCAGCTTTGATGAGGAGCAAAAAGTTAGGTATTAGATTTACGATGATGTACTTTATTTGCTTCGTATCTGTACCCACGATAAACTACTCATTTATAATTTCGAAGCAGCATATTAAATCAATGTAAATTAAGATAAAATACATAAAAAGGAATTTCGCAGCCAAATCCAACACGATATGTTATTTTTTAAAAATAAATTCAATTTTAATACGAATTTTCAAAACATATTTTTTCTCGTAGCCTACGTGCATAGCTCGTGTAGGTACAAAAACACCAAAGGTTGTTATGTACATATGTAGGTTATTGTAAATATTGTCCACCTTTATACTATTATAAGCCACAATAGCTTTACAAGTAAAGCATGATTTTGTAGATAATATCTAGATTATATTACTATTGAAATGTATACTTGCTAAATGATTTGTTCTTAATATGGTATAAACAAAAACTACTTCACCCTCAAAATCGGAAAACCCCAAAAAATTTGATAACAGCTGTGAACACATTAGCATAATAGCTAATGCTTGATAAATATCTAAATAAACAATTGACACAACAATATATTTTGTTATTATAGTTTTGATGATTGTCCTATTCTATGAAAAATGTTCTACTATTTACCTTAAAAAATATGTTATTATAATAAAACATGTTTTTTATCAAAACACTTATTCGCCATAAAAATATGTATTACTTTACTTTACGCCAAAGTATTGTTTCAAAATAGCAAAAGCGTTCTAAAGCAAACTAAAACTTTTAATAACATACTGTTGTTTGATAAAATATTATTTACATTATTAGCATGTTATTCTTCGAGAATGCACTATAAATATAACTTACCAATCGATAATAAAATTACTTTTAGCTTTTTTAACTGAAATTTAAACACGTACTTTAAAATACTTACGAAGATTAAAAAAAACAGAATATGAATATAAAATACATTTTGGTTTTGTGTTTTACTATACATTTCTTGGGTCAAACTGTTGCGTACATGCGCACAGTTCAAGAAGCGGTAAGAATCATGCAAACTGAATAAACGGTTAGGTTATTATCTTCTTATAAATTGTATTTTTTTTTTTAATTAAAAATATGGTTAGGTTAGATTTTTTTCGTTAAGTTTCCTTTGTATGTAGATTATTAGCTTCGATGCAAAGCGAGAAGGTATTTTAAATTTTACCTAGAATTGCGTTGTATGTTTTATTATTGTAAGCAAAGTTGTGCATCATTCAAATAAAATGTTCTCTAAATAATCATCTAGATAACAAATAAATATAAACATATTAAAAGTTATTCGAAACATTTTTATTATATTTATAACAATTGTAGCGTTTAAATTTACTTACCTTTTAAGACTTTGGGTTATACCCAGCTATAATTTTTAATGATGTGTTTCAATGTTTTTCAGCTTAGAGACGATTCAGCAAGAGACCGTTTTGTAATAAGTAGTAACGATAATTCAAGCCAGAGAACTCCTCTTACTGTGGCTCAATTATTGGAAATTCTGGGAGAGACAAATCATGTGGATGAATATCTCAGAGAAAATGAAACGCCAAGGACCGCGTTAGGTAACCATTTAATTTACTACATTTAGCATATAATAAAAGCTTTCTCTAGAATTTATGCAAAGCTGTGGGGCAGGAGATTTTAGGAAGTATTTTCATTCGAAAAAAAAAAAATGAAACATACATTTTACTTTTTTTTTATATAAAACTTGATAAATATTATTCTAAGACAAAATTTTATCACTGTAGGCCGGAAAATGTAAAAAGTAGTAGAACGATTCATATTTGAAAACTGACTTTTGTCAACATTTTTCTTGGGAAACTACTTACGAGTTTGCTTATTAATACATTATGAACAGACATTCAAAAGTTACGCAGCTAAATTTTACATTATTTGTTGTAATAACTATGGTTATCTTAACTGGATTTTAACTTGTTATAAAAAAGGCCAACAGCAATCATTTTAATTTAGTTTATGCCTTTTTCCGACATAAAACATTGTTTTTAAAAATAAACGTTGTATCTATGGAGAACGTTAACATAGTCATATCAGAAAATCCAAATATTGCTAATTAAATAATCGTTACTCAAACAACATTCCACAGCTTTTATCTGTCAAAAAATATTTTTATTAACTATTTCTCAAATAAGTTGGTTTTATTTTTAATTACAATTTGGGTGTTAAAAGTTACTCTGGCCAAGTGTAAAAGAGAAAAAATGTGTTATGTAGATAGTTAATAAAGTAACTCTCACTCTAATGTTTAAGGCCAATGTATGGTGGGTAGTGTAACTATGGTTCTTTAATCATTTTCCTGGATACTGGATACATTGTAATGACTCAACAACAATAGTGTTACCTATTCATTGTTTGTTTTAGATACTGTAAATAATAAAATATTCGGGAATATCCTGTTTTACATTTGCGGCAAAAAGAGAACGACAATAAGAGAATATTTTAAACTTTTTTATTAACGCATAATTTTGTAAGTATAATTTTAGAAATATTATTCGAATAAGGTTTTACACAATTCTAAATGTAGGCAAACCATGAAATAGGCAATTTGCTATTAAATAATAATAATAAGTAATGCATTGTTAATAATAAATAGTATAGTATAGGATATATCTCTGTATATCAAATAGTATAGTAAATTCATCTTTGTGTCTTAAGTATTTTATTTTTTTAAATAAATTAAATAATGATTATTAAATTAATTTTGAATAAGTTACTTTGGTTAATTTTCTATTTTCGATTAACTTATTCGCAAAAAACATACTTAGGCCATGAACCTAGCATAGATTATAACACCTAACATCTATAATATTATTCATTCGTGGTTTTAGATCAATTAAATAAAGTAAGGGCGTGTCAGTAGAAGATTTTTTAGGACCGAGACAATGATTCAATACGTTGTGTTGGGCTATTATTTTTGTTGCTACTGTTATTATAAAATATTAATTTTTAAATCGTTTAAGAAATTATAAAATGTAATGTACTAATAAAATATAATAAATATGGGTTGAAAATATAAAATTGTTTTTTGTAATTATTTGAAATACAACCGGGATGGTTACTTTTCCTCTTATAAATATCTTCGGGTTTTTTTAAATCCGGTAGCCCATAAAATTAATATTTATGTTCGCATTGCTCGATAGGTGAGTACACCGACAACTAGGCACAATGACATGTTTTGAGATAATAAGAAAAGACCGGCTTTTATAACCTAAACACTAATGAATCCCTCAAAAATATATAGAACAAAATACTAGTCTGTTTTGTTATAAAGGGCTGTCGCCAAATTTTTACCGAGCCTACAGAAATAATCGGAAAAATAAGTGACTATTTGAATACAACCAGTAGAAACTCAAGCTTGGATCTAAAGTTTCTCATTTACAAAAGGCTAAAATGGTATGCTAGTAAGTATAAACTATTAGGCAAAAACCATTCAACAACACGATATGGTATTTTTTTTAAATAAATTCAATTGTAATAAACATTTTCAAAACATATTTTTTCTCGTAGCATATATGCAAACCTTGTGTAGTTAGTACATGCGATTTAACAGGTTTTTTTGTTTGTTGTTTGTTTCGGACCACTGAGTAGATGTTAATACTTTAACAAAACATACACATAAAAAAACACTTTAACATACGTAGACAATTGTAAATATTGTCAACTTTATATTATTATAAACCACGCAATAGCGTTACAAGTAAAACATGATATTGTAGTTAATATCTACAATCTGGATATGTCTGGATAATATTACTATTGAAATGTTTACTTGCTAAATGATTTGTCCTTGTGGTATAAACAAAAACCACTTCTTCAATCTTAAAATCGGAAAACCCCAAAAAATTCGATAATAGTTGGATAGAGTCGAAATTAATGAGCATAGGAAATTCGTTTTTATAACAGCAATTTTTATTTGGATTGCAATGGATTGCTAACAGGATACCAATCGAAATTCTTTAATTTTTAAAAAAATAATCTAGCTTTTACAATAAGGCGGTTAATATGAGCTAACATCTATTGAGAATGCACTATAAATATAACTTACTAATAGATAAGAAAATCACTTTTATCTTTTTAAACTAAATTTTAAACACGTATTTTAAACTACTCAAGAAGATTAAAAAAACAGAGTATGAATGTAAAATACATTTTGGTTTTGTGTTTTACTATATATTTCTTGGTTCTAACTGTTGCTTTCAATAGTGGTACAGCTGATAAAGTGGTAAGAATCATACAAACAGAAAAAACGGTTATCAACTTGTAAATTGTATTTTCTTTTTGTTTTTAATTAAAAATATGGCTAATAGATTTTTATCTATAAAGTTCCTCTTGTATGTAATTTTTTTAAATTTTACCTAGCATTGGGTAGTATGTTTTGTTATTGTAAGCAGAGGTGTGCTAAAATATAACAAAGCTCCGGGCGAAGACATGATAGGAGCCGAACTATTAAAAAAAGGAGGGGAACTAATTATTAATGATAAGAAAAAACTAAATATATGGTGTAACGAGAGGTAATCAATGAGATCAAAACAGAAGTTTAGAGATCTAAATAATCATCTAGATAACATATACGTTCTACAGCAAGCTAAAATGCTTAAAAACATACTGTTGTATGATAAACATTTATTTTCATTATTAGCATGTTATTCTTCGAGAATGCACTATAAATATAACTACCAATCCATAAAAAAATAACTTTTATCTTGTTTAATTGAAATTTGAACACGTATTTTAAATCGCTAAAGAAGATTAAAAAAAAAGAATATGAGTTTAAAATACATTTTGGTTTTGTGTTTTATAAATTTCTAGGTTCAAACTGTTGCGTTCGGAACTCCTTCAGCCGATGAATTGGTAAGAATCATGTAAATTGATCAAACGGTTACTTATCATCGTGTAAATTGTATTTTCTTTTTTTTTTTTAAATTAAAAATATGGTTAATATGTATTTTTTTTTTATTAAGTTGTATGTAAATTTTTGAAATTTTACCTAGAATTGAGTAGTATGTTTTGTTTTTGAAAGCAGAGTTGTGCATCATTCAAATGGAATGTTATCTATATAATCATCTAGATAACATATAAATATAAACTTATTAAAAGTTACTTGAACAATTCATATTATAGCGCTTAAATTTACCTACCTCTTAAGACGTTAGGTTATATCCGGCTATAATTTTTAATGATGCGTTTCAATGGATTTCAGGCTATAAACAATTTTGTAGCACAAAGTAACCAACATTCAGGCCTGATAAATGCTCTTACTACGGCTGAATTATTGAATATTGTGGGCGAGAAATATAAAAATTATGTGCATATTTATCTCGGAGCAAACCATAAGACAAGAGACGACTTAAGTAACCATTTGATTTACTACATTTATCATATAATAAAAGACTTCTCTAGAATTAATGCAAAGCTGCCAAGCAGGAGATTAAGGAAGTATTTTCATTCGCAAAAAAAAAAAAATTAAACGTATACATTTTTAAAAAAATTATTAAAACTTGAATGAAGTATTATATTTACAATATTTTTAATTATTCTTCTTGGCATAGAGATTAAATTTTCACAAAAAACATACTTAGGTTATAAACCTAGCATAATAGATTATGACATCTAACATCTATAATATTTATCAATGATGGTTTTAGATCAAATAAATGATGAGCTATTCTCGAATATGGTGAGATTCATTTGCTACCATAAAGCCATGCCAGTAAAAGACTTTTTATGTACGAGACAATGATTCAGTACGTTATGTAATGGGATATTATTCTTGTTTCTAATAGTATTTTAAAAAACTTATTTTTAAATCGTTTGTGAAATTAAAAAATGTAATGTATTAATAAAATATAATAAATATGGTTTGAAAATATAAAATCGTTATTTTGATTTATTTGAAATATAACAGAAATGGTTACTTTTCCTTTTATAAATGCCATATGTGTTCCAGGTTTTTTAATTCCGGTAGTCCATAAAATGTATATTTATGTTTGCATTGCTGTATAGGTGATTACATCTACAACTAGATACGATGAAATATTTTGAGATAATAAGAAATGTGCGGCCTATATAACCTTAGCACTAAGGAATCTCTCAAAAATATTTTAAACAAAATACAAATTATTAAAGGGCTGTTGTCAAATTTTTACCAAGCCTAAAGAAATATTAGGAAACATAAATGCCTATTTGAATACGACCAGTAGAAACACAAGTTTAGATCTAAAGTTTCTCATTTAGAAAAGACTAAAATGGTATGCTAGTAAGTAATCAACTACTTACACTGTGTCATGATGATTTTAAGCAGAAACCATTTAACCATGAACGACAATTTAAAAAATAGAAACTAAAATATTAGAATGTTTTTTATTTATTTTCAACTGGACAGAAAAGAAAGAAGTTCCAGCCCGCCTCTCAAAAAAATCATCCTATCAAAGTGAATATATCTATACACTGTGGCTAAGTGTGTTTTATGGCTCATACAGTAACTGTTCAAGGGTTAAGCAATATAAAAAAAACAGATGTATGAATATATTTTTTTTATTAAAAACAAACCCAAAAAAGTGTCATACTATTAAAATTACTTAAAATTTTTATTTCACCTAAATTATTCAGTTTTAAGATTTAAACTGCGCTAAAAGTATAGGATGCATAAAGGTGATAGTCATTTATTTACATTGCAATAGTCATTGTAAGAAACAACAAGTTTTTAATAAAAAGTTAACAATATATAACTATACAAATTGTGGGAAAATATTGTGTTCAGTTTTAAAAATTGTATCGTTAATCGTTTTGTGCAATTAAGACATTTAAGCTAAATAAGTTGAATACATAAAATATTAATGATCAGAAATAAAATAGTTCAAAGGTTAAATTCCAAAAAGAAACCACAAAACAAAATACGTTAAGATTAATAACTTGTTTTTGAAAAAAAAACAATAAGTTATTTGAATAAAAAAAAAATAAAAATAAGAACTGTTTTTGAAAATTATGCAGATTTTTATGATTTTAAAGTATGTGATATCCACAGGAATTAATCATTTGTTTTCATTACACCAGTCGCTGTAAAAATCATTTGCTTATTATTTCAAGATGTTTAAGAAAAAGTATTATGTTCGCAATTTATAATAAGTATAATAGCAAATTAAAAAATATATTTTTAATTATTGTAATATCAGTGTTCTAAAACGCGAGAGAATAAATGGTATAAACATTTAGGTACAAAAATGATAAAACAAAATATTTTTTTTTTATAACGTTTTTATGAACTCACAATCTTGTTTGTCGTTCCGGGTGGAATCTTGCAACTCAAATTTCGAGCACTTCCCGATTAGCTATCCGGCTGAAACTTCCAGGGTAGCTCACAATTCGATGACAATGCATTATTAATCCACAAGAAAATTCCACTCCTAAGGGGGTTAAAATGGGGTCGATTTCTTATCCGTCGTTCCGGGGGAATCTTGCAATTCAAAAAGACTTATTTCTCACCTGTCAGCAAAAATTATGCGTGGTGCGTTTGGGCGTGAACGGTGCTCGGATATGAGCGGTACCAGGTTCAAACCCGTTCCCATCATTAAACTTTTTTGCATTTTCTTACAACTTTTATTCAACTTTTATGATAATTTATATAGTAATTACTACTTAATTTCAACTTTTATGATAATTTATACAGTAATAAATTTAAAATTATAAGCTTTTAAATTGATTACTAATTCTTATGATAATCCTTCTGACCATGCAGCAATAACATTGTACATTTAAATGTTTAGATACGTACGTACGAAAACGAAAAAGAACAAAATAATTGAAGTAGATTAAAAAATTAATCTAAAAATAACGTTTTTATGCGCCTTTAAAAGTATAAAATAACCCTCCGGGGGTCTTGATAACCAAATAGGACAGATGAACTAGAAAAACGTGGGGCGCATCTTTACTACTTTACACGTCTGAGTATATAACAACATTCTCTTCTCATTAATAACTACCTTAACTCATAATTCATGCACAATCATCTTTTCTCTTCTAAATAAAATAATACTTAATGACATGTCATGTAAAATTGAGCACCACATTACTTTAAATGTTAAGCAAGTAGGTAGTTAACTAAAAATTGAAGAAACCTACATAAAACAAACTTTGGAGAGAATAGCAATTAAGTCTTTTCAATTTGCAATGAAATTTAAGGCAAGTGGCACGGAAATCCATTAAATTTCATTCCCAAAAAAAGTCATACTATCACTTTCTGATCCGTTCGGTTAGAGAGACAACTTAATGCATTAGCATGAAAGCTTAGGTTTTAATATCTAAGTAGAAAGATGCGCCCCACGTTTTTCTAGTTCACCTGTCCTATTTGGTTATCAAGACCCCCGGAGGGTTATTTTATACTTTTAAAGGCGCATAAAAACGTTATTTTTAGATTAATTTTTTAATCTTCTTTAGTTATTACTTTAATAAAATAATATACTTAATTTTTTTGAAACAAATTTTATTTTGATGCTTGTGTTTGAATGCATTTTAGAATGTCATTGTTATAATATTTGTGGCGAGTACCTATTTTTTTTTTTAATTCACATACAGTTAATGTATTGCGTTTTCGAAAATGTCTTATAATTATAACTTATTACAAGAAGTTTTTGTAAAATCATTTATCGTCTAAATTGTAATCCAATATTGTATTATTATTTTTTTTATCAAAACTAAGCTGCTTTTTACAGCGATTGTTGTAATGTAAACAAATGGTAAGTTCTTATAGGTATCACAAACTTTGAATATTATAAGAATCTTCGTATTCTATAAATACAATTTGTATAGTTTTATTACTTATTTTTTACCGAAAATCAGTTGTTTTTCTTAAAATATTTTGTTTTGCAGTTGTTTTTGTATTGAAATGTATGACCCATTTTATTTCTTGCACGGTAGCATCTTGATGTTTCAATAATCATACAAAGTACACAACAGACTGTTGAAATGTAAACAAATGACTGATAACTGTTGGCCTACATTTTTAAGTTTTTACATAATAAGAACAGTTATGTGTATACTATACAGTAAAACATTTTATAGATTTTATTCTGTTGTTTGGGAAAAATAAGTTTTTTGTTTGAACGTATATTATATTTCCATTTTAGATAATAAAGGAATCTCTGAATGTACCAACACAATAATTATAAAATGTGTTAATTAGAAAAACAAGATGTCCATAGTGATGTAATTTGGATTAGATTACATAATTTTTAAACATTCGAATATTCGAATAATTGTATAATAATATACATTTCGAATAAAATTGTAATTCCTACTTTTATTGATATTCAATAATGTACAAAACCTAAATTATAACTATTTTTATAATATAACTGGGTGCTGTGATATTTTAGCTTTGTATTTTCAATTTTTTTTTTGGTATTTCGAATGTTTTACTATATTACATGGTGCAATGGAAGAAAAATTATAGTTTAAACATTTAAGTACACAAATAACAAAACAAAATACTTTTAAAACCAGCTTGTTTACGAAAAAAAAACTATATCATTTCTGTAATAGTAGTTTTTGAAATGTTAAAACTTAATAATGTACGAGTATGATACCTACAGTTGGTTGTCATTATTTATACTACAACAGTTTTTGTGAAAAACAACTAGTTTTCGAAAAGTTAGAAAATAAAATTATAGAAATAGTTGAAAATGTATTGTATAATGTAAGAAAATAAATCGTTAAAAATTTGTGTGAACATACGGATAAAATAAACTTCATAACTCATGTTGAACGCATATTATATTAATGATTAAACTTATAAGGGTTCTGCATGTATTTTTATGACTAAAAGGGTGAAATAACATCATTTATATTATTATGTTATGTGGTTATACCTTATCCTCAATTGCTCAATAATCTACTGAGTTAATTAAGAAATTTTATTTTTATTTTACATAAGGTTTTTATGCAATAGAATCTTAATATTTCATCATTTTTTTTTTACACCCCCCCCCCCAACATGGGTTTTTTGTGAATAACTCTGTATATATAAAATTATTGAAAATGATGTGCTTTAAGAATTAGCGGATAATTACATTATAATGTATAATTATAAAATCATCTAATAATTAGGAAAGGTGCAGTTTAGTATTTACATTTTTATCTGCGCGCACTTCCCTTCTTATCCTACCTTTTGAAATCTTATAACACTAAAAATAGTTGTTAAAAACTGGTCATACAAATTTAGTACATTAGTGTGATGTTTAGATGCTTTAATTATATATTTTTGTACTATTTTTTTGCCATTCAAATAAAAAATGTAATTTGTATTTTGATTATTTGTTTAAAACATTTTCAATACCATTAAACAAGCTTAATCATTTCGATGACCTATGTCGTGATACAAAAAAAGAATGTTTTTCAGAGTAAAATTATCATGATAGTTTTAGCTCAGAAAATATGTTATTAGGGTTTTGTAAAAGTAAAAGATGTACTATTTTTTCAATATAAAATATAAATTATAGAAAATAAGTGGTTAGTTAACAACCAATCTAAAAAAATTAGTTATCTGGGGTGTTTTGTCAATATTATGGTTTTGTCAACCATACAAACATATTCTGTTTTTTAGCTTGGATGAGGAGCAAAAAATTAGGTATTAGATTTACGAAGATGTACTTTATTTGCTTCATATCTGTACCCACAATAAACTACTTATTTATAATTTCTACATTGGACAATGCCGCACCATACGCGTAGCTGTACAACGAACTCTTTACCGACAACATTTGATAGCTAGGCTAAGCTAGCCTTTTTGACAACTACGAGCCACGCTGCACCGCCCGTGGTTGATCGCTGTGTATCATAAATATTCTATCCGCGCATCTTACCCTAGTACCAACAAGTTACAATCTGTATATTACCCTGACGGAAACAACACAGATATTGATGTGACAGGTTGTGAAGAAATGACTATGTAAAATATACTAAAAAATTACGCTGAACCAATTTTGACGGTACCTCTGTATTTTTCATAAGATGGGCTTCAGTCTATGTCAATACAATTTTGTTATTTATATTGTCATCACCTAACAAGACAAGGGTTAAGTTTAAAGTTGTTTTATCTAATAATTTTATTACTATTAAAATGCAAAAATAATAATTATATTATATAAGTAAAATTATAATGTACAAGTAAGTATTTTATTAATTAAATAAAGTAAATAAGTAAAATAGAATAGAAAATTAGAATTAGGTAATATACTTAATATAATATTTTATAATATGTATATTGTACATTTTGTAGAC
This sequence comes from Adelges cooleyi, assembly GCF_023614345.1. Lineage (NCBI taxonomy): Eukaryota > Metazoa > Arthropoda > Insecta > Hemiptera > Adelgidae > Adelges > Adelges cooleyi. Next base: position 14,875,003 of record NW_026096053.1, on the reverse strand, counting down.
CGTAACAAAAAATGATTAGGTAATTATTTAATAAAAAATTATAAATGAAATTTGAATAAACAGTGATGGTATAAAAAGATAAAAAAAATAGAACAAAACCAAAAAAAATTGTTTTCGTTGATTTTAATTGTTACATTGTGCTTAAGAAATAAAATTGTATCCATTTAACTAAATTAGATGACAAGTGCACGACATCGACAAGTGAGTAACGCAGTACAGTAAGAGACGCTTACAAACTGGAGTTCCAATCCGTTTAATCCGAAAACTTTTTTTTAGTTTTTTCTCTCTTTCCTTTCATGTTATTTCTTTGTGTGGTTAAATTTAAATAATTAACAACTACATATCATTGCTATTACAAAAAAAAAAAAATAGGTATATTTATATGTTTAGGCCGTAACGTAAAATAAATAAACTGTGTTCGATTCCGATTCACCTTAAACATATTTTTGTAACATTTAAGCTATGCCTAACACATACGCGGAACAACAAAACAAATACGAAGAGCGCCATAAGGCCAGAAAAATAAGACTGGAATCAGCTTATACCATCTTGTACCAAGTACCATCTACGAGTGCAGTGTTCATACAACATGATTCTCAAGAGAGTAGTAAGAAAAAACATTTTTTAATTATCTAGTATAAATTTCATATTTTATGCAATAAGTAAATAAGTTGATTAGAAAACCAAACATTGGAAAACTAGATCGTTACATGAATAAATAATAAATAACTTGGATTTCGATCCCGTTTCACACAAAAAAACAACTTTTGTAACATTTTAGCTATGCCTAAGACAAACGCGGAGAGACAAAAAGAATTCAAAGAGCACCAAAAATCTATTTTCAGAACTTCTCAAGTAGCATCTACTAGTACTTCAACTACATTGTCAATAATGTATCCTCCAGATATATCCCATTCGCCTTGATAAATGTTATCAACTTCACCAGAACTTGAACAATCATTAGAAGATAGAACTACTATTGAAACTTCAGAATATATCACTGTCGCCTCATATGATGAACATTATATACATTTCAAAGCTCACGCTCAATTTAAATCGAGGTTCTTAAACAATAACTTTGGTGCTGTATGTAGTGTATGTGATAGATTGTGGTATGATAACGATTTAAAAAAACCTCCACTGCTCCACATTGTTCAAAATATATTCTTTTATGTGAATTTCCTGGTATTAACATCGAATCATCTCTTGTATGTAGTACTTATTATGCCACACTTAAAAACTAAAAATGTTTACACATAACTATTGTGAGTAATAACCACGGCTCACTCGGTTTTTTTTATGATAATAAAAGAATTGAGAACTTCTAGAATATACCGGCCGATTCTTTACACCAGTTTTCTCTTAAAATTGTTGAAATTTAGTGAAGTTTTTATTTTTAAAACAATTTTTTAATATTCAAATTTTTATACTTGCAGTATTTTTTTAGAGCTTTATCGAAATTTGAAACTTAAATGGCAACACAAACATTTCATTAACTTTTTAAATTGAGAATAATGTACTACAAATTTTAGGATAAGAGTTGATTAATCTTAAAAACTTAAGAACTTTAAAATGATTATTCAAAATTGATTATCGAACAATGTTTTTAGTAAATTATTCTTAATTTAAAATTTGAATTAAACACTTATATAGTTAACTAAATAAATATATAGTTTTAAAGGTCGATAAAGCTCTAGAAAATTTCAAAAAAAAAAAAGATAAAAATTTAAACATTGTTCAATATTGTAGTAAAAAATGTTTTCAAAAATAAAAACTAAAAAATTACAATTATTTTGAGAGTGAACTAATGCAGGGCTCACCCGATAAAATAATAAATACATTTTCCTACAATATACCTAACTATATTTATAAGGAATTGGTGTAAAATAATATTTTATAAAATAAAACACAATTTTTTTCATAAAATTTATGGGTTGGAAATTAATCTTAGAAGATAAGTTTAACATATACGAATACGGCACTCAAAAAAGAAAAAGTAACACATATGTTAGTTAAAAACATATTATATACTTATTTATATGCTGGCTAATACTCTAAATATAGGTACATATGTATTAAAAACGGCTTGTTTATATCGTAACTGTTATTATTGATGTTAATATTACATTTGTATCTCCGCACCATTTCAGTGTAAAACAACATATTTCTCCGAACCGTTTTTTCTAATTTTTTCTGTTTCGAAGGATTTCTAACAACTAATACAATATGTATAAACTGTATTCTACGGTTTTTGTGTTGATGGTCGTTGTGTTGGTTGGAACAATGAGCCAATCAGGACTACATAAAGTCATTTGGAATTTGACGTTGGACAGCCGCCATTTGCACTGCAGTGTAGGTATGATTTCCTACCCGGGTTTTGACATGGTGTTGCCTGCAGTCAAAAACCTTGACAGAACTTCACTTATTGAATTTGGAAAACCAAATTTGCCGATCCTGCAGGTCGACACACAGGTAATAAACTTCTCATAGAAATTTAAATATTTTACGCTTAAAAGTTTCTCCGAAATCTATTAAAATATAAAATACCTCTCTTAAAAAGTTATATAAGGAAGAACAAGTCAATTGTAATTTGACGATGGACAGCCGCCATTTGCACTGCAGTGTAGATATGATTTCCTACCCGGGTTTTGGCATGGTGTTGCCCGAAGTCAAAAACCTTGACAGAACTTCACTTATTGAATTTGGAAAACCAAATTTGCCGATCCTGCAGGTCGACACACAGGTAATAAACTTATCATAGCAATTTAAATATTTTGCGCTTAAAAGTTTCTCCGAAATCTATTAAAATATAAAATACCTCTCTCAAAAAGTTATATAAGGAAGAACAAGTCAGTTGGAATTTGACGATGGACAGCCGCCATTTACACTGCAGTGTAGATATGATTTCCTACCCGGGTTTTGGCATGGTGTTGTCCGAAGTCAAAAACCTTGACAGAACTTCACTTATTGAATTTGGAAAACCAAATTTGCCGATCCTGCAGGTCGACACACAGGTAATAAACTTCTCATAGAAATTTAAATATTTTGTGCTTAAAAGTTTCTCCGAAATCTATTAAAATATAAAATACCTCTCTCAAAAAGTTATATAAGGAAGAACAAGTCAATTGGAATTTGACGATGGACAGCCGCCATTTGCACTGCAGTGTAGATATGATTTCCTACCCGGGTTTTGGCATGGTGTTGCCCGAAGTCAAAAACCTTGACAGAACTTCACTTATTGAATTTGGAAAACCAAATTTTCCGATCCTGCAGGTCGACACACAGGTAATAAACTTATCATAGCAATTTAAATATTTTGCGCTTAAAAGTTTCTCCGAAATCTATTAAAATATAAAATACCTCTCTCAAAAAGTTATATAAGGAAGAACAAGTCAATTGGAATTTGACGATGGACAGCCGCCATTTGCACTGCAGTGTAGATATGATTTCCTACCCGGGTTTTGGCATGGTGTTGCCCGAAGTCAAAAACCTTGACAGAACTTCACTTATTGAATTTGGAAAACCAAATTTTCCGATCCTGCAGGTCGACACACAGGTAATAAACTTCTCATAGAAATTTACATATTATTTTGTTTTTAACAGTTATATACCTACCCCACCGACCAGAACTTTTAAGTTTAAAATTAATTTTTGAGTTTAACTCTATCGCTGTATTCTTCAAATGTATTTAACAGGTTGTTGGAACGACCTTTCTGACTGGCATCCGAGAAATGGGCAAAGGCCTATTCGTGAAGGTGTGTTACGCAATTGTGGTCAGTGTAGTAGCTATTTTGCTGCTTTTGGCTAGTATTGTCATACTGGTACTCTTACTCACGGCTATTGCACCTTTGCTACTTGTATTGACTTCTTATGCACTGTTGCTGAAACTTCTGACTATCATGGTATTTCTGCCGATGTTTCTAGTATGGATAATCGTCAGTGTCATTGTAATTTATATTGTTATTCATTTGAAACGTTCACATATCATATAATGTTATCATACATTAACAATTTTCACATAACTTATATTATTATTGTATAAACTAATTGTATATACTCCAAGCAGCTGTACGCCACAGCCATGGTGCGTAACCCGTCTTATACCAACTTGGAACACAAACTACATAATATTGTAAAATAATATGATTTTGTATTTCACAAGTTTACTGGTTTGTTTTTTTTATGCAAATATAATTTGTAGCAATATCGCATGTTATCGGATCGTTTTTATTAATACCGTTATACAACAGAACACATGTAGTGAACCTATTTTTAGATACCGTCGACAATTACTTTTAGCTTTAACTCAATACTTTTACTGACATTTGAAAAAAACGCTTTTACATTCGTCCCGCTTAACCCTACCTGTACCACGTGGTGGCGGTTAGGTTAGTATTAATACCGTACAATAAAAAACATCTTGCCCTGTTTATAATGCTACGGACAGTAATGTGGCAGACCGTATTTTTACGGAATCCATAAACACTCGGACCGTATTGTTACAGACCGTACTAACGCGGAAAAAACAAAACCGTAAAACCACGGGCCGTACTTCTACGGAATCTGAAATGACACTGACCGTATTAGCACGGACCGTACGAATTCGGAATCTACAGGGTGTAGCACATTGGCGCTTCTTCACTTTCTTTAAAGAAGCACTCAACACAAAAAAACAATTGTTTTAAATTATTATTAAATGTTAAATTATTGTAGTCAGAACTATTAAAAACGATTTGTTCAAAATCCGATGCAAAAAAAATTATTATTTAAGGACATATTAGGATATTTAGAATAGCCTCGTGACGTCATTGGGCCGAGCTCGCCATAATTGCCTATCTTACACGTGTAAAGTAGCTCGCTTTACACAATGATTCGCTAACCTATACATTTTATTATTGATATTTCATTTACACATAGAGCTCATACTGATTATTGCTCATTATTTTCATATTGAGCTCGGCCCAATGACGCCACGCGAATTAAACGTTCTTTTAAATTTGAAAAACTTATTTTTTGTATTTTGTGTTTTATTTGATTTGCAATATTTTCTATTTTTTTTATGGATGGAACTAAATTAGACACTTATTAATATTGACTTATTTTTTTTTAATATGGTGTGATTTTAGACATTGGGCATTATTAAAACATAAAAAATAAAATATTATTATTATTATTAAAATATTATCATTTTTATTGAAACTAATTTTGCATTTAATAAATTATTAATATTATAATATCTGAAGCACTGAATATAAATAGCAAAAATAAGAATAATACATTTTTTAATTTATACTGAAATTCAACATCAAAATTTAATTTATTATTTTATTATTTATAGAAGTATAATATAAGTATTCGCTCCACCCTAAAAAAGTTAAAACTCTATAGTTTTGCTATATTTTTTAAAATTAATACTACATGATGAATAATAAAATTATTTTAAAATTTTTAATTATGATCATTTAGTAGGATGAACTGTTGGTTAGCCATCTAAAAAAATATCAATTTATGGATTTAAATATATGGATCAAAAAAATATGAATATATTATTAATTTATCTATTAAATATAAAATATGTCACTACACCATGGCCGGCGTAGCCGGGCACCCCCCTCAGAACCGCCGTGTACTGACATATAACATACTACGAACAAATTTTGTTTCACAAAGGTAAACCATAACAGACATTTAGCCGACTGACCTCTAGACATTCTTGTTACGCTGTTGTCTGATGAGAGATAAGGAGATAAGAGATAAAGGACAAGTATTATTACGTCAGACAATAAATACTTAATAAAAAAATGATCGGTAATTGCAACTGACACATGGGTGACACAACATTGGATATTTAAACATTGTTTTACACAATCTTTAAACATTAAAACACAAAATGTTAACAAATGGCTAACGAAACACCTTCACTCAATGGCACCTCATTATGAAGCGGAAGAACTATCAATAATTTTAAATGCTTTAACATTTACAACCATATATGGACTACAGAAAAAAGATATTTTACATGAGTTTATCACATATTAACATAATTAACCTTGAAGATATTGTCTGTCCTCGCATAGATCAATTACACTCTGATGATGGATACCCAACGTGTTTATTTCACATGAATTTAAGCCCTAAACAACACTGTACTTTTTATAAAATGTTTACATTACGCAATTGGTTTTAAACAATGCATTACCTTGTATATTATTATCAATGTATTTTAGTTAAATAAAAAACATTTTTTTTTGTTTAGCAATTAGTACTGTATTTATTAACATTACGGTTATTGTATCTTATTATACACACATATTATCAAGAATAATATGATTTTAACCAGATGGTTTTACATAATATTTTTTTTTACATTAGATATTATAACAATTTTTATAAAAAAAAAATGTATAATGTTAACTTTGAAGTTATTACAATGCAATGGGGTGGAGTTTGTATTTAAATGGCTTTTATTCATCTATTTACACCACATCACATCAGAAGTGGGAGGGTTCGCCTGCGCAAAACTGAAGGTGTGGTGCAATAGGTACGACAATACAAAAATGCTTAAAGGGACAAAAAAAAAGAATACATGTATATTGTAGTATGATATTGGCAGTAATGCCCTTCAAACGGCAGTGTTGGGCGTAACCGATTAATTTATTATTGGATTACGTAATCGATTACAACATTGTAATCATGATTAAATTAATCATTAATCATTTTATCATTTTGTAAAAGTAATCAGTAATCATGATTATATTTTCAATTGTAATCATGAAAACATTACAGAAAAAAATTGTTTAACCGCCCCAGGCTTATTACAAAATAATAATAATTGTCTAGATGATATTGCAAAGGTCAAATCGTCTTAGACATCCCATATATTTTTTTTTATATATGTATTATGTAATACATAAAACCTATGGCGGTTAAAAAAATATAATCATTAATCATTTCATGATCACATTTGAAAGATTAATGTAATCATGATTACATTTATATGATTGTATTAATCTAACACTATGATTACTGATTACTATTATTAATCGTAATAATTAAACAGATTACATTTGCCCAACACTGTCAAACGGTAGTCGGTAGCCGAAATGTCGCCGGCTTTTCCCACTGGCCCGGCCAGTGACATGCGAGTAAGGTTCATGAGCAACTTGTGGAATGGAGCGAGGTTGATAGGAGATCGCCACAAGAGTGTCTGCGCCACCTCTCAATGCGCCAACAAGAGGCGGCCGGAGGAGAGTGACGACGGATGAGCTAAAGGGTCAAGTACCCAGGACATAAGGAGTGGTGGTTGGACCGATAAAACCGGAGAACTGGAGATTAAAAGCATTTGGCGGACTAGAGGTAGAGTGGTAGGAGGTATCGAAGTCGGAGAAGATGCGGCTAGAGTGGGAACCCCGGCGACCAAAATAAGGGCCTAGTCGGCTTTGATGTGCCGGTATCAAAGCCAGGCCAAAAAGTACATGCACCATTTTATACCCTGTTCGCTAAGAGAGCATGCTGGGTTGGCACGTGTAGACTGAAGACTAAGCCTGGCAGACAGGGCGGACTTCGGGGGAAACGTTAGTCACACTTGGTGCCACGGGGGGGGGGGGTGCGCAGAACGGCCAATTTTCGTTGGGTTGCGGCATGTGACTAACGTTCCCCCGTAAGTCCGCTCTGTCTGCCTGCCTTAGTCTTGCTACTTAGTCTTCAGTCTACACGCGCAAACCCGGCATCAGTGTTGGGCGTAATCGTAATCACACCTTAAAATTTTCATGATTATAAACGTAATGGTAATTATGATTACGATTTTGCCCAACACTGCCCGGCATGCTCTCTTAGCGAACAGGGTATAGAACGGTGCATGTACTGAGATCACTAGAGTGATCTCTAACGCCTACGGCGCCCCCTGGTTCTTCTTGCATAATGTTCGGGACTTTCTTTGGACTCCACCCAGGGCAGATGGCACTGGTGCCCGAGGTGCCCGAACTCCTTGCACCTCATACAAGCATGCATCCTCCTCTGAAAATTATCAAAAAATTGTTTTATTAACAACTTTCCAGGGTGTAATCAACTCTTAAAACTCAGGTTCCATGTATAAATATTTGATAAACTTTTTAAATAAGCGATAACTTGATTAAAAATTTTTGAAATAACAATAAATATTTAATAAATATGGAGAGGGGAAGGAGAATTTTACAACTTTACCGCACTTAACTAATTAAAAGAGCCAATAAAATATACATAGATGTTACCATTTAAGTTTAAAAAGTTGATAGAGCTCTGAGAGAAAATCAGAAAGATACATATTTGAATACGACCTCATATTGTAAAATAACATAAACAAAAGTTTTCAATTGAAAAACTACAAAATTCGAAATAGTTTAATAGAAATTGATTGTCTTATCCATAATGAATCTTCCAGTATAGTCGATTAAATGTCCATGCATTCTAGGGTCGTATTCCCATAGTATCTCATTAAACGACAAATTTTTATTTTTGGTACTTACCTCTTCTCTAACCAACATTTCCATATAACGTCGCTGAAAAAACAAAATAAAGAAAAAATTGATATAATTGTATATTTTAAATTTACCTGTGGTCTAATTTTCAGATTTTTTAAACCCCAAAAACTTCAATTAAAAAACAAAATAAAGAAAAATTATCCAACCCTTTTAAGGAAATTAGTTAATAAGCATTTATGGATTGTAAAAAGAGGGGAAAAAAATTGGCCATAGTAAACTTCTAGTATATTAGACTTACCAAATCCGGCCTTGGTCCTTGTGGGACCTCTTCGTCCTCTATGTCAACTCTTCTCTGTTCTTCTCCCTAAACGCAAACAAAGCTATAATTAATACATTATTTAAATATATGCAAAAAAAACACAAGGTAATAATATTTCTCTACTCCAGTTTTGGCATATTTATTTTTATATTACAACTGTAATACAGTACCCAGCTGTGAGTACCACAGCTTATAAGGCGAACAGTCGCCAAAAGTTTATATTCCACGTAGGGATGCAATCGATAAGGCTTTAAGTTCATACAATATATTTCTAGTATTTCAGACTTACTGTAATAGGTTTTGGTTCATTTGGGTGCGGTTCCAAATTATGTTCCTCTCCCTAAACGCAAACAAAACTAATTAATACAATATTTAAATATATGTAAAAAAACCACAAGGTATTAATATTTCTCTACTCCAGTTTTGGCATATTTAGTTATTTTTTATCACAACTGTAATAGACTACCACAGCTTATGGGGCGCACAATCGTAAAAAATTGTATTTCACGTAGGGAAGTGATTGATAAGGCTACTAGACTGTAACCTGTAAATTTAGGATATTGTTAGTTCAATGGAACGAAGTGTGGTAACAGGAAAGCAAGTGCAAGAAAAAGTATCCGACCCTTTTAAGGAAATTAGTTTATAAGTGTATGGGCTGGGCGTACCTTGGCTTTTGTGGTTCTCCCCAAAGGTGGTCCCTTACGACCACGGACCGACTAGTATCACTGAGCGCTAATTGCGTAATAAGCATATATGGATTGTAAAAAAAGGCAAAAAAAAAAATTTGGCCATAGTCAATTTCTAGTATTTTAAACTTACCAAATCCGGCCTTGGTCCACGTGCGACCTCTTCGACCTCCTCGTCTACTCTGTGTTCTGTTATTGATATCGTTACTCTGTTATTCATATAACGTGGCTGAAAAAACAAAGTAAAGAAAAAGTTGATATAATTGTATATTTTAAATTTACCTATGGTCTAATTTTCAGACTTTTTAAACCCCAAAAACTTCAATTAAAAAACAAAATAAAGAAAAAGTATCCAACCCTTTTAAGGAAACTAGTTAATAAGCATTTATGGATTGTAAAAAAGAGGGGGAAAAATTTGGCCATAGTCAATTTCTAGTATTTTAGACTTACCAAATCCGGCCTTGGCCCACGTGCGACCTCTTCGACCTCCTCGTCTACTCTGTGTTCTGTTATTAATATCGTTACTCTGTTATTCATATAACGTTGCTGAAAAACAAAATAAAGAAAAAGTTTATATAATTGTATATTTTAAATTTACCTATGGTCTAATTTTCAGATTTTTTAAACCCCAAAAACTTCAATTAAAAAACAAAATAAAAAAAAATTATCCAACCCTTTTAAGGAAATTAGTCTATAAGCATTTATGGATTGTAAAAAAGGGGGAATAAAATTTGGCCATAGTCAATTTCTAGTATTTTAGACTTACCAAAGCCGGCCTTGGTCCACGTGGGACCTCTTCGACCTCCTCGTCTACTCTGTGTTCTGTTATGAATATCGGTTCATTTGGGCGCGGTTCCACATTATGTTCCTCTCCCTAAACGCAAACAAAGCTAATTAATACAATATTTAAATATATGTAAAAAAAAAACCCAATGTATTTATAATTTTCTTCTCCAGTTTGGGCATTTTTAGTTATTTTTTATCACAACTGTAATAGGCTACCACAGCTCATGGGGAGTACAATCGTAAAAAATTGTATTTCACGTAGGGAAGCGATTGATAAGGCTACTAGTCTGTAACCTGTAAATTTAGGATATTTTTAGTTCAATGGAACGAAGTGTGGTACCAGGAAAGCCAGTGGGAAGAAAAATGATCCAACCCTTTTAAGGAAATTAGTCTATAAGCATTGATGGATTGTAAAAAAGGGGGAATAAAATTTGGCCATAGTCAATTTCTAGTATTTTAGACTTACCAAATCCGGCTTTGGTCCACGTGGGACCTCCTCGACTTCCTCGTCTACTCTGTGTTCTGTTGTTAATATAGGTTCATTTGGGTGCGGTTCTACATTATGTTCCTCTCCCTAAACGCAAACAAAACTAATTAATACAATATTTAAATATATGTAAAAAAAAAACCCAATGTATTCATATTTCTCTACTCTAGATTTGGCATATTAAGTTATTTTTTATCACAACTGTAATAGACTACCACAGCTTATAGGGCGTACAATTGTCAACAAATTTTATTTCACGTAGGGAAGTGATAGATAAAGCTACTAAACTGTAACCTGGAAATTTAGGATATTTTTAGTTCAATGTAACGCCAGCACTGTGCTATTACTGCCCTCATTATTTTTATAATGTATGACTGATTTCTGTACACAACTAATTTTTATGTCGACTAATAATAATACTAAGGACGAAGAAGGTTGATAGTTTTCTGTTGAGTCTTTAACTAGGGATTGTGTTGGTTTCTCTTTAGGTTGAACATTTGATGTTCGCTTAATTGCATCATAATGCAGCAAAGTATGATGGCGAGCTGAACAAGTGCGACAGTTGCTTGACGAACAACCCTTTGTATTGTGGTTAGGTGACAAACAATTAAAACAGATGCGCGATCCCTTTGCTACTTCATATCTTTCAGAAACCTTTATACTCCGGAACTTGTAACATCGATGAAACAAGTGATCACCGCGACATAATGGACATTGTGAGGGAGAACTTTGAGTAATAAACACAATTTATTCTTTGAGCCGGTAGATTTGTGCTCGTCGGATTTCTGTTAAACACAACAAGTCCTCGCTGACCACTTTCAAACGCGTCAAGTAACCTAATACGAGAGTTGAGAAAAATTTCAAACTGGGAAAATGGAACTACATCAGTTGTGCCCAACGACAGTTCCCATTGTTGTAGAGTCAACCTGTCCAATTTGCTTAACGCTAGCTCAATCAATATTGCATGCCATTTATCTACTGCCTGACCAAGGTTGTTTAATGCTTGTCGATGCTTAATAGAGATGTTATAAAACAGTTTAGCGACACAGAACAGGAAGTATTGAACACAGGTGCCTTAACGGCTGTAAAATAGGCAATTTTATGTGCTCCGTGTAGCCTATTTTAAACGCCTTGAATAAACAAAAAAGAACCAAAGAATGTAATTTTTGTTAGGTTGAAGTAAAAAAAAAAGCAGAAGTACAATTAATAATTTTTATTGTTTACCAGTGCCGAAACTACCGGGGGGCGGGCAGGGCGACGCCCTGCTAAATGGGCACTATAAGATGAATTTTGGGGCACAATTTCTAACTTAGATACCTTCAGTCTAGGTCCTGATTAAAGAACAAAAGCAGTTATAAAAATAAATTTTTTTAAATATTTATCTATTTGTCAAACAGTTCTTATCGATTTTAAAATAGTAGATATTTATAGTAGTTCTCTGAAAATCGATATGCAGCCTAATAACACTGATATTAGTGATTGCTCTGTAGTTAAACCATGGTTACAGTATTTAAAACTGTTAAGACTAACTGAGAAAGTGATAGTAAATTACTAGCAGATTTTGATCCAGTTCTACACCAGTTGTTAAATGAAGACAGGTATAAAATAAATAATAATATATACCTTTCAGGATACGCACAGTATTAGCTTAGTTCTACCCACGCGACCACTCTGAGGCCTGTAAGTTATAGGGACTACAATTTTTGGGGTGAACAGCAGTGTAGCGACTCAATACTGTGCATACCTGTTTTTCTCCGCAAGGAACAATTATTACAAACGCTAATGGCCGGCACGACAATCCTCAAACAATGAATCAACAACATTTGAAACCGACACGAATCTAACGACTAACCTAAAAATCAACAAACCAATTTAATATAATTTTACTGTACCCTGCTAGAACGACACCAACTTAACGTTCCCCGGACTCACTAACGCGTTGTTAGAGTTCAGCGTCTGATGATGAAAATTTATTTTAAACGTATTGGCGCGAGGGTAACTTTTAAGGGTAAAAATGTACTCTGTAGTAGTAAAATATAATTATTTTATAAGTGCTTAGACTTCTTGCAATATAAATTACCATAAGAGTTGAAAAAAAGTTGTAAAAAAATGCAAAAAGTCTTGGGGAGTGGAACCGGATTTGAACCCAGTACCCCTCACTCCCGGGACCGATCACGCCCAACCGCACCACATATAGATTTGCTGGAGGCTAGAAAATAGGTCGATTTAAGATATATGAAAAAATGTGTACATTTCAAAGTAATTCTCCTTGTTAGAAAATGGCTGCTGTTTTTCGTTTACACAATCAGCCAATCAGAAAGTGCCATTTGAGCGCACGCACGTGATAGACGGGCGCGCGCCATTTTGTACGACAACATCAATTAATGTTAGGTATAATAAAATACGTTTAGATTTTTTTATTATTTCTGCACGGCATTTCTGCTAATAAAATAAAATGTAATAAACTCTAAATGTTAAACTTAATATTTGTACTACCTATTATTTTATTATACCAAATAGTAGATACATTTTTTGTAATTAGATCCGAAAAATAAATCTATAATAATATGTTCTTATGTATAATTATCTCTCTTATCTCTTGCAGATTAAAAGTTCTCAACCCGACCTAAAACGCTCGTAAATATATGATATATATATATATATATATATATTCGTACATTCGTACCTAAATACAGGGGCGAAGGTGGTTCAGTAATATTTCCACTTAAGCATTGAACTAATCCCCCCTCCCTTTTTAATATCACTGTTTATAAGTTATAGTCAATACTCGAGCCATTTTGTTGGATATGTCTAATCCACGATTGCGTTAAATGAAAGCGACGTCCGTTTATCTTCATCCGAGGCCAAATATTAATATTTCTGCGATTGTATTGATTCGGGCGCTGTTTGCATTTCATACCGACGATAAGAAGCTGGGCGCAGCTTGTAACATGTAACCTTTTTTAAACCAAATTATAAACGGGGCGCAGTTTACCTAAAGCAAGGTAATTTGGGCGCAGTGGCGCAAAAACTCAATGGATAATCGTTTTCTTGCACCCGGACAGATCCCGGCTCGGACCCGACCTTAACACGTAAAGATTGTCAAGCGGAGTTGTGTGTGCGACCGTTTCCTTAAGTATGACAGTGAAATATTTTTTTAATTCATACGTACCGTCAATCGTGAGCTGCGCCACCAACCCACCGCATATTGCACCAGGCCGTAAGTTCCAGCTCCTGCCACGAACCCTCCGGCCACTAGCGCTGAATTTAACACCATCTTTTCCATATTTTCGCAAAATCAGTTGGATTCTTCAAGTCGATCAAACGGATAAGTTCTTGAGACTTGCTGACAAAAAATAACTGAATACTGTTATAAATAATAGATAACAACAATACCTAATAATAAACAATGATTTCTAAAAGCCAATTTAATTATTTATTCTATTCGGATAGCTTATAAATCGTCTGGTAAAATTCCGAGCTTTTTAAATATCCAAAAATGTTTTTTTTTTAATAGATTTCGTCTATTAACGAGAGTAATTGAGTCAACGGGTCGCAATAGAAGATGCCGTGTTAGACTACAAGACCGAAAAAGGCCGATGGATAAATTAAAAAAATGGCCTCCTGCGAGATAGTGTCGTCGAACCAATACTCTTTAATGTGTCTATACAAATGACCAGCCCATTATGGAAACTACTCGCCGTTTCCTGTATGCCGACGATTTAGCGATAACTGCGCAGGGCAAAACTTTCAGTGAAGTGGAACAGACACTCACACATGCGCTGGAGAACTTGGACAGATTCTATACACAGAACTCACTAAAACCCAACCCAGCGAAAACGGAAGTAAGTGTATTCCACCACAAACAAAACAGGCAAAACAAAATTTTATTTTACTCGTTTAGTTTTGTATCGAAATTTCTGTAAAAATTCAAATTATTCCATGGTACTATTTAACGTCAAAAAAAAACATTGGTTTAAATCATACGATATTGAAAAAGAAAGTAAAAAAACTATGTCATAAGTACTATACTCGTCACTTTTATATAAAAAAAAACTGGTTCGTGTCGCGCGAGACACGCGTTTGGAACGAAGTCCCTTTCGTATGCAGGCTTGGCATATTTAATCATTAACGTGTATTAATAGACCTACAACTTTACAGGTTGAATTCTAAAATAGTGAAAATATACAAAAAAATATACCAAAAGATATGTAAATTTGAAAGTTGATTATCTCTGGAATTAGGACGCATTGGCACAAACGCTCAAATAAGGGTGTTTTTATTTCTCAAAAATAACATTTATTCGCAATTTGAAGAAAATCCGTCACGCCTTTACTGTGACCTCCCCTTCGCAAACTTGTCAAACCGTGTGCCGTGCACAAGCACGGTTGAGTGTACCTACACTTCTCTAAAAATATTGTTGTGTTACTTACGTTTTGTCGACCTGTATTTGTTTCAAATCACTGTCGCTCGCATCACTCTCCATAGTTTTTTTATATTACAATAACACACTGGTACATATACCTATTTAAACTGAACTGAAAATACAGATTGCAAATTTAATGGCCGAGAGCGTTAGCGTCAGAGAGTCAGTGTTTCAAGCATCTCAGTAGATAATTGTAAAATAATTTTGAAATAATTTATTATTAATTAATTAATTTAAATAATTTGGGAATAGATTCTAAATGTATATAATAATTTTCTTATTATGCTATATGTTTTTCTCCGATGGTTTAACAAACATATATCAATAATTACATAGTATTGAAGTTATGGTGTCACGTACGGATAATGTAGGAATAAAAAATAAATATATATATCGACTGTCCCAACGAAAAGGGTCGCATCTCGTTTTTTGCAAACAAACATTCAAATTTAAATTCTTATTCTGTTTTAACACATTTTTGTTGTGTTTTAGGATTTTTTTCAAGATTCTATCGTTGCAAAAACATTGCAGATGTATCCCGATACTTTTCTGGGCAAGTTTTTTCATTCTTAGTATTATGTTTACTTATTATTAGTTGTTACAGCTTGGACAACAATATGATGAGTACTTTAGCTAGATTAAACAGCATTTAATTGAATTTCTTCACATTAAGCTTACAGCTCAAACAAAAATATATAACATGCGATCTGACGAACTACGGAAAACACAGTTACACAACATAATAATGCACAACAATATGTTAATTATACATACTAAATAAATATATTTAAAATCGGTATGTAACATAGCTGTAATGATATGTGTTTTTTTTTAAATATGAAATCGCGAAAAAATGCATGAACGAAATAAAAAAAAATTCTACGATTTCACTCAAATTTCACTCTATTAGGAATCTTTTTTTTTTAAGCAGAATTGATTAGATGATTTAATTAAAAGTGTTGATCAGCTACGAGTGACATTCTTTTTTTTTAAAACTTATCGTTGTAAAGCCAACAGAAGAAAGGTAAAATATAATAATATGTAAACATGACATATTTATTGTACACAAATATGTTTAACCGACAACCGGTTATGCTGAAAATCGGTACCGACTCAATTATTGTGGATTCATCATCGGCTCTTACCGCAAGTTAAGTACACGTAGGTCGTCGTCGTCGAATAAACAAAATGGCGTCAATTAAAACCCTTATGTGTAGTAGTTTCAGAGTTTAGTTATTATCGAAGACACGGTTGTTCTTATTAATGATCTTACACCGCTATCAATAAATCGTGATAGTATTATTTAAACTGGTATAATATTCTATCTTTAATATTGCGCATCTTGCCAGATACAGGCAATATTGGTTCTTATACAAAAGCTCAGTAAAGACTGGAAAACATGAGAGCTAATTTGAGAATCTAAGATTTTCAAAGCCTCCTCAACTCACACAAGTTATTCGACCCATATTTATAGCATTTGTTTCAATTCAATACCGGACGATACACGTTACATTTTTTATACTAAGAAAACACCATTTTTTTTTTATTTGTTCTTTTTATTAAGTTCTTTCCAATACATTGTGAAAATCTACTGTTAATACTGGCCTCACATACTTGTTCATTTGCAAAGCAGTTTTGATGGGAAAACATTTGTAATTTTCCTAAAGAAATGACTGTGATAGTCTAAAAATAAAAAAATGGCAATCACTATGGTTGAAGCTATAAATTAAGATTTTTATGAAAAATTGCTTATACTTTACTATTACCTATTGTGTACAGAGATGATAATATTGTTCGGTTTGTACATTGTTGGAAGTCAATATTTGCATTTTTTTTTTATGATTAATTTTATTCCAGGCAACTTTTGATTCGGTTATGACTTTTTCACAATTATTCAGGCCGGGCACTATTGACTGATATGACTATGACTGCCTGTAACCTAACCGTACCGTAAAGCGCCCGATACCGGTCTTGGCTTATACT
Organism: Adelges cooleyi; assembly: GCF_023614345.1. Classification (NCBI taxonomy): domain Eukaryota; kingdom Metazoa; phylum Arthropoda; class Insecta; order Hemiptera; family Adelgidae; genus Adelges; species Adelges cooleyi. Next base: position 14,857,857 of record NW_026096053.1, on the reverse strand, counting down.
CGCGTTTACCATAGTAAATCATCGACGACCCGTCAATCACGGATGGGCCACGTGTCATACGGTTTTATCATCCGAGTTATCTTTATACGTCTTATTCCAGTGTGCAATGTACAGATCAAGTTGGATACACCGTAGAAAATATATAATAATACATCTTCATGTTAGATTAGACTTGGAGCCTGACAGTTCATACACTGTACACGAACGACATAATATGCATAATAATGCACTTAACAATATTCTTAAAAAAAATGTTAACATTGTACCTAAAGTGCAGTAGAATATACACTTATAAATGTGTTTTCATTAATGCTGCGTTTTATATATAAATACTTAGTATACTAATTTGGTTAGGTTAGATTTAAACAAGTATATCATAATATATTAGACCTATGAAAAAAAAAAAATATATTATTATTGTTAATAATAATTAAGAATTTCGACTTTAATGTATACTTAATAAATATGTGTACAGTAATGAGGATGTAATGATACTTTTTTGATTGTCAGACTATCACAGTGATTTCTATAGATTTTATAAGTCTGAAGATAGGTCTAACATATTATACCTACAACAAGTGTAAAATACACTTCGAAACTATTCGCGGTAAAAAGTAGAACAGATGTTATTTAAAATAAAACATTCTATATATTTATATATGCTGGCAAATACTACTAATATAGGTACATGTGTATTAAAAACGGCTTGTTTATAACGTAACTGTTATTACATTTGTATCACCGCACCATTTCAGTGTTAAACAACATATTTCTCCGAACCGTTTTTGCTAATTTTTCCTGTTTCGAAGGATTTCTTACAGCTAATACAATATGTATAACCTGTATTTTACGGTTTTTGTGTTGATGGTCGTTGTGTTGGTTGGAACAATGAGCCAATCAGGACTACAGAAAGTCATTTGGAACTTGACGATGGACAGCCGCCATTTGCACTGCAGTGTAGATATAATTTCCTACCCGGGTTTTGGCATGGTGTTGCCCGAAGTCAAAAACCTTGACAGAACTTCACTTATTGAATTTGGAAAACCAAATTTGCCGATCCTGCAGGTCGACACACAGGTAATAACTTCTCATAGAAATTTAAATATTTTACGCTTAAAAGTTTCTCCGAAATCTATTAAAATATAAAATACCTCTCTCAAAAAGTTATATAAGGAAGAACAAGTCAGTTGGAATTTGACGATGGACAGCCGCCATTTGCACTTCAGTGTAGATATGATTTCCTACCCGGGTCTTGGCATGGTGTTGCCTGAAGTCAAAAACCTTGACAGAACTTCACTTATTGAATTTGGAAAACCAAATTTGCCGATCCTGCAGGTCGACACACAGGTAATAACTTCTCATAGAAATTTAAATATTTTACGCTTAAAAGTTTCTCCGAAATCTATTAAAATATAAAATACCTCTCTCAAAAAGTTATATAAGGAAGAACAAGTCAGTTGGAATTTGACGATGGACAGCCGCCATTTGCACTGCAGTGTAGATATGATTTCCTACCCGGGTTTTGGCATAGTGTTGCCCGAAGTCAAAAACCTTGACAGAACTTCACTTATTGAATTTGGAAAACCAAATTTGCCGATCCTGCAGGTCGACACACAGGTAATAAACTTATCCTAGAAATTTACATATTATTTTGTTTTTAACAGTTATATACCTACCCCACTAACCAGAACTTGTAAGTTTAAAATTAATTGTTGAATTTAACTCTATCGCTGTATTCTTCATATGTATTTAACAGGTTGTTGGAACGACCTTTCTGACTGGCATCCGAGAAATGGGCAAAGGCCTATTCGTGAAGGTGTGTTACGGAGTTGTGGTCAGTGCAGTAGCTATTATGCTGCTTTTTTCTAGTATTGTCATACTGGTACTCTTACTCACGGCTATTGCACCTTTGCTACTTGTATTGACTTCTTATGCACTGTTGCTGAAACTTCTGACTATTATGGTATTTCTGCCGCTGTTTCTAGTATGGATAATCGTCAGTGTCATTGTAATTTATATCGTTATTCATTTGAAACGTTCACATATCATATAATGTTATCATACATTAACAATTTTCACATAACTTATATTATTTTTGTATAAAATAATTGTATATACTCCAAGCAGCTGTACGCCACAGCCATGGCGAGTAACCCGTCTTATACAACTTGGAACACAAACTACACAATATTGTAAAATAAAATGATTTTGTATTTCACAAGTTTACTGGTTTGTTTTTTTATGAAAATATATTTTTTAGTAATATCGCATGTTATGCTTTTGCAGTGTGTGTCACAATATTCTTTCAGCTGTGCGGTGGTACGCGACGGCTCATGATCTTAAGATTGTCTTAAGATACGTCATAGTAATATTATTATAAGGAAATATTGTTTAGAGGAGTTTTCGCTATCATCGCCGACACGACGACGACATGGTGTTTTTTTTTTCATGTCCTGATCGATTTTTCAAAAACAAATCGTTGTATACGTTAACCCGTCACCGGTCTTGTGCAAGTACTTATATACTTGGAAATATATACACAGGTCTACATACAAGTCTGCGCGGTGTCTGGCTGACAAAATATATTATGTATTATTGGATCACGTGTGCCGCGGTGTGCTCATCCGCCGTCAATCGTCGGTCAAGTCAATTATTTTTAAGACGGTATACTTACAAGTCAATCCGTCAAACGTCTTGCTGGAGGTCTCCGGTTTCGGTAAACGTCACTATATTGCCAACACGTGTTGTGATTCACAACCGCCTTGGGTAAACCGAAAAGTAGTGAGACCGGTGCCCTTTGGTAGTTTTAGTCGGTGCTGTAGTTTATTGAGGTACTGGTGTTTATTTTTTTTAATTTAACTCAATTATTCCAAAATTAGTTGACGACAGGCGAATTTTTTTTCATTTTTTCCCCTCAAAATGTCTACATAATAAGTAGTGTGACCGGTCGGAGTCCTATTTTGGTTTTGGCGCCCAATTTCGAAACACAAACGCAATAATCATAATAATTATCACTGTAGTGCACCGGTCGGATGACCGCGTACAAAACACCGTAAACGACCAACGTTTGTAACGGAAAACTAGGAGTAGGTTTTAATAAGTTGAACACTTTTTAGTTAATTGTAATATATATATATATAATAATAAATAAGAAAAGTATTATAGAGTAATTGGTTAATATTACAATAAGTAATCCAATACGTTAGCAATATAATAATGTTTAATAAATTTGAAGTTAATATAATAATAACTGCGTAGTGCAATCACTACTATTGGTAATCGACTATTGACTACTCGACGCCGTCACTCTACTCGAATATAATAAAATAATGCAATTAAAACAAAAGTATAATTAAATTATTCGAAGGGGACACCCATCGGTCACGTCTTAGTAACAATGCATAGACGCAAAGGAGGACATGCCCTTTTAGAGACACATGTGCAATACGTGGGTTTACTACATCACCGTCATTATATCACAATAGTAATTTCCACGGCTCACTCGGTTTTTTCTCTAATTAGCTGTACATTATGATTTAAATAAAAATTAACTTTTCTGGAACATAGAAAAACAAAACTTTAATAAACTTTTTTTCTATAGAAATTATTAAAGTGCTTTTTTAACTGAAAATGGTCGATAACCAAATGTTAATGACTACTTGTTAAGTTATTAAGTATTATTTTACACTCGGTGTAAAAATGTTTACAATAACAATTTGTCGTTTGTGTCTTTTTGTTGTTTATTTTGAGTGAGCATCACGAGAGAAATGTACGGCACAAATAATATCAGAAATGACGGATCGTTATCCGTGGTCGTTGTTTTTGCCATATGGCTTAAAAGTAAATCGAATGCTTTCGACATTAGCCAGTAAACTCACGTATACGTTATATGGAACAAAAGTTAACAATCGAGCAAACGAGACAAGTTCTATTGATCGATTGACAATATGGTATTGTACAACATAGCACTATGTTGTATAAACAGGAATTAAAATCAAATTGGAGGTTGTCATAATACGCAACTATTATCACTCGATAAATGTTAAATGTCATCACTATTACATTTGTAGTAGTGTAGTATCATAAAATGGCACATCGGTGATTGGTTGTTACAACATCTTGCAATAAAAAAAGGATCACAGCCAAAAAGGTTTAAACAATTTTTTTAAAGGACTTAAGCGAATCAACTAATTTAGAACTGGCATGAAAAATAAAAATAATCATATTAAACTGGCTAATTGTATTTATAAAAGTTAAGTTAAGATACAGCAAGGTCGAATTTAATAATTACTATTGTTAAAATGATCTCTTTTATTAATTCAAGATATAAAAAACTGTATCTTCACATCTGGCAATCTCATTGGTATACGTAGAATAAGAAATGGACTTAAATAAGAAACAATTGTAAGTTTTTACCACTACATTAATTGTCGTTTATGTTTACTTATAATTAGTGAGTGGCTCTTTTCCATAACGTACCATTGTTAAAATTTAAAAAGTCCACACGTGTTCTTATTGTAAAAATAGTGGGAAAATAAAAATAAAATATCTATCTGAAGATACTCTGGAAAATTGAATGGGTTAAATAAGAATGAAAATGTGCTTATTTTCCAAAATATATCATTACCAAGCCCAAAGCTAAACGTGCCAATGTCATTACAGTTCAAAACGTGTTATTGCCCATGTTGAAGGTATATCAAGAAAAAATATTTAAAATGACACGTGGCTTCATATGTAATCTTCAAATCGTTATTGCCATTTTAGGTCAAAATGTTTTGTTGTTCATGTTATGTAGCTAAGGGGAGAAAAAAATGAAACCAAAATGTCGTTTTACTCCCATAAAAAATATTGTACAAAAATTGTATAAAAATGTATGTACAAAATAAAATGCAACTAAAAAAACCTTTTCATAGATCCGTTTTACTGCCCCACCCTGTATATTAATTTCTTGTTATTTTCTAAAGAAAAATTGAGTTTCTTACATTTAAATTAAAATTAAATCATATACTGATGGAGAAAACAATAAATTTCACCTACATATTTACTTATTAGTTAAATATTACCATTGATTATAAATATTATAGATAGCCCACCGAGACAAATTTCAGTTCTGGACGTCGATACGGGTTGGGCGCTAGTAGTATCGTTTTCAATGAAATTGATACAACTAGAGCTAATCCCGTGTTGACGTCCAGAACTTAAATTTGTCTCAGTGGGTTATCTATAATATTAATAATCAAAGATATTACTAACGTTTATAGCAATTGGCGGCCGGCTGTTGCCTGTTATTTAACAATAACATTTTATGGAGATTTTAAAAAATTGTGTTTTTTTAATAATAGTATAGGAGCAGTATCATAATGTTAAATGTTCACGAGATTTGATCTAGTCATAAAATAAAGTATTATCATGCATGACTTAATTATTATTAAAATATATCTTAATTTGAACATAGTAATAAAATAATGAAATATTTTATACAAAATTAGAGCTACAAGTTCATAAACTAAAAAACTAAAATTAGCACGAAGCAGATTATCTTATATAAGATAATTTCACATTAGTGCATTAGTGTTAAAAAAAGTGTGTAATATAAAATACAATTTGGGGCGGTATACTGCATAAAAACCAACACTTAATCTGAATCCAAAAAACAACAGTCCTCTTCATAATTTGCAGGTAGTTGGACCTTATATACTCATAGTTGACCTTCGGTAAGGTTATATAACGCAGGCTATAAAATAACGAGATAACGACAATGGTTTTGTCGTATCAGAATCATTAAGTGTCTTAATAAGTACACGGATAGGTTTTTTTCCCAATAAATCGATTGTCTACTATAATCAGCTGCACGATTTAGTCGTCTGTGATATCATGTAATAAACACAATATTATGATACCGATCATTGGGCCCTAACCTAATCTAACACGGATAGGCGTTACCAACTGATAGTTTTTAGTGTCTGTTCGTTTCTCCCATCTGGTACACCGGGTTTTTAGTTAAAAAAAAAAAAAAAAAATTGAATTTGTGTAAACTTTAAGTCAAAAGTGGTACTTGAGCACAAAACCTAATAGTATCTAATAGTAATTGTGTTTGATTTGAATGATTTGATCAATTTTTTTTAAAGATTTTAGGTGTTTTTGTTAAAATATACGAAACCTGCGAAAACACAGTTTCCCGGCAATTAAAAAAAAACTGTAGTGCCGAATTTTTTTTCGTTTTATATGTTATAGATACATATGAGTTCCAACTACTGGCAAATTTTCAACCCAAAAGTTTTAAAATTACGGCTAAAAACCCCGAAAAACAAAAAAACTTGTACCCCCCCTAGGGGGGTGGAAAATGAGTATAGTTTAAATTTGACACAACTGACGTGTGCGGGCATACCAAATAATTATTTCTTATACATTTCAACTTAATCTGACTCTTTTTCTTGGAACTATAGCCAGTAAAAGTTCTAACTTAAAAACTCGAACGGTTTTTTTTTTGTTTTTTCAACTTCTGTGAAGAATTAAACTTTTTCAACTTTTACTTCCCCAAAGTACAAACTAGACATAATTTGTGATTTATAGAGTTCCTATTCGAAGGAATTGGTCTAGTTTTAAATAAGTTACAGTGTATACAGCAAAAAAAAAAGCCCACAATTGAAAATATGAATTACAAATCATAAAAACATAAGATATTATTTATAGTACAGGTTTACAACAAGATTGACATTCAAAATATTAAGTACAAATTAAACAATTGAAAATATTAAATACAAATCATACAAAATATTATTTATAGTACGAGCCATTATACAAAGTTAACATGGGTATAAGAAAATAAAGACACGCCAATGTCGATCCGGGAACACTTAAGTTCAACTTAATATGTAGTATTAAGTTAATCTTAAGTCCTAGTTTGTAGGACTAGGACATCCGGATATCGACAGCTTGGGCGGCCACGTAACAGACTGCGGTGGACTTATGCATCCAATGTCGACCCGGAAACACTTAAGTTTAACTTAATACTACATACTAGGACATCCGGATATCGACAGCTTGGGCGGCCACGTAACAGACTATGGTGGACTTGTACATCTAAGTAGAAAACAATATAACGTTGGTAGACACTATAAAATAGGGTACTACCTTAATAGTACAACTCATAGTAACCTACTATGGAATTTATTTCGCCTTATCGCCGGACTTTGCAGCAGCATTCCGCTTGCGACATAGCTTTGACAAAGCGTCAACTTCCTTTTGTAGTGTTTGGACTTTACTCGTCAACATTTCCACATGCCTATTGTAGCCTTTTTTATCAGAGTCCATCTTTTTGCGCAGCTCAGTTTCGGCGGCGAAACGTTTTTCTCTCAGATCAAAAATCTATCAACAAAAAAAAATTCAGGGTATTTCACAAAAGAATCTCCCTCGTTCGTTCGAGCCCTAACCGGAGCGCTGTAAATTTCTACTTACCAATTTGTTTTTGGTCAAAATTTGCGCATCTTTTTGCTTTGATGACTGTTGCATCTTAGCTAATTGTTCTCTTAGTTCAGCAATGGTAGCCGTGCAAGAGGCATGTGGGTCGACGGGTTTGTGCATTTTAAACGGCGGCGGAAGCGAATAATCCGGTCCACCGTCGTCGGATCTGCAAACATATGAGAAAAACCAAATTAAATTTTTTTCATTATTTTCAGAGTTAATCATCAACCGACCTTCCACGTTTTCCAGACAACGCTGGCTTCGCTTCAGCGAGGTGTCCCTCGAAAAACTTGATGTCACTCATTTTTATTATAGGTAAAAATGAAAAAACAAAGGATACACAATTTATATATTATGCGAACAATTTATAATATGTGAAAACACAACCAAGAATAACGGAGTTGCTTAATATGTAACAAACCGTGGTTCCTAAGACACCGGCGCCTTGGCGATCCGAATAATGACAATAATTCGATTACAATAATTATCAATATATACAAAATATACATCTAATCGTAGGTCTTTGGATATTTCACACAAACTATTTAAATGTAGTACTATTTTATTTAAATTAAAGCTGTCATCAATAGTCGAACGTGAAAATAAATCAATATGAAATGTATCGACTAATTCCATACCTCTAATCATAGGAGAATTTCGAATAGTACATATTAAAGTATTTTGTTGTCTAAATATACTTGGCATTACTTCTGGGCCAGGACACATCATGTTTTACAACTTAAGGGGTTTAGATCTTTTAATATTTGATCATTTAAAGTTAGTATACATTTATTAAAATCCACAGAGAGCATGTTGATTGTTATTAAAATTGCTGAACATACCATTCCGGTCTAATGTTGCAACATGTGTGATCTTATATTATAGTAATTATAATGCATAAAGTCATACATTTGTTTCTTTATAATTTAGATGTTGAGATAATAAAACTATAATAATAGACTAAATAGGTAGCAAAGATGAGTATCAGTGATCCCTGGATCCAGAGTGACGTACAATCTCAATAAAGACTTTAGCCAAGTTACACTTAGCCTAAGTAACAGCATCATATCTTGATTTACAAATCGATTAAGTAGTGACAGTATGTGTATAAATAAACACAGTTACTTTATTTAACCCTTTTTTTTAATGACCAAAGTGGTACACTCTGTAACTGAAAATATAACACCTAAATTATTCCATTTGAACGGCGCAATTTTTAGTGTTAATTACACATTTGAGATCATTTCGTCGATGATCTTTTCAATTGCAAAAACATGTTGATAAATGTACCCCTTTCAAATAAGTTGGTTAATAGATGTAGTATTATACCTTGCCTGTCAAAGTGATTTTAAAACGCCTACAATAAAAAAGATAAAGGACAATATTACTTGTGAATAACTAGGCGTTGTTGTTATATTTTGGTGAGTTTTGTGCAAACGATGAATCACCAACATTGTCCGATAGATTTTTTTTTCGCGAGCAATCCAAATGTGTGTTTAAAATATTGTCATAGCACATCAAGTTTTTGAGAAAATAAATTTTAAAATCGACAAAAACCCCTAAAAACCCGCTATTTCAAAAATGAAAATTGTTCTCATCAATTTAAACCGCTATAAAAAAAACATGAGATAATAAACACCCCATAAAACTACAGCATAGATCCTTAACGGGGCTTACAACCCTGAAGATACTAAAAAAAAAAAATATAAAATAAAATACATTGACCAAAAGTAAAAATTTTTTGGTTTTTTGAGTTGAGCCTTCAGTCTATTAGCGTTATCCAGGAGACACCACATGGAGTTTGACTGATTAGTCTCCCAAAAAATGTGTGCTTGTGTACACTGTTTATAAATGGTTAAAAAAATTTTTTTTCAATTTTAATAATTTTTAAAAATAATTAAAATAATGTCAAAATTTAAATAGTTGCTGGTAAAAATTAAAATTAAACCGATTTCACATAGTCAAATCTACTAATTGTTTTTGTTGATGTTTGATAATCTGCTCCCGTAAAAAATGGTTCTTTTTCCAATGTTTTTTTTACATGGTTTTGTTGCATTGCTTCGTATTTTTATGTAGGTATCTGACTGTATGCCCAGAAGAGTGCCAACAAGAATAAAAAAAATTTCGGATGTCCCCAGTGAAACAATGCATTTAACTTTGTATGAAAACGTTCACAACTGTTAGTTGTCCGATTAGTGCTTGCTGAAAAATCACACCGAATTTTTAAGGGGAAACTGTCCAACTTCATTGTCAATGTAATCATCTAAAATGTAATCTGTGAAACTGTCAATTCAAATCACATCACATGGTTCACCATCAAATCTTCCGTGAAACATTCAACTACGTCATTTTCGTTTGAAAATGGCAATCCGAAAAAGTACTTGAGATATCTACTTTTCTCCGAATTAGACTTATATTCCTTAGACAGACCCAACTTCTGAATTTTTCGCCACCAGCTTTACTTTACCAACACCATTTTTCGGGACTTAATTCAATATAGTCCGTCCAAATTCCCTACTAATAATAGCAAAGGAGACTACGCTTACGATCTTATCTACGTAATAAAATCAAACATATTAAGATAATAAACTGGACTCAATTCAAATAACTAAAAGTAGGATGGATTCAATTCGATGTTATCCGTTTAGACGATCGTTTGTTCTCAAAAAAAAAATTGTTTTCCAAAGTTTTTTTTTTAAGGTAAATAACGGCTATCACAGTGTGTCCGTTTTACAAATAATTTTCAATAATATACGGTAATTTTGCGTTCCCATAGGCGGCGGCACGTGGCGGGACGCCCGGCTGGGACAACGCGACGGGGCAGGCGGTCGGCGCGACCAGGCCGCGGCGCGCGCGGAAAGCTCACCAGCCCGTCGCGGCGGCAATATACTATTATCAAAAGATTTCATCGATTATTTAAAAAAAAAAATGATCTATACTTATTCTCCTAAGATATCTAATAGCGACCGAAAAATAACTTTCATTTTCAAATCACATAATTTATTTTTTTACACAGCATGACAATATTAGATAGGTTATAACAATACAAATTCATTTAATACATATTAATAAATTTTACATTTTAACAAAGTTTGAAGTACAACATCACACAGTCACAAGTACAACATAATTAAATAATTGAAAATAATTATATACAAAACATAAAAACACAAAATTATTTATATCACAAAATATTATACAAGGTTAACATGTGTACAAGAAAAAGGATTACACATTGAATTTATATTCAAAGTGTAATCCTTTTTACGATATTTACATATTAGTATATATAAATATCACTACAAAATAAATACATGGTTACCAAATATTTTACGTTTACCACCACGCCGTAAACAAATATAAAGTTGGTAGTAGCTACCCATATGGAATTTATTTCGCCTTGCCGCCACACTTTCCACTCAGTTTGTGGTTGCTTTTGGTCAAAGCGTCAACTTCGTTTTGTAGTGTTTGGACTTTATTCGTTAACATTTCCGCTTTCCTGTTATGAACTTTTTTTTCGGAGTCCATCTTTTTGCGAAGCTCAGTTTCGGCGGCGAAACGTTTTGCTTTCAGAACGAAAATCTATCAAAGAAAAGAAAAATTCAGGATGGAATCTCCTTCGTTCGTTCGAGCCCTACCGGAGCCGGTGTAAATTTCTACTTACCAATTTATCTTTCATAAAAATTTGCGCATCTTTTTGCTTCGACGTTTGTTGCATCTTAGCTATTTGTTCTCTGAGTTCAGCAATGGTAGCCGTGCAAGAAGCATGCGGGTCTTCAATTTTTTGCATTTTAAACGGCGGCGGAAGCGAAAAGTCCGGTACACTGTCGTCGTTGGATCTGCAAACATATAAGAAAAACCAAAACATTTGTTTTCATAATTTTCAGAGTTAATCATCAACCGACCTTCCACGTTTTCCAGACAACGCTGGCTTCTTTTCGGCGAGGTGTCCCTCGAAAGACTTGATGTCACTCATTTTTATTACAGGTAAAAATGAATAAAAACAAAGAATAAACAATTTATTTATTATGAGAATAATTTATGATATGTGAAAACACAACTAAGACAAACTATGTTGCATAATGAAACAAACCATGGTTTCTATGATACCGGCGCCTTGACGATCCGAATAATGACAATAATTTGATTACAATAATTAATACATATATACAATATATACATCTAATCGTAGGTCTTTGGATATTTCACACAAACTAGTTAACTGTAGTACTGTTTTATTTAAATTAAAACTGTTATCAATAATTGAACGAGAAAATAAATCAATATGAAATGTATTGATACTAATTCCATACCTTTAATCATAGGAGAATTTCGAATAGTACATATTAAAAAGTATTTTGTTGTCTAAATATTGTACTTGGCGTTGCCCTGGCCCAGTATTCTTCAGTCTGTACAATTAAACATAAGTATAAAAATATCTGAAAAAATATAAGAACGTCTGATAATCGAGAATTCAAACAAAAAATTGTTTTTTTTACTGTTTATACAATAATAAAATATTTATTTATACACAAAAAACATAGGGGAGTATGTTTTAAAGCCAGTTGTGCCAATGAACTACTATGTACAACAATAATAAATACCTTACAGATATAATTTTGATCTTATCACACACATTACACATAAAAAAAAAAAAATATATATATATATAAATGTTTTATAACGGAAGAATAAAAGTAAAAATATATTATAAATTTAATACAAGAAACAATAATTGATTAAAAATAAACAGTTAAATGATCGTCCCTTCTGGTTTCTTCGGCTGGTGTGACACTGACGCTGGGATCAATTTCTCGCTAAAAAATGTTTTATTCATAATTAGCTGAAAAATGTATACACATATATTATATCTAGTCAGTTTGAAAATAAAGAAAACATTAGTTTTCCAAATTACTAAAATTAATGCCAGACTATATTTCAAAGTTCAACGTTAAGCTAAAGTGGCGAGAATGGTCATTATTGACTAATACTGTCGTTTGGGATATTATTATATTTGTTTTGCATGCTATCTCATTGAGTATTATAATCAATATTGGATTAGGGATAAGGAGTTATGTACTTAGGCAACATATACTGACATGTAAATAAAAATGATTGGTTCCCAAAATATGTATATAACTGAATTGGCTGCTAATAACAAATGGCTTTCAAAATATACATCATAGCATTATGAAAGTTAAAAATGCATGTGATATTAATGCGACATACAAGCACACAGTGCTAAATTAAATTTGAAACAATTATAAATAATCTTTGCCTAAATGTACTATATTGTGGTCAGACTTATACTATTATCACTCTAAGAAGTTCGAATATAAAGAAAGTCACCACAGAAAAATATTCGAGACAAAATAAATTTTTTTTTTTTTTTGGATAATGTGTAATTACAAAAGCAATTACTTAAAAAAAATTGCTACCTTCGTACCAATCATATTGAAATATTATTCTAATACCGTCGTTTTGTGTGAATAAAATAAATAATTCTCAAAACTGCCAAATGTCAATATTAAAAAATTTCATCATGGAAATTTAAAACATACATGTCTAATCAACACCAATCAACTAAGTGTTGTTAAAAACATCTAACTTGAATAATTTGACTATCACAATAGTTATTCATAAACAACAATGGATTAAAATGAAACAGTCACACATTTTGTATAAATGGCGATTTTAAACTGTTGAACGCTCATACTTCTATGTGCAATTTTCAATCAAAATTTATTTTGTAGATGTAATTTTACAAAAGTGGTCTTCCTCAATGTGTGCTGTATCACTTTGTCTAATCTATTGTAACACAATTAAGCTTATCTACTAGCACGCATACTCGCTTATCGACATTATTGTAATATTTGCCAATAAAATTATTTAAATACATTTTACCACAGAGGTCTTTATCATAATGCACTAACAACTCTAATGTATACATCATTATGTTTGTTTAATATTTAATTATTTACTACATTTGTTTTAGCTTTGCTACCAAGGCAGGAGGATATTTTTTTATTTTAAGGTAAATCTTCCGTAACTGTTTTTTTTTATAATAAGCGTACTTTAAGTCTAAATTTGGAATAAACGGAGAAGTTATCTTTAAGAAGACATGACGAGGAGTTAAAACGTGTTTTGTATCCCTATCCCGTTTTCGGACCAATAGATATGTGTGAAGAGAAATAAGTCATCAACTTAAAAAAAAAAAAAAAAAAATATTGTAACTGGCTCAACTACTTTTGGAATAATTGGGTTAAATTAAAAAAAAATAAACACTAGTACCTCAATAAACTACAGCACCGACTCTAAAACGACCAAAGGGCACCGGTCTCACTACTTTTTGGTTTACCCAAGGCGGTTGTGAATCACAACACGTGTTGGCAATATAGTAACGTTTACCGAAACCGGAGGCCTCCGGCAAGACGTTTGACGGATTGACTTGTAAGTATACCGTCTTGAAAAACAATTGACTTGAGCGACGATTGACGGCGGATGAGCACACCGCGGCACACGTGATCCAATAATACATAATATATTTTGTCAGCCAGACACCGCGCAGACTTGTACGTAGACCTGTGTATATATTTTCAAGTATATAAGTACTTGCACAAGACCGGTGACGAGTTAACGTATACAACGATTTGTTTTTGAAAAATCGATCAGCTATTTTAGCTGGTCAAAATTCGTTATATAATGTTTATAATATATTATTTTTCTAATGTTCATAATATTTCTTTTTTTAAAGTTAAATTCTAGTTCCAACCACTCTTATTATTTAAAAAAGTTTTTAAGGTACGATTAGATGCATTCCATTTTGATTTTACCGTGCTACAAAATCCTAAGAGCTTTTGCTCAAGATATCTTTCAAAATTATCTGCTATCTGGTCCCATTGCAGTTTTATATTGTTACAACCGTACAGATTATTTTTTATGTATTGACAGAGAATATTTTGTAATTCGTTAACTAATGTTAAGGTACCTCGAACCCGCAAAACATCAAACAAATCTCCATTTTTTATTAAGGACTTCTTTTGATTACATTCATCTAATATTACAGAAAAAATTTAAAATTACTATCACATTTCATTTATTTATGTCATTATTTTCCAAAAGCGGCGAGATGCGGCATTTCTAATTTAGTAGATTTTATAGAGGAGAAAATTTAGAACATGACCATATTAAGTTACAACCTCTAATAATCCCTAATTTTTTTTGCCATGCTATTTGATTTAAGAAACATAGGTTTTAATACTGCGTTTTACATTATATAAACAATTACCCTTTCATAAATAACACTAATATATGCACCGCGTCGCTCAAAATCGTAATTTTAGTCAACGCTTTACCAATTTTATTGATCTCCATTTTTTGAAAAATAAAAAAAAATTCTAGTACGGTAAATAAAAATAATAATCTCACAACGTCTAATGAGTATTTCCAAAAAAGTGATAAACGATTTCTACATTTTTGTGATATAGTTATGCAGTATACGCGTAGTATAAAAGTCAATAAAACGTTATCAAGTGGTAATTTCGATTTCTAAAACTTATGAAGTGTACAATAATTATACTTAAAAATAATATCAAATTATAGTAAAATTCTATTTTTGGCCAGCTACGATAAGATTGAAAACACTGTGCGTCGTCCTCTAAACAATATTTCCTTATAATAATATTACTATGACGTATCTTAAGACAATCTTAAGATCATGGGCCGTCGCGTACTACCGCACAGCTGAAAGAATATTGTGACATACACTGCAAAAGCAATTACTTTGGGTAAACAACGATTTAAAAAAGTTGTTGTAACAAATCGAGTTTCGTTTGCTTAGAGTTGTTTTCTACTCAAATCTTTAATATAAACACGGCAAGATGTTTTTTAATTTACGGTTTTAATACTAACCTAACCGCCACCACGTGATACAGGGTTAAGCGGGGCGAATGTAAAAGCGTTTTTTTCAAATGTCAGTAAAAGTATTGAGTTGAAGTTAAAAGTAATTGTCGACGGTACCTAAAAATAGCTTCACTGCATATGTTCTGTTGTATAGCGGTATTAATAAAAACGATCCGATAACATGCGATATTACTAAAAAATATATTTGCATAAAAAAACAAACCAGTAAACTTGTGAAATACAAAATCAAACTATAAATATTTACAAAATTATATAGTTTGTGTTCCAAGTTGTATAAGACGGGTTACGCACCATGGCTGTGGTGTACCGCTGCTTGGAGTATATACAATTAGTTTATACCATAATAATATAAGTTATGTGAAAATTGTTAATGTATGAAAACATCATATGATATGTGAACGTTTCAAATGAATAACAATATAAATTACAATGACACTGACGATTATCCATACTAGAAACATCGGCAGAAATACCATGGTAGTCAGAAGTTTCAGCAACAGTGCATAAGAAGTCAATACAAGTAGCAAAGGTGCAATAGCCGTGAGTAAGAGTACCAGTATGACAATACTAGCAAAAATCAGCACAATAGCTACTGCACTGACTACAACTCCGTAACACACCTTTGCGAATAGGCCTTTGCCCATTTCTCGGATGCCAGTCAGAAAGGTCGTTCCAACAACCTGTTAAATACATTTAAAGAATACAGCGATAGAGTTAAATTCAACAATTAGTTTTAAACTTACAAGTTCTGGTCGGTGGGGTAGGTATATAACTGTTAAAAACAAAATAATATGTAAATTTCTATGAGAAGTTTATTACCCGTGTGTCGACCTGCAGGATCGGCAAATTTGATTTTCCAAATTCAATAAGTGAAGTTCTGTCAAGGTTTTTGACTTCGGGCAACACCATGCCAAAACCAGGGTAGGAAATCATATCTACACTGCAGTGCAAATGGCGGCTGTCCATCGTCCAATTCCAACTGACTTGTTCTTCCTTATATAACTTTTTGAGAGAAGTATTTTATATTTTAATAGATTTCGGAGAAACTTTTAAGCGAAAAATATTTAAATTTCTATGAGAAGTTTATTACCTGTGTGTCGACCTGCAGGATCGGCAAATTTGGTTTTCCAAATTCAATAAGTGAAGTTCTGTCAAGGTTTTTGACTTCGGGCAACACCATGCCAAAACCCGGGTAGGAAATCATATCTACACTGCAGTGCAAATGGCGGCTGTCCATCGTCCAATTCCAACTGACTTGTTCTTCCTTATATAACTTTTTGAGAGAGGTATTTTATATTTTAATAGATATCGGAGAAACTTTTAAGCACAAAATATTTAAATTTCTATGAGAAGTTTATTACCTGTGTGTCGACCTGCAGGATCGGCAAATTTGGTTTTCCAAGTTCAATAAGTGAAGTTCTGTCAAGGTTTTTGACTTCGGGCAACACCGTGCCAAAACCCGGGTAGGAAATTATATCTACACTGCAGTGTAAATGGCGGCTGTCCATCGTCAAATTCCAAATGACTTTATGTAGTCCTGATTGGCTCATTGTTCCAATCAACACAACGATCATCAACACAATAACCGTAAAATACAGTTCATACATATTGTATTAGCTGTAAGAAATCCTTCGAAACAGGAAAAATTAGCAAAAACGGTTCGGAGAAATATGTTGTTTTACACTGAAATGGTGCGGTGATACAAATGTAATAACAGTTACGTTATAAACAAGCCGTTTTTAATACACATGTTACCTATATTAGTAGTATTTGCCAGCATATATAAATATATAGAATGGTTTTTTTAAATCACATATGTTCTACTTTTTACCGTTAAAAGTTCCGAAGTGTATTTTACACTTGTTGTAGGTATAATATGTTAGACCTATCTTCAGACTTATAAGAAAGCCAACGCTCGGTTGAGGCTGTACATAAAAAATCTATTACAATTTTGAAATCCCCAAAAAAAAATGTTAATCATTGTCAATGGTGATTTGAAATAATCTATTGGTATGATAGAAGCCCAGTGACACTCAAGTTTATTTTAGTAATATCCTACGGCCGGGGAAATCATCGGTTCAGAAACAATGATTTTTATAAATAAATGTGTGATAATTATTCTAAAAAAAAACCTTTTTGAAGAATGTGCATAATATTCTATTTTTGGACTTTGGTAAGTACAAAGTTGATCGTCTGTCTACAATAGTAACAAGTCACTTTATTTCTAGGAAAATATTAATATTTTGAAAAACCTTGATTTCGTATTCTTTTTGGTTCATATTTTACTATATTTTTCAATACTGTGAAAATTCTTAACTTCATCCCTTATACGTTAAAAGATTAGTGACTTCATTTTTCCAAATGAGAACAACTATTTTTAACTCGATACAAAAGCAGTAAAAAATTTAATTTTACTATCGTCGTTAGATTTTTAATTTTCATTAATCGGGTCGTTACTTATAACGTTTTTAAGTCTTGAAGTTTTGATCAATATTCCTTTGGGATTTCAACACAGGTAGCATTTTACTTGCTGTTAAATAATATTATCAACCCCGTCGTCCGTCGTTAAAACCGATAACCAGACACTAAACACTCACTACATATTTTTGAGATTTGAGATAATAATATGCCCTGGCTACTAAAGATTTGGAAATGTTACCATCATCAATGAACATAATAATATTATTTTTCCAACCAAAAAAATCCATAATCAATGCCAATAAAACCCATATCGTTATTATACATTAAAAACCAAACGAATAGATTACAAAATATGTTATTTTATAAGGTTTGAAATGTTGTATATGTTGTATACTTAACTGTAGAAGAATACAACTCAACTTTAGGATTAATAAAAGACGTTTATTATGAAACGCTATAACAGCAATGACAAGTAATTATTTTCAATATTAGCGTACGCCGTGAACAGTCCCCACTGCGTACACATTAATTAGTGTTATCTGAATAACCATATTATAAATATAACAATATAACAATATACAGTATAACAATATACAACACCTCTCCCCTTACATTTAATTACAAATTATTTACAATTATTTATAAGACATTTTAATCATGATTGAGAAGGTGTGCGAATAAAATGAACAAAGATACAACTAAAAACAATGCTATCTCTTTGTATAGTAATTTACACATAGTTTATACCTAAGAATAACAAGGCTCGTGCTTATAACTAATTTAAACAAAAAAATAACGATAATCGTCTTATTTTCTAAAATCTAACGACTTATAGCGATCAGGCGATCTCCTGACTCTAACCGGGCGAGAATGTCCAGTCGAGCTAGTCATAATTCCCCCGTCTACGTCATCCTCGACCACCTCCTGATCTTGTACCTCCCTTGGTTCGAACGAACTATCATGACCTTCGTCTTCGGGTACCCCCAGGTCCCTATTTGGTATTTTAATGGTTTGGTCTATGTGTCGCTTCCACGTGCCCGCCTCGGTATCTACCTCGAACGCGTGTTTACCCATGGTGTTTGATACTGTCCCCATTGACCACTTGTTATCCCCCCTTCGGTAATCACGCACGGCCACTGTGTCTCCCTGCCTAATTTCGAGCTGCCGTTTGCCGTGACGTTTCACTTGGGTATTCTGGTGATCACTAACCACGTCCTTTGTACTCGGGATTAAGGTATCGAATTGTGTTCGAATATTACGACCTAGTAATAATTTCGCCGGTGTCTGGCGTGTGGCCGAGTGCGGTGTATTGCGATAAAATAATAGACATTTTTGCAATAGTGTAGTACTGGTGGTTTTATTTTTCTTAAAAAAAAGTTTAACTAATTTGACCCCTGATTCGGCTGATCCGTTCGTTTGTGGATGGAACGGGGCCCCTACCAAATGCTTAATGCCGCCGTTGGCGCAAAACGTACTGAATTCCGTTCCTGTGAAACACTTAGCTCCATCGGAAGTAATAACCTTAGGGACTCCAAAACGTGCAAAAAGTTCTTGCATTTTTAAAATGACAATTGTCGCCGTACATGCGCTTACCTCGAACACTTCGAGCCATTTCGAAGTCGCGTCTACTATGACTAAAAAAAATTTATTTTTGTAAGGTCCTAAAAAGTCTACATGTAGGCGCGTCCACACGTGTTCCGGCCACTTCCATGGCGTTAGCACTGCCTTCGGCGGTGCGGGTCTAACCTGCATACAACTTTCGCAATTGCGTGCCATATTCTCGATGTCGCTGTCGATCTTAGGCCACCAAAAATAAGAACGCGCGATCGCCTTCATACAACTCATCCCCGCATGCGTAGAGTGCAATTCTGCTAATAGGGTCACCCGAAATTTGCTTGGTATAATTACCCTGTACCCCCACATCAAACAGTCCTGTTCGGTCGAGATTTCGTGACGACGCGTGTAATACGGTTTAAGCAGCTCGTTTTTATCCGCGTGTATGGGCCACTCACCAATGTTGATAGCCTTAATTACCTGAGATAAGGTTTTATCCACTCGTGTTTGTGTTTTTATTTTGATCCAATTAACGTTAAACGGGCAATCGTCATAAATAAAATTAAGACACCGCGGCGTCGTTAATTCTTTATCTGCCGTGCCTATTCTAATGCGCGATAAGTAATCCGCCGCGTTTTTCTCAGATTTAACGTACGAAATGTCATAATCGAATGCTGTTAGTACATAAGCCCACCTTTGGAGTCTATTTGCCGCGTAAACCGGTATACCTTTCTTTTCCCCAAAAATGTGGTAGAGCGGTTTGTGATCGGTAACTAGGGTAAATCTGCGTGCGTACAAGTAGTCGTAAAACTTTTGAACGCCGTATATAATCGCTAATCCCTCTTTTTCGATTTGCGGGTATTTACGTTCCGCTTCTGACAACACACGCGAAGCATAAGCTACTGGTTTTTCAGCGTTGCCGTATACCTGTGAGATTACCGCGCCGACCGCAATCGAACTTGCGTCCACCATTAATTTAATTGGTACCGACGGATCGTAGTGGTCAAGTACGGGTTTAGACGACAATATTGATTTGATATTATCAAACGCGTCGCCCGCTTCTTTGGACCAAGACCATTTTGCCCCCGCTTTTAAAAGGTCGTACAATGGTTTTAGAATCCGTGCCGCGTTTTTAACGAATTTAGTATAATATGTTACCAACCCGAGGAAGCTTTTTAATTCGGACCGGTTCTGAGGCGCCGCTGCCTCCTTAATCGCGGTTGTGTGTTTATCTAAGGTATGCAAACCTTGTCTGTCTATTTTATGACCTAGATATTCCACCGCTGTCTGCAAAAAACTACACTTACGCTCTCTTACTTTTAGCCCTGCTGAGCCGAGTGCTTTTAAAAGTTGGTCCAAACGTGCATTATGTTCAGGCACCGTTTTACCCGATACAATGATATCATCAATGAACACTTCCACTCCCTCTATTTTTTTTGTGATACTTTCAATTGCTTTCTGAAATTCACCCGCCGATGATTTTAAACCGAACGGAACGCGTGTGTACCTAAATAAACCTTTAATCGTATTTATGGTCGTTAACGCGCGTGAATTATCGTCGAGTACCAACTGCTGATAAGCGTCCTTCAAGTCTATTTTAGAAAAATATCTCGCGCCCGCTATTCTGGCGTAAAGGTGTTCTATCTTGGGCAGGGGATATTCCGTACTGACTAACACGGGATTTATGGTAATTTTAAAGTCTCCGCACAGCCTGACACTACCGTCCCCTTTCAATATTGGTACTACGGGAGTTGCCCATTCACTGTGGTCGACGGGTATCAGAGCGTTGATAGACAACAGTCGATCTATCTCGGTCTCAACTTTTCCCCTTAATGCTAAAGGAACTGGACGATGTTTAAAAAACTTTGGCGTGATCCCCGGTTTTACTTTTAGTGATATTTTGTATCCATTAAAAGTCCCCAGCTCCTCACTGAACACGTTTGGATACTTTTTTAAAACCGTTTCAACGCTATCCTCTGCGCCGGTAAAATTACACTTTAAGTTTAACACGTTATTAATACCGAGCGTTGATAAATCATTTCTACCGAGTAACGGTGGTCCCCCGTTTTGAACAATATACACCCATATGTCGGCTGTTTTATTGTTATACGTGACGGTGAGCGCGACTTTACCTATCGGTGTGATTCTATTGCCGACGTAATCTGACAACTCGACGTCGTTAGTGACAATAACCTTCGGACCTATTAATGATTTAAACATCGATTCGGAAATAATACTGTGCACAGAACCGGTATCAATTTCAAAGGTTATAGGTTTACCTTCGACAGCTAAATTAATTCGATACGGGGCTACTTTAAGCTTATCGTGGGAAATATCATTAAGTGCAAAAAAAGAATCGATTAAATCTACGCAAGAATCGTGATCGCCTGACCGCTCCTTTACCGTTAAAAACTTATTTTGCGCCTTATACTTAGTACCTTTATTTTGTGTACCCCTAGCTTTGCACATAGGGGCCAAATGACCTACTACCCCGCACCCATTACAAGAATAATTTTTAAACCTGCATGATCCGGTGTCGTGGTTGGAACGGCCGCATACTTGGCACTTCCCTTTCCCGTTGGCTTGGTTACTCGTGGCCGCATTCTGGTGAAGTCCACTTGACCGCTTAACTCCATTTCGCTTCGGTGTCGTGTATACTTGACTCCCTTTCTGTTTGGTGAAGTGGAGCGCACTGGTCGTTTCCCTTGACCACTCTTTACTCGCGTTGATGTTTGCCTCCTTCGTGGTCGCCACCTCCATCAGCTTAACCAGCGTGGTTGATGCTACTGACGCATCCTCTTCCAGTAATCGATCCTGGATCTTGCCGGATCCCATTCCAACAACGAATACGTCCCGCACTACTACCTCCAGCTCTGGCCCAAAACCGCATTTAGACGCAAGTTCGCGTACGCGAGCGCCCCACTGGACCACACTTTCATCGTGGTTTTTACGAGCTAGGTAAAACTGGTGGCGGGCGGCAAAATACGATTTTTTTTGCCTCATAGTGATTTTGCAGTATGACCGATAACGACTCAAAAGTCTTACCGTCGGGGTCCTCGGGCAAACACAGACTGAACAGAATTTTATGCACTTCCTCCGAAATCGAGGATAGCAAAATTGCCCTCTTCTTACTCTCCTCCGTGATGCCGTTGGCGGCGAAAAAGTTCTTTAGCCGAGCGAAATATATCTTTACATTCGTCTCTTGATCGAAAATTCCCGGAGTGCCGATGACTTGCGAGTAGATGGTCCTTACTGACGCCGATGATGCTCCGTCGTTGCGTGATGATTGTGTCATGTTAAACGAGTTCGGTTTTTTTTTTTTTTAAATATTTTTTACTAACAATATGTATATAAAATATGTTATATACTAGCAAAGAACAAAAAAAAAAATTTTAAATCTTCGTCGCCAATTTGTTGTATACTTAACTGTAGAAGAATACAACTCAACTTTAGGATTAATAAAAGACGTTTATTATGAAACGCTATAACAGCAATGACAAGTAATTATTTTCAATATTAGCGTACGCCGTGAACAGTCCCCACTGCGTACACATTAATTAGTGTTATCTGAATAACCATATTATAAATATAACAATATAACAATATACAACATTTATAGCAGATTTAAATCCGGCGTTCTTTTTGAGACACCCTATTTATTAAAACTAAAAACGTGTTTGCAGGGCAGCGGCGACAACGCAACTGGATGCAGTAGGCCATGTGGAAATGGAACACGTTATTTGAAAAAAAAAATTTAAAACAAATATCAGACCATTGGACGGATGTGCATTGGTGTGTTAGTTTTTTTATTTGATTGATGAAATTTTTTTTGTTTATAATTTCTGTTATATGACTCGCATGTTAATTATCTAAAACCCATTTGCAATAGTTTACTTATAAAATTGTTTACCTGTGTCACAATAAAATGAAGTATATACCTTTTAGAAAAAAAAAAAAGTGTTTTAGTTACCTTTATCCATTGACCGTCTGATTGATATAATATAGTATCACTATATAAACATACTTCAACCACGCAAATGCGTACACTGTACTTGTCTACACACAACCCAATAAGAAAAGGTGAAAAAAAAGAAAATATAAAAATGATTAGAATAAGAGGTTATAATAATAATAATAATTAGTTTATAAAAAAAAATGAGAGTATTTAGTGTGCAAAATTGAAAATATGATTATGGTCAGCGGTGCAAGTTATTCTGTGGATGGGTGCTGTCTGGTTCGCCTTGTGCCTGTGTCGAGTGGACGCCCCAATCGACTTGAACCAAAGCCGGTATCTCCTATGTATAGCATAGAATAAAAATTAATTACTGTTTATAAAAAAATAAAAAAAATTGACTTACCGCCCAGTTTTGCGTTTCTTGCTTAGCTTTTACACTATTTATGAGTTCACTTGATACTAATACCAACGACGTTTCTGTTACTGAACATCATACTTAAATCCAATTTTGAATTTTATTTCAATAATAATTTTAATTTATTTACTTAATCTCAGTTAAAATAAAAATGTCTATTGACAAATATCAAAACTATCTTGCCACCGAAAAACTTTCAAACTTCAATGAAGTAAAACCAAATAAAGGTTCAAAAATGTATGTGGAAATTACATACAAATCGAAATATATTATAAATATTTTTTTTTTATACAGAAACACTTAAGTAAGATAAAAAAAAATATATATTGTATGGTTTTTGTCAGTACACACGTTAGATGGCAGATGAAAATCAAAATACTGTATTTTGTGCAACCTGCCAGCACTTCGACCGCCGGACAAGGTTGGTAACTTATTCTAGGTTAAGTTGGTATGTGTAGTGACCTAGTCTGTAATTACAATTAGTAGACAACCGTTGCACAGTGGACTCAAGTCGTGGACGTGGATCGAAGAGGTCATGTGAAGGCGATCATCAGCCGGCGTCCAAGCGAGTTAGGTAACCCCAAATAGCTATCAATGAACGATTTTACCTGAAAAAAATTAGGAAAGTTTTGAAACTTGTCAGAAATTTTCTTTGTGATCTTCTGAATGACCGAAAAAAATTCCCCACTCCTCCGAAGACCGAAAGTGTCCGCCATTTTGTTTTTTTCAATTATCATCAAAAATATTAATTTTACAACAAAAATACTTCTATTCAGCATTATCTCCAATAATTGAACTGTAGGGATTTTTGATTTTTATGTTTTTCACCATAAAATTATTATTTTTACTCACTAATTTTTGCATTAATTATTAGTCATAGGCATCCTTAATTTTTCGAAAGATTTTTTTGGTACTTTGGTTTACTATTTTGCTTTTTTTAATTTTTAAGGAGATACTGAATTATTTTCTAGTATTATTGTGTATTAAAAACAAAATAAACTTAACAAAATGCAGTATCTCCATAAAGATATTTTTTAGTATAATAATTTAGTAGAATGATAAACACATAATGGTTATAGTTAGTACCAAGGTATCTGAAAAATCTCAATAAATGTTTTGGTACATATTGTCGTGTCTGACTAGTACCACGACCATTTCTAGATCAAATATAGTGTACATACTGCAAAGCCGTTTTAGCTAAGATTACTTGGTAAATATGCAGTATATGCATTGAGAAATTTAATTACTAATGAAATAAGCAGTATCTCCATTGTATATAGTGCTTTATTCCCTAGGACATGCTACATAAATGTACATACTGTGTTTTTCACTAGTATTTGACAATATTTTGGTCGATGCGACATTTTATAATGCATTTCAAAGGAATTTTTGATGGAGATACGGTGTTTTTTCTAAGCATAAAAAAATACGCAGAATTATCCAAGTATCCATGCATATAATATTTGTAACCTACTGTACATAGCAATATTCAACATACTTTTTTAATACATTTCTTTTACAATAGATGGGATTTTTGGTTAATAAAGTTCTATTCGAAATAAACTAGTAAATGATTTTAATTAATAATTATCACAAAACATTTTTATATATTAAACAATACTTCATACACATTTTTATTATTAATTAATTTTTATAAACTAAATTCTACGTTTAGTTGGATGCTTAGTTATTTCGTTTACTTATCTTCTAAGCAGTCTTCGTCCGAATCACATTGTTCAATGTAGCATGTTTTACACTTTAAACCCTGTTTTCGACAGCTGCATGCTGGTCCATAAGTTTTCATGCACGCACATGATTTTTTTTCCAAAATCATTACACATTTTCACCTAATATTGTGCCCACCATTAAGCATTATAATATACCTAGTTTGCGATATTATGCTAGTGTGGGACAGGAAGTTATTGTTAATATTGTAAATCGAGTAAATAAATAAACAGAATATCGTCTATTAATCCTAATAAGATGTTTATAATTTTACAAATAGTGATGGTACGTCGGAAAACGAAAACGAAGCGCCTAGTACGGTTATCGTCGATCAATCGTTAATCCCAATTGATGAAAATATCATCGATTTCAACAAGTGTTCAATTAATATAATTTCCTAGGGGGGGGGGGGCTGTATGAAATATAAAACCCGTTCAAATACACCTATACACCATTCCCATCCCTCTCATCCCCTCTTATTTATGAACAGTAACGGCAGTGTCGACGATGTAATTAACCGATCAGAGAATTAATGAAGACGATAGTGACGATGACGATAAGTATATTCAGTACCTGCGCTGATAAACTACGTTTAAAAATAATTTCACATAAACTACATTGTTGTTAGTGTAACGTATGCTGTTTAATGTTTATAATGTTTTTGTAATGTACCTAATGTATTCTTGTATTCTTTGTTTTGTTGTGTATTATTTCTTCTATCTTTTCGTACAGTATGTGTTCATGTGTATTGTGTACCTAATACTGTGTTATAAAAAATATTTTTTTGTAAATTAATTGTAATTTGTGTAAAATCATGTAATTATTGTACCCGAATTAAATACTTATTAATTAAAATTGTACGTTGTGTTTACTAGATTTGTTTTTACAATGATGGCTTTTAATTTTTTAGCAGCTCTCTAGTACAAAAATCGTACCTGAAATGGTAACTATATTGGGGAAAAAATATATCAAAAAAAATTTACCCCTTAAAAATCGAGAAAAACAATTTTAAAAAACGTACGTATTTTCCAACTTAATTTTTTTTAAATAGTCGAATTAGTTAGAAATATTTATGGAATATTCTCTAAACACAGTGGACAGTACCTTATCGGTACATTGGCAAGCCAAAAAACAATATCATGAACCCTTTCCCTGGAAGAGATAGAAATGTTTTCTTTATTTCAATTGGATGGAGCCACAGCTCATACGCCCCGTCGTTCTCGGGCTGTTTTGCAAGAAATGTTTCCTGGTCGTCTGATCTCCTATTTCTTATGGGGATACTTCAAAGCTGAAGTTTTCTAACATCGACCCAGAACCATTGAAGAACTAAAGAGGAGGCCATCCGATATGCTGGCGAAAGTGATAGAAAACTTTCGAGAATGGCTCCAAAATGTGCGTCGCTCGTCAAGGCAATCATTTGGACGATATAATTTTAAAAAAAACCTTATATAATGTAGTTTCTATAATACAAATTTTTTTCCCCCATCTTGTATCTTTTTTTTAAAATTCACCTCGGAAATGTGGGAGTCCATTACGCCGCACACTGTATATTTTACAACAATCGACCGTTTTTCGGTTGCGTGCCCGACAAGTACATATTGTTATAGGTATGTATCAGAAAAAAAAATGTCTGGAAGAGCACGTGCCCTTGGTACTCACTACCCACCTGCTACAGCTCTTAAAAATTAAAATAAATAAGTAATAACAATAATAATAATAATAATAATAGTTGAAGCATGAAGACGCCGGGAAACTTAATACGATAACGGCAGATGGATGCGACCACAGTCCATACGTTGAAAATGGCGCCAAATGTTTTTGTTTTGATTAACAGCTGTTGGTGTAAGTAGCGAGCTGTATCCACAGCCATAGGTATACCAAAAATTAAAAATTGTCACATTATTTTCATTATTTTATCAATTATGAAAACTAAATTTATATCCATATCGTTGAGTACTCAACGAGTATTTTTTTTTTAATTCATTTGAAATTCGCAACAGTTATTAACAAGTGACAACCGTTTTTAAAGGTTGTTTAGAACGAGATAAGATAAGATGGAATAATGTAAGCAAAGTCAAATTTAAATTTTCAACTTCCTTAAAAAATGTTTAGACGTCTTTTGGAACACGTCATTTAATTTAATTAGTTTTAACGTTTATAAAATAATAACAATCTGAAATATGGTTTTTGTTTTAGACAATTTCATACCATTGAGACGCGACGCGTATCGCCATTTCTGAACCCGAATTACTGATAACAGGTAACCAAACAAATAGTATTATCTTGTGTGCCAACGGAGAAATGATAATTTTATATTCTAAAATGTTGTTTTGAAAATATTAATTTTATTAATTCGATTGTTTATAAATAGTGTTTTAATAACTCGTAAGTACTTTATATACTATATGTTCATAGTAATTAAGATAGGACTTGTCTTCACAACGCCGTAATTTGATTTTTTGAGTATGTCGTATGGCTGTCGACCGAGTTTATTTATTAAAATTTTAACGAACCAAAACATTAGTAACCCAATTATAAACATTTTTACATATTATAACCATTTCAGGATAAATTTTGAAGTGTAAGTCGTGGATTTTTTTAAGGATTATCACAGTAGTTCAGTTCTTACAAATTAAGCGCAACTGATTTAGATTTATGTGCGACAACTCGAATACGACTTTTTTAATTTAATAAGTATAAATGACAAACAATTATGAACTTATTAGTTAAAAGAGTGTACGACTGTTTGGCATATTCATATAAGCAGTTTTAAGTATTATAACTTATTCTTATTTTTCATTAAAGAACTGAAATTATAATGTTTTTAAAATTGATTAGCTCTAATTAATTTTCAATAATATATATTGGCTCCAAATATTAACCATTTTTGGATGTTTTAAAGCTATTAATTTTTAAACATGTATTTGCCTACTACTGATCTATCTACTTGCTGACAACAAGAATTTTAAAAATGACTTACAGAATTCAAAAATTTGGTTCGGAGAAAAGTTACACTGTGAAATTATTGTGCAATTATGTTCTGAGAAAAAGAGCAGATCACTAAATTGACTATTTTTCTTACCAGAAGCTTAATTTGATTTTTATTACATAAACTAAACTGATTGTCATAACTCAGTTTGATTTATTTATATTTTGTTGTTATTTGTTTTGCAATCAATTTTAAGTTTAAATGTTTTTTTTAGGTTATGCTGAGATTGTGATTGTCGACTGAAATTATGTATTAAGACAACACTGAAGCAGTAAGTTCATCAAAAGCATTTTTTGTAACCAAAATTTCATATATTTTTGTGCCATTTATCAATTTTAATAAATTATTGGTTATTATAAGAACACATAATATATTTAAACAAACCTTATAGATTGTATTGTAAATTATGATTGTACTATGATTTTGTTAAACAACCCAACAACAATGAACAGTTCCGGTCAAAGTAACGAGTCCGTAAGTAAAGTGTGTGGCGATCTTCTAAGTAGTTCGGCATGGAGTGCAGTTATACATCAACCCGCACATGATTCGGACTTGGAAGACTTACCGTCCACGGTAGATATGGACGCTATTAAAAATCCGATATCAACACCACACAATACAATAAGTAGCCAAGTCGCTGATTCTTCTGAGTCGGACTCAGAGTCTGAATCTGAATCGGAAAAAGAAGAAAAATATTGCACTAAAAAATTTGGATATTCGTCTGTGGATGATGATAATATTGACGATTCGTCAGATACTTCGTTGTCATCATATATGCCTTGGTCGAAAAGAAAAGCTTTAGATAAACAAAAAAAAAGTAAAGATTCCCATGATTCAAGTTCGAGTTCTAGTGACGAATCGAGTTCATCATCGAAATCAACAAATTTTCCAATCAAACAGTCGGTGGTCTATGAACGCACATCTAGTGAAGCATCGAAAAAGAAAGACTATTGGCAAGATGAAACGAAAAAAACATATTCTTCCAGTTCAGATCTTGATAAACTAGAAAGCATAGATTCTGAACATTTACAAGTTATCAATCAAGAAGATTTAGCAGAAATATTATCTGATGTTGAAAACCAAAATTTTTCTAATTGTTTTGATGATGTCCAGCCAAAAAATTTAAGTGACAGTAGTGATTCTAGTGACACTGATATTAAAGATCAAGTAGTGAACGACGCAATTATTCGTTTAGATAATACATCAGAAGATGAAACTGAAAAACCTCCTTATTCATCGAAGTTGTTAGAAGAATTTGTTGAAAAGACCGAAGGTATGACACAACGACCAAATCCTAAAACACGTGCGAGTTTATCAGAAAAAAAAGTTACAATTGAAAAACAAAAAGAAAATTTAGTTAAAAGAGGCAGAGGTAGGCCAAAAGGTTCAAGCAAAGGACGAGTGAATTCGCAAATTATATTACCCAAATTGTCGGCCAATTTCAAGCGTGGACCCGGTAGACCGAAAAAAATGCCTCCTCTGTTAGAACCAAACAGTCCAACGGTTAAAATTATAGAAACTGAAACTCCAAAAAAAATTGTAATTGATATTGAAAAGAAAAAGAAAAAACATAAAAAGAAAAAGAAGAAGAAGAAGAAACACAAGAAACCAGCGAGTCCTAAATTTATTGCAGAAATGGAAAATCTCGTTGCCTTATGTATTCAGTGTTTAAACATTTCCAAAATACCTGATAGTATTAGAGGAAAATCCAGTTCATTAAAATCTAAGCAAAGGGACAGATCTAGTAAAAAAAGAAAACTGGAAAAGACAAGTTATAGCGATAACGATATTGACAAAAAAAGAAAAAAAGGTGGATCCCCGGACACGTCGAGAGATTCGGAAACCACTAACGATCAAAGGTTGCCTTTAAAAAAGCGTCATTATCATATAACATCGTCGACTGGTATTGAAGTAGCATATTTGGATGATGTATCTAGAGATGAAAATTCAGGAAGTAGTGAACTAGATAATAAGAGAGTAAAACCGCTGAAAGTAAAATCAGAAACTAAGAAAAAATCTGGCTTACGGAGTAACTCTGCTATACCTGAAGTGAAAACTAAAGAAAATGAAAAAAAGGAAGAACCCAAACCTAAGAAGAAACCGCCTGCAGGAATATTTGTACCGACCGTTGAAATGCCGAGTTTACAATTAAAGAAAAAAGTAGACGATAAAAAATTAAACGACAGTGTTAAAAAGTTGAAGACTATTAAGTCTGGAAAAGAAAGTCCACTTGGAAAGTTGAAGAAGAGGAAAAAGTGTATTAACCGTACTGGTTTTCCGATGAAAAAAAAGAAAAAAAAGCGCATAG
Source organism: Adelges cooleyi (assembly GCF_023614345.1). Taxonomy (NCBI): domain Eukaryota; kingdom Metazoa; phylum Arthropoda; class Insecta; order Hemiptera; family Adelgidae; genus Adelges; species Adelges cooleyi. Next base: position 14,827,103 of record NW_026096053.1, on the reverse strand, counting down.
AAAATGCAGCAGTTTCCGAAGACGTACACACCAAACTAAAAGTTATCGATACTCATCCAACAAAAAGTGAATTAACCGAACCCGAAAGAAGAAGTAGTCGAGCAGTCGTTCTCAACAAATTAAAAGTAAAAAAGAAAGACGAGAAAGAAGACAGCGACGCGTCCAATGTTAGTATACCAAAAAAGGTAAAATTAGATCAACAAGATGTCAAGCCACAGAAAAAAAAGCTGGATAAAAAACACACTATCCAATCTTGGAACTACAGGAAGTTAAAAACAAATGTGTACTATGATTTTAAGCCAGTTTGCACTTACGAAGCACAAACCTGTAACTGTAAAGTTCCAACAGAAGGTAAAGGGTGCACCGATGACTGTTTAAATAGAATGATATTTGCCGAGTGTTCACAGGATCTTTGTCCATGTAAAGAAAAATGTTCAAATCAACGTCTTCAAAAGCATGAATGGGCGCCTGGTTTGGTTAAATTCATGACAGAAGAAAAAGGATGGGGTATTAAAACTACCCAAGAAGTTAAAAATGGTGAACTTCTATTGGAGTATGTCGGTGAAGTGGTCAGTGAACAAACGTTTAAAGACCGCATGACTTCGATTTATAAGAGCGACGTCCATCATTATTGTTTAAAACTAGACGGAGGATCTGTAATCGACGGCCATAGAATGGGAGGCGAAGCGAGATTTGTTAATCATTCTTGTGAGCCCAATTGCGAAATGCAAAAATGGAGTGTAAATGGACTATTTCGCATGGCATTGTTCGCTCTCCGTGACATACAACCTGACGAAGAGCTGTGCTATGATTATAACTTTTCGTTATTTAATCCCGATGAAGGACAGTCATGTAAGTGTAACTCTCCTAATTGTAGAGGCGTCATCGGGGGAAAATCTCAAAGAATATTGTTACGATCCCCTAGTATCATGACAAATTTACCGTCAAATAGAAATCGTTCTAGGAAAGCGGCTCCAAACACAAATACATCACCGAAAAAATCTACTTCTATTGTTAGTATTCAGCAAAAACTTGTTTCTAACGCTCCTATAGTAATTAATCAAGAAGAAAAGGAATTGATTTTCCTGTATAAAGTATGTTTGTACAGAAATATTATGAAAATAGATAAAATACGAGCAAAACGGAGAGGTAAAGAAAATAAACCCAAACATCCTGAAGTTTTTAGAGCGCAAATGAACGCTCTCACTAATAGTTATTCGGTTAGAACTAGAAGATTAGCAACCGCTCAAAATGATCCGGAGATGGAGAAAAAAGCAAAACTAGCTACTATTTTTAAACAGTTATACGATAAAATTAGTAACTCCAAAGAGGAAACCGGTGAGTTACTTGCCACGCCGTTTGTGGTATTACCATCAAAACGCAAATTTCCAAGTTATTATCAAAAAGTCCAAGAGCCTATTGATTTGATGACTATCGGTAATAATATTGAGAGTGGTGCTTATGATACAGTTATGAGTTTTGATTCAGATATTTTAAAATTGCTTACAAATAATATCAAATATTATGGACGAACTTCGGATTTAGGAGTTCTGTCTACACGATTAAGAAAAATTTATAATTTAGCAAAAGTCGAGTTTGTACCGAAAATCGAAGAAATATTAGAGAAACCAGTTCCAGAAGCATTCATAGCAGAAAAAAATAATCCCGGAGGAGACCAAGACGACGTGGTGAGGTGTATTTGTGGTTTGCACGAAGAAGAAGGTCTCATGATTCAGTGTGAACGTTGTCTAGTATGGCAGCATTGTGACTGTATAAAGGCCGATCCAGGCAAAGTCGATAATTACTTATGTGAGCGATGCGATCATCGTCAAGTCGATTATGAAATACCGTTGCCGACTCCACCAAGCTACGCAGAATCAAATGAAGCACACTACTTAACATTAATGCGAGAAGATTTACAAGTCCGTGTGAACGACACAGTTTATGTTCTTAGAGACATAGTAAATCCTGAAACCGGTAAATCACATTCTTTCAAAACGATTAAACACTTTAAATATTCAGATTGTGATATATTTAGAGTCGAAAAACTTTGGAAAAACGAAGGGGGCGAACGCTTTTCTTTTGGTCATCATTACTTGAGACCACACGAAACTTACCACGAGCCTACTAGAAAATTTTATCCTAATGAAGTCGTCAGAGTTCCTATTTATGAAAAGATCTCTTTGGATCTTATCATGGGAAGATGCTGGGTTCTCGATCCGTCAACGTACAGTAAGGGCTATCCTATTGGTGCCGACCATGAACACTTATACATATGCGAGTATAGAGTCGATAAAGGAGCACGGATGTTTGCCAAAATGAACAAATCGAAAAATCCACCAATTTGTACAAAGAGTTATGCTTTTGAAAAGTATGACCAAAAATTAAAACTATCCAGAACTTTTGCTCCTCATGGTCTTATGGTGAAAGTATCAAACAGTACAGTGACAGCTCGGCCTAAACACTCTGAGGCCATTCAAACAGCTAAAAAATTATCAAAGGCCCAAGTTTCAATTAAGAAACAAAGGTTAGACACGCTTTTGTTAAAACTATTGAGTTCGCTGCCTGAAGAAGATAAAGTTGATATGACATATTTATTAGAACCCGGAAGGAGACATCGGAAAAAGCCTTCATTTCTGGAACTTTGATATTGAGTATTATTATATTGTTAAAATATTTGTTTTGATTAATTGTAACGACAAATTGTAAAGTATGTTAAATTTTAAACTGTTCAGTTCACTTTTTATTTTGTATATATTTCTACATGTATAATGAAGTTACTAATGTTTTATCTTGAGCACTCTTTACATCTTTATTATGACATTAATTATTAGCCTTAGCTTATGTGTATTTTTCTAGTTTATTTGTTAAGCTTAAATATATTACATAAAATTTGTTTTAAATATATTTTTATTATTAATTTAAAATATTGTTCACATCCATCATTCGATTCCATTGTTTTTTTAAACACAAACTTTTTTTGTTAAGTTGTAAGTTATTAAAAAGTAAATAAAATAGTATTTACAAAACTGTATTATTAAAATTAAATATTTTAACTAATAAGTATTACATTTTTTATCATCTTAGATGTTGGCATTTTAACCTAATAGTAAAAATTATCATTAGACTTAAATAAAAATTGTTAGGCTTTTTTTTTATTTCTCATACTGTGCACTCTGCGCACATATTGATTAGGTTAGATGAAGTAAAAATTGAATTTTAAACACAACATTGGGAACCACAAACTAACATTATAATGTATTGAATAAAATATAATGATAGGGATTTCTATTTTCTTGTTATGTATGTTTTGTACAGACTAGTATTGAATGAAGATCCGACATCGTGGGTAATAGGTACAATAATAGCCAGCCAATGGAAACATGTGCAATGTCAATGTTGTCGGATATAGGTCCCAGACCTATTAGTAGTTAAGAAAATGAAAACTCAACTTCCAATGCACTACAAAGAAAATGTTTTAAAGAATGTCGTTGTGAAACTAAATCCGAAGAAAGATGTTGAAGAAGCTGTATTGTTAAATTTTCATTTTGATTCAGTGCCTGCCGGAACCGGTGTTAGCGACTGGGGTGTTCAATGCGCGGTTATGATGGAACTTCTTTGAGTCTTAGCCAAATGCCACAATTTGAGGATACCGATAATATTTTTATTCAATGGTGGGGAAGAAATAGGCTTACAAGTATCGCATGGTTTTATTACTCAACATCCGTGGACTAAATACATAAAATATTTCATTAACCTAGATAGTTGTGGAGCAGGCGGCAAGGAAATTATGTTCCAGACCACTAAGTCGAATTCATATTTGGTGGATTTATATGCTCACTTGGTACGCAGCCGCAAGGCCAAGTTATAGGTGAACAAATCTTCCAGACGGAAATCCTTCCATCGAATACGGATTTTAGATTATTCAGAGATTTAGGAAACTCATCGGGTCTAGATTTGGCTCACTACAAAAATGGATAAGTTTACCATACTAAATATGATGACTTGAATCAAATTGTACCAGCAGTGCTACAAAATACCTATTAGCGCTGAGTATACATTTCTCGTATACAGAACTATCGGGAGTGCTATATAATTTCACAGTTGCTCTGGTATCATTTATTTCTATATTTTTGTCGTTGCGCCAAACAACAATTACAATGAATCATAAAATATACAACTTGCATTTTTAACTATCTTAGCAGGGTCACTTTGTACGATTTTACTTTCTTCTTTATCGAGCGTCTTAGTGGCATATATTCTGGACATGCTGGGATGTTCTACGAGTTAGTATAACAACAATATCAATTTAATTGTCAATTTTGAAATTTCAATATTAACCATATTGTTAGTTACAGTTTTAAATACAGTTACTGTTAAGTGAATATGGTTTTAATAAATCCACAGTAAATATTACAGCATCTTGTGAATGGGTTGTACACAAAAATATCATACTTGACAATGAATTCCAAGAATTAATAAATGATTCTCCATTGTGGGTCCATGTAAATTATGCTGTATCTGTCTAAGGTGTTTATGTATTTGTTAATTGAATAAAGGTTTAAATTATTGTAGATCTACCTATATAAGTAATATTGCTCAATTTTAATTTTGTAAATCTGTTATACATTTTTATATATTTTATTTATAAGAAATGAAAATATATCTTTAAAATTTATCATTAAAACCAAATTGTAAACTGTAAACAAGTACTTGCTCATTATTTTTATTTATCAATACTTAATTATTTATGTTATTAGTATTGTATGTATACCAATTATTCAAACTAGGTAATTTTATATAAAATTTAATTGTATTCATTTTAAGAAAACAATAACCGTTTTTTTCAAAAATTGTAAACAGAACGAAATGTTGTTAACAGTTATATAAATAATGTATATTAAAGTTAAAATTTAATTTTTGCTATTTTATTAATATAGTTTTAATTAAAATAGATAATTTTAAAATTATATTTTATTTTTAGAATCCACATTGTACCTATGAAATATTTATTATTATACACCTTGTCTAGGACATAGGACACAGTTGGCTTCTTCATGGGTGAGGTCTTAGCTCTAGCTATTGCTGATGACGTGATCTAAGTGGCAGAAACGCCAGCGGGTCTCAGTTAGGTTGACGGATCGTATGAAAGAATCAGGCACGAGGTTGAATCTTTCAAAGAGCTAAACTCTTACCATGATACCTTCGGGGAGTGATCATCGAGTGAATGTTACCCAGGAAATGTACTCCGTTTAGGGGTCATTGCAAACATAATAATAACCGCTTCGTTGTAAACTACAAAAATAAAAGAAGACTAATAAGTAATATGCTAACGTTTGGACATAATGACTTTCTAGTGAGCCTAAAATAGATTGTAAATTCATTCGATTGACCAGTCATCTGTATTCTTTCTCAATTGGAAGTCTGAACATTTTATAAAAGACAAATACTATTAATCACAATTCACATCAAAGTAAAGCTTGGAAATTATTTGTATGCAAGAGAAGTCAATTCTACTATGTGACTCATGTTTACGGTTTACAAAGATATAATAAATAATAATTTTGAGTAATCACTAATCTCAATCGAGAAGTTAAATTTTAAACATTTATCCACGGTTAGAAAATATAGGTATGCCAGCAACTCGTGATAACCACAAAATGGCTTCAAGGGTTCTCGCGCTACCGGCGAACGCCACGTTAGAAAATGTTATCACGCAAGTTCCTGACATACCTCTTTACTATGCCTTTATCACGATGAACACTGATCGTGTTATCACTTAACTTTTTTTTGTTACAGATTTTAGATTAGCTGATAACACATTGGTTTAGCAATTTCATGTTTTAATTTATCCATATTGAGTCATAACAGCTCATAGAACTGTATTGTTTTTTTGTAAATCGTATTAAAGTCTTACATATTTACCTATTATATTGTACATTATTACCTAGTTTTAGTTTTAGTTCGTGTTGATTGGAATGGCAGCAATGGATAGTATCCTTTTTATTTACACACAGTCATACATTGATCATTATTATTCAAATGTATAATTATATTATTTAGGATAATTTAAACATACGAATACGGTTCATCGTGTACTTTATCTTTAGGTTCAATAAAAAATTGTTTTTTTCCTATTCACCCAAATAGATCATTTGTTTAACTTGAAATTTGCTGTTAAAGAATTGGAAAGAAATTCAAAGAAATGCGAAAAAGAAGAAAAGGCAGAAAAATTAAAAACAAAAAAAGCTATTCAAAAAGGCCAGATGGAGGTATGTCAACTAACAATTTATAGTTTACTTTATTAGTAAGTTAACCTCCGAGCATTCGTGCTGCGATGTTTAAACCGAAATTTAATTTCTGTATTTCAGTCACGGTGTTAAAACCGCGTATGAGAGCACTTGGAGGTTAACAGACTAGAAAAATTATAAATGTTTATTAAATATAGAAGAATATTGATCTAGCAAAAACTGTACAAAACCCTGTGATTGATAAAAGTTTTGAATTTATACGTAAAAACTAACAAAAAAATTAAAATATTATTTTTAAAGCTAAAACTAAAGTAAAATATAGTGTAGTTTCTTATGGACTTGATAAGCAAATATTATGTCATCATTTTTTGAAATTATTCAATTGCCCCATAATTCACCAACAGCTGCTATGAATATTCGGTGTGTAGTTGTAACTGGGCGTTTTCTTATTTTTGAAGAAGTTATGTAGTTTTTTCTACACATAATTTTTCCATTAAGATATATCAGTTAGAAGTAACAGATTACCTTTTATTCTGCCAATTTTTTTTATAATTAAATAATTTTTTCTTTGAAGGCAAGAGTTGGGAAGTGTGTCAAGAGGGTGTATATGTTATACACAACCTTAGACAGCAAACAATTTAAAAATCATTTTAAAACTAATACCTTTAAGTTTTGCATTGAAGATATAATAACAGCGTTTCTTATTTTTCTATGTATTCGTTTATTCAGAAAAATATAATATTTTTAATTTATAAACTATAATTAAATGAATTAGGATTTAGAAACCGTAATTTCCCTAGCAGTTACATCAATTGATAAATCCTTATTCTAGGTAGGTAGAGTAGCTTTTTAAAAACTTAATTTAAACAAAAACAAATGAGTTGCCCAAAAATAACATCGCATTAATATGTAGGGTACATTTTGTTTTTTTATAGGTTGCACGCATACATGCTGAAAATGCAATAAGGCAAAAAAATCAATCCATTAATTACTTAAGAATGAGTGCAAGAGTAGATGCCGTTGCTTCCAGAGTTCAAGGAGCTCTGACAACCAGAAAAGTATGTTTTATTTTAACATTGTAATTCCTAACCTAACGTAACTTTGTATCGACACTCATTGTGTAAACTAACAGTATTCACTTCTAAACGAACAACAATTCTTCTGCTCATTGTTCATCCGAGCTGAAATTACATTGGCAATTTGAGGATTCTTAGTTTTCATATGGAGAGTTGATACTAAGTACCGATTTTATGTACATATTTATTTTTTTATAATTATTTTTCAAGGATTTGTTTGAAAATTTAAACAATCAATTTATTATAACATACTGAATATACATTTAATTTTAGGTTACCCAAAGCATGGGTGGTGTCGTAAAAGCAATGGATGCGGCTATGAAATCAATGAATCTTGAAAAAATTTCATCTTTAATGGATAAATTTGAAAATCAGTTTGAGGATTTGGACGTGCAAAGTTCTTACATGGATAACACAATGTCTCAAAGTACTACAACTGCTGTACCACAAGGTGATGTTGAAAATCTTTTGCAACAAGTTGCCGATGAAGCTGGGTACGTACAACATTATATTTTTTTGATCATGAACAAATGCGTGTCCAAAAACAAAAATCTTTCAATAATTTTTCATTTATTTATGTTTTAAAGTTTGGAATTGAAAATGGAATTGCCGTCCAATCCAACAAGTGTCAGTTCGCTCTCCACTACAACTACAGAGCAAGATGAACTTACACAACGTTTAGCACGCCTCAGACAAGCGGAGTAACATTATTAAATGATTACTTACAATACTCTTGTTGGAATATTTTTTTATTTTAATATTTATCGTGGTTGTTGAATACAATACATAAGATATTACTATAACGAAACTATATGTACCCATTATTTGTTTATTTTTTATGTATTAATTCATTTTTATTTTTAGTACAACACTATAGTATAATATGAACATTACACCGAAAATAGATTATAAATATTCATAAAGACATTGTTATTAGTTCATACGTGAACCCTGTCGCTTGTTATACATAAGTAATAATTAATAATAACATTGTAAGAACAAGCATAATAATAAAATTAAATAGATATTTATAAACCTAAAGAAATATTACTATTTCCTAATTTCAGTTGACAAAGTCAAAATTGTTGTCAATAATTATATTCGATCAGTTTTGTTTTAGTACTGAGAAAAATTTTAATATTCGCCTACAGCTAAACAAATCTGTGATTGTGCCAAAAGAAAGTAAGAGATGTCAGTATTTATGTTATTACAAGAAAGTAATATTACATTGAATCATTACTTTGACCGCACTGTAGAAATATACACAAAATAATGTTACATTTATGAATTTGTTAAATTTCACATTGGTTTAGTAGTTAAATTATTAAGATTTTTGATAACGAAAAAGTGTGGCCGAGTTGGTAAAATATCATTTGAGCTTTATGACTATTGCTTATATATATATATTTGAAGTGAATTTTTTTTTATAAATAAATGTTTGAAACAAATAAATATTAGTAAATTGGCAAACTAGTTATATTGTCCACAATACATTTTTAACAAAACATAGTTAAACTTATTAGTTTTCAAACGATAGTCAAACAATTGTATTATTATGTCCATATTACATTCATGAAAATACAAAATTTAAAACACAAAAAGAGGTATTATAAATATATTTTTTGCTTTGAATATGTTTTGTACCAACAAATTAGTTTTTTTAAAGTAGTATTAAAATTATTTGTTTAATGTTCAATAACTATTTGTCTTTATAAAAGTTACTAAGTTTAAAAAATTAAATTAAAAAAATCTGATTGTTTCATAAGAAAATAAGTAAAAACCACTTTTTTACAACTAAAAATGATGAATACGATTGTCAATAGATAAAAATTTAACTCACGATCAGACTATTTCAAAATATAACATTCTTCAAATATTTTGAAAAAAAAAATGATTATATACATTGTAAAGTACACGACTAAACTCGTTTAATAAAAAAAAACTAAGTGAAATATTAAAAACTAATTAATTTCTTTACTACAGAAAAAAGTGGGTTTTTTAGTGGTAGGAAAGGAGGGTGCGACACTTTTGCGAAGAGGTTGTTTCTAAACATTGTTTTTTTGCACGAAATTACTGCGCACGCCTATGGAATGATTTTTATTTATTTATAAAATGTTATAATTGTAAAATTTAAAAAGTGAGGGAGTTATTATAAGTTGGGACAAGAAAAATCGATTTCATTGGGTCCACAAATCAATTTTGCATCCCTTTAATTTATTTTACCTAAGAAGGTTTATTGAGCACTAACATACAGTGATTTACTATTTCTCCCTCCTCTGAATAATATTTCTGCACGCGCATATATATTATAAAATACAATTTTCTCAGAGGATAATAATAACTATTGAAAATGTTGTACACCTATAATATTACCATATATGTATCTTAAGATTACTTAGAATATTACATAATTTATGAAGATTACCAGAGATTTTCAAAAATTATATAGATTCCACCCCTTGTTAGCTCTCTGACTTTTCTTATTATATTGTTCCTCTGAAAACTTTTTTATAAATTATTTGTAACTTTAAAATTTTAGTTCTCGACACCCAACTACTGTTGTTTCAAAATAATTTTATATAAATTATAACTTAAAAGCAATAAAAAAATATACACAAATTTTCACACAATTACATTTAAATTTAAAAAAAATATATATATATATATTATAAATATATACAGTATAATTGTTAAATGATTATCGTTTTAATTCGGTTTATTAGATTTTTTTTTTGTAATTAAGTGATCTAGTTGTTTGAAGGGCGACCTCTTTTAGGACAACGAATTGTGGGCAGGTTAAGTAAGTTGAAATGTTGCGTTCCTTGTTGGTTACCTAGTAACTTTATGGGTATTTATGGAATGAATTTTAGTGGCGGTGTATTAATTCCGTTACTGTGCATTTTTCCGGATAAGCTAACTCGAGTTTTAAACAATACGTTTCGTTTGTTTTTAATACGAATGTAATGAATTCTTATCCAAATCTTGAAGCTTCTATACATGCATTTGTAACAAGAACACTGGCAAGTATTAAGTGTATGCCCATTGATTGGCGCGGCCACACGCGGTTGGGAATCGTTACACGTATGACGGGTAACATAATAATAAATGTCAAAAAATGAAAGAATAAAAAGTTAAAAATAAAATACCAAGTAAAGAAATTGAACTCGAGCCACCCCCATACCGAATAGAAACGCTACCGACTCCACCCATTAGAAAAACGCCAAAGTTGAGCAGTCCTGCGCCTCTTAAAATGTGGTACAAACATCCGTGTAAGCATTATTTAGTGCTCTTCAGTGTCTCCGAGCACAACGTTTATTAATTATAAATATATATTATCCAACGCCTAACGCCTTTGATTATAGTAATAATACTTATAGTCAAATGTTATTTATGAATGAAACGTTGAAAATATCTGTAGTTTATTTGGATATTGGGTTCCAAGAGACGCCATGGAGGAAAATAACGGACGTAAATGGTTGCAACACAATAATATTGTAATGATTTTCCTCTCGTTTGGTTCGTGTGCGGTACTTTAGACAGCCCTGCATTTAGGTTTGTTGACAAACGCAGCTGTATTTTACTTTAACAACAACAACAACAACCCAATGTATTGAACGTGCGTCGTAAAAGTAATACAGCACGGTCATAAAATTACAATTTTCATGGTCATTGCCAATTTATTTGTTATACATTCTCTTGTGCATTCACTTTCTTAATCGGGAAAACTCATCAAACGCACAAAATGTTTACGAAATCGATGGCAATGGTACAGTTAAAATATAAAACCGCACCGGTGTTAATGCCGAAGTCAAAAAAAATAATGATTACACTTAACAGAAACATCGCTTCTCTGAAAACCTGGTAAGTACCTACTAAACATTTCTAGTAAATATCATGGGTTTTGTCTAGTCGGTATAACACATTTTAGTGTCAGATAAATCTAAAACAAGTCTAAAAAGAACGATTTAAATTTTAAAGTACCTATATATTTTTAATTTAAAAAAATATATATATTTATAGTAGGGGAGACGGGGGGGGGGCGCGCGTGTAAACTAAAATGTTTATTGTAAACATAATTTTACTTAAATCGTGATTTGTTTTTGGCCCATGTAAAATTAATATACTGGCTATCGGATTAGTGTTCATTATTCGATAATTAATTTTTTAGTTTTCGAATTAAATTGATTATTTTTTAAAATGCCCGACTCCTTGAAAATACCGCGCATCGTTTTTTTTTTTTTTTTAATTATTTTTTAGAACTGGTTAATTAATTATCGAATAATTTACACTAATCTGATGGCCAGTATATTTTTACACCAAACAAAAAAATAAACATCACGATTTGGGTAAATTAAGTTTACAATATACAATTTATTAGTTTACACGCACATCCCCCCCCCCTGTCACCCCTGCTCATTTGCGCGCCATTAGCCAAAATCAATGAGTGGTATTACCCCATTCGATTTTTTCATTAGAATACAAGTGTAGTGAGGATTCAAAATATATACATCATTTGACTATGTATTTAAATTAAACCTGAGATAATGCTCAACTTAATTTGTTCGTGTTGCAACTTGCAATTAAAAATCATGTAACATAATTTAACTTACCTCGTTAAACACCACTATTTTTTTTAGCACATACGCCTTCCCTGACGTTTGGGCTTGTATCCCAGAAAATTATGTTATCAATGTTAACATTATTTTGACTGTTGATAAGTTGTATCAGCTGATCGTTTTTATCTACTATCTAGTATCTAGTAACCAAACGATATTATTGTCATATACGAGATATAGCAATGCGTGTTATTCCCCCAGTCTCCCTATAAAGATGGAAAAACCCATGGGATTTGGGAATAAATAATTGTATCTTGAAATTTAGTTTGTATTAAAAAAGTTATTTGAATAAAATTCAACTAACGATATTTCTTTAATACTATTACTATTGAACACTCGTTGACAATGTGATGTAAGGTCATTAACTCCGATCAAGGTATCGAATAGGTAATGAAAATAACACACAAAGTGAATTAAAATATTATAAACGGTATATCTAGAGAGGGGGCATAATAAAATTGTTTCCAGTGCAAAACTGTGTAATTAATTAGTATTTACACTGTAAATATAATACCCCATTCAAGTTTTAATAATTTTTTAATTAGTATTTAGTTTTTTTTAAATTCAACTTTTGAAAGTTAATAAAGAATCAAGAAACCAATAGGTTAATACTTAAAAAATCAAACTATTGTTTTTCATTAAAAATGATAATATACTTTTGTGATCAAATTTATCGAGAAATAGCGGTCGTTCGCATGAATTGTGATTATAATTTCGTAAAAAATAGTTTATTATATTTATTTACCGTTTATATTTTATAAATGGTACTTGTAATGCGATGACTATCGAGTAAAAAACAGAGAGTTCTGTAAATAAATGTTTTATAGTTTTTTTAACGGTTAGATAACATAATATTTAGAGTGGTCTAAAAAAAATAATGATAACAAATTTGATCTCATACTTCCCTAAAGTTATTCTCTAAAAATTTCTCGTGAATGCATGGAAAACATCAGATCAAATTTGTTGATATTTTTTACACATACGAAGAATATATAAATACAGGGTGATTCACAAAGATTTGACAATTTAATTATTTTTTGTTCTAGTGAATATTTTTAAGATTTTTTAAATTATTATATATTGAGCTATAAACATTACGTTTTCTATGGCACTTAACTGTTTTACTCTTTTAAATTATTTTTTTGTTACATTTTTTAAAAAAAATTCAAGATTTTCTATTAAAACTAATTTGCTGAGAATTTTGAATGGGCCATGGCCAGTTTTGGATAATTACTTTTTAAGTTAGGTTAAAATATAAGACGGGAGGTGGAGTGCGGTAGAGTAAGCCCGTAGAGTTATTTTTAACTGCTCACATTACTCTACCGCACTACACCTCCCATTTTACACTTTGAACTTCAATAACTTTAAAAAATATAATTTTAAATTATCCAAAATTTGTTGTCGATCGGTCAAAATTGTGGGACATCCTTTATATAAATATTATGATTTATAGTTTAAGCTCGTATTATGTGTACAATGTGATTCATTATCCTATTTTATCTAATACGGAATACCGTATGTATAGAAATATTAATATAATACAATTTAATCATGTTATTGACGTGCGGGTCGTAAATTATTATTGTTTTTGATTAGCCACGAAAATAATTATTGTAGAACATAAATAATAATTAATGTTGTAATCACAGTTAATAATAATTGGGATAGAAGGTTGATATTCGATCTTACTTCATTGAACCAAGTCGCATCGCATCCATTATAGTATCAGGAAAAGGTGTAGAGAATTTACTCAGTGTTGAGAAACTAATATCATCATAGCTCGGTAAAATAGAAACCAAAGCAGTTTTTAATTATCAAAGTGTGTCGAAGAATGGAATAATCACCAAAACGATACCTTTTTGACTAATGGGGGATTAATAATGTGTTCTCTTAGAAATGAAATTTGAAAAAAAAATCTAACTGAGAATGAGACGTCTTAGAGATTTGTATTTTTATTCGTTGTAGTCCTCAGAACCACTGGCCACAATATGTGCTCTTAACCATTATTTACAGCATAATTAAATTGTTATCATTAAAGTTATTGAAGTTTCAAGTTTAGGGCAGGTGGAAAGGTGGAGTGTAGTATTATTTTTATCTACGCGCATTACCCAACCGCACTTCCCCTTTTTTTAAAACTCTTATAACAATAAAAATAGCTATCATAAACTGGTTATCGACCAGTCAAAATGTTTAGTACATTATTCTCAATTTAAAAACGTAATGAAATGTATGCGTTACCATTTAAGTTTCAATAGTTTCTATCGAAAAATTTAAGTGGGGGGGGGAGGGAGGAAACAAAAAAAAATGGTTAACATTTTTTTTGGACGAAATCAAATATACTTATCTTGTAAATTGTAAGATAGATTATTATAGGATAATTTACGACATGTTATATTTTGTAAAATTCGTGTTTACTTTCAAGGGGTGTTTCCGGCATGATTTACGGCGTGACTGGTTTTGTCTTGTTATGCTACATGACAGAATGGCGGGCTGTTCTGCAGTACGTGCCCTATTACAACGGCAAGTACGGCGATTTGGTAGAAGAAGAAAGAATTGAAGCTATTAAGTCGAAAGCCGAAGACATAGAACGCCATGATAATGCTGCAAAGGGCTATGCGAATTCGAAAACGGACAAACCGCAATCAGAAAATGACGCCAAGTAGTAATAGGACATATTATTACATACATTTATTATATGTATTTTACATAGTTTGAAAATAACTTAATTGGTCTCTTTCTCATTTAGTATCTAGAACGTAAAATATGTTTATACTAACTCAGTTTTTTATTTTGTTTTAAAATTTAATTTATACTGTTGTATTTAATAATAAATACTGCTTATGTTATTGATAAACTAGTCTAAAATCCGAATGATCCAAATTGATCCGATTTTTTTAAAATTCCCAAGTTTCTAGGTATTCGCTTAACTCGATGTATAACCTTTTTTTTCGTTAAGAGACTGTCTTTTGGTCATGTTTGCCAAATTCTTGGGACCCGTCGATATCCAATCTACTCCAGGACTTAGCTCATCCTAGACTCGTCGTCAAACATATACTGAGTCTGAGTACTGTTTTTAAGAAGCCAAACTTCTTAAGTACTTAGTTCAACATAGAGTACACTTGTGTTGGGTGTGTCACTCAAACTCGTACACTGCAAACGGTAAAAAAAGTTCCAATATAGTATTGAAAATACCACCTTCTTTGGTACATTTTTTCGGTAAAAAAGATATGAGCTTGATTAAATATATTCTACTCCTTTTGGTCGATAATGTTTTCTAATTCTTTCGTGCTAAAGTCCGAAAAATTTTAAAAGGTTTCAAATGGCAACCAATAAAATTAGGTAAAAAACTCTTAATTAATCTATTGTACAAAATGTGTATAGATAATAAATAAAATTAAGTCTACAAAATAAAAAATACATTTATTAGAGAATTGGCTCGCGAAAATACAATATAAATCGACGTGTCCAAAATAAAATTAGAACGACCAAATGAAAAAAAAAAACATGCCAACAATCAACTTGTGTCATCTACCACACATAATTGCACCTGGTTAGGTGTTTAAGGTGTGTTGGTATTTTAAAACTATGCTAAAAAAAATAATTTAACTTTACAAATACAAGGTAGTTTGTAACATAGCCGAATTGTCTATGTTTTACTCGGGTAACCCGTTTTCAAGATGTGCAGCTATGAAGTAATAACAAGGTTTACCTATTTGAAGGTTCATATTATATTTTAGCTTCCTGACCTTTTAGCTAACCTAAGAAGGTGTTTTTCGAGTTAATACACACACGCCTACGGACAGTGATTCGACTTTATTTATTTTAATTTTTAACCTTGACTGAATGGATTGAGTATAATACTTAATAATAATAAAATTTAAAACTTTTTTAAAATTATATCACAAAATTGTGAATTTAAAAATAAAGTATTAATATTTTTTTGAGTTTGACTTGGGAAAAAAATACAAAAAAACATATTTAATTATTAAAAATACTTCTTGAGATTCTAACAACTGTCATATTCAGAAAATATCGAATAGTTGTTTTAGACGAATTAATGAAAAACACTTTTAATTTATATTAAATCGCGTTGAGCGACCTGTTAAACTTACCGAATGACTTCAAATTTTGTTCATCTATTTTTCCCCTTAAAATATTCATTTTTAGAGCACCACCCTAATGAGCATTAGTGATGGAGTTCAAAAATCCGAAATTTTCCCAAAAACGCTATTTAAGCCATTTAAAAATCATGTAAGTATTAAATATTATTACAATGTAGGTAAAGCCGTGTAGCTAAGTATTGAAGTAAAATATGTTTGATTAATTTTTACTGATTATTAAATTACTATTTGGTATGTTTTATATTTTTAATAAAGAGATATTAAAAATTATAATTGGCGTTAGGTTAAAATCGCAAAGGTCGTCTCGGTATTTTTTTAAAATATATATTTGTATTTATAATCGCGAAAAAAAAAGGAAAATTTGATAATAAAGTTGAAATTCCGGAACATTAAATAAAAAAAATATATAAACATAATAAAAAAAGGTATTTAAATTAAGAAAAATAAAACGAGTATTTTCTGATTTTAAATGTTAATTAACATGCGACCTTTGCGATTTATTCCGAAAATAATATGAATGTATCTATCTGTAATTATTACCATTGATTATAAATAGTAATATTTATATAATATAAATTATATTAACTATCATACCTTAAACACAGACATTTTTCATTTAATCTGCGACACAATTGTGTGTTTATATTGGTATAACATAGCTTAATGAATAATGGATACGATTATTAGATGTACATTGAGATTCGAGTTAGCAAATATTTTGGCTAACAAACAACAAATTACCATAATTTATTATTATGAGCCGCAATAACACTTGTATCGCCATCGGTTTTAGGATATACAGATGAGCGGTGCCATACTAAAAAACGGCGACCGATTGTTTGTGGGATTCCCGCTGGCAACGGAGGTACCTTCGTCATAGTTTATCGACGGGGGGATGGTAAACTATGGCAAGGGTACCTCCAATGCCAGCGGGAATCCCACATAAAATAGGTTGCCGGTTTTGTGTATATGACCGCTTACCTGTATAATATTTTAAAATCATAGGTAGGTATCGCCCGCCACCACAGATTAGATAACAACAGCTGTATACACCGCATTATCTACAACGTTCATGGGTGTATAAATGAATAATTACTAATATTGTCTGTTTATACTGTGTATTTAAGAAAAATTAAATCATAAAAAAAATAATATTTCTACTTGTGTCATGCGTGTCGGTACATTAATTATTGACTTGTACTCTGTAGCGTTTTATTTAAATAGGTTCCGTTTATAAATTAAATCTGTTTTTAAATCGAATATGGAAAATCGGATAATATACTACTATAATTTACAACTACATATACCGTTTTGGACGAGGCTTTAATTTCCTTAATGAATCATACGAACAATACCGATTCGTTCCATACGGTGAGTGATTTTTTTTTCTATATTTTATCATTTAACAATATAATAACTAAAAAAATGGTAAAAAGTAACAAAAACAAATCGGTTTCAACCGAAATAAATAAGTAGTGCAATTCTAAAACCATCGATAGATATTTTTTTAACTTGTATCAGAAAAATATGACATTTATCGCATAACAGACAACATTGTTTATGAGTCATTCAGTCATGTGTTTCCATTTTTTCAGATGATAATAAGCTATGTGCCCACCAGCAATATGATAAATCATATTGTACATTGAACAATGAATAGTTGATAACATTTATTTTACTGCCAAGTTGACGTATTACATAATGTATGTTGTGTTTTAGACTAAGTACGGGACAATGTCGCAACATCGAAAGTACGAACCGTACTCGGATAAAGAGGATTCTATACCGATTGGATCACTTAATGTATTATCAGCTAAATACGAGGTAATTAAATAGTTTTACCACTTTTGAGTTGCACACTGTTAATCGTATCGATTCGTAATTTTAATAGCTTTGTATTATTATTATTAAAATTTGTCTTTTAGAGTTTGGATTATGAAGTCGTCGAAAACTACATCTATCGAGATGAAGAACGAAAAAAAGGTTATAAATTTGTCGTTAAGAAAAATTTTGCTCGGTGGGTCACATTCTTTTGGATTGGGTTGTTTACGGCTACCATCGGAATTATCATCGATATATCTATCGAAGTGATTTCCACTTTCAAGTTTGATCATGTCAAAAAAAGTATCCTTTTACTAATACACTGCCAATTTAACTTAAAAACTGTGAAATTTATTTAAGCAGTAGTTGAACAATTTTATTATTTTATGTTTCTGACAATATTTTAGAATTATAAATACAACAAAAATATATTGGCTGTATAATATTATGTAAACCATTTTTAAAATAATATTTCAACTTTAAAACTTAATAATTTAAAACAAATATGTACATTTTTGTTGAATAATTATTTATATTAATTAATTATTGTATACTTCCTTGACTTGGAATTATTAAGGTATCGACAATTGTAGCCAAAATAATTGCCTATGGCGGCCATACCTTATGTTGTTGGCTTTTAATATTGTTCCAGTTTTCATCGGATCAATATTGGTTGCTTATGTTGAAGTAAGCTAAAACTTCATTTAATGTTTTATTTGATTCAATGTTAACTTTAATAATGTATTGTTTTATATTTTCTAGCCCGTCGCATTGGGATCTGGTATTCCTCAAGTTAAATGCTATCTGAATGGTGTGAAAATACCGCGATTAGTGAGAATCAAGACTTTGTTTGTGAAAGTTATCGGTGTCATCACTACGGTGGTTGGTGGAATGTGTGGCGGAAAGGTGAATTTCATTTCTGATATAATTTACCTTGTTTCGTTAATTTTTCATGCTTCCATATATTCACAACAAATTTACTATACTGGCTCTTGTTTTTATTTAAAAGAATATTGAATTTTATTTGACTTGAAAAATTTAAATCCTTACTGTTGAATTGTAAAAATTGTAAAGAAAAATCAGGAAAATTCGAGAGTCCAAATCGGTCAAATGGGATAATATATGGAGCGGAATGTCCCAAAAAACTTTGTTTTTTGTCATTGGATGATTTCGTTAAGGTTTTTTTTTTTTCTTAGGAAGGTCCGATGATTCATGCGGGAGCTGTTGTGGCAGCTGGCATTTCTCAAGGAAAAAGTACAACTTTCAATGTTGACTTTGGAGCGTTTAGTTATTTCAGAGAAGACCACGAAAAGAGGGATTTTGTATCTGGGGGAGCGGCAGCGGGTGTCGCGGCTGCTTTTGGTTCACCAGTCGGTAAGTCTTTTCCTATCAAGATAGTAAGCTAACCTGAACAAGTGCTTATAATAAATTAATATAGACATTTACCTATTGAAATATTGACAAATAAACTTTTCAAGGTGGTGTATTGTTCAGTTTGGAAGAAGGAGCTAGTTTTTGGAATCAAGGGCTTACGTCGAGAATTTTTTTCGCTTCGATGATATCTACTTTTACGCTCAATTCCGTCTTAAGCGCATATCATGGACATCCGGGTAGAAATTTGTATTTGATGACGCCATTTTATTTATTTATTAGCAATAGCTATTGACATTTTTGTTTTTTTAATTTTATTAGGTGAATTAACTTTCTGGGGATTGTTGAATTTTGGGAAATTTACCGATTTTGCATTATCGTATACAATGTTTGAGCTGCCGATTTTTGTTTGCATGGGAATTTTCGGCGGACTGACCGGAGCGTTGTTCTGTCATCTTAATTATAGGTTGACTGTTTTTAGAATGAGGTAAATTATTTCATAATAATTATATACATGTTTTGGCTGTATTTTAACATTTATAAATGTGGTACAAACACTACAGAAGTAAAATGTTTTTTTAATGCATTTATAGGACATTAATCAGTCCTTGGAAAAAAGTATTAGAAGCGGTTTTCGTTTGTGCGTTTACAGCGACCATAGGTTTCTCGCTATCTTTATGGCAAAATGACTGCAAACCGATAGGACTCGATCCAACAAGAGTTCCCGTTCAGGTATTAATGTAATTCTACGTTTTTTTAAATATTTTTATATATGCGAACAGTTCTTGACAAAATCTTCTAGTTAAACTGTAACGATGGAGAATATAGTTCTATGGCGTCGCTGTGGCTTCAAATCCCTGAAGCATCTGTCAGATCCTTTTTCCACGATCCAGCGGGTAAAACAAATGTTAATATAAGGAAATTAAATTTAAAAAAAAAATAAAAT
This sequence comes from Adelges cooleyi, assembly GCF_023614345.1. NCBI lineage: Eukaryota > Metazoa > Arthropoda > Insecta > Hemiptera > Adelgidae > Adelges > Adelges cooleyi. Next base: position 14,806,901 of record NW_026096053.1, on the reverse strand, counting down.
TTTTTTGATATGAATGTAGGATCATTTGATATATCTACATTGGTTTTGTTCGCTCTTACATACTATTTCCTATCGATTTGGAGTTACGGACTAAGTGTGAGCGCAGGTTTGTTTATACCTATGTTGGTCACAGGAGCAGCATGGGGACGACTTATCGGAATTGCCGTCCAAAGTATTTATCCGGATTTGGTACGTAACCGTTTTTAGTTAAAATTACGTATTTTATATTCATATATTCATTTTAGGACGTCGGAAGATACGCACTAATTGGTGCTGCGTGCCAACTAGGTGGTGTTGTTCGTATGACGATTAGCCTTACGATTATTCTGATTGAAGCAACGGGCGATATAACATTTGGTCTGCCGCTTATGATTTGCCTGCTTACAGCCAAATGGATTGGTGATTATTTTACCGAGGTAAAATACTATTATTTATTAACAATAGTTATTAAAAATTATTCCTTATTAAATTTGGAAGTTTTGTAGTTCGTTATTTTTTAAATAAATAGTATTTTCAGTTCACATCTTATTGGCAATCAAACTGTAAATGACACATTTGATATGACACCTATGTTAGGTTTAAATATCAAATAGGATACTTGTTAACATATATAATGTATGTATATTTTTTTTTAGAGTATTTACGACATTCACATTCAATTGAGTGGAATACCGTTGATGGCTTGGGATCCACCGCCGTTATCTTCAAATATTTATGCTAGTGAAGTGATGTCTCATCCTGCGACGGTGTTTAAATCAAAAGAAACTGTTGGCAAGATAGTTGATACTCTTAAAAAATATACCTATAACGGATTTCCGGTAGTCGACGATATCTATGTTACTGAATCGGTAGTTGTTTTATACTTAATGTTAAAATTTAATTCAAAAGTTTTTGATCTGTAATTTATAATATATGAAAACGTAGGAAGAAGGTAATTATAAACCAAATGGTCGTTTGCGTGGTTTGATACTTCGATCTCAGCTCATCGTCCTGTTACAAAACAAAGTATTCAACGAGGCACTAGATGCTTGGGACAACGTAACTCCAACGACGTTCAGACACGACTACCCCAGATATTCAAAAATAGAGGTAATTGAAATAAATGACCTATTGTACGTTGACATTTCCAAGGCCGTAAATAACAAACATTATCACATTGGCGTAAATCAAATCTGGACATTGTTTATTTAAATAACAATTCAAATAATAATAATAATAAAAAAAAAAAGTATTTTTAATTAAACAAATACCCAAATATTAAGAACTATTTTTAAGAATTAACTATTTGCAGTAGTTTGAATATTTTTGGGTTAAGATTTGGGTAAATTTTTTGTTTTAAATTCTTTATATGTTACACATTAATTAATTGCTTATTAATTTGTTATTGTTTTTTAGAATATTGAGGTCTTAGACAGTGAGCGAAACTATACGGTTGATCTGTTAAGATTTATGAATCCGTCCCCATACGTTGTGCAGCATGTAAGTTGAATACAAACAACAACTTAATATTATAATCTAACAATTGTCTTAAAAACGAGGCCAATAGTTTATATTGAAACTTTGAAAACATCAGCATATAAACCTTGTATTTATTTTGCCCAATTTAGATGGCGTCTTTACCAAGGATATTCCGCCTATTTAGAGCGATGGGATTAAGGCACATTGTCGTGGTAAACGACTCAAACGAGGTTTGTCTAATTTACTTTTACCATTCCGTCATCATATAATATAGTTTATACGGGTCTCGAAGGCCCAAAGCGGCCGTCATGAGACTATTTCTGTACGAATTCACTTTCGGAGCATGTCATCAGTCTGTCATTATAGAGTCTGTTTGGCGGCTCCTTTTCTCTAGACGGCCAGCAAACAGATAAGAACTGTTTGATCGACTGTCAAACCAGTAGCAGACAGCTAACACACTGCCTACCTTATCCATTCTCTTTCTGCCATAAATATTATTATATAAGATAGAAAATGTTAAGTCTAATATTGGTTATAAATGTTTCTTCATTTTAATTATAGGTTGTCGGGGTCGTTACTCGTAAAGACTTGACTCGTTACAGAGAATGGAGACATCGAGGTCAAATCGGAGTAGTGGAACTTAAAGTGTCTGCTAAATTGTAGAAGTAGTTGTTTATGTCGATAAAACATGTATTTATTCAAAAACATTGACCTAAAGTTAAAATTGTTACCAATTCAATTATCATATATATTATTATTTTATAGTTATCGTATTCTTATATACATTATCAGAAAACTAAATTATTATTCTTTTACATATAAATATAATTATTCCTACTGTGATAATTTTGTTTGTTTCTTTTTAGCTTTAGATAATATTATAAATATATATATATATATATATTTTTATATTCATAGTTATTCACATTCTTATATTTATACTTTGTTGTAAATAATGACTATAATAAAAATAAAAATAAAGTTGTTTTATGATAAATGTTCAACAATTGCTTATTATTAATATTGGCAGTGAATTTTATAATCGATAAAAAATAAAATAAAAGTGTAGATGTTTTTATAGTAAGAGATGACTTGTGCTAACAACATTACTATTGTCATATTATGTAGTGTGACATGGGAATTAAAGTTGTACCAGCCAGTTGTAATTCATTAAGAGTGTTAACACTTCAATAAATACTTATATTAAAATGTATTATCATTTTACATGATTTGCCAAGTTAAGCTCACTATATTGAATGTTCAAGAAAAATTAAATATAATAAGTTGTGGTAAAATTGAGGTGTTAAATGTTAAGATCATTGCTAATTGATGATATATTTGAAATTAAAAATCAATACATAAGTATACATTTAGGGATACAATTTTAATTAAAAATTTGTTATTTTGCTCTCAATAAATAAACGTACCAAAAATTATACATAAATATATATATATATATATATATATATATATATATATTTATAATAAAAAATAAAACAGTTGAACATTAGCTAGAAAATAACGTAAAAGTTATATTATATTCTAAATAATATTAAATTTGTGACGAGTATCACGCCGTTATGAATATGAGTATCATAAAATTGTACAATTAATATTGTAAACTTAATTTAGTATTTTATCGATAATTTAGTTACAATAAATTTTTGTCTAATATATATAATATATTAGGTTAAAAAACATGTTGGGCACATCAAGCCTATCCCACAGTAATGATTTTATTTAACTAATGACAAATACAAATTAAGTATTAATGAATATTTTAAAATTTAGGCAAATCAACTTCAATTATTTTAATAGGAAATAATATGAAGAAAAACAATGACACAAATCATTATTATTTTACCTTTTTAAAAGCGCTTATAAAGACCAAAATTGAAATAATAAAATTAAAGTTACCTAGCAATCTGGTCTTAACAGAATTTCCACCGGTTACCACATTCGTTGCACATTACAAACGTCGTCATAGGTTCATCAGCACTTCTCGTTTGGATTTGATTGTAGGTGCAATTTCGTTTTTTACATTTACCGCATTTCAGCAAGTCAGTTGTCGTTCCTTGAACAGTGGCCAGCTGAGCGTCGTCGATGGTCTCTTTGATGAGTTTGTTTCTTAATGTTTTCATCTCGTCACTGGCCATTTCTTCGGAAGTCATTTTGGCCAACTGAGCAGCTGTAATGGCACCGACAATGAAGTTGTTTCTTAATTGCGGGTTTTTAGCGTCTTTCAAGTTGGAATATCTACTCCTCACTCTGTTCTTATAACGGGCGTCAGTATTTTTGAACTCTAAGAAAATGGCGTCTTCTAATTCGTCTGCAAGTTCTTCAACCGACGCGCAACCACTATTTTCATCCTCCGTTCTTAACGCCGAAACAAGTAGTTCGCGGCATTTTAAACGCACAGCATCCGTCGTCGATGGAGTAGGAAAGACTACCGGCTTTGGGGTGTCTTTCTTTGAATCGATTTTTTGTTCTTTTTCTTCGGATTTTTTTCTCTCTTTCTTTTCCTTTTTGGGTTCTTGCGCTGCCGTTTTGTCACCGCTAAGTAACTTTTTCCAATTTTTAATTAATGCTTTCGAAAAAGTGATTACTTCCTCGTCTTTACAACTCTTCCGAAAAGAATTCACCGTCATTCCCACTCGAGTTTTGGTAAGAATGTCCAAAGTTATAGGCAAATCTTTAAGGGCCTTTAGCAAATCGAGCGCTTGGGTTTGGTCGGCGTTTTCGTCCGACATATTCTGTAGTTTTTGTTGTATTTTTATTATGTCTTTTTCCACCGACATCGTTGTACTTATGTTGTATTCTCAATACAAGTGTGGATTAAAATATCGACCTTACTGATTCCGATAATAGTATCCCGCGTGAAATTAAAATTTAAGTATTTCTACAGTCAAAACATAAGACGGTATGAACGACTTTAGTACGTTGAAAAGAAAAAGCAATCGTGCAACTTCACTTAAAGCTATGGATTTAAATCGAATTGCTTTTCTAAGGTATTTATGTCAAAACAAAAATACGTGATTTGTAAAAAAACAAAGTGGATAAATTAAAAATTAAAATCGAAAAGTTGTTGTCGGTCGTCTTAGGTCCGTGCAGTTCTGTTGATAAAAACTAGGCTTTAGCTCGAAGCCTCTAGATAGTGCTACCAACGTGAAGTCCGGCGATTCCCGACTCTTGGCTACACTGTGTAATGTTACCGGCAAAATGATAATTTTTGTACTCTTATCAGTTTTAACATGGACATCCGACATGATAAATTTTTATAAAAAATTATTTAATTTTCATTTTGATTTAGTTGTAATAGTAATTTTTTTATATTATACCTTATTGGCTTTCCCCTACGACGACGATCTAAGTCCTAAATAAGGCTGTCTTTGTTTTTTAGAACTTTTAATTTACTTCACCTACCTTACACTTATTATTTATTAGAAATCAGTCATTAATGCCGAGCTTCCTTGAAGTCGCAAGTTTTTAAAATTCATCATTAATGAATAGAATTAATAAACATTTAAAATTGTCACATTTAATGGCATTGAAACATTGTTTATTTAGCACTTATAAATTATGTCGTTCGTGTCATACAAAAGTGAGTCTTTTATTATCATAGTAATTTTTTTTTAATAAAGTTTATTTTTTTGTTATTTACAATTAATATACAATGCAATCATTTATCAGGTCAATTGGCATGATAGAATATTTTCGGGTATTCAACCGACAGGCACGTTGCATTTGGGTAACTATTTTGGCGCTGTGTCCAAATGGGTGCAGCTGCAGAATGAAAACAGAGATGTTATATTTAGTATCGTCGACTTGCATTCAATCACCTTACCCTATGTCAGTTCTTAAGTGAACAGTACTTATTTTAACTATTTGGCTATTATGATTAGACAAATTTTGATTATTTTTTAGGACGCTAAAAAACTGGAAAAAAATGTATTGCTTATGACGGCCAGTTTAATCGCATGTGGTATTGACCCCAACAAAAGTGTTCTCTTTTTGCAGTCTCGGGTATGTAAGCATATAAAACTATTTCAGTAACTTTTTTTTCTCTTATTTAATTTTACTATTTGTATTTAGGTACCTGAACATACACTTTTAAGTTGGGTCCTGGGATGTTTGACTACTATGCCTAGATTAGGCCAGTTGCCTCAGTTTAAAGATAAGTCGTCAACATTAAAAGATGTACCACTTGGTCTATATTTGTATCCCATTTTACAAGCTGCAGATATATTATTATACAAGTATTAAAATCATTAGGTTAGTCATTTAAACTACTATACTAAACTTGTATTTGTTTAAGGGCTACTAAAGTACCTGTTGGGGAAGATCAGGTACAACATTTGCAATTAGCTCATTTTTTAGCTCGTACGTTCAACAAACGTTATGGCGTTACTTTTCCTGTACCGGAAATTATTTTACAAAGTAAAATAACTAATAGATTATTATTTTCCAAATAACATTTTTAAAATTTTTTGTTGAATTGTTTAGAGGACATTTCTTCAAGAATACGAAATTTACGCGATCCTACCAAAAAAATGTCAAAATCCCATCCTGACCCACGAAGTCGAATTGAAATCACTGATGCGCCTGATGTAATTAGGGAGAAAATAAAAAAAGCTGTTACCGATTGTACTTCAGAAGTCACTTTCGATCCAGTCAATCGACCAGGAGTTTCAGCACTAATAGCTATGCATTCCCTTGTCACTGAATCTTTGCCTGAAGAAATATGTGAGGAGAATACGTTGTTGGATACCGGACGGTAAATTCTATTAACTCGTTCCCTTGTCATAAACTCTAAGCTTATAATCAATTCAGTACTTGTTATAATATTTTAATAACTGTTTGAATTGATTATGTTAATTTTATATGATTTCAAAGGTACAAACAAGTAGTAACTGAAATATTGGTGGAAAAGTTTTCACCTATTCAGAACGAAATAGTTAAATTGATGGATTCCCCCGACTATTTATGTAATGTGCTTCAAGACGGACAACAGAGGGCTAGTTTAATCGCCGAAGAGACATGGTACGAAGTAGCATCCAAAATAGGCACTCTACCTAGAAGTTCAAACGAAAGTTTAAATTTATTTAATAACAAAAATGTTGATAGATAGTACACAATTTTTTGAATTTTTATTAGTTTTAAAAATACAATACTCCGAAATTAGTTGTTTTAGAACGCTACAACTATATATTCATAAATATAATATGATTGTTATATTATTGTAACATCTGATATAGGAACCGAAATCCAACTATATAAATTCACTTAGTATTTAAATTTTAATGTTTTGTTTTTTTAATTTTTATTAAAATAAGTGTTATTTAAACTGTACGGCGTTTGTAATGTAATTCATAGTAAACTGAAAGGTATTGCATTATTGCAATTATTACTAATTTGTAGTGTAAATTGTTATCAGTAATATTTTGTATACACGCCATTTATCGTTATCAGTTATCTCGTAGCTGCTGGTCGCGAGTTGGACGTAAAACGGCCTTATCAGCTTTCGCGACGTCTTTGGCGTATAAACGTAGGTATTACAGGAATTTCGGAAAAAATTGTTTTTCTGCGTACAATAATAAGTATAAAGGCCAAGTTGTACACATGATATGTGTATTGGTTAAATAAAGAAAACGGTGAATTCGTATTGGTTTTGTTTTTAATTTTGTTTACCGTCTTTTTGCGCTCCCGTACGGTGTGCTTTTGCAACGTCTTTGGACCGGGCAGTGTTTATATTCTCACTGGCGACGTACACCATACGTGTCGCCGACTCATCGACAAAAATCGTTGCATGTGTGTTCGTGTTGATGTTGTACAAGCCGCTACGTGGTTGTGTTCGGCACAAGTGAGAACTGTACGTTATTGCCGTGTCGTCCACCTAAGCCGATTATTCGTTTCGTATGGTTCCTTACGTTAAGTACCTGTCGTTTTCTTGTCACTGATGTACTGTAATTGAACCTGTCCGTTTGTCGTACCGAGCTATTCACCATGGGTTGTAAGTATAATATATTGAAATATTGAAGCGTTATTTTGTTTTGTATATTTGTATTTCGACTTGCCGTAAAATATTCCACTTGATGGTGTACTTTCGCCACTCGTTCAAGTCGCTATAATTATATTTCACTCGAACCGTGTAAACTTCCTTTCGAAAATGTACTCGTGGCCTTTTTTTTCCTACGCCAGAACCGTGTTTTCCGTGTAGGTGTCGATCGTTTTCAGGCATTTTCGGTCGACTAAATACTTGACATCTTTCAAAGTGGGTCAGTCTGTGATCGGAAAACCGTTATTCCCCACAAACGTGTTACGGGAATCTTGGTGTTTAACTGTACTTGCCGTACTTTTAATTAGCGAACCTAATTGGCCAGCCATGTTATATGCTAGAGCCATACTTCAAAGACATTCGTGGAGTCCAATTATTAAATGTTTAATGGTTTTGTTTGTACCCGAGCCAAGTTGTAGAAAATTGTTTCAATTTTATATTTCGTTTCTACTTGTATTAAATGTCACATTTGGCTTATGAGTTACCTACTTGGCCTCGATTGTTAATCTGGACGTTAAAATTTTAATTCACCAAAAACTTTTCAAAATTTTATTTATATTACATATTGATGTGATATGTCTGGTCAATACCAAATACCTAAGTGTTATGTGGCATCAAATTTTGTTTTGTTTGTTCCTTGAAAAAATTACAAACGACCATTTTCAAGATCGTCTGTTAAGAATTCTATCGTTGAAATTCAGTAGTAAAAGTTAGATTTTCATATCACTACCTACTGTTGTGGAGAAATTATTAACCGATGAAAGACTTCCTAATAAAGTTTGACGTTCTGATGTATTGAGATGTTATTTATATCTTATTATATTGAGTGTAAGGCATATTGGGTTTGATTTAGAAGGAATTTTGAGTAAAAGAAAGCGTTAAAAACGGTACACGTATGTAGAAGAGTTGGCTTGCCTAAGTGTAATGCTTGAACTATTATGTAGGTGTTAAAAAGTAGAAAAAAATTGGCAAACTAACCAATTTTATTGCTTTTAAAACGGTGTCTATGAACATAAAATTTCCTTTGTCAATTTATATTCAATGAAACAAACACTCTACAGTATAATCCTATTCGTATGTACGTTTAATTCAATGAATTTTTTTTCGTGACTCGTACTATAATTGTTTTTAGTAACTATTGTATGTTAGGCATATTATATGATTATAAATTAATTCATTGTTTTGAAATAGATATTATTTTTAGTATTCTTTAAAATGAAAATATTAACAAATAACATAATTTGTGTTTCAGTTAAATTTTTAGAAGTAATTAAGCCGTTCTGTAGTATACTACCGGAAATAGCCAAACCAGAAAGAAAAGTAAGTAAAGTATTCAAGTTTTGTTTGTGACATTAATGAAATTACATTTTAATCTTATTTAATTAGTACCTGAATTCCCTTATTAGAATACACAAATAATGAAAAATAGTTAACCCTTCATAACTGCAGTCATTAACTATTGTTAGGCAAATTAATGGAATAACATATTCTTTTCTGATTCTATACTAAATTATTGTAAAATAGACATTTTATATTTTATTTTTTCTTCATTGATTCTGTATTTGTCTACCTAATTTAAAAAATACATTTTGCATGTACATTATCAGAAATTTCTGTGTAACAACTGAGATTTTTATTTGAATAATCTTATTAAAAAGATTTTAAAATGAGAAATTTGATTTTTTCAAATGAAATCTGCTTAATATTAATATTATTTTGTTTTGTTCTAATAGATTCAATTCAGAGAGAAAGTATTGTGGACAGCTATCACTTTATTTATTTTTCTAGTATGCTGTCAAGTAAGTCATTTGGTATTAATGTTATATTTTCTAAATTACATACTAAATATGGTTGTTTTTTTTTTCTAGATACCTTTATTCGGTATTATGAGTTCCGACTCGGCCGATCCTTTTTACTGGATTCGTGTGATTTTGGCTTCCAATCGAGGTACACTTATGGAACTTGGAATATCGCCTATTGTCACTTCAGGTCTAATCATGCAATTGTTGGCTGGGGCCAAAATCATCGAAGTCGGTGACACTCCCAAGGACCGTGCATTGTTCAATGGCGCTCAAAAGTGTACGTTGACATATTAATAATCGTAGACTATTTTTGTTATTGTAGCATTTTAAGATTTGTGTTTTATTATTGTCTAGTGTTTGGAATGGTCATAACTGTCGGTCAAGCTATTGTTTATGTCATGACTGGCATGTACGGCGATCCAAGTGAGATCGGAGCCGGTGTCTGTTTGTTGATCATTATTCAACTGTTTGTGGCCGGTCTCATTGTTTTGTTGTTGGACGAGCTTTTACAGAAAGGATACGGTCTCGGTTCGGGAATATCTCTTTTCATCGCCACAAACATTTGTGAAACGATCGTCTGGAAGGCCTTTAGTCCCACCACAGTAAATACTGGTAAGTTGATCGAGAACATTTCAGTGTCCCGTTGTAAATAACTGTTAAGTCTGTTAAATATTATTTAATAACAAAGAGTTAGCATAATTTACCTTCCTATTAAGAGGAAGTTGTACACCTAAATTTCTAGCGTTAAAACATACGCAGAATGCTTTTTAATCGCTCCATGATGATTTTAGAGCTAAAATACTTAGAAAAAAATGAAAGATGACAAGATTTTGGAAACAATGTTATGTTATTTTTTTTTGATAAACCCAACACATTTATAATCACATTTTTTTACTTTTTTAAAACCACAATAACTTTCTTTTACGTTATTATATTCAAAATCGGATATGACATTGTCTGCAAAATGTTGTTATCATTCAATTTTATAGATGTTTTTTCTCTAAAACCACTATTGACTGAGTAAAAAGCATTCTGCGTAACTATATTTAGATGAAATTTTTTTTTTAAATCACTATCAAGGATGCTGTAATAGTCCGAAAAATAAATAACTACCAAAAGAGATATCTAATTACTGAACTAATGATTGCTATCACAGTTCAAATAAAGATTTTGCAAAAATTGCCTGTACCCTACTCTTTAATAAATATGGGCTTTAACGTCCTCTTAAAATTTGTCAATCAAATTAGAATTTTATATAACTAATTTTCTTTGTTTATCATTTATTTAGGACGAGGAACAGAATTCGAAGGTGCCGTAATAGCCTTGTTCCATCTGTTGGCCACTAGACAAGACAAAGTGAGAGCATTGAGAGAAGCATTCTACAGACAGAATTTACCGAATTTGATGAATTTATTGGCTACGGTTTTAGTGTTTGCCATCGTTATCTATTTCCAAGTAATATAAATCACAAGAGTCATTATACAAAGAATGTGTACTTATAAATGTAATGCTTTACAAATGTTTAGGGTTTCCGTGTTGATTTACCTATTAAATCGGCAAGATACCGCGGACAATACAGTAGCTATCCTATCAAATTGTTTTACACTTCAAACATACCCATTATTTTGCAGTCGGCTTTAGTATCCAATTTATACGTCATATCTCAGGTATATAATATTTGAAATTTGTTCTTATTTATACACTGGTGTAGTCGTAAGTGTGTAAGCTGTGTGTGCGCTAGCCTTCCACTTTTCTATGTATGCGTGTACATATTTAGAAAAGTGACGGTGGGTATGCACAGCATTTACCCCCTACGATTACGCCGCTGCGCAGTACAAATAATTTTTTTTCTTTTACTAACATACCAAAATTATATTTTCAGATGTTGGCTGTGAAATTCCATGGGAACATATTAGTAAATCTGTTGGGCGTTTGGGCAGATGTGGGCGGAGGCGGACCGGCTCGAGCTTATCCTGTTGGCGGTCTCTGTTACTATCTGTCGCCGCCGGAGAATCTTTCTCATATTGCCGAAGACCCGATTCACGCTATACTGTACATTGTTTTCATGTTAGGATCGTGTGCCTTCTTCTCGAAGACGTGGATTGAAGTATCTGGATCATCCGCCAAAGACGTAATACAACATTTTACATTGCGATTAAATTAGGTATTGGTGTGTTAATTCGAATACATTTATATTTATATAGGTCGCTAAACAACTGAAAGAACAACAGATGGTTATGCGAGGTCACAGGGACAATTCTATGATCCACGAGTTGAACCGGTATATTCCTACTGCCGCGGCATTCGGAGGTCTTTGTATTGGCGCATTGTCGGTATTGGCTGATTTTATGGGTGCCATCGGATCGGGAACTGGTATATTGTTGGCCGTCACAATCATTTACCAGTATTTCGAAATATTTGTTAAAGAGCAAAGCGAAATGGGAGGCATGAGTACTTTATTGTTTTAAGACGGCTAGCTCATCGATTGAAGTTCATGAACTTGTCATTTGTTCATCAAGTCCCTGTGGGACAAGACTGTTGTCATAGTCCATGCATGACGAAAACTTCAGAAACAATGAAAATTATTTTGTACATTCAAAATCCAAAACAAAATTATCAATTAATGACTTTCGGCATTTCAAATTAACAGCGTTTCAAAATTTTCTCAACAAAATTACCCCCATACGACAAATTTATATCTTTTTGTTATCATTATTATTATTTTTATTTTATTATTATAATTTTTTTTTTTTTTATGTAAATTATATAAATGTTAGAAAATAGGCAAATTATTATTTATAACGTTTTTTTTCTCAAAGCTAATATATTAATGGTTGCGTTCGCAACATTTTTTTCCTAATTTTTGTAATGTAAATACTTACAGTAAGTTAATTTTCTTAGCAGTAAAAAAAAAGATTTTAAGAATATTTTGAGTAAAATAGTATATATATTTTTTTTATACTCAAAGCCTAACGCGTGACACGTTAAATTATCGTCCTGCCATTTTATTTCTATAATTTAACGGTTCACGATTGTTGTTGTTGTTGTTTAATACAAACAAATTTGTATACTTTTACACCAACTTTCTTTTCTAAGGTACAGTAGAAACACGAATTTGTCTGGTGCGTTTGCCCCTTGTTGCAATGATAATAAATAATTAATAATCATCAAACGTATCTATTATTTACTATCAATTCATTGCCCTAAACGCCAATAATGGTTTTAACTAGTAAAAGGTTTTCAATATATATGATGTGTACCAGTATCGAAAAGGGCCATTTTCCCGATACTCTGGTACACACGTGTGTATAATGAAATACATTTTTTATGTTACAATTATTTTTTATTTGAGAAACTGTACTTGTACGTTTTTATATATATTTTGAGAATATATTTTGTTTATTATGGATTCGTGTTTGGTTTCGTACGAGCTCCGGTAAAGGTATATTACATATCTCGTATGGTTTTCGGTAAAAGCAAGTGTAGAATTGAGGCTATGAGTGCAAACGCGGCCTAACCCATAAATTAAAATTAACCTAAGTACAATTAACAACTTGTTATATACATATATGTATTTAAACAAACAAATTGTGTAAATAAATTAAATACAATTTTTTCAAATAATTTTTAATTTATCAAGTTGGTTAATCGTGTTAACTAATCAATTTTAATTTATGGGTTAGGCCACTTTTGCACTCACGGCCTCAATTATAAACGTGTGTGCAGTGTGGTTTCGAATTGGACGACGTTTTTATTGCAAGTCGAGAAAAGTACACGGTTTTTTGTTTTATTCTAAATGGCCCACTCTCTCCGCGCCCTATCTTGTGGTGATAGGGGATTGACGGACGGTTTCGGTGACACGAGGTCAAGTGTGCCATCTCTGGCGCGTACCATGGCAGTTAGTTGGCCCAGTTACTACGCGGGGCTGACGCGTCCACGCGTGCCGGCAATGGCTAGATGGCGCAATGCATCCGCCGCAGCGCGACGCACCGTCCGTCCTATCTCTCGGTCGGGCGTGGCACACTTTGCGCCTTTCGTTTTTCCGCATCTCGCCGTTGTCATGGGTACCGCATCTACTCGCCCTCGCGTCCCGAATCGATAATAAAAACCGTGTGAACGCCGTCGCCGGACCGGACCGGCAACGTCGCACGCGGAGGGTGAGCCTGTGTGTGTGTGTGTGTGTCCAGCGTATGCTGTGACGGCGGGCCTGTTTGCAGGCACCGCGAGGCGGCCGGCGGTCGCTGCGCGCGGCACCGGACAACAAAACCATGACCTCGTCGGCCGGACGGTCAGCGACAACGCACACGGCAGACGCCGCGGCCGTGTTTGTTAGTCATGTTGTGTATGACGCGCGTGACGGCCGTCGTCGTCGTCGCCGCAGCCGCATTAATTATTGCCACGGCCGGACAGCCGCGGCGCTTTTGCGCGACTTCACGGCGCGGCGCGCCGGGGCACTGTAGGAAGTCGCAGGCGGGACCATCGGAAATCGAGTTGAATCGTCGGCAGCGTTGCTTACGCTTTGGTTGCGGATTTTCGAGTGTTCCCCCGGCACTTTACAGGCAGGGCGAGGAGGAGGAGGAGGTCGTTTTCCGTCGCGGATCTGCAAAGAGAAAAAGAAAAAAACGCGCATTGAGCGCGCTCGATGACACTCGAATAGTGTCGACGTTCGAGTGTTCGGAGTCAATACGGCGAACGACGTCCGGAAAACCTATACCGAGGGACGACTCCGAGGAGTAGTAGTCGGTTAGAGGGACGGAAAAAAAACAACTTTGTCTCGTTACACCAAATTTCGATGAAAATTGCGTTTTCGACGACCGCCGTCACGCGTTGTGGCCGTCGCGTCCCGTCTCGCGCGCGCCGGCCGGCGCTCGAACGCAAGGGCCAGTGGCGTAACTACAGAGGTTACAATGTGTTAACCGTACAAAAACGCCCTAAATTGGAATCGGCCAGTGGCAGCCTCCCCTCCTGCACACACGGTAGCTACGCCACTGGCAAGGGGAGAGGAGACAATGATCGTGTATGATCTAATGAAATTATGATAAATTGAACTTGTAAAAATCTTTATCAAAAATAGTTAGATAATAGTGATTATTCTTATGTATATATACTTGCATTATTCCAGGCAAGTCGAGACCCCCCCCCCCCCCCGAGAGCGCCCACGTTGGCGTTTGTGCAAGTTTGTGGTTGCTATGAACTGCTATTTATCATTTGGTATAGGCGATTTTTCACAAAATCATAGTCTCGACTAAAGTATAAATTAATGCACAGCCAGGGCCGTATTTAGGAGTTTGTCATCCTGGGGCAAAAAAAACGCCCTATTATAATAAAGTAAACATTTAATGCAACATAAAAAAATTTAGCTGCCCCCTTATAATCAGCCGCCCGGGGCAACTATTAAAATGGAGATATAATAAATATAGTGTGTGGGTGACTATGTAATAATGAGTATAAATGACTGTTCATTATAAACAAAGTGTCTTTTAAAATATTTAAACAAACAGCGACCAAGTCGGTCTATTGGTGTCATTTTACTCAATCATTATTAACAAGTCTGTTTTTACATAAATAATTGAGTTTAACGTCCTCTTTAGGGGTAAAAATAAAGGTAAGATTTGTTTTTTGACAAGTTTTAGCTATGGCAATTCGTTAAAAGGAAAAGTCGAACTCGGGGGGTGTTTGAAATGGGCGAAGTCTCCTTCGAGGCCAAAACATATTAATATTACACAGGGACTATAAACCCAAGTAAGCGCTCATGTTAAAGGGTTGTATATTAGTTCTTATAAACAACTTGTCTCTGAGCTATTCGTATATAGTGATTTTTCTATGAAAAGGACATGGCGGGAAAAACGCATGGTTCAATATTCAATATTTTTTTTTAATCATGCGGTTATTTCATTGCATAAAAGATGAGTGTTTTAAGCTTTAGCGCGAAAATAGTTTAGTATCTTTTAACACTTTAAATAGTATCAAAGAAAAATTAATAACCAATTCTACGTATATCTACTACCCATGTCTTGTGATTGTCACATCAGGGGCCTGTTTCACGAAAAAAAAAAAACAATTTTGAAAATTACAAGTGACAAGTAAGTAAGTGTTTTTATGAAACAGGCTCCATGTCAGGTTTACCTAGGGACTGTTGTTTTAGCCTAGTAATTTCATGGGTTCTTAGGGTTGTTAAATAAGGTAGGTATACAATTTTTACATTTTTGGAGTAAACCCGTCGGGTTTGTTTTTGAGGAGGGGAGGTTTTGTGGGTATTGTAAATTTACTACCTATGGAAATAACCGATTAGAAAAATATATTCAAAATTCAAACCGCTAGTCTCCCCCCCCTCCCAAAAAAAAAAGCCTACCTTTTTAACATAGTTTTACCATGATGCCCCCCTCAAACGTTTTTGGGCAGGTTTAGGGAGTGACGGCACCGGCGGCGTTTCGCAGCGTATCCTGCAGAGTTCGCCAACGGTCAGACGCCGCCGTGCGCAACGGCTGCGGGGACGAGATGGCCCCGATTTCCCGACAGGCCGTCCGGTCGGGAGGGGCGAGGCGGGAACAAGGGGAGGAGGAATGCGGCCGCGTAAAATGCTGGGGCACGCCGTCGAGGAAATCCCCGGATTACTTTACGGACTGTCGTCGCGCGCCGTGATAGCGCGAACGTGCCACCGTCGTGTTCGCTCCGGCAAGGAGGAGACGTGTGTCTGGCGCGCGCGTTCGGATCCGCACGATTTCACGAACAACACTGGTGTTCGGTGCGCGGGTTTTATCGGTTCCTCCGTTACTGGACATTTTTTTTTTTTTTTTTTGGATAAAAAAACCGTCGTTGTCGGCCGGTCCGCATGCTGCTGGTGTCCGCCGACGACCGCCGACCCTCGCCGATACCTGCAGTCCACGGTACAACTGCATCCGATTATGTCGCGTGACGCAGACACGCGTCGCACGAGACCGCGGTTGTCGCGACACGGAACGTCGCATCCTCGATCGCCCTGAACTCGCTTCCCCGCCGACCAGTCGAGTAAGTCACGTACGCATTTTTTATGTACCTTTTTTGGCAAGGCCAATTTTAGGGAGGGGCATTACCTCTGGACGGAATAATACAGTTTACACAACTCGTGTATCTTTGGGGGTAGTATCATCCCCAATTTTAAAACGAGCACCCTCTAATGTTTATGTATTTTAAAGCTCTGCTTATGAAATTATTTGTAATATCAAAAAAAAAAAAACAAAAATTGTTGTACAGAGTTTATTACAGTATTATTATTATTATTTATCAATGTTTAGATGGCTATTGCACTTAACATTAGTTCTCTTGTCTTATACGAGACAGGACAGACTTAGAGATTTGCCAACATTATAATATACAGAAAAATATACATAATTAACGTAAACAAAGTCAATGTGACACGTTTGCGGGACATGAAATACCTTTGAATTGTAATATTGCGTACATTTTTTACTATTTTTTTTTTTTATACATATACAATTAAAATAAACAAAAGTGTTGAATCGATACACAACATCCAATTTCGGCTGAACGCTTTTGATTATAAGATGTTAATGTATCATCTACCTATCTAGTACTCGGTTTAAATCAAATTCGAACGATTATAATACTTACATTTGCTCCGTTCGTTGACAATTATTACCTACCGGGGCCGGCTCGGATTTAGCTTTAGCCTGTACACATAGAGAGTCGTGTAGCGGCAAAGTATAATAATATGCCGATAATGTATGTATATACAAGTCTAATAATAATAGTAATAACAATATTCGAGTCGGGCAAACGGACGAAGGGTCCCGGGTTTAATTATACGCCGCACGTGGTCCGCCGCTTGTGTGTAGTCGAGAAACGGTTGTTTTTTTTATTATTACAACTCGCTATGCACAAAACGACAGACGTTATTTGTAGCGTTAACAGAAATTGAATACGGTTGGCAATTTTTGGAGAGTCTAGG
Source organism: Adelges cooleyi (assembly GCF_023614345.1). NCBI lineage: Eukaryota > Metazoa > Arthropoda > Insecta > Hemiptera > Adelgidae > Adelges > Adelges cooleyi. The sequence continues at coordinate 14,789,638 of NW_026096053.1, read as the reverse complement.
TACGGCTCGAGAGGACAAATGTTAAAGAAAAGAAAAAAAAAAACCTCCAATTAACGACAAAAACAACTCGAGTGTGTATCGAAGACGGTTGAAAAACGGAACGTCATCGGAAAAGACACTTGCAAACAAGCTTTTTTCCCTTAGTCGGCCCTTTTCTTGCTAACCAATTGAGAGTCGATCTGTAGTGGGTTTTCGCGTCTTGAAACGACAACGTCTCTCTCTTGTAGAGTCGAGGCAGCCCCGTTCAATGGAGTTTTTTTTTCAAAATATGATGAAAAATTTGTTTCAATCGAACTTTACCTCATAGCTCATAGTACATCGTAATGCGTATTATTTTCTAGACAGGCGGCGACCCCCCCCCCCCCCCAAAAAAAATCTCTTTCCCCGGGACTTAATCTCGTTTGGTCAGTATTTATTGTTTGGCCGGCCTTTAATCCCAACCCGTCAAATCGAAATCCCGTCCGGCTTGGATTAAATATAATACACAGCGGCAAAAATGATACAGCACATCTCGGAATATCTTTGAAAACGTCCCATCTTCAATTATAAAAGTTTAATTCGCATAAAAACAACACTATATATATATATATATGAAGCGGTGGGAACCAACTTTGTTTTCAATATTTGAAGAAAAAAACAAACTCCCACGAGAACACACGTTGAAAATACAAGTTTTTTTTTTATGTAGTTAAATTATATAAAAACCGCACGTACGGCCCCGTTTGATGTGTCACCACTTGATGTATAATACACATGTAGGTACAATTTGAATGTATGGTTCAAACGGAATAATAACACATACTTGTGTATTTTTTTTTTTTTTTTGTTAAACATTTCGATCAACAAGGAAAGGCCAAGACGGAAATACAGAGAAAACGGTCTGATTTTGGTCATAATATTATATTTTCTGTGGCGGCCGCCACGAGTGGGTTGAATACCTTCTCCGTAAGAGAAGTTTGCCACTTTCATCAAGTCGTCTATTTATTTTATATATATATATATATATATTTGTACTTGAACAAATGGTCGTAGAGACCTATTGTAAAGTCGAGAGGTCACCTATTGTTAATTTTACCTTTAAAAATACTCTATATTCAATCGAATTTTTAAGATGTAAACAATTTTTTTTTAAGAAAAGTTATGTACGTCTCATTGTAGCGTATTATCCAATGTTTAATTATAATATATTGTTACCCCCTTTTTTTTTCTAGTAAAAAATACATTTTTAAACAATCATTACTAATCATGGGTTTTCTACGAAATTCAACTGTACAAAAAAAGAGTATTAAATGTTATTCGCCAAACCGACATAAAATAATTCGACTTTAATTTAATGTCATTGGTTATAGTTTTATTATTTTTATATAATAAATTTAAATTAGTTATTTTTATTAGTTTACCAATTTATGTTAAAATTATTCATACGTGTTTATTAAAGTTTCTTTTTGTTCGTTGGCCACTATTGTGTTTATAGTCTATTTCTAGAAAGTTCATTATATCAGATAAGATGCCTATACAGAAAATTTACTATACCTATACTATATACATGTAATATGTTATACTGACATAATAAATTATTATTTTGATATATTGCCTTATCTTATTGGAGTTATCTTTACTCCACCGGTTTGGTAATCATGTACAATTATAGGACATATTTTTTAAATTAAAAAAAAATCCCCCCTTACCCCCCTAAGTAGGGGGAAAATTTTAAAAATTATTTCAAATCTGAATTCAGCGTCCCCAAAAACATATAATTTGATATGTCGTTTTGCTTTTTAATCAAAAGTTTAGGAGCTATTAGTTTCGATCGTCTTTTTTTGGATTCTACACCACTGTGCGACGGTATTGTATATTATTATTACCTATCATTTATATTATATTATGAAATTGTAACGCAATTGTATTGAATTTAACGCGTTAATCAGTTGGTCGTGTGAAACGTGAAAAGACACAAGCTCAAGCATAGGTTCGAAAATACCAACCGTGTGTATATATAATTTTTTTTTTTTTTGCTTATTTACTCGAGAGCGAAATGTACAATAATATGCTGCACATAGCAGTGTAAAAGCGGTGTTTTGTATTTTTTTTAACGCCTCAATAGGTACTCGTACACGTGTATTGCACATATATAGTACATTGCACAGTGCACGTCCGTTGCAACCTATATGCGCATAAGATAATATGATACTTCACTGTAAATAATGCATTTGCCGAGATGGTAATATAACGTCAAGGAGATAACGCACAACGTTCGCTTTTGTAGAAACAATACATGGACATTTTAAAAATATTTTGAAAAAAGTTGTGAAAGCCGATTTGAAGAAAGTTCACGCCTTTAAGTGTTTTCGAGTACTTCTCCTGCCGGCCGACACGAACGAGTCTGTCGAGTTTATTGAATACAGTATTTCATACTTTGATGTCGACTGTATAGGTGTACTTGATGAATCTGACATAATTACAAAGATGTCGCACTCGTCGTTGTCTTTTGCATTGGTACCTGACCTAAATAATTCGAGCACTTCATACTTAGTATACTTGGCAAAACGTGTTGTGACTTCAGATGATATTACTATAACAACAGGACAACCGGTGGTTTTAGTGGAAAATTACATACTCAACCTGTGGTTACATATGTTATTAATTAATTATTTTGGATTTCGGTAAACGGCCAAAGGTTAGCCCTGCCCGAAATCAAATCCTGGCCACGCCACTGAAATTGTTTGTTATTGGAGTGATATTTTTTGTATTTTACATAATATTATACACCTGGAAGAAACTCGGTGCACTTTTCTTAGGGAATTATGCCATCACATGAAATTATCATAACTGAAAGTCATGTCACTTTCCAAAAAACATAAATAACACTTTGTCAGCGTGTATTTATATTTATGTATTTATGTTGTTTAAAACATCCACACGATCAATTAATAATACTATTACAACGCTATTACGATGGTGTACTATAATTACGACGGCGGCGGCGTAAGTAGAATTATCGTAAGGCTACGCGGGGTATACGCGGCGCGTGACGTCCAGGGCGTGTGATGGCCTCAGGTCGGGCGGGCGGGCGGGCGGCGGCGGCGGCAAACGGAGGTTCCGGGACACACGCCCTAGTAGGTAGTATTCATTGACTGGACCCCGCCACCGCAGCAGCCGCCGCCGCCGCCGTCGCCGGTCCGCCGGACCGGCGGGCGGCGGGCACGGGCCGACGGACTTTGTCAGCTGTGTGGCGTTCAGCATCTTGTACCCCAAGCATGTGGAGCGCTCTGCCGACGGCCGCGGGACCGGTGGCGCGCGCGTCCTGGTTTGTTGCCGCCGCCGCCGCCGCCACGCCGTGCCGCATCTACACGGTCCTCCGACACGACGCCGAGGTGGCCCCACTCGAGAGTTGTCGCGCGTTCACGTTCGACACACCCTGCGCGTCCTCCGGTCGACCAACTTGGGGCGTGGACAGTGCAAGTGTGTGCGTGTGTGCGTCGTGTGCGTCGTGTATAAGCCTTGCCTAGAGCGTTTATGCGAACAGCGTGTGCGGTGTTCCGGCGTAGTGGCGTGTCACCGTGTCCGTCGACTTCTACAACCGTTACGCGATGGGCATACACCCGAGCACCATGCGGACGTCGCACAGCGGCGGCGGCGGCGGCGGCGGCGGCAGCGGCAGCGACAGGCAGATGTTCGTCAGGTCCAGGAGGTCGCAGGTACGTCAGGTGTCGCAGGTGTGAGCGGGTGTTGGACGTACACGTTGGACCCGGGGTAGACTGGGCGGCGACAATCAATCCTCGAGTCGTTGTACCGTCGTCAGAGACGGTATCAGTTCGAATTGAATGATGTTAATACGGTTGAAAAAGAAAAAAGAAATTTGAGTACACAGTTTGACACACTTGTAGGTGCATTATACACGGGGGTATGGTATCGCTATTGTATGTATTATTATAGTATCTTGTACCGATGACCACCGCCGGAGCGGGTCTCGTGCGGGAACGCTGAGCGAAGGTGCCCTTTGAAACGGTTTTTAATTTACAGTTTTCCGGTGTCGGGTCAATCCCGGCTAATATAACTTACAATCGACCCGCGTCGTCCCCGTTTCGTCCCGCGGACGAGTACCGTTGCGCCCAATCCGGCTGCCCGACCGGCTAATATTATACGGCGTCCCGTATAGGCAAATCTGGTACATGCACGTCCGACCGTTTTGGAATACTTAAAATTAGTGCTTTTCAAAATAACTTCACTTGATTTATATTTTAAGGTTTCTAAAATCCCAAGCTAAGGGGGGGGGAGGGGGGTCTCTGCTAATGTGAGCGTTATAACGTTTGTGCACTTCAAGTGTTACACTACTGGAAGAGTACGGAGTTTGGAGGTGTGCGTCGAGGTTAATTATTCACCCAAGTAACACGTGCAATATTATTAGAACATCCATAATATGCACTGATTATCCACTGATTATTACTCTACAAACGCTCTGATAATCTGCCGAAAATCTGAATATATTCGCACGTTCATAGACAATAGGAAACATATATATATATATATATATATAACCGACATTTGTTAAACTGGTAAAAAAATCAAAAGACTACTGCCACCGTGTCTACAGAATTAGCGTTGTCGTTTTCAATCGTTAATTTCACCGATTTTTCTCCGTTATCATTGGACGGGTTTGTTATTAGTAAAAATTATCAGGTTTAGTGCCATTTCTAAAGCAAAAATATTGTCATCGTTTCAAATAATGCGCACGTTAAACTATGTTCTGTGTTGCAAATCATTGGCAAATGATGTTTCGGTCCAAAGTAGACTAGTCACCGTGACTTTGTTGTCTTACAAACAGTGAAATCCGATTGAGTCGAAAGTAGTAATATAAGTCGGCGGCGGTGGATTGGCTTCGGAGAATCCATTGTAGTCAAGTTCAGGGGAAGAATATATTATGACGGGTTATTATTATTATTATTATTATTAATACCGAGTTTTCGTCGACGAAACGGCAAAACAATTAACCATTGTCGCCCCCGCAAAGGTACGACCCTAAAATGCTGGTGTGAATTCATTTTTTTTTTTTTTTTTTTTTTAATTCAAACCGTTACCGACCGGACAAAGTGACAGATTTAATTAAATCTGCTTTCTGTTACATTTTTTCGGGGTAAACAATAAACTAGTTGTAATTAAGATTAAACGAAGGCAAATCTTCTTTGTGGGTAGGTAATATAATAATATAATATGTTAAACGGCAATATATATATATATTTTTTATTTTTGTAACCGCATATTGTACTGGCGCTGATGGTATTAATGTCGACCGGTGGTGTACTCGACCGAAACGATAATATCCAATCAGCGATACTTACCACCGCCGGGGGTTAAGTTGGATAGGGGATGGGGAGGTTTTAAAAGCTTTGGCAAGGCCACTATTGCATATTATCATAATAGCGTTACGCAACCGACAGTCGAACGGATTTTCTAATCCCATTGACGGCACAGCTGATCGTTGCCAGTGGCATAAAACAAAAAAAAGACACTGTATTTTTAGTTTTCTACATGTAAACCACCTTTTTTTTTTTTTGCACGATAATATATAGCTTCTGTTTGCTGCCACGATTTCTGTAGAAAATAATATGTCGCTGCAACGTTATATAATATATCTGATATTGAATCAAAAACCACACAATGACAACAAGCGAGCGGGTCACTGTTTTCAGCATTATTCCAAAAGAGCATATAATATGTACTCAAGTATAGTCCTACTATTATTATATACGATAAAACAAGTGATTAAAATATTTATAAATTATCAATCAGTGTTAATTTTGTTAAAAAGATAACAACCATATTTCCCTGGGCTGCAAACCAGAAATTCCCACAATACACTATTGTCAACGGTTTCGACGGTTAATGATTACATTTATAATGTACTTTATTTCATAACAAACTGTCCGCTCAGAGGCACCTGTAAATCAGAAGACACCTATAAATCTGGCCTTTGGTCCGAACCGGATAAATTAATTTTCTAACTTTGTCAATGGGGTATTTACGGAGGGGAGCGGGCAGGTATAGATGGAGATAGATTATATAGGCTTGGGATTCTAAAAACCTTATTTTTATCACAATGAATCTCTCATTAAAAATATTAATTTTTTTAAAAAACGCTAATTTAAGTATAGTTAAATATATGTATATATACTATTTCGGTGTTTTCTATATAAAATTACTTTCGTGTCCACCTGTTTTCTAATTTCGGACATTCTAAATTGTTAAAAATAACTATCACTTGCCATTCGCTACTGTACTTGTGGATATATGATGATGATGATTCAAAATTTAAAAAAAAATACCTCCTCCCAAGGAGCTTCGCGTTAAACAGCAATAAAGGCCTCGTTGTGCACAATAACGGGACCGCGGCCAATGAAAGCAACACACAAGGCGCTAATTACAACGCAACAAGTTTTAACAAGTATTTATACACATATAGTGTCACCTAGGTACGTGATTTTCTCCTCGTTAGGTGGTGCCCATCACGGTATGTTGTAAGTGTATATCCGTATTATGTTTTTCATTATTCCAAAAATAAAAAAAATAATTACAAAAACCGCGGTCGCGTTACCACTCGATGGTTGTTCTCAAAACCACTCTACTCAGGATTGCCATCCGGCCATACTCTTTGAAGCGGTTATTGTACGACCTTTGTGCACATAGTGTGTTTTTCATATTTATATATATATATATATATATATACTATTTTTAAGTATACAGGATACAGGACACAGTCCTGTATCCGCAGTCAAACGGCACAGAATACACCGGAAAGAAGTCACAGAACAACCGCACAGCAGGGATATTATATATTGTGTATTGCGATTTCCAAACGTTTTCCAGTGGCGGGTTTTGTGTGTAAATATTATATATTTTCCAATAGTGTACACACACACACCTTGGTCTTTGAAAGTTTTTTTCGTGTGCAAGTTTAACCAGAGAATGTTATTATGCTATTATGTCGAATGGCAACGACGTAACGGGCACGTTTATATTTGTACACATAAAAGCCAACGGCATGTCGAATGCACAATGGGGATGTATATAGGACAGGGTATAAGTGGTAAATGTATAACATATTGTCGCGGGTGTGATAAATCCAATTATATTGAATAATACAATAAAAGCTCTCTCTCTCTCTCTCTCCCAAGGAAGTCGGTGTGTACTCTGCTCTGTCCTATCTACACCTATGACCGTATCAATTACTTAGGAGGGGGGGGGGTGGCTCAAGTCAAAAACTATACAAACCAATAAAACGTTCAATTATGACAATGTAATTAGTAGTGTGAATCGGTTATAATATTGTTTATCGTCAAATTTAATCATTATATAATATACACGTTTTTAATAATTGGAGAAAAATTACCTTTATCAAATTATTCGATTACCGACGACGCTCGAGCGACCTTTCGAAGGAACCGATTAAATTATTTAAATTATTTTCTCTGATCGTTATTATAAATTAAAAGTCAATAAAAAAAAAAAAAAAACAAAAGTGAGGGGAGAGTAGTAATTAAGAGGTCAAAAGTATTTATGCCGAATTAAAATTGGCTGTTGCTTCATTCATATAATACAAATATCATAAAACGACAATGTAATGTAGAAACAGAATCTATAATTTATTTCACAATAAGGTATATAATATATAAAAGTACAAATATATTATTGTAACATATTTGTATAAAACATAACAAAGTGAAAATTATAGTAGAGGCAACGATTCATTAAAAAAAGTATGAAAAAATAAAAAGGAAGGCAATTAATTAAACGCAAAAAGTTAAAAATATTACATTGTAAGATAATTACACTGTATTAACCTAATCAATCATTTATTATTTTCTAACAAAAGAAAAACGCTTAATTATTGTTGTAAAATTGTATTTGTCGTTTTCAGTATAATCGCATTAGACCGTTGAAATTGTATGAATAAAAGGTGAAAGGGCGAGACACTAATAGTGTTATCTTGTTGTCTTATTGTATTAAAGACAAGGAGGGGTAGGTGCTTGTAAACAAGTAGGGTAAATGATAATGTGATTTATTTAAAAAAATAATCACTTCCTTTTTTTTTTTTATTGAAATAATCTAATTAAAAGACGAGAATGTATCAAACGCACTTGTTGATATTTTTGTCTACAAAACGATGGTAATAAATGCTTGAAATTTCATAAATCATAACTAGTTGTTTTAAACTTAACTTTATACAATTAGATAATTAAAAAAATTACCATAAAAGCTTTATGACTTTATTAAAATAGTTTTGTGTATCTGTAATCGAACAAGTGTTTTAAATTAAACAACTGCGATAGTAAATACATTACACATCATGGCATTAAATTAAAGAGTAAATTAATATTTTTAACAATTATTGACAATTTACGGATGGACTTTAGAAATTGAAAACAAAAATAAATGACAGTAGAAAGTACTAGAAGAAGTACAATTATTTAGCACAGTCGTTTTTTTTCTAAAGTTTATGTATGTACCACAACTGTATGATCTATGTGTTCAATTTTCATGACAAGTAAAAAATAAATATTTTATGTGTGTAGTACAGTAGCTATGTGTACATGTAGGTACTATCGGTAGTGATATTAATCCGACTTTTTTTCTTTCTTAATACTTTGTTTGCACCTGGACTTGTAAGTGTTACGGGAACGATGGAACGGCGGCGACGGCGTTTTAGGCTCGTGCTTGAAAATACTATAAACCGTCAAAGGGGTCCAATGTTTAGTAGCCCTGACCGTGATGTGTTCCCGTGACGTCACGGGAACCGTATACACTGCCATCGATCGTGGGCGTTGTTAAAACAGCCACACGGATCAGCGGGGTTGCGGTTTTATTAACATACAGCACTATACCACTGGGTCAGTCCTCTCCTGGAGAAACTACTCATCTCACCGTGTGCCGTTGTAATGGGGAAACTTATTTTTTAAACACCCACTCAAACAAACAATGTCTCCCTGGACCCAAATGGGTCTTGACCGAGAAACGAAAATGTATTCTATAGAAAAGCCCAAGGTGGGGGGGGGGAGGAGGGAACGGTTGAACAGACGGGGTCATAATATCAAACGCCTAAACGGTGAACTGGGAACTACTATTAAAAAAAAAAAAAAACGGTTCCTAATAAATGCTAAGATAATGAGATAATTTTGAATATGTAGTTTAGATAACAATATGTCATTGTGATTTTCCCGTTTGTAAGGACAGACATATCGGTTCAGATGGAAACCAACGTTTTATGATTAATTCCAATTGAACCCGCTGAACAAGATCAAGATGTTAACAACATGTATTCTGTCAAAGTTAAATAGACCCAAAAAAAATTGCATGCAAATAAATCCGACCGGGTCATAATTCTATATTTCTGTATAACATATTTTTTTGTTTTTTATGATCGGATAATTTAATTAACTAAAACGTTTATTCAATTTGAATGTAAACATTAGGGGAAATTAACGGGGCAAGTAGCGTGTTTGCGTGCCAATCAATCACAACGGTTTATAATAATCCAACAGCTGCGAGGATATCGAGTTAGTTAATCTTAATGAGTGGATGCCGTGTGTCTTTTCGATCGGACAGTACTTTAACCGTGTACATTATTATATTACAAGCTATTTATCATATATTTTGAGCTTCCAGAACTTGCAAACCTGTGTGGAACGGTGTGGATTGTTAACGTGTTCCGGACGGGTGACCTAGCATTTAAATTTTTTTTTTTTTAAATAAAATTCCTGGGGTTAATTTTATTTTTAAATTAATTGTTGTATTTGTCGTCGACCTCTGGGGGGGATAAGGCGTTGAACTTATTGGTCCGTGTACGCCTACGGCCAAACGGAGGTTATCCACCCACGTCTGGCAAACGTCTTGCTCACTCGTCGAGATAACGTTTTATAACGATAAATTGGGAAGTACTTAATAATAATATAACCCTACGGAAAATTATTATAATAACAATTTTTAACAGAAACTATTTTCAAACGGGGTTAGGTTAGGCAATAAGTCGATTTTTTTAACAAATTGTATTTATTTATTGTTAAGTTGTATATATACAGGGTGTTTCAGCAAGTAATAGGTGATTCGACATCTGGGAAACCCACAAATAAGTCCCTCGTTTTCATTTTTTCAATAAGTCAAAAATTGAAGGTTTTTTCGACGGTTAAGTAAAAAAATAATGACTTAAAAAAAAAATTAATTCCACACATCATTTGCAGTCCCTTTCGGCCCCTTACTCTTCTCTTATCACTTATCATACCTTCTTTTGTTACCTCTAGTCTCTAATCATTTATTTCTAATCTCTCATCGTTTATCTCCTACCAACTATTTCTAAATCATTTATCTCTCATCATTTATCTCTAACCTCTCATCGTTTATCTCTTATCAATTACCTCTTAGAATTTATCTTTTATCACTTATCATTTACTTCTTATTGCTTGTCTCTAATTATTTTTTTGAGTTAGGGACTGAAAGAGAGTAAAAATGATGTGACTCTTCTTTTAAGGTGAGATTTTTGCACTGAATAACAGGGAATAATTTTTTTTTTTAAGTCATATTTTTTTTACTTAACTGTCGAAACTTTTAATTTTTGACTTATCGAAAAAATTAAAACGGGGGGCTTATTTGAGGGTCCCCCAGATATCGAATCACCTATTAATTACCTTTCATGCTGTAACACCCTGTATATATGTGTATATATCATGTAAAAAATGGCATTTTCGCGACAATAATTGAAAAAGTTGCTACAAGAAATTTGTTAAAGCTTTGTGGTTTTAAACCTGTTAACTTTATGTTTTAAGTGTTTTGTTTAAAAATGAATATTAAACAATGTACGTTGGTTGTATGGCCGTTAAATTAAAAATTTGTTTTTTTTTGTCAACAGAGAATGGGGGAGGACGGAGGAGGGTGGTGACCAGAGCAGACGCAGGGGTTGGACATGGGCAACAAACTGAGCTCCTGCGGACCTCTAATAAAAAAATCGTACAGGTACGACGACGTTGCCGGACCATTCCAAAGCTCATCCAGAAGAAGAGACGGCCATCTTCTAAGGTACGGTAGAAGCGGTTTATATAACTAAGATTACAACTGGCCAAAAGCACTAGCCAGGGATCAGACATTTGGGCGTGTAGCTGTTGAAATCCGGTTAGGCCGTTTTATTGTGCAATAAACGCGATGTAGATATTATAATATTATTTGAAAAACATTGTACTTAACCCGCTGCGCAGTGTGTGGGTGTGTGTGTTCTAGATGTGTTTCGATGGTGAATAATTATAAACGAGGGGAACAACCGCGGCGGGTTTAGCTTTTCGACTTTCATTAGCCATTAAAGAAGATGATTACTATTCGAGGCCCGGCGCGTCCCCGAAGGGTTTAATTGTTCGGAAAAGCTCAACTATTCATAATGTGTGTTTGTGTATAGAATAAATATGCGATGCGACGACACGAGAGAGGCATAAAATAAAGCATAATAATATTATTCCACATTAGATTCGGGCAGAATGTAATTTCGCCAAAGCGTTGGAACTTATTGAGATGAAAGAATTTATAAATGTATATACAATATTGTGTTGCTGGCGACCAAAGTACCGAGCCCGGTGTTATACATAATATTATACTCATTATGTCGTAAAAAAATATAATCGTAAATACTTGTATAGGTTATGGGCCGAAGTGTTCCACGTGAGCGCCAAAGGAGAGGAAATAAAATGGCAGCAAATATCCGAAGACCTCGTTCCTGTGAATATTACATGCGTACAAGACGCGCCCGATTATATTTTCCACATAACCGCGTACAACAGTCAGGTGGAGAAAATTATGGACATCCGCCTGGTGCAGCCCGGTATGATTGCAAATATAATAATAATAATAAAAAAAAAATGCCACTAAATTTTTACACGTTCCACTTACTTGTGTTCAATGTTTGTTTTCAGGCACAAAAATAGGTTTAGCTTCGGAATGCTTCGCCTATTGGAAAGAACCGCACACCAACGACACGTGGGGACTTAACTTCACGTCGCCGATCGACGCCAAACAGTTCAAAGAATGTTGTGTAAGTATCTGTAAGACGATAATAATAATAATGATTTATATAGGTACACCGACCGCGGTCTGTTGTTTGGCGGCCATTTTGTGATTTATCAAATATATGATAAGAGTTATCATTATCGTGTTATCATCACCCAACACAAATATATATATATATATATAATATTTATATATATTATTTTACATACACACATAAATCCCACAAAAATGGCGGACGTCGACTTCCATTCTTATCATTGGTTAGCAATCAAGTTTGGTTCGCCTAACATTTTTATGATTTATCAAATTTGTGACTGCGTTACAGGCGGTGGCCATATGATAATATATTTGAAGTGCTATTATAGGTTGACACGCTGTGTTGCCATATTACTAATAATTTACTATTGTACACAGATTTTAATGGTTTAATATGGTCGTACCTAATCAGTAAATAATATCGCATATTAAATTATTCTCGTCGTGTTATACTATGCTGCCATCTAGTTTATTGTTTTCGACTAAAGGTTGTAGGATTGCCGCCATTAAATTATTGGTTGATTCATATCAAATTATACGCTAGTAGGTATCGACAATGGCCTGTCCTTATATTACTTACTCTATGCGGTGTTATCATCGCCTAACCTAACATTTTAATATGTATCATGGAAAAGTAACTGAGCATTTTTACTTTCCATGAAATCGGTACACAAAATGGCTGCAGGTCGCAGGTCGGGATATTTTTTAATCTGAGCACCCGTTTCATATAATATCGAGCTCAGTGATTGTAATGTATAATATGTTTTTACCGCCGCAGACTCCATCGATGAAATTGTCCCGCAAGTCGTCGTCGTCGTATTCACTGAAATTGGACACGTCCAAGAGGCAAAGCACGAAAGTCCGGAGGAAACCGTTGTCGACCCCGACGTCGCCGAGCCGGTCGAGAGAGCCTCAGTGCACTTGCATGACGGCCGACCAGTTCAACAGGCTGAGGGCTCAAGATCCGCGGTACAACAAGGAACGATGTAAGTCGATGGCCCGACAATGAAGCAAGCGTAAGTACAATAATTTTTTTTTTTTTTTTCAGCATCGACCTTACCGCGTTCCCACACCAGACAATTGTCTCTCGGCGACGGACCTTCAGACCCGGACAAAAAGCTGTCGGCCGAGGACACGACCAAACAGACCACCATATCCCGAAGCTCAACCACGAGAGACAGAGAAACTGCCACGCCCGGTGGGAAATTAAACATCACCGGAACTGGGTCACAAACGGAACAGGTAAGCGGATGATGATGTCAATCGATATGCGACTTCATAATATATCGATTACAGGGTCAACAACAGGACAGTTGCAAAAGCGAGGCGGTTCAAACGGTCGGCGCCAAGACCACGACCACCACCGGCACGTGCACCCCGCGGATGTTGTCTAAAGACTATTCCGAAGGTTACGGAGTTAGGATTTTGGAGACGGACTTGTTCAAGCCCATCAACGTCCCGAAGAGTTCGAGAAATCAAAACAAAGCGTACAGAGATGATTATCGGTACAGAGACGGTGAGTTGCTGTCACTATGCCGCTATCTCTTTGAACGAACAAACAAATAAATTAATATCAAGACCTCTGCAATAATGTCATACAGAACAACGATAGGCAAACGTAGCAAATCAGATTTGACGTTATTGCTCCCAAATTGAGGGTTATGGTTTTGCTTTTTATGCTAGACCAGTGTATTAAATTTTACTTTTCGTTTGTTTTCAGGCATGGGCACAATGAAACGCACGTTAAAGCCGATGCCGTCGTTGGAAAGTCCTGCCACCTCACCTGAAATGACCAGGAGACGTGGATACAGTTATTACCATCAGGCGCCGCCGGCCTCGACAATGAATCTGCCTATGCCACATTGTTCAAGGCAAGCGCAATCCGAATCCGAGTCTTCGGCCAAACACAGAAATTCGCGCTTTGGCACTTTGGGTACGTTCATTTATTATTATTTCACCGTCATTTCGTCAAAGGTATTTTACGGTTTGTGTTTGTAATCTAGGTTCCCGGTCGTCGTATGACATCGGCCGAGCCGAACAAAGCATGAGGGATCATCCCAGAGGACTTTACTTGGAGCTAGACCGCAACGGTCGGCCTACACAGCCGGCGGACGGTTCTCCGCTCTCTGACACCGTAATGTTTGACAACCAGTGTTACGCGACGACGCCCAGCTCGAGCAATGGTAATTCTGACCAGGACCAATCTAGCAATAATGAAAACTCAGGTCCGTAAGGGCATGGTCGATAGAGTATTGATAAGCATGTCTGCCCAAGACACGTGGTCTTAGTAGGTAGAAACGCGTAACGAAAATTACGGGGACGGGGGATTCATAGCTATCACGTTTTGACCAAACTCTAGAATCGCTTCATACCTAGTTATCAGAATAATGATATGTAGTCAAACGCTATAACGATTAGTCGAACAACCGTAGTGTGGTATTGTATAATGTTATTTAGTGGCTCAACCAGTGGAAGGGGGTTTATTGTTTTGCCTGCTTAAAATTGAACAGAGGATGTGTGTAGTGGAGATGAGAATGTTCAGATGGATAAGTGGAGTGACTAAGGTGGAATAGAAAGTGATATGAAGATAGCTGGGATGATTGAACGAGTTGTAGAAGATCGAGCTCTATGGGGGGTGTGGGACTAGGGTAGCCGATCCCATGTAGTTGGGAGTGTAAGGCGAAGATGAAGAAGAAGACTGTTTTACCTGCTCCTGAATGCAAATGTTGGTTGTGCCACTGACGAATGAATGTTTAGAGCGGTTGTCGTTGGCTAACCACGGTGCATTGTATTTTTGGACAAATATTGTATTTTAGCGACTAGACTATGTTATCTCGTCCGCACCTAGCTACAATAGTTGACTTTGCAATGTAGGCCGTGGCTATCAGAAACACGATAACCAAGCTACCAGCACCCCGGGCTCACCGACCAGCCGCTTGTTGCTCGAATACGAAATGCACTTGCGGAATACCTTGGCCCGAGGCATGGACGCCGAAAGCTATAGTCTGCACACCTTCGAAGCACTGCTGACACAGAGCATGGAAAATTTAGGTGAGCACAGCGACCCAAAGAGCCTCGGACTGGCTAATGTTTATTGAGTATTTGTGTTTCTATTTGCAGAAATGGCGGAACAACTACCTCCGTTGAATTCTAGAAGTCCGTACCCGACGAGAAGGCGTAAGTCCGGTCGAATCACATTGTCGACGACAGCAAACTAAACTGTGTCTGTGTTGTATTGTTTTCTTAGGCCCGATGAGCGCCGGAGGAAGCTTCAACAGATCTTCCACGCTACCGCATCGTGTGGAGAGATCGTCCAGTGCTACCAGAGAAGGTTACTATAGCGATCGGCAAGATGCCGCTAGGGAACGTGACCGGGAACGAGGATATTTGTCCGACCACGCTCCGTCCAGGTAAACATTATTCATCTAAATGACACTCGTTCAATGCAGTTCAAATCACTAAGCTACCGCCTAAGAACAAATAAAGTTGACTAGTTTTTTTTTACTTCTAACAAAGTCAAACACCTGCATTTAGGTATGCAAAAAGTCTCCTAAAGTCAGTACACTGTAGAGTAGGAGATTTTACAAATTTCATTTCGCAATAGACCCATAACTATTGTAACCCAGCAAAGGCATCATTTGCCATTAATGTATAACTGAAAATTTACCAGATCCTAGTTTTTAGCAGACGAAAGAGCAATATTTTGTAGATTTTGCGTAGTCGTTTAAACTACTAAGGACCTGTGTTTTTGTTTACAGCAATCGCTGTGCTAATTGTTGGAATGAGTCTGCACGTGCCCATTGGTTTAGGCATAGTGATGGATGGCGTTGCGGTTCATCAACAATGGGAAGTGGTACATCAAGTATCAACTGCGTACCACCACACAGCTCATTCGACTATGTACATCACCATACGCCACCAGGAAAGCAATCGAAGAGATCAGCTTGGGAGTCTTTACCGTCTCTCCGTCACGAAAACAGCCTTGCAGCTGATAATGCCTGCAAATATAATAGAAATGATTCTTTTGAGCAAAGGTAGTATCAGGAACTAGTATATAATTATTATTATTATTATTATTATTATAACTATAATCGCTTTAAAAATAAGAGTCATTAGGTTAGGTGTTTGTTATGATGGGTTTTTATGCTAAAAAGGTTGATACAGGTTATTGATTTATAATATCTTATGATATTATTAGGAATTTGTATAGAAATATACAAAACATTTATGTGGTAATAGTAGACATAAATGTATATGACATACATGAAAGTTAATTTATAGTACAAACTGTAAAAATGAACAGGTTAACACATTTAACGGTTATATGAGAACCGTTGGTTGTCTGAACAACACAATGCGGTAAAGTGCATTGTGGTCTTAGACTTGTGATTGTCATAATACGTGGAAAGCTCATAATTATTATGTATTACATTTAAAAACGGTTTTTTTACCTACCACCTAAATCTGTGGTACGTCACATCAGAACCAAGGGCAGAAGAAGAAGAAGAAGAAGGAACATGAAGACATATTCATGGTCCAATGTATTTCCTTCAAAGGAAAAACTAACGATTTTTTTTTTTATTCCTGTGACTATGATCTACACAGAACATGTCTTATCATTCCTATCGCCATCTCTTTATGAAATTTCTTCTAGAAATGGTTTCCTCAACCTTGACTGATGTTTCTGGCTTTAGTCGCACATCAGTCCTCATTTCTTATTCTTTCCAACCAGACAATTCTCTATACTCATTTCCTAAAGCCCCATTTCGTGGAAAGAATATTTTTTCCACTTATTTGGCGATCCAAAAACACTTATACTTCAAGTTTTAAGAATCCTTTATTTTTTTTAAAAATCCTGTCCTTTTAGTTAAAAGGACAGGATTTAAATTTTAAAATATTATATTTTAATAATATTTACTGCTTATTTTTATTTATATAATTTTATTTATATTAAGTTATTTTACCAAAGTAGATTATCTTTTAGTTCCTCCATTACTGTATGATTTTAACCTTAATAATATTTTTATATTTATTTATATTTATATTTTCATATTTTTATTCTTATATTTAGTTATATTAGGTTTTTTTTCCAACATTGATCATCTGTTATTTTCTCCATTACTGTATAATTTTTTTTGGCCTTAACATTTTTCTACGTTAATGTTGGTTTGCAAGAAATTTTATTGGTTTCGTTCAAGCCAGCATAAATGTATTATTATTTTATTTTGGTTTTTTTATGTATTATTTAAACAATTTGAAGAGTTTTGTTGGAATTCCAATGAAACGTGTGGATTTTCGAAATCCTTATTACACAAATTTCAGACAGAGAGAAGAAGAGAGAGAGAGAGAGAGGCGCACTTCCTAGGAAAGTAATAACAATTTTAAAATTTTTTATTTATGTTATTTTACAATATCGTTTAAAAATAAATTTAGCAGTTTTATAATAATGTACAAAAAAATAATCCAATTCCTCAACTTCTACAATTGTTATTACTTTCTAAAAAATGAGTGTCTTTGATTAAATCGACTACACTGTATTTGTTCAAATCGGTTTGATGCGATTTTGGACTAATATTAAATTGAACAAATCGAAGGCATCTCAACTTTATAAATAGATCAGGCGAACAACAGACGATATTTCTCAACAGATTGTATGCCATTTGATAGACAAAGAAAGGACTTGTTCGGGGTAGTAGGAAAAAAGTCAAAAGCAACACGAACATCATAGATGTACTAGACAGTGAAGACATTTTGACGGATTTACAAACTATACAGTCTACAAATGACTTTGCAACAGGCGTTGATGAAACAAAGGCAATTTTGGCAGATTTAAAAATAACGTGTAATTTGAAACAATAAGTAATAATGTATTTCAAATAAAAATTTACCTGATACAGTTTATACACAAATAATTAAAATAACGTGGTTTTTACAACTAAATTTTTGAAATCAAAAATAAAACACCGTTTCTATAAACACTTAAAAATGATAAAGATTTTTGTAAAAATAGAACCTCATAGATAATGAAAACTGTATAAGCTTATTTTCCAGAAGCAGCTTACTCCACTTAACTTAGTACCGTATATGCCTTAGTCGATTTTATTTTTAACACAAGTATATTTAAAAATGATGTTAAAGTTTTAAATTTAAGGCGGGAGGTAGGGTAGAATTATTAGTTTTATCTGCGCGCATTACTCAACCGCACTCTACATCCCGGCTTAAATTATAATCTTAATAAATGGAAAAGTAATTATCCTAAACTGGTTATCGACCAGTCAACGATTTCAACAAATTAAAAAAGTTAATTAAATATATATATATATACGTTACTATTTAAGTTACAAAAGTTGATAGAGCTCTGGAAAATAATAAAAAAGTAATAAATATTGTCATTTTTGCCTATTTTGAGTAGTTCATTGAATTTCACATGAAATGACCCTGTTTATGAAATGTTTTAAATTTTTATAAAATAAATAATAGATCAAAAATAAAATAATGTAGAAGTCTGAATAATTGTTTATTCAGACAAAAAATTGAAATATTATTACTATAAATAAAAATAAATGTATTTTTAAAAAAAGTATTATAAACATTTATAAATAAATATATAAAAAATGTAACTATAGCAAAAATACAATTTTTTTTTATGTGCTAAGTAAAAATGTAGGTATTTCATTTATCTCATAATTTACACGGTTTTACATTATTTGGGTTAGTTTTATCCAAAAGTTAAAACTGCCACAGCTGCCTGGTAGATTTTTACACAAATATGTGTTTTGGCCGATTAAAACATTGTTTCCAAACGCCTAATCGTATACGAAGATGGATCAACAATAAGATTAAAATCCAGAATATAAATTAAGATTTTGGACACTCTGGAGCAACATAAATACTTAAGCCTGGAAGACCACCAAATACTGCTCAAGACAATTTCGTGCGGATATTTCGACAGAACATTTAATTTTCTTTTAAGTTAAGTTAAGTCAAAATTCTGTAAGGAAAGGCGTGGATCCAGAAAATGGACTACGCGGCCTTCACCTTTTCCATTAAATTTTTTTTTATTCAATACCAATCACATTTACACTTAGAATGAAATAATAACTTTACTTTGAAATCAATTATAGCTTAACATATTCACATTTGACAAAAAATATACATTTTTCAGCCGATTTCGTTTATAACAGATTTCTATCGGTTTCGTTAATTTTTTTTTTTTTTTTAATTACTGGATCCTCGTCTAACCTAATAGATTTCCACAGTCATCATTTGATTCGGCAAGTAACTATATCGAAACAACCGGTGTCAATACTAAGACAAATTACTAATGCTAATGACTGGAAATCGTTTTTGTAAACGTTTTTTGAGATCATACGTAAGTATTCAACAGGATGTTCGAACGACAAGACAGTGGCAGACTGGATTACATGAATGAAAGAGCGGCCAGGCACAGTTTCAGTGGAATCACACAACAAGCTTCAGTCGAAAGCACCGATTCCCGTCTGTGCTATTTAACGTCGTCCGAGGTGAGTTCAAACCGATCAAACCATATAAGTAGTCTGCAAAATATAGACAGTGCAATAAAATAACGAACAAAAAAAAAAAAAATTGTCCATTTGTTTGTCGTTTTGTTGTGCTCGTCGAGTAGTGCCGTTAGAGTACACGTATAGCTGCTCAATTAATTTCAATAGAAAACCTCTGTAAGACCCCACTAATGGGGTTGTTTTTGTTGGAGACAAATTTCATACACAAATTACAACAAAGAATTCGAATGTTGTACGTTCAGCAGCCGTACTCGATTGTACAGCGTGTAAGAATAATCATATTTTTTTTTTTACCAATTATGTCATAGTTTGTAGCCACGTAATAATTACTACTTGACATCAGCTTATACAGGGTGATTTTAACGCATAGAGCGCGAACTAAATGTTCACAAACTTTTAACCTAACCCTCCCGAGGTTACATGTCGATAACCAGTTTTTGAATAATTTTTTTTTTTTTTTTGATGTTATTAAAGATTAAAGTTGCGGACGGGAATAAGGGGGGAGCATTTTCTTATATGCGCGCATTACTCAACCGCACCCGTCCTAAATTTTAACTCTAATAACACATTATAAAAATATATAAAAACACTAAGGAAAATACAAATTACTTAGACCCCAGATATCGAGTGGATAACTTTAAATAAGTCACCCTGTATATCACTATATATTAGAATAGCGATGTAAGGGATAAAAATAATAATAGGAACAATTTGTTAAACTAGAACATCATTTTCGGTATGACGTTGCTGTATAGGTATAAAACGAGGTGATTTGCCGTTAGGGTGTATATTATTAGGTAATGATACATTTATAAGGTTGTTAAAGACAAAAATTTGGTGTATATAATAATATGGTACATGGTAATATTCTGGTGATTTTTATATCCATAAATATTTGGGTCCGGTTTGAACAATTATGTAAACCAGGATGGACTCTAACGAGGTTAAAATGTACAAAAAAAAATTTTGTTATTTATTTTTTTGGTATAACGTGATGTATTGTGGACCTTAGGAAGTTAACTGTGTAAATTATTGTGAGTTATTTTTCAAAGTGTGAAGTGTTTATCTCGTTTATTTATAGTGAAAATAATTATTTTCGTTATGACAGTACAAAACAACTAATATTCGTTTAACTGTTGTACTTTAAAATTTCTTAACGGTTGAGTGGAGTACCTAATTCAATTCAACAATACAGTGCATAAGAGGAAAATATGTTGTTTCTCTAGAGAAGAGAGAGTCAATCAGAAACAAAATGTTGGTTTGTAAAACAGTACATTTACACAAACACATTACTAAAAGTTTTTATTAATGTAGTAATAATAATTGGTAATTTCTCAATAGTAATATTTTTTAATAATCCCTTTATTAACTGTAAACTGAAATAGAATTTTCCATTTTAACTTAACTACGATACTGTTTTATTTTTAATTTTAAAAATAACTGATCCAAGTTAATAGATATTTTTCTTTTAGTGAACTTAATTATATTGTTTTGTATTAACTGCAAATAATTTGATAATTGTTATATTTTTTATACTTTATGTTTGAATATAAAACCGAACAGTTCAAATTTAATTATTTTTAAAAATTATTTTCATATTGATTGTGTTCACATTATTCAAGACAGGTAAACCATCTCTAACGTCGTGGTCACATTGGCAATGTCTGAGAAGTTACTTCGGCCAGCGGTAAGTCACAATGCTTGGGGACGAGCCAATTAAACTTTTAAATTAGTCTGCCTGCCAATTAATAAAGGGAAAAAGAGAGCGAACAATTTTTCTGATAGACATTTTAATATTCAGACTAGGTACAGGGTCCCTCGAGTTTTACCGTCTTTAAGGTGATAATGATATTCTTAGGACGTGCCTTCTTTTATAAAGACCTTCACTGGGGTTTGTCTACTGTTTCATATTATTCATATTAGCACTGAAATAAATGAAAATATTTTAAAATGTATTTAATTCAATAAAGGAAATTATTAATAACGAGATGGTAGAAATGGAGTGATCTATTGCTATAGTTATTAACCGTAATACTTTAGGTACTTAAAATAAAAATACATTCTTTCTTACCCAATTACTGACTTAAAGTCGAGTAGTTAATTACTTTACTATATGCAATTACTATAAACACAAAAGCACATTTATTTTTTAATTTATTGTTATTATATAAAAACAGAATCTCTAAGAAATATTAATTACATGTTTAAAGAATAGATAACCTTTTTGGTAGACCATTGTGCATTGTTTAATACAATTTTTACAAATCAAAACATGTGTTATTTTTTTAAAATAGGTGTTTAGCTATAAGTTGATGTAGAATACCTTAAAAAATTTTCGACTAGACTTGTATATTGTTGTAAAGGAAGTTATCTTGAGTTACGGACGTTCCAGGGAGAGAGTTGAGGGACGTGTTTTTGATATCTAGCTTTGCATTTACATTTTTACAACCAAAACAAAGTGGGGAAATGCACTTGTAAGGAGTTCCGGTAATCAAAGCGGAGGAAGTAAAAAAGGAAGTGAAGAAATCAAGAAATTGAAAATATATTCAAATTATCGAATATATTAAGAAATTCTATTAAGAACATTACTTGGAATGAAATAGGAATTTTCCATTGAACATGTCTCGCTGATCCCCGACTTGGTCTTTTTCGTTTTGTAACATTAAATATGTACTAACTTACATTTTGAATTTTATTACTTAATATTTAAAATCATTTATTGTTTGTATAAAATAGGATTTCAGATTAATCAGCTGTCATTGGTTTCATGTCTTAATTATTTTAAATGAACAGGTGAAAAAAAACTATGAAACGGTTTTCTACTCTTCATAGGCCTTTTGCACACAACCGGAAGTTATCAACGCTGTCAATTGTGTGAGTATCAAATTATACATTATTTACAATTAAAAAATTGGCTTAAAAAAAATACCCATTCTGTTTTTTATAACTTGACGTTTATGACACTTTGAAAATGTGTTTACAGTGACATTATTATACAGTTATATTATATGCACTAACAACTAATATACATTTTATTTATTTTTCATTTTTGGAACAAATTGTTTTGGTTTTTTTTCATTATTTCTTTATTAATTAATTTTTCAAGTACTTTGTTTACACACATGTTTTATTTGATTACACACATTGAAAATTAGTTGGAATTCCAACGGTTACCACCAAATGTTGTATCCAGACATGACAAATGAAGGCCACAAAGTTTCCAGCAAATATTTACACACCGTTTTAATTCTTTCACAGTTTCAAACAAACTTATAACTTGTACACAATACATACAACTTCTAACTGTGTAATTATAAAACGCAACGCAATTACTCGGTGTTGTTTTTTTTTTATTTTGAACCTTTAAAACTCGTTATACGAACAACTGCTCGTAAATTTGCCCATTATTGTTTTGAATGGTGTGAACAAATTCTATCTATTTAATAAGAATAACAACGACACGCGTTAACCCTGCTGGATCCGTTTGAACACAGATTTATTGATCCAGCATTGGCATTCAACTAGGCAACGGCGAGGATCTAAGACTGATGGATCACTATGCCAATGACGTCAAGAATAAAGCCGAACGGGCGAGCAAACGTTTATTGATTGTTTTGAAGTTAAAAAACATCATTGTAACTCTATATGATGAACCAAGGTCGTGTGGTTGGCGGTAAACGAGAATCAGAAATAGAAAACCACAATGTAATGCAGACGTTATGATGTATTATTTTCAACCGCACCACAAAATCGACGGCTATTGAATTTTGGGGAAAACATTGTAGAAGAAAAAGAAAACCGCATTTTCCAGTCATCATCGTTTATACAAATGCCTGACGTTCCTGACAAAAGCCAGCACCGCCGCATTGTTTTTTGGGATTTAGCACAAAGGCCGCGCACAAAGGTTGTAATATTATAAATGATATTAATTTAATCATATCAAATGTCTGCGGTTCCAGGTTTGGCTTGCCGTGAATTATTATCCAAGTTGCAGATATATACTTTGGAACAATTTAAGTAACGCTATTACTTCTTACATACATGCTTGGAAGTTAACATTTTATGTTTTTGCTTTGGCACACAACCGGAAAAACCAACAGTTTTTGTTATCATAACGAAAAATATCAGCTGATTTATCTGATAAGATAAGAGATAAGAGATAAGTTTTCTTTGTGAGGGCCGCCCGACCCGTCCGTCCCTTTGGACGCGGTCACGCGGTTTTCATACATCAACGCCGCGTATGGACGAAGCCATTAAACATACATATATATATCCCGCGTCGTGTCGGCCGCTTGGCCGCTCGTCCCGGCAGAGGGCGCGATCGGGGCGCCGGGACGCTGCGGACGCTCGAATACCTACGCCCTCGTGATACACACCCTCGTCGTCCCGCGAGGGTAGTCTGCCGACGGAAGCTGAACGATCGTCGCGCGTCGACCTCTCAGGCAGTGTTCGCTCTCGCCGTTACCGTCCGGTCAAACGCGTTCGGCCAGCCCGTTTTTTTTTTTTTTTTTTTTTTTTGGAAGATAATATACACACACTTTTTCCCGCGTCCCGCGGTTGATACATGTGCCGGTCGCGGTCGGAATCGGCGGCGGCCGCCAACGGCCGGACGGCCGCGTCGCGTCGGCATAACGACGACGGGCCGCCGACGGGTACGGTCCGCCGATGAAAATGGTCGAAGGCAAAACGCGGTCCTCGTCCGCCGTCACGGCCGCCGCCACCGCGCAACAGCAGCAACCGCGGCACACCAAAACCGTACACTTCGGCCTGGACGTGCCGGCGTGCGACGACGGCGAAGACGACCATGTGGTCGACGACAACGGCTGTAGCGATAACACTGCGACCACGTTCGACGGACGGCAGTACGACAGGCGCGTGCTGCGGCTGTTCGCGTTCATCGAGAACGCGTTGAGCGCCCGGGACGACGACGCCGACCGCTTTGGGTACGGCGTGGCCGGCCAAGACGACGACGCGAGGTCGTTGAGCGACGACGAGACGGCCAGGCGCAGGCCGGCGACGGACCGGTGGCGGCGGTCGAGCAGGAAGTTCTTGTACGGCGCGCGGGCCAGTTTCGAGGACGGCGTGGACCGGGGAAACGCGTCGTTCCGGCACGGCCACTGGAAGACGACGGCCGGCACGTGCAACAGAGTTTTCCTGAAAAAGGTACCACGAGAGGACGGAGGGGAGGGGGGGGGGTAGGGTGAGAATTGTTGTCGTTGTAACGCCGCTTTTAGCCCCGCGGTAAAGTTACCTTGTAATTTGTAACGAGCAAAGTTTTTACCGTTTCGTCAGCGAAAACTTGCCCGGGACGTCGATTCGTTCGGGCGAACGTCTGTAGCAATATATACAGGGTGATCCGTCTGACGTGAGACATTCATTTTGAAATTTTCATAAACGTTGTTAAGTATCGGTACAAATATAATAAACCGTGTACACCTAAGTGTGTGGGGAAAAAAGTAATTTTCAAAATACTAATTTTTTCCAAAAAAAAATGAACGTCTTAAATCATATGGAAGACCCTGTGTGTTGTTAATGGTAGCGCAGTGTAGCATTATAGCGTGCAAGGGTGCAGTCTGCAGACGGCAATACTATTAATGTGGCATTTTGTCCGGAAATTAAAAACGTTGTCTTTGTTTTTTTTTTTTTTTTTTAAATCGTTTACACTGCAGAGTCGGAATCAAACTGACGTTTGTTTGTTTTAAAGATTCTTAGGGTTTTTTTAAAAAATTTTTTGTTAAAAGCCGTGGCGACCACGGTGTGTGTGTTGGCCTTGGCTTTATATGCGATTGTTTACCCGCGTTGACGGTCTCTCGTTAAGCCTGGTCGGATTTCTTTTTGTATCCAAGAAACTCTCATTCATTACTCGGTCGGGTCGCAAACGCCGGTGTTGGCAAAAACAAAAGGCAACACACAGCATACGAGTCAACGTGTGCACAAAAGTCAGTACAATACAATAGAAAAATATATTCAAAACGGTAAGAAAACGGAAAACAAATGTTTAATGCGGGTCTGGTTACCGTACAGAAAATGAAGGTATTTTTTATACATGAAAAAATTCAATTTTATTAAATAACATCCGACTGTTGTTTTAGTGGGCGGTGCCATTGGTAAAAAAAAATACACCGACAATGTGTAAATTAAACCCACGCAGGCTTTGGGAGATGTATAATTTTGTATACACATAAACGTTTGTTGTTATTCAGCAGTGTCTGTGCATAAACGTACATTGCTGCAGATTTTCCAAGACGTTTTGCTGGCAATGTTGCGGGGGCAAACAGCGCTTTTCTTGTACGGATAATTTATTCAAACACCGGCTCTGTGCAAAATCGTGGGATCCAGTTTATCCGGCTGTGTGTATTTGCCCAAAGTAAACCCAAAAGATCAATACACGAGCCTGTCGTTACATAGTATGTACTATGCACATTACATGCTAATCGCGCCAGGTTTCCAACAGCCGTGCGACCAGACGTTTGTGGAGGACAGCCAAATGGTTTGTTGAATTGATTTCGGATATTCTCACCAATAGGCGCAAACACGGGTGCCTGGACCTATGGCAATGTTATTGGCAGTGTCTACTGCAATAGTAAAATTGTGCTAATTATGTTACCCGAAACGTGGCTGTAATACAACGACCGAACCGACCGACTCAAAGGGGTTGTCTTAAAAAAAAAAAAAATAATAATTGTTTTTTTCTAAAAATAACGAGTTACCTATCCTGTTGTGTTGTGCTTTCTTAAGATTTTTCGAAAAACCTTTACCGTCTTTGAGAGTTCTATTAGTCACACAAATGTAACACCACCAATTGGCGTGCTTAACTTGCCATAAAAAATAAAACTTCCATTTAAGTTTAACAACTTAACAAGCTGACGGCTATAAACGTTAAATTTAATTTGCCATCTAAAACTTTTTAAATACAGCAAACGGCTGGATAATAAATAATGTTCAACGCTGACATGTTTAATACCGATATTAAGCAATAACACACAATTAGAAGTTTTAATACATTTAAAATGTTTGCTCGACAAAAATATAATCAAAATATAAACTTTGTGAATTATATAACGCGATGGAGACCGTCCGTCTTGAACAAACTAATCTTCAGTTCATCATTAATATATTGTGTTCAAGAAGTAATAAAAAAAAAAATATATATGTATATATATATTTGGTGTATTACACTTTCCGAGGAAGTCTGGCCCTTTTACAGAACAGGATAATAACTCAATTATTATTTGTCTATATATATATATACATAATTGGCGCACAAGCGAGTAATATTAAAGTACAAACTAAAGATACTGTCAAAAAATATTTCATCATCAGTTTAATTTCAAATACAGCGACTTACAATGTTGCATTAAGAAAATAATCTTTGTTTCAATTTTCTCATAATCTTGTTTAATTATAACAGCAATATATATATATATGAATGGTGATCCATTAAGGGTAAGACATTGGTTTTTTTTTTCAATAACTGCAATGTTTCTTTTTGAACACATTTTTTTCATGTTTTTTTTACAATATTAAAAAGTTATTAAATATTTACCTTTTTTTATTTTAGTATATTTCTGAGCTCTGTCAAACTCTTCAAACTTAAACGGTAAAGTATATGTTTTGTTGAATTTTTTTTTTTAATTAAGAATAATTTGCTGGAAATGTTTGCCTGGTCGATAATCTGTTTTGGATTACTTACTTTTAAAGTACTGTAAACTTTAATGACTAAGTAAATAAGTAAGTTAATAAGTAGCTATTTGTTCGTGGGATGGTTGAGCATATAATTTCATGGAATTTTTTTGGGACACCAATTTTTAAGACTCTTTACTTCTTGTATTTCGGAGGGTAGTATTGTGGAGCTAATTTTTCACAATAATTAAATTATAAAAAGTCTTTTTGTTTTGTTTTAAGAATAATTAATATTAATAAAAGACTGCGTTTCGTTAAATTATATCAATAGTTTACTATAGCTGTAACAACTGAATTGGATTAATCAACGATAGCTTTAGTAGAGGGAAATGAAAGAACTTTAGAAAGAGAACACAAACCCGGTTTATTGATTTTACTCACAATGTATTCTGTTTCATTTTTTTTTTGTGTTTACTCCTTATTGAAAATGTTACCGAATCCGATGTATATTATAACTAAAAAACTATAAGATCTGAAATTTGGATTTAACGTTTTAAAACCAGTGACTGGTTTGATTGTCAAGTTAAATATTATGAAGCTGCAGCATCTCATCACGGGAAGGTATTAGTTTTGGGTGGAGGAGGAGGGCAATTGTCTGTACGATTACATAGCAGACTGACTTTGGTCCTGTGGACTTTGCATCTGTTAGAATAATACTGAATACAAACACACACTGTAGATTATTTACATTTCAGGTCAGGTCTTGTGGTACACTGCGACACAGGTGTTTGCAAAACCGTATACGGTCATATTATAATAATTATATATATATACACTATTGTATTAATATTTATATAGGTATGAGGAGTACCTGTTTTGGATAATTGGGTGGTAGGTCGGCTCGAGAAAAAAATTCCCCCCAAAAAAAAACATGTGAACAGTGTAAACCAACCGAAAAGGTGTTGGCAGCTTATACCGTCGCTTCGGGGTATTATAAATTATTATGGTTTTTTTTTTTATCAGTATATTGAAAATACACACGGGAACGGTAAGTTTATAAATATATATATATATATATATAATAAAACGAACCCAAATATTGTGCCCCAGTGACCTAAACGGTGAATGAGGTTGAGTGTATATTATACAAAAAAATATCGCTTTGGTGGTAAAAAAAACACAGTATTATTACATTGATCGGTTAGGCGTTCGTATCCAAAGTTACAAAGCCAAATTGCAAAATATAGGATTCCACCATAAGATATGTGTATAACATATGAATATATTACTGTGAATCATAAACATACCTATTAAACCGTGAGATTTCCTCCAGTTCCAGTAACTATGAAATTGGTAATCATCATTACATTACTACAACAATAAGCCCCATAAACAATAATGATAAAACATTATCGCTTTGGCGTTAACAATATTCTATTTTAACTTAATAATGATTATCGATTCGGAGTACATTAATTAGCTTGTCGAATAATAATAATAATAATATAAAGTAATAAAGGAAATAAAAGAACAATAAAAAACGTCTGTGAAAAATAATTTTTGTATTATTTTAATTTCTATTTTTTTTTAATTTTGATAATTTAAACTGCTATTTTTCATATCTTAAAAATTGTTTTTTTTTTGTATTAAAATAAAACAAAATCAAAAAGTTTTATGTCTTTTCAAGTTTGGTATTTTCATTTATTGTTTTATCATTCGAATGACTTTTGTCTTATGTCTACCAATAAAGGTTTTTAATACTGTTTTTAATAATTTTTATTATAAATATTCTGTGGAAGCAAGTAAGCATTAATTATAAACAATTTTATAGACTTCTAGAATTAGCCATTTTAATTCATTATTGTCTAATTATTATAATATTCTCAATTTTTTATGTTTAAAAAAAAATATATTTTTCATTTAACATAACGTTATTCACGAACGACTCTTTTTAGTTAAAATATTATTATTTTTTTAATTCAAAATTTACATCAACTATGTTCTGTTTGACATTAAATTGTTAAATTTTACCGAACTGTGAAAATGAGTAATGTATTTTGGGTATACTATGAACGTTTAAGGTGTAGATATGAAACTAAATCGGATATTTCAAAACCGTGTAATGGAAATTGAGTGTAAAAAAAGCATACTCTTATTAAAACAAATCAATATTTGTTTTGTTTATGCGTACAAAACGTTGCACAGTTGTTAAGTTTTTATTTCTCAAGCAGCTTAAATAATTATGTATATTTACAACGCCAACAGATCTAAATACTTTTTAATATTCCTAGACTAATGAGATAATATGATAATACATAAGTGTTCACTTCCTATATAGATCCGATAGCGATTACTTAATCAAGTAAACAAGTAAGTATATACTTTAGTCGGTCTACGGTGAACTGTAAACATGGAAGTGCGTTACCGGAGCATGTAAGTACCTCTAGAAGTTTATTCCATAATACGGTTTTCGGTATCGCATATAAATTTAATAAGATTTTATAAGACTATACTCGAGGAAATTAACAGATAAATTAATTATTCCAAGTTTTAGTAGTTCAACACGGTTTTAATTAAAATTGTAAATAAATCATTTCGGCGTTACAAAGTGTTGTTACAAGAACAAAATAGGTATTGTGTTATATGATTCGCTTGGCCTGTTTTGCTTTATATTATATTGTGTATAAGACATTGCATGAACTATACCAAAGCGTGGCAAAAACATGTACGAAATGAAATAAATAATAACGTCATTATTTCATCTTGCACACTTAACTGTTGTGAAAACTTATGGAGCGGTAAAGTTGCAATGTCGACTTTTGGTTACCATGGAAAAAACAAAAATAAATTAAAAAACATTCGTTATTTATAATGGACCCAAATAAATTGCGGATAATATATTCTGTACTGTAAAAGTTCGGTCGAGTGTTGGCCCAAAGACAAAAACAAATTACTACATGCAATAATATTTTACCCCAATCTTCACGCCCAAAATAATAAATTGTACTTTTAATCGTGTATTAGGTTGAATTATTGTTTTTATTTTTTTTTACATACTGTCGAGGTCGTTTGAAAAACTTGCATAAGTTATTTAAATCCGTTTTGTGTCCACTAGTCCCTCATAATACATATTATATGTACATGCACGTTTTGTTTTCTAGCGCTATACTGTAATGTCCGGTTGCACTAAACTTGTCCTTATCTATTAGTAAATTATTTAATAAACTAACTTTTGTTAAAATTTATCTTTTGTTTAATTAACACGTGTTGCTCAACCGTTGTTTTATATTCAGGTTATTACCAGTGTACTGGTTATCGAATAAATAGTATCAACAGTAGGAGTTAATATTATTATCATAAGGGGTCTAATCAATGATAAACTGATAACGCACAATTCTATTATTACCACTTAACGCAAAACATTGATAACAACTACACATACATTTTTACACAGCGCTAAATGACCCTGTAAATATTTCACTCGTGATAAAATAAATGTTTAACAACAGATAAAGTTTAAAACATGGTTTATGCAACAGAATTTATTTCAACTCCAGTTAACCGAGTTTATGTCTGTGTAAATATTTGGTGCAACCCGGCATTAGTGTATTATTTTAATTAAATTAATATCGCATAGTTAGATTACAACCGGTGTACACATATGATATTTTTATTGAAATATATTAACTATACGGATGATGGAATCAAACCGAGTTCGGTGTCTTTTTTTTTTTTACATGTATTTCAAACATTTGGTTCTAACCGTTCATTATTTGCAAAAAAAAAAATAATATGTATAATTGAAATAATTTAGTTTGTGTGTTTTTTTTACGATTATATCATTTCTAAATGATTGTATTTTTTAGCGTTTTCCACAGCAATCAACTTGGAACTTAAACGGTAACATTTTTATTTTGTTATATATTTTTTAATGGAAATGGTGTGCTATAAGTGTAAATTATGATTATATATATTTTTTTAAATAATTGTTACTTCTTTTAACCCTTCAATGCCCAATTTTTTAATTTTATGATGTACAATTCTAGTTTTGCAGATTAAATTAACAGCAATTTGGGACAAATAAGTAAAAAAGTATATATTTTAAAACAAATTAACTTTAGAGCTCCACCTAAATTAAATTAATTTTTTCTAACAAAACAAAAATTATATAACAAGCATGTCACGTTTCTGTTACAATGAGCACTGAAGGGTTAATTAAATTGAACGCCGCAGAAACTGCAGCCATCCCGCAAATCTTGGTTTTGGAACAATTCGATATCTTACAAAACGATTTTTTTTTTGTTTTTTTAAATTTCTTCCATTCTGTTAGTCATAGAATATATCGTTTAAGTAAACGGTCAGACAGATAACAATATAAGGACGGTTGGTTTTTACAGCTGTACGTTGCTGCGCTGTACCGTATTCGATATTGGTTTTGTTGTTGTAATTTGTGCGGGCGGTCCGACTTGTAAATGAACAAACGCTGCTCTGTATTATACTGTGCA
Source organism: Adelges cooleyi (assembly GCF_023614345.1). NCBI lineage: Eukaryota > Metazoa > Arthropoda > Insecta > Hemiptera > Adelgidae > Adelges > Adelges cooleyi. The sequence continues at coordinate 14,757,894 of NW_026096053.1, read as the reverse complement.
CGGATAGCCCTATATAGTTTGCTCGGGTGATAATGTGTACCGATTAATTATTGCATTGGCTCATTATGGTTCTGCTTTTGTTGTTCGCAGATATCCGACGACGACCGCATGTCTTTGACAACCGCCATCAGCGACGAAGACGACGGCGAGAGCAATCAAAATTCGCCGTATCGCGGCAAACAAACAGGGAGCGCAGCCGCCTCGTTTAATTGCACGGGAGCTGTCAGAAAAGCAGGGTAAGTGCCACGTTAGATATAGATAATAGTATGCATTTAAAACACCACCTCTGTTTGCTTCCGCGCCGACCCTTGACCGTGTACAAACAAAAAACAAGGGCAAACGATATACCTATATATTGACTTACTATAACGGTTCCTATAGCCACAGACTACACGCGGAAACAGATAGAGTGCACTCCGTAGGAAAACAATAGATTTTCAAATAGCGACTTTTAGATTGGTTTTTCAACTTAACGCGGTAGTGGCAAATAATTATAATGCCCGGAAAATATTGTACACACTGTTTACAGTTGAAACGAAAAATGATAAGAATTACTGATAACAAGTCACAGTCAATAAACGGTGGTTGATGGTGATAACGGCATAATAGATGATTGGTAACATTTTTTTGACCACACTGTACAACAGAAGAATTATTTTTTTCATTTTTCGGTCACACTGACCTGAGTTTATTAAAGTTTGTTTAAGAGTGCACTATCTGATTTTATTTAACCTTTGTTACTACGATATAGCCACAGACTATATGAAAACTGATAGCTTATTCGGCATGTAAACAACAAAAACCATGACGCCACATGACTCAAAATGAAATCAGTGTGACCGCAGGTTTGAGCATAAAATTTCATAATAATATCACGGATTAGATAAAGAGAAATTACATAATCTGTGATAATCACAAATATAAGTATACAGTAAACTAGATACGTAGCTAAGTGTACATGCCGCTAATAGAGATAATTGAAGTTTTACTATTTTCCGCCATCTTTGTGGGAATTAGAACCTTATCACATGTTTATAACTGTTATCGCTGCTTATAACAATTACAAGTTAAGCTGATCACAGATATATATATACTCGTATATTATTTTATAGTTTACACACACATAAATCCCACAAAAATGGCCGAAGTCGACCTTCATGCTTATCACTAGATGGCAATCTAGTTTATTATATATATCTGTGATGATAATATTATCAGTTATCATTTAAATCTTCTGTTTGATAAGGAGTTTGTACAATAATATTCATGCGGCTACACTGATATCTTCGCGGGTCCTTAATAAGTCTTTTTAAAAAATGTATTTGTTTTCGTCCGAATGAGCTGTCTGTTTTCATAATATAATCTTACGGTGTAGCTATTACACAACGGCCCGGACAAACGCAAAGTCATTAAAGACGGTTTTCTTGGTCCCAAGCTTAACAAAGAAAATATGGGTTCGTTTATTCGACTTGCGGACAATAGGCACTACTAGCTGCTGGCACATATAATATAATAATAATGTATTAGGTGTTGGAGCTAAAGTCGTGGCCGCATAATGGAAAATCGTTCCCAAATTCCGGTTGGCCCTTTTAGTTTTTCTATACAGAGTGATTCGTTAAGGGGCGTTATATATACTATTTATCGAGGAGTTTGGTGTAAGAAATTGGTCGCAAAATCTCAATTAAAAGGTTAAACTGTGATGTGTAATTATATGGTTTTGTTAAAAAAAAAAAACCAACTCGACTTGTGCCTCCCACTAGTCGGTCTCGTGTAGTACTCATAAGTAGCTTAGGGCTCTTTTTGTGTTGCACATTTGATAAATTAAAAAAAATTGAGGCAAGGGGTTTACCTATCCCCGGTCGTCGAAGTTCTTCATTCTATTTTTCCCTGTAATTCTCTAAGAATTACAGGTTTCCTACCTCTTACTAAGCTTACTACTGACCCAATTATTCTGAAGCCGTTAAATTTAATTCCAAACACATCTTGTGTGGTAGAATCTCATTTACTCAAACTACATCATTCACAAACATTAGACATTAAAGTGCTTCGCCCTGTAATCTGTATTGTCTATAGTAAGTTCGTCCATTACTAACGCGGTACGGGCTTAATTCTCAGCACGTTGCACACTTGGATTTATTACTCTTCTGTTCAATCATTGTTGTTATGTATAACTCCGAAGAATTCTTTTCTTCCTCGAAACCCCGTACAATACTTCCATAAAATAAGTGTTAATAAATTAACCGAAGAACGATTAATTGATTTTTAAATTACATTTTAAACCTATTGCTAGTGAAATCAATTTTAGACTTCTTCCAGTATAGTGTTGTTTTTTGAAATAAGTATTATATACAGTGTGCATAGAAAGAAAATATATAATGGCTTCAGACTTATTTCTCTTTTTGTCACAGTGTCTTATTAATATGAATAGTGGCAGGTTTTGGTTTATTCAGACGAGGGACACCAATAATAGTGTAAACGTGGATGAGCAATTACATAAACAGCGGATTCGTTATAAAAAACACTATGTAGGTATGCCTACAGTGTTGTTAAAGGGAATACATTTAAAATATCGTTACTAAGCGATATTCTCTATGACGCCATTGTTGCCATAGTAACACTGGGCACAATATGCAGCCGACAGATCCTAATAATATGAATAAAAAACGAAATTAAAGCATTATTATCATTGTAATATATTCCGACTGAATAAATATCGCAAAGGAAATGTTTAAATTAAATGCCTCTCGCTGAAAAAGCTCGTTGAAAACTAAATGTTTGTTCAATAAAAAAATGTACAGAATGTAATACATTGGTGTGTTCCATTTGACACTCGTATGGAGTTGATACAATAATAATATTGTCCCTCGAGTTGTGTCGGAACTAGATTGTATACGATTTAAATAGATCCGTAAATACTTATTTGAACATATTGCTTTTTGTAGTTGCAAAAACATTCTTTAACAAGTAAAAAAAGCTTAAGAAATATTCAGTTAGTGAAAAATATTGTGCTTTCTTGCATTGAATACAGATAAACAGTACCTATATAATTATTATTGACAGTGGTTAAAGCTGTCAGTTTTCCTCGAGGGGACAAATTAATGTTGAATTGAGAATGGAGAAATAAAATCGTCCGCTTAAGCTATACTACAGGAATGCGTTGGTGACAGTTGTATAATATCATAATAGCTGATAGTGAAGAGGGTTAGCGCGTTTTAGACAAGGCGGTACCGCTATGACTTGCCTCGCCCCCAACCCTTTGAAAACTTCCAATCGTACAACTCCAGTTAAACATTGTATAAATTATTCATTGCGTGATAATTGTATTTTATATTAGCATAATATATTATTAAACATGCATAACACAATACACCTAACGCAGTTTTTATTCACTTTGTATGCGATTAAATGTAGCAATAATTATAACACTATCAGCCGGTTTCATAAACTATTATCAAATACACTCTTAACATAATGTTAGTTAACAATTCATTTAAATTTAACATCTAGTTAAATTAAGTAAGTGTTCATCATAACAATTTTGTTATTAAATTCTATTTGTTAAGTTAACAAAATGTTAGCTGGGTTACCAAAGCGGTTACCTTGATTCCAACGTTCTCATTGGTTATCACGAAATGTGATAACTAATAAGTGATATTATAAAATATTATATTTCTTAATCAAATCTCAATTAGTAATGTGTAATTAGATCTATGTCACTTTAACATGCCAATTAACTTTTTAACAAGCTGATTAACTTAACAATCATTATTTTTTTCTCGACAAAGTTTACCAAAGAACTTCACCGGATCGATCTTGTTATAATGTTAATAATTAAGGTATGCTTGTTGAAAAAAACTTTTCGAGAATATTCATAATGACAATTATGCAAATAAGTTTTACATTCGAAGAGCACATTGTTATTGTTCAGGCGGCAACTTTGGTCGTTGTATAGTACATGTATAGCAGTTGAGTTGTGAACTCTGACGGTAATATTTTAAAGGTAATAATAATAATAATAATAAGAAGAAAACCAGCGCCTAATTTTCCAGAGACGTTTTTTTCCCCCAACGATACGTTTCGTCGTCTTCGAATTTGGCGACTTTATGTAATTGAAGTTTTATTTTTGCACTGTCAGTGTTTTAAGGACAGCCTTTGCGGTTTATCCCTTCGGGTGAAATTAAAGTCTACCTGTCGACGAGGCCTCGGACCACAATAGAGAGGATTTGCACCGTGTCCGCAATGTATTATCCAGATGAAATGGGGATATAATAATATAGTCCGTCTCTGTTGTACGTCACTGGTTAGGTCCCTAAGTACACAATTTACTCGAGTTGGCATTTGTCCGTATTATATATATTTTATGCGCGGTTTAAACAACACCGAAAAAACACATTTGTTAAATTATTATCCTGAGTATGCGCCATGTCGTCGTGCAGCTAAATCATATACTATGCTGTGAAGCACTCAAAAATAGTATTTTTAAGAAATTGATTTCGATAAATATTATTTGGTTGCCGTCTTATGTATTATATTATATTGCTGTCGCCTATTGGCAAAGAAACACATAGTTTATGGCCCGTAATGTATAACAAGTCGTGAACACGGTTTTTTTTTTTTTAAATATTATGTTGATTTATATTTCACAAGACCTCCTGAATCTTGTGCGGCCACCCAACCGTTTTGGGGGTCGTGCAAGGGAAATACTATAGCAAAACTTCCAAGATGACTGAACTTCTTATTGTGCGTACATGGGCAATAAACAAGCTGGTCGGGACATTTTTTTGCGGGTCGTTTGAAGAGATTTTTTTTTTTTTATTATGAAAATTAACTTGCTCTTCAAGTCGAGTGTTTACCGTTTATACTGTGCGGCGGCGGCGGCTGTGACCAAAAGTGTTTACATATATATATATATGTATGTTTTCACTGCAAGAAAAATAATAAAAGTCGAGTCTAGTCGAGTTTTTCGTTAAGCAAAGTAAAGAGCATAAGCCGGCAGGAAAATAAAGTCCCTGAAACGGAACGGGGTCAGAGCAATAAAACAGTTTCTTTCACCGGTGCTCATAAATAACGGATAAGACGCCGGTCTCGACCGACGACAGACGTGGGGCTTAAGTACAAGGTGCGTTTACTGTAAGGTATTTTTTTTCCCCTTCATTTTGGAACAACACCAAATATGAAACGTGTTAGCGGTGGCCGACCGGTATTGATTATACACAGACACACGGCCAAAGGTGGTTTTAATTACTTGCAATCATCATCATAGTAATAATTATCGTTGGTCGTTTAATTTACCAAAAACGATTTCCGTCGACGAGTACATGTAAAGCCTTTGTTTTTAATACTAAAATCGATTAATTTTTTATAATTCAACTTCACGCCTTGTACACTGTACATTATCCATAGAGTATTAATATAAAAAAGCGAACTAACATAACATAGCATGCAGCATGTGCGCGATAGTCAAGTGAACAAAAGGACTAAACCCAGTATGACCACACAAAAGAAAAAAGTCTCCATTGTCGAGCGGTTGGTACTCTATATGATAAAATAGGCTTTTAACCCACCTTATCATTAAATGTTATTGTTTTTCTTTCAAGCTACTGTTATCATTGATATCTTATCATGGCGGTATATTGAACGACTATAGCCACCCCCTGATTTAATACACTCAGTTATTAGTTATTACTGTTTAAGAATTCAGTTTGTACAAGATGACAATATAGTTTTGGTGATTTTAAATAATTACTCAACGGTTAAGTTGATTTCCGACAGCAGGTAATTACTAATTAACAACACCCGGACTGTAAAAATTAATCATTTGTCGTTATTAATGAGCCCAGAAAAACAAGATGATTTTGATGAAAGTACAAGTCAAATTTTACAAAAAAAAACTACAACTTTGTGTACTATTACGTGTTTTGCTTACTGAATTCAATATTACCAACAGCCGCTATACTTTGATTATAATATATGTCTTTAAAAAGTATTTGACCTAACACAAACAAAAACTAATTGCGCTTTTTTTTTGGTACAAATATTATTGTATATGTTTAGCTTAAATAAATCAAAGTGCGCATTTTCCGTTTTCGTCGTCATCCTGAAAATTGTAATTTATGACTAGTATATAATATATATGTATTTTTTTACCGAAACCGTCCAATCAAGATACTTTGATATTCGCATCATGTTTGTGCTTTGGGGAAAAAAAAGTATTAACCACGAAAAATCTAAATAAATATTTTTTGCAAACCTAATAAAACAGTCAACCTCGGGCAAAATAATAAATATTATGAATCGTTGTATGTTTTTTTTTAATCTTTTGTCAATGATTTAATCGCGACAATCAACCGGGTGATGTATTATTCTGAATAAAAAGCGACTCTTGCGGCGCTGAATTATAAAAACTGCGAAATTGGCCGTTGTTTGTTGAATTCGAAATTATCAAATATGAGAGAGGCGAAAAAAGGAGTGTTTTTTTTAAAATGTTTTTCTCGTGACAATGAATGATATTCAAACTTCATTTATACAATTGTCCAATACTAAATAACACTGTAGACAAGGTCGGGAATAAATATGAATAATTTTCAGTGAAACGTTTGAACCCAAAAACTTGATGTAAGTACTATGGCTTCTTTTTTTGTTTTTACATATTTTAATACTTAAATTTCCAGTTATAAATTGTACTTTTTCATACACTCTATTTGTAGAGTATTTTTAAAAAAATGTTTTAGCTGCGATGCCAATTTGCGGAGGTATTGGTTGTATAACAATGTGTTTTTATTATTATTATTTATATTCTTTTTTTTTTATATACAATTGGACCCACTACAACTTTTTAACCGACCGACTGATTTCTCTTTATGTTATATATATATATATATATATATGTAGCTGGTGTATAAATCAGACAATTCGTTCCCCGAGGGCCCTTGAAATACGGACGAAAATTGAAAACCTTCTCTTCATAATCGAAAAGTGCTCTGAAAATGACAAGTTTTAATTTTCCCCGAAAATAATCCTAACACTACCGAAATTCGTTCAGGGTCTTTCTTTAGCTATATAAATGTACTTTACAATGAAGTGGGTAACACCCGTCACACCACTTTTTTGAGTATGTAAAGCATGTCTTGGGCTGTGAACTCTTCTGGGAAACTGAGCAGTTACAGCGCATACTTAACTTTGAATTTTAACTTGAACAATATAGTTTATTTTTAAATAGTGAAATTTCGCATTTTTCAAAAGCTTTCATTGAAAGTGTCTGTGTAAAAATGTATACAAACAATTAAGTTTGTTCATAGATACCTATTTCCAAAACTAATTACCAACATTTTTTTAAACATTTTGGGAAATCAGAAAAAAATTGTTTAAAATAATCATTGGCAACATGTATTTGTTTTTAAATTCTCTATATTTTAAGTTATAATTATGTATATATATATATGTATAATATTATGTAGATAATAAGTTTTGATTCAACAAACGTTTAATATTTTATGTTTACTATTGCTGAAGAAAACTTTTGGAAACTTATACATTAATATTATCAGTTTATGAGAAATAAATTACCGTCAAATCCGCTAGAAGAACGTTTTGGAAATACGGCTACATATTTTATAAAGAATATTTTTATCAGAGTAACAATGCGTTTTGGAAAACTATGGTTTGTGTGGTATCACAAGACTTTGAAATAATAATATCAATATTAACTTTGTTGGAACATAATTGGTTTTGGTAATAGGAGCTACTCATTTTTGGTATGAAAAAAGTGGCCGTATGCGGTTGTAAAAAGCAAAAATAAAGACCAAATTGACTCCTTTTTCCTATGCGTTAATATATTATGAGTCTTACGGTAAACTTTTTAATAAATAATTGGGTTTGGTGCCTTATCTAAACGTTCAAGCCCTAAAGTCCTGATAAACTTTTTCCCTAAACCAACTTTTTTTAAAAATATTTATAAATCTTATTTTCTTGTACATATACCGATTAAATTATTTATACTTAATAATTTTATCACTTTCATTTTTCACAATAATTCCTCCGTCCATTAAGTAAAATATTTTGAAGTAAGCGAAAATACGAGCTGCAGTGTAGCCACAATGACGAAATTGCACATTTCTCTGGTACACGTTTTTAATTCGTTTCGCTACTTTAACCATGTGATACAAGACATGTGACTTGTCGGTTATAATATATTATCACATCATCGTATGGAATTTGAATTTTACCGGTATTGATCTGTATAGGCGATAATGGTTGCGATACTGCGCAGTGTGTAACGACATACGGAAAAAAAAAAATGTATTTTATTTTCATTTTAAGCGGTCAGGACGTTATAATATTATTATCATCAAATCCTTTTGGTGGTATAAAAAAAAAAAAAAATCAACTTCTCTGCTAAATCTCTGCGCGTGTATACGAATATATTACAACATGTAATGTATCTCATGTAGTTTGCGCGAACTTAAAACGCATACGGTCACACTGGAATAACAGTATTTCAATGCGACATCGTCATGGTCGATAGAACTTATATTGAATAACGCCGAACGCCGTGGGAAGAGACGTTGCTGCCGTCTTATGATACAAATCGGCTGTGCTTTCAAAACTCTGACGTGACCCCCTCTCCTCCCATTCCCCTCCCCTACACTTTATGGTCGACGCTGAGGTAAATCACGTACTTGGATCCGACTTGGAACTGCGACGTTTGACTTATTACGGTCCAATTGCCTTCCCTCCCCCCCCCCCCAACAGCCCACAAATAGTTTTCGTATCTAATTTTGACAGTAAGACATAGAATTTTTTCCGAGTTTCTTTGCCGGAGCTCGACTGTCAATTACAAAAAAAAAAAAAAAAACGTTTCCATGATGTATTTCGCGCAATGTCGGAATCGTCAAAACCGGCAAAGTATAAAATTGAGTTTTTTTTCCGCTCTCTTTTCCGCAGTTCCACACACACACACACACAATACTATATATAACATAGCAGCAGCTACACACAACGAATACTTACATATAATATATATATTCTGTGATTTTAGGTCAGACGACGTGGCAGATTATTTTTCTTCCCCTTTGCCGCCAGCTAACATTGTAATATTATGCCACCGTATATATATATATATATATTTTTTTTTATTCCCGCAGTTTAATACCGTCGACTTTCCGCCTTCTTAACGGCTTGTACATATTGTATTTATACATTACAAACATTATCATATTCAACCGTGGTGACGCACGTTACCAGTTCAAATATATAATATTACTCTATCGTCGATCGACTCTACTAAAGGGTCTCTACACAATAAAAAAAAAAAAAAAAAAATGAAACGGTGTCGCAAAGGGATATAACAGAGCGATATTTACATATTTTTTTATTATTCGTTCGCTCTCTCTCTTGAGAGAGAGAGAGAGAGAGAATTCGTATTTCTTATTCACGGCGCGAATGCAATACAAATGTCGCGAAATAATATGAATATTTTTCACTTGACCGTTGCGAAAGAAAAAAACCGACTACCTTAATGCAAACATAAAAATCCGTGTAAATAATATGTTTTTTCGAAATTCAAATGGTTCGAGAAAAAAAAATATAACCATTGATATTTCTTATCACTTATCGCACACCTCTAATCTCTTATCTCTCAAAGTAAAAGCGTAACGCGAGAATGGTGACATGAAATTTCATATATCCACCCCAATAAAATATCCATGTTAATAAAATATAATTTATTCTTACAAGTAATATATATATATAGAGAGAGAGAGAGAGATACAATCTTTGTTAATCAAATATTGGCGAGCTACCCAATCCGTGGGTTGCCACAAGCACACAGTCTGTTTCTCAGTATATAGTTTTTTTAGTTGATAATAAAATAGTTTGAAAATTTACAAGTACTTTTTCGACCAGAGTAGGGAAAAATAACACAATAAATTGTGGATAATTTTTTTCTTCGAATAATATTGTTTGTAACTCGTTAAATAACAAATAGTTGGCTTATTCTTTATATTTCATAAAACAAAAAATACCTTATCAGCTCCGCATTGAAGCTTAAACATCCCCGGATAATTTCTTATGAATTTGATATTATATTCATTCTTAAAAAAAAAATAATCATAATTTTTATTTTTAAGGAAAACGTCGTCTAAATTTAAAATTAAATACAATTTTCAAATAATAGCCAACTCTCTACTCGGCTTCTATTTTCTAAATTCCGTAAAAAACTTGACTCGCACTGTTTAAAAAACAATACACTGCACTGAAGTATTCTTTACTCAATGACACATTCTCTCTTTGCCATTCCACCACCTTTGTTAAAATTTTACATAACAATATAGTCTTTTTTTTAAAGTGGAGTATTATAAGACTCGGAAAAAGTTTTACAACAAAAAAGTATACTATATTGTAATTTAAAGAGGTACGAAATTACTAGCGGACAAAAATTACTATTATTTTTTTTCTTCCTCAATGAAAAACAATTACTTACAAAAGAGTCTCGGTGGCATTTAAAGATTGCAAACGTGTATAAAAAAAAGTTTAAGTTTAACTCTGTGCAAAAAAAAAGGAATACAATAAATTTCAACACTCGAGAACAGAATTTAATCAACGGGAAACAATCATTTTTGGTATACATTTGATTTTGATTTGGTTGTTTTAGGTTTTTGAGCGTTAAAAAATGGCTGTTGCGCAAAAAGCACCAAATCGAATTGGCCAGGAAAAGGGGATGGAAAGGATATTGGGTGTGTCTGAAGGGCACTACGTTACTCTTCTATCCCTGCGATTCCAGAGAAGGTCGCAGTGTCGAAGCAGCGCCCAGACACCTGATCATTGTCGACGGTGCCATCATGCAGCCTATCCCGGAGCATCCGAAGAGGGACTACATATTTTGCTTGAGCACTGCTTTCGGAGACGCTTATCTGTTTCAAGTAAGTTGAAAAAAAACACCGTTTTTTTCTTTGCATAATCCCTTAAAATAATTTGTATTATGTAAATACGGTACTATCGCCGTACCGCAGTCGAGTTGGACAAAGGCGGTGTAGTCTAGCAGCACCAAAAAATAACTGTATAAACGTCAGCAATGCAGTTTACAGAATATGCAAATTGTATATATTTTCCATTTGGAAAGAGTTCAATAAATGAAATGAAATAATTTCACGGAACGTTTCATAAACGGTAGATGTATTTTTACTGCTTTGCAGGCACCTTGTCAAGTGGAATTGGAAAATTGGGTGAACAGTATACATTCGGCGTGCGGAGCGGCTTTTGCCAGACACAGAGGGAAAATAGGAACACTGCATTTGCTCCAAGAAGAAATTTACAGAATCGAGAAACAAGTGGAAGCGGTAAGTGCATTTCAAAAATAGTTGTATAAACATTTTTAACTTGGTTATCTAGTGACAAGCATGTCGTCTGAACACAATTTTGTTTAGGATCAAAAACTCAAACACATGGCTGAAATACAAGTGGAAATGCTTTCGGATCCTGACACTAAAGAACAAATATTGAAACAAGTTTTAACTTGGGAAGAGAATTTGGAACGACTACACTGTGAACAGTTTAGGCTCAAGTGCTATATGGCAAGTTTACAAAACGGGGAACTTCCTAATCCAAAGGTAGAGTAAAATATATTTAATATTTATACTATTTTGTATTGTATATTTTTTCCCACGTTAAGTCCTTTTAATACTTATGATGATCCGTTACCTTTTAGATTCTCTTAACGCGAGTGTCTAGAGCTACTAAAATTACTTTGAACAAGCTGGGTGTATTCACTGTGTCCTCACTGCACGCATTCATTTGCGCCCGTTCGCCGTCTTTGCTCAACAATCTTTTGGCTGGACGAGGTGCTACCAAGAGAAAAACTCCAATTCTATCTCGATCAAACAGCGGTTCTGGTAGGAGGTCACTGCAGACATCCACGTCACGAGAAGAACAAGAGAGAACTGTCAAAGTGTCATTGCCCGATAATCAGGTAAATTACTTGTACACAAATGCACCATAAACGACTTAAACGAAGCATTTTAAATGTTCAGTCCCGAAGTATCTAATTAGGAATTTATAATCTCTTTATCTTGACAGCTTCTTCTTGACCTCACAATAGAATAACAGAGCGCACCAAAAATATGAAAACTGTATTTGACCCTATAATCGTTGATTTTTCTTGTTCATGTTTGTTTGGCATCGTCAAGTGCCTTGTGTCCTACGTTTAAGCCTGATGTGTATTGAGCTTTGTCCCACATTATTAGTAGCGACTGTGAAAACCCAAAAAAGGCTTCAAAGAATGTGAAATGAGTCGAGGGGGGAATGAAACCTACACCAGCCAGAAAAAAACTATTAGCCGGGCTCTTATTACCAAATCAATGACTACTATTATATGTATATAATATTTATCTTATTATGAAAATTGGTCGATTTTTAAAAACCGTTCATGTTAAGTATATTTATATACATTCATTTGTATTCCTGCAGTCAGTTCAGATTCATCTACGCGAAGGAATGACCGTAGAAGAGTACTTGGCGTTCTCGTGTTCGAGGAAAGGACTCAATCCAATGGAACACTTTGTCAGGGTCAAAAAGAGGAGAGATATGGAAGACCATAATTATTTTGTGCCCCCTCGAACCGATAGCATCGAAACCTATGTAAGTGAAATTTAAGTCAATATTGAATGTAGTCATTACGTATGAAACGGTCCGGTCCATTTGTTTAGCTGCACACCCACGAAGTCGTTGAAGTAAGGGCGAAAATTCTCTATCAGGTTGAACTGGAGAGAAATACTTTAGACCATATGTGGGGATTTTCGGTAGAAGCCGAGCTCATTGAAAACTCTGACAGGCAAGACGAGCTGTGCTGTTACGTTAGCCGCGTCGAAGACAAAGGAATAGCTATACAAAACGGTAATCAAATGTACAGCTGTGGATTTATTATATGCTTAGTTTGTGTTGAGGGAAATTCGTTCAAGCACAACAAGTAGTAGCAACTATTATACGTTTTAAAAAAATTATTGTATTAATGGTCACAGGGATAATTAAAGGTGATGAAATAATGGTAATCAACAGCGCTATCGTGAGCGATTTGGATATGATGTACTTGGAATCGGCTCTCCAGGAGGAGTTATCCTTGAGTATGATGATGAGGTCGTCCAGGACGGAACCGCCACAACTGCCGCCGGGTTCCAGAATTGTGTCCAAGACCACCGATGATATTATTCAATCGTTGGTTTGTCCTCCGCCGCCAACAGACCCGCCTATGATCTCGGAAGAGATGATCTCCGGCTTAATTGTGCCTGCGCCCAATTGGAGTAAGTGATAAATGCACGCACATGCAATCATATTATGATGTACTTGGCTTAAATTGAAATTCGCGTTATCTTGCTATTATTAGACAGAGAAGGGCATTACGATATGGACACGACCAGTGCAATGCAAGATTGCAAACTCGCATCCAGAGGAAATTCATTCGAAATCGAAAACCTGATTAAAGTAAGCGATACACCAAAACATGTCTTTTCCCGAATGGACAGCAGCAATGACAATATGCATTATGTTACATCGTTTCCAGAGTGCCGGAGAAGTGACCGGGTTCTGCAGGTCACCGGAACCGGCCAGAAGGATCAGCCCAACTATAATACCTGCAACTCACAATCCAATCTTGACCATCGGTCGTCAGCTGACAGATGCAGAAAAACTGAGAAAAGTTATTTGTGAACTAGTAGACACCGAAAAGTCGTATATTAAGGTAAGCGTGCATAAATCTAGTACTTATGTAGATTTCAAATGTATAATTTTAAGCAAAAATGCTAACTCCACAGCATCTGAACAATCTGTTGGAAAACTACTTGGAACCGCTTAAACAAGAAACGTTTTTGAGTGGCGTGGAAATAGCCGTCCTGTTCGGCAACATTCAAGAAATAGTGCAGTTCCAACACCAGTTCTTGCAAAATCTCGAAGAACCCATACGCCAAGAACCGAATTTTTACAAATTTGATCAACCGGAACAGTTTAAGGTGAGGGATTTTAAAACAGTATACTATAGACGGCTATAAAACTGTAATGTTTGACTTAATATTATTTCTTTATAGAATATTCTATTTTCAATCGGGAGCGCCTTTTTGTACTACGTGAATCATTTTAAATTGTACAGTTCATTTTGCGCCAGCCATTCGAAAGCTCAAAAAATTCTCAATCCGAGTAAGTGCTACAATGGTATTTTTTAAAATCCAATACCCTAACACTGGGAACGTTTCTTGTTTTTTTTATATAAACAGACGAAGGTAATCAAGCATTACAGGAATTTCTTTGCGCAAGAAATCCTCGTCAGCAGCACTCCTGTTCGTTAGAATCGTATTTAATAAAACCCATACAGAGGATACTGAAGTATCCATTGCTTTTGCAGCAGCTAAGGAACCTTACAGATCCCACTTCGGACCAACATCTTCATCTCGTTGGTAAGTTTCGCTATGTGTTTAACTACATTGTACTACACAGTCTATGTGTGATGTAATTGTTAACCTAATATTTTATGTGTGTTCGCCGCAGAGGCTTTGAAAGGGATGGAAAATGTTGCTGAACATATCAACGAAATGCAACGAATACACGAAGAGTACGGAACGATATTTGATCACTTGTTTAGACAACACCAAAAGTCGTGCAAACAGGTAAAGTATAATTTGTAATAATATCTAACATATTATAATTGTTTTACAGTTAAATGATATGGAGTTTTCATTGAAAGCAATGCGTTTATATGATGTTTTCCAGGCTATTGATTTGTCGCCCGGCGATTTACTCTATTACGGCGGCGTCGAGTGGCTGAACATCTCGGACTTTCTTGGTAAAATCAAAAAGGGCGTAGAGCTACACGCCATGTGTTTTGTTTTTAAATCAGCAGTGGTGTTCCTATGCAAAGAACGCCTGAGACAGAAGAAAAAATTAATGGTCAGTATACTCGAAACGGTATTGTTACAAGCGCAACTAAGACAACATTTCCGTATTCCGGAATTTAGAAATCTCTCTTTTTTAAATATAATCTCAAAGGTACTTGGAAAAATGTCGATTTAGTTGCGCTTACGGTCATGACGTTAATGTAGTAAAATTTTAATAAACGGTTCCACTGCTGTTTGATGTACAGAGCGCGTCCGGCAAAAATGAGATGGAGGTAATTAGATATCAGGTTTTGGTTCCTGTAACCGAAGTACAAGTTCGGGCGAGCTCGGCCAAGGACATGGAAACTCATTTCTTGTGGGAGCTCATACACTTGAGGAGTCAGGCGGCCAGGAGACCCGAGAAGATTTACGTGCTATCAAATAGGTGAGCTATAGTAGAGCTGGATTTAAGCTAAATGTCGAGTAGTAGTATATTTCGATCGATTAATTGCTATTTATCATTTTGTTCAGTACTACCGAGTTTAGGAATGCGTTTTTGAAAACTATACGCCAAATAATCCGCGAAAGCGTCCGGAACATGAGCATCCCCACTGCCAAACCCACGACCAATTCAGCGTCACAACTAGTTAGCAATACGGCGACGTTGGGAAGACAAACCATCAGTGCCGGAAGTGAGTGACAAAATTCTCGGAGCTTGCTCAATGGCGTTCTTTTTTTTTTGAGGGGGGGGGGGGTTGGGCTAAAGGAGTTTTGGCGGATCAGATCTATAAGTTTTGTTTGTGCATTTAGCTTCGCAGCACAACAAAATGGAATCTTCGAAACCGCCCACCACGCCCAGCGTACCTCAAGGGTCTCAGACCCTGGGAAAACCCAAGAAAATTCCTCCAAAACCACCTCAGCGACACTCGTCCGGTAGCACCACGGTGACCAAGGTCGAGTTGCAAAGCCAAGGGACGTCGTCTACCGACTCGACGACGGACACGGGGGCAACGCAAACGGTTTTGCCGAATTACAGATCCCGGATTAAAGGTCGGTGTGGATAAATAATTACTGCTCCGAGTATAACAGCGGGGATGAATGACACCACTCTCTTAATGCGTGTCCGTAGACGACAAAAGAGACAGTCAAAAGTCCGAAGGGGAGGATGACAGCGGCAGTCATCCGGGCCCGGCCAAGAGTGTTCAATCGCGCGGCAGTCTGGGCAAGACGCCCAACTACTTAATGCTGAGCACCACGTCCACGTTGTCGGCCAGCAGTACGGGAAGCCAAGCAGCCAGGCTGGTGGAAAGATCACAACAGCCAGAAAACTATCAGCCGCCTCAGGTGCAGGACCTCGGTAAGACGGATCTGCACCAGGATTACTAAAAAAAAAAATATTCGTGCAACCCACTGACGACATAGGAGGTTAGACCCGTTATAGTGTTAGCCCAGGCACAGAGAGGGTCGAACGTGGCAGAGTGAACTCTGCAAGAACTCACGCGACCGGCAGAGTTCACTCCGCCAAGGGGCCGCACCGTCGTTTTGTATTGCATGTCGACATGGATATGTTTTAGGGCTGATTACGGATGTTGATAAGAGTCTTGTGATGAGAAACCGTTGATTATGAGCGCTGACGATGGCTGCTGATAAGAGACCAGTTGGGATTAGGATGGATTTAGAAATAATTTTTTTGGGGTTAGATAGGTGAGGTTAGCGGGTTAGGTCAGGAAGGACGAGGTAAAACATATCCATGGTTCTAGGTTTTTCCGTGTAGCGGACAAATCTTTGCTATTTTTATTGATAAGGGCTTGTCGAAGGTGTAGTGTTAAATTCTCAAATATAGCAGCCGCTCACTCGTTCCTTGTTATTTTTTTTCTACACAGGATCTCCAGTGTGGAAACCCAGGGAACCAGGCGAATCGTTAACGTTGCCGAGAAAAAAGAAACCGGCTCAAGATAAATTCGAAACCAGGACAATGGTGAGAAAATGCGACTCCAAGAAAGACAAGAAGTGAACACACACGTGTACGGGTCTTTTTTTTTTTAATAATCCTCTAGCGTGGACGTTTGTACGCTGTATTTATTGTGAGCAGACGGTTGGGGTATGATCTGCGGACCGGGGCAGTCGAAGGAACATCATTATACTACTGATGTTGTTTCGAATCGACAAAGTTTAATTGTTATTCTTAAATACTATTTTCATTGCGCTAAGTTCCTACTTTATATTCGTTAGGCATTTTATTTCGTTCATTTGTGTACATAATAATAATTTAATATAATATATAAATTAATAACGTCCAGGCGTTGTGTGTGTGCCAAAAGGAAGCAATAGGGATTGCTCACTTGTTACACACACACACACATGGCCTGGATTGTCTAAAAACAAGAGTAGATCATACTCGGGTCGTTCTGTACCTCTGTCGAATGCGATCACTTCGACATTATGAATATCTTTAAGTATGTGTACTACTTTGCTTGATTTCGGTATTGTATCCAAAAGTTAATAAGATACTCGGTTATAAGACATTGGTGGCATACTATCCATTCAAGTGAACCCAAAGACACCACTTTTGACCACCCGAACAGCTTTGAAGTAATTATTTTGAATAATAATAATAGAATATGTAACATTATAACATTTTTAAAACACTATTCCAATTTCGATTAGGTGTGTGTTGGGCGCAGAGTAAAATAACATAATAATATGGCTGAAAAAACGCTTTAAAATATCAATAACTTTCAATCGAGTCAATGCTTTTATAGCTGTTATTAGTTGGGACAAATTTAATATATTATAACCCCATCCCTTGTGTGTCGTTAAAACTCTTAAAGTTGATCAAGTTTAAAGTTTAGGACGGTAGAAGGGTGTTTTTTTCTCTTAAATTTTAAACAGCGCGCATTACTCAACCGCACACCCCCAACCGTCCTAAATTTTACATCAATAACTGGTCCAAAAAACTGGTTAAAAATGTTCAGCAAATTATTCTCGATCAAATTGATCCACATTGAATGTATTAAATTTTGCCAACTAATAACTTAACCGCAATTAATCAGTCAAGCCACCATTTGATCTCATTAGTAATATTTTTAATCGGTATACAACCATGATATTCTAACCAAAACAGCATACAGAATGATGATCCCTATCAATACATAAAAAACATCAATGTACAGTACAATATTATTATACGCCTTATTTTATTTAGCGCCAAGCTCAGCTTAAGTCGGTCAAACGATATTATCCACGTTGAAGTGTCTCAATAGATCAAAATTAATCGAACCAAATTAACGATAATGTATAATATTTAACACCTGATAATCTCACATCTCGTCAGCTTTTTTTCTTGTATGTTATGTGCTCATCGTCTTGGGGTCTTGGTGCAAGGAATTGATAAATCAACGTGGGTTGACGATCGATGGATTTGACGGGCCAACGATCGACAATTCACCACATTGACATAATGTCAATGTAACAATAATAATATTGTTACTGGCTATTTTTTAAATGATTACACTTTTTCCCACCCAACTCTGCTCGTATGCGACACACACAAACGCTCACAGAGGGGCCAAGGGGAGGGGGGGGGTTTGAAAAAAGCTTCTTTTTTTTTTTAAAAGTGCACCAAATTCAGCCGATTACCTCTCTGAATAGTCCATAAGCAAACAAAACTGTTGTTGTTGTTGCTTGAAAACAAATGTTCTAATTAAAATATGTACACTGCTTTACACTTACTAAGTATAAAAGAGTTGGTATATGGTTAATGTCTAAAAAAAAAAATATCAAACAATTTTTTTTCCCCACAAAAGGTTAGGTTTAGGATATGATAATATAAGCTTGTTGTATATTGTTATACTTTTAAGTCATATAATGGAATAAACTAAAATATACCAAAGCCCCATCCAAAAAAAAAATAAAAACTCACTGTACCGTTATTATTATTATTAATTCAAAGTTCATTAAAAAAAGAAAATTGTTCCAGCAATAATTTTTTTTTAATTTTGGCCCCTACTCTTATACTTACATACAAAACCCAGTTACATCATTGCAAAACACACCGTGTTAAATGTATTGTAAAAAAAAAAAGAAAACGGTTATAACCGTTTGTATGTTTGCTCTTTTTTTTCTCTCTTTTTTTCCACCAAAACGAGTAAAATAATTATTGTAATAGTTTCAAAAAAAATAAGAAATTAGCTCATAAATTCCATTTTTTCAAGTTATTCTTAAATATAATAATAATTATACCTACCAAAAAAAAAAAAAAACTATATTATATTGTACATAACACTATATTGTTGAACACGGTATGTGTTGTATATGTGCCGCCGCATTAGGCCGACAACCTAATGTACGTATTTTTTGGGTTTTTTTTTTGTTTTTAGTACATCTGTTTCATTTTGTAATAGTTTTTATCTCGCTGAAAAAATCAAATAGCCTATTTTAACCTACATAATATTGTACACATTTTATAAACGGCATATAAAATTGTTATTATTTTAACATTATACTATAAATTATAATTATAAATCTCCAATTCAGACGTGAGACGTTATTCTGTGTTGTATTCTGTTTTTCTGGCACCAAAAAATAATCACAGTTAATATTGTCACAATATACACAATTATTATTATAATTGTTATTTAAATTTAAACTGCTAATTTATTAGGTTGGTACACCTTGTAAACGTTTGTAATTAATATGTCCCGCTCACGTGTAAGAGGTAGGTGTAATATTATGTATCTTAGTTGTATCTTATATTAGAGAGTAAGTCTTTTTGTTTTTTTTTTAATGTTGATTAAAAAAAAACCACCCGGTTATGTTTTCAATTTAGTACAATCGTTATCATTAATTAATTTTTAAAAAAAATATTACTAATTATATTATAATATAAAATAATATTATTATTATTATTATTGTATGAATTTAACGAACGTTTTTTTTTTTTATTTCGTTACTATTACAATATTATAATACGTACGTTTATCATACAACATTATAAACTTATAGTACGAATATTATACGTAGAATATTACATATTGTATGATTATTTTACTTTAGACCCACCGCACAACGTAAAAAATAAAATAAATATATATTATAAATAATATAATACAATACGATATTATCGAAATTTTATTGTTTTTTTATTAGTTTTTCCGTCAAAACAATATAAATGTATAAAAAAAAACAAAAATTATTCAAATAAAAAATATGTTGAGATATTATTGTTGTGTTATTGTATTTGTAAATAAAAATATAAAAAAATAATAAAAAATAATAAACGTATTTTTGTTTTTTTGTACACGCTATTCTATTGATACATTTTCCATGTCTGTCGCGTAAATACGTAAGCGCGTTTACAAAACGTAATTGACGGCCGAGTGTTGGACGTACGACGGTGCGGCCGGGTGGTAGATGGCGGCCGGCTGCGGATAGGCGTAGTGCGCGGCGGGTACGTAAGGCGCCGGCAGGTGCACGTAGGCCGGTTCCGACGGGTAGTACACGTGCTTGAACACGGGCTCGTGTTGCTGTATCACGTACGGTTGCTTGATCAGGGTGACGTCGGGCGAGGCCAAGTGCACTCTTGGAAGCAACACCGGCGTGACGTCCGGGGCGGGTGCGGCGTACGCGGCCGAAGCCATCAGCACAACAATTGCCTGGAATAAAGCAAATATAATATAATATTATTTGATTAAACAACACACTTGTTACGCTGGGTGTCGAATGGCTTTTCAAACAACCAATATCTCCTAACAACTTATCATATCTTATTGTAAATAAGATTATAATATATTAAATTGTATCTTATAATAAATCTAACTGCTCATTCTACTTATCTAAATGTACTTAAACGATTTTTACATGGGTGTATTCCTTATTTATTCGAGCAACCTGACGTCGAATCAGCAAGTGAGAGTTGTAAAAAATAATGCAAGCAGTTTCTGTTATGAATCCGAGTAAAAAAACTTACTACCAACTTACTACACTGACCTTGATGTTATAATAAAATAAATACACATTAAAGCTAGCTGTAAATATCATAATAATGTATAGCCAATATAACCTCGTAGCTACCGGTTTATTCCTAAATGCCTAAATTACATGTATTCATATTGACAACGAATCTGACTTGCCTAAAAACAAATGTATCAGTTTATTAAGAAAAAGTAACTATTCAAACGACACCTTCTTGATACATTTTATCTAAATTAAATGACAAATACATATTTTATTTAATACCTTATTATCCGAAATTTATCACAAATTAATTGGTCATTTTTTATACGTTTAATACAGTGATT
Organism: Adelges cooleyi; assembly: GCF_023614345.1. Lineage (NCBI taxonomy): Eukaryota > Metazoa > Arthropoda > Insecta > Hemiptera > Adelgidae > Adelges > Adelges cooleyi. Next base: position 14,736,740 of record NW_026096053.1, on the reverse strand, counting down.
ATTATTTGTTACTCACTGATTGTTTTTATTAGTTTCAATAGGTTTGAAGGATTTTTAATACTTTGATGTATAAATAATAATAAAAAAAGAGTATTAAAAATAATTGTTTAATTAGAAGAAAAAGTATATTGTTTATTTATTTTATTATTATAAACTGTATTTATTAATTAAAAATAAAACATTTTAACAATTTTTTTTTTATACTAATAAGTTTGAACTTATCTAAGTTAATATTTTAATAATATTGTTAGTTTTAAATAATAAATATAAAACAATTATCTTTAAAGTTATATACCGTGTTATTCTTTTAACGCCTGTTTTCTTTTAAAATGATTGATATTTTGTATTTTTTCGGTTTGAAAAAACTTTTCACTATATTACAATATTCAAATTTAGTATCATCTAGAACTTTTGAAACTTTTGAAACTTAAATAAAAAATAATTTGCTGAAAATAGTGATGACCAATTTTAGATAAACGAGTTTAAACTTAAATAACATTAAAAAAATGATTCAAAACCGAATACTGACCGGTCAAAATTTTCAGTACATTATTCTCAATTTGAAAATTCAATTAATATATATATATGTTCCCATTTGGGTAGATTAGATGTTTTTAGTATAATCTTAACAAGTAAAATTATGAGAAAACCCTACAAATCCCCACAAATCTATCACATTTGCATTGTCAAATAAAATAAATTTGTACTCACCAGAAATTTCATTGTCGGACTCAACTCAAACTTGGACTGCACAATTTGAACGTGAAAACCACTGTAGACCATCAAACGCTAAGGAATCTATCTTTTATATGCCCCACACACATAATATTCGTACCCCTTGTTTCTCAGGTATATTAACCTCTTGGCCACTCCTCCTTTCACAGCGGACATCCTGGCAACGACCTCAAGATATTTCCAATCAAATATAATATATACATTTTTTTCTTTTTATCCGTTTGTGCGATTGAAGATGCGTTATTTGCGATTGGATTGTAAATGAAAAAAAAAAAAACAACAACAACAGTAATAATAAAAATAGTTCAGTCTGTCGAATAAACAATTAATAGTGCATAATGTAAGACACAACCACATTTGTATTGTTTCAGTAATCATAATGGCCGTATGATGATCAAAACATAATATCAATTCTAATGTACATTTCTTCGAGGTCAACAGGCGTGTGTTTTTAAGATTAGGTGATTCACCTTTAAACGCCATCTACTGTCTGCGCTAGCACAGAGATTTATAGTTCCCATTTAAACCCTGGGAATGTGTCATATATAACCTTTGTGTAGAATTACAATTTCCAATGGGTATGGCCAAAAAAGTTATACTTACTCTCAAGTTCCACCGAATTGTCAAAGGGCAAAGATGGGACACTAAAATCTGACTCTGGGAATGTACAGACAAGGTAAAATACATTTTCAACAAAGATAAACTCAAATGTACTCAATTAAAACGTCTAGTTACATTGGTTGACAGTTTAAAAAATATCTTTGACTACATCATATTGGTTTGGAGACACTTGCATTAGGTAAATGCACCTAGCGGTTGCTGTATCCACCGCACTGTTGTCGATGATGTTCCTGTTGTACACGTCCCATGTACGTGTGACGTTTGAATAGACAAATATTGATGTATTCAAAAGAACAGCCGAAGCGATTATCTCTATTTTGGTGGCCCAATCTAGAACGATTAAAAAAAAAAAAATGGATTTTTTGAACAATAAAGACGAGATTAGGACGTTCCGTTTAACAAGTAACGATTAATAAATACTATTTTACTCACTAATGTTGATCGTGGAAAAGCTAATGAACTCGTTTGTTTCGTACAGTTTTTGAATAGCACGATTAAAAAAAATTTCCTGAAATTAAATAAAACCGACAAGAATATTCTGAAACGGCGTGAGATTTGAATAACCTTAAAATATATTTGCAAAGATAAAAACCTTTATCATATTATTATTAAACTATCGAGCACTGTGTTCAAATAATTTCCTACACAAATTTGGAAATCAATTTATACTGTAACTTTAATATTTAACTTAAAAGAATCTGTTTTTTTTTTTTTTTTTTTAGGGTACATTCCTATTAATTCTAAAGTCAATTGTGGGACGACTGAAGCTAGATGATTATTCGATTAAACGGTTCTAGTATTTACCATGGCTACATATTTTCGCATGAGTTGATGATGGTGTTCTGTGCCGGTCACACAGTAAGAAAGTGCTCTGAAGAAACAATTCTTGCCTTTTTGTATTTCGACACATTCCTTCGGAGTACTGAGAATTGTCGGTGATCGATTAAACTGGAAAGGCTTTTCTAGTGACAATTTCCATTTGTTACACATATTGAATTGCCAATGTTCTTCGACAGGATAAAAGAATCTGATTTCTGCCGGTTGACATCTTACTATTGGCAAGGTGTTTTGTACGACTATTCACACAAAGAGGTAATTTATATACAGAATTATTTGAATTTTTAGAATATTAGGATCGGCATTTTAGAGCAATAAAATCAATTGTAGAAAAAAATTATTTTGTAAATCTTTGTAGGTTGAGGGAAATTAGAGGTTTTCAAACGGCCTAATGAACTTTAAGAGATAGACAGCCGGTTTCAGCAACATTTGTTAAGAATTTAACTTATTGTCAGTTATATTTAACAACTAATGAATTACACATTTGATGAGGAACTTCTTTAAATTGTGTGTTTAGAAAACAATAGAAATGACAACTTCGATAACCCTTTATAGGGGTAAGTAGAAGATGTTTTATGTAAGTAGATCAGGTAAAAAGGAACGGCACAGACTTGCATTATAGGATCAAATATCATAATTTATTGTATTTATTATGCCTTGCCTGTCCTGAGTAAATTGAAATAATTCTTATCACTAGCTACTTTTTTTTTTTTAGGCTTTCGAAATAAAAACAATTATTTTAATGACAAACTATTTTTAGAAAGGTGTATACTATCTAAACAGTGTGTGTTAAAAAATGATGTATAAATTATTATTTATATAAACCGAAACGTTAAAACTTAAAAGAAAGTAAAATAAAATATCAAATAATAACAAACTGAAAAATTAAATAACACAATCACTTATCAGTTATCACATATCTCGATAACCAATGATAACGTTGGAATCGAGGTAACCGCTTTGGTAACCCAACTAACGTTTTGTGAACTTAACAAAATATAGAATTTAACAATAATAACGTCACGGTGAAACTTATTTCATTTGACCAGATGTTAAATGTAAAATGAATTTTGTTAACTAACATTGTGTTAAAAGTGTATTTAGCAGTGTATTTAGTTGGTGTAAAAGTAATTTATTTATAAAGAAAAGTAATTTCCACATCACAGTGTTATCATATTGTGTTATGTATACAAATAACAGGATAGCAACTTTAATTACCAATAAATTGTTACCAAATGATAAACTAGGATTAAGTACTTAATATAGTGATATTTACCTTGATCGGATTTCACGTCCGTCACTAAATTATAATGTATTTCCGAAACATGCTGAAGATAAATGAACTTATCGGTTTTCTTCAGTGGACCTCTGTGTGTTCTGTTCTGGTCAAATAAGACCCAAGCCTGTTTAAGGTTTTCATACACATATATCGGTGTGTCCAGAAGAAAAGTGGACGCGATAATTTCTACTTCTGTTGCCCAAGCTAAAACACGATTTAATGATATTTAAAAATCTTCACGAGTTCAAGTTCAATGTTCACGATAATTGTACACAATTAAATATATGACCTACTGTCATATGATAACCAAATTAGGTGTTGGCGATGATAAATGTCTTCTAGATAATTCTTAATACGTACATCCTTCTTCACTATCTGTAAAAAAAAAAATTATTATTATTTTAGGAAATCAATAATTGTGTCTGTGCGTGTGTCAAGTCTTTGAAGAATAATTGATAATGGCTGTATACTTAATGCCCAATAGAAAATAACATTATATTTTATGCCACGCATTAATATTATGCGTTTTAAATTGTGTTGTGATAATAGATACTTTATATATTTATTTTTATGTTAATTTCAATATTCTAGTTATTACATCTTCTACACGTTGTCGAATGGTCTGATGGTGTTTGTCCGTGCCAGACATCCATTGAGACAGCGCTCTGTAAAAACCGTGTCTGTCTGGTGTAATTTGAACCCACTGCGATGGAGAATTGAGAATTTTCACCGTTTGATTAAATTGGAAATAATTCTCGAGTTTCACTCCCTCGAATTGCCTACACTTTACGTACTGCCAAAATTGATCGACAGGATTAAAATATAGATCTCCATCTGGTGTTCTTGGTCCCACAATCGCTAGTTGGTTATTACTTCCACTGCTACTACTTTCGGCTACATCGTTTTGAGAATAAATTCGTTGAAACTCTTTCCTCATCCTCGAGTCCATGGCCTTTGAATTTTCGTCAACTGCATTTACCAACAGCATTGCAGGAATATGAAAATACCCTAAACAAAGTAATACTATACAACTGCTTGGATACATCTTAAAAATTTAACGTTAAACAGTAAAATATGCACTAGACAACTTGAAAGTTTCCAAACGCGTTAAGAAACAATGTATTTGTATTTATATCAACTATAAAGTATCCTTGCGTTTGGTTAGTTTGTATAAGCTAAAATCAACAAAAAAACACTGTGCACACATTTTTTTGGCACTGTTCTAAAGTATAGAGCTGTTTTTTTTCTGCTAAGGTCGGCGCAAACTAAATAATAACGATAAAATCACATTTTCTATTACACACCAAACGAATGAATACGAATTTAACACATAGTGTGGTGCGATTCTTTTAAAATATTCTACAATATTAATTTTTCAGAACACCTATTATTGTTTTTAGAAATACTCGAATTATTTACATCTGCGGTTTTACCGCTTAATTCATTCGGTCGTTATAATTTTCTTGTTAGTTGACTTTTGTAGAAAAAATACTTTAAGAAAACTACAAAAATATGTACAATATGCTTGATCATTTTAGCAACGCTATAGTGGACTTATATTTAAATCCAACAAAAATCCATATCTCCAAATCTTACTTAACCGTTGAATTCTTAAATTTAACTATAAAAGACTGTACGACTAATATGCCAAACATAGTATATTGCTGATTTATAATTAAATAATAGAATTAGTGATGATTAATAGGCATTGAAATTGACTGTGTCAAATACAGGCATATTATTAAAAAAAGATAATTAAAGACAATGTCAATTATCATACTTCTCTAGTTTCATGTGTAGTGTAATATACTAAATGATCAAAAATAGTTTGATAGACTTATTTTAATAGTCTAACAACTTTTTAATAGTCAAATAGCAGTTAAGATAATTTTTTAATTGATAGACATGAGTGAGCACTGTGCAAAATAACTTATTATATATTTAATTTTATAAAAAGAAACGAAAGCTGACCTAAGAATATAATATGATGGCCTTTCTTTAATAAATGCTATTTGTTATTCATTTATAACAAGTCCAACTTATTTCATCTCATAATCAAATCAATCTATTTTGAACTAAAATTTGTGGTCATTTATTAAACAATAAACGTGCTTAAAAAATATGAATCTATAAAAAAATGTATAAACATCAAAAGTCGTTCAAAGCTAGGCGGGTTATAGCCATACTCATATCAAAATATTTACATATATTAAACAATACTTAATTTTCAAGCTGAAGCCACGAGAATGGTCATTAGTTATATTTGAATAAATTAACTGTTATTTATAATTTTCAATTTTTAACATTATTGTTTGTCAGTAAACAGGATTTTAGTTATATACATTTTGAAATATTGTTATTTTATTTTCTAGATCTTATGAATAAATTAAATTTAATGTAGCATTCAACCTATCAATATTTAACAATGATATGACGTACAACAAAATATGTTCTCATTTACAACATCTAGTTATAATAATTGGCAGCATCAACAAAGTCCAGTACTTCTTCAACTACATCATATTCATTTGGAGACTTTTGCCTTAGGTAAATGCACTTATCATTCATTATATCCATTGGAACATTGTCTATAATGTTCTTGTTGTATACATCCCAAGTTTTTGTATCGGGTGAATAGACAAATATAGATGTATTCAAGAGCACAGCCGAAGCAATTATTTCTATTTTAGTTGCCCAATCTGAAAAAATGAATAACAATTAGTGATTTGATCCTTGAACATCAAAAATATGTTTGGGAGATTCCATTTATCAAGTAACGACTACGGTTGATACTATTTTACTCACTAAGCCTTATCGGATGAAAGCTTATGAATTCATTTCTTTTGTACAATTTTTGAATGGCACGATTAAAAAGAATTTCCTGAAAACACACTAAATATAATAAAACCGTCTGAAATATTCCAAAATGGCATACGGTTTGAATAACCTTAAAATATATTTTCTTAAATAAAAATGGTTATCATATTAAACTAGCAGCCCGGCCAGTTTATGACTTGCTAAACCCAAGTTAAATGAATAATACTAATATTTCCTTGGTTTTTGTTGGGATCGGGACGTACCAAGTTGCAATTTTGTAGTCTACCTTATTGACGGAATTGGGATGATATTAATTTGCATAAGTAATATTATGCATTTTGCAACAAAAAAAAAAAAAAATTATTTTATTTTCCAGATAGGTGTCTGCTTTTGAATCTTATTTTATCAAATTGTTACAATAAAAATAAATATGTTGAATGATCGATAACCTGTTTTAAATAAATACTTTTATAAAGCGTTTAACGTTTACAGTTATAGCTAGAAGGAATAATATATAAGTCCTTCATGCCTACATAATATATTGTTGAAAAGATACAGAACGTAAATTATCTCAGATGTAAACTGTAAGCTAGATGATTATTCAATTATCTATCCAAATGGTTCTAATTTTTACTTCAGCTACATATTTTCGCATGATTTGATGATGTTTTTCTGTGCCGGTCGCACAGTAGGAAAGCGCTCTGAAGAAACAATTCTTGTCTTTTTGTATCTCGACACATTTCTTCGGTGTATTGAGAAGTGTTGGTATCCGGTTATAATCGAACCGCTTTTCGAGTGACAATTTCCATTTATTACACTTATCGAATTGCCAAAGTTTGTCGACAGGACAAAAGAATCTGATTTCTCCCGGTTGACTTCTTCCTATTGGCAAGACGTTTTGTACGACTATTCATACAAAGAGTAATTAATATACACATTTATTTAAATTTTTAGCATATCAGGATCAACATTTCAGAGTAATAAAATCAATTATAAAAGAAAAAAAAATATTTTGCGAATCTTTGAAGGCTGGTGGAAATTGGGGGGTTTCAAACGGTTTAGAGAATTTTAAGAGATAGAGCATGGGTTATAAGAAATGTAATATTTAAAAAAAAAAAATAAGTAATTAAATTAGGTAGACTGAGAATAGGTTAGTAAATTTATGTATAAAGTAAAGTAATTTGCTCAACACAGTGTTAACATATGTTATTGGTAGGTATACAAATAACACGATAGCAACTTTAATCATCAATAAAGTATTCAAATGATTAATTAGGTTTAAGTACTTATAGTGATTTTACCTGGGTCTCGGTGGGATTTCACGTCCGTCACTAAATTATAATGTATTTCCGAAACATGCTGAAGATAAATGAACTTATCGGTTTTCTTCAGTGGGCCTCTGTGTGTTCTGTTCTGGTCAAATAAGACCCAAGCCCGTTTAAGGTTTTCATACACATATATGGATGTGTTTAGGAGAATAGTGGACGCGACAATTTCTATTTCTGTTGCCCAAGCTAAAACATTAATGTTTAATGATGTTTGAAAATCTTAACAAGTTCAAGTAATATTCACAATAATTGTACAAAATTAAATATTATTTATTCTTATCTTTCGACCTACTGTCTTGTGATATCCAAAATAAGTGTGAACGATGCTTTATTTCTCCTAGAAAATTCAAAATTCGTTGATCAGTCCTTACTATCTGTAAAAATATATATTATTATTTTAGGCAATCAATAATTGTTTTTGTGCGTGTGTCAAGTCTTTGAAGAATTGCTAATGGCCATATGTTTAATACCCAATAGAAAATAACATTACATTTTATGCCACACATTAACATTATGCGTTTTTAAATGTGTTGTGTTAGATACTTTTTAATTTAATTTTTGTTTATTTCAATATTCTAGTTATTACATCTTGTACACGTTGTCGAATGGTCTGATGGTGTTTGTCCGTGCCAGACATCCATTGAGACAGCGCTCTGTAAAAACCGTGTCTGTCTGGTGTAATTTGAACCCACTGCGATGGAGAATTGAGAATTTTCACCGTTTGATTAAATTGAAAATAATTCTCGAGTTGCACTCCCTCGAATTGCCTACACTTTTCGTACTGCCAAAATTGATCGACAGGATTAAAATATAGATCTCCATCTGGTGTTCTTGGTCCGACAATCACTAGCTGATTATTACTTCCACTGCTACTACTTTCGGCTACATCGTTTTGAGGATAAATTCGTTGAAACTCTTTCCTCATCCTCGAGTCCATGGCCTGTGAATTTTCGCCAGATGCATTAACCAACAGCATTGCAGAAATATGAAAATACCCTAAACATAGTAATATTATACAACTGCCTAAATACATCTAAAAATTGTTATTTTAAACAGAAAAATATGTTCTATTTAATAGTGCCCTAGACAACTTCAACGTTTCAAAACGCGTTAAGAAATAATGTTTTTTTATTATAGCTATGATATATCTCTGCGTTTGGTGTGTTTGTATAACCTAAAATTTAGAAAAAAAAAACACTATTTACACATGTTTTTCGGGTTGTACTAAATTGTAGAGACGCCATTTTTGTATGTCTGCGCCAACTAAATAAAAAACAAAAATCAAAGGCCATAATAGGTATTATTTCATTGTTCATCCATCAATATCATACACTGTATTTTTAATAAAATCACTAGTAAACAATGTCCATGTGTGAGTAGTTTTATTGACAATGGTATTTCTGAATGTAGTCCGTTTTGCCCAGTTGGCTCTCTTATTGTTGAGTTATTGCCTACACTCCATATAATACGGGCATAAACAAAAATTAAAAAGTGTTTATTTGAATTGATATTGAAACAATCTGTTATAGGAAAGTTAACACATTTTTATCAAAATATAACACTTATATTAGCGTGTAAGCGTTTTACAATATTGCAAAAACTCCGTATTGAAAAATCAAGGTAGGTATAATATTATGTACTCGTGTTCCATGTTGGTCTGTAATATACCATTTGTGTATACAAGCGTCCCGCAGATTTCAACGTTTTCCAAATGTAACTAACAGCTTAAAGTAAAAATGTTTGAAAAGAAAAATGGTCGTGCCTCCAATAAATAATAAATGAACACTTATGCACTGTACAAATAGTAGAAACAGAGTGCTTGACTTTTAAACGGCATTTATCAAAACCGAAGGTCTTTCGAACAAGTCAATTGTTAACATTCACATATTATTTATAACAGGGTTTTCTTTTTGAAATTTTGAACCATTTATGTTTGATTTTTTTATTGCGTTAAAAGGAAACAATAGTTATGAACAGATTTTTAAGAAAACCGTACATCATAGTATAGTCTTATTTTAAATTAACATTCGGTCTAATTTTTAAAACTTAATTAAAACTCGCGTTTAAACTCGCGAATAATTAAAATAATATTGTTTTAAACAAAAACACGCCGTATTGTTGTTAATTATTAATAAAAAAATATGCTGTATCGTTGTTAGATATGAATACCTCATTCTCTCATGACCAAATCACAGGAAATTTTAAGCTATTTCTTTTACAAAATGTACAAATTTGCATCAACATTTCCTTAGTTCCGCATGAACGCTTAGAATCGTGTAATAGATGTTTCTAAGATATTCTTTAATTGTTAGGAAATATATTAGTTAACGTATAACAGATAATTTTTATATAAAACGACAAATAGCGTAACATGCTTGAAGTTAAAAAATACGTGTATTATTAGGAAAATGTCTGTATTTTAGTGGGAAAGGTAAACTTGTTTAAATTTGTCTATAGATTTATGATTCTTATTTATAATACACTGAAAAATTAGTTAAACTAAATTGAATCAAAAACCAAAACGAAAATCGGGAACAAGTTTTTAGATATTTATTTTGTGTTTTTGTCGTTCTCGACGGTGTTTCCTAAAATCTATTTAAAAAAAAAAATATCGGGCTGTAATTGCTTAATACTAAAGTTTACTCACAACATTATTGTTAATCGGTAAACTAGATTTTAATAAATACATTTAATTTTAATACAATAAAATGTAGATACATACATCCTATCAATTTCTAAAAACGATAAACACAAAATTGTTTTCAATTACAACCTCTAGATATAATAATTGGCAGCATATTCATTCAGAGACATTTGCCTTAGGTAAATGCACTGGTTACCTACTGGTTTGTGTATCCACTGGACCATTTTCTATAATGTTCTTGTTGTAAGCATCCCAAGTCTCTATGTCGTATGAATAGACAAATATAGATGTGTCCAAAAAACAGCCGAAGTGAATATTTCTATTTTTGTTGCCCAATTTAAACAAAAATATCAAACCGGATTTTTTTGAGTTATCTATCTTGTATAACACAGCTGTTTTGTTTATATACTTATGTCCGAGTATACTCTTGGCCTCTAAAACAGTGGTTTACAAAATGAAAATAAATACGACTTTACCCCAAACCCACTGTGCTGGCTGCATTATACTTAATTTGTCCTCGAAGTTGTTCATGCCTTTATTGATGAAAAATAACTGAATATAAAACAAAAATGTTTACCTTTATTTTTAACCTAAGACTTTACCCATCCGTTGCAATAGCATTCGTTTTGTAGATGTTCAAATGTGTTATTGATATATTATGACATGTAGATACGTTTTATTAATTTTCTTTACCTGTTTTTTTGCTTTTAAAGAAAATTTCAAATTATATTAAACGCAATGATATAATACGACCTTGTGGCACCGCAACTGGTAGAAAATAAGGCGCCTGTAATGTACTATGTAAATGAGTGCATTCGTTAAAAGGTATAATAGGTTTTTCAGAAAAACTACTGGAATGCAAATGTTTTGACAAAGATAAATAAAAACTAGACAGTTGCGTTTTTTGAAGGGAGAGTTCTACAGCTAGAACTTTCTTTTACTTGGAATTACTGAAGCAGATCCAGTATACAGTATACAGAATACAGTAGAGTTTAAGCTATAATTTTAGTACTGCTTAGTTTTTAAGCTAAAGCTATGAGAATGGTAGTTAATTTTTATTTGTTATAATTGTTTAAACACATTTTCGTTAATAGGTAAACAGGATTTTAATAAATATATTTAATTTTAATACGATAAAATGTAGCATACAGCTTATCAGTACAACTTAACGATTTCTAACAACGATAAAGACAAAATCGTTCTCAATATACAACCTCTAGGTACGTTAATTGCCAGCATTAAAAATTCGGCTATGCTCTACATCTTGAACTCATCATATACATTGGAGACTTTTGCCTTAGGTAAATGCACTGGTTACCTACTGGTTTGTGTATCCACTGGACCATTGTCTATAATGTTCTTGTTGTATAGCGTCCCATGTCTGTGTGTCGTGTGAATAGACAAATATCGACGTGTCCAAAAAACAGCCGAAGCGAATTATTTCTATTTTTGTTGCCCAATTTAAACAAAAATATCAAACCGGATTTTTTGAGTTATCTATCTTGTATAACACAGCTGTTTTGTTTATATACTTATGTCTGAGTATACTCTTGGCCTCTAAAACAGTGGTTTACAAAATGAAAATAAATACGACTTTACCCCAAACCCACTGCGCTGGCTGCATTATACTTAATTTGTCCTCGAAGTTGTTCATGCCTTTATTGATGAAAAATAACTGAATATAAAACAAAAATGTTTACCTTTATTTTTAACCTAAGACTTTACCCATCCGTTGCAATAGCATTCGTTTTGTAGATGTTCAAATGTGTTATTGATATATTATGACATGTAGGTACGTTTTATTAATTTTCTTTACCTGTTTTTTTGCTTTTAAAGAAAATTTCAAATTATATTAAACGCAATGATATAATACGACCTTGTGGCACCGCAACTGGTAGAAAATAAGGCGCCTGTAATGTAATATGTAAATGTGTGCATTCGTTAAAAGGTATAATAGGTTTTTCAGAAAAACTACTGAAATGCAAATGTTTTGACAAAGATAAACAAAAACTAGACAGTTGCGTTTCTTGAAGGGAGAGTCCTACAGCTAGAACTTTCTTTTACTTGGAATTACTGAAGCAGATCCAGTATACAGTATACAGAATACAGTAGAGTTTAAGCTATAATTTTAGTACTGCTTAGTTTTTAAGCTAAAGCTATGAGAATGGTAGTTAATTTTTATTTGTTATAATTGTTTAAACACATTATTGTTAATAGGTAAACAGGATTTTAATAAATATATTTAATTTTAATACGTAATGTAGCATACAGCTTATTAGTACAACTTAACGATTTTAACAATGATAAAGACAAATCTTCTCAATATAAACCTCTAGGTACGTTAATTGCCAGCATTAAAAATATCCTCTATGCTCTACATCTTGAACTAAATCATATACATTTGGAGACTTTTGCCTTAGGTAAATGCACTTCTCAAATGAAGTGTCCACTGGAACATTGTCTATAATGTTCTTGTTGTATACGTCCCATGTCTGTGTGTCGTGTGAATAGATAAATATCGACGTATCCAAAAGAACAGCCGAAGCAATTATTTCTATTTTAGTCGCCCAAGCTAAAACAAATTGATAAAACTTAATCCTTGAACAATGAAGACGATTCGGACATTTCGTTTAAGTAAGTATACAATTAACGTAGAGTATCGACTTGTATACTATTTTTTTACTCACTATTTTGTATATTACAGCTTATGAACTCGTTTTCTTTGTATAGTTTTTGAATAGCACGATTAAAAAGGATTTCCTAAAAAAAAAAAAAAAACACTGAAATTACTAAACCGACTAGAATATTCTATAGAATGGCATACAATTGGAAAAACCGTTAATCTTACTCGAGCTACATATTTTCGAAAGATTTGATGATTGATTTCTGTACCGGTCACACAATAAGAAATTGCTCTGAAAAAACTATTTTTGTCTCTCTGCATTTTAACACATTTCTTCGGAGTATTGAGAAATGTTGGCATTTGGATATACTTGAAAGGCTTTTCCAGTGTCAAATCCCATTTGAAACACTTGTCGTATTGCCAAGCCTCGTCGACAGGGTAAAACATTCTGAATTCTTCCTGTTGACTTCTTTCGATTGACACAGGGTTTTCTATACCACCATCAGGCGCTGCTACACTCTCAGGATTCGACATATATCCTTAATAAAATAGTTTAAAGCAAATAAACATACACCTACCTAAATAGAAAAACGGGTAAATCTGTACAGGATGATTTTACCTTGGTCCTGATCGGACACCACATCCGTCACTAGATTATAATGTATTCCAGAAATATGCTGAATATAAATGCACTTGTCCGTTTTCGTCAGCGGGCTTTTGTATTTTTTATTCTGGTCATATAAGTCCCAAGTGCGATTTTGTTGTGAATAAACATATATCGGTGTGTTTAGGAGAAGAGTGGCCGCGACAATTTCCACTTCTGTTGCCCAAGCTAAAACATAGTTCGTTGTATTCAAACTTGTTTTCTGTTCAAATAATGTTCATAATAATAATTTTGCAAATATTTTTTAACCTACAGTTTTGTGATAACCAAATTAAGTGTGCACGGTAATTTTCTTCTCCTAGGTATTCCATAATACGTTGATCGGTCCTTACTATCTGGAAAAATATATACTATTATTTAAAACGGCATATTATGTACAAAGTGATTTATTTAAAGTGGTCCACTCTTAAGTCCTCGAAGAACTGTTAATAGTAACACAGTATACTTAATAGAAATTAATGTTTTATTTTATGCCACACTAGTATAGCGTGTTTAAAGCGTGGTGTGTGTTGGATAGATATGTTTTAATAACATTTATTAATTTCAATGTTCTAATTATTACTTCTAATACACGTAGTCGAACGATAAGATGATTATCCTCGGTGCCAGACACCCAAAAAGACAATGCTCTGTAAAAACAGTTTTGGTCTGGTGTGACCGCGACCCATTGCAACGGAAAATTGAGAATTTTCACCACTTGATTGAATTGGAAATAATTCTCGAGATCCATTTTTAATTGTCTACACATTTGGTACTGCCAAAACTGATCGACAGGATTAAAATAACCGACTTCATCTGATGTACTCGACCCGACCATCGATAGTCGGTCATCGGGGTCGTTAATTTTACTACCAGTGCTTTCGCCAGCGAATCCTGCTTGGTTGTGCAGATAAGTCCTTCGATACTCATCCCACATCCTTGAGTTTATGGCATCTGGATCATCGCCAGCTGCATTTATTATTGGAACATGAAAAAGCCATAAACATAGTAATATTAAACAGTAAAATTTATGTTCAATTTAATAACGCCCCGCAACTCTGTAACGACCAAGGTACTTATAATCTAACGTTACCTAGGTCCTGATCGGATATCACGTCCGTCACCAAATTATAATGTACTCCCAAAATATGCTGAATGTAAATGCACTTGTCCGTTTTCGTCAGCGGTCCTTTGGATTTTTTATTCTGGTCAAATAAGTCCCAGGTGCGATTTCGTTGCGAATACACATATATCGGTGTGTCTAGGAGAAGAGTGGCTGCGACAATTTCCACTTCTGTTGCCCAAGCTAAAACATAGTTCATTGTATTTAAACGTGGTTTCTATGTTCAAACGATGTTCAAAAAAATTGTGCGCGTTTTTTGACTTACAGTTTTGTGATAACCAAATTAAGTGTTCACGATAATTTTCTTCTCCTTGAAATTCCAAAATACGTTGATCGGTCCTTACTATCTGGAATAATATATACGCTATTATTATTCAAAGCGACACATATTCGGTCCTCGAGGAATATGTGTTTCACGGCGTGGTGTGTTAGAAAGCTGATACATTTTAATGACATTTATTTATTTCAACGTTCGAGCAATTACTTCCAATACACGTAGTCGAATGGCAAGATGATTGTCCTCCGTGCCAGACACCCAATACGACAACGCTCTGTAAAAACAATTCCCGTCTGGAACAACGTCAATCCATTGCAACGGTGAATTGAGAATTTTCACCGGTCGATTAAATTGGAAATAAACCTCTGGTTGCAAGTTCAATTGCCTACACTTTTCGTGCTGCCAAAATTCGTCGACAGGATTGAAATATCTGATTTCATCCGATTTACTTGACCCGACAATCACAAGTTCGTCGTCGGGGTCGTTACTTCTGCTTGAACTTCCACAGTAGTAGTTACTTTGGCCCGCTGTGAATGCTGCTTCGTGGCTTCTTTGAAACTCATCCCACGTCTCTGAGTCCCTGGACTGCGAATCGTCGTCGGCTGTATCTACTAACAGCATTGTTGGAACATAAACATGTCCCAAACATAGTAGTATTGTACAACTTCCCAGATGCATCTAGAAATTCAATATTAATGAATGAAATTTGTTTAATTTTATAATCGTGCACTCGACAACTTCTGAATTTCTATGCGCGTTAAGAAATAACGTTTTTTTTTTTGTTTGTTAATTATAAAGCATTCTTTTGTTTGATGTATAAGCTAAAATGAACAACGAAAAAAAAAAACTCTATTTGCGCATGTTTTTAGGATAGTTCTGAGCTGTCGTCAACCATGCCTAATAATATGTCTGTGCAAACTAAATAAAAAAATAACCCTTTTTTTCCATCAGACACCAAACGAATAATATTAATATGATGTATTGGATTCTTTCAGACAATTAGTGTGATTATACAAACAATTTGGTTTGCTACATTGTCAGATAATTGATGATACATTTTAAAATAGTTTTTTGTTCTTTCTGAAAAACGCCATTTATTGGAGTTGTCTCGTTGTTGCCCACAGGTCTTCAAATATCCATTGCTCATTTGAAATAGATGTAATTTTTAAATTTTTCTATGTACAAAACCATAGCTCATAATGGCTTTTTTATGGGGGGAGGGGGTTGGACATTTTTGCTTTATATAGTTTTTTTTTTTTTTGGTTTAGTGTAGGTAAACATTTTCAAAAGTCTTCGTCTTCAGGTACAATGTTTTTTTCGATAATGACATATATATCTACCATCACAGATTTTTTTTTTTTGTTAACATATTGTTATAACACATGTTTTTAGATATAACAAATTAAATTATTTTGCGACATTTTTTTTTTTTGTCACGAGCTCAAAGTAAGTGCTTGAACACTATTTACCGTCTTTTCAATTTACTGCGCCGCCACATTTTTATCGAATAAATAATATTATAATAAAAATGTCAATAAAACCATATTTTTGTATGAAAAAAAAAACGTAATAAGCAAAATCGCGATAAATTGTATTGAACTAATTTAAGCTACTAATAAAACATTAATTGCACAGTTGGCTCTTATTGTTGAGATATTGCCTACGCTCGATTTTATAATATGGCTACAAACAAGCATTACAAAGTGTTTATTTGAATTGATATTGGAATAATCGATTAAATATGAATTGTCGAATATTATGTAGAAGTCTCATAAGAATATACAAGATATACATTTCTATGTATTTCTTAGTAACTGAGCAACCTAATCTTTGAGTTGTATTATTAAACGAGTGGCCTTTAACTTTACTATCTCATAATAGTTGTTTGGCGTTATAAAATACACATTACTTCGAAATATAATATTTATTAGTGTGTAAGCGTTTTACAATATTGCAAAAACGTCAATTGACTATTTTTTTAAACGTATTTAAAAATCAAGGTATCATCATTTATCCAAATGTACTTGTGATTCATGTTGATATTTAATATCACTTTGGGTATACAAGTGTTCCACAATCTATAACTTTTTTTTCAAATGTAACAACTTAAATTACAATTATTAAAAAGAAAAACAATCGTACCGAGTACTTACAAATAATAAACGAACACGTATTCACTAAAAAAATATTAAACAAAAAATTGCTAGACTTCTTAACAGCATAATATGTAGTATTATATATATAATATAATACAGTATGACAAATGAATCTCTCATAGAAACGTTTAATGTTATAAAAATGTCCATATTTATCCTATTTTATTCGTACATTAAAGGGAAACATTTGTTTAAAAAATCATGTTTTTCTTAAATTGCTGTAAAAAAAAGGCAGAATAATGAAGTTTCTTAGTTCTGGAGCTTATACAAATGTTTATCAACAGATATTTAAGAAAATTGTATATTATGTTGTAGCCTCACTCTAGATCTACCTCCGGTCTAATTTTTAGAACTTAAGCTCTAAAACAGTACATGTATTGACGTTATGAACTTGTAATTGCTAATCTATTCTAAAACATAACCGATCACATTTATATTTGTTCTAGAAGTAAACATACATTTAATATTGTCAACTAACAATAATTATTATATTAATTTAAATTTAATCTTTTAACTTGTTCATCATTTTAAAAACATAACTTATTTTAAAATATTATCTATATGTGAAATGTGGTAGAGATAATATCACAGTAAAAAGTGATTGATTTAAGAGGTCAATAATTATTGTAGTTTTTAATTATATTATGCCTTGAAATTGTCGGTATATTTTTTATTATCGCAGACAGACACCGTATAAGCAAAGAATAATATACTAAGGATAAGAAAAATATGAATGTTACTTAATACCAAAAGAAATATAAGTTTATTGCAACTTTATGTTTTAAAGCTTACAATAAAACGGTTAATTTATATTTAAAACAAAAATTTATGAATATAAAATCCGTATTGTATAAAAAATGAACACAACAAAAGTATAGTTTAAAATGCTAAAAATAGTCAACACAATTTGAAAATATATAGTTGACAAAATAATATAAAAGTAACCAAACAAAATAAACATAAGGTAATTAAATTTAAAAAAAAAAAGTATGTTCTATCTAATAGGAAAATGAATTAGACAATATTGGTCGACAAAAATGTTGTGTACTTAAACCACCGTTTTGAAAGAAAACGCGATGGCCACTCAAACTTGGCATAAATCTTGAACTAAATAGTCACTTTCTCGAAGGTTTTTCGTATTCATTTGTCTTTGTCAAATGGATCTGTGAATAACATCAATCAGCTATTAAAAAAGAGAGTTTTTTTTTGCTTTAGACCTCATAAACGTTTGACTCTGTTTGTACATAATATGTCATTTAAATAAAAAACTTAGGTATTCTAGTATTATTTTATTCTAGTACCTTATTATACAAATAGTTAAATATAAAAAAAGATTTTTTGGACTATATCGACGTTTATTTGAATTATTTTCTTATAAATATATGCTGAATAAAGGAAACTTAACTAACGCAAATATCTCAATGTTTTCGTTAAAATTTAAAAATCATATATAGTTTTGTACTTTTTTTTTATATATGTGATTCGGTGAAATGATAATAATAAAAAAACACATCGTTCTAAAAAAACAACACCTTCTCAGGTACGCATCTATAGGTAAAAAAAAATGTTTAAATGTCTTAAATAAATAAATATAAATTCGTAAGTATAAGTCAACATAATCTTTTTAATCACGTTTTAATTAATTAAAAAAATCACCGAATTTTATCAGGAGAAAAATTATTTGAGTTGACGTTACAAGTAAAATATTATTATCGCTTAGGTGATTTTGTTTTAAACCGTTGCTAAGTGTGCATAGTATTATTTGTGTATGACGACCTAATAGTATTATTATTATTATTAGGACATTATAATTATTTTTAGCCAATAGAAATAATAAAACTTACTATGATAATATAACTTACGTATGTCATTTGATTGATTATTTTATGCTGTGTTGTATTGGCAAACCAAATTATTGGGCAGCTCACTTTATGTTATTTTATTAATAAAGTTGTTTTTGTATAATTTTGAGAACTCACATAGTCTAATATAATAATAACAACATTGAGACATAATATTATATTTGTTTAACCAAAAAAGAAACAAAAAAAACATAAACGAATAATAGGTAACGGCTGTTATTTTGTAAGGGTTTGAAATTGCTTGAAAATTACAACTATTTGAGCTATTCGTGTATTAGTATTTATTTATTTAACTATTATACAAATTAACTATTAAATACTTTAGAAAAAACATTTTTATTTTCAAATTTAATTCATATTCAATGTTTAAAGTCTGAACCTAAAAGGAATACATAAACGAGATGATTAAAAAAACCGAGGTGGTGTAAGTCACATTTTTGTAAAAGTTGTTAACTCAACTATTATATTAGTATTGTAGTTATGTCTGGAAAAGCCAATTTATCTAAAGGCAAAGTTAAATAAGTCCTAACTCATAACCTCTACCACCAGATGAAACCACAATACAAGAGTTTTTATTATATACTCTTATATACTCTCATACTATTCAACTTAAAAGTGTACAACAGTAAAATTATGATTTTTTCCTTAGTGAAACAAAAAGCTTGACTACAAAATGTTGAGAAAATTGTCTAAAAATGTTTTCACCCTATCTAAGAGAAAAACTTGGAGGTATTTTTTTTTAAATGTTTATTTTTTTAAATTTTATATACAATTATTTTGTGTTTATATAACAGATATAGTCATATACTAAATTTCAAGTCTGAAAACCCATAATAGTCATTCAATCATCCAAGAAGAAGATAGTTTTGCTTAACAGTAAAATAAAGTTTAACAGGCGATTTTAGAACTGTTAAACAACACTTCAACTTCAAGCTGAAGCCATGAAAACGGTCATTAGTTTATTTAAATTAATTACTATTTATTATTATTAATTTTGTTTTTTATTGTTAGTAGGTGAACAGGGTTTTAATAAATATCATTTATACTGTCGCCTTATAAATAAGTGGAATTTTAATACATATTGTAACATACAACTTATCAATTTTAACAAAGAAAAACAAATGTTCTCAATTATTACAACATCTAGTTATAATAATTGGCAGCCTTATAAAAAGGTCTCTACTTCTTGCACTACATCATACTCATTTGGAGACTTTTGCCTTAGGTAAATGCACTTTTCAGTGAATGAATTCACTGGAACCAAATTGTCTTCAATGTTCTTGTTGTATAAATCCCATGCCTGTCTGTCGTGTGAGTAGATAAATATCGATGTGTTCAAAAGAACAGCCGAAGCAAGTATTTCTATTTTAGTTGCCCAATCTAAAAAAAATTGATAACATTTAATGATCTTATCATTGAACATTGAAAATGTTTGGGACAATATTTTTTTTTCAGTACACAAAATATAACAAGTAAAGACTTGTAAAATAATATTTTACTCACCATTGAGTACTATAAAGCTTATGAACTCATTTTCTGTGTACAATCCTTTAAGAGCACGATTAAAAAGAATTTCCTAAAAAATACACTGAAATTAATTTAACCGGCTAGTATAATCTAAAACGGCATTCAATTTGAAAAACCATAATTTGTTACTAAATTAAAGTTTAGTTTTTCTCACTGACGACTTTTGAGATCATATTATTATGCATATGTGATCATTTATTTTACAAATATATATTTATTTTATTACTTTTTAGATTGCTATCATCTTTTAAAAATGTATTTATCTTGAAAATAACCTACTAAATATGTTGACCGGTCGATAACTAGTTTTAAGGGGACTGCTGCGGTTGGTTTTTAAGGAGTTTTGTATAGGCAATATTTAAAAAAAAAGTGGTTTTAATAAATGTTGATCATGTCGATTAATTTACCGGTTAATTTTTAAAAGCATCGTGGTATTATTTTTAATTTAAATAATTTTGTCTATGAGTAAAAGCCATTTTAGTTAATATAGTAGTACATTTTTTGTCCATCGCACAGGCTGAACCAGTGATCCGATAAGTTATCTGAAAACAGATTTGAATCTGTCATGAAGTTAACTTGAGAACGGTCAGGGTACTTTTTTGATGTCTTATTCCTACTATGTATAAAACACGTTTGAATATTATATAAAATTTCTGATTTTAAAATCAAATTTGGAAAAGGTTAAAATTAAAAATTGAAAAAAGTACTCTGACCGATCATAAGTAAACTTCATGGCAAATTCAAATCTGTTTTTAGATTGCTTATCGGATCACTGGTTCGGTCTGTGTAATGGAATACAAATGATGTGTTTTGACTGAAAAACCGACCGCATGCAATCCCCTTAAATAAAGACTTTTGGAGTAATTGACTTTTTAAGTTTTTAAGACAAGGTCTAATATATAAGTCCTACGTGCCTACATGTATTTCATGTGTTTAAAGAATATAGAGTCTCAATTATTAGCTATGCAAATAGATTCTTGTTAAATATTTTTTACAAATGGTTCTAGTTATTTACTTCAGCCACACGGTTTCGGATGAATTGATGGTGTTTCTCTGTGCCGGTCAAACAATAAGAAAGTGCTCTGAAGAAGCAATTTTTGTCTTTTTGTATTTCCACACATTTCTTCGGAGACCTGTTGGTGAGAATTGTTGGTGAAAGGTCATACTGGGATGGCTCTTCGCACGCCAAATTCCATTTATTACACTTGCCGTGTTGCCAAGCTGCGCCGACAGGATTAAAGTATCGGATTGCTTCTTCTCGAATTTTTACAATTTCACTCTCAGGATTCAACATAATAGGGCCTTAATAAAAAACCATATAAAACTTTTCGATTATTAATATAGTTATCGCAATTAGGTAATGTATTGGTTATAATAATAATTATGCTAAGTATTTAGTTGTTTAAATAGACATTAGTACCAGTAGGTACTAAAAAGTGTAGCGCCTAGGTACTACAGCAACTTTAACAACCAATAATATATTCAAATGATAAATTAGGCTTCAGTATTTAGGTACTTATTGTGGTGTTACCTTGGTCTTGATCAGATACCACATCCGCCACTAAATTATAATGGTTTTCTGAAACATGGTGAATATAAATGCACTTCTCCGTTTTCTTCGGTGGGGTTTTGGACTTTATGTTCCGGTCGAATAAGTCCCAAGTCTGTTTATGTTGTGCATAAACATATATCGGTGTATCTAGGAAAAGAGTGGACGCGACGATTTCTACTTCTGTTGCCCAAGCTAAAACACATTTAGTGATGTTTAAAAAAATGTTTTCTATACGAGTAATGTTCACAACAGTTGTACACAGATTTTGCAAAATTAATACACATATTTTGACCTACAGTTTTCTGATAACCTATTTAAGTGTTCTCTATGTTTTTCTTCTCCTAGTAAACCCACAATACGTGGATCCGTCTTTACTATCTGTAAAAATATATATTATTATTTAAAGCGATATACTATACAGAGTGATTTTTTTAAAGTGATCGACTAAATACATTTTTCTTAGTGTTTGTCACAAACTTTTATGTTTTTAACCTTCTTCTAAATTATTTATTTTCTTATCAACTTTAAAAAAAATGGTTAGCATTATTATTTTATTAGCTTCTGAAATAAGAACAATTTTCAGAATATTTTGACTGGTCGATAACCAGTTTTGGAAAATGATTTTTAAGGTTATTAAACTGTATACGTTTAGGTACTATTTAAGTTTCAAAAGTTGATCTACAAATAATTATTTTGAGAGGTGGTAAAAGCAAAAAAGTTTGTCATCTCATTTTATCTTAAGCCACAGTATTATGAGTATTTAAAAGCCTGGTGTGTTAGATAGCTATACTTCTTAATTTTATTTATTCATTTCAATATTCCAGTTATTACTTGTAATACATAATGTCGAATGATATAATAGTATTCCTCCGTGCCGGACATCCAAAAAGACAATACTCTGTAAAAACAATTTCCGTCTGGCTTAACTTCAACCCACCGCAACGGAGAATTGAGGATTTTCACCACTTGATTAAAACGGAAATAATTCACTAGTGGCAATTTCAATTGTCTACACATTGTGTACTGCCAGATTAGATCGACAGGATTAAAATATCTGGGTTCGTCTGATCTACTTGACCCCACAATCACTACTTCATCTTCATCGGGGTCGTTAATTTTGCTTGAACTTCCACGGCAGTAGGTACTTTGGCCTGCTGTGATTTCGGCTTTGTGGCGATGATAAATTTGTTCAAACTCATCGCACATCTTTGAGTCCGTGGACTCTGAACCGTCGTCGGCCGCATTTATTAACAGCGTTGTTGGAATATGAAAATGCCCTAAACACAGTAATAGCATACAACTTTTCAGATACATCTAGAGTTGTAATATTAAACACTGAAATATATGTTCCAGTTTTTATAATGCAGTCGACAGCTTCTAACTTTCTATACGTGATAAAAACGAATGTACGAATTTTTGCGTTCGGTTAGTTTGCCAAAGCTAAAACCAACAAAAAAACACTATTTACACATGTTTTTAAGATTGTACTAAAGCATAGATACGTCGGCATTCGTATGTATGTCTGCCAAAACTGAGAACCCGAAAAATAAATTACTTTTTTCACTGCACGCTAAACGAATTAATCATACAGCTATATTGAATCGTTTTTCTTTTGTTCAAAGTTTCACACTTATTATACTCTGTATGACTGTATGCATGTTATCCCACGCCAGTAAAACACTAGTACAGTATAAACCCGCAGCCGTATACCGTACACCTGTTAAACTAATGCTTTTTAAGTTTTTCAAATCTTATTAATTCGATAATCGATTTAAATGAGTTGATTACAAATGGAAACAGTAAGCTGAAGTACGGTTTTTACGGTACCCGGTCTGATTCAAATACTTGCCCAAAAAGTAACCTAACAACAATCGTACATTGTTAACGATAAGTAAAGGTCCGAATTGGTTTGTAATTGAAGGCTATCAATGAAAACTTATCACAGACACATATTAGTAGAGTTACAGTGTGTATATTAGCTTTAAAATTCACAAAACGCACTCATGATTTTTATCGACCAATACTGACAGTTAAAAATGACAGACTGATTTTCAGCCAAACAAATTCAAAACAAAAAACCAAAGTAGCGTTCAAATTGTGTATTTATCGTGGGGTATGCTTGGCTGGCCATCCAAGCATTGTAAGGGCTGGTCGTGGAGGGATGGTAGGGTAGTTATTAAATTTAGATTATATTTCGAAAATAGTTTGTCTTGAACTCAGTGACTCCATAGACTTCTGTTGTACAATAATTTTTAACTGAATGCCGTTTGCATGTCTTAAATACAACGAATATTACGTACAGTTAAACACATTACAAATGTATTAGTTGCAGTGTTTTGAAATTCTATGTTTTTGACATTATTTTGTATATCCTTTATATTTTTATTCAAACAATTTTGAACGTACATAGAAAAATAGTATTACTTATTAATGATTAATATGTAATAGGTACCAATTAAAATACTGTTTGTTTTTAATAAAGTTTTACTCATAAGTAAGGTTAAATTGCATTTAAATATTATATGTACTTTATTTTAATAGACAGGGTTAATAATAAAAATAAGAGAGCCAGTACAGTGGAGTCAGTGCGTAGTGGGGAAGGAGCGTATTGGCACCATTATTTTAGTTAACTATACATAAGATATTCCACGGTAAATTTTACACTATTTTACTTTTACATTTTGGATTTTGTTAATTTTTTTTTGTCCATATTATGTACCCACGCACAAGAGATTGAATATTAGAGATTTATCTACATAAGTAATTTTCGATCATCGAAAAAATTGGTATACAAACAAGAAAGAGACCAATTTTATATTGTGATCTTGTCTGTGTTACTATACCGCTATTATAGCTCAAGTTACCATAATAATATATACGTATAAATAACCCAAAATCCAAAAGTCAATTCCTAAGGTCATAGTACTTTTATCGACAATTTTGATTTAAGGCCCCTGGATACCGACCATTTTCCAGGAGTTTTGTATAGGCAATATTTAAGAAAAAAATGGTTTACATACAGGGTCTAATCAATGATAAATTTTGTTATCAACGAAAGAACATTAACAACAAAATGAAACTGCATATACATTTTTACACAGTGATAAATGACCCTGTAATTTAACTTGTGATAAAGTACATTTTTAACAACAGATCAAATTTCAAACATGGTTTATGCAACAGAATTTTTTTTTAACTCCAGTTAAACGAGTTTATCTCTGTGTAAGTATTTGGTGCAACCCGGCATTAGTATTCAAATTGAAATAAGATTTTATTTAATGTAATGTATGTTTACTTAAA
This sequence comes from Adelges cooleyi, assembly GCF_023614345.1. Taxonomy (NCBI): domain Eukaryota; kingdom Metazoa; phylum Arthropoda; class Insecta; order Hemiptera; family Adelgidae; genus Adelges; species Adelges cooleyi. The sequence continues at coordinate 14,711,416 of NW_026096053.1, read as the reverse complement.
TGATTCAATGTACAAGTAACGACGCGTTGTTTTATTAAATCATTTTTATTTAGGATAATACATAAAATAATATGATCTTTGTTAATTTATTGGTCTAATCATAAATTAATAACTCAGTAATCCCTCCGTATTAATATTAAAAAAAAATATATATGTACTTAGTATTTTGGCATTTTACCCCTCAAGTCGCCCTCTATAACTAACAAGAAAATATATACCCACTATAATGTTTGTAATTAAAAACCAATATTGACTTTATACCGAATATATATTTTTAGTAAAACGTGGAAACCAGCGGTAGATCGATGAAAAAGAAGACCAAATTAGTATGGTATAAATTGTTTGGCAATAGCGCGCATTAGCTATTAAGAAATGTATTTTATGTTTTATATATAATGAATACAATTGTTATCTACATTTTATTTATAAGAGGGTTGGTGCAGAGTTTGATTAATGATTATTTATTATACAGTCTGATGGATCTGATAAAATTACTTTTACAAAGAATAAATAAAATCTTGTAACATGAGAAAAACATACTACCAAGTTCCGGATTATTTCCTGTAAGAAAAAAATGTAATCGTTACTGTAAAAATAGTAAGTACAATGCTAATTTATTAATAATAAGACAATTAATGTATACCACGAATTTTCACACAATTTATCCGGACTGAAATAAATAACAACAAAACAATTTCAACACCAAAATTTAAAAATATATTTGAAACTAAATATAGAAAATATTAAATTAAAAACAAAGATATTGTTGGGGTTGTCTTATTGTAAAATTAAAATACAACATAACACGAAGAATATTTATATATTTTTGATTGTGTAATATTTACCTACACAGTGCTAGTTTATAGTTTGTAAAATTTGTAAAATACTTACATGGATTATAGGCATAGAAAATAGCAATGTCACCTTCCTCTAGTTTCATTACACAATGGCTAGTACCTGTAAAATTAATTGCATAACGCGTCAATAGTTTTAATCTAAAGACTGGCCTTACTACTATGTTTTTCTTATAGTTTATGTTGTTCATAGTTCATATTATAGCATTAAAAACAATTTATAAATAATGCGTTTTACCAAAAAAATACCGACAACAGTAATCTTGTAGCGAAAATTATTTGAACAGTCATCATTATGATACTTAATTTGTACAAAATACTTCGGGTCTTTTGCCTTTTGTCTTATGCCTAAACGATAAAATGTCTTAAGTGAGTTGTCATGTAGATATTTTCGGTTGACGGATTGTTTTACACATATGCCTACCTACAAAAATGCTGAATCTCAAAATGAGTACCAAAAGTACATAATATTCATTCAGGTGTTTAAAATGCACGTTGTAAAATCGATTCAAACTCCGCTTTAAAAGTCATTACATTCTAAGAGGTGCGTACGAGTCATATACAGGGTGATTCAAATGTGGTCAAACACAAAACGCAGAGCACGTACTATCGGGTACACCTAAACTAAACTTAATAAACGTGATTACACATCTTAAGGCTTTCCAGTATTAATAATATTATGATGCTTATGTTAATAGTGATAGGAAAATAATATTTGGAATAATACAAACATAATAAGATCATTGATAATAGTACAATACAATAATTGTGGTTTATTATTTTTGATTACATAAAATACAATAACAATGAATAATAATTAAATGTGTGTAGAATATTGGAATCAAAGTGCATGTTATGATATAATATTGAGTCGTAAAATAATATTATTTTATGATGAGGGGAAAAAATAATGATGTGTAGTAATTGTCAATGATGCGCCATATTTCGTCTGAGTCTGCATTACTATACGTCCCGTCTGGCTTAGCTTTACCTACAAATTGTCTGTAGTCCGGGTGCCTGGTACAAGTGCAAAACATATTAGACAGTTTATATTAAGGTCATTCAAAACTTATTTTAAGGTAGCAAATTGATGGCTTAATCTTATAGCTTAATATGTTCATATTCACTTGCTACATACAACCCCTATTGCTATACACTAGTATTGGTTATAATATTTAAAAAAATATATAAGAACTTACCCCGGTGACATTTTTTCTACCAATTGGCCCACTATAAGTAACAAGAAAATATATGCCGACTATGATGTTTGCAATTAACAATGTTTATTGTACACCTAATATGTAATTGTACACACCAACTAACAACATCTGAATAACTGAATAATATATATATATATATATTAAATATTTTTCATACAATAACAAAATGTATGTGCGGTATAATTAGGTTTAGGTAATTCAAATTACAAGTTAAGCGTGCACACACTTTTTCCCCGTTTTTATTACATAATTATTTTTTAAACCTAGTATTCAAAATAATTTTTTTTAAGAAATTAAAAAAAAAATAACATTTCTTTTAAACCGTTAAATGCTGAATTAGGAAATGTGTTTTTATTGTTATCTAGAATTCAGAAAAAGCAAATATCTTAATAGTTTAACATTTAATAATTAACTATTCATGTCAAAAATAATTTTGTCTTTTTAGAATTGTTTAGAATGTATAAAATAATTGTCCCCAAATTTTATGTTTATTGCTATTGTTGTTTTGTTACATGTTACAAAATATACTCAATTTATAACAGGTACTTTATAACGATTTACATAGGACCGATGAATTAAATTTGTACACGTTGTCTTTTAGTTGAGTTAAAAAAGATAGTTTTTTTGTGTATACAAGTTGCGCACAATCTATAACGTTTTAAAATGTAACGACCTTAAGTTGAAATTACTAAAAAAAAAAAAGTGCCATTCTTACAAATAATAAATGAACACGTTTGCACTATACAAGCAAATACGGTAAAATGACCAACTTAAAGAATAAATAAAATCTTGTAACATGAGAAAAACATACCCCCGAGGTTCCGATTATTTCCTGTGAAAAAAAAAACAAATTAGGTAACTGTTTTTGGAAAGAATAGTAAATACTATATTTATTTTTAAATAATAAGACTAATGTATACCATGAATCTTCACACAATTCATCCGTGCTAAAATTAATAATATAACAAAGTCAGTTTAACGTAAAAATATTTAAGATTACATCAACTTGTTAGCAATAATTTTTGAAACTCAATTTCGAATACATTAAATTAAAAAAATATATATATATTGTTAGTTATATTGTTGTAAAAATAAAATATAGAAGTTCTGTAGGTACGGAACCTTTACGATTTTTGGGTTGTATGATATATTTATATAGTGCTGGGTAATAGTTAATACATTGTATGGTAAAGCAACCAAATAAAACTTGAACGAAGGACCAGTCGAAATGTTTCGACACGAGAAAAAGACTGAAGCCGAAATTGCGTCGTTACGCCTTATCAATTTTGGGTAGGCAACCTAACGCACACTATAACTGTTCGCTGTTCAGATGGCAGACGGGAAAGTTGGATAATAACAACACGGCGATCGACGCGGGTTTCAAAGGAAGGAAGCAGTGTATATTTACAACGGATTGCAGGAAACAGAAATTATATAAGTGGCTTTATATGGCCGGTTCCGTTTGGTGCAACGGCACCAAATTTTATTAATTTCTAATAAGAAACACAATAGATACGAAAGAGAAAAAAAAAGATTGTGATACAAGAAAAAGACCACCGACGATAATGACGACAAAACGGTAATTACAATGAGCAACAACAACAGGTTAGATTATTTTTAATTACAGAGGACGGTCACAACAACATAAACATACATATTATAAAACATTTTTACTTTGTTCGGGGTCAAAAAACACAGCAATGTCACCTTCCTCTAGTTTCATTTCACAATCGCTAGTACCTGTAAAATGAATTGCATAACGCGTCAATAGCTTTAATCGAAAGTCTTACCTTACTACTATGTTAATTCATATTATACAATATTGCAAAATGTATAATTTAATGCCGTTTACCAAAAAATACGGATAGCAGTAAACTTGAAACGAAAAGAACTTGAACGGACATCATCATAACAGCTAATTTGTACAGAGGACTTTGGGTCTAAATGCCTAAACGAGATAAAATGACTTTAGTGAGTTGGCATGTAGATATTTTCAGTTGGCGGATTGTCTTAACACATATATGCCTACCAACAAAACGTGCAAAAATGCTGAGTCTCAAAATAGATAATTAAAGTGCATAAAATTTATTTAGATGTTTATAATGCAAGTTTTTAAATCTATTCAAACGCCGCTTTATAAGTACCAATTTCTTTTGAAATTGAAAAAATTTGACAATGAACACCTAAGTTAGCGTTATATTTCAGGGTCAAAGAAAATCATATCATTGCCACACGGAGAACTATTTAAAATTGTACTTACTTTTTTTTTTATGTTTGATAATCTTAAAGCGAAGAAACTCAAAAATCACTAATACTGTTTATGTTCAGGATGCCTTTTTATAGTTAATTTTACGCACACCCACACGTGCATTTTCTTAAATTGTGTGTCACGTTCATTTTGTGAATTAATGTGTTTACATGGTAAACACAATTGTTGACAAATGGGTTTTTTTTCCCAGACGAACCAATGTTTACCAACATATTATGTTTTCTTAATCGCGGTTAAAACTTTTTATTTTCAAATACAATAAATTAATTGACAACTTTGTTATTAGGAGGTATGCAAAAATATAATAATAACAATAATAGTACTTTAAAAAAATTGGTTCTTGTAATTTCTGACACAAATCATTGTACTTATGAGAAAAGTAACTCCATTGGAGTACCGTCGAGGCTGTATTCCCAAATGCTGTCTTCAATATTATAGTATCTGCTAGCTTTGCCGTTCATATCCAATAGTTCACAAACTCTTGAGTCTCTTTCATCGAGACCAGCAAGTACTATAAATGCATCTGGGTGTTTTATACTTCTCAATAAGCCAATTAAACGACACAAATCACAAAAACGATTGAAGTTTTTATTATTTCCATCTAAAAAAAAAAAGTTATCAAATTTAGTTCAGTTGATATTACATTTCTTTATTTATGAGACACAACTACAAGTGCATAATAAAATGTAAGAAAAATAATGAAATGTACAGGGTGTCCGTGTAGCATAGACATTCTACTCTCAGCAAATAACATTTTATTGCATTAACACGGTCCAACATCATACTGTAAATCATAACAGCTATTATTTATGAAAATTGTAGAAAAATATTAATATACCAAACGAAACGCCATAGTTTGTTTCATAGTTTCTTTTACTACAAACTTTTAAAATAAAACAAAATTAGAAATGTAAGTTTTACATAGTTTAATATATCTTTGTAGTTGATCTTTAAATAATAGTATTTGTTTGTAATGACTAAATATTATTATATGTATACAATTTTACTCGAGTTATAATAGGTAATTGTTAAATAAATAAAGTAGTTCATAATGAATTAAAATTATAACCAAAAGAGTCCAAAAATTATAACAAGACATACCAAAAACTAGGACTAAATTGAAAAGTTTTTACTAAATGTATCTTAAGAATAGACTGTAGTCTTTAACCATGTTGTGTGAGTAGTATATATATACTACTTGTGTGAGCTCTATACTTCCATTGTTTATAAAAATAAACATTTTGTGTTATCGTGACAATAATGAATGTCTATAGATTAATATTATTTTTTGTTTTGTATAATGATTATTATTTAAATATTATCTTTGAGGAAGCTATTTGTTTATAAGATAATATAACTAGTACAGTTAAAATTATTACAATTAGTATATGTTACAATGTATTTGAATATTTACCTAAAACATCACGGATTAATCTTTCAACAGCTTCTAAAGTTATTAATCTTCTACTTTTTCCCAAATCTTTTAGATTAGGGTTTCCAAATTCAACTAAACAAATTAGAAAATCAATAATTAGTTGCTGGTGTTAGAGTTGCATTACATTTTAAAGAACTGTAATGTTGCCAATTATTTGTACAATCTACCATTAGACCTTTGAAAAATAATGATCTCTGGAAAAACTACATTTTTGAGAGCTATTTCGTGCACAACCACCCCACCTCTCAAACAGTGTGCTCAGTTTTACAATTCGCAAAGTGCCTTGGTAACATGGTTTGGAGGAAAAGTAGACTAATCATCGGCCAAACGCAAGGTTACGTTTTTCCCCTCTTTTGTTGAACTTGTACATTAGCAATTTACTAAGGTATACCTATGAGAAATCATAAACGATTGTGATTACCTGTGTTTGTCGGAATTAGATCGGTTACTGTAACCAAAATAGAGAATATTATAACAATTGTATGGTTAAAAAAAATACTTTTACATAAATACTTTTCATACATAACATTCGTGCTATATATAATTGGGTATATAGACAAATAAATCAAAGTAAAATAATGTCAAAACTTTTAGTAGCCATGTTTGAATTAACGTTTATAATTAAATCTTGAACGATTATTGAAACCTTAAGTAAAAAACATATAGGAATATCACTTTGAACTTCTATGGAATATTATTAGTTTTTATTCAGAACTATAATAGGTATTAAAACAATCAGATTTCATAACTGTAAAAAAAAAGTTTAATTTTATATTTACATGAAAAACGCCATATTTTTTCTAGCACAATTTCTTGGTATTCTATCTTCTCTAATATTTAAAACAAAATACATTTTAATGTACATAATTTCATATAATAGAAGTCCATCATAGGGTTACTATGATTATTATCAATTTATATAATAATTTATTCAATATTTATGTATTATATACTTCCATTAAAGCAATCTCACACAAACTATTTATACTTCACAGATTATATTATTTCAAAGCTATATTATACTTCTATTTTACTAGATTGACAATGTACAAAATAAAATGCAACTAAAAAAACCTTTTCATAGATCCTTAAAATGTAAAGGGTGGGATAGTGAAACGGGTTTTACCATTTAAATACATAAGAAAATCGCCGTTTTACTGCCTCATCCTGTATATTAATTTCTTGTTATTTTCTAAAGAAAAATCGATTTTCTTACATTTAAATTAAAATAAATCGTATACTGGTACTGTGATGGAGAAAACAATAAATTTTACCTACATATATTAGTTATTAGTTAAATATTACTAACGTGTATAGCCACTAGCTGTCGGCTGTTGCCTGTTATTTAACAATAACCTTTTATGGAGATTTTAAAAATTGTGTTTTTTTAATAATATCATAGGAGCAGTATCATGATGTTAAATGTTCACGAGATTTGATCTAGTCATAAAATAAAGTATTATCATTTATGACTTAATTATTATTAAAATTTATCTTAATCTGTACATAGTAATAAAATAATGAAATATTTTATACAAAATTAGAGCTACAAGTTGATAAACTAAAAAATTAAAATTAGCACGAAGCAGATTATCTAATATTAGACAATTTAAACAATCAAGCGTGAATCTCTTTAAATGAATAACAGTATAACAATATGCAAAACATAAGTTTTCCTTTAAAAAAATTGTGTAATAAAAAATACATTTTGAGGCGGTATACTGCATAAAAACCAACACTTAATCCGAATCCAAAAAACAACAGTCCTCTTCATAATTTGCAGGTAGTTGGACCTTATATACTCATAATTGACCTTGGGTAAGGTTATATAACGCAGTCTATAAAATAACGACATAACGACAGTGGTTTTGTCGTATCAGAATCATTAAGTGTCTTAATAAGTACACGGATAGGTTTTTTTCCCAATAAATCGAGTGTCTACTACAATCAGTTACACGATTTAGTCGCCTGTGATATCATGTAATAAACACAATATTATGATACCGATCATTGGGCCCTAACCTAATCTAACACGGATAGACGTTACCAACTGATAGTTTTTAGTGTCTGTTCGTTTCTCACATCTGGTACACCGGGTTTTTAGTTAAAAAAAAAAAAAAAAAAATTGAATTTGTGTAAACTTTAAGTCAAAAGTGGTACTTGAGCACAAAACCTAATAGTATCATTCTGCAAAGATATACATAAAATTGTTTTAATGATTTGATCAATTTTTTTTAAAGATTTTAGGTGTTTTTGTTCAAATATACGAAATCTGCGAAAACACAGTTTCCCGGCAATTAAAAAAAAACTTTAGTGCCGAATTTTTTTCCCGTTTAATATGTTATGGGTACATATGAGTTCCAACTACTGGCAAATTTTCAACCCAAAAGTTTTAAAATTACCGCTAAAAACCCCGAAAAACAAAAAAACTTGTACCCCCCCTAGGGGGGTGGGAAATGGGTATAGTTTAAGTTTGACACAACTGACGTGTGCGGGCATACCAAATAATTATTTCTTATACATTTCAACTTGATCTGACTCTTTATCTCAAAATTATAGCCAGTAAAAGTTCTAACTTAAAAACTCGTACGTTTTTTTTTGTTTTTTTCAACTTTCGTCTGTGAAGAATTAAACTTTTTCAACTTTTACTCCTCCAAAGTACCAACTAGATTAAATTTGCGATTTATAGAGTTGCTACTCGAAGGAATTGGTCCAGTATTAAAAAAGTTACAGTCTATACAGATAAAAAAAAAACACACATCAGAGTAAAACCAATACCATCTCGCTTTGCATCGAAGCTAAAAGTAAGTCTTAGTTGCAAAAAGAATATTATACAGGGTTTAAGAAATTATAATACCTGTAGATGGTACAAATATAAAATGTTGCTAAACTCATTGTAAAGGCCACAATGTACTTCAAATTGTATTTTTAGTATTAGGGTTGCTACGGTAGGGTTAGTCGTCTCTTAATGACAATTTGTCGTTGTTATTTCTATGGATATTGGTGATGTAAATATTTGTCTACACTATCTTGACTGTTGAATCATTTATACAAAGAGCAACCAGGAAATGAAAAACATCAAAAATACAATTTTCCTTTTTTTGGTTTTTTTTTACTGAAAAAAATTTGACTAGATTAGATTATTTTGAGAAAAATGTAGATGTTATGTTAAAATTCCCAAATTTAGGTACCATTTCGACTTTTTTTTTAAAAGTAAGGGTATACCTTAGTTTTAAGTGAAATATTATTCACATACTTTTGGGTGTTTCATTGGATTTTGTAGGGAAAATAAGTAAGCTTTTGAAATATTTGGTCCAATAAATTACCTCATAGTTACGATTGCCCATTTTTTTGTTTGTCACCTGAGCAAATGGGTATAGCGGTGTTAAGTGTTCATTTGTATAATAATGTCCTTAAACTTACTTAACTCATTAAAAATGGGCGGAGTGGCGTCCAATAGGTTATCAAAAAAGTAGAAATGCTACCCCGTAGATAAAATTCTTCTCTATCCATTGTGAAAATTTACACCTGTGTACTTGACACATTACCCGGTACTGCAAACATTAAACCTTATTCAACTAAAAATAACATAAAATATATGTATTATTCAATGACATTATATTTGATATTTTCTACTAAAATAAATAAAAACACGAAAGTCGAGTAGAATTATATGTTTTATGACTTCGGGAAAAATGTGTTGGGAATTATTACAATAAATTGAGTGAAGACTGTGTAAATAAAATAGCTGAATTAACATAGATGATTATTTTAAATATTTTTGTTAGTTTTAGAAGGTTTGTCGCCTGAACAAATTGGGTACATAGGTTTTGGAGACATATGGATCAAATATAAAAAAGATAAATAAGTTATTAAAAAATAAAACAAGAACAAACGAAAATGATATTAAAATAATACATAAAAGTTTCATTTTTATCTGCAAAAATAATAATAAACATTTTTATGTTTAAAAATTACTTGTTGAATTTCGAGGTGATTTTATTTTATTTTTATTTAGAAAAACTAATTTTTTTTTACTTTTGGTTCTATAAAATAACATATACGGTAACTATTGATACAGTTATGTAACAGTACTGTTTCAGTAAAAGCTATTGCTAGCAGTTACTAAAATAATTAATTTTGTAAAACTTAACAAAATGTATAAAAAAAATGTACCTACGATCTTGGACGTGTGTTTCTATTACTTAATAATAATACAGTTATCTATATTAGCTAATAATACAGCAAACCATTCAATCAGATTTTGAAACTTTTTCAAATTGATTTTCATACGATCTTTGAATGGGTTTTTATGTCGACTGAAACAGTAAAATCTAAACGTTTTTTAATGGGTGCATATGTTAATTAATTTACACAGCTGTTTTTTTTAATATGATAAAATATTTACATTACCCTATTAGACTATTTTATTCTAAGTATTTAGTTTTAATAGCACTTGTACAAATTGACGTTTACATAAGATTTGTTAAATGCTTATAAGCATATTATTTGATTGTGCATGGTATTCTGATATTGTGTGAAATAATATAATTATTGTAACAACCAACCCCTTCACAAACAAGCTCAGAGATGCCCAGCCCAGGGTCCAAAAATTGTTGTATCACCACAATACCAAAATAAAAGAGGAAATAATAACTACACATACAAGAATATGCCCATCTTGTATTCCACTAATCTAACCCACCTACACCTCAATACTAAGAACCGTAAAAAAATAAGTATAAATATTTTTTTGCGGTTATGGACATAAACATCTGTTGACTTTTTTATTGCTAAGGAAAAACAAAAACAGACTAAAACACTGATTCGCCACAAGATGTTAGGTATACATTTTAATACAGTCTGTTTGTTACTTGTTCTTTTTAACTGGTGTATTATAAATGTAGGCTTTACCTGGCCTTGGAATGTTACTAACATGCACAGCTTTGTTAAAATTACTGCACACGTGTAACAATTAAAATATAATAATAACTTAGCAGCTGTGCGTGAACAATCTATATCGTAACAAAAAAAAAAAGCAATAAGTAGTTGCAAGACGAATATTATACCGTTAAAAATCCACACAGAGTAAATAAAACTAAAATAATAGACACCAGTATAATATTATTATACTATAATACTGCAATGTGTAGGTCACAGGGTTTTTCAGGAATAATTATAACTGAAATCATTATATCTGTAGATGGTACAAATATTAAATATTGTTAAATCCATTGTAAAAGCAATAACGTGCTTAACATTATATAATAACTATGGATACCATTTCGATTCTTTAAAAAGAAGTTAGATCACGACTTAGAGAAGAAATGTGTAAACAGTTTTGGGTGTTTCACTTGTTTTTGTAGGGAAAGTTGTGAGCCTTTTAAATGTTTGATCCAATAAATTACATCTTGGACACGATTTCCGATTATTAACATAACAACTAGTTTATCTGTGTAAACCTCGATCCCAAATGCTCTGTCACCACGTAGGTTAAGTTGCCTATCTATTTTTTCAGGCGCTTGAGCGTTCCTGGTCTACTTATTCTCTTACTAGCTGTTCGGTAATGTTGTGGACTGTATTGGTTTCAAATATATATACAAAAAAAAACAAATGATAATTAAAGCATGCAGACTACTATTAAACCAAAGTTAAGTATACAAATGTCTTACCGGCTGGCCAGCGCACTACAACAACAATTACTAAGGACTTAAAACTAAAACTATACAATAAGCAAATATTTACAACTTGAAAATACGAGAACGGTGACGGTCGGTAGTGGTGGTATTGCAAGACGGTACGGTCGTCTGAACGGTGGTGAAAGCCCGCAAACTGTTGATTACTTTACGAGAACAAGACTAATTCTTCGAACGTCGCACAAGTACACGAGCTCATCACAGCAGGCGGTTGATATGTAATTAATAATTAAAAAACAACAACAAATAACGAAAAACGGTGTAAAGTTTCTTTTACGCGTGCGGTTAACGGTGCGGTCGGTACGATGCGGTAAACAACAACAAAAAACGGATAGTAAGTGATATGGTGCGGTGGTGGTCGGTGCAGTCGGTGGTGGTGGGACGGTGCCCGGCTTGATAACGCTTGAACATACCGCCCACCTTGAAGAACCGTAGGTCTTCAAACGTTTGACGGTAGCGGACAAAGCTTCACCGCCGGGCGGCGGAGGATCTTGCCCGCGGAGGTGCGTATTTGTGCAACTCGGACGACTCCATCAGTTCCAGAAACCGTATCAACCACTCGAGCTGTACTCCATGTGAGTGGAGGGGTCGGTTCTTGGAGAATGACTAAATCGCCAATTTTTAGATTTGAAACTTGACGATTCCATTTGGTTTTCTCCTGCAGTTTGTGTAAATACTCATGTTTCCACCGAGACCAGAAATGTTGATGTATCTGCTGTATTAAAGACCAACGCTTGTGGGTACTGATATGGGTTTGACTAATTTCATCCTGAGGAGATGGAACAGCGACTAGAGGCTCCATAGTAAGAAAATGTCCTGCGGTTAAGGTCGTGAAGTCGTTAGGGTCGGATGACATGGTACATAAAGGCCTCGAGTTAAGAACGGCTTCTACCTGGTGTAGAACGGTATTGAGCTCTTCGTAGGTTAGAATCCTATCTTGAACCACACGGTGAAGTAATGTCTTAGCAGACTTGACGGCTGCCTCCCACAGACCTCCCATGTGTGGTGCTGCGGGCGGGTTAAAATGCCAGTGAATCTGCGTACTGATGACGTGATGAACGAATTTTGATTCTCTAATTATGGTATCTACCTCCTTTAGGTATCGCTGACTGCCCACAAAATTCGTGCCACAGTCACTGTAAATATCTGTGCAACGACCCCGTCTGCTAATAAACCGGTTTAGGGCGGCAATAAAAAGAGGCGTGGACATGTCTGACACGAGCTCGATATGAACTGCTGTGGTAACCATGCAAACAAAGATGCAAAGGTAAGCTTTGGTAACTTTAATTTTCCGTAACATTGCGGCCTTCACTTGAAAAGGACCGGCAAAATCTACACCAGCGCGACTGAACGGTTTGACCTGGGTAACTCGAAACACTGGAAGATTTCCCATCAAGGGCGGGTTTGGTCGTGGTTTTACTCGAAAACATGGGATACATTGGTGTATTCGCTTCCTGATGATGCTACGAGCCGAAAGAATCCAGTAGTTTTGGCGTAAAATGTTGTGTGTAGTTTGAGCTCCCGGATGACTCTTAGTACGATGCACAAAATCTATCAGCAATTCAGTCAATTTAGAATTTTTCGGTAGCAAGATGGGGTACTTTTCGTCGTAAGGAATTGGTGAGTTTTTCAAGCGACCACCTACTCTGATTAACGATTTCTCATCTAAGAAAGGTGATAACTTACGTACGGATGCAGGTACTTGTTTGTCTGTAGCAATAGCTTTTTTGATGTCTGCAAAAAATACTCGCTGCGTCCATCGTATTAACGATCGTAAAGATCTCTCGGTTTCGGCCACTGTCGGAGGGAAAATACAAGCCGAAGGTTTTCCCAATAAATGATCTCCAACACGCAACCAGTAAGCCGTAAGTCTCAAAATTTTTTGCAGATTATCAGATTGATATAAAAGGCGGCTCTCTTCTTCTTTTACCTGAGATATAAGCGTGATTGGCTTCTCTTCCGCCTCTTCTTCCAAACGGCTGTCTGGACTGTCAGCGTTTTGAGCTGGCCAAGTATTTTTAGGTTGACACAAAAATGTAGGACCTTTCCACCATAAGTCATGGTTAGTAAGTTGTTGAGGACTTAGACCCCGTGAAGCGCAATCAGCAGGGTTCTCCTCGGTTGGAACGTGACGCCACGTGTACCCTTTAGTCAACAGCTGAATCTGGGCGACTCGGTTGGCAACAAACGTTTTTAACCTACTAGTAGGGGATTTAATCCATGCCAGCGCAACAGTGGAATCGGTCCAGGCGGTTACGGTGCCAATGGATAAAGATTTTAGGTTTTTGGAGACGTAATCCAAAAGGTGTGCTAATAACCACGCACCGCACAGCTCTAACCGCGGGATGGACATTTTTGTGGTTGGAGAAATTTTTGCCTTACCCATTAAGAGATGACAACCTATTCTATCACTTGTACATACCCGCAAATACACTACTGCTGCGTACGCGGCTTCCGAACTATCGCTGAAACCGTGTAGTTCATAGAGTGCGTTTGGACTGGTTACTAATCGGGGTACACGCAAGGTTGCCAGGATTGGTAACTCTTGATGATATTGCTGCCACGCATATTTAGCATCTTCGGGTATAATGTCATCCCAGTCAACTTTCAAGACCCATAGATATTTTATCAAACGTTTTAGAACCGTGGTTACTGGTGCCAATAGACCTAGAGGGTCATAGATTCTAGCGATCTCGGATAAAATAGCTCGCTTGCTGTATTTAACCGGATTGGGTTGATATTTGTAGCTTAGTGAATCAACCTTCGGATCCCAATTTAGTCCCAAGACTTTGGTATATGTCAACTCATGTTCTTCAAACGTCACTGGTAGTGTTTGTTGGTGATCGAGTGGAATGTTACTCAGTAATTTGTCGGAATTACTTGACCATTTGCGTAACTCAAAGTGACCTTTTGCAAACGTGTTTTCGAGTTTTTTCTGCAGATCTATTGCAGCTTCTTCGCTTTCGGCTCCGGTTGCTATGTCATCTACATACAAATCACGTTTAACAACTGTTTGTACAAGTGGTTCATTTACTGCTTCATCAGTTGCCAACTGATGCAGAGTGCGGATGGCGAGAAATGGAGATGACTTTTGTCCAAAAGTTACCGTGTTCATTTGATATTCTTGAACTGGTTCATCCAAAGAGAACCGGTAAAGCAAGCGTTGGTACGGTCGGTGAGCTTCGGTCACAACAATTTGTCTGAACATTTGTTTTACGTCAGCGGTAAAAACAACAGAATGAAGTCGGAAACGTAAAACAATTCCCGGTAAGTCCTGCTGTAATCTTTGACCGCAATAAAGATTGTCGTTCAATGAGTGACCCGAAGAAGTTTTTGCGGACGCATCAAACACGACCCGCAATTTAGTAGTAGTACTTTCCGGACGTAATACAGCTTGGTGTGGGATATAATACATATTTTCTTCACCGTCGGATTTTTTCACTACAGCGGACATGTGACCTGTTTCTAAGTAGTCATACATTGCCATATTGTACTCTTTATGAAGTTCTGGTGATTTTTTGAACTTATTTTCCAAACTTCGTAAGCGATGCAGCGCTACGTCTCTGGATTTCCCAAGTAGAGGGGGATTTCGTGTGAACGGAAGATGCACTATGTATCGTCCATCTTGTTGTCGTGTTGTGGTTGTTTGATAAATTTGCTCACACTCTAAATCGGCTGGGTTATTTTTCTCAACTTTTGGAACTTCTTCGATCTCGAAAAATTGTTGTAACGTATGATTTACGGATTCAGACGAACATAAGGTGATAATTTGTTGTTTTGGACCGTTGGTCGTTTTACCCATCAAAACCCAGCCAAACACCGTAGATAGCGCTATCGGTTCATCTACCTCACCTTCTTCCTTGTCGCCTAAGAGAAGCTGTGGAAAGACATCAGCGCCGAGCAAGACATCAACTGGTAACGCTTCGGCAAACGATGGATCGGCTAACTTCAAACCTTTGATGTGTGGCCATGAATGATTCCACACTCTTTTCGACGGAACTGGTCCAGTAATACGCGTTAGAATTAAAACGTCAATGCTGAACATGGGACTTTGTTGGTCGACCGGTCGTACTTCGACATTAGCTCTTCCTCTTACCGCTGGGACTTCAGCTCCGGACAACGCTTGAACGGTTACATCACACTTTTCTCTTTTTAAGCCTAAAAGCTGGACACAACGTTCAGTGACAAAGCTACTTTGACTTGCGCTGTCAAGTAGTGCTCTTACTGTAACCGATTGACCATTTTTGTTTTGCAGAACTACAGAGGCTGTCGCTAATAAAACGGACGTATGATAACCTTTTGTTTCTGCAGCCGCAACGGTTAAATGGGTCGTGGTAACGTTCGGTTCGGTTTTTTCCAAATGCAGTAGAGTATGGTGCTTACCCCCACACGTAGAACAGTTTCGTTGGTTTTTACATTCACTGGCCATGTGCGCACTGAAACAGATAAAACATCTTTTCAATTCCTTGATTGTTTGATGCCGTTCGGTTGGTGTTTTATCTTTGAACGATTGACAGTTTATCAGCAAGTGACCCGGTTGTGTATTACAGACAGGACAGGAAAATGACTTATTCTTCCTTCCCTGTTCAAGCTTTCGTTCTGGTTGGCTGCTGAATAATGTGATAGATTTGTTTGGTTTGAGTCCTTTTGTGGTTACCTTGACACTTCCTTGCGATACGGTAGCTGATTTGCAGTATTTTGTTAAGAACGTGGTAAACTCCTTCATAGATGGGTCCTCGGAGGTATCTACTAGTAGTTCCCATTGCGCTCTTAAATAATTGTCTAATTTCTTTTGTAATAGATGTAGTAGAATGGGGTCCCATTGATCTACTGCATACGATAGATTTTGGAGAGCACCCGTTGATTCTAAAATTACATTTAGTAGTTTTCTTATAGAACTACCATCACCGAAGGTTGCTCTTGGCGCGTTAAATAGAGCTTCAATGTGACTATCCGCGATAACACGGCGGTTTGAATAACGATCAGTTAACTGCGCCAAAGCTAGTTCGTAGTTGCTATCAGTCAACATGAGATTAGATACCAAACTTAATGGTTCTCCCACCAAATAAGATTTCAAGTAACCAAACTTCACCACTGGCGACATATTAGATTCACCAACTAATTTGTCAAACATATTCCTAAAACTGGTATATTCCATAGGGTTTCCACCAAATTTAGGTACTGCTAATTTTTCGATCGGGTGATAGGGTTGTGAGGCGCTGAGAGCTTTTGATTCAAAAAATGTTTTGTTGAGCGAATCGTCGACAACTGCCTCCGGTAAGTATTCGTCCGCAAATATTTTACATCCGATATACTTCTCCTCAAAAAGAGCACGCACACTATCGGTGTCGATAGCATCTACCACGGGTGTACTTTTACATTGGTGACGTATTATTACCATTAATTGCGTTTCAAAATCCGAATATAAATTTTCTATTGTCGCAAACATAATTTTAAATTTAGTTTTGGCCAACTTGTTTGAAGAATCATTTCCCAATGCTTCCCCGGCCTCGTATACGCGCTGTACTCGACACTGAAGACTTGTTATGCGCGCCTTTGCTTCCTCGTAAACTCCCATTGTGTAATTTATAAAGCACAGGAACAGAAAAATAAAAAAAATAAAAATAAAAAATGAAAAATTAGAAATACAATTTTTTTTTTTTTTTTATACTTGGGGTCACGCTGTATACACGCACACAAGACGTGGCGGCGCGCGGTGTTATGCAGCGAGCGGCCGCGAGCTTTGGCAACGCGGTGCGGTGTCCGTTGCCTTCGCGGCGCGGGGTGGCTACGTCCACTTATCGCGTGTATACTCGCGTCGTACTATACCGACGGCAGGGTCCAAAGTCCAACTTTGCACACGCGCAACAAGTGTATTATTATACGCCAACTTAAAAACTTAAAACTTAAAACCGGTGGTTCAACCACTTAGGAAAACTTAATACTAAAATACATAAATAATCCTAGGCTCGAAGGACCAATAATGTTCGGTAATGTTGTGGACTGTATTGGTTTCAAATATATATACAAAAAAAAAACAAATGATAATTAAAGCATGCAGACTACTATTAAACCAAAGTTAAGTATACAAATGTCTTACCGGCTGGCCAGCGCACTACAACAACAATTACTAAGGACTTAAAACTAAAACTATACAATAAGCAAATATTTACAACTTGAAAATACGAGAACGGTGACGGTCGGTAGTGGTGGTATTGCAAGACGGTACGGTCGTCTGAACGGTGGTGAAAGCCCGCAAACTGTTGATTACTTTACGAGAACAAGACTAATTCTTCGAACGTCGCACAAGTACACGAGCTCATCACAGCAGGCGGTTGATATGTAATTAATAATTAAAAAACAACAACAAATAACGAAAAACGGTGTAAAGTTTCTTTTACGCGTGCGGTTAACGGTGCGGTCGGTACGATGCGGTAAACAACAACAAAAAACGGATAGTAAGTGATATGGTGCGGTGGTGGTCGGTGCAGTCGGTGGTGGTGGGACGGTGCCCGGCTTGATAACGCTTGAACACTAGCTATACTCAAAGCGTGAAATAAACCCTATGTCCTAATAATAAAACAAAATGTGTATTGTTTTTTTAATTCGCTATATTAAAAGTCGCCTTGTCGCTGGCATTTCCATTTAAGTTAATTTGTTATGTGCATAACCGATATACTTATTTTAATGTTTCGGTTTATATTTTAAGTTTGTTTTAACATAAAACTTTATAGTAATATTAGTTTAACAGGGAACAGCTGAGCCATAATGTTGTTTAACAAAGGCTAATAAAATAAACGTATAAACATTTAATAACACATTTTTTTTTAAGCATATTTATTTTTAGTTCGGTTTTGCTTGACAATAAAGTAAAGTCAAACCTACAGTTTTAGTACTGTAAAACTATACTTAATTTATAGGCTAAAGCTATGGGAACAATAATTAGTTATTTTAATTTATTATTATTAATTTTAACATTATGGTTATTTTACCTTATTTTAACAATGATAAACACGAGTAAATATCAACAAAAACATCCAGTTCATTTTATTTTTTATTTAATGCTATTGAACAATAATTATGTTTGGTATACTATCTATCCATAAGTATTTTTAAGGTTTAAAACTGCCTACTACGTCTTGAACTACATCATAAAGATTGGGATTCAATTGCCTTAGGTAAATGCACTTCTCTATTGATGTGTCCACTGGAGCATTGTCTATAACGTTCTTGTTGTATAAATCCCACTTCTGCGTGTGGGGTGAATATACAAATATAGATGTATTCAAAACAACAGCCGAGGCAATTATTTCTATTTTAGTTGCCCAATCTAGAACAAATTAATAAAATGTAATCCCTGAACAGTAAAGACGGTTAGGACGTTCCATCAAAAGTATACAATTTACGAGTAAAGACTTGTAAAAATGTTTTACTCACTATTTTCTACACTACAGCTTATAAACTCATTTTCTTTGTATAATTTTTTAATAGCAATATTCGTAAAAATTTCCTAAAAACACAATACAATTAATTAAACCAAGTATCACACGTTGGGTTAGGTTAGGTTAATAATTCTAGTATTTTCTTGGTTTCTAATTGTAAATAGGACTTATCATGTACTGTATTTAAAGAATATTCTACACAAATGTTATAGCTTACATTAATTTAATTTTTAATTGCAAAATAATTTGTACATTTTTAGGGTATTTTCCTCAAATTATAGGTAAAGGAGGGAATATTTCTAACTTATGGTCTTACAGAGGGCCTTTTGAGTACGATTTCTAATCGACAGGTGATTAATGTTAGCCGCTCACACTCTTGAAAAATAAGAATTTCAATTCAGTAGTATTCCTAATTGACGAAATTGGGATCATATTTTCAGATATCATAAATAATAATGTATTTCACAAAAATGTATGTATTCCATTATTTTTTTAGAATGCTATCTGCTTTTGAATCTTATCATATTAAAAATAATCCGCAAAATATGTTGACTGGTCGATAACCAGTTACAAATAAATGCTTTTGGAGAAACAATTAACGTTTAAGGCTATAACCAGATGGAATAATATAAAAGTCCCCTACACGCCTACATATAATATTATATTGTCGAATAAATATTGAACCTAAATGAGCTGAGTTATAAATTCAAAGCTAGATGATTATTCTGAATGATTTATACGAATGGTTGTAGTTAATTACTTTAGCTACACGATTTCGGATCATTCGATGGTGGATCTCTGTGCCGGCCAGACAATAAGAAAGTGCTCTGAAAAAACTGTTTCTGTCTCTTGCCATTTCGACAATTTTGGTCGGAGCATTGAGATATACTGGATATTGGATAAACCGGAAAGGCTTTGCCAGTGAAAGAAGCCATTTTAAACACTTGTCGTATTGCCACTCTTCGTCGACAGGATAAAAGAATTCCGGTTGACGTCTTTCGATTGGCAACGCGTTTTGCATGGCTATTAATACAAAAAGTTAAATACAATTTTTTTTTTTTACAGCCTTTGTTGGAAAATATAATAGCTTAACATGGCTTACAGGGATAGCACATTTCGGTAACAATCAAAAGGGTATTCAAATAAGATAAATTAGGCTTAAGTATTAGTAGGTACTTATTATTGTTTTTACCTGAGCCTTGATCGGACAGCACATCCGTCACTAAATTATAATGTATTCCCGTAGTGTGCTGAAGATAAATGCACTTGTCCGCTTGAGTCGGTGAATCTTTGGAAGTTTGGTTCTGGTTAAACAATCCCCAACTCCCTTTTCGGTGTGAATACAAATATATAGATGTATTCAGAAGAAGAGTGGCCGCGGCAATTTCCACTTCTGTTGCCCAAACTATAACGCGTTAATTAATATTTAAATGTTTTCTGGTCAAGTAATGTTCACAATAATAATAAAATACACATCTTTCGACCTACAGTGTTTCTCTGTCCATTCCAAGTGCGCATCATAGTTTTTCTGTCCTAGCATAAACTTAATACGTTTATCATTCTTTACTTTCTGTAAAAAATGAATATTATTATTATTTTAAGCGACCGATAAATGTGTGTGTGTGTGTGTGTGTAGATAGATACATTTTAATTTTATTTATTTATTCCAATAGTCTAGTTATTACATGTAATATAAGTTGTCGTAAGGTAGGATGGTATTCTTCCGTGCCGGTCATCCAAAGAGACAATGCTCTGTAAAGACAATTGACGTCTGCTGTGACTTCGACCCACCGTGACGGAGTGTTGAGAACTTTCACCACTTGGTTAAATTGGAAATACCTGTAGAGTTCCAAGTTGAATTGTCTGCACGTGTCGAACTGCCAAACTGGTTCGACCGGATTAAAATATCCCACTTCGTCTGATGTGCTTGTCCCGACATGCAGTTCTTCGTCGTCCGGGTAGTTGCTTCCACTTTTGCTACTTTCGCCCACGAATCCCGTCGACTCTGAATTGTCAGCTGCATTTATTAACATCATAGTTGGAACATTATTGAAATGCCCCAAACACAGTAATACCATGCAACTTCTTAAGTACATGTTGAATTGTGATTCCAAACAGTGAATTATATGTATATTTTAACAATAATATGCGCTCGACAACTTCAAACTTTCCACGCGCGTCAAGAACTAATGTATTTTTTTTTTAACAGCTATAAGGTATCCTCGCGTTTGGTTAGTTTGTATAAGCCTACATCAACAAGAAAACACTGAGCACACATTTTTTTCTCTCGGATTGTTCTAAAATATAGTGTTGTCGCCTATTTATGCATGTGTCTGCAAACGAATGAAAACCAATTAATCATGCAACTACAATATATTATAGTGTGTTTCTTATGTACAAAGTTTCACACTCGACACTTCGTATGCATATTATAGTAATCCATAATGGTCGCATGTAAAAACTAACAAATTTTGCAAAAACACCTAAATTTTCATGGTTGGGTTGGGATTTGGTGAAATTTTATTGTTAATAAACGATCATGATTTTTTTCAGTTTTATACTTAAAATATAGACATAAAATATTATGTATTTGATCCTTTCAGACAATTAGCGTGATTAACAAAACATTCGGTTCGCCACATTATCAGATAATTACGATAATTCATACAAATCAAGAATTTTAACGAATATTTTACTTCAAATTGTGCGAGCTATTCTCCGACCCCACTGAGACGGCCATTTAAACCTATCAATAGGTACTGTCCAAACATTAGAGTTTAGACCACCATAAATAGACCATAAACCATTTACTGTTACTTATTTGTAATAAATGTCGTTTTAGAATTTTCACTATACACAACCATAGCCCAAAACTTTTTTATATTTGCTTAAGCGTGTGCGCTTATTAAGTATAGTTTGATATGTTGAAAAAAAATCAAAGGTTATAATAAATCATTTCAATTGTCAACGTTCTCGAAACAGACACACTGCTTTAGAATTTTTTCGCACTGGCGTTTCGACAAAACTATTTGAAACTGCTGTGTAGGTATTATTTCAATATTCGTCCGACAAAATGTATTACATTTTTAATCAAATCAAGTGTAAAAAATACATACAATGACTATGTGTACATGTGCATGCAATTTGTACGCGTTGTCTTTTAATTTAAGATTTTGTTTTATGACTCTTTTAAAATTCTAACAATTTTTGGTTATAAGTAAATGTAATATTTTATCCGTTCAACAGCAAAATGCGCGTTGAAAACAATTTTAAAAGTTAAGCCCAATAAAAATACCAGTACAGTGGAAAAGGGGGAGGCCACGGGGCTATAAAGATTTACCCCTTCTAGGGGAAAGGGTTAATGATATATTTTTTGGTTTGTTAACTTATATTGATAATACTATTAGTAACGAATATTCCCCACAAATTTGGAAATAATAAGATTATTTTTAAAGTTTAATGAAGCGACTTAGTTATAAGTTAAAAATAATCATTTAAATATTACAAAAGAATCTAAACGATTAATTAATGATTTTCTCTCTTTAGGCATTTCAAATTAAATTTTAGCTTCAAAGAATCTTCAATGTGGAGCCACGATATCTTCACAACTGCTTCGTGCTGTAACCCTATAGATAGGAAATCGTACCTGAAACATACTTAAAAGGCCCAAAAATTTTAAAAAGTTTACCCGTTCCACATTAAAAGCAAGAAGAACACCCAAAAAATATATATTTTTTTCTACTTAAAATTACGGCGCTCTATAGCTTTTTAAAAACAGTCAAACTAGTTCCAAAATTTGTATGGGAAATACTTTAAAAATACTACTACCGATAAACGTTGACAAATCAAAAAAATGTCATAAATCCTTTTCCTAGGAGGGAGGAGGATTTTTCTTATTAGCACTTTTCAAGATGAAGTTTTATGCTTGAAAATTAAACAGAATGTAGAATAGGGCTATAACATTTTCTCAAAAACCTGAAGTAAATTTTTTTTTAAGAAAACATATTATATGAAAATGTTTTTATTATATATTGTTAATTACGGTGTATGGATAAATAGGTATGACAATAAATTATTATAGACAGATGATCAACCCTATAACTGTACCTCCACCCTCATACCAAAAATACATGTTTAGTGTTTATTCACATCATTGTCATTATGTACAATGGTTTTATCGTTAATAGTTTTTTTACCATTACAGATTTTATTTATTTTTTGTCACGAGCTTAAAGAAAGTATCTAAACCCTATTTACTGTATTTTCAGTTTATTATAAATATACTATAAAGAATAAATGTTTTAGTGACCCTTTTTTTGTCAGTTCTGACCAACCCTACTGAGGTTTAAAACCTACGTTCAGACAAACCCTCACTGAGACTCTTTTGAAGTTAATTATTTTTCTATTATTGTATGTAGGCCAAGCTCAACATTTTGTTTGTCACAGTTCCTAAATCTTTGTGTAGGTGTGGCTCGTTTGATGGCAACTATTTATAAGTAATTCGAGGGGCACTGATTCCAAATAATAATTCCCGTTTTATCCATTTAACATTAATTGTTGAGTTATTGCCTGCACTCTATCAAATATGGCCACAAACAAGAATTAAAAATTATTCATTTAAATTGATATTGTAAAATTGGATTATAGATGAATTGTCGAAAATTGTGTAGAAGTAAGAATACAAGATATACATTTCATAAAAGACTTTCCTCTCGTGAATAAACCATTTAAATTAATTCCACCGGATACAATAGATGTTCAAAATTTTTGTCTAAAGAGAGGTCACATATATTTGTAAAAACATTTTATGTAGTTGGAAATTTTTATTAAAAAGCAATCCATAATGGCAGGATTTCTATTTTTGGTGTGTTAGCCAACAAGCGAGACCAGTTGAAGTAATAACTGAGGAACCTATCCTTTGAAATGTGTTATTAAACAAAGCCAAACTAACCTAACTTTACACTCCCATAATAATGGGCGTTTGGCATTATAAAATACCCATTGTTTCAAAATATAATATTTATTAGTGTGTGAGCGTTTTACAATATTGCAAAAACTTCAAAAGCAAATTTTTTTAAACGTATTCAAAAATCAAGGTATCATCATTTGTTCAAATGTACTTGTGATTCACGTTGGTATTTGAATATATTTTTGTGTATACAAGTGTCCGACAAGCAATAACGTTTTTTAATGCAACAATCTAAATTAAAATTATTAAAAATAAAAACGGTCGTAATTACAAATAATAAATGAACACGTATGCACTAAACAAATTGCCAATACTTCAAAACAGCAAATATAACATTAAAACCGAATATCATACAGAATTAAATGTTAATATTGTTAAAATTTACATATATTTATGCAGGGGGGATATTTATTTCCTAAAGTAAATGGTTTTATTCATACATTAAAAGGAAATATTTTTTTGGAAAATCACCTTAAATTAGTGTGAAAAAATAGGGGAACTCATTTTCTTAGGTTTAAGGGCAAAGCAATTCATACATGTCAATTTGCTAAAAAAATAAACCACATAATTAACTTTAAAATATTCTAATATAAATAGATAAACACTTTGCTATGACAATGATGTGCTTAAAATTGTATTTTAAGTATTAGGGTTCTTACGATTGGGATAGATTATAATAATTTGTTTTCAATTTATCATTATTAACAACATATAATAAAACTATTGGTCAGTTACATGTTGACTGTTGATCTATTCGCAACTAGCTATTTAAAAATTTGCTGTAGTCAAAGTGAAAATGTCTTCATTTTTTGGGGGGAAATTGTATATTGTGTCTCACTGTAGATCTATTTTTTAGAACTTTTTAGCTCTACTGAACTAAAAATACCTAAAAATTGAATAAACATAAAAAGTTGACCAATGTTGAAACACGAACTTTGTTAAAATCTTAATTAAAAGAAAAAAAATATGATTGTGTAAAATTTACCAAATTTATACAAGGTGATAACAATTTTACTATTAATAGCAATTTCTCTATGAAATAATTATTTTGGTCAAAGAGGTTTCTCGTGTAGTGTAATATACCAAATTATCAAAAATAGTTTGATTATAAATATCACAACTGATAATCTCAACTATGGGATCTTTTCAATGAAGATGTTTAAAAATGCAAAATGATTATTTAATTTACATGTTTAAAAATAACTTTATAATTGTATTGTATATTTCACAGTTGGTGTTGAAAAACATAAGTTATACCTGAATAATTATAGTATTATTTTGTTATAACTTATAATACGTGTTTAATGGTTTTGTATTAATACTTCTTAGGGGACCGCAAAGAAGGGTGGGGGGCTACTTATTTAAAAGTAGCTAGAGTACATATACTGCTTTTTCCCAACAAGTCAAGCACTGTTGTTTTGATCATTTAAAACACGTCCAATTGATTTCATATAATAATCCCATAAATCCATTATGGGCTAAAATTTGTGATCGTTTTTTAAACAAAACAGTGATTCAAAATGAAAATACATAAACTTCAACAATCTTCCAAAGCTAGGCGCAAGTTATGGTCGTTCTCTTAGGGTTTACTTAACGTTAAAGTGAAGTTTGACCAGTAATTTTAATACTATACTTCATTTTCAAACTAAAGCCATAAAACGGTTATTCGTTATTTAAATTAACTATTATTTATTATTATTGTTAGTCAGCATACAGAATTTTAATAAATACATTTTTAACTATTGTTTTTTTTTCTTGATCCTACGAATAAACTTAAATTAAATACGTAATGTAACATATACATTTTTAACAATGATAAACGCAAATATTCTCAATTAAAACATATAGTTAAACAAATTGGCAGTCTTAAAAAAGTCCTCTGCTTTTTAAAAAAAAAAAAAATTGTATTATCTAATTAGCATCGACTGCTTGGCCATTGGCTATAACTGTTTTAATATAGTAAGGTTTAGTTGCCAGACGAAGTTAGAGATTGATTTAAATTAAATTGAATAACATAGTCCTCTACTTCTTGAACTACGTCGTATTCATTTGGAGCACTTTGCATTAGGTAAATGCACTTATCAGTTGATGTATTCACTGGAACATAGTCTATAATGTTCTTGTTGTATAGATCCCATGTCTTTGTGTCGTGTGAATAGATAAATATCGATGTGTTCAAAAGAACAGCCGAGGCAATTATTTCTATTTTAGTTGCCCAATCTAAAAAACATTAATAACATTTAATGATTTGATCACTGAACATTGAAAATGTATGGGACATTATTTTTTTTTTTTTTTTTTATTACATATAGCTAACAAGTAACGACTTCTTAAAATATTATTTTACTCACTATTTTGTACTTCAAAGCTTATGAACTCATATCCATTGTACAATTCTTGAATGGCACGATTAAAAATAATTTCCTAAAACACACTGAAATCAATTTAACCGTCT
This sequence comes from Adelges cooleyi, assembly GCF_023614345.1. Lineage (NCBI taxonomy): Eukaryota > Metazoa > Arthropoda > Insecta > Hemiptera > Adelgidae > Adelges > Adelges cooleyi. The sequence goes on along the minus strand of NW_026096053.1, from coordinate 14,685,076 downwards.
AGAATATTCCAATAAGTTTTAATAATATATTTTTTTATTAGAATGCTATCTGCTTTTGAAAGTTATTTTATTAAATTTATATATTAAAATGATCTACTAAATCTACCGGTCGATAACCAATTTAAAATAAATACATTTGGAGTGATGAACTAAATGACCTAAATCAAAACCTAAATTAACTGAGTTCTAAACTGTGCGCTAGATGATTATTTAATTCTGTATACGATAATGGTTCTAGTTTTTACTTGAGCTACACGATTTCGGATGATTCGGTGATTGAGCTCTATACCGGACAGCCAATATGAAAGCCCTCTGAAGAAACTGTTTTTGTCTTTTTCCATTTCAACACATTTCTTCGGAGACTTGAGAATTTTTGGTGGAAGGTCATACTTGAAAGGCTTTTCAAGTATCAATTCCCATTTATTACACATTTCTTGTTGCCAAGCTACGTTTATAGGATTAAAGTATCGGATTTCTTCCTCTTGATATCTTATAATTGCCCTCTCAGGATTCAACCTAATAGATCCTAAATAAAAACGAGATATTTACAATAGGGTAATATTTATATCGCCATTCCATAAATATAAATTATTTTCTTGTGTTTTTTTTTTTGTAAAAAGTATTCACGTGACACTATTGTAGCTATTTTAGTAATGATAAAAAGGGTTTAAAAAAGGCATTGTTCGAAAAAAATGTCGAACATTTATAAAAGAAGTTAATTTATGCACACAACGAAGATTATTAGGACAGCAGAATGGACATTTTAGAGTAATAGAATCAATTAATAGAAAAAGTATCTGTAAATATATGTACCATGGTAAAACTTCAAACGGACTAAAGACGGCGGAGAATAAGCAAAGAATTACATCCAAAGATTGATTACTAAATTAAAAAACAATGTTAAAAAGGAAAACATAATAGTGCCTATTTAGGTTTTACTATGTTTTGATATTTATTGTGTACATATAACAAAAGCTAAGGTACGTTGTTTTCTGCCGTCTGCTTGGCGTTAAATACATTCTATGGAAATTGATATAGCAGTTAGGCAATTTATACTGTACGAGTGATTTATTTGGAAATAAAATGATTTTACCTAAAGCACACAGTACAAAGGGTAAAGTAACTACATAATATAGGTAGGTACTTATAAGGTACCTTACCTCCGTTTCGACCGGCTTTCACATCCGTCACTAAATTATAATGGTTTCTTGAAACATGCTGAATATAAATGCACTTGTCCTCTTTCGTCAGTGGGCTTTGTCGGGTTTGTCTGTTCTGGTCAAATAAGTCCCAAGTGCGTTTATGATGTGAATACACATATATCGGTGTATTTAGGAGAAGAGTGGCAGCGACAATTTCTGTTTCTGTCGCCCAAGCTAGAACACATTTAAACTGATGTTTAAACACATGTTTGGTTGAACCGATGTTTGCGAAATTAAATACACTTATTTTGACCTACTGTTTTGCGATAACCAAATTAAGTGTTCACGATAATTTTCTGCTCCAAGAAATTCCACAATACGTTGATCTGTCCTTACTATCTGTAAAAATCAATATTATATAATTATGTGTTTGAAATCGCGGTGTGTCGGATGGTGGACGCTTTTTATTAATTTATTTATTTCAACATTCGAGTTATTACTTCTAGCACGTGCAGTCGGAGGATAAGATGATTGTTCTCCGTGCCGGACACCCAATAAGACAATGTTCTGTAAAAACAACCGCCGTCTGCTTGAACTTCGACCGACCGCGACGGAGAACGGAGAATTTTCGCCGTTTGATTACACGGTAAATACTTCACGAGTTGCAACTTCAACTGTCTACACTTTTCGTACTGCCAAAATTGATCGACGGGATAAAAATATCTGGCTACGCGCGATTTCCTTGACCCGACAATCATTACGTCGTCATCAGAGTCGTTAGCATTGCTTGTGCTTCCACGTCTACTACTTTGGCCTTCTGTTTCGGGGCGAACATAAATCCTCTGAAACTCGTCCCTCATCCTCGAGTCGATGGACCCGGCAGAACTATCGTCTTCCGAATTTGTCAACAGCACAGTATGAAAATGCCACAAACATAGAAATATCGTGCAAATTCCTAAATACATCTCGAATTATTGTGATGTTAAAGAGTAAAATATAGACTTAAAACAACGATGCTGTCGACCACTTCTAACTTTCTATAAGCGTAAAGAAATATTAATTTTTTTAATTTTTATGTATTCTTGCGCTTTTTGGTGAGTTTGTATAAGCTAAAATCAACAAAAAAAAAAAAAACACTATTTACACATGTTTTTGTTCATGTATGTCTGTGCAAATTAATAATACAAAAATAAATCAATTTTTTTTAATTACATGCCAAACGAATGAAAACGAATTAACCACACAACTGTACTGTGCCGCGCGTCTTTTATCTAAAGTCTCAGCAAATATTCTCAATTACAACATCTATTTATGATTAGTGTTTATATAACTATGGTCGTATGCAATATTTCAAGTCTGAAAACCCATAATTGTCTTCGTAGCCCACTTTTATAATGAGTCACTTTACGAGTTTTTTCATTTTAAAAAATATTTTTTTTACACCTGTATTATAGTAATAGTTAAGACTAATTTTTATCTTTTAAATCTTAAAATTGCACAAATTTCCATGTGAGATAACTGTAATTTATAGCCAATAGTCTTTGCTACCGAAGCTTTTGATCAATAAAAAAAATGTACAATTAGGTCTCGATATCAGCGAAATAATTTTGTTTTACTTTTTATTTAGGTTCAAATGACATAATATCCAACACAACATTTTAATTTAAATCACTGATTAGGTGAACAGGATTTTAATAAATACAATTTATTCAGTCGCCTTATAAATAAGTGGAATTGTATTTACATAATGTAACATACAACTTAACGATTTCAACAATGATAAACACAAATTTTCTCAATTACAACTTCTAGTTTAAATAATTAGAAGCATTATAAAAAGGTCTCTACTTCTTGAACTACATCATACTCGTTTGGAGACTTTTGCCTTAGGTAAATGCACTTTTCAGTTAATGTATTCAGCGGAACCGAATGATCTTCAATGTTCTTGTTGTATAAATCCCATGTCTGTGTGTCGTGTGAGTAGATAAATATCGATGTATTCAATAGAACTGCCGAAGCAATTATTTCTTCTTTAGTTGCCCAATCTAAAAAAAATTAACAACATTTAATGATCTAATCATTGAACAATAAAAATGTATGGGACATTATTTTTTTTTATTACACAAATAACAAGTAAATACTTGTAAAATATTATTTTATTCACCATTGTGTATAAAGCTTATGAACTTATTTCCTGGGTACAATCCTTGAATAGCACGATTAAAAATAATTTCCTAAAAAACACACTGAAATTAATTTAACCGTCTAGAATAGTGAAAAACGGCATACAATTTGCAAAACCATAATTTGTTTCTAAATTAAAATTTATTTTTTCTCATTGTCTCATTGTCATTATTATTTTGCATAGGTAATAATTTATTTTACAAATACATATTTATTTTATTATTTTTTAGATTGCTATCATCTTTTGAAAATGTATTTTATTAACTTTTTATATTGAAAATAACCTACTAAATATGTTGACCGGTCAACATAACAAAACAGTTTTCAATAAAGACTTTTGGAGTAATTAACGTGTAAAGTTTTAAAGAGAAGGTATAATATATAAGTCACACATGCCTACATGTATTTCATGTGTTTAAACAATATAGAATCTCAATCAGCTACGCTAGATTCATGTTAAATATTTTTTTACAAATGGTTTTAGTTATTTACTTCAGCTACACGATTTCGGATAATTTTATGATGTCTCTCGGCACCGGTCAAACAATAAGAAATTGCTCTGAAGAAACTTTTTTTGTCTTTTTGTATTTCTACACATTTCTTCGGGGACTTGAGAACTGTTGTTGGAACGTCATACTGGGAAAGCTGTTCGATTATGAATTCCCATTTTTTACACATTTCTTGTTGCCAAGCTTCGTCGATAGGATTGAAGTATCGGATTTTTTCCTCTTGATATCTTATAGTTGCCCTCTCAGGATTCAAACTAATTGATCCTGAATAAAAACGAGATATTTTACATAATGTAATTTATTTCGCCATTCCATAAACATATATTATTTACTTGTGTTTTTTTTTTGTAAGAAGTATTTACGGGAACACCTCTCAAATATTCGTATACCTCATCCTAACATTATTCCAAATACCATACATTTAGAAAAATTAAGTAACTTCCTTGACGCTCCATTACCTATGTCTCTTCCTACTAAACATGTTTCCCCAAATGAAATTGTAAATGTGATTCAAAGATTAAAGCCTAATAAATCCCCCAGTCATGACTTGATAACGAACAAGATTCTAAAACATCTTCCTAAAAAAACAAATGTCCTCCTAACTTTTATTTTCAACTCAATGTTGAGATTGTCTTATTTCCCCGCCGTATGGAAATTATCCATAATCATTCTCATACTCAAACCAGGTAAACCCTCCAATCTAGCAACCTCATATAGACCCATTAGTCTACTACCAGTGCTCGGAAAACTATTCGAAAAAATCGTCCTGAAAAGATTAAGACCAATTATCGGAACACAAAATGTAATACCCAATGCACAATTTGGAATTCGTGCAAAACATTCCACCATACAACAAGTGCCAAGGCTAGTCGATGTAATTTCTTCTTCTTTTGCGAACAAAAAGTATTGTCCGGGTGTCTTCCTGGATGTAGCGCAAGCCTTTGACAGAGTTTGGCACACCGGATTGTTGTATAAAATCAAATTATCTAATAGTCAAATATCTAGGTATTATTTTAGATAAAAGACTAACCTGGGGCCCCCACCTAAAATCGAAAAGGAAGTCTCTAAATACTCGTTCGCACTTACTACGTCCTATACCCAAATCCAAACTCCCGCTTCATAACAAAATTCGTATTTATAAGTCAATGTTAAGACCAATTTGGTCATACGGAGCTCAAAAATGGAGTTGTGCTAAACCATCCCAACCAAAAAGAATAGAAGCTTTCCAATCGATTTCCCTCCGTACAATCACGTCCGCTCCTTGGTATGTTTCCAACCTCACCCTTCACAATGACTTACACATCGAATCAGTTGAAAATTTAGTTAAGACTCATTATAAAAAATTCCACTTGAATCCATTAATAGCAAGCCAGCACACAGCTACTATCCCGGACAACCCCCCACGTCGTCTTAAAAGACGTTGGTGTCGAGACCTCCTAAATTGTAATGCTGCCGTTTAATTTCTAGCCTAAACATGTCATAGGGTCCTATCGCTGGATAGTTTCCCTACCCAAAATCTTCAAGTCACATATTTACATTGTTAACATATTTGCTTATTGTATACTTTTTTTTATGTACAGATTGTAAATCTTTTTAAAAAAATTAAAAAAAAGAAGTACTTACGTGACACTATTGTAGCTATTTTAGTAATAATAAAAAGGTTTTGAAAAAGCATTGTTCCAATAAAATGTCGACTATTCTTATAAAAAGTTAATTTATGCACACAACAAAGATTGTTAGGACAGTAGGATGGACATTTTAGTGTAATAGAATCAATTAATAGAAAAAGTATCTGTAAATATATGTAGGATAGTGGAACTTAGGGGTTTTTAAACGGACTAAAGACAGCGAAGCATAGCACCCGAAAATTGATTACAGAAGTATAAATCAACGTTATAGAGAAACATATGATGGTAATTATTTAGATTTTACTATGTTTTGATATATATTTTATTGTGTACGTGTAACAACAGCTAAGGTAAGGTGTTTTCTGCCGTCTGCTTGGCGTTATAAATGCATTATATGGAAATTGATGCAGTTAGGCAATTTGTACTGTACGAGTGATTTATTTTGAAATAAAATGAATTTACCTCAAGTACACAGTACAAAGGGTAAAGTAACTACATAATATAGGTAGGTACATATAATGACTTTACCTGGGCTTTGATCGGAGTTCACATCTGTCACTAAATTATAAGTGTTTCTTGATTTATACTGAAGATAAATGCACTTGTCCTCTTTCGTCAGTGGGCTTTTGGATTTTCCGTTCTGGTCAAATAAATACCAAGTCTCTTCATAGTATGAATACACATATATCGGTGTATTCAGGAGAATAGAGGCCGCGACAATTTCTGTTTCTGTCGTACAAACTAGAACACATGAACTGACGTTTAAACACATGTTTGGTTGAACCGACGTTCGCAAAATTGAATACACTTATTTCGACCTACCGTTTTGCGATGTCCAAATCAAGTGTGCGGCATAATTTTCTTCTCCGAGAAATGTCTTAATGCGTTGATCGAACTTGACTATCTGTAAAAATCAATATTATCATTGTCATTGCTTTTTAATTAAATTTATATATTTCAATATTGCAATAATCGTTACTTCTAGCACATGTAGTTGAAACATATGATGATAGTCCGACGTGCCGGACACCCAACAAGACAATGCTCTGTAAAAACAATATTCGTCTGCTCTAACTTCGACCGTCAGCGACGGATAATGGAGAATTTTCGCCGTTTGATTGCACGGTAGATATTTCACGAGTTTCCACTTCAACTGTCTACACTTTTCGTACTGCCAAAATTGATCGACGGGATTGAAATATCCGACTTGGCGTGTATTACTCGACCCGGCGGCAACCACTACATCGTCGTTAGCATTACTCGTGCTTGCGCCTGTACTACTTTGGCCTGCTTCGTGGCGAACATAAATTCGTTGAAACTCATTCCACATCCTAAAATCAAGGGATTCAGCAAAAATTTCGCCAGCAGCATTTGTCAACGGCACGGCATGAAAATGCCATAGACACAGTGATATCATGCAAATTCCCGAATACATCTAGAACTGTTGTGATTGTAAAGAGTAAAATATCAATTTCAAAACAACTCGATGCACCCGACAACTTCAAAACTAAAGTGTCGGGTATTCTCGCGCGTTTAGCGAGTTTGCGTAAGCTAAAAGCAAAAAACAAGACCACTGTTTACACATGTTTTTGAGATTGTTGTTATATGCCTGCGCAAACTAGAAGTACAAAAATCAATTACTTTTTTTCACTACAAGCCGAACGAATGAAAACCAATTAAACGCACAACTGAAGTCTCACACTTGAAACTTTGTTTCCATATTATCCCACGGTAACAATATGCACAGCTAGCACGACATACATCAGCAGCTGTATACTGCGCGTTACCTGTGAAACTAATGCCTGTTGTTTTTTTTTTTTTTTTGAAATTCTAACAATTGAAACGCTAAGGGCCGAATTTCGAATTTTGGGTTTTCTCGAGAGACCCAAAAACCAATTTTAACACTCATTAGGCCACTTTTATAGTAAAATAAAATTATGTTTCCTTATTACAATACGTTCCGGTGTGCAATATTCTAACATAATATCAAATATAAAAAAAAAATCATTCGATCCAAATTGTTATATTTCTCAGCCATTGACTATAGTTGAAAACTGAGTTTGTTATTTTTCAATACACCCAATTGATTTAAGATGAACACATGTAATTAGTTGTAGAAAACTATGTGTTGTACCCATATGTATGCTGATGCGATAAGATAGACATGTTATCTCATTTTGAAACGAATATTTTCTAATGTGTTCTCATCTGTACAGTCCCACGATTCTCTCATTCGACCGACAAAACACTAGTAATGGTCGAATAAAATATAGGTATAAATATATATTTTTTTTAAAGGTGAATAATTTGATTTAAAACCATACAACTTATTTTTCACATTTAAACAAGTGTTTCAGAAACACGTGTTCCATTTCTAGTTTCTTCCCATTTAATTATTTTACCAATATTAATACAATTATTTCACGATGATGATAATTATAAAAACGATTACTCTTCGAAAAATTCAATTTTTATAGTCAAGTTAATTGTAATCACTGTCAAGCATTAACGATATTGAACGTGACGCTACCGAGTCTATCTGATTGATTGTAATAAGCCTTAAAAATCTTAACATTTGAACCAAACCACGTTTTAAAGCGACCAAATAGATGTTCAAACCGTCGAAATCAATATATTCTGGTATTGTAATAATTGTTGTAAGCAGAGTGTAACCATAGGAGTAGCTATTATTGCGACTGAGCTCTGAGAATAATCAGCCAATTGTCGTTACAGAAAATATGATAAATCAAATTGCTACCGTTTTGTTTGTTAATTTTTAACCGGATTTAAAAATACTATACACCGACGAAGGATAATAATCGCCATCGTGTTTACTATACACTTGTAAATCGGCTGATTCAATATTTCAATAATAGTGCTTGATGGTGTTTATCACGGTGTAAAATGTAGTATGTTTTGGACCGATTGCGGACAATGATAACCGACTGAAGTTTAAGCCAGTCAAGTAGCATCAGCTCGTGTTGTCGAGTGGTGACGTAATATGTGTCAATTCGGATTTAAATATCCGACAATGGAAATCTAGTTGTAGCATTAACTTTACTTGCCTACGTTTGTACAGTGAACACATTCAGTATTAATATTTAAAACAAGCGTGCAAATATATGGGGTGAACAAGGGCAATGCTGGTCATAGAACCATCATTATTCCAGACCTTTAACTTGCAAATGATAAGAAATGATTCGGCTGGAAGTGGTTTTTCCAAAAATAATTGTGTATTTTCTTTACAAGTCGCTACATCAGACCCTGACAAAAATACACGACTTGGTCAAGCTTTTTTAACATAAATTCTATTATAACGAAAAGTATTTTTTTTTTTTTTTTTATAATTCATATATTAAAATGTTTATAATATATGCGTTATGCAATGTTTAACAATTAAACAGTATACTCAACGCGTGTTGTTATTTTTATTACTCGGGGCATTGATATCCGAATTACATTTCATCAAACCGTGGAAATCAAATACTTATATCAGATTAGTGAGTATTGTTTATATTATTTTATTATTAATAAGTCCTAACAAAGTAGTAGGTTTAATTGACACGTTAAAACAGGTGCTTACAAATGCTCGAGGAGGCGTTTAGTTTCAGCTATAGCAATTTTTTGACAATTTTCACAAACAACATAATATATATATAATTTTTTTGGACGACCGAGATTTTCCCCAAGTATAAAAAACCGTTTTACACCATACGTATACTATACATAAACCTATATATATATACATGTTTAACCTAACCTATGTATAATATATTTTATAGGTAAACAATATAGACAAATATTAGAGTTGATAATGATGACTCTACGACTAGAGTCTCTATAAACACCATTAGCACATCTAGGATATAGGTGTTAATCGTACTAATTGCTAGGACGAATTGTAAAATTCTCCTTCTTATGTGTACGTCATAGTTGAACAACCTGTTTTATGTAACTTGGCTAGTAACCTTTGTTTTCGAAGCCTTGTTATTTCAAATAATATTTTTAAAAAAACATGACTTTTGCGACCACTCGACTTGCGCTAATTTTCCTGTAAACGGCCAAACCAGACTCGAGGTTTTGACATTTTTCACCTCTAAGCACTAAGTGTACAATATCTGTTTATTCAGACTTCATCAATTTTGTCGGTTATTGGCTGTAGGTACGATAAATAATTAATTTTTTTTATTTATTTCAACAACTAGAAATAATATATATATATTGCAATTTTCTATTATGTTTACACAGCATTTGTATTTCATTATTATGTATTGTATATTTGCGCTAGGTTTTCGTTACAGTGTCATCGTGTTGAGATTCTCCATAATTATTTAGGTGTACTTTCGCTTGTACACTATTTCATAGCTTTTGTCTTGGCCGTAGGCATTACAAAATAATTAAATTTCTATTCAGGTTGGAGTAAATATCCCTTTGAATTTGGTTTCATCCTCATTTAGGTACAATACATTAACCAAAGGTGGTGTACGGAGTCAGTTCAAAATATTTGTTTAAAAGGGTAAGATAAAGGTAAAGGTAAAATTAAAATAGAAGCCTTTAGGTACACTGTCTAATTATTATACCTACTAGCCGATAATCGTTTTTGATAACGTTTAAACTTATATTTTTTTTTTTTAATGAGCAATACTAATTATACCAAAAACCTAATTATAGTATTTTTTTTTTTAAAGGCCTATAAGCCAGTGGAACTCCGAGAAACTTATGAAAACTATACTAAATTATGTTAAATTACGTTGTTAACAATATTAAACAGGTTTCAGATGCCGAAACTTGCCGAACACGAAGATATATTAATTTAAAAACTAATTAAGTAGTCTAAAATCCTAAAAAGACGATAAAATGTGATTTACGCTGGTTTTTATTTTCAAATAGTAAGAAGGCAGTCGATTTATAAGTTTTTGAGGCCACAGAGTTCAAATTTGACCTCAGATATTCATTAAACATACAATTTGATGTGCAACTTTAAAATTTTCTAAATTCAAAAAAAAATCCCCCTAAGTAGGGAGATGATTTCAAATTTGAATTTAGCGACCCCAAAAACATATAATTTGACCTTCTTTAATGTTTTTAAACCATAAATTTAGGAGATAATTTTTTTGGATCGCGTTTTTTAGATTTCACACCACATAGCCGTCATAGCGTGCCTGGAAATCGGCCAACAATCAAAACAGCCTCGCCAACAATCAAAATGTTAAAGTTACTTACACCGAACAAGCAAATAGAAGCCAATCATAAGATTCATCATTATTTTTTTACATTCTTTTTGCAGCAAATCGAATTTACGGTGAAATTTTCTAGTCCACGTTAATGTATATTGTAAATATAATATAGTAAAAATCTAAGTTTTTCGGTTGGAAATCCACATGCAAACAATAATATTATAATATCGTATCGCATAAGAAAAAGTAGGACACTTACAAACGATACGTCGTGATCGTTAGTGCATTTTTTTAGATAATTCACATACGCAGTTGTAAATTATAGACTTATATTGTAACGGTTTTGTGACAATATTTTTGGCTCAATATTAATATTAACTAACGCGCAAAATAATATATATTTTATACGAATTGTTTTTTTGTAAATACAGCTGAAAGTTAAACGAACGGCGTTTCCAAACGATTTCTTGGCAATACTTTCTTGGTATCCAAAAAACCAAACGACTAACTACATATATTTTGAAATGTTTTATAAAACAGAAAAAAAATAAGCCAAGACAATTAAATGTATACGTCCATGACTAGGTCGCAACGAAATGGCCGTTTTAAATGACTTGACAGAAACGCAAAATTCAACAAAAGTATTAATCCTAACACGACTTTGAAGATATAAATCATTTTCAAAATAGGTTATTATCTTATTTATGTAATATTTTTTTCAGTTTAGTTCATTCCCGTGTAGCAATATTTTAATTTGAATTAGTCTTGTTTACTCCAACACAGTAAGACGGTATGCCATTTTTTATAGATTCTCAGAAGTCGATTATTGGCACGCGCTGATATTGTTGTCTGGCAGTTAACATAACGTATAACATTTTTTTTTTTTAACGACAGCTGTGTTTCACGAGTCCTATTGACGTTATTGAGACAATGGTGTTTTTTTCGGTTTTCTGTGTTCGACATAATCCGCCGAGTGACGATATTATAGTTGAAAATTAATCAACACTATCGTCAGATCTGTAATAATAACAAATAAGAATTACATAAGAGTCTAGAATATAATATTAACAAAAGGAGCACTCGAACGAATGGAAAACACTTTTGATGTAATTCATATATATATATATATATATATAGCTGATATAGCTTGTGCCATACTTGAAAGCACAATCGAATTAAATTGCTTGTTATCGTGTTCAGGCCTATGTTGGTGACGTAAAACCGAAGTACTCGAATGTATTTGTATTTGTAAGTTAGGCGGTGTGTGCAATTATTTAGAAATTGGAACAATACTTCCAAGACAGATGCGTTGAATGGAGAGAGAGACTTGACAGCGCCATTTAAACACAAGCAGAACCGTCAAAAACGGGTTTTGATGGATGGAAATATTACTACAACTATATTTCTCTCTCGAGGTGACCACGTTTCACCTGTTCATTACACTGTATCTATTAACGATGCAACCCCGTCAATAAAACACTCAGAAATGCTCGAGACGATTAATATTTAAACCACTGACACGGTTGCCCTTAAATGCTTTTATATATATACTTATCCAGTAGGCTCCCTAATCGAGTATGCTTCAATTAGCTAGGAGACCTATAATATAGATCGTTCAAAACATATTGAAGGAGTACAAAACATAATGGTTTAATTCATAGGTTTTGAATTCGGGTCATATTATAAAATAGTCGAGAGAGAACAATCAAGTTGTATTTCATTTTTACATAAGCTATTAAACAATAAAGTAGACGACCCAAATACTGGAAACAAAAAATTATTTTATATCCCTCCTGAACAATACTGGAAAAATTATATTATGTTACATTCCCCCCAATGGAACATCTCAATGTCAAGTGGAAACTCTGTGAGAGCACTAGTACAGATTTCTTTCCTTATAATGTAAACCCTTTGTGAAATTTATTGTTATAAATAGTTGATATCAATATATTATTATTTTAATATACTATTGGTATATAATTATTAACGTGATGTGTTCGGTATTGTTTATTATATATTATTGTTATGTGTTGTTGTATTATTACATTATCATTTTAATTAGATCATAAGTAAATTACACCGTTAGCTTGCTCATAATAATACATTAGATATTGTGAATGGATTTTATAACCGTGATAAAAAATAAATAAACAACAAATATTGATATCTGTATATTATTTTATGTACATACCTACATCTAAGATGAATTAAGAAGCGAATTGTGCGAAAGGGGCAATTGTATAAGTCATAATTTCAAAAATTTGGCACCGGTCAGGTTAGATATTTTACAAGAGCACTATTAGTAAGTATAAGAGACAACATACATTTACCTATAAGGATTTTGATAAAAAATATATTTGCATTACACAGAGAAAAAGTTTACCTGTGCCGTGGCGTTTTTATTGTTTTCTGATAACTTAAATCCAAATCCAAAATCGTTGATTCGAAAAGTTCCATTTTATTTTCAAATGTTATTCCTCTGTGAAAACAATTAAAACAGTATTGATATGGGAAAAAACGCTATAGCACAACTGATAAATTTCTTCTGTAAGTACTGCTCTCACAAGTTTGTCCCTTGCAAAGCAACTTCGATGAAACAAATTTTATTTAACCTTTTAGAAATGACTGTGATGGTTTGACAAAAACCGTATACTATAAACTATTTAGTTAAAACTCTTAATTGAAATTTTTCGATAAATTGCCCGTACACAACTCCTTAATAAATGACCGACGATGTGAATTAACTAAAATTAGTTTCCAACTAATATTATATTATTATTATTATTATTACTATTATTAATACTATTTTTATAAAACACAATATCTTTGTCTAGAGTGCGCAATTATGCCCTATAATAATTCGCTCTGGACTAAACAAGGGGCCTCCTAACGGTCAACTATTTAATATTCACAGATAACAGGTTCGTTTACATTCAAATTTGATCACGGCCCACGTGAATGTACTATACGTGAAAACATTTTAGATAAAAAAAAAAAAAATTGTTTATACTGACATTATTTATATTGTTATCAAAAAAAAAAACACGAAGAAACAATAATGTCTGTATTTTATAATTAACCAAATTGTGTAAATTAACTGTATTATTAACTGAAAATGTTCAGTTCGAATTTTTAATAAATTATCAAAGTTAATATGTTCAATGTTATTATTTAAACAGTCGACAACTCGCGTATACACAAAGCGATATCTTTCTTATGGCATACATTATAAGTAGATAGGTGTTGGCGAACGATTTTTTAATTATTATTATATATATATATATATTTTTTTTTTTTTTTGCCATACTATTAATTTCGCGATAAGTACCACTCGCGCGCATTACCGCGGGTTTCGAGAGATAAATACTTAATATTTAATTAATTAAAAATAACAAAAGATTAATTCGATATTCTTATCGTTCATCTCTACACACCCATTAAAAAGGGACGTCCAGTTAGGACAGGCATGTTGTAATACACAGAGACTCCGTCGCGACCGGTCCGCGTGCAATAATAATTATTATTATAATACTTTTTTTTTATTTTGCTCCATTCGGTTAAATAAATATATTAGTAAACCGTTGTTGTCATTATCATTACCACCTCAACCGTCGACATGTTTTTGACCAACAATTTTTGGATATGTTTCAAAGTGGTAAGTTGTATTTCAATCACTTTTTATTTTTAATCCCTAAAAATGATTATTCCGTAAACTATACAGTCGCGTATTGATGAATATTTTGGTATTTTTTTTTTTTAGTTTATGACCAGCAGCGTCATGGCTTTCCAACAGTTGATCGTGGGCAGCACCATTGGGTTTTCCGCTATTCTATTGGCTCAACTTCATCTACCGGGATCGCACTTTACCGTCAACTACGACGAGGCTTCGTGGATAGGTATTTTTTATCAAATTAAAAAAAAAAAAAACATAAAAAATATATCTATAGTTTCATAGACTCAGACTCGGATTATTGAAAATAATACTATTGTATTACACGGTAGGGAAAAAAAAGAATAAGACCAAGTGGTGTAAGTTGTAACAGTGTTCTTTTTTTGGAAAAATCCAGTGTAGCGGTATGCTAAAACTGGCAATGAAGTTCTTGAGGTATGGAAAGGTATATGTTAGTAATCGAATCAACAAAAAAAAAAAAAATTTGGAGAGCTTGCATCATTTTACATATTATGTTGAGCTTAAACACTTGACATGATGAAACTGTATGGAAATTTGTGTTGTTTATTTACCTGTGTAAAATGAATATAGTTATTTTAAAACATTTCCACGCAATACTTAAAACAAAAGTATGTAAATAATCTGTATGGTGTAATCATACTAATATTAAAGGTAATATTCATAGTCAATTGGTAAACAAACTGTATGATCGTTGAGATGTTATAATAGCTTATAATAATAATATATATATATACATATAAAAACTGAAGAAAAATAAAATAAATATCTACAGTACAATTATAGAAACGATTACTGATTAAACATTTTGATTAGATTTAAACCTAAAAATGTTTAATATGATACGCGGTTATTTTTAATTTTAAATGTCCAATTACTTTTTAAACATAATTTGTTTAAAAAGTAATTGGACATTTAACGGATAAAGAATACAGCTATTACGATAATTGTTTTTAAATGATAATATAATTGATTTATAAAATTTTGCAATTTTGGCATTTAACAGCTTAAAATGAAAATTAGTCGAGACGATTGTTTGTAAAATAATATTTATAATGGCTATACGAAACTAAACTTATCTAACGAATTTAATAATGTCCAATCGCTAAATAAGCTTCGAATAATCATTGCATACAAGTCGTGGGATATAATATACAGAATGATTATTTTAGCACTAGTTTACACTTAAAACAATTACAATTTTCTAGTGTTTTTATAGTAGTAGCGTTGTTCTATTCCATAGTGTAGTACATTGTTAGACAATATTCAAATTTGTACCTTGTTTATTATTGGCTATAGAGCTTTTGAAACTTTTGAAACTTGAAAATGGTAACGTATAAACATTTAATTGAATTTTTAAACTAAGAATAATTCGCTGAACAAATACCGACTGAAAGAATCATCCGGTGTAATATAACATTATTGCTTTGTAGATATAATAATATGTAGTTGACAAATATATTCGAACCGCATGTTTGAGAAATTCGAGACGCTCGACTGGTATAAGATTGCCAAAGTCAATAATTGCCTTGCGAATAAAACTACACCTTGTTATAACACTGTTTTTTTTTTGCACTTACAGCCAGCCTTTCCATACTACCGTGTCCCGTGGGTTCGTTGATTTGCGGCTACTTGACCGACAAAATAGGTCGAAAGCACGCATTACAGCTGGCCTATATACCGTTGCTCGTAAGCACCGTGATCCTCTACAACGCCGAGACCGTGACGGCCGTCTACGTCGGTAGGATATTTGCCGGACTATCTGTCGGTAAGCATATCGGTGATATAAATAACAAATTTGGCTTCTTAAGGTATTCCTGTGAAAATTGTGCGAAATATCCATATCCATATGGGCGAACACAATCATACGGGTAGGTGCAAAAATGCACCTATTTCTATTCGGTTTATTGGTTGTGCCGTTAGCTGCTGTGTCGAGTGTGGAAATTTGTGATTTCCGATGGAAAAATATAACAATAATAATTGTTAGACACTATAATATACTTTATAGCCACGCGCCAACGGTGATTCAACACTTGTGACAATAATTGAGATTCCTAATCCCTCGGTTAACGCTCAGATAGCGCGTTGCGTGCGATACGATAGTTTAACATACCTATAATAATAATAAAATTTTAACTTTTGTGTACCATACTGATTAAGTGACGGCGGCGTTCATATGTTGAGATTTTTGTTCAAGTAATACACACACACACACACACCTATACATTGTCGAATTATAAGATTAAAAACGTCGGACGTTGTACGCGTTATTAGTATAATAATTATAACAGCCGGGTAAATAAGTGCTCGACTTACGGCGTAAACACTCGAGATGACCGAACCAAACGTCACTGAATGTTTTTCGCCTGGTGCTGATAACATTCAACTGTCGTGTAGGTTTTCACACAATAATCCACAACATTTTCTGTTGTAGTGTTGAATTATTTTAACAAGAAAAAGCAAACTGCCACATTTTCAATTTTTGTTTGGTTCGAAATGGTAAAAGTGGCAGTTTACTTTTTCGTAAGCCTTTTGCTACTAAATCGCCATAACATCAATTGTATGTGTCTGGTAAATATTTTAACTGAGTAGCTTGAAATTAAAACAACAAGCATCGGTTAATATAAATAATTGCAAACATATTAAAACTAAATCTTTAACATAATAATGTTAAAACTAATCATTTTGGGAGCGGCTTCAATCTTCAAATCGAAAACATTTCCTCAAAACTATGTTGAAAATGAAATTGAATCGTTTAAATTTGGCACCCGTCTTCCAATTTATATGAGACTTAGGACGCTCAAAGCATCTCTCCGAGCTACATATTTGAGATTATTATTTGTTAAAAACTTTCGACGCATACGTGTATTCATTTGTACGTATTGTCTGTTATCAGGCACCGGAGCACCGACGTACGCGTACATAGCGGAAACGAGTCCGACCAAATGGCGACCGCTGTTCTTGTCGCTGTTGGCTTTCTACGTGGGATTGGGCATGACCCTGTCGGCTGCGCTCGGCGTGTTCTTCCACTGGCAGACGGTGTCCGGCATTTTCGCCGTGCTCAGCCTGGTCGGGTTCGCGCTGCCGTTCGCCATACCGGAGACGCCCGCGTACCTGCGGTCCCGCGGCTGGGAACAGGAGGCACGCCTGTCCGAACAGTGGTTCGGTTTCGTGTTGCCCAGCAATCGCGAGGAGCAACAGTCCGCCAACGACGATCGGAAGGACGCCGTCCCGTTGTGGAAACAGATGACCCAGCCCACCGTGTGGAAACCCACGTTGGTGGCGTTGCTGTTTTTCGTGTGCCAACAGAGTTGCGGGTTCTACGTGGTGGTGTTCTACTCGGTGGACGTGCTCAAGGACTGCCGGGTGCCGATCGACGGCATGACGGCCAACGTGTTCCTGTCGGCCGCCCGGACCATGGGCAGCGTGTTCAACCTGCTGTTGCAGACCATGCCCAAGAAAACGTTGACCGTCATCTCGGGGCTGGGCATGTTCACAATGCTGTCGGCCATCACCGTCTACCTGCACGTGTTCGAAGACACGGACGACCCGCCGTTCGCGGGCCTGCTCATCTACGCGTTCCTGTTCTACGTGTTCTTCGCCATGTTCTCCGTGTTGCCGCTGCCGTGGAGCCTGTGCAGCGAGATATTCCCCATGTCCGTCAAGGGCACCATGAGCGGACTGCTGTACTCGGTCGGGTACGAGCTCATGTTCGTCGCCATCAAGATATACCCGGCCATGGTGTCCGCGTTGGGCATCGAATGGGTGTGGACCATTTTCAACGGGTTCTGCATAACCATCGTGCTGTTCGGCGCGTTCGTCCTGCCCGAGACCACCGGAAAGTCGCTCGACCAAATCCTCGAGAAATTCGAACACCGTCCCAGGCTCGACACCAACCGCAAACAAAGGGAAATTCCTTGAGCTTGTTTCCGCAGCAGCGGTAATGGCATTTTACCGTATCACCATTTTGCAAAGTTTACTTGCACGGCCGCGAGCCCAACGTAAGATACGCGACATCTGTCCCCGCGCCTGTTGCAATACCGACGGTTAGGTGTACATTGATTTTTTTTTTTTAAGTACTTAGCAGATAAAAATATTAATATGTAAGTTTTAAAGTCAAACTTGTTTTGTTTTGTGCATCTAAATCGTTAACACGTATAGATTAGTGTATACTCTAATTAGTTAGACTTACAAGAGTACGACATTACTTAGTTTTAAGACCAACTACGAAACGATACAAGTGCTTTTTTTTTTTGTTTTTACCGTATAAAGTATTTTTTGTTTAGACATTTAAGTATTTATAACTGGTTGTTTTTAAATTCTCATCATAAACGTACGCGCTAATAGCGCTAATTTTGTCATAATGTCATTAGACTATTATCGGATTTATGATGATTTTTATATCTTTATTTTTTTGCCAGAAGGGAGAATGCACGTTATATTATTATTTTATGTAACGATTATTGTTATTAGACTTGGAAAACAAGTATTTACACTGTGATAATGTAAGTTTAATGAGGGTTGACCGGTAGACGTGCAATTATCGCCTACATGTTAGCTATATGTAAATAGATATATATGTAAATAATATTAAATTTTTCTTTTTACATTAAAAAGTCAAATTGTATGGATAATTGAATGATTATATTGTTCGGATCCACGAGTATAGTAGTTATTAGAACAAACTTTGCGTTACTTAAGTTTGTTGTTTATATTATTTTGTTAATAATTTGTATCTTTAGTTATTGTCAAAAACCACCAATTTTGTACCTACACGTCATAAGAATATTGTACATTTTATACCGATTTTATTATTATTGCGTAATAAATAAATGAAACCTAATACTCATATTTCGTATGTTTACCTAGAGTCATATTATTATACTATATTGCTTAGTTTGGTAGCAAATACAGAGGGAATAATATTCAGGTAAAATCATTTCAGTTTTTGGTAAACAGTTTTTTTTTTAAACACGCTTTTCATTATAATGTACACAGTGAAAATATATGTATAGTTTATAAAACCCTTAAGAATATCCACTAGACTTATGTAAACATGCTATAACAAAAAAAAAAAAAACAATTTTAATACAAACAATAACTATAATAACGCATGAACAAAATCAAGAGTACAATCATTTCACCAATTTTTTTTTTTTTTACAGGACTTGTTTTAAATTATACATATCATCCCGTTTAAAAATTTGAAAGTTGTTAGCTAGATTATATTCCATCTGGAAGGGAGTGTGCAGTATAGGAAGGCAAGTGGAAAATTAAGGTAAATTTGTATGAGAATGTTTTTAAACAAATCAATATATATATTATATATTTGTAATTACATTTTATATTAAACAGATAAACGGGCGTTTTAGATATGCAATATCAATACGTTCGCGTAGGTTAAGTTAGGTTAGATGAAAGAATATGAAAGAAATACGGTAAATTGATATATCTATAAAATATATAAAATATTTGCTCGAGATTGATTTATTTAGTAAACATTACGGTGGGAACAAGAAAATACATTTTCGGTTACTTTTAGTTAGGTTTAAATATTATTTCTGGACACAAATCATTGACGACGTTATTACTTTTTCCACATCAACAAGAATGATAATTTTATCAACACAAACATTGAGTGACACATTTTAATTATTTTGAATAGGATCTGAACGACGGGGTTAAGCACAAACACGTGTTAACTTTACATTTGTCTGGTAAAAATAGCATTTCAACACATGCGAGCACTTGTTCGAATGATTTTTTTTTTTTTACAGACTAGGGACATTAGTGTACTCTCTAAATTCCTCGGTGTAAACGTGAAAAATGAATATTAATTATCGGATAAACGTTATATACTTACTGGAAAACATTGTGTCTATGATGTTTTACGTACATATGAAACGGAAGTTATAATAATAAAAGAAAAATCAATAGAAAAGTGTTTTTTTTTTTATTTATAACATTTTATTTAACTTTTTTTTTTTAAATACATAATTACTTACAAAAAAACCTTAGTCTATATATTACTATATGTATGTATATTATGTAAAAAAAAAAAAATACAAGTAAATTAATAAAAAAAAAAGGAACTTAGGGCTGTTAAACACGTTGACAAATACTTCGGGGATATTATAATAAATATTTTTTTAATGGCTTAAAGTCGGATCTCGTGTGTGTGTGTGTAACTGAACTGTTTAAACGGTGGATTTTGAAAACAAAAAAAAATAAGGGTAAACACCATTTTTACAAGTAATTAAAACAAGTTTACAAGTAAATCAAACTTCAGTCGTTGAATAATAAAAAAAAAATAAATTATACCGCGCTGGTACTTATCGTTTTGGCCGGAAAAGACACGGCCGAAAGAAGGGAAGGTAAGATGGTTTTGTACAAACTGACGGTGACAATTATACATAATAATATACTAATAATAATGACATAGTTCAAACTTAAATTAAAAAAAAAAAATAATAATAATAATAAGAAAAATGACCGTGTCTTGTCCGGTTAAAACGATAATAAAAACGGACGGCGAAACATCTCAATAATAAATTAAATAGCTAAAATTAATAATTCAAATTACAACAGCGCTGCTAAACGATATAGTAGTCGTAATGGTGATAATGGTGGTGTTCGTGTATGTGATGGTGGATCTTCTTGGACGCCAGTTTGGCGCGTTTGTACCGCTGTTGGTTGTTTTTGGTGTTCTGCTGCTGCTCTTCTTCCTGGGTCGTCGTCGTCGTCGTCGCGCCGTTCTTGACCGGCGGGGTAGCGGCGGCGTGCTGGTTCAACCACTTGACCACATGCTCCTCGACGGTGGCCGGTCCGCCGCCGCCGCCGCCGCCGCCGACCACGTTGCCGTACAGAAGCTGGTGCTGCTTCTTGAGTTCGTGGAGCGTGGGCGGCGCGTGCGTGACCGGCTCGAAGTCGTACGGGCTCCAAGCCACTTTGGACGGCTTGGCGGCGGCGGGCTTGGTCGAAGACGGCGGCGGCGGTTGCGGCACGACGGCGGTATTATCCGCGTTGGGACGACGCTTCGTCCTGGTCCGGTGGTACGATTCTGGCTTGTTTGATTTCCTGAACAATCGAAAAATAATAAATAAAATAATTAGAAAATGTAATTAAAAAAAAAATAATAATAATAATAATAATAACAATAACGTCTTGGAGACGGTCCAAAAAACGACGAGGGAAACGCGTTTGTTCTAAACGTGTGTGTGTAGTAATATTATTAGAGCCGGTGTCCGGGGCACACATGGAATTCCTCTCTTCACGGTCTAATGGTCTAATAAAGTGTCGTGTTTATCACTCTGCCGTAGACGACAACCGTCGCACTTGGGCCTTATTTACGGTTATTAAATAATAATAATAATACGATATTATTATGATGTTATTTGAACGATAATAAAACATTTTAAAAACCGTACTGTCATCACCGCGTGTAGCCCACACAATGTACGTCGTCGATACACAATATTATATTCTAGGAATATCTTAGACAACATATATATATATATATATGCCTCACCTTTGATTTTGGAAACTCAAGTTTTCCGCCAGACTCCTGGACACCATCTCGACCAGTTGGTCGCGCCTGTACCGCTGCGCTCCCTGTTTGACCCGGTGGCTAGCCGACGATCCTCCTTGGACGTACACCGGAGGAGGCGTACACGGCTGGTCGACCGCGGCCGGTCTGCGGTGTTTCTGGTGGTGGTCAGACTTGCTCCTGCGTTCGCCCCTTTGCGGGGTTTTCTGCTGCTGGTGGTGGCTGCCCCACGACGGAGGAGGAACAGGGCGGCAGCCGTCGACGACGTCCGTGGCCGACTGCCGGACGTTCAACGTCACTTTGACCGTCCGGCGTCCCGGTGCCGAAAACTTCATGGTCGTACCGTACATGGACTCCAAAATTTTCGAAGCGAGCCCCTCGATGTCCTGCGTGAAAAACAAACGAGAAAAAAAACTTAAGTAAAACCAACGTCGCAACAACAGTAACAACGACAATAAGAAGAGCACAATTGTCGCAAATGTATTATAATATGTTGACGGCGTGCCAACGAGCCAATTCCGTAGAACACCGCACGCCGCTATTAACCGACGACAACGCTCGTCTTAATTGGAAACATCAAAAGACTTACGACGGCGGCTGTCGCGTTCAGTCTCGCTTTGATTGCGCTGCCAAACGTCAGAAGCGGCAAATCGTCGTTATTATTTTTAAAAGCGACTTGTCCGAAAGCCGGCGACGTACTTAAGCTCCTAGCACGGCGGTCGCCGAAAACCCGACGGTTTTCTGTTAACTATTTTAAATTGCATCCGGCCGTTCTCCCCCCCCCCCCCCACCCGTTCCCGTTCCCGGTTAGGTACACAGGCGAGGTTATGTACTCACGTGTTTGGTGATTTTTCCACAACCGTCGGTGTCGGCGGACAGGGTGTATTGGAATTCCTGTTTGATGGGTATTCCGTCCAGAGATATGTAACAGTCGTAGTCCTGGGAAAACGAGTACAACGACGGTTATTATAATAACTATTAATAATCAAAAATTTCCAAATCGAAAATTTCTACTTACGTCGTTGGGTAGCGATTGGGGAGGTGGTGTTGGGGTGGACGGCGGCGATTCGCCACTCGAAACTGGCGGCGGCAACATGGGCCGTTGTTTCGGGACAACTGCCGCCGCAGCCGCCGTCGTCTTCGTTGCGGTTGAGTCGTGCCGGCGGCTGCGGCTGCGGCTGATAACGCATTCGTCGTCGGCGGTCACCGAAGACGCGTAAGCGTAATTGCTGTTGACCGTTTTCGAACTGGCCGAATCGATTAACGTTTCCATGCTACCTGTTTTCGTGTCCAGGATGCCTAAAA
This sequence comes from Adelges cooleyi, assembly GCF_023614345.1. NCBI lineage: Eukaryota > Metazoa > Arthropoda > Insecta > Hemiptera > Adelgidae > Adelges > Adelges cooleyi. The sequence goes on along the minus strand of NW_026096053.1, from coordinate 14,661,897 downwards.
AAAAAAAAAAAAAAATAATAAAACAGTGTCAATTAAAATCCACTTAAAGACATTAACATAATTTACACATTTAAAATATACATATTATTTTTTTTTTTTTTTGTCGACCAGACCAGAATCTGCGGCTTTGGTATAGACATTTTTCGTTTTAAATTAATTAATTTTTTTTTTTTTTATCTTGGTGTGGCACCGCGCGGCAAAACACACCCAAAGGACCAGCAGCTGCTGCTGCTGCTGGGTACCAGTTACGCGCGTCGGCCGCGCTTTGTTTTTTTTTTTTCTTATTCTTTTTCTTTCATCGTGGTTGTCGAGTATTATTCGGGGTTGTTGGACATTAGGAAAAAAAAAACACAAAAACAACAGAACCAGTTTGTCGCGTTACGCGCGCGGCAGCAACACACACACAAAACACAATAATAATAATAATAATAATATTTATAATGCGTGCCCGACAACAAGCGACGTACCAACGGCCGAACAATACCACTTTAATGAACGTAACGCGATTATACACATGCACTACAACGTGTGTGTGTGTGTGTGTGGAGGTGTATGAGAAGTGGAGGAGGACGCTAGAGGGGTCACGCAACGGTTTTCCGTGATGGCATATTATTTTTCATCCTTGCGCGGTACGCGCAATGGCTGGGGACTATCCCCGAGCCGGGTATGTATATATATATTTTTTTCTTATCATTCGACATGGGCGCGTATAGAGGTCGGTCCGTCGTCATCCTTATTATTTACGGTGCGTTACATTTCTTCTATATTATATTATATTATATTATTATTATTATTATTATTGTAATCGTCCGAGCACGAAAATCTCCCCAATGTTTTTTTATTTTTTATACACATATACCATTCCGCCATCCATAACAACCAAAGCGGTACTTCGCACCGTACAAACGTACATACACGTGTATGGTATATATATATATATACACGGTGCTGCTGTAGTTTTCATCGAGAGCGAACAGGACGGGTATAATATATTATTATTATACATATTATATATATATATATGTATACGTAGTGAGTGAAGGAGCGAGCGAGACCACGACGGACTGAGAGAACACGCTGGAACACTAAACAACAACACACACACACACGGTCGAGGAAACGAAACCGGTTTCGGTTGTCGGCGACGTAGACCGGAGGAGGTGAGAGCGGCCAACGTTTGATACTTACCGCCGAGCACATCCATCCGTCCGTCCGTCCATCCATCTTCTCGCTCCCTCCGGCCAACCTCCCTCCTCGTCCCGGCCCCGCGCCTCTTGCCCAAGTCACCGCCGCCGCCGATTCAAGTCTCATTATATTATACCGTATACGTGCGCATTCTCCTTGCCGAAGAAAAACAATAAGAACGGCCTTAAGAAAATAGAAATAAAACCACGTGCTATTTCCACGCAAAGCTTTTTCTCGCCAATTTTGTCTTGCCATTCGATTGCGATTGTCATCCGATCAAGTATTATACTTTTTATTATCTATATTATTATTATAATATAATATACATATGTATTCGGTTTGGAACCGAATTCGTATGTTAATAACACGTTTTCGTCAAGAGTATTGTTCTGGCCCGCCCGCCGCCCTCGTTTACAATCATCTGCGGGCAACGGACCGAGAGAGAGAGAGAGAGAGAGAGAAATAACGAGCGGCAACACACAACCAACGTTTCAGAAGAGATCCTTGGTTGAGATATATAATCTTGGCCTTGACTCTTGGCTACAAAGAGTACCGACAAGGCGGAGCCGCCGACATAACATTAGTCGCCGGCCGGCCGGTCGGTAATATTCTTTCTTTTTCTTTTTTTTTTCTTATACACATCATATATGTATATACATTTTTTCCCTCCTCTATAATCGAGCAGCGAGCGGCACATAACACATGACACGTCATTATTTTATATTATATAAAATAAAATACAAACGTATAATATAAATATATACATATATATATAAACGCGCGCGCGCTCTCGTTCATTCCTTAGGAGTTTAAACAATTTTTTTAATTTTTTTATTTAAATCGCTTCGGCTTATCATTAATCCGGCTCGTATTGTTGTACATAACGCGCCAGCGTCATAATAATAACACAGTGCCGACGACAGCTGCCGATTAAAAAAAAAAAAAGGATATTTTTTACAAAAACAAAACACACACACACACACACAATCCGAGTATTACACACCCTAACCTAACCGGACGCGTATACTTTCTTGGGGGGGGGGGGGGTGCTCGTGTAAACGTTATCAATAACGGCGGCGGCTATTTAATTATTATCAATATTGTAGCGTTGCCGGCGGCCGAACAACAACAACACACGTGTAATATTGGCACCGAACCTACTTACCTTGAACTAGTATAGCGCGAAAAAGGTTTCCCCGTCGGTATATATATATATATATAAATGTGATAACATAGTGAAAACATAATGATAATAAAAAAAACCAATTGGGGGGGCGAAGAATGTTCGGAATTTGCAAAACAAAAAAAAAATGAATATCGGTTACCAACGACCGGCCGTTGTTGTAATGTGGTTTATTGGGCCGGTTCTCGGAATGTCGGCAGATAAAAACGGAGCACGCGAGAGCCCATCATACGAGTTCCACGAAGTTCCACTGATGATGACCGGTGCGGTATTAGGTGTATATACCAACTACACTACTACCCGTTGGCACCCTCTCTTTTTTGCTCAAATATCCTCGGTCTACTCTATAATTATTATTACAAACCGAACGCGTTTAACGAATAATAAATATAATACACGGCGGTAAAATGAAATAATAATAATAATAATAATAATTATTATTATTATACCAAAACGAAAGCGACCGACCGACGAAGACACTTCCGGGGGAGAAAGAGAGAGAAAACTCCAAAAACATGTAAACAAAAAGGCGTGGGTTTGCCCGGTACACACAAGGAGACTCCGCCGCCGATATACATACAACCACCACCCACAAACATTCCGTGTTTTTTCCTATCTCATGCCGATTCACGGGAGACCCGTGCACAATAGGGCCAGCTGGATACTGCACATAGTGGTGCATATAATACAATGTGTACCTACTATACGGGGAGGTGAGCGCTGGCGACGACGATGAAAAACATTATTATTGTTGATGTTGTTGTTGTTGCCTGGGAAAGAAAAGAAAAGAGCAGAACAGAAAAAAATCCCATTTCCAAGGAAACGCGCGGGACCCTCGAATTCCTTTTGACGACGGCCGTACACAAAAAACCGCAGGTCCTCGGTGCGTGTATAATATCCCAACGTATACGGCCCACAAAAAGGACACGGCGAAGAACACACGGGAATCGATAACCGTTTGATTTGTTGCAAGTGCACAAAAGAAGAAAAAAAATGGTCCACATGTAATGTGCGTGTGCGACCGTTCCTTTTTTTCCCTCCCTCCCCCCCGCTCCGAAATACCTTAATCGTCGTAATAATGATAAAATAATATTATAACAACGCGTTATGATATTATTATTATTATTATTGGACCTAAACAAGTCGTGTTATTATTTTATGCGTTGGCGCAAAGGGTTAAGCGGCGAGGGAGTCCGTCGACCTCGAGGGAATACATGCTAAAAACGATGATGCTTAAATCAAGTACACACACACGGACGGTGTATGTATTGTTTACTAGGTATATTATTATTATTATTATTACTTTCGTTTTGCGGAGATAACCTCGCCGCCGCCGCCGTCGCCACCGTCGGCACAATCCTATTATATTATTATTATTATTTTAGTAGGCGGTACACACGACGGACTAGAAACGCGCCGCATTCCGCCGTGTCGAGCGAGATAATCGCCGACCGAAACAACCGTTAACGAGAGTCATAAAAAAAAGTAAAATAAAAAACCACCAACAAGTGTCGGTGTACAAGAGAGAATTTTACTGCCTAGGCCGCGGCGCCACACGCATACCGTGAAAGTCCCTTACAACGTTTTGGCGTACGGCGCGCGCTTTGGCCGACAAGAAGATATTCCCCGTAAATACCAGCTATAATATGGCAATGGATGATGTCGTTCCGGGTTACAAAATGTCGAGCCCTTATAGGAGACGAAACAGATTGATCTACTAATTATTGCGACATGTTATCCATAATAATAATAATATACGGTTTTTACCTGTGGAATATTTTCGTATCCACTTGAGCCATTCCATTTTTTTCGCGATGCCCATGAATCGAACGTCGGCCCGACGTACGGAATGACATATATCAAAAAAAAAATAAATAAACTAGTAAACTATTAAAAACTGATCAGTCGATTCGCGGTCACTTTGGTGTCTGGCGGACATCGGTAAGAGTTAAAAAAAAAAAAAAAAAAACACTGTCAATAACGCGTACTCGCGTCTCGGTTAGTGATTATATTTTAGCAGTGATAATGATATCCACAATTGTATACACTCAACACTCTTCTAAAAAAACGACCGGACGAGGTAAGACGCGTTCGACGCGTTCGAATGCTGACGGGCAACTGAGGTGGACTGGCGGCGGCGGCGTCGGCATCGGCATCGGCAAGGCGACCGCCTAGTATGGCATGACACTCGTTCATCCTTGGGGCTCATAATAACACATATGTATGTACGTATATATACAGAATGCCTGCTGTATGGCGGCTGCTCGCTGTTCCGGGCCAGGTCTTTGAAACGATACCGCTCGTTCTTTTCATCCGCCCCGGCCGGCCGGCCGTCGTCTCCGTATGTTATTTTCTCGGTCCATTATTACCCGGCACGTTTTGTACCATTCTTTCTTTTTTTTTTTCTTTTTTTCTTCTACTCCATTATTATTATTATACGTTACGCCAGCTTCGGCGAGCACACATACACACACACACACACACGGCCCATAGTATACCGCTGGGCATTGACGGTCGGCGTGTAACACACGGGTTCGCGCGCCGCAAGACCAAAAAAAAAAAGAAAACCCCTAAAGCAAAAAAAAAAGGAGAAAAATTTGCCCGTACAGCCACCGACGACACGACACCGAACGACGCGACGTGTAATTAGGCGTGTACAGCGTATTGTACGTATAGTAGGTAGGCCGCCCAAGGTGTACGCGCGCGCGCGCTTACCTACTACGCTTACCTTTGGACTTTGCATGCACACGACATCTTCGCAGGACCGCCGTCAACGGACGGACGGCGGACGTGGGATATTTATTTACTCTGCGGAAATAATACTATATCGTATATGGCCCACGAGGCATTGATACTGCGGCGCGTACGTGGGTACCTGTTTGTAACGTGCGTAAGAATTCGAGATAAGCGAAAATGGAAATCGAACGAAACCGATGAAACCCACGCAAAATACTTACATTTCTGTGGCCAGATACCTGTTGATTGTTGATTCATTCACTGATGACAATTGACTGCGGACAAGTGTAATTTTCCCTATTTTTGGGGGGGAGGTTTTTCTTAATAAGTTGGACTACAGATTTTTGAGAAAACTGTATAATGTTATAGTTCCATTCTAGACCTAACTTTGGACTAATTTTCACACTTTTAACCCTAAAACTTCACCTAAATAAGCGAAATTATAGCAAAGATACCACCCTTTCTAAGGGAAACAGGTATATGGTTATTTTTTTTTTGTTTTGTCAACGTTTATCGGTCGGTACTACACTATGCGTCTAAAAAATATTCTATATAAATTTACAACTAATTGTCGTTCATGCCAATCAAGTCTGACGAAGACAATTTTATTTTAGGCCACGTTTTACAAGTCGATCCGGCCACCCCGTCAAATTAATGGTTTCTTCATTCGCCCTACGTCCATAATATATTATAATTTAATATTATGTTACAGGCGTTCAATCTCGTACTTACTTGTATACTATTTTATCGTTATGCGAGCGTACCCCCCCCCCCCCCAAAAAAAAAATACTTTATATACGTACCACATACGAAAACTATAATTTTGCTTTTATATTATATATTTATTATCTTTTCTGTTGTCGTCGTCTTAATTCGATTTAAGATTACGAAATTAACGGGTGCGGTGTTGCTCAGGGGCCGAACCGACTGGTTTATGTGAGTGGTGTGTGTTCGGGAAGAAATAAAATTTAAAAAAAAAGGACGACGGAGGCTGGCTATATTATTGAACGAAATCATTGGCAGGCCGGGCTCGAGTTTAGTATATAGTGGTAGTAGCTAATTCAAAAAAAAAAAAAGGGTTAGCGACGGAGTCTTAAATTATAGGTTGTACCTATCTCTGCCGCCTTACCTATGTGTATATATATATATATATATGCACGCGTAAGTATGTATATTACAAGCATACCGGGTTCAATTATAATAATAACGTGACAGACGGATATACGTGATTCATGTGTGTAATAATATTATTATTATTATAACGAAATTTCGTGTCGGGTCTTGGACGGGGGGGGGAGGCGGGGAAGAGGGGGAGGGATGGGAGGGCATCGTAGAAGAAATATAGAAGATTGACCGTGTTATTATTACCGTCTTCTCCAAAGCCGGCCGACTCCTAATGAGTTTTTTTTTTTAGTTTTAGGTATCGTCCACTTATATTGTACCTATACAGGTATACCGCTTTAGCTGTCGCATCACATTAATTTTTTCATAGATAGGTAACACTCGTTTATTTTTATAATGTACTTACCTTATGTATGAATATCAAAAGACAATGCCGTTATATTGAACACTAGGAAGAGTAGGTGTATGGTTTTGTATATTTTGTCAAAATATCAAAACTAGCAAGGTTGGATTGACTCTAACGGGCCACTATATAAGGCATATAAAATCACAGTGACTACGAGTGGTCTAAGTAAAAGCATACAAGGACCTACGACTCAAGTCAGTACTTGTGGCCAATACAAACTCAATATTTATGCCGTTTCAAGTTGAGAGCTTATTTTTTTTTACCTATGTAAAACATTATGACAGTGCCCCGTTGCCTATGAATAACTTAATCCGACCCGGAAATCAATACCTATATTATAGATTATATCTATGTAGAATAATCTTAGCTATTTCTTTTTATTATTGAATACAATTACCGACTGTATTATTTTTAAAACGAACCGTACATGCAATATTATAATGGCTAAATATAGAATTTGCAGTCGATTTTATAACGCACTACAAGCGTCGTTAAAATGCAATTAGTTATAGATATAGCTGCTTCCAATTCAACGATGACTGTGCAGACTTAATTTATATTAAAGCCGTGTCATCGTTTATACCACGTACACGGCACACGAATATAAATTGTACAATTAACCTGTTATTATAATATTTATATTCACGGTGTCCGACCTTCAATGACATATATATATATATATATATATATAAATAATATTAATATTATATGGACCTGGTTATACATTGTGTTTTACACCATTTAACGAATAATATGCTTTCCTTTTTTAGATTTTCACGGGTCAGATTCAGCGAATCTTGTACGATGTCGTTGTACAGTGTATATGTAATTAGTTAAAGTAACGCACTATCTGGTTTTGTGTAATCTGTGATGGATACAACCATAATATATCGTGATCCGTTCTCCTCGGTTTTCGAGTGTCAGGGGAAAAAATGATCCTAAGACGTACACCGGCACCGTGGGTGTACTTAATTTTCCAACAAGTTAATCGGGCGGCTAAGGGTAAGTGCAATTCGGTCGGTGTTGTGTAAGTATAATAGTATACGTATTATCCCAAGTATATAATTAAAGGCGAAAATATGTTTTGCGCCCACCGATGTGATTCCTCAGAACGGTCAGACCCCGCGGTGGGGCGTTTCGCGTTAAGGGTTTTGTTGTCCTACAGAAACCTTTAAGGTTTGTAAGACATATTATTATTATTGTACATTGGGACCAACTTCGTGGGGCGTTTCTATCCCGACGATCCCGTGTAACGTTCCGGGAATCTTTTTCATAAACATTTCCATCAGCGCTTTTCGCGTGGATGCACATATTATAAGACCTATTAATCGATTTCGGGCGATTCTTTGCCGAGATGTGTGTTTTCGTTCCTCCGAAATATAACGGCTACGCTGAGAAAAACCAGTCGGCGAAAATTGCCGTCTTACAACAATAGCTGTCTTTTGTGATAACTATATTATTGAAATGTGTAAATTACAACACACCAATCAATGGTTCACGGTTGTGTGAAAACTATCAAAGACAATGTCATTGTGTAATTTCGTTTCCTAGACAATCGCTATCGAGCAGGGTTTAGTTGAAAAAAAAAAAAAAGAAGAAAATACTAGTTAACAAACTGTTGGTACACTGCTATACATTAAGTAGTATATATATATATATATATATATTACTACTTTAATGTTTCTATTGACATAAATGTATATTTCCTAAAAAAATGAATTACGACTCACGTGGTGTGAGTTTCGTGTAGGTAATTTATTTTAATAAAAATGATAATTAAACAATGAATGAAGTACTTATAGTGTAAAAGCATGGGCTTTATCGGGTTTTATCAGTGTATAATACAAAAAAACCGAGCTCTTGACATTTAACTCTGCATCAAAGGAAACTGTTATGGCGGTACCGCGTTTCGATTATGATAATTATCGTTATTTTCGCAAAACCATGTAGAAATCATAATGGTTTATATAATTGGACGTTTATAGTCCAACAAGTCACAGATATCAAAAAAAAAAAAAAAAATATTACAATTTGCAGAGGTTTCATTTCGCTATGAAAACGCGTTAATGATAATTTTTTTATAATTGCAATAATATTTTGCCAACCGGCGTTTTAAACCAACGACTATCTTATTTATTTATAGTAATAATTATCTTATTTATATATATATACATACAACACACACACATTTAAATATATTATATGTTTAATTGAGGTTAGCGTTAAATTATTTCTGTGAATCTGTAGAATGGTTTTTTGCTTATTTATTTTTAAATAAAATAATAAGCTATAAATAGATTAAAAATGTCTATAATTAAGTAAAAAACACAATTTACATAATGTAAAATCTATAATTGATTAGATACGCGAGCTGTTCGTCTATTAACAGCAAAACCTTTTAGTGACGTCAACGTTCTACGGATTAAGACTAGGTATAATGGCTTAAGTAATTTTTTTTTTTTTTAGAATATATTATAATAAGTTTCACAGTAAAACATACATCTCGTCTCGTATGTATTATTAGTTTACAGTTTGTGGCAACTGCTAGTTAATAATATTAATTTTTAATGGATATCATTTAAATCCAATTGGTATTAGGTAACCAAGTTCTTGAGATTTTTAATATTGTACTTTTATTGCTAGTTGCGACATGTAATAATACCATTTTTGTAATTATTGGTTTTTTCTAATATATTTTAGTTTTAATTGTGCCCTAAACCAGTACCTAGTTACCTTATATTTTTCATTAATAATACACTGGCTGTAGTTTTTATTATTAATTGTTTGATCAAACACGATGTAACTGGATGTATAAGATAATTAAAAATAAACAACTACAAATAGATATAATGATAACGTCGAGTTTACATTTCACTAAAATACAATTTTATCTCATCTAAAAAATAGCAATCACCGATTCCACTCAACCGGATGTATTAAATGTTATAATTTTTATAAGTTATTCCACAAGATTTGCCCGGTGTAATATACATTGTAAACAGAGTTGTGCAAATTTTTATCACTACTTACTATCTAATACAAATTTATTCGAATAAAACGTTATTCGTGTTTTCCCAAACATGTATTAAACTTATACATTTATTAGACATGTAGACATTTTGTTTACATTTCTATATTTAGTAAATGTAGCATATATTATTATATTTTATACGAAATAATGTTTTAAAAATAATTACTTAAAAAAAAACACTTCCAGACTACCTATAAAAATAATATGTTTGGGAATTATTCGAATGATTAAATTGGAAATTAATCGACTAATTTGCCATTTGAATAAAATATCATTTGAATAATTATATTTGGAATTTTTCGAATCGTTATTTAATTATTCGAATAAAAAAATGATTTGAATAATTATTTTCGAAATTATTCGAATAAAAAAGTATTTCAATAACTTTTACTTTGAATAATGTGTTATTTGGATGATTTTAATAGATTACGTTTTAATCGAACGATGCATCGGTTTGTAATAAATTAACTATCATATTTTCAGCTTCGGATCGAAACCAATATCTTCGGTTCATTTAGATTATCTTTATCGCTATGTAGATAATTTTTTTTTTTTTTTTTTTTACCCAGACCAGGCTAACTGTTTAGCGTCTATCCGAGGCGGTGCTTGTAAATGTAGTATTTTGACTTGTTATAATATAATTATTTTTATTTGCTTTTTATACTATGCGATAGTATTCTACTTGGAATCTTTAAACGTCTTTGGACGTTGTCCATCTTACACAGTGCGTTTCGCGCGGTTCATACACACTCTGTCTATCCGCAACCTTCAATAATTGAAATTATCCATACCCGCATAGGTAATATTGTACTGGTAGTACACACACACACACACATATTATTTTATGTATATATTATCTACTCTCATATTTTCTTACATTACCTAGCTGATACAGGTGCCCGTTTGTCGGTGGCGGCGCATATCCACGACAAGAACCACACACACTTAAGACGACTGCCCCCGCCGGTTGGGGCCATTACACACGAACGAGTAGGTCGACCAGCTGCAGCAGAGTTGGGCTTTTTACTTATGTGTGTGTGTGTGTGATGTTTTCATTATTGTCGATAATTACAGAGCGGCTCGTAGCACAAACGACGCCGCCGCCTCTACGCGTTAATACTCTTTCACACTTCCCAACACCGTGTGCCGGGTGTACCCATTATACATATATCATTGTACATATATATATATATATATATAATAGTATGTATACTGGTAGATATAACTTACCTACCTAAGAGCATACAGGGCAAGATGTCGAGCATCTTACGGTTAGCCTTAGAGCTTTTACACAATAACAAAACCCCATATGCTCTCGTAGGCCACGTTAAAAGTCGATTGGTTTTCAGCACTTTTTCTGATTCCGGAGATGAACAAACGAGATGCTTTTCTATTTTTCGGGTGTATTTGAAATAGAAAAAACATACATGCGTCTGTGAAATGGTTACATCGCTCATACGTCCAAGTATAAAATACAAAATATTTTAATAGATACAGTTCCAACATAATATTTGTATGCATAACATTCATAGTCAAACTTACCAAAAGTCGTACAGTTTAATTACATATTTGACAAGTATAAATTTAAATTACTTACATTTTTATAAGTCAAACAAAAACTAAATAAATTAACGTTTTATACCTATTTAATATTTGTATTACAGTAAGCTTTTAAGAGGGCCGTTGTAGGGCAAATTTGACTAGCTTTCTTTTTAACAATTGTTTAAAGTTCAATTTTGTTCTGTTTTTAATTACTTTAATAAAACCTTATTTGATTACAGCAAAAAAAAAACCGACAATATCCGTCGTATTATTTTTTTTTTTTCAATTTTAACAAAATTATAAGATTACTACAGATAAAATAGGTTTGACCGAATATAATATTGAAGTAAAATAGTGAGAGAAAAAAAATTGACACTATAATTAATAATATAGTGTGATAAATAAGTTTAATTGCCTATAAAGACTCCTCATTAATGTAGCAATAATAAATGTACGGTTAGGTTTTATTCGAAAAAAATATGTCAACAAAAATTGCCTATACTATGCCCCTTAATAATTAGGGATTATGAGGTATTTTCTTACTATACGATTTCCGGCCACTTGATGGTTAATATTTTTTTAGTTTTCTTTAAAAAACGCATTAGCACGCCGTCCTATGTACCTGGCCCGTTATAAGGTAGAAACTATAAAAAATATTATTATACAAGATATTCTACCCTGGACCTCGGCGACATCTTCTATGTGACCTTTGCAACTGTCATATTTTTTTATCTCGTGCCCGGATCACCCTTCCGGGCCGGACCGTATTATGATAGTGTAAAAAAAAAACGTTATTATTAAAAACGTATATAAAATAATATAATATGAACAACGGAAGGAACGTAATAATATATATATATATATATACCTATAATATATTGTGACGCCCAAATGTGTATAATAATAATATAGCTGCCGCCGCTTCTGTGGACCGTTTGCTGTAACAACAACAACAAGAGATTTCGGTAAACGTCAAAAGAACAAAAAAACCGAACCTAACCGAAGATAGGTGTGTGTGTGTGTGTTTTTTTTTCTCGAATAATAATCGTTTTGCCACGTGTTAGGCCAATGTCAAAGTGGCCGCCGCCGACGATTATTACTATCCGATTGTGACACGGCGTGGTCGGCTCTCCCTTTGATGTTTGTCCGGTCGCGCAGCTGATTTTTTTATCATTACACCTATTATAAACGTTTTAAGCGCGCACACGGTAGGTATATAATACGGTTATATGTATACATTTTTTTCCCCGCCGTTAAGATTTCGTATGAAAGAACAAAAAGAAAATTTTTTGTAAAAAAATACCGGTGGCACGCGCTCCTTGCAACTGCAGCTCTTGCCGTCGTCGCCCGAAAGAAAGGCCGCACCCGTTAAGTGCTAATAATTATTATTACCGTCTACGTTCGCCGACACAAAGTAGGTAGGTAGGTAGGTAGGTACCCAATTATTTTTCCAAAGATAAATTCAAACAGATATTTTCAAAAAAGGATAACGATTCTGGTCTGAAAACGTTCAGAATTTGGAATAACCGATAGCTCAAAATTTGATTTTTTGCTACAAGCGGTCCCTTTTCCATTTCCGCCTCACGTATCATAATATGATGACTGATGTTGATGTTCATTTATTGGAGTATCGTAACACAGATAAAAGTCTAGAAAAAATATAATATTCTATACTTGCACTGGCGACGGCAGAACTTTTGCAATAGGTGGGCCAGACCAGGTCGAAACAATTATAAGGAGGGTCAATACTTCTACAATAATACTTGACAAAAAGTCCAGAAAAATAGGTGCGGATAACACATTGAAAATAGGGAAAAAAATATGAATATAATATAATTTATTACTTACAAAAATTAATAATTAAAAAATGTATATAAATGTTAGGTCAATTAATAATGTATTTTTCGACTGTTGATCTTTGTAATCTATTGGATAATACAACTATATTTATATAGTGATTAAACATTTTAAGTGCTTAGATTAAACTTGCCACTTGATATTAGAAAACCGCTGCACTGGGAATTTTTCTTATATATTGTTTTGTGTGAGCGTTTCCATAGCATAGAAGAAACAAGTCTATGTTTTATAGTGTAGATATAATTAATTAATTAATTAAAAATTAATTATTGCGCACAATTTTTTTCAGTCTTATAAAATACACTATACACAGTGTACTAAAAATTGTTCACATATTATGTAGATATTCGGGAATGCCTACAGGCTTCACTAATGAAGTGAACAAAGATAACTTGTTCAATAAAGTAAACACAGTTTTCAACTGAAAATAATAAAATAACCGAACATATTTCTTACACTATACAAAATTGTATGATAGAATTACATTTGAACCTTTTGTCCGTTTTTTTTTTAGCGGACCTTTGTCCTTTTTACCCAGGACTTTTGTACCGTTTACCACTTGACACATTGTATTATAGTAGGACCAGGGTCGGTGCAAAAACCAAGAACCGTTAAAAACATTACCGGACGCTATTATCGCCCATGTAAATAATCTATGTACGATTAATATTTACACTCATTGTCTACTATACAATGTGTTTAACATTGTACATTTGAGCTATACAATGAATAGTGTTTATACGGATAACAGTGTCCGATACAAGCATTATAGTGCGGGCGTTGTGTTAACAGTAAATTTTGAAATGCGAATTAAATCAACAGAGAAATTATTGTTCTACGAAGTTTGAACTTTGTAGTTTATTATTTAAAACTTATCAGAAAATAAATTTGTTTGCAAGACGTATTGTATAATCATTAGACATCGAGTTAACAATAAACAACGTTTTATTTCAAAACCATTTTAGCGTTTTGAGCAGATAAAATCCTGTAGAAAACTCAAAAAACGAAAAAAAATTAATTTTTTATGATTAAAACTAAATTTATATATTGATAAAGACTAAACTCATCAACCGAAACTAATTGGTTGTCTGTAAGAACTAGATTAATCCTAGCAAGTATTATTTATACTTGGTTATAGTTGGATCGTTGGATATATCAGTTGTTAACTAAACGATAATATAATTTGTGTAAATACCAATGATGGTTTATATATATTTTTTTAATTACAGACTATTTTATTGAACTGATAATTACTCTAACGCGATTTGATAACAACAATAACGTTTATCGTTTTTTTTTATCATATAACACGCCGTATTATATATTATTATACTATTATGTATAAAAATAAAACAAATCCGGTCTCGACCTTTTTACACGCTTTTGTTAATTCTATCCGATAACTGGTGAATAATCAACAAAATTAAGTATTTATCTAGTAGCGGTATGAGATCAAAGATGTCATAGAACATCTGTTGTGATGTTTCATAACAATATAACTAACCAGATTTGTCGGCTCCTACAATTATCACATCCCACATATCAATATTTTACAAACTTAACGCATCATTGCATAATCCAGTCTAGACTATTGGCCTGATCTGAAAAGTTCATGTTTGTATTGGATGAAATATAATGTTGTAGTCTTGTATAATTAGATCTAAATTAACACGATTAAGTCTAGTACAAAAATACATTGTAAACAAAGTTTTGTGCTTGTGGGGTCAACCTCAATGCTTTAACAATAGCGCAATACCAACAATAATCATTAAAGTTATAAAATAACAAATCTCTCTGCAGCATCAATACTGTAATCAGGGTTTTCTTTTTTTTTTTATGAAATGGTTTAGCAATTAGCTGAACACCATTTCTAGAACTATTCCAAGACAATGAAATGACCTTTGAACACTTCTACTTATGACCTATACTTCTCCTAAACTTAATAGTGTTATTTATTAATTAAAATAATTTTTAATTACCTTTATTAGAAATCGCCACTTCCATTATAAACATGATTACGCGGAACAAAAATGTTACAATGTAATATACTACTTTATACTTCTTATACTTATACTTCTCTACGCTATTTAAGCAACTTAAAAATCGTAAAAGTATTAAATATTTTTACAGTTTAAAATCGTGTACCCAAGTAAAATATTTTTGATGAAAATGTAAAAATAAAATACAACACCAAAAAGATTAACTACTTTTGGATTTCGGATTTGTTGAAATCCGAAAATCCGAAATCAATTTATATTTAAAGTTAAGCGTTTTTTTTAAACATTTTTATTGAAATATTTTACTAAGTACACAGCTTTTTATTGTAATAATATTTAATACTTCTAAGACTTGTTAGTGGCTTAGTGTTTTTATTAAACACGGATTTTAGTATTCCCCTCACTAAGGTTAATCCAACGGCGTTTTGAGTCTAAACAACAATAGTATGTTTTTCTATTTATCTATTTATTTTTCTTAGGTCGGGTAAATATTGCTATTGGCGGTATTCAATTTTTAAATACGCCGAGGTACGATTGAAATTAAAAATATACTTTCCAGTGAAATATTATTGTATTTTACATACACCGTTGAAAGTTATGCTTGTATTTAATATTGCAACGTTCCACGGCGTACCTGCCTATAATTATCGAGGGAAACGTTTATACATGAAAAACATGTTATTAAATAGATATTTGCCTACCACTTACCTACCACCTACCAATACCTACCTACCCATGTACCTTAAGGTATAGGTATATGTTTCACGGGCAGAAACAGGTGGTACATTGGCACTCGCTCGACGACGACCCACGGTGGTGTTGTCTATTATACAAGTGCGGTTTATGTTTCTTTGATCGCGTTTCACACTTCTTGTACCTACCTATTATACCTTGTTGTATACATCATAACTTGTAAAGTGCCCCATGGCTATAGCGTGTGTTAGTCCTACCTACACCGTTGTGTGTGTGTGTTATATGTACCGCATTTGTGCGCGTAGCCGGATCACGGTTCGTAATAAAGAAAAAAAGAGCGAATCGAATACAAAAAAAAAAAATATATATATATATATATATACTTAGAAAAACGAAGGGGAAAAAAATTCCTCGGATTTGGTTGTACCTAATAATTTATATTATTCCCCGTTATACATATTTCTAGTATTATCCACCGCCGAAATAATAATAATAATAATAATAATTAGGCAGGTTTAAAATATGCAAGAGGCAACATTTGAAGAGAAAAAAAACTAATAACCATAAATCGTACTTAATTTGTCGTAAATAACATAATTTTACTTAGTGTATTCGAAATCTGGTTTAAGAAATAGGCATAACTGCAGTTTAAGTAGTACAAGTCGTTATGTTTTTATGTTCGTATAATTAGCTTGAAGTTAAAATAGTTTTTAATGTAAATGTTGTGTTAACGCGTTTTTTTTTTTTATTAATCTTCCCTATCCTCTAACGAGTTCGTTTACATTTCTCAAATAGCATATTAAATAATTTTTATTTCTATAATACCTAAGTATGCGAGTATGAAACAAATACCATAATATCATTAGACATTTATAGTCTTGTGTTGAATTTAAGTGTCTTTGCTCACAATATTTTTAAATTTTAAATGACAACGTATATAATTAGCTTTTTAATTTAAGAATGATTTACTGACAAATTTAACCAGTTTTGAATAATTATTATTTTTGAAGTTGAGAAATGCTCGCAGATAAAACTAACTCTATACTCTCCACCCTTCTTATACCGGCCTAAATTTTAAACTATTAGTTCAAACCTGGTTACCGACAAATCAACATTTTCGGCAAATTATTCTTAATTTAAAATCTCAACGAAATATGTACGTCTACGTTACCGTTTAAGTAGTCAAAAGTTCAATAAAGAAACACCACAAAATTGCAATTATTTCAAGAGTAAACTAGTAGGGCGTTAAAAAAGAGACTTCTTCGACCACGTGCGGTATACCTAGAGCGTGTCGCTTCTTCTTTGGATTGTCATTTGTCAACTGTTCTTATTTTTTTTTTGTCAATGAAAATTCGTCTGAAACACACATGTGTGTCGTCGTCGGCGTTGACTGTAAGACGTTCGAATTGGACGTGGCCGACATGTTGTCGCATTATAAATCGTGTACCGGTGAAAATCAATTATCTGGATAATCGTTTTTGTGTGGAAGATCTTCTTCTTCTTTTTGGGTTACCGAAGAAACGGGCCGTGTTTCCGTAAAATAGAAATCGACTACCGCCAAGCCGTGTGCGGCTTAATCTTTAAGGTGTGTCAGGCGGCGACGGCGGCGGCGGCGGCGGCCACTGTGCGCATTCAATACTATTCCCAGCCATATCTATCTATGTATTGTATATAATATAATATTATATTTATATATTATAGTCGTGCACTATATTATTTTGTATTGTGACCGGCACGTAACGACACCGGGTGACATAAGGATAGTAATGATGTAGTCCGGTTGGGCGCCTAAAGAAAAGCCCCGAACCGAATGATTAATATTGTCTTTGGCGGCTTGACAAACGCATTAATGGAAACAGGAACTGTGTAATCCAAAAAGGGTCCTTGTATTCCTACTGCGCGGCTAAACCACTTCTGGAGTAAGCTCTTCGCGCTGTTTGACGCCCATATTATATACATACACATGTGATATATTATTACAGTACAGACTCTGTGGGATTTCAATTTCGGTCGGCAACGTTTTACAGAGACAATCGATAAGGTATGAGTAAGAGGTTCAGCAGGACATAGACCTATCGCTAGTAAACGATACTATATATATACATTGTACAAAAATGACCCTGCAAATGGAAAACCTGACTGGTTTAGATAAAACTTGGAATGAGCCTATAAGATTGTACCTACTTTGGGAGTTGAATGGACGGAACGAGATAGTTTGGTCACACGTTGAGTGTAGCCTGTAGGCTGGTGAGTAAATAAGAATAACAAAATATAAAAGAAATAGAGTTGAGGGGTTAGCCAAAGAAGAAATAGTTGGACGAGATAACTAAAGATATGGTTAGGCTCTGATTGTGGCCGGTCGACTCCGTTTGTATGGAATAAGAAACTTTTAAAAATGTTTGTACCTAGAGGAACTTAAATACTTATATTTACCTCAACATTTTTTATCGAATATTGCCTATCCTTTGGCCCTTTCCCTCGAGACAAGAAGATAATGTTAGATTTTGAAATTCGTGTAATTATTTTGTTCAACATCAATCGTATCATTTTTTACCTTAAAGAGGTTAAACCGTATGTGTAATTATTGGCATATAATTCGGCAATTTGCCTGTTAACCGGACAAGAGGACAATAACCCTATTTTAACTTTACCACATAGGTGCTTTTGCTGTAACATCAAAATTAAGCTAGTCACACCGGTAATCGCCGTTACGACGCCATATGACTTAAGATTAGAGGATTTACACACATTAAGCGGAGACGCCAACATGTACTTGTATCGATTACCGTTTTATATCACTTGTATATAGGTATACTTAAAACTGTCCGACAGAGAGACACGGGGCGTACTACCGGTTACAAGACGAGGCAACGTCTATTAATGCCACCGCCGCCTTTGTAATTATTATTATCATTATTATTATACCTATGTCTTATACGGTATACCTATCTACTTCCTTTACTTTGGTGTTTACACCACGACGATCAGCTGCCACTGCCGCCGATTTCATTGGAGACGCCACCGCCCGTCGCTATCAGATAGAGCGGTTATCTGATAGACCCGGCCAAGCCTATATTATGTGTGTATACATACACAGAAAGTATACATATTATTTGAGAACTGCGACGACCCTTTTCCGCTTCTCGCCACGGGCTAGTCACTCGAGATTTGTTTTATTATTATTTTTTTTTTTATCAAAAAACAATAATAATTTTAAGAAAAAAAAAAAACACCAAGTAGACCCGGCTCAATGGGCCGAAACTAATAACACTTAACAGGACGACCAGACGGCGGCGGCGGCGGCGGCCGTGGGGAACGCACAAAGGAACTGCCGGCACCAGTTTGACATTTTTCCGGTACTAGTCTCAAAGAGATCCGATGTCGCCACAACAACCTTTGTTGATGGTTTGTGTTTTTTTTTGTTTGGAATTTTACAATTTTTTTACAGTTTTTCTTTTCCCGGTCGCCGGTTAAATAATAAATTCTGACAAACATATTTTTTGAAATACTTAGGTTGTTATTTAATTGTCTGTTTCCGGCCGGAGGCAAGAACAACGCGAACATATTTTAAATACAATTATAATATTATTCATTTATCGTTTTCATATTTTATTTGCTATAAGTTTTCAACAGAGATGTACTTACTAAAATTGTTTTGACTTTTAAAAGCAGAACGAATAATTTCCGACCACAGCTGTCTGCAAACTCTTCAGCATTGCGCATTAATAATTTATTCACATAGGTACACTTTAATTATTGTTATGTTAAAATCTCTATTTTAAGGTGAGCAAAAGTAATCAGTTACCACTATTACATTTTAAAAATGAAACTGTATGTCTGAATTAATAAATAAATAAAAATTCGTTTTTATTATTAACTATTTTTTTAAATTAAAATCGCTCATTATTATTAAACTCTTTTTAGGAGTGTTTTTTTTGGTATTTTTAGTTAACTGTCCTGAACACTTAAATGAACCACGATAAACATTTGTTGTATAATACAAGAATTTTAATTTTTACATGCGTGCATTGTTGAATGAAATGATTTCAGAGTTGGTTGGTTAATCTAACCTACCCTTGTACACCAAATAAGGTTTATTTAACTGAAAAAAAATGTCAGTCGGTTCCTACATCTACATATTATGAATTTATACATATATTTATTTACATATTTATTAAATATCATGTTCTGTGTAGAGACGTATATGAGTTTTTAAAGCTAGTTAATTTCTTATTTTAATTACAGTATATTTATTGACCTTAACAATGCCAATAAATACTTGCTTACGAAGCCACACAATATAACTTAATATTTATAATTTTGTATATTTAAAATCATTTGCTGTGTTGCAAAAATCTGTATTGGTTCCATAAATCGTGTTCGGACCAATCACAGTGCTCTAATTAATTAATTTAATAAAAACAGCCTATTGGGACCAATAAAGTTGTGTGCATTACAGCAAATATGCGTAGTAAGTTTTGGCCGTATGTCCTCCTGTTATCACTGATAAGAATGGGTCATTTTTTATCACAACTCCTGATCACCAATATAATTTCTTATCACTAACCTAACGCCATATCTACACCCCCTTATCACTGATAAGAGAAGCTAATCACTGATAAGAAGGTGTTGTTTGCATGCTGTCTGATTTTAAGGAGTTTTGTATGGGCAATATTTAAGAAAAAAGAGGTTTTAATACAATTCGACGATGTCAATCAATTTACCGGTTAATTTGTATAAGCTTCCAAGGTATTTTTTTAAATTTTAATCATTTTTCCTATGAGTAGAAGCCGTTTTGGTTTGTTTTAGAGCAAAAAGCCAGACAAAATTTCGACTATATAGAATGGTCCAATTTAAATTTTGCAAAGAGATTTGAGTTCTTCGGTTACATTCTGAATTGTATTTAAATGTTTCACTTTCTTGTAATTAAATTAATGAAATTTGCAATTTTTCCAATATTAAATCCCGATTTTTTACACAAATTAAAAATCTGTTTCTTATATAACCTAGTAAATTTGCACAAAGAATTTACAATCAAACCTGTCTTGTATACGTGTTATACCTTTGTAATATTTCATTGGCTCATAAGTGAAATACATTAAGTCAATAATTCAAGTTTTAAGAAATTTGTAGATAACATTATTTTTTTTAGTGTTATGGAAATAATAGTTTTTGTTTTTTAACAGATTTTTATGTTATTAATAAATTCTTTGGAGTTTAAAATTTTTGTTTCGAATTTTTTTTTACATTAAAATTAAATTTAAAACACTAAAATAATTAAAAATGTTAATTAAAATGGTGACCATTAGTGGATTTCACTTTGAGCCAACGATTTTTTTATCTTCAACCGAGTGACCGATAAAAAACTAAGAATTTGAAAACACTAAAGTACGTTGACTTCTTAAACAAAAACTTGGACTAACTAGTCGATGACAGCACAATCACGAGGCGTTTAATAGGTATAGGTATTAAAACTGACATTTATTTGTCATTTGAAAATACAAATTATAACAATATTATTTACTTATTTCGTCGCTGATAAACTGTATAAGGTTTTTGAAACGCTCCTGGATCTCCTCGTCCAGACTTTGTCTTTCCATCATCGGCGGACTCTCGTTGTGGTCGTCTAATTGGGTTTTTCCTTCTTCTTCTTCTTCTTCTCCACCTCCTCCTCCTCCTCCACCACATTCTTGTGGGTTTTCCATGCTAGGTTCGTCGTGGTCGCTGCTCCGGACGTCCGGGTCCGACGGTTCTACTTCCGCCTTGTGCAGGGACTTGAGCTTTTTTCTTTTTTTCATTTTTCTTTCCAGCTTTTGCACTTTGAATTTCACGTCGGCGATGCCTCGGACCACGTCTTTGAGTACAACGTTTAACGTTAATATTTTGTCGGTCAATGCTAAATATTCCAAACCGTTCGAATGGGACATCTCAATACCGGCGACGAATGTCGTTATCATAATAACTGTCTGCGACCAAAGCCACTTGGTTGTGTGTGTGTGTGTGTTTTATAATGAGTGTTCAGCAATTTCGGTATTAACAAGAATGACATTAGAGAATAGCCGTTAGTCTTGAATGTGCAGGTATTGCGCCACGTTAAGAAATGCACGGTTTACTATTTATAATATATATATATATATAAAAAAAGTGTTTTTCAAATGCTGCGTTGACATATTAGATTACACGAGACTTCAGCTCCTTCCTTTTTTCTTTTTTTATTAATTAAGCCGCGTCAATAAACGTTAGATTCTTGGTCGTATAATAATAAAAATTATAAAAAATAATAACGAGCCATCCCCATGTCTATTTTTTGCCTCGGTGTACAATATTTTGCAAGAAGCATACATATAATATACTAGGTAAGTACAATATATGATATTGGATTAGGCAAATCGTAGAGGGACACAACCTGCCATATTAGTACCCCAGAATAAGCGTACAGTAATAGCAGAGCTGATAAAGTATTGTTTTTACAATAATGTTTTTTTATTTTTCGCTTTTTGTGTCTGGACCGATTTCCTGCCGGTTTATACTGTGCTTTAGTCATTTTTTTTTTTTAAATCACGGCGCTTTGGATAGGCAAAAATCATAAAGCTATACAATAATATTATTATTGTACCACAGCGACGACCGTCGATATCATAACGGCAGCGCTCTCTGCTGGTCGTCGGCGGTACCTCGGGCGGTCTTGGAGAAACGCAACAAACACTGGCCCCGAAAAAAATTAAAACGGTTCGCGTTTAGGTTCGGTTCAGAAATATTATAATATTATATCGCGTATTTTAAACGAAAATAATTTTTTATTTAAATAATTAAATTTGATTGATTATCGGCCACGCCGCGCACGGCGGCCAACCCGGCAGCTGCTGCCGCGTTATCAGTTCAGTGTTGTAACGGACATTTTTGTTTACGTGTCTTCGTTCCGGTGACGTGAATGGTTTGAAAAGTTAACAACAAAGCGGTTAGGCAACGAAAGCAATTTTTCCGTCCCCAATACTTTTTCCATCCAACGCACAGTCACTGCCAACGAGTAGGTATCGTGTTCCGAGTAGTAAATTATTATTGCTCCTGTCGTGTAACTCGATTTTCATATTTGTACATTTATCCGTAATACTGTTTAATTATTACCGTTCGTTAGCTCGTACACAAAAACAAAGTACGTTGTGTGTGTGTATGTGTGTGTGTGTGTGTGTGTACACTTGTCGTATAGATAATCTAGGTAAGTGTTGTATTTTCAGCTAATATGCTCCTCTGGGGGACTGTGTGATAATTATTTGTAAGGTAACAATGATATTCTTATTTTCCTTGCCTAACCGCTCTACGTTTTGTTTTGTCTGGTGCTTTCCGAGATTTTACATTGTACACCTCAGGGAAATAGCGCCGTAGTGGTGTGTGTGTGCGTGGACACGGCCGTTAGAATGTCGCGTTACCCTACGCTGTGCAACAACGGTTACGAGCTGGGCCGTACGATCGGCACCGGCGGCTTCGGTAAGGTAAAATTGGCCACGCACACTCTGACCGGCGAAAAGGTGGCCGTCAAGATCATGGACAAGACCAAGCTGGGCAAGGACTTGCCGCGCGTCAAGCTCGAAATCAGTGCGCTCAAGACGCTGTCGCACCCCAACATCTGCAAACTGTACCAGGTGATCGAGACCGAAACTCATTGTTACGTCGTCATGGAATACTGTTCGGGCGGCGAACTGTTCGATCACATCGTCGAGAAGAGCCGGCTGAGCGAAATGGAATCCAGACGGTTTTTCAGGCAAATCATATCGGCCGTATCGTATTTGCACGACAAAGGCTATGCCCACAGAGATTTGAAACCGGAAAACGTGCTTTTGGACAAAGACCAAAATCTGAAACTCATCGATTTCGGCCTTTGTGCAAAACCACAAGGCGGTATGGAAAGTCTGTTGTTGACGTCTTGTGGATCGCCGACGTATGCCGCCCCCGAACTCATTAAAGGTGTAAAGTATCATGGATCCGAAGTGGACATTTGGAGTATGGGTGTCATACTGTATGCTTTGTTATGTGGATGTTTACCATTCGAAAGTGATAACATCGATGAACTCTTTAGGAAAATCATGAAAGGTAAATATGGCGAGCCAGGCTGGCTGTCGTTGGGTAGTAAGCGTTTACTAAGACGAATGTTGTGTGTAGATCCATTACACCGTATACGAATTAAAGAGTTAATTAATGACCCGTGGGTCAAACTGGGATTCGGCTGTCCGCCACAGACTTCTTCTTTGAACGGTGATCAAATAAAAGACAACGAATGTCTGGATGTCATGAGTCAATATTACAATATTGACAGGGACGTCTTGTGGGAACGCCTGTCCAAATGGAAATACGACAGCGATAGTGCCACTTATTTATTGTTAATGAATCAGAAAAAGTCTGGCGATCCAATACGTTTAAAGAAAAAAGAATTGCCCAAGCCTCAAGAATATGTTATAAGGAGACCCGTGGCTTTGCACACTCCTAGTCAAGAAAACCGAAGGGTTGTTGGCCGTGCAGTCCGAAGAAAGTTGGAAGAAGCGAATCCGACTATACCTACAAAAATCAAACGAAATTCCAACATTGAAACTCCACAGCAAAGCACCTCGACACAAAGTAGCCCGGGCGGTAAGATACTTGATTCGCTCGAAAAGAAATTGGGTTTTGATCGGGTTAGAAAAGCTCTTACTCCACGGCGTCGAAATGTTGCTCAGCCGCAGAGAAAACCTGAAGTATTGAATTTAAAAAAAGACTTGTGTAACATATCGACAACGGTGTGTAAGGATCCGGAAAAAGTGTTGGACCAACTAGAAGACGCGTTGGTTAAGAAGAATGTAATTTGCACAAGAAAGGGCTTTGTGCTCAGAGGCAAACTGAAAAGCGACATGGATGAAAAGTTAAAATTATCCTTCGAACTAGAGATCTGTATGGTGCCTTCAATGAACAAAGATAATGGATGTGTTGTAGCCATCCAAAGAAAGCGTCTTAAAGGCGATTCGTGGATGTACAAAAAAATATGCGAAGAAATTCTAAATTTTACTGCAAAATGTGATACAATTCAAGAATAAACAAATATTCGTTTATATCTAACTGTAGAATTATTTTTATTACTATTATTTTTTTTTTTGACAATATAATATCTTTAAGTTGTGCTTAAATCTAAATATTGAATTCAACAGAGTTGTGATCGATTAAGTTATAAAGTTTAAAACTATAATTTGGCTATTTCAAGTTGACAAAATTAATTTTTCGATATTTATTATACTGTATTCTGTTATGTGAAATATTTAATTATTTTGAAAGTTGACTAACGTGTAAATATTAAAATAAATTTTACGCTTAAATTAATATTTACTAAAACATAAACCAGGGTTGCTATTTGTTAGTATACACTCTTCGTTGTTATGCTATGCCTAAATTATAATACAAAAATTTTTCTAAAAAAAATTAATTTCTATACAATTATTATGATAGTATTTAACTTATATATTCCAAGCATAGTTCTTTTTTTTTTTTTTTTCATTAAATTTACATTTATTAAGTACAAATCAAAAGTATTGTTTTTTTTTTCTGTTACCGTTGTATACGTTATAATTAATATCAGTATTTATCTGTAGCTTGTTATATATATATATTACAATAAAATATAATTTGTGTACATAATAACGTCGTCAATAGTTTTTCGTTATTAATATATCACCCTTCGAAACGCAATATTCAATTTAATATGGATAACGCTCACTATTAATTGCTCTTGCTACGCTAAAAGTAATCTTTACAAATCGGGTTTGATTGTAACAAGCAAATTTTTCAATAGTTTGTAAGAGTTGGTTTGCGTTTGAAGTGTTTTGCTAATTTACTAGAAAAAATCATGCTTTTTTTTATGTTTTGTCTTACAAATTTATAAAATGTAAAAAACAATGGGTGTGTTATATTATTTATATTGTACTATGTTTAACAATTTTTGCTGTATTGTTGATTTGACAATATTGTCACAACAAATTGTTTGGACGCTAAGAAATTGTTGGTATTTTAAGGTTATGTTTTTAATTTGAAAATAATGATAACATTATCAGCCGTTTTCAATCATTAATTGTTTTGTTTCTCTTCTGTTTTTCAGGATGTATTCGTTAAGGTCGTTTTTAGTTGTTGCGTTTATGCTTTGCGCTTCAATCGAGGTGTTTTCCCAAAATGCTGCAGACCAACGAGCTAGACTGTTGGTGTCCAAACAAGTACTAAACAAATTACTAGTCCAGGAATCCGATATCTTAGTCAAAGTACGTATACCGGTGTTGTACAATTATTACGATAATTTATTCATCGTGTTTTACAACGTTTTCAGTATACAATTTACAATGTGGGTAGTGTGCCGGCAACAAATGTCGTATTGCAAGATAACGGTTTCCCCGCAGAAGCGTTCGCCACGGTCAAGGGAAATCTGAACATTAGATTCAACAGGATACCGGCCGGCGCTAACGTGACCCACGCTGTTGTTGTCAAACCTCTTACGTACGGCCGATTCAACTTCACTTCTGCATTGGTTCAGTACAAGCCATTCGAAAGCGCCGAAGAACCTCAATTCGCCATTAGCAGTGAACCCGGTGAAGGATACATCATCAGCTATGCCGAATACGATAAAAAATTCTCTCCTCACGTGGTAAATAATATTTTTAATCGCTACGAGTCTTAAATTTATAATGCTAAAAACGTGTATAATATGTATATGCAAAAAGTGACCAAGTGTAAATTTTCTAGTCGCTGTCGTTGTCGATAGAAATGTCACCAAGTGTAAATTGATATACTCAAAGTAACCCCAAGAGAAAATTTAAAATGTTATTTAGGTTTAAAAAAATTATTTAAAAATCTATTTTTCTTGCCGTAAGATGATTAAAATGTGATTAACTAAAAAAGTAATAATTTCTCTGACACTTTCAGCACGATGGCGACAATAAAGAGTGTAGTAAGGAAGTTATCTAAAAGAAAAATTGTTATATTTTTTTTCGATAAACAAAAGAAAAAAGTGGTCTATGGTTTTTTTTTATTTTTGTTATTTTGATGTAACAAATAACGACAAAAAAAAAACATAGTTTCGCGAAGCAAGCCGCCCAAGCTTGCTGACATTTACTATAACACTGATTCTACACAAAGCTGGCCGAAAATTTATATAGCGACAATACGACTTTTTCAAACAAATAAACACTTATAGAAATATTTTGTTTGTGATGCAGTTTTTACGCAAAACATATTTCTACTCAAAACTTTATAAAAGATGAAAAATATATATTACATTTTACGCAACTTCCCTATTGTTAATGAAATATGTTTAGTTATACAATTTGAGGTACAACATTGTATGTACTCCTTTGAGTATTTAATTGTTTTTAACAAGTAAAAGTGTTAATTAATTTAAAAGAACAAGTAGAGAAAAATCAATTTTTTTCTTTTTTTTTTTATTATTACGCAGTTACTAATATTTTTTGCATTATTGCATTATTTTTAATTGTTTCATCATTAAAATTGTATTTATTAATTAAAACTAAACGATATACTAAAGCTGTTATTTCAAACATAATGTAAAAAAAGATATAACAGTGTAAACGTGTTGTCTAAGTATGTAATACGCAGAATATACAAAACAGCTTCACTTACAGTAACAATGATAAGGTTAGGTTAATTGGTGTTGCCACAGAACAACGTTTTATAAGTTTTTTTAATTTTAAGGTAGTTCTAACAGAAAATCCATTAACAATTATTATTGTTTTGTTCTATTACACTTTTATCATTAACCTTAAATAAATAAAAAAATCTCTTACATACATTAATAAAGTAACATAGAGATCATGTTGTCTACTATTAGTAACCGCAATATATTTACGTAAGGAGTTTTGTATTAACATTTGATGTTTTTTTTTATTTTTAGATGGATTGGTTGGCATTTGCTATTATGTCCTTGCCGGCAGTGGCAGCTCCGTTTGTGTTGTGGTGGTTCAGCAAGAGCAAATACGAATTAATTTTGAAACAAAAACGTGAAAAAGTGTCCAAAGATTGAATGAAAACCCAATAAATAAAAAAATTTGTAAATTAATATTGCCTAATTATAATAATAAGTTGAATTTTGTGTTTAATGATTTTTTTATACGATTGTTCATGTTTTGTAAAAAATCGCTAAGGATTTTTCACTAATTTAATTAATTAGAAATAGTTATATATATATATTCACAAATCTTTATTCATTAATATTATAAAAATGAAATCTAACATTTATTTCCTGTAAGATAATATACTATGTATGATCTCCTTGATTTTAATATTTTGGAATTTAATAATAATTCAGTTCTCTGATGCGCCTCGTAGCTTGTAACTGTCAAACTCGATGTTAGGATTCAAAATTATAAAACCTAATTTGACTTTATATGTATAAGCAAAAAATACATAGACAAATTTGATTTCGGTTGAATGGCCAACTTAACTGAAATTAATAAGAAAAAATTAAACTTTAGAATTATATATTTTTTAGTTGCTTCAAATTACAAGACAACAATTTGGGTTGTAAATAATTTTTACATTTATGTTATTTGTATTTTATCTTTATTTTTTTTTTTAATTTGGTCAATAGCTGTTTAGAGTAATAATTAAAAACGATTGTTATTTTTAACAATTTTTAGACATAAGGTTGTTCCTGAAAAAATGTTTTTCTAAAAATTATAATAAATAAACGTCTTTATTTCACTTATATAAACACATTACAAAACGCTTTTCGGTTATGTATAAAATTCATTATTCATAATAATATAATATAATATAGTTATTATTATAAACTTTACAATATTACACTTTGGTAACAATAAAATATGTTAAAAAAAAAAAATAAACAAAATACTTAAAATCAAAAAAGTAGGTACTACGCGTAACACAGTATAACATTGTCCGTTGAATGAGAATCGTAGTTGATATTCTTCCTGTGACAAAACAAAGCGAAATGTAACTGCCAATTATTGTGCATATTTTAATATTATTACAACGCAGTTATTAAGTGGAGGATGTAGTAATTTCAACAATTTGTTAGAACAACTATTGTGTTTTTTAATATTTTTTTTATACAAGCAACAGAGCTGTTATTTCTACAGCGATTTGATCAGTAATCATTCCAAGTATAGGTACACACTCACGTTCAAGGACTGCTAATGGCTTTGCACGTTTCGCGAATTTTCTTGGGCACCCTTCTGCCTATGTGCAACGCCACTTCGCCCAGTTTGATCTCTTTGAACACGGCGATCGCTTCTCGGTGACTTAGCCCGTGCAAAGGTTTATCGTTTACCGCTAAGATTTCATCGCCTGAAACGGAAATTGAAAATCAATCAAAACGTGTACAATTATTATTACTACAAACACGGCACAGGGATCCCGTCTCTGAGTAGGCGTTGAACGCATGATTTTGCAAAAAAAAATTGCCTATACTCTACTCCTTAGAAACAGCTGCGGTGTCTGATGAGAAGACGGAGATTGCAGTAGAGTATTAAGGGGCAGAAGATAGGCAAAAATTGAACTAGTAGCCGTTTTCGACGTGCCTACTAATTTTAAGGGAACATACATTGAGTTTTCCCGGTTATAATATTTCTTCCAGTTGTTTTGCCCAGAGTTAAGGCGAGAGTGTTAAATCAAGAGTTCGAGTTTGCCAGAGAAGATGTTAAACACCTACAAAAGGTCAATGGGGAGGTTTTGTTGTCGGTCAAAGCTCTCAAGGTGGTGTCTCTGTGATCAAGTGCATCATCGATGCAACCGTTTTTCATAAATAATATGTCACGTTTAGAATAACAATATATTATAACAGCAGCGCTGTTGTGTGTGTTAAAAAAAAAAAATCGTCGATTGTGCATCTCCGAATAATTACTATCTATACCGTGGCGGTGCCCATAATTGTTATTGACCTTTTTTTTTTTTTTGTGTATATTAATATGGACGTGCGAGCCGCCAAGATAACTGACTACTACGGGTTCGAGTGCATGAATAATTCATATTGCGCAGATAACGTGTGTGCATTCACAATTATTATTATTATATATTGTATTGTACACCAAGATAGGCGGTATTGTTGTTTTTTCGTGACTCATATTTTTTTTTTTTTGGACGCCAGTCGTCGACCGGGCAAGACGAGACGTGCAAGTAGTAGGTATCTATTAATATTTACTATAATGGTGTATTTATCATAATATGTATACGGTGGCAGAATGGCCCAACACCGCAGGCAATGCACCTACTGCCGCCGGACGTTGGGCATGTCATAACGGTTGTTGTAAGTGCATACACGGCACTGATATTGTGCGTATACCATTATATATGTATGTCTAGGGACCGAACTTTGCACTTTTACCCTATTTGTTTGTGTGTCGAGTACTTGGTGTAACATAATTTTCCCCGCAATCAGCCTCCTCACCTTCTTTTAACGACTGCAAGTCGGCGGCCTGTCCGTTGGGAAATATCGTCTTCACGTAGATGCCCATGGTTCCTTTGGGCGAGTCCGTACCTCCCACGATGCTGAAACCCAGGCATTTGTGCCCCGGACCTTTGTGGAACTTGACCGTCATGATTGTGAAACAAGCGTCCTTGCCGCCACCCCGGGGCAACGTGTAGAAACAACTGTTGTCGTTGTTGTTTTCCTGATTGGAAAAACAAAAAATCAACGATAATAATTATTATAATTGTATAAATCGCGTGTGGGTTTACATGAGAAAAACAGGCCAAGTTGGACGAGGTTTGGTTAGGTTAGGTAGGTTAGGTTTGGTAGGTTGGTTAGGTTTGGTTGGGTTTGGTTTGGTTAGGTTAGGTTTGGTAAGGTTTGCTTCGTGACGCAAATTTTCCTAAGAGTTGAGTAGGTATAATAGTATATCTATATTAGAAAAAATATATAATATATTTTTCCCCTCGAACAACTTACATAGGAAGGAATTTTTGTACTACAGATAAACCGCGCCCTGTCACTTCAATTAGTATTATGTTTTCATGTTCATTTCCCCCGCTCTTCCCTCTATCTACAATCTTCTCCCCTAACCACCCCTCTATTTGTCATTGATATCTTATCGCCTGTTTCTTATCGGTAGCCTTTATCAGCTGCTGCTGTCACACACCACTGTTCTCTTGTCGCTTATCCTTTATCAGCCGACTTCATATCAGCACTCGTAATCAGCTGTTTCTTATCATTATCGAGGAGGTCATGTTAGGTTAGGTTAGGTTTGGTAGGGTTTGTTAGGTTGGGTTTGGTGGTTTGGTTAGGTTAGGTTAGGTTTGGTAAGGTTTGCTTCGTGACGCAAATTTTCGATAGGCCCCCCCCCAGACATCAGACATAATATACTCATGACTTGAAATGAAAATCATCAAACATCATGACTACCAAACGATATTAAGATTAGGAGGTAAAAACTTATTTAGTTACAAACGAGACCCCCCCCCCCAAGACCTGCAGAATGAAAAGCGTGGCATCTCTCACTCTCTCAAAACACATAAGATCGCTTCCCCTCACGATTTCCGCTCCTCGTTCGGTCTGGTTAGGTCAAGTCTTCGACGGGCACTTCTGGCAGAGGAAAAGATCAATAACCGCCAAATGTGTGTACACAGTCAGGTACACCATTCACGGGGGAGCCGTCAGTCCAGAACATGGTGCTACAGTCTACACATGTAAGAAAGTCAAGAGAAATGGCAACTATTGGCAGACTTCACGGGAGTCTAAAGTCAAAGGGAAGTGTCATTCTGTGTGGATTCAGACAAATACACAGACGACCCAAAGCCAAGACTGGATAACGGAAAGTATGGCATCATACATGTTGCTTCCTCTGGCCGAACCTTTGGAATTTGAGCCAGGTAAGAACAATTCTCATCGGCTGAGAACGTCGATGCATTGTGAAAACGCTTGATTTGCATGACAATTCGGATGCTTTGGAAATTGCAAATGACAGCACACAATGTGTACACAACATTAAAATACAATATAGGATGCGTGTGACCGGGGCAAAGGGCGATTCGTCTGCCGAATTGGGTGCGAGGACACGCTCCAAGACGGGAAACGCGAAGGTCGACCCGACCTGTGTACTATATTATTAATATAATACCATCCTATACAATGCCCACTAATAAAATAATAATTGTGCACACCACACAGGTATTCGCACCGTGCGAATAACCCAATTATAATATCAGACTTTGTGCGAGTCCAACACAGACAAGTGGAGGCACCGTGTAAATAAAATACACACTCTCGTGCATATTAATATCGTTCCCTGTACACCGATAGAGTCTGTGTGCTAACCCGACGAATAGTAGATATTATTATAATAATAATAAATAATATGCAGTGCGTTGCGCAAAGTGTAAAATCGCAGACAAAAATAAAAAAAAAACCAGATAGTGCATTACTTAAGAACAAATTGGGAAAACAAACTTTAATAACCTCAAATCAGTGTGGTCAAAGAAATGTTATCAAGCGCCTGTTATCACCATCGACCTTCGTTAATCCACACAGATATATATATATAATACAGGGTGATCATTTTATCGCGAACCACTCAATATCTCATGGGGTTTAATAAGACATTTTTTTTTCCTTCGTATTGTTTTTATACGATGTGATCTCAATTTTTCACAATTTTTTTGGTTTTTACCCAACTTCCAACTTAGTTTTTTTTGGGTAAAATTATGTTTTTTTTTTTTTTTTTAATGATCACCCTGTATTATTAAACTAGATTGCAAACTCGTGATAAGAACTGAAGTCGACGTCTGCCATTTTTGTGGGATTTATGTGTGTGTGTATAAAATAGTATAGAATAATATAATCAAACACAAAAATAATATAAAATAATACTATATATTATTACTGTGATTTTGTGCTATCGACTTAACTTGTAATTGTTATACACAGTGATAACAGTTATCAACATGTGATAAGGTTTGAATTATATGTATAATATATCTATGTTAACTACTTGTTATCAGTAATTCTTATCAGCTTAAGTTATTATTGTAAACAGTGTATACAATATTTTCGACACTATAATATTATTTGCCCCCGCTGCGTTAAGTTTGAACCAGTTAAAAATCGTTTTTTGAAAATCTATATTATTTCACCGTGGAGTGTGCTATGTGGTTTTATATTTTATTCTGTGATCATAACAGATGTATATAGGCTGTCAGTAAATAACCATTATGAAGAAAAGGATCCGGACTCGGAACGGAGGTGAAACGATTTACATAATTTTTTATGTTTTTTATTAGGTATATTTTTTTAAAAATATTACAACACTATTAAATTGCACTGTTTAATATGCGCACATACTCTCCGACGTGAAAATATCATTTCAAAAATTAAGAATCCAGTACACATTTCTAAGTTTAGATAAGATAAGTACTGTCGCTAAAGTTTGGACGGGGAGAAAATGAATTTGAATAAAGCGCACCGGGGACCGTTTTTTTTGGACGACACCTTGTGCGTGTGTCGGACGTTTGTATAATATTGTATTATACCTATTCTTTTTATAAATATACATTTTATATATATTAAGGCAAGCATTGTTGTTCATAACGCGACGCTTTGCTTTTCCATCTACACACACACACACACACTGTCCACGCACGATTTATAATATTGTTATGATTTAATTTCCGTTTATACGCCATTATCAGCCGCACGAGTTTTGTTTATGGTCTTTTTGACGTTGTAAAATTGTAATGTGATATGTAATAAAATAAAAAAACACATCATTATTTAAAACCAAAAGCTAAAAAAGACCTTTGGCGGTACCGTTGGCACGGGGTCAACAAATTAACGTCATCTCAAGACCATCTAATTGGTGGCCAACAAGGTTTGAAAAAAAAAAATAAGTTATTAAACGTTTTTTGGAAAAAAGAGAACGCAGAGTTTATTTTGACAAAAAAATACAAAATATGAAAATTTATATTGAATTAGAAAAATAAGACATGACCGACATGGAATTTGCCTTTTTAGTGATTTATTTAAATGTCTATAAATAGTAGTTATTTTTCATATACATTGGCCCTAATTAATTTTGTTGAATAAATATTAATTTTCAAAGTTGTGGTGTTCTTTTGTGAACACCCTGAGTTAACACCTAACCTAACCCCTAACCTGTATTTTGTCTAAAAGGCGACAGAAAACGTTTATTAGAACTATATTTCGATACAACGTGAGACGCTCTTTTTCTCCAGAAAATAATTGCAATTTTAATTCAATCGAATACAAAGTAGGTAACTTGTTTAAGTTTAGAATAATTAGCTGACGATGATAGTGTTAAAAAACAAAAACTCAATTTATACTAAAAGTTGATAAATTTGCTACACGAGTATTCACCTCAGTCCTCACCTAACCAGCTGCTGCTGTTGTGGTTAGTACCTAACCACTCCTTTGACAATGCATAATAATAACGACATTATAGATTCCCACGCAGCTCTGCGGCGTGGCTGTTACAGAGAATTATTCCATAATGAAATTTTAATCAAATTTTAACACCGCCGGTCTGACCTTGGACAGAGTTGTGCAAAGTCTTATTCGAATGACTTTTACTTGACTTATTATAATGTCTTGGCCAGATGATTATATCTTAGATAATGTTTCATTCGAATGATCACACAACTTGTACACGTGATTAATCCAACAATCGAATGCGTGAAAAATGTGTACTTGGACAAGTGATAATAATTTGATATCGTTCTGGGAATTCGACCCAAAACCACTTCCAAAGACGGAAACGTATGGGAAAGAGTAAAGACCGACGATAAATGATACTACTAATATGGGAACGGCGATTGCGCCGCGGTGATTACCTGGTCGTCGCGTCGGTGACCGTTGGCGCTGTTTGGGCCGCCCGTGACCTTTTTGTCGATGGTCCGATAACCGTTTCGGCTGACCCTGTTCGGACCGTTTCTGTCCAGGGCTGCGGCGACGGCGGCGGTCGGCGGCGTCCGGGTCCATTGTGACGATTCCGGTATGGCGGGCAGGTCGTCGGCGACGGCGGTCCGGTAGGGCGGCGTCCGCTGTTTGGCGTCCGGCGGGTCGGCCGCGACCGGGGTGAACGTCAGCGACGTCGGGCCGTAACGCGCGAAATCGTGCGGCACGGCCGGAGGATGCGGCACGGCGGCGGACACCGGGCCGCCGATGCGGAACGAACCGCCGGGGCCGTTGCGGACGACGGGAGTGGACGACGGTACGCCGCAGACGGACGGCGAGTCCAGGGCCAGCGAATCGGCCAGCGACCACCGGCGGCACGACCGCATCTTGGGTTTGTTCTGCAACAAAAGGCTACAGTTGACGTACTCGTCGTCGTCCTCGTCGTTGTACCCGTCGTCCGTTTCGTCGTCGTCGCCGCCGCCGCCGCTCGCGTAACCGCCGCGAACGTTGTTCAACGACAGCCTGTCGGCGCGGTGTCTGAGGTTAACGGCCGGGTAGGACCTGCAACAATACAATTATTTTTTTTTTCATTAACGGAGTCGCTCGTACCGCGAAACACGTGCTAAATTTAAATTTCGCATCACACACACGTTGTCGCCGCCGTTGAACACATGTTGAACATACACGTGTGGCTTTCCGGTTTAAAGGTTAAATTGGCCAACGCGTGTCACGTTTTCGACCAATTCTATTTTGGCACACGTCCACGGAGGGTTAGGTTAGGTTAAATTATTCACAAGTAAAAATGCATCGCACTGATGCAATTTTTGAAGTTTTAATCATACAAGTTTGTTTTAGTTTTCAAAATGAAAATACCGTCCATGGCCACTCAATTGAATGTATTGTGTAATTAGTAAACGATACATTGAATAAGGGTTGAATATGGTTTTGTTCAGATACATACTCGAAACAATTCGTTAAACGTTAAATAGTTGAATGAAAAACGATGCAGCCATAGATGAGGACAATGCAAGTGTTTGAATGTGTTTGAAGACAGTAACAGGCATAATATAATAAGCGTAAATGGCTTAATTTTGAACTGAAGGCAGAAAAAACGCAAATTTATATCAAAAAAAAAAAATGTCCAATAACCGGATTAATACGACGGATATAATATTATATTATATTATTATTACTCAGATAGCAGTGGAAACGAGGAAGTGTTTTTACCATATACTCGGTATTACAGATAATACATAATGTTATAATATGTATGAAGTGGTATGGAAAAATCAAATAAGTCGCGGTAATTGTATTGTCTTCGGACGACCTCGTCCTTAATATTTTTTCCCAAAACGACCGCGCCTATCCTAGTTCGCCATATACACACATTACACACCGTCATCAAGTATAATATCCTATTATTATGGTTTTATATATATATATATATATATTTATATTTTGTTTAGTAGCCATAGGTACAACACAATAGCGATACGGTATACCGTGCACGCGTGCAGCGTACATATAAAAGACCACCACAAAAAGTCGTGCATCACAAGTACCTAAGTTTCCTAAGAGTTGAGATTAGGTGTAATAGTATATCTATATTAGAAAAAAATATATAATATATTTTTTCCCTCGAACAACTTGCATAGGAAGGAATTTTTGTACTACAGATAAACCGCGCCCTGTCACTTCAATTAGTATTATGTTTTCATGTTCATTTCCCCCGCTCTTCCCTCTATCTATACAATCTTCTCCCCTAACCACCCCTCTATTTGTCATTGATATCTTATCGCCTGTCTCTTATCGGTAGCCTTTATCAGCTGCTGCTGTCACACATCACTGTTCTCTTGTCGCTTATCCTTTATCAGCCGTCTTCATATCAGCACTCGTAATCGGCTGTTTCTAACATTATCGAGGTTAGGTTTGGTTAGGTTTAGGTTAGGTTTGGTTGGGTTTGGTTGGGTTTGGTTGGGTTTGGTTAGGTTAGGTTGGGTTTGGTTGGGTTTGGTTAGGTTTGGTTAGGTTAGGTTAGGTTAGGTTTGCTTCGTGACGCAAATTTGCGATAAACCCCCAGGCATCAGACATAATATGCTCATGCCGAAATCAATAAACATCAAGACTTTATCTCACAATTGTAACATGAGCGAGATTTTTGAAAACCGCCAATGTCAACATTTAGATAATGGCTCGAACTCGTTCATTCATAAAAAAAAAAAACTATAAAGCACTACGATAATTGTTCATACATACATACATACAATTATGTTTTTTTTTATGGATATTATATATTGTATTGATCGAGTTAATGCTCGCCGAAAGAGCTATTCTAACCCGGTCAAGGAATTATTGAAGGCCCGCTCGGTTTTCATAATAATTGGGATAGTTTTCTCGTTGAAGCCCACACCGGACTCGCCTAATGAATATTATATAGTTTGCATACAATATACTATATAATATTATGTGCATTGTATAAAAAAGATATCACATTATCTGATAGCGGTATAGTATACAAGGGTCATCGTCGTCGTCCGGTTGTATACGGGCATTTAAATTAGTGCATTAATTAGTTTATGGTCTTGGGCCGTCTCGCGGAGTCACTCTGGTAAATTAATAGAGCGATATTCCTTATTGTTACCAGTTGCTTTTTGACGTGGACCCCCCCCCCCTCCCCCTATAGGCGAGTCAAGTAATTTTTCACGATGAGTGTGACTTTTCTACTATACAATATATACTTAGGCTATTATATGCGTTTAAAGCGCAGGTGTTTTGGCCAAGGGGAGGGTTCATAATATACAACATTTTTGTGCAGCAATTACTCACACAAGCGCCGGGTATACATTTTCCTGGCTTTTATCACAAACGTCATCATCACAATATACTGTATATATATATATATATATATATATTGTGTTGATTACAATCGGTTAAGTACACACAGCGCGCAAGTATTTATGGCGATGAACTGCTCGAATTTCGCTGGTGTCGCATATATAATTGAATAGTAGTATAAAAAATAAAAATAAAACAATTGTAATTATACGGCGCCGTCGACGAAGACAAACGTCTCGCGATATCCCGAACGTTTCCCACGGGAACGCCAAGCTGTCGCCACCTATATATATATATATATATACATTTAAGTATTACCTATAATCGAACGAAGGGTCGAATGTACATAAATATATAAACCCAACACACGTGTGGGAAAATACCGTTGAAATAAAAGCCAGTGCACAAAGAGGCAGATCTTCCAAGCGAGTCGCACAGGTCTTACATTAGCCGAAATCAATTTCGAATAAACGCTTCGGTGCGAATCTGTAATGGTCGGAATACAAATATCGATAAAATTGAATAGCCTCACACTAGATTTGCCTTTAGTCTAATTTGTTAGATCTTAAGCCCCAAAACTTCACCTAACAATTATTAATGATCATCAACGCGGTTTGCAATAAAATGGTCAAATATAATACCCACACAGATTAGATTAGGTTAGTTTCAAAAAATCACATTCTCATTTGGACAGGTTAGATTAGGTTAGGTTAGGTTAGGTTAGGTTAGGTTAGGTTAGGTTGGGTTAGGTTAGGTTAGGTTAGGTTGGGTTAGGTTAGGTTGGGTTGGACACTTTTCAGCGTCACTTAAAGTTTGTCATAAAAAAAATCGTCCCATTTGATTTTCCCACAGAATTGCTATAGCGGTTATGTATTTTTCTAAATGTCATATTTTGGTTAACTACTTGAAATAACCAGTTGAAAGTCATGTTATCGTCTTACGCACGAGATAGGTCATCGCTTGTCATCTAAGAAGAAGAACATGAATTCGGGCCTGGGACAAAAAACATACCGGTTGTTATGGCGGGCTTCGGGGTCGAATCCGTGTGGAGGGTTGTTGTGTGTTGTTGTTGTTGTTGTTGTTGATGTTGTTGGCGACGGCGATGTTGTTGAACACGTCGTTGCAGAACGACACGGACGACCGGTCGCTGCCGGCACTGTCGTCCGTCCCGCGGCCCGACGAACACGACGACGGCGTCTCGACGATGCGGCACCGGGACGCCAGGTGGACGCTGAGGTTGTCGAACGCGGCCGGCAGCGAGCACGGGCCGTTGCGGTCGTCGTCGCCGTCGTCGTCGTCGGTGTCGGCGGCGTCTTCTCGTTGGGCGGACGGCAACCGCGGAGACGGCACGTAAAACGTGGACGAATCCGTCGGCGTACCGGGCGGACGCCGTTTCCGCATGCGGTTCAACCGGGAACGGAACATCTCTTGGATGGTGACGGACGGCGGCTGCGGCTGCGGCGGCGGGTCGTCGTGACGCGGTATCAGGAGTCCGCGGTCTCGGTGTCCGCAGCGGCCGCCGCCGCCGCCGTCGTCGTCGTCGCTCTTGATGACGTCGCCTTTGCCGCCCGCGTTGAACGACGAACACCGCCGGCGGATGTTGCGCCACTTTTGGCCCATGTTCTTGTTCCAAAGGCCCACGTCTGTTGAACACACGATAAACATATTTTGTTATTATTTGAACAAAAACCGATTATTTATACCTACAGTTTATTTTTTAAGATTTTATATTTTGTTTATTATGGAAAAAATGTAAGTACAAGTACACTAGTAGTACAAGTATAAGCATAATAATGTAAGTAATATTTGAAACAAACGGGCGACAGCGCGGCCAAACGCACAATGAACCGCTTAAATGCGATCAGCTGTAATTTATAAAAGCATTACATTATTGCAAAACAGTAATATATATTATCAAAATCGTCGCAGTGGGCGAACGATTTTTATTTAATTATTATTATCACTATTTCGTTGTCAATCGACCCTTCTTTAATTCTATTACCGGACTATTACCCGAACCGCCTTATCAGCATCTTAAACGATTAGTATATGTTCGGATACAATTAATTCTATTATTACTACCATTATTATATTTATAATAATATCATTATCTAACCACTATTGGTTATTAAAATCTCTATCGATTGCCATATATATTCTATATTATTGTGACAAGATGAACCAGACCTTGTGAAAGAGAAAACGGTAACGTTTATACTGAACTATTTGCGCTTTGTCGCTGAAAATCAAATATTGTACTGATAAAACGAAATCGTCGAGTTGTTTCGGTGAAAATTTACAATTACAATAATACAATGTGTAAAACAAACAACGATAAAAAAAACATTAACATCATTACCGGTTGCCTAAGGTCAAAGAGATACTGTAATAGCCAAATGGATTACGCCATTGTTAGTAGTTAGTGCGAAGACTTCAAGGCGATTGCCCGTTAACGGATAGCTTCCTTTAAAAAAAAAATGGTGTATTACAGTGTTGTGTTTATAAGGAAGGGGGGGAGGAGATCCTCCCCTTGGATTTTTTAGAACAGTTAGAAAACAGATATACTTAAAAGTAATATTATATTAAGAAATACGGAAAAACTTAACTACCCAAAAGAAAGAAATTTTCGATTT
This sequence comes from Adelges cooleyi, assembly GCF_023614345.1. NCBI lineage: Eukaryota > Metazoa > Arthropoda > Insecta > Hemiptera > Adelgidae > Adelges > Adelges cooleyi. Next base: position 14,621,791 of record NW_026096053.1, on the reverse strand, counting down.
AAAAGTTCATTGTTAGCTAAAAATATTAAATTGCCGAATGGTGTCTCTATTTTTGTTTTATTAATTATAATGTCATTTTACTTGTATTTTGTTTAGTTATATTTTTAATATTGTCTTTGTATACTATTGTAGACGATTCGAAGCGTAAAAAAAACACTGTCATTTAGCTAAAACGAGGCCGCACAACATGACATATTAATAGACAATATTTTATGGTCGAACAAATATTTGAGTACAATCATCATTATAATATATGACAATTAGTGATCGCCACGGTCGTTGTGGCGACGCTATTTATATTGATATGATTATTGCACTTGTGTGAACAAAAAACGATTTTTGATTGCACTTAAAAACATCACTACCGGATTTGTGGGCACAAAAATCCAATCCCGGCGCTCAGGTGTACATATTAATATTATTCAAACTGGCGTGGGAAACGATTTACAGATTCACATACTTGAACACGTGCCCTCTCTATAAGATATGGAAATAAATCTTTTGCGGGGCACTTGTGTACTTTTCGCAGCCACTTACAAGACGACGGAGACACGTTAGATAATATTAGTAGCTATCTAAAATAAACCAATAAGCGCAACAATGCCAAATCATACAGGCGACCACCGCCTTTATCAGCATTCGTAATCAGCTGTTTGGTTAGGTTAGGTTTTGGTTGGATTTGGTTGGGTTTGGTTGGGTTTGGTTAGGTTAGGTTTGGTTAGGTTTGGTTAGGTTTGGTTAGGTTTGGTTGGGTTTGGTTAGGTTTGGTTAGGTTAGGTTTGCTTCGTGACGCCTATTTTCGATAGGCCTCCCCCAGGCATCAGACATAATATAGGTACTCATGTCAAAATCAACAAACATCAAGACTTTATCTCAATATTGTAACATAAGCGATTTTTGAAATTCGCCAATGTCAACATTTAGATAATGTTGGTGGTGATAAGATAATATGGCAACGATAATTCGGTATGTTGAAAAAAAAAACAATACAATTTTAAAATAAGAGGTAAAAACTTATCATATTATAGAAAACCAATCGCTTGACAAGGAGCGGCAGTTATTTTCCTTCTGTAAATTTCACTAATCACCAACGCATAAATCTAGTATAATAATATATTAGTTCATCTCTCTATATTATTAGTGCTCTACGGTTCAAGTCCATCAGACTGATAAAAAAGAAAACACTAGGGAATGAACGCTATTTGCTATATGCCTATATCTCTAAGTTCACAGTTTAAGCCGTACCCTTTTTTTTTTTTTAAGAAACTATCTGAGCAAGAAATGAATTCAATAAAATTCATACCCACACAAATATTATTAAAAACCAACGTCAACCTGAATGATTTTTTTTTTTAATAAAAAATAAAGTATATGCTCGTTAGTGTAGCCACACACCTACATAATATGTAATGTTATTGTTTTTTTTTTTCAATTAATAAATATTGCGTTATAAGCCACAACTAACTAACGTGGTGGCTTAGGTAAACCTTAAGTGCTGTAAAAACCTCCAGTCGCGGATAGATAAGGTTATCGACGGTAGAGCAATTTAAGACAAAATATATCAAGGAAAAAAAATAACATTAACTATGTTTAGCGGCGGCCGACGACCCGAACGAACGGATATGAACTATAATACTATTATTGCAACATGTAGAAATATGTAAATTATTTTTTTTTTTTTTTTACTTGTCGTTTACACCCATTTGGATTTGGACTTGGCGAAATACTTGTTTCTGCCTACACGAGGATACAATATGTAATAATAAGTTGAAATTATATTAATTTCAAACGAGCCATAATAATATGTACATATAAATAATTGCACCCCCATGGTCGACAAAATATAGCAATATATTATAATGTAAATTGCACGGGTTTTTTTTTTTTTGTATATTTGTTTATGGCCGAAATGTATGGTTTTTTTTTTTTTTTTGGAACACATGTTGGCTAATTATAATAATAATCGCACACACACACACTATGATATATGAATGATATTATATACATTTATAATATTACACATGCCCGTATGCGGTACCGCCGGATCGGTGTCTTCTCTTTATCTCTCTCTCTCTCTCCTGTCTCAGATTCTGTCCAAGACGAAGATGACTCAGCCAGTAGACTAGTGTTGGCAAACGCAATATATTACACCATTAGGTTTACTATTAAATTCCACAGAACAAACAAACGCAGCGTGGTCCTTATGGGTCAAGTCCATTTTGACTGGTCCATAATCGGTTTTGGATGATTACTACTTAAGTTTAGAATTTTGGGACGGGATATCGAATGTCGATTTTGTTTCTCGTCGTTTTTTTTTGTTGTCCATCCCAAACCCGTTACGGTAGATGAAAGAGAGATATAGTGAAATATTGATATCAAACAAAGTAGTATAGGCATTGATCAATTATTGTCAGTTGGACGGGTCAATTTATGTGTTTATGCAGACACTGTATTATGCACCTAACCGACTACAGCGTGCACCGAAGACACTCCTCGGGATCGACAATCCTTTGAGATAGCGCATAATGATAATGAGATGATGACCCTAAGACATCTATGGCCGCCGTGCAAACTGTCGCCATCCCGTCGGGCGATTTTCAATTCCTCGCCTGATGGCCGCCACGACACAATCAAAATACAGTATACACATGTGTGTATCTTCTTGGACGTTGTTAGTTAGCGGTTTATTCATGTTTGCCAACTACCACTCTATGAATAGCCAATAATGATTACATAATACACCGTTTGATGTATTATAACACGGGGAGGGTTTGTTTTTTTTTTTTTTTTGATACATCAACCCCCCAAAGCGTAGTGGAACCGGGATTTTTTTTCTCCTGAACCTCATCAACCGCGGCTTGTTATCGTGTACCGACCGTGTATTATAATATTACCCTTTGACGACGACAACTGCCCTGTAATAATTATTAAACCAATCGGTTTTGCAAAAAAAAAAAAAAAAAAACTCCACGAGTTCTACCGATCGGATGGTTTACACTTAATGACAAAACTCAAATGCCAGCCACATTATTGCTTGGCGACCGCGTTAACTGGGGTTAGGTGTGTATATATATATATATATATACAGATATACTTGAAATATTACACTGATTTGCATGGAGCCCATGGACAGTGTGCTTGATCGTCTGGAAAGTCATTTGAACGGACTTGGAAGGCGATCATCCGTCGGCTGTGCTCACGCTTGGAATGCTCGTCTGACAATAACACGGTAATTCGGTCAAAACACCATGGACTTAGGGCGCAGGTATAGTGTTTTCTTGAAAAACCGACCAAGCCCACCCCCCCCCCCCCACAGTTTGAGCGGTAAGACAAAATAATTACAAACACTAGCAGCCAGCAGCGACGGTCTCAAACCGGAAGAGAAATGATACATTCAGAGTATTGAGAACAATTTTTTTTTTTTTTTTAGTTAATTTATGTGGGTTTCAAATTCGCAGAGGTGCGCTGCTCTCTCACGCTTTCGCTATGCATTTGTATAGATGGCGAATAAAATGTTTAAAAAATAAAAAACTATGACTGAAAATCCAACTATAAGTGAGAAAATTTATGTTAATTTTCACACCAAATCCAGTCGACGATTGAAGTTTGTAAACATCATATTTTTTATACTCAAGCCCAGACACGGGGCGATACGTTAATCCGATAAGATTTATTTTTCTTATAATTATGTCCGGATAATCTGGCCCGGGTCGTTGTATATTTAAATAATATTGAATTTTTTAATAATAACGGGCGCCGTGGAAGCGACGGTGTATCGTTTGTACAGCATAATAATAATAATTAACATATCAAATAACAACCACAATTTTTGCTACTTAACCGCCCAAACATAGCAGCTATATAGCTATGTGCGTGGGCGTTATGTCAGTGGCAGTGCCCCGGGCTATTATTTACCTTGTGCACGTTTCATACGCACATTATATTATGGTCTATTGAAAATAATTTCATTTTACACGCGGAAAGGGTGTTGTGGTGGAGACAGATCCTTTCCTGATAATCCAAACGATCGAAAATCTTTTACCTAATCTAGTTCAAAAGGATAGACCGCGCATTAGACCGTCGTAAACGAGCCAAGCCGAAGAGGCGTCGGACAAGATTGTAGCTGTTTTCCCCATTAGTGAGTGTTACAACATAATAAAATATACAAAAATACATTTAAATCATAGATAATACCGTCGTGGTCGGCGAGGTCTTCTATCGGCTTACACGTGTATATTTATTATGGAATTAGTGATTTCGGTTTTACATATTATATTATTATTATTATCATCACTGCACTGGATTAGGGATGCCTGGTTTTTTTTTCATATATATATATATATTCTAAATAAATATTTTGTTGTCGAGCGATTAGTTTAAAAAGTATAGAAAAATGTGTGTTTTTTAAGATATAACACACTTTGAAACTCTGTAGTGAATGTCGAACTGTACAAGTTCAAGTTATGAAACTCTTCACTGCAACACTTGCAGTACATGCCAATGTGATTAGACCACAGATTAATTAATTACACCGGATAGTGCACTCGATAGAAAAACAATAGACCATCATGTTTTATTGGTTTTTAAAATTGAACGCAGTAGGGCCAAATTATAGTGTCGAAAATATTGTACACGCTATTTACAATGATAACGGAAACTGATAAGAATTACTGATAACAAGTAGATTGATAAGGATAGATTGTCGACAACAATAATATACATTTTTTTTTATTGTAAAAAACTTAAATAATTTGTTTTTAATTCATATTTTGTGCTGTTAACTTTCAACGGTTCTCGCCAGAACCAAATCCAACACAATAATGTATTATATAATAAATTGTTATTCTTATATGTATGCTATTCACCGCCATTGATCGCCACACAACCGTCGATCCCGTCACGAACACTCGTCTCGGATAAGCGTATAATATCCATACAATAATGATGATAATAGGTATGTTGTATTTTTTTTTTTAGCTATTTTTAAATGGTAATTATTCGATCCGGGTCACGAGCATTCCCCCCGTAGGTACAATACAGTTACTTAGTAAAAACAAAAAAAAATATTCGACGGTTTAACGAGCTGTAGTGTGTTGCTTGATTATTTGCAATCTCCACTGTATACATATAAGAATATATTATAAAAATAGCTGTTCTTATCGTGACTCTAAAGACCATCGTCCGTTCTCATAATCAAATTATGCAACAATGATAAAAAAAAAAAAAAAATTAAACCGTACCGACGGTACGCATACTATTATATTTTATATACTATTAATTGTGTGTAATATTTGTTTTTTATTTTGCGGTTTACCGTTGTACCGAGTCCGGTACAAATGTGTGTGTGTGTTGTGATTTGTGTCTAGTAAAGGAGAATTAAAAAGAAATTATAAAGAAATTGTATATGCTTAACCAACCAGTGACTGTACTTGGTATTTTCCACCGATGGGGGGGGGGGAGACTATTTTTATAATTTTGTTTCTAATAAATCCGACTAATTCTCCAATCGCTAAATCAATAATCGGCCTCATAGAAAAAATAGTAAGCTCACGTGAAAAAAAAAAATTGAAATCCGTCCAATAGACACTTTTACGGAGTCAATTTTTTGTTTTCCAAACTCTCGCCATAGCTATGTGAAAAATAAACTTTAAAAGTATTTTAACCAAAAAAAAATTCAATATTCGTACACCTTAAAATAAATTAGTCGGCATATAAGTGGCTACCAGATGGAAAAAATGTTCTTGGCAAATACGGCCTATCCTTTGCCCATTAATAAATAGCATTTGTTTCAATTGGTTCTTATTGCCGTTATCCCGCCGTTTGTTTATTGTTGTATATTTTCTTAAATTTGTATCCAACCGAAAGACACCCTAAAAACGCTTAAAGGATTTCCGTGGGAAAATCTGGAGGGCTGCTGTGTGTGTGTGTGTGTGTTTGTATATAAGTCGTTGTCGCGCATTCTCCTTTTCTTATGGTTTAATTGTTTAATTTTTTTCTCTTGTTTTTTTTTTTTTTTTTTACAACAACACTTGTACGGTAATAAATTCCGGTGGGATTTTGAAGGGAAAACAAATAAAAAAAAAAAAAAAAGGTCATAAACAACGAAATACACTCGCGTTTGGTCCCGTGTATTCTTTAGAAAATTAGAAACAGAAACAATAATATTATATAGACGGGATGATCCCTCTCCGACATATGGCCCACTCGACCTAATGATATGTATATATATATATATAGAGAGAGAGAGAGAGAGATAATACATACACACACACACACACATGATATATTTTCTCCCTCGCATAGTTTGCACTTGTAGACGGCGGTGTGTGTAAGAGGGTGAGTGCATACTTACCACGGGGGTGCCGTGCATATAATTGAAGGATATGACGTTTATAGTGTGTATACATTATATGTATATACATATATACACGAGGAATGCCAAGCGTCGCAGGGGTCTTCAAACCTGTTGAGCGCGAAGCCTTATGTGATATTTGTGTAGCACACAATAAGTATGTGCTGTATACAATACCAACAGTAATTATTATTATGACCGCGGTTTATCGCTTGGAACAGGGCAGGTGCAGTACACAATTGTACTGCGGTAGGTAATTGTAGGTATTGCATAATATTATTATTTTTGGCCGTTATCACTATACCGGATTTTAGGTTTTCATCGCGTAATCTATTATTGTAATTTTTCTCTCTCCGTACCGAAATAATGCGCAAAATATAACGTACTATTGGTATATCCGGAGGCGTGCCTTTGGACGACCGTTAAGGGATGTTTCATTGAATTCAATGGAGAATCCTTTCTTCGAGTACCGCCCCCCCCCCCCGTGTGTATCGTGTTACGGTTTTTATTTTTAGTTCTTTCTTTTCAGAGCACAAAACGCCAAAGACGGTTAGACGAACACAAGACGGATACCTACCCGAAGTGCGTGCAAGTATACAATAATAATAATAATAATAATAATAATAATATTATTTGGGTCGGTAAAACTTGCAACGCACAGTGTCCGGTCACCGGCGACCGCCATATCCGTTTTAGACCGCAGATTTTCGTCGGTTCGTCAAGCACCGGATAAACTTGGACGAATCGCACCACATAGACAGTAGGTATATTATAATAGGATATGTATATATATATATGTGTGTGTGTGTGTGTGTGTGAGTGTTAACGACCGTGAACTACCATAGGCGAGTACTTATTACACTTATACTAGCGCGATACCGACTGTATGTTGTGAATAAACGAGCGGTAGCTGATAAACTACAATATCATATATTATATTGTAATGCCCGGATTGTGCCGCCACCGGTATTGATCGGTATAATTGATCCGACAATTAATCCAATACATTATAAACGGTGGATCGAGAGCGCATCGGCTGTGATCAAGCCGTACGATAATCTTTTTAATGTCCGGCAAGGCCACGCGTGAGTCAAGTAGGTTGTTGTGTCATCGTGCCTCGTGGAATGGAAAATAAATCATTACATTTTTCATAGTGCGTTGGAGAGTGAAAAAACCCGTCAACGATACTTCTAAACTTGCCTGTGCTTGCGAACTCGGCCAAACTTGGTCAATCGCCGATTTGTGGATTCGGACAACACTTTTGCCATCACTGGACTACACTTGCGGCCGCCGGAAGTTAATTTTATATAGGGGACACGCGATTGTATTGTTTCTGTTTTGTGAGCGCACTCATCCTGCAATAGTAATAATTACCGTTGGTTTTTTAACATGGTTTTTTTTTGTTATTCCCCGTGTCCGTCTACTAAATGTATATTATATTCACTGTGCGTGCAGTGTATAGATCATACATTGGGTATATGTTTTATAATAATAATAATAATAATATGTGTACATACATAATAGTGTTCCGTTTGGACCACTAATCGCAAGTATAGGTACAGGTACCTCGTAAGGAACGCGGCGACGGTAGCGCCCCAAAATGGACATAATTATAATAATGAAAAAAACCGCAAAAAAGTTACCTAAAAAAACCAGGTCGTGTTTGGCTCGCCAAAATGTATTAAAAAATACCATAACATTACTGGATACCGTCATCGTTGGTTAGATGGCCAACTAGGCAAAATGTTGTCTATAGAGTTGACAAATGTACATAAATTTGTGCACGGTAATCTTTAAGGGAATGTCTTTATGCTCTGAAGGTGCCCAGGGCTTGCAAACGGTTAGATCCGGCCCTGGGAGTTGAAGAAAAAAAACACCCATACAAAAGTACAAATAGTTTTCTTGCGTTTTGCCAAGTACGCTGAATTTCCGTCTTTGAGGGGTAACTTCCCCATTAATTTCAAAAATTCTAGTTGTAAGTACCTGTGTGTTGTTTGCGCGAGGGGTGTGTACATACATAATATATGTATACAGGTATAATATCGAAACTCGCATTGCGCTTGGCCGGCCAAACGGAACGGCAAGATGGGTTGTCGGACGACCGGCTTAAGGAAATTGTGTAATTGCTCGGTAATTATTGTTATATTATTGCGTTGTGTGGACCTGTGCGCGCAGGGCATCCCAAACGCATTATAATGATATATTATAAACGTCCAGCTGGAAACCATCCTAGGTATATATATACTTACATGCTATAGTTAATACCGTTTACGGAACAGATTAGTGTGTAATCATCATATTGTACCCCGAATGATTTTAAACACCCTATTAAACAGGTAGGTAGGTACTCGAGACAACTCGAGCAAATATAATATGTTTGTCCCCAGAGCAAACTGTACGTTTTGTAGATAGTTATCTTGCTAAAAACCACCAAAAAAAAAAAAAATTAAAAATGTAATTTAGCACCGAGCTTAGACGACCTCGAGTCACGAAAACTTGAATAATAAATAAATAAATTAAAAAAAACAAAAACATTACTATTATTGTTAGGTTGACGTTTGTCTGGGAAAATATCCGACTTCCGGAGGGCAAATATCGATGGAAAATTTTGTTCACAAATCACAACACGGTTAGGTTGACACAGTCCATCTATCTATCTATATTTATATATTAAATATGTATACACATAAGATAATAATATGATTCCATTCCGTTTGGTTATTATTGTTTTGTTTACGTTGGAATTTCATCAGACAAATAAATGCATTATAATATAACCTCGGTAATGTTCTGTACTCGACTGTATACTTTATAATGATAATATTCTTAAATATTATATGATTAATACCAATAATATTCAGTTACTCACCGAAATCACAGGCCACGCACAACATGATCGGCCGTAGAATAAATTTTAAAACATTTTTTTTTTTTTTTTTGTTCAAAATTAAAAAAAAAACGACTAGTGAATACTGATTATGAAAAAATACAAATAAAAAAATAACGAAATTCCTAGTACAGTAGCTAAGGCGGCGGCGGCGGCGCGTAGGCGAGTCGACAGCACGCGGGCAAGTACACATACATAATAATACTCGACTGTTCGGTAGACTGACAAGAATAAGAATATAAAAAACACACACACATTAAAAAAATGGGATGGGTTGTGGAATGGGAGTGGAGCGGCCCGCGTGGTTGACTGGTTCGGTCGTCTATTATATTATTGTTATGCGTTGCTTTATGCACAACCCACTCTGGTGGTTTATTATTTTCGATTTTCATTTTCCTTTTTTTTTTTTTTTTTTACACACACTTCTACTTAGCCGTACTCGACACACGCACACACACGTGTTGTGCACCCGTTTATTTCTATGTTTTACATAATAGTATACGATATACATGTATAAAAAAAATTAATATTGTAAATTCTACGCTTATTCTTATGCTTTATATACATATATAATTTATAATTGAAACCGAATAGTGTTTTTTTTTTCATATAATATAAAAACACTATTATAATCCAACGTCTTAGGTAATATTATTAATTGAACACAATTGAGACGTCTAGTTTCCGGCTAAAAGACATTTTTATAACGTTTTTATGAACTCACAATCTTGTTTTTAAAATGTTCACAAATAAAAAAATGATTTATTTAAAATTGTTTTTTTTTTTTAAACAAACCGAGATTTTTCCAACACGGTTTGGTAATCTTTATTTGATTTTCAACAATAGATTTACATACAAAAAAATATGTTTTTAAAATGTCTTTTAGCTGGTTTTGAAACTAGACGCCTTAATTATGGTAGTAATATGATGTTGTAATAATATTTTATATAGTCTTATTGGTAGGAAATAACAAAAACGCGCTTGAATAATATCTTCCAAATTTTATAAATTAAAAAAATATATTTATATAAAAAAGATCTTTGTACATATTTTATAAATTGCACGTGCAATATGCAAATCCATACAAAGAGCATGTTCAGTTTTAACTAACAAATTGTGCACAAATTGCATGTCCAAAGAGTAGGAATGACTTTTGTTGATTTCAAGAGTCCTCGTGTGGTTTCTATGAAATAAATATGGACATTTAGTGGGATTGAAAACAAAATCAATTTTCAAAAATAAACCGTACAACCATATCATTTTTTCATATGTTTGGCTGCTCTTAAACAGCAAAATTAAATTAAATGGATGACGGGGGAGCCGATTAATAGTATTTTACCCTTGTAGTTCAAAATTAATATTGTAGTTTTAATTATTTACATTTCATGTACTATAACTTTAGGGGAGGGAGGAAGCTATGGTAAATTGAAGCTCCCCCCTTTTTATGTTTATTTTTTTTATAATATAATATGTTTTTTTATGTATTTTATTTTTACTGCATAAACTAACTCAATGACTATTGCTTATATATTGTGCGTTAGAAGTGAATTATTTTTCCATTTCCCCTTTTTCCGTTCCTAGACCCGCCCCTGCTATACATTTAAAAACACTTTAAGAATGTGATAAAAAAAAGTCTTCAGGACATCAGTGTTTTTGAGCGATTTCGAAACGCTTCAATTGACCATTTTATCGGAACTAATTAGTTCAGTGTAATTTAAAGTTAAAAAATCAAAAGAATAATACGTCTATTCAATCTTTAGTACCAAAATTATTGTTTTAATTATAACATAAGGTTTGTCTGTGTACATTTGGAGTTAGGCGATTCCTAGATAACAATTATTATTATTGTTGTGTGTTGTGTGATTTGATTAAAATTCAAATTGGACTTGGGTTCATAAAATCATTTTTTACAAGGCTCAGTCCAACCAAAGTATATAACTGAGCTGTAATATAATAATCAGCACTATTTCTAAGAAGTGTAAAATTGTGTCAGAATCTTAGATATTTAAGTTTGGGCGTGTAAACTATACCAAAGTGCTTGTCGCTCATCATATACTAAAATTTACATTTTACACTGAAACTAAAAAAACAAAAATATTATATAGGTCAATATAATATACATATTTACACATCTCAAAATAAAGTTGACTGACGAATAGATTTTTTCCCAAACAGAACTTTACTTTTTTCGAGTTTTAGTTTAAAATGTAAATTTTCTTGTTTTTCTTAAAGTCGATAGGATACTATAAAAAAACGTACCTATGTACAATCACAGCGTTAATAATTCAAAAATGTGGTGGAAACTAAAAAATATAAAAATACCACTTGCGCACTAATTAAACCGCAATTAAAAAAAAGTAATCTGATTACACGAAAACGTTTGACGATATTTCCATTGTTATTTACACGGAAAAAAGGACTTTTTGGAGAAAATCATTCGAAAGGGAGGGTGTGTAGGGGTAGGGTTAGTCGAGGGTTGATTATTTAGGTCGATCCGGCGCCACCGCGCGTTCAAAACTTCAAAGTAGTTATTAATAATTTCCAATTAATTTGCTTGTTTGACGAATACGATATTAATTAAACGGGTAGGTATAAAGCGAATTGTATTTACTATACAAAATACCGTGCAAATCGTGTACCACCGCACAGTTGTAATGTTTTTTTTATTGTGTATAAATTATATTTTATATTGACAGTTTTCCAACTGCGGTGCGATTAGTACAAGCAGTAATATCTGTCTCTGCTCTGTGCACGTAGAAAATATATTAACAGTTAGCGTTCAAATTGTGTGCGTTCTCTCGGCAAATACACCGACACAAACATAATAATGTAATAGCTGAGCTTATGCGTGTGTGTGTGTGTGTTATAAAGGACAATATAATATAATACACTGCTAATAATAATTTCATATTCAAACACAGGGTCTCCTCCTACTACTGCTGCTCCTGTGGGGCGCACGTGGCACTTGGCTCTTTATAATATTCCAAAGGCTGAAAGCTCACATGTGCAACAGCAGCAGCAGCTCCCGGGAACCCGAGTAACCTGTTAGGTAATAATATTACTATTATTATTATTATTATTATTATTATATTTGAACAGTACCGTGTTACATTATAAACACACTGGGAGAGAGGTGGCGAGGTAGATCCGTGGGGGTAGCGAAGAGCATTCCTCTGTGTGTAGCTGTGCATTTTGTATTATGCCAAACGTGATGTGTGTCTCTTTTTTATTATTTATTTTTTTTTTTGACGTTGACACGAATAAAAAAAAAACCGTAAAACGAACGAGGAAATATTAATTTTTTACCCTCGAGCGAGGTACGAAAAAAAAAAAAATGTTGATACATCAACAGAATTGGCGCCTTAAATGGTTTTTTTTTTTTTTATATACTCAGCGCAGCAAATACAAAAAGGTCGCGTGTCCGCCGCATTGCTTTTCTCCGGAAGCTTTTTAATATACATTTTTATTATTATTAAATTCATATTTTTTTTATACTATTGTTGTCCGTGGCGGTTAGATCGTTGCACTTAGGCACTGAATCTTTGATTCATGCGCTCGCCAGAAAAAAAAAATCAACCGCCTTCGCCCAATTAATGGCCGACAAAATACGTGCTTACCGTTTTTTAGTCCAAATTATTATTTTGTTATATAGCCAAAAAAAAAAAAATAAAACAACAAATTATTTGTACAACCGACAAATGAAATAATAATAATAATTTGTACGAATTAAGAACAATTATTAGCGGTGAATTGTTTTTTTTTTTTTAGTACGACGTTTACTTATCTTAAACGACTGTTTACTTAAAAAAAAAAAAAAAATACTTAATTTTTTTTTAACTAGCAATTATTCAGGTTACGCCTAAACGCCGAGCAATTGAATTGTTGTATTTAATAATTATTGTAACAATAAGAAATTCAATACAAGGCCGTCGGTAGTAGTGCAATAACGACTGGCGTTGTATTTAATTAGATAAACGGTGTAACATCATATTATTATGCTGCAGTACAATTAACTATTAAAATATAATTGAACATTAACAGCGAATTTATATAGAGTAAATAAGTATGATACATAGATTTTATGTATTGCAAAAATAATTTTAAAAATCAGCTGTATTTCCATATAATATTCTAAATATAGTTTTCACTGTTTCTATAGTTTTTACTATGATACACATGCGTTGAGGAATTAATTAATTAAATTAAAAAGCCCATCGGTAATTATTCCAATTTCTCGTTATCGTTTCATGTGTATTCAATTTTGCACTACAACACTATTATTCAACGATCACATTTACATTTTGTAAAAAGATTTGAGTAGTTCGTGTGAGGATATTTTATGATATTATTAACTGTTGAACTATCCTATACCACAACCAACACTCATTGTATAATTATATCTTAATCTGTACAATTCTATCTGTACTATTTTATAGTGGATGTGGATGTGGTATAGGATAATTCGAGAATTGACAATATTATAAAAGATCAAATAATATGTTTATTACATTTACTACGGGCTATGTAGGAAACCGATTTGCATTTGAAAAAGAGGACCTAAGTAGTCGAAATTGTATCAGGCGTTAAATTGGTCTTAAACGTCAAAATAGCAGACCGCTTTCAATCATTTAAAATGTTGTGTTACCTAAAGAATTTTCTAAGAAATAGGTAAAAATATCCAATTATAAATATGTGTGTTTATATTTCGTTATATTATTCAGTATTAACTTTTTTTCAGTATTTTCCAGAGCTGTTATCGACTTTTGAAACTTAAACATACGGTAATACAATTAACTTGTTGACTTGAGAATAATTTGCTGATAATGTTTCGACTGGTCGATGACCGGTTTTGGATTATTATTATTATTTTAGAAGTTACCAGAGTTGAAAATAATTTAGGAAGGAAGGAAGGAAGTTTGGAGTGTAGTTTTATTTGTTTATATGGCGCGCATTACCTTGCCGCTCCCCACGTCCCGTCCTGACGTTTGGCACTTGAACAACTTTAATTATCAAAAACCGGACTTACTTGTCAAGTAATGGTACACTCACCGTTTTGCTCGTCGAACAGGCCGGCACGGTATTTGTCTCCTATCCGGAACTGTTCCACCCGCATGCTATTTCTTATGGCCGTCATCCTAAGGAGTCTGGGCGCCGAAATATCCGGTATGACGTCTTCGTTGCGGATCGAGTTCCGGCTCCGGAACAGTACCATGTTGTGGAAATGCTAAATGGGGGGGGAAAAAAAAAAAACAAACCGTTATATTATATATATATATATTATTTCACCGGCGACAGTTAGTGTATGCGAGCTTTGTAAAACGAAACTAGCGTCGGACAATTATCGAACAAACAAATGTTTTAATTTGCATTTTAAACGCAATACCTACGGCCGACCTGTGTACAGTGTATTTTTGGATATGTACTAGTTTTTCGTTGAAAATTACAATATTAACTATTTATCTACCACCGACGTCGCTCGCTCGGCACTTTGGTACTGTCGAAGTTTTCCATTTGCCTCGACAATAATTCTAAAGCCGGCTCTGAATTTCGAAGAAGTGACAATCTGAGTATTTAATCTCACCTTGTGCCATCGGATATGATCGTCGATGGACGGCTGGCTCTCTTGAGAGAGTGTATAATATTCGCCTTATAAGTCAAATACGTCGCGAACGGGTTATTGGAGAGAAAAAAAATAAAATTAATATTTCACAAAATAATACCTTGCGGCTTAACGTGACGGACATAATATTTAAATCTTGTCACGGTTTATGCAACACACAATATGACGTACAACTTCACTATGACATCTCGGCTTACTAAAAGTATGGTTTTTTTTTAAAGTCTAGTCGTTTCTTGGCCGTTTATACATCGCTTGTATACACTCTTAGAAAGGCAATTTTAATTACCGAGTTAATCATCGCTGTATGTTGTTGTCGCTGTACAATTTATTCAATTGCGGTTAATTACCGACAGGCAAACATATAGGTATACATTTAATTAAATGCACTTTAATAGGAATATATAACGAAATAGATTCGACCTACCTATACTAAGTTTGCATTTATTTTTGTCGCGTTTTAATTGCATCGAATTGAAGACAAACGATATAATATATATATATATATATATATATATATATATTAATTATGTTAATATAAAACCAAATCATTTAATCCAGGTCGGTTCTCTTTCGGTGAATTGTGTGTGTGCACTTGGCTTTCTTTTTTAATACGGTTTGATGGACAAACTTATTTTTATTTTGGTATAAATTAACTTGACAAATTATTTGGAAATTTTTTTTTTTTATAAATAAAATTCATATATTTTAGTTGAAAAATTTGAAATTTTACACGTGGCTCACGTTGAAATAATATTCGCTATAATTTCTTCATCGTTCAGATTGAGCGACAAAAAAAAAATTGTTTAGGTCAATACACTCCTCCATAGATAAACCATTAGACATTAAAAAATGCCAAATGTTTATCTACTAGAAAATATGGCCAATTATCGTTTGAATGGAAAGTATGTATACAAAAAAATATATATAATTTGTAAAAAGTGTCTTCTCGCAATGATTGGAATAATTAACCGTTTTGGGGCCTGGCCATGGCAAAAGTTTCAACATTAGTCAAAGTTAGTGGCAGCATTGCTTAAGTGTGCTAATAGAATTAGTTGCACGTTGTTGCGACGGCCCTATATAATAATATATTCTACTTTATGAGGCGCACACATTAATTATACTATTAAGATGTTGACATAATCATATCATTATTATTGAACCGTTAATCGGTGGTAATTAAAAAAAAAAAAAAAAATACTCGACTTGTAAGCCGACCGACCGGGTTTTTTTTTTTTTTTGGCCAACTCGACGTCTTTATTTTTTATTTGATTGAAATAAGTTTTTTTAAGAACACGCGTGTTGTAATATACTTTGGGGTCGAGTGTTTCGTGAAACGACGACAACAACAACAACGACAACTGGTAATCAAGTGATTGGACACCGTTTTTACACGGTGTAGGTACAACACCGGGGCGGTTTTTTCGTAGAGGATTTGCTGGAAATGGAATTTCTGCGATTTTTCAAAAAAAAAAAGCCGGCTTACCTGGTGGGCTTTGGCAAAAAAAAAAAAAATGCTCCTCCCCGTTAGTCCGGCGGTGGCGGCGGCGGTGGCATAAGATAACAGCAGCAGAAGCACCTAAGACCGACACCCGGTTGACTTGCCAACACAATCATGGTACATGTCTGAGTGGAACACACACACGCGTTGGGTATATGGAATAATAATGATAATATAATGGGAAAAAAAAACACACACACACACAACAGCTATATAATAATTTATAATTTTATGCAGCCGCGTACCTACGGTCTCCGCGACGCGATATCCACTGATCGACGGCTGTATTGCATTTTGTACGATGTTGGATTTTTTTTTCCGGCCTGCCCACACTATTTCCCACCGCCATCAATCCTGTACATAATATAGTAGTAGTAGTAGTAGTAGTAGTAGTACCTATTTGTAAAATAACACTATTTACAGTAGGTTATACAATTATTTATACAATACCCAGCTATACTGTGATCACCGACGGCGGAGGTGACTAGACGAGACAGTGGTAGAGGAACAACACTGTATTATTATCTTATTGAATCTTATATTTTACACAAATCGCTAAGTATGTTCCAAGCACCTTAAACGTACTGGCGTGTGACGAGCCAACGCTCTGGGCGCTATAATAGTGATAATAATAACGATGGGTCTCGGTGGTGCACACTTGTTGTTGTAAGTACATATTTTTTTCGAAAATACAATTTTTTCATACCAACAGTGGTGCCAGCGATTGGCATTGTCTCAATTTTTGGCTATGTAGTGGTTTTTTTTATACATCAGATAGAAGATATTTCATACCGTTGAGATACAATTTTTTATACAAAATTCATTGGAAAAAAAAAAACACTGCACTGCCGAAGACTTGATTATAGTCACTGGTATCGTTACCCTAAACAGAAAAGCATTATTGAATGCGCTTTATTTTTTCCACTATAAAAGTTCTTTAAATCTCAAATTTATATTTGTTGTGATACTTAGATTTACAATGAAAACTTTGTAATGCAATATTATTAAAACAATTTAATTTGCTCTCCTGAACAATTTTAATTTTGTGACTTATAATAAGTGTGCATTAATAGCTAGTGTCGAGGCCAGATTTGTTTGGAAAACAAAACCGATGAATTGTATGTTCATTGTAAGTATGTACATGTTATTGTATGACTATTGTGAAGTCGGGAAAAAAAGTTGATACTATAATGATTCATACAAAATATATTCTTATAGACATTTATTATTAAAAGTCATAATAAAACATAATGTTGATCAAGTAGTTGTGGTTTACATCGCCTACATGGCACACACAATCCCGTTTACGGTTTAGTAATTGTATTTATGAAAAGAGTTGAAGAACTCATTTGTTTATGAAAAGGGTTTGTGCATTAGTTCAATTCAAAAACTATTACTATTATTGGTTAAAATAAAATAAATTGGAAAAATTGTTATTCACAAATTTAAACTTGCGCGCAGTGCGATTTTTTTCAAGTAAAATTGTATTTTTCGACTAAACCTCTTTCATAAATAATCGATTCAGTTACACGCTTTACAAGCACATCTACAACTTAAAACACGGAATATACAACTTAAGGAAAAATGTAATATTTATGTCCAACTATAAATAATGCTGTTCAACTTGTATTATTCGTGCTCGCGAATACGGTTTTATTTAAACACTTCAAGATATAGATATGTAATAAACTTGTAAACTTTAGGGTAGTGTTGTTAGTGAATTACTATTTTTTTTTTTTTTTTTTGTACAACAGTGCTTTTGTGCTCCGCCGCATAGTTTTACTCATGGAACTATTTTAATCCATACAAGTTAGACACACAAATCTGAAATTCATTTAAATTGGGTATGCTCTGCTGACACTTGTTAACCGTGTGCACTTTATTTATTAAACCATTTCACACAATGTTGGCGGTGTACTTACTAATTTGTAAGTTTTCGGTTACAAACACAAATTTTCTCCATTGAGTTTCTTTGTCGCTTTGTCGAGTTCTCTGCCGATTCGGTTCGGGTGCAACCTATTATGGGCATAGCGATAATTATACATACCTATTATGCTACTTAGGGCGAATGCGGTGATTTAATCAACAACTTCCATTCTGATATAAATTTACTTACCTCGAGGCGCCGGCATACCTATTATCAGCAGCGCCACCGACCTCGACGGCCTGAAGCCAAGGCCGAACCGTGTATTTTGTACCGCTCACAAAGTAATAAAATGTTTTTTTTTTTTATATTGGATAAAACTATTTCGTTCTTCTAACGGAAATTTCCTAACGAAAATTAAGCGCTAGAACGTTTCTGTTTTCACAATAATTTCTGTAGCCACCAAGTGCACTGTACAGTACACGTTAAAAAACAAGGGTGGACCAATGAGGGGATGAGGCTATGAAGGCTGAAGCCCCATCCCTTAAGTACTTAAACCGTGTAAACGTTAACTCTATCACTTACAAATATCACCACCGTGTTTTAATCATATCGCGCTTTTCGTGATAAATTATTATTATTAGTGTTATTACTGAACAACGTCGATAACGTTCGACAAAATGTTATGTATTTTATTCGACGATTTATTACTTTATCATTGATCGGTCGCCCAAACGGTATCGGTTGTGTTAAGAGAGTCATCGATCGCTGCCAGACGCAGATCTCGGTTGGTGATAATAGGATTTTCTTGTTGGCTTCGGGCCAAATAAATATGTCGTTATCGACACGAGTATGAAAATATGCGTACTTGTCGTTATTTGCGGTGAGATTTCTGAAAGAAAAAAAAATCCATACGAACATTATAATACATCATGTTACAATTATTATTATTATTTGTTTATCATCTGTTCGAGTACAACCTACGCGTTTGATTATCCGCCACGGGAGAGAGGTCATATTTTATACGTATAGTAGACTTTAATCGCCTTACCATATTTTGTTTATTGGAGTATTTTTTTTTAATATTTCTTTTCCAGACCGCTAAGGTTGTCTAGGAGTGTCCCCCCTTTCCCCCGGTAAACATATTAATATGTCGGTGCAGTGTCGGTTGAAAAGGTTATTGGACGGGGTTCATTAATCGATCAAAAATATAAAAAAAAAACAAAAGGCGGAAGTCAAATCACACAGACGTGACGGACGCACACGATAGTCGAATCCGTAACACCTGCGGGCCACAATAGCTTGTGTACATGTGTCTGTCAATCGCTCTGTATAATAATATAATATTATTATACCCGTAGGTTCCCCGTTTACCGGTACCTATACTACAGAGCTGTACAGCTTTAGTCTACGGGTGCTACATGATAATAATATCGTCCCATAGGTCACTATTGTATTTTAGTATTAAATCGGTTGGCTACCGTTATGTTGGCGTTTGCAATGCAACTACAGACGTCATAACAGTCCTAACGAGTCAGTTCAAGTGTAAACTACACTTAAAAAATCTACAAATTGGTATTGAAAAAAAATAAAGAACGTTATCTCTAATCTCTTAACATTTATCACTCTTCTCTTATCTCTTATCGCGTGAAAGTGTAACGCACAGATATATATATATATAATAACTAGATTGCTATCTATTGATAAGAATTAAAGTCGACGTCGGCCATTTTTGTGGGATTTATGTGTGTGTATAAAATTAATATTTATGTATGTATATCTGCGATTCTGTGCTATCGATTTAACTTGTAATAATTGTTATAAACAGTGAAAACAGCTGTTATAAACATGTGATAAGGTTTTAATTCCCACACAGATGGTGGAAAGTGGAACTTCAATTATCTCTATTGGCGGCATGGACACTAGTGTTTATCACTGATCTCTTATCACTCTTCTCTTATCTCTTATCACATGACATTTTTTGTATTCAGTCCAATAACATGTCCACGTTGAAAACAAGTGAAGCAATCGGGCCGGCCCATTTGGCACTCTGAAAACAAAAATAAATTACACGTTCAAGAATATTATCTTCTATAATAAAAATAAAATATATTATAATATACACAAAGGCTACTATTAGTTATGGTCCTTTGGGCACGGTATAGCCTTGGAGCGACGGGATTGAGTTTAAGATAAAACTAGAATTTAATCTTAAGCACACCGCTCGAACCGAGTGTGTATTTTGTAAATAGGTACATTTTTTTTAACCTTTATAGTACAACCGAAATCTAGTTATACCCATAGTAACTAGGGTCGTCGAATGTTTGTACTTAGGTTAGAGGATATAATTTAATTATAAATGTTAGAAAAGCGTTTCAGTAAAATTTTTAAACAATACAAATTAAAAAAGTATTTTTTTTAAAAGCGTGCACAAGACAAAATATTGTGCGTAGCTAAATATTTATTATTTCCAATACTTCCCAAATTGTTTTCAAGTTTTTTACAACGGTTTTATTTCATAAACTAATTATATACATATATATATAGTTATTGTTCTCCGATAAGCCGAAGGTTAATGGCATCGATTAAGGCAATAAATAATTATAATTTGTATTTCTTTAGCCAGATTAAAAATGTTTTAAAGAATGTTGTTTACCGATTTATGCACAATTTTTCTTTTAATAGTATTGTAATTATTTTTAATTAATTTTTGTAAGATTATTTATCCTATTTTGATTGGTGCAAATAGGTTAGAAATTTAAGATACCGTCAGCGTGGGTTATTTTTTACAGAAATTCTATTTATTTTGTACTCCAAGACTTTCTTTTTTTCGTTTTGTTTAGCTTCTATTGTGGTTACTGATCTGCAATCAGTGTGTTGCCGATCAAAAAAAATCGGTCTAGTTGTTACGAAAAATAAAAAAATCGTGCGAACAGACACCCAAAAAGAAAAGGTACATTACTATTGTAAAACCACCAAACCTCAATTACTTGCACCAAAATACACAACTGCCTAAACCGTTTAGCATACAAAATCCGCCCAAGACGGACGGTATTGTTGTTACCATATTATTCTTTGACCAAAAAAGCGTTAAACACACTTACACGGATACATATATACTATTAGATATATCATATATAACCATCGCAAGGTCATTTTGATAAAAGTCACAAAAACCAAACCGGGTTAAGTTAGCTTAATCCATCCACCGACACAATTGGGTCGCTTATTGCAAAAGTGGTGTAACTCCAAATATGTACATATTTTTGCTTAATGGAGTCACATTCAGTCATATCTTTCATTGTAGAAATATCGAAGCAACTCGAATAATTACAAAAGTAAATAAAAAATAGATAACACTGAATGAATACATTTTGTTTTGCTACACAATTAATTTCCTCTTGATAAAAATACAATATGTTATATTATGGTGACAATTAAAACAATAATTATTCTTAACATGGACTCGCAACCAAATGTCAAAAATTATAGTAGTGGGTTTTTACATTAAGCTAAATCCTAATTTGTAAATCATACTGTTTTCGGGCCGTTTTGTCCTCGTTGTAAAATAATATAATTCCAGCCTTAAAAAAAAAAAATGGGCGCTACTTTTTGGGAAATTCGCTTGGAGATTCAAAGCGACCGGATTTTCCGTACAAATTATTATCTATGTTTGTATACCGAAGGAGAAATTGTTGACTTAGGATCCTAAAGCGTGTACACGACCATTATAACCGTGTAAGTGGACCGAAATCGATTTACCATTATAATATATATATATATATATTATTATAATGGAACGATGCCGTGCCGAGTGGTTTATTCGAATACCTACTTTATCTGTTCTGTATCACCGTTAATTTGCCACAAATCGGACTAAATAGCATAGAAAAAGTGGTATACTAAAAAAAAAAATTGGTCGGTACAACAGCTGAGACCTGAGTGTATGGTCAGTAGGCTAATGCACGGTGCATGATCGTTATGCGTTCATTGTGTGTGGTGTTATGATTGTTTCCGGTATGATGATATGGCCAGACACGGTACGTTATAAAAAAAAACCGGAACAGCCGACAAAAAAAAAAAGTGCTATGCCCATAATATTATTGTATTTGTTTTGTCTGAACATAATATAATATATATATATATATATATTATAATAATAATACATAAACACACACACACACGGCTCCTCCGTCCAAACTACACCGTGTAAAATATAATATTATACCGTCTCACAAGTTAGTAAGACCTGTAATTGTATTCCGTTTGACCGATTCCCCTATTGAAATCAGAATATATGTCTTGGATCGAAGATTTTCAATGGTATAAAGATGTTTGGAAAAAAATACAGGACAAGATCGATACAAAGTTACTGATATTTAAAAAATGTATTTCTACATTAATCGTATTGGCCTATCCATTGCAGATTATGCAAAACGCACATACACTTCCCTTGGGAAATTTTGTCCTCTTTATATTACTATAAATCTTTTTTATTATAAGCGTTTTCTCTATCTCTAAAATCACTTTTAAGGGCACCTTTTTGTGTTTTGCGTGAAGATGCAAACATTTCTTTTTTAAATCGCTGTCAAGGGTGCTGTCTGAAAAATAAATTGACTACCAAAAAAAAGAGTCCTAATTATTGAACTACTCATTAGTTGAACATCACAGTTTAACATTGAAATAATTTAATATTACTCATCATTCACTTATTAATTAGGTAAACCTGTAATATTGCACAATTTACGGTTTTGTATTAATAATAGTACCTATATACCGTTTATTCGGTTTATAGCAATTTATTTCTTATATTAATTATTACTACTATTAATTTACATATAGTTCACATACAAAATGGGTATAAGTTAGGTATAACACATCAGTCCTGATTCCATTCTTTTTTGTCCATCCGAAACTTCTTTGGCCTACTTCTTTTCGTTATTAGTATTTTCTTGGCTATTTCATTCTTATATGGTTATCAAGGAACGTTATTTTTACAGTTAATACCTAAACATTCTCGCTTAAGCCAGGCGTTACTTATTTACAGTGTGTAATAATATTTATTAGTTAACTCAAATATTTTCCCCCTTTTTTACTTAATGTAACATTTTATAATTGTATTTATAGTAAAAAAAAAAATACATATATACCCATATTGAAAGATATAAAAATAAGTATAGAAAGTACAACTTAAGTGGCTACAGTACCTCACATTAATTCTTTAAAAAAAACACAAATTTATATTAATTTAATTTAATGCGTTATTAAAAGTTTTTTTTTTACAGGTAAGTATACTTTTCTTTGGTTTTCTATACCTATCTCATTTTTTTCTCATAAATATCCTCTTAGTGTAAAGAAGATACTCGTCGTATAAAAAAATAAAGAATACCCTAACCTGACCGCTGTAATATCTTTTTGTTTTCCACAGTAAATTCCCATTACTTTAAGAAGGTTTTAATGTAAATTTATTTGATATATTTTATCGATTTCTTCAGTTTTTTTTTAACGTTTATTTGTCAATTTTAAAGCTTCTAAATTGAAAACTTGAACAATGCAATTTATCAACAATGTATACATTACTGTTGTATATATTTTAATATTTCTTCAAATTAATTGACATTAATACAAAATCAGAATTTATGTATAAAATAACATCCGCAAGGTATCAGTATTACTCTTTTAAGACTTGGTATAAGACTTAGTACAAAGTAAGTATTTGTAATATTTTTTGATAACATAAAAATTATTAGTAATGAAAATTTGAGGGGGAAAAAATGTATATAGGTAATCTGCATCTCTATTAATTGCTAAACTCCAATCCGTTTATGTATGGAAGAAAACAGGATTTATTATGCTTTTTTCCTATCAACCTATAATAGTAAATTACTTAATAATTATTCGTCTTAACTGTAGCAGGTTAATTAGCTGAAGAAATTGTAGGAATTCCATTATTCCTTGTACGAAGAGCGACTGTGGAATGAAAATCCAGTTAGTTTTTTTTTTTAATGTTTTTAATTATCATTATTACCTGCGTACATTAAGTTAATATTATTATTATTTAACGGTAAGTAATGCGATGAGAACTGCTATTTTAGAAGCATTATACACTGCGTAAACAACATATTATTACACCCAAATATTTTTTTTTTCTTGTGCTGCTTTGTGTATTTTCAAAATATACTAGATTTTTCAAATGGCTTAACAGTTTCATTGGACATTTTAAATAACTAGTCATTATTGTTTTACAAAGGCGGTCCGTAGGTACATTCCTATGTTATGCTTGTCGGCTACACCTCTTTATATAAATTAAATCTGACAAGACCAAACCGACCGTGTCAATCCTTCGGGTCGATATTACCATGTCGAAAACATCATTGGCTGTGGCAAGTCTAAGTATCACAAAATATATTCAAGTATTT
Source organism: Adelges cooleyi (assembly GCF_023614345.1). Lineage (NCBI taxonomy): Eukaryota > Metazoa > Arthropoda > Insecta > Hemiptera > Adelgidae > Adelges > Adelges cooleyi. The sequence continues at coordinate 14,597,151 of NW_026096053.1, read as the reverse complement.
AAGCAAGAGCGGTTTAAGTCGGATGCTGTGTAAAATATTATTATGATATTGCGGTTACCACAGCCGTGGCGGTTAACTATATGCTCTGTATACTCTTAAATGAAGTCTACGGGCGACAGCTCAATTAAAAACTTTAGCAAATTTCAAACACAGACGGCCGTCTGAAAATTGTATTAACCTTTTCGGTATGAAAGAGCGATGAATTTTAATCTTGCTGGTCGTCTTGTAATTATTACTGGTTGATCCGACCGAGAAAAGGACTTAAATACTTTATTTTGACGGCTGTGCGTGCAAGTGGCGTTGCTGCACCGATGAAAAACACTTGTGCAGATTCAACATAATTTTCACCAAGATCACCCAAGTCCACGGAGGGAAATCCAGGAGTTTATTTTGTATTTTTTTTTTTAAGAGAGAAAATACCATATGCTTTTTGTATTTGATAAAATGTCAACAGACATTATTTCGCGACAGTCATTGCAATAAGTGTCAAAGTGAAATTATTACTTTTTTTTTTTTTTGGGGTAAAACACTTTAACGAGGGCACAACAAATCGGTAAAAAGGAAGGGCTAGACAAAAAAAAATTCACTTTAAATACATAATTTATGTTGGCAATAGAGTCACAGTTTACGCAGTAAACGAATTCTATGATATTCTGATATTCTGATATATTACAATAAAACCGTACACTTTTAATGGATACAAATTAAGTACACGATGGAGGGGCTTCAACCCGGTACTTGTATGGACTTTGTTACTTGTCAGTTACACAGTAGCGGTACAATATAACATAATGTATTATTATTATTATTGGTTATTATTTGTGTCGAGATGGGTTTGCTGGTGAATTTCTGAAATTCGATTGCAAAGTGGTGTGTGTGTGTGTGTAAAAGGAACGTTACAGCATCTCATAAGGTATCGCACGACTCTGATGAAGACTTACACCACAGTAGTGGTTCTGTGAGCTATTCACGGTTATACAACAACCTTAAGAAACCGGACAAATGCCGAGTGTTGTTGTACAGCTGAAAACCGATGGAATAAATTAGTTTTTTATTATTATTATAATTTTTTTTTTTGTTTCTTTGTTAGTAAAATATTCGGTTATACACACACACACACACACACACAACGTTGACACCAATTAACACACGAAGCCTTTGCAATACCGCTGCAATTATTAATGTTATATTATACTGCTGCTGTTCGACTGCGGCTAAAGCCAGGACCGTACGAATTCCAGTACACTGTCGTCTGTTGCTGCTGTATAATGTGTTCCAGTATGAAATAAAATTGGTGGCAGAAACACGGTAAATTATGATAACAACGGTAATAATCACACATGAGATATCCAAGCCAAAACGCCAATATATAACTGTGTACAAAACTTGGGCACATATTTTGACCGCCAAACAAACAAATGCGATAAAAGTTTAACGCATTGTGCAATTGCTTCACGGGTCTGACATTTATATTGTATCGTTCCATACAATATGCAGTGTGGAGGACTGTGGTTGGTAGCCGATGCAGAAGCAGTTAATATGAGTGGACAGTTAATTTCGGGTTTGGACAACTTGGTTATTTCTCAAAGCTCATTCGTTTTCATTTCCAAGAATGTTGAATTATTGTACTTGCACATTCGAGTACAGTCTACGTTATACACAATGCTACTATACTGTTTTGGCGAGGAGCCACCGTAAAAATTACAGCAATAATGATTTATTTATTTAGTGAAATAAGTTCAAAAGTAACAATTAATAAAACCAAAAGTATACAATTACAAGTGATTGGTTGCATTATTTTTGCACAACATAGCTACCACAGGTACTATTGTAATGGTATTACCATGTTCTGATTTGGGATCTGTCAAAGATGGAAATTGATTAGATAAGTTCTTTAGAGAGAAGTCGACAATAAGATGGAAAATATGAATTTAACAAATTTGGAAAAAACTTTTTGAGTTTATTACAGTTGAAAAAATTACCAGTTTTAGCTAAATTTTTCTTTAGTCAGATGTCTGAAACCGATGAACGGATTTCGTTATTTAGGTTCTTATTAAAATCATCTTGACATGTACAAGTGCAGTGAACTGTTTCAGAACTTAACTGTTGTATAGTTCATTCACTAAAACAGAGCTTTAGTACCTACATCATAAAAATACATTTTTTGTGTTAAATGTTCATACTTTTTTAATTAATTGCTTAAAAAGGCAAGATATATTTTAAATAATTGAATAAAAAAATCAAGATTTTCTACGTGCCGACCAAAGCATTGAACCCTTTATTGAGATTAATCTAGCAAGGTCGGATTTTAATGTTTTTGACTTGTGGTTTCTGGTGTCTCGCTTGAAGTTTTAATTTATTTGAAAAAAAAAAAAAATCTAAAGTTATTTGTAGATAAGATTTTAAGCAATTGTGTTGATTTGACCGCATTGTATTATTTGTAATTGCTAACAACGTTAACGAAACAATTATCTATTTAAATTTAAATTTGTTAACAAAGATAATGTACAATAAATATCAGTACAAATAAAACGTAATAAATTATATTAATAATAATAATAAATAATTATTCCAACGATAATAATAATAATGCTGTACAACAGCAATCTTATATGGCCGCCCATTAATATTATTCTAAGATATATTTTCAACAAATTGAACAATTATCGTACAGTCTACATAAACGTGTACAGATATAATATATATATCAGTAGAGCATTTTAATAATAATTTGTTTTTTTTCAAAAACAGTTAAAACACATCACTAAGTATATTGTTATTATATACAATCTAAACCAGACATCTCGTTGGATGTGTTGTTTTATTTTTTGTCCACGACACGATTATTTTACAGTTAACGATTAAAAAAAAAAATGCCGTTAAAAATTACACAGTATATATCGTTAATATCTAATATTGTTGGGGGTGAAACAAAATATCAGTAATAAGTGTACATGTGATCCAGATATACCTGACCAAGTACGGGGGGGGGGGGGTATTGTGTATTATTGTTGTAATGAACGGTTTTTGGGAAAAGCAGCAGGTGTATGTTATGCGCCGTCATTTCCTAACCGAACATCCGGTTGGGAGGGCTTTGTTTGTTGAAATCAACGAATGTTCTGTGTACATGCTTTAACAGAAGAAATATGATTAATAATTTTCAGCCAATAAGGTTAATACGTTGTTGAGTGTTGAAAAAACCGAAAATGTCAATTATCATGTATTAGTAGCTGCATTAACTAGCTGAAACTATGTACGGCCTATACTTAGGTCATGCAAAATAAAATATGTAATTCTATATACATATTCAAGTAAGAAGTAGAGAAAATGAGTAAAAAGTCAAAACACAATGTCATAAATTAAACATATAAAGGGAGTACCGTTTATTTTATTCGTCCATTGATCAAGTATTAATTTATAAGATTGAAATAAACATATAAACAACTATACACTTAGATGACCTTTACATTATGATTAATAATGAACTTACAATTGAAGTATTCGGTTGATAATAATGTCATATAACCTAAACTAACCCGACTAGTTATAATGTACTAAAAAACAAAACATTTTGGGAGACTTTTTCTCTATTTCACTATTTCAAGCATAGTTTTAGAGGTTTAGGTGTGAAAATTAGTCCGAAGGTAAATCTAAAATGGAACTATAGTTTGTACATTTTTTTTTTCTAAATAATATGTAATCAAAATTGTTGTCTATTAAGAGGATTGCATTTTAAGGAGTTTTGTATAGGCAATATTTAGGATAGAAGAAAATATGGAAAATGTCACTATAGGTACAATTTTTTTTATGGCAAATGAAAACCATTTTTATTGCAATAGTGTCTGAAAATAACATAAACAATGCTGGATCCCAATTCGTACACGGATTCTGTCGAAAGCACTAATTAAATGCGATATCCAAAACACACCTATGTCTAGATGGTGTGTGTCTTACATACCGTCTTTTAGGTATGTCTTACATACTCGGGAAAATAATGTACATATTCTCAAAACGCTTTGTGGGTAAATATCGTTGTGGTGTCGGACGGGCAAAAGAAGAAATTTACCACACATGTTGTTGTTGGCAAAAAATAGTTGAAAAATATTTACTCAGAAAACGTAGCTGTTTACACCGGGGTTACACCGTCGTGTACGGTTTTGTTTTTTGTAAATATCCAGTTTGTCCCGTTGATGTGCAAAAAGTATGCATCACACACACACACACACGTCATACCTCCTAGTAAATACTATCTGGACCGCGTTCGGTTCCGGTGTGGATTCCGTTAGACTTCTACAAGAACTCTATTGAAACAATGTATTTCTATCAGAGACGATATTATTGTGAATATGATTCGTTAAATGTGTTTTACACAGACGAAGAGATAAATCCACAAATGAAAACTTTCCTGTACACATTGGCAGAAATTGAAAGCCAACTAAACACATACAGTGAGGCGTCTTGCTGTGTGGTATTGGAGAACACGAATAATGTGCTTCTGGAAAATTCACCAACGGGTATTGAAGAGAAAATCTATGAAAAAGTTAACTGGCTTATAAATACAGTGGTGCCAAAATTAGGGTTTATATACAACCCATTATCAAGTGAAGCTGTAATACTGAAGACCAAAATTGAAGACTAAAACAAAAACGACGATTCTTAATACAACAATACTTAAAGTAATAATAGAATAATTCAATTAATTGTAATCCGAGTGTAATCACTTTATCAAACAGAATAAAATATTTTGACTTTTAAAGATGAGATTAATTTGTATAAGCTTCAAGGTATTGTTTTGAATTTAAATAATTTTTCCTATGAGTAAAAACCATTTTGGTTTATTTTAGACCTAAAAGCCAGACGAAATGTCGACTCCATTGTATGGTCCAATTTCAATTCTGCAAAGAGATTCGAGTTCTTTGGCTACTTTACTATGTTATGTTTAAAGTCGACTTTCATTTAAAAATTTCAATTTTTTCGAACTGAATAAATTAAATTTGCAATTTTTTTTTAAAATATTATAACCAAATTTATTTACACGACAACAGCAACAAAATCAAAAATCTGTTTCCTACATAACCTAGTGAAGTTTCCAAAGAAATCGCATGTCGAAAAATTAGACCGCATACAATCCCCTTAAGAGAAACTCCCCGAAAAAAGAGCAAAATAACACTTTGCCCGTATAGCCTATTTCCAGGTTGCCAGTATTGGTAGCAAGTAATGGCAAATATTTTCAATATATTGTTAATCACAGTGAGTAACTGTGGCAGTACATTTTTCTATAGACAGGCCAACCCTAATACTAAAAATGTATTTTGCAAGCACACAATTGTCATTTGTACAGTTATCTGTGAACACTGGACCTCCCCCCTTGCATACCTGCTCACTCACTTCTACCTACTACTACCTACTTACCTACGACTTAGCAGGTAAAATACTTTCCCACCGTGCTCGGTTTGCATACTGAACTAGGTTTGAATGTTTATGTTTGATATCAAACCGATACACATACCTTCACACACCGACTGTGGTAAATAAGCGTATATAGTATGTATTTTATTATTGTCAATACACACGCGTGGCTTACAAACGTTTGCTTGGCTCATACGTTTCGCATGTGGTTTCCGAAATTATAATGGGCTTCGCCCCAAGTAGTGTTAGAGGGGAGGTTTGGGGGGGGGATGAGGGGGGATGAGGGCACACGCCAATAAACGTGTGCCAATTAATATAAGAAGCCCGACAAAGTGTTGGACAAACGACATGCACACGCCAGAAAATAACAACTTGCCACCCTCGACGGTCGTTGAACGACTACAAGTGTGTAATTATTGTTATTGTTGTGTGAAAACCGAGACGCCGATTTGATTTAGACGGTTATTATAAAGACATAATGGAAATATGATACATACTTGCCACCGTACAAAAAACTGTCTATACGGACAACTCGAGTGGGCAAAGTGTGCCCCTGCCCCCTGCCCCCGCCGTCCTTCGACGGTCCATTAAAATACAAGGTAAACTCCGGGGCGAACAACAATAAATTGCACAAGCCGGTGAATATTTTCCAAAAAAAAACACACACACACTTTTTTCGGAACACTTGGAACGTTTGTTTACCTTGTTTGTGCCGGGGAAAATAAACAGCGGCCGACTCTATTCTTGTAGAAAACTTGCCCATCGACAACCCCCCAAATGCATATATGTAGTACTCCGAACAGTTTAGACACGGCGAAGTGCTCGTTTTACCGAAGGTTTACAGGGAAAATAGTCGACAAATTTATAATAAAAAAAAAAAAAAAAAAAAAAAAACACACGTGTCGCAGACAAGTCGTTCTTAAAACTGAGTAGCTGTTATTTTCAATGTTTCTAGTGTTGTGGTAAATATTTACAAAGATAATAAATAATATAGTTTTTTAGTTGTTCTTACATTTTTATTGTTAGTTGTATTAAATGAAAAAAAATAATAAAAGATTTGTAATATTTAAAAAAAAAAAAATTGTGTTTCGATTAAACTTTTTTAAATAAAAAGGTCACAAAAGTAAACTTTGTAAATCATGTTTCTTAATTTGGTAATTTGTTGTTTTACAAGTTTTATACTTCATAATACAGTGGGTAAAAAAAGTCTCCGTACACTGTTGTCAATTTTTTTCAAAAACATAAAATGATAATTTAAAAGTTGATTAACTTCATATTTTTAACACACATTTATTCAGAAACATATTAATATTTGTTTTTAGAAAAATAGAGCATATATATTAATTAGTTTATTTTATACATGTATATATATACAACAACTTTGGAAAATAACAGCAAAAAAAGTCTCCGTACAAAATAACATAAATATTTTTAACATGATATATTGTAATAATTATCGTTATTAATGGTCAGTTGGCCCTCCTCTAGCTATAACAACTTCGTGCATTCGTTTTCCCATTAATTCTACTAATTTTGTCGTAACAGTAGAATCAATACTGTTCCATACTTCTAGTATTGCATTTTTTAATTGTTCTTTGTTTCGAGTTTGGTAATTTTTAAGACGTCTACCTATTTCCTCCCATAAATGTTCTATAGGGTTCATGTCTGGTGATTGTGGAGGTGTGTTAAGTTGTTTTGGTACTCGGTATAACAACCATTCTTTAACTTTTTTCGCGGTATGTTTTGGGTCGTTATCTTGTTGGAATATAAACGAATTGCCAATATTTAGTTTTTCAGCACTTGCATGTAAGTTATTTCTCAAAATGTTTAAATAAACATGTTGATCCATAATACCATCGATAAATACCAAATTACCAACACCTGCAGCGCTCATACAACCCCAAACTAGTACATTACCGCCCCCATGCTTTACCGTTGGGCACAAATTTTTGCAATCCATCTGCTTATTAGGTTTTCTCCACACCATAACTCGCCCATCTGAACCAAAAATATTAAACTTGCTTTCGTCACTAAATAATACAGATTTCCAAAAATCATTTCCCTTATGAATGTGTGCCTTCGCAAAATCTAAACGTTTCCTTTTATTTATTTGACTGATAAAGGGTTTTTTCCTAGCTACACAACCTTTATATCCTGCGTTTCTAATAACATTACGAATGGTCTGAGGCACAACTTTCACATTATAGTCAGTATCAATCATACCAGCCAGTTTAGGTGCACTGGTTTTTGGTTCCGTCACAATTGTCCTTAGAATGGCCCTCTTTTGGTGTGATTTCAATTTTTGGGGACGACCAGTACGTTTTCGATCTTCAAAAGAATCAGTTTCGTTGTATCGGTTTATAATATATTGTACAGTCGAGTGCGATTTATTTATTGTTTGTGCAATATTTCTGAGAGAATTACCATCTTCTCTTAGTTTAACTACTAATTTACGAATAGCAATTGGTATCTCCATTGTTCAATGTATATGAATTGAATAAAACGGACTAAGCGTATGTCTATCGTTCTTAATGGCTACAAAAACAATAATAACATGCTCGTTGATATGTAGAACTCTCAGTCCATACGGGTTTTCCCTATTCCGGTACTATTTTTATCTGTTATTCATACACATCAATAAATGTACGGAGACTTTTTTGCTGTTATTTTCCAAAGTTGTTGTACATATATACATGTATAAAATAAACTAATTAATATATATGCTCTATTTTTCTAAAAACAAATATTAATATGTTTCTGAATAAAAGTGTGTTAAAAATATGAAGTTAATCAACTTTTAAATTATCATTTTATGTTTTTGAAAAAATTTGACAACAGTGTACGGAGACTTTTTTTACCCACTGTATATTGTTTTTATCGTTATAATGTGACCCGAAGTGAATTATTGTTAATTTACGATTTAAAATGGAAACGTTTTTCTTATTTTTTTCATTTAAAGGTATATATTTTTTTTTTTTTTTTTTTAAATATTAATAAAACTTGTTTTACTATACAGACCTAATGCTATCCCAATTGAAAGTGACTAACACCAGTAAATTCAGCATTACAGAAACATAGAAAAGATAACAATTCAAATGTTTTTCTTTGAGTTAATATAAAAATAATTGTGAACCGTTAAAAATCGCAATAAAATGCATTAAACGTGCCGTGTTAACGCGTTATACTATTATAAGTTATAACTTATAGTATAATTTGTTTGCAAGACGTACAATTTAGATATATTTTCAGACATAATAGTTCAATGTACTCAACAAATGTAACAACAACAATCAACAGTGTGTTAAATAACATAAACTGTGTTTAAATTGATTTTGTTATTTTTTTTTTTTTTTTATGAAGTAATAACATATTTGACAATAAGCACACCTAAAAACGTGACTAATGCTTTTTGAAAAGTACTTTTAATATTTGAGTATTGAAAGTTTAAAATTGCACTGAAGGGTTTGACGGTGATAAAATTCGTAGGTATGTAGGTACTTCAAAGACATTGCTTAGTCATATTTTACAGACTATAAAAAAAAGATTACTATTAAAAATCGAGAAGCTAAAAACGAAAATTTGATAATTTCTTAATGTCTCCACTTCAAGTGTGGTGGATGGACTTATCAGACTGAGGGCATTGTGACATGTAGAGTTTTCTCAAAAGTCACAATCCAAGTCCGTGTTCGTCCGTGTCGGTCGGCTGTGTTGTAAGCATGGCTGGTTGTTGTGTTGAGGTGTTACAAACTAAATGCCAGATTTGGTCAAAGACGAGGTGTTTAGGTAAAACCGAGACGTGTTTTACTACTTCTTAGTTGTGACAATTCGTTGGCCGGACAACAAGAAACGGTTCTTGCACAATCGTCACAAGCTCGAGCCAATAAATCACAACGAGTGGGCCGGATTGTGTGTGTTGTTCCGACTGCTTTGGGCAGAGTTAAAAAAAATGCATAAAAAACGACTATCTAGTGTAATTATATCGTTTTTTTTTTAAATAAAACGAGGATTTGCGTACCAACCGGTGTAGGTACAAGACGTGTGTGCAGTGGCCGCACATATGTGTTTGACAACAGAAAAAAACCAGCATTGACCTCGCGGGTCGTTTGTAGTAATCTTTACCTCCCACGCTCGGACGTTGAAGAAATTGCAGTTATTTTTCTCATAATCAACAATAATTCACTTTAAGTCACATTATAACGATAAACAAAATACATATTGTGAAGTATAAAACTTGTAAAACAACAAATTACCGAAATTAAGAAACACGATTTGCTCGGTTTATTTATCACACTATTATTTAAAGAAGTTTTTTTTAAAACAGGTTTTTACACTCTATATTAATGTTTTATTTTTTTTAGACAACCAAATATTCGAAATTCGGTTACACTGCGGCTAGGATTGTAGACAAAGTCCGTTTGTCAAACGATTCACTTTCTTCGGACACTATGAACCGACTTTTATCTGTATTATTTTTCTCGGACTTTTAAAAGCCGTGCACGCCGTACGGGCGACACCGAGATAAATGCGGCCGTTAAAGGCGTTGCGATGCAACACAACGGGGCAAATGTAGTAAAAACAGTCGACCTTTCTTTTGGGCACCATTCGTCTACCAGTTACCCAAAATCTAGATAATATTTTCGACGCACTCGGTTTTTCCGGTTGTGTTCACAATGACTCGGCCGACGCGGTTTAATCTCCCAGGACCGAAAAATATACATCATAAACCCTTTCCTCCCCTCCCCCCTCAGAAGGGATGGACATTTTTTTCTTCGTATCGCTTTTTTTATGTGAAATTTTAGAGCTTCGGGTCTGAAAATTACACCCAAAGGTAGATCTAGAACGGGGGGCCATAACGTACAGGCAGTGCCGGATTTAGCCCATTGTGCCGCCGCTGTAAGCACTAAGCGAATTGCCGCCTTATATAATATAAATATTTTCCAAGTCCAAAAAATGTCATTAAAGCGTACATACAAGTATAGATGTTTCCATTGTTACTAAGCAATTTAATGATGTAAAATAAAAGCATACGGCATGAAAAAATATGATATAAGAGCTCCGCAAAAAAAAAAATCGAAATTAAGTTTGCGGTGACCTGACCCGAATCCGGAGTCTAAATGACCCCATCACGTCAGGTTTTTTTCCTAACGTCCAAAATGTGCTCAAGTCATAAAATTCAACCCCATAACCGTATAAGAGCTAAATAAATAGATAGAAAAATAAGGATTAAAATACAGTTAAGTGATATCAAATTTAGTATGGGGAGGGTGTTTCTCGTGTAGTGTCCTGTGCTCACTCGGTTTATAATAATATTTAATGTACAAAAAGAAACCATTTTTGGGGTTTTTCGCACTAAATTATTTAGTGTCTGTTAATTTTTTCTCCCCCGATTTTTTTACACCGATACCCACTCAGACCGTTGTGTATTCATACAAATTAGTAGTGTTCATTTTTGGTCTACACTAATTAGAATAAACGCCGGTTTGCGATCGCACCGTCTTACGATTTAGGTTTTTTTCATTAAAATATATTATATTTCGTGATGTATAACATATTGTAGACTTAGAAATAAAAAACTGATTAAAGATAAACACACAATCGTCGTGTCGACCCGTGCTATGTTTTTCTAATTTATTACCAATGTCTTATTTCATTATCGTCGTATCACCCGTTGTCTGTTGTCTGGTCATAATTAATACAACGTGACAATGGCAAATATTTTAATAATGATGCAGCAACGCTAATGGGACGACGATTTATTCTATGTTTTTTGAAATTGAAAATCGCCTTATAACAGTAAACATTACCGCACAATCCTGTTGGTCTAAAAAAAAAAAAATGTACAACCAGTTTCATTTCGTCTTCGATTCTAGTTACAAAAAAAAAAAAAAGTTTAATATTAAAAATGATTTGCCGCCCTAAGCACTGGCTTATAGTGTTTACTGGGAAATACGGCACTGCATACAGGGTGATTCATTAAAGATAGTACGCACACAATTTCTTATCGAATATTGTCATAGGTAATTTTTGTTGCGTTTCTCTGTTTGAAAACTAGATTACGGTATTATCAAATTACTAAAATATACGAAATAATAAGTATATTATAAAAGTAAAAGTACGAGTACAATAAAAGTACCGATTGTAAGTATAATTATTATCATACTCACACGGTTTTACGGTATTTCCCGGGGCTCTATCGACTTGTGAAACTTAAACGAGAAACTAAAAAATAACACACATTAACCGGTTAATTAATTGACACGGTCGACGTTCTATTAAAAACCTTTTTTATTCTTCTTGAATATTGCCTATACGAAACTCCTTAAAAACAGATCTCTGGAAGTGCGTAAGGAAGATGAAAAAATGCATTATCGTTTACTATTGTAAAACGACATAAACTAAATTATTGTCTGCAGTTATTTCAAAAGAAACCGAGTGTATTATTCTCGCCGTGTCTACGATTTTCTCAAAAAACCTCTAGTCAAACTTTTTATTCATTTAGGGACCCCCCCCCCTCCCCCAAAAAAAAGTCGGATAAGTTACGCGTTGAGGTTGCTAGCTGTGTTTTGTTTTGTGCAAAGCGTCAGGTGTGAAATTTTGAGAAACAAAAGAAACGCGCCACAATATTCACAAGTGGCGCGTGACTAATATAGATTTGTCTTTGCCAAAAACATGTGTAAATAGTGTTTTTTTTTTTTTTGTTGTTTGTTTTTGGCTCGTACAACGCGTCACCGAACACCGTACTCGGGTATACTTACTCAGGTAATACTTAAGCGAAAAAACAACATGGTCGTTTAACGCGCTTGGAAAGTCAAAAGTTGTCGATTGCGCGCGGTCACGCGGTTTTGATCTACTGTTTGGGGGATTATTATCCGAATAATTCCAGATGTATTTGGCAAGTTTTACAAACACGCTGCTGTTACTGTGTTTAGGGCATTTTCTCACTGCGGCAAATGCGGCTGGCGGCAAGTCAAAGAGCGGACATAAGCGGAGGTAGCGGATTCAAGCATCAAGTCAAAGTAACCCGCCCGACGACGAAGTGACCATTGTCGGGTCGAGTCGGTCCAACGTGATCAGATATTTCAATCCGGTCGATCGCGTTTGGCGGCGACAAAAGTGTGGCGAACTGCAATTGAACGCCGCCGTCGGCGACAATTTACAGCCCGGCCCGGTGGTGAAAACGCTCGGCGCCCCTTTGCGGTGGACCGACGTCGAAGCGGACGGCAGTTGTTTCTACAGGACGTTGTCCAGTTGGGTGACCGGCACGGAAGAGTATCACGTTGTGTTCCGGATATACGTGATAGAGGTGGGTAGTAGTAAAACTAGAATGCCTATTGCCGAGTGTCCGCGCAACGCGCCCGACACGTTCACTGTGGAATACGATAACGTATACGCGAGACACCCCGTCGGCCAATCGTTTTCAAAACTTACAACTCGTTTAACTTTTTAAATTAAATTAAATAAAAAAAAAAATATATATATATATAGTAATATAAGTAATATATATATATATATATATATATATATATATATATATAAGTAATATTATATATATATATATATATATATATATATATATATATAAGTATATATATATGTATATATGTATATATGTATATATTATATTACTAAAAATGTCGACCGGTCGATTACGGATTTCGGATAGTTATTTTCCGAGTTATTCGAGTTTAACGCGTTGTAACCTAACCTAATCCTTTTTTTTTTTTCCCCGCACATGCGTCCACTGTAAAACTGGGGAGGCATTTGCCTGTCGAGGCATTACTTCCCCCCGGTTTTCCGATGCCGTTTATTTTTCACAAAAATTACAACACTGTTTGAGTGGGTGCTCCACACAACCACTCAACCTAACCTAACCTAACCTAACCTAACCTAACCTAACCTAACCTAACCTAACCAACCTAACAACCTAACCTAACAACCTAACCTAACAACCTAACCTAACAACCTAACCTAATCTAACCTAACCTAAACAAGCCTAACCTAATCTAACCTAACCTAACCTACCGTCTTAACTTGTTGACTTTAATAACCTCAATAGCAGTAATTTTCCAAAATAGTCATAAAAAAATATTCGGAAAATGGTTTGAAAGTTGCTAGAAAAATGTACAAGTATTATACACACACAATTTTTGGTCACTTAAAATAACAATATATATATATTATTTTTTTTTTTTTCACAGATAGTAAGGCTTGATCAACGTATTGTGAGTTTACTAGGAGCGGATGAGCATCTAGCACACTTGGATTGGTTATCAAAAAACGGTACGTAGAAAAATGTAATGTGTGTCTTTGAAGTTTCATTAATGTACATTAAACATGCGTTTTAGTTTGGGCAACGCAAACGGAAATCGTCGCGGCCACTCTTCTTCTGAACACGCCGATTTATGTGTATTCGGAAGAAACCCAGACCTGGCTTTTATTTGATCAGTACAAAAATCCCAAAAGCCCACTGACCACCGCGGACAAGTGCATTTACATTCAGCATGTTCGGGGAAACCATTATAACCTGGTGACGGACGTGCAAGGCCGAGAAAAATCCATTGCAGATCTGTACCCGGGTAATTTTGCAGTGCAATTGAACAGTTTAATACTTAATCGACAGCAGCCAAAGTGGCCATATACAGGGTAGACCGTGGAGGCGTGGACCGACCTGTCCGTTTGTCTGTATATTTTTCAAAACCAATGCTTCCAGTACCCGTAACTGTTGTAGTTTAAGTTGTGTGTACGCGAGAATTAACAATTTTTTTTTATTGGTTTTTTTGGTTTTTTCACTAAGGATACATGTTGAACCCCGAGAGGCCAACAGTGCTCGACTGTATCATACAAAACGCCGCGTCGATGCGAAGCAGTCAACAGGCAGAAATCCAATACTATAACCCTGTCGACGGTGCTTGGCAAGAGGAAAAGTGTTGGAAATTCGACGTGACGTTCTTTCACCGTTTCCAGTACAATCAAATGGCAAAAATTCTCAGGACCCCGAAGACGTGCACTGAAATGATCGGAGACAATTCTTTCTTCAGAGCTGTCGCTTACTGGGTGACCGGCACGGACATCGATCATCAAATCTTCCGTCTATACGTAGTCGAAGTAATAGAAAGCTATAGAAACCGTATTTGTATAAAGAATTTAAACGAGCGTCTTGCATAGAGTTTACAACACGGACACTCGAGGCTTTTCTCAAATCGTTTCTACTTGTATGATATCGTACTATACCTTCTGTCTAAAACTTTCAACGTTAATTTACTCCAAGAGAGTAATTTAAATACAAACAAACCTAGTAATTTTCTCAACTCCGCGGAAAAACATTGAATCATGGATATGTTATCACTGATCTCTTATCTCTTATCTCTTATCACTGATCTCTTATCTCTAACTGCATGTAAAAGTGTGACGCGAAAACGGCGACATAAAATTGCTTGTATCCAGTCCAATAACATATCCATGTTAATAACGAAACAAATATATATACGCACAATAATATGATCTCAAAAGTGGTCGATGAGAAAAAAATCGTTTTTATTTCAGAAACGATTTACTGTGTTTTCCCCCCCCCTTCAAATTGCACGCCTTTGGAGTATTCGTAATTAATTTCAGCGTGTTTCCAGGAACTTGCTTACAATCACACTCTTCAACGCTTGTACATGGGAAAAGAGTTCGAGAATTTTAAAATGCACAACTGTGAGTAAAACAACAGTATTTCACAAGTCAATCATGCATAATAAAAATTCGATTATTGTTCTAGATTGGGCAGTTAAAATCGAAATAACCGCCGCGGCTGTTTTTTTGAACACATCAATATTTGTCTATTCGCAAACCACAAACACATGGGGTCTGTACAGCAAGAACATTGTAGACAACGCCCCGGTGGACGCGTTAACCGAAAAGTGCATTTACCTAAGTCAATCGTCTGAAGACCAGTACGCCGTAGTTAAAGATGTGGAAGACGGTTTTTAGCGCCGCCGTCAATTGTCGAGAGGTTGCAATATTGAGATCGTTTGTGTTTTATCGTTGTTAAAAATCGACAGGATCGATAGCGGCTATTAAAATTACATTTGTTTATATTCATTAAAATCCTTCACTCGCCCGCCGGCTAACGGTAACGTCGATAAAATAATATTTACCAATAAATAACGGTTAATTTACATTACCAGCGCGTTAGTTACGTTTGTTGCAGCTCGCTTTCAGTTAGTGATAAGAGACACGCGATAAGTGATAAGAGATAACATATCATACTGGAGAAAGTGACTGGGTTTTTTTTTGTCAAAAGTTATCACGTTATTAGGTGATAGTCTAGGCCGATTCGCCCAAGATCTTCTCGAGACACAAACGGTAAGATCTTTTAAACACAAGAGCGGTTGTGAGGTCCCAGGGGGCGCAGAAATGCGTTTTTTACCTGAGCCCTTTGCACTCAAGTAACTTGCTACACGGTTTTACAAATCGTCGTCGACTACTTATACATTATAGAAATAAACAGCGCACTCGGTGGAAATAAAAAAAAAAATGTTGCCAAGGCCTGTGTTCAAGACGTTATTCCAGGAACCGGCTACATATTGTAAATTCTAATATGATGCAGTTGAAACGACCAAGGTAAATATCACACAACGCCTTGTACAATATTGTAAGAAAATAATAAATATTACATATTTTGTATTCGCGTACGGGGAAACATCAAATAAAACACTGTCAATTTGTATTGTTTTTAATCTAAAAACTACCGTCTGTGACAAACGAGTACTTGATTGCATGTGTAATGTTCTGAAACTTTAATATACCCGAACTTGTTGCTACAAATACACACACTGTGGACTATGATTTTATGGAAAAAAAACCAAACAGCATTTCTTATAGAAAACCCAGTTAGGACCAATCGCAACGTTTTAATTTTGAAATTAAGAAGGCCAAAAGTTTCGGTATTGTCTTATTTCTGTTAAAGTTCAAGTTCTTTGAACTTTTGGCTCTCTTTGCTAAAATGCGTGTGCGTATGTGTGTATAATGAAAAAGTTGTAACTTTGATACAAACAATAAATATAAAGCAGCGAGGAATATAATACATTATTATGTAACCGAAAGAACAATCCATATGGCGCACAGTGATAACTAAAATTCAATAACGCGGTCATGTAAATATATATACAGTTGCCTATTTTTTTCGAGTTCATAGTTTTTAAAAGTTTTCTGTCTTACCGTTCAATAATAATTGTTGATTATGTTCGAAAAAGGAGAACGTTGTACTCATTGTGAGGTTTCAAAAAAAAAAAAAAAGCACTCACCTGATACTATTTATTTTCAAAATACAATAATTACAAGTGTAAAAAAATGTATGTTTAGTGAAAAAAACCTTATGTAGTTAGTAATAATAAAAACAGACATAAATGAAGTGGAAATGCTGGCATTTTTTAAACAGTGATAAGGTGTTATCATCGCCTAACCTAACATTTCTATAATTTATCAAATATATATATATATATTTATTATATATATAATAGAGATAAAGAGATAAATAGAGATAGTAGAGATAATTTAAGTTACCAATTTTCGCCATCTTTGTGGGGAATTAAAACCTTATCACGTGTTCATAACTGTTATCACATAAATCTCACAAAAATGGCCGACGTCGACTACCATTCTTATCACTTCTTATCATTCCCGTTGAACTATTTATATCGTTATTTGGTCCGATCATATTCGGTTTGGTTCGAAAAATGTAATGACAACAGCTATTGTCTGTACTTGTTACAGTGTATGCTGAAATCCTTTTGTAAATCATAATCATCATCATCATCATCTATGGTTTAGCCACGTGTGTAAAATAATACACGCTATATACAGCAGAACGGGTGATCAAATTTTTTGCATAATATTATTATACCGACAAAATATTTAACAGGTACCACCGGCGGTGGTGGAACGTTATTAGTTTTATTGAAGTTATTGATCTGGTCTGTGGCACGTGCCTATACTTGGCCACAAAATATCAAATTTTCACATTGCAACGGTGAAATTACACTGGCAAATCGCATTAGTCCGTCGCCCTATGTACAATATTTAGACCGGCAGATTTCCATTGGGTACTTCATGAATAATAACAATCATTAACGCATTCGTATATTTGTATTTTGCAATATTATTCATAGCCCGCCCCTGTCGTCCCCAGCTACAGTAGTTTTATATATATATATGCACAATTGCTTCTACCAACAACACTGATAACACTGATAAGAGACTAGGCGAAGATAGCCGCATGAATAATAATTTATAAGTCGGTAGTGCAGACATTCGACAATAGTGAATTACTTTTAGTGGCTCATTTTATGGTTTTCGAGGTGCTGAACACGAATCTGAAGTTTTTTAACAACGTTTTTTAACGGAAAATATGAAAATGGTGTTCATAAAAAAAAAAAAACGCTAAAAATGTTTGTTTTTGATTGTAATCGCTTGAAAGTAAGGTTTTTTATTTCACCCAAAAGGCGGAATAATCCTAAAACACCTCTGAAAAACCGCAATTTTTCGACAGTGACAAATGTACAAAAATCAAAAAGGTCAGTGTTGACAGAGCGGCGACTTTTTGTCGTTTAACCAATTTGTTTCCAAGCGGTTTTTGGATTTAAGGCCAAATCTGTTGAATATTTTTGACTTTTCAAAATTATCAAGTATACCGTTGCCGTTTGCAATTTTTTTTTTGAAATTTTTTCCCGTTTTCTTGACTTGAACTTTTTTATCAGCTGATATTGTTATCGCAAAAAACCACCTGAGGAAACTTTTTGCTTAACGCGACTGCCTTCTTTTTTTTTTTTTTTCAAAAATCAATTAACGCCGTCGAATGTAATTCGGCGAATTCGCTTTGTACTTTGTCTGCGCTTGTCGTGTGTAATACAACCGGGACGATGCGGCGGCGGCGGCGGCGGCGGTGGCGGCAGCCGAAAAATGTAATGTAATTGTGCGGCGGCCGACGAATGATTACATTTAAACACTAGGCGGTAAGGGTTAATTATTTTGTCGGTTTTTCCGCCCGCCGTCGCCGGCCAGCGACGGCCAGGACGAGGACGGGGACGGGGGTGCCGCGTGCCGAAAGCGGCACCGGCGGAGGGTTGGCCGGCGCACGCTGTCCGCGTGCGCCGGCGTCCGCGCGCGCCGTGGCCGACCACCGCGGTATCGCGGGACGCCGCTCGCAGTCGCCGTCCACCATCCACACGACGTCCGAGCTTTCGCCGACACTCGCGTCCGCGGTCCGCACAAGCACGCACGTCGTCGCCGCCGCCGCAGTGGCCACCGCAGCGGCCAACGCGTTCCAGGCCGATTCGTCCGTCCGACGTCGTCGCGCCGTCCACGGCCACGGGTAAGGTAGATAATGTATAAGTAAATGTTTTAATTTTTTTCAAAAATATATTTTTTATAAATGCCCAATTTTTAAGTATACATTTTTTTTATAAGTATATTAAATTAACACGGAAAAAATAGATAAAAAGTATATAATATCTAAAAAAAAATGACATTTATAAGATCTGGTAATTTCTTTAATTATATAGTACGATGGTTAGAGTATGGTAAATGTGTAGGATAAAAATAATTAAACTCAGTATCGTTTGAAATGTCTGATAATGATTATTATCCGCCAATTATTTATTTTATAAGAAATTAATTAACTACAACAGTCGAATAGTAGTGATGTAGGTATATAACTCTGAAATTAAACATGTCGTTTGCTCGTTAAAAGTTCAAATATCAAATAATGGCTGTTTTTTCAGCAGACACAAAGAACTGTTTTTCTACTGTACTTACCTATAGTTTTTTTTAAACAAAAACTTAACGGTTTTACCTAATTTATTACCATTTAACGGGTCGATTTAATTTGTAAAATGCTAATGTTGACAATTTTATGTTAGCCTAAGGAATTTTTAGGAAAGTTAAGCAAAAAATTTGAAATTCGGCCCTTGTGTGATTTTTAATCAATTAATTAAGCGTTACATAATTATTTTCCGGACAAGGTGGATTCATATATATATATATATATATTTTCTTAGGTATTTTTTTTAATGTTTTTTTTTACTTTTTTACTCACTAACGCTATGACGCAACAAGTTTTCCAACAGTTGTTTTTTGAATTGTATTTTTTTTTCATCATCATCATTTATTATTGCTATTATTCCGTCGTCGTCGCCATTGTTGTAATATATATATATATGTATTTTCCGAAGCATTCACAAATTGGCCGCCGCCGCCGCACTTATTTGTGTGAAAACTTACAACTTCTGTATACTTGTTGTTGGCTGATTGTGAAAAACCGACCCAAAATCGAATATCATTTCAAATGAATATAAAATAAAATAAGGCGGAAAACAGGCGATAAAAAACACACAAATATATATATATATAAACTCTGTTTTTTTTGTTGCCGTCCAAACGTCGCACTCAAAGTAATTATATTGGTTTTTTTTTCACATTCAAAAATCAGTTGACCGCAGCCGAACCGCTAAGTACGGCAACAAAATGGGCTTTAAACTTGTTCAGAAAAAGATCCAAAAAAAAAAACCCGATAAAGCGTTGGACAACGTTTTGCTCGTCTTCCGGAAATTATTTGTGTATTAAATGTGCGCGGATATAAATGTAAGTATTTTTTTTTTTGAAAAAAAAATCTGAAATCTAATGAATAAAAGATTATGTCTATGGGGCAGGGGAAAAAATGATGATTTTTCCGGCTCGGCCGACCGTGTCCGTGTACTTTATCGACGATGCACTCTGTTATTGAAAAATCGAAAAAAAAAAAATAAAATTACACTCAAGTCATGTTTAATGTAAGTGTAGTACACCGACCAACAATTTGCCAACGGTTAGATCTGTATTATGGTCGAGCGAGTTTTCTCGAAAACAAAAACAACAGACGGGACAGCAATACTGTTTACTATTGTTTTTTTTTTTTAGTTATAAAACAAATTCTATAAGAATTCCCCCACCCGTCGACTGTTTTTTGCATTTGAATTGTACAAAAAAAAAAAACATATCCCAAAAGTATACATGATGAATACACAACAACCGGTACTATATCTCTGCTTGTTTTGTTATTTTTGTTCGGTCAAACGGTTTACGGATGATAAATCGAGTATAATATATGAATTGTTGCCAATATATATATATATGTATATACCTTATTGTTTGTTTATTGTACAAAAAGGGAAACGTCTTGGATTCTTGGAGACCGACAATGATTATTTGAGATTTTCATAACATACGATTGGTTTTATTTTTATTTTTTTTCAAAGGAAATTAAAAGTAATTTTATTTTTTCGGTTGGACTATATTTAACCTAAACACGTTCGTGGTCATCTGGACCATACATATCCGTGATCATACTCTCTGTCTGGTTGTGTGCAGGGCGATCGAGACACAGATCCAAGTATGACCGTGTGTGTGGATCAAAGATCTTTTACGACGAACATAGATCACAGTGCACTGTTGTTGTGTTGCGCGTGACTCTGATTTTGGCCAACGACAGGTACTGTTCTACATAAATAGTAGTAACAGAAACTTCTGCTGAAGGGTCTCGCCTTTTCCCCCGCGGGCTGTAGTAAATAACAAGTAAACGACGGGTATGCTTATACAAGACATGATCTATATTTTTCTTTTTCTTTTGTTTTTCCCGGCTCGTGTGTGGAATGCGTTTCCGTTGTATATAAGTTTTATACGCTCCAATCACGCGTGTGGGTTAGTTTTTGGGAAAAAAAAAAAAATAATAATAATACCAAAAACCGAGGAATTGTTAAAACCCTAATCCCCGGCTCTGCGCCTCCCCTCGCGTGTGTGGGGGACAGTACAGTAAGTAAGTAAGTAATATATTATATAATATACAGCCGAACCACAGTGGGCTCTGTGTGTTTACTTACTTTGGCTTATAACATATACTCGGACCGGCCGACCGTATTATTTGATTAAATATCATTATTATTATTATCATTGTACGACATCTCGACAACAAAGGCCACCACGTTGTTTGTACGCTCTCGGGGGAGACAGTGGACTTTTACCAACGACAAGGTGCACTCGAGTGATGACCGATTGAGAGGATTTTCTCCAAAGATATTATAACAATATGTCGGCTATGTTAAAATCATCTTGGTTATGAATTTCAACAGTTCGAGTGTGCCTAAAATAATAACACACAAACAAATTAATTTTACATCACACGAGGGCAAAAATAATATATAGAACATGTCCGAATATTCCGTTTGGAACTGTCAATTCGACCGTGTTTTTGTTTTTTTTTCAGATTTTTCTTGTTCGAATATTGTCTCATACGTTTTGCACACTTGTAGTGTGTACGGTGATAGCTGGGGAAAAAAAACAAGTAACAATATTAAAACCTAATCCAAAAAGCGAAAAGTTTGCACTGCTTTTGTGTAAGATGATTTGTTTTGTTTTTTTTTGCATCATATTTCACCAAATGTCCCACGCAAGTCTTGAAGTAATTCGGACTAAATTTGAAAAACGTGCAATAGTTTTAAGTAGAAAAATGTGTACATTTTCGTGATGTTTTTTTTTTTACCTATTTCGGAGGGTAGACTTTTATCTCATTTTTTGATCTCATAACAAGTACAGTGCGTCGAAAGACTGTTTGAAAAGGATAGACTGTGAATAATTAAACACTGGCAGGGGAACCGCGTTTATCGTTTAAATTTATTTGATTATTTCTAAAGGTAATACCTTTGGAAAGGTCCAAGTTGTCGACCAATACCTACAATACTGCTGTATATGTGTAAAGTAATATATATATATATAGCTATTTTATTTTACTTTCGGTCCATCCACTGTGTCAATTGCGCATTTCAGTGTGTTTGCTTTAACTTGGAGCATGTGTGTTGCCGACAAACAAAGTATTTGTATTAAACGGAAAATGTTTTGTTTTTATTCACACACAGGCTGACCTAAATACTAAACCTCATAGTTGATTACAACACCCTCGGGGGTGGTTGCACGTTTCACATGTCGGTGGAATATTATTTAACCGTCGGTTTTCTGCTTTCTTTTCATTAGCCTAATGTGACCAAATTATTATTATATTAAAAACAAAAAAAAACAACAGCAAACGGCCCCCTTGCCACCGTCTGGTAAAATTAATATCCACTAAATAAATATTAATGTTTAACGTACAAGCGCAAAAGTGTAAAACGAAAAAAAAAAAAAGCAAACCCACCGGAATGGATAATAAGAGTTAAATAGTACAATTACTTTTGCATTTCGTTTTGTATTACTTTCCGGTGTAGATTTCAAACAATTGATGTTGTTATATTTTGTGAGAATAATGATCCTTCTGTTCCACACAGTGCGGTCAAACAAACAACTTGTTATCAGTAATTCTTATCAGTAACTCTTATCAATAATTCTTATCCGTAACTCTTATCGGTAACTCTTATCAGTTTACGTTATTATATTGTAAATAGCGTGTACAATATTTTCGGCGCTATAATCCTTTGGCCGTAAGTTTGCATTAAGTAGAAACCAATCGAAAATCGTTTTTTGAAAATCTACTGTTTTACCGCGGAGTGTGCACCGAATGTGGTTTTCTCGACTACAACAAGATGATAATATTCCTTGAAAACAAAAAGAAACGATGTCGTCGTAAGGTTTATGATTTCGACGAACGATAAACTTTTTTTTAAGGACAATTCCGCGGTGAAAAATTCAAACGGCAGCGCGCATTTGTTTGCCGCACAACTTTTTTAACTTGTTCGTCCACCGAGAGCCGGATACGGTATTGTTTATTAAATAAACGACGGTAGCTCAGAAGTAAATTACCCGAAGAAAAGGCGGTCGTCGTCTATGCTTGTCGTTGGCTTATGTCTTGACATTCGTCTCGGTCCGAAAAGTTGTACAAATGGTTCACAACAGACACGGCGGAAAACTCAAAAAAAAAAAAAAAAGACAGGGTTGATAGGTGGTACAGTAATAGTAAACGGGGTGGTGGCGGATGATAGCTGGTGCTCCTTTTTGAATATAATATATTAATATTTGAATTCCGACGGGGCGACGTTATACCCTCTTTATATATTATATACACAAGAAAGAGACGGGGAGAGTGTGTTTATTGTTGACGACTGCACCGTGGCTTCAATGTACAAAACACTTATACTATATTATATATTCTTTTTGCCCCTCGCTCCCCCCTTTTTGGCGCGGTTCGACGACCACGAAAGGGCCGCCAACGGCGCATAACTCGCATCGTTCCACCCGCATAAGTGTAAGTCTCTCTGTTCGATTGACTTTTACACCTCTTTCCGGTGTTTTGGACGACCGGCTTTTTACTTCCGACACACTACGGTGGATTCGCATACATCCGCACATTGGCGGTACACAGCGGTGGTGAGGCGAACCGTGATTTTACTTTTGTTGCCCATCGACCCGACTGATAATAATTTATAATATTATCAGAAATAAATGATCAGGTTAGAAAACTCCCATGTCCGCCAAGTAGCCGTATTGCATAAGCGGAGCGCCGTCCAAACGCAATCTTACATCTTGTGAACAATAAAATATATCGTCGCTCAAGATGTGCAACACCGCCTATCTTAAATACCATTGAATAACATGATAACGCGGTGTTATCAATTGTTCGATTATAGCGTTATCTATACTCGCCGCGGCGAAAACAGTGTGACCAACTTGATTTGGCCAAAAAAACGAGACACGAGGTGTTGCATCATAAGCTGTGTGTGTGTGTGTGTGTGTGTGACTCTTCGATTTCAACACGGTCTTTCTTGGTTTTGTTGTATGCAATTAAAGTATACTTCACACCGTCTTCTAGTCTTTCCGCGTCGCAATGTGTTTATCGTCCGGAAATTCGACAGCTGTATTTTTGTTTCAAATAACGCTTTATGAACTCTGTCGATTGTCAACATTGGATTTGAGCAGATTTTCATCTGTTCGTCTGGTGTTAATACACACTGACAACGACACACACACACACAGTAATTATTATTGTCAAACGACCGGTGACAAGTTGTCCGACAAAACCCACTGCAGCAGCAGCGCGGCTAAAGAGGATTGTACATAATATAATCCTCACACATAAGCCCGCCCATCCCAACCCGGTCGTGCGACGATGATTGTACACGAAAATATATCATAGTTAATCCGAAACTTGTCGGGAAACCCTTAACGGCATTGACTTTGGGGAATTTCGTTGATTCGGTAACCGGACACCGGGCGAAGAGGGCTTTTGAGACCCCAAAAAAATGACCTCCTCGTGTACGCGCGGGGAGAAAACGACGTCTTTAACGCAAATTGCAATCCGATGACTTATGAGCATACGGTGGTGGTGTTTGCTCGGTTAGGGCGTTGGCTGGCAAGTGACAGTGCACCGAAAGGGTATATCCGTATATTGTATGGCACCTGACCTGGGTGTATTGTGTATTTATGTGTGTGTGTGTGTGTGTGTTGAGGAGAGGGCAATAGTGTATATACTACAAACGGAGGGCGTAGGTTTTCTAATCAACCGAGGCGAGACACGGCGTGGGTGGGCGTCGGCCGGGCGCCACCGTATTGTCGGATATTATTGTCACTGTATATTATGAATTTATAGCTGTGGATCACAGTCGCCTTACGATAGAAAATTATTACCTATTGCTAATCGCATTGCTTATCGGTGTGTGTGTGTGTACAGTATATATACCGACTGTGTGTGTTTTGTAACGTAATGGCGGTAGTGGCGTGCATGATTATGGAAAATACAAGCTACAAGCTGAGGAGACTTGAAAACCGGTAACGCTCGTTTGTTAAAATCCAATGCGAAAGCGTGCGGCGTGTAAATTTATAGGCGAGGTGTACACACATTCGGTTTTCCGGCCGAGAAAAAAAAATAATAAGAAAAGGAACACAGTGAAAACACAATAAAAGTAAAATGCGTTTAATGAAGAAATAACACTTCGAGCCGTTCCGCCCCCCCCCCGCGTTCACATGGCCCACGGTTCCGGTCGTGTCCCCTATGGTTTCTTCTTGTTTTTGTAATTTATCAACAGTTGGCTCTGGGTAAATCTCATTTGGTCGGTAACCCGGCGAGCCGTGGCTGGTCGTCTCGGAGACCTTTCTGTTGGATGTACGTTTGCCTTGTTGTTATTTAATGGCGTTTTCCTTTGCAGATAAGTGCGCTTTTTCGTAACTGTTATGACTGTTTAAGTTATTTTTAAAAAAAAAAAACCATTCACGTTGTTCCCCGTTTAAAGTTTTAACTGCGCACCTCACGATTTCGACTTCGTTTTGTGTATTTAATTAGCATTCGTCCGATTCAATCGAAACAAACACAAATACGGAATTGGTTTTGGAATGTGAATTTTGCTATTAGTATTTCAACAACAGTTGTATATATATATATATATATATATATAAAATACAATCAGTACAACTCACTAGGTTGGTTAGGCGGATGTATCGAGTGCAATTAAAAACCGTTAATGTTATTTTTGTAAATCAGCTAAAGTAAGTTGTATTGTTTGTACGGAAGTTTAAAATATGCTCGATAGGCTCGTTTAAACATTAAAAGTTATCTTTATTATCTAAATATGTATAAAAAAAAAACTTATCTACAGTTAACGAGCGTTTGTACTTTTACTTGGTGACTTTGCGGTTAAATTAACAAACATCTCTGAACTTTTCACTTTTGATAATCGACTCGCTCAGGCTTTTGTTTTATTGCTACACTTTTTTTTTTTTTATAACAAACTAATATATTACCATTTAAGACCATCAATGGTTTAATATTATTATAGATGCTTTTTTTTTTTTTAATATAAACTTAAGTCGTAAAATTAACAATAAAAGAAAATGTATTATAATAGTGTTTTCAATAACATAATATGTTTTTATGGGCATTAAGATTATTTATCATAGATTTAGTAGTAGTTTATAATTCCTCTTTAAAAAATCACACTAATATTACACTTAGATCGTGACATACAAAGTTTGATAAAAAAAAAATAACTAATGTCAGCCGGTACTTTTACACATTGGCTGTGTTATTTTTAAAAGTCTATTGTTGGTCACTGCACGTTTTTCCAATGCGATAATACATTATACACCTGCAATTTTATTGACGAATAAAAGTAGGTGTACCGGTGCATTTGAGTTGACTCCCTCAACATTTAACCAAAATGCCTTATTACAATATTATTTTTTTTATATTTTCAAAATAGTCATATATTTTGTAAAAATAAAAAAGTCTAAATAAATACTCCAAAAAAAATGTCTAAAAATAATTAAAAAATGGATTAAGTATAATACTTAGTCATCACTGTGGGTCTTTCATGGTAATCAAAATTAGTTGGCGGTTCAACTTCTTTGTGAAAGGTGCGTTCGTCAAAAAATTATGACTACGACAAAGTGAATTTTTTTTTTTTTTTCGTTTAATGGTGTAAAAGTCTACACATTTGTTGTGAAAACAGTAGCTGGTAAACTATAAATAATATTTCCCCCGGCCGCTGAGCTTAATATCGGTTAATCCCGCCCTGATTAGTATACCGGAGACGGTTAATGGAATTCGAGCATACCGAAAATGTTTGAACACAAAATATCGTCAAAACGAAATGCATAAATCGATTTCGAATAAACGCTTCGATAAGTTGAAAAATATGTACATTTTTTCGGGCGCTTTTCTTGACTTTGAACGGCGAGGGGTGAATTTTTGGCCCAATAAAGTACAAGTTACAAGGTGCAGGTACGAGTTCTGATCTATAGAGTGCTACACCGAAGAAACCGATTCAGCACGGATAGAACATTTTTTTTTTTTTTTTTTTAATTTAAATAAGAACACATCGCTGTAAAACAATACCTTCTCGACGTCGCTTCGAAGCCAAAAAAAAAAAAAACGCTGCATCCGTGTTGTAAAAACAATTAGGCGAGGTCGACGACCGAATTACCGAAGTCAAAAAATTGTGTTACAATTAAATTGCGTTAAGACGACGCCCCTTCTCGGTGTTGTAATTTGCGCAATCCGGGCAACAGGTTCGTCGTGCACCACCTTAGCTTTGTTGATAGTTTTCTATTTTTTTCTACCTCTCGCGGCGGTAATTTAAGCTTTTTAATTTCCCCCCCCCCCCCCATGTTATTTGCCGTTTCTTTCGCCATCGTCTCCGGTAGAGTTTCAAATAACTTTGTGTCTTTGTTATTATTTTTTTTTTGTTTCCCCTCGACTCGTTTGCCGCCGCCACCTCCATCGCCCGGGCTTTAAAATATACATTAAACTTTTCCGGTTAACCCGGTTTTACCGCGAGAGTTTGCCAACAACACCTACGCGAGCACGTTCGGCTAATCAAGATCCGATTGGAAAAAGTACGAGAAAAAAAGTACCCTAAACAAAAAAAAAACCACCCTTCCCTAACCTCGCCCAACGGGTCAAACGACTCTGGATATTGCAGCCCGGTAATGGGAAAACCAGGTGAAATAATCTTCTAGGTGGCTTCTTCACCGGTGGAATATGTTCGCAAAAACATATTGTCCTTTTTTTTCTTTAAGAACGTTCATGGCTTCCCATCGTATTGCAATGGATTTCACGCGATTCAGTTTCAGGGGCGTATACGAGGGGGGGGGGGGGGTGCGCGATCACCTCCCTTGGATATTTACTGATTTTATTATGCGGTTAAACCGCAATAGTGTTTATAAAACTGTATTGTTTGGCTATTTATTTTCATGTCAGATGTTGTAGGACATATTTTTTTTACCGACAATTCTCAGCTCGTCAGTTTTCGACAAGAATTATCGCACGGGTGGTTCTGTTCCGGTTTTTTTAATCGCACAAGTATACACGAGGGCGCTGCTCGTACCCTCCCCTATCTCCACCCTCTCACCCTCGGGGTCAAAAAATTAACTCTGTTTGATCCCCGGCTCTTTGATTGCGATTCGACGCACGGTTAATCGGACGGCGACGGTGGTGTTTTCCGCTCTACATCATACGTGCATCCGCTATGACTGTTTTACACACATGTGTACATACATATATTAATTATATATATATTACACATACGGTTAGGTAGGTAGGTACACAAACACACGCACACATGTAAAACGCCATGTTAACCGGCAAGCAGAGTTCAACGGCCGCCGTCGTTCAGGGGGAATAAAAAAATGTTCTTCCACTTCCGGCAATCGACGTTTCGGGCAAATATCCTTCCGGCCCGGAGGAGACGATCCTTTTGGGTTTGCCCGGACCTTTGCTCCGCGTCTTGTGTGTGCTTACCCTTGTGAGACATCACACACACACACACACACACACCACAGGAGGGGCCTTTGCGCGGAAATAGGAAGTAAACAAGCAGTGTTGTACAGTTTGGGGCCAACACGACCAGAGAGATGTAGCTGGCGTGCGTTTGTGTGTTCTGCCCACCGAGGAATTCAATATATAATCCTACAACATTATCCTATCAAACAGCTAAGTTACATCGTACGTTATACGCATAAGAGACAAGGTGTATCAAACCATCGCTGTAACCAATAACCATAGGCTGTGGTGACACAGCTCGAGCAAACGAATTTCCAGAGAGTTATCTAATTACTGCTGCTGTCTTGGAAAATAAAAAGCAAAGTTTAAATTGAGTTCTGCCTTATGTTATATAGTAGGCGGTATTCGTCTTTAATCTTTTCATTAATTACAAACGCGGCTCAACTTCTTATATGTACAACGTGCCGTACAACAAGTCAGTGGTAAAAGCCACTGTACCTACACCTTTGATCAAAGTTTTCTATATGAATAATAATAATAATAATAATTCGAGCAACATTAATACAGCGACGTTGTTCAAAATCATTACCTACATATGCAAACTACTGACTACATACAATGCACTACATATAGCAAAAATAGTAATTTTGCTGGTGTTTTCTATACACTGAAATCATTTCAAAACTCTACTGTAAACTACCAATACTATTGTCTGAAAAATGGCCGATAAATATAAGTATCGAGGTATTTGTTGTTTCAACGATTGTGTTAAATTTGTCAGTTAAAAAATGAGTATCCAGAAAATTAGTAACATCCAAACTAGATAACTTTTACCTGTTGCATACAGATTATTGTTTTGTTAGTAGCCTAGAACAATGTTTTAATCTACATACTATATATTGTATATTATAAATTTGTTAATTGTATAATTTAGATTGTTTTGTAGCAGCTGCTTTGTCGGATTCAAACGGAGATTTGAAAAATATCAAGAAGATCAATATACCTACACCTTTTTGGACTAACTTGGTTGGCCCCGCGTATTCTTGGGACATAACACATATTTAAGACTGTTATTGCTTGAGAATACACGTAGTTGACAAGTTTAAACTTACAAAACACACTGCACCCAAGTCAAAACTATGTATTTCATGTTTCTACTAAATACTAAGCATTTCAAATAGAATGTATTAATTTAAGATTCTGTAAATGATTTTTTTTTTCTTATGAACTATTAGTATTTTACAGAGAATAATAATTTATTGTCGAAAACTATTAGAACGTTCATAATATAATGTTTTCTTTGACTTTAGACTTGACCAAAAAATCTGTATCGACTATTGGAAACCCAAAAAAGTTTTTCGATTGTATTGATGGCGTTTTTTTTACATATTTTTTAAGCAATGTCTAAACAAAGTCAAAACTTCGAACTTGTTTGCTTGACGCATAATTACTTTTGTTTTAATTTCACTCATACCGCTTTAAGTGTAATAATTTTTAATATTGTATTTGTATTTATTTTATTTTTTATATTTAAATTACAAAAACGTGACGAGACTATACGCAATAAACTTTTCTTTTTTTTTTTTTTGGTAACGCGTGGAATTATTATTACACGTTATACTTACTTATACACACCAATTTTCCATACTTATTTCCTTTGTTTGTTAAGTACCTTCATCACGAGGCAATGCCATTTTTGTGTTACTTTGATACACATCATCAATGCGGCAAAGAAAAATTAAACCGAGTAACGGTTTTATTTCACACAAAAAAAAATGTATACAATTTTGCCAACCCTAGGTATCTTAAGTACATATAAGCATTCGAAAATAAGTTTTTACACCTTATACAAAATGCTTCTTCTTTGTGCCATTGAAAAAATTCAAAAAATATTGGCACGTGTCGTTCGCGTTTACATTGAACTTAAGTTTCATCTCGGACAGATTATTTGCAAAAGAAATAAAGATGCGTGCAAATGAGAGCGACAAAAAATGACTAACTAATATGTTTTTTTTTTTTTAAATTTAATTTGTATTTATGCAGTCTGTTAGCAATCTACTGACCAATAAGTATAATAGATGTTGTATTTACAAAGGTCAGATCAGCAGAGTGAAGAGGACTCCCACTGGAGGAACCAGCAATACGTTTATGTATTTATTGGAATGTTTGTTATACTGTTGGGTAATTCAATGGTAATTATTATATTACAGGTAAGTACATGTACACTCGTTTCAACAGGTTTATCGTGTGTGTGTGTGTGTAAATATATCAAAATTGCCAACTCAAATGAAATAATACACAGAAGAATCGGCAACGTTTAAAAAAATGGCGTTGGACAAGTCTGAAGATTTAATAATAAAATATATGAATCATAAATTTTGAAAAAAAATCCAATTAGATCAGTAGATATCAAATCGAATGGATATCTTTCAAAGAGACTACAACATTAATACCAAGGCATGTGTCTAGTTTTGTAATTATGTTTTGTACGATTAAGAACAACTTAATACTATCAGACTGTGTATTTTTCCTTGATTTTGTTAACTGACCGAATTCCTATAGTTCAGGTGGGACCATGACGTTTTCAACCATTCCCATATCTCCTTCGAGGGCAATGCATGCAGCCAGACAAAATTTCGACTACTCAGGACGGTCCGTTTTCAGTCGCGCAAACATACACAAGAGTGTCAATATTTTTGATTTTTGTACAAAAAACTTGGGTTTTAATATTGAAAAAATTGCAAATTTTATTTGAACTGAAATCATATAAATCACGATACATAATAACTACCCCGGTAGCTAATATTGTGGCCAATAAATCTGAAACTATATTGTATTATTACGCGGATATATAGTGTTCAAGAAGAAGTGTGTTGTTTTTTTTTTTTTTTTTTTTTACCCCGTGTGTTTTTTTTTTTTTTTTTTTTTTATTACCCCGTGTGTCGTGTACATCATATGCAGCCGAGTTATCTGCGAGCGGTTAACGGGGAAAACACACACACACACTACATGTTATAAAAAAAAACCGACTTCGACACATATCGAATCGAATAAAAAACACGAGAGCGGCATTCGTTTGCCATTTTGTCAACACACGCACAACATCAGAAAACCGATCCGTCGTGTCTGTGTGTTGTTCACCACCCCGTCCCCCGTCTCCGTCTTCACCCCCTCGCCCCCGGGGTAGTGTAGGGTTTATATATGTTATTTAAGGAGAAAAAAAAATCATCGCAGAAACCCTAACGAGAACCGAGGAGGGGACGTGTATTTCTTTTCGCCGGTTCGTCTTATATATTATTATTATTATTATTATTATTATTATTATTATATGTACCTACTGCGCGGAAAAGCTCTCGATTTCCCTTTGACGGCTTACGGAATGCTGTAGCAATTTCTTTCGGTAATAAGGTATTTTTCCACCCGCCCACCACCTTGTTGCCGCCGTCACCAGAGCAGCAGCAGCAATAGCAAAATATAATATATATATATATATATGAAAAAAACCCACTGTAAATAAGCGTCGTCGTCGTCGCCAAAAGAAGGGCGCTTTTCAATCGTTTATTATTATTATTTTACACGAGTATCTTACGATATTAAAATATACAAAGATACCCCCGCCTACACTTAACTACTCGCTGCTGCTGAAGATGATGCGTTTAATTAACTGTAATCGTTGTCCTCCGACGGAACGTCTTGGAAATGTTATTCATTTGACAAAACGATATTACACTTAAACACTAATAATAACTGGTAATGCTCTTATACGCCGCCGTGTATTTTTTTTTTTTTTTTTTTCCCCTAAGTTTCAATAATAACTTCTGAAACGTACAGATACTTCTTGCGCTACCATTATAGGCAGTGGCGTTACATACGATTTTCTTCTGGGCGGTGATATCAAAAAAAAAAAAAAAAAAATGTCCCCCTTAAGGCGTAGGAAATCTCGTTTCAATTGGACAAAAATATGTATTTTTTATCCATTGTTAAAAGTTAGATTTCAAAGAAAGGTTTTTAAAAAAACGTGTTGATTAGGTTAGTAAAAATGCAATACAATTTAAGTCGCTATACTTTTAAATACAATAATTTACTTAATTTTATAATGACATTTTTTTTTTTTGTGACATTTCGTCCAACACTTGACTATGACAACATGTAGAATTTTCTATTTAACAAATGGACTACTTATAAGTAATTTATTTATAAAAATCAGGACTCTGGGGGGCGGTATATCGCCCTGATCATCCCCTCTGTAAGTACACAACTGCCATTAGGGTCAATACTGCAATTCGGTTGAGGAAATCTAACTCTAAAAGCCTGACAAAAATCACTCCCACTTAGGATGGTCCTATTTCAATTTTTTTTTTTTAATTCAAGTCTATCCGCCTTTTGTCTAGATTCAATTTTTGACATTTCATCTACAATTGTTTCTTTAAAAGTTTAAATCCAATTTTAATTTCTCAAACTTTTAGTGTTCACTTCTTTGTAATTTTTTAAGTAACTGAAACATTTATTCAAAAATCCACTTCCAAAATAACTTGGAAAAAGGCCGATGATGTTTTTACAGAATTAAAATCCGTTAATTCTAATTAATGTAGATTTGTTTTATTTTCTTAACTTTAAGCTATCAACACGACCGGATTAAACCAAATAGGAGCTAAAGAAAAGTACAACCTGTTCAAAATAACGACAGATTAGTCACGTTGGATCGGTTACACAAAGTTTAATTTTTCTATTATGAAATAAATTATTTTTTTCATTTCGATTAGCTCTTTAAAACGAAGGCACTCATCGTCGATTACACTTAAGAAAGCGTTTTTTTTTTGCCCATCTAATATTTATTGATGGCCAATTCGTTTTATTACATCAACGATCATGTTTTATTGCTAAAAAAAAAATGTATTAATAAAAAAAGGATTATTACAACTATTGGTACTTACCCAAGTTGAGAAGTCCCAAAATATATTATGGTTTTGGCGAAACAAATATATATATATATTCATCGGCATAATTCATAAATTACACTTATGTGTTTATAAATTGCTGTTGTAAATAACAATAGATTATAAAAATACACAAATAATAAAATGTAAAAAAACATGGTAAATTAATTTTTTTAAGTCTCTTTTTCTACTAAAATGTTGATTTTTCAAAAAATTAGATTATTTACCATTTGTGTACCAAGTAAGAATTAGTGAGTTCCTTTTTTTTTTCAACTATGAATTATAATAAGTTATTTTCAACAAAGTACACCACAGTATGCTTCTCGGTAGTATTTCCGCCGTGTCTGCACAGATGTTTACACGTTTTATATGATCTTGTAAAAAAAAAAAAAAAAAAGGTACAATTTCCAATTTCAACAAGAACTTAATCTTTGATATATCTGCCGCCGTTCAATATATATATATGGCTTTTCCAGTCTGCCGAACGCGCACACAACCACCGCACTAAGCCTCCTAACTACACAACAACAGACAATATGTGCATCTTCTGTATTCAAACACGGTATCAAACGGTACCCACACGCATAGCTTCTTGTGTGAAATTCGATTTTCTGTTTACATTTCCCTAACCTAACCCATCCGGGGGGGGGGGGGCTCGGATTTTGGAATCGATGACGATTCGGCGATAAAACTATAGGTACACACACAAGTTGCGCCAAAGAGGTAACACCCCCCCCCCCCCAAACGGTAAAAAGTAAATAAAAAATATATTATATCCTTTTTTTCGCGTTAAAAATTTAATAAACAACACAGACATTTGACACAACCCGGCGACCGAATCAATTACCTGGACCTTATGGCGGCAGTGTGCACGTTTAATAGCGTGAATCTTTGGACTTTTTTTCTTTTAGGGCTTTTTTCTTTTTATGAATCGTTTGCCGAGTTTATATATGTGTTGTACCCTCGGGCGATCGGAGCGTTAAAAAAAAAAAAAAAAAAATTACATAATATAAGCGGTACCTACGTTTTTAATTCTGCCGGCAAAGCGTTTGCCACGTACCCACACGACTGAGCTGCGGTTTTTATTGGTTTCCTTGTGCGAACCCCAAGAAATACTGTACGACATAGACCAGACCAAAAACAGTTTGTTTTTAAAGCCTCGGGAAGTTTATTAACGTTTCCCAAGTCGTCGCCACAACGGTCTGGAAACCGAAAATAACATAACCGATTAATAGAAAATCGGTAAAACAATAGATTTTCAATTGTAAAGATTTTCGATTGGTTTAAACTCAACGCACAACACACATATAATAATATGTATAATACAATAAACTAGATTGCCACTAGTGTCCATGTTGCCAATGGGGATAATTGAAGTTACCTTTTTCCGCCATGTTTGTGGATATTAGAACCTTATCACATGTGTACAACTGTTATCACTGCTTATAACAGTTAAACAATTAGCTGATAGCACAGAATCACAGTTTTATATATTACACACATAAATCCCACAAAAATGGACTTCCATTCTTATCGCTAGTTTTCCGCCATGTTTATATATATATTAATATATACGTGTACACTATTTAATACACACACAATTCTCACAATAATGGCGGACGTCGACTTGCATTCTTATCATTAGTAGGCAATAGCTGATAAGATTACAGACGCTTGATAATGTTTCTTTGACCACACTGTAGAATACAAGGATTATTTTTTTTTCATTTTTCGGTCACACTGACATGAGATAATTGAAGTTTGTTTACATTTTTTTAGAATGCACTATAATATTCTGGTTTTATTTAATCTTTCATATTATAATCTCTTATATTTTATAATGGAAAACATCAGAACGTGTAATTTTATACGTTTTTTTTTTAGGTCACTGTAATTCAACACCGGACAATGTGGTACAATAATGCAATTTGTACGTATGACATTCCTTAAAAATGTCTTGGACACATAAGACATTGCTTAGAGCAGCCCTTGCAAAAGCCCCTGGGCGCTTGCCAACACGAACTTTGTTTGCAAGGTGCTCTTTTTGCTTCGTGTAAGTTATTTAACCGAAATTGAACTTGCAAAACTTACTTTCTCACAACTCCTAACTCGGTAACCGATCAACGACAAATTTCGACATCGGATTCTCCAATATTAATTAAACAATTCACTTAACCGAGTCGAATAGCGAATAGTCGTGGCTTTTTTACCACACAGTGCAATATATTATGTGTATTAGCATATCGTTTTGAACTCCATAAAAACACAGCTGTTGGGTGAAAACTCAAAAGTGATTTCAACTTAGGCGTCCATTTTGTCAGCAAAGTTAAATCGTCTGAGCTGGGAAACAATTACCTGATTGGATATTGTGGTTTCGCTAAATCATACAATATGCATTAGGTTAATTATTTTAAACGCACTTAAGATTCTAAGTACTGCTTGTAAGCTAAAAGTAAGCGTTCTGATTTACTTTTTAGATATTTAATATTTCAAAGACCGATTTAAATACATTGGAAAAGCGTCCTTTCCCAAGACCCGCCCTTTACGTTGCTTGAGGTTTGTATAGGGTCGCAACACAGCCCCAAAGATGAAAGGCTTCCGAAACGTTTGCAAAGCCAATGTGTAAATATGTGTGCAACCGAAAACCATGTAAATACTTCAAGTAATAATTATCTTGTCCTATGTGATAAAGTCATTTTGAAAAAAGGTACCGTCACACTTATCGTTTGCTCATAAAACTTATGTTTTATATATTATACAATATGTTATTTTATACTATGATTCCAAATTATAGACACAGGAATACAAATTTCAAGCATTACTCTGTTTTTTTTAACAGTCTAGTATGATAATTATATTTATCGCCTGTTAATTAACTTTTTTTTTTCAAACAAGACCGAAAAATATTCCAATGTTTCGCTTGCGTGAAATAAAAAAAAAAAATAACATAATTATACCTACTCGAATTTCTTCTTAATTTTACAAAATTATGTATGATAATTATATTATTTATTTATTATGGTTTATGAGCTCAAAGTTAATATCTCAACATTTCATAGTGTACCTAAACCTCGTTGAATAAGCTTGTTTGAAAAAAAAAATAATAATTTTGATGAATAATTTATAAAATAAAATAATTGCTAAAGACTTACATAATAATATTATAAAATGTGTTTAACTCTGATCCACAATATAGGAAACAATATTTCCCTTTTAGCGCGACCGTTTTTACATAATATATTTTAACAAAGGTGTTTTTTAAATTATTTTACTTTTGAGATATTTTCTCTTTTCAAAATAACGGTTTCAATAAAAAATAAAAGCCCTAAATGTAACGGAAATATTATAAGGATAAAAATATTATTTATATAATATATACTATATTTTCTTGGGCACAAGTTAATTGAGAGAATTGTCGTCGCGGCGGACAACATTGAAATGTTTAACATTAAGTAAGTACGTTTCGTTGTAGTTGTTAAGTAAAAAGTAAAAAAAAGTTTACTCATTATTGGACGTTTTTCGAAATAAAAAAAAAAAAAATAATAATAATTTACTGTTTGTTCATTATCTCCATGGACTTCCATGGCGCGTTCCAAACACATTAGTGTGAGTAGTCGAATAGAAATTTCCATTTTAAATGAAATAAACAAAAAAAAAAAGTCCATGGCCGTTTTTTAAACGACGGAAAACCGATAAAAAAAACGGCAAACAAGACAAGTTCTTATTTGGTTCAGGGGCGTTGGGTAAATTTGATTAGGTTGGCCTCCTGTGTAAATCGAATCGACACCGAAACGGTTTTAAAGGGATTGGCCGTATGCGCCACCCTATACACAGTACGGCGGGCGCGTACTTAAGTAAGTAAAATACCATATTAGAGTGTTGCAAGTATATTTTCCCAAAAGACAACATTCAATACACACGCTAGAAGCAAGGTAGAAAGCTACTCTAGCCACTATAATAGGTTGCTTTCAGCAAACTACTCGTGTTTGGACGTTGCCCAAAAACCCATTCGTTCGTTTGGAGCTAGTTAACCCCTCTACGGTAAGTAAAAGGTCACTTAGCCAATTAGAAAATTAAAAAAAAAAAAAAAAAACCATACACCTACACGCTACACACAAGGTGACGAAAATTTGCAACGACTTAACTTTGGCGGACATACAAGATCTGGTGGAACTGTAGTGTACAAGTAAAGAGCAAAGAAAAATAATACTATGTGTTATTCCCAATTCTGTCTGCACAGGGTGATTTTTTATGTTCTCACTACCTCTTAAACGGTAACGTATATATATTTTTATTAACTTTTTTAAGTGGCGTTATTTTACACCAAAATGTTGACTGGTCGACAACCAGATTTGAACCATTATTTTTGAAGTTATTAGAGTTTAAAAGTCAGAACAGGAGGGCAACACTACTACACTCCACTTTTCCTCCTGGCCTAAACTTGAAACTTCAATAACTTCGCGTATTGAACTATTTTTTTTTTGCATAGTGTTTTTATATAACGTGTATTTTGTATGTATATATAATAAGAGATAACATTGATAACAGATATTTGATAAGAGATAAGAGAGAATGATAAGAGATAAGAGAGAAGTGATAACATGAATCAATGTACTACCGCGGAGCGGAGAAAAAAACTAGATTTTTTTTTTTTTAAGTTATTCAAGTTTCAAGTTTTAAGAAAGATGAAATATAGTATTATTTTTAAAAGCGCGCACACTTCCCCTCCTGTTCTAATATTTAAACTTCAATGACTTCAAAAATAGTTGTTCAATACCGTGGTTATGGACCAGTCAACATTTTTAGTACATTATTCTCGGTTGGAAAATTTAGATCATGCGAAAAAAAAAATGTAATCATTATAATATTAAACCCAGTGAGATATTGAGTGGCCCATGATAAAAAAAAAAAATCACCCTGTAGTCGAAAGCATGTTGTTGACTTCTTGGATGCGTGGCCGAGATGGGTGTATTGTAAAAGTCGAATGTATAAAAATATCTACTCGCCATTTGTCCGGTTTTATTAGTATATCAATATACATATTTATATACTCAAAATACGCGGTACAATGTCAAATAATTGCAAGTGCAAACTTTATAATAATATATACTCGAAGACGTGTACGGGTGTGTGTAGTACGGATAGTATGCGATTATCCGGTATCGAATTTCCGGTCTACTTATTGGAAGTAGGTGGCCAAAGTAATACGGCCCGGGCTATATTATTATGTGAAACAATATGTCGAGCATAGCCGGCCAGATAGATAATACCACAGCACTATTCCCTAATGGATTCAGAGAAACACGAAACTTGGTATACCTCCAAGACTTGTGGACGGTATTATGAGCATCTACACACATACACAAACGGGCCGACCCCGTTATACTTATTGAATGGATCTTATGTTGCAGTATTGTGTTATACCATTATTATTATCCCAACTTTTTCTTTATTTATCATTTTTTTTTTTTTTTTTTTGGTCCCCGCACACCGACGACGTATAATATATCATAATACCCCTGTCAAAAATATAATTGTCTGCAGCTTACGTCTCGCACCGGACATGTACCTATAATAATAATAATAATAATATAATACGGTTTCGTCCACGACGGTGTGTATACTAATATACAGGGTGATTTTTTTTTTGTCGTGAGCCGCTCAATATCTCACACAATTAGTAATTTAATTTTTTTTTTCACGTGTAATGTGAACTAAATATTCCACAAATTTGTATGATCTTATCCCCTGTTAAATGGTAGCGTAACTGTTTTATGAACTTCTTAAATTGAGAATGTTTTACTGCACATTTTGACTGGTCGATAACCAATTTCGAACAACTATTTTTTTATGTTACAAGGGTTTAAATATTAGGACGGGAGGTGAATAATACTATACTCCGCATCTTTCCTTCTGCCCTAAAACTTGAAACTTCAATAACTTCAAAAAAAAAAATGAAATCTAATTATTTTCTTCGCTTTGTGGTAGTACGTTGAATCGCGGATATGTTATCACTTCTCTCTTTCCCTTATCACATAACTGTTATCACTTATCTCTTATCTTATATATACAAAATACATTATGTATAAAAACTACTATTTAAACCCTGTACATACAGGTAATTGCACACATCAGTTTTACTATTACTATAATATATTTTACCGTGTACGTAATATGTATGTACTTGATTTTGGCTGCCGTCACACGGTGACATGTTATTTGTTTTTATCGTCGAAAACCTGGTACATGCCAATCGCTGTCACGCCGGTCGTTAGGGTATCGACTGGCTCGCCTTAAAAAAAAAAAAATCACACAATACAGACCGAAAATAACAACGAAAACAATTATCTTATCGTACGGCTCTTATCCCGGGCTAATATTCATCTGCCCGGCACACTGATCAACTGTCGTCGTCACCGTATCTGTGCGTTATATTATACTCTTCTCTAATTGCTTTTTGCCCCCGGTTTTCAAAAAAAAAAAGGCAACAACCAAAACAACCGTGTGATTTTCCATCCGTCCACCGACCGACCATGGTGTACGTATAATAGAGTGTGTATACCTTGTGTTGTTTACACACAACCCCGTGGAAACCTTTGCCACCCTCGGCCGGAACGTGACTTGTGTTTGCAGCCGGGGATTGCCGGCTCTCCGTGTGTCCGGCCAGGACGTGATTTACCGTCATAAATATAACCGTGCACAGTTCATCAATTCGCGACCACTTGCAGCCATTAATATAACGCACAAACACACACACACTGCACCGAAATGGGTTTATACATTTTAGTCCCTTTGTCGTGCACCACACACAGCTCATCTTCAGATCAGTGTTTTTTTTTTTCAACCCTACTGGTCCACAAATCCTCGTTAAACCCCCGCGACCCGCCATATTCTCCGGATTACAGCCGGTCCGGTCCGCTGTCTACACCGCTATATTATCTACGGTACAGTATCTACAAACCGTCCGAAATTCTATGTACACATTGCGGCCAGAAGACCCGCAGAAAAGTGTTCGTCTGTGGTCATCTCAAGAATCATCTTAACCATAAACGCTAAATTAAAAAAAAAAATTAAATTAAAGGTGTATGTTTTTAATAATAAAATAATTTAGCACCCTGTCCGTTTGGTATAAGATGGTTTTGAGGCACGTTGTGTATTGTCGCTAAAACTATTTCTTTCTTCTGACATTCAAGAATGATGTGTTAAATAACATTTATCAACTTTGCATGGTGTATACAATTTTCAAGTTGGTATTTAGTTGTATTAAACGAGAAATTAAATTGAAAATCGCATTTTTTCCATCTCTGGCCATTCTTAAGAATAAATACTGTTTTATAAGACAACAGAGTAGGCATAGTATGGGTTGTTGTTTGAAAATCGATAGCAATAAGAAAATAACATAAGGAAGGGGGGGATTTTCTTATGCAAATTCATTGGAACCGGAGGTTGTATTGTGTCGGATATTGTGCAAATGTAATACTTAAAAGCTAATACTTCATTTGCAGTGAGGGGTCGAGTGTGGTTAACTATGTTGATTAAGTTGTAAGATGAAATTTATTAAAAAAAACGTTTACAAACGGATAGTCGAACGAGTGAATTCGTAATACAATAATTAAATTCTACAAAACAATACTAACAATATATATATATATATATATATATATATATATATATATGTATAAGTTCGACAGACATCTAAAATAATAATTACTTTCTCTGTAAAAACAAAAGTAACTAAAGTTCGGTGGATATTATTCATTTCGCGTTATGTACACTGTTTATTTATTAGCTTGTGTTCTTTCCTGGACAATTTTCACGTTTAACCGAGAACTTTTCAAGTATATAGCGAGACAAGTAAAGTTATTGAAAAAAATTTAAAAAAAAACCCAAGTAATAATGTAAAATATACACAAGTATTATAATGTATTATATTATTGCCTCGCCGCGCCCCATATTATTTTATCTCTTTACTCGCAGGGGTTTTGATGGAGTTTCTTAAGGAAAGACATTGTATGTGCACAATCTGTATTATATTTTCGAGCCGTGAAAACTTTAGGCTTTCAGAAAATTGTTGAAATGCAAACACTTCACTGGCGGCGGCGGCGGCGGATGATGTTCAAGACAAGAATGCACGACTATTGGCTTGGGCGTTCGACTTTTGCACGGCCCTAAGTACAGGAAAATCGCAAGCATTTTTCGACAAATACCTATACCTACTTATATACAAGTGTAAGCGCATTCAATGAGAGAGCACGAAGAATGCCGCGCCGTTCTTGTAATATTGTACGACGACTTGATTCGAAATCATTTTCCGACCAGCAACCAACCGTAGCCAGAGGGTAGGAAATTCCTTTTTAAATAATTTTGCTATTCGCACAGGTAAGAATATTGTACCTGAAAATGTCATTATATTTCCATAATCGAGCAACCGACAATATACCACCCTCCTGTAGGTAACCGAGAACTGAAAATATACAACTGTCGTAATTGAAGGGTTGTGTGGTGGACGGAAAGGTTTAAACTGAAATTTGTTTGTAAAATAGTTTGAACAAACAAGTGTTAGGATATATTTTTATATATTACACAATTTTTATATTATAACAGTCGAATTTTCAACACACAATTTACAATCTCACTGCTTGCAAATTAAAAACGTTCCAAGCATTTAAATATATATTGACTAAAACGTTGACAATTAAACTACATAAAAATACAACTGTTTTTTTATGTGGTTTTTCTACCTCCGGTTCATGTGTATTAAAATTACAGTAATTTTCACATCACTTTAAAGAGAAACATTAAGAGGGCGTCGCACCGTCCATTTTTAAGGAGTAAAGTGTAGGCAATTTTGTAAAAAATCTTAACTTAAATGTTAAACTGTGATGTGTAATTATTAGTTCAATAACTAGGACTCTATTTTTGTAGTTAATTTATTATTTGGACTATCACAACATGTTTTTACCACTGAAAATCACCGGTGCGACACCCTCTTAACCACAAAACCAAACCGTTTAGGCGGTTGCATTGAAATAATAAAAAGGTTCCGGCGCTTCATAACCAAGCACTGGAAGTAATGGCATGTATCTCCAGCTACAAGTGAGAAAAATGCCTTGTAATAAATCAGTAACAAGTTGTTTTTGTCAGATACTGTGATGACGAAATCCATAATATTCATCACAGCCGTGTGGTGTTGTCAGTGGTGGTGTTCACTTATCTACCCCGAACACAGGACCGCGGCCTACTGAACCGGAAAATAGGACAGCCTGTTAAAGTTAAAGGATGCACCACTCCGCCGTCCTTGTTATCAAGATTTGAACAATTTATATTTGAAAACTTGGGATATTATGTTTTTGTTTTTACCGTTACGTAAAAGTTAAAACAGATAAATGAAAAAAAAAAAGTTTACTGGTGTTCAAACTTTAGGTTTATTTTGTCGATGGCCCATCGTAACTAAAAAATTGTTTTTTCATACCAGTTCAATGTAATATTATGTTATTGGAAAGTAATTAAAACAGTACTACTTTCATTAATCTCGACGTTAATTAAGTTTGGAAAAAATGCCAATAACAAAATAATAATTCGGGATATTCAACATAATTGGATATGTAGTAGTGCCTTAAATAGATATACAGCGCAATGTAAGTTAACAATTCATTTAAATTTAACATCCGGTTAAATTAAGTAAGTTTCATCATAACAATATTACTATCAAAATTCTATTTGTTAAGTTGGCAGAATGTTAGTTGGGTTACCAAAGCGGTTACCTTGATTCCAACGTTCACATTGGTTATCTCGAAATGTAATAACTGATAAGTGATAAGTGATAATATTATAATCAAAACTCTATTATTAATGTATAATTCTATCTATTGCATTTTAACATGCCAATTAACTTTTTAACAACGTGCCAAGGCTAACAAATATCGACAAAACCCAATTTTTACTAACTAATAGTTAAATATAATTAACAACGAGTGAAATCGGCTGATAATATTATAATCCAATTTAACTATAATATATAATAACCCACAAGTGGTTTTGTTCGGTTAATCAGGCACCACCTTCCACCTCTATGACCTGATTTCGACTCAAAGGATTGGTAAGTAGTGTTACAAAATTATTACTTACTATTAAAACGGTGTTTTATTGGTTTTTTTTTTTTTAGTAATACTTATGGATTTTAAACTCACAAACGGTCATTTTAATTACGAATAGATTTACTTTTTAAATTTACATATTATGTTGTATTTATAGATGTACTTATACTATAATTGTTAATGTATTTATTCATACGAATCATTACACATATTGGCTTCACTTTTGGCGGGATAAAATTTCAAGTCGGGGTGTCAAAGTTCAAAGTATTTCAGCTGTAGCGCGCTCATAAAATGTTTTAAGTAAGTACACGTCATTTAACTTGGCTCCAAGACAAAACTATATTTTCATGAGTTTTTTTTTTTGGGGGGGGGGGGTTTCCGTGCTCTTTTGGCAATAACGCTCTGCAAATCAAAATGCGGTCGACTCGTAACGGCCAATATTGCCGGCTTTACCCGAAAGCTGTGGAAATTACCATTTAGAAAATCAATCGAGCGCGCGGTGTTCGCCCCCTTTGTACATATAGGCACATATTGTACGTATAATATTATTATGATTTGTCGGGAAAAACGCATGAAAAACCGCTCGTTCCGCATTGGCCTTTATCCGAAAACAAAAGCACTCAAATCAGTATTTGTGTGTATGTAAGTATGCTTTGCCGTTTTACACATTTGCATACACACGGCGTTAGTGTATAATATTATTTTCTGTGTGTGTGTGTGTGTGTTGTGTATGCCGAAGATGAATATCGTCTTACACGCTCCATTAGGAGATTTAAGTCTTAAGGGTTATGGGCGGTAGCGTGGGTGGGGTGGGGGGGGGGGAGAGAGGAGGACGGCAAAATGTTTAATATCAAAGAGAGGTTTTTCGTCTCAATCACAGGTTGTGCTGCTCGCGTTTCTTCTCTATTGTTTTGTATATTCTTTCCCAGCAACGCTAAGACGACCCCACACACCCCCATACACACTTGTATATTATAACTATATATA
The DNA here is from genome assembly GCF_023614345.1 of Adelges cooleyi. Taxonomy (NCBI): domain Eukaryota; kingdom Metazoa; phylum Arthropoda; class Insecta; order Hemiptera; family Adelgidae; genus Adelges; species Adelges cooleyi. Next base: position 14,552,506 of record NW_026096053.1, on the reverse strand, counting down.
TATATACATATACATATATACACAGGGTGATCCATCTGATGTGTGTAAGACGTTGGCTTTCTGGGAAAAATATGAATATTTTTGAAAATTCGCGTTTTCGTTATACTTGGGGTATAGGTACATGTATATTCGAATACTTAGAACAATACTTTTACCTTTATAAAACAAGTATGGACTTTGTTTTTCCAATTGGGATATCATATGTTTTTAATCCAATAAAAATACGTAGACAAACTATTAAAAAAAAGTAGCGTTTGAATTTATGATTTCCACCGGCCTGTTCGTTTGGCTATGACTTCATCAATAACATCCATAAAAAAAAAAGTTTATTGGTTTTCAAACTTTAGGTTTATCTTGTCGATAGCCCATCGTAACTAAAAACAAAAAATTGTTTTTTCATACCAGTTCAATATAATATTATGTTATTGGAAAGTAATTAAAACAGTATTTTCAACTTAACATCTGATTAAATTAAGTAAGTTTCATCAAAACATGATAAATATTAAAAATCTTTTTGTAATAAAGTCAATAAAACGTTAGTTAGGTTACCAAAGCGGTTACCTTGATTCCAACGTTCTCATTGGTCATCACGAAATGTGATAACTGATAAGTGATAAGTGATAATATTATAATCAAAATTCAATTATTAATGTATAATTCTATCTATTTGCATTTTAACGAGTCAATTAACTATTTAACAGCGTGTAACAAGGCAAACAAATGTCGACGAAACCCGATTTCCACTAATCCTAGACAAATGTTGGTGAAACCGGCCGAATATGTTACGTCTCATTCGAACAAACCAAGTCCATACCCGTTTTACATACGCGATACCGAGGTGAAAAGTATTGTTCTGAATATTTTTGAAAATTATGTACCTATGGATGGATGCGGATCGCCCTGCATATACTGACACGGGTGTATAATAACGTTACACGCACCCTGTACGCGGCAATAAGATCCGAACGCGGTACATGCGACACCAGTTCGTCAACAATATCTGTACGGTTTTTTCGCCGGTGGGTTGATGGAAGGAAAAATGAAAATGGAAAATAATATAAAGTAATAAGACGGCAGGCGTGTGTACCTATGCCACACAGAGCACAATGCAAACACAAAAGGGACGCGGACGGGCATAAAAATTCTTTCTTTCGTTTTTTCACTTTTTTTACTTTTTTTTTAACGAGGGGAAACGGCAATTGTTTTTTTGCCACCGACACGCGTAGAATTAACATAATATATCCAATATAAAACGTATGTTCGCCGTGCAACAAGCATGCTCTGTATACATTATACTTGTATGCATACACACTCGTGTCGTATATCCCGTCTTTTTGTATACACACGGCGGCGTGTGTCTGTATTTCATAAAACGCCTTTGCCAAAGAGCCAAAGCTACTCAAAGCTGCTATATACACTATTTAGGCCCTCCGACGACAAGATATAGTCAAAAGCACAAAGTATAATGTATATACACACCTATCTATATAATATATATATATATATATATTGACTCTGTGCGGGGGTTAAAAGATTAAATGTAACGTGTAATCCCATACGAGTAAGGCGTCGACACACGTCGGCCAAGTCAAATAAAGACAAACGATGAATAAAGTAATCTCATTAAGAACGCCAGTCTAGAGTCTCGCGACACTTGTACCTATTTTTTTTTTTTTTTATTCGGATTAGTTCTCATGGCGCTTTTTCCATTTATTGGCCGGCTTGATTGAAAATAATTTATCTAATTGCCGGTAAAAAAAAAAAAAATAATAATAATAACAATAAAAAAACCTATGATAAACCCACCGGCGGAGATCAGGCTTAATCTTCTCTACATCAATATTATATAACCTCGGAAAATTGGTTTGAATAAAATATGTAGTTTAGCTTCCCCGTGGGGATGTGGGATATTGGTAAGGCTACGAGTAGCTGATACAGTGGGGAGGAGGTCACGGGTCTATATGAATTGAGCCGTTCAAAAACAAAGTGGTGTAAGTCAATTTTTTGGAAATTTGTGATTAATGATGCATACATTGATATTGAAAAAATATAATGTGCGCAATATTATGTTAAAACCACAAATGCAAAACACATGACATGCACAGTTTTGTTTTTGAAGGGCTCAATTATTACAACTGAAAATTGATAAAATCACTTAATATATACAAATTTTAAGTTTTTGCGTTTTTCTCTATTTTGAAGGTGTGACATTGTGAAATGTTTGGCCCAATAAACTACCATTTACGATCTATAGAATTGCAACATGAACAAAATAAAATCACATCATCCAAGCTAGAATGTTAACAAATGAATTTAGAGCACAAGCATACATTTTCTATTTAAACATCAGCTGCTCAAAAAATAAATAAATAAATAGTATTTTATTAAAAAAACAATAGCGATTTTGCAACGTTAATCGTCCGGACATTTTTTTATTACCGTCAAAATCCGAATTGAAAAAAAAACATTCGTTTGTATATACATAATATATTATAATATGTAAGATGTAAACTTTCGGCCCAAATCCGTCACTACGGATTTGCATTATAAATAGGTTTTTTATTGGGAGTGTGGGTTGGTTTTTTTAAAGAAAATTAATTTCAAGAACGTTTTTCGCGAGTGGACTTGGTCACCGATTTATTTTTTCAAACTTATTTTTGCCAAACGACTAGGTAAATCCGAGGAAGTCTCTCATAACCGACACCACGGTACCTATGTATATTATTATTTTATTTATTGACAACCAAAAGGTTAAGAGTGTATAGATGTACATTTAAATAATATATAGATACGGATAACGAGACATAACATATAAATACAATGGCGTTAAAACAAATTGAATAAAAATGTACAACAACAAATTATTAACTTTCTACTGTTGAAAGTGATACAGAAAAGAAATTATAACCCGGCGAGGAAGCAAAATAAAGAGCTTTGGGCGGTATAGTAAAAAAGAGGGGTGCTTAATTTTGTAATGATAAGTAAGGAAGTTTAAATTTTACTAACACGAGTGACTCTGGATAGCCAATAAAACCGCCTGGATTCCAAAGAGAGCCGCTTGTCTATATTATTCAACTTACACGAAACATCCTTGATAACTCGAAATCTTCGCTTTACCTTACCTCTATACAGTCGGTCCACCGTGTACACGGTCCTATTCGAATACGGATTCCAGATTAAGGATCCAAACTCAAGTATAGAAGGGGGGGGGGGGGGAAGACTGCGCGTTTGTGGGACCGGGGTAAAAATAAAAGGAACCCCCCCCACCCTCGAACCCTGACAGGGCCAAGTGGGTTATTATACACTGTGTTATGATATCGGGTTGCTCGGTACACTTTCGGGGCGGAAAGCCGCCTCCGGCGGTAATGTGTCACGTTCCGATTTTAATTGAAAAATCTAGTAGCTTTTTTTTTTGGGGGGGGGTGGGGGGGTGAGGGTGGGTAAAACCACTCTCCTCCGCCACCGCCAGCCGTGCAGCACCGTGGCGCAGGGATTTATTTCCACCTGCGGGAGCTCTCGGTTCTTGGGATCCGTCGTCGCCGCCTTGGTCGACAAAGCTCTCTCGCACCCCGAAGGCATTACAGCCGGGACGATATTTTTTGCCTTCTCGATTTTTCGGGAAAGTACAATATATATGAAAAAAAAAAAAAGTATAATAATAATAAACAGCCACAGCCATATCCTGTCGTCGTCGTCGTCACAGTTGAAATGAAACAAATTAGGATAGTGCTCTCTCTCTCTCTCTATCTATCTTTCTCCTTCTAAGTCGCAGTGTAAAATTAAAAAACGTTTGTCCGCCAATTGGACGTGTCTGAAAATTAAAAAACTGCTGTGAAATGGTTTTTTTCTTCCAAAAGACGAGTAAAGTTTTCGAAGAAAAATTAGTACACGATTTCTTTTCATATTCCAACTATCAATTTGTTGTCCATGACCGTAGAAATAATGTAAAATATATGTCAATGGTTTTTTAGTCGTCTTGGAAAATGCAATTAAATTAAATATTTTACGTCGTTCACTCAACATTAATATGCTAAAAATATCTGGAAATGTGCTTAAGCATTCAAACTAAGAAAATAATCTGTGAATTGCAAAAATTATTCTACATGAAAATGTGTAAGAAACATATCATAATAATAATAATAATATTAATTCTTCCAGTTCATTTTTGAGTTCCAGAAATGTTACTGTGGTTCGAGGGTCAGTCGGTTACATTATATTGCACACAAATTAATAAATACAAATCAAACCATTATTTTTCGGCAAATCTATTGGATAATACAATTATTATATTTGGAAGTATATACATTTTTTTACCCTTAGAACATATTTTAAAGTGCTTAGTTTAAACTTGCCAATCGATGGTGTTAAAACCACTGGGTATTTTTTTCTAAATTTTTTCTAAGCATTTCCATTGTATTGTTATGTTGTTTAATGTAGAAATAATATTATTCTTGTTTATTAAAATTCCTAATTTTCTTTTTTTTAATAGGAAAAATGTCCTGGCTACTATACACTATTTTATAAAAATTATACACATGTGTAGGTATTAGGCAAGGTACATACATGCTTCACTCTTAAAGTAAACAAAGGTAATACATATTTTATTAGAGATATATCCGAATTTTACACAATTTGTTTGTGATGTTAAAATTCAAACCTTTTGTCCAACTAAAATTACGGTTACTACAGGGGACACGATAAATTTCTCGTTGGAATAACTAACCAAATAATTGGCTCAATTTATTATGTCCCTATGTTGACCTTAATTTTAGTTGGACCGACTATGTGTTTTTTTTATGTATGTTTTTTATGAACCGGACCTTTTTACCGTTTACGGATAAGCAAAACGTAGTCGGTTGAAACTGTTTTGATGGTTTATACATTTTCAAAACCACCATCCGCCGATGGGTCTGTGAAGACAATATGGGGTACATATATTTTTTTGACATGTTTAATATATGTATGTGTATACACCAAAACCGGTACGTTGTACGCATATTGTCATTATATTATATACATACACCCCGTTTAATTCGGGCGTACAGCGAAATGATTTGCAAACAGAAATATCCATTTTAAGTCTCGATAATAATAAATATTTTAACTGGGAATGACGTTTAATTTTCCGGCTCACTTGGCCCGTGTCCCATTTTCTCCTGTGCCTTCCCGCAGGTTGCATTCACCGCCCCTTGTCGCCGCCAATGTGTCTCTCTGTCGTGTCTCATCAAATTAACTCTCTTAAACAGAATATCTGACAATTCGCTGTTGCACGTTTTTTCCTATCTGTTGTTGTTGTACAAGATCATTTTAACATCTATGGGGGGGGGGGGGTAGGTTAGGTTAGTTATAAATGTAACACGCTGTTAAGCCCTCACACAAAAGCTGATTTTGAAAAACAGTATAGCTTCTTTTTTTTAACTTAATGTTTTACCAAAATGTAATTTTGCAACCGCGTATCGTTATATTGCATGAGAGGCAATTTTTATAATAAAATACATGTCCCATTTTGTAATATACCTTTTTTTATTTAATAATATCATCCAATTACAGCACCGAGTGTATCTATTTTTACACAGACAGTGTATTGGGGTTCGATATTCTGTAAAAAGCAACAAAACTACTTTATTATTTTCCAAATTACTTTTCTAAGACTTCTTCGTGCTCCCATTGAGATGTCTAGGACTAAGCGCATTTCCTTACATATATATGTAGGATACAATATATTGTATCCTTACAACAAAAAAAAAAGAAAAACGTTTTACTTTTTTACCAAAGTCATAAAACGTTTAAGTATAATCTTGTGATTCGGCTAAGAATCGGTATACGAGTTTTATTTGAACTTTATATTTTATTTTCTAATCGGCCATTCTATCTATAAGAAATTTAAAGTTCATTCCTTCACACTTGTAAATCAATCGAACGACAAAAATGAAAGTCAAAACAAATTTTGCAAGTTTCATCTGAAATGGTATTGTCAACTATCAAATATTGCATGACATCATCATAATAATATATATTATTATATAAAAACCCTTTTAAAGTTTACCTACCTAAAAATTGTAAATTGGTTCTCAATTGAAAATCGAATTGAACAAATTTCGTTCACGAATAATAGTTTTACCGTGCTTTCGGTTTTACCGGTCTAGTTACCTACTTAACAATTTTTCTAAAACTAATTTGCTTAATTTTATAACTAGTGTTCTTCTTATCGCGCTCGAACCGTTTGATTGCGACGAAATCAAATTTAAGACTTAACTGTTGCTGCGCTTTGGCCCACATTATTGCTGACTCGGCCGTGCTTGGCTAGGACTGAGGATGATTTTTTTTTTTTTAAATTAGGCAAATTATTGAAAATTCAACAAAAACAGACCACGTGGAACTGCCAGAAACGGCCAATATAATTGTACGTAGGTACATGGATATGTGTGTATACATGTTACAAGTATATTTATATATTTATTTGTTCCCGTCGCACCGGAGGGAGGTAATTGTAAGCGACATCCGTTTTATCTTTACCCGAACACGTGATTGTTTCTTTTCTTTATTCTTTGTGAATTTCATTTCATCCAAAACACAGTGTACATACATACATACATACATACATACACATAAACAGTAGGCGTCGCCAGAGTTTAGTCGCTCAGGAAATTGTTTCGCTTTGACGCCGGAAGGGACACCGAGGTGCGTTCCTCCCTAATGAAAATAAATGCTCCACTGCAGGAGTCTGCTGTGTGTGTGTGTAAGTATAAGTATATACACAGTGTCTGCGTAGCCAATAATTGGTGCGACAAACATTGTTGTTTTCACCCTAGGCAATAAAATAAAATACAATAAAAAAAAAGGCGAAGGCGAAGGCGCCCCCCCCCCCGCGAGGGCGTCAACGAGCGGCAATAATTACTTCATAACGATCCGGGCGACTTATATAATATCTTTATTACACCGTGGCAGTCTCGGGGCAGTCGCAGGGGCATCCCCGCTGCGATGGACGTACAATATGGTTATTATATCATATTATTTTTCATCCAATTAACGGCCGTAAGTGGCGTGGCGTGCGCGTCTTATATATGTACACGCCGTCGGTACAATTAAACGTATCGATATTAAACGGCGGGGCGACAACACACGGCGTTGCCAGTATTCTCGTAAACTGCACTACGCTGTTGAATTGGCAAAAGAAAAAAAAAAAAAAATTGATAATAAACCGGTGGGTAAATCCCGGGTCGTGTGTCTTCTATTCCGAGACGGATGCGGTGTCCTTTGGGGTTTCGGGGGCGACGTGGCGAAAGGCCGAAGAGTAATAATATATTCCGGTCGGGCAAATGAACGGTGGCGGAAAAAAAAAAGGTCAAAAAAGGTCAAAAAAAATATGGAAAACCCCATTGCCCAGGCGGATGTTCGGCGACGGCCAGTCGGTTCATTGTCGTTCAAGCTATTAGAAGTCATTTTGTCCCCGTCTATATACTGCCCGTGTCCGGCCACCCGTCCGCCCGCGACGGTCGTGGGGAAGCCCGACTTAGAATTTTGCAATCGAGTTCACCCCCCCCCCCCGGTCGTTCAACTGTGCACTTACGCCTGCCCTAACGGTTCCAACGACGGCCGTCTCGCACTGTAGGCCCCTAGTACTTGTATATTGAATTCGTAGGGGAGGTGCGAGGGGGTGGGAAATTCAAAAAATTACCGTCCCGTCACCGTTGACTTAGATAGACCTGGGTTTTAGAATTTTTTACAATTCTATTGTACACCTACACGGAAAATTGGCGTTTATTAACCACGCACCTGCTGTTCTCGAGTGTCGGTGCCCCGAAATTAATTGCTTGGCGTTCGCAAGTAAGTTTGACGGCTGCCGACGATATATAACAACAATAATAATAATAAAAGGAAAATGCACGGTTAAACAAACACAATATACGGCGCGAGTCACGAGGACAGGCACACGTCACAGCCGTTCTTGCAGTGTGTTACGGTGCACGGTTAACCTATACAGCGCATACACACTATATTGCCAGCAGCTTACATAATAACAATTCCGTTTCAATCAATACGCTGTGTTGTGTATATTATAAGGCCCTCCAAAACGGGGCATAGGCCGCGGAAAGTACTGTACAACTTCCTGTTTCATCGCCTAAAATCACACTGATCACGAGATTCACTATAAAAACGTATAGTCAATTATAAAACTAAAAAAATAGTATATATATATATCATGTGTCATGTGTCTGAGGTGCCTTTACTAAACAGCCCCCCTCTTGGGGTCATCACTCGTATATATTGTGTCTTAGAATTTACTTTTTGTTTTAGGCCAACCGATTGTAAATTGTACATGTATTGAAAAAAAAAATTGTAAAAAAAAACATGGCTCAGAAAAAAGATATGAAAATTTGAAAGGTTTTATACGCTTCATAAATTACAATACTCAACTTAAAGTTCAGAAGACGTTAAATTGATTTTCATAATTTATTAGATAAAACAAATAATAAAATGACTACCAGCTTATTATAGTTTTTAAAGTAAACGACATTTTTTTATTATTTAAGACTTAATACCATTGTACATGATACACCCAATGCTAAACTCAAAATAAACCATTTACAATGTTGAAAATATAGTTTTCTGTATCATTTATTTTTTAAGATGTTTGACTCTCTAATCTGACACTTTTTAATTACCTTTGATTAATGAAATTTAAATTGAAATGCAATAAAACTTAATACAGGACAAAGACCTGTTAGTAATTATTTCATTAAAAATATTACAAAAAATCAAAATAACAGCTTAGAAATTTTTTTATGTGTTAATTTTTTTCAGATTAAACATAATACAAATTAAATACATAATACAAGTTTGTTTGAAACTAGGAATTCAAGTTTAAGAAAACAAATGTTTTTATTTAAGTGTGATTTGTAGATATATTATGATGTATGATGTTAAAAAAAATCACTTGGAATTTCATTAAAACAAATATTTAGTTTCATAATTTAGTTGCAATTTCTGAACTCTTATCTAACTGATTCAAACTATTCTAAATTTTTAATCATACTTGCTGGTAACTTATAAAATACGTTTTAAACAAATATTTTACAATTAAACAGAATTTTTATAAAGTTTATTACAAAATATAAACAATCATGTTGTTGTCGGCCGACCGGAATAAAACCAAATCAATAGTTGTAACAAACATAATAAATATAATCAAATAACATCCTAAATACTCCCCGTCTTAAGTATTAAAAATGAATTAATAATTAACTACATTAACGTTTTAAAAAACGTAGAGTTTTGGAAAAATACTAAAAAAAAGTGTAAAACTTGTAAGTTAGTAGTTTTATTATGTTACAAAAATGTTTTCAACAAATTTGCAATATTAAAATTCTTAAAACAGTATCTCAAAAATGCGATAATTACTTTTTTTAGAAAATGAACGTCTTGGACGTTAAACGGATTATTAAAAAAAAAAGACAATTCACTTGAGAGATGACTCTATTGTAATGTGCGCCACTCTGAGTAGCTGTACGATTATGAACATAATAATAATTATGGTAAAACAATACTTCCTGTTTAAACAAAACCCCAACGCCACGTGTCCCCGCTTGCGGTCAACAAGTAGTAGACACATGCATGCACTTGTCTTTGATGTTTATTACAATACAGCTAAGATACACAATATGTGTTATACACAAACTTACCTCGTGGTCGGGTGTATAGGTGCAGCGTATAGGATTCCCACTCGTGTCTAACTTGTGGTCAATCATCAGTCATTTCCGGAACGGATGTCCGTTGTTGTTCTTGAGAAAAGACCAAAATTGCCAAAATATCACATCCATTACAATTGTTCCACACGCACACAATGCATATGGCATTAGGGTGGTCAAAAAGAAGTTTTTGTTTTTAAGCACCGACTCGAGTTGGGATAGGCCAGACACATTTACATACAAGAATATTCATGTCGCCATTTTTCCGTTGCACTTCCACTTTCACGCGATAAGAGATTAGAGATAAGAGAAAAGTGATAAGAAACGAGTGATAAGAGATAACGGATCCATGATCCGATGTTTTCGGCGGAGCGGAGAAAATAACTAATTTCTTATAATATTGTAAACTTACTTTTACACTATTGAGAACCATTAAAAGGAGGGTAAGAGCAAAACTTTGTTTGAAAAAAAGTGTTTTTTTTTTTTAGACCACCCTAATATACGCATATAACATACCCACGTGGTAGTGCGGCGAATGGGCGACAAATTTTGAAATGACAAATTTAAATAAATTGAAAATTTCACCTTCAGTCAAATCGTTTGGAGATTTATAAATGTTACTTGAGCGTTCAATAATAAAAAAAAAAACCCAATTTAAATTTAAACTTTATTCTGCGACATTGCGCGGTATTTTTTTTTTTAATTATCGACTTTCTAATGTCAAACGTGTCATTTAAGAATTGCCAACGTGAACTAGACCTAATCAACGACATTTATTTTCCTTTTCATGTTTTCTTGAGCGTTACCTTTTTTTCTCGCGCTTAGGCTAATCGATTTCCACGGTTTTGACGAGCCGTGTCCGTTTTCAAAAAAACCGTTTGAACATATTATTATATTAATTACATTCCAGAATAATTACTGTGACTGTATATACTTGAGAGTAAACAGCAATATCGTTGTCGACATTTTGTAATTAAAACACATTGCCTTTCCGTTTCTGCCAAAGAGCAAACGAAAATCACTCTCTACTGGTTTTCAGCAACAAACTTTTCAACTTTTTCCTCTCAGAATTTCCACTAATGTTGTAAAAGCCTGTGTGTTTGCACAGTAATCGCATATTGCCTGCTAACAGCTAACTCGCTGTATATATATATATATATATATATATACTATATAGTACACAACACACACATACAGTATATTGTATTATGAAGTCAGAGAGATGGAAAAATGTGCTTCTTTTTGCGCGCCGGTGGTGTGTGTCTAAAAAGAGTGAAAAGTTTAATTTGTTTTGGCAAAAACTGAGAGAAAAAAAAATTGCAGGCATTTCATCCGGACAGCGTTGTGTATTATGCGATGAATATCCTAGCCGTTTATTGTCTTGTATACAATTCCTTTGGAAACAATATAATATATATATATATTGTCTGTGTCTTGTCAAAAGACAAAACTCACAACGTGGCCCCCGTTGTGTGTCTTGGAAACGTTCTCCAGTCAAAATGTACCTTATGCTCTACATTTTTATTTATAACTACAACAAACGTCGATTGAAATTATCGCCCAAGTATATGACTCAGTATATCAAAAAAAAAAAAAACTTTAAGCAACTTATGGTTGTGTATTCGTCCAAAAACCATGTAAAACAGCAAACAACTGGGAGAGGGCTTTCTAGAAACAATAAAAAAAATCTTTATTACATAATTTTAAAGTAGTTTGGGCGGAACAACTTGAATATGCCATCAAAGTATACGAGTTTAGTCGATAAACATTTTTTTAAATTTTTTTTTAGAATGAAATGAAGAGTGAAAGTGTCAAACGTTCCAAGTGCCAAAGTATAAAAATTGTACTTTATAATTTGATTTGTATTATATTCATTACCAGGAAACCCTTTAACATATTTTTGAGTTTTAAATATGATTGTTTTTTTTTATAAATAACTATTCTTTACTTGAAAAATGTACAAAATCGTTTCCGGTAATGAATAATATACAAATCAAATTATAAAGTACAATTTTTATACTTTGGCACTTGGAACACGTTTGACACTTTCACTCTTCAAATATGGAACATGTGAGTTTTGAAACCAAACAAAATTGTTGACACTTTCAAACATCTTTACAATATTCAAAATTAAAACCACAACGGTTCTCTTAGAATCTAATTAGTATGAACATTATCAAATTATTACGGTTAAACATAGTTTAGTATCAAAGCTCACATGCTACACTGGATCAAAGCAGTGTTGCCAACTGATTTTCTCATTTTTTTTTTTTTGGTTCTAGTGAGTTTTGATTCTAACCCCTAATAAAGCCCCTGGAACTAAACAGTTGTAATATACATTTGCAGCACAAAATGCACAACTCTATTTAGACATTTAATTTTCACACTATAATACGATTTTTTTTAACACATTTGATCGCGTCCAAACGTACTGTTTTCGACCAATAGCAACATTTTGCTTCGGTGGAAAAAGTAAGTTTTGACAATCTTTGGCGCACATATCGTGATAAATTAAATTTCACATCCGATTCGCCGTCTAACAGAGATTTATGGTGTTTCTTATTACCTAGGTCGGTGTGTGTGTGTGTGTGTGTCTAATCATAATATTACACATCGCAGCCCATTTGCAATTTACCAAGAAACGCGCGCGTGCGGTAATCAGCTGTTTGTACAGCCCGTCAAGGAAGATTTAGCTATCATCATTCAAAATAATATATAAAAAATGTTTTAAAAAAAAATAAACTACCCTTATTGTGTATATACACCACAGCCACAACCCTTGGGTCGAATCGAGCACCACCACCACATCGGCGGCCGTCCGGAAAAGCTCTATTTCCCAGAAGACACGTTGTTTGCCGGATACAACGACTTCCGTTTTCTTATTGTGTTTTTTATTTTAATTATAATTTTTTTTAAATATTTAGTCCGCGTAATTAAAATCGTGTATACGTTTCAGTTACGTGACTTAGGACCGAATTTCGCGGTTTTTTTTTTATTATTTAAATACACACAATAGTTCAACAACAATATAACTGCCACTTTAGTAACCTAAATAACAAGCTATATATATATATATCCAACTGGAAGCAAGTATTTTTTTTTTTTCATATATTTAACATTACTGCAATACGATACACATTATCGCTCGGTCAGGTGGGTGGTAGTGTTATTATTTTTTTGTTTTTGTTTTTCACTTTGAGAGGGTGCATAAATGATCAGCAACCACCCCGAGAGTGTAAGAAAAAAAAAAACATTTGTAAGTCTTGCTCGTTTAGAACCTTTCCAGATTGAAAACAAAGCACCACACAGTGTTCCAAAATCAAAAACCTGACCAAAACTTAAAATTCTCAAATTTTACCCCCGAAAAATTTAACGGTTTTAATGGTCACAGCACCCGAATTTTTTCAAATTCACCCCTTATCTAAAAGGTTAAGGGTAGGGGTGTTTTGTATTTATGCAAATCGCGGTTAGGACATAAAACCATTCGTTAGCTTGTAAATAAATAGGTTGGGTATTATTTAAAACGTCAAATCATGGCCAAAATAATATTTCTGACTGATCGATAGTCAGTTTTGGATAATTCATTTTAAAGTTTCCAAAGTTTAGCAAATTTATCCAGCAAAGTTTAATACCTAACCTAACCAATTATAACACTAATAATACTAAACTCCACCACCAGTTTTCCCAAATCTAAATTTTTAAATATTAATAACTTCAAAAGTAATTATCCAAAACTGTTTATCGGCCGATCAAAATGCCAAACAAATTAGTTTTAAAACCAAACAGTCGATAAAACATTATATTCCTTATTATTTAAGTTTCAAAAGTTGACAGAGATATCTAGAAAACAGGTAAACATTTATTAAATTCAAAAAATATTGTAAGGTAATACCAACACAAATAAAAGATTTTCAAAAAGAAACACAACAAAATCGCACTTATTATGTTGAAAAATTGAGCGTCTTAACTTTAGAGGTGTTATAATATTATCAACCGGTTTCACCAACTATCATTAAATACACTCTTGACATAATGTTAGTTAACAAATCATTAAAATTTAACATCCGGTTGAATTAAGTAAGTTTCGTCGTAACAATATTATCATTTAATTTAAATTCTATTTGTTAAGTTGGCAAAATGTTGGTTGGCTTACCAAAGCGGTTACCTTGATTCCAACGTTCTCATTGGTTATCACGAAATGTGATAACTGATAATAAGTGATATAATGTTAAAATTTTATAATCAAATCTCTCAATTAGTAATCCAATTTTCACTAGCTAATTGTTAAATACAACTAACAATAAATTAAATCCTTAACAAATGTCGGTGAAGTCGGCTGACTGTGTTACATTTTTACACTTGCCAACCAACTGAACACACGGTTTTGGGATATAATTTTTTTTTTTTTTTTATAACTTTCAGACAAGCTCAGTGGGGAGGGGGGAAGATTTCTAGTACTTATATTTGCAGGACACTGTTTTTTTATGTCTTTTTGACATTCTTTTGGGAATCCTTATAATGATATAGTATTACTCCCCCCTTTGGCCAACGATTCCGGTCAGGTTAGCCAATTAGTCGGATGTGTCTCGTTTGAGGTTTTTATTTAGCTTCCACACCAAACCGAGGAGATGTGATATTGATTCTCATATTTTGATGTGTGTTTTTTTACTTTGTCTGTAAACCCTTACACAGATAACTTTTTTTAAAAAGTATACCGTTTTAATATTGTATCAAGCAGCAGCTACGTGCGTTTCCTTTTTAAATGCCAATAAATGCGGTAAGTTTTTTATTATATCATTATTTTGTTTCAGATATTGTCGTAATAATAATAATATTGTTTAGTATTCGTGTTGTGTATATATTTAACCGTACATCTATGTGTACACATAAACGTCTGAGGGTGGTAGGTAATACCTGTAATAAAGTTTATATTATAACCCCCCCCCCAGTAACGTCTCTGTTGTCGGTTTGACGATTATAATATAAAATATAATGTATAATAATAATACTACTACTACTACTGAATCGGCAAAAATAATAAAAAAAACACTAGTACCGGCGTTGTATATTTTATGTGTACAATATTATCCTTTGCACAATATCATATTGTATAATATACACACACACACACACCGTCACCAGATGAACACAACTGCAATAAACCAAGCTCAATTGTATTAATAAATTATAAAAGCTCACAAGTAAAGTATAGAAGTATTGGACTCGCTTCTGTTTTTATCTAATAAATACCCCCTCAAATAAAAGGTGAATATAAACATTTTCAATTTAGATTCAGCTACCTACTCGAAAATCATACAAAATCGGTATGTGCACAATACGAGAAATCGTACAAAACTTAAAAAACAACGCTCTGACTATCCATAAAAATGGGGTGAATTTTCAAATGAATAACAATTTTTGAAAATCAACCACCCCAACAGCGTTGAGTACGACCTTTTTTATATATATATATATATGTATATTTTTTTTTTTTTGGCAAAATACTGACCAGTAGAAATGTTTACAGCTAAATTTCAGTTTTTCACCACTGTGTGTGTCTCTTTAAATTAGTTGACTTTTAAATTGCAATTCTCTATGAAATGTTATTATCGAACCCGCCCCCTTCGACTAACATACCTCAAGTTTTATGATGTTTCTAATGAAATTGTAAGTTTCATATAAGTATTCTAACTCAAACGCCAAGTAAGTATTCTGTATTAACAAGTCAGTGTTGGGCGTAATCGATTACAAGTAACAATGTAATGTATTAATCATCGAATATATCATTACATTAATCGTTCGATAATTGCAATCTTGAAATGATTGAAAAAAAAAATTGTTCAACCGCCCTAGACTTTTTCTAAAATATATAAAAACATATTATTTAGTGTTCCGTCGAGATGATTTGACCTTAGTAATATCTCTTGGAGGAATTCGTTTTTTTTTTTTAACTCTGCTTTGTCTAAATACTTGGTTAGCCGACAAGTAGTTTTTTTATTTTTTTTTGGAAAAATCTAAAATCATTACTGTTCATTTTCGAATTTGTACACTTGTTATCACTTGAAAGACATTTCGAGTCAACAAGGAATATTTTTTTTTAGCGGGGGGGGGGGGATAGCTAAATTTTAATGAAGGGCCTAACTCCCCCCCCCCCTCTAGTTGCACCACCGAGCCCGAGGCGGTCAAAGAAATATGATCATTAATCATTTCGCGACGAAATAATTTAAATTCAAAATAAATACCACGTGAAGCTTTGTGTATACAAATTAACCGGTAATTAATATTGAAACATGATCGAAACCCAGGTTTTTTTTTTTTTACAAATATTGCCTATACAAAACTCCTTAAAAACCAACCGCGCGCAATCGCCTCGATGTGATTTTTTTTTTCTTTTTTCTATTCTCGTGTAAAACAGGGAGAGGAATATTCGTGAACTCTGTTTTTTTTTTTGCCATACTCTAAACCATTAACCGGATTAACCGGATTTAGATTTGCCCAACACCGTTACCAGTTAACTGGTAACACTACACAATGGGGTGTGTGTGCACACAGATAGGTAGGGTGGGGAATTTGTGGGCAACTATCGCATTGTGTAGGCGGTAGGCCTTTAAGACACGGTAAACCGCCTTGCAAAACGGATGTTTGAATTAATTTAAACGGTAGATGCACAACGCCGATGTCAATATTGGCACCGTCGCTGTGAAATCATTAAAATCAGACCGCACCGGTTAATATGTATACATATATATATATATTAATAATGACTCTAGCACGGCTTAGTGCTTACAAAGGTGTACAATACAATATGTATATTAAGTACAGACACAAAGGTGTGTTTGCCGGACGTCGCCCGAGGCCAAACGTATTCTCATCAAACGCTCTTGTTTTTTTTATTTTTTACTCTTTCAACGAGAATTAATTATAGTTTTAAAAAATTCGTCGTCGTCGTCGTCGTCGTTTTTTTCGAACACCGGTTAATATTATAATTAATATTGTTATTATTATGTAGCAGATAAGGGGGCGCGAAAAATGGTGTCAAATAAAAGCAGCAACAAGACGGCAGAAGTAAGTGTAAGCCCCTTCCCCTTCTTGTTCCGACATTGTGTTTTTAAAAAGACATTTTTTTTTTCTAAAACGTCTCGCCTAATTGCGTTTGCCCGTCGTTTAATTTTGCCTAAAAAAAAAAATGTAATTTATTTCTCGCACAACCCTGTCGTTTGATGATTTTGATTTTATTACATTACTTCACGAGAGGCCTCCGCCGTGTGATAAAAGTGTATCAGAGCTATCTCAACCGAGGCGCGTTGTATGGGCAATTTTTTTTTTTTTTTTACTAAAACTTACCAGCTGAACACTGGCGTGTAAGTGAATATCATACGCAAATAATGTTGACAATTAGTCAATAATCAAAGTAAGTAAGTAACGTCGCAACGCGATAGCGTGTTTTTTGTTTTTAATTAACAGTAATCACAAAATATATAATATATAGGTATCATCATTATTATTTATACACAAAATGATCTAATAGAAATATACACAACTCGTAATTTACAAACTAAAAACATATTATTATATGAAATAAAAAAAAAAAAAACAAAACAGCCCTCTAGAAAAGTTTTTTTATAATCTTGGCCGCGCGCACAAGAGGCGAACAACATAATATATTATTGTATATATATTTTTTTTTTTTTTTTTTTTGTAGCGTTTAACCATAAGTGTGTTGTAATCTTAGCTCTCCGATTAATTAAAAAAAAAAAACCGTTAACATGGGGGGGGGAGGGGAAAGGTTAAAAAAATGGGTTTTTCCACAATTTCAGTGGGGGTCGATTACCATAAATATTACTAGGCCGCCCCCGCCTCCGCCGCCGCCGCCGCCGTCGGATCCCCACCACCGCCGCCGCCGCCGTTGCCGGTCTGCTCGTTTGGTCCGTTCTCAGCGGCAACTTCTGCCGCGGCCGCGGCCGCCACCGCCGTTTGGTTGGCATTCGGCGAATCCGCGTTGCGGGACACCCGCCGTCTCCGCAGCAGTACCGTGCGCAGACGTCCCAGGTTGTTCAGTCCGGTCATGATGCTGCCGTTCATCATTGGCCTGAGCGTCAACTCCACCGGTGGGCCTCCGCCGCCGCCGCCGCCGCCGGTCTCGGGTCGCCTGGCGTCCGCGTGTCCGCCGGGCGGCGCTTGCGGATGGTGTGGATGCTGCCTGTGGATGAGCACGTGCTGCAGCTGGTGCTGCTGTAGCACGTACGGCAGCTCGTAGTGATGATAAAAGTAGATCATGGAATGCTGCGAACAGATACAAACAAGCGGAAAAGGTACAGCGCGCGAGTTACGTGTGGTGTGGGGTGTGGGGGGGGGAGCGCGGTACCCAGCCCTGACGGCAGTCTGTCGAGATTGCACCCCCCCCCTCTCCGTCCATAAGAACTACCTGTGCGTTTAAACGTCCGACTAGTCTGTCGTAATCCTAGCTTGGACCGACCTAATTATCCCGACTACCTGTCAGGCAGACCGGTGAACGTTATCGCAATAATCATCTACAGCCGTTAGGAGGGCGTCGCACCGGCCATTTACAGCGGTAAAAACATGTTTAAGCAGAGACTGAAAACGACTCGCTTGATTTTGGTTTTAGAGTAAAAGCACCCATTATAGAATTAAAAGAGAACAACATTTCAGAGGGCAAGACGGTTTGTTTTTAAAAAAAAAAAATCATTTTTCGAAAAGTTACAGTCGTTTGAAAACGTTAAAATAGTCGTTATTTCTAAACTACGTTGTACTTAGAATAATGAAAAAAACGCACCGTCTTGCCCCGCGGAATATTGTTTTCTTTTAATTCTATAATGGGTGCTGCTTTTACTCTAAAACCAAAATCAAGCGAGTCGTTTTCAGTCTGCTTAAACGTGTAGAGATGAAAAAAACATTTTTAAATAGCTTTCAAGGATGCCGTGATAGTCCAAAAAATAAATTAACTACCGAAATAGAGTCCTAGTTATTGAACTAATAACTTTACACATTACAGTCGAACCTTTAAATTGAGATTTTGTAAAAAATTGCCTATACTTTACTCCTTAAAAATGGACGGTGCGACGCCCTCTTAACGCATTATTCGAGTAAAAGTTATTCGAATGTAACTAAATTATTTAAATAGTTTGTTTTTTTTTTTGTTCGTACAAACATAACATACACTACATTTACAAAATATCTGGAATTTAAACAGAAACTCTTCCTGCAGTCAAGTCTCAACCGACTGCCCCCCCCCCCCCCCACCAGCTCCCAAGAACCCTCGAGCAATCCATTTGGCTTAGATTGAATATTGTGTAGGCTTTTAAAAACCAAAAGACAAAGACTTTATATGAATAAAGGAGGGGGTTAGCCGGTAAATAATTAACTGTTTTTCTAGACTAATTATTATTCTCAGAAAAGTTATGAACGTCACTTGGTTTTTTTTTTATCTCGACTCAAGCTTGGCTGCTTTTGCCTTTTTTTTTTTTTAACAAAATATAATTTTAATTAATCACATCTCGAGCAGCTCAAAATGATTTACACCGAACGAGGGATTTTTAATTTACTGTAAAAAAAAATAATAATAATAACAAATAGAATTAGCACAACGAATGAAATGAAAATTTTCAAAAGCCAGAAGGCGTTTGAATAAAGAGTTCACAGATTTGAGAATTTAAAAATAATAAATCCCCTTTTTAACAAGGCTTTGACGTGTACTTGTGTTAAATGTTTTCAACATAATTCCAACGCTAACATTAATATTTCCAACTTGTTGAATCGTTTTAGTGACTAACCCCCGTTTTATACTTTAAACGGGTACACCGACAAAATTCTGATCAACAACTACTCAGACTTTTAACTTGTTAGGTACATTTGGGTTTTTTTACATGTCTGTTGGCATTAGTGGTAAAATGCAAGCATAAAAACGTGTAGGCCTAAAAAGAAGGGCTGTGAAAAAGCTAAACATAAGAAAATCCTACTGCGGGTTACAATTTGTAAGTTATGGTGATTCGAAAACAAACTTTTGCGAAGAGAAAAAAAAACAAAGTATTAGATCAAACCCTTCTGGACTTGTACCACGACAACAACAAAATATACTGAAACATTAAATTGATGTAAGCGCTACTATTGAATACATTTAGACCCGGTATTAGGATTTACAGAAGAAAAAAAGAAAGATAAAAATGCTACTATTATTAAGTTTTGGAAAAGCAAATATTGATTAATTAAACAACCAGTCATAGTTTTGTGCGTTTTTTAATTTTTTGCAAACAAATTATTTGAATTTATTATTTAACATAATACTTTGAAGCTCTTTTTTTCTTAAATTTTGCCTATACAAAACCGGACCGCGTGCAATCCCACAAAGTAATTACATTTAAAAACATGATTTTGTAAAAATATAATATTTATATATATATTTTTAAAACTTCCTTTAGTCTAATATAAGATCTTTATTTTTTTTTTGAAATTAGTATCACCAATATTTGCCCCGAAAATAAAGGTTTTTTAAGTTATTTTTTAAAAAAAAAAATCTATTTTGACCCGTTTAAAATTTCTGAAATTTTTATCATAAATAGGTACAGAGAATTATTTTGATCTAATAACGGGAATAGGCCGAGATTTATTTCTATTTTTTTTTTTTAGTAATGAAAACTGTTTCTTCAAAATCTGAAAAAAAAAATGTGTATAATTTTATTCATAAGGCACATATTTTTTACTTTTTACTCCCAAAATATGCAAAAATCAAATTTTTATTCTTTTTTAATTAAAAAAAAAATGAAATAATACATTTTTTTCAGATTTTGAAAAAATATAAATAAATCTTGGCCCACTTGCGTTATTAGACCAAAATAATTGAATTAATTCTCTGTACATATTTATGATAAAAATTTCAGTCACAGATTATATGGTAAAAATTTCAAAACGGTTTTTTTAAATAATTTTAAAAACCTCTATTTTTTTTTAGCAAAAATTAATGGTAAAAATTTAAAAAAATTAACGTATTATATTAGACTAAAAGAAGTTTAAAAAAAAAAAAACATTTCAAAAGAATTTCAGGTCGGTCTCGGTCGGTTTGACTTTACACAGTTGGTTTGCCCCATATCATATAATATATACATTTAGATATATATATATTTTAAAAAAAAACAGTATATATTTGGAGAGAAAAGAATTGCGATTCGAATAAATCGTGAAACAGTCATCGGAATGCATTTCTAATCGAATAACAATATTAATAACAAGAATTTGCACAACTCTGACAGTGAATTAATTTCGATTTTACATACGACCAGAAAAGTCTGAACGATATTATAATATTGTTAAAAAACTTAATCCGCTTTTTTTTTTTTTTAAACGGTTTGTGCTCGCTTTTCTCGTTTATGGTAATGATTATGATAATGATGTTTTTTTTTTTTTTTTTTTTTTTTTTTATGGCGCTGTCGTCGCGATTATTGTTTACGTCCAATTGAACTCTGCTCAAACGTCACCCAAACGCTATGGGACAGAAAGGAGATGATAATATTATGTCCACACCGACGACGGGCATTATTATTATTATTATTATTATTATACGATGGAATAATAATATAAAAAAATCGTGCCGAAAAAAAGGGAAAAAAGACGGTTGTTGGCTGTGTGTATAGCCCAAATATAATAATATGCTTTTGGTGAAAATTTATACGGAAAATTCGTATCGACCACCCCTTTTGGAATTTCGCGCACAAGAAATTCGTTTTTTTTTTTGGTTATTATTATTTTATGAAAAAAATCTCCATGGACCGTTGGGTTTTATTATTTTACATTTTTTTTTTAGCAAACCGTTGTGTTTGTACTGACTTTATTTTTTTGGGGCATTCGAATTACACGGGGGGCCACGTCGTCGTAAAACAACAACGGTATTCGTATAATTTTCTAATTGCAAACTTTACTGACCGTGAAAGGTTCACCCCCCCCCCCCAGCGTGGGCTCAAAATCGTAACCTGGAAAACACGACTGACGCTTGTGTTAACCGTTTAAGTCGTTATTCGACGAAAAAAAAAAAATGGAAACGTCATGGCCCATTGCACAAAAGCGTATTATTAACAAATCGGAAAATATAGATCATTCGTCGGGTAAAGTAAACATAAATACTGGCTTGTGTGCGACAGCGAAGTGAATAGCAGGACTATTGAACCACCAGTGTGGCCACGCGAGAGAAAGAAAAAAAAGTCCAAATTGTTAAGCGGTTGGTACTACTGCTGTATATGATAAAAAAAAGTGTTTACCTAACCTAACCTTAAAATTGCTGATCACCGCGAATTATATTGAACGGTATTTTTTGCTCTTGCCAACTAGCCACAGACCTACTTTAGAGTGTAGTCCTACAGTTTGAGTCGCATTAAAAACGACTCCATTAAACCATTCCGTGCTTACAACAATATTGTGTACATCATTGCTGTGTCTTTTGGCACCTCTACGCCTCTTTGTGTGTGTATACATTGGCCCGGGCGCGCGCTTATTACATTTTCCAACTGCCCGGACATCATAGAAAACATGCTAAAAATAGCCTCAAGCAGGATAAATGCCAGAGGCTCTCATCACCCATTTAACACACCGCGCCAACGGGTCGAAATTGTTGGGATTTCAAATTTCGAGTACTTAGGGAGGTTTTTTTCGGATTTTACTAGCGGCACACGTTTGTGTGGTCTAATAAACGGCCGTTTTCCCACTATACAGGGTGATCCATCATCGGTTGTAAGACACTCGTTTTCACGGAAAATATAAACACTTTAAAAATGTTTTTTTTTTTTCCCCCATACTCGTAGCGGTATATATTTTTCAATACTTTGACAATACCTAGTTTTTTTGTCAAATGGCAACGTATGGTTTTTTAATTCCATAAATATCCACAACCGACGGGCGATGACCCGACACAAAGGAATGTTTTGAGATATTGTCAGGTTTTTTTAGTTTTCGTCTATCTATCTATCTATTCAGTATTGTTATTTAATGGTAAATTGTTGTGCTACTGTTGTAAAAACCGACCGAACATTATTGATCTTGAACTGAAACCTTTACAAAGTCATAGCAAACGAACACACAGACAGACGTTCAAATTCAAAAATTCAAACGTTCGTCTACCACGTATTTATGGAACAAAAATAAAAAAAACCCCTTATACTTATTTTTACATACTTGATTTTCTAAGTCGAGAAAACGAGTGTCTCGCATCACCCTGGATCACCCTGTAGATTAACATGGCGGCGATGGTAGGTAATGATAATGATAATAATGATAAGCGTGCGGAACACGCGGTCGTTACCTGAATGAAGAGCCACGAGCAGACCAGCGCCAAAACGCTGTACTGGCCGTTGAACCGGTAGTGATAGGCGTAGAACGAGAAGTGGTACAGATAGAAAAACCTGGAACGGTACAAAAAACAAAGCGGCGTTAGGTAGACAACGTTCGAGTGACAATATTACGCAAAAGTATATTGTTATAATATATATTATGTATATAAACGGGGGACGAGTATGGGTTGTTTTATTTTTGGCCGTCGCCGAGTTACACTTTTGCAAAACGACTGGCGCACGCCGTCGACAGTCGCGCCGTCAACTCCGAGCAGGAGGAAGTGGGAGGAGGCGGCGGGAAAGTGCCCAATTCCACACGCCGTACGTGTGCCGTTGTGCGTTCGCTCCCAACTCATTATTACGGTTCTTGGCGGGCGGCCAACGGAATCCCGTGGCGCGTCCGGCCGACCGTTTTTCCCACTGCCACTCTTGCAAAAACAGGGTGTCCGTACTGCTCCTTTTTTTTTCCATTGTTCTCTGTTCCCGCGTCAAACTGTGATGCACTTATGTTGTCGACTTACCCCGACTATTCTCGCTTGTCCCTGTCGCGACGCCCCCGCGGTACACAAACGCTGAAAAGTGCGGGGCCCCCCGCCGCCGGTGTTATTACCAGGGAGAGACCCAGACTTGCCTTTGGACATAATATAACAATAACACTATTACGAGACGACGACGGTGTACTACTCACTTTAGCCAATGCCTTTTCGTGATCGGACAGTGGCTGCATATGGTGTCGTATTGATCAGCCACCCACACGATTAGTATAATGTAAAACGCGGTGGTGGTGTCGTTGAAAAATTCCGACATTATCGCCTCCATGCCTGTAGACGAGAGAATTGCACAAAAATGATTATTCGCACGCACAAATTGGACGACGTGCCTCGGCCGACGACGGTGGCTAATCAATTTGCATAGAACATTTTGCTCATCTAGTATTTTCTATGAAAACCACCATGATCGGTGCGAGGCAGAGCTGGCCGTATTCATAACCGCGATTATGATTTAGAGTATAATCGTCGCGTGATTATGATTTCCCCCGTATTCATATTGATGGCTATGATTTTCGCCATATTCACGTTGATTTTGATTAAATATACACTTATGAACGTGCGTACGTTGATTGTGAATAAGGCGAAAATCATAACCATGATTATGAATACAGCGAATACTTGCCGTATTCGCTCATATTCATAATCATAATCAAAGTCCGAGGGCTTGTGATTACACTCATAATCATAATCACGACTGCGAAGAATACGCCCGGCTCTGGTGCGAGGGAGGTCTACGCGAATAGTTATTCCAATTGAAAGTGATAAAATCACTTTCAAATAAAAGCTTCGATGCGAATCTGTAGTTACTAATGGTAGGAATATAAATAACGATAGAAGCGTTGAAATGATAAAATGTACTAACAAATATATTTTTCAGTATTAGGGTGAATACGATTTGGACTGTATCGAAGCGTAGTCAATAATATAATGAAAATATTTTCAAATATCAGTTTCTAATGGTTCACTCGTACTAAGTAATCCGGAAATCGACTACAGTCATAGTGTAACTTTACCATTTATTTTATTTTTCCTTAACAAAAAATCAAAGTTTAACTACAGATTTCTTAGAGTACTATACGTCATGTTATAGACATGCCATATAAAAAGTCATGGCCAACGTCGTCCATTTTTTTTTTTTTTTTAATTTTTTTTTATTTAAATTCTTTCCTTGCTTCTTTCTGGTTCGAGCAAAGGGCCCTCGCGTATACTCGTCGAAACCATCGGACCGTCGTTACACGTCCGGCGTACATTGTGTTGACAAAGTTCTTAATTGTCAATGCATAACATTATTATTATTATTATTATTATTATTATTATACTTTTACGCCACACCAGAGCCACGCCGTCGGTCGGTCGCACCCCGTTGAACTCGGACGATGACGGGCACGACCACTGACAGGTTTTAATATTATCCGCCCTCGGCAACACAAAATGTGCCAAAAGATCAAATCAAACCCTCTCCTACCCCCAAACGTACTCTGTGTGATGTGATTGTGGTGGTGGTGTTGTATAATATATATATATATATATCTATACTCACCGACCAGAGCCAGGATGACGGTCAACAGAGGGGCGGCGGGGAAAGACAGCGAACCGTGAAAATCCAACAACTGCAGCAAATCCACTGGGAAAAAAAAAACAAAAAACAAAACGAATAAATTAATGTTTTTTTTTTTAAAAAGCCAAGAGGCCGGCCGCGATTCGGAGACAATATTGGACATTTACCGATAAACACAAATATTTGATGGTGCGAATACCTCAACAGCATCGATATCGAAACGGTCTGGAACAAAACATAAAAAAATCACCGTCAAAATTAGAGGCACGGGGAGAGGTGGTGGTGGTGGTGGTGGTGCCTCCACGGGGGGCTCGGGTACTACTAAAATCCTTAAAACCCGAAATGGGCGCTTTTCAAAATACCTACGTTTACGGAATCCCCCCCCCCACCCAACCCACCAACCCGGGTTTCTCGTCGTCGATTATTCATTCGCTCGCCCGGCCGTACCGATTAGTTAGAGGATAATTTAAGTTCTGGTTTGCAGCCCAACAATCGCAAACCGCAATGGCTAATTCTGCCGCTGGCATTAAGCGAGTATTAATCACACGGTGTTACCACGTCCGTCCACGTCCGTCCACCCGGCGAGTAGGTAACCGACCGGATTAACGTAAATATCGACATTCCAGTTGTACGTGGGAAGGACCAAAATATCGATTTCAGAGCGCCCCCCCCCCCCCAGAGGACACACGAATATTGTTATTTTTTTTTTTTAAGCCGGCCCGATTGAAATGTGAAACAACAACGGTGCGTGGGCCATCATGGGGGGGGGGGGTTGTTTATTGTTTCGCGTTTGTCGAGTCCGGCGCAAAATTATGGGTTTTTTTTTTGGGGGTTTTCCGTAACTGGTTTTTAAAAACCAAAAACACCCCCCCCCCGCCCCGCCCCTTTGGACTTCAAACACGGTTAACAACAAAACGTCCTACCGATTAATTGACCGGCGGCAAAAGATAAATTGGGCGTTTCGCGGCGGCGACAGTTGCTTTTTTTTTTTTTGGAAGAAAATGAACCGGGGCGACCGGCAAACTCTGGTAATTGGCAACAGGAGGAGAAAGAGAATATATTATATATTAAGGGCGGCCAGTTGTTCCCCAGGGGAAAAAAATATCGTATCTTATTTCGCGCACTCCTTTATTATATTGGTTTTCTTTAATCATTATGTCGCCGCTGCTGCCGGGGCAGGCAATATCGCATACACGACTTGGCGGTAATACGATCGTCACACGAACGACCGCCCCAACACCGTTGAAACATAATAATAATAATAATATAATATAATAAAACATAAAATAATATAATATACACGGGCGCCAAATACACACGGCAACAAAACTTAATTTACCGTCGCGAAAATCGTTTTACGCTACCAGCGGTGCATCGACAACACGCTACCGGAAAACAAATTATTATTATTTATTTTTATATTATTATTATTTGTTAATATTCATATTCGTCCCGGTGAAATTTCGGTCTCGACTTACAAACACGACCATTATGAAGAATGAAGCGATGTACGACGTCCGGGCCATCCAGATGCTGACGAACCTGTAGTGTTCACCGGAGATGACGTTCCTGTGAAAAAGAATTCGAAATAATAACAACAACATTTTTAAACACGCCAGTTGGCCCATTAGAGAGACCGCAGCAAACCTGAGATATCCTTTGTTTTGTTCGTTTTCGGCCAACGATTTCACGGAAGACATGAGGAGATCATCGTAGCCGAGCAAGTTTTCCAAAAAGAACTGTCCCAAAGGATCGCCGAAACACTTGTTCCGGCCCGGCTCCAGAGCGACCATCATCACCGGAATGCCCAACCGTCTTCTGGCGGCGGGTGACAAACGCAAAAAGCCATACTCCAAAGCATACTCGACGATATAGTTGTCCAAGTACATGTTATCAATATCGATTTCGAGGTCCGAACTACTGGTGGGCTGAATAAACTCGCTTTCGTTGAGTCCTGTTATCCCTCTAAGACTGCTGTTTGCGTACTATACACAACACAAAAGTATTACATTTTTAGTTTGCTCTTTCGAGTTTTCAATTAAACCTAAATGGTTAACACGGTTTAGACAAAATAGTCCAAATAAGCGTCAGACATACTCGATAGGTGTTAGACAGCGGGTACTCACTTTAGTTGAACGGAATTGTGCAGATTCGTTGACATCAGAAAAATTTGATTCGCTCATACCATTATCGGATCGACTCAATATACTACTGGTTATGTCTTCTTTGGCGACTATATTACATACAAAATTAATAAACAGATATTATTCGTTTTTGTTTAGTCACACGCTAATTTAACAGTAAATGAGACATCTTAAAAATGTAAACACCTATTACTAAAAATATATTTTTATTGCAATTTCTAAAATTTTAATTTCGGTATTAGCTAAAAACAATTATAATATATTCCATTGTGTTTTAAACGAGCACCGCTCAATCTTTTAATGATCAGTGAATTAACAAAACTTTATCTAAATATTTAAACTGTTATAACGAATATAATCACAATTTAGAAAAGAGACAAAAGTTTACAAAAGAAACAAATAGAACGACAAAAAATTATGAACGTCCTAATTGTTAAGTAAAAAATAATAAATACACATTTTTATTTGAATTTATTAAGTTAAATTATTGTTGTTTAAAATTGTCTTCTGAGTAGTACAAATCTAAACAAATCAAGTTATGACAAGATTAATATAAAGGTTAAAAGAATTTTTTTTATATTTTTACAGAAATCTTTACAGTACTGATTATTTTAATTTTATTAAGCCTCGTCTATAAGAAATTAAAGTCCCAGAACGGCATTGAATACAGAATGTATAAGTATAACAAGATTTTAGATAAAATCCCATTTTTACCATCCCATTTCGATATTTTACTTGGACCAATTAATATTATTAAATGATCTTAATGATTCACAATATAAACAGTACCTTTATCATCGTTTACGTGTTCTGTGTAAGAAATGTCACTTTTAAAATTGAAAAAATTATTTTTAGGTGTACTAGCTTCTCGATGTTTGTTCCCAGTATATTCTTCAGTCGATGGTTCAATTCCAACTTGTTCTTCGTTACTGAAAATGAAATGTATTATTAAAATTACAATCACTACATAAACGTAAGTAATACATTTGTATAGAAAAGATGCATATTATATAAGTAATAAGAAATAGTGTGCAAAAAAAATCATGCCAAATTCTACATTTGTTTATTATTTGATAAACATGTTTCACGAAATAAAAAACCTAATTGCTTATTGGGTATAAATTTTGTCTTTATTAAAATATCTTTAAGACGATACGCAAGTTTTATACTACAAATGTGTAAAATACCAAAACAGGAATAAATATTCGACAAGTCAATGAAATATATAACTAATCTTATCCATTCACATTTTTTTTAATTATGTCTACATTTACCAAAACTCATATTTAGCAACTATAAGCACAATCACTTTTTAAATAATATTACATTAATATATCTTTGGGAGGGGGGCCCTTAAATTTACATATAAATCAACTGAAAACACTGTTTCAATGCTAAATTGTAACAATTATTACTTTTAGTTATGTTTGTAAAAAATATATGAAAAAACTATAGAAAACTTTTTTTTGAAATATTTAAAATTTTTCTTTTGCCTATAGTATAGTTGTTTTAAAGTTTGTTTTTAAGTACAGCGAAAAGCGGGGTTCAACATCATAATCAACAAACATGTATAAATGTATATTTAAAAAAAAAACAAAATCTACTCACAATCGGTTTAAAGGTTAAGTGCATTATATAGTTCACTCCAATAGCTGATAAGTGATAACACACAAAGCCACAACGCTATATTTATTTTTATATACATATAAATAAATATAAAAATAAATTTATACCATACATGTATATGTATTTCTTTTATTATAGTAGTTTAACGGTATAGTTTATCAAGTCAAAATATCTTTGGAGCAGCTAAATTGGTTTACTTGAATTGCACATCATTAGCCCAAATTTAAAGGGGTCTTATTTTGAAACAGTCAACTCAATCGTCCTTTCTCAAAATCAGGAAAATAAAATTGGCAATAATAGTCAACGTTTTTACAAAATATTTCTGTCGAGTAACAAAACCTTGTACAAGGAAAAGGACATTTATTTTTTATTTGTTATATTCATAATACAATATAACTCCTACTAAATAAAATATAATCTCGTCAAATTGGAGGTTTAATAAAAACAAATTTAAGTTTAAACTAACAGAAATTTTCAATGTATAAATATTTTAGTATTTTCATCTGTAAAGCTAACGATTTCATAAAATTTTGTTCCATTAAGCAGAAGTTCAAACTACTTTTTTGTCACAGTTTGGAGTTGTTTCGAAAGAAAAGTTATTTTTTATAAAAGTAACTACATAAAAGTTTCACACATTTCTACGATTTGTATAATAACAGAATTTACGGAGAACTGACCTAAAGTGGCACTATATAGTCGAGTTATTATTTTTATCAGTATGTATGTTTAGTAAATTAAATGTTTAAGCTACCACCATTCTCCTATAAATGAATACATGCACAAAATAGTGTTTAATTACTTTTCATGGTTATTTATTTTGGTAAAGGGGTTCAAAAAAATTGAAGCATTTTCATCGTTTGTTTCTACTTGTCTGAGTCGATACTCTCGTTCATAAGATTTTTCTACCGAGAACAAATCTTCTAGAGTGCCGTCCTTTTCGGCTTGTGCACGCTGAAAGGGTCTGATGATCTCTACCCTCAATATTCCGTCTCTGGGCCAGACGTCTTTGACATTATCTAAACAATTAGACGGCATGCGCGAAAAATTCATGTGGACATAAACGAGAATGAAAAAAGACAGCACTGCCTGAAAACATATAAGTAATTAGTACGACAATTGGTGTTTTATCAAACACTAGGAAATAAATACTTTTAATAAAAACACAAATTCAATTAGTCTTCTAAAAGGTCTGGGAAATATCCTCGCGTAACCGAGGGTGGCTTTATAGAATAAAGCATAAAACAGGCGGTCTCGTACAGTAAACGCTTGGTTGTTATTGTTGTTGTTGTTGTTGTTGTTATTATTGTTGTTGGTTCCTCCGGTCGTCCGCAGAATCTCTGGGGGCAACGGAGGCAAAACAACCAATTCTTCATGATCAAGACCGTTTACAGGCATGGTAGTTTCTTCACTTCGTTAACAAAAGAAACGATATTAGGTACCGGCAGACGCTATACGTCATTTTACCACTGAAACAAACAAACAAAAATAATACAATAATAAAAACACGGGAAAATTGAACTCGATCGCAACGATTCGACAACGGTTTTCAAACGGTCTTTTTTTTTTTTTTTTAAACGTATCTACCTAATCGGGTGAGGTTTAACATGTCCGTCTAGGTGTCTACCGTCGTGTCAACATTTTAGCCCGTCGACAATATTACACTTATCAGTGGTTTTTTTTTTTTTTTTTTTTAGTTGATAATCTACAATTTTCGACACACCGCTTACCTGTAAGTCACCACAAGAGTCACGGCTCACGAGCGACGGATAAACATGCGAAAACGTCACCGTCTCTCTATCAAAAGAAAATGCACGTAAACTTTACACAAACGAACGGACCAACACCACTATACGGCGTTAAAAAAAACAATAAAATTGATAATCTACAACGGTAGCAGCGTCAAGGAAATGACCAAACAGGTTTTGCATGGGAAATCATTCCAATGCATACAATGGTCAGCTGTGTACACAGTATTATCATTTTCCAAACGGAATCACATTTTTCACTTGATTACAACACGTTTATTATATAGGTATATAGGTTCCTTTCGAGTTTCGCACCTTAACACTGCAATACAGCTGCCGATTGCTGTTAAGGAATACGCCAGTGTTGCCACTTGGCCGACACTAAAACCTCGTCGCCGACGCTACGCAATGTTATGGCAATGTCATATGGGTGATAATTTGAATATTATTACCATTTTAAGTATATTATTATTGTGCGTAATTAAATAATGGCGATCCGTTGAAAACAAACTAATTATTTTAACGACTTCTTTAATTTACACGATTTTTAGAACAAAAATCTTCAACGTTTTTATGATATTATAATACGATCATCATTCACGATGTCATCCGCTGACTTGACATTTTAAATAATAATTAACGGTAATACAAAAGAGTATTAAAACGATGTCTTTAAATTTACATAGATAGATATTCGACTGTTTTACATTTATCTCGGACACTATGCGGAACATGATATTAATTTGTGACGTTTTTTTAGACTACCCGTCTAATGCGCAGCAACTATACTTAAAATTTAAGGGTAGGTCAACAACACATAAAAACTAGGTTAAAGTCTACTTGAGATTTAAGTATAGATGGTGCAAATGGCCACGAATTGAGGTTGTTTGATTTTTTTTTAATTGTATTTTATTAAAAAAAAAAAAAAATGCGATTACTCGATTAGCATAAAAGTAAAATAGTAATCTGTTAACTATATGTCGCATAAGAATACATATATACGTATGTGTGTAAGAGAACATTATTTCAAAATATGTAAAACACTTACCTAGTGAATTATGAACAGAACTAGTCGGAAATGTACACAATATGTAAATTTATACACCTAGTATAGAATACATTAATCCTGTAGACGGTACTCGGTAGTAGTTAACACTAGTGTTAAGTTTTTTTATACATTTCTCAACAAAAAAAAAAAAAATCAGTATGAAATCGAAACCTTGTTATTGAACAATTCATTGGACTTTATATAGAGTAAACATTGAAAAAAACATTAGGTCGGTATAAGAACTAGGAACCTTGGCCTAGTCGATCACTGCAAAATTGTAGAAAATAAAATGTCCAACTGTGGATCTTCATAATATTGTTTTGATGCGCATTTCTAGGCGATGGAAAACGCATCAAATATGTCAATAACGACTTTGAACACTCAAATATCGGTTGATTTATTATGTTAGTGGTCAGCAGATTTCATGGTTTCTCGGTATAAAAATTGCAACTATAGACTCTTAACGTTGGTTCAAAAAAAATCAGACACTACTCTTCTTACATAATATTATTTTTTAATGAAGTTTTATTTTAAATCTAAACACACACAGAACGACATCTTGTTGAAATGTCGTTTAGTACGTCGAGGAAGACACTATTGTATGTGAAATATTAGAAAGTATTTTGTATGAATTGACTTAACCTAGATTTATGGTGTAAATACCTTTGTATGTGGACAAGGGGACACACTCGTTGCACAGCTACTATATTGTTAATGTGCTTGTTACTATTGACTTATACATATATCTATATTGTATTGTTATTATTGGTTTAACTAGTGTCTATAACACTAACTCTATTATTACTCGAAGTGTTAAACAAATAATTGATCAACACTTCCGTTGCATCTAGTTTAAGGTAAAGTGAAACCTAAGCGAGCAATACCTACATTACCGACTCAAAAGTCTTTACTCGTTCAGTTAAAATGAATACCTGTCAATCCTAGATAAAGTCCTTACTTTAAAAACAATTTTTAAGGGTTTGTTCAAAAGTTATCAAACTCAAAATCAGATTTTTTTTAGACCAATTTCTTTAAGATTTTCGACTCTTAATAGACCTATTATGGTTCTATTCCTGTTACTATATTGTACTTGTTTTATTTAACCAAATTAGTTATTAAAAAAAAAACAATACACAGATGATACTAATAATAAGAGAAGATAATACTGAGTTTTATAATAATTGATTCAACTGAAATCTGTATTTTCATCATATTGAGCTTAATAATTGCAAGTAAGGTTTTTTTTTTTTTTTTACTTTCAATTCATTAAAATCATTTTTATTTGGTGAATCAACTGCCTAAAACTTATTGAACACTA
The DNA here is from genome assembly GCF_023614345.1 of Adelges cooleyi. Taxonomy (NCBI): domain Eukaryota; kingdom Metazoa; phylum Arthropoda; class Insecta; order Hemiptera; family Adelgidae; genus Adelges; species Adelges cooleyi. The sequence continues at coordinate 14,519,496 of NW_026096053.1, read as the reverse complement.
TATAAATGAATCAAGCTCATCAGCGTAACATATATTTTAAAAAATATATGTCATGTCTACATTGAAAAGGCCCATGAAATTTGAAAATACAGCGATATAATATTCTAAATTACAAATGACATATTGCGCTACATAATTACAACATTTTTATTTGTATAGAGACAAAATACTTAAGACAAACAGTAACAGCGTTTTCTCATTAGCTCATTTATTTTCTGTACCAACTTTGAGCTAATGTCATTCTTTTAATTTTCTTTTGCAATTGTAATATTCCATACATCAAGGCCTCGGCAGTCGGAGGACAACCTAAAGAAACCAACGTCAAAGTTAAAATACAAACAAACAACATTATTGTTTGAATCAAAATGAAAAAATAATGACTATACAGCCGCGATATTCTTGGAAATACATTTTTATAAAGTATTGTGTAATAATGTGTGTGTAAATAACATAAATAGCAATTACCGGGTACATAAATATCAACTGGAATAATTCTATCACATCCTCTAACAACGGCATATGAATAATGATAGTAACCACCTCCATTAGCACAGCTGCCCATCGAAATTACCCATTTAGGATCGGGCATCTAAAACGAAATCAAATATAATTATTTTTAAGAATGTATTATGTAATTTTTTTTTTAATACTGACCTGATCGTACACTCTTCTTAAGGCCGGAGCCATTTTATTTGTTACTGTGCCGGCCACAATAATAAGATCAGTTTGCCGAGGAGAGGCACGAAACACTACACCATAACGATCCATATCGTATCGGGGAGCGGCGATGTGCATCATTTCAACAGCACAACACGCTAATCCAAATGTCAAGGGCCATAATGAATGCTGAAAATTGAACGACGCCGCCACAATAAATTACAAACGTCGTACAAAGATTATTAAAAAAAAAAAGATGGTTATATTACCTTACGACCCCAGTTCAATACGTCGTCCAAACGAGCAACGGCATACTCGGCCTTGTTACTTGTTTTTTGAAAAGGCGAGTATGGCCGATAAGGTACTTCTGTTAAACAATGACAACCATGGAAATTAGTATTATGTTTAACTAGAGTATTTGGCTAATCATACATTACCTTCTACGTTCGAGCTTTGAGATGCTGGTTGAACTTTTGAAGATTCGTTTCTCAAGCAAATCTGAGTAATTGCAGGATTTTTTAAAAGACTGCTTATGTTTTTGGACGCAGACATAATCTGACTGGGTCGGCCTACAACATTTCAAAGGACGTGTAATAGCTGTATTTAAATATATATATAAAGATAATGACAATTAAAATAAAGTCGTGATATTTTTGAAAATACTTTTTTACAAAGTAATACGTAAGATTATGTACGTCATACACATTTTTATAAATAACATAAATACCAACTATGGATAATTCTATCACATCCTCTAACAATGGATGTACTTTTTACACCGAAACTTTACTAAATCGGACTTATACTTTTCATCCGAATCGATTAGAGAAACTCAATAAAATACGTGACAGTTAAAGCCGATTTGGCACATTACACTACAACTTAACCATACAACACAACAGTCATACTTAATTAATGGCATTGTATTAAGTAAAACCGAAAGCGTATAATGTACCTGTCTAAGATTAACAAATGAATAGCAACGTCACTTTTTGAGTACAAATCACAAATTCAACAATATTTGTATTTTTACTTACCGATTATGCTCATGTTTGGTTTTTTTTAATACGGCACAATTTTACTTTAAGTATAAATATTTTAACAGAACGAACGAGTTTATTAAATTTAAATTGACTAGCATTAATATGCTACACACAATTTTCGACCTTAATCATAATCATAGGATACTCGTTATCTTTTATCAAATTCACAGATTTTTGTTGATAATAATCACCATAAACAGCTGCTGTCGTTGGCTGTTGCAACTTGCAAGTTATTCAAAGCCCAAAGGTGTGTCTCAACGGCGAAAAATTGAGTGTTGATTTGTCAACTCCACTCATACTGTTAATTATATCGTTTTGAATACTGTAAAATATAATTTAATCTACTTGCCAAATTTGCAACCCGTCCATTTGTCAAAAACCCTCGAGAAACGTAGGCATAAATGCGACTTGGTTTAATTAAGCCACTACTGATATTGATATAATATAATGTATATTGTATAGTACGTGAATTAAACCGAATTCTATCAATTATTATATTTTGATTAGACTTCATCGGTAAAAAAGTAGGTAAGGAATAACCCATTTGCCGTATAAGAATTTAAGTGTATCCGTAACACAACCTACTGTCTTCACACGACCCCAATTTACTCAATTAGGGTAAGGGTTCCATGTAGATAAATTTTGTCAAAAATTGAATTTGTATTAAACATTATACTATTTTTAATAGTGACGAATAAACAATAGCAGATTAAAACATATTGTTTAGATATTCATGGTATCTTGAAACAAAAAGTCTCCACAAAATAATGGTTACTGCTCAATATAGTAAAAACGTATAAATATTTATATCTAGACAATTAAAATGTCTAAAATAAAAAAAACAAAAAACATAAAAAAATGTGTACAGTCAACAAAAAAGTAAATCATTTTGGAAGTTAGTTAAAAAATTACGTTTCCTCACGATGTTATTGCAATAAAAATGACTCTTTTTTTTACTATTATCGCTCAATAAAGTATATTTCATGGCATAACTAGTGTTATTTAGTTTTATTTCTTACAACAAAATGTACATATACCTTACACAGTAACTTTTTTAATTTATACAATCCATATAATATACAATTATTTAAAATTTATTGTTTTGAAGTTAAAAAAAAAAAAAAATAGTTACTGATTAACAAGTTTAATTTAACACAAAAATGTAAAATATATTAGTTTAATGTTGTCGATGAAAAAAATATTATCTAAAAACGTTTATTATACAACTAAGTATATTGTTAATAATGTAATACTTACAATAGTTGTTCAATTATTATAGGGTAAAAATAGTTAAAAATAAATTCCTTTAAATTATACTTTAAGTAATATACACATGTTTACATACATATTTATTGTATTACACATTATTAGTCCACACACAACTGATATTTGTATAGTAAAAGAGACTAACTAATGAGATATAACATACAAGGCAGTGGAAACTGGAAAATAGCACACTGTGAATATCACTTGGCAGCGGCTGCTGTTTGATGAGCTTTGGGGTTTGATAATGTAAGATTGTTAAGTGGTCGAGATCCTGATACCATTGCAGATGGTGTGTTTGGTCTAGAAGAAGAAGCTGTAGGATCGTCTTGGGTATCAACCTGCAATTGAAAATAAAGGCCATATTAATTAAATACATAAGTATATAAGTTAGGAGTAGTGTACGATTAAAAATAGCCTTAGATATGTTTTGATTGAAGTGTTATATTTATTTTAAAAAAACTGAAGTAAATAATAATTATAATAATAACAAGTAGCGAAACATTATAAAACTAATAAACTCCAAAAGAATAGATTACTGTTATATCTATTAAAGATTGGTTTTAAAATATTTATTCGTACAAAACATACCCCAGTACAATATACTTAATTTTTATTAAATATATACAAAATTAGAACCTACTTACCACTTCTTCTTCGTCGCTTAGTTCAATAACAGAGTTGTGTTCATCATCATATTCTTGAAGAACTGTGTCTAAATTGTAACGTTTACGGTAGAGACTATAAAATGTCTTTAAATGATTTTGAGTTTTGGTTCCAATAGTTTCTGCAATGGCTTGGAAGTTTTTTCCATATTTTCGCATCCCTAAAAAAAAAAAAATACAAATACATTAAATATATCTATATATTAGTGGTAATTAAGAATACAATTTTACTATTAGTAGCAAGAAGAGTATATTATAGTAAAATTATTTTATAAGAATTAATGAGAACCTGAATTATACATTTACCATATATGTTTTGTTATTTTTAACCTTTCATGGGCTGTTAAGATCATTTTTTTTTTTATTATGGAAAAATAATAAAAGCATTGAAAAAAAATACATAATAACCATGATTGAAAATAAAAAACCGAACGTTTCAAAGAGTTCAAAGAAACACCATTTTCATGGGGAAATTTATCAATTTTTCCTATTGATAAAAGCGTTCAACCTACCAAAGGCTAATTTTGTTTTTAATCGAAAAAAAATTGGTTGGTATTTTTATACATAATAGATTAATTTACAGTGAAATTATTGATGGTTATTTTTATTTATAATTCTAAATCTGGCTTTCGATTTTCTCTAGCGTTTGTAGTCATTTTCAAAATTGCACACCAAGTCGTAAAAACTATCATTTTAAGATATTTTCAGTATCTACTGTACATTTCAATTATTTTTCTTTATTTGAAATAGTTTTAATCGATTTTTTTTTTTTTTTTACTAAATTCAGAAGAGACTAATGTAAAACTTTTTTTTGCAGAAAGTTTTTCTGCAAGTGTTTTGTAGAAAATAATTCACAATATTAAGAACCTAGAGTGTAATATTTATTTTGTAATTACTATGTATTGGCTATGCAATCGTTTTGGGGTACTTAAAAATGATATCTAAATTTATTTTATCAAAACAAAAATTATTAGGTTCTGACTTGATGATAACTTTTAACTTAAAGGGTCTTTTTAATAGTCCTAAGTTAACGTGCTAGAGAAAATGTGATGCCAGATTTGGTATCGGCAAAAAAAAAGTCCTACATTTTACTTATCCATTGGATTTTGTTTCAAAATATAACAGGCAAAATTTTGCTGTACAATTTAACTATGTACAAACTATTTATCTACATAATAATATATTAGCAATATCATACTTTTGATTTTGGAATAAATAAACCAAACATATACATTTTATAGGATTTTACACCGAATCCGAATTTAGCTTCAATTTTCTCAGTTCTTAAAAATTATAAGAGTTTTGTTTAGTTTAAAAAATGTGCACAACCCTAAAAAGGCTTTGCACAATATGGAAACATTAGTGTAGCAGACGTCACCCCCGTCAAAGTGGATCCTAGTGGGGGGAGCTTGGGTGGACAGCACGAGTAGTCTTGGAAGTTGCATGACACAAAATAAATTTTACAGTGTCGAAAACGATGTGTGAAGCACTGCAACACAACCTAACACACAGTGTGATAAAATTGTTTATAAAATAGAAATTTTACCTTGAACGGCCAGCATAATTTCGTCGTTTGTCCAGCGGGATGTAACACGACTAGGAGTTGGTTCGTTGCTCCTGTATTCATTAATATCTAGTTTTATTTTCTTTTCTATTTGTCCAATTACTTGTTTGTTAGATTGGATCTATTATGAAAAATATAAATTCGAAAAAAAAAAAAAAAAATTCATAAAACTATTTGCTTTAACACATACTTTGCATTTTAATGATACAACCTCATCATCCATAGCTGCTAAAATGGCATCTCCTTGACCGTTCGGTCCGGATGCAATAGCTTGAAGATCATCGTGATTGACGTACATGCCACGTGGTGGTAAACGTTTATTACGAGCAACGTTCAAGTGACGGTTATTCGGGCGTGGTGGACCTAAAGTTGGTCGTATACCTCCTCCAGTTCTCCTAAATTAAGTACAACATAAATGTTCAGACAAGTCATTTTTTCTTAGTAGTAATCAACAAACAAAGAGATAATTTAATTTTTATAATAATTTATCATCGTTATTTGATTTTTGAACTACATTGAAAAAAATGTTTTCAAGAAAAGGGGTTCATTGAATTAATTATAAAGGTATCATGGAATCATTGACATTGTCCACAAATTAACTAATACCAATGATGAGTTCTGTACTTTTAACAAAGTATTAAGAGAAGTTCGAAAAAGTAACATAATATTATTATAATACACAATTTATACAGTTTTCTTTAGAATTGGCAAAATGATGTAAGATCATAACACTGTTTAAAAAAAAGTTAGCAACTTTGTTTACATAAGAACCGCTCCTAAAATCTATTCTACAATAGTAATCAGACAAAAATTGCATTTTTCTGTAGTATTTAATATCAAAGTTGACTTTAAGACATTGGCGTAGACAATTAACACACACAAGAATCTACTTTTAGTTTTTATTATATACCTGAAATGAGTGTAACAAGTACCACACATGGAACCCTTTGGAGTTTGCTGTAACAATGTAACAAACACTCCGCAGACAGAACAGGATTGTTTTGAACAACCTTCTCCAGAATCCTTCTAAATAACAAAAAAACACATAGTTTTTAAATGTTAAAAACCATTTTTTTTTTTCTTTATAGCATTTAAACAAGCATGAATAGATAAATGAAAAGAATAGAAAAAAAATAAATAACACCATTTTACGAAATAATTAAATATCACAAGACCACCGACGTACAATGTCATACATAGTCAAGGACTAATAATAGGAAATTTTGTTTTCATTAATCTGATCAGGGAAGTTATTGCAAACCATTTATCTTAAAAAATGTACAGTTAAGTATGGCATACATAAATAATACATATACCTTTATTATGTAAATAAATAATTACATTTAGCAATCAAATGCAATTAATATTAATTTATTTTATTACTATAAACTATTTTATTAACAACAACGAGAAAACAAACGGATAAAAAAAAATCCTTTTTAATAATCATTTAGTATAACTAATTAATTTGTTTATACATATATTTTTTAAAAAAACCTTTAAATGTATCACATTTGACGTATTTTTATTTTTAAATATATACCTATTGTTGAAACGAAACTTACTAAACAATTTCATTTTAATATATAACAGGGCAGCACTACAAATGTCACGCCACCAGAAATTTGGTTAATTTTTGAATTTTTAACTCAATCATTTAATCTAAATTAGCACAGTCAACACACAATATGGACTAAGATAAAATTTTATCATAATGTGTTTTTAACTGTCTATACAAGTACAAGGTTTCTTTAAAAGTACATTAAAATTTGTTATAAATAGAGGTAAGTAAGCCAAGAATACTCTTGTCCCAGGAAAAACAATTTGTCCCGAGATGCCCTCTTAGTTTGAAAATACCGAAATAATTTAAATTATCTCTTTAAAGTTTTTCTTTTTCAATGAAATCCTATTGGATAAAAGTCTATATTTTACAATATCACTTACTTCTATTTACATAATGGTGTACTCAGTTCAATAGTAACATGATAAAATCTTAAAAGTTTTATGCCTCACCCTACAAATATATTGATAAAAATTCATGGTTTGATTGTTATGGCTTAATATACGAGGATAACAATAATACCTTATCATCTGGTTCAGAATCTGCTGAGCTCGATCCTTCTCTACTACCATTTTGATTTTCGTTAGAACGGACATTAGCTAATTTTCTCGCTTGCCGATCAATTACACTACTCTTCTTTCTTTTGTTTTTCCATAAGTAGTAATATTTGACTAATGATGCAATAGGTTTATCTGGTAACTGAAAACAAAAAAACAATGTCAAGTAAAAATCGCCTACAATATTAATTGAAGACTAAGAAAATTACCATTTGCTTGATTCGCAAAAAGTTTTTTCCAATACTATTGAATGCGGACTCGAATGTAACTTTATCTTCAGTTGACCATTCGTCCGGTAAAGGCGCAAAATTTGCAAGGTCACATAGAGCTTTTTCCATATCATGGTGATGCCAGAATAGCATACCTAATGCTTGTTCGCTGTTATAACCATACTTTTCTTTCGATAGTAAAATATATTCATTCACTATAATCAAACCCATAAGATGAGTAAAATAGCAATTTGAATAGAATTATTTTATAATTATTAGTGATAATTTATTACATTTGACATCGGAAATTTTCTCCGTTGGTGACCAAACCAATAATGCTTTTTTATTCAGGCGTTCGCGTCTTTGTGCTATGGTAAAAAGACAATGAATAAATAGTTAACAAGTGAACACGGCACAATGATGTATGTTGGAAAATACTATATTTACATGTCATAATTGACAATAACACTCACCTTGAGTAACTAGCAGCTTCGGAATAACGGCTTGAAAATCGCGTCCAACTCTGATTTTTTCAGCTGCAAACGTTTAAAATATTATGAAAAAAAAAAAACAAGTACACATATTCAACAAGGTGTTAACGAAAGTTGGCCTTTTTAGAAATTCGTTCGGTCGGTGTTAATTTGTTCGATCGTAAAATACGTGCTACTATCAATCCGGTTATGCGGCAAAAATATTGAAAATGGGCAAAGCGTAAATTTTCGTTTATCGTGATCTCGATTTTGAAATGTATGCGACTTATCGACGGAAACTTTAAGTCAACAATTACAGTCGAGCCTACCCAACTACTGATGTTGTAAAATACTATTATTTGAATAATTTTTTTTTTTTCCCAACGCCAAGATTGCTGAAAACGTATAGATTTTTTTGCGGTGAGAACGTTAGTTACCATTTTCTTGTATAAGTTCGTCGATGTCTGAAGGATCAGAGCTGTTGGACGGGGCAGGCCGTTTACAGTTTTTCAAATCTTCTAAATTATCGTTGGCCATATTTTCAGCTAGCGCATATTATACGAGCACCGAATAATATCGATTGGTAGATTTTCAACGAGGACAAAACGATCAGCGAATAATGTACGTAACGGTTAGTTACGCACAGCCAAATACAACGTTACAGTATAACTGCAGAGAAATTAAAAATTAAGAAGAAATAATACAAAATTTTGACTGGCGAACGAACGCATCATAAAAAAAAAATATGGGTTTCGGAAAAATGGCATCGTTTTTTATTCCATGAGAATATTTGAATTTTCCACTCGCATCACCGCGAGATATTGTTTATTCAACAGAAATAACAATTGAATTTCGCACTGATCGCGTTACGGAAGACGGATTTTACTGGGAACCGAAATAATGCACACATTCGTATTTTTTTTTCTATACTGTAGCTGTTAGAAAAACATATAGTTGAAATTTACAAATTGTTTTTAACAACTCATTGCTCTATTGGTATATTAATCAATGCAGGCACGGTAGGAGAACTACGTCATGGCCACACTGATTGTGTTCACGAAAAATATGGCGTCATCCGAGGGGTTATTAAACTTAGGTAAATTGGACGACTTGGACAAATTTGCATTTACCGGAATTTATTTAATTCAAACAAATCCGTACATTAATGGATGTCGAATTTACACAGAATTTTACATTGTTCGGCCGTGCTGTCGCATTAACACTGTACTCGAGATGGAAAAAAAAATTATCGAATTGGCGGGTATAATTTTTTTTGAAAATGGATAATACAGCTTAGCGTTGAACATCATTTTCGACGTTAGTTTTCCAAAAAAAATCATTACCAAATCATATTTTGAATTTTGGTCAGAACGCCGTTTGGTTTTTTACAATCGACTAATCGTCCGTTCTTATTTTCAATTGAAACTTACTTGGTATTTCATGACTAAAAGCGCCACCGACTAGAAATTATTGTGTTAAAATATATGTTCGACAGATTGCAGTTTAGTTTTAACCTACAGACAGTTTGGGCACTATACTATTGTTTAGAATTAGCCATGTGTTTGGTGTTTGAAAAAAAACCTACTACCTAGTTATTGTATGTGTTTATAAACAATGTTGTTGACAGTAAATATTTATGTTGCTGTTGATGAACATCAAGGTACAACGTGCGAAAATTATCTGGTCACTATAAACATTTTTATCTACTTAATTAAAAATTACGACCCAAGTCTAGAAAGTAAGTATGCTGCTGGTAAGCGATTTTAATTTACTAACACAAAAAATCCAGCACACAATATTAACTATTAACACGTACTTAAAACCATCATTATTGATCATCGTATCATAGAATTCCAATTTTAGTGACATTACATTGCGGTCTTATTTTACACGGTCTTCAAAAAGAATATTTCTCAATTAAAAAAAAATGGTAGTTCATCATTAAATGTACTACACAAAAATGAACAACTATAAAACAATCGGTAGATTCCATAAGGTATTAGAGATTCAAGATTACATTTGTATAACATCAAAATCACCATCTCGTAATTAACTTACCAAGTACTATTACATTTAATGCAAGACTTGATATTGAACAGAGAAGTTAAAAGCATTTTACTATTCAACTATTTAATACATTAAAAAAAAAAGTATCGTAGCTTCAATTAAGAAATTTGGGCGAAAGAGAACATAGCTATTTTAAATTAAAATAGCTATCGGTTTACTTTGTAATTTGTAGTAAAAAAAAAAAACTAAAAAAACCTCGGTAATAATGAGCCAAATTTATGTCACTAAAATAATTTAGAGGAACAAAAAGTAATTAATTTTAAGGAAATACTATCAAATGAAGAAAAAAAGTCATAATAAATGGTTTATTAGTTTTATTTATAAAAATCCATAAATTAAACAGATTCTTGGACTGGAGGTTCGTAACCTTCAGGCCTGTCAACCTGCACACCCGTTTCTTCATCAATAACCGTAGTCACACCTTCGTCAGAATGGAATTCCATCAATTTACCAATGTCCATACGTGGCTTCTTCAACACTTTCACCTGAAAAAACAATATTTAGCATCAGTGAGACATTCAAGATGACATGTAATAATTTGCTTTATCTCACCTTGCGAATGAAAACATCGTGTAAAGGATAGATACTTTGACATTTCTTTTCGATTTCTTTAGCGATAGAGTCGGGTCTGAGCTTGTTGACCACTTCTTTGAGGTCAGATTTAACTATTTCTTCAGTAATAGTTTCTACCATCTTCTTCCTAATTGCTCTTACCTATAAATAATTTTTTATTTTTAATATATAGCTAAGCACTTAAATTCAATAATATATTATATATAAAAGTAACTGAAACATTATAAGTTCAAATAAATATATTTGTTCAAGGAGGACGTAATAAATAACTAACTAAACTATATAAAATGAAAAAATAAGAATGAAACAAAAGTTTAAACTAAAATTGTTCGTATTCAATGAATTTTTTTTTTAACATTTATATACATTGACAATTTAAGATTTAATTTTGATGACAAAAACCAACACATCATCTTAGCTAAACAGTTTAAGTTTTATGCGTTCTACTTCTGGTATGGGATATCTATACATTATTGTGTCACAATAATATGATAGAATTATATTAAAACAAATGTAACTGTTAGATTAAAAGTGATACACACTATATTATATTTGTCAGTTAAGTATATCAAACTAGACACTGACATTTTAAAGATAAAAGTCGATACTTTATCTATTGCCCCACACAGATAAGTTATTTACATAGCAAATCATTGATTATAAAATAGTGAAATGTGTATACAGTTTTTAACACATTTACAGTAAAATATTTAAATATTGTTTAATTCTAACCTGAGTATGTTGAGCATAGCATGTCTTTCTAGTAGACAATTGGTCTTTAGATGTAAATCCAATGCAAAACACACGTAACAAATAGCCGTCGGTAGTTTTAACATCTACATTGGCTTCAATAAGAGTTTGCCATTTTTTAACCATCGATCGCAATTTATCAGTGGTAAGGTCCATGCCATGAAAATTGGTCAGAACATTTCTGCCCTTTACATCTTCGGCAATTAACTTGAATTTACGGAAACTCCTTTCAGCTCCATCGTCTTCTTGCAAGTCGGCTAACGAGACTTCAAATACACGATGTTTTAATCCTTCAGATGCAATTTCTAGAAAGAAAAAAAAAATGTAACTTTTTTATCTTGATTTGCGTTTAAAAAACTACGTATAATCTATTTGTATGAACTATAGCGTGCTATTTTCTTGCTATTAACATTTAAATTTGGTTAAACAAAAAAATGTATGATTATTTAACACGTTGACTTCCAACCTACGAAATAATTAATAGTTTAACGGTATTTTTTAGTATTGTGGCTGTCAACGTGTTAAGACAATTCTTACTTTTTAAATGACACCTTACGCCATTTCTCTTACCACAAATGTAAAATACTACGACCTTTCCCATACAATTTCTAGGCACGTCACATGAACACACTTGGGCATTCTTGCATATTGTTTAGATTACATATAATATACTTATTACACTCCCAAATAATTAGTGAATGTGTGTAATAAGGATAGAAGTTGGTTTTACAGGGTTATAGAAGCTTTAATTCGATACCACTAGTACCACTCTTGGATGAGGGTGTCAACACAAAACGGGACATTTAAATATTATAACTATGATAAAATGTATGATAATTTTTAAGTGATTAACCGAGTTCAAAATTAATATTATTCTAATGAGTCAAACATATTGAGGGAGTGAAACAAATTTACATACGTAATATCATTGCAAGTACAAACTCATGGAAAAATTTGAATGATGTAGCCAATAGCTTATGCAGCACTACACATTTTCTGCCGAGAATGTGTCCTTCTATCCTTTTGTTTTAATTACATGATAAACACACTACTTATTAGTTATATTCACTTACTCGTTCCCTGGGTACGATTGACAAGAGTTTTGCCTACATCCCGGTTGGTGAACATACACGGGGCTCGTACATTGTACCAGTCCTTACGGGTGAACGGATCAATGCTAATTAGGAAAAAGTAACAAGAACATTTATTTCGTAGTGAATTTGAGATATATTATTATTATAAAATTAAATTACGGTTACAAGAAGTACACTTACATCTTCTTCTTTAATCCTTTTTTGCCGCCTTTTGACAGCCCCTTGTTCTTGCCAACAGCCATAGCGATTTATTTAATAAAACGTTTGATCCGAAAGATTACTAGAATGCTTTCTGAAAATAAATTGGGACGATAGACGAGATTTCCAACGTGGTTTGAAAAGAGAAGAATTATCTCACGACGGCAATTGGATAACTTGCCGAGTAGAAAGAATGCGCAGGCGTGAACGTGTATTGTAGTGTTGATTGCTTCCAAATATTTTGAGGTTACATGGAGGAAAAAATGTACGTTTAACCTATAAAACTTTTAGCGCCAAAATTAAAATTTTTAAAACTAAGTTTTTGGTTATCGTTATTTTATTATTTATACAATAATTGTAATATTTCATTTAAAATTAAATATTATCACTTCTATATTTTTCTACTGGTGATGCGAATTATTCGAATAGTTTGGATTCGAATATTCGAATAATAATAATGATTATAGTTTAATAATTGTTTTGATGCCAACTTTTATAGCTTTTTCGGTACCTATATATTTTTTTAATGTTGTGTAAAGCTAAGAACATATATTAAATTTAAGATGATGATTTGGTTTGTTTTTGTGATTGTAAACACAATAACTTTTCCCTGTGACCTCCCCCGACTCAGTATGCTCCATCCCCACTCCCCCTTATACCCCGACCCTACTGTACTGGTTGGTTTTTATTGATAAAAGGTACGGTTGTATTTGTTTGTATGGTCTTTATGGTCCTACGTATATCGTAGATAATAAAGATTTTATTATAGTAAATATTATAATATAGTACCTATATATACAGGGTGATTCTTTTAACGTAGGCCATATCTCACTGGATTTAATTAATAATTGAATTTTTTCTTTCGTAGAGTTTTTATATAATGTGATCTCAATTTTCCACACATTTTTATGTTCCTACCCCCCTTCCAAATTAGTTTTTTGTTAGCAACTTATTAATTAAACACAGTGAGATATTTAGTGGCCGACATAAAAGAATCACCCTGTATATAAAACTATTTATTAATTAATACAAAATCAGGAAAAAGGCAAAACAAATGCAGCTATTTACATTTTCAGTTTCAAGTATTGGCTTTGCCATCGTTTCGGAACCCTTCCATTATTTTTTCTCATTTCAAGTTTCTACTAAATGTCCAAATTGTGCTTTCTAATCGACTTTTACATTGTTTTTTGCCGCTGTGGCGCGAAAATGAACGGATTGTAAAATTAGTAAATAGCGTAATAATTGTTTTCCCTCTATAACTTAAATCGATCGGTTTAAACGTCATTTTATCCGTTTATGGCTGAAGACGGTAAAACGGCTAAAATTATAATAGTAAGTACCGTAACAATAATAAATATAATTACGGTTTTATTTAAATAACGATTTATTTCCAAAATTAAAATACAAAAATCATTATTAGATATAGGCGTTTTATTGACACAACGCGACTTTTGTACGATATACACGTATTGCAAACAATTTTTTAAAAAAAATGTCATATCCAGTCGCGCCGCCCATTTTTAAGGAGTAAAGTATAGGAAATCTTTTACAAAATCTTAATTTAAAGGTTAAACTTTGATGTGTAATTATTAGTTCAATAATTAGAACTCTATTTTGGTAGTTAATTTACTTTTCGGACTATCACGGCATCCTTGAAAGCGATTTAAAAAACAATTTCTGTTGAGTTGTTTAATTTTTCTCAGACTTCATATATGTAGTTAAGGAAAGAAAGTCATGCATATCGACTGCCCCAACGAAAAGGGTCGTATCTCGCTTTTTGCAACTTTTTAGGATGAACCAAACAAACATTCAAATTTAAATTCTTATTCCGTTTTTAACATATCAGTTTGAAAATACCTTTCTTAATTAATTAATTATTCATTAACTGGTTGTAATATTATAGGGCCATGGTTGAGCATAGACAATGTTATTGTCTATATTAAGTATGTGAAAATGTTGGTTTCTTAGTTTTGAAAACCTACAGCCTTTGTAAAATTAATCCGCTTAATTTTCTGACTATCACACAGCATCCTTGACGGCGATTTGAACTCGGTCCAAATAATATATAGTTTTAGAGCAAAAACACCCATTGTAAAATAGAAAGATAACATTACATTTCGGAGACAATGTCGAATCCGATTTTGAGTATAATAACGTAAAAAAAAGTTACAGTTATTTGAAAAAATGTGATTTTAAATGCTAAATATTTAGTTTGTGAAAAAAAAAAGATAACGAATATGACATTGTCTCCGTAATCTCGTCATCTTTCCGCTTTGCTTACAAGTATTTTGAAGTACTATACCTTAACACTGCTCTTAGAATTACAATCTACAGTTCGTGTTCAATAGCCGACCGTGCAACACGTGTTCTTATCGCACTATACGTTTTATAGCTTTTCGATAACACAGAAAACACGTCGACATTCGGAAAGGTAATATGTTTTTATTAATATATCGCCCAACCGACTTACATTCAAGCAATGAATAGAAACACTACGGGCAATTCGCCCAAAAATCTCACACCTAATCGTTCAATTACATCGACATCAAGTATAAATCATCCCACACTTAAAACCAAAACAAATAAATCACCATACAAAGGCGCGTCGATTCTACAATCGACCAAAAACATAATGGTGCCACAGTGCCAGGTACCCCACTTTCACACACTTTGATATATGTATAAACGTAACCGTCTCTCCTGCGCTAGAGCTAGTGGAGGAGTTGCAACAATGATTAATCAAAACTTTCCGAGCATAGAACTTCCATTACACACCGACCTCGAAGCGATAGCAGTCACAGTTACGCTTCCCCACACAAAATTAACTGTATGCAACATATATATATACCCAACCAAAGAGATTTCTCTCTACCAGACATCGAAAAAATAATACAACAACTGCCCCACCCCTTCATCTTAGTTGGTGACTTCAACAGTCATAGCGAAACCTGGGGATCACCCAAAACAGACCACAGAGGGAAAATCATCGAAGAATTACTGACGCAGGATAACTTGATACTCCTCAATGACGGAGAACCAACCAGAATCAATCCCTCAAACGGACGCCCTTCCTCCATCGATCTTTCCATAGCTAACTTATCCCTCTCTCACAAATTGGAATGGTGTACCCTGCCATACACACACAACAGCAGCGACCATATACCGATACAAATTTCCATCAACCTTCCCCTTGACGACTGTCATCTGGTCTACTCACCTCGTTGGTCAATCAAGAAAGCCAATTGGAATCTCTTCACCTCCCTAATAGAAATAAAAACCTCCAGTCTCTCCTCCCCCTCACCAGAAAACACGGAAGCAGTAGTAAGGGAACCCACCGACATGATCACAGAAACAGCCAGGTTTCTGGAAAAATCCACATACTTCACCCCAGAACAAAACGGTTTCAGAAGCAATAGAAGCACCACTAAAAACCTCTTAAACATTAAAAACAATATCCAAACGGCCCTACAGAATAATAAAAAATTATGAATTATCAGTTTTGACATCGCCAAGGCATACGGCACAGCATGGAGGCCCAGAATCATTTACATGCTTAACCAAATATTGTCCAAAGGAAACATGTTAGAATTCATAAACAACTTCCTCTGCAACCGTACCTTTCAGGTGAAAACACCCCACTCTCTATCAGACTCCTTCACGCAGGAGAACGGTGTACCCCAAGGGTCCACTATTTCAGTAACGTTATTCCTAATCGCCATCAATGACATATCCGCAGGAGTCCGCCACCCTAACTCTCCTTTGCTATACGCAGACGACTTTACTATCACATGCCGTAGCTCCAGTAGTACCACTATACAACAACTTCTGCAAGACTCAACTAATGAACTCATATCATGGTCTAAAATGTCCGGCTTCCGTTTCGCTCCGAACAAAACAAGTCTTATACTAATCAACCAAAGAAAGAAAAAAGAAACCATTTCAGTAAACATTGGCTCCCACTCTATCATGAACAAAACCCAAGTAAAAATTCTCGGAGCGATTATAGACTCTTAAGCCTCATGGCTACCTTACATTCGACACCTCAAAAAATCTTGTATCCCTAGAATCAACATAATCAAAACACTCTCTCACACCTCATGGGGAGCTAATACTGGTACCCTACTTAAAATTCATAAGACTCTTATCCTTTCCAAAATTGACTACGGAGCCCCCCTTTTTTCAACATCATCCCACATAAAAATATTAGATCCAGTACACAACACCGGGATTCGTCTATCCATTGGCGCTTTCCGATCAAGCCCCATCAGCAGCATCCTCAGCATAGCGGGCATTCCCCCCTTGGACATGAGATGGTCAGAAGAAACATGCAAAATTGCTGCAAGAATGGCAAGAGCCCCCTCCGGCCTCCATCACTCGCCGAATCACACATTTGACCATGTATACAAAAAGTACGAACTAGAAAAAATAATAACAACTGAAATCAGCATATCCCCGCCTTGGCTCATCTCAATGAATATTAACCTGGACTTACACCAACTCCCCAAGAAATCCACCTGCCCTAATCACTTCAAAAACCTTCTCAAGGAAATTTTGTCCTCTACACCTCAGCATTCACTTATTTATACGGATGCCTCTGTCACAGAAAACCACGCTGGGATGGCTATTGTCCACGGAAACACACAAATCCAATGGACATTATCCAACAAATGCTCCATCTACACTGCAGAAGCCATGGCTATCCTCAAAGCAATTGAGTTTGCTATAAACACCATAGAAGTTAACCAGGCCATAATTCTTAGTGATTCCCTCTCTAGCCTCATCAGCATCCAGAACCAATGGAAACCCACCGACATCGCAAGAAAAATACAGAACACACATATCAGGGCCACTCTTGCTGGTAAACACATATCCTACATGTGGATGATACCAGGACACTGCAACATAAAAGGCAACGAGCGCGCTGACATGGCCGCGAAACCGGCCCACTCATCCAATGACTCCCTCTCAGCTCTGGACTTCTCATACCAAGACGTAAAAAGAATCATTACCAAAAACATACAGGACCAATGGGAAAACAAATGGGTTAGATTAGCATCAAAACTACACGAAATCAAACGAACCACCTTCCCTTGGCCTTTCCCTGAGAACACCACGAGAAAACAGGAGACTTCCATTACTCGCCTCAGGATCGGTCACACACACATTACACATCAACACCTCATGAAGAGAGAAGAACCCCCCGTATGCACCTGCTGTGGCACCCCCCTAACCGTCAAACACATCCTCGCTGAATGTCGGAGCTATGACCAGGACAGGAGAAACGCAGACCTGCCAGACCAGCTTTCCGAGTCATTGAACCCAGACCCACGCAACGTCAAAAGCATCATAGATTTCATACACAATTCCAAGCTTATCAACAAAATTTAAAAATATAACTGTTTCTTTCATAAAATTACTCATATATAATGCATAAGATTGTTATTTAATTATGTAAAATAATGACAGTCCAATGACCACAGCTGTCGCGGACTATATTTAATGAAAAAAAAAAAAATTACAATCTAATTCGAATTGTATTTTACAACTATTCGAATGTTTAAAAATGAAGTTTTCGAATCCAAATTACAACCATAGTTTCTACTATTAATGGTTATAATTTTTCAGTGTGTAATTACTGATATGTCAACTCATATAAACGTATTACAATTACATATAATGTACGTATTGCCATATTATTTAGATTTTAGCTTTGAAGCAGACACATTTTGGGTACTTGGTGTGACTTGGCCAAAAATCACCAAAAGAAAGAACTGTGTAAAGCCATTTGAATAATGTTAAATTAAAGCCTAATAAAAAATAATAATATATAAATTAATTATTTAATTTGAAAATTTCGAGTTTCATACTCAACACAGATCGTTATATTAGTTTGTATTATAAAATTTAATTTTGGTAAGTGATCTATAAATTTTAGTTTTAAGTTAACTGTTATCATATAATATCAAGAGTCAAGGTCCAAGGTTAATAGATAATAATTAATTTTGGTCTTGGCCAGCTATAAAACTGATTTTAAGTAACAAACTGTCAAAATAATAAATTAAGTAATGAAATACAAAAGTATCAAATACAAAGCTATAGTTACTGTAATAGTTAATTTTAGTTCTTAGCTAATTTTATTCGTTACCTTTTAGGTGTATACTGATTTCTAGTCTTGGCCCAAGTACGATGTCTTTAAATAACGAACAATTTATAAACCAATCTACTCCAATTAATTTACCATTACGAGGAAAATACAAAAAGTGAGTGTTCTTGATTCTTACCTACTTAAATCATTTTCAGAACATCTAACGCCAACTAGTACCTAATTTATTAAGTCGATGGGAAAATCTTAAAATGTATTTTGTAATATTCGTATTATAATAATCATAGGAGATCTTTTAATTTACTTTTAATTATGTATACGTATTGCTGCTATTAATGTGATAATATGTTTAAAATTGTTCACTACCTACATAACTAGGTAATTTATGTACTATACATTATCAGTTGACAAAACTTATAAAAAAAAATAAAATGTGCTCAATGCCTTCTACTAATACAATAAATGTAAATGTAATAAATTAATTTGTTTTATACCTATGTGTCTAAAATATTGTTTTAGGAGTTTTGGATATGTTTCAATGTGTGAAAGAATGCCAAAATTATTTACACAAATAATTAATTATTTAAAAATACAACCTTTGGAATCGGTGAGAAATTATTTTTATTGTAATATTATTTAACATATATATTATAGGTATAACCTAAATAGACTAATCTAAATATGAGATAAAAATCACAATAATTATAATTTACGTGGGTAATATCAGTTCACTGTTAAACTATAAGTCATGTCAAATTTTTTTATATCTCAAAACTTATTTTTAGAATGAGCAACAAGAAATGGAAAATGTTATAGAAGAAATTAAGTTATTGGTTGATGAAATTATTAGTAACAAACCTCTTCGAAAAATCAATGCAACATTTAAATTAGCACTTGTATGGAATCAAATTTTGGATGAAAAACTTGCAAGTGATTCCATAGTTTCATGGTTCGATTCAGAATGGCTGTTCACTGAAAACTATATGTATATACGAATAAAAGAAGCGTTTGCTAAAACGTAATTAAAAATAATTTTCTACCAACACTTTGTATTAATAGTATGTTGTGAAGAAATAATAACTTTTTTAATTTATATTTTATTAGATCGTCTTTGCAGAACTACGATCCATTTGAGTGCCTTAAGTCTAATGCTTATAATGAATCAGAATTGTCTATGATATCTTTAGCTGAATTTATTTTATTAAAGTTATCTAATAAAGAATTAGACACAGACGGAATTTATATACTTTTTAAACAAATACTTAAGGTTTGTATCCATTCAAAATTATTGATCTCCATTAGTATTATATATATATATTTCAATGTTAGCTGCTGTCATTTTTAACAAAAGGCTAGCTTACCTGTATATTATAAAACCAATGCTTAAATTAATACAATTTTGTCTGTATTTATTGTTTGGCCAAATTATTTATACGACATTAAAAACAGATATCTTTATGGGGAAACAGATGTGATCTTTCGCTTAGCGCTGGCAAATCAATGGCTGTATCTGAAGATCCATCAAAGGCTATTGTGTCGTTGGATAAATATTTATTAGCTGATCATTCCAATGACATTTGGAACTTAATGCAACAGATAAGTTGCCAAAAACCTAAGAAAATTGGTAACTTTTCATTCTATTTAACAAAATAGTAATTGTTATTATATTAACGTATTTTTAGACTTAGAACCCAATTTAAAATTTTAGAATTCTAATAGTACAATTTTTATAAGCATATTGTTAAATTGATTAACCTGTAAAACTATAACTTTAACGGTATTCTATTTATTAAAAAAATACAAATCGTTTAATTGTTATAGATTAAAGTATATACATTTAATATGTTTTTTATATTATGAAGTATAATAATTTTTCAGATATTATTATGGATAATTCAGCATATGAGCTCTTTACGGATTTGTGTTTAGCCGATTTTCTTTTGACATTTGAGTTGGCCGACGTTATAGTTTTCCACGGAAAATCCATTCCTTGGTATGTATCAGATGTCACTAAATTGGATTTTGAAGGAATATTGGACCATTTAGAAAATAAAAGTACACATAGTGCTCTTAAAAAACTTGGAAAAAAATGGAGTGAATATTACAAGAATGGTATTTATCAATGTTATTTTAAATTTAATACCGTTACTTTTTTACTGTCGCGTTAAATGTTCACAAATGACAATTTTTATAAAAGTAATTGCGTACAAATATTGTATAAAATTAAATAATATATATTATACATATATTTATGATTTTGTTACGTAGGAAAATTTATACTGAAGTGTGAAGACTTCTGGACATTGCCCTATCCATATTCTAAAATAGCCTTAAAAGATTATGATCTATATACAAATTTGGCTGATTCTCAGTTATTGATATTCAAAGGTGAAGTGTGCAAGATATTTTAAACTAATTTATTTTAACTGTGATGAACTTTTAAGAGTCGACTATATTATGATTTTGCTTACATTTACAGGCGATCTAAACTATCGAAAGCTGATTGGCGATATCAATTGGATACCAACGACCGATTTTAAACAAGCGTTATGTGGATTCTTGCCGACGGCGGTTGTTGCATTGCGAACATTAAAGTGCGACTGTATCAGTGGGCTTCCTTTGGACTATGAAACAAAAATCGAGCAGGTGGATGAAAATAATTGGCTAACTACTGGAAAATATGGTGTAATACAGTGTGCCAAATAGAATTATTTTGTGATATTGCGGTTAATTTTATTTACGTTTTGTTATTTCTATATATTTATTTTTTTTTTGGCTATATATTATAAAACAATGTAATGCATTTATTTTATTGTTAAAATATGTATTATATTATTATAGAATGTGATATATAATAATTTGAGAACAATAGTAAAAGTAGATGAGAAATATTGATAATAATTATTATAAACGACAAATTATTTATTATATCAGTTGGCTGATTAGTACTTGTGTGGACACCTACGATTATATCCTAATAGCTTACAATAACTTTACTTTGATTATTTTGGTACAATTTCATAAATTATCATATATTATTTATTAATACTGCTCCATTTACATAAATAGTTTTAGTGACTGAAATATAATTTTCTGTGTGCCACACTACAGCATTAAAGGTTGTAACAGTTTTGAATTGGTTTACTTTAATCGTGGTTAAAGCTGCAAGCACAAAATGACTTTTTCAAATGAAATAACTATGCGACACAAAAATGTCTATGCATGAACGGTTTAAATCGACATATTTTTTTGGACATTTACATATATCAGTGTCAAGACATTTCTGTACAAGTGAACAAGGCCGAAATCATTTGTTTTAAGTGGGAAATATCGACTGTTAGCTATCTCAATTTTGGAACATAATTGTTTTTTTCTGTTGGGACAAATTTTATTATGTTGATTTGAAAAATATTTTAACGGTCTGAAATCATTTCTTCCTTAAAAATATCGCTCATAGGTAATGTGAGTGCACTGTGCGGCTTAATAATAATATTAATATCGTGGTGGATTTATGTATATATAAATCCACTTTGATTAATATATTAATTAGTAATTATGTCTTGGAAATTGCCAGTTGGACATTTTTGAAAAGGTGTTTACTGATAAGACATTGATGAGATTGATAAGACAGGATTTGATAATAGTTATCAAAATATGACAAATCCGGGTTATGTTACTATTTATTAATTATTAAGTTTAAGTTAAACTGAGAACTTGAAAGTTTAAAACCTCTTATAAAAAAAAGGCTAAACTAGTACTACTATTATTCATCCAATTAAATTTATGTGAATTGACTCTAAAGTACAATGGAAAATACAAATGCACCGGCTGATAACATGGAATTTGATGGCACACAACTAGCTAGCGTAAGGATAACATTTAGAAAAGAAATCATTAAAATCTTTCTTTTCAGTTTCAAAAATAAATATCTTATACTTAAGTTTGATAACGTAACGTAAGCTAATTTTTTTTAACTGAATATGATAATTTTTACTCTACACCGGGTTATACTTTTTTTTTAACTTTGATTTATATTTTAATTTTGCAAGAATCTTCCGCTTACAATAATGGCTGAAAATAATTAACTCCAGCGATTATAATATTTAAAAGCATTATTGAGAAAAAGAGTTTGTGACTAGGTATTAGTAGTTAAGCAGTAAAGCAAAAAAGAAAAAATTACACCAAATTTTTTTGATTTTAACTCGTTAGACATTTTAAGTACGACTTAAAATAAAAATACATTAAAACTGGTTATCAACTAATGAAATTGTCTTAGTATATTGAAATAATATTAATAACTGTTACATTTTTTCATTTTTAGATAAAAGAAATATTCAAGTCTTACAACAAATTAACCGAGTTATGTTTCATGGATTGTGCCAATGATTTTACAGTAGGCGATCTCAAAAGTGATGAGGTAAGCTAAATATTGATACTACTTAAACTATCAAACAATATTAGTATAAATATTTTTGTGTAATCGTATAACAAATTTTATGTATTTTCTAGGAAAAATGTGCACAAAATTGTACAAATAAATTTCTTAAAGCTTCAGAAAGAATGACGCAACGGTTTCAAGAATACCAAATGGTTATGAATGAACATTTAATAACCGCTCAACAAAGTGCAAAATCCTAAAATGTTACCTTTATTGATAAATTCAGTCAACTAGTGTTTTTGATTTCATAGTTATTAATGTATGTTTTTAATTTGTTTAAATAAATTAAAATTAAATCCATTTAAAAATAAAATTGTGTAACGATCATATTTCACCTGACCGTTACTTCGCGTCCCAAACCTACTGACACAGCACCCCCGACTATAGGTAGGGGAACGGTCGCACACACAGGACAATGCACGTCGCGTATCATCTAATTAACCAGTTGACTTTACCATCACGGACCGCCAATATCCTCGACCTTGCGCTCTATATTTTTGCCGTTTTACTACAAGCCGCCCATCCGACTATCTTTTGTGTGCGTCCGTTTCAACTCCGCTTTGACCAACCATTTCATTGTCCAACCCAGGTCAGAGTGTATATATATATATATATATATATTGTATAATTTTGTATTTTATTTAGTAACCCTAATTTAGAATAAAACATCTTGTAGCCTGCAGCTGAGAGTTGGATTATTTAACAGTGTGACCGCCCGTTCTAGCTCCTCGGGCGATATATTAAGTTAATAAGGGAGACTTTAAGGCCAATTAGACGTAGACAGCGGCCTAGCCAACCGTTTTCCCGTGGGGATCCGTCTATTTTAGCCTTATCGACGGCCACTTTGCCTAGTCTAGCCAGCTAGACAAGTAGGTCCGTTACAACTTGGTGGAGGCGCCGATTGCCGTTAGTTTTATTTTTTACCCTGGGGGAGAACCCATTTTGCAAGGGAATAAGCTACGGCCACGACCCCATAAAACTGCACTGATTATTTAATTCACTCTCGGTTTGTGTTAAGGTGTTTTATTTTACGGTACAAATTGCTCTGGAATTTTAAAGTATATTTTATTCAACTTAAAATACGTTATTTTTTTTATTCAATTAAAAGTTAATTATGAATATCACTCCGCAATGCTTTTCCGGTCAATTGACCGAAGATATTAATGATTATCTAGAAACTTACGATAGGATATCGGCTGCGAACGACTGGAGTGAGGCGCAAAGGCTAATAAGGTTTCCACTATATTTAAGAGAACAAGCGAAAAAGTTGTATAAAAGAATAGAATTTAAAACGCAGATTTAAAATGGGCAGATTTGAAAAAGGAATTTTTAGAGTAGCCAACCGTTTTCCCGTGGGGATCCGTCTATTTTAGCCTTATCGACGGCCACTTTGCCTAGTCTAGCCAGCTAGACAAGTAGGTGCGTTACAATTGTTTACTAAAAATATGATTCACTAATTTAATTTGAAACTAGCAACTAATAAATTTTAAAAGGGTGGTTAAAAGCCCATACTAACCATACCTCAAATTTACATTTCTGTGAATAACATTATTAAATTATAGAGAAATAATATTTTAATTTTAGTATTTTTAAAAAATATAGAATTATGCGTATTGTATATGAAAATAAGTGATCTAAACAAAAAATAAGGATCTTATAAAACAATAGCATATCCTGGCTGGGTTTCTAGGTTAGGTTAGGTTAGTTGAGTGGCAAAAGAGCTTTAATGTCAGAAAAACATAATTTAAGAGTGGTTTTCTGTTTCTTTGTGTGCTGAAAGTGGGAAAATTTTTTAAAAAATCCTGGAGACCTAGAAATTAATTTTTCAAGGTCAAGTTTTTATTTTTTGCTGTAATTATTATTATATTATTTGCAGGGAAATTAAATATTTTAAAAAGAACGTAAATAAAAATTAGAATTTCTCAATATATATATTGTACAAAGTAAAATGTAGACATAGGCTATTGCGTTGAATTATTTAAATTTATGGTCGACAATGTACTAATGTCTAATCGAATACATTTTTCTAAACTTATGATGACTCATCAGTCATCACTGTTAACTGCAAGTCTAAATTCGATACTGTTTCTATTTTTCTCTTAATTTTCACTTACTATTGTATTCTTGTGGGTAAGATAAAACAAATTAAAAAACTAAAAAAATTCGCAAAAAATATATTGCAATATGTATTATTAAATTATTATTATTATTTGATAGGCAACAATTTCATAATTTAAAAATGATTATTTCATTTTATATGCAAAAACATAATTTATGCATATTGCATAAAAAAGTAGTGTTTATATGGTATAAAAAGTTCTGAAACGGATTCTGGTAAAGTGGTAAGGAACACATTCTTTCATAGGAGGACCCATAAAATACATGCAATTGTACATTATAAATCCGCGGTCTAGTTATAAGGGCTTATCCTAAAATGGTACCCAGGTATTTTTGTCCTTTGTTCTAAATAGGGATTATTGTTGAGTTTAATAGCCGGGGCCGGGCATATTTCGGGACAGTGGGATAAAGTAACACGGTCCGACTTATGTCAGTCGATTGACCTTCCAATTTTCTAAACCGCGACACGCTGAAACAGGCCTGTATAAATTATACAAAATTGTGGGTTTTTCCAATGCCGAAGCGATCGTGTGAGTCATCCGGTTGTGCTAAAAGCCAAAAGGTGTCTTGTGGAGTTGGAATTTTTCGAAAAACACATACAACGTAGCTGTTGACGGCCCATTTCCCAACGGCCGAGCAAAACGGCGGCTGTTCAAACACCACTACGCACCTCGTTGCGACGTTCGCCTAAAAATGCGTGGGTTGAAATAACAATGTTATGTAATCGCACGTGACCTACTTCCGTCTTTGTACGTACACCATCTCGAATCGAACACCACTCGTATAATAGCGTACGATCCGAGCACTACGGTACGGGTGGCCAGAACAAAGCAACTGCTAGCCTGAAATCGCATCAAATGGAACCCGTCGAAACCGCTTGAAATCGTTGAACCGCCGCAGTCCCTATCCGAAGGACTTCGCGACGGTTTACCCTCGAGACCGCGGGCGGCCTCGACGGCACTCGGGCAGTCACCAAAGATACCGCGTGCACGCCAAACCGAAACGAGGGCGTCGGTTTTTGAGCTGTAGTAAGCTTGGGTTCTGAAAGAGTGTTGCGATCGCGTCGCGGCCATGTTGACCGATTGTCGGGATGCGAGGGGATTCGGTTTGTCTGGAAAAATTCCCGAAAACATTACACGGGAGACCGGATCCGTCGGTGTTGCGCACGATTGCGCATGACGTACAAATCGCGCTCCTTTGTGCCATCCGTTGTTGACGATTTGTAAAAAAAAACAATCGTGCGCAAAACCGACGGATCGGTCTCGTTTAATGTTGTCGGGAATTTTGCCAAACAGACCGAATCTTTCGATTCCTGACAATTGGTCAACATAGCCGCGACATTCTTTTGCAAAATCGAAGCGTACTTACAGCTCAAAAACTGATGCGCTCGTTTCGGTTTGGCGTACACGCGGTGTCATTTCGGTCACATTCCCAGTGTCGTCGGGGCCGCCTGCGATCTTGATAGTAAACCGCCGCAATGTCCTTCGGATAGGGACTGCCGCGGTTCTTTGATTTCAAGCGGTTTCGCCGGGTTCCATTTGATGCGATTTCAGGCTAGCAGTTGCTTTATTCTGGCCACCCGTACCGTAGTGCTCGGATCGTACGTTATTATACGAGTGGTATTTAATTCGGGATCGTATTCGAAGCCGGAAGTAGCAGTACAAACGGTTGTAGAGTACGGGGTGTACTACAGCCGTTAACATTAAGCTCAGGCTCAACTGACCTCCCCGGGAACCAACCCAGACGTCTCTATAGGACACGACGCAGTGACTTGAGGCGCCAAGGTTTTTTTTTATACCCAAACTAGGCGCACCAAATGAGGAGGAGTGGTGATGTGTTGATAGTTTTAAAAAACTACAGGTTGTTACTTTACTTCTTGGATTACTCCAGCTGATTCGAGATTACAATTTAAAAGAATCGTATCCCAACATAGATGTTGTATTGCCAATGCCCGTTACTATGTAGCCACGCGTGAACGTAGCTTTAGCAAACATAGACTCATAATGAATTATTTAAGGTCCTGGTTATGGGCCAGGACAAACTATCAAAATGGGCTATTTTGTCTATAAAAAGTTAAGTTGCTGGAGATGTTGATTTTGAGGATGTTATTTGCGATTTTGCAGCATTCAAATCGAGAAAAATATAATTGTGATTCTGAAAAATGTTGTATGTTTTTGCACAATGCTCTTCCATTTAATACTATTCAATATTTTTAAGGGGGGGGCACATATATTCAGATTTTCCTCAGGCGCCAGAAGAGCTTGCTACGGTTCTGGTTGTAAGCAAATGTTTTACAATTGTATGTTTTTAATAAAAGCGACCAAGAAATAGATTTTAAAATAATCTTCCTATTTTTTTTTTATAATTTTGCTTACGCTCAAACGATGTATTTGTGCTTAATGAAAAAAAACCGTGCAACTGTCATTTTTAATAGGCAGGGCGACTAGCACGCGACAAAAAAAAAATATATATATATATACCTAATTCATATTGTAAAAAAATGATTTCATTAAGCTATTTAAACATTTTCGGTTATTGGCTTAGCCATCGTTTAGGAACCCTTCTATTATTTTTTCTCATTTCAAATTTCTACTAAATGTCCCAACTGTGCTTCCTAACCTAGAATTTTACATTGTTTTGCCCTTTTGGCGTGAAAATGGACGAATTGGAAATTTAGTAAGGTGTAATTTTATAGAGCTCTGGAAAATACTAAATTATAAGCTTTTGAATTGATTACTAATTCTTATGATAATCCTTCTGACCATGCAGCCTTTTCTATAACATGTTATAAACTTTTTATAACATTGTACATTTAAATATATAGATACGTACTTACGAAAACGAAAAAGAACAAAATAACTAAAGTAGATTAATAATCTTAACCTTAACTCATGATTCATGCACAATCATCTTTTTTCTTCTAAATAAAATAATACTTAACGACATGTCATGTAAAATTGAGCACCACATTACTTTAAATGTTAAGCAAGTAGGTAGTTAACAAACAAATTGAAGCAACCTGCATGAAACAAACTTTAGAGAGAATAGCAATTAAGTATTTTCAATTTGCAATGAAATTTAAGGCAAGTGGCACGGAACTCCATTAAATTTAATTTCCGATAAAAAGTCATACTATCACTTTCTGATCCGTTTGGTTAGAGAGACAGCATTATGAGAGAAAACTTAATGCATTAGCGTGAAAGCTTAGGTTTTAATATCTAAGTAGAAAGATGCGCCCCACGTTTTTCTAGTTCACCTGTCCTATTTGGTTATCAACACCCCCGGAGAGTGATTTTATACTTTTTAAGACGCATAAAAACGTTCTTTTTAGATTAATTTTTTAATCAAATTTTTGTTGATAAAAAGAAAAAGGAGGGATCATAATATTCTAATATAAAAACTGTTATAATAACAATTTATACATATGGATTTATAAGGTCTGAAATACGTTACGGATTTAGTCATATCGAAATACTGCATATAAATCTGTTAATCTGAGAATTCGAATTATAAAAATTTCTCCTTTAAAGTCAATTGAAGGTATGTAGTGGTGAATGTATTCAGTCTCAAACCTCTGGTCCCGATAGCAAAATTGTTTATAAAACTCGTCCGATTTCCGAAATATGTTTTTCGATTGCTGGAGACCATCTCATCACGTTTCGGTCGGTCCACGTGATGCTATTGTCGTAGGAGCTTTTGAAACGTCTTAGCAAGTCGAAGATGCTTGTTTTGTACACTGTATCCGCAGACAAATTGTAAAAAAAAAAACGATAACGCGTCAATCGTGCGCAAAACCGAAGGATCGGAGTCGTTTAATATTTTCAGGAACTTTTCTAAACACACTGAATCTTGAGCTTGCCGGCAAACGGACCACATGACCACGACGTGGTCGCAACACTCTTTTAAAATCGCAGCGTACTTACAGCTCAAAAATTGATGCGCTCGTTTTGTAGTTTGGTTTACACGTTTTCTTTGGTGACTATTGGACTGCCGACGAAGCCGCCTGCGGTGTTGGGTAAATTGTCAATGTCCGTGTTTATAATTTTTTTTTAAAAACGTCGGGGAGCTTTCAAAGTTTTTAAAAGGTCCGAAATTCCTCGGTCCCCCTTGTAGTTACGTTAATATTACAAAATCTACTGAATAATACACTTTAAACCCTTCTCGCAGTCTTTTTACGTTGATGGCATGTCTCTTGGGCGACGTTAGGCGAAACAAATTTGATTTTGTCCCTTCTCTCGCCTCATTGAAGTCTTTTTCCATATACCAATGCGCCTACCTTTTCTATTATTTTTTAAAGTTTACTGTGTAACATAAATTGTAAAAAAAATGCGTCGAGTGTAGTATGTTGTAACATAAAACCGTATAGCCAGGCGAACGGTGAGCGGTACCGGACAGTCTGGAATCACTGCGGATGTTTGTTACCTTTGGTTTTTGTTCTGATAACAAAAAGGACCAATCAAAACCTACAATGATAACGATACTGGCGAATGGGAGTGAACGTTTGAAATCTAATATCAACCGTCGTTTGACGTTTGATAACGGGTATTGTATTTATCAAGTCACAAGTCACAAGTGTGCACCGTGCACGGTGCACTTCGTTCTGGACGGTAGGTAGTAGTGTGCTTAGGTGATAGGACTTGGGACTTGAGTGTACTCGAATATTGCCGCCGAGTTAGGGACATTTTGTGTGCAGCACGGTGAAAAATAAATCATGTTGGAGCTGGACAGTAATTCTACACCGCCAAAATGGAAACGTCCGGAAGACGTGATGAGACTGCACCGGATGAAAATGAAAAAGCGCGCTTTGCAAAGTCGATTTTCAAAATCGATGGACGCTTCGTCGTCCGCCGTTGCGGCCAACTGCCAGACCGGCCAGCGGTCGCCTGCAAAAAACCCATTTAGGTAACGGACACAGCTCAGCTGACAAACGGTTCAAATACTTTACAGTACGGTGTGTAAAAACTATAATCACCTTTTTTTTTTTTGTTTTGTTTTCTGTGTCGTAAGGCGAAAGACGCCTGTCAAAAACAAACAGGCCGACACGCGAGCCGTGTTGAAACGATCGCGTATCGAGTGTGAAGACGACAACGCTTGTTCGTCGAATCTGTCGAAACTCTTACGCGAATGTGAGTCTGTGCCGTCCGTATCGAGCGGTTTGCAATGTCAACCTTTGGACGAGAGCGTCATATCTTTTGCAGATGTATTACGTCAAACAATTAAACCAGTAACTATCGTTGAACATGTAAGTGTATAAATATATGTATGTGATAATTTATTAACAGCAGTACACATCAGTTTGGCTAAACATTTAAGTATATACTAGAATTATACGCTAAACTATGCTTAAACTTGTCATGTCAAACTGGTGACAAAAGATATTATGTAATTGTTTGTTTCGATTAGACCAACTTTGAATGTATGATTAACACAAATAAAGTACAATATACAACATTACAATAGTTTCAATGTAAAAGTAAAAAAATGCTGACAAATAGTTTATTGTACTTGTGTAAGTCCATCCTTCTAGAAAAGCCCAATTATCAAAATAAATATAGTAATTTCGATTTTTACAAAACACAAATTCTTAAATAACAAAAAATAATTATCAAAATTGATCCAAATTTTTATCCGTGTATTGTTGAGGAAATAAAAATACAGTTTAGGACTTCATATCTGGAAGTTTCACATCTCGGGTGTTTTTCAAATAATTACAATAAATAAAACAATAAGTCCCAAATTATATAGTAACAGTATTAAATTACATACAGATTAAATTGTGGGTCTCTGTACAGTGCCTCGCTCGCACTTGCATTATAATGATTGTACATTTTGAATTGGAAAAAACCATAGAAAAATTAGAAGTGTTGTACTGATATTATTTTTATGTTAAGAATGTTGAAGAAATCACCGGAGAACCGAGTTTGCCGCTCGATTGGACATTGCGTACTAAAGTACGTTTTTTGTCACCAAATTCATTCCCGTGGAGTCAAAAAATCAAAACGTGCGAAGAAGCATCGGCAACAACTGGGTTGGTATATATATATATATATATATATATATTTACTACTATATATCTTATTAGATCAGTACTATATTATTATGTATTTATTCCTAAAGGTTTGTTAGATGTTTGGATACGGAGCACAGTGAAACTTCACTAGATACTAATCCAAATAGTCGTTTCCATCAGTGTTGTATGGCATGGCAACACCCTTCTTTACCTTGGGTAGATCTTATTCATCGAGGTCCTCGCACGGCGATTAGAGATTCGGCTAACAATGTTCCGTCAGTTAACGCCAATTCAGTGTTCAGAGAGTCCCTATTCACCCATTGGATAGATAGTTTTAGATCGTTATTTCAGGTAAAAAAATCGGCAAATAATTTTGGTGTCAAAATTAATCTCTTTTTTCTTTTTTTTTTTACTTCTTTAGCTTGTTCGAGCTAATCAATGTCCTTTCTTCTATGTGCTTGCCAACGCTTTTACCTGTACTTTTCGAGCCTCTACCATCGG
This sequence comes from Adelges cooleyi, assembly GCF_023614345.1. Classification (NCBI taxonomy): domain Eukaryota; kingdom Metazoa; phylum Arthropoda; class Insecta; order Hemiptera; family Adelgidae; genus Adelges; species Adelges cooleyi. The sequence continues at coordinate 14,487,655 of NW_026096053.1, read as the reverse complement.
CGGCTACGAAGAACTAAACGCTATGATATATCCGACCACTCAAGGTCTTCGAGATGTCTTGCGGCGAGAAGGTATTCCTTTAAGAAGAAGGTTTTCGTTAATATTTATAATAATACATATCTTTGATAAATTTCAACAGATATAGAGTTTACAATGCCGTTGTTGGAAGAAGATGAAAACGGTAGTGAACTCTATGCTGGAAAGACATCTGAAAACGCTAAATTCGGTGAAGACGAGGAACCCGAACGGTGGCTGGAAACAATGGGAGCCGAGCAGTCTGAAATAAAACGTTTACAGAGTTCCCAGGTACACACACCCACTTGGTGGTTGATTTGATTTTAATGGGAATCAAACCAGGGCTTTATTTTTGAAAAATTCAAATACTAAATCAAATTATATTTTTCATTATTAACAATTATCAAAATAATTAATTCAAGTTAATTTTTTTTTAATATAAGCCTATTTAAAAATAAATAATCAATATAATTTTCTATTTAAATACAAATGGAAATATTAATGTAATTAACAAACAATTTAGACCTGAAGTTGAAAATGTATTTAAATAATTTGATAATCATTTGTTCTTTCAATTCATTATATTATATTATTTGAGTTTTTATTTAAATACATCTTTACTTTTAATAACATCGATGCGCCCTAATACGAAGCATTATTTTATTATTTGTGTGTCGTATGTTTTCAGAATGAGCTCGTGTCTGGCCGTCAACGAAAAATTGACCAAACCAAAGAATCGTTAGTCTGCGTGACTGGAGTAGAAGCTCAAGCTTTGTTTAACTGGTTAATCAATTGCCGCTCGTCGGTTTCAAATACTGGACCTCACGCAGGAATCCCACCCACGCTTTTAGCTCCGGTCGCGTTTACCGGAGCCACCTTGACACCTCTTAAAGTATACACTTCAGATTATTGCGCAAAATTGAAAAAGATCATAATTTTTTACTCCGGTTTCAGGTTAGACAGAGCACCGTCAAAGTGGATGGTCAAAGTTACAATTCGATTGAAGTCAAAGGTCCAGTAATGCCGGACGCGGTTCATAATTTTTGCGACTTGTTGTCCAGTTCTTTAAAGAAATTTACAGCTACGTTTGCCAACTTGGACAGTACAAAGCCGTTTACATTAGCTTCGCAATCCAAGAAAGGTATATTTACCAATTGAAGTTATAGCATGTGTTAAATTTAAAAATTTGCAATCAATCTCTTCTGTCTAGTGGTTTTAACCTGTTCAATGTGCATTCCGATGTCTCGCCTGCTCCTACTTGAATTAATACAATTTTTTTTTCTTCATTTTAGAACCAGTCAAAAGTCAAAAATCCGAAGAAAATGCAATTCATCTATTTGGCCAACAAAATCTGAGCGATTGCGGCCTCAGAAAAACGGTCTTACAAACGTTTTGTTCGACAAACACTAAAGCTTTTGACAGTGTCAAATATACTAAAGAAGACGGTTATTTTATATCGTGATATTTTTTTTTTTTATATTTATACATTCGATGCAATGACGTTATTTTATGTACATTTTATAATATTTGTTAGTCAATCCACTTTTTTTTATGTATATATTTAAAATGTCGACCATATCTTATTTAGGGATCAAACTAAATGTAATATATTTATTTAAAATAAATTTAGAAATTAATAATTCAAATCATCAGTTGCGCTGTCACAACTGTGTACGTGTTACTTTGGTTTAACGGGTGTTAGTCTATTTATTTCTTTAAATAATACCGAAGTCACTTTAAAGTAAATGAAAGCCAGCCAGTGGTAACGGAGAGGTGACAAGTACTTAGGATAATGTAAACGGTAAAAACTATAAATTAAAAATAATTTTTTAGACAATACAAATAATTTATTACGAACCACTTGTCATTTATAACTTAGTTGCGATCAGTTTAAAAATACTAAGGTTAAAAAATTGGCATCGCATGTGCTTCTTTATTGTATCACTAGAAGTCGTTTCTGGTTTATAAACTATACATATACAAGATGCACTATGCGGTATTATAAATAACGATTTTACAGGAAAATTATATTGAATGTGGACCATTGACTAATAAGTAAATTAAAGTATGCAGGTTTTGTTTAATATCATTACACTTTCAATTAGTTGTATATAAAATTACAGTGAAATTTTAATAAATTCAATAAGTTTATTCTTCTTGTTCAGACAAACATTTTTGTCTTCTCATATAAGGAAACGGTTAAACAAAAAAATTACAAATAACAATAATAAATTATCCATTAGGTGTCCATAAAACATTATTGTTAGATTTATCACACCATTATTATATAAGAAAAAATAAATAAATAATAACATTCTAACACGAATTTCATCAAATTCATAGTACATCGTTTTTAATTACACATTATCAATGCTGAAAAAAAAACAAATTTTAAGCCGTAGTCGATACACCAGTCATATTAATTTGAATTAAATATAATTCAAATATTTAATTAAAATCAAATAATACACTTAATATTAAAACAACATTATACAAATATATTACCAAAACGCTGTTTATAAGAAACAATAATAATTATTTTATTAAATATTAGGATAAATATATACATATAGACAATCGGATTAAAACTGAATAATGATAAGTTATTTTATATTATTGAATGTTACCCAGTTAAAACCAGGAATGAACAAATAATGTAACTTACATAATATAATATTAATAGATTTCAATGGCAAACAGTATTATAATATATTTATGTAAAAATAGACCTTAAGAACATTGTTAATGGCGCTTTAAATTTAAACAATTGTATTAATTGTTACATAAATAGTTATTTTTTTGAACAATTTAATACAATTATTTCACTTTAGTGCCTAGCCGATTTATAGGAATACATAAATTATGAGCTTAGGTTTTAATTAATAAATTGAGATAAAAAAAAAAAAAAAGAAGCAAATGAACATATTACTACAACTACTTAATAGAAATAACATGAGTGTAATAAAATGATTATCTAATTTTAAAGATGATACTAGTACTTGGCTGAATCCATTAGTGTTGCGGGCGAAGTGGATGGTGGAGGCGGATTGGGTGATGGTATCTGTGAACCAGTTGGTATACCGCCACCGGTAATATTGGCAGCGAGTGGCACGATGGGCTTGATAAAGCGTTCATTACCCACACGGCCCAATGATAAGGTTCGGGATTGATTTATCTGCACAATAAAGATTGAAATTCAAATAAATGCATAAAGAAATACCTAATGGTTTTTTTAAAACTATAAAATTCTAATATATATTAATTTAAACAAAATCAACTATTAGCGCTATAATATAAACTTTAATTACATACCACTTGTGTAGTGGGACATAACGGTGAGGATGTTGCTCCAATGACGAGATTGGTGGACGGTACGGCTTGACCACAAGCATAGCAACGATTCATATTTGTATAGCCTAATACACCGATTTCGCCTCGAAACACACCTGGAAAATAAAGCAACAGTTTAATAAAATTAAAAACACACATAATTAGACTGTACTAGTTTTTTAAGAACAAACTTCAAAGCGTTTTGAATAAAATTTAATGCACTTAAAAGTAAATGCCTACAAAAGTACTATCAATGCATTACTAATTTATTTATGTATCACTTTTTATAATCTCTGCTCTAATGGTTTTATTATATATTTTTTTTTTAAACAAAAAACTACCTGCCCTCTACTTACACAACTCATGGGTGGACAAAACACTCATCGTCTACACCTCCACCACCGCACTTTCTTTTTTTCTGCTCCGGTGATGCAGTCACACTACCCGCTTCAGACGCATCTATCGTACAATAAAAAAGAAGTAACATATTGAACATACATACAGAACCTGATTGTACAAATAGCAGGCATTTACTTATTTAAACTAAAATGTATTTTAAGTATTACTACAAAAAATGTAATTCAATTATATCATTAATATCAGGGGTCCGGGTTTTTTCCATGTTTTACTCTAATCTCCAGTTAAGTTCCGGAGCAAACAAAATGTATTCATTCCTTCTGTACTTTGCTCCGAGGTAAATTAATTATTGTTTAAATAATTTAAGGAACAAATACAATTGATTTGTCTGGAACGAACACCAAATGGAGTCAAATAGGCATTTATTTCGGATCACTGATTAACATTAGTAATAATAAATACTTTTTTTTTTATTTAAATATAAATATTAGTTTGTCACACATAATATAATATATTATAAACCGTACCTGGAGTTCCGGCTGCAGATCCCGGACTAAGAGGTCTGGATTGACACGGAGAATGTGGATATGGAAGGGGGCTCGATGATGTCCGACATCGATTCGAAGCCATTTCGTTATACTGACGTTCTTCTTCCATTTCTAAACTACTTTCAGACTCGGATAAATGACGGCATAATGCGGTTCGTCTTTCTACTTCGAGTTGTAATTTCCGCTGTAAGCGTAAATTATCCTCACGTACTTGACGTTCTTCTTTAGCCATTTTTTCCATTTTTTTTGAATCTATAATCAATAATTAATTGACACATTAAATAAAACAATACAAGTACTAAAAATCAAAAAAACTTTATAAGTTTCTCATTATTTGTATTTACTAATAAAAAAAATAGAACGCTAACATACTTTCTTTTTTAGAAACATCAAGTTGGTGACGTAATCTGGTGACTTCGCCACGTAAATGTTGCAAATGCGCACTTATATTCGTGGCCATTTCACCTTTATTAGGTCCAACTTGATCTCTTGGTAATACTGGGTCGGAAATTGGTTGATCCAACTTTATTTGTAATTGTCTAAAACGTATCAAAAATTTGTTTATATTCAATGCACAATGTAAGTACAATATAATAAAAAATTGTATTGAAAAAAAAATTACCTTTTTTCGGCTTCAAGTTTATCCATACGTTTCCACAATTTATTTACCAAAGCTTCTTGCTCTTGTTCCAAAGTGTTTTCTAAATCTACTTTTTCTCTTCTTAATTGTTCCAACGTAGATTGTTTAGTGGTAGTTTCAGCTTCGAGTTTTTCAATTTTACGCATTAGGCGATTAACCAAACACTCTTGTTCTTGTTCGAGCGTTTGCTCTAATTTACATTTCTCTTGACGTAGCTGTTAAGTTAAAAAAAAATTAATACATTATAGATGGAATAAATTATATCTTGTTTATAAAAAAAAAAGCTAATAATAATTACCAACCTGAGTCAGTTTCCGGGAAAGATCATTTGTTAAACACTCCTCTTCTTGTTCATAATGATGAGCTAATGTTTCTTTTTCCTTTTTAAGGGCTTGTATTTTTTTCAGTAATGTATTACTAATGAATTCTTCTTCTTGTTCTGCACGTACTTGCTGAAGAAATAAAAATAACATTCTAAGTATACGTTATCATACCTCAATAGAATGTTTAACCCTGGTCTAAAAGGACCAATCTGTATTTTTTGAAACTTTTGGCAAATGACCATTAAAATATTTGTTTTCACGGAAGGTTTTGTAATCAAAATTACATAAACTTTTTCAATTTTTGCATCAGTAGTTGTTTACACAACATAAAAGAATGTTTTATTTTGTTTGTTTAAGTAGTGATTTAACTCGTTATTACAAAAAACTGACAATGGCTCTTTTGGGTACAAGTTGTATGAAGATAGTTGCGAGTTATATAATGGATTTTAAATATGCATACATGCACATCACACAATGATGAAAACTTTCATATAACAATGTAAGATAGTTAATTTAATGAAGAAATAGTTCCCACGTCCATTTTATGTTAATATGCAAATAAGTGAGAACATTTCACGTTTGAATAATGGTGAGGTAAGACAACAACTGAAAAGTATCAACAATTATTTAGGAATTCTAATTTTAGTATATGTACTGCCGAAGCAAGTACAAATCAATTGCAAGATAAGATAGTTATATTAATATTAACATAATTAATGGTTCAATAGATTTAATATAAAATACATGTAGTTGAATTTTATTTATAAAAGGTATATAAATGTTGGTAATTCCAGAAAGTCTTTACAAATAGCATTATTATTGAGTGGTTCGAGTTCTTATTAATTGATTTAATACAAAAATAATAATTAGGACTACTTTGTTAGCCATTTAAAAAACAAAGTAACTATTATAACCATACGCCCAACTTCAAATAGAATAGTTTAATCATTTCTATAAATGTTCTTCTGTTGGTTGCAATGAATAATTATAAAATATTTTAAATGCAAAATATAATCAATTATGTACATATCCATTAAGTTCTTAGAGGTATTGGTTGAAACTAGAGCTTACAAACATAACATAACAAATTGAACATAATAATTCAATAGTTCGGAAACACATTTTTTATGACTATACGTGCAATAAGAAGCTCTAGTTAAAACCTTCTCCCTTCACAAACTATGTCATTTGCCATTCTACAACCATCATGTATGATATGCATACTTATTCGTTAGTCAACTTACAATATAAACGGAAGTTTCTCTAAGTCGCTTGCATTCTTCATCCATGGCTTTCATTTTTAACTTGTACGTTTCCAATTCCACCTTTAGCACCCGGTTCTGCTGTTGTAGAGAATCGATTCGTTTCTGCATCTGTTCCCTAGTAATAGGCGACGGAGGCATCATTATAGGGCCTCCGTCGATGGACGATGAATCACTTTCGCTCGCACTGTCAGCCATCTCTGGTGTAAATTTACAAACCTACAAACCAACGAACATAGAGCACAAGTAAAATATATGGTACCCCATGGTAAGCTTGGAGTATTGATTGAATGGACAAGACGATAATTGTATGTCTAAACTAATTATTCATGATAATAATACATAGTCTAAGTATCAGTTCACGACTGTATTGTAATGTATAGTGTTCAGCGTACTCACGCCAAACACACTATGTCAACATACCGGAAGTGGCCGGATAGTCTGCAAAAGTAACCGCAAAGCGTGAACACGATCAAACTCAAAACAATATTAGTTTATCCACACATTACGGATGCAAAAAATTACACCACAACACATTCTGGCAAAATGCAAATAAATAATAAAATCTTCGAATGAAAAAAAAAAAAATAACAAGCAGTAAGGCGAACTTTCGACAGTATGATCAATTCCAATAATCCGTACGTAACCTCAAAATTAACTTAATGTTCCCCCAGTGTGGCTGCACTGTTCACCCAGGAGATGTCCAATTAAAAAAAAAAAAAAAATTCAACTGTAAATTGCTAATTCGGCAGGCTATAGGCACAACTATGCCTACATTTTAGAGGGTGATAAAGTTATGTAAATCTAAACTAAACGTAATTCTCATCATCAAACCATTAGACATAAAACACTTTATATATCGTTGAAAACAAAAATATTCTAAAATCAAAAATTTGAACACAGTATGTACATTATTAATATTATTATATGCGTACAAATCAAGGAATGGGTTTGAATTTTTCGGGAGTGCTAAAGTCCCCCTACCCCCTCTAATTGTGCCTTTGGAAAATAGTAATAATAACTATCTATTGTCTCCTTTAAATATTGGTTACTGATTATCGAAAAAAAGGTATTTTTGCTTATTTTCGACGATTCGACTTGAAATATTATTAAATGAGTCGAGAAAGACTACAACGAAAAATGTCCGATGTCGAATAATGATTTTTAATGTAACATAATAATACAACAACGTGTAATAAAATCAAAACAAAGGTTGCTTTGAAATGTAAAGTAAAGCACGTTTTGGGCAGTAGGTACACTTATATTTTATTCTGCTTTAAAGTTAAATGAACAAAATAGACAACATTTTATTATCGAGATAGGTAGGTAGGTAGGTATTAGATTTAAAAATGATTTCCTCTCTGAATTGTAAATAAAGACGTTTATGGAATTTAAAAAAAAACGAGCGAGGTTGATTACTTCTTGATGTAAATAGCATACATATCCTACAATATTTATAGACAGATCTAATTTAAAATATAGCACTTATCATATTAAGTGTTTTCTTATTTTTAGCTGGCACCACAGTTCACTAGGTGGGTCAAAATCATTTCCAATAATTTTGGAATTTTAAAAATCTGGATCTACGAGGGTGGTTTTGGCCCTCATTCGGTTGGGCCACCTTTCCAAAATCACCACTGTCGTTTAAACCTGTTGTATAAAAGATGTAGTCGATATTTTATTATAATATTGGATGTCAAAATGTTCAATATTAAATTTCAAGTGGTGAAAAAATGGTTGTCAATGAAATTGAAAGTGTGTGGTTTTAAAGGAGTTTTATATAGGAAATATTTAAGAAAAAAGTAGTTTCGGCCATATAGGTGAACATCTCCATAATTATTGATTTACACTAGAAAATTTAAAATTGTTTCTAAGATTACTGTCGGAGCCATAAAATATACCTATTAAAGAATTTGTTTTGCATTATGTATGTTTTTGAATATTTTCCTATTTTGTACTAAATAAATAATACATTCGGTTAATATTTGTTTATTAAGGTTCGTATCTTAAAAAACATTGTTCAGTGTTTATGTCTATCTCCCTCTAACAAAAAAAAAAAAAAAATGACAAACTTATAATGGGACCTGCTTAGCTTTATTTATCTTAAATTAAATTTACCTTGAGTTAAGTTCAAATTAATTATTACTTCTATACTAATAGTTACATATTAATCGAATCTATACTTATTAATAAGTAGATAAAGTTGGGATTAACGTGTACTAGTCAAATAAAAATTTGGGAGTGAAAGAAAAGGGATTTCAATAATCTACACATAAACTACCTTTTTAGTATAGAAACGCTTAATTTTTTATTATATAATAGCATAGATCATAAGAGTTGTTAAAAAGTAGATATCTATAATATAAACAATATAGACTTGTATATGACTTTCTATGAGGCCTGACATTCCATAATGAAATTAATGAAATTCGTTTACCCGGAACCCATTTTTTTCGCTAAATATTGTAGCATATCACGTCTCCATCTACGACATTCAGCTCAGACTTTCAAACAGGGTATATCGAGTCGAAAATAGATTTAAAAGTTTGCTATAGGTAACAGAATTTGTATCCAACTTTCTTGTCAACGTTTGCTCTTATTGGATGAAAGGTAATGATTAATCGGTAATGCGTAATCATTAAGATTTGCATTGCCCTATATGGGAAGTTGTGTGCAGAATTTTATTTCTTGACTTGTAAAAGTTATAAAACACGAACATTCATATTTTTTCAATATCTCTACGTATCCGGTTACTTGCCGCCCACAGTCTCGTGTCATACAACTTAATATTTATACCTTTTTAAAATATATATTATTTACTGACCACCGAAGACTTGTGTTGTTGTAGATATGTAAATATGATTACCCTACTCGGTTGTCCTTTAGACTTTTGTCTCTCTACGACCTTTCCCGGATTCTTCAAAGATTTAGACATTAGAAACTTTTTTTTTTTTTTAAATAAACACCATTAAGATTTTTTTCACACATTTGTATTCGCATAAGCGGTTCAATTTGATTAAATAATGATAAATATCTTATATAAGATATATACATATTAAGGTCGTTTTTTACACAGGTTACAACTATGATCATAAATGTATTGTTATTAAGTCCTAATAATTAACGATATTAAGTATTCCTGAAAATGATGTAAAAAAAAGAAAAATATTTTGATGTAAGTTGTCTTTTAACTTTAAAGCCTAAAATAGAATTAAATAATAATAAATACGTGATATTATCGTTATCGCCTGCTTAGGCTTATGGACACGCCAATGATTTTTTTTAGTTTTTTTTTAATTTTGTTGGTGTACCTTATTGGAAGACGTCAATAAGGAGGAATACATTACTTATACCAAATCAAGCACTAGAAAAATGTCTAGAATTAACAAACCAGACATAAAAAAATGTTTTTTCAATCATTTTATTTTGAATTTAAATAGTAAGAATTTTACTGAGCCGAGAAATTTAGGACAATTATTTCGTCTGTAGTTAATTCCGGACCCTTACAGCTGTACATAATTAAATTATTATTAATGTTTAAAATAAATTACTACATGTTTTGCTTGCCGGTTACTTCGTATTAGGGATTGTATACTCGTTTCCAAACCACCTATGAGGTAGAGTATTTGGCTCGTTTTTTTTAATGTGGTATCTCCATCTACGATGATGCTCAAATTGTATTTACTGTACAACCACCAGAAATGTGTGGTAGGGGCGTTTCAAGCAATTGTGGACTTAAGTACGCATAGATGTCGATCCGGGCATAACTTAAGACTAACTTATGACTAACTTAAGACTAACTTAATGACTAAAATATCCCGGTATCGACAGACTGGGCGGCCACGCAACAGACAATGGTGGACTTGCGCATCGAAGTCGATCCGGGCATAACTTAAGACTAACTTAATGACTAAAATATCCCGGTATCGACAGACTGGGCGGCCACGCAACAGACAATGGTGGACTTACGCATCGAAGTCGATCCGAGCATAACTTAAGACTAGCTTAATGACTAATAAGACTAACTTAATGACTAAAATATCCCGGTATCGACAGACTGGGCGGCCACGCAACAGACAATGGTGGACTTACGCATCGAAGTCGATCCGGGCATAACTTAAGACTAACTTAATGACTAACTTAATGACTAAAATATCCCGGTATCGACAGACTGGGCGGCCACGCAACAGACAATGGTGGACTTACGCATCGAAGTCGATCCGGGCATAACTTAAGACTAACTTAATGACTAACTTAATGACTAAATTAAGACTAACTTAATGACTAAAATATCCCGGTATCGACAGACTTTGCGTATAAGAGAGTACGAAGGAGGTTATCCAGTAGGATCACGGGATAGATATTGGTAATTTGATTTACAAAAAAATCTTGTTGGTGTACAAAATGTTGTGACTTGATTAACTGGACGCAAATTTTAAAGTAAGTAACTAATTTTTACTTAGCAGAAAATGTGAGAGGTTTATGAACAATAACGAGAACGACCACAACGCGAAAGTGAGAAGTTACAAACGAAAAAATTGTTAATGTAGTTTAGTTCAATTATCTGAAATGACACTAGTGCTAAAATGTGTAAATTTACTTAAATTAATAAATTATAATTGTGCGGTTGTCCAAAATAATTTATAAAGTCAGAATTGAGAATAAAATGGCATCATCGTACATAGACCTAATCCACACAGTACTTGACTAGTAGAGGGGAGGGGAGGGAAGTAACTCAATTGTTTAGATATTTTAGCGTAGGTAACTACTAGGTATCTTTATTTTACTTCCAAGTGAGACCAGAATATATTACTCAGAAATGTATTGATTTAGTTGAAAAAAAATATTTCCAATAATTACACTCCCTTTTTTAAATTCGTCTGAGGAATACATTACTTATACTAAATCAAGCACTAGAAAAAGTCTAGAATTAACAAACCAGACATAAAAAAAATGTTTTTTCAATTATTTTATTTTGAATTTAATATGTAAGAATTTTACTGAGCAGAGAAACTTAAGTACAATTATTTCGTCTGTAGTTAATTCCGGACCCTTACAGCTGTAAACAATTAAATTATTATTAATATTTAAAATAAATTACTACATGTTTTGCTTACGGGTTACTTCGTATTATTTATACTTATTGGGAAATTTATGATCGACCGCCACGTGTAAATAATTGCACTTGAATCTAAAAAAAAAATTTAACATAATAATAGTATTTAGTAATAATTGGATTTGGACTTTAGATTTGATATCTAAATTATTATATATTAAGAGATTTCTACACAGCATGCTGGGTTTTTGCATTACCTACTCTGAAGCCCAAATGTGAAATCGCCCTGTTAGACTCTCAAATGCTTAAATGAATTCACCAACTTTTTAAATTTCAAGTCTTCTTATAAAAGTTTTCTTTTTTTTTTTTGAAACAGTTATTATAAATAACAATGAGAGAGAAGAATATATTGCTGTATTATGTTACATAATATAATAACTGTATGTGTTCGAAATACCTACCATCAAGTCTCCAGGCGAAACCCCTTTTGAGTTATTGGTCGCTTTCGGATTTTTTTTTGAAATAGCTTGAAGTTACGTCCAAACTTATGGTAGAACATGACAGTAATGTTTAAGTCGTTCGAAAAAGTAATTGTTTTAACGTAAAATATATCTGCAGAACGCTTCGACACAATGCATATTGTTCGCTGATAATATTAAAATCTAAGTATTGACTTTTAATATACTATCAATATACAATTGCTACGTCTTGTTATTCAAACAACAAGCAGAAGTTAACATAGAAACGAATTGTTTTCAGCAGTTAAAAACTCACATAGAGACGTAGAGTCAGCAAAGGTTTGCAAATGTTGTGTTCAAGGAGATCCTATATAATAAAGGATCTCTTTGAACACAAAATTTGATTTACATTATTAATATTAATTTAGATTGAATTAATTGACAGAGTAATTGTGGTTGATAGAAGGGTGTGTATATAGTAGCTCGTCCAGTATGCACATGCGTTTTATTCAAACAATTATTTATTATAAAAATAATCTTGATCAAATGAAAGATGCAAAACTTAATTAATTAAATATTAATGAAAATGGTTTGGAAATATTTTTAAATAATATGATATGTCATTGTTACTTTTTTTGACATTGCACTGGTGCAGACGACGCAACGCCTTAATTAGTGAACAAAAATAAATTATGTTTTTAATCTTAAATCATATGTATATTATTTCTATAATTATTAGGATTTAGGAATGCGGTTTTACATTTTTTTTTTAATGCAATTTAAGAAGTATAGTTTAGAGGGACGGATAATTTTATTAAGGCTACGATATGATTAGAGATGCCTACTGAAAGATTTTGACGTACTTTCCAACTTCTTAAAGCATTAGCCTTAGACATGAGCCTTCCCTTCTCTCACATCACCACTCACCGGACCCTATTTTCAAACATGCATCAATGTATTATGTACTGTAAAAATAATATAAGGTTTTTTTTCAGATGTTGAGATAATAAGTAAATTGGACTCATTCGTATGGAATCCCAAATATTTTATATAACTTATAAGAATTAAATAAAAAAAGTATTTAACAATTAAATTGTTATGTCAAAAATGTTATCAGATTTCAGGACTTATACATAGGTCTGTATTATACTTATTAAAGGCGTAATATTAAACCTAACTAAAATTACCATGTTGTTTATAAATTATAATAATTGTAAATACTATCTTTATACAAAATATCAACACAAGAACATAAGAATTCAATTTTCATGTAAAATTCACATAGCAATAAATGCCTGTCTATCCAAGGCAACAATTTATTGTCAATACTCTTTTTGGTAGAAAATACAAAAAAAAATATCAATAGGATCTATATATTATAAGTAATAGCATTGATTTTAGAATATTATAGATGGCCCACCGAGACAAATTTTAGTTCTGTATACCCACACGGTACGGGCGTTAGTAAATTTGAAAACTTTCACTATTTTCTTTACGCATATTAATAATGTGGAAATATAATATATAGGATTAAAAAGGATAAGCAGTAGGTGTTGTTAGTATTTATTTTTATTAATTAATACATTTAAACAAAATTAGTTTTTTATTAATATTTTAGTCTTTAACATAATTAATAAACTTTATAAAAAAATAATTTTTTTACATGTATGGAATGTAAATTTAATTTGATTTAAAAATAGATGCATAGGTACATCATATTATGGATATGTATTATATGAACAATATTTTAACGATCAATGAAATTACAGCAAAAACTAAAGTAGCAACTATGAACCAGACAATTTGTGTGTCGTTATCATACGTTCCAGCAATTTTTTCATCCTTTTGTAAATCTTCAGTGTCTGACAATTCGTCGTAGCTAGTTTGTCGTCCTGAAATATAATACAAAAATATGGTAAACATTATTTACTCATATATAGCTCTTAGCACCTAACTAATATCAAATTGACAACAGTTATTATAATTTATTATAGTTATTACATTTACGCTAACAAAATAAAAAATCATAGTATAAAATTTTAAATAAAGTAATACATAAAAAAAAACATATCATTGATTAAGTGTAAATAATGTAATTTATATACATATACAAAGATAATATTTAATATGATATCAGCCTCGCCTTCTAAACATAATTTTAAAAAAGTAATTATTAAAAAAATAATAATAATAACCTTTTTCCAATAAATTATACAATTCCATTTTATTTTTTGGAAGATTCAATATATCTCCTGCATTGTCTAGAGTTTCTATGGGACATTCACCGGGAAACACATAATCGCTGAAAGGAAATCTACAACCATCGGTTTTAAGAATTAGTATACGCCGCGGAGTTTCATGAACAACGTTAGCAACATCATCTGAATAACAATACCAACAACACATTCAATAACTACTCAACAATTAAAACAAATACAGATATAATTGTATTTTTTAAAAAGAACCTTCTTCCTCAGATTCTTCTTCAACAAAGGAATCCAAATGCATTTTTAAACGTGTCGCAAAAGTACGGATAGTATCTTGACGTATAGCCTACAAAAAACACCATAACAATAATTTAAAAAAAATATATACACATATACATATTAAAGTTAAATATACTTTAACGGCTTGGTCAATAGTTCCACTGGTATGAAAAGGTACAGCCAAACTACAAAGGCCAGACATAAAAATCTTTCCTTTTCCTCTGACTATTTTAAGCGAAGCATTTTTACTTTCTTCGCCGGACTCGACCTACGAGTCGTAACATAATTTAACTTTAATTTAAAAATTTACTTAATAAAGTTGACATTGATAATATACTTCTCTAAATAGTTCTATATGAATGACATTTTTCAATACGTTATCCGTATTACTGCTAACTTTTACATTTTTTATAACTGTTTTTTTATCATATACTTGTCCGTTGAACGAATACACACACTTTTCCGTTATCGATTCAAGTTGATCCAATAAATTCTAAAAAAAAAAAAAATGCTTATTATATTATCGTTGTTATCAAACAAAATGTTCATAAGTTATATTCGTGTTACTGAAATCTAAAGTTATCATTTTTTCAATACACATAAATTTGTTTTTTTAATAACAATATAATGTAATATTAGTAATTTTACAACTATATAATTACTTCGCGTATAGAAGACAATACTTTTGGTCCACCAGACACATTTAGGGATTCTAATGTATCAAAGTTAAATGTTCCAACAAATGTTATCCATTCTTTTTCCATCGATTTAAATGATACGTCTATCGCCTTGTACGTTATTGATTTAGCATCATTCGGTATTTTAATATCTACAGTGTAGCAGCATGATCTATTGAAAAAAAAAAAATTTCATTTAAGTTATGAAAGTCAGTACCGTGTAAATGTAAAATACTAACTTATTGTTTACACTAGAATAGTTTAGCAATAAATACTTCCATGTTTCACTCTTGTCTTTAAACAATACATATTCATTTAAAATATTATCTAATTGAAAAAAATCAAGTGACACTGGTTTAATACCCGATAGATCTTTCGGTATAATAATAAAAAAACCTAACACATATGAGCCTCCAGGTAAAAAGTTAATTACCTGTAAACATATAAATAGTATATATTTTATATTTAATTAAAATACATAAAATAATTAATTTACGTCGACATAAATGCACTTTACTGGGCACCATTTTATTTGCAATTTATTTTTTCCATCTTGTAGTATTTTTTACGCTAATTATGAATTTTAATTAAAAAATTGGCGGGCTCCTCTAATTCAACAATTATGGCTATTTGAAAATTGCATACTTCCTCATGTATAACAATAAATGGGGGCTGGTGGTTGCTGCAGTATTATTAGTTAATTATTTATTTTTATTTTTGATTATTATATTATTATTATAATATTACAATATTTATAAAAAAATACTACAAGATGGTGAAAAAGGGTGCCCGGTAAAGTGCATTTGTTCCATTACATCTAATGTTCGGTCGAATATTTCAGAAGAAAATTGTGATAGTCCGTTCAAAGAAGTAGACTTCAAGGTGTCTGGTTTATGGCTAGGTCTTTTATTATCATCCCATGTAGTTATCGCCATCAAATGGACAACATGATAGTCGTCGTTTATGACCTAAATTTGACAACAAATATGATAATATATGAAAATTGTAAAAGATACACTGCTAGCATTATAACTTAAATTACCTGTCCAATAATTAATCCAGGAATATAGACATTATCTTCGACTAAATTTTTCAGATCACCTTCTAAATGTTTTTCAAAAAATACTTTCCCAGGCATTTTGCAGTATATTAGTATTTTTAATTAAAAATATTTAAATACACAGGCGCATGAGTTAAACGTGTAATGTAGTTAAAATTACGTATAATAAAACGTCATACAGCTTAGGCTATAAGTAACAATTAATACAAAGTTATTTTCAACATTAAAAATGTACTAATTTAAAGTACAGAATATTAACCAAATAAAAAGGAGTATTCAACTATAAAAAAAAGTGCAAGATATTTAAATCATTTAAACGATAGTACCAAATACTAGAATTTCATTCGAGCTGAATTTTACATTAGGTAGAAACTTTAAACTATACTTAAAATATTGTTTAAAAATGTAACACAACAAACCTTAGAATTTGTTTTAAGCTTACGTTTCTTGTTACTATTATCTCTTTTAGTCAGCTACGAAAATATAAACATTGATACCGAACTGATAACTGGTAAGTATCTCGATTTTCGACGTGGTCCAGTCAATAAACTGTGATTTATGATAAAAAAACACCCATAAGTGAAAACGCAATGTACTTTTACCTATCAATTGAGTATTATGTATATTATTTACCTATAGGCTATACACAATATATAACACCTACTCGTTAGCCAATGGTAAATGTATTAGGTAAACAAAATTAAAATAGCTCATACCATGCTAATTACTTCTATTGTTTACTGTTTAATATTATAGCAAGGCTTTGGAAGTACAATCTTTTTTAAGTTTTTGAATATTTTAAAAAAAAAACATTTTAATAAGTAACCAAAATAAGCCGGAACGTTTTTGTCACGTTTACAATACATACAATTATATATATTATATTTTATTATATATATTTATTATTTTATATTATATATATTATATATATTATTATGCTGTTAGCATTCAGTAATATTTGGGTCAAAACGCCAAATATGAACGAACGTTTGGACCGACCCATCCGATTTTTTTGAAAAAAAAGTTCTCAATTATTTTTGGACTATTTTGGCCATTGTCGTAAAAAGTATTTTTAGTTTTATTCTTGACACTTCTTTTTTTGTAATTTTTTATATTGTATCTTCGGCCGTCAAAAACATTGATAAAAAATCAGTTACTTGTGTAAAATAATCTCAGCTTTCTGAAAAAAATATTTATTTTTTCGGGGAACAGAATGTCATTAAAATTGAGTTTATACTCCAAGTAGTTGGTTTTTTCGTGTTGCCCAAAATTTGAGAACTTTTCTATTATTTTTTTCAGAAAGCTGCGGAAATTTTACATAAAAAGTGTAAATTTAAAATTGGGACCTCCATAAAAACACTTAGAAAAACCAAAAAAAAAAAAAAAAAATAGGTAAAAATACATAGAAAAGTCGAAAATAAAATGGGAAATTATCTTATTTTTACATATAAATATTTCAACTATTTTGAATACTGTAGTCGATTTTTTCCCGCTTCTAAATAGTTTTACCACTTTTTTTGTTTTTCTGACAGTTTTAATGGAGATCCCAATTTGAAATTTACACATTTTATGCAATGTTCTCTCAGCCTACTGATAAAAATTTTAAAATTCTCAAATTTTGGCCAATATGAATAAAACAACTTTTTAGATTATAAATTAAATTTTACTGACCATTGTTGAGCCATCATATTATTGTATAAATTTTATTAATAAAAAAAACATGTAATGACTGTTATCATGTACACAATGATTATTTGTATAACATTATTATTTAATGTTTTTTAGCCCTGGATGAAAGGGTTTTATTTGCATATTGGTTAAGGCTATAATAAAGCTATGTTATCCGTTAATCATTAATTAAAGCCAGGACCATACTTCCAGTTAGGTAAGATACATTTAACAATTCAAATACACACTCTTTATGGTGAATTTTTATAGAAAAAAAAATATTCACATAACAAACTAAAAAAAAAAAAAAATTATAAGATAAATTATTCATATATTCAAGTTGCAATTCTCTTTCTTGTATACCAAATAAAACAATACAAATTAATTTTTTTATGACTTTAATTAAAATGTTGACTTTGATAGTTGAAACGTAGGTACAATATTACATTGCGTGTAATAATAATTTCATAATAATTTCAATTGTAAATTTTCAGTTTATAAATAAATATATATTTATTTAATGAACACCTGGTGGCATAAAGTAAACGGTATGATATTTTGCCTTATGGTTCAAAATGACTAAATCATGGCCTGATTATAGCATAAAATGCATAAATACAGTTTAGCTCTCGAGCTATTTTTGTTCAGTAATATGCAACGTTTGATACTGAAAACTACAGTGTAGTTCGATTTTTCGGTGGGACTTATTTTTAAAGCTACTTACAAACAATTGTTTAAAATGCAATTACTTTGTGAAATTTTGACATTTTTCAAAAAAAAATTGTTATTTTAAAATGTGTTTTTGGCACTTAAAAAGACGACGAAAGAGAAATATCGTACTTTTAAAGTTATAAGCAAAACATTCATTTTCGGTGTTTTTTTTTTTTGGAAATCTAATAATTTTGTAAAATGTTGACGTGTACAAACATTAATATTTATTATTAAATCTATCTGTTGATTGAGTCGTACTTGGTGAAGTTGGAATACTTTTATCTTTTACGAATTTGAGTAATTTTTAAAAAATAGTTTCATACCTTACTAATTTTGTTTACTTTCTTGATATTATGAATAATTTTAAATAACGACCGAGTGTATGGGGGGGGGGGGGGGTAAGTGTATAATTACCAAAAACTATGGTAAAACGATTGGAGAACTCAGAATTGATCTATCAAGCTAATATGGCTAGCCTAGTTTTGAAGTTTATATTGACTAATGACTTAAGGGGATTGCATGCGGTCGGTTTTTTCAGTCAAAACACATAATTTTTAATCCATTGCACAGACCAAACCAGTAATCCGATAAGCAATCTAAAAACAGTTTTGAATTTGCCATGAAGTTTACTTGGGATCGGGCAGGGTACTTTTTTCAATTTTTAATTTTAACCCTTTCCAAATGTGATTTTAAAATTTGAAATTTTATATAATGTACAAACGAATTTTATACATAGTAGGAGTAAGTTATCAAAAAAGTACCATGACCGATCATAAGTAAACTTCATGACAAATTCAAATCTGTTTTCAGATTACTTATCGGATCACTGGTTCAGTCTGTGCGATGGAACAAAAAATGTATGTTATATTAACTAAAATGGTTTTTACTCACAGACAAAATAATTTAAATTAAAAATAATACCATGAAGCCTATTCAAATTAACCGGTAAATTAATTGACATGATCCAAATTTATTAAAACCACTTTGTTTTTAAACGAAATACTTTATACATTTATTCTAAAAAATCCAGTTATTAATTAATAGTTTTTAAAGAAATATCCTCCTACAAAACTTATATTTAATTATTATCAGCACTGCATAGTTAGCTAACCACTCCTGAAAACATACAACATTGTTCCAGGGTCCTTGGAACAAGGGTTAAAAAATAATGGTGTTTCTGGATCAAGTATTATAAGGTCTTTAGCAAAACTTAAAAACAATTGTCTGACATAAAAATTACCGCCAATAATTTGGTAAATTAACATTTCGGATTATCATATGTTTAAAACTTAAAAGTTCATTACAATAATGTTATTGAATAAAAGTAAAAAAAAAAAGAATTATTATGTTTGTGATGAGTGGTTATATTTTTCATGTACAATAATTTTTTTTCACTGTTTAAATTCCATAAACCAAATGGAATTTTAAATTATTAAAGAATGTCCCTAACTCCTATAACATTCTTAACTCTCGCTCTGTTCCTATCATCCAATCCATCCTCAAATTCATCCTTGATGCTGGGTTTCATATATAATTGTATGTAAAGCTATTTTAACATTGTGTAATTTTTGTATATAATATTTTATTTATTATTTATTTTTTTTTTTTCTCTCTATTATTAGTTTAGTTTGTATATACTATCTCTAATCTGTGTAATTGTTGAGCTGTTAAATTTATAATAAAGGCTATATAAAAAAAAAAAAAAAATTATTAAAGAATTGTACAATATTTTATAATTGAGTAGCGTAGCGTCAGAAAAGCCCACACAAAATTTAATTTTATTTTATGACAATAATAATTGTAGAACAATATCAAAACTAAACTGACTCAAACCTTGAAAAATGTGTCCATTAGATAGCAAAACTTTTGGAATTGGTCTATAAATATAATATATAAATGGGATTTTCTTGAAATAATGGATTTGTCGGTTGTTTTTCTAGCTTTATGCGCCTCAACTGTAAATTTTTTACAAGTACATTTGTATTATATATGTTTATATCTTTAGCAATATGGTTTAACCCATTATACAGAAAAAGAACTAAATATAGGGGTTTGCAATTTTTTTGCTGTTATTTTCTGAAACCAGCGTTATATTTTAATTTATACAATATTATTATTGTCGAATAGACGAAACCATGTTGGTTATCTATAAATGTCAAAAAGTTCCGCTGTATGCTAATATATGTATACCATATATAATATATTATTATCGCCTTAATAAAAATTCTTTTGTTTTACTTATCACAGCACTCGCGTCTTGTACCTTACATAGACATACTATTATAATAATATATTATCGTCGCAACTTAATCTGTGCACAGCACGCACAAAAATCACATTATAACACCATAAATTAAAACGATATAAAACCCATAAAGTCTATAGAGATCCAAATGTATGTCTGCGTTGTATACTAATATTCAATATTTCAATCTATATAAATACTTTATATCGTACTGTTATATTTTGTTGTAAAGCGATAATATTGTAACATTGGGCACATGGCGAATTAATTATATTATGTTAAGCGCAATTGTCGATTATAATGATGTTTAATATAACGATATAATTATAATTTTATCGAATTAGCTGTCGTCAACAAAGTCCATTTAATTATTTCCTACGATCTTTGTATGTACATATGTATATATATATATATATATTAATAAATAGCGCGTTAGATAATATAATATTTTGCGACTTAATAACGCACGTACCAATAACTATACGTGTACGTGTAAATAAAGATTATACGTTTTATGCATAGGTGTCTTATTTTTTTGTTCAAAAACTTTTTTCCTCCTAAAACGAATAACGGTATACGACTATACAGTGACTGCGCGTTGAATTTTTGCATCTTTAACCCCCGACCAAATACCGGTGATTTTTAGCGCTCATAATCGACGAGTTTTAAGAGAAGTTGAAAGTTCAAAGAGTGACTTGTGACGTTGTAAAATTCCTACGCTATAAGCGTGTATTGTAAGAATAATCGTAGGTAATTAAAAACTTTAAACTAGTCTATTTAGTCATCCCGTTGGTATTTTATATCATTTTTAATTGAAAAGCTGTATCCCCACTCTCAGAAATATTTTCGCAACAATAAGTTTATCCTGCGCGCGCACAACTGTGGCGGTGGTGCATGAAAATCAAGGTGCCGCAAGTTTTATAAGCCCGCGCTTGGTCGGCAGCGCGACGAGCCGTAATTATTATTATGGACCGCACTGGTCGCGAGGAAAACTATCGGTCGTCATAGACAGCCGCGGACTTGCTCTGCGTCGCGCCCCCACTGTGTTTTTTTATTGCGCGGCGGAGTCCGCCGTCCACGTCGCCC
Organism: Adelges cooleyi; assembly: GCF_023614345.1. Classification (NCBI taxonomy): domain Eukaryota; kingdom Metazoa; phylum Arthropoda; class Insecta; order Hemiptera; family Adelgidae; genus Adelges; species Adelges cooleyi. The sequence goes on along the minus strand of NW_026096053.1, from coordinate 14,465,733 downwards.
GCCCGCCCGCCGCTTTTTAACGACTACCGTGCCGCGACGACGTTCAAAAAAAACGTTTTCCCGCCCGAGTCTACGTTGTCATCGGTAGCGGCCAGTGCAGGTGGCAGCGACGCCGATTGATCTCGCACCCCTTCGGCCGAGGCGGCGTGTAAGGCGCGTTAAAACTTAAACGAAAACATTATTGTAAAATCCGTACACCGCGGCCGACTGCGCTTGTACGTAGTTTTAGGTCACGCGCGCGCTATCGCGTACGCCACCGCCGCGCGCATTGGCTGCACTGCGGCCGTCGACCTTGAACGTGGATTCCCGAACGTCGGCCACACTGGCGCCGCGCAAACGATAGTATCGCTTACAAAACAATGGGAAATCGTCGAAACTCATTATTTTCGCGAAAACCGTACTCGAAATTAGTGTGAACCGTCCCGAGCGAGAAATTCGACAAACGGCCACGATTTTCCGAAGGAGCCCGTCGGCAACACGAGTGCGAAACGGCCACCGCCAGTAACTATCGATTGTTGAGCACCCGGAACAATCGTTGACCCGACAGCCGATGACTGCCCCCGTTCCCCGTAGTTCCATCACGTCCCGTGAGTGCTTTATTTACATCGAGTTTTGTTGTCGAAAAATATAATTCCCGTCGCCGATTTCGTTGTCGTTTTGTTGTTTTTACCGTGCCGTACCGTCGCTAAACGTCGGCACATCGCACTGCCGTCGTCAATTCGTTTCCGAACGGGTCGCAAAAGTGCCGTCCGACCGCGCTTATCGGGTGCAAACATCATCACGTCAATCTCGGACAACACGGTGAGTACATTACACCACTACGCGGTTAAGCGACCGCGGCCGCGGCAGCCTACTTTTCGCCGTCTCGGCCGCGGCCGTGTTTATGTTGGGCCTCGCGCGCTTGCCCGTGCTCGTCCCTGTTGTCCGACCCGGATTTCCGGCGTTTTTCGACAATCTGCCCACCGATTTTCCCGTCCCCCGTTCCATTTTCACATTTATTCCGACCATTTATCACCGTCGCCAGCGGTTCCCCCAAATCGGTTATCATCGTCCCCAATGCTGTCCCTGTCCCCCCGAGGATTTTCGCAATTTTTTCCCGAGTCTAATCATTCCGCCCGATTTTCTACTTGCGGTGCAACTGGATTTTTCATTCATTTTCCGTATATTTTACCGAAATTGCACTATCACTCGAACCTGATAATATTTGTAAATTTGTTTAAAACTGCGTTTACCGCCTATCCGTTTGTGGAAATGACGTTTGATTCGTTTTACAATAACTTGCAGTTATGCCGCACACCACTTTTAGTCAAAGGATTACATTAAATATCGAACGTTTCAATATTTAACATACGAATATACAACGATACAAGTTGCTAGAACGTGCATTTTTAAGAGGCAATATTTCACTAACGATGGTTTCGTTACAATCCACTATTTAGTTTTGTGTTAACAATGTATTTATAAGTTGAACAGTTATAATATTAAAAAAACAACAATACGTTTATCCCGTTCTAGATCTAGTATATCAATCGTAGTTCGATCAATTTGTTTCATACTCATTGAACAGCTACTTTTTTAATCTGATATAATACCTCTTTATTTTTTTGTTTATTGTGCAAATTGTTGCTGCCTGTTTGTACATTTTGTTATGTACTCCTTACTTAAAATACTTTAAATTTATACATTTTTAGCTTTGATTTTTAAAAATAATATGTAACTAAATTGTATATACATCATAGTGTTCATTATGAAAGTATTTAAATTAAAAAAAACAAAAACATAAACAAAAAACTTCCCAAGTTGAATTACTAATATTTACTTAAATAATCAAATCCACTAAGTGTTATACAAATAATCAGCATGCCTCGGTAATGATTACCTGACCTTATCTCTTAACATTTTTGTCCAGTAACGCATAGCTTTTTCAGTATATATCCATTAGTAAGATTTGCGTGTTAAAAACACAATACCTAAAGAAACTAGTTATTTAAATCTATAGTTTATTAAATCTTAATGCATTTCAAAACTTAATAATAATTTGATAATCCAAGTGAACTCTAATTGAACAATTTTGGTACGTTTTCACTTTAAATTTGAAAGCAATATCAAACATCAATAAAAAAAATAAGCGTTTTATTTACTAGCTTACATGCACTGCTAAAACTAAATTTTTATAAGTCAAAATTATCTAAGTCATTTTTCACTCCTAAAAGCTCTCATAAAAATTGTATTATATTGAAAGTAATATCACACAAATAATCTAAAAAATAAGCTCACTTAAGCAAAATACAAAAATTGTCCATAGTTTGCGACTGCAATTTTTGGCTTCGAGACCCTTAAGGGAAATTCAATCCACTTTTTTAAACATAGTGTATGTGTTTGTTACAAATACATAGAAGCATTCAACATTAGTGTTATTGTATTCAGGATGATTATTTAACGCCTTAACTAATAAAATTTGTTTTTTTAGGTCTTTCTGCCTGGTTGACGTTAAGAAAGGATTTTGTATTATGGCCTGAATTACTATTCCCTGAACTAATTTCAATAACATTTTTGTAAGTATTAAAAAAAAATAATGAAGACTTCATTTTTTTAATATAATTGTCATGAAACTCTTGAGTTAACATATCTGAGTTAAAGTTATATCTAAAAACTCGTAGTGCAAAATATCGTTAGAATTTATTACAAAATCTGCTGTAGTTCAAATATTATTTCATTTCGTATTATTGTTTGAAAATTATTTCATTTTTAACAAACAAGGTACTATATGGGGTTGGGGATGTTGTGGCCAAAAATATTTTTGCTACTTAACTTTAACTACTTCAGTACATTTTTTTATTTTCTTGAAAGCCTAGGTATGTTCTTAATTTCAATGAAGTTCCTTAATGCAGTACAATTTTTTTTATAAATTTGGCAGTTAGGTATGCTTGTATGCGATAATATATTATATTATTGGTAGGTATAACGCTAAAATAACAATAGTTAATTTAATTGTTAACATTAAACCAATATTTGTTTTTATTTGTAATAATAACGTTGATATAACTTTTTCGATGCTTAAGGTTTAATTTAAAATACAACATTAGTAGTTAATTAATTTTGGAAAAATTAACAAAAAAAAATTTTTAATTCAATTAAGTATGGTTAAAATTAAAATACAATTTTGTTTTAAGTTTTGAAATAATTCAAAAATTATATAGTTGTTTATTTAATTAGGTTTGTTTTCTTTAATTTCAGGTTGAACTATCAGTCGATTATTAAAACACGCCATAAAACGCAAGGATCGAAGTGAAATTATTGAAACACAAATGACGTCTTCAAATTATATTTATCTAGAATGTGTAAAATGGCAAATTTTACAAACTGGTTACATTTAGTCACATACTGCTTAATTATGTGAATTTAGACTTTAACAGCAACCTGACAATTAATACTCACTTTGAGTTATAAATAAAATAGGACATATTATGTAAAGTAGTGTTAGGACTTCGTGCAATTTTTCTTATCATGTAATTATTTGTTACTAGTAATTTTTTTACTAGGTCTATCTTTGTATAAATACTACGAATCATCATGTCGGACCTACTGGTGGACAGCCCACCAAATAAAAGGCCCAAACTGGAAGACCCATTCCAAGGGTCTTCAGACTCATCTGGTGTCTATTCCAGCAACGAGATGTTTGATCTCGAAAATGATCTCCCCGACGAACTTATCAGCACGTCATCTTGGAATCAGCAGCCTGATATGAAACAGAACCTCCCACCCCAAATGCCGCTACAAAATGGAATGCTCATTCCACAAAATAATCCGCAACAGCAATTGCAACAACAACCTAATATTCAGCAACGCTTGGTCGTAAGTCAACAACAACTGGCACATCATTTTATGGGCAACAAACAACATCTTGTTGCGGGAGCTGGAATGACTATGAACAAACCATTAAATCCAAATATGCCATCCCCAAATGTGATGGTTGGAAAATCAGGAGAACCAATGGTAGTAAATATGGGAAATGCAAACCTCAACTCCAATCAACTACAGAACAGTATTAGTGGAATGTCGAACGTTAATATTATGATGGGCAACAACTTAGTAAATAATTCTATACACAATCCTCATCACGGTATTTCCCAACAACAACAAAACGGACCTATGATGGGAAGAAATATCGCTATGCATCATCCCCAACAAATCCGCAGCCAAGCTCCACATCAATTACACAACCTTCCAATGAACACTCAACAAAGATTACAAGCTCCTATAGGCGCAATGAGTCCTGTGAATAACTTCAATGCTTATAATCAGAACAACCAGCAGATTAATGTCGTTCAGCAACAACAACCAATTAATATTGTACGATCGCAAGTACCTCGGTTTAACGCCAATACAAATGGAATGCTAGTTGATAACCCTGTTCCTCCTCAACCCCAAGTGAATGTTCGTCTAGGCCAGCAAGTAAATATGCCCAACCAGAATGTGGTAGTGCCCCCTCAAGCAGGAGGTCCTGCCGATAGAAGCCAGGCTAATCCAGAAAAACGAAAAATGATTACTCAACAACTCGTGTTGTTATTACATGCACATCAGTGCCAGAGACGAGATAATCAAGCTAACGGCGAAGTGAGACAGTGTCGTTTACAACATTGCAATACTATGAAAGGTGTGCTTGCCCATATGACATCGTGTTTGGCAGGAAGGAATTGTAATGTAGCTCATTGTTCTTCGTCTAGACAAATAATATCGCATTGGAAACAATGTACCAGACCAGACTGCCCTATTTGTCAGCCATTAAAGGCGACGAACAATCGTAATGCGTTAAACAATAATACAACACAAAACGCTAGTGGAATGAACGACATGAACTGCTATAACAGTCAGGTTAGTAATCAAGTAAACCAAGTGCCTAGCGGGGTTGCAAATAACGTCGGCATTAGAACAGCTATGCAAGCTGGCCAAATGCCACATCCTCCTAATAACAACGTGATAGCTCCCAATCAGAATATCAGGGTGCTAACTCCACATTCTCAACCTCAATCAACAACTACTATGAGTACAGACCCAGGGACGAGTTCTGTAAATGACATGTTGCAGTCTGTATCCAATACGACTGTACAAGCGCCATCGAGCATTCAACAAGCTGTGACAAATATACCAAATTCGTTCATAATGACAACTAGTACAGACACAATGACAACTCAAATGAACAATCAAGCACAACCCAGTCAGTCAATGCCAGGAGGAAATCATATTGAAACCAAAGAATGGCACGAGTCAATTACTCCTGAATTGCGAAATCATTTGGTGCATAAATTAGTTCAAGCGATTTTTCCAACATATGATCCAAAAGCTATGTTGGATAAACGTATGAACAATTTAGTAGCTTATGCTAGGAAAGTGGAAGGTGACATGTATAATGTAGCTAACTCAAGGTCGGAGTACTACCACAGGCTAGCCCAAACATTTTACAAAATACAAAAAGAGTTGGAAGAAAAAATGCAGAAACGGAAAGAACAACAACAAATGCAACAACAACAAATGGGTACTCAGCAGTCAACGACTAATGTAAATGCGCCATGTTTTCCAACTGCTTCAGGTCAGGGATTGCCAACTCAACAACAACAACAAACACCACAACAACAACAGCCTTTACATCATTCGTCAATTCAACCCAATCAACAACCTAACTTGTCTCAGCAACAAGTAGGAGCTACGACTGGCTTAATGAAACAAATGGCAGATCGGGTTCATTTCGCTATAACATCGCCCGTACCGGGACCAAGCCCAAATACTAATTTACCACAAACAACTTTTGGTTTGACTCAACCGCCTGCCCAAAGTCCAATCAATACTAGTCAGTTCCCATCTAACTCACAAATGATGCCAAACATATCTCAAGCTTCTTTCGCTCAACCTCAGTTCCCCAACCAAACAATGACCCAAATGCCTCAACAACTACACTTGCAGCAACAGCCGCAAGTACAACAACAGCAGCAGCCCCAGCAACAGCCATCGCAGCAACAACAACACTTAAACAATCAATTGATACAACCTAATAGACTTAATCAGATGAACATGGATAAAATGGTGAACGGCCCTAGTTTGATGGCTGGTAACATGACACCAGTTCCGAGTGTATCGCCAATGTTGCCTAACAGTATGGGTAAAGGGTACCCCCGAAATGAGTCTTCGTCTTCAAATAGTCATTCGAGTCAGATGAATGCTATTGCTTCAGCCCTAGCACAAGATGATTCTCCCAAAGACGTTAAAGGTGAAGTTAAAGACGAATATGATGATAGTAATGATGGTAAAGGAGCTTATGGAAAAGGGAAAATGAATCAGGAATCAACATCAGTAACTGTAAAATCTGAAATCAAACAAGAGCACAGCGAAGATACCTCTAATACTGTAAAAATGGAAGTCAAAATCAAAGAAGAAGCAGCGAGTCCTAAACCCAACATCACAACAGAAATAAAACCATTTGAACCAACTACTACTGATAGTAAAACTGCCATAAAAAAATGTGTATTTAGACCAGACGAACTAAGACAAGCGTTGATGCCTACTCTGGAAAAACTGTACAAACAAGAACCAGAAGCTGAACCTTTCAAACAACCAGTCGATCCTCAAGCGCTTAATATACCCGATTACTTTATTATAATTAAAAAACCAATGGATTTATCAACCATTAGAGAAAAACTCAACACTGGACAGTATTCAGATCCTTGGAGTTATGTAGATGACGTTTGGTTAATGTTTGAGAACGCTTGGCATTATAATAAAAAATCTACAAAAGTCTATAAATCTAGTACAAAATTATCGGAAGTCTTTGAACAAGAAATATATCCAGTGATGCGTAGTCTAGGATATTGTTGTGGCCGTAAATATACATTTAATCCACAAGTTCTTTGTTGTTTCGGCAAGCAACTCTGTACAATCCCGAGAGACGCCAAATACTTCAGTTACGAGAACAGGTATATTTATTGCCAAAAATGTTTTAACGACATACCCGGCGATGCCGTGACGATGGGCGAAGACCCCACCCAAACTCAGCAAGTCATAAAGAAAGAACAATTTGCTGAAATGAAAAATGATCATCTAGAATTGGAACCTTTTATAATGTGTATTCACTGCGGAAGAAAACTCCATCAAATATGTGTGTTGCACAATGAAAACATCAACCCACAAGGTTATATGTGCGATAAATGTTTGGTGAAACGCAGCGAAAAACGAAAAGATAATAAATTCAATGCGAAAAAATTGGCTATTACTAAGTTGGGTACTTACATCGAAACGAGAGTTAACAATTTCTTGAAGAAAAAGGAAGCAGGCGCGGGTGAAGTTTCTATACGTGTTGTGTCTAGTTCGGACAAAATAGTCGAAGTCAAACCGGGTATGCGAAGTCGTTTTGTCGAAAGTGGAGATATGATTGGTGAATTCCCTTACAGAGCTAAAGCACTTTATGCGTTTGAAGAAATCGACGGGACTGATGTTTGTTTCTTTGGTATGCACGTTCAAGAATACGGGTCCGAAGCTCCTACGCCAAACACAAGAAGAGTGTACATTGCATACTTGGACTCGGTAAATTTTTTCAGACCCAAACAGTATAGAACGTACGTGTATCATGAAATATTACTTGGTTACCTTGATTATGTCAAACAACTTGGTTATACAATGGCACATATTTGGGCTTGCCCTCCATCCGAAGGAGACGACTATATATTTCATTGCCATCCACCTGAACAAAAAATACCCAAGCCAAAAAGATTACAAGAATGGTATAAGAAAATGTTGGACAAGGGTATTATTGAACGTATTATTCTCGATTATAAAGATATACTTAAACAAGCTATTGAAGATAAATTGAGTTCTGCTGCCGAATTACCGTACTTTGAAGGTGACTTTTGGCCAAATGCGTTGGAAGATAGTATCAAAGAGCTGGACCAAGAAGAAGAACAAAAGCGAAAGCTAGCTGAAGCCGAGGAGTCTGTTGAAATGTTTGTGAGCGATGAGGTCGAAATTGGACCAGACGGTAAAAAGAAGGGGCTACAAACGAAGAAAAAATCAAACAAATCCAAATCGAGTCAGAGAAAGAGCAGTTCGAAGAAAACTATGTTACCGCAAACGAGCAGTGATCTCTCTGCTAAAATTTTTGACAACATGGACAAACATAAAGAAGTGTTCTTTGTTATTCGGTTGCATAGCGTTCAGTCTGCAGCTGCATTAGGACCAATACAAGACCCTGATCCGTTAATTAGCTGTGATTTGATGGATGGTAGAGATGCATTTTTGACAATGGCTAGAGAAAAGCATTACGAGTTTTCGTCTCTCCGAAGAGCAAAGTTCTCGTCAATGGCCATGTTGTATGAACTTCATAACCAAGGGCAAGACAAATTTGTTTATACTTGTAACAGCTGTAAATCGCACGTCGAAACTAGGTATCACTGTACGGTTTGCGATGACTTTGACCTTTGTATCACTTGCTATGAAAAAGAGAAACATCCTCACAATATGGAGAAGCTGGGTCTTGACTTGGATGACGGTTCTTCGCCTGGAGACCAGAAACAAGCTGATCCTCAAGAAGCCAGGAAATTGTCTATCCGTCGTTGTATTCTGTCGCTTGTACACGCCTGCCAATGTAGGGACGCCAATTGTCGTCTAGCAAGTTGTCAACGTATGAAGAGAGTTGTACAGCACGTTAAATTGTGCAAGGTTAAATCCAATGGTAACTGTCCAATTTGTAAACAGTACATTGCTCTATGCTTCCATCATGCTAAATACTGTCAAGAAGCCAAATGTCCAGTTTTGTTCTGTCCCAACATGAAACACAAAATCAAACAACAGCAATTGCAGCAAAGACTACAACAAGCTCAGCTATTGCGAAGAAGAATGGCTATCATGAATACAGGTACTTTAGGCACAGAGAACACCAACACCGCCCCTGTCGTTGCCTCACCACACATGTCCAACCAACCCAAAATGATACCTCATAAGGGTCCGGGCATGCCTCCAGGAAAGCAAACGCCTCCTGCGAACGTTTTACAAGTCGTAAAACAAGTACAAGAAGAAGCTGCGCGCCAACATGATAATGTGGGATATGGAAAAGGAGTTCCTCAACCACAAATGCAACGTCCACATATGCAAATAGCGCCACAAGCTCCACAAGTCAATCAGTGGGTAAATGAACCGAATTACAGTCAACAAATGATGTTGCAACAACAACAACAGCAGCAGCAGCAACAGCAACAACAACAACAACAACAAAGACAGATGAACATACAACCTCAGCAACAACAAATGATACTCTCAACACTGACCAACAATCAGCAGAACCCAATGCTTCAACAACAACAACAACAGCAGCAAGTTATGGCTCCCAGACCTCAAGGTTACCAACAAAATCCCAATCAAGTAGCGAACCAGCAATCGCTGCAACAATTAATAAGCGCGCTGCGCACAGGCAACGACAGCCAGCCTGAACAACAGCAACGCCTGAGAGAGTTGCTGAGAAGTAATCCACAGTTGTTGGCTCAATTCATCAGGAACCAGAGGCAACGGGCTGCGATGTTCCAACAACAACAACAGCAACAACAAGGCGGCAACATTGCTCCTCCAATGTATCCTCAACAGATGCAGGGCCAACAACAACCTGGAGGACCGCAAGGACCTAACCAACCACAATCGAATATGCCAAACAGAATGCACTTATAAAACGTAGAGGGGAGTAAACAAAAATTTTAGAGCTTATTTAAAAAAAAAAAAGGTGTTGTTTCTATTATATGTGTACATTTATGAATGTAAATAATGGTAGCTTAAAGTACAAAATAATAATTTTGTATAATTATTTAATCGGCCGTGTTGACTTATGACTTGTGTACATTTGTTTTGCTATTTGTTGTTGTTATGTAGTTAGGAAAAAGATTTAAGGAGGCCCTCCTTAATGTTTAATTATAAGATGCGAACATTTATAATTTCCTACTTTAGTAAAATAATATTTGTTGATTTTTCCTTCTGTACAGGAATAATGATAATAATATTATAATTGTATAATATTTTATTTACAATTTTGTACTCCTAGACATTCTGTTATTACTATTATTACAATTATATAGAAATATTATTTTTAAGGGATATATAATTTATATTTAAAAAAAAAAATGGGGCAAATGATGACTAGTAAGTCTTATCCAACTTATTTATTATTCAATTTTTTTTATACATACATAATAATTTAATCCTTAACAGCTTTTCTATAAGTTAGCCTGGTATGGCTTCTTGTTTGTCCTTAGTCTTTAAATAATGTAACTTAAGGTTTTTTTATTATCATTATTATTATTATTATTATATTATATATTATTATTATTATTATATAAGTTATATAAATTTAAAGACACTGAAGGACAATTGAGTCCAATAGAAAATATATTTATATGTATATATATATATATATAAGTATATATAAAAATATATATATATGTATAAATACATGTATGAAACCATTCTGATTAGTCGGACAATGTACGTTTATTGGTTTATTAGAAAGGATATTGTAATAAATAATTTGTGTAAGAAAAAAGAAATAAATGTTATAAATAGATGCATAAAAGAAAAATCATATACATATATTATTATTGACTTTGTAAATAAATTGAAACCATAAAATAAGATAATTATACAAATTGATTTTAATGATGGTTTGTTAAAATTATTTTTATTTAATCACTTCGTATTGCGGCTTTTGCTGAACAACGATCTGTCTGCAACAAAAGAAGAATTTCACTGGAGAGTGAATTGAAACAGTATATTTTTTAACAATTTTACATGTACAGAAAAAAAAATGGATAATTCTGACAATTGAACAGTGTAATAATAGTGTATAATATTTCCATATTTGCCTATGGGTTGTTGTTCTTCGAAAGCCGCAATATTATAATCCCTGTGTTAATTTCCTTGGTTAAATTTCTTGTATATCCTATATAAGAATGACATATTTAAATTGACTGTACAAACGAGACTAAGGTTTAAAGTTGAAGCGTTTGGACCTGGTGTATTAAGCGTCATACCAATTACCATTGTTGGAAATAAAAAAACAACTTAATATTGATGACTGTCTGGAAGCCAAAAAATATGGTAGTATGTTGTTAAAAATGTGTTCATGGTTCGTGTTGCGTTAGTTGTGTTTTTAATAAAAAAACTCGTAGTACATAACTAATTAAACTGTGTTAACCATATACTTGAAATGGATAAAAAAAGATGGTTATAACTTAGAAGATACCAAAGCCCGCCCCACCTGAAAGGAATTAAATAATTCTTAAAATATCCTCTTGATTATTATCCTAAAAAAAACCTTTGCAACGTAAAAATAGTAAGTCGTTTTTCATTTAAAAATTGTTTTTTTATTGGTAATCATCTCAGAAAAATATCGCTATACACTCTACACGTGTATAATACATATTTTCAAATAAAGCTAACTTTTAAAATGAATATATCTACTAATATCAAATTTTCGTTGTGTCAATGCTAAAATTAAAACCAATTAAATCTCTATAAATAAACCGAATACAATGTTTTAAGATTGTTATTTTTCTGTCTCGATGCCAGAATAATAATAAATACAAATAAGAACATCTGGTAATATTACAGTATATTTCAATATTGTAGTAAAATAATCATTTAACTAATGACTATAGTCTATTATTTTTTACATCGACATGTATGATAAATTACAGATACAGTTTTAAGCAATTTTCAACTCTTAATAAAATAAAATAACAAAAAAAAAAATCAACAATTTGGTCGTTGCGAACGAGTGGATTTATATTGAACGATATTAAACACACACACACACACATATGTTTTTAATCGTAACATAGTTGATCTTGTTGAATTTGCCACATTTTCGCATACTGTGTAGGGTTGTTAACGAGTTGTTGATGTGTGCCACGTTCTTCTATTTTACCGTTGCGTAAAATCAATATCTCGTGCGAGTCCCTGATGGTGGACAGCTGATGAGCAATACACACGCTGGTCTTGTCCTTTGTGGCTCTCCGTAGCGCCTTCAATATGTTCTGTAAAGCGCAATGACAATGTTGAGTTACCACTGTTACAGTAATAAAACAATTTTCTATTAACCTGTTGTGTTATGGAGTCCAAAGACGACGTGGCTTCGTCGAATATCAATATGGGACTTCCTTTGAGAATAGCTCTAGCTATCGACACACGTTGCTTTTCACCGCCGGAAATCATGAGACCTCGTTCGCCGACCTGAGTCGAATACCCTTTTGGAAGTTTCAACACCGAGTCGTGTAGTTCCGCTAGTTTGGCCGCTTCGATAACATCGTTATCTGTTTTACTCAAGTTGCCGTAATGAAGATTGTACATGATCGTGTCATGGAACAGAACTGAATCCTATGAAATAATTACTGTAACGTTATTATTTCAATCGCATATTGTGGTGTCTGTTAAAAAAACTAACCTGAGGAACAACGGCCATGCATTTTCGCAAACTGTCAATATCAATGTCCTTTATGTTTTCGCCGCCGATAAATATTTCACCCGAAATCGGTTCGACAAATCGAAACATCAATCTAATTATAGTTGACTTGCTGCAAAACATTTTTTTGTCATTAACTAAACACTATAATTAAGAATTTAAAATTTCAACTGAATACAAATCGTTTGCTAACCCACTTCCGGATCCTCCAATTATAGCAACTTTCTTGCCGGGAGGTACGTTAAACGACACATTGTCCAAGATACGTTTGCCCTGTTGATATTCAAAACTAACGTTTCGGAATTCAATCGAAGCATTTTCTTGGGTCACGCTTAACGGCACTGCATTCACTTTGCTCTGATGGAAACAACAAAATATTAATTTTAACAGCATCATATAATATTTTGTTGTTGATCATGTGTGTAGTTACAAAAAAAAAAAACACTGACAAACCTTAATTGTTGGATCGCAAGCCATAAGTGCAAACATACTCTGCATATCGAGTAATGCTTGTCGTACTTCTCGATAAACGGATCCCAAAAATCCTAGAGGCATTGCCAATTGAAAAAGCAAACCGTTTACCATTGCTAAATCGCCAATGGTCATATTACCTGTTCAATAATAATTAATCAATAAAATTCTGTCTTCCAATAAACCCAATATGTAAAAAGACTGTATTGGATTCATTGCTGTCCGTAACAAATCAAAAAAAAAAAATAATAATGTTTTTATCACTCATAAAATTACAGAAATATTTAAACGAACACAATTATACCTTCGGCTATTTGTTTGGCAGCCAGTATCATTGCTGCACTCATTGTTACACTGAAGATAGCATTTTGACCAAAATTTAAAAGCGCTAAACTAGAACTGGTTTTCAGCGATGCTGCTTCGAATTTTTGCAGTACACGATCATACCTGTCGGCTTCGTACAACTCGTTATTGAAATACTGGAAAAAATTGTATATTATTAAATAATTACATTTATTTATATTATTACATTTTATAAATTGTGTTTGTGACAAGCTAGCTACACAGTTTATAACAAAATTAAGTTAACCTGTCCTAGTCTCAACTCATACAATAAATTCTTTTATTTTAGATTATGATGAAAAATTTAATGTATAAAAACCTTGTAAAATTTACCCTTAAGTGAAAGCGAAACCTCCTATTTATTAAGGAGTTAGGTATATGCAATTTTTTTTTTATAAAATTTCAGTTTAAAGGTTAAACTGTGATGCGTAATAACTAATAATTTACAAATTACATAATATTACACTAATCATTATTATTAGTTTAGTAATTAGGACTAATTTTTGGTTGTTAATTTATTTTTTGGGCTATCACACCGTCCTTGACGACCGTTAAAATGTTTCGTTTCATCTAAACACAGCTACGCTTATTTTCTATTATTACCTAAAATATAATAATCGTAGGACCTTTTTTTTTTTTTTACAAAATTTAATTAATGACAACTTTATCTAGGTTGTCTCGGTGGCTTTCTTTTTATATTTTATTAACCCAACATTCCCAATTTATATTTTAATTCCGACATTTTTTTTTTTTTTACTGTTTTAAGTGCTTGTATTTAAGGTAAAAATGTAAGTTTTCTAAAAAAATACCGACCAAAGTAGGTTCTCAACTAGGTTGTTGAAGTTCTCCTCTTTTTAAAAATGGGAACTTTTTTTTTCTATGACTCTTTTGCTTTGACCTACACACTTTGCCATAAAACAGGTTTTTACGATTATTTAAAAAGGGTAACTATGACATCCTCTTAACATACGGCTAAATATAATATAATTTTATAGCCGATATCTTGCTATGGGTTAAAATAAAAATTACAAAGTATTAATTATTTACAGAGAAATGCAAATTAATGACCATCGAATCATGGTTGAATATTATGATGCGTTTTCTATAATTGGGATGGCCTTTGATCAAATATTATTATTTCATGTTTTTCATTTATTAAATTTAACAGCCATTTTGTAAATAATTTATTTTTGAACATTTAGATATATATATATATTATACCTAGTAAGGATTGGATAAAATGATTTGATTAAGCTATTTACAGCACTTTCGGTTAGTGGCTTTGAGATCGTTTCGTCAACTGTTCCATTATTTTTTCTCAATTTAAATTTCTACTTTTACATTGAGGTAACAATAAAATAATAGTGGTTTTATTTAAATAACAATGTATTTTCAAAGTGTAAGTGAAAAAATCATTGTTATATTAACATAGAAAAAAAAATCAAGACACGATATAAGATATGAGTATAGTTATAGATTCTGCGTAGGTATATGTTTATAATGTCCTCATAATTTATTACTGGAGTTTTTTTGCAAATTATTTCAATGTAATTTTTGTAATTTATGGTTACCTAGGTAACTTTTAATCATTAACCAAAATTAAGAATTATTATTTGAAATCACTCAATTTAAAACCTTTTTTTTATTGAAATGCCAATCAAATGAATTGCAACATAAGTTTTATTACAATCACCGATTTTTGTTTGTTATGTGATCGTACCTTTTATTTTTAAATGGTAGACGATATTAAAATAAATTTTAATTATAAAATAATAATTGTTGATGATTATATTTGCTGTACAAATACTGCTAAAAGTGTTTAACGCGTTTTTGCTTTAAAACCAAATTTTAACCTATTTTCAAACAAGAACCAAATAACACATATGTTGTTTGTGATAAGTAATTTTCTTAAATATATATAATTAAAATAAAGTTTTTTATACTACTTTCAAAACTAGCCTCAGAATTAATGTAAAATGAATAAAATATGAAATAACAAAAATTTGAATTTTGAATCTCAGGCCAGATTTGGATTCGATAAAAAGAAACTGCTAAAATATATATATATTTTAGGTTTTGATTAAAATTAAATGTGTAATTTTTTTTAAATATTTAAAAATATTGTATAATGTATAAATAGTTTATACATGATTAATTAAATAGTACATCAGAATTTAATTTTGTTAAAAAAAAAAATGCCTAACCTAACTATAAATTCTACATTAATTTTAAGAACAGTTTTGGATTCAGATAAAAATAAAATAGTAAAAAAAAACTTAATTTGTAATATATTTTAGAAAACTATTGAGTGTTACTAACTTTCGATACCCTGATCAGTTTAGGAAGGATGGAAAAGTGACGAAACCTCCCCGCGGCAATATTGGATGTGCTACAAAGCTGGGGAACGCATTTTGTACCTAATTACTTTTTTTTTTTTTAAATACAAGCACTGGTTTTACGAGAGGTGTTTTAAAGGCACAGGTTAACATTTCTCATAAAACACTTGTTATTTACCTTTACTGTTTCGTAGTTAATAAGCGAGTCCATGGCTTTATTACCGGCCTCGTTTTCTGCTTGATTCATGTAGATACGAAACTTGGTCCGCCACTGAGTGATCAACAAGGTATACGTCGTATATACAAAGACACAGCCAAAGGATAGAGCAGCAAAATCTGGTCCACATTTAAACCCCTTAAGAGTATAAACTTAAATTATTTTTTACTTTACAGTGCGATAACATTAGCAATACTATTATAAGTATAAAACTTACAAGAATGGTGCTGACTAGAGCTAATTCAAACACTGTAGGTACTATGTTAAAAACCATAGCCGTAAGTACAAAGTTTATTCCTCGACTCCCTCGATCTATGACCTATAAATTAATGGTGTTTTCATTTAAATTATATTTCTCGTTAATATACACGAAAAGATTACCTTGGAGAGAGCGCCAGTTTGCTTGGATAAATGAAAACTAAGATCCAAATTGTGGAGATGTAAAAAAACGTTTCGGGCAATTTTCCTAATCGACTGTTGGGCAACACTTGCAAACACAGCGTTACGCAATTCATTCATACCGGCAGCAGCAGCTCTACATACTCCATCTTAAATGTTTTGAATATGAATTATTGTTAAATATGCAAACAAAAGTGTTAAATCAAACGTTTCGTAATAGATCTAGCAGAAGTAGTTTACTAGTGTATTTTTAAAAACTTACTCGTACTCACATGATATCAGCAGTGTTGTAACTACAGTTAAAACGGTTTCGGGTGCCGAATCCATTGTCAATAATGCTTCCCCCGCAGGACCCACTTTAACATTTAATTCATCCATTGCGTACTTAAGTAGGAACGGTACCGATACATTTAACACTTTAGCAGTAGCCAACAAACCCAAAGACAAAGTTACACGTTTTCGAATCGCTGAATCGTTCTAAAATTGAATCATTCTCTTACAATAGTTAAACTTAAACAACATTCTAAGGAGAACAACATTATAGAATCACATTTTACCTTAGGCCAAATATATTGCATCATACCGAGTATCATTTCTTTGCCAGTTATAGATTTTGCATCTATTACAGGCAAGCTTTCTTTAATATGTGAACCTCCAATATGGTACTTTGTCGTAGTCGGCGAAGTCGTTTTAGGTACATGTGCATTTTTTTGACGGTTGTTAAAAGCATTGTTGCAATTAACTAGACAAGTTGAAAAGGCCTAAACATATCAATACACACTTTTCAGTATAGTTTAAAAAAAATATATCCTTAATAAAGCAAAGTTTGTCTAATAATGTTTCAAAACATAATAATATAGGTTGTAAAAATAGCTTATGCTATTGTTTAAAAAAAAAAGCTGACACATTACATTTGTTTAGGGTAAAATATTGTCTTATTAATTAAAAGTCTCAGTGATTAGGCAACAACAACAATTTACTTTATATTATTAAATATCAACAACAACGATTTCAATTTGAATCATTTTTAAGTCTTAAAAAACTTAATTACAAAATATCAGTCAAAATGTTATAAAAAAAAAATATCCTACAATTATTTATAAAAAGAAAAAAGCTATTACATCTAACTTAGAGAGTGTAAACATTTTTCGAGTAGCCTCCGATTCTCCTTCACCAAATCCACAGCGATCGCATAACAAGCCAACTTTTTCATCTGCATGGTTTTTAAAGTTATTGACATATTCTTTTCCAATTGAATAGTCTCTTCTAATTTGGTTTCAATGACAGCAGCTCCTACTTTAGATACAGCTTCGATTTCGCTTTGATCAAATAAATTAGCAAACACTCGTTTTTTTAGTTCTTCGTCATTCATCCGATCCGAATAAATTAACGAAAACAATAATACTCGCGTTGACCAAGACAGACCTTCTGACGTACAGCTATGTCCTTTTAATAAACCAAACGTCCTCAGCTTTTCCATTTGATGTTTATTCAAACATTTACCAGTTTTGGAAATTATGTCTTCAGCTAATAAGCATAATGAATCTTGAGGATTAGACGGAACTATGAATCCGTATTCTAAAAACAACTTGGTATTAGAGTGAGGGCCATAGTTTATGAACACCTCTGAATGTTTGTTATACAACTTTTCAGTAACAATAGTATACGTTCCATTTTGACGATTTACTGTGGCTCGAACGCAAGCCATAGGAGAATGATTGAACATGTCTATATACGGCGTAAGAGCAAGATTATTTGTGTCAAACAATTTTATGTTATTTTTCAAGCTACAGTCGGGGCTTATGTAAACAGCTCTCGTGTTTACAATCGACCAAGCCCATTTGTACAGCTCAAAGGTATAAATATTTTTAAAAGTTTCTGTACAATGTGAGCACACAAATGATGACATTTCAATCACGATTTGATTGAATGTATTTAGCATTGTATTCTGATGGTCAACAATTTGCTCGGTTATATCTAGTGGTAAATGTTCAGTAGTACAGTAAGCAGCGTTGGTCATAGTTTTGGGTAAAGACTGAATGTAGTTGTACCAAAACGACTCGGACCCTTTGTGCCGTTCAAACATTAAATAAGTGGCCAACACTTGCTGCGTTTTGTATTTGGTGGTAAAATGTTTGCCGATTGGAGACACGGACACTGAATCGACAGTGATAACTAACGAGCCCGGGACGATGGCTAACGGTTGTCCCACGCCAATGTGTTGTGCAGCCATAATTCCACGTCCAGTATCGGCAAAACACGCTGGGGCCAATCGGCAAGTCGGTCTCCATCCGTGCGACTTCATCCAAGTGGTCAGCGCGACAAAGTCTAACTGGTAGCTGGTAACAGGATGACAGGATGAATACTTTCGGCGACGGCGACGGCGTGCTGTTCGGCCCATTGGTGCAGAGAGAATCGGTGGCAACCAGACTGAAGACTTTACTCAAAAGGCAAAACAACTCACCTTATAACGACCGTTCAAAAGAATAATGCCTCTGCACAATGGCGGTCGACTAATTACAATTGACATACTTCAAGAGCACAGTAGAAACGACAAAAAACAAAACTCAAACCTCACACTCGTCCACCATACATTGTTGTTTTTTTGGTTCAAAAGTGGCAAGTGGCAAGTGACTTTTTTCGTCTTTTATCAGTACCGAACTCTTAGACCATAGTTCATAATTATTATTATCACAAGTCATAACAATTATTGGTTGTTCTGCCTTTTGATACAGACAAGAAATTATTTTTGACATGTACAGTTAGCAATCTAGTTTATTATATATATCTATGGTTCCAATGAACATTTGTTCCAATCACCTTATTTTCCGCTAAACAGTTATGCCAACGGACGTTTTGTCCAAATTGTAATTGTTCCAATATACATTTGGCCCACGATCATTTTTTTCCAAATGAGTTTGCTCCACAATACATTTGTTCCAACAAACAAAAATTAAATTCATCCTATAATATTTTAGAACAAATGGTAAATGGAAAAAATGTTTATGGGATCAAAACATTTTTGGTTTAAAAAAAAAACGGCTTATCATTTTATAAATTCTTATCATTTTATATTTATATAATATAGGTGTTATAAGTATTGGATATTAATTATTAACATGAATATGTTACAACAATATTCTTAGCATAATAGATTATTACTAGCCATGCTAGTTACGTTAGGTGTCTATATGTAGATATTACTCACTTTAAATAATATGATATGAATGATGTCTATGATACATGCATTTATTTTCCAATATACCTACGAATTTCTTATTGTTATTAACTATAATAATGTTGAACGCATTGAACATTACATATTAATTCCTAGAATTAAATTTCTGAATGCTTAAATAAAGATCCGTGGTAACCAAATGTGGATCACTACCTTTTGTTCTACACATTTTTTCTTCCGCAAAACATTTGTTCCAAATAACAATTATTCCATGCATCTGATCTCCCAATAAACTCTTGTCCCATCGAAGAAAAAATTTGTGAAACAATTATTACCCACCCGTGTACCATAGATCATGGATCAGCTGTGATCCTAGTATCATCACCCGATTATCATATGATTTTTTGTACTCCAAGAAAATATTATTCTTTCTCCACGACTGATAATGTGATAAAGAAATAAAAGATAACGCAACACATCTAACAAGCTAAAGTTGTTAAGTTTTTAATGCAGACCGTTTAATAGTTATTAATTATTATGATTAGTTAAACACTGGACGTTATTGATAAATGTCAAATAATAATATTATACTGGTTTGGTTTCTGACAACAGCTAGAATTAATGTTCCTACTTTTTCTCAAATTTCTAGTATACGTTCATAGAGTGTGCAATATAAATTATATTAGTTGCAAAACAGTCAACTTACAAACATTTTAGTACTATTGAATCTCATCCAAAGGCTGTGTAATATGGATTCCATTATATTATTTTAAATATAAGCCATCATTACTGTATTTTGTACTGAAGTACATACTGAATTAGTGTTAAACTGAAAAACCCTATTAAAATGATTGTCCAAACAGTTGGATTTAAAGTGTTTTCTTCAATCTTGGTGTTAAGTAAGTTATATTTGAACATTTTACTTAATAACATTAACTAGATAAACCTAAGGGTATACCCTTTTTTATATTATTACCAGATAAATAACTCCCAAAGACAATTATATTTGATCAAAAAAAAAATCAATTTTTTTTTTATTATTTAGAGGTTATAAAATAAGTATAATAATGTAAATATTCATAATACCCAATACTATTTTATATATTGTTTTAGCAAGCATAACTTTGGTGCAGAATGTCTATTCATCAAGAGTATTAGAAATGAATGATCGGTAATAAAATTAATTTTTTGGTAATTTTTAGGTAATTTATATTTCATACTTTTTTTTAGGTTTTTAGAAGTCAAGGATGAAGGAAACTGGTTTATTATGGTAATTATAACTAGTATTTTTTTGCTCTTGACCATTTATTACTTGATTCTCTACACTAGAATATTTAATTTTCCGAAATGCTACAATTAATAAATATCATTCTGGTTTATTTGATTAATGGCTTTCATATCAGAAAATTTTTGGAAAAGCTACTGGGAAAGATCCTAGAATTTAATTTATGTTTTTCAAAAGTATTGTTGCTTAATTTATAAATAATTGTCTACTATTTAAGCTTAAAAATTATATTGTTTTACACAATAGGAAAAAATGCTCATTGATTGTATTTAAACCATGGTTAAATGCAAACTTTACATAAACTCACTAATTGACTCGTTACAGTTGTCTTTGTAATTAAATGGCTTGCTAAACAGCACACTTTACAAAAAAAATGTATCATACCTTTTAGAGTAGTTCTAGAGTTTTTTTCTACAAAGCACATTGGACTTTCAAAATGTAATTTTTGGACGCCATAATAGTACTAAATATAACTAATTAAAAAAAAATGATATCTTATTTCTAAATTCAAGAAGTCTTAATGTTACTAACAAAAAAAAAAATATGCATAACAAAACCAAAACATCCAACGAGGTGTCAATGGTTTTCCTCTAGCCGTGTTCTCTGATTAATTAGGTATAAATTGTTGTTAAAAAAATTATACCCTGAAGTTAATACAAATTAGTTGACTTTGTAATGAAAACATTTGTTTGTTTGAAATTAATTTCATCAGTTTAATTTTTACTTTTTTTTAATATTATGTTTCCTTTATAGTTTTATGCACCGTGGTGTGGCCATTGTAAGCGACTAGAACCTATATGGCTCCTCGTCGCTCAAGCTTTACACAACACTGACATCAGGGTCGGTCGTATAGATTGTACGAGGTACAAAGGAGTGGTATCGGAGTTTGGACTAAGAGCTTACCCTACAATACTCTTGTATGTAAAACTATTTTTTTTTTGTTAATTTTAAAAACTTATCATTTTTTTTTTTTATCATTTAAGTATTAAAGGGAACGAAGGAAGGTATAATTTTGATGGTGAACGATCAACAGAAGAATTGGTTCATTTTGCTAAACGTATGGTTAGACCACCAGTACAAGAAGTTACTGATAGTAGCGATATTGAAATGCTGAAACAATCACAGAAACACTTTTTCATGTTTATAGGTGATAGCAAAGGACACTTTTGGGTATTTAATATTTGTTTAAATTTATAAATGATTAATTTTTTCCATATAAATAATTTAAAACTAAATTTACTTTTTCAGGATCTCTATTACGACTTGGCAAAACAGTTCCAACCGCATTCGTATTTCTATATTACTTCTGAAAATAAGGGAAAACAGGTAATATATTTCAATATAATTACACAAAGTAAAACACATTTTATTAACGGCATAGTAATCTGTCGCTTACGTCATCTTCCTTACATATTATATTTGTGGAAAAATTAAACATCTTAAGGCTAAGAAATAATTTGTATGTTGAATCTTAAATATTGTCTAATAGTTATTTATGTTTTCGAAATTTTAATTTTAACATAATTATACATATTTTTAAGCACTTTTTATTCGGAGAGGCTCCTACAGTGGTCGTGTTTAAAGAAGACCAACATTATCCATTTAATGGTAATTCACTATTACATCTCTTATCTCTTTAATATATTTATACCCGGATACTATTTAACTATTATGATTATCTTTCAGCTAAAGAATGGGATATGGACGTCAACGCGAGTCTAACTCGTTGGGTTAATACCGAACGATTTAATACATTTGTTAAAGTAACTCGATCGAATATTCACCAAGTTTTTGAAACAAACAAGTATTTAGTTTTAGCCATTGTAGAAGAAAGCAAAAGACCAAGGGTGCCTTTAGACCACTCGCAGTTAGTAAATTATTTCTATTCATCTAACTATTATTTAATTGAAACCAAAAAGTTATTATTTTGTATTTTATTTGTACTTTGTAGATTTTTAAAAATGGTGGAATCAGTCATTGTCCAAAATAGAGATCGGTTTCATCGGTAATCCACTGCACATAATGATTGAATTGACTAGCGACTTGAATTTTAACTCTAATTATTATTCTATATTTTAGTGATTTTCAATTTGGCTGGATCGGTTCCCCGGAGTTTGCAAATGCAATTACGTTAAGTGAAGTTCCTGTTCCTTCTCTGATCATATTCAATTCTACAACAAGACATCATCATTTCCCCGACGAACAACCATATGAGTTAACGCCAGAATCGATCACCATATTTCTTGAAGCTGTCCGAAATCAATCAGTAAAGGTTAGTATTTTAGCTTCAATGCGTAGCTGAGAAGGTATTGTTTTTACAAAAATGTGTTTTTATATTATACATTTTTTTTTTGTTTCTGGACCCACAATATCTTTTAGACCGCTGAATAGATTTCTTTATTTAGCAAGTCTATAAATCAGAAATTGTTCTTAAAAGGTCCTTTATTGGGCCAAAAATTAAAAAATGTCACCCCTCCCCTTTCAAAGTCGAGAAAAACACCCAAAAAATGTTTATGGTATGTTCTTTAGACATAGTACTAACCATTAACGTTGAAAAACCAACAAAATATCAAAAACCCTTACTCTTAAAAGGAGTGGAAACTTTTTCTTTTAGGTGAAATTTTAGAACGAAAAAATATACCAATGGTAGATCTAGAATCAGGTTATAACATATACAATTTTCTCAAGAATCAGTACTTTTTTTTTTATTAAGGAAAAACCAAAAAATAAAATGGAAAAATTACAATTTGACCATTGTAAATTTCTAGATTGCTATGTGTGAGTGAATCATACAGTTAACATGTATTCAAAAATATTTATATGATATTATTAATCCTGATATATGGGTAACAAAGACAATACGTTTTTACAAATAGATAGTCAACCCTAATACTAAATATACATTTGTTAATACAATTATGTCATTACAATACTTTTATCAATATTTTTCATTACTGTTTCTTAATATGACTAAAATACATTTATACAAAAACAGACTACTATTCTAAAATGTCTACATTTTTAGACATATGGAGGAAGTGGATTTTTTATACAAGTGTATAGAATGTATTATGAAACCAAAACGTCGTTGGTGAATATTTGGACTGGAAATCCTGCAGTTGCCTGTGTTCTGTTTGGATTACCAATGATATTTTTGCTATTGATTATTTATTCAACGTGTTGCACGGACATTATGGATGCTAGCGAAGAGGATGAAGATGACGGTATGTAAAAATTCTATAATTGTTTGTCTGTAAATACATAAGTAAAAATAAAAATGTTAGGTACTTTTTTGATGCACATATATTCAGGATATGTAAAATTGCTACTTTACAACAAATTCTACCTTTGAATCTATTCCGCACAATATTTGTAATTCCATATTATTTATTACACAGCACCATTAGGGTCGCTAAAAAATACTAAAACAATAAATTCTACAAATGGGAGACGAATGAAAACTCCAAAATCTCACTAAACAACAAGATACTAATTCTGAAAACCGTCATAGCCGCATATAGGATTTATTTTTTGCATCCTTGGGCACTTATTAATGGCTTCATTAGATTATATTCTATTATTTATACTTTGATCACTTTTGAGAGAAAATTGTGGAATTTAGGAATTTAAGTTATCATTTTTGTTAGAGGCACCTTTGCTAGTCATACATATAAAATAGCATATATTACAGCTGGCTGATCTAACATTTACCCTAAGAGACATATAGCCATTTCTTCTCCCCCCCCCCCCCAACACACACAAATAAGATTGACAAACTGCAACTTACTTTTTATTTTCAGATGAAAATCACGAAAAGAAAGACTAAATGGGTTGATTAATCTTTCGAGCAATTATTTTTCTTCAAAATGAACTGAAAATATTGAGGATCTTGAAAAGGAAAATATACATATTAAAAACATGTTATGTATGTATAATATGTTAATTTTTCGACTTCAGAAGTATTTATCTGATATAAGTTCACAAAGTCGTCTTCAACGTGGTTGTGTAGTAATATTTAACAAAATATGTTACGTTAGAAGGATTATATTATACATTATTATAGTATAACATCATTGAAGTTATCGATACCTGAATTAAATCAAGTCATGTATAACTGTAGAAAATTGCTGTTTATTGTAGCATATGTTATTAGCCATTAAGTTTGTAATTGATGATTTCAATTCAAATTTTTAGTTATTAGATAAAATATTAGTACAATATTATTATAAATCGCTTTTTGATTAATGTGTGTGTCATAGTATGGTTATTTATTATATTGAGGGTCTTCAATGAAAAAAAAATGTATGATTTTAAATACAATTGGA
Source organism: Adelges cooleyi (assembly GCF_023614345.1). Classification (NCBI taxonomy): domain Eukaryota; kingdom Metazoa; phylum Arthropoda; class Insecta; order Hemiptera; family Adelgidae; genus Adelges; species Adelges cooleyi. The sequence continues at coordinate 14,440,693 of NW_026096053.1, read as the reverse complement.
TTTAATATATATATTAAACTTTTGTTTTTATTTATTTGACTATTATTAATAGTCATTGACTATTTGTGTAACTTATGTTTAACAAATTGTGACCTGCAGTCTGCTATTTATGTAATGGTGCAAATAATAGAACCATTATATTATAGTTGTTAAAATACATACTCGATTTATTGCCTTAATAAATTATGTCATGTGCAACTCAGATAGGAGCCTAGAAAAACGAGTAAAATATTTATAATGAGGTCGACAAACATAATTTGTAAAACTAGTAGGTAAATTTAAACAATGATGTATGAGAACACTTTAAAATGTAAAAATCGTAATTTATCAAGCATAAAATATGTTTAATATAAAAAAAAAACCAAGTTATTATTATTATGGTATAGTCGTGAATCTTTCATCAAAGCCTATGAATGTAGATTTTAATGGAAAACCAAATAGAACTCGAAAATATCTATACGTTTTGTGATCAATAGCACAATGTTATCAAACATCAAATCATTGAATCCACATTCGAGTTAGGAACATAGTCGACTTCTCATATCACAAACTTAACTGAATAAACATAATTTTGCCCAAACACTACAGAATTATTGATCTATTAATGTCCAACTCTGCTCAGTGTTTCTTGGACAATAAAGTGTATTATATTATATTGGTTAAAAAAAAAAACAATTTTTCTTTTTATAAACTGACAAAATGTTGGGGGTTGGTAAAAATAAAATAAAAATAAAGGATGAAATAGTATACAATTTAAAATTCTAATAATTAACAATGTAAACATTTGATCGTGCACGAGCCATAAACGGTTGACGGATGCATATTATGCGTTATTTCATTTACAGTGCCCCGCGTTTAGTGTACGAGCCGTGTTTGTTATAGCATTTCCAATAAGGGCTGCAAAGCGGTGACGTCCCGTGCGGCCCTCTTGGCCAACAGCCTGTCCAGTTCTTTTTTGTGATAGTACAACACGAAATCTTTGGGCTGCACGCCTTTGAACACTTCCACCACGCTGGGCTTGAGATTGTAGAAAAACAAAGCCTGTCCCCGGTTGGAAAAGTCTTGCGACAGCATTTCGATCACCTTGGCCGCTGTGAAGTCGGCGCCGTACACGTGAGAACAATCTATGACCACGGGCATGTCCCGTTTTAGGCTGTGTTTGGTGACCAGGTTGCGCACGTAGTCGGCGGACGGAAACACCAGACACCGATCGGGTGTCAACATGAGATACTTGACACCCGCGCGGCTGTTGTGTATCTGTATGGATATTTTCGGTCTGGCTGCGTGGTAAAGTATGGACATCAGGTTGAGTCCAATACCGACTAGTACACCGATTTCCAACGGTAGGAGCAGGCAGGCGACGAAAGTGGACAAGCCGGGTATGAGGTCGCTTTTCTTCGACCGATAGATTGGCTTGACCACACGCACCTCGACCATGAACACCACGGCGGCTATGATGACCGCGGCCATTGAACTCTTCGGTATGTAATAAAAGTTTGGCGTTAGGAACTGTAGGGCCACTGCCACCAGTAGGGCGGTATAAAGGCCGCCTAAGGGGGTGCGCACGCCGCTGGCGTTGTTTACGGCGCTCCTGCTGAACGAGCCGCCGCCGGGGAAACTGTGCACGAACGCGTTGCCGATGTTGCACAAGCCGATGGCCAACAGCTCTTGCGTGGCGTCAACCGTCTTGCCGTTGGCGAACGCCTTGCAAATCGATATGCTCTCGAGCAGACCGATCAGCGGCAGCACGACGATTCCCGAGCCCATTGTCGACACCATTTCCACGAAACCTACCGTCCCATTGCCGTTCTGCACGGAAAACTTGGGCACGTCGAAGTCGGGCAGGCCCGCGGGTATGTCGCCAATGATCTTGTACGACGGAACAGTCGACTCGTCCAGCGAAATGATGTGCACGTAACTCAGTGCGGTGCAGCCGACCACAATAATCGAATTTCTGAACGATCCCACTAGCCACAAAATCCTGTTGACGAATTTGTGTTTACAAGTTTGCCGTTCCGGTTCGGCGGGTCCGATGCGCGTTTCCGCTACGATCCTCAACGCCAGCAACAGAGCGATACAACCGAACCCGATGGCCGCGTCAGCGGTGCTCGCGTTGTGTATGTCCTTGTAGAGCGACACGACCATTTCGAACAACGTAGTACCAGTGGCCTTGATGCCGACCAGATCTTTGATCTGAGACGTGATGATCAACAGCGCTACGGCGGACGTGAACCCCGACGACACGGGGCCCGACACGAAGTCGATGAGTATGCCCAGGCCGCAAGCGGCCATGGACAGCTGTATGACACCGGTCAGGAAACACAACAGTGTGGCATACACTGGGCCGTGTCCGTGCAGCGTGTTGTAAGTCATCAAGGCCACAATGGCCGTGGGGCCCATTGGGACGTCTTTGCAGCTTCCAAAGAAGGTGTAGACGAGCGCGCCCAAGAACGACCCGTAAAGACCGAACTGCGGCGGTAAACCGGCCAACCCGGCGTACGCCATCGACTGCGGTATGACGGTCAATCCGACCGTCACGCCGGACACCATGTCGCCCAGAGCGTCTTCCGCCGTGTACCGCGGCAGCCATTCCAGGATGGGCAGTCGCCGTCGAATGTTCTTCAGCGCCACAGTGCTACGCATTTTGTGCTTCAGCCACGGCCGGATCTCCTGTATCGTCTCAATGGTGCTCATCTTACGGTCGCCGTCGATCTCGTCCACCAATATGAAGTCATCGCTGCCCACCGTGCATTGGCCCACGGTGTCGTAGCTGTCTACCGACGTTTGTTTTGTAGTAGGCATTGTGGCAATGCGTTCACGATTTTACATTGCTCGATCCAGAATTAATTCAGTTACAACGTTCTACCTATAAGCACACAAACGTATAATACAATATTATGTTCGGTTTTCAGTTTTGCGATTAGTAGAAAATACCAACAGAAAGAGATACTCTGTCCAAGCCATTTGTCTTTAAATAATAATTAACACGTTTATATGAATCATAGTACAAGACAACAACCAAAATATTTACCTATTATTAACTTTTATAGTAATTGAATTAAAATCAAGAATAACAGTGACCAAGAACAGTAATCAAACAGTTAAATAGGCGTAGTTGTGATTACGCAAGTTTCTATATGTGAAGTAAATCGTTACACAAAGCTGTGTATGTATGTTTATTAATGGTTAACTATTGGCAGCGCTTCAGAAATTAGCCAGATGATAATCCACGGGCGAGTGCTTAATTATTAATAATTTATGATTAACGTTGAAAGTCATAAGTCGAGTAAGTCTAGAGAGATCTCAAAATTATAAACATTATGATAACATCAAGATAATTTTATTTTGGGTTAATATACTTTGTATTCTTGTGCTTCTCTAGGGAGGATAGAGGAGGTAAAATCCTCCCATTTTCCATGTATTTAAGGTTTTTGTTTTATTTTTTAGTAAATAATTATAGTTATTATTTATGTAGTCGTAACATTAATCGGAATCGCCCTCAGATAGTTTTTTAGGCAATTTTTTATGCAAGCCATTAATATTTGCTCAAAAACGCATTATATTTTTCTTCGAATCCTTTAGTCTTTCCGTTTGAGCGGGAAATTGTTATTTATTAAAAAATATACCCAATTATTGACATTTTCATTAAAATAGGTAAAATATAGCACACAATCGTAGAAGTGAAATTTCCCTAAAACTATACGACTTCAAAGATATTTCAAAAAAATGTATCTCATTAAGATTTCATACTCAAAAACTATTTTGCCAAAATTGTATTTACAAGAAAATATATTTGAAATCATAATAAAAAGGTATATTTTTAAATAAATTACAACTCTCGATCGAATGGACCATTAAGAAATTTAAATAAAAATATCAACAAATTAAAGTAATTTTTTATCATTTTTAAACCGAACTAAAACATGTAGAGTGTGGTGTTCCAGCACGAATAGTCAAATTTGTCAAAAAAATATTGCAAATAACTATTACACCCTTATTAAATTACATTTTTTTAATATATACTCCCCTTTTGGATGTTGTCCGGACTCTGGATACGCTATTGCGACAAATCCAAGGTTAATCATCGAATATAATTAATAGTGATGAATGATGTTATAAATCTACTTATATAGGTACATAATATTACAATAAATGTCTTTTAAATCCGCTATTGTCTTGTATTTTTAATTTAAAATCCAATTATATTATACTATAACGTAGATAGACATTGCGTTTATTATTAATTTTGCTCTAACAAAATTGAAAACATTAAATATTATACTAATTGCAGCATGACGTTGGTATAACGTATTTTAACAATAGAAACGTTAATCTATTTGTGAAATTATTATACGGTTCTTCTTTTAAAGTAACAATAAGACTTGACTATTTTTTTCAATCAACGGTGAATAATTAATTCACATCTTGCGTGTGAAATCTATGTAAATTTTTTTTTTTCATTTTTGTAACGAGAATAATTTTTTGGTCCCAGACTGACTTCGCTCATTTAACGTGGCGCGGTTTTTTTTTCAAAAAAAGGTTGTGTAAATGCCCCCGTTAGACTTCGAAGGTTAAAAATACAACAATAGAGCTAATCTGTTGGTCAAACAACTACTACAATATAATCAGAAAGATGATTTTCAAAATTAATGACGTTACCTTTAAAAAAAGAGCCTTTAACAATAGGAAAAATATTGGTTCTTTTAACGCCCTACACTAGTTTACACTTAATATTAGGTATTGCAATTTTCAAGTTTTTCTTTTTAAAAAAACATTTTTGTTTATGCTATATTACAATATTATAAAATTTATAAATATTTACCTTTTAAGTATTTTCCAAAGCCTTACAATCTTTTAAAATTTCAATTATTTCTTGCTTTGAATTTGACACTTTGAATTAAATTAAGAATTATATAATGAAAATGTCGACTGGTATAAAACCAGTTTTGAATAAATAGTTTTAAAGTTATTAAAGCTTATAATTTAGGATAGGGGGAAGGGCAGAGTGTGAAGTTATTTTCAACCACTATTTTTTAGCAAATTATTTTTTTATATAAAAAGTTAATGAAATATACACGTTACCGTTGAAGTTTTAAAAACGATAAGGCTCTGTAAAATACAATAAAAGATAAACATTTGATAAGTATAAAATATTAAACAAAATAAACAAATATAATATGTTAAACAATAATGTTTTTAAAAATAAAAACCAAAAATGTGTAATAATTGTTATGAGTTTACTAGTGTAGGCCGTTAAAATAATCATCCGATAATAAAACACAGGGGACAATAATCACAATATTATCGGATAGAAAATTCAAAACAATAGCTTAATTCAAAAATATTGTAAGAAATGAACGACGAGCGTTTAAACAATTTTCTTTTACATTTCTTTGTAGAATTTTTGTACGCCTTCTAGCAGTCGAAATGTAGGCTATTTTTTTATTTACGTTTTTGCAACGATAAAAAATCAAACACATAAACAGTAAACAACAACATATTGGCTAAAAGTGTAGGTATTTACAACAATATGCGAATGAAGCCATCGCATAAATATAGCGTGGGATTATATGCACACAAGGCATGCAATTTGGTAATTTAAAATTATGTGTATACGTACTATTTATATGCATCTTACTCACTTTAAGTTGAAAAAACGTTTCGCAAACACAAAAAACCGCACGGCACAATTTTCAGTGCAAACAAACATATGAACACTGTCATTACCGGACCTCGGCAATGGAAAATGGCAATGTTGTGTGCTGTTTGTTCATATGCTTAGCACTTAGTTATTCTGACTCCCCTCCACCGCCGGTAGGTAATAATCTAAAAAGTTCAACCCGGCTAGGCCACTGTCAACGGTCACAATATTGCAACCAAAACTCAAAAGGGATACATACCAATATTAGTATCTACTGGGGAAAAACATTTATCAGTTTAATCATTATTAGGTAAATGGGTAGATATTCGAATACGTGCAAAAAACTAAAATTTTAGTGAACTTATACAATTAATCACTTTTTTTAATTACTAATCAGGTATAGGCAATTGTTTTATTATCATCTACAACTATGAAACGGTTTTGTTAAAACGACCAAACTAAAAGCGCATTATTTATTACATACAATAGTAAAACGTGAATAAAAAATACATTATTTAAAATAATTATACATCTAATTATCTTGTTGCATATTGTTGCATCTTGTAACATACTTGTTTAAAAAAACTTTAATAATTTATTTAAAAATGTATTAGTGTACAAAATAAAAAATGATGTTTAGTTGCATCCATACAGGTATATATATATATATCTAAAAGACAAATGCAATTGCATTGATGAACAGTTAAAAATAGAATAATTATATCTGACCTTACTTTTTTTGCTCATTTAAAATGTCATGTGCCATGCGATCATGGATAAACACAAAATTAAAAAAACGCCATATCATTATAGAATACTTGCCAATATTTAGTCTTAACTTTTTGTTTATACTTACATAAATTAATGACCCCTTTCAACAGTTAGAATTCACATCAATGCCTGCAGTAATGTTATACTAACGTTTTGTTATCATTAAATCATTTAATAATAATATTATTATTGTGATTGGCTTTTAGTCAACAAATTGTCAACGATTATTTTCAGTGATGTTTTTTTATTGGCATCGAACAAAAGTAATTATTATAAACGCATTGGTTAAAGTACATAAATACTCGTATAATTTTGCTAAAATAAAAAAAAATGTGAATGGTTATCAAAATCAATAAAACAAATTAAAATAGTATGTTTCAATGTAGGTATATTATCAAATATATATTTCAATCAATCTGTATTTAAAAAATAAGATCATTTACTATGAGGAACTTCACAACTTTAGATTAAACTGTATTTTTAAACAATCAAAAATGTACTAAAAAAAAATCTTTTTTTTGTTTGTTTCAAACAAATATTTGTAGCTGCGTTTGAAAACATTTAAAACGTATACTAATAACCACCCCATACAATTTTTAATCAAGTTTGAATATGATTTTACATTCCTTGGAACTATCTGATTTTTATTATCTAAGTAAAAAACGGAGCAATTAGCAAATGCAAAATAATTTTCAAAAATAACCAACAATTTGTAAATTTGTATTCAACTGTGTAACTTATATAGCATAATAGCTTATCATAGTTTTGTGTAAATTAGCCAATTTTTAAGAGTAATGTGTAGGCAATATTACATGCGAGTAAAATATCAAGTAAACGATAATTGATAATTTAATTAGTGTTAATTCCATTTTTAGTATAACTGCATACCTGGGGTGAATTTACTCTCATAAGTGTGGATATTACATCTATTAGTGTCTCTACTCGATTTTACCTCTAAGAAAAAGTGTTAGTGTGACGATAACAAATTTGAACTAATTATTAGCTAGTAAGTATATAGGTAAGTTAATAAGTATGCGTTTATTTAATATATTAATAATAAGATAGCACCGATCAGTCTGAAATAAAATGTTTACTATAAATCGTTGTGAGCTTAATTCATTAGGTACCTATTCTATCAGATGCTTGACACCGTTCAACGTAGCGTATAATAATAGTATCACTGGGTATTTACTAAAAAGGACATTGACAAGTAAGGTTTTTTCATGTATGTACACAGTATGACCTCAAGTTAGATACTTAATAATTACAATTAGCTATGGACAGTTAATTGTTGCTTTACCGATTTTGATAAACCTTGGAAGTCTGCGACATTTAATATAGTTATTACAGATATTACTAGGTACAGTAAATGTAAAATTTCAACAATAGTAAATAATTGTGGATGGGCCAATGGATATATGTATATAACGAATACTGCATTTGCACTTTTCATAGTATATATTTATATATGTATATATTTATCTTGAAATTTAATTAAATTTGTAAACATTGTAATTTGAGGATGAATGCTTGCTTATCAAAATCGTACATTATAAACTTAATGACATTCATCATTCATATTAACGTGAGTGTGATGCTCGGTAAAGATACAGACACGCACATCGTTGGACAGGTTGGAATACATAGCCAGTTAACCTTGTTTTACACGACTCGCAATTAACTGATTGAGAGTACATCATTTTATAGTTATAGGTACGTACCTAAATCATTGTGAAGCTTAGAAAACAAAAGTTACTATAAGTAAACGTGTATACGCATTTATTACACTGTAAAAAGTAATAAATAAAGTGTATATTTTTATATTTTCTTGTGGAAAAACTGCTTATAATTTACAATTGTACTGTAAACAATTATATTGTTAGGTGACTGAAAGTAAAAAGCCTAAATATTGACAGTTTATGGTATTTTGTATAAAATATATTAAAATTAACTATTCAAGTGAAATATTTTATATTATGTTTTTACAAAATAAAAAATAAAAATATTGTTTTTGACGTTTTTAAATATTATTACATACATAAATAGTTTGTTGATATTGATTAGGTACATCGTAATTTGTGAAACAAAGTTTCGCTTTTTATTTGGAAGAAAAACCAATATGTTCCTAGTAATTGGAGTCTGGGGAGCTCAGTAGAAGTCTCCTACTAGACTCCTTAATAGGACCAAAAATATCGTCGGTCCTCGGATATAATATTATGTACTACCGGGGCCATAGCAAGAAAGGCACCTTTCGCCCATTCCCCGGGCGCAACATTTGAAGGGGCACACAAATTAAGAAATTAGAAAAATATAGAAAATCGTTATCTATTAACAAAAATCTAGCCTAGACTAAAAGACGGAACTAAAAGGAGCATTTTTACATTTTACCCCGGCGTAAATAATGGTTGCTACGGTCCTGCCTAATATATTATTATTCTGAGTCCTCCACGAAACCCATTCGAGATTCTTAAATAATCACTGAATAACTCAATTCTAGTTTTCGATTGATTTCAACATTATTTTTATAAAAGATTTAGACGATGTTTAATTATAATATCGGATATTATAAGATTCAATATTAAATTTCAAATTATTAAAAAATGGCTGTTAAGCGGGCGGTTTTTAAGGAGTTTTATATAGGCAACATTTACAAAAAGTGGTTTTTTAATCAATTTCAACCAGATTAATTTTTTTCAGGTTAATTTGTGTAAGCTTTAGGGTATTATATTTTTAAAACTTATACATTTTTTTCTATGAGTTAAAGCCATTTAGGTGGTACAAGAAATCAGTAAGATCTAAAAGCCTGATAAAATTATGATTACGCCTACTTATATAATAAAATGATCGGTTTTTAATTCTCTAAACATTATTTATCTCAAACGGCCTTTTTTCCAGTTTATTATGATAGTCGTTTTTTTAATTACTGTTTTATTTATTTATAAAAGGCAAGGAACTGTTTTGTCTAGATTTCCATGGAGTCGAGCATCATTTGGCAAATGAAGATCCGTGCACATTTATGACATTCATTGTCTTATATTTTCCAAAAAAAAACTACCAATTATTTATTCTACAATTCTGATACCAGTCCGGAATTTAAAGAAGACATTAAAATAACTAAATATTTTGAAGTGCATTTTAGAAAATCATTCAAATGTAAAACGGAATACTGACATTTTTTCAAAAAGGATGTTATTATTTTGTTCAAAAAAATAATCAGAGTTTTACAATGATTTGTTTAGTGTAAAAGGTAACACTGAAACTATACATTTTGTTTACATTAAATAAAAATAGTGATAATGGGCAAATGTCAGAATTCACGTTTTTGATAACAATTACATTTACTAAAATTTTAAATTAAAAAAATAAATGTTCTAATTTCCATCATTGTTTATAATTCTTTAATAATAAATCATAATACTCATAGCTGTTTTTTTTAGTTGAATAATAATAATTGTTAACAATAAACTATATCGATATAAAATATATCAACAATTTTTTTTCTTTATACTCCTTAGGTATTCTAGACAAACATAAATTTTAAGAATTTTCCTATTCCAGTAAAATAAATTAATTCTATAAAACTAATAACTATCACTTGCAATGGAAAATCCAGAAAATTCAACCTCAAAAGTGGGATCTTTAGAAGATGAAGCACGCAAACGAAAGGAGCGTTTAGCAAATCTAAAAAAAAACCTAACTAATAAAAATGAATCAAAAAATGCTGAAGAAATTGTGGATAAACCTTTACCAAGGTATAAAAACATTTTTATTAATTTAATGAATATTTTCAAAAACTTGTTTTCACTTCAGACCAAAGTTTAAGAGTTATATACCCGAGGATGAAGGCCTTAAGGAAACACTTATACCAACACCTCAACCGGGCGATATTGTTGCTGAAGTTGAAGACCAATTAAAGGCTGGAGAAACTGTATTTACTGTTCAAGAATTGGTAAAGACTACATTATTATAGAATAAAATAGAAAATGGAGGATACTCTCTACAATAAAATTGTTTCATATTTTTATTTATTTATTTATATAAATAACGCCAACAAGCTTTTGGTAATATAAAATATGAACAAAATAAAACTAACAACAATTGTCAATTATGAACAATAAAAAAATAAATGTAACAAATGCACTTTTCTTTTACTATACAACAGTAAAAAAATCACAAACATTTCTACCCTAATACTAAAAACAAAACAAGATAAAGGAACCAACCGCAGCTTCCTCTTCGAAGAAGAAAAATTAAAAATTAAATTTCTTTTTATAAAAAATATATAAATATTTTATTAATATGATTTAATTATTTTAGGATTTAAATACATTGGCACCAAGGAAACCAGACTGGGATCTGAAAAGAGATATTGAAAAACGAATGGCCAGACTTGAAAGACGAACTCATAAAGCAATTGCTGAATTAATACGTGAACGACTTAAAGGTGAACAAAATCTCGATTTAGCATCAGCTGTCAATGAAGGAGCTAGAGCAAATGCTACGCTCGATGTCGATGAAGAGTAACAATCGTTTATGCTCCAAAAATGTCTGTCTATTATATTTTTACTAAATTTTGACATGTAAATAAACTAAATAAATACTAATTGTAATGTATAATTTGTATTTTAATATTTCTAGTACCAAAATCCTTGGTTGATTTTTGATGATAATTTGATGATTTTGTATTGATGAATATTGTGTAAGACCTGTGTAAAGTATCAGTTTGTCCTTGTAATATTGGTGGTTAAAAACAGCTTATCTGCTGTTTCGTCGATACCCAGTAGATAGCTACATGGATACTTGAAAAAAATATATTAATAAAATATAATCAATAACACAAGTACTCATTCTTTTTATTTGTATTGGTTATGCAAATAAAAGTTTTATAAAATCTTAATATTATACTTATAGTTGGAAAATACTTTTTATAAAATGTATAGTATAAATTATGCTTAGCCTTTTGGGTCAGTGGATCCGAGCTTGTAGTGCATTTAAGTTATAAAATTTTAGTATGGATCCCACTGACATCTAACCTACCCCCTATGCATCACCTTTAAAATGTATTTATTTGTTTGACACTACTGATATAGACTGACATCTATAATAAATATGTTGGTCGGTTTGGTTTATAATATGATTTTATAAAAACATTATATTTGAGCTCCTGAAAAAGAAATAAGTCATACCCATACTAAATTGAAGGTTTGTAAAAAAATTTTGTTGACATAAAATATGTTTTGGCATATTATACATCTTGGCATAATACACCTTGGCTTGGAAAATATTTGAAAAGATTCACAAATCAACAATAGTACAATTTTAGAATAGGTAATTATAAGTTGTTTATCTATTTGTTCATTGGAGTTTTGCCATAATAACAATAACATTTCAATAGAAATATCACAGATAATGTTTAGTTGAGAACAACTTGACAAAGTGAAATTTCATTAAAAATTCCGATTATAATACATTTAACATATAATTTTTTTTTGTTCTTTACAAAATTTAAGGACTGATTTTTAGACTAAACATAATAGCAAGTATTATGTTAGCCTATCCAAATAGAAAATTGGGACATATTTTCCTAATAACTACAAGTGTGTAGGTAAAAGAAATAAAAATTATAATAGAAGATGAATTGTGGCTGTAGCTTTCTTTTCTGAAAATTTATTTTACAAGTCGTCTTTGAAAGTCTGTAACTACAATATTAAATAGAAGGCAAAATGTTATCTTCTTTATAAAGATAATAATCCCTCTAAATTACATTTTGATGTGATTATTTTCGTCGCTGCAGCCTAGTGCCTACATTTTTTAAACCATTAAAAAAATATCGAGAAGAAAATAGTTTTTTTTCTGTTTTCTACATAATATCAAACATAACCCGTTGAAAACATTAGAGTTTTCGATTAAAATATCTGATTTATCTAAAATAATTCTTTATTAATTCTTGAATAAAAAATATCGTGTACATAGTACACACATTGTGTTTATATATTATAATACATTAGTCTTGTACATAATATTATGTGTGTTGTTTTTATGAACCTGAATTGTGTCGAGTGTCGCAATCTTTACTATATCAGTTAAATAATTCTATTCGATATACGCAATTACTAGTTATAACATAATTGTTTAATCAATTATATTAATTAAAAGGTACTTATTATTCATACAAATCGGTTGTTTACCAATTAGGAAATGACTAGTTCCCAAACGCCTATTGTGTGTATCAGCCCAGGTCAATTGTTATTCATCACTTATCTGAGTTTTTTGCGTTTTAACTTAGTTATTAAAAACACATTGTGCTAATATGTTTATAACATGCAACTGCAAACATTTCATAATTGTTTTCTGGCGATTGATTCAATATTATAATCAACTACATATTACAGCGATTGATTTATTATCACGTATCATTAATCTTTACACATTCCAAAATCCAAATAAATTATAAAAAAATAAAATATATTACATTGGACAAATATACATTAAACAATGAAAAACTGTTTACCAGGCATTTAGTTAAATATTACATAGTATTGCTATAGTACGAATGACGAAACACTATCTATAAAAGTATATGTTGTAATTATGAAAATATAAATATTCAACTTTTAGCTTCATTAAAACTGAATTAATAAAAATATTTTACCCAACACGTAATACATCTACAAACGGCAGAATAAATAGAAATAAAAACACTCATAAACATATATAATAATAATTGTTTTATTTTTTATTTTCATAAACATAAGAAGCTTATTCTAAAAAATACAAATTAAGAAAAATTAGGAAAAAAAATGTATTCAATTTACACAATCTTGTTAAAAAAAAAAAAAAATTATATTTATATAATCAACTACGAAAATAACGAGGAAAAAAAAAACATTAAAATAAAAGTATAATGTAAATAAACTTTTAAAATATTGAATGATTTAAATGATTAAGTTTTTTCCATTATATTAATTTTAAGATCAACAAAGAGGGCAAAAGATGGCAGCGGGCAATGAGACTAATTTTTTTTTTTAAGTACTAAATTCTTGGAATTATTAAATTATCTTATATTAATATTTATGAGAGAAACTGAATTATATAAGAGCTTGAGGAGACATATGAACTAAGTTTCGACGTCATAAACCATATAGTGGTTGGAGTTGTCAATCGCAGCGTGTGGTACAATCTTGTTGAGACCTGGTGGTTGTAATGTAAATCCCAAAAACATAAAACCACGGACTAACACGTTACGTTCAGGATGGTTCTTCGCAAAGCAAACAATAATGTGTGATACGTTTAAATATTCTTCTGCGTATTCCAGCATTGCCAAAAATCCTTCCTTTGACCCAACTGGTCTTTGTGCGTCCGCTACCTATAAATAAAATGTATAATTATTATTTATGACTAATAATGCATTTATGAAACAAGTTTACAGTTTTACATTTTTCCTTAATTTAACACTTTATATGTACATACATTTAACCCTTATATGCAAAATTGTGGGAAAAAGCAATGCCATTTAGCGAGAACTAAGGGATAAAGCTACTTAAAATTTAGCTGAAAACTTTAGATGATGTTACAGAGTATAAAGTGAATTGAATGATTGTATTCGATAGTGTAGTGCTAACCATTTAATTAAAAATCTTGTTCTCAAATAACATTTCATCACAAACGTAATCCTATCATATTTTAGTTTACACTTTATGATGCAAAGCTAACTATTAATCACTTTATTAAAAATTTAGGAATAGTTTTTCTCTTAATCTATTTTTAATAGTCTAATAAAAAAATTTCTGTGCCTAAACAAAGTTTTTAGGTTTTATTATACGTAACACCAAAGATATTAGGAATAAGTTTTATTTAAAATTCTATATTATTCTCTAGTACATTTTGGTGCTTTATGACTTTTTTAAAAATAGTCAAATTGGTTCCAAATTTATAAGGAATATCCTTAAGATAAAGTACTATCAAGAAACGTTAACAAACCAATAATATATCATTAACCCTTCTCCCATTAAGGAAACTTTTTTTTTGAGCAATCTTTAAGACTCAAGATCTGAAAGTTATATTGAAGGTATAACTAGAGTAAGATTATAACACAAAAAAACAATATTATCATATGATATCATATATATAAAACTGAAGTAGACTTTTAATGTGTTTACTTAACTATCTAAACGCAACATTGCGCAATTATCAATATGCACACTATTTAAATAATAGAATGATTATTAATTATCTTTCTACTACGGAGTTCAAATGCACAATCATTGAATTTCTATATCATATTAATATTTTGAATTTATTACATATTTGGAACAGGTATATTTATATATGTTAATTCAAAATATTAATATGATTATTTTATTATATTATTTGAAAGTAGTTTAATTTATGTTTTCTTTTAAATGGCACAAAAATTTAAATATTTATGATAACAATGGAATTCTGCGATATCTATTTATAATTTATAATATACCTAAAATATTATTTTTATGATATATTAAAACCAAATGAAAATTTCCTTTATAAATATGTTTATAGGTGTATTAACTCAGTTGAAATTAATTACACATTATCAACATTATACGTAATTTAATTGGTATTTTATACACTATCTAAATAATTAATTTGGATTACATAACAGAAATGAATATTGTTTATTATTATGACCTTGATAGACTATATAAATGCATCACAAACACGTCATACAACCAATTCCATTTTTGAGAAAACAAACAATATATTATCATTATTATTATTGATGCTTTGGTGAATACTTAACTATAAAATTATGGAAAGAATTTATTATAAAATAATTATATTAATGATACATAATCGTTAATTAAAGACACGTGGTATGGAATGACTGTTTACAACTAACGCAGTCATACGACATTCGACAACACCATTAAGCTTCACGTTTAGTTACATAATATACATAAAATTTGCTGCCGATTACGATCCATATGTATTATCGTTCCTAAAGCATTTTTAGAAATTATACTTGCCTGTATGTAGAGTTTACCACCGGATAGTATGGTGTCCCATTGAATGTCCACTTCAGCCGTGATCTGCATTTTGAACGTAATCCTGACAATGTTATGCTTCTTGACGTCTTCCAATAGTTCATATTCATGCACTGGTTTTGATTCCAGTACAGAGAGCTCCGATAGAATTTGCTTGCCCATGCCGCTGCTGCCCTCTCTGTTGCGTTTGGCTAGTATTGCGGCATGGGGGACATCAGGACCACCACTGAGGCCCAGGACAAAGAGAGATAGAGTACTGCGATGGCTCGGCGTCCATAAAGGAGTTACCGTTACCGTCACACACGGATTGCCAGTCGCGCATTATCGACAACAAATTACTATTACCGTTTTTACTACTTGATATCATCTCCATGACAGCGCAGCGCCTTAAAAACCTCCACAGCGAAAAATTACAACGAAAATTTGGATGAAAACTGGTTGGATATCGCACTAGCGAAGCTTCAAGCACAGATGAAAACGATGGAGCGCAAACAATGGATTTATAGTGTAGTACGGTTCGTCTGGACAAATGGCAAAATACAAGACAGGTGCAATCGGATTTCACAATTTACACTGACGTCATTAGAGAGCAACAGTCAAAGAAGTTATCAAGGTTTTAATCAACTCTGTGATTACATCACCCGTAGTCCAAATGTCCCCTAATCAGTCGGTGGCCGTTTCCTCCATGACGCGCCTGCTTAAAAATTACTGTGCCTTCGCGTCGGCATACCTAATACCTTTTTACGACGTTATTTCCACCCTTCACGCCACACTTCACCGCACTCACCACGTCAATATTATTGAGAGCAAAAGGTCAACCAATCACCTGCTTTCGTGATAATCGAAAACATATGATTCGGCACGACTGGGATCGTCAGAACGACGGCGGTGATGGTGGTGAGGAATAGAGCGGTGGCCGCTGTTGGTGTTTCGAATTTATGCAACGGCAGAGTTGTTCAGCGGAGAAAAATAACAACATTGTATTTTGTATTTCATAATAGTACATTTCAGTTACAAGAAATTTCGATAGAAACCCCCGTTGGGACATATTTATGACATATTATATATATATATATTACAAGTTACCATAACATTTACAGGCTACGATTCCGAAACACAAACTACAAATAACAAAGGTCTCCAGTCTATATAATAATATCATTATGATAATGATAATATAGATCTATTTTGTTATGATTATGACCACAGAACACGGTATTTTGAGTTTGTTGATTACACGCAGCTGTTCGTAATGTCCTTAGCTACACGTGTAAGCACAATCATTGGTATTACAGGTTATCCGTTGCTTCTCCTATTATGAACATCCGGGCTTTTTGAACGGGTTCAAAAATCTGTTATTTTTACTTTTTACTAGGTACCTATTGAAGAAATTCAAAAATAAACAACCTTGATTAACTTACTCGTTGCTTTAATTTTAAGGTAATTCTATTAAAATGTATTTTTAAGATTTAAAAATGGATTTTTTTTTTTATTAATTACCTAATTAACCAACCTAATTTATAGCATTTGATTTAGAGAAATCTTGAAATGACCATGAACCTATAACCTTGACTAAATAATATGAGAGGTTTTTAAAAGTTTGAACTAGTAAAATATCATTAATTCTATACTGTTCCCACAGTATTTAATTTACTTATTAAAGTCACGAAAATAATAAACTTGTATAATATTTAGAATTATATTTTGTTTATAGAACATGGACAAAAAGTTATCTTGTAAAATTGGTCCATCCATTTTAAATTCTGACCTGTCCCAACTATATGATGAGTCGCAACGTTTATTGGATAGTGGAGCAGATTACTTACATTTAGATGTGATGGATGGAACTTTTGTGCCCAATTTAACGTTTGGACATCCAGTTGTAAAATGCTTAAGAAACAAATTGCCGAACACTATGCTCGAAACACATATGATGGTTCAGAATCCTATTCAAGTGAGCTATATAATATTTTAATAATATTTTAATATAGTTTGTCGCTATAACATCAAAATATTTATGTACATTTTTTTTTTTAATATTAAATTAATATCAATATACAATATTTTTTTTTTTTTTAAATAATTTTAGTGGATTGCTCCAATGGCTGATGCTAACGTCGATCAATATACATTCCATATTGAACCTTGTGACGATGTTTCTCTAGTTTGTCGTAAAATTAAAGAAGCTGGCATGAAAGTTGGATTAGCAATAAAACCTGGAACACCAGTTGCATCTGTTGAAGATTACATAGAATTAGCTGACATGGTTTTAATAATGACAGTCGAACCAGGATTTGGAGGTCAAAAATTCATGTGTGATATGATGTCAAAGGTTAAATGGTTAAGGGATAAATATCCTACATTAAATATTGAAGTAGACGGAGGCGTTGGACCGAGTACAATCGATTACTGTGCAAAGGTTGTTCAACTTTTACAATAGTCACTATAGTTTTTTACATTATGCAAAGTACAACAAACTAATACATCATAAAATTACCAATTTACTTCAATCCATTTTTCAAAAAAAAAAAAAATATAACAGTTTAATGCCCAACTACTAAATATATTTTTAAAATAATGTAAAAATATAATTTTCTTTAAAAAATATGTTTAATTCTTAATAACTTTAAAAGCTTTAGTATAGCAAACCCATATTCAGCGAATTTGTTTTGAAACCATCGTCTTATGATGACACGTTAAGCTTGATGATAATAATACATCTTAACATAATAAGAGACTAAGACTCGATTACACCAACAATATTAATTGCGGCTAAATTTTCTGACATAATCCAAACTTTTTAATTTTTAATTAAAAAAAAAATTTATCCCTAGTTTCTAGAAAGGTTTGGCAAACCTAACTAAATCTCCCTTTTAAGATTTTGGACTACTAACAATTAGCTCAAATGTAAATCTTTTGTATACCTATAAAATATTTAAAAAACATTTGAAAAATCAGTAATCCATATTTTTATTAATATTACTAATAACTAACTTTACTAGTGTATTTTTTATAATTAAATTAATTTTTTTTTTATTAGGCTGGAGCGAATATGATTGTGTCGGGCACAGCTGTTATTCAAGCAGATGACCCCCCTCAAGTAATTAAACTACTAAGAAATTCAGTTATAAAAGAAATAAACAATTACTCTAAATGTTAACAATTTAGAATTATTAAAGATGTATAATATATGGTTATTATTTACAACCTGAATGTATTTAGTTTTTATTGTAATTAGTTGAGGTGTTTGTAAATCTGATTTATTATTGACAATAAATCGTTTTTATATATAGTTATATTGTTTATAAGTCGTGTTAAATGTTAATTCAATATTATTGATCATAGATATTATCGTTTATTTTATTAAACTGCCGAGTGAACAATTTATTATTGGAGTTCATTAATATACAAACATTTAAAAATAAATAATTATTTAAGTATTTTATATTTTTTCTTTTTTATTGTAACTTTTTTAAAGGTTATTAAATAATTTTTATCCAATTTTCAAACCTTGTTTTATTTGAATGACAACCTGCAAATAAATGATTCTAATACTATTATAATTCCATTTAAATTAAATTTTATATTTCATATATTTCAACTGTAGTTATATCGTAAATACAAGTTGACTACCCAAAGTTATTATTATAGTAGTTCTTTAAAATATGTATACCTGTTTAATGTTCATTCATCAGCCCAATGTTTAACTAAAATATTAAGTAAATAAGGATACTCTATATGATATAGTCAGAATTATATTTCATATACATAATACATTGTAAATTTCCTCCTGTACCTTTTTAGACATAGAAAAATAATTAATTTTTATAAAGTGTTTGTACAACATAAGAAAAAAAAATAGCTTACAATATAATATAATAATAATTTTTTTCAAAATATATTCTACTGGCTCAATGTATAAAATGTTAGAACAATTATTATCAAAAATTTTAATTTATCATCAAAGTAATTATCGATCATTTACTACTGTATTTATCTATTAGTTAATTATAAGAATAATTTAAGTACTTACGTTTTGGAAACTTCTTGAGCAACTATAAAACTATTTTAGTTAATACTCAATGACATGTATCAATTTTAATTTAAACAAATATTAAATTCCAATATCAAAATGTTCTGGCACTTGATCATAGGTGGAGTCTCTAATAACCTGGCTAAACTTACTTATCCAGATAATAGATGATTTGAGTACTTACGGTCAGATAACTTTAGAGACCACACACACCTTAAGAAAATAAAATCTCATGACCCAGGAGTCAAACCATGACCGCTATAAGTGCTGCGTTTTTGGCCACTTGACCACAGACCACAGTATAAACCTGTCATTATTGACATATTGGTACTATACTTTTGAGAAAATATGAATATCTCGTTATTAGTATAATTAATTAAAAAGATTAGTTCTTGTTGCACACACATTTAGTTTTATTTGTAAAATATAATTTTTTTAACTGAATTATTTAAAATGAATATTTTTATACAAAATACAAAAAAACAATTATTTAAATATTTAACAGACTTTAAGCAAATATATGTACGTATTATAATTATTACAATTTAATAGGAATCTTTAAAAGGTATATAAAACAAACAAAATATAAATCAATTTTTTTTTGTCTTCAACATAGCGTCATGCAACTTGGTAACTTCATTCTCAATGACATTTTGGCATAATGTTCCTTCAACATCAAAGTAATGTGCTACTGACTTTGCAACTTCTCGTTCTATTACACCACCTCTTACCGGATTCTTCTGTACTAAATTTAAATGATAAACACCTGTATGTTTTTTAATATAACTGCTCGCTTCCCATACGTTATCTGGATTATAACCACTTTCGTCTCGTTCTAATGTCACCGCAAATATACCTTTTTCCTTGTATGTCGTGTACAATGTTATTATACCCATAGTCACAAAGTAAAGAGCAACACATACAGTAAGAACATACCGTGATTTTGGAAATGGATTAAAGTAGTCCCACACAAGAGCGTATCCAGCAACCAAAACTGCAAAAGTACATATCAATAATCGACAATCGATCAGCGAAAAATTTTCTACGTGATTGTACTTTGAAATCAGTACTTCTTTAACAGCATCGTCTAAAGTATTTTTTAAAGCAAGATAATCCCATTTGTTGATGGTAATTGGCTTGTTGTCTTCGTCATTTGTTTCTGTTTTACCCATTTTTTTCTTCTCGAAAATATACAAATTAATTCCAATACACCTTAATGATCGCTGATGTAGACGTTTAGCTTGCGAATGTTCAAATCAAATGAACACGTAATTCAAAACTTTTAACTTACTATCATAAACTGGCTGCTGGCAAACATTTGACTCGACAAACAGTACACATTTGTTATTTGCCGACTAAACAAACCAAAAATTTGGTGATTCACCAAAGTTTAAAATCATGATAACATTATCAATACAAATTGTACGCGTTATTCAGTGTGGCATCGAGTACAATATAAATATATATACAGACATGAAATTATTTGAATATGGAAAACTGGTGATAAAAATTTGGCCAAACCTTATGCTTTACTAAACCACAGACTATGCTATATTTCATATAGTCAGTGACTAAACTGAGTAGTGAGAACTCGAAAGCGCATGAGCACATGACCTAGAAACGTCATCTAGTGTCACCGATAGCGCAGTCACGTCGGCTCGCTGTAACTACATGCATGGCACCAGATCCGTCCTCCGTCTACTGTCTAGTAGTATAACTGTATAAGGTCTATGTCTTCCAGCTTTGAGCTTTTTTGTAACCGTGTGGCTTATTTTTCATTAATTGTCATCGCTCATCGGAATTTGAAAGAGAATATTGTAATTAAACTAAAGTTAAAACCACCCAACGATTAATGAACATCAATCATAAACAAACTCATTACAAATAAATAATTTATATAATAACTCTAAAGTTATTATTTTTTCCGTTACAATTTTATGAAAATCCCTTATACCCTTTTGATTCCCTACCACTTGATCGACGCTATATGAAATGTAATGTGTCGAAAAGCGTAAGCCATAGGGGCTATTTAGAGCAGTGTAATATGCAGGTTATTAAGGTACTTAATAGTTAATGAGGTGTTTACAGTTGCAAAATTAGGAAATAAATATACAAATATTCCACTGGTATTATAGTGTACATTATCTTGTTTGTATTCCATACAGCCAAAGTTGTGTAGAGAGAAAGTATTTTATGAGTGCTGAAGTGTTCATAAGTGGCGTATCAGGACTGTTATATTTCTAGTATCTCGAAAATATATTAGTAATATCATCTATACTACAATAATATCTATACTAAAATTTATCAATTAGGATTTTAACAACTTTTTACTTCTAAAATGTAACTATAATAGTCTAGAACCAAAAATTATAAATCGCCATTTCCTATCGCAATTTTTTGTAAAACTACAAAAAGTAAAAAAAAAAAAAATACGTACTAATACTTTGAGAATTATGTAATATATTTACGACTGTAGTTGCACGCTAATAAGTAATGTAAACAAATAATGTCACATTGAAATAAAAAGAATATGACCCAATTATATTCATTTTTTTAAAGAACACATCATTATTCAATCAAAACAATTAATATTATTAATATTTAATAGTGATTACTAAATGATGCACCATAAATCACAATCATAACGTTTAATGTTTATGCATATATTATAATATAATTTTACAAATATAAGAAAATTATCTGTAATTGCAACCACAGATTATAAGTACCTAAAACTTTAGTTATAAGTGTGTTGTGTTATGCAACTATTTACACACGTGTTGTGTTATCGTATAATATTTAATTGACCGTATTTATATCTTTTGACAATAGATAAGTAGGTATGTGTTGATGATTGAATGTTAGGTATGTTTATTTAATACTTACTTATTTTAATCATGCACATCTAAAAATCAATAAAATTTGATTCGTAACAGTGAAATAATGAAGAGTTAAGAAATTATATAAAATTTTTAAATTTCCTATCAATATTTGATGAATTTATTTATTACCATTTCTAATTAAAAATAATATTTATCTTAAGTTTATTTACCTTCTATAATAAGGTTTAACTAAAAACCCGTAGCACATATACTAAAATTAAAATTAGTATGTTCACCACAATCTTTAAAAGTATTTTAGAATGTGAAATTTCCCCTTATTAAATATATGCAGATTGTGGTATATATAGGCAGAACTATAATTTTTCTTTATGTTCTTTCAAGCGTTTGTCTAAATTTTAAACAAATTACAAAAATATCTAAATGCATCTAAAGCAGATTGATAAAGGATTTCGATACCGATTACCACTTAATTGAACACCTGGTTGTATTCAAATGCAATAGATTAGTCATTAGTAGTCTATAGAATATTTAAGTTTTAGACCTCAGGGCAAGTAGGTCGTTTAAAATATCTTGGCTGGACTTCGTTATAATCGTATTTCCCCCTCCAAGCTTCGGCAACTTGGATCATTATATATTAGTTGATTAGTGGATTTTGGAATTTGGGTGTTGGTTGGGTTTGTGTAGGTGTGGAACACGTGCGGTAATATTATTTTTATATAAATTATATAACTATATTTTTAGGTGACATAATAGTTAACAGCCTTCAATAAGCTCTTTATTTTAATTGCGCTTTAAAATATTTTAATAATGTATTAAGTTGACAGATTTAGCTGTATAAAACTCCAATCTAAATTCATCTATATTTTTAGGTTATATAAATATTTATTGTTATTGTTTTAAATTTCTTTCTTGTCGTATCATCATTTCGATAACATATAGACTAGAATCAACTAATGTTAGGTAATGTCTTAATTGTAGTTTACAAGTAAACATGTTTAGCATTTGTCGAGTTGGCCTATATATTTATAGTGATAATAGATATTATATCATAGTGTAGAAAAGTCTTTACGCGAGGTTCTCAAATGCCTTATTAAGTATAGACACATATACATAAAATATACTGAACCACACGCTTTTGTTTACTATATCCGTTCGACCATGTTAAATGCTGGTTATTTAATGTAATATTATTTATTATCATCTATACCTACAGGAACTAACCCCTATAAAGAACGCATCTGTGATCTATACCTATACACGAGAAGTAGGTTTAATGCATTTCTTTTTTGTTGATTTTTCTAATGAACTTATTTA
Organism: Adelges cooleyi; assembly: GCF_023614345.1. NCBI lineage: Eukaryota > Metazoa > Arthropoda > Insecta > Hemiptera > Adelgidae > Adelges > Adelges cooleyi. Next base: position 14,417,068 of record NW_026096053.1, on the reverse strand, counting down.
AAATGTAAATAATAAATACCTATTACTAAAAAACAGTTGTTTTAAATAATAATATATTAATTTGATGTTTTTCGGATGTACCTATTCATCTTTGTCTTGTTTGTATGTTTTGGACTGTAATGTACCTACCCATTGCAGAGGCCATATTTAAAGCGAGACATGTCAGTAGGCATAAACAAAGACATGGGAACAACCGAAAATTATCAAGCTAATATTTTCACCCATAAAAGTCTTAAACACATTCATAAAAATATATTATTTATTATTAACAACACCATAGGTAACCTTTTTACGTTCGTATAAAATAACATAGCATCTTTAGAAATTATTTTGTTCTGTGTCCTAATGTTGTTATTATATGTTCAAGTGTATAGGTAACCTATTCTGTTTTAGTGAACATGTCTTCAAACTTATTAAAAAACCGACTAGCAATTGAATAGAAAAACCTAAACAAATCTATGTGTTCTAAGTTTTAAAAATACATACGTTTTAATTTTCAAAAGCAATGACTATTTATTAGGATACGATTTGTGTTTTATATATTTTTAAAATGATACTAATTTAAAGAAAAGCAGATAGCGTGTAGGTGCGAAAGGATCTATCATCTAGGTTCACCTAATTGTTTGTACAGTTCAGATTCAGTGCCAATATTTTTGGAGGCCTGGTTTTACTTTTGGTCTTTTACTTAGGTCTGTTGGCTATTGAAGATAAGTACGTGATTATAATATTGTAATATTGTGTGGCGTTCCACGTACATAGTAATATTGTTTTTATAAATCATAACCCACAATTGTATGAAAATTCCTTATCAAGATCATGAATGGACCAAAATGGTTTATCCATAAACCTAATGTGGTTTACAATTTGGCGCCAAGCTAGCCCCTAGTTCTTTGTTAAAATATAATCACGATAGGTATAAACTATACATCTACCGTTGTTGAAATATTTGATAAGAAGATTGGTTTTTATGATTATAAGTTACAACACATTTTTCCGTGCCTTAAATAATAAACAACGATACACGATATATTTTGTTAAAAGTATAATTATTATTATTAGTAAAAAACACTATTATATAATTTCAATTTTCAACCATAATGAATTATAGTTTCTTATCGAAAATAATACCTGTATCCCTTTAAGTTATACTATAATGTATCGGTACACATTTATGAAATTGCCTGATATACTATACAGCCAAGCCAATTAAAGATGTTAGTAAAATTGTCAATGATTTAAGTTTTTGAAAAAACTATTTTAATCATAGCATGGCATTTTAAACATTTCATATATTATGTTTAATATCTTAAAAGTTCCTTTGAAAAGTTGATTGTTTTCCTTATCAGTTATTGATATGAGTAACTATTCATGGTCGCGTAATAACTAATTAGTAATTACCCTATTGAATGAATTAATTACAGATTATTTAGCCTTTGGGCACAATATAAAATGTAATATATTATGATCTTTTATGATGAAACCAATAATAATATAATCGTTTCCAAATTAAAAAATTATGTTTGACACAACGTGTATGTAAACCGGTGTGAAATTCAGTTTTTCAGTTTTTGGAAGTTAAAATTTGTAGTCATTTTTATCAAATATAGGTACATATTATTGATCGTTTGTAAATGGTTTTATAATGGTATTAACGGGTCGATTTGTAAACTCATGAATGATAGGTATATTTTTTATAATCGAAAATGACATTCGTCGATCGCCAGTAACGTTGCAGAGATCCTGAGGGACGCTGTTGAAGTGTGTAAGAACTCGACGAGTTTTCCGGAAATGAAGAGAAGTCAATCGAAATTTGAGTCGCGGGGAATGAGTGGATGAGTCGTTTATGGTCCGGGGGGGGGGGAGGATTGGGGAAAACATTCTAGGGACCAGCGGTAATTGGTAAACATTTGCCTGTAAGTTAGTGCGCGTGTTGTAAGTTTGTTACTTGTAGGCAAAATTATGTAGCAGAGTACACAAAAAGAATAAAAATGCCCGCTGAAAAATTGGCAACACTGCCACGGCACTCGGGGGTACATCGGCGCCCCTCTACTGGTCCCGCTGGCCCATTGGGAACACGTTCCCTCTCATACAGTGTTGCGCGATCGCGTCCACGGTCCGATTCATTTGTACGACAACTCTAGCGCTGCGCTGTCCGGTGCTGGTACTCTGCGTGCCAATCAACAGCCTTGCGCCTCCACCCCTCGCCTGTCGTCCGCCACCGCCGCCGCTTCTAAGTTGGTGGTCGTTACTGACTATATACATTTTAGCGTTCGGGATAATAGCTACAATATTACTATGTGCATATTATAAACAAAGTTAAACTAACACATTGATTTCGACCCAGCAGACTTGCAGGTAATGTAATATTTTGATGTCAGGCTTAACATGACTACTGTGTTGTATTAGGCCTCGGTCGTCTTACCGGTTGCGACACAACCGAAAAACATCAATTTAGACGCCAATCTAGCGTCAAACTTTCGTCATTGTTTGGATTCGTGAGCGTCCAATCTCGAGAGTCCGTGCTTATGGGTTTTTAGCAGAACCATATTTATATTGGTCCCAAACAATTTCGATATGGTCCATTTGTGATCTCTACATTTCGGTTTTGAGCTCAGTTAGTAATAAAGATCCCTTTGTCTCACAACTTTGATTTATATCGTGAACTTTCGCAACTTAAAAAACATCTGGCTTGCCATTCTTATCATGTGTGCCTAAATTTTAGACTAATGTAAAATATTACCTATTTATATTTATGCTATTTTTTTATTCTGTTAATATTATTAATAAACCATTTTGAAGAGTCCCTGTAGACATTTTTGAAAATAAACAACATTCTGTTAACTATAAAAAAAAAATTGCTTAAAAATGTTTTAAGATAAAGTTTGATTGTTTTAATATGTTTAAAATGTACACACTAATAATTATTAGTTAATAATTAAACCTAAAGGAAAATGATAATTTACTAACAGTTTTATTTTGATTTAGTGTGTTTTTGTATTAATAAGAGGATTGTGCATTATTACTATTATCAAAAATTGATTGTCAAAAAGAATTACATTGAATATTCGTAAAATGGTTGCTACTCGACAACAGTGCAGTGGTAGCTCAGCTTCTGGTTCTACCAGTAAGGTGGCAGTTCTTTCAAAACCAGAGAAGAACGTCAACGTGGTTAGCGGTGCAATAACTTGTGCATCGTACAGTTCTAACCAATCTAGTCAAGTTAATTTACTAGATCTACCTTATGAAGTGCTAGAAAAAATATTATCTTACACTTCTTTTAAACAGATATCGCAACTCAGAGCGGTTTGTTTCATTATTATATATACATAGTTTAAAAAATTACTTGTCAAATTTAATATGTTTTTATATTACTTTTAGGTGTCTCGACAACTTAATATAATATGTAGTACTATACTGAACTCGACTTTCCAGCGTCTACAAAATCAAATGTTGCACAGGTTTCAAATAATCAAAGCAAAAATGCCTCGCCGTGAATCTGCAAGACGGCAACATCCTTTAGCGTGTGAATCCGATATTGTAGAAACCCTTCACATGAGGTTGATTCTGTTACGTATGGCATTCGGAAAGCACATAGAAAGAAAGCATTTGTGTTTTTTTGCCGGAGAAGTAATAAAGCTTAATATAACTAAAAAATGTTTAGTGTTCACCAACTTTTTTTTTTTTTTAAGATATTGGATGAAGTGTACAAAATTTTGCATTATATTAAAGTAACTAAAAGCTTAGCAAGGCCATATAAAGTGACCGATGAATTATTTGACTTGTCTACCATGGCCATGGAATATTTCAGGGAAAAAATTGAGCCAACTCTACCTGAAATTAGACATTTTGCAAACGATTACCATGAATTTCCATCACCTCTACTTAGTAATTATAACATTTATTATTTTTAAATTGTTTTAATTAATATTTTTTAATACAATTACAATTTTTATTAATTTATAGGTCCTTCAAATAGTAGAACTTTAACTAGCATGTGTTTAAGAAAACGAAGCTTAATGATCAGAGAAGGATCAGTTTCAAGTCTCGAAAGTAAACGAGCTTCATCTGAAAGCCCTCAATGTGGTTCCATGTTACGAAAAAATGTCTGTAAAATTAAGCAAGGAATGAAAACGTTAGTACCATAACATTACTATTAATTATTATTATGAAAAAAAATTAGCTTGTAAGTAAATATGTAGTTGTTCAACAATGAAAACGCATTTACATACCTAATTCATTTTCATATTAAAATAATGATTAAGAGGTAATTTTGTTATTAGTTTTTCTTGGTGAGTAGTTATTTTTTTAAAAACAAAATCAAACTTAATAGTTATTTGAACTGTTCAATGTTGTAATACTATTTAACTGCTATCATAACATGTGCTGCATGTTGTAAATATATCAATATTCTTGATGAGAAGTTAAATTAAATAAATTTACTGTCTTGTTAAATGTTTGTTTCTAAATATATAATTTTATTGTAACCCAATAGGTCACAAAGTTGTCACTTAGAAAGGGACTTTTTTGATCTAAGAAAACAATTACGCAAGTAAGTGAAAACATATTTTTTCATTATCTGTTACATAATAAAAAAATTAAATTTTAAATTTTAATTAGAACAACGACTCACGTTGGTAAATTACAACGAGAATTGAAACAATGCAAGTCGCAAATAGCAGATCAACACAAGACGTTGGTTGAATATTCAAATAGGATGGACGAATACGATAAGAAAAATGAAGAAACAAATAGAAAATTCAGTACATTATTACAAGTAAAGATATTTAAAACTATATTTAATACTAAGGCCCAACTTTACCAACGGTTTTAATTATGATTACCTGTTCACTGTCCGTTAAACCGTCTATAAAGGCTGTTTCGGGTTTAAACACTATTTAAGTAGAGCTAAAATATTTTTATGAGAATTTTTGGTTTTTGATTTTGGAATTATTTACATAAAAACGGCTCCTTGGGCAATTTATGTTATAATCACAATCAAAAGATAACATCAAATGTTTTGAAATTTTACAAACATTATTTTTTAATTAACAGGAACTTAATAAATGCAAAACTGAAATACAATATTTACAATCTGCGTCCTCTTCGTCAGCAATGTCCGTGTGTTTAACGTGCAACACTACTAGTGATATATCTTTACCAATGGGGCCACCTATTTTAAATTCGACTAGCAATACAATGCGCTCTAGGTTGCACAGCCTAGGTGACCAATCCTTCCAAGACACCATTGAGGAGCCTTTGGAGCAAGCAGAATTGTCGATTGCTGAAGAAGGCAAAAGTACTGACGAACAAGAGCCATCTACGAGTACTGGTGTAAAACGCAAAATGGAAATAGCTGTACCCAAAACAGCAAAACGTGTCAGGACCGTGGTTAAAAAAGTACGAATCAATAACAGCATTAGTTAAATATTAACTTAATATGATATTGAAAAAAAAAAAAATTAATCGAAACGAATCTACCTCGAACATTCATAGACGTAAAAAAAAATATTTATATCCAATTTTAAGTAAAACTAAAATAATTGTCATAACCACCCCCCAACATTGTATTTTAGTTATAACAATTTTCTATAAAACATTTTTAAAAAAATTACCTCGACTTCAGTTTCTTATAATTAAATCTATATTTTAAATATTGTTAATAGTTAATTTCAGCTAAATTTTTACTTAAATGTTCTCCAATTATTACTTAATAGAATTACGTTATGTGTTTGTGAAGGAAAGTTTCGATAAACGTTTTTCTATTATCACAATTTTTATTTAATTTAACAAAAAAAATAAAAAATTAGTTGTATTTTTCGCTTTAATAGTGTGCATTTTAAATTAAATTTTGAGACGTAACTTACATTTTGATTATTAGCAAATTTGTTTAAATATTTATGTTTTAACTTTCAATATTATGTCTAGTGTTATACTGATACTACTACAAGTACCTTACAAATTTTTATCTATTTAGTGATTATTCTATATTAATATAACTTAATTCTCATGAATATGTTCGATTTATTTTTATCAATTTTAGACAAAAAAAAAAGTGTATATATGTATTTCTATATCAGTTTTATTTTTGTGCAATTTAACGCAGACATACAATTGATATATTTATATATGAGTATGTATTTATATATACTTTTTAATGCATTTAAAGAAAAAATAATTAAATTTAGATGAATGGTCGAACATTATGTAATTACTACGGCAATATATTATAATTGATTGTCTCTCTTTATTGATAAGTTAAAAGACTGTCCGTTTATAAAACAAAATTACACAATATCATATATGTATCAAAAACATATTTTACATTATTTTTCATTGTCAAAAATATGATTCAACAATTCTTTGTGTAATTTAATGTTTAGTGTAAATGTAAACGGATAAATGATCTTTATAAATCTTGCATTGATAATAAATTATATGAATGTAGTAATGTTTTTAAGCAGTGATTTTATAAATCTATTTTTTATTTTGATGTATTTTGCAGAAATAAAACAATAAATAAAAATAACATTACTACAAATTTGGAGGTTTGATGTTACTTTTGGTTTTTATTTGATGCTATAGACATACTTTTGGTACAGCAAATGGCTGTACTATTTTGTAGTGAGTCCTATCAAAAAATTTGGGGCACTATTCAAATAAAAGTTAAAAAGACTATTTAAAAAATAAAATTTGTGTGATATTTTAGTGATAGTTTAAATAAAATATTATACATATATTTTTATGAAATAACAAATTTTATACTGTCAAGTAGAGATGTAGTAAAAAAAATGTTTGAAACTAAGAATAATAAATAATTTATTTGAATGTATTTCAAATAACTACTTAATCATTACAAAATGTGGGAAAATTCTCACCAAGACTAGACAAAAGTTTTCTATTTTACAAATCAGGAATCTAATAGATTAACAGCTGTACTTAAATTGAACAGAAATAATCGTAATTACAACACTTCATGCCTAGCATCTAAAATATGCAAACCATTGCATATTTTTGTTTTTATCTTAAACGTTACAAACAATTGCATTTTGTACTTATAAGAGAACTTTTGTTTATAATATAAATTTCCAAGTTTACTCTTAAATGTATATAGTATTAGTTAAATGTTTTTTTTTATCTGGTCAGTTTAGTTACCACAACAAATACCAAGTTCACAATAAGGTATAAGTTTTAATTAATAATTAAAACATAAATCAGTTCATATTTTTGTAAATACAAAATTTATTTAACAAAATTAAATTACAAAGGTAAAATATACAAGTTTATATTTTTCTTTCTTTTGAGTTTTTTAACTGTGTATTCAGTCTCTTATTATGTTCGTCTTCTACAAATAAGTCTTTGACGGTTACTAATCTATTGGATGTATTTGTCTGGTATTCGTAATTAAAAATATTTTGTTTTTTTATATTCTTACTAATTTCAATACTTTTGAAAATGTCGAATAATTGCAACGTATTTTGGCTATGTATACTAGAATCGATCACCCATGCTGCATTTCTCAGTTCTATTCTAAACCTTTCTAATTCTTCAGGACTTACGTTTTTGCTTACATTAAAATGTACTTCGAGTGGATTAACAATATACAAAGCACTATATTCAGGTTTTGCTACAACGGTTCCAAAGTTTAATGATATAGCATTGGTATTAAAGTCATACGCTGCAAAATACTCGAAGAACCCCAGTAAAAGTTGTTCTAATGATTTACTGTTGGTTTGTTTGTGACTGTACTTTGTTATATCTCTAAGAAAAGTACAATTTACTCCATCGTCTGTGATATGAACGTCGTTGCTTCCAGCTAGCTTAACTAAAGTCTGAATAGGCGGAATAATATTTTCCTGTTGTAGATAAAATAAAACCAACAACGTTAAAGAAAAATTTGTAATCCATCGACCAGGGGTATCGTTTGTTATATTAACTTGTTGAGCCCACATTTTTATAGTAAAGACCAAAGGTCTGACCCTGTAGTCAAAGCATCCGAATATGTATAAAAGTTCTGACATACGTACAGCAGTTTCATTGGACACAGTCAGATCACATTCCACACCGACAAAGTCTTGCGAGTATTTAACGATCGGTACTTTAGCTTGAGAAATTCGTTTAACTTTTGAACATCCAGGTAAAAATAATTGCAACAAATCTCCTAACAGCTCAATGTGTCGCTGTGTTTGTGTACGGCTGTTGTTGGACATACATTTACCATGGTATATTAAACGACTAGATTTATTGATATTTGTTTTATCATTTGTTAAAACTAGATCGATATCTGATCCAATTTTACCAAAACTGTTGACAGAAGATCCAAACGGCAACACTTTTGATAAAGGAAATATTCCTTTGAGAGCATTTTCAATTTGTATCGCTGTCAGAAATCGTAATCTTGAGCCGATGTCATTTAACTGGATACTTTCTAATAATAACATCATCTGACTAGATAATGATTCAACTTTATTAAACTGAATTGTTTTAATATTTGGCTCGATCATAATTTCGTTAACTTTAAATGGCTGAACCATATCATTGTTCATTATTAATTTGGTTTTCTTACTAGAACTGGAACGAAACCAAAGAAAAGGTGACCTAACGGCAATCACATTTGAATCTTCTATGTGTGCACTATCATTGAGTAGTGCATCGACAGCGGTTTGGTCTTCAAATTCGGTTAGTACAAAATGATTGGTACCAGCAAGTTGGTAGTGGAACATATTTTTGATTCCACCGAACTCTGAACAATATTTATACAAATCCGAACACGAATTTTCAGAGCATACTTGAACTAAGACACTCCGCTTGGACTGCAACCGTCGTTTTTGCATCAATTGGTCGTAAACAATAAACTCTTGTTTGCAAGAATGATTGGATTTGTATCGAAGTACATGATATTTTAGGATATACTTTAAGTGTATGTTATAAACGCATCGAAGCGAATACATAGAATTCATAATTTAATTTTGATATACTTTGAATTCCTTTTTTTTTATTACATTATTAACTCCAAAAACTGGAGATCGGATTCGTTCCAGCGGAGGGAGACGTGTGGTCGGTGTGGAGTGGACTACAGAAAAGCTGAAAGATAAAATTAATGACGATAACTAGTGATAATAAGCAATAATAATAATAATATATCAGTTGATAAGCATTACTATTTTCTGATTATAAATATTGATAACTATTATCAAATAAGTGATAAGCGACTTGTGCAGTTCATCCTTTTTTGTGTTTAAAAATAAAAATACTAATTGTTTGAAATTTGTATATTTATACATTTGTATTACAATTTTCATAAGTACTAAGTACTACATGGCACAACCTGATTATAGAATTTTATTTTAACTTATGTTTTAAATATTGGTCAATAATAGGTATTTATTTCTAAAAACCAAAAAAAAATTTAAGATACCAAAAACACTAAAATACTAGGAGACCTGACGTTATCAGTTTGAATTCCGCCCACTGATAACTACTAGTCATAGATATTGGTAATTTATGCAATTTGGTAAGTGGTAGCCACAGATATGGATAATTTCTATATCTGTGGTGGCAAACCACTTAAAATACCAATTTTTGTTTAATTGGAATCATTCCATAGTTGAGTCATTATATATTTTTAATAAACTGTTAAATTGACCATATCTCATTTTATAATATATAAAACCTATGTTATAAATTATTTCTACAATTGTAGAAATAATTTATACCGATATGTATTATTCAGTAGTAGGGCAACACTGAAATATAAAATTGATAACAGCTTTACATTAGTTATTACACGAATAAGACAATTAACAAGTCTTGAGTCGAGAGGCGGTTATGTGAATAATACATTTGTGACTCATTCGTGTTTCGTTTATACATATGATATTTACCAAATTGTCATTTTAGGAAAATTTAAAATTGTTTGTTATTTGTGTTATCTTTATTAAGTATCTAATTTTTGGTGTCGCCAGATTACTTATTTTAAGTTCTTTTCGAAGACAACATGTCAACCAATACATATATGTTAGCCGTTCCAGTGAAACGTGCATCCGATGTTAATATAGTCAAACCTTTAAAAAATTTAATATCTTCTCATTATAATTCATCTGACAACCCTGAAGATTATACAGAAGCGATAAATGAATTGAGTAAACTTCGTAGTCAAGCTCTATGGAAAGTGTTGGATAAATACGACAATTCTCTTGAACTGATTTACAGGTACATAAGAGCTACTGTTGACTAATGTTTTATTTAGTTGTAAATAATTCCAGTTAACCCATTTTATAAACTTAAATTAATATTTGTTTAGCTATTATGATCAAATATCCGCTTTGGAAGCTAAAGTTCCACCTTCAGAAGTACAGATTCCATTTAAATGGAAAGATGCTTTCAATAAAATGACATCTTTCTTTGCTAATGGAAAAGTTAATCTAAGTATGTTTGTTCGTTTTCTTGTACTAATACTTTAATAAAAAAACCTTTTTAAAATTGTTTTATCATGTTTTCAGCTATGAGTTCTATTGCATATGAAAGGATTTGTGTGTTATTTAACATAGCTGCTCAACAAAGTGCTATTGCAGCTACTCAAAACTTTGAAAATGATGAAGGATTAAAGCTTGCTGCCAAATATCTCCAGGTACAATATTGTTTAATAATTTATAGTATCACAATAGATTAAGTAAGATATAGATCGACAACTATAGTAGATGGAGACTTCATTTATGGATTTCATAAAAGTTTTAGTATGATAAAATTTAGAAATATGAGTTTCTGATTGTTTCATTGCCATTGTCTAATTATTATCCATTTTTGATTAATATAATACATGTATTGTACACTGCAGTTTAATACACAGGCGTATGGCGTAACATTTAATACATTATGATAGTCTACTAAACTATTAAGTACATTTGGTATATTTTTATGTATGTACCAGGTGTTATATTTTCTAGGAGGTCAATTTTCAATATAAATCATTATTCAGTGAATCAATTAATAACTAATAAAATTAATAAGAAGTATGGTCAATATATAACTTAAATTTTTTTTTTTTAGCAAAGTGCTGGAATATTTAATTGTCTCAAAACAACAGTTATGAGCGTTATTCAACAAGACCCAACTCCTGATTTAAATCCAGATATGTTGGCCATGTTATCTGCTCTTATGTTGGCTCAGGCGCAAGAAATGTTCATACTTAAGGCAAATATAGGTATTCTTAATGTTTTATTCGTAATCAACATTTTTATTTTATCAATAAAACTATATGTAATTTTATATTAAAAATATTTTTACAAAATAATAATGCATTGTGCATTGTTATTGTTGGTTAATTCCATCTATTTTTATAATTATATTAAAAAAATAAAATCAACATTATAACTTACAAGATGAGGTCATATCATTGGGGATATCACTGAATTCAAAGATGAAAAACTTCAAAATATTTTTATATATTAAATAACTCAATTGAGTTACTTTTCTCTATTATAAACACCTTGTTGACAAACCGGGGTTTTATTTTAACTTAAGGTTAACTTGTCACAGTTTAATATAATTTGGTGACATCAAAGATATGGTCACTCCGTGTTGTGATATTTATTTCATACAACTGAATTGATAATTTATTTAAATAAATATTTTGGTTCTATTTACTAATAGATAAAATGAAAGACCAATCAATTGCCAAACTTTGTTCGCAATGTGAAGATTATTATGCAGAAGCTGTAAAATTAATGGATAAGGAACCAGTTTTGGAGTCGTTAGATAAAGAATGGACTTGCAGTGTTAGTGATATTTACAGCAATTATTTGTTGTTTTATTATAAGAATTTAATAATTCTAATTTTAGGTATTAGCAAAGCAAGCAATCTTTCATGGGTTAGCCCAATACCATCAGTCCATGGTGTGCAAAGGAAATAAATCTGTTGGTGAACAAATAGCAAGACTTAACGTACATATTAATATTTTATTAAACAAAATAATAATTTCCTTACAGTTACAATTGGTCTTTTTTTATTTAGGAAGCAATAACTTATTTAAAACTCGGGCAGAGTCGTTGTGGTCGTTCAATTTACCAAGGGCAATATAATAAAGCTCAACAAGAATTGATAGAAGCGAAAAAAGATAATGACTTCATTTATCATGAACGTATACCAGATGTGAAAAATTTAGAGCCTATTGCAAAAATTGCTATTGCCAAATCTATACCGGTTCCGGCAAAGTTATCTTCAAAGTTTAAAGGTAATTGCTTTATTTTGATGCACATAATAAAGTAATGGTTGTACAAGAATGAAAAAAAAAAATTATAAAACAAACTGAATATATTAGTTGTTTAATAAAAAATATATTCTTTTTATGGATAAGAACGAAAAAAAAGAGTTAATAAAACCAACATTAAAAAAAAACAAATATTTGTGATACTAGCTAATGCTTCCTTCTCTTTACTCTAACACAGCTCCTACTAAAATGTTCAAAACTGCATAGTATAATAAAATAATACAACTTCTAATATATTATAAGAATTATTAATATCTCAGCTACAAATTAATACTGTTTGTATTGATTTTCACTAGAACAATAGTTATTTCATTTGTTATATCTTTGTGGAACACCTGTATATAAATATACGATGGTCCTTTAATGGTTTTTTTTTTTTTAATTTAACAATAGCTATCTATCAATCCGCTTCAAATGTTAAAAAATATTTCCCTAATTTTTTCAGATTTTTATTCTAACCCTTTAATTGCTCTATTTGTACGTCAAATTCATAATTATATAGAAAAATATACAATTTTACACAAGTTACCAAATTAAGCTTGCTGCCAGTATAATGACTATAACCTGATGCAAAGAAAATACTTAATAATAAAAAATGCTCATAATACTTGCTTTTTATATTTTAGATTTGTTTGAAGACTTAGTGCCAATTTCTGTACAACAAGCACTTAGCACTTATGATGTGAGGAAAACTGAATTGGTAAATACTGAAATTGGAAAATTAAGAGAAGCCACACAAATTCTTAATGGGTAAACATTAATAAAATCCCTAAAATGTATGTTTAATTATTTAGCTTTGTAAACAGTTTTTTTTTCCTTCAAATTTGTTCAGGTGCCTTGCATCACTTAATTTACCAGCCGCATTAGAAGACGTAAAAGGTGTAGGAATACCACAATCGTTGATAGATAAGTCGAACAGCGTAAGAATGAATGGTGGTGTTCAAAAACTCGAATCAATGATCAGAGAATTGCCTGAGTTACTGAAACGAAATGAAGAAATAATTGTTGAAGTAATTTTTACACATTTTTTTTATCATATTTAAATTTTTATATAAAAAAAAATGTATTAGTCTGAACGGATGTTAAATGAAGAACAAGATTCTGATGACCAACTTCAAGCTCAATTTAAAGAAAAATGGAACCGAACAAAATCAAGCGCCCTTACTCAAGTTTTTAGATTAAATATTGCCAAATATCGTGAAATAGTTAAAAATGCTACAGCTGCTGATAAGGTACAGTGTTGAGTGTTTTGTGCAGAGTAGTAAATAATTATTGTTCTTTTTTAGATGATACATGAGAAATTTGATACTCATAAAAGAGCCATATATTTATTATCTGAAGGTCAAGAATCAATTCAAAATGTTTTACCAGCTTCTTCTAACTCTGGAGTAAACTTTGCCAATTCTACTGCTGCTGATAAATTAAGACATCTTATGGAAGAAGTAAAAAATGTTTATAAAATGAAATGACGCGAGAATTTGTTGTAAAATGTTTTTAACTTTTTTTAGGTGGAAGTCATGAAAAACGAAAGAGATGTAATTGAAACAGAGTTAAAATGTGCAACGGCTGACATGAAATCAAAATTTTTGAATGCATTAGCTGAAGAAGGGACTATAAATGAAGGAAATCTTTCAACAGAGAGTTTGGATCAATCTTATGGACATTTACAAGTGCAAGTTCGCAATAGTCTTGGTAGGCAAGAACAACTTTTATCACATATACAGGTAAATATGATTTTTTTTTTTATAATTTCCCAAGTTTTATAATTTTATGTTTTATAACTTTTATATACTATTATTTGTATGATAAATATTTTTAGGTGGTGAATTCAGAATTTTGCAAAGAGAAAAACAGTGGTGGCCAGAGAGAGGCTCTCTTTAAAGATTTAGCTGCTGGATATGATGTTTTTGTTGATTTACAAAACAATTTAATGGAAGGAACTAAATTTTATAATGATTTAACGGAGGTAATTTGTACACAACATTAAAAAATTGACACATAAAAACCTTTTATTAATCTTACTTTCAATAAACTATACAAGTGCGATATATTTAAGTCATATAATTAAAAAATAATTGTGGTTTTAGATTTTAATAACAGCCCAAAATAAAATATCCGACTTTTGTTTTGCACGAAAAGCAGAAAAAGAGGAACTACTTAAAAGTATTACTAAAAATTTGAGTCAAGAGAAACCAGTAACTGTGCCAAAACCAAGTCAACCTCGTAAGCTTAGTTTTGTATATAAGATTTTTCATTTGTTTTAGATTTTTCACATATTTTTATATTATTATTCACATTTTTCATATTGATAGATTGATCATTATTTTGGTTTTATTTATTTGGTAAATAACTCGATCATTTTTTATATGAGCAAATTATCATTTAATTCAAGTATTTCAGTGTAATTAATGGATCGAGTTCGCCACTGAATTTATGTTTTTAAAATGATCCAAAATATCTAAGAAAAATATATTATTTGTGTATTAAAATGATTTCCATGATATTTTGTTTTATAGATCAGGCAGATACGGCTCATATAAACACAGGCATAGCGATGGGTGGCCAACTACCTTATCCGGTTCAGCCACAAGGTATGCCATTACCGTATACACTTCCGAGGACGGGTCCATATCCTGGATATATGCCACCACCAATGCCAACAGCATACAACCCTTATGCAACACTCCATTATCCACAACAAGGTATGATGAAAAAATATTTATTTAAGCATATAAACAAATTATTTTTAAACTGTTGTGTTATGTTTTTTGTTTGACATATAATACTAAGTTTTTACACTTTATTTCAAGACAATTTTACATGAATTTCAAATCAAAATATGTGGTCTGGATCAAGTTATGTTGAATGCTCTCTTATAAATAGTGCCTTGTAGAGGGAGACCACTACATTTTAAAAACAACTTGACGGATTTCAATGAAATTTATACAGCATATTTTCTAGGCATCAAAAACAAGTGTATAATCTAGTTTTTTTATGTATTACAAATTAAGTAAAATGGCGGCCTTTGAAAGTTTATGTGTATATTTCAAGGAAAAATTCTTTTTTTATTTTTAATAATCAAAAAAAAATTAATCAAAATAAACAATTTTCTACTAGTTTTTCATGACTAAAATATGCTGTGTGAGTTTCATTAAATCCGTCAAGTGGTTTTTAAAATACAGCGGTCACTATCTATGAAAACATAGTTTTGAGGAAAATGCGTATACAATTTCATACTTGAAATTAAACATAAAATAAATACGATTACTTCAAGAAAAAACAAGCAATATTTTTGATAAATCTGAGTATCCCAACCACTTAATATTTAGTAGTACAGTAATTAAGATTAATTATTTTATCAGGTTATTTGATTATATTCATTAGGTTATGTTAACCACTAAATAAGTTTATAATTTATTATTTACTTTTTAGGTTATCAGAACTATACTCAAGGCCAACAACCACAATATCCTCAATATCCGCCACAATATCCACCACCAAATCCACAACAGCCTCCAGCACAATGGTGATATTGTTGTTTATTACTTAAATGTAATACAAGGAATGTTTATTGAACATAAAACTATAATTATTTTATCCATATTTATTATTATTAGAAATTATTGTTATCGGGCATAAATAAGTTATGATATCTATTGTATTTTTTGTATTATATAGAACAACCCAATTTTTTTACTATTTAATCAAATATTGTAGTTTTAATTTTTTTTTTTTAATTGTATCTACAAAAATATTATCGTTGAGATTTAGTAAATTTATGCATTGCAGATTTTCATGTAATTTTATAAAAATTATTATTTAAAAAAAAAAATTTATCTTTTTTTTATTTGTTAGAATAAAACAAAATTTTGATATATAACAGGCTATTTCCTTTTTTAACACCTAGATAGATATTTTATTTCATTCAACAATTTAATGATTAACTTGTGTTTTTGATGCTTAAAAAACTTCCTTTACTTAGTTTTTTTCAAAATGAGAAAACTTCATTAACATATGTGTTATTAGGACACTTACACAATGGTGCTGTCCGAAATTGAATATTATACTTATTTTTCAAGATATATGCATAAAATTCATTTTTTTTAACAAATTGTTATTTTTTTAAATTTAAGAGTTTTAGGAAACTAAGAACTTGCTTAGCGTGTTTATTTATCGAGTTATTACATATTAGTTATAATAAATAAAAATTGACTAAAAATTACTCGAGCGGTATGCCTTTTGTATTGAGAAGCATTTCTTTGGGAGTTGGAGCTACTCTTATAGCGGTTAACGGTGTAGTCGTAGTGTTTGCCATCTTTTAAAAACCTAACACTCTCCACTCTCTGGGGAACAATAGCTTATTCATATTAAATAGAAATTTATGTGGAATTTCATACCTAGGTAAATATGAAGTGATAAACGCGGTCGATTGTCAGTAATGATTTTCACAACTATGGTCGACTGCTTAGAGTTGAATGGCTTTTATCTTGGTCAATAACATTTGAAGTGTAATAAATATGTACGCGCGTTGAAAGTTACGGTACTAAACGGAAATGTTGTCTGGGTGCCAAAAATCTGGAGTAAGCGGTATTTTAAGCTTGGAAACTGGTCATAATATACCTACATACATTATCTCATATGTACTAAAATCATCATCAACATAGTGGCTGAGCGTTTAAAAATTAAACGTAACGCCTAATAAAAAATACACTATAGGGTTTAATACGCTAGAACTATAATTATAGTTAATCGAATAAAAACCAACCAAGACACGTATTTACTGAAAATTTATTAGGCAAAGTAGTGTAATAAAAATACACCCACTCAACGGTAGATGCCAAGATCTCCAAAAAAATAAACGCTTGATCTAATTAAAATTGTTTTCCACTTTTCTCTTGAACGCCTCCTCTCATAGCAGCATTACCAGGAAACAAGTAATGGAAATTGTAAACGAAAACGATACTTAAAAATTAGGTGTCCCCATTTGTTGTTGAGCATCATGTAAACAACTAGAATATTAATGATTCTTGTTGACTTTTGAAAAAACAATCGACGTTGCACTGAAGAAAAGAACTAATTATATTTTAAGTAGTAAATAATGACGGTGCATGTATTTTAGCAGATATGTAATGTTTATTATAAAAATGCAACAGATTGCCATGAAAGTTTTAACCTAACTAGTGTTTTTAATAATTATTATTACCAAATATACCGTCAGTAAATTAATAAATAGTAATATTTTTTAAAATGTGCGTAATAAAATGTCTATCATTAGCCTGGATTTTTTTTTACATAAGAGAATAAGAGAATCGTAATAAAATCTGAAAGCAGTAGTACAGCTATTATTAATCATCATTATAGATCATTAGCCCAAAACACTTCTGGCAAAATTGTTGGTACCTGGTGGCCAAACCTTACCAAATGTTAGCTAAATAAAGGAATCTCGTATTGTTATTTCATTACACAGTAAGTGTAGTCTGTATTAATATTTTTATACTCATATTAGGGAATAAAATATTAGTATAGAAGAGAATAAATTCTAAATAGTTTTTCAATGCTAATTAAAATTAGCTTGTGATGCAATTAAATAAAAATGTTAACCATCCAGTGCCGTATTTAGGAATTTGTCACCCCGGGGCAACAAAAAAAAAAAAAAAACGCCCTATTATAATATAATACAAATTTAAATGTGCAATGTAAAAAAATTTAGCCGCCCCCTCATAATCAGCCGCCCGGGGCAACAGCCCCTGTTGCCCCCCCCCCCCTAAGTACGGCCCTGTAACCATCCCCTCCACCCATAATCGCTGCGGCCATAAAGATTTCGGTTATTTACATCGTGGTGTGGCCAAAGACGTTCAATCTGATATTTAAATACAAACTTTATAGAGGAGCATTCGACACGTGTGTTTGTGTGGGGGGAATGAGGATTTCGTTTACCGCACGGTTCGTTGAAATATTAAATGGTGACGTCACGGTCGGTGGACGACCGGGCGTACCTTGTGGCGCGAAACGATCGTTGGCCGTCACCGAGTTGCGCCGCGTTCTACCGCATTACACATACACGTACACACACACACACACACACACACACACACACGCGTATCTTACTATATACCATCGCCACCGCCGAGCACCGAACCGTCGAAGAGGTAGGTATACCCCCGTACCAACAGCACTGGTCGACGGATGGCAGACTGGCGGGGCGACGGGCTCGCTACAGTGTACGCGGGCAAGGCAGGCAGGCCAGGCACACCGTTGTTGTCATTCTGAGCATTTGTTTGCTGCTCCTGGTGGGCGTGCGTGCGTCCGTTCGTTCGTCGTTTAACCCGCGATGTGTACGCGCGAATTAATCATCCGTCGTTTCAATTATCAACTGTCGTGAAGTGGCCATCACGCAGGCCGTCGTCTTGCAACATCACCGCCGCTGAGTCGATAACCGCCGGCCGCAGTTGTTTACGACCCGTCTTTTTAAAGGTAAGCGCCGCTCTGTGTAATAATACAACAATTAATACTGATAACGTTCCAAATTCCAATAGCAACGGCCAACGACGTTCACTTCCGTTCTCGAGTCGAAACTCAAACGATCGTGTTTGAGGTTTGTATGTACTCGAAACGCCGCGTATGCGTCCCTGTTGGTCGAAAACCACCGTCTTCGGCGTCGAAGCCTCGTCGCGCGTTCTTTCACGACGTTGTCGCTATAATGTCTTGTATGCGCTGTGACTGTATTATATAAGTCATAATACTAAAAATTTCAACATGCAGATTGCCGTTTGTTTATTGTTGTTTTTGTCGCCAACTCCAAATCGTAGCGCTACGGATAGGTATTATGCCTAGACGAAGGGTCGTCACAAAAACCTTGCAAGTCTGTTATCAATCCCCCGCGGTTGTAGGTCAAATCCAAGTATTTATGTTTCGATGAGTAGCTCTCAAATTTCTGAATTTTGGGTAAACAACCAAGTGAGGATTATTTCTTGCTGTAGTAAACGGTGCTGTGTGTATTAATTTTACGTAGGACAAACAACAATCGGCACAACTGTTGTTTAAATGCTTTTGGGATTGCCCTTTAGATACAAAATAATTTACGTCATGCTTGTGTATTTTCTATGTTTTTCTGCTGTTTAGAAAATTTAGTAAACTATTGTGTTATTCAGACTATAATTGTTTACATTTAATGAAATATATTATATCCTATACATTATTATATATGACTCAAATCAAATAATAATGAGAGTTTTTTTTTTATTTCATATATTTATTATTATTTTTCTTCAATTTTATTGTTTATTCAGCAGCGATTGCTATCGCTCATCTTTGATTTTTTATTATTTGTGCTACTGTTTCTTAAACAGTTCTGTGTATTCATCATTATAAAGTAACTTGTTTACAATATAAAAACCAATTGGCGAGTTAAGTTATGTACTAGTAAAATTATTATCATTTATATATGGTTCACTTCATTTGTATTTTGTGTAGGTGGTTTTAAATGCTTTAAAATGCTTAAATATTTATTTTGATTTATAACCACTGCATGTTTTCAGTTTTGGCATTTTGTTGATTGCATTGGTTTTGAATTTTTGATGTTTAATAGTCCCATTGTTATTAACCAGAATGGAATATCTAATTGAAAACTTAATTTTCTATATACATATTTCATGAAACCATTTTTTAAGGAAAGCAGCCTTGATAATTTTGTCCTAATCATTTTTTTTTCTATAATTTAACTTTTAATTAAATGTTTAACCCCACTGACCCAAATCTCTATAATCACTTAATTCTGTCCGTTATTTTCGATAACAGATTATTATTTACATTTATTCATCTTACCAGATTACTTTAATACATATTATATGAATTTTTTTTCTCATCATAGTAAATTAAATTATACAAACATATTTGTATTTACTTATTCCTTGTGAGATCCGTTAATTTAATGTGTACAATTTGCTTTTATATTTATATTAAAGCTAAGTTAACAAATAACATAATATGGATGTATTTGATTTAATCTGGGATAACATATTTATGAATCATGTCCATGTTTAGAATGATAAATATATTCCTAGTTGAAAAACATTAATATGTGAGTGTGTGACAATCATACTAATTTATAATAAATATTTATAATGTTTGTCCAAGTGTACTCTTAGCTTTTCTTTGTTTAATATGTTTCTTATAACTTCTCATTCCCCTCTTAATATTTCTAACTATAATAATCGTGTGTACTTTAAAAGCAAGGTTTTTATTTTAAACTTATTTGAATAACAAATGTATCATTTTATACCCACAAAAAATTATTTTATATAAAAATGTCAATATTATTTAATTAATCAAACAAATAGTAGTATGATAATTATAAATTATAGGTGAGCAATTCTTGTACAGTTTACTTTATAAAAAGGTCATTGCTTTCAAAAAAAAAACCGGCCACCCAATGTGGAGCACAACTTTACCAATGCCTAATTGTTTTTAATCAAATTTAGTCTATTCTGACTGTTTATAGTTAAGTAAATTAAATTATAAGCATAACACACGCAAGTGTAATATAAAGTTATCCTCTTTAGTTAATATTGACCGATGAGGGTCTTATATTTAGGTACACATATCTTGATTCTTAATCATAATAAAGAAGATGTAGATAATTATTTACAGAGACATGACTGTTGACACTTCATTGTTCTTCTGTACACAAATGCATTGAACTGAAGCCTCGTCCACACTAGCAAACCTATTACCAAACTGCAAAAAAAAAAATGTCAAGGCGTTAAACTTTATGTCGGTATTATGACAAATATTTGATGAGTACTTCGCTGCAAAATTTGTGTTGGAGTTTAGGGTTCGGCTCCCTATTGTTCATGATTCCCTAAAATCCCTAAATAAATTTGTAATTAATAAAATATATTTAGTAACATTACAAAACTTTCAAATAAATTAATTTTCAAATTATGATTAAAAAAGCTCAAATTTACATTATAGTATTAGACATAGATAGATAGTATGTTCAGTATTTGCCCCTGGATTCACAAACTTTTATTATAAATTAGTAATTACTTACCAATTATTCGGTACAAACTATTGAATTTTACTCAGTAACTCAGCTTAATTCATATTTGAACTAGATTCTACATGTATTTATGTTTTTATTAAGACACTTATTGGATAAATTTTAAATTCTGTTTTTTTTTTTAATTTGTGCAGTAGTATTCCTAGCTAGAATATTAGACTTTAGGAAAACTAAGTCCTTAGTAATTGTTGCTACAATACAGGTATAATTTTTTTAGTTGAAAAATACAAATCACTTCTATTCAGTTACCTTTATAGAATTATACTATAAAAAATAATAGTTGGCGGTTATAATTGCAATTTTTTTTACTATGAATTTGTTTGCAGTCAATTTTAGTCCATTTAAGGCCGTCACTGTCTTCTCCTTTGAAAAAGTTACCTAACGTATTCGCTTATTCTGAGATTGTTGTTAGTCAATAGCTGGAGAGGAAGAAGGCGCCTCTTCACTAGATAATTTTTACACTCATAAATGAGTGTTGGACCAGTGAATTGAATGCACAATAAAGATAGTTAAGGGGCCTGCATGAGATCTGATATTGTGAGTAAAATTATGCTTTATGGGATAAACCGAGTGCCCGTAACCGAGTATCGAACCGGCAACAGTGAGCGCTCAACACACTGTTGCCTTACCTACTCAGTCACTCCTCCTCACAAATTGTACCTATTGGTAATACAAATAATAATGCTAAAAATAAGTTGACATGATTTCAATAAAAACATTTCTCATATTTATTAGTTTGGGTCTATGCAATTTTTGCGACCAGAACCCTTATTTTAAATATTTTATATCAATGTGTGTGACTCATTGTTGTTTTTTCAGCTTTATCTTATAACAATGCTATAATTATTACAAGTTAAGCTATTTTTAAATTTTAAAAGTTTAACTGGTACAAACTGTTTTTAGAGGTGTCAATCTTAATCTTAGAAGTTATTGAATTTGCTACCATACACAGCGAAGCATAAAGGCGTGTCTTGAAAAAACACAGGCTTTGCACATTTAGGTAGGGAGTCATAAAAAATCCATAGGTGTAACTCTGGTTTTGTCCACACATAAAAAAAATGATGTAGGAATTAAAAATAAATTCTAGTAATATTTTTAATGGTTTACGAGTTTTTTACTTATTAGATATTATCATACTATATATTTTTACACATTGAGTATTTATTAATTATAACATATTTGACAACGTCAGGTGAAGTAACCTTCGCATGTAGTGACTTTCCATATTTTTATTTATGTAGTGTACTTGTTATTGAAAATTATAACGTTTTCTAATTAAAATTCGTTACATGCGTTCGACGTTCGTATTGCATTGTTTTAAATATTTCATATTTTAAATCGCTTGGTTCACTATGCATTCTAAACACTAAAATTTGAATTTATAATAAAGTAGATTTGGGTCTATTGAGTCTACATTTACAGTGTTATCGCGATATAGTTTAAACAAAGAATAGATAAAAGCAGAAGGGTAAAAGCATATTGAAGACCTATTTAGTGTTTCGTGTTACATCTATACACAACTAAAAACATTAATGTATAGATATAACATTATAAGGGTGTAGCCTTAAGAAGATGGCCGCTCATTATATAAGAAAATATAATAAATCAAGATATCACTTATAACTGCAATGATAAGGTCCTAATTCCCACAAAGATGGTGGAAAGTGGCAACTTCAATTTTCTCTATTGGCGGCATGTACAGTTGTTTACAGTGGTTATAACAAATTTTAAGTTAATTTGATAGCACAGAATCACAGATATAATATAATATGTATTATTTTTTACACACATAATATATCCCACAAAAATGGCCGACGTCGACTTCCATTCTTATCATTTGTTAGCAATCTAGTGTAATACGTATACGTATATCTGTGGTTCTAAAGTAATGACTAAAAAATGTATAATTAAGTAAAATTGTTTTTACCATTTTAAATTTATTGAGAAAACAATATTGTTAAATGATACCGTTATAAATATAGCGGTAATATAATAACAAAAACTGTATGTTTGGAGAATAATAACATTTCACTAAAAATGTCTTATCACACGCATTCACCGTACTGTACTGATTGCGCGGTTCCGAGAACCTAACCTGTACAAAACACATATTTGATTGTTGTTATTCTAACATAATAATTTAAATTCATTATGTTATGTTGTACTTGTTATCGATACAAGTTTATGGGCTAAAGATTGCCTATATATATAGGCAATTAAAACATTGCACTTAAAACATTTTTTCATTTAATTTTTAATTTTTTCGGTTAGACATATTTTTAACCACAAAGTAAAACGTTTTTTTAATAAATAAAAAAAAAAATTAAAGTATGCAATATTTATTTATTAATAAATTATAAAAAATATAATTAACTCCTCTTTTTGAAAAATAAAACAAATTATACAAACAGAATACTCGTAGGTAACTGACAACTTTTTTTTATTTTTATCTGACTAAAAAATATCAATTTTTGCTATATTAAAAAAAATATATCTTATATCAACGTCATCGTATTGATAAATTTAGACAAAGTAACTAAACAAAAGGCATTATATGTTGCAAATAACGAAAATATTAAAAACTATGCATTAATATAAAAAAACCTTGAAATTAAAATTTGTAGCTTATATAGGTATTTTTCAGACCATTTAATAAAAACAATGCATGAACTTCCGGCCCTAGTAGCTAACGACATAGCTTCTGTATTGATTGTTTGGCTATATAGTGCATTTGATGTGGTAGAAAAGGGAGGATATAGAAATTTGTATTATTGAGCGTATTATATTTTTTAATGGAAAACCGTGGAAATCAAGCGGAAATTGGTTAACCCACAGATTATAAAAGAAAAAAATTAATTCCCCTATAAAAACACTTTACAACAGCATCATCTCGTTCGATTGAGACAAAATACATTTTTTCTCTATGTCTCCGTTCGTATTTAATGTAATATGTTGTACATTTAACAGCGTTTTTTTCTCTGCATTTGTGAACAAAATCGAGTATATTATATTTTGTATAATTAAATTTTTTGTGTGTATGTGAGAAAATAAAAAAAGTCCTTTACAAAGGTTGCTAAATAGTAGTTTTCATAGAACATGACTTTTCGCATATTGAATGAAATTATTACCCTTATTGATTTACATAATAATACATGAGTTTTTTTAATACCATTGATTTTAAATAACCGAAGGCAATGTACATTCCTTTCGCTAGGGAATATGTTTATGATTAATAAAAAACTAAAAATACTAATTATTTTCTAAAAGGATGACCCATTAATACATAGGTCAGTCAGGAAACATATCAATTAACCGTTTAGGTATTTTTTTTATCACATACAATTAGCTCAACATTTTTTAAACTTAATTTTGATTTATATTTGAATGTTAAAATTAAAAAAAACAGAGATACTTCGACGACCTACATCAAACGACTAGATCCGTGTGAAAAAATCTCCGGATAATTAAAAAAAAATTAAATTAAATTAAATTTTTTTATGGTCGTAGTCAAGAACCTACTTTATATTTAACTTTTAGTAGAAATTTGCTACTACGGTATTTGAATAATTTGACTCGCGCATGAAAACACGTTTTACACTGACCGAATAGCCTCAACAGCTAATTAGTAACCTTAATGACCTTAATGAATGCTCGTATATATTATTATTAAACCGTGCAGAAGGGTCTTAATACTATTTAGTCTTATAAAATAAATAGTCGAAAAAAAATGTCTAGCCTAATTCTTTTATGGTAATTAGATGTATGACGCTTGGTGTGCTAGGTTTACTTTTGTACAGGGAAAATGGGTGTTGACGTAGTTTCCTTAATAAACGTAATGTCCTTGAGATAAATATTTTATCGCTTTAAAGTTATAAGTGTTTATATAGTATTTTATTATCTTTAATGACTTGAAATAAGTATACCCTGGTTGAACGGTCGAAAAAAAGCTTTAATGAGGATGAAATACTTGCAGGCGTTTTGAGAAAATCGCTGTTTCGAGTGCGTTGTGAAATGCATGTCAAGGGATTTTAGTCGGTATACTTTTAACGATTACCTTGCAATGGTTTAAATCACCTCAAGTGATTAACATTCTACACGAACGTGTATCAAATCGAATTGTGTGTGTGTTTTTAGCAAACTTTAATGACATAATTTAATAAAAAAAACGTTATTGTAAAGCCAAGAGTTTTGCTTGGCTAAGCGCGTTTTAAAATTCTATTACCAACGTAAGCATCATAGTCGGTACCGATAAGTAGTCGTTGATTTTTTTTGTAGTCATCTTAAAATGGCTATTGAGGGAGAATGAGAGCTTCAAACGTTTATCGAGTACCTCTCCTTGGCCGCGATAAAATTAAACGAGTTTCCGTGTATTTTATTACTGCCAGGCGTACCAGCTACGGATCGTGAGCGACAAGTATTTTTTTTTAATTTTAATTTTGCTCTTACGATGTACATTTACACGTTTTGGCTGTACATATAGGAAATCCGTCGCGCTAGAAGGTTAATGTTGTCGACACACGTGTTAGGAATACTACCGATAAATATGAAATAGACGGTGCTCTTAAATTTTCTGTTATATTTCTGTCTCTCGACGTATTTTAATTAGGGGAAATCTAACATTATAAAAATGCAGTTCTAGCGTGCTCCCTTGTATAACGTCTCAACGATTTATTCATCGTTCGATAATATTTTATTTAATTCTCGTTTAAAACCCGCAGACATTATATTTTTTCAAAATACAACAACTTAAAATATGTCTATTGTTTCGCGTGGAAATATTGCAGTAATGCGGTTACTCACAATACCTAATGAAATCGTTCGTTTGAATATTCCACTTGTTGGATAATATCATAGTATCGCGGCATGTCTAGGCAATCAGTTAATCCAATAATAATGCAACATATAATCGATGTGGCAGTCGACTCAAAATGCACACATCGAGAATAATAGCCTTGTCGTATCGAAAAATCTCTGCTCTTGGCTTCGCTAGACAGCGGTCGGTGTCTTATTCTTGGATGACTTTCCTCGCTTTTCTCCACTGAACTTGTCAGCGTTGATTAGCTTAAATTTATTTGTATATCATTTTATAAATAATATAAAAAACATTTGAACGATAAGGATTTAGGGAAAATGTTTATTTTGGAAATGGAATTTGCACAGTAGTACTATATTTTTCAGCTATGTTATCTATGTTCATCTATGTTATCTAAACTAACTTCAATATAATACATAATATATAAAAGATATCTATGTATAGACAAAAACGCTGAACACTAACTAACTAACTTTTGGAGCACCTCCTACGGAACTATTTAAAACATACCCTGCATGTGAGTTCACTGCAGGTCTGTTAAGATAAAAAGAATGTTCTTAATTTTTTTATCTCGATTATTTTGGTTATTATCGTATGCCATTATCTTTGGCCATCAAAATAATATATACTCAATCAGTTTCTTATGTAAAATAATCTCAGCTTTCTGAAAAAAAAAACATTTTTTTCGACAAATAAGAAAGTCATTAAATTTGAGTTTATAATCTAAAAAGTTAATTTTTTCGTGTTGCCTAAAATTTGAGAATTTTTATAATTCTTTTTCGGAAAGCTGAGAAAATTTAACATAAAATGTGTACATTTCAAAATGGTTTCTTGATAAAACCGCTTAGAAAAATTAAAAGGGGTCTAAATAATAGAAAAAAACTGGATAAAAGGATCATAGAGATCAAAATAGTTGAAATAGATATGTGTAAAAATAAGATGATTTTCCGTTTTTTCGACTTTTCTATTTCCATTTTATTTAAAGCTCTATGTACTTACTTTCATACACATTGGTGTTCACTTAATAGTTTTTATAATTTTTCTTTAACTCTAAATTTTACCTTATTGTCACGCGTTACAATTGAGACAACATCACTGCCTAAAAAAACCCATCCAACCTGCTCAAACAATGCCCTCAATGCCTCCATTCATTACTTTATTTAAAATCATAAAACATCTGTACCATTATCCACTGTTAATGGATTGAACTGTAAATATGAGATTGAAGAATTCAACAAATATATCATCCAGTGTCTTATGTGTTACATTCTTTGCTGTATTATACCATATCGATTATCATGTTTCTAATAATATATTAGACACATTCTGTGTAAAGGTCGTATTTGCACAATAACTATACAATAGTTGTTTGTTAACGTACACAACTTCGGCCGCGGCTGTCAATTGAACTATTTACCGGTGTACAATACATTTTAGTTTGTATTTTAATTTTTTTACCTTGCGTGTTCAGGCTACATGTCTTAATTTTTTATGCTTGTTAGCGGGTTTGTTTTTTTTTATTGGGTCTATTTGCAAAGTAGCTACCTGTTGACATAACGCATGATTGTATTATATTTTAATAATTACCGCAATCACCTATTATAGAATTTTTTTTCAAATGAATATTTGACCCATTCAATTTTTTACAGCTCGTTTTCGGCCGGGACGGTTGTTTGTCTTGACGTAACGATTGTCTTGCCACCGTAATACGATTATATTGTTACATATACTAATGTATAGAATCGTTAGAACAAGCGGTTATAATATAGTTGTTGCGGCTGCGCAAACATACGGCGTAGTTCGATTCGTCTAACCGTTAGACTTTTGACTTTTCTGGGTGTTTTTTTATACTTTCCCGGTAACGGCCGAATTATACCTGTCAGTGGGCGTCCAAATGTTTTGGATATAGAGAGGGGAAATGCCGGTTGTACTCGAGTACTTTATATGACCGGTGTGTGGGTCTACTGCATCGGGCGCGTGTGGGCTGACGAACATATTATTATATTAGTTTAATAATAATAGATATAACAGCTGCGTTTACTGCTTTTTTCTCCAATATCGTTATATAATCGATTAGTAATTATGACCATATGGGATGCCGGATATATGTCGGTCGGTCGTATGCTTTGAAAAAGTTCATTTGAAACCCATAAAATTCATCTACAACTTTTATCTACCTACTAAAATATCGCCGTTGTGTACCACAAAGTGTCGGTGCGGTTCCGTTTTGTACGTAAGTCACTGTCTGCATTTTATCCGATACTATGTGTGTATTAAATATTATTATTATACTTAAATGCTTGGTACATTAATTATACTACGTTTATAATGATAATAGTATGACTGACTGCGTTAAACGATTTCACCGATGTAGTAGATGTTCCGTTTCCTCTGGACCTCCAGGTCGGATGGCATGTGTATACGATTTGTATGATTGCGCTATAGTGACTAGAGGAACACACATACCGACTATTATAATATGTCCTTTCCGCGCCACAAAACAACGGGACACATTCTTCGGCTTGTAATCACACACACACACACACTTATTAGGTATATAACATTATATTTATGTTGTGTATACGTTGTTTGTTGGGTTGTGCCGGTTGTGACTGAGGGTATTGGCTGTGGTCCCCTCTGCTCGACGAGGACAACTACCGGCATAAACCGCCACCACCTCGGCCCACCCCTCCATCGAGCCCGAGAAGAATTAACTGAGCATGTGCGTTGACTACAGGCGACGGGACGAAAACGGTCATGACCGATGATGTTCGGATGATGATGATGGTGATGGACTGTACTATATTATTCTTTTACTCGGTCGAGTACGTACAAGTATATATACACACACACACACACACACACACACATACACTGGACGTTCCCTTTTACGGGCAATATCCATTTACCGTGGTGTGCCATACCAGATGTCCGGAGGACGAACAGTAGAAGTAAGGGGCGGTCGAAAGAAGGGGAAATAAAAAATTACACACAAACCGAATGGAATTCCACACCCAAATCTGGAATATATAGAATTTTCCCTGTGGCGTGTTTAGTATTCGTATTGGCATGCCGGATTTTGTCCTAATAAAGGCTAATAACCGCAGGTCGCCTCTGCTAAGAAGCGGTTACATGTTTTCTATAATTCGCGGCAGGTGCTGCGGATCAAGGATTTTTAATCGGAAAAAGGCTATGCTCTAATGGAGGCTGTCTACAGTAGTCCTTTGGGTCAAAAAGGGTCAAACTCAATTTTAAACCGATACGAATAGGAATACTTATTGACTATTGTACCTATGCATTTTTGTTAGAAAAATTATAAAAAATTATAACTTTATTTATTAAAACAGCAAACTCTATCATGCGACTTTATTAAAGTCTTTACGAAAGCGCTAAGTTTTGAGATTTAGTTTTTCTTGACTTGCGGGAGGGGTGTGATTTTATTATAAATAATTTACGGTGAAGAACTGTTTGTATGTTAAAACTATGTGAACCATATACGTATGAAAAATATTTATTGTATTGTTTACTGGTATGTCTTATGGTATGTTAAAAAAGATTTATAAGGACTGTTCCTATTGCCTACTTAAAATCCGCCACTGGTTGGTGCTGATGTAGTACACACCTATGTTTATTTTATGTAGAGTAATAATTTACGCTTCAATAACATTTTTTTTATCATTATAATTTCTATTACATTATTTTCCAATATTTAATGCATCATTATGAAATAACTAATAAGGAAAGACATCGCTCTCGCACCCGTCATACCGATGGGTGATTTGTGATAATTACATTTTTCCTCTTCGAAAAATCAACGGCGTGTAAATATGTTATTGTTTTGTATTTTCCTATTATTGTTGTTATTTTAATGGCAAAGGAAACGTCTAAACGCGCCCGTCCGGCAGTTAATTAAGTTCATCGACCAACACCGTTTGTAATACATGTTTGATAGCGTTTCGACAATATTAATATAATAATATTATTATAATAGTTTAGAATCGATTTTGACGTCGGTGCGGCAATGCGTATTATCACTGGACTCATGTGTGTATTGATCGTTTATTTTTCCACAAACCGTTTGAGCTTAAGCATGTTGTTACTCTATCCTTAATTGAGCACAAATGGTGTTCAGCATGGATTTTTGTTATGTTGGTACGGTACGACCTAGTTGTTACGATTCTAACGAATATATACATTAATTATAATTTAAATAATAATGGTAATAATGACTTGATAACAATAGAGAATGATTTTACCTATTGTTTCCAAAAATACTTTCCCACATATGATGACTCCCTGGATTTTTTTGTTGTTGTTAGGGTGGGGGTTGTAAAAGGAGTTTTGATTGTCTCAAACCTGCGTACCTTATTTGTGTTAATGGCAATTATAAAATCTTTTTTATTATAAGTTAACGTAATCCGACTAATTCGTGTAACTCAATCTGAAGGTACTAGTTGCAATTGTTCGACTTTACCGGAAAATTGAATACACACTACGCGGTTTCTTATTATGTTTAGGAAATCACAATTTTCCTCCGCAACCGCAAGGCAATTATTACTGCTGGTTGGACGCACTATTAGGACATTCGCTACCTTTTGGGACAGTCGTACCTTAACTTATTACTATTAAAAAAACGTGACCAAACCAAATTCTTCGGGATCAATGCCGTGCGTTTACCTCAGGTGTAGCATACCTCTGCTGCAGCTGCCCACGCCGGTAACGTTGGAATCTATTTCTGCTCGTACCATAGTCGTTTACGACGACCACGTGGGACTGTTGTTCTTCTTAAAAACGTTATTCGTATGTTTAAACGTGCCTTTTTTTTTTTCTATAGATTTATCATTGTTTAATGCGATTAGGTTAAACACATACGCCGCGGCGGCTCCGACGATAATAATTATACGACACACTCGTTGTTTGTTCGGTGTAAATCGCATTAGCCAACAACCGCCGCATGAATACGACTCGGAGCACACCTAAGCAAACAATTTTTAATTTTTTTAATTGTTATCAAGGATCGCTTTCGAGGATTATTGGTGTTTAACCAGTAGCGGTAACAATAAAAAAAAAACGCTCCAGCCCATGACGGCAACGACAACACGTGTGTTGAGTAGGTATGTGTGTAGTGATACAATAATCGTTGTCGTTAAACTCGTTTATTATTATTATTTTTTTTTTTTTACACACATTCCGCGACTCGCCGCGGAAATAGGTTCGAACGTTACCGAGAATTTTTTTTCTCGTTGTCGGAGGCTAATGAAATAAAATAATAAATCGTATAAGCCGTTGATAAAGTCTCTCGCCAGACGATCGATTTGAAAGCAGCGGGGTCACAGATTCCGCCGACAACACCTGACCTTTTTATTTCCCGTAAAAAAAAAATCCATCAAAACTTGGGATTCGAAATTTGGAATATTACTTTTTATTATTGAAATAATAATAGCTGCTCTATTTTATCAATTTACATAACCGGTTTAATCGATAGATTCAGAGCGCTCTACAATATTGGATACCTACACGAAGAATAAAATAATCATTGTCATCATCGGAATCTGAGAACCTTTGTTATGCGATAAACGGTTTTTTATTCATGGTTCATAAGTCAATTGTAGTGTCATCAGGACATTATTTAGTTGTACAATTTGTATTTAAATTATCCCGTCATGTTAGGTCTATTCACAAGTTGTAGGTTGTGTCATTATTAGTAGAATTAAAATAATTTAAAAACTCATTTGGTGCTCGTATTATACAAAACAACTAGTGCCTAGTGTCCAGTGGACATGAATTTCGCGGCTTCTGTGTACTGCAAAAATATTTTTTCCTCCGTGACAGCTCTTTGTAGGCGAATCTGTGTTTTTATTGGAAACTCGTTACAACGACAACATTTTTTTCGAAAAACCCGGTTGTCTGAACACTTACAGTCGGTAGTTAAAAAATAATATATTTTACATTTTGCGCGCTGTAAAAACACTGATACATGTCAGGGATAGGTTAGGTCTTTCAGCAAGAAATGTTTTAAATTGGCATATTTGCACAAGCAGATTTTTACGACCGGAGTTATTGTTATGTAGTGTATTGAATATTATATTGATGTATATTAAGGTAAGGAAAGGCGAGTTAAATTCCGACAGCATCATTGGTTTATCGTTTCAACGACGACGAAAGCAATTATTACAAGCACCGTCGTCTCTCAGTTTGGCTGGCTTTGTAGTATTTCTGTTTTGTGCTCTCAAGAACATAAACAACGTTCTCGAGAGATACTTTCGTTAAGTAAACTCTATTACACCGAGTCGTCTTTATCTTTATACTAGACGCTTAAGCCATCGTTTTGTCAGAGGGTTAGGATTTTAAAATATATTTTTTGTCGTCAGATCTATCCTTTCTTGCGCGTAAAACAAAATAAAAACGTTCCGTCCCGTCTGTCAACTTGAACACATTTTTTTATTACTAGTAGTTATTTTTAGTGGTGTTTATTATTATTATTTTTTTTGAAACAAACTTCACGAGCTATCTTTCTGTATGAGTAATAAAAAAACTAAATTGTGTCGATTTGTAACTAAGCCAAGTGAATAAACGAAGCAGCACCGCACGTGCGTCTTGTCGACTTCAACAAAAGATATCAAATCGGTCTGTGTACTTGAAGGGTTTCCGTTGTTGGGAATATGGTAAATTATAAATCGATAAATTAATCAAAATGATTACATTCCAATGGCGATGGTCAGAAAATAAAATGTATAGGTTTAATTTTTGTGACAGTGTTTTTTTTTTTTTGCGCTTTGGTAGGTGTTGTTTTTATTTTGTAAATTAACAAATGAAGTTGTGATACGCACAGCGGTCGAGTTTATCTGTCCTCATCCAATTATTTGCCGGCAGGCTTTTAAGCCTGTCGGTTAGATCTTTTATCGAGGTAAATCCGTGATAATAATTAATGCTGTACAAATATTAAACGGCCATATATTATGTGTAAAAAAAAGACAAATTCTGCTTCGCGATAAGATTATAATAGTAAATATACTATAATAATTCAAATCACGCGTGAACTAATTGCGTTTGTTTATTTATAAATATGATAAAATCATAAATTATTCGCTTGAACACACGCAAGGACGTTGACATTATATATTATAATTTTTCACACTCGTTATTTACGTAATTCGATAAGTTTTACAAGACTGAGCAAAAAAAAATCCATTGTAATCGGGTCGATTGCGGGGCTGATGACATAATTGAACGGTGTGTGTGTATAAATTAATAGTGGTCGTTGTGCCGCAATACGCCACAGCCGTCGCCGCCGATGTAACACGGAAGACGTACATAATAATGAATATGCAAAGCCGTTTTGAGTTTAGCTTGTACTCGCATTACACTTGTATCGCACACACACACACACACACACGACATGTATAAATTGAAGAAACATTAATTTAGACAATTTAGCGTCGTTGCATAGCGGTCCATTGAGTGTGTTCGCCGCCGCTCCCTCCACCGACTTGTGTGAGACCTTTTCTATTTAATATCTTAAGACACGAACAGGACGACGGTGGCGTCTGCTCGTTTAAGATCACCGCCTAGCTGCGTGCTCCGTATATTTGTACTCATATACAATACAGAAAGTTCAACCGCGTTATTGCCAGTCAATTTTATTTTATCGATCAATAAAGTATAATTAAAAAATAGTATTTTCCAAATAACCGTGGTATTCAAGGGCCACCTTTAGAAGATTTTGTATATATTTTTTTGGATTGCTTAATCTAGAAAATATTTTATTTAAAAATCTGAGGCAATCAAATGAAATTGCCAGTTTTTTTTAATTTTAATAGTTAAATAATAAATTGTTTTTTTGTAAAGTATTCACGCCGTTATGAATATTTAACAATGAACCAAAACTATTTTATAATCAACAATTAATTAATAGGTAACACCTATTTGACCAGTCACCAGATACACATATACCTATTACTTTTAGTATCTAAATTTTCCGGAGAGTAACAAGAATTTGCAAGCATTTCTGCGTCAAAAATGACGTTAATATTATGCAATTAAAAATTCATTTTTTATTTTAAAAATATTCTAGTGAAAACATTGTTACTTTAATAAAACAATACTTAATTATAAATAATAGAAATAAAATTTAAAAAAAGTTTTCAAAAATAATTGCCAACTTTCTTTTTTTACCTATTGATGTTTTATTTTAAATTATACAGATAAGCGGTGCTATGTTAATACGGACGATCGGATGGTAAAATATCGCGAGGTTATCCCGCTTGAAATTGGATGCTGTTCTGGTATATTGCACCGCTTATCTGTACATTTTAAAATCAATTGTCTTTTTGATTATTGTACTCCATGCTACGAGAGAACGCACCCCTCTCGGGCATCTAAAATCCAAATGACTGCTCACGCTCCGCTTTCTTGAGGGCCAATTTCTCCCACCGTGCGAAACCGTACATACAACTGTCAATGTCCACTGAAACCCGAAGCGCTACGACGGCGTGGCGACCGAGCACGGCGTGTTTTGGTGGGAGCCGCTTGAGCAGTTTCTGCAGTTTTGCTCAATGCGCTTCGGCTTTGGCATCTGGATGCGTTCTCTCGTGGTACGAAGCGTAGGTAGGTTATTAGTGTTAATATGTCTTTACCTGTGATGCCAATTTGCATAGGTATTAGGTAGTCATTTAGTTACCAGATAGCAAAACACTTCAGTCAATGAAACGTATTACAATTAGAGACACAGCTTAAATGAAATTTTATTCGTTCCATTTAATAAGTGGTTGCAACAGTTGTTTAATCAAAATGGGTATTTTTTCAGTTAGCATAAAAATTGAAACCAAAAAATAAACACTAATGAATTTTTTTAACCCAATAATATCCTATATAGGTTTATTGGGTTTAAGTTTACCCAAAAACCCCTTAACAGTCAAGGATTTGTATAAAACCGGGGTTTTGACGAATCGATTTTTTCATAGATTAAAATGTTATGTTATCATACTTTAACACATACATATTGGCTGGATTATGTGGTTATTGATTATCTTATTTTTATTTAACAACAATTTTAACAATGATAAAAATACGAGTTTTATTTTTATTTAGATTTTAAATAGTTAAAAAAAAAAATAAGTATGGACGTTTGATAATATGATACCTCTAATGGAGTTTAAAAAACTGTTATTAGATGCAAAGTTTTTGACCGGTAGGGACCCTTGTACCCACTCACACACAACTCATTTTGTATACTCGGCGCATTTTCTCTCTCTCTTCTGTTACACAATAATAGTAATATTATTATGTTTTTTTCGTTGACTAAATTAAAAAAACTGAGATAGTAATTTTATTTAAGCACGTTGTAAATTATCTTATGTCGCCAGAGTGCTTACTCCTATAAAATAACATTGCGACATTTAAATAATTCTCCGCCCGCGACCTGTCTTTTTGAAAAGTCCTTTATTTAAAAATAGAAACACATAAATAAATTATAATTTCATTTAAGTAGCGAAGAGAATGTGTAAGGATCGTTGACCGCCGGCGCGTTCATTCCTACCGAAGCGATTTTATATCCGGTCCACACATCCTTGGCCGAAAGTACTGAAATATTAAGACTCCCTAATTTATGTATATAATAATAGTAACAACTTGGGAGTTAAAAACATTATTTATAACAACATTTGTTTTCTTGTTCGTGTTACAGATGGAATGTCAAAGGCATCACGACGGTAAAAACGATTCTGTGGATCGCACCGAGCTAATGGAAATCGTCCATAGGAAAACATGATTTTCGTCGTCCGTTTTATAGTAGAAAATATATTTTTATGTTTCTCGAGTTATTTTAATTTTTGTTACTTGTAAAAAAAAAAAGAATCAAACTTAATACTAGTAAAAATGTCTCCGGTGGAAAAAGACCAAACGCTCACGTCGAGCTCGTTGGGAAGTTCCATGAATAAAATACCACATTCGCAATCCACACCCGGCGTATCCGGTTCGAAGACTCCACCGGCGACGCCTCGAAGAGGCGGGAAAATGCTCAACGTGCGCATACAAATGCTCGACGATTCTGTCACCCTCTTCCAAGTGCAGGTTTGCGTTTAAGGACTATAATTTTAACAATAAATATGTTTTTTTTTTGGCTGGAGGTAAAACAATAATTTGTCTACACGAAACCATAGACCTACAGAGAAATGCATTATGGACTGGTAGTAGAGTGAGAGAATCTAGGGTCGACATTGTTAGAAAAATGTAGAGACAAAGTGTATCGATACATCTTGGATAGAGAATCTATTTTTCTTGAGAATCTCATAGGTGAAAAAGTTAAATAAATCAAGGAATAATACTCTAACATTATCAACACAGTTTAATGAAATACTGGCGAATCTGTGGTTATTATCTTTGACGAGGTATGATAATGAAGTTACACATTTGAACCAATTTTTATTTTTAGTTTCGGTACATTGTTTATTATTGTGTTACAAATAACTAATATTATTACCTATTACTTATATTTTATACTGAAACACCCTGTATAATTGTTTCTCTAATAAGATTCTTAACTTTTCTCTATCTTTTTATAACAATGATACTCGGATCTCTCTGTCTGTCTCTACTATCAGTTTATAGATGTGTGATTTTAACTACTAAATCATTTTTTTTTTCCATATTTTTACATCCTGTTAATTCGTTGTTTTCAGTCCAAAGCTGACGGGTCGGTGCTATTTGAACAAGTTTGCAAGCAGTTGAATCTCCTTGAAGCAGATTACTTTGGTCTGGAATATCAAGAAGGTTCAACTAAAGTAAGCGCATTGCATAAATCATTTAATTGTATTTGTTTTTATTATTAAATGTCCGTTGTTAATTTCTTTCTGTTTACAGCATTGGCTTGACTTGGAAAAACCTTTAAACAAACAAATAGGACTGTCGCTGGTGGAACCCTTGATGAGGTTTTGCGTCAAGTTCTACACGCCTGACCCTGCTCAATTGGAAGAGGAGTACACCAGATATTTGTTTTGCTTACAAGTGAAACGAGACTTGTCTCACGGGCACATGCAATGTAACGATAATACGGCCGCTCTAATGGCATCTTATATAGTGCAAGGTACAGAAACGGTTTGTTGTATTATATAATTATGTTTATCTATATTCAGTCATTTTTTTTTTTTTAGCTGAATGTGGTGATTATTCTGCGGACGATTATCCAGACCACACTTACTTATCATCACACAAGTTTGTTCCTCATCAAGATAGAGAAATGGAAATTAGAATAATGGAAAGTCATAAAAGACATATGTAAGTCATGTTTGTCTATTGGTTCAATGTTTAATGTTATAATGATAAATTATTTAATATTCTTTTTAAGAGGACAATCTCCAGCAGAAGCAGATTTGAATTTATTAGAAACTGCTCGTAGATGTGAACTTTACGGTGTCAAAATGCATCCTGCAAAGGTTATTGTTTTTATTAAATATTAATGAAGACCAATCAGTTTTAAAATAAGTATGACGATTTCAGGATCCCGAAGGCGTGCCTTTAAATCTTTCAGTTGCTCATATGGGCGTCCTAGTGTTTCAAAATTATACAAAAATTAACACGTTTTCTTGGGCGAAAATTAGAAAATTAAGCTTTAAGAGGAAAAAATTTCTCATTAAATTGCATCCTGAAGGATATGTAAGTCTTTCGTTTCATAACTTTAGGTTATATTGTAT
Source organism: Adelges cooleyi (assembly GCF_023614345.1). Classification (NCBI taxonomy): domain Eukaryota; kingdom Metazoa; phylum Arthropoda; class Insecta; order Hemiptera; family Adelgidae; genus Adelges; species Adelges cooleyi. The sequence goes on along the minus strand of NW_026096053.1, from coordinate 14,379,238 downwards.
GTAAACGGTAATTGTATTTCTCTTTTGTATGTAAAATAACAGGGCTACTTCAAGGACATTGTTGAATTCATTTTCGAAACAAGAAATGACTGTAAAAGTTTTTGGAAGAAATGTGTTGAAAATCATGGATTCTTCAGATGTTTCACCGTCAAACGTTTGCCTCGGCAAAGAACCAAAGTACTCAGTAGGGGGTCTTCATTTAGGTAAATATTTTTTGTTAAATAAAAAATAAACAAATTTTGTTTTTAAAAAATTTTATTATTATTTAATTTAAAAAAAACGAATTTGAATTCTTTATCCTAATAGATACAGTGGTAAAACTCAAAAACAAATGGTAGAATTTGTGAGGGAAAACTTTGTTAAGCGTCAAACATTCCAAAGGTCAGTTTATATGTATTTGTTAAGAAAAATTACATTTGTTATTGTATTTAAACATATATTTGAAAAACACTCATTAAACTTAATTATTAAATTATTTTTTATTTTGTAGTAAGCGACACAAACATTCAAGATTAGCTTGGTTGTGTTTTATTTATAGCATGCAATGCAATTTAGTGATTGGGAATGGAGTTTTGTTTTTACACTTTGTTTTTTTTTTTCAATGAAAGTGGCTCCAAAAACACATCAGAAACAAAACGTTATGTAGTTAACTAAAAAAAAAAAACCGAGACTTGATTAAATTGTTTGAGCTTATTTTGATTAGTTTTATTTTTTACACTTAAAATTAGTTTGGTGAATTAACATTTCATTATATAGCCGAATAAAAAATGTACTGCTATTCTTTAAACTAATGTTTAAACCGTTTTTACTGTAATAATGTATTAATTATCAAAAGCCTTCTTAATAAAAGTTAGACAGCTACTTATTTTCTCTCACTAACTCTCCGAAATAAGTTTTTTTCTGTTGTAATAATTTTTTTTTTACAACCAATTTAAATTTCCATTTAACCTATTACACGTATACTGAAATACTAATAATTATGTAAGTAACATAATGTAGGTTTATTTTTTTAAAAGTTTCTGATGATGTAGAGTTGGGTAGTAAAGGGGTCACTTTCATTGAAAAAATAGTGTTTTTCTACACCTTTGCCCTGTTTCTGCCAACAGGTCTCAATCATTTCGGCATACTGGATTGTCACATTCTACTATATCCAATGTTGGTTCCAGTATTTCAGCACATCCTTTATTACCCCTCGGTATGTTTTTGCTATTTAAATTTTTAGTTAAAGAACTAAAGTACTTAATTTATATAATAAGTATAATAATTTCTACTTGGTTGGAGCCACTTTATAATATGTCGATAACCTCATTACAACTAAACTACAATTAAGACTTACATGAATTGAAATATTAACTTACATCATTTTCAGATTCATGTCTTTGTTAATGTGCTGACGTTTCAACTGGTGACTTTCGCTCTGAGTATGGACTCTGCAATGGGTCAGAAACGTCAGCACATAATTAAATACATAAATACATCCGAAAATTATCAAGTTCATATATGTATGTATGTATTATTATACAATATACATATGTATTATTGATGCTTTTTTCCCCTATCAATTTTTATGGATATCATATTACTGTGTATTTTATACAATTATTTTGAGTATTTTATCTAAAGTGGGCAGTGGCAATCTAATTTTTACAGCAAACGTATACTATTGTAGTGAAAGTAATTTTGTGATATTATATTTTGACGTAAATTATTGTAGGTACATTTTTCATATGCCTTAACTTTAAAAATAAAACAAATGTTTCATTAAAAATCTAAAATGCACATCAGACGTGATATTGAAACATTTATGTTTTTATACATTCTACAATTGCTTAAAAAAAAATATATATCTATATATATTTATGTAACGCTTCATATTATTTTCCTGTATTATTTATTTCGTATGAAAAATGTGTACAATAAATATATTGACTCATTGGTAATTAATTAATTAAATTTAACTTGTAACGTTTAAGCATGGCTTCCAATGTATATTTTACGTTTTAAATTGTTTAAATGTTGGTTACTTAAAAGAAAAAAATGTCTAAATTATAACCTAAACAATTCACGCCGTTATCTTTGTAATTTAGAGACTCCCTAATAATGTACTTCGAGATGATGCCACACCAATTTATTAAAGATTTAAAGAATAGGCATTTTTCGCAAAATCTTATTTTAGAGCTATAAACAAATGTCACACTGTCACAGTCACTTTTAAAGGAGGAATAACACCATGTTGAAGCCAAGCTAATATTTGGTATTTACCCAAAAATATGGGGTTGAGCCGCTTAGTAGTAATATTTGAAATCCAAAAGTACTGTTTTGCTTAAAATGTTTTTGTGTGGTGTCCTCTCGACTTAAAATAAAAAATTGTTCCTTACATTTTTGTACATCGTTTATTTTTTAATTTTTAGCAAATTCGGAAGCCACGAGCCTAGTGGATTCTCCGAGTCCGAACGCAGTCCGTCGCCAGGTGGCGCCTGGGGAGGTGTCGAGTGCTCAAGCTGTACATCCGACGACAGTGACGACGACCACTTCGGACATCACCTCCATCACTTCGTCCCAGCGGTCGTACAGCGTCAACGATCCAGGTCAGAGGCATTCCACCGTAAACAACATTATTATGTACCCAAACGTCGTTTGCACTAGACCGTGCCATCGCATTAACGTGATGAGGTCGACCACGTGTTACGACAGCGAATACGATACCGATAAGTCTTACACGTCTTCGAAATTTTCCGAACCCTATAGGGACATTAGGTGCCAGTCTAGTCAGACCGATTTAATACTCATCGATAGACCCTACCCCTCTCTCCTCAGCTGGCAGCGGAGCTCGAGTTGCAAAGAGTTTAACAGCTCTCCCAGGTCCGGTTCGGGGGGCACGCCTCCCGTCGACAACGAGGAGGTGATGAATTATTCTTTCGACAAGAACAGTCCTTTAGATCACCATCGTATCACGAAAATTTTTTCTAGTAGTTACCCCGGTACCACTTCCAGCTTGTCCACCGAGAGCGGTAGCGACCGTAAACTCGAGAAGGCCGGCAGCGTCCGCAGAGCGGTCGATCCGGCAGACGATCTGTACCAGGACGACGTGAGCCAAGACTCGTACGAGTTGTTGGAAAAAGAGGAAGTGTTCGACGTGAACGCCAGTGACGATGACAAAGACGACAACGACAACGACGAAATATTCTACGCCGACATCGATTTCAAAGAGGAGCACATGCAGGAGATTGAAAAGCGATTGGGTTACTTGGAGCCCAAGTACAGGGATATGGAGTTCAACAAGTTCAACGAAATTTGTAAAAAAGAAATGGCTTCCCGCAGCAAAGAGCAGATATTCATCGACAGCCCGATGCGTTTCATCGCGTTCGAAAACAAAACCGACACCGTCGTCACCGGTCACGTGCCCGTCGAACGTACGAAAAGCGACTCTTACATGAGCGCCCCCAAGCCCAAGCCACATAGACTGCTCCATCAGAAGTCTATAGACCTGACGCCCATGGACTCGTATGAACCGACAGCGGCGGCTAAGTTCGATCTGGACATTCCTTATACCCTTCACAAGCGCCAGACGCCCGACACATTGTCTCCAAACGAGGTCAAGTGGTCGACTGTCGTTTGCGGATCCGACCATTACTCGCAGGACTCTGGCCTTTCGTTATCCACTCAGTCGACCAGCAACGTGAGTGTCGAGAACGACAGTCCGATCGATTTGAACAAGCTGCTGCTCAACAAGCACCATGACGACGTGGTGACCACTTCAAAGAGTACCGAACTCATTCAAATGGCGTACAAGTCGTCGTCGTTCAACGAGTCGGACGTATGTGCGGCGAGACGGGCGGCGGCGGCCGACAAGCCGCATAAACTCAAGTCTTGTCACAGTGCTGATAGCGTGCCGACGAACAGGTCCAAGCGGATATACTATCAACCGCTCAGCGCGGACAACGCCCGTCATAGGAAAAAAGTGGACGTGATCAAAATCGAGCCGACCGCCGTCGTCGGCGGCTCGGCAAATAGCAAAGAATTAATAATTATCGAGTACAGCAGTGACGGTAAGAGTAAGAAATTGAAAAAGGACGGGTCGGGCGGAAGTGCGGAAAACAAAAGTTTCGCATCGAGTTCCGGGGTTTCGCCCGAAAAACAAGTCGCTGCTAAACCGGTGACGGCCAATGTTTTCAAGTCGTCTGCCGTCAAAGTGAAGATCGCTTCGGCTTTGGCGTTGAACAGCGGCGTTGGCTGCGTCCACGTGGTGCCCAATGCTATGAACGAACCAACAATTATGGACGTAGACGCATTGACCGATATCGTGTCCAAGTCTGTGCAGAGTTTTCCCGAGCCGACTTGCTCCGTACCGGTTGAGGGCGTCGCCGAACCCGGAACAGGCGTCAAGGACGAGGAACAAGTAGTTCCTGATGGCCGGGCCAAAAGCGTTGACAAAAGCCCAGGGTCGAACTTGAAAACCGCGCTGCTCGATTTGGTGTCTACGGACCGAACGTCGGAAACGCGGCAAGAACCCGCTCCAGAATCGTCCAACAAGGATGCCAAGATCAATCGGTTCAAATCGCTGGCGTCGAAAATAGCCGCTTTCGACGCGTTCACAGATAACATTAAAATCGCGGACAAGTCGACTGCCGAATTGCCTAGGAAAAAATTACCGGAAAAAATGCAATTATCTAATAAGCGCGTGAAATCGCCTGTCCTTTTTGCCAGGTTAGGCCTATCCGAGAGTTCGGCTTTCCCGAATAGCTCAGGACAAGGTCATTCACAGCGGCGTGCCGTTTCTCTGGACTCGCCGGTCGTGTCTTTGCACCAGTTGCCGTTGGTCACGTCCTTCTCCAGCAAAGACGATACGGTAGACGACCCCGAGGACGGTGTCGGGCCGGAGGAGAAACCGATAAGATGGTGGGACGACCACGTCAACGAGACAGTCGTTCGGTGTATGGCCGACATGGTCGAAATCACCGTGGCCGACATGTCAGAAGAGAAGAGGGACAGCGTGACGTCGCTGTCGCCGAATATGACGCCGGAGAGGCGTCGGTCCAGCACGCGACAGGAACGTTTGGACTCGTTCAAAAAGTTGAAGAACTTTGAAATGGAAGTATGGGAATCGAACGATCTGAATGCGGCCGTTGCCATCGATTTCGAGCATAAAGACTTTGAAGATGAAACGTTTGCCGAACCGCAGGTGGAAGTGGAAGTCGCGGAATCTTCAAGACAATCGGACGGCAAAACCGACATCAAAGGGTTTACCGACGATGAGTCGGCTTCTGTGGACGAATCCGCCGACAGTAGCGCGGAGATACCGTTCAAGGAACTCAATTCTGTGAGTTCGGACGAAGCAAAACGCTCGGCTCAGAACAACGAGCAAAACACGGTTTCGGAACATGTCGAAGAACAACATTCGCCGATAAAACCAGTCGAAGAACCGCCGTACGACGTACCTTGTTCGTCGCCCGAAGCGCTCGCCAAACCCTCTGTCGATAAGCCCGCTGAAGAACGGCGAGACAGCGCAGCGCGTTTGCCGCCTCCCGAAGCGCTCGCCGAAAACATAAATCATGCCGAACTGATTAATAAATTGGGCTGTATCGAGATTCCGTCCAAACAGGACTCAAAACGCAATAGACTATCGGTGGAGAGTTCGGGCAGTTCAAGCCTAGACGATCCGCCGCACATGGACGACACGAGCGGCAATATGGCGGACGACGAAGACGTGACGTCCAGTCCACTACCTCCGACGCCGGACGCCAGTTATACCGGCATGTATCTTATCGGATACGGCATTTACGGCTTGTCGAGAACGTTGTCGAGGATCAGCGAGCAGAGTACGTCGGAGCGTTCCGAAGTGGACGACGAGCTCTCGACCAAACACTCGACTCAGTCGGCGTCTTTTGACGATTCGATTCTATCTAGTGATTATTGTCAACCCAGTCTGTGTTCCGACGCCATGGACAGTCTGCCGGACTTGCCTCCGTTGCCTGAAGAGTATGCCTTTGAAATACCGCCGCCCGCGGTTGATGACGTCGACTGGCCGTCGCCCAAAAGTGAAGAACGCACGCCGGTCGGGCCACAGCTGGGACGGTTTGAAGACGACGAAGACGATGACGCCAAAACCATACACAACGAAGACGATGACGATCGCGAAGGAGCGATGACCGGTGAAGAGGGTGAGGAGGAGGAGGAGGAGGAGGAGGTAGCTCCTCGGCGGCCGCATTCCACCAACAAGCCCAGGCTGTCGCTAGGTGACGACACGTCGGCCGGTGTGTCCACCTCGGAGTTTTCCAGCAACGCCACCATAGTGTACCACTACGACAACGTGTGTCCGCCGCCGGAATTCCTGTCCAAGGCTGAACACTCGGACGAGTACGATTCTCCGTTCACCGATGACTCCGACGAGTCCAAGTCTTACCACCGGCCGTCGGGGCACTTGTTCGAGTTGCCCAGGTCCACCGGCGTCCCGGCCCGGCCCAAGGGCCGCCTGTCGCACGGCCCGTCGTCGTTGGATGCCAACACCGGGACGCCGAAAACCAAGAATACCGCACGGGCCCGGTGTCATTCCTATTATTCGCTGCCCCGCAGTCCACCCAGTGACGGGTCGTCGTCGTCCACCCAAGACTCGCCTAACGTGCCTAACACCATACCCAGGGCCTCTAGACGGAGACGTTACACTCACACGCTTAAGAGAAAAGCCAAAATCATACAAATCACCAAAGTCTAAAATTGTCTGTCGAGGAGAGAGAGAGAGAGAAAGGGAGGGACTCCCCTCCCAAAACGCTTAGCAATGTCTCGTTAAGTACTTCCAGCCGAATAAAAATGTTGTTTGTGCAAATAAATAATAACAATACAAATTATTAAATTAGTAACAATATTGAGAAGTTGGTTAAACTAAAACCATCCAAACCCAAAAAATAATCTGTGTTTAGTCCAAAAAACAAAAACGGGTACAGGTAGAAGTGCATAACAAATGCATATATAGGATTCGACAGATTAATCTGGAATGTATATGATCACCATTTCTGCCTAAAACGGTGGGGTTGAAATAAACACAAATGTGTTGATGTATTTCTATAACATACAAGTGAAAATGTTTTTCTGATGTAAATATTTTCATTAATACAATCGATGACGTGTCTCAATACTAATTAATGATTATGGTAATATTTTGTAATTAAAAAAAAAAAAAAAATCGCATCCAATAAAAACCTAGTAGTCGGTCTTTTTCTTGTTTAAGCCCAGCAAATGTTTGGTATTCGCCGAAAAACATGGGGTTTTATTGGATGTAATACCCCAAAAAAAAAAAAGAACTTATTGGTCGGGGTAAATGGCAAGTCTTAACGTTATTCCAAAATACTATCTAGTATTTATAGTAGTGTCGTCTCGACGTTGGTTTTGTTCGTTGTCGTAACACGATTTTCTATTTGTATACGGGCACACTCTTACCAAAATGATAAAAAAATATTTATACATATATTCGCTATTATATAATAATAGACTGATATGATAGTAACGTTGGTGTACCCCCTCCCCCCCCTGCCTGCCCCCCAGCGAAAACTGAAACAAACTAGTAATGTTAAGTATCATTAGCGGTGATAAATAGGTAGTTTTTTTAATATTGACTATAATAATGTTTAAATTGATTAAAAAAGTAAAGCCGCGTACGTAAAGAGAGAGAGATATGAAAACATTTTTTTATTATTCGTTGAAAGTCTTTTTCTCTTTCCAAAACTTCGGGTTGTTGTTACGTTTTTTAAACAAATTTTTTAAATAGTAGCTGTTTATTCAATTTAATAATAATAATATAATAAAGTGTATTGTCTTCCTGTTAATGTACTACTATGTTAAAAAAAATAAAATATAAATAACGTCTTTCAACTGATAACACTAATGTTTTTTTTAAGTAATAGGAAGTGTTGAGAACCAAAAGAAGACATAATCATTATGAATTAATTTTTGGTATTTTCGGAAAAACGAGTAGAAAAAAAAATTGATATTTTTTCCTTTTGTTTAATAAAAGTTACTCGCTCTTTTGGTGGTTCTCATCAATTATTAATTATCGATAACACAATTGTTTTCAACAAACACAATATTATTACAATATTGTGATTCGATTGTAACACCAAAACGGTGTGTCACTTGATTTTATTATTATTTTTTGTCAATTATTATTCAATAGGAATTTGTTTACCTCCCCAAAAAAAAAAAGTTGAAAATTTCTTTGTACGTTTTAATGTGTTTATTTTTTAGGATACATTTTTTATAAATTCTATTGGTTTTGATTTGAACTATAAAATGTCATCATTAAATGTATACATATTATATTATGTTTTTTTTTTTTATTCGACTAGGGACGGTTACATGTAAACCGTTTTTCTTTTTGTACGACTTTTATTAAATTTATTACTATTATTATTCTAATTATATTTTATCGTTAAAACTATAATGTATAAATAAAAAAGGATTATTATACAAATGAAGTATAAATGTAAAAATAAATTGAATAAAACAATTCACAAATAAATAGGTTTTTTTTTAATGGTTTATTAATAAAATTATTATTCACCAAAACTTATTAATTATCAAACGGGTACTCATTACGGCGGAGCGTATTTAAGTGAGTTTTAAAAATACATTTAATAGTTTTTTTTTTTTTTTTTTGTAGAGTAGGTTCCCTTTGGTTATAGTTTAAATCGTTTGTCAAAACCATACCTTTCATCAAACACCGCTTTTCGTTGTTTTTTTTTTTTTTTTAAATTTGATTTGTCGTTCGTTTGTATTTGCGTTCGCATTATCGTTTTGTTGTAAAACAATTATTGTTCATATTTTTATGATTTGCATTTATCACCGACCCGTTCCCGTTTAGTTAATTGTTTAGCACTTATGACTTGTACGAATATATTTTGTTTCAGCATGAATATTATTGTTTATTTTTTTCCCTCATTATTTGAACCGTAGCCAATTTATAAGTGTTATATTAAAGTAAATAATATAAATTCTAGGTGATACGCCGGAAGAAGTGGACTCGCCGTTCAAAAAGATCAACGGTTCAACATCGTGTTTATCAACCACATCCGCCAGAGAAAACGGCTTGACGACGGTGGCATCATCGACGCCGAAGAATCACATGTCCAACGGATCGTTGGGAAACATAAAGTAAGAACGGTGTTAACGTTAACTAATGTCGTATAGTCCGTGTATTAATTCCGAGTTATTAATTTGTAGCTCTGACATTTACAACAATATTACCACAATTATCAACACGACCAAAGACGATACATCGCCGAAGCACGTGGAAGTCAACACCGACACCAAACGTAAAGTAAGCATCGGGAGTTTTTTTCATCGTTACGAGGTGTGTTAATTATTCGATGTTTTGGATTTTCAGCGGCCAACAGACAGGGCCTATTTTATCACCAAAGAAATTTTAATGACTGAGCGCACTTATAGAAAAGATTTAGAAGTGATCAATTTTGTAAGTTTTGTGCAATGGATTCATGTTTTTCAGTTTTTATTACCATTTGTTTGATCATGTTTATAGTGGTTACGCGATGAGATGAGTAAAGAAGACGACGAAATGGGACCGGTCGAAGCCGTGAATATGTTGTTGCATTTGATTGATCCAATTTATGATGCACACTCCGCTTTTTTGAAAGATATAGAAATGAGATTAAACAGTTGGGAACCGCCGTGCATCGCCGACGTTTTGTTACAACATTTTAGCCACTTAGATGTAAGTTTATGACGATTGCCTAATCGTGTGGTCAATGTGCTATATTTAATTGTCTGTATTTCCTAAGTTGTATGACCATTACTTGGACGAACATTTGAATGTTCTCGAAAAAATTGACCACACCTATCGTACCAACAAGAAATTTGAAGCATTTTACAAAGACTTTGAAATGGAAAAAGTCTGTTACTTGCCGTTGTCTGCGTTTGTACTAAAACCCCTTCAAAGACTGCTTCATTATTCGCATTTATTAGAAAGTGAGTAATACGAAAATCATTTAAATTGGGCATTATTCGATATATTTTTATTTGAATGATAATTATTAATTTAAAATAAAAATCATTCGTGGTTATTTTTATTTGCGAATAATGTGATTCTTGAATAAAAAAAATAAAAATGACATGAAAAATAATTAAAATTTTTTATAATTAAACTTGTTTGTGAATAAAACTCCCATTTAAGATCTTAAGTGTTCTAGAGACTTAAATTGCTCATTTATGATACACAGAATTAATAAGGCATTACAGCCCTTCGCATCTCGACTACAACAATTGTCTCGAAGCTCGGATTAAATTGTTGAAAGTGACCAAGAGATTGCCGAGCGCCCTTAGGAAATCTGTAAGCTAATAAAATGTTATAAAAATTATTTTTACTTATTACGATTATTAACTGTTGTATTTCCAATTTTTTTTTCCCTGAAGGAGAACTTTGTGCAGTTGTGCGAACTGGAAAGAGACATGATCGGAATCGATACGTTACACGATCCGGGACGAGAGTTTGTACGACAAGGGTGTTTGACCAAGTTTTCTCAGAGAAAAGGTTACCAACAGCGCATGTTTTTTCTGGCAAGTTGAAGCATGTTTTAAAAATATTGTATTTTTATTTTTTTTTTAGCAGCACCGTCTGTGCGGCGGCGCGCTATCCGTACATAATAATCGTTTTGTGGAGGGTCACTATATAAAGAAATCATAATCATTGTAACATTTTTTTATTATACAATAATATATTATACACACTTAATGAACTTATATTTAATTAATAGTAAATTTCTTTAACATTCCTCTTAACCTTATACAGTCTTGAAATAATGTGCAATAAATACACTTTTTTTTTTTTTTTTGACACAATACAAAATTGTATAATTACGCAGACAAGTCAAGTATTGTTGTGAAACTGATGAATTTTTAAAATGTTTTAATGCTTTTATAGTACTGTCCAATAGTAGACCTAATAGATATCTTTTGATGGTTTGTAATTTTGATTAATTTTATTTGTAGAGGCTAAAAACAATATATCGTCATATTTGCGGCTTTTTATTTGTTAATGATGATTTTAAGAGCTTTTTGAGAGTTTCAAGCTTAACAGACACGTTAACTACACGTTTACAGACAAAATTGATAGATTATTAGAAAACGTTTATAGAAATATTTAAGCGATTGTTATGATTTTAGTTATTATTATTTTTTTTTTGTATTAGTTAATATGTGTGAAATACTTGGGAGAGGAATTTTTGATGAGATTTTAAACTATTTTTTGTATTATTTATTTTTATACTGTTTCAATTTGATAAGTTAAAAAAAAAAAAAAAATTAATAGTTTTCAGGTGAATAATAGACACGGGTTTATTTTGTATTTACATGTCCATGTTTGTGCTTTTCGATTACATCATACTCTTGTTTGCCGCACAGGCTTTCCATACAGCTTTATTTTTAACTAGCTTAAAAAAAAAAAAAAAACGAAAAAAATGTGTTCAGCTTTAACACTAGTGTTGCGCTTTTGTGCATGCCATTATAGATGTCTGATATGTTGTTTTACACGGCAAGGGTCGGCCACATGTTCCGCGTCCACGGCCAGATATCCCTCAACGACCTCGTTGTTGAAGAACGAACTGACAATCCGACCCAATATTCTTTTTCCATCTATTCAAATAACAGGTACGACCGTTGTCGGATATATTTAGTATTACAATTTAAAAATTGTGTTAAAGAGTTCAATGTTTTTAATTTACATCTTGTTTTTTTTAGAGTTATCACCATTGCGGCAAACAGCCAAGAAGAAAAAGACAAATGGCTGGAAGACATCGCCGACAGTGTACAATCATACAAAGGGGAACGTACGACGCACATCGAACCGCCGAGCATTTATTTGAGTTTGAAGTCTTGTAGTAAGAATTTTTATTGATTTCCCCCCCCCCGCCCATCTATTTTAAAACTACAGGTTGTTAAATTATGAATTTTATGTTTTGCAGGTTCGTCCGACGATATGATGAGCAACAACGGTGACTGTAACGGAGTGCTATCCGAATTAAATAACAAAACTCCTGGCGGCGTGCAAAGAAACAACACAACCGTTCATGTGTGCTGGCATCGAAACACCAGTATCGGGATGGCCGACCATCTTAAAGCGATCGAAGTAAGTGCGCAGATAGATAATTAAATACTGACGACTTGATCTTATGTTTGTTTAACATTCACATTACAGAACCAGTTGAGCGGTTTTTTGTTACGTAAATTCAAAAACAGTAACGGCTGGCAAAAGTTGTGGGTTGTGTTTACCAATTTTTGTCTTTTCTTCTACAAATCCTTCCAAGACGACTCACCGTTGGCCAGTTTGCCTTTGCTTGGCTACAGTGTGTCCAAACCCAACGAAAAAGATTCCATTCAGAAGGATTTCGTTTTTAAATTACAATTCAAGAACCATATCTACTTTTTCAGGGCCGAGAGCGAATATACATTTGGAAGGTAACTTTAAGCGCTTTTTGTATTAAAAGATTTAGATTTATGCTGAGAAGGTTAACTATGAAGTGTTTTTTTTTTTAAATTTTTGTGTCTAGACTCAAAATATGTTAAAATATATTCCCTGTCGACCGATGTCCTCGAGTAGCAACACTATTGATCCGAAATTGTATGCGATTAATACTTTGGTACATCCTTCATCCCTTAAACCAAAAACAGTTTTTTGGTTTTCCACCTAACAGATCAGGTCGAATCTAAATTTTTTTGGAACATTTATTCATAAATCGCCTCAAATCTAAATTTTAATAACTTGCCTCTACCCCTTAGGCGAAAGTGTTTTTGTTTTTTAAGAACGATTTAAGACTGAGCCAAAATATATTATACCTATTGGCTATCCTCCCATAAAATAATTATCAAATAACCCAAATATGAATTAATTGTCTATAAAATGATTTATATTTTATTATTTTTAACATCTACAAGGCGTTTTTTTGTTTTTAAAGTGATTTTTATCACTATGGGCTATAATAATATCTGAAGACCTCTGCTTTGAGCTAATTGTGCCGCCGTTTTTAATAAATTTTACTGTCTAATATTTTTCAGGTGGATGGAAGTGATTGGTAGCGCGACACAAAATTCAGGTCGTATGAGACTGTTTAGCCGCAAAGACAGTGATAACAATAACACCGGTTTAATAGTCAAGTGAAAAAATTAAAATCAAAAAAACTGTTTTATTATTGTAATTTTTTTTTTTTTTTTTTATGAATTATAAATCACGAGACATAGCTGTTAAGGACTTCTAGTTAATTTAGTTATCGAAAAACAAGTTTACACGTAACTAATCCATCCGTTTCATTCCTCCCATTATTTTATTATATGTTAATATCGTCTCTCATGATTTTTATCGTATAATCGTTATTTATAATATGTAATTATTTTTACTCTTCACTATTTATTTATTTTACTATCTATTTATAATGTGTAATGTTAGAAATCATTATAAAACGTTTTTAATAGATTTCTTGCGATTTTTGAATAACATAACAACAATAATAAATTAATAATGATATATATATATATATATGTGTATTATGATATAAAATAATTACAATGGCTATGTATTATTGAATTATATAATTATTGAATCCGTGTACTTTAGTTATTTATTGTAATTTTTTTTTTTTTTTTGTATATCACATTCTAATATATAATATGCTTGACATAATAATATTATTACGATACGACAAATTTGTTCTTTTATACTTGTTAAATAAAATTATATTTATTATATATTATAACTGTCTTTTTTCATTTTTTAAATAAGAAAGTTTATTTGGTTTATCGAGGAACACCATAAAGTATAAAATTATATTTTTACATATTAAATAAATAAATAAAATTAAAGTTCAATTGAGAAAAATAAATTACACGTTTCCCTTTTTTCAGGTACAACGTCCTGATATCGAAACGTCACTGTCTGGTGACATCTGTCGTCGCAGTAACGTTTTAATACCAGGACCAATATAAATAAATAAATATTCTGTGTGTTTTAGGTTAAGGACACGATTTTAGGCGAGTACACGCCTATTATCGTTTCGACGGTGGTTGAGCGTTGTCTTCGGAAACGAAGTGCACATAAGACGTTTTCACAACAATGATTCCAGGTCGATGGACTTGTCGCCGTAAATGAAATCAAACACTGTCTGCTCCATGGTGTCGTCTTCTAGGTTCTGAGAACTTCGCATCGATCGGTCCGACGACACTAGGTTATCCTCGTTAAACTCTTCGTTTGTGTACCGGTCGCGAATGTCTTTCATTATGCACGATTCCAATTTTTTGTGCTGAAATTCAACACGGATAAATTGTTATTGTTTTTATAAATTGTATTTTCTGTATTTTGACTATTACTTTGTAACACTTGAAGAAGAACATCGGGCGAACCAGTTCTTTGGCGAATTTGTCTTTTCTCTCGTCCGGAACGCACAGCTAAAGTTTGGCAGAAAAAGTTTGCATTCCATCATTAAACCAGTCACCCCCCCCCCCCCAAAAAGAAAGAAAATGCTAATGTTTCAAATACCAACCGAGAACTGTTTACAGTATTCTATGCCGTCGATCATGTCCTGTTTGAGTTCTTCGGCAATGGGCAGCCGCCGTACCCTCTCGTTCATGTTCTCGTAGTCTGGTTCCATATTGTGATTGAGCTGTAGTACAATTATTTTAGTTAAATACAATCAATTTGCAAAAATTTCAATTCATATAATTTTTGTGTCTTATGCGTGGACCAGGCAGGCTGGGGGGACTACTTGCACGAAGTAATTCCAATATTCGTTTACATCTCTTGAGCTTAATTTTTTTTTTTTTTTAATTGTCAACATTGTGTGTACTACTCACGTATCCGAGTTCTTGCATGACGCACGTGACGTTTCTTATCTTGCCGGACATTTTTGTCGTCAACGAGTCCAGTTGGTTGCGCACGTCGAATCCTCCGACTCTCTGTGGACAACGAGAAATTGTCAGCAACACAATTTTAAAGCAACAACAACACTCAGGGTAGGTAAGTCGGACGAGTTATTCTATTTTCCCGTGGTTCACGACACACACGCGCACTCATGTCGTTGTCGGTTACTTACCGAAGTCCGGTGCGTGGGAAAGTACGGTTGATAGTAGGGCTGGTACATCTGACCGCTGGCCATTGTCGGCGGCATCATCGGGTAAGCCCCGGGATACACTTGCTGGGGAGCCGGCGATATCCGTGGGAGGTACATGTCGTTGGTGTTGGCCATGGACGGGTTCGGGGGATAGAACAGCGAGTTGGGCATGTAAGACTGCTGTTGGTCCATCAACGAACTCCAAGGTTTGATGTGCTGCTGGGCCGACTGTTGTTGTTGTTGTTGTTGCGGCTGTGCCGATTGTTGCTGAAAAGCGAAAGACAAACATTTATGTAAGCGTGTTGTAATACATGACGTTAAGTACACAGCACGAGTTGTAAATGGAAGTTCAAAGTTGTAACTTCAAAATGGACCTCGACGTTTTGGAGATTTGATCATTTTAGTCTCTATTAGAGTCGTACGTTCTGGTCAAAATTCTACTAGAAGTTATACAAAGCTAATAAATTATTAAAGTATTCGTATTTTGCAGATTGTTATAAAAAATGTACAAAAAATAAGGTTAACCTTTTATATAGTCTGCTCTTAAAATAGGAAAAATCGTATTTACAATAAATATACTATAGATAGTTTAGAATTATATATTTTCAATATTTTCTTATCAACGATGTTCATTAGCTTTTTTTCAATATTCTAGGACATAAAATATATTATTTATTATAGGAATAATAAATAATTATTGGAATATTATAAAAAAACTGTTTTTTACGGACGAAACAAAACTAAATTGGCTTTTGCCTACCTAGCGAAGGAGCGATCGATCGACAACATGGGACCCTGGTACGAGCCGTGCGGAATCGCTGAGGTACCACACACTCTGTATACGGAAGTGGCTTTCCGGTGGAGGGGTAGAGTGACATGCGCAGGTGGCCGTTACAAAGGTAAGACACTTCAGAAGGGAATATCTGCCCGCAATGCACTTTGCCTTGTCGCGGTGGTGTTTGTTCATGTTGTTGTCTTTTGGTTTTTTTTAAATGTTTTTAATAAATTAACGTGACAACTGGACAAGTATACACAACAGTCATTGGTTATAATTGCCGAGGATCACTTAAAAACAGTATTAAATTAAGGAAATTACACTTAGTCTAGACCAATTAAAAAAAATATATATATATTAGGTCAACTTAATCTAAAAAAACAGTTATTCACGGTAGTTAAAATAAATAATTATTTTTTATATAATTTTATGAATGATTAAGAAAAGTTGTAGGCGCAATGTTTTTCTGGTGGAAGATAAATTTGCGTTAAAAAAATATTTTTTATTTGGCTATTATTTATCGTTTTATTAATGATCTTATGAATTTGAACTAATGTTTGTGCTGTCGTCGGGTTTTGTTTGTATAATGAAATATAATTTAAATGTGAATAGTATTAGTAAACCCATGTGGAATAATGTAACATTTTTAAAGATTTTCGTGGATGACAATGAAAAAAGAAACATTGTAAAATCGAAAACGAACTCGATTAGATTAGCTTGTAGGTCACCTGAAATTCGCATGATGATTTTTACATACCGCAGCGACGGTAATTTTCCGCTTATGACTCGGCAGGCCGTTTTTTATTTCGGCTAAACCGATTTGGCCGACCTAAAGAAAATAATATAGCGCAATCTGTCGTCGTGTAACACAAATATAATGTACGCACATAATATAAAAACCGACAACCGAAAATGCGAAAAAAAACTAAGGCGCGGACCGAGTTTAGAACGCCAATTATTATCTTAATATGTGAGGCGGTTCCCCTTTTGACGGTTATATAAGTACATTATAATATAACGTCTTGGTATGAAAAATGGTCATTTGTAATTAAATTACCCGTGTTGGCCCGGCGGAATTAATAAAACGTTAATCCCGAGACCAACGACAATCGCATCAAGTACTCATTAAGGTCATTAAACAATAAGAAAAAAAAAAAATGTAATGATACCTAATCGTGTGATTTTCAATTGTAGATTTCGACCAACAGACGCGCTTACGGTTAGGCAGGCGGTCGTTAGAAATGAAATATTATTATTATTATTATCTATTCCTTGAAACGTTTTTGTAATTGCTGACTTTTTGTACTGCGATGATTACGGTATAATTTGTGGACAGAACAGAGGACTTGGTTGACCGAGCTCGTTTGCTAGGGACAAAACGGGGGGGGGGGGAAATCGATACACTTGAGTTTTCCAGACAACATTCCATTGTAATCATCTAAGAAACACAAAATATAGGACAACCGAGTCACCGAGTTTGGCGATACAAACTGCGGCTACCTAATTCGACTTGACTTGAATTTGCGCCGTGCTTACCATGTGTTTGTTGTATCCGGCCAAAATGACTTGTTGAAGTTTGGTCAGGTCGAGGCCAGGTTGGTTTTTGCCAAACGAGTCTTCCTGGTGGGCCGGTGGTTTGGTGGTCTGGTGCTGGTGTAGGCCGCTGAAATCGTGCAAGTTGCCCTGGCCCATGGACGTCTTGAGCGATGCCAAATTCGGCGTGGGCACACTCATGGGCATGTTGCCGTTGCACTTGGCCGTGGCCACTTTCATCTCTTTCCGCACTTCCTTCACCACTTCCGGACCGAAACACGTCTCGTACACCTAAAGCGGAAGAACGATTGTGAAATTGCCTTTACAACGAAAGCTACGCAGAGCCAGCTCAAAGAGATGTGTCGATCGACAGTTACACATTTCCTAAATGATATTTAATTATAATAAAAAAACGGGTTAACGTTTTGGAATTAATTTCACACAGTCGGCTTTGTAAGTTGCCGGCTACTCCATTGGGGATATAAAAAATTGAATACACTAAGTTATAATTTAGAATACAGCGTTTTGAGTAGAAATACTAGTATTTAGCCGAGCAGTCGGTGCATTGATGAAAACTAAGAGATTACTACAAGACGCGCAAGATCAACCTCGTTGGCGTCGCTAATAACGTGATTTTTAAAGATGTCATATCATAAAAAAAACTATAAGTGATCGGTCATTTATATTGGATTTTTTGCACCGTTTCGATAAACGGTAATGGGTTAAATTTTGTATTTTTTTAATAATAGAACCCCAAGCGGGTCATATTGTTATCTGTCGGCAAAGTGGCCACTTAATGACGTTGGAAAACATTATTAATCTGCAAAATTGACACGCCGGTGTGAAATGATTTTTATTAGTCCCACTACACTACGGTTTCACACTACAATACCGAATACACGGGTACGCAGTTAAATTGAAATCGGACAATAATAAAAGCAATCGGTCTGTTCGCGTTATTGATGATGTTCTATACCGTACCTTCATCATGGCGTATTTTTTTATGAACTTGTCGTCGCCGGATGTGAATGCCAGATTACCGTTGACGCGAAGAGCGCTAATGAGCGCAACAATCCGGAAAATATTATTCATTGCGGTGTGCTAAACAACAAAAGGGTAAAAAAAAAAAGTTACACGATTATATTATTATGAAAAAAAAAAAAAACAGTGGCAACGAATCGTTCGTCTAACGAATAGCTTTAATAAGCAGCTGTCGGTGTACGCGACGACTACGCGTATCACTGAACTCGTCAAAAGTTAAGTGATTAATTTAACATTTTTTATTTTATATAATTCTGAAAATTTTAAAACGCTCGGCGTGAGTAATTTTTTTTTCTCGACAATTTGGTTATGCCCTTAATAATGTCGATTTTCGAGAAAAAAAAACAAAACAAAACACTCGCGCCATTTTATAGTTTTGACGGGCTCAATTACTATAAAGTTAGTTAATAGCACATAATATAACAGCTCGACAACGACCATACTAATTTATTAGTTTGAAATATTATCATTTTATTCGTGTTGTCTTTGTTTTTTTAAAATTATCGGTGCAAAATATTGAAAACGTTTGTTCACCCGACAAGCACTCGTTGCCACGTTGCTGAGACCCTGGTACGAGGTTCAGCCGCAAGTGACATAACCTAAACGGCGCCGCTGTGGTACTAGGTCAGGGTTGGGGTCCGACTAAGGTGGTCTGGGTCTGGGTCTGGGTCTAGTTCGAGGACAATATGTGGCATTGATCGGCAGCAAGGTTTTTATTCGTACACAGCTACTGGCCAAATCGGACTGATGAGAATCAAAAACATACAAGATCATACTACAGTAGAGCAAAACGAGGTATTTATTCTTAAAAAAAAATTAAAAAATTCTTGAAGCTAGGTGGTTCCGTACCTATTACTTTATTTTTAGTACGGGTCGAAAACAGCTTTAGATGAAGCTTTAACAATTAATTGTTTTTATTTGTAAATTAGTAGTGTAGCATATTATCATTGACGAATAATGTATGGCCACACTAAACTCGGTTATGAAAAAATGATTTATTTCTATTGGTTCTCGTTAGTTGAAAACATTTTTTAAAAATTATTTTAAATAAAAAAAAAAACATATTTAAACTAATAACAACAATTTTATGAAAAGTAATATTATCTATACGAATATTAGTTTTTATGACATTCTGGAAAAAATATCTATGAAACATTAAAGTACATGTACAAATAAAACCGCTACGTTAAATTCTAGAAAAACCTTATTAAAAAAGAAGCAAAAATTCGTTTTCTTTTTACAGACATTTCGGCAGAACTTAAATTGACTTTATTATTTTATTAATGTTTTAACAGTTTCAATTTTTGCTCGACTATTTTTTGATTCTATAGTGGATACAAACAAGTTTTGGTTAGATGTTAGTAGAGTAAACGTATGAATTCGGTCGAGCCAAATACATCACAAGAGGACAATATATTATAATCTAGTCCGCACGGTAGTCTAATGGGGTAATAATAATAATAATAATAATGATATTGGTATTGATTCGCCTTGATCCAACATTTCCTTTTGTACAGCCGATTTAATGGTTCGCGTATAATAAATATTACAATTTCGTGTGTCTAATATGGAACTCGAAAAAAAAAAAACAAGTACATAAAAAGAAAAATGGAAATATCGAACGTTTACCTATTTTTTTTTTCTTTTTACTTTTACTGTGATGTATACAAATGCGGTTTGCAGACATGCGATATTTATCTGCCAATCTAGTTACGTGTATAGTGTAACTGTACGGTTGTGTATTTTTTTTTTTTTATTATCATTTTTTTTTTTTTCATTGTTGTAAACAAATATATCGCGCGTTTTTTTTGATATGGCCGCTACTAATGTACCTATTTAACGTTTGACAGAAAAAAATTAACCAAAGTGTGACATATTTAATTCCAGTTTTTTATTTATTTTATTTGTCTTATTGGTTTCCAAAAAAGAAGGCTCGTGGGACTACTTTTTCACCAACAATGAAGTAATGAAAAGAAAATAATGTGGTGTGTGTACACTGTACAATTTTTTTCCGGTCAAATGCGTTTTATATTTTTGACATTGTCATCAACCCACACTATACAAATTCAATACTATTTGACCGTGTAATCGTAGTACTTAATTACGTGATCGAAGGGGTCAGTGGACAAAGGTGTTAATTGACATTTTTTTCGAAAAAATGTTATAGTGTAATAAAAACGTTATAGAGCGTCCCCATACCGATATTTTTCCTATTTTCAGTTATTTCACATATTATATTGAATATCAAAAGAGTCCCCATAGCCTCTTATGTTCCATAGCTAATATTTAGAAGCAAATTAGAATTGATAAGTTTGCTTACACGCGGTTCACATGTGAACGATATTATTCATTTTCGATGCTGTTAGCGGTGTGTATATTGTGTTAGACTTCATGACCTGATTACTTTACCATTTTTTTTATCTATCGTTACAATTACTTGAGAATAAAAAATAAAACAAATTTAATACGTAACGTTTGTTTCGGGGCCACGTGTGCAAAATGTGAAATAACGGCACAAAAACATGCTCGGGTTGAAAAAAAAACGGTTTTTTTTTTCGCAAAACATTATATTATCATACATTAATGAATACAGGCAATAAACAAGTGTAACACATCATCCGGGTTTAATGCATTATAATAATATTACGCGTGTGGTTAAATCGAACCCGTTACATAAACAGTTCATTTTTATTAGTACATAAAATATAATATACAGTACAGTATAATATGTATTAGTACAATGAACGTTTTTATTATATTTACATACTTACATGCAGATATATTTGTACACATTATTATGTACTTTTTGGCTTCTATACTGATTGTTAGATATGCTTGAGTAGTTCCTTTTTTTTTTTAATCCACTTATTCGAGTTGGACATGCATTTCACATAGGTAGGTACATAGGTATGTGTGTAATAGAGATTTGTAATGTAATGATTTTGTTGTATTAATATTATCCCGATCAAGTTCCTTCGGGTGACAGTGGAAATAATTACAATTCGGTTCAATGTATAGCCGTGTTGTGTAATGAAAATCATATTTTGTTTCAAGTGTGGTGGGAGTTGTTTTGCTCTATTTTGTTATTCGGTAAAATTTAAATTAACTTAACGTGTATTATAATATATATCTACCTACTACTATTTTAGCAGACCGGTGTCTAATTTGGACAGGCCGTTAAATATAACGGAACGAAGAGTCACACGTTATTTTTACATAGCCAGCAGTATTTGCTTTATAAGCGCTACCTGTTAGATAATTTTTAATTGGTCTTAAACGGTACCGAAGAAAAAAAAACAAACAATAGCTGTGAACATTAATTATATACAACTGATTAGCGGGTCTACCGGTCCACGACGGCTTTATACCTACCCATGTTTGCTCGGTATAGGCACGTTCGTTTTTCTCACTACACGGTCACCACATCCATTCAATTCATTGGTGGAGCAGAAACATTCGAGTGGGCATCTTAAAATAACGGAAATGAATCAGGAACTCGGTCAAACTTGAGGTTGAAAAAAAAAAAATGCATTGTTTTTGAATACCATAAACGTGTACCCATACTCGTGTCGGTTAAGTACCGATTCTTCTACTTGTGTTCTATTGACAACATACACATAGCACGACCCAATTCAATCTATAGTTGAGTTTTCTTTTCCACATAGGTAAGCCTAAACGAAATGGATCTTTCAATGGGTTTTGTATGCCTCCATTGAACTGTTACTCGTGTAAAAGCAATGTTATTACGGTACACGCTACACCTCCTAATAGGGATTTTGGTAGGTCTTTACTAGTCCCCTGTACCATTGCCGATTGTGATGTACTATAAGTAGATACATTGATGTACGACATTGAACAATTATCGCGTTTATATATGTTATTTAGCTACCAGTTTGTGACTATACAAACCAACTGTGCCGAGTAAAATCTACTACTTTATATGCATTCATTATCATAATGTTAATAGAACAATTATTGAACGAATTGTATTCATATTCAAGTACGTATCGAGACGTATTTATAGCATCTCAAATTTAATTGTTACACAAGCTCTCAGTTGTTCAGCGGCTAATACTTAACTAAGTTCTATGTCAATTTCCTGAAAGTTTTGCGTATAACTTCACACGAGGCTTCTAAAAAACGTTTTCCTGGAATTGGGTAAATTTGTTTTGTGTCGATGGATAGGTACACTTAAAGCCTTTAGCGTATGATCGTTTAGTAACCATAGATGGCATTACAATAGTTCTAATAACAAATGTGGTATTATGGGTCCATTGACTCATAATAGTATATTTAAGAATAGTGATAAAAGTTACCCAAACATTAATCTAACTTTGATTTTTCTGAAAAAAAAACAGTGCCTAATAACATTATATTCAAAACACTATAGTGTTACAGCTACAGTTTCGTCGTTCAATTAATCACGCATGCATAGAGCAATACAAATCCAATAATTTTACAATTTAAATGAAATTATCTAGAAATATAATTGGAGCAGAAAACATAAACGTTTAGTCCTTCGAGCATCAAATTGAATACCGGACTTGCCGAATCTGTATGAACCGTTAAGTTAATTAACATATCGCGTGACAATTATAACTTTTTATATATAGTTGTCCTAAAAAACCTCAGTTTAACTAGATTTAGCTAAAATAAATTATTTTAAAACCTATTATTTTTTTTTTTTTCATTTAATGGTGTTCGTAATTTCCATCTCGTTAAATACCGCCCAATTACTGTTTAATTGAGTGTCTAATATTATTAAAATATTGTTTAAGTTTTAGAAAATGTCGTTAGGTGTTTTAAAAAATCACACGCTCTAAATAACGTTTATTCGGTTTAAATATCATAAACGTTCAGAGATTTTCAAAGGGTCATTGTCCACATTACCCGAGTCGCGAAAAATTATTTTTATTATTTTTTTTAATATGATTAATAAACTCGGTACACGACAATGTTTTAACCGTAGTATGTAGAGTATTAAAACGTTACCTTGTAAATATTGAGATGTAGCTATTTGTTTCGGCTTGGCTGATCTTATTTGTCGTTTATGGCACAACGCACCCGGCGATTGTATGCAAACGCTGCCCAACGGATATTGGGCGCAAGGTTTTTTTTTTTTTTGTGAAAAATAATTTTAAAAAACTAGGTTTGTGCAGAATAATACGTAGTAGTACTCGCGGATGCTTTATAATAAAGTAATATAATAATAAATAGTACACTCGATTGGGAGACTGCTATCACAATTGTGCTGCACCGGGTCAGTAACACCACTATAAACGACTAACAAGGTACTAACCGTCGCAGCGACGCGGTCCGGCAGATGCGGGCGTTGTTATCCTTTCGCATTTCTTCTACGCAAATAACAAGACCTCGTGAGAGGGGGAGGACACCCCACTGTTTCGGCAGTGCGTGTACTTCTCCTCCCCAAGGGCAAGTGTGTAACCTAGGTAACCTCTAATTTGAATTCTATGTGAAACTCATAAGATCATTTTAAATAGTTAAAAGATCTTAATTCGAGTGGTGACGATCAAGACGAGATTACGAGTGATTTTTACAAAAGACCAAAATAAAAATCGTATTCATTTATAGACGACGTTCAGTAGTTTCTTTCAATACACCTTCGAAAACTTAGGAAAATTGCAAAAAAAAATGTCAACTTTTCAAAACGGTACGAGTGTAATTGCGCTGTAGTAACTTTTGCAGACGCTTTCACTATTCCGGTTGAAATAGCCGACATGGTTTTTTTTTTATTATCATTATATTATGTTTCATAGAAAACGATAATTTTTCCAGACACTTTTGTACATTTTCCTGCAATAATTAACCGATGAAATGACGATGATGATGATGATGATAATAGCATCGGAGCGAACGGCCGGAGTGTCATTACCCATTTTTGTATGTACAATACATAATACACATGCTGTACTAGACAGCTATACCTATATGTAAGTACGAAAAAAGAGGCATTACCGTATTCATATGTAGGCTACGCTAGATATGAGATATACCTACGTGTATTGTTAATGAGTATTTATTTATTACTTCAATTTTTTCCGCGCTTCTCTGTGTTCCTTTTTATTCTCTTTCGTGTTTTTTTTCCCCTCGTCGGCCAGTCGAGTTTAATGAGCGAAACAGAATTGCATATCGTGATCTCATATAATAACGCCAGATTTGATATTATATTATAAATGGTGTTGGCCAAGCGGCAGGCAACGGCCGTGCACGATACCCATCTGATAAAGTGGAAAAAATGAACTTGAGCCACTGCGTTCCGGGCCTATTAAGATTCAATTTGAAACTTCTAGGTTAATTGAAATTCCGATTTTTGCACTATATACGCGCTTTTTAAAATATCAACAGAGCATATTATATATATATATATTCGTAGATTTATTTCCGGTACTGAGAAAGCAATTCGGGTGTTGGGACGTGAATTAAAGTTCACAGAAAACGAGTGCATTTTTTTGTTAGGTAATTTGAATTCATGTACTGTATTAAAATAGTTATGTACCCTTATGGTTCCAACCACTTCACAAATGCAATTTATATACTACAAATTACACAACTGACCAACTATAAGTATTTATGTTACCAAAATTAAGAATTCGTAATTAGAAAAAATGTTTTTTTTATTTTAAATACAATCGAAAAGTATTTGAAATAAGTGTTGGGAAAAATCGGTATTTTTTAAAATCCAACATTATTTGTAAATTTAGATTTTGATTCTAATTTCCGGGTTTTAATTTAATCGCATTCTAAAATTCAGCTCTACAAAAAATTGTCTTTGGATTCAAGTATAACTATAAAGTTGAACACATATATATTGTAATACATAACTGTCTTTAATACTATAAATACATTTAACACGTTAACGATACGTGATCCATAACCATTTATAGCTATTGTTAAACATTATGTGGGTTATATGTTTTGCGTTGGACTTCAAGTAAGTGGGCGATGAAAATAATTGTCTTTTTAATTTATCACGAAACTTAGTCGTGTTCAAACAATAAAAAGTTAATCATGAAAGCGTACAGACTTTTGGTAAGGCGATGGTGTATGAAGTATAATGGTATGTGATGTGATGTATTTTATTTATTATCTAATTATCATCATGCATAAAATATGTCCTATACATATTGTAGGTGCTTATTGCTTTAGTGCTTGAAATAATGTATGCAGGGTAATGAAAAGTTGGAAAGTACATAGTTGGAGTTTATATTCGAAATGTTTGTGTTCTCCTCTTATTATAGAACTAAAAGAGAGCTTGTTGTACTTTAAATTGGCGGAAGAAATAAAATAAAAATAAAGTTTGGCTGATAATATTTGTAACAACGTTTATATAACATACAAACTAAAAAGAAAAATTATTCTGAAGCTGTGTGTAATATATAGACTTTATTTCTCGTTATAGTTTATCAGTTTTTCGCCAAAAGTCAAATTTTTATTTTTAGTACAATTTTTGTTTTTATTTTAATACAATTATATAATACTATAGTAATTAGTATCATGTTTATAAGTGTATAAAAATATGGTTGGCGTTAAGGTATTTATTTTCAACCACATAACATGTTAATTTGTATACACCACCATTAGAATAGTCACGCTCGAATATCAACACAATATAAAAAAATTGCAATTTGTAGGTACATAAAAAATGTTAAAAATTCCAACTATTTTTGGCAAAAAAATTAAATTTAGTCTTAGTTCACAAATCACCGGTAAAATAACGGAAATGACAAAAAACAGTATTTACTTTATGACGGAGGAGATGTAAATTATAAATTAGTTTCTAGCATTCTTGGAAAAACTACTTTAACTGTATAATGATTATTAGCTAATAATTTCTTAGAAATAATAGTTTTTGTTCTTTTTTTGTCAATTATATTTAAATAATTTAGCTTACTAGAATTACGGGGTTTACTCTATTCCGGGATTTTCAGTATTTTAAAATTTTTGGACATGATGGGGTTAAAACCCTAGTGGTGTAAGTCACATTAATCTTAGTTTAAAAGGCTTAATAAAAACTTTTGCATTGTGCTAGTAGTATATATAAACTTATATTGTGCTACCATTTGATGGTAGAATTTATGAGTTACGGCTTGGTTCACTTTGCCTTTCGATGAATTAACTTCTTGATATGTGCTTACAATACTTAACTTTTACGAAAAATGTGACTTACACAACTATATTGTTTTAACCCTCCCGTATCATAAAATTACAGTTATATTCATAACTAAATATTTAAATACTATGTTTAACATTTATTCGAATACTTGTCAAGTCTGGGTATTTTTTGGGTGTTTTATAGGAAAATTTAATACATTTTTTTCGGTATGAAAAGCGTGTAAAAAACCAAAATCGGGTAATCTAAACATTAAATTTAATCGATGCCCGACTTTGGTATACTATAATAGTATGGTAGTTTTTATACTGTACATCATAGGTTTAGTGTAGGTAGTTATGTGGAATATTTGAATTATAATATCAGGTATCTGAAATTCAGGTTACGCCGGCGTATGAAATTACCTTAATGGCTATACTCTAAAAACGTTTTCGTTTTGAAAAATTAATGATATTTTTAAATTCTATGAAGCGTTAAGTGTCATCTAGTAATATTTTGCACGTAGCAGATAGCTACTTGAGTAGACCAAAAAATATATATATTATACATAATTTGTTTTGTATACTGTAAAAATACATTCTTTTTAGAAAAATACTTACACACTCGACTTTCCAACTATTATTATAAAAAAAAACAAACCATTAAATCTCGATCGCGAAATTCGTACTAATAAACGGAAATAAATATAGGTAGGTAATGTGTTTTGTTATAGAAATTAGCGCATCTCGTTTACTTAATAACAATGTGTAAATAATTATTGCTATTTTTTAGTATAGACATTTCAGACGCGGTTAATGTGTTTAGCCTAATTGTCACTTCTTACAAAATATAAATTCATCCTATCCGGCATAAAGATTATGAAAATCGTCAAGACTATAGACTTACTATAGATTATCAAAATCATTGTTATTCGTTTGTCTGTCGTTGTACTGTGGATGATGATGATAATATTATAGTTATTTTGTATAAAATCCGCTTTTTTTGTATAACTGTATCCTTTTATGATTAATGCTCTTTACGGTCGCGCTTCCGACTTGTGTAATATTAATTTTATTGTTGTCCAGTCATCACTATATATACCATAACGGTATAGCATAGGTACAGGAAATTAAAACAAATTATAAACAGTTTTCATTTTTTCGTCATCGTTCGGTTTAGTTATTTAAGTTTGAAACGGTGGATCAAGTCTTTCGGCGAACTAGATTTTAAT
The DNA here is from genome assembly GCF_023614345.1 of Adelges cooleyi. Classification (NCBI taxonomy): domain Eukaryota; kingdom Metazoa; phylum Arthropoda; class Insecta; order Hemiptera; family Adelgidae; genus Adelges; species Adelges cooleyi. The sequence continues at coordinate 14,351,447 of NW_026096053.1, read as the reverse complement.
CTAGTGTGATGACAGATTATTATTATATTTTTTTTTTGTTAGGTACAACAATATTGTTTTCAGCCTTAATGATATTTATTACAAAAATGTTGTTTTGTAGTTTAGGGCGAATACTGAAGAATATCACCTTCTTAAATTCGTTTCTCTCGATAAATGCCGCCCTCCACGTTCCAACGTCTTTGACTACAATATGCTATTATTGATGTTTCCCCCTGTTCGTCTTTAGTGTTTAAGATCAACAGAACTTGATATTTGTAGAGGAGTGACATATAAAAAAAAAAAATCATGTAATTGTGAGTGTAAAATTGAATTTTGGTCCGTACCATTGTGTGTTTTTAACAGCCGTCGTACACGGATCATAATATTAAATACCGTAGAATTATTATAGGTACAAAAAAAAAAAAAACAATACTTGCACATATAACCACGACGACAATGGGTACCCGTCTTCGCGGTCATACACACAGAGCCGCAGAACCCGCGATTCGGTGATTTACAGCTACCATGAGTACTGTCTACTGTTTACTACTGTAATATAATACATAGATACGTGCAGTATGGATCAAACAGAAAAAATAATGGAACAAATGAGTCTTTTTTAAGATATTACCATCGTTTAATATTTAGCATAAAAAAACAGTAGGTATAGTTTAAACCGAGTGCAGTACAACAAATTAGAACAGTATGAAATGTCACGATGGAGGTTATAAAAATTAAAAGCAATAACAATCTTGTGTACATAGAAACCTTTGAGTTGTAATTAGATAGTGTATAACATAAAGCCGACCAAGTAGAACCCCGTGATAGTACAGAGTAAGAGAAGACGTGGCTATCAATATTTCAACGTTTCTACAAGGTAACTTACAAAACATTAATAATAATTGTGGTGAACTTTAGTGTTTAGGCGGGCCAAAATCGGTAGGTGCCAAATACCGTTGCTCTCGTGGCCATATATCTACACCATATTACGCGGCGACGGTGTTTTATAATTGATGGGTAACGTGTAAAATATAAAATATATATCTAATGAGACGACAACGCGACAATAAGATCATGTTACGGTTTGCATAATTGGAAACAATTGCGGTCGGTGGGATTTCTACCAAAAAAATCCGCTATTCAGCGTAGCTACGGAAAAATGCGGTTAAAACTTTTCGACACTATGTGAGACGCGGTCATGAGAAAATCTCAAAAGTATCATTAAAATATAATACCGTTGGAGCGCCGCGGTTTCTTTACCAGAACACTGAAACCGTAGAAAACTAGTATCATGAAAAAAAAAAGCAATGTTCATGACTCATGAGTCATGTGAGAAGTTTTGTACGCTGAAGCAATATGAGAAAAACGAGAAGATAAATATTGAAATCTGTAAAAAGGAAAAAGGAAAAAGACTTAGACTTGGAATGCGACGAAAAAAAAATGCTGTTAACCATAAATAAACATTTGAAAACAATAAATCCAATGATTGGGAAAGGATCATAAAACAAGACGTGTTTGAATTTAGAGATACACAAACACCGAGACAACACTATATTGTAATTTAGATAAAACGGTTGGAAAATGATTAACACGTTGTAACCAAACTGAAGAAATCCAACAAACTTATATGTATTCGGCGTAAAATAAAATGACCTGATATGTATAGTGTGTAGAAGAGGAGGCAAAAAGTACATGAAACCATGTATTTTACCGTTTGCTGATTGACACCTAATATTTTTAAGCTTGCGATTTTTTTAATAATACACATTTTTGTATGTAATCGACTATATTTGGGCTATTTGAGTGTACGCGGACAATGTTAATTAGATAAATATAATATCATATTATAATAGTGCATAGAAGATTGCCGGCTAACTGATCTGACAATGGCTGCAGATAATTAACTGTGTAATTTCCAAATAGACTGTTGAAAATGTAAACTAAATGGCTTTAAACAAGACTAGAAACGCATACAAAGTATGACATGAAGAAGCATTGTGTTTAATTTGTAACGACTCGTTAAGTACAATGTCATAACGCGTAAAATCGTCAGTTAAACGGTGTATAACAGTATAAACGGCTACTGAAATTCAACGCTAAACGTGTGTCGTGTCGCAGCCTTTCTGTGATGGGCGCTATTTTTTTAAGATTGTTATCATATTAATATTAATAATAATAATAATAATAGGTAAACAGCGCAAAGACGGTCGACGCGTTGAGTTGTCCTATATCGATAACACATTGTTGGTGATTTCAGTACAGGTGTAGGTAACGTTTTGATTAAAGGCTGTATTCTGTAATTTAGTAGTTTTATATTTTTAGTTAACCCTGCACACACACACACACACACACACATTGTAAATCCAATACCTTCTCAGGTCTCGGCGCCGAAGCTTTCTCCAAAATGTTCGCTTTTATTTAACCGAATTGCTTTAAATTGCATCGTGGCCCGAGAAAAAAGCAATTTCGACGTGAACACTTAGCGTGGGATGAAGCGGATTAGTTGGAAACGATTATTAACTCCCGCGGTTACCTCGCCTAGTCACACAGCATTGAAGTCTATAAATTCAATTGTACAGTACAGTCTTCAATTATTTAGAATATAGTGCTGCTAATCGCGCATGATCTGAACCTTTAGACTTTCCCTCGGCCATTTCGTTTGCGAGCGATCGTTGATCAATGCGGTTTCGGATGGTCGATCGTTTAATATGGTCGTACGTGCTCTGCCGGCATATGCAACGATATATTTGCCAGAATATAATAATAATATTACAGTGTGTATCGATGGTAAATGTCCTGTGTGTGATCTCTGACCGTGTCGGCGAAACACAATGACACACGTGTGAAACGCACAAGTCATCACAAGAACGGTCATTATCGTCGCCCAAAAGTACTATATAATCCGGCGACCTGGATTCGCACTCTTTTTGCGCGCAAACCCATTTCCGACGGTCAATTTTCTTGTCTCGCTTTCTTTAAAAAAAAAAAAAAAAACACGGTATAGCACTAGCTATATCCGTGTACAGAATAGCGGGTATTATTTTATCACCAACAGCTTTTTCACGGTCGGATCTGCTCGGTCGGACGGTCGACCTTTTGTATTTTCGCCCAATTATTGTACTTGACAATATTGTATTATTAACCTAACCTCGACAGTTCGGTGACTTCGGTAGTAGCGGTAGTATTACTCGGTCGAAATGAGATTTACAATATCCACAATGCATACACTATTGTATCCGGGTAATAGGTATAACCGCTAGGATCAGAGGTGTTTTTTTTTTTTTTTTAATTATCATTCGACGATTTTAGCCGTTCCGGAATCGTATCGTCTGAGCGAGCGTGAAAAAAAAAAGAACTTTATCGCTGTGAGAACAAATGCAAACCGTCAGTTGAATAATTGTTTTTCTCATTCGGTTTTTGAAACCGCTATTATATTATGTAAAACCTAATCGCGATTAGGAACATTTCTGCGCAATTAATTTAATTTGTACATTTAAAAAAAAAGTAAACTCTTTGTAGTACAACATGATACAACGACGGCAACTTGTGCATGGCTGGAAAGAAAAGAGTTTATTCTTAATCCCAGACGGCTAAAGATCACATCACAATCCATTCGAATTACACGAAATATTAATATTTTTTTTTGTTATATTTTTTCCATAACCGTTTCGACGACGTCTTGTTCGATTTTCAAAAGGACAAGTTCATAAACGTTGTCATAATAAGAAGAGAGCAATGCATAATAATGATTGTATCTTAAATAATAAATTTCATTAGGGCACTGAACACGTTTAAAAATAATATATATTATATGTTATGTTATAGGTATCATCGAGTTAATACGATATTACCGAGAACTCGTTAATTAAAATTTAAAATAGCTAAATCAGTAACCGCAGATTAGTAAAACATGTATTTTGTATAAGCTTAACATGATTTTTATAATAATATTAAATCATCGCATTTCACAAGAAAACGACCTAACCTATGTAAATGTAAATTTGTATTATATACCTATTTTTAAAAACAAGATTGAGAAATATGTAACATAATATGTTTTAATTTCCCATATTATCTGTAAAATGTCTAATATGTTTGATAGATACATTAGGTACATATTGATACTTCCATAAATAGATGTAATGTAATATTATTTTTATCTTCTATAGTTTAAAAATCCACTACCTAATATATAACATATTACTATGTCTTAAGTTAATTTTAGGATAGGTAAACAATTAAATGTAAATATTATTAGTCGTGCATTTATGATGGCAGCGTTGAGGCCTTCAAGGCCTGTCAAACTACACGATGATGATGATACCAATGTTTTAAAAAAACTAAAATTGTAGTTAGAAAATTGTTTTAGTTTGTTTTATTTTACAAAATAATTTATAATTTTAAAATACTTCTACCTTTTTGGTACTTTTCCAAACATCTATCATCTTGCGAAGTTAACGATGATAACGGGCATATTTTATTATTAATTTAATTTAATTAACGTTGACTGGTCGATAAACAGTTTTAAATAATTAAATTACTTTGATATTAAAAATAATCGTAAAACGTGTTTATAGAAAAGCCTGTAGGTCAAAGCGAAATGGTCATAGAAAAAAAAAATGTTGACACCGTTATAAAGAAAAGAGCTTTAACTAGGTTCTATAGTCGGGGTTTTTTAGACAACTTCAATTTTATCTTGAATACAAGCACAGAGCACTTAAAAAAGTTTAAAAAAATGTCTGAATTAAAATATAAAATGTGAATGTTGGGATAATAATACAATTCAAAACTATGATACATGATACATGGATGTAATAATCAATTTAATAAAATGTTTTCAAAGAGAAGCCCTGAAATCAAAATTTGTTTTTTGAAAAAATGAGTGGAAAACATTCACCTTGTATAATATACAATATATTTTCTTACGGCTATATTATAGAAATAATGTGGACGTATTTTCAATTGTATTGACAATATTAGTGAAATAAAAAAAATATGGTATTAAAAAAAAAAAAAAAATCATTCAGTTCCGCATCACATTCTTTACGCGTTCATTTATTGAAAAACCCCAATGCGATTTTTTCATACTGCAAATTATTACGGATGAGGATAATGAACTCTTTTAAAAAATATGATTCAGTACTGTAATGGTTATTAACAAGAAAAATAATTTTTAGCCTAAACAAAGACACTACATATTATATTGTTTTATTTTTGTCACTTATCGTATTGATCTACAAATGATTTTTAATCAATTATTGCCGGAGCCCTCTTTAATTGTTATTTTTGAAATACATTTGGTACATTTTTTGTAAGTAAATTTTTGCCAGTAATCTTTTTTTCTATTACAATAATAATTATCATTAGATTATTTTTAAAATAATTTATATTCTTTATTAATTATTTTAAATACTTATTTAATCGACCGTTGTGTAACTTTGTGGCGAATAAAATAAAATGTATGATTCATTAGCAAAGTAACTTAGACTTTAATTTTTATAGAGCTACATTTTTTTTTTTTGTATTTAAATAGACGTATTATTATTTTTTAGTTCCCATAAAACTACCTAATTATGCTATCATTATAATTTTATAGTAAAATAGTTTATTTTTAAAGTCAAGCCGTTATATTAGAGTGTTTAAAATTTAATTTTCTCGAGTATACAATCATTTAAAAAATCCGTTTTATAGTTAAGCCGTCAATCTAACATGTTTCCAGTTTTAAAATCCCGTTAGACAGATTCATCAATTATTTTGGCTTTTCTCTCATTAAGGATTCTTTGAATAAAATATTATTATGCACTTCATAGGTGTTAAATTCAGTCCAAAATCACTGTTGGTTTCAGTCATTAGAAATAATGCAATACCAAATAATAAATGTATTTTAAACACTGAGTTTAGCCTAAAAAAACATTATTGTAAAACTTATGCCTTTCGGATAATATATTATTACATTTTTTTTTTTAATAAATAAATTGTGGAAAAAAATATTTTCATTGTTCGTTTTAGTATTTGTTATTTTCGAAAAAAAAGTCAAAATACATTTTTAAGGATTGAAAAAGTTTAATAAAATGTCAAATCTTCAACAATAAATTAAAGCAGTTTTGTTTAAAGGGAAAAAATACATAAATCTTTTTATATAAAAACGTGAGTGTTGTTTGTGAAGTTATTCAGGACTCCGTTACTATTTAGCGATTTATCTTTATCTTAAGTAAATAAAAACACATTGAATAAGGTAAGGCGGTTTTTGTTACTTGACTGTAGACTTACAAAGTAGATAATCGTGGTCGGTACAGGTTGTAGGTGTAATTCTATTAACTCGGTGTTTATTGGAACGAGACGTTAGGATTTTTAATATTATCTTACATTTTTTTTTATGTTAAAATCAGTGGACAGTCGACTGTACGATGTACCAACTATTACTTTTTCCTGGTACTCGAACGGACTTAACAATGTACATTTTTGTATTAATTTGCATGTAAAACGTTTTTTATTGAGAATATATTAATAGTACACAATATTTAAATATGTAATACTATAGCCAACATATTATAAAATGTAATATTACTCTTGTGTACTTCAATAGTGCAAACAATATAAATGTAATATAAACTGACTGTACTTCTATTAAAGTCGGAGAGCCGATTAGCTCTCAACTTGTCAATTTATTATTGTCAATCGACTTGATATTTTGGTTTTAACATTTTTTTTAAATTTGATTTTTAAAATTTCAACTTTATTTAACTATTTTTTCCGAGTGTGATTTAAGGGTTTTTAGGTATTTTCCTGTGGAAAACGCACAGGGAAGCATCTAGCACACCATTACTTAGAAATTGACCACATCCGAACGACTAACATGATTTTAACCGCAAACTGTCTTTTGAGTTTCTGTCACAATCGCCATTTTTTCTAACACTATTTGATACAGTTTGACTTATTATCCGCCTGTTGTTTAGGAAACAACTCGATCTATATAAAGTAATGGTCAAATTTTAAATGGTAACAGAAGAAATAATATGAGAAAGGAGAGTTTATAGGTCTCTTATTTTAGTTATTACTTTATCAAGATGATTGTGTAGATTGCATTTTTTAAAAATAAAAATACAATGTTCTTCTTGACCATAATATAAATGTTGAAATTTAAATTTGTACAGTTGCGTGTAAATCTCGTTAAAAAATACATTTTTTTTTTTTTAACAAGCGTTTAACTATGTTTAATCGTTTAACTCTTAAATGGGAGCTGTAGGTATAAAGTGTCAAGTGGTAATAATTAACCTTTCGTGCTTGTAATACTATACTGTATTTTACATGTAAGTCGTGTACATAGAATCGGATGTTAAATCCTTTCATAAATCGTTTTATAATATTTTTTCTACTAAAATTTTAACTACCTATCCTAATTCTTAAATTTCTTTCAGCGTCAGAACAAAGAACATTTGTCTTTTAATATACGTCAAGACTTTTGTCGTTAAAAAATATACTACAAAAATTGTTAGGAAAGGACTTAACATCCGAATCGAGTTGAAGGAATTTTTTTTAACAACATATATATAATTATGTATACATGTTGCTAGGTAATCAACATTGCTCAATGCTCATAAAAACAAGTGTGAAATATGAATTTTAATTTGCTCTTCTGTATAATATATTATGAAAACCACAAAAAAATGTTTTGGTTAAATAATTATAAGTAATATTATACACTATTAGTGTAATTAGTGTTATAATTACTGTTTTCTCACACGCGGACCTAAGTACGGATGTACCTAATAACAATTACAATATACCTACGTGCTTTAGTGTTACATTATATATATATATACAGTGGAGTGTGGGCAGTGCTTATTGTTGCCGGAAATCCGGAAATACATTTGTAATTTACACGTGCACAGACGGCAACGAGAGTCAGTCGAATCTATCTTTGTTATTATCTTTTTTTTTTTTGAAAGACAATTATGCACTCTCACGTGATTTCTTCGATTTCCTCGTTTGACCTACTCTATAGTATGCACTTAGCTCGTGAATACAATAAAAGCTATTTTGTAAGTCTATGTTAATATTTTTTAATATTCTATTATCGAACGTACATGTACCTGACAATAATTTGTGTATGTGCTCGACAATGAGTTTCTAATTCGTTCCAAGTTCTAAGTTTCTTTCAAAACACAAATAATTATAACAGTTAGTTATGTATCGGTAATGCAATATCATTGTGTTGTGATAACTGTATTGCTGCTAAACTATTTTGAAATATAATCTGAAGTCAACATTTTTTTACCTATTGAAAGAAAGTTTAAAACATGAACGTTAACACAATACTTCTTAGTTTTTACAAAAGTTGATATTGTTTAATAATATGTAGGCAAGTGCATAAAACAATTTAGATATTGGAAATACACTGGCACAAAAATAGCCGATACCATTGCCTTCACGTTTTATCATAAGTTATCATTCTAGTTTCAAATTAGTATTTATCTACGATTGCGGCTTTTATTCTAGATTCAAAAGTTTTAGAACGATAAAGCAATAATTAAAAAAAAAATGAGTTAAGGATAATTTATAAAAACGATGTTTTACATTACTGCCATTATAGAAAATTATCTATACTTTAATCAATCTGTTAAAAATTACTTTTGAACTTGGTATTTGGGATAAAAAAAAATTGTGTACATAAAACAATTTAGATATTTTTCAAATACATTTAAAACAAAAACATAGTAATTAATAACAATTACAAGTATATCTCATGTCATGACATAGATGTGATGAATATAACAAAATACTGTAACATTTTACAATAAACTTATTAAACATATTATCAAAAATTTTAATGAGAAAAAACAATCAACATTGATTAGATTTACTTTTTAGAAATAAGAGCTCTGGTCTACATTGGATTATTATAATAATTAATGCCGAAAAAAAATATTTGTAGACTCTTGGTATTTAAAACTTAAACTACATTTAGAAAACATTTTTAAATACCATCCAAACCTTTCATTGAAAAAGTATTCTAAATACTAGTAATATATTAAAACTTATTTACAGAAAAACTTAACAAAATTATCTAAACTACGTAAAAAAATGGATGGTAATTTAGTGAAAAATAATTATATTAAACATTACAAAGAACTCGAAATTAGAATACTTTCATGGAAGTAATTATTAAAAAAAATACCATTAGTTATTATATAAAAAAACAACAATCTTAAGTCTCAACTTCACAAACAAAATATAACATTTTTACTTTAAATGCACATTTTTGTAAAAATTCCAATATTAGTTACAATAGTTGAACATTAGTAGTACATTAGTTGAATATCCACCATTACTTTCAATGCACTTTTAACTGCGTTTAATTTTTTCATAGCCAATTCTCTATCTTCAATTACACTTTCTTCTCCTTTAAGTATTTCGGCAAACTTGTTTTCGATCAAATACTTTTCAAATACGTTATCGATCATATACTTATCGAAGTTCAGTAATATACCATCCAAACACTTCATTGAAAAGTATTCTAAATACTAGTAATATATCAAAACTCATTTACTGAAAAACTTTACAAAATATCTAAACAACATAAAAAAATGAGTGGTAATTTAGTGAAAAATAATTACATTATTTTTTAAAAAATACCATTATAAACTTAATTATATTAAAAAAAAAAACAATCTTAACTCTCAACTCCACAAACAAAATATAATATTTTTACTTTAAATGCACTATTTTGTACAATATTACATTAGTTGAATGTCCACCATTACTTTCAATGCACTTTTAACTGCATTTAATTTTTTCATAGCCAATTCTCTGTCTTCAATTACACCCTCTTCTTCTATAAGTATTTCGGCAAACTTGTTTTCGATCAAATACTTTTCAAATACGTGAACGATCATATACTTATCGAAGTTCAGTAATATATTATCAACCATCTTGTGTTGTATTCTCTTCGGCACAAAGTCTCTGACATTTCTTCTTATAAAATCGAAATAGCATTGTGTTAGATTTTGATGTAGTTTGACCTGTTTTGATGTTTCTAATGATTGGTCTAAGTCATTAATCCCTGACAACATTTGTAATAATATTTGTTTTTTTTGTTCTTCCTGCTCTTTTTCATTATCTGGATAATACGGTTTATTACAAGAATCTACTTTTACGACTTGTGTAACGTACATATCTTTTACTTTTTCATTTTTCTTTACCAACTGAAATATAAAATCGGGATTAGAAGTGTTTATACATTCTTGTTGTGTATCGATGTATGATTTAATGAATTCTTTTATAGCAATCAAAGTATCCTCTAGCATGTTGTCCAAGACTGAACGGACCTAAAACAAAAGAAAATGTTCTAAAGTTAAAAAACAAACCAATAATTATTGATAGGTACTAATGTTTTCTATATATTTATAAATATTTGATTCAGTTTTTTGGTAGTCTTCCTCCTATACATTAATGATAAAAAAAGATTTATAAAATACTTTTATTTTTTAACAATGAGTTTTATCTCCTAGGAATTAAACTATTATTTTTTAAGGTGAAATGTTATAGCTATTAGGTATGTAAGAGAGTTACTGATTTACATCATTTAACCATTATTTTTAAACTATTTTAAAGAAGTAATAAAAGTGATTCTTAAAATGCTTGAGTACTAATTTTACAAGTTTATTTGTACAAATTATTAGAATTCAAAGTTAAAGGAATATATTTTTTTTTATCAAACATTAACAATTTATAACCTTGCGAAAATTAATTATGGACAAATTACTGAGCTTAACAATGTTTGATGGTCTTAAAATAATTGTATATATTTTTATTTTAATGTAAAATACTTACGTCGTAGTTTAATATAGGAAATCTTGCTAGTTGATCTAATATACTTTTATCAATTGTGTCAAATATTTTCAACATTTCTCCACTGACAAGATCAACAATGTTTAATGACGGTTCAATTAGATATTGCAATTGACGGCTGATCATATTCTGCAACGCTTTTTCATTAACAAAAGAGCTTTTTTGGGTTCCAGCCGCGTTTAACAGAATATTGCTGATTTTTGATTCTGGCAAGTCAATTAATGGATCAATATCATCTACGACCTTCAAGTAATTTTTATTAATGATGCTGGAAATTTTGGCGCCACCTGTAATTTCGTTTTCCGAAATATCCTTTCGGTTACCGTTAATAGTATCACAATAAGATTTATTTATGTCTTTCAATATCCCAAGGATAAAAGACGCATTGCTGTCCGGTGTTTTTAATTTCATCAGTTCAGCTTCCAGCGTGGTCTTCATATTTTCTAGTTCTTTTTTCAAAACCGGATATGTTTCTTTAATGTGCATGATTAATATCTGTTGCAAAGTGTTCGCTAAAGCCGAGTTACCGTGTTTTTTGTAAATATCTGGATAATTTTCTTTTAAAAATTGTTTTTCAGACTTAATCGTTTCTTTTAACGGCTTGTTGTCGTTTATATCTTTTTGGCTTCTATTTACGACGCCTATGATACCTAGTTTGACGGGAATCTTGCGACCACACAGTAGTTCAGCTGCGTCCTGTAATGTGCCTTTGTCTATGAGGTCCAATTTTGTAACAACAGCTATTGTTCTTTGGCCATTTGGATCCATTTTTCTAGCTATTTTTAAGCTTTCGCTAGTAGACGGGTCAGTGTTAGCTGTGACAACTGCTAGAATTATGGAATTGGGTTTTTCCACATAGTGAGTAATGAGGGCTTGTATCTGCTCATCGATATCTTCAGGCTGATCGCCCACGGGAACTTTGGTAATACCCGGTAAGTCTACAAACGTGAGATCGAATAAATCCGTATAGACTTTTAATATTATTTGGTCATGTGTGATTCCTTTGTTGGAACCTGCCAGTTGATCTGTCCTTATTTCAATTTCTTTCCGTACTAAGTCAAAATCGTAAAATATTTCTTTCGGCTTATGATGGAATACTGCCCACTGATTTAGATTTTCAATTTTTGTTCTATTTCTTATGTCCGTACGCTGTTTGTCTGTATACTTGATCATTTGAAGCACCAATGGCGCTCGAGTGACTATGCCAGTTCCTCGTGGTAAGAACGATTGTCCAACAAGACTCTCCAAAACTGAACTTTTACCGGAACTTTGTGTTCCGACAACAACGATTTGTGGTAAATTAATGTCATGTTGACCAATTACCGAAAAGACTTCCTGAAGCTTATTGATGACTTGAATCAACGAATTCATTTTTCAGCTTACGATGTAGATTATAATACGAGACCTGTAAAAATTACAATACAAAGTTATTTTACTTACATAATTATGATAATAAATATGATTTATATATTATTTAAATAAGTAAAGTTTTTTTTTGTTTTATATTTTAACATCTTCTCTATGGGGGTTAAAAGGCCGATTTTTTATTTTTGTTTTAAAAAAATATTTATAACCATTTTAACCATAGTGTTTTTTAATACATCTAGCTACTTTTTTAACCTCTAAATCAAAAATCGGCCTTTTAGCCCCCACAGAAAAAATAGTAAGCTTTGCAAAAAACAAAAAAACTTGATATCTGTCCAATAAATACGCCAGAAAATGACTGCTACGAAAGTCATTTGTTATCAAACTTCCGTCATCAAATCAATCAAATCGTTTTAAAAGTATTATAATTAGAAAAATGTAATATGTGTTCGCCTTGAAATAGGTAGACATATGATAAATGGAAAAATGGCATGACCTAATAAAATTGGAACAATTTCTGTCAAATATTGCCTATCCTTTGCCCCTTAATAAACAACGCTTTCCGTTCCCCTTATACGGTCTGTTTTAAGGAGTTTTGTAAAGGCAATATTAAAGAAAAACATTTTCATGTCTCGTTGAAGTACCGAATAAATGTTGAGTAGTGGTGGAATTATAGATAATGATATAGTATATTAAGAAGCAGTAACAAGCTAGTACATTAAAACATCAAGTTTCTGGCTAATATTGTAGTGTTTAATATCTGGCTTAAACAATTCATAGAGAATTTGGGCCCTTAAACTATTATGAATTTATCATTTAGCTCTAATTTGAACGTTGAACGTACAACATATCGCTTATTCCTATCACTTACCCTTATCTCATACCCCCTATCTCCTACCCCTATCTCCCACCCCATATCTCCCACCTCATATCTCCTACCCCCTGTAACGCTTTTGTAAAGAACGCTTTTTTGGTAACACTTTTTTCGGTTATGTGCCAGAGCTAAGACATGAAAATGTCAAAAAAGAGGCTTTAATGCATATCAATCATAATTATTTAGGTTAACTTAATTTTATGCCGGAATGTCTACCAAAAAATAATAATTAAAAATAAATAGAAATTGCATGTCTTATATTTAGCAACAACAACACCCTTAAAATACATTTACATTATTTTATGGCGTAACATTTTTTCTGCTTCTGATATTATTATTATAAAAATCATAGTCGGCACAAATGCATAATATTAAAAAAGTAACACATATCAGAAGTTAGTAGGTACGTGGGCGTGTCGGACGTTGATAGAATATGTTATCCTACACGTTGCGATGTACCAATTTTTTTTTTGCAACCTTCCTGTGTACGATTAGATAAAACATACTTTTTAAAACTCTCTTTTTTTTTAATTAAAAAAAAAATGTTGCCTTTCAATTTTTTTTCGACAGAACTTAAAAAACGTATTCTCACTAGCATTTATTGAATATTATTATAAAAAGTTTCTTTAAACTATAAGAACATTTTGTTAATTTAAAAAGAAATGATAATATTTTTAATTTCTAATGATACTTGAATTAATGTAGGTTGGGCTATCTCAATCGGTCATCAAACAAGTTTATAAAATTTGATCAAAACATTTTAAATTGGTTGAGATTCTAGAAAACGGTTTTATCTTTGATTTTTTTTGTAAATAAACAGTAAAGCATAATGTTATGATTGGTAAATATTAAATAAGCAAGTAAAAAGTTTATAGAGTAAATATGTAAACCGGCTGTTATATTATTTATCTTGATTTAACTACATTTGTTTTATAGTTTGAAAGTCTATAGTATGCTACTATAGACTTTCAAAAAAAAAAAAACAAAATAATAAATCAAACTATTTGTTTTTTACTTTTATTTGGTATACCAATTTGTCAAAAAGAGGCATTCGTTTAGCAGATGGCCTACAAGAAAAATGGTGCCCAACATTTTTTTAACAGTGTCCTACTACACTTACTAAGCGTTAAAAATTAATATATAAAAAATATTATTTATTTTAGGTCATTAAAACATTTGTGTAATTTTTCTTAATATTATAATTTCACATTTAATAACTTATTACAATTTACTACAATAAACTTGTCTAATGTCTACTAAAAATAATAAAAATTTGTTATTTTTTTTTTTTGTCCTATAGTCTATACCATGCTCATAGGCGGAATTTGGGGAGGGGGGCTTGAGGTGTATTAGCACCCTCTAAAATTGTTCGTGTTTATGTATTAAAAACTCTGCTTTTAAAAATGTGTAATAAAAAAAAACTTTTTTGTAGAGTTGATAACAGTATTTATTATTTTTTATTTCCTGTTTTATCTTCTACGGAACCCGATTATACCACAAAAAAACCAGAAGTGAAACTTTAAAAAAAAAATACACAGGTAAGCCGACGAAAAGGTCGACTGTCATATTTTATATTTCTTTTTGCAACAGGGAGCCAAACTAACTGAATATAGACAATTGAATTCTCCTATGTTTCACATGATTAGGCCACACTGACTTCAAGGAGAATAAAAACTTGGCTAAGGGTATCGATGGGGCAGGAAAGATTAACAGACTTGGCCATACTTTACATTGGAAATTATTTAACAACATCAATAAATAGAAACGCAGTTATTAATCATTTTGCTAAATCTGAAAGGCGTATACCACTTCAATAAAATAAGAAACACCTGGAAAACATTTCTTTTTATCTTACAGTTCTTTATTTGTATTACTCATACCTACTTTAAAATTAAAAAATTAAATTAAAACTTGAGTGTTAAATATTAAATTAATATAAAACATCCTTGCTAAAAAAAACATTAACTTCAAATAAAAATAAAAATTGAAATACCTAAAAAATGCAGAGCTTTCAGCTTAAGCACCCCCAGTTATTTGATTGAAATTGCGCCTATGACCATACTTCAATCAAATGACAATACAACGTATCTGGAGTTACACCATATATTATTCGAACAATTTTTATTTTAAATACTGGCCTTATGCATTCAATTACTGCATAGCACATCTATACCGGTTTACTTATCGGTTACAGGCCGATAAGAAAGCAGTAAATATATACAATAAAACGACTCTCATTGATAATTATATTAATTATTTATTTGTATACCTAATATTAAAAAAACCCCAGGTAGGTTACATATTGAACCAGAGAGAGTGTCGGTAGGTCACTTGAAGGGTACAGGGGAAGAAGGGTAGTAGTCCATGTATGAACATTTTAGAGTATAGCGAAAACGAAGTTTGTGAATTCCTCTACCTCTTGCATTAGAACAAAAAAAATCACATTAAGTGCTATTCTACTGAAAAATGTATTTATTTAGACAATCTATTGACATAAAATAAAAAAAATTAATGGCATGTCTTGATAAAAAAAGTATTTGGATAAAAAAATTTCATAAATGGACCACCCTTCTTCCCCTGTGCCCTTCACTTGCTAAACGAGTGGATGTTAAGAGCATATGCTTATCATATGAGTTAACTCAAATATTTTTGGTATTTAATTTTGATGTTTGTAATTAGTTATACTCTATCACATTATACATATGACATTAGTAATACTAAATATAGTTATAAAGCTTATAGATAACTATAAAAGACAATAAAAAAATGTACAACATTTTAATAAAATTAATTTGTTTAACCATTGTATAATTCAATGAAGTAAACAATACGTTTTTAATGTTAATTGAATTGCAATTTGTAACAGAAATCTCAAATCACACTCGCTAATGATCGAATTTTCTGAACGCACTCTCTCACAACACTCCAGCATGTGATTGCCCAGTATTGTCTAAATAAAACCAATTAAAAATAGACCATCTCCAAGACACTAAATGTCAAGATATGTGTACAGAGTTACAAAAGATTAACTCGGCATATAATTATTTAAATAAATGATACCAAATAAATAAAGGTGCGTTTAAATTATTAAATTTATTAAGACGATTTTTTAGAATTAGTGAAAACTGAAATTTAGAATTAATGTAGTTTATTTACACATCATCATTAATAGGATTAATAGTATTTACAAAGGAAAAAATATTTTATCCAAAATCTACAAAATTATTTTATAAAATACGTATATTTATAAGTACCGATGCAATTTTTCATTCACTAGGCAAATACTTAAACGACAAAATAATAATGGTAAATCGCAATCACCACCAAAAATTATAAAAATAAATGGTTTTAGTGTTACAAAAAGTAGGTATTTAAATACACTTACGTCTATCTGATCCTATACGCTATATAGTTTCAAAAACTTCAAATCAGCTTGTATGGAAATAAAATTTGCTACGCCAATATTCTAACTTGTGAACAGAACGCACACATACAACGAATAACCACTTGTCTTGGATGACAACATTTATTAAAATTCAAACGGCTTCCATTCAATCATGTTGTGCATTAAGGTTAGTGTAATAAATGGCGGGGATTGGCAACTATATTTTATAGCCTATAGGACGTGCGCCACTGGTATACAACATTGCGCCTTCATTCATATTGTCATCATTGTCATTTGTCTTTATGTAATAATTATACTGTCTTAATAATAATATATTTATTAAATGTCATATTATGCAATAGAATAATTGATCGAAAAACATTTTTTATTATTACTCTACTAAATGACCGATTTTTGTCTACTTTACATTTTAAACCTAATGATTTTTAAATTGAAACAATTGAGTATTGCCATTTTTTTTTTTTACATTTAAATATTTCAAATTTCTTTAACTTTCTATCAAACAATATTTATTGTATTTATTACACAACATATACATAGTATACTTAATAATTGAATGTAAGTCTGAATATCCGATAATTGGTTACTTCATAAACCAAATATTTTCTATTGTGATTTTGTGGAATGTGTTTTTATTTATATCATACACATTTACCGGTGTAAAGAATATTTGCTAAAAAATGACAGGTGTAATAATCTTAATAAATAAACTTGGTGCAGTACACAGGCCCTTTTTTTACCCGAAACACAGATATATATTTCAGAAACTTTTCACTAAAAGAAAAAATAAGTGATATTACATTTTTACAAAGTAGTTTCGCAGTCAAGTTTGTGTATAATTTGTTTGCTCACATCGTTGTTTTTCAAAAACTTTGAAACTTAAACCTAATTAACACTCAACACGCCAACTAGGTACGGCAATAGAAAATTATAAACAAAATGATACACATGAAATATTTCAAACATTAACTGTTTATACGCACATTTTAATCTTATTAAAAGCAACACAATTATTTTTCATTAACTCGATAAACCAAATATTCTTCAGAATAAATGATAACAACATTTTAGTTGCATTATAACCCAAATGATTTTAATAACAAATTCGTATCTATATACTAATTACCAATCATACAATAGATATGTATATTACTAATTAGGTCTGTTCATTGTATAATTAATTATTTGTGTTGTAAGTTAGAAAATCTCCGAATCGTAAGCCATGTATACATTTTCTCATATAAGCAATACAAATAGTAGTAGTACTTAAATTTTTTAATTAAAAAAATATATTTTTGAGATAACATAGGTATTTTATAATTGGAAGACATCAATAAAGAATACAATTATTTCTTTATTAAAAACAGATTAAATTTTTTATCATAATATTCGATTAGATAATATATGATTAAGTAATAAATAAAAAGTTAATAATATACTTCTATGAAAAATTATAAATCTGAAATGTAGATTTTAGTTGGTATATAGTATTGCTATTATACTGCTATAATATTACTTCAGTCCAATACTTTTTATGCTTTACTTCCTTTATAAGGACAATGTTATGAACTCCGATAAAAAAAACGTTATTAACAATATCTTATTCAAACATTTTTTTTTTCTCGTTGAATATTTTTCGACAACACATACTTCCAATTTATATACATCACCAATGACCATTATTATTAGTTAAATTAAATATTGTACTTTATGTGAGGTGAAAAGAGAAAAGGGACCTCTTGTCGCAAAAAGAAAATTTTGAGTCATTCCAAATCCTGATAATTTTGAGACAAGAATCGTTCTCCTATCTTGAAAATTGGCCGAGTTATATTTGTTTTAATTAATTTTCGGGAAATGGGTTTTTTGAGAAAAAACTCTTTATACTTTTTGATATGCTGCCAACGTTTTATTTTACATTTATATTTAATAATAATTTAATGTTTTACATTAATTGGTAGCCAATGTGTGTTCGTTATTTGTAGCACCTACATAAGTCCAGTCGAATTATTAACACATTCTAAGTGTAGATTTAATTTTAGTGGTCAAAACGGGCATTTGTAATAATATTATGATGCTGAGAGAAAATAACCTAAAGCAGTTTAAAGCAAAGCAATAGATAAACAATCACTTTTGTAAAAAAATGTATTAGTCCACTACGTTGTACTTCAATAGATGCTAAAATAATATAATGGCGTTCACTTATTATGCCTGGAAACTTGAATACACCAACTACACTAATGAAAAATTACAAACGGTTTGTCTCTCATAAAATATTTAAAACGCAAAATGGCTAGCACAACTACAAATCTCAGCACATTTTTACTTTGCTGATAAAGCATTAACGATATGTGTCCACAATAATTATATTATGTATGGTTAATAATACAAAAAAAAAAAAAAACTATTATTTATAATTAAAAAAAAAAATGGAAAAAATGGTACACAGGCATTTCATGTTTTTCCACTCACTTAAGCATTTGTTCGAATGCATTGTTTTTCTAAATAACATACGAGGCACGTCCACAAAGTAAAGATACAAGCCCCCCCCCCCACGGCCGTAAGAAATATTTTTTCGCTATGTCGGCTACATTGTCGTGCAGCTTAACTTCTCCCCTTCGAAATAAGACCAAAATGATTTAAGTACGTTGAAAACTTTGGTCACAGGGATTTTTCTCGTGAAATATTTCCTACGGCCGTGGGGGGGCTTGTATCTTTACTTTCTGGACGTGCCTCGTAATATTCAAATGAAAAACTATTCGAATATATATTTTTTAAATTAAATAATCTTTATAACGAATTATATGAAATATATATATATATTTACCCCAAATTACACACTTAAGTTATTTGAAAAATTAAAAGAATATTTATTCAAATAAAACAAATAGGTATTTAAATAATAATAACGATCAATGACAATTTTTGTTTGTTGTATGTACAACACTATTAATTTATTAAGAGATTTTTTTTTTATATTTATTTCTTCGATTACCCGTTAAAATTTTTCAAGCGTTTCAACTTTTAGTCACAACAAGTACTTTTGGTGTATGTACATAAATTATTAATAATTTATAGATTGGTTATAATACGACAAAACAAAAAAAAATCCTAACCACATCGGTTTTAAATTTGCAGATCACTTCATCATTAGTCAAATATTTTATAGCCTGATTAACGAATTCTTAAGTAAGTATTTTTAAAGCCCATACTCATATATTTAGAGTAACGTTACACAAAAAAAAAGTGCTATACATTTTTTAAAAAATGTTTAATATAAAAACGACGATAAAAAACCAAATACATATACCAGAAATGTTTAAGGCCCTGAAAAAAATAGATAGGCAACTTAACCTACACAAAAATCCCCAAAGTAACTTTGTAACAAGATTTTTCAGATATTCGATTTTTTTTGGGGATTTTTTTCAAGGCAGAAATCCAATTGCAACCTACTTAGAAATATCTCCAAAATATTCACTGTGGACAGATTAGAATTCAATGGCTTTTTGTTTTTATATTATATGCCAATCTATAAAAAAAAATACGACAGTGGGGCCTCTTTACAGTTTGGCGAGAATACGAAAAAGTCACTAATATATTTAGTTTTTACTAGCTGTAAAAAGAAACCGAACTTTGAAAGTGCGTAATAGAAAAATTTTACCTTTAACACAAAAAAACTTGGTAAATATTTCATCAGATGTTACTTTTTTTATTTTATTTTTGTGGCTTTCTGATGTCTCATGGTTGTTTTTTAAAAATTGTTTCAAAAGTGTAAGCCGTGGTACTTATGCAAACGAATAAATTATTAGTAAGAATATTTTTCGTTTTATTATAGTGTATATAGTGTAGCTATGTGTTATTGTGTATAATAAAAAGGTATTTTGCACACCTGATTATTGAAAAATCAAGGAATGATCATCAATAATAATAATTATTGTTGTTGTATAGTTTTCTTGGTTTTTTCATAACGCCTTGAAAGAGTATAATATTTTGTATACTTATGTTTACACTTTACATACTATAATACCAATGTATGCTCGTCTAAATTTACTATGAACGACACTGGAAAACATAAAATAGTCAACGCTTTAAATTATTATCAGCTAGTTGATCTTTTTGCTTATATCCTACAAAATACTTAATACTATTCCTGAAACAAAGATGACAATATAAATATTTTTTGAATGTATTTTTATTGAAAAATACAAACACATAGGTAAACGTATGTGTAAATTCGACTAATTGTAACATTAGATTTATCTGATGTGACGAAAAGAAACAAACAACAAATAATAACTAAAAGTGTTAAACAAAAGTATAGTTTTATTTAAAAAACAGTTTTTTTCTTGTAAATAACATAATACACAATATGTTTTCATAGAGCATAGGTGTTCATAAAAAAATGAACTGAAAAAAAATCCATGTCGGATAATGTTCTTTTAAGGTAGTCGACAAAAAGATTAACTCGTCGAATACTATTTTCGATATTGACATTTTCGGCACTGTATTTCTGCAAGGAAAAAAAACTTGTAGCCCTCTTTTGGGCTTCGTTTTTCACTGTACTCACTGTCAGACTGTTATTTTTTACAACATTAGATAACACTAAAATGTGTATATATTTTTTCCCCAGAACTCTATAAACGTTTAAAACTTAAGTGATAACGTGCATATTTAATTGACTTTTTAAATAATGAAATACCTTCTCGCTTTGCATCGAAGCTAAAATTTGCTGTCTTTTTTGACGGATGGTTAACCAATTTTAGATAAATACATGAAAAAACCGTTCTCAGCATTGCGATTAAACTATAATGGATATTTTGAAATTCCGTTCTCTCGAGAGCGGTAAAAAATGGCTGATGAAAATGTTTTATTCAAATTACTACTCCATTGGTCAGGTCTATACGATTTTTCAACGGCTATGTTATTATTTGGTCTTATTTTGTTGTTGTAATTCTCTACTACTTTTGTTAACGGGAAAATATAAACAGGGCGTTCGAACATTATTATTAAATTTTAATGAATTACAAAACCACACTGTCTTGTATTCGTTCGGACCAATGTGTAATCAGTTATATTGTGGTGTTGGATGGAAATACAATTTTGACGAATCGACCATGATAATAATAATATATAATATTTTTTATAAAAATGTATACCACGATGAAGTTAGCAATCATATATTTGTCAATTAAAAACCATAGACAATAAAAGATAATAGAGAAAGCGAGGCGTTTGTGTATGTTATGTTGCCTAGGGTGTATGTATAAGGCGCTATAACGTCGCGCACGAATTATTATAATGTAATAATTCCAATAATCGTTTCATCGATTATATATTTTGTACACGTGTGTCGTTCATTGTGATGAACTCCCCTATGTTTTTCGATTTATTAAATTATTTTTGTTTTAAATGGGGGTCAACATTTTAATTTCCGATCAGTAGTTTATATTACTGCTCAAAAATGACAAATTTCTACAGGTTTTTGTCACTACAGTGGCAGCAAAGATAACTCTTGATAAATCTTGTCAAAAATTAATATTCATAAATATTTCAATATATTTTGAGACAACATTTATAATTGGAAGTACTCAACATAGAATACAATTATTTCATTAGTAATAAAACAGATTAAAATATATTTAAACAGACAATTAAACTGATGTAAACAAAATTTCTTATATTTATTTACCTTCCGAAAAAAAATGTGAGCAAGTAAATTTTGATTTCTATTAAGATCTCATAAATGGCCCTTTTTTTTGGGGGGGGGGTTGCGCTTCAATAAAAAAAAAAAAATCAAGTTACGCTTAATACTCGCTTGTAAAACCCAAGCTCTATTTATAACTTCATAAAAAGTTTAACATTTACAGTCACGCACGAAAAAAAAAAATCACAAGGCTTAAAAATAAACATAACAGTTACACAATAATAGTTTGGTAATATTTAGAAAACAGCTATAATAACAACAGAGCTAGAGAAACATTGTAGGTACACTGTAATAATAACAGGCGAGTTTGAGATAGCTTTCGATAAATCTAATGAGTATATTAACGCTTACACAATTACATAACATATATATATATATAGTTAACACGTACGATATAAAAACGATTTAGGGCTTTCGTAAAACAGTGACACCCGTAAGTGAGAAGATGTGGTTCGCAGGACCTTATCATGCGGTAGGGCCCGGCGGCATTGGTTATTTTATTGTACAAGAAATCCGTTTCACTCGCTCGATCCTTGGAAACCGGAAACACGGTGGTGATGATGATGCGCCGTTCCCGAGGGAACGTCCGTGTCTCGCCTTTGCCTACGTTATGGCGCACAATCTGGATTTGGTCTTCTTCAACGGTTTGGCAACGGGCGCGGCCGGTGTTTGCACCATGAGCCGGCGCTGCTGCAACAGCCTGTGCACGGCTATCCTGTAGGTGGCCACGACGTTGCTCCTGGATCCCCTGGGACCGTGTTCGTCCAGCATGGCCTTGCCGATGCCCAGCGCTTCCAGGGCCCGCCTGGCGTTCAGCTCGGTGTCGGTGGCTTCCGAGCAATCCGCCGTCGGGTAGGCGCACCAGTGGCCGTACACCGAATTGTTGTTGAACCGGTTCTGGTACGCCGACGCTTCCTTCAGCCATTCGGACTTGAGCACTTGGTCGACCTTGATGCGGCCGTCCGACGACGTGTTAAGCATAGATTCTGAAATATGCAACGGGCGAGGACTGTAGCAGTTTTAATGTTAACAATGACAAACGTCAGCAGCAGCAGCAATGTGCATTCTTTATCGGCATTGTGCATCGTGTGCTTACCTATGAGCAATCGTAATGGCTGCGACATCCACGCGGGGGTGGTCATTCTTCCCGCCAATATGGACTGCCGGAGGCTGGCCATGTTGTCCCCTAGGAATGGCATTGTAGCTGTAGTCATAAAATACAACAGTACTCCTAACGACCACACGTCTACCGGACGACCCACATAACGTTGGTCTAGGAACAATTCTGGTGCCGCGTAAGGCGGAGATCCACAAAACGTCTCCAATTTCTCATCGCCTGAAATAATTAGGCAATGTTTAGTTTTGGATTTTGTCAATTTTTTTTTAAGCACTCGAAAGACTATTTTAAACGAGACTTTCGTCGTGCGGTTGTACAGTTTATTATAATAATAATAATAAAGCGTCGGCGAACACTCGTGTGTGTAACCTAACATGAATTAATGAGGATGTCCGGCTTTAACACAACCGTTGTCCGACGCAATTAATCGTCATTTACATGTTAATATTCCTCAATGAAAACCGTCAAAAATTAAATAGTGTTTAAGAAAAAAAAAAATAGTTGTTTGTTTGATATTTTAAAATATACAAATAAAATATATTATCAAGGAAGAGCACGAATTCTCTCATCCGGCGGACTGTTAAAATATTAAAATTAAAAAAACTCATTTGCAGTTTATACACATACTCGAAGACTGTGATAAAATTAATATGGAAAAAACGCATTTAAAGTTTATATACATACTCGAAACGGTGATACTAAAACCGAAGTCTCCTAGTTTTGCGACGCCTCTGGAACTCAAAAACACATTTTCCGCTTTAATGTCTCGGTGGACGATACTCCGATCATGCTGTAAAAAGAAAAGGCGGAAAGTTAGTTTACAAGTAAATACTTTTTAATTATTCCAATGAATTATTCATAGTATATTCAAATACATAATATTTATTCGAACTATTGGTCTACTATTGTTGGCTTGACAATTGTTCAAATAATTTGTAAGCTAATATATTAAAAACCATTTTTAATCCTTAAAAAAAAATATAAACAAATGTATAAAGAAAATACAGTGAAAAAAAAATTGTACTATGATAAATGTTGTAAAATAAAATGTTAACATAATATAATTGTAAAATAATGGTTTGTCTGTTGTCATTCGAATTTCTTTATAAAGAACACATAAAGACGCTGGAGTGTTATGTATAAATATTTAAATAAAACGAAATGGAAGAGATATCGGTTGAAGTGGAGAAGTGGAATAATTGTAAAGCCGCCTAAGGGTTGAATACACAAGAGAGAGAAATTCGAACTATTTGAAGTCTTTGAGTTTTATTCATTTATTTTTTTATAAACGTCTTTTAGTTCAAAGCAATATTTTTTATTTAAGTACAAAAAGCATATTGTTGAGAGTATTTTAATTTTGGAAAATTGTCATGTTTTAATAGTATGAAATATCAAGCATTATTATTTACTCATAAATTATTATTTTTTGATACATGAAAAAAAATCACTTATGTTACTGATAAATAATTCTTTAAAATACAAATTTGATTAGTAATTTATTTTTATCGACTTTTATACTCTGCAACAATAATATTACATTGATAATTACAACGTTCGTGAATTACGAGGTAACCGATTTCATTTTTATAATTAATCTATCAATTTATAATCGATACTTTTAAATGTATAAATAAATTCTGTGGCATTTGGACAAAAGGGGGATTAGTTAACATTGTACATATTTTTTTCTTGTCTAAACTATAGTAGGTATAGTTCACTAGCCTTTAACCTATATTTTCACTAGTGATAAACCTTGACTTAAACGCAAATACATACATATATAAGAAGACAACTAGAACTAGCCTACTCGGAATCCGTACTGAAATTTAGAAAACGGTAAATTTACTTGAAACCTAAATGGAAAATACTTGATTTTCGCGTCTTGTTCTATTACTTTTTCGCAAGCACCACAAAATTGTTAATAAATGATACTTTATACATTTTTTTTTGAAGTATATTTATTACTTATGTACGAATGATCAAAGTATTCATACGTAGACAGTGTTCATACGTTTTCATCGCCCAGCTAGGTTTGGGAGAAGTGTAATTGGCTTTAATATTATTGACAATAATATTGTGCTCACCAAGTGTTTTACGGCCAGGACGAGCTGAGCAAAAATCGTTTTGGCCTCTGATTCGTGCATTCTTCCCTCGGAGATCAGTCTTTTGAACAACTCTCCGGCGGCCGCGTGTTCCATGACCAAATAGTACTTGGTGTACGTTTCGATCACTTCGAACAATCTATAATTTTAACGGTTTCCTTATATCATAGCAGCCACATACAAAACGTCAATTTCACGTCTTAATGCGCGTTATTATGTAATTATTACAACAATAATAAAGAGAAAAAAAAAATAACCGCATATTCCGTCCATTGTGTGTGTATGGCGCATTCGCGCAGTGTGACAATAATACTAATAATAATAATAATAACAAAAAAAAACATTATATATCATTTTACCGAATAACATTTTGATGGTGGATTGATTCCATAACGGAGATTTCGCGGGATAACATTTTCTTCGCTTTCGCCGTCAATTTGGTTTTGTCCAGGATTTTTACCGCCACTCGTTCTGAAAAAAAAAAAAAACACATACCTTATCTGTATCACAATACTTTTCTAAAATGAATGTATCTACTATTTAAATTAATAAAAACCGCGTGCATGTATGACTACGATATTATCATGATTGCTCGAACGGTTTTTAAAATATCGATTCGTTCATTTTTTTTTACACGCCATTTTCATTTCCCAAGTGTCAATTTTTTTTTTTGTTTTATTTTCAAGCCATTGCAAACCGGCTATATAATATGTATGAAACATAGTGTACGATAAAAACTATATCCTAAAGTTAAAAAAAAAAAAAAAATAGTAGTTTGCCTCTTGGCAAATAGCCGCACGCGCTGCGCGAGCCCTTAAATTTATATCGACATTGCCGTCTCGTGATATCGTTTACCTTACCCTAACCCGCCGCCTGGGCAGCAATATTATTAGCCTTCACTTTTACTGCAGTATACAGCACGCAATTATCTTTGCAATAATATCATTGCAGAAGCGTATAATGCGCGATAATAATATAGCAATCGATTGAACTGTCTACCCCCCCCCCGTTTACAACGTCAAAGTGTTTCATTTGATCCTTTTAATCGACTAAGGTCACGTGTCACGGTTATAGGAGTACTTAAACACCGACGGTATATGAAACTGAAGACATGAAACCGATTTTAAGGATGCTAAGCAAGCCAAACCCGAATATCGCTCCAACACGGTCAAACGTCGAGGTGGGCAATATCGACATACCTTTGGTCAACTCGTGGTATCCGGTTTTCACTTGCGAGAAATTGCCTTTGCCGAGTTCGCCGCTCAGCTTGTACAGGCCTATTCTCTTGCCCACCGCCATGTCCGACTGCCATTTCCGGTCGTTCTCCAAGTGGTCGATCGCTCTCCGGTAGGCTGTACGAGGAAAAATAAATAACCGATAAATAGTTAGTAGCTGGCATTTCAAACCGACCGCTGCTATAACTTGCGCTCGTCCGGATGAGAATTCAACAAACCTGTGATCTTTGTCGGCGACGCCTTTTCGTCGGCGACAGATTCGTGCAAGGTCATCGCTGCTGCAACATGGTCGTTTGAACTCTGAGGAAAAAAAATCAATAAACAAATACGTAGGTAAAATATTGGAAAATCTATTCTATCGACGTGTTGCCTACCTAACAACCCCGGTGCTCGATAAGCAAGTGTGTGTGTGACGAGAATTTCTCGCGTTTCCTCTAATAAAACGTGTGTTATTATCTAAACAGGACGTACCGATTACAATAACGTCTTGGTTAAAAAAAATAAATAAATATAAAGACGTACACGATACTCTTATTGGAATTGCGTTATTTCACACACGAGACATGTACGGGCCGCATAAATCTTAACGCGGCTTTATCGATTGTGTACCGGTCGCGCACGGTTGTCAAAATAAGCTTCTGCGCTCTACTTGGGTGTTATTAAGATGGAAAAGTGGATAAACAAAACGAATTTATCCTTTACTTTTTTTACAACGTATAATACACGGTTAAGTTCGGTTACAATTTGTTTTCTAATGCACTCTAAATCTACGACACAAAATTTAAAACTTATGATGAACAATGAACTTGGTAAAATTGTAGTCCGGAACAAAGGCCATAAGAAAGTTTATCAACATGTAAACAAGTTAGGTACCATTGTTGAAAACAATTTTTGACAGAATTATACAAATATTTTAATAAAACAAAAAATAATAAGTGTAATAATAATAATTTATATCCCTAGCAACCATCTTCGTACATATTATACGGCATAAAACAATTTAAAAAAAAAAATAACTACTATGGCTATAACAATAAGGGTGTTGTTTGACGTTGGACAAATTATAATCTGATATTATAATGATCGATCTTAATTCGTGTACAATAATTGTAATACGAGTTTTATTTAAAATATACATTAAAAAGATTATCTTTGTTTTAGCAATTAAAACTCGAATTCTGTAATTAATATGAAGACGTTGTTTTTTAGTACTAATAATAATGATAAAAGTCAGATTGTCAAAAATTATTATCAAATTCAAGTAGGCATGTTCGACGAAAAATTGACAAACATAACATAATACTTAATATATATTTTGTATTATCATACTTGCGACTCGAACCCGAAAATACAACTCACGCGATAAGATTGTCGAGGTAAGACGATATCGACTCGAGTGTACCTATTTTTTATTTTTTTTTTTAATATTTCTACAAGAAAACCGCGGTCGACCGGTATACTTGGAAATATGCACCACCACGTTGATGTATTTCAATGAATATTTTATGGAACGAAATACACCGACAAGTTTACATCAACGGACACGCAACGCTATTAGACAACCGTAAATATCACACACACACACATATACTAAGGTCTAGCAGTTGTTGT
The DNA here is from genome assembly GCF_023614345.1 of Adelges cooleyi. Taxonomy (NCBI): domain Eukaryota; kingdom Metazoa; phylum Arthropoda; class Insecta; order Hemiptera; family Adelgidae; genus Adelges; species Adelges cooleyi. The sequence goes on along the minus strand of NW_026096053.1, from coordinate 14,323,206 downwards.
GTATACCGTTATTTTATGAACTTTGGAATTTAGGTCTTGGCCGAGAGGGTTAGGTATAACTTATAGCCACAAACTTGGAATAGAAAATTATTATCAAATGCAATGATGTACGCGTTGAATAAAACCGATAAATAGGGTACGAATGGTTGTAGCTAAAACGAGAACGTCGAGATGGTGGTCGTGACCTAGGTTGGTCAGAACTATAGGAATAAGTGAGAAAAAATGATTTTTGGGAATCGCGCCAAAAGCAGCTAAAATGGTCGAGTACAGTGCAGAAAGTTGTGAGTAAAGTGAAACAGTAAAAACGGTGCGAGAGATTAGTGTAGAAATATTTAAAGGTTTAGATGTGTAGAGTGAATAAAGAAACAATGGCAAATGCCCATTGGCGTTTGATAAGCCGAAGGAGAAAAACAACAGTAAAGAGCATATGGATGAAGTAAATGGTTTTCTTGTCATTTTACCCGAGTGGTGCAGAAACTTTATTAGTGTAACCTAACCTAACCTAACCGTTTTGTTTTGTATTAAAGCTTCGATGTTTTTAACATTTATTTAATAAAAAATGATTGAATCAAGGTTAAAAAAAAATTCACGTTGTATTTTAATGTTGTTTTTAAGCGTCATAAAAATGTTAAGATTTTATTACCATTACACAGTGACAGAACAGAATTATACCTAGTGAGTAGGCGCTATAGTCGTTTAGTTAAAAAAAAAAAGAGCTACCAATAAAGACTCCTCGTCAATGTGTACTCAAGATTACCTGTGTAGAATGTATTTTAAAATTCAAAAAAATGTTTATTTCATTATTATAATGTATTCAAATGCTGCTTTTGTATTTTAATATAAGGTACTCTAATTATACTTCTTTTTTTTTAAGTTTTGAGGTGCCTCGAGACTGTTGAACTTTCAAAAATAGTTTATATGTCTTTTTTAAGAGGGCGTCGCACCGGTGATTTACAGTGGTAAAAACATGTTTTAGCAGACTGAAAATAACTCGCTTAATTTTGGTTTTAGTGTAAAAGCACCCGTTAAAAAAAAAAAAAATAATTTTTTGAAAAGTTACAGTCATTTAAAAATGTTAAAATAGTCGTTATTTCTAAACGATGTATTGAGCGTTATACTTGGAATAATGAAAAAAAAACGCACCGTCTTGCCCTCCGGAATATTATTCTCTTTTAATTTTATAATGGGCGCTTTTACTCTAAAACCAAAATTATGCGAGTTATTTTCAGTCTTCTTAAACATGTAGAGATGAAAAAACATTTTTTAATCGCTGAAAAATAAATTAACTACCAAAATAGAGTCCTAGTTATTGAACTAATAATTACACATCACAGTTTAACCTTTAAATTAAGATTTTGTGAAAAATTGCCTATACTTTACACCCTAAAAATAGGCGGTGCGACGCCCTCTTAACTTATTATTTTTTTGTAGATTTTGTAAAAAATTTAATTATTCACAATGAAGGCACCTCTTAGATCGTAATGCAACCTGTTCAAGAAGCGAACATTTTTAATCCTCCCTAGTGGACATTGATAGTAATTTTTTTTAGATATAAATACAAGTTACTTCTTAAATTTATCAACATCAACATTTGGATGTATATATTAGATACGTGCTGCACGTATCTAATTTACTAACGTAATGCGCATCACTTTTTAAAAGTAACAATAAATTGATGTTGTAATATTATTTTTTTATCAACGTATCAATTTATAATTGATAATAATATATAATATTTCCATCTCTGCAAATAAAGCTGCTATTTTAGAAAAAAAAACGATTAAATCAGTTATTCAAACGATACAGCGTAGGTAAGCGTGATTTTTTTCAAACTCTTATATTATTATAATATATTTAAAATAACAACAACAACAACGCAACATTAATTTCAAAAAATATATAATATAATATAATACGGGGATACTCTTTGTTAATATTTTTCCTGAACAAATCTTATCGTGGGGTTCTCCGTTCGGCGTTCGGTATATTAATTCTATTCGCACGCACGCAATAATTAACCTTGTAATAACTATATAGTGCGATTATGCACAGTAAATTTAACACATGAAAAGGCTATGATTATGTATACATATAGTGCAATCAACTGCACATCTAACAGCCATAACAATTATTGTAAAACGTTACATTAAATGTTATTTACAATAAATCTAACCTAACCACCTACAGAGGGAGCTTTGCCCTCGTACATTTTTTATGGCTTAGAAATTAAATGTTGACTTTTATTGCTTTATCTCATTAAATAGTACTAATGAAAACAATAATAATAATAATACAAGCGTGTAAAAATTTTCTTAGTAGTCTTAGTCAGTTCATTTCTTTATCGGTTGTACGTAGGTATTGGTTTTCTTGAAATGTCGTAATTGTTTATTATGCCGCAGGTAGATAAAACGATTATTCTTTCTCCCCTCTCCACCCCCCCCCCCCTTTCGTTTTTATACTCAATAGATTAAATAAAGTCTATTTTAGACTAACGAAATAATAATACGTACAAGTTCGCGTTATTAATAGATAATCAGTCGTGGATGATAAAAATTCGGTATTGCGCTTCGCTTGCATTTTGTAAAGCGCAAACTAAAAAATCAAAACTTACCTATAAGGCGCAAAGAGTGCGTCAAATCCCCAATTTATTAAGGACTAAGTATAAGTTATTGTTTTATAAATCTTAACGCGAAGCTAAAATTTGTAAACTCATGTATCAACATAGCAAAGAGTAATATTTTTTGCTCAACTTTCATAACTTATACAGGGTTTATTCACCTACATAATATTATGTAGGTACACACTAAAGTATCACGAGTTTATCTCGTTATATTTGCCCTTTTTAACAACACAAAGTTCTATATTTAATCGAAATTTTTTTAAAAAATTCGTTTTCTACAGTAACATTATCGAAAAAAACCTATGTAAAAACGTAGGCAAACTTATTTACAATAATTTATAACAACTTTATTCGCAATGTTATGTACCTATGTAAATATGCGCTAAAACAAACTTCTCGGTTGTTTTTTGGTGTGGCGCCCTTTCAAAATGGGCGCACCTGTTGATGTGGTTGCACAACGAGAAACTTGATGTATTATATTATTCGATTGTATTTCCCAATGTACTCACCCTAGGTTTTCTCCAAAATAATTTTGGCATCGTCTTGTGCGCGTTCGCAATAATAACGGGAAAGCGAGTATGAGAAAAATTTAATTAAATTACACTAAATACACTAGGTCATCCGTAAAACGTCTTTACGGTACACTGACTGATGATGATGACAATATTGTTATTATTGTTTTTCATAGCGGTTTACGGTAAATGAAATTTTTTTAATAAATATAACAATAACCGTTCTGAGCCGCCTCACAAACACTGTGTGTGGATCGGTCGGTTTGTATACAAGTATATGTGTGTGTGTGTGTGCTATAATCGACAACGTGTACGACGTGGTGTACTTTGAACATTGGGCGAAAAGAACACAGAGGAGGGAAAAAAAAGAAGACCATTAAGCATCAGATTTTGATCGATAGCCAATGGTTAGTTTACTTTACATAACGCAGGTGTACTTTGAGTCCTGTCTTATCTGCAAGCGATGTAGGCAAACCGGGCGATAGCACCGTCCGGCCTTTATTTGAGTTTTTTCTTTTGATCAGTCGGTCGCCAACACAAAGTAAAAAAAAAAAACCTTCAAAACGGTCCAGTCCGGCATTGGAGTTGCTGCAAATCAACAGCAAACCCGGTTAGGTGCTATTACAAATATTATATTGATATTATGATTCTTGTCTAATTTTTGTGTTTGTGTGGACTACTGTTGTTTGTTTGTTTTTTTTTTATCGCAAAAGTGACATTAATTTTTTTTTTCGACAAATAGTAATGTTAAATTATAATTATCAATAATTACTTTTAAGTTATCATAATAATATGTACGACAATATTGATTTATTGACGCATCTAAAGGTCAAACGTATATATTTTTGTTAACATTTATTTAGCGACGAATCATTGCAATTTTGACCTACGAAAACTGTTTATTTTTGTTTTAGTGTACACCTAAAAATCAAGTACAATTTTATTTTTATTTGATCAAATGTCTAAATAATTTTTATTTAAACAATTTAATAAAATAGCAGGTTACTTGATAAAAGTCATATGAGTATGACGTATTAAAAAAAAATGCTAAATAGACGTTTATTAATACTATATATTTGATATTGAATTTAAATTAATTAATTCATTATTTCGAATAAAATTCGAATAAAAATAGTTCCTTGGTTTTAATCAACCTCATAATACGTTCACATGGAAATAATATAATCTTCGGCTATATGACTAATTTCTACAATCGTATCGAACAAATCTGGTTAGTCAATTCATTTTTTTTTATTTATGCTACTAAACTGTCGAACTGTTTGTCGTTGTATAGTTAAGGTATTGATTATATTGTGTTATTTCTGAGAATAGCTGCCCTTATAACGTCATTAGAGTTTCAACTTTCGGTAAAATAATATTTATTAATTGAAAGAGAAGTACACGGTAAGGTATATTTTATCCAATTCCCCAAGCGAACGGCAACTGAAACAACACTGAGGAAGAAAAACTTTTTTGACGCTTTGAAACAATGCTTGAGTTATAATACACCTACTGGTGGTAAACTTTGTTTATTCCTGACCGATGTTCGCTTTAACGTGACGGCCCACTGAACGAAACGTGGGCATTTTGGTAGTTATCCAATTTGTGACAAACGTGTTTATAAATAAATGAAAAAAAGAAATAATGCACAAAACGTACTATACTGTATTCTCTTAAGCCACACAATCACACCGGTCGGTCTCTCTCAGAGAATCGACCTCGCTCTTTTCTGGACACCGACGGAGTGTCTTGTCTATTTAAAAATTAAAAATTCGCAAGAACAACTGCCAATACAATATATTATTATTATAACGGTTCGTAACACCCATCAAATTCCATACAATATATATATATATATACATATAAATTTATTTACTGCGCACGTGGCAATTAGAAGCATTAAGAAAACGCTTTAATTTAATGGTAGGTACTCCGCTGAAAAACTTCTAAAATGAAAATGATTGAACGACATTTTGTAGATAACGTCATAACCTTTTTATCAAAATATTTTCTAGAAAAAAAAAATTATCACTTAAAAAAAAATAATAAAAACCTTTTTTAATTTTCAAGTATTCAACTAAATAATGACTAATATATTGTAAAAAGATCACGTCTCTTTAAAATTGCATTAGGTTTTAATTTAAAATTAATTTCAAAATGTTTTATAACGAAGTTATAGTCTTAGTATTAGTTCACTTGAGACTTAAAATGTTTAGCTACCTACATTATACACATAAGCTTAATTTTGGAGGGAGCTTGGGTGTGCTTAGGTCGCCTCATTTTAATATAAGCATCCCTTCTTTACAATTGTATGTGTTTCAGATTTTGTTGTAAAAGCGGGGGGCTTTGCAATGTTTAGGTTAGAAAAATAGTTAAAAACGTAGCCAAGAGCGCTGTGATGATCTGATAAAAATTTAATTGCCAATAAAGAATCCGCGTGACAACACAAAAAAATATACATACTTGGTTTAGGCTTTTAATTAAATATTTTAAAACAAATTGAATGTACAGTAGTCAATACTCTTAATAATCCTTAATAAATAGGTGGTATAACTTCCTGTTAATATGTTTAAAATGTTGAGATATGTCATACGGGATTGACTCTATAATATATCGGTTCAAAAATGTATAACGTCTTAAACATTTTAAGTTATAATCATGTTTATAACAGCGCTTATTGTTATGCGATTTTATTAGTGACCCTTATATATACATAGACCATTATTATCCCCAAGGACCTGGCCATCATGTTATACGATCATGTCTACATGTATTTATTCTTATGCATATTCCTTGTAACGTTTATTACCTTACGACGGGGAAGCAGTTAGGCATTATTATAAAAAATAACAGGACCGTGTGCAAAAAAAAAAAATTATAACAACAACAGCCTATTTCCTAGCAGCTTTATTATATTCTCATATAGTTGTAAACTGTGGTACATGTAGTAAGCTTACAATCCCTGCCAGAGCCTCCGCCGTCGCTATTCCTACTATATTGTTGTACAAGGACGGGCAAAATTCTCGTCAATAAAAAAAAAGGATTTACTTATTTATGCAGCTCATCCACACGTGATTAATATATTGCTTGAACTATTATACAACTCCTTAAAGTGCATGCTGTTAGGAAATTAGCAGTGAAGTAGTAAAATATTTCTATATTAAAATACATGCTCAAATAACTAAAATAATATCCCAAAAATAAATAAAAAATTTAATTATAATGTTTTAAAAAACAATATAATATAGCAAAAAAAAAAGGGCTACTTTCTAGGGCTCTTTATGAAATAATGCAGCACCATTGGTCGGTTTAACGGAGCTAGTCCCACCCCTGCTAGAAACCACTTGATTAAGTAATTAAACTGGTTTTTTTTTTGAAAGGGCAACCGTCACAAATATAATGTTCAATTTTTACCACCACAACTGACCTATAAAAGTACTTATCACATTTCAAATTTTAACCCTGTTTTTAATTATATAGTTTGGATTCACTTTTGGTTAACATTTCTCGGGTAAATTTATTTGGTTTTTGACCGACAAACAATTGAACCTCATCACGCCTAAGTAGCAACATATTTTGATAAGCCGTTTGTGGAGGTAAATTTTGTTTTGTTTGACGAAAGTAATAAATAATCTGATGTAGATAATAATAATAATTACGTTTTACTCCACGTCGGTTATCATGGTTTGCCTGTGACGTACTCGTCTATGACCTTTAACAATACAAAAAATACTATTAATTACCGTTTAAACATATAATATACATATATATATATATATATATATATATACAACGTATTACAGTTTTCGCGTGGCGCCACTTAAAACTTGTTTACTTTTTACACCTGGCCGATGACGTTTGACATAGAAAAACATTATTGTGTATAAACATTATAATATAAATAATGTTGCGATGAAGTTTACAAGCACTCTCGCCTACACCACACACACACCCAAGTTTTTGGAAGCTTTGGGGAATTATTAGGGAAATAGCATAAGTAATGTTTTACTTAATCTTCTTATTTTTTTTTCTTTCCGATTATCTAGTTTCGAAGACCCGAGACGTGACGTTTAATCGGAAATGGCGCAAAGACAATATACAGATATATAATAGAAAAATATCTATCATTATAATAACATAAACTTATACAATGTACACACCGTGAAAATGTGTTTAACGCGTCAAACGGCGTTGTCAATATTACACAATAGATCTAAAATCGAATGGAAAATAACAATAATGTGAGACGGAAAAACACAATATCGTCGAATAATGTATAATGTATAATATTTAATTATTTTATTGTTATTAGATAGATACACCACCGCGTTCGGTTCGTAGACCCTCGTCACTCTTGTGATGTACCATATGGTGTATAACATATAAATACATAATAATATATAATATAGGTACCTACATTGTATTATTATTACCCATCTATTTTATTGTTGGATCGAATTTTCATCTGCAGCGCACGTCCAACCATTTGTACTTCTATATCAATGTGTGTTATACAGTATATATAAAATTATAATGGGACGACGTTATATAGATCACATTATAGAAGGATCGACGATCCATTGTTATCGCGTAACTCCCAGTTGTAATATTTACAATGTATGTATATACATATTTATGGCATGTAGTATTTTTAGAAATGTTATGAGAAACGTACTACGAAACACAATAATATTTTCTCGTATTCCTTCGTTGAATTAAAATAAGAAAAAGTTTAAAAATATTTAAATAAACGAAAATTGCCCGTCTCCGATAATTAATTTTACTTTGTGGCTTAAGTTGTTTTGACGCTATGCGCCTCACTTTGGTGATGTGTGAAATAATATGCATTAATCATAATCATCCACCGCAGCGTTTAACTGCCATGAAAATGCTTGATATGAAAAAAATAATAATATTAAAAATGTGTTGTTTTAAAATTTTGTTTATTTTTATACCATATTGTTGACAAAAAAATTCAGTGAAAAATAATTCAAGGCATATTGCTTTTTGTTATCATTGAATATGTTTTTTGTTAGGGGCAAAAACAACTCAAGGAATTATTTAAAAGAATGTATAGCGCTATATAATATCATAATAATGCTATAATATCATCAAATGGTTAATATCGTTTTAATTCGTATTAATTATTTTTAATATTATCACTTAACCAATTCACCCCGTTGTTGTTGTTCATTTGTTATTCATATGAAAATGGATAATATTATTTACTAATTCGTTATGGTTATTAATATTATGATTATTTCTCGTTCTTCGTTTATTGATTAGGCACGTTTTTGGTATAATATTTCATTATAACTATAATATTAAAACCAGTGAAAAAAATAATTAGATAAGAGAAAATGTTTAAATATTAATAACAAATATAAAGGCAATACTAACATAATAGTGCGTTTTAGCGTATTTAATAAAAATAATAATAATTTTCATATGTGTTACTGAAATTCTAAGTACAATAATTTTGTGTTTGAATTACACAACAGAACATTTAGTCCAAACTAGTTTTATTACTATTTATTCATTTTTTAAGTATGATAAAAAATGTGTATTCAAATGTCATATGCATTATGTATGTAAATATAAATTGACAAAAAATATAGAAATATGTTATAAATATTATGTTTAACATCAAATATTTAAGATATCTAATGTGACGCTAAAAAAAATGTAAGTTTAATTGCTTTTACTGATAAGAAATGATTAGGATCATTACTGATAAGATATAAACCATAAGGGATTAGTGATAAGAGGGACTCGTATGATAACATGACGTAAGTATTTTTACTGAACCATAAAACATTGATTTTGTTGAGTTTTAAGTTTTAGCTCATATTTTAATTATTTTTATAAACGGCCAGTGTAATTTTAGAAATAAAATTAGATTTGTCGAAGTGTAATACTACCAGATAGCCAGATTTTTGGCAAAACTACTTTTTAAATTAATAAATTAATTTAAAATATGAAAACAATATTATAAACCCACGGACAACGTTTGCATAATATTATTCGTTTATATATATTTATCTACTCGCGATTGTGTATTCTGAAGCGTGCTTGTTTGTCTGTAAAATCGGTCCGTCGCAAATTGAACCAATGAAAATAAATTGGCCCTGATGGCCGAATGTTATTGTACGCAAAACACGGCGTGTATATAGTACCTTTTAACAATAGTAATGGTATTAATCTGAAACGATTTAAATAAATATAATACCGAGAGAATTACTGTAACTGCAGTTTGCCGGGCGACGGTTTTTGCACATTAATTGTAATAATAATATTTATTAAATAACGTGGTCTGGTAAAATTTCTTTTTGAGACCAATAAATTGTCGGTATTATAGCGAATCCTTGTTTTTCCCTGCAAATTAAATTTCCCAAGTCATTTACGACTTTCATAATAGAAATCCCCCGTCATCGTTATTACCGTGTTATAGTCGATTTTCTTTTCCTACTGTAGGCAAAGCGATTGGATAACGATATAATATTGAAAAAACGCTTTTAATTGACAAAGATTTGGAAAAATGTTTAAAACACTTTTGCGTACATTTTGGCAAGGACAACTAAATAATATTTGACCGGTTGACACAAAACGAATTGACCCATCTGATGTATATTTATCGACACGGGCAAAAACATGGTAATTCGATGAATATGTATTATGTGTGTACGAAATCCGAATGCAACTAATTTATTAAATTTTTTATCAGGCGGCAAACGCTATTTCGCTTGTGTTCAATAAGACCGCGGTTGTGTTCACCCAAACAAACGGGTAAAAAAAAAAAAATGATGCCACATTAAACCAACACTGCATTTATCTAATCATTGAAAAAACACAATATTATATACAGCGGTAATATAATCTGTCGTTTTTATTTTTCTTCTACAGTCAACGAAAAAAAAAAATCGTACAGTTCAAACAAACGACCTTTGATTTCGTGTATTCTTTAATAAATTAAAATATAGTATGTATAATATTAATTTTACACGTCATAAACACCGTCATTTAAAAAAAAAAATTTTTTTTTATACAATTTCGAATTTACTCATGGTGCCGTTTCGATGGCATTTATTATCGAGTAAGTTAATTTATCGCATTTATGGTTGGAATATTAATTCAAAAACAATAGGTAAAATCTTAACTCATTTCGTTATTTGCTAAAAAAAAAAAATATACATATATAACTCGACCTTATTGTATTAATTTGAATCCTATTTAATTTAGAAGTTATTAATCCGAATCAAAAAAAAAATACATAGATTAAAATGAGTTGAAACCTCATTTTTGGACAATTCTGTCTTAACTCGTTTAAAACCGAGCACAGATTAATAATTATTGTACTATACTAAAAAACTTCACATTCAATTTGAAACAAAATCGCAAAAAATAAACATTTCCCGATAAATCCGAATTCGGCCCGTTTTCAAGCAATATAATAATTCTCATTTCCAGTTCATTGGCTTCGGCTACCGACGGGATTGGCTATTATCATAACTGCGGTTAAACTGTCGGTATATTAATAACCGTTTTCGGTCGAATGACTGCTCAATAATAGGTATCTAAACGTAATCTTGATCGTAATTCATTTTACCATTAGACATAGTTAATTCTCGAGTAATATCATTATTGTTATTACTTTGTCGAAGACAAATGACATCGCAGAAGCTCCATATGGCAGTGAACAATCATCGACACACATGTGATCGTCCCCAGATGTGACCATACAAATCTTTTACATTTTGCATTTCAAAAAACCAAACCCTAGCAAAATGTTCTGTTGTCCGGCAAGGGATTTTTTCTTATTTTGTTATAGTCGTTTGCTGCGAGTGGGAATAAAACGTTGACGTGCTTGAGTACCATTAAGCCTTGCGTAAAATGCACAAGAAAAATAGTTATTATCGCAATGTTAGAACCGCACTATCTTTTGTTTTCATTCCTTTGGACACAAACAGTACTACTTAGGGGTGATTAATGCAATGCAAATGGATAATTATCTACCTCCGCCGTACAGCACCCTAGGCAATGTACATATATTGTAATAGTATATGTTCTTTTGTCATTTTCTTTTGGTAGATACTATATCGTTTGTGCGTAACGCGAGTCACAATATGACATGAAGTACTTTCACGCTCGCAATAGCTGCAAACACGTGTTACGAATATTGTATTCATTGTAGCAGTAAAGTAAAGTAAAAATATATATAAATGTATAGACAGAAATCGCAGTAGTAGTTTGTGAATTGTCCTCGACTTTCTTATACTCCCACCTACCAGTATAAATATACGTTGATTAAAACACATAGCGGAAGAGAAAAATAAAAGATTAAAAAAAAAGAATATCGCCTCAACTCATTTAGCTCTATTTGGTTTTAGACCAATTTTATACGCTAAACTTGACTAACACGCACAGCAGTTGTTGTTAAGCTAGCACACGATTTAAGTTTAAGATACTCAATCGTAATGGACAATTCGGACCTGATGAAAATCAAATTGAGAATTTGTTCGTTTGGGGCAAAATATATTTCCCAAAATCGCCCAAGTTGTGTGTTGGATATTACAATAAATTATTCTGTGCGCAAGCACGTGCGAACGCGGTTACCGTAGCGACGACAAATAATTCTGTAAAGTCACGTCACGCGACCTATAGGTTTAGGGTGAAGAAGTGATAATATAACATGGGCAATTTTTCTCAGAAACTCAGTGTGACACGGTAGTTTTTTAAAAATCCAATGAACCGTGTCAAATAATCGCAGCCGATAATAATATTTGTATTTTTACTGACGAAATTCTAAAAAAAAAAAAAATACTAAATGGAAAATTATCTCCTTTATTGTCATAATAATATGACGTTTTTTTTAATTCTAAATATTTTTTTATTTTGTTATTATTAATATCATATAAGCCAGCACTCATAACTGAGCGGTGAAAAAAAAAACGCTTCCTTGCGAATCTGTAGATGATAAAAATTATTACACATCAGTATAATATCGCTGCATAGCCATTATATGTAGCTATAATATTAATTATAGGGACGCACTAAATTTTTCGACTCTAAGCCCAAAAACTACTGCCTGAAAAAAAAAGTATGACTTGCCTACTTAAGTTACCGTACCCGAGGTTAATTTTCAGGGACGTTCCCGGAATAACGTTCCCCTGTCCATTATCGTTTTTGAAATTAAGAGATTTTAAACTATATTGGACACAACAAGTTAATTAAAATACATGAATTTAAATAGGTCGATAACTGTAAAAGTGATTATAATCACAACTTGCGGTATCTTATCACACTTTATTATGGGTAAGGTGCCATTTGGAAACTTATTTTAGGTACAATAGGAAGAGTAGTGGTCCAGCTCATACACCAGTCATTACACAAACTATAGGCATAGGCGCGTCATGTTCGGGCAGTTGTAAGTACCGAAGTCGGTCGAATAACGTTATTGTTGAGGTGATGATGTCAATGATGACTACGTAGAGCACAGAAACGGCTACACCGGCTATGTAATGTCCGGTGTAGCCGACCGGGATCGATATTTCAATGCTGCGGTGGATATTATAATATTATTACAGTCATAGGCGGGTCATAGTGCGCTGTATAGGTATTATGTCCGCTGTGTAAGTTCTTTCGGCACGAAGGTCCATCGAAGTGGTGGTTGGTGGCGGTGGTGGTGGTGGTGGTGGTCGTCATCGTCGACGATGGTTATCATCCGGAACGAGCGGCAGCTATGCCTTTGTCGCTGCCTTTGAAAAGACCGAAGAAGAGGTGTGGGAACGGGGCAAGACATTAACCTCTCCTTCGTGTTCGTGTTTGTCCCGGTTCCGGATGGCCCTGGACGGTAAATGCCGGGACTAACAACGGTAACGTGTACCTACCCGCTGAACGCGACCCGGATGAGACGATAATAATTATATATGCGCCTGTTTTATGGGTAATTTATGACATTCAATAGGATAGGATAATAGTACTAGTTATTGTCCAACAATAAGAGAAAAAAAATCAACCCTTGAGAAATGGTCAACATTGGTGTTTTATACACCGTACACAGGTGCAATAGCTAGAACTGCTAGATAGATATCCGGTACCACTAGCGGTGTGATTGTAACCAATGGGACAAAAATATGTAAATGCCGTTATTTTTATAAAATAAATTACAAAAATTGCATTCAAATTTGCACTGTTGTACACAATTATTTTACAGTACACAAATCATTAAATCGGTCAGCCTTTAATTATTGGTTAATGTAAAATATATGGTTAACACACAAAGAAAAGTCATTGTATTTTTATGTACAAAAAAAAAAAATACAATAATTCCAAAAAGAAATCTTTCTTCGTCGATCTTAACTTTAAAAAAAAGTTTTTAACTTCTATACTTTAAATACGGCTATTCTATCCTTACCTACTCTCTTTTTATAAGTTTCTCGCATGTACGAATTTCAGTGTTTTTGCACTCATTTTTTTTCTCTGTTTACTGTGTTTTTACCAAACATTTACACACTGTTGCACTAGAGTTTTAAAATGTAATTTATTTTACCTCGTTTGCTGATAACGCGACGTCTTGTCTTGCGATACAAATTATCGTTAAAACTTTTAATACTTATTACTTTTGTTTAAAGTACTAAATCTAAGGGGGTTGCGGGTATTTTTCTTTTTTTTTTTCGGTGGGGGTTAATGAAATGTAATAAAATCCAGCCGAGTAAAAGAGAAATAAAACAAAAGAGGATTCCGAAAGATAAGATTACTTTTTGAAAACTATATTTATTTTAAAAGTGCCCCCAAGTCAGCATTATACAAGTATGAACCGTCCTGGTGCTGAAACCACACTACCGATAAAATTGAAGATTTCCAAAAAAATAACACAATTTAGTGTATGAATAATGTATAAAATATTATACACACACTGTAAATACTTTACATAAGCGCTCGTTTGTTAGATAAAAAGTTTTCTTAAGTTGCATTTATTCAGAGTGCTACAGTTCAAATGTATTCACAACAATGCATCATCCGCTGTACTATCATCCATCATCTGTGTTTGACGAAAAACATGTTTTACCCATTAGTGATAGTAGCGCATTATTGTGCCTACTTATATATAAACCCAAGTAGTATTGGGGACATTGGGTATTTAATACTTAGGGTTTTGACTTTTCACGCTGGCGTGTAGACCGCACCAATTAATATGTACATTACTAATATTTTCTCTGCGTTCAATTTCAATTGCATGTTAATAACCATTAAACGCCATAAACCCCCCGAACAGCCCCTTTAAATGTTTCGCGTGATTTGACTAATTATTATTATACAGGTACGACTATTTTATGCGCTTAAATAATTAAGAGAACATTTCTTTTAAATCGTTTAATAAACGTTGTTTGTTCAACAATAGCTGTGTACCTACTTGGACGTTAATATTATGCAATAAAAAAAAAAAAAAAATAACAATATTGTCACGAAGTAATTGATATTATAGGTTACATTTAAAAACCCGTTTGAATGTTAAAAGTTATGATTGATCGATTGAATAATACTATTATCGATTACTGCGTTATAAGAACTACACAAGTCGTCGTTGACAAGTTCACAGACCGTTATTGTGAACTACTCAGCTCGCGATCACTGTTTTTCCCTGTAAAACGGTGCGCTTCTTTGACGGTCATTAAAATGTGTATTTTTACACTGGATAGTAAAATAAAAAAAATATCTAAAAAACACACCATCTTAAAACCTGACCGGAGCCTTTCTCAAGGTAGGTGAAAAAAACATCAAGTGTGTTTAAGCTCATTAAAGTAAAAACGATTAATCACGTTTGCTTTTTGTGTAAAAATCGTTGCTGTATCTTGTCCTTGTCGTTCTGTATCTAACTATCTTGTGTATTTAAATTATTTTTTTCTAGCTCCAACGCGCCACTGAGAAGTGTAATGGTTTTACAATAGGGATTAAAACGTAGCCACCGATCGCATACAACGGTAATGATCGTTTTTTCCAATAATCTTTCGATGTGACCAAAACATAGGGTCGGATTAAGTTCACCCATTCTCGCTTAACGAATGCACGCTTTGGACGCTACACCATAAAAAAAAATGGATTTATTATTATGCATGCAGCCACCAGTGTTTTTCAGTTTATACATTTTTATTATCAACAGCTAATAAAATACAATCGTTCGTTGCATGTGTCTCTGTTGAAACGAGCACCCGGTAAACCAAAAGGGTGCCTAAGAAAATTATCCTTCTCCCCCCCCCCGACCCTGTCAAGGACACAGATTATTGCAAAATTAAAAAAAAAAAAAGGGTTGAACATAAAAAACGAAACATTACTCAATCGAGCAAAAACTCATCGTCGTCGTAGTACGCAATCGATTGCCATTTTAAATAAATGTCTACACGAAATATTTTGTTGGCGTTGGACACGTTGTAAAAATAAAATAAAAAACAACAGAATTGCGCGCACAACAGCTTATTTACATTATTGCCTTTGGCATGACAATAGTATAAACACAAAGTTCAAATTATCGAGTTTTCCATTAATATGTTATTATAGTAGGTATACCGTTAACGCGTCTTAATGCCGTGTAAATATTGTGTCCTACGCACTCACCCTCGCATTGCTTTTTTAGCGCCTAAAAATTAAAGTCTACCCACACGTTACATTACTTATTTATAAAAAAAAAAAAATACCTAGAACATCCTACATAATATATAACTACACTGTTTTTTTTTTTTGTTTTTAAGAATTTTTTACTGTTTTCAACGATAATTACTTAAACATAATTAAAAGGGCGAGTGGATAATGGTGTAAGAGACAGTTTTTTCTTTTTTTTTGTAAAACAGTTTTAGAAACAAAAGGTGTCGTTCGGGCATGTGTTACACAATTATTTAGCAAAAAAATATCATAGTATAACAATCAAAACCGAAAAATGTCAAGCGTTCAGTCTGCGCTAACGTCTAACACACACACACACCTTTATCCACTCACCCCTTCGATTTTGGTATTACAAAATACAATTATTGTACTATGCTTGGTTTTTCTTACTATTGTTACGGTACGGTAACGGCGTCGAACCCGTGCCCCGGTGGTGACCGCGAAATGTCTTGGAAATCAGAATTATCAAAAAAAAAAAAGTAAACGTTATCAAAATATATTCGCAAGACGTCGTTCTATTGTTTTTTTTTTTGGTTTTTTTAATAATAATAAACAAAACGGAATTCGCATACACGTCGTACCACCTGTCACATGGGTGTATAACAAGGCGAGTGCTCTGCGGTTGACGGCGGCCGGACGTTTAAAACTGGCGCTCACGAGTGGTAGACCGGCAGAGCAACGATACACATATGGGAAACGCATTGCAACGTTGACCCACGAGGAGAGTAGGGTAATGGGGGGAGAAGAGGGGGACCGCGACCGCGCGTTTTGTAGGTATAACAATGTATGTGTGTATAATATTGTGATGATAACCGCACGTTTTTTGCTCGTGTATTCTGACTTCTGACTTGGTCTAAAAAAAAAAAAAAAAAATTACTTACCCCCCCCCCGCCAACCCTACCCCCTACAACGGATACCGGCCCATTCGATTGAGAAATCCTTTAAAATTTCACGTCCACAACTTGAGCGGGTGTGTGTACTTGCTCGAGCATTTTTCTTAATTTTCCGATGGATAAACTCCAACTTGAAGTTTAAAAACTATAGTCAAATTTTTTTCGTAAAAAAGATTCAGCCGAAATATGAAAAATTTCAAATTGAAAAAAATGTCATTAGTTTTCGAGTTGGAATTTTTTTGAAAAATTATCAATTTGTAATGCCTACTATTGTACAACTAATTTTCTTTTTAAATATATTCTATATTTGTTCTACGTGTATAAACAACTTTATTCAAATATAAATATGGACTGCTCACCAAGCGAGTTGCCAATTGGACACAGTTTTACTATTCAGTACATTGTATACAGTTTTCTTTTTTATAAAATACATATTGATAAATTTGAAGGGTAAAATCAAACTGAAACAAACGAAAATTACAATCTTAAGTATGCTATGAGCTTGTGTAAAGATTAATTTATCGAGTAATATAATTTATAATATTATAAATTATTTCAAGTTTTTTTTCCGGAATAGCAGGAAACCGGGTGAAATCGTACAGATTATTCATCACACGATGTAATGTAATAAATAATATAATATGTTAGTTCCTAGTATTTTTTTAAAATTTAATCTTATACCAACATCACAATGCCAATACGGTTGTGCATTAACAAAATATAATAGCTTATTGCAAAATCAAACGCTCAAAACACAGCATTATATGTTTAATTAAAAACAAAAAACTCATGTCCAATATGATGAAAACTAACCTATCCAACGACTTACGACATTCGTGTGTGATCGAAGAGCAATAAATCTTTTTTAATTATTAGTCCTGCGAAACACATTTATTTAATTGAAATTAGTCATTTGTTTTTGTTTCTCTAGACGATTTGTATTCTGTAGGCCTCAAGTGTTTGGTTCAAGGGCACAATATGCTAATTTTTTTCAAATCCACAACAATTAATTTCCAGTCAGACGAGTAAATCAAGAACGAACAAGGATGAAAATAAAAAACAATATTTGTGTATATTTGTTTAACCTCTGTCCGCCTTGAGTAGTTTAAGTATGTAAATATATTGCTTATAATCGGCAAAATATTTATTAAGTGGTATATATTTAGGAATTGCCATATATTATATATATATACATATTATATTGACAAAAAAGTCGTTTTTTTAACTACTTTTTACTTATTTTTTTTAGCTCATATTTTGATCAGACAACGGTATCTCTTACCTAATATATGGCGAGATAAACTAAAAAAAAGGTTCGATGCAAAGTATTTATTTTTTCTTCTTACATATATTTTTTTAATTTTTACCATTTTATCAACCCCTCAGATAAACACAGCCCGTAAATACTAAGTGCTCAAAAACATCAGACATTTAATTTTATGCCAATGTATACTAAATGTGTTAATAAAAAAAGTGGTTTGTTTTATGTTTTCCCTCTCCTGAACAATAATTACAATGACATACAACCTTTATTCGTTCTCATGCTGGTTTGCACAAAACTTAATTGGTTCCATAAACCATGATTGGACCAACAGTTACAATACTCTTTTTAATAGTTTATAGAAACAAACAATTAAAGACAAACACTTTAATTACTTGCAGAATGTTTAGATATGTACATGACAAGATATATTTGTATCACTATATTATGTGTCACTAATATGCTGAAAAAAATATGCCAATATTATAATTAAAAATTACTCAAAATAAGAACGACTACCTAATTAGAATATATGTATATATATATATATTTTTTTATTTTATTTATATAATTACTTAAAACTTGGTTGAAATGCATTTAAAAAGTTTTTGAAATAAGAATTTTTACAAAATATATTTTTAAAACAAAATAATATGTATTTTCCAAGTTAAACGGATGTTATAACGCCATCTAGGTAGGTTTTGTTGTTCTAAACGACCAAAACAGTGGTTACATCATTATGTAGTGTTATCATAATATTATTATTGGTATATTCGGCTCTTTGTACACTATTGATATTATTGTGCATTATTATGATAAAAACCAAGATAGGCCTGAAATTATTGAACTGTTTAATCGAATAAATTACAATATACCTATTGATGTAACAATCAACTTTTTTTTCCTTACCATTGTTATGTACATCGCAGTACGTTTGGACTTGGACCTTTAAAAATTTTAAGTGTAGTTTAGTTTTACAATTTTAATAATGTAGCTTTACCATTTGTTAATTGTATACCAAAAATATTATTGCATCTTTTTGAAAACATTTTTATCTTGTTTTGTATTTATAATAAAGGCTTCTTAATAATAGCTTCTTATTTGATGTGTTTCTTATATGGGCTCTAGTGAAATGCCACACTACGTTCTCGCTCGAATGGGTCATCGGTTTGCGTAATTTCATCACCGTACAATGTATATTATTATATGTTAGCGCTAAACAAGTATTAGGATTTGAAGTCAATGTGTTCCATTTGCTTTAGATGGTGCATCATGACATGATTCAGCATGTCGCCAACTTGACAGATGCACATAACGTAAGATCTACAGTTCCGACGGCTATAAAATCATCCGCCATTCCGCATCCGCCCATGCCGTTCAATCTTCTGACTGTGATAATCATCGTAGTAATATTTTTTCTAGTCTTTCTCGTTGTGAGTGTGACAAAAACTCTTATTTTTGTATGATTTTAAATCATCAACATTTACTTGTGCTTTTAGGTGTTAATCGCTATCCAAAGGAAAAGGAGACTCGATCGGTTGAGACATTCATTGATCCCTTTCTATTCGTTCGACGCCAACGAAGAAGAAGATTGGGATTCAGATTTATTAAACAATGAAAACGGCAGTCCGACAATTCGAGTGAGTAGCTTTTTCGTTTTAATATCGGTAAAAATACCAAATAGTTAGTTTATGATGTAATAATATGTTGTCGGCCTGATACTTAAAAGTCGTAAATTAGTCACCACAATTTTTGACAAATAAGAGAAAAATAAAACTTGTTAATTTTTAAAAAGGCATTACTGCGATTCCTAAAATTGTATCCTCGATGAAATTGTTGTAACTGCTATTAATTAGGCCGACGGTGTGTATGTACGTTGCACATAATACCTTTGTTAATATTAATTATTGTTGTTTTGTTAATTATTTATTTAGCGTTTTATGTTATATTGAACGTATTTAATACAAATACAGTTTAAGTATTGGAAAAAAAAATTAAATATTTATTGATAGAAGTTTTAGCATTAGAGGTTTAGTATAATGTTAGTCGTTACAATCATGAAGGTACATGAAAATGTTTCCAGTCACTTTTTTTTTTTAGAACCTTTAAATTAGCATTTCAGTGATTAACATATTATAATTTGTAGTGTTTATATTTACTTCTGTAATTTATCAACTGTTAAGTACAATATCCAACTATCTGAATTAATATCCAATTTAAACATAATATGGGAAAATCATTTTTTTCTTTCATATTGTATAATGCTTTTTTTGGATATCTTTTTGGCAGCATGGTCAGACGTTTAGACACCAGGGCAGTTTCCACAGCTGGCATGAGAGGTTTAGTCCAGTTCAAAGGTTATAACTGTATCTTAAAATTAATTTACAAAAGAATGCTTGTAGTTATATTTATAGTTATTCTTTTATAGTCCACATTGGTAGCGTTAAATTATTTTTATCATTTTAATTCAAATACAAAAACGGCATTAGTTTTTTTTTTATATATTTTTATTCCCGTCTACAATTATGTTTGATTATAATATTCTCATGTACACCTTTTTTTTTGTAACATTAACAAACACCGTTACATTGTACCAGAACTTGTAATGAATAATAACATCCGTAAAGAGATTTCTCCATACGTCTTTCGTCTTAAGATAAAACTTGAACTTTGAACATAATAATGATATTGTAATAATATTATTTAGAAAATATTTTACTGTCAAAATACCTACAGAGCCATCCTGGACATCTTTTATTTAAATAACAAATAAATCATTTGGAGATAATGAGTATTGACTCATTATCTCATTAAAGACACTTTATTAAGGGTGTCAAACTATACTTATGTGAAAAAAGTTTGTATTTACTGTATCAAATAAATGTTTACTTAAAATAAGGGTCCGCTCCTGCATAAAACTGAAAGATTTTATTTGTACTAGTATGGAATATAACGTCTTTGTATTTTTTTAACGCTATTAGATTTGTATTTTTTGCTTTTGTATGTAATTGAGCTGTATTGTATTTTTGAATTTTTTTATTTAACTAATTTATAGTTTTGCTAAGTTTACCGACTTAGTTAAAATTATTATTGTTAATAACGAGTCGATGATTATTTTTCAGAGCTATGGATCGGTCGAACTGAACATGATGTACTCAGATTCGGAGAAGAATAAAAAATCCGGTTTCTTATAATTATTATTGAACACCTCCGTCGTTAAATAGTCACTTGAGATAATGTATTATTTTTTACGAGTTTCTAACAAAAAAGCTTAGTACATGATGTATATGTTTGCGGTCAATGTTGATAGTTGGTCATTTTCATATTGACTAACTGAAATATAGATGATGAATGTGTTGAGTAGGCAACAATCGTATTGCTTATGAATTACATAGAATAAATGTTAATAAATGTCGGCCGAGTGGATTATCAATGTTGACGATAATAAAATACACATTATTATTACAAAAATTAATACCAAATGAAATGGCGATGAATTGTAAAACACACACACGTCTCATTTTGCACCTTGACAATGATAATAATAATAATAATAATGTTATAGCGATGCTTTTTTGTTTTATTTTATTTATATATATATATATATATATAATGTTACGTCTTGTTATTATTAGTTATACATTGAAGTAAAATATACAAATAAGTATATGTATACATAAGTTTAAACAATTTTTTAAAAAAAATTTATACTAAATCGCATGCTTGATTGCTCAATCAATTTTTTTTTTTTCAATTTTGAAAGATAATTTAAATGTTAAACAATTTTGTTTTGTGTTTGATATGAGAGCAATCAACCAAACATCCAATATTTGCATCACACAGCACTTGATATTTTTTTTTTTGCAACAATTTTTACTTGTTGATACAAATATGATCCATTATATTTGTATTAAAGCTTTTGTGGTCAGTACCATAAAAAATTTGTACGTACACATGCTTTGTGTACATAATAATAATA
Source organism: Adelges cooleyi (assembly GCF_023614345.1). NCBI lineage: Eukaryota > Metazoa > Arthropoda > Insecta > Hemiptera > Adelgidae > Adelges > Adelges cooleyi. The sequence continues at coordinate 14,301,284 of NW_026096053.1, read as the reverse complement.
ATAATAACTGTTCCTTGTGTTGATTATTAATTTACTTATAGTACTTATACTAGCGTTAAGTCACTAAAAACGTAGGTATCAGTAACTTAATTATAAGTACTTAATGACAATTGTGATGATAAAGTACTCGTCTACTTAACGTAATAATAGTCGTAAATGTTAATAGACTGAATTGTTTGTATTGTTCACTTGTTTGTTGTAGGAGTTCAAGAATCTTTTGCTGTATTTTTAAATTTTTTTATTTTATATGTTAATAAAATAGCTATTTTATGATTTGCTTACGTTTGTTGTATGTTATTTAATAAATAATAATATTATAACCACGATTGAACTACATATAAAAGTACAAAATATTGTTTCTTTGGTACTAATTATATTATTATTTATAGTTAAATAAATAGTTGTATAAGTATTAATTATTATACAACTATTTTTTATAATAATAAAATACGTATTCGAATACTCGGAATCCCCACTAACATGAGATGTCCAAAATTAACACAGTCCGATCCTTTGCTCCTTACTTGTTTTCCTTATTTAGAATATCAGTGTGTGTGTGTGTGTAGTAATATATTTTCAAATAAACCAAAAGGTTTTAGTCAGTCTTTTTTTTCCTGATCTTGACCAAATACATATTTTTACGGCCAAGTAAATATTAAAAGTTTAATACACTCGAGGTCTGGTATTAAAACACACTATACCTTTTAAATGACGATTAAATAAAAGTATAACTGAGTTAATGAGTTCTATTGAATCTGTTCTACGAAAAATATCATACTCGTTCATTCTATCTCTCACCATTAGAGGTGTATTATTACACCCAACAACTTCGAAGCTCTCTTTCTTGAACATCCACAAATACTAGAATTTGCATTCTGCACGACGCCATAAAATATTACACGAAAATATATAAAACAACAACATTTTCAACCTCTTTCAAAAGTGAAAGTTTCTACATCATCACAGTCTTCATTTGTGTAAGCCTTTGAAATTAAAAATTTACCCACAAAAATTACACTTAAATAATATTTTTAGTATGAAGATTTTTTTTTTCAGAGCTTATAGGAAAAGTTTCATAGTGACTTATTTTTGTCAATTTCATGAAATTAACCAAAATCGAACATAACGTAAATATTCAAATTTTCATCAAATTCAAATGAGTATAACTTTTTAATGTATGAATAAAAATACAATTTTTGTTCACTAATTCTTTTTTAAAAACTATTCTAAATAAAAATGGCTATCTTGAAAATAAAAACAAAAAAAAAATGTATTTAAAAAAGTAACAGCAAAGTGCGATAAAAACCGTGGTGCTTATATGAGTATAAATTATTTTTAAAAACAAAATCTTAAAAATATTCAATAGAACAAAAGTTGTTTCATTTGAATTTTATTGTAAATATAAAACTATTTTAAACGAAAAAGTAATAGTTTAATAAAAACGTTTATGTGGCATTTATATAGATATTAAAAAAGTAAAAACTTTTTTAAGTAAAACTTAAAATGTTTAACAATCCACAAAATAGCAATTTTTTTTTATTCAACAGCCTCAATAATTTGGGTTAAATAATATTCAATTTCATGTTAATCTTTAGTCTTTATTAATATTATTGTATTTTTATATTTTTAGGTGGCACGAAGATGATGTGACGAATACAATGAAAACAAAGCAGATGCTGTTATTATTATAATTACTATTATTATGTCGTTTATATATTTATTTAATTAGATATTATTGATTTTGTGTTTTTACTATTTACAAAGTAATCGAGTAAATAATAATGTATCAAATTTGGAATTTACTCTGTAAGTAATATCGATATCGACATTTGATACATTATTATTGAACATTTTTTAACTAATAATAATTTCATTATTTCAATTATGGTTTGTGCTAAAGTGCTTACTACTTATATAGTTTTTTTTTATTCATTAAATTGTTTTAATACTTTTGGCATTTTTACAATATTACTAAATTTACAAGTTTATTATATAGATATTGTTAAGGGACAATAGCTTAATTGTGCAAATTAATGAAAAATGCCTAAAATTTATATTAAACCGCGTTGAGCGACCTGTTAAACTTTACCGAATGACCCCAAATTTTGATAAACTTATTTATTTACTATAAAGATTAATTTTTAGGGGTGAGCGAAAAAAAAAATATATATATATTTTTTTTTTTGCGCCACCCTAATGTTGGTAAAAAAACAGATCGGTTGGCAACTTTTTCGTTGTAAATTAAATGACGAACGCTGGTGTTGGGTCTTAACTAATGCGGTAAGAAAATCCAATTAAATTTAATAGCAATGCAGGTTTACTAAAATAATTCTGATACCTGATCTAACTTAGTTACTAGATACTACTATAGGTTACTACAGTTTCCTATAAAATACTGTACACAATATAAGCATTTATACAAGTAGTAGGTATCACGATGGTTTAAAGTAAACCTGCATTGATATTAAATTGTATTTTTATTTCAGTAGTGCAGTACATATGCCCCTGGATATAGGCAACCGAATATACAGTTCAGTAAATTGGACCTTTCCATATTTTTTTGTGAATAAAAAAAAAAAACTAAGTAATCCATGTTGGTTCTGAGACCTGTTCTGAAATCGACATAAAAAAAATATATAATAACATACCTAACTAGATATTTTGTAATACGTTTAAGTAGCCAACCATTAACCCGTTGTGTTTTAAAAGCTATAGGGGCTTTTTTTTTTTATAAACAACTCGACGACCGACGTCCTAGAGAGAAAATCCAGATTAAAAAAAATAGCCTAGTGTTCGCATCGGGCGGAAACATGCTCGAAATGTACTTGTACGCATCAAAATTGCCTATACATAACGCCGTGTAATGTTGTGCTTTATATTTTGTTTTAAATTAAACGAGCGGTACGAACAACACGAAACACCGTGGCCAGTATGTTTGCTCGGACAGCTGATTTGACGGTTTTTGGTTTACAAAAAGCGGGCCAGTTGTCAAGACAAGTGCCGAACACACTATAACAATATCATTGTGTTACGCGATTTCTATACACATATTTCACTCGGAGAGTGACGGACGCGATCGGCGAGTCGGTATACAATTATTAATATGTACACCAATGTTACACCAATAGGATAATGCTGTGGTAATTGATTTTTGTTTCTTTTCGCGGTCCATGGCAACAGAAGCGAGTACCGAAATCCCCAACGACACCGTCGGACGGTCTTGCAGCAGCGTGCACAACGAATGGGCACTGCGGAACGCGCTGTGCTACGAGGTGTACATTCCCAGGAGACAAGGGTCTTTCATGAGCAACTCGTTCGAGATGACTTTCTGCCAGCGGACTTATGCGGACTACCTAAAGTGTTTGTTCGGCATGAACGGCGGTTACGAGTACGAGGACCGCGTCCAATACAAACTGTACAAAGCCCGCCACAGCAACGAGCCCGACTTGTACGTGAATTCGATTTATGTGGAAAAGAACGCACTGCACTGTCAGGGGTTGGTGAAAAAAATCCTAGTGGTAAAAGACAACCGCAGTAAAACGTTGAGTAAAGTCATGTTTGTATCGTGACGATTTAAATAAACGTCGTGTTTAATTTCGCTGCCGTTATCGACAAAATAGGTAACCCCCCCCCCCCCGCAATAATTATGTAGGTACCGCCGGTTGTCTTGATATGATAACATGTATATTGTATATATTTGAAATTTTTAACAAAAAAAAACCGTCTACTCGATTTACAAAAACATATTGCCACGGTCAACAATTGTTCCGTGATATTACAATGACAACGCGTTCAATGTTGTTATCGAAAATCTTGAGAAAAAAAAAATCGAAATACCATTCTGACCGACATAATTTTATACTACTCTTAACCTACTGGCGGCTATTAATCATTATTGTACACAATATACGTATCGCTCTTGACTAATTTGACATTGTCGTTGTTTTTTAATCGGACATACGATTCATATTTATCTTTACATTTCGAATGACAACCGTGTCGTTTGACTGCTGTTGGTATTGTACAACTTGATAACATTTTCTGTAAGACTTGTTCTGCGTATGCGTTTCTTTTCTGCAATACAATCCACATAATAAATAGTATATTATTACTTCGATAAGCACAACTCGACCTTTTATGTATACACGTATGCGGCTAACTTGTTTTAGTTTGTTTTCAGAATTTTTTGAACAGTTTCTTAAATTGACGTTTTGTCCGTACTGCTCACGCCGTTTCAAACTTGCTAACTAAACATACATACATAGGTACATTGAAAAAATTAAATACTTAAGTGCACCTATGTAAAAACCAAATTATTTATATAAATTTAAAAAAATGTACCTACCTAGAAAAAAAGTAATTTTTGTGAATAATAATCACATTAGTAAGAGAAGTACAAAGTGACTATAGCAAAATGCCATAGTTTAAATATTATCATTAAACCATTAGTTAAACAGTAAAAATGCGGCTTTGCCAAATATAACCGCACAAATAAACATTTTGGTAATTATTATTTCATAAATTGAAAGTAGATTTTGTTTTTAAGTACAACGATAAGTTTTAAAAAGGAATTCCTTTGTGGTATATATTTAAATAAACATCAAGTCAAAATTATTATCTTCCTGATTTGTTGACTATCAGTTAGTGCAATGTAAATTTAAAAAAAATATTTTAAGAGTTTACCCCTTCTGATCGAAACCGATGTCTTCATGTAGCTAGTCTATAAGTTAGAAATCATACAAGTAAGGTATTTTATTGGGATACAAATTAATTATTACTATTTATAATTATTGCAGTCTTAATACTCCTACAAATATTTTTTGTAGATATTTTATTAGTAGTCAGGTACTTACATTTTTCCTATAATTACTTTCTTCGATAGATATACTCTTTTTATTAGAGTTTTTACTGTTTTCTTGTTGATTATTGCCGGTTTTAAAACTTGCCACCGATTTGACCGTTTTTATATTTTTCAAATTAAATTCTTTAATGTTGTTCTGCAGAAAAAATTAAATAATGCTCTAAAATGTTTTGTGTAGAGGGGAATGGGTTTTATAGAAATTGATGATAAAACAAATCACAACTTTTCTTTAGTTTTACCGTGCACAAATATTACATAATTGTTTAGTTAACAGATTTACTTTTGGTTTAGTAGCGAGCGATCTGTGTCTGCTAGGTTTTTCAGGAGTTTTTTTACTTAACGAGTCTGAACATTTAGTTTCAAGCAATTTAAGATCCTTCAGAATATTTATCGAAACAGGCCCAGAGTAGAACGGTACAGGCATGAGATCGTTGAGCGAAAATTGTTCAACCTGGCACCATTCCTTCTCATTTTGGCTGATTTTTGGTAATTTCTCTTTAACACATTTCACAGTGACGTTATTACAATTAGACTTTATCGGATTTAACTGTTCTAACGAATCGAAAGAAAAATCACTATCAATCATGGTAGTAAATAGAAAAAAAAATGAATAAAACAAATAAATACATTTAATTGTTATGGAAAATATCAATAAAAATATATTTTTAAACAAACACATCTACATTTTAAACAATTTATTGGTATGGTAAACATAGTGCAGCCATATGATCAGCACCACAACTCACCCGTTTAACAACGGCGCCTATCGATACCTATAAATAAAATATTTTTCATTATTCCGTTTGGTTATCATGAATATAATGTGTTACTGATTACACAGCCATAATAGTTAATTACTTTCAAAGGAAAATACTGATCTTTGACATGTCCGAGTCCGAGTTGGCCCCATTTATTTTTACCCCACGTATATAAATTTCCTTCGTTTGTTATTGCCGCCATGTGAAATAAACTTCCGTAAACAGACTTGACTGTCGAGTTAGGATTGAACTGATTACGACCAAACAATGTTGGCGGTATTGGTGAGGGTTCGGAACTTTGTTTGAATTCTGGACCTTTACCCAAAATACCGAAGCCCCAAACAAAAACAGTACCTTCGTCTGTAATTCGCAAATAATTGAGATTTTAATAAAAACAAAATGTAAAAATAAAAATTCTACATCGTTTACCATTTAGTGCAATGCACGCCGATCCAGATGCACCAATATCAGTGACCTTGCCGACTGTGTCTTTCAAAGATAATGCTCTAGGGGTGTTTACTTGATATGTATCGCTATTCAAAAACAATTGACCGTATTCTGAATTTCCCCAACCAAACACTTCACCTTTATCTAAAATGTATAATGTACGTTTTTTTGTAGACTATAAAATTGTGCACTATTTCATAATACAATATTTTTTTTTATAATTTTACCATTTAATGCTAAAACACAGTCAGCCGAAGAAACTATTTTAACAATATTTTCACATTTGATGTCACCTTCAACTAAAGTCGGCCTAGATTCATTTTTATAATGTCCCAATCCTGTCTGACCGTCAGCACTCCAACCGCATGAGTAAACTTTTCCAGTTTTAGTCAAAAATAAACTTGAAAAATGCAGCAATACATAACATTAATATATTTCAAAATCAAATTACTGATTTCACTGGTCAGATGGTATTACCTGTGATCTTGACCGCAAACTATCTTAGATATATCTTCAGGTAAAACAATATTGTTTGCTTCTCTCAGTTTACTGTAATCTTCATTTTCAACAATATTTCTTCCACACTGTCCGTAGGAATTGTTGCCTAGTGCGTACACACCCTCAGTATTGGTTAACACCAGTGTGTGTGCACGACCAGCTGCGACTGCTTTTATTCTCGTGTTTGAATTTTTAAATAGTATTTGAATTGGCACATTAGCTAAAACCATTCCTAATGGGTGGCCTCTGCGTGGGTCGTGATAACCTACAAGGCGAGTTTTTAAGAATCAAGTTCATTACAAAGCAAATATTATTAATATAGACACAGGTATTACTTTTTTATAAAATCTATTTGCTACCTATTTGCGAGTCCGTGTTAAGGCCACATCCGAAAAGTTTATGATCCTTACTTTCTACAGCGTACACTGTAAAGCCATATCCACAAGCCACATCTTTAATCTGAAACACGTAACAGTAAGTTTTTCTCTAGGACAGCCTGTATACATAGTATTACTTTTAAGTACTTACTTGATGAGAATAAGCGAATCTCATTCGTACTGGTCGGTATATGAATGTAATTTTGCGTTCTCTAGACCTTATTCTCAAATCACCTAACGCGCCGTGTTCAGCCATACCCCACGTGTACAGCCGTTGTTGATCGTTTGGAGAACTGCTGTAAGGTGTCACTGTATGCAAAAAGTAGACACCATTCTAATAACAACAACTTTATAATATAAATAAATTTATGAACTCACTATAGGGATCTAAATCTTGAGATAGAACTTTATTGGAAGCATGGCGTTTAAAACATGTTGAACATTTTGAATTTTTCAACAAGTTAAACAACTTTGGCACTAATTTTGTAGACATTTTTTTTTTATAAATCAATTATTATTAATGATACGTTTTAATTTACATTTTGTTGAAAAAATATTGTGATTTTGTGTGCGAACCGGCTAAAGCCATTTGACAAGTTGGGATTTCGTCGTGATCAAATAAATAGGCATGTCCGCATTTTGTGTTATCAATTTAACAATATGGCAGTCGGTTTTCTTTCGTAAGAAATACACAGCTACCCGAAAAAAGAGGCAGCCATTTTGTAGTTATCACAAGTTTCCGACATACCAATTTATTTTACCGTGGTTTTCTTATCTCTAAATTTTTTTTATCAAATTCGCACTCGCAGTATGATATTATTCTATGCGATATAAATTGATTTAGTGATAATTTCTAAAAATTAAGTTGGCAGAAGTGTATATTATACAGTATTATTGTAATCTGATTGAGTAATTCAAATTTCAAAATTTTAGCGACTTACATAGTACATACCTACATTAAAAGTATTTAGCCATTTAAAATTATAAATCGTCACCAAAGGTCAGAAATATCTAAAGATATTCTTTAAGTAAAACTAAAAATTATTTTTCTTGATCGTTTAATAATACGCTTACAATAATTAAGTGCAAGTTTTTTATGATTATCCATGCAATAAAATAACACAAAAATGTTTAAGACTTCTATTCAATAAAAAAAACATTAACACGATTGTAAAAATTTCATATAAAAATGTATAAATCCGTATCCATTGTTTTAATTAATATAGCAAAAATTAAATTTTACTTTAGTATACATTAATTATATAACTGTTAACAACATTTCGTTTTGTTTTCACTTTTTAAAGAAACAATAATTGTTTTCTTGAAATTAAAACAATAAAATTGTATACAAAATGACCTAATCTTGAATAATTGGTATACATATATTTTAGTTGATACTAATAACATTAACAATTAAGTATTGATAAATAAAAATAATGATTAATTACATGTTTACAGTTTTCAACTTGGTTTTTATGATAAACTTTAAAGATATACTTTCATTTGTTGTAGATATCTTCTTCTGGCAAGAAGAAGATATTTATAAGGAATGACAAAATTATATATATATATATAATATACAAAAATGTACAACCGATTTATAAAATTAAAATTGAGCAATATTAGGTACTTATATAGGTAGATCTACAATAATTTTACTTTAAATCAATAAACAAATGCGTAAACACTGGAGACAGAATAGGTTACATGGGACCATGGTGGAAAAGAATTTATGAACTCTTTGAATTCGTTGTCAAGCGCCATAGTTTTGTATACAACCCAATCAAAGGATACCGTAACATTGACCGTGGCTTCGTTGAAACCATATTCACTTTGAATTTCCAACCAAAATTTGTATTCTTCATCTTTAGTTCCACTAGCATGCTTAACCACGTAAACGTCATTATTTTCCCATTGAGTGGACACTTCCGGTTGATCGGTGAAACTCCAGGCTGTCAGGTTAACACCTGGATAGGGGCTGATGTACACATTAATCATTTCCGGTCCGAGGAGTTTGAATTGCATTCGACGGCTACGAGTACTTTCGTTGCTCAATGAAACATGTGTACTGCTTTTCAAGGAGGGCATCGATGGCGCAAAAGGTATCCAACTATTTGACGGTTGTGAGGATTTGGTGAGAGGCAGCCCACACAGTAGTTCTTTAGAGCAGTCCACGTTAACGGCTTCTGTCATTTTTGGCACGTATTTCGATATAAACCGGGAGTTTCGATCCCAATTTTCCACCAAAAAACCGGAACCGTTACGACGTACCTGTTTTTCGAAATTATAAAATGTCTGTTGTACGTGCATCAGTTTGAATCGTTCGTTCTTCGGACTAATAATCACGCCGTCGGAGTAAGGAAATCCCAATGGCGACACAATGACGATTATCGACAGTAATAGTAAACCGCATAGACCGTAAACGATCAACCGAGGCTTTTTGACCATCATGATTACCGGCGACATGTATCCAACAGTGGCGAAAGTCGATATTGAAACGAGCAAGCCGATAATGTAGTCCATGTTGAAATCTGATCCAAACCGTCCGGAAATTGGAATGGAAAATGATAAAAATATTTGTGTGATATAAAACGTATACGTTATGGGCACAAGCAACGATGCAACATAAATAGTCATCCACAAGTGAGGATTTTTGCGGATTCTCAACAAACCTAGTATGCAATTGGTCACCGCTGGAAACAAAACTATTATCATCAACGCGAAACTAGACCGTAATCCCAAAATTGTGGTGATCACCAACAGTATGGTCCAAAACAATTGATATCCGTTGAACAACGACAAAGTCCAATCCGCGCGCGTTCTCGTTTTATTCCGAGGATATAAAACCGTAAGCAACAATATGGTTAACGTTGAAGTTGCAAAATAGACCATTAAATTGATCTTGTTGTTGTACCAGCTCATCGAACGTCCCAGCACGTCCAGAATATATGCCACTAAGACGCTGGATAAAACGGTAAGCAAAAACGTACAAATCGGCCCTGCTACGACAGTCAACAAATATAAGCGGTACGTCTTCGGACTCATTCCTTTTGCCAATTGGCGCAACGACAAAACTATAGAAACGAACGATACCACAGCAACCGTGCAATTGTACAGCACTCCCGATTGTTGTGTATAGGAGAACATGTACAAGCCGAGTACATCGAAGTACACATATTTAGCATTCGGTTGTGTCGTGCCGTTGTGCGACGAGAATATTTTACACAGCGCCAACACGTTATTTCCGGTGTTTTGCAGCACCGCCGGTTCGATTTGATTCAAGTCGTCGTATTTGGTGTGGTATACATATCCGTTTTTGTAGTGAGCCAAATCCAGACCCGACAAGTTGCCGAAATATCTGAATATTCTGAAATCCGTGTCCGACGGCAGCACTTCCGTCTGGTAGATTTCTTCGCCTATTACATTGCCGTACGGGCGTGGCACCGCGCGGGCATATAAGTCCACCAGAAACGAATTCGACTCGGTCGTCTGGAATATCATTTCCTTGCCGCCCGCCCCGGCACCTTCGAGGTTGATGAAATATTTTACATGCTTTGACCACGGATGCTGGGTGATGAAACCGTGCGACGCTTGCAAGCCTATTTCTTCGCCGCCGTTGAACAGGAATATTATCGGCCTGCGCAAGTCGTTGCACTTGGCCAACACCCGGACGAGTTCCATCATGACGGCGCACTGCAAACCGTCGTCGCTGACACCGGCCGTGGCGGGCACCGTGTCGAAATGGCAATTCAACAACACGGCCTCCTCGACGATATTATCGCCGCCTTTGGGTTTCAGTTTCACAACGACGTTCTTCAGGTTACGATAATCCAACCAGTTGGCGAACTTTTTTTTCCTATACGACCCGCTTACCCGTTGGTTTAACACTTGAACGTCGTTCGCGTTGCCTTGGTCCAGCGCGATACTGTCGATTTCCGCGGTCAGCGCGTTAACGGCGAAAATCTCATTTTCATCGCTACCCACCGGTCTGGCGCCTATATCCGACAATTTGGCCAACGTGGACATTGCGCGTTTTGCGTCGAAACCGTTGGCCGAGGTGGATTGCTCGACTTCTGGCAAACGGTTGTCCATGTAATACACAAAACCGTTAAGTAAAACCAATACGCATAGTGCCGCCAGTGTAGTCTTTAACGTTGAAAAATATGTTTGGTTTTTCCAGGACTCGTCTTCAACACCGTCGACATGCTGCAGCGTTTCCATTGGCTGGCCATTGTTTTCCCTTTTACCACGACGTCGGATTTCCATTGAACATTAGCCTGTACAAAACGTACGTTATTATAATATTGAAATACACGTACATCAATTTATTCAATACGTTATAAGGTGAGATTGTACCCGATTCTCGCCGTTACGTTTAAAATAAATCTTGACCTGACCTGACCACAAAGTGCACAGTATGAGTAATAAAAAATATAACCCAACAATGTTTGCAAGAGTCTACCGATAATATGAATAAGAAATGTATTACTTATTAGTTAAAATATTTAATTTTAATAACGCAGCTTTATAAATATTATTTTATTTACTTTTTAATAATTTATACCTTACAAAAAAAAGCTTGTGTTTTTAAAACAATAAAATGAAATGATGAACGGGAAAGATTTTTTACATTTATAATAAAAAACTTATTTAAAACAAAATTATACAATTTGTAATACAGTACCGACGACCGTCATCCCAAGTAGTTAACAGCAAAATAAACAAATACCTATGAGATTAAATTAGTTTTAGTTTTAGTTCTATCGCAATCGGACAGAACTAAAACTATTTTAATGACATATTTGTCATTGTTATAAATTATAATTTATAATTATTTTTTAAACTTTTATTAGCCTTTATTAAGAATAATATGAAAGCTCAGCAATTACATATTGTAATAACAAAGTTAACGAATAAAAAATTAGGATATAAAATAAATAAGAAATATACAAAATAGTGGAAAATTAGGTATAGTAAAAAGAAATGTATTTAGAAATTGAAAAGTGAACCAAACGGTGCAACCAGCGCTCAGGAAAAACATTATAACAGAGGAGATAATTGGAACTAGACGGGAATTGAGGATATTCTTAATAGGACAAGGTTAAGAACTACCATGGGCTACTAAGAAATTAGTAAGGGATTGTAATAAATTACAAATGTAAAAAATGAGCAAAAAAAGTAGAAATAACTAACTTTTTTACATTAGCCATTTTTTTACCATCTTGTAGTATTTTTTACTTCTCTAGTTCCAAAGACGCCCTCTACAGCCGCCTATCGTTGCACACTTGGAAATATGCAAATTTTAAGTTACTATACATTTTTTAGAAGATGGTAAAAAAAAAAATTGCAAAAAAAGTTTGCACAGTAATGTAATTTTGTTCCAAACTTTTAAAAGAAGAAAACATCGATAAAAGCAAAGGAAATTACTTCCAAATTGTACACATGAAAACGTTTTAATGGGACATAAACTTAATACATTTTATGTAAATCCAAAAACAAAATGAGCAAATGCTCATTAAGTTCAGAGCCCTGCTAATGAGTTATGAACGAATCTATAATAAGTAAATAAAACCATTTTTGATTATACTTCATTACTATAATATGAAACAATATTAAAATGTTTATCTTTTTTAGCATTTGCTAGAGCTCTGTTAATTAAAAAAGTTAAAAATATATATCTACGTTAGCGTTGCCATATAAGTTTCAAAAGTTGATAAAGCTCTAGAAAATACTAAAAAAGATAAAAACTCAAATATTGTCTTGTCTCATACAGTAAAATAGTATCAAAAAATCGTTCAAAAAGAAACACAACAATATTGCAGTTAGTTTAAAAGTTTTTAAAGAGCAGGGCGTTAAAAGAATCACCCGGTACTGTAAAAAAGTGGGTGAATTTTCATTTAACGTGGATGTTTCAAAATAATTAGGACAAATTAACGCTTACACAACATTGAAAAAAAAAAATTGAACAAAAATATTTATTTAAAAAATAACAGAAATCTTTGAAAACAAAAGTTAAAAAAAATATTTATCATAAAAACAAAACTATAGATTTTGCTCTCCTAACTATAAAATACAAACGTATTGTCACTGGTAATGATAAATAAGAAAAAAAAGTTACTGCAATACTAAATTTGTATAAGCAAAAAGGAAATTTCAATTAACAATGTTGTTTATTACAGACTTGTGTTTACTTTTAAGTCAACGAATAGGCAAAATAAATGTTATCACTTAAGGAAAGTAAAAAATAATTTATGAGACATCAGGTTAAATATATATTTTTTTTTTAAATGTAAAACCAATACTCAACAACCTGGCAACTGATCAATCCATAGTAGTAAATACGCATTATAGTCAAAATTATATTTTGTTGTGTAACTGTCTGAAAATTATTATTATTTAATATTTTGTTAATTATTTTGCAGTCATAATAATTGTTTTAGTTAACGTTTTGTCTTGGTTAAGTTAGAAGAGTAAAATGCGATTCTGTGGTTTGGTTCAAGAAGGGCCAATGTCACTTTTCAAAATGTTTGGCAAATTAGCTTAAACATTTTAATTTTGCATAAGGTAAAATGTTTAAGATGTATTTTGCATAAAGTTCTATACGTTTTCACACGCTCTTAATCATTATACATTTTCAATTAATAAACTTAGAACTATTGTTTTTGTTGGATTAGATAGAGCGTTTAATGATAATATTTATAAATGATTTTCTAAAATTTAAAATTGGCCCATCTAGACCCAATTCACAGAATATTATTTTATTGATTGGCAGACTACCTATTTATATAGAAATTATTTACTCATATTTTTAATACTAATAATAATAATAACTCATACAAATTAATCTCGATTGTCTGTTTAAGAAACAATTGTTTTTTTTAATTTTGAATGAAATATTATAATTACATATTAATTATTAGCTTTACCTTGTGCTTCGATTTAGATATTTATTAAGTATTTTTATTTTATAATATATCAATAATTGTAATAATTTAAAAAACAAATTCAAAATGTTATAAATTTCATTTTATTTGTATACTAACTCAATATTTCAAAATGTTTTTTTTATTCTTACACATCGAACTACTCTTTTGATTTATAACTTTTAAAACTATTTAAACATTTTTTTTTATGATGGAAAGTAACATCAAAGTTATGCTAAATTTGACTAAAAAATGCTATATTCAAGAGCCCATTACTTAAACCCCAAGATTTAAACTAAAAATTTTAAAATTTGTATAGCAGTATAGCACTTACTTATATGTATATAAAACATCTGGTAAAAGTTTGTTAATGAAGACTTATTTTTACTAGAAGTTAAATATTGCACTTTTTAGTAAAATACCAAACATTGAAAACATTTAAAAAAAAACAAAACTATGAATAAAAAGTGTAATTATAGGGGTGTCAGAATTAAGCAATTTTTTTTTTAATTTGACTTCAAGTCGCATACAAATTTAATGAAATTTATAAAAATTTGATTTTGTTTTTCAATTTGTAGCTACTTAAAAATTTGAAAATTTGTTTATAAGGATATTACGAAAAAGAACACTGCTTTAATTTAGAACAAGTTAAAAAAAAAAGCTTTCAACACCGCAAAAAGGTGTCCAGAAATTAGTTAACAGCGCCGTTTTATTAAATAAAACTACACTGAAATTTATGATTTGTACCCAAGCCAAAGTAATTCAAAATAATATAATATATATATATATATATTAAAGGTTTTCAGCGTACATAGCCATATATTTAGAAATAATTATATTAAAAAATGCGTTTTTAAATTACAGTTTACAATAAAATTTTAAAAGTAGATTGAACTTTAGATTGTTTTTTGGCCATGAATAGAATTATTAATAGCCAATAGGTAAATAAAAAACATGATGATGAACTGTCGATGACCAACTATGATAATATAAGTTATAACTTATAACGAAATAAAAATAATAATTTCTTTTATCAATTTTTAAAAAACCTATTTGTTTAAGACAAAATAAGTGGTTATTTTACACTAAAAAAAAAGTGATAATTAACTTACCTTTTAAATTAATTAGTAGTTTTTACTACTCAGCACTATCAGTGTGTCAGTCGTATAAAATTACACTCAAAGTCTAAAGAATTAAACAAAAATAATGATATAAAATATATTATAGGTAGGTACCTATTGTGACCGTGGACATGTAGCGACTCATTGACACACAAACACATTGGTCAATTCAACCGTTGTAAGTACACAGAATAAAATGCCATAAACGATAAACCCATGTCGTTTTTTTTTTTAATTATCTTTTTGTTGTTCTGCGGTCGTAAAACGATTTACTGATAAATGCATCACAAAACCTGGGTTTGTACCGACACAATCCATGAGCATTTATTTTTACACTTGTTAAGTGAATAGACCTAGATCCTACGTAGAATCCCGGCTTTACTCGTTGTGATAAAATATATATAAACGCCGAAAATTCTATATTTCTATCACAGATTTACCTACAAGCAAAATAAGCATTGCCTACGGCCCTCAAAAAAATTCAGCCGATATTTAAAAATATATATATCAAGATTCGACAAGTTTTTTTTTGTTATTAATGAAAAAGCTAGAAAAAATAGTTAAGTATGTATGAAGAGGATAAATAAGTTAACAGTTGCAACGATGACACGTCAACGGGGGTTCCAGCGGTCGTTCAAAATCGCTAACAGTTTTCCATAGGGGTAATTTTAATTTTAATTATAGCAGTAGTAATAGTGTTAATAATAATTGTATATCTAAGTAAAAATTATGTGTATAAACCTATTGTAAAACATTTGACTGGTTATTACCAAAATGTTAGAGGCCTACCGACTAAGTTAGATGTATCAAGGTGTAATGTCCCCATTTTGAATAACTATGATTTTTTTGTACTAAGGCTCTGAACGCACTGCGGTATTAACGCCGTTGGTCCAAACGGGTTTTCCCCAACGGTATTTACGTTCGCGCAAAAGCTCAATGTTTATATGAACTGCCCCAGACACGACGGTTTTTCACTTTTATTTCCAAAAAATATATTATAGAAATCGTCAAACTGGGAACAGTATAAAATAAATCATCTTCTTTGATATAAATTATAATTACCAAAAAAAAATTAGATCCTGGTCAACCTTATTATTTTTGATTAATTAAAAGACGATTTATTTATTTTTATTTATAAAAAATATATTAAACACGTTCTACCCGTTTATCAAATATATTTAAATAACCGTAGAAAACCAGTTTATCCGAATAAATGAAAAAAGTTTTGTTATATTTTTTCTCATATAATAATACATTTTTGGAAAAATGTGTACAAACATTGTTTGTAAGCAATTTAACGATCTGCTTTTTAGATGTTTTAGACCAAAAAGCCAGACAGACTTAGGACAGTCCGATTTTAATTGGATGGATAAAACTGTATGTAAATAATACAATTATAGATAAATAGTAAATACCAAGCTATTATATTTTGAATTTTACTTATAAATACAAACTAATATTATGACTAGACAGTGTTGTTATAGTACAATATAGTAATTTACATCTGTTATTGTCAGATGAAACTTAAGAAGAAAAAAAATACACAACATAAATATTAATAAATATAGTTGAAACATTTCATACGCGTCTTAAGTAATAATAATAATAAAAACAAAATTTTAAGCATTTTAGAGCTTAGTAGCCGAGGCCGTCAGTTAATGAATTGGTATACATTTTAAAATATTATTAGACAATTTTTTTCCTTTTCAACTCTGCATCAAAGCTTATTACAATAACTCAACGTTAAAAATATGCAATACACAGTGTAAAAGCAATAATAATAATAATAATACATTGTACATTGTAAGAATACATATAAATTATATATTATTATTATTATATAATATAATATAATATTAGGTCAATATATTGTTAGGAATGAATAATATTACACTTGTTTCTTGAAACCGGTTAACTATTAATATTGTCAATGAGATACATAATGAACTATTTTCAACGATATACATTAAAACACAGTTATACATTCTTTGAAATCACATTCACTTTGGTCCCAGCCCAACAAGAACATTGAATTTACAAAATATTTATCTCTTTCTTTCTAAGAATATTAATCTTCTTTATAATTATTATTGATAGTATTTATCTTTAGCACAACAGTGGATTGAATAGACTAAGCAACTTGAAGGGCTTACATACATTATAATTATACAAGTATGGAAGAGTATACTGAATAATTAAAATAATAATAAACAAATTATTATGGTTTTTATTTTTTGTTTTCCCCGAATGTAAAATTTGTAAAGCACCAGAATTATTAAAATAGTTTTTTTTATCCATTTTGAAAATGTTCTTGTTATAATATTAAAAACTAGAAAACATAGACCAATAAAAGAAGGTCGTAATAGGTACAAAAAAATCTTAAACGAAAATATGATAAGTAGGGGGCTAGAAAAACTTATTCTTAGAAATTAATTGCTCATCGGCAAAAGTCGATTTATAATAAAAATAACGTATTTTTATAGGGCTTTTTTTTTATCTAATGACAATGCTATTAAAAATAAAGTGTATATAATTTTTTTTAAAAATTACATAGTATTACTACTTTGAGTAGATCTTATAAATAAAATTATATTACTACTTAAAAGAAGTATATATATATATATATATGACTATGCCTTAAAAAGCTTAATTTAAATTAGGTTTTATCACGTAGAGTTCAAGGTGCAGTTGACTTTGTCACAAAACAGATCTGGTACAGAGAATTATGTAGGACACAGTACTAGAAAAATAAAACATAATACAATTAACAAAAAAAAAAAACAATTTTCTCACAGTACGTCATAATTCTAAAGTGTGTGAAAATATGATTACCTTTGAGTATGTAGTCCGTTAGCAAAGTAGGAACAGTGGGGCTATCTTCGTTGATCGCTTTCAGTACTAAAAATACGACAAATTATGTTAAACTTATACGTACAAGGAAATTCGTACCTATTAGGCAATTTAAAATCGATTTCATATTTACTTTTTATCAGAACTTGAAGTGCTTGGTTACTTAAAGGTCCATTGTCCAAATGATATGGTATGACTGTGGTAAGATACTGTGAAAAAAAAAAAAAAAATTAGAACTAAATTTGAACAATTCAAGTACATCATAATGTCAATGTAGATTAAAAATAATATAATAAACGGGCAATGCCAGTATTTACATTACTACATATTATAATCCTAGTTTACAAGATAATGTCAAAAAAATTATTAAATGTTATAAAAATATTATTTTTTTGCTTGGAATTTAATGTCTTACAAAAATGTTGTAAAAATTATCAAAACATGTACAACATTAATGAAATATTTTAACAACACGTTTCTAACATATCCAAGTTAAGATGGCCAAAAAATGATTATACAATTATTTATAAAGCATTGAAATTGTTTTTCCAACTGGGATAATTTGATGGTATTTGTATTTCTAGCCAAATAAAAATCTAATTAGTAATTATTTTAGATTTGTATTTACAGATGTGTATCTGAATAAAACAATTTACTGAAAAAGTTATTAAAAATACAAAAATTGAATGAAAAATGTTTATAGAATTAAAGAGTTTTTCGAATTTAATCTGTACCTCAAATTGTACCTTTTAAATAGTAATTTTAAAATTAATTACAGTTTACTAATTCGTTTATTTGTGTACACACAGTTGGTGTCTTACTTTAGGTTCGTTTACTGGATTTTTATTATTCGTCGTTCCCGTCCGAGAATTTCTCTTTTTCTCCACGTGATATTGTCTCCTCCGGTTTTGCACGGCCAACAAAAGCGATATGAAAGAATTTTTCAACTCTTTTTCGAATTCCAATTCGTCCCTGAGGGCCAACTCTGCAATCAACGTCTCGGAATAGTCTCTGATTAACATTTCCAGTTCCATGTAGACCTCGTTGAGCTGAGGCAAGTTCAGGGTTTTCAACTCTGCAAACAACACACAACAGATATTGGTTACCGGTATCGAGTAAGAACGCATCCATTTAATGTATACACCACATTTTGTTCACTCACTTTCTTCGAGCAAAGGCGAATGAAGCGGGACCTTGGGATCTTCGCAGTCCGGCGTGCACTCGTCCGACGTACCTTCCTACAAAATCAATCAACAACGTGGGTTTATTCAAAACTGTCTTGGCTTTACCAGGGCTGGTAAAAACGACGTTTTGTGGCGACCGATGTTACCTCCATAATGTCGTCGATTTCTCGGATTACTTCATCGGCCGTGGGAGGTTCGATATCTGTGCTGGGCCCTGACAAAATCAAGCTGTGCATGTCCAAATCGTTGGCAACGGCCTCGTCTTCGCTGCTGAGATCGTCTGACGAGTCGTCCTACGTGTAAGTGGATGAAAAAAAAAAAATGGTTTCGTTTGATTTTTATTGAAAAAAAAAAACAATTCCACACAATATCTTTTACCTGAGGATTATTGTTCAGATTTAACACCGGCAAATGTACTTTGCGCGCGTACGATTTTGACCAATCGATCGGTAGAATATTGCCAAAATTTCCAGTTATTGTCCACCACATCCTAAAAAAAAAAAAAAAACCACACAAATCGTCGTTACATTATCATGGAGAATAATAATTCTTGCTGAATACAAAAAAAAAAAAAACGTAAACGCACAAGAAGGGTATAGGTATATGGTGCTGTATAAAAATTATGATGATAAAATACAAATAATTAAGCTAACCGCTATTGTATTTATCTAAAAATGTGTGTTTTATAAATGGCATACAGTTTTAAACAATTGCACACAAAGAGTGGTTCTGTATTTATACATATGCATATACAGTATGTACATGAGTGTGTTGCATTGGATCGCAAGGAAACAATAAATAATTTGACCTTAGCCTATTAAATTTGCAATTGTAGAATTAAAATGTAATTGCGGTTAATCTAAAAGGGACAGTTCAATCAACTTTATGTTAATATATATTGTGGAGGACAACCTTAACTACTTTGTCCATGACACGTCATTTGCGCCTACGACGACAAGTGAAACGTTTAACGAATACAATAACTGTTTTTATATTTTTCAAAGAGTAATTATCAAAAATACACTTAAAGATTGTTGGAAAAACTGAATTAGATACGTTGTAATATAAGTATTAGTTTTTTAATAATTATAATAGTATCATTTGTCAGTAGTTGCGATTATCATTAAGCTTTTATTAGACACGTAGTCATCCTAACGGGAAAATAAATAGACAATAGATGGTTTGCCATCTCAATTTAACGCCTATAATCTAAAATATGTTAAAAATAATACATTTTTTTTACTGACATGTTCAATTAAAACAACCTGTTTTATATATGTATAATAGGAGGATAAAGAAGATTAATTAATCTTATTTGTTTTTCGTCAAATGTGATTTGAAATTTTTTATTTACAAGAGAATGAATGTATATTAAAACAAGTGTCAGTCGTGTTTTTGGGCGTGGGAACGAATGAAAAACTATTTTTACAGAATCATCAGGTTGTCGTTTTGTAATACAGGTAAGCTATAAATTCTTAAGCTCGTCCGTTTACTATAATAACCACATGAAACGTGGTCACGATTCAGCGTTTGATTTCAGTAATTGAATACTAGTGTAAGACTGCAGAGTGTGTCTATTGAAAAAATAAACGCACTGAACAATACAGACATGTTTATTTGTTAAAACTCGTGAACATCTTTTTATGGTTCAATTCAATGCTTGTTTTATTTCGAAGGAATCGTTTATTAAAACGATTGATAAACAATTATTTTTAATAGAACCCCTTCGTCAGGGCAAGTGTTGATTATTCTTGAATATTGTTAACACAGTGTTGATACACAATGTTGGCATGTGTGATAAACATGAAATGTACAGTCTACGAGTAAAACATTATTATTACACATAAGTACCTACAATTTTTGAAATTGTACGTTAATATTGAATATTCAGTATGAAAAAACGGATATAATTTATGGTAAAACCACCGTCGTGCAGTAACAACAACCCACAAATATTATGACGACCTAGTCGATTGTGGTATTATAATAAAAACGTCTGGATTAAGATAATAATACCTATAATATTGTATTGTTTGGAATATCAAGTAGGTATTAACGTTGGACGAAATTCATCGGTAATACAGGTTCTGGTGTACTTCTCTGCTGTCAGGGGTCATTTATAGTGGCAGCACAAAACTGGTTTTCTCTACGGTTGTGTACCAGCCAGATGAGGAACATTCACATGTTCATATATAGACAAAAAAAAAAAAAACAACTTAAGACGGCGAATGGATACCGAGGAATAGACAGTTAATTTAGTATAGCGACAAGCATGATGATGAGTGTGGGGCTTTGGCGCACATGGCTGTATGGTAATGAATGTTTACACTAAAAATGGCCCACAAGGGGGGTAAAAAATAAACTTAATTACTTCGGGACACGAACAGTTGAGAACGGTAAAAATTGTGTGGAAAACAAATGTTTTGACAAATTCATAATCAACGGCAACGTTTTGCCAGAGGCAAAAATGTGGTTCATGTGAAACAATAGGTATTAAAATATGTTCAATTTATCAAATTAAGTCAACAGCTATTATGGGCAACGTCAAATTCCAGTCACCGGTCTACAACTAGTGTGCTGCTTTAATGAAGGGCTATTGATTTTTGATGGCCGTTTACACCATCTTAAATTAAATTGTACAGTGAAAACAATACTAAAACAATACTTGTACTTAAATGTTAACCGATGACAACGGCCGTCGGTTCTGGTAGGTTTGTTAATTAGTGAACGTGTTTTTTATGAGTCCCAAAGTTTAATGAATAATACATATGTTTCGTGTTAGTCAAGTTCATTGGCGTAGAAAACCTTGTAAATTCACGGTATTGTAATTTAAATTTAAATGGTCGGAAAGGTACTGGATAAATATTACAAAATTGCCTAGTCAATAATATTAGTAAAAGCTTGAAGCAATCAAATTGACTATTATAATAATTTCCGCGTTAAAATTTTTAAAATCAGAAAAGTACAAATTTAATGTAAAAACTGCACTTACTTGGTATTATTTAAAATATATTTATGTACAATAACAATTAAGAAATCATAAAATTAAAACTTCTATTGAATGCCATGACTCTACGTTTTATATTTAACAAAGATTGCATTTTTTTCTTAAACGCCTACTTAGCTGGGACGTCTGAAAAAGTTACACATGTATACCCTTCGGCTAAACTTTCACTGTGTTATTTGTATGTATAGTCACAATATAATATTGGTAAACACTCGAGTTTTGAAACGATAAAATATAAACATATAGATAATACTACTTGTTGTCAATAGTGCCATGGTTTAATATATATTTATATATCAGCGATTTCAACTTTTTATACATTACATGATAATTGATAATATCAGTTAATCGTTTATAAATAAATATACAATATTACTTGTAGAATAATAGCATGGAGGTCACTTTTTTTGTAATATTATGATAAGCCAATTTTAATCTATAGATACGTTTAGGTACAGTTGTTTATTTACAGTTAAGGTCAATCACTTTTATAGTCATATTTCTGAGTCGATTTTTGTGTAAATACCAAACGTTTTCCGAAATAAAAAAGTCTATAGTGTTTTTCTTTTTAGTTTGGGTTTTGTTTGTCAACTTTCGATTCCTGTTGTCAGATAAACAGTGAATCAATATAATATCAATTTTAGAAAAATAATCTCCCAAGGGGTATGGTATTGGCCAATGTTTAGGGAAAGACGGATAAAAGCGAAACGTCTACGCCTTAACACTGTTTAAATTGTTAATAAAAAATCAAAATATTTTCAAGAACGTCAGCAACGGCTATTGATTTATTAAAGTATATTATTATAAAAGTATACAGATGACTCAGAGTATGATTAACGTCTTCCCGCCCACCGACACCAGTCTTTAATATACATTCCCACATCCAACACATCTTAGAAGAGATAGTTGCCCTATTATAGTAATATATACAATTGGTAGATTTGTAATTCAACTGATCTGTTCATATACTAATTCAACTAAACATTTTGTCATTCTTGCTTAAAATTTAATTTAAGTACAACATGATTAACATTATACAAAATGATAAAAGACAAAAAGTGATTTAAAATCGTAGACAGCAAATTCGTTAAAACTTTTAATTACAAAAAATATACGACGGTCAATTAAAAAATCCCTTTTTGATTAAAAGAACATATTTGTCTTTAACGTAATGAAATACAAAATATTATGATGTATACTTTACAGTGACAATCTGGAAAATATAAATATACTTGGCTTCGTGTCAAAGAAAATTTTGTTCGCACCAAAAAAGAAATAAGGTCAAGTAAAACGTATACCAAGTCAAATGACTATATAATGTTAATATAGTGGAAGTTTATTATAAAAAAAAAACATTGTCTGGCGCTTACCATATACTATGAATAATAAATATCAACTGATATAATTCGAAAAACATAAAAAAAATATAGTTGTACAAACATGGTTTATTAAAGATAATTACTATTATTATTATAGACTATGGTATGGCTAAAGTTTACCAGTAGGTTTTTTTGTTAACGCATTATTCATTTTTTTTTTTTTTAATATGAACAAATATGTTTTAATGGATCGTTACGGCGACCTATTACCGACTTTAGCTGTTGAGCTGCTACAACAATAATAATGTGAAAACAACATAGATTACACGGCGATAATTTAAAAGATACACGATTTGTCAGTTTCGAAAAGGATGTGTTAAAATTAGAGCGAGTATAACATTACAAAATCGAAATCTTCGAGTCGGCCTTGAACTTTGGATAACGGCCAATTCTTAGATATTATATTATGTATACAGAACGGGCAGAGGCGCTTACATAACACACAACATAATAATAACATTACCATTATAAATGATTATTATAGTCACACTCCATACGTTATCCCTCAAATTCTTGTTTATTTTATTTCCGGTCTAATACTATGGTATTTATAAACTTAATGTGTTCAAAGAAATATCCACTAAGCTGTATGCGCACAAAATCCTCACATCAACACGGTACAATAATAATATTGTAATAATAAATAAAGTGCGTTCTACTATAATACAATTTTCTCTCAAGACGGCTCTTGTCAATTTATATAACAATTCTGTTTCTTTTATGTGAATGATACGCGTGTAACGATTTAAATGCGAGATTACTATTCCGTTCACACAATACAAAGTTTCATTATACTTTAATAATCCTCCTCGAGTGGTATTCAAACAGTTTTTTTTTTTTTTTATTCTATCCATTTCTTCAAAAGGGGACATCTGCATTTCCTATGTGACATGTTTGGAGTGAGAATAACTCAGCTAAATTAAGCCATTAAATCATAGTATGAAAAGATGATGTGTAAATCTTAATGCCATAATTAGAACGTTAAAACACTCACTTTCAATTAAATCTGTTAATTAACGCAAAATAAAAAGTTACACGTTTAAATCAAAAGAATATTTATATATTTTATCCTGAAAATGTTTAGGTAATTAACCAGAACTCTTTCAATCCGCTCAATGATAATATTTTTCAAGTATTGATGTAATTTTATTTTTTTCAACCTCGGTATAAAATATTATATTAGTTTATGGGTCATATTTCGCACAACATCAATGTAAGTTGCACATATTATGCTGTGCATGCCTATCTGATTTCAATGAATACTATTGGTTTACATACGTGCGTTGTTTTTAATTATTATAGTTTCCAATAATAAGTACGGAAGTCCGAATCCTTTGAAGTTTGACTATGAAAATAATATGAGCGGCAAAGTCCACGACTTGCCGAACCATCGATGGACCTAAAACTTTTATATCGTCCTTGATATTATTATATTTACAACTTCGGATACCGCGGTAACTGTAACCAATTGAATGGTTGAAATTTGAAAACAGTTACCGACAATTTAGGTGCAAATAATAAATTAAAAATGTTCTGATTTTCAAAGCGAAACAAACAACAATTAAATAAAAATGTGATTTTAATTTTGTCATATTGTTCAATTTGATTTATTAATTACAAGTATACATTGTGTAAAATTATGTTCAATTGCCAAACATTAAAACTATTTGTATGAATAATCTTAAACGTGTGCACACACTAAGGTTAAGCAATTACGATTAAATGAAATAATAGTGTGCACAGTGTTCCTTTCGATTTATATTATTATTGTTATAGAATTAAAAAAAAAATCGATAACAAAACAGAGTTGTGCGTTTGAGATAAAACAGATAAACACGCATTGATGATATTAACCGAACAACAGAATTTAGGTACACAATAACGAGGTAACGCTACCTCGTTATTGTGTACCTAAATTCTGTTTTCAGTAATATAATAAGAACTGTAACAATAATACATCTAAACGTTTTGTTTTTGTGTAAAGATTACAGTTGTATACTAAATTGTACATCATAATATTTTCATTAGTCTTTTTTAGCTTTTTACAACTCTTCACGAGTTCTTACCGTCGTGATTATTAATTTATAAAGTTTAACTCTTTAAAGGGCAACAAATGTCACCAATAAAATACTAGAAATGATAAAATGAGCAAAATGAAACTCTACTTAACATGCTGTAACTGTGTGTGTGTGTTCTTGACTATTTTATGTGAACATCACTTTGAACCAATAACAACAAGAAAATGTTTAAGTATTTAAGTGGTTATCTACTAATCACAAACCTATTGTTTTGTCGGCAAAGTGAGTACTGTACAACCGTTAATGTTATGCTATTATTTATTTGTATAATATTATACATTTATTTTACTATCAAACGCGGTAATTGTGTTAATATACATTGCACGTGATAACGGACTACTGTTTTACTGTCAAAGCTGCGGTTTTTCTCGTGGGTGGTTTAGACTATTTCCTGAAACACAATAGTTGGGCACAACAGACAAAGGGCTACTACTGCCAACACAATATAGTCTTATCTCATCGTTGCACAATAAATTACACGCACACACACACACACAATTATTAAATAAAAGACGTACAATAATCGTTATAAACCACCGTCGGTTCGCCTATATTCGTGACTTTTTCCAAATGTGTATAAAAAGCTGAGAAGGTATCGCATTTTCAGACCTGTGCTGGCTTTTTCTAAAATAATTTTTTTTGTGTGTTTTTCTACCTAAATTCATACACAGTATCTTAATGGCGATTGTTGCGGTGATTCATTCGGATTTTTTTTTGCGTGCCGAGGCGTAACGAGCGCATTGTTAGTCATTCCAACATAATGAACAGCCACCGAGTAATGTATTATAATAATAATAATAATATGTATATTATATTGAATGATAACACCGCGATGTGTCGAGTAGGCGAATCGAGGATTTTCGAGACCACCACCGTTGGAAATGCCTTTTTTTTTTTTGCTATATTGTCATTTTTTTTAAATTAATAATACCCTAAACATGCGAAGTGGCTCTAAAAATTTTAGGATGAAAGAGGGCAAAATAATAAAAAAAAATGTCTCAAAATGTAATAAAGGTATTGTTATTTTAACGTGTAAATATAAATATCACACTATTAATAGATAATACTGGCATTGATACGCATACAACTAAAATATGCATTTTTGATAAATACGGTGAAAAAAAAAATGATTTTTTCCAGAGGGGCGAGTGTCCCATCTTGCCTCTCCCCCCCCCCAAGGGCGCCCGTGTGCTAAACCCAATAAAACTCAAATTTATTTAGGATAGATTTCGCTGTTGTTGAACGCTTGTGAGGATATTGTAACGACCGAGTGGTTAAATTGACCAATCTTTATTGTTATTATTATCTACTAATATATGTCACCAGGCCGATTGTAAACCGTTTAATAAACAGCAGGTTTAAACGTGATAAATTTTGAAAAAGCCCAAGCACAAAAAATGTGGACAAAGGTTATCGAAAACAGCTATGCTCAACCTTTGCCCCCAAACGAAATTGTTGTATTAGTAAAAAAAACATATGTTTACTATGGCGTTGGGTAATAACGAAATAGATAATACTATTTTTTAAAAAAAAGCATCGATAAAAAATGTTTTGCACAATAATGTACACATCTCTAATGTTGGTCGATCAATATTTCCGTGTGGAGGGTGCTCTGAGCGTGTTTCTAACCCTAGCGCAACGTACACAACGCTAAAGCAATAATTGCCAATGTAATGTGGTCTCACACGTTGCGCGCCGCCACGGTTTGAAAATATGTACTCGATAATAATATTGTGGACATGCGACGGGAAACGGAAAACGGAACACGGTACCGGCGGTGTGTACTCACTGGCATTCGTTCATGATCTCCTCTTGAGTGCGGATCTGGACGGGCGCGAGTTTTTCCACGGATTCCTCGTAATCGCAAAAGCATCTGGTGATCTTGTCGTCGAAAGTGTGCACCAGGTCCTCCAGAGAGCCGCTGAACGTTTCGCCGAAGTTGTCGCCGTCGGCCACTTCCACGACGTTGACGTTGTTGTTGACGCCGCATTGCGTACACCCGGACTTGCCGCCGCCGACGGGTTCCTGGGTCTTGTTGTTGCCGGGAACGTTGTCCAACTGCTGCGCGGCCGCCGGCTGACCACCGATGTGCATTTTGGCCGCGGACGACGGTTCGTCGTCCATCATTTTCGTCCACTCTTCCGTCTCCTCGAACTGCGCCAGCGGCGCTTCGAACTTGAGTTCGGCCATTTTGTTCATCATATCCAGCATAGCTCCGGGCGGGAGAGTTCCGGCGGCTCGGGGATGGCGCACCGCGGGGACAGGCTGTGCCGCCTAAATAGCACGATTATTAGCGCGTCCGGGTAAATCGCACACGGACGGCAGCGGCGACGAAGACCACAAGGAATACACGGGCGACGGGCACGCGGTCCGGACAGCACTGAACGACGACCGCCAACCGCAAAACTGTCACGGCAGACGGCGGCGGCGGCGGCCAACGGGACCGGCGGGCGCCAATATGCACAACGGCCGGTCAGTGTCTCGGGCGCACGGTAATTATGGCGCGCCGCACGGTTTTTTGCGCGTCACGTCCCCGCCTCTGTGCGTCTCACTCTCAGGTGTATCGTTAATCGTCACAGGTGTCGATTGAGAAAAATGGTGTGGCAAAG
The DNA here is from genome assembly GCF_023614345.1 of Adelges cooleyi. Taxonomy (NCBI): domain Eukaryota; kingdom Metazoa; phylum Arthropoda; class Insecta; order Hemiptera; family Adelgidae; genus Adelges; species Adelges cooleyi. The sequence continues at coordinate 14,273,192 of NW_026096053.1, read as the reverse complement.
GGCTTTAGAGCTCTTTTTCAAAGAAAAATGCTGGTGTTTTTACCTTTCCATCCCAGGTACATGGCAACAGTATTATAATAGTATGTTCAAATGAAATAAAGCAACTATATTATGTATTAATCTTGGTTAAAAAAAAAATAATGATTTTATTCGCATAGTTATTTAGTTATTTGTTACAAAAGAGCGGCTACACGCCGGTTTTTAATAAATGCTTGTAAAACGCGTCTCCGGAGATACATTTTTCCGTGAAACTGCGCAGTCTTGTGCGTTGAAGTTCATCTAAACCTCGCATTGACTGTGACTTGGGAGATTTTCACTAAGACAATAATCTCGACCAGTTTTTGTAAAATGCATTGTTCTATAACTGGGTTTTCAATATTTTTATCGAAAATCAATAATGCAATGCGTAATATTTCATCATCACTTCATCTTCTGAAAATGAAATAAGCCAAGACCTAACCCAAGTCACCTACTCTTCTGTTTTCGCCATTGTCAAGCTACGATAATCCGTGGTGGGCGGGCGGGCCTACGGTGATTTTTTTTCCGGGGGGTTGGACGCACTGACGCGCCGAGAGGTGACGGCGGCAAAGCGATTCCGAAGGGATGGCGCGTGTTGTCGGGGCGCACGAAAGGGCGGAATGTGTTGTTTCTCACCACCACCGCTCTGTTGTCCCGCACACATTGCGCCTGAACGCCGTGTACTATTGATCCGCGTCCACACCGTGTACACACACTGCGCGTCCGTGCCCACTTGCTGCTGATGTACCTACCTACTATATTGTTATTGCTGAAATGCGGCGAATAATAAAAATATATGAGATGACCTTTAGAGCGACTACAGAGCGATTGCAATATGTACAACCGAGTGTTATCGTTTCTACTACACCTGAACCACGATACCACTTACCGGGTTACCGGTATGTGGGCAATAATAATAATTGGTATTCTTAACTAAATTTCTCTTTAATCTTTAAAAAATATGAAGGTGGGTATGTTGTACGTTCAAAAATGAAATAAAGTGTGGCCTTTTTGGGCATTATCGATTGGAGGTTTATTAATATTGAATTAGTTGCTCTTTTTTGTGTAGCTCACGTTTTAAACAAATATTTATATAATATGCGTTATAACTTATAAACAATTGTAAATAAATTGACAAAACGGAGCTACCTGTTCTTAAATCAATTCAAAATAGCAGTTAATTTTTAAAGTTGTCCGTTCATTTTGCAATATTACATTTACATATATATCTATTATAAACTCTCGTTTAGGTTCTAGCCATGTTAAAGGACATATTGTGGTTTGGACTTGATAGTTTATATTATTCATAGCTGAAGTGTCTAATACCACCGAAAGCTCAACTCTATAGTTAAGTGTGCTAATATAATTCACTAACAGATACATGTATTTTATATATAATTCTATCAGCAAAATGTAACGAAATAAAATAATTGTTTTAAAAAAATATAAATATATATATACAGGGTGATTATTTTATCATGTACCACTCAGTATCTCATAGGGTTTAATAAGAAATTAAAATATTTTTTTCATATTGGGAGGAGGGTAAAAACAAAAAAAAATGTGAAAAATTGAGATCACATTGTATAACAACAATATAAAAAAAAATATTTTAATTTCTCATTAAACCCTATGCGATATTGAGTGGTTCATGATAAAAAAATCACCCTGTATATATATATACATTTTTGTTTGTTTTATGTTTTAACTATTTTTGCATATAATTTTAATTGTTAACATTAAAGAAATAATCCTGTTAGGATTTAATTATTACCATAAACGCTATGAAGGAGGTATATAATATTTTCTATGCAAGCATAGGTACAAAGATATTATTATTATTATTAATTTTAAGAATAATACCCAACTAGATCTTAGCCGGATACTGTGGTGATGGCGGACAAGCGCTTACGAATTAAAAATGTAATACATTTATCATTGATACGGTGATAGTTATATGATAATACAATAATAATTATATTATTTTGCAATAATTTGTAGTATATATATACATATATTACAGGGAGGAACGAGGCGTATAGATATTTTGCATCAAGAGGATATAAATTCAGGGACTTTACAAATATGCGATGGATAAAAGTATAAATTCAACAAGAGTAAGTTATGAATAATCTAAACCGTTTAAAACCGTTGTCTAATGGTAAGACGTACACCTTAACATGTGTATGAGGTGGCGAAGGGTTGAAAATTTGCTATCCTTTGTCGTTTAAGTAGTCTTTGTAGGACAATTTGTAAACGCATTGGAATCCGCCGCTCTGGCGGAAAAATAACTGCTGCACACTCCAATAATTATCGAACATTGGTTTTTCAATGCCAACTCTCTGAAAAATAAATCCAAGTATATGAATATATATGTAGTGTAAGTATAAGAAACGACCGAAAGCTAATTGCGTTCCCTACTGATTTACTATTGAAATTAATTGTAAAGTATTTGTTATGTGTATTATGGCCGTTACTCGTGAGTCGTGTGTAATTCGTAGATTGAAAAATTGTAAAATTCTTAGTTTAGAATAATAATTGTTTTTTTACTATATTATTTGGCGTTGAACAGTACATTGGTAATTACCCAGTCTTGTCAATTAGCGCTTTGCCCACTCCTTTGCCCCTGTACTTGTCGTCCACTGAAACAATATCGACGTTAAGTGCTCGACAAACGTTCGGATACTGACCAAAGACATCCGCTTCTTCTTCGACTTTTTTCAGTAATATCATAGCAAGTTTAAACTTAGTGTCGTCTTCGGCATCGACTTCGCGCTTGTCGAATTTACATATAACTCCGCTCGAGATAACGCCAATTAAACGTCCGTCTGTAGATACAGCTTTGCACGCTATAAGTCCTGTGTTTAAAAACGATTCAAGTAATAAAGCTGGATTTTGTACTGGCAAGGCAAATATGAGTTTGTGCTGAAAAAAAAAATGTCCATGCATAAATAATATATTATAACAATAAACGTGAGTTACTGTAGTAATATGTTTACCATTGTCAAGTAGCGAATTAGTGAAAGCATCCGATTTGGCTTGTGCTCTAACATCACCCATCAAAACGAATTCACTATTCACTGGTTCGTCGCGGTTAAAAAACTTATCTAAAAATCCTCTTACTATAATACCTCTTACTATAATATACAGCGTCTTTTTATGAAACTCGAATTTTTGAACTCGTGAACCTTTTTGATTTTCAATCTCGGTATCGCCCACACTGAGAGGGGAAGGCTATCGCTTTGCTTCGGTCACGTGAACCTCGCCTAACCTTTGTTGTACCTACGTCAAAACAGGACCGACTACTAATAAAACAACATCTCCCGGAAAACACTGATCCTTTTACCATCCTTAAGTTCCGTATTTACGCGGTACAAACATTATACGTATAGGTATATAATAATAATAAACAGCCAGTACACTAGTGATGATAAAATACCACTTCCTCGGGAAGTACCGAGAAAATCCAGGTGTTACTGAATCGAAGTTTTTTGAAAAAGACTAGCTGGTTAAGTTAAAAACATATACGTATAGCCAATTTTTAGGAGTTTCAGTTGGATTTAAAAGTGACGAAATTTCTATAACGCTATACGATTTAAAACGCAATGGTTGATGAGCGTATCATAAATAAGAAACCGGTAAGTTTTCACATGAACTAGTATTTGATCTTGATATGGTTCAATATGATCTACGTCGATAGGTAATGAAGTCGATTTTGGTAAAGCTTAATTTAATTTCTTTGAAATTTTCGTGTAAGTCATTTACTGATATAATCTAGTTGAATGGACTTCAGTCTAGTCTAGCAACGTTAACTAGTAAACATTGAAGTGATTAGGTGTACTTGAATGAATACATAATTTAATTAGATTGTTGATTGAAGTTGAGTTTAATAAAATTAAAGAACAAAACTGCTTGGTCGAGTTAATGTAGTGATATAGTGAAAATATGGAGAGAATAAAAAAACTAAAAAACACGCTTAAATAGTAAAATAAACTAAAAAGTAGAAAATAATTTTCAATATAGAAATCAATTAATAAAAAATAAATAGTATTATTGTGAAAAAAGTGTGGGGCGCTTTTCAAGAACTGATTTATTTTTTATTAATTGATTTCTATATTGAAAATTATTTTCTACTTTTTAGTTTATTTTACTATTTAAGCGTGTTTTTTAGTTTTTTTTAAACTATATTTATTTTCCACTTTTTAGTTCGATGTGCTTTAAAATCGTGTTTTTTTAATTCTAGTACATACGTGTCTCTATTACTTGAAAACTTCAGGTAAACAACAATGAATACACGCATGTACGTTCGGTTGCCTATCTCTTTTAGTTACATACAAACATACAAACATACATACAAGTGAAGCTAATATAAGCGTGTTAAAAATAAAGATTGACACGTACATCAAACGCATTTCTGAGGTATTTATTATTTTGCTCTCATTGTCCACATGAAGCGCATTCTAACAATGAAAATGAAAACAATTTATAAACCATATTATACTACTAGACTGCACCAGGTAATAAATAAATGACATTAAATATAAGCGTGTTAAAAATAAAACAAACGCTTACGAATTGATAATTTCATATATTATTATTGACACAGTAATAATTAAGATGATACAATAACAATTATAGTATATTGCTATAATTTATAGTAGGTATATAATATATATATATATATTAGATACAATATATAATAATTAATAATATAAATATTGATGAGGTAGAACAAAGAATATCTATTACTAAAGAGAAAACAAATAGTGGTATTAAGAGTTGTAATTTATAACAATAATACAAGAAAGCAAAAGGCAAAACTGTGGAGAAGGCAAGGGACACAAGAAGGCGGAGGAGGAAGCGTATAGATTTGCTCCAAGAGAATATAAATTTGGGGACTTGTTGTGATTTCGGAAAAGATGTCATCTCGAATAGAAAATACGAATTACAAATTTAATACATTTATAATTGATACAGTAATAGTTATGATAATGAAATAATAATTATAGTATTTTCCAATAATTTGTAGTAGGTATATATATATATATATATATATTATATTATTATTATTTTATAAGAGAATATAAAATTGGGGACAAATGTGCGGTAGATAAAAGCATAAAATCGACAACAGTAAGTTAAGAATAAACTAAAGCGTTTAATGTTTAGTCGTTGTCTAATGGTAAGACATACACCTTAAAATGTGTATGAGGTGTCGGAGGGTTGAACATTTGCTGTCCTTTGTCGTTTAAGTAGTCTTCGTAGGACATTGTGTAAATGCATTGAAATCCTAGTCTTTCCGCTGCTTTGGCGGAAAAATAACTGCTGCAACCTACATAAATCATTGAACATCGGTTTTTTAATGCCAATTCTCTGAAAAATAAATCCAAGTATAAAACATTATTAATGTCAAAATATATGTAATCGAAAACGATGGCGTTGTTTTGAATACAATTGACGTGCAAATGTACACTTTTTACATACACTGTTTATATAGTGTTATTACCTAGCCTTGTCCATTAGTGATTTGCATACTCCTTTGCCCCTGTACTTGTCGTCCACTGAAAGAATATCGATAGTGAGTGCCCGGCAAACGTTTGGATACTGATAAAAGAAATTGGTTTCTTTGCCGATTTTGTTGAGAAATTTAGTAATATGCTGAAACTTCGTGTCGTCTTCAGCATCGTCTCCGTGCTTGTCAAATTTACATTTAACACTGTTTGCGATAACGCCAATTAAATGTCCGTCAGAAGATACAGCTTTGCACGCTAGTCCTGTTATTGAAAATGGTTCATGTTATAAATAGATTTTGTACTGGCAAATATAAACGGTTCATCATTTACAAAACATCAATTATAAAATGTGTGAGTATTTACAATATTTGTATTTGTGGCCACATATAATGCCTTATATAACATTATTATCTTCTAAATACCAGTTCAATTAGTTATTTTAACATACTGATTTAAAGGTTTAAGTCTGATATTTAGGTTCATAGTACCAACTTCGTGGTAGTCTTTTCTCTATTTGTATGTTTACGGTTTAAGGTCCGTATTTTTCCTGGTGGATGAGCTTGAACAGGGTTTAAAATTTAGTGAGATGGAAGTCTAAACGTTGATCTGTAGTAGAAATTAAATTAAAAAGAACAGGGGGACAGTGAGGTAGTTGGTTTGATGTGCAATATGGGTTTTCTTATATGAGCCTAAAACTAAGTAATGTGTATAACATTCAGTGTGAGTTATTGAAGTATTGTTTACCATTGTCCAATAGCGAGTTATTGATAGCATCCGATTTGGCTTTTGCTCTAATATCATCCAGCAATTCAAGTGCATTACACAGTGGTTCATCGCGGTGAAAATACTTATCTAAAAATTCTATTACCGCTTGCCGGTCTTTGTTGGTGATAGCTTCTATGCTAAACCCATCATTCGCGGTATTGCTCATTCTATTTGATTATTAATATGTCCTAAAACAAAATATATTTTATTTCAGTACAGTTTAGCCTAATATCAATGACGGACGTGTCGAAACAGACAATGTGTACCTTTTTATACAGTTTTTTTTTTAGCTTGGACTCGGAGCTGAGAAGGTATTGTTTTTTATTTTTTACAATGATGAGTTTTTAATTTACGTCTTTTGGTATCTGAACCCAAGACATTTTTTAAACCGCCGAACCGAGTTCTTCCGAAGTCTACAGATCAAAAATCGTATCTGAAAGGTACTATATAGGCCCAAAAATATAAAAAGTTTACTTCGTCCCCTTCAAAATCGAGAAAACCTCCAAAAGAGTAGTTTACTCATTTTTCACTTAAAATTACTTTTTGAATAAAAAATTCAGTGTGTTTTTAAACATCCAAATTTGTATAAATTATGTTTAAACATAGTAATTATATTGTGGCCAATCACAGTACGATTATAGGGGCTTATATGAAGAAAGCGGATCACTATAGTGTTTGTACTATTCAAAAATATAATTCACTTAAATGTTCAATTTTAAAACAATTCCTTTTCAATTTGAATTATATATTATTACATTATTATATAATTTTTTCTTATTAGTCGTTAATTGTTTTTAGTAGTAGAAATCCGATAAAAAAAATTAAATACTTACCTTGTGTTGCAAAAAAAGTTTTTTTACACAAAGTACACCGGTAAGAACTTGGTCGCTTTTGCGCTGCCTCCAACCGTAGTAACGTGAACCGACAGACTACTAATAAAGCAACGTCGCTCGGCAAACACTGACCTAGATAATATTCAAACACACTGAACCGTAGTAACACAAAGTAGTAATGGTAGAACAATCCTCAAAAAAATAGAGAATATAGTGATAAAAAAATTTGATATTTTTGTTTGTCTGCTAAAACGTAATTGAGATAGAGTGTGTTTTGGATGTTTGTTTTCTGAAAATCATAACGTTACGTCATGGACCTTATGATGTCAAAGTTTAAATTAGATATTATTTTCGGTAGTCCTACCTGATAAACTCGTATATTATCTAAACACATATTACCTGAATACATTACATATTAATATATTATACTGTCGACGATAGTTTTGAGTAATTCTAATACTTAACTTAAGCTTTACAGAAGTAAATATTGAAATACCGGCCCTTAGTATAGTTACAAGAACTATAAAATATGCAGGCATTCGTCTGGGTCACGTATTTGCCTAATTAAGTACTGCAATGAGTAACTCTATTTAAGTATGCCAACATAATTTACCAATAAATATATTCACCAAAGACCTCGAAACAGAATTGATCACTAATTGGTCTAAAAAAAACAAATTGGCGCTTACTTATAGAAAAAATTATTTAAATTAAAAATAATACCTCGAAGCTTACACGACTTAAAAGATAAACAAATTGACACAGTCTACATTTATTAAAACCTCTTTTATCTGTAATATTGCTTATACAAAACTCCTTAAAACCAGACCGCATATAATCCACTTAAATAAAAAATAATTGTTAAAAAATAAAATGTACATATATTGGTGTATATACTATATACATATTTTTTTGTTTAATATGAACTACTTTTACGTATAATATGACTTAGTAACGATAAAGAAATCATCCGGTTAGGATTTCATTAGGATAATTATTGTAAAAGCTACGAAAAAAGTATATATTTTTTATACAAACATATTATATACTACATATTTTAACACCAGCGCGTTTCTTAGCATGTAAATATAAGGATATTATAATTGTTTTTAAAAATAAATCCAACCAATTCTTAGCCGGATATTGTGGCGATAGCGGACCATGTCACATTAGAAAATATGTCATCTCGAATTAAAAATACGAATTACAAATTTAATAAAATTAAATGCCCGACAGAAGATACAGCTTTGCACGCTAGTCCTGTAATTGAAAATGGTTCAAGTTATAAATAGATTTTGTACTGGCAAATATAGACGGTTCATCATTTACAAAACATCAATTATAAAATGTGTGAGTATTTACATTATTTGTATTTGTGGCCACATATAATGCCTTATATAACATTATTATCTTCTAAATACCAGTTTAATTAGTTATTTTAACATAATGATTTAATGGTTTAAGTCTGATATTAGGTTTATAGTACCAACTTCGTGGTAGTATTTTTTCTATTTGTATGTTTGTTTACGGTTTAAGGTTTGTATTTTTCCTGGTGGATGAGCTTGAACAGGGTTTAAAATTTAGTGAGATGGAAGTCTAAACGTTGATCTATAGTAGAAATTAAATTAAAAAGAACAGGGGGACAGTGAGGTAGTTGGTTTGATGTGCAATATGGGTTTTCTTATATGAGCCAAAACTAAAAAAAAAAAAAAAATGCCTATGCATAATTAATATGTATGACATTAAAATATGTGAGTTATTGAAGTAATGTTTACCATTGTCCAATACCGAATTATTGAAAGCATCCGATTTGGCTTTTGCTCTAACATCATCCATCAATTCAAGTGCAATATTCAGTGGTTCATCGCGGTGAAAAAACTTATCTAAAAATTCTATTACCGCTTGCCGGTCTTCTTTGGTGATAGCTTCTATGCTAAACCCATCATTCGCGGTATTGCTCATTCTATTTGATTATTAATATGTCGTAAAACAAAATATATTTTATTTCAGTACAGTTTAGCCTAATATTAACGACGGACATGGCTAAACGCCTGAAACAATGTGTACCTTATTATACAATTTGTTTAGCTAATTTAAAATCGGAAATGCTTTTGTACTACTGGAAATCAATGCCTGAGGTTGAATTGTACTGACACTTGAGTGGTCATCATAGTCTAATCTGTTCAATAATAATTCAATAGGTTTAGTAAAGAAAACCAAATTTTTTAAAATTGTTAAATGTTAAATGACACTCAGGATGCCCTTGTTCGGAGTTCCTATACTCAATGGAAAGCGGAAGGGGTAAAATTCCCAGAGAATTCAACGTCGTATAACTGACTTAGATGGATTAGATAAATTATTGAAGTAGTGGCGTCACTAATTAAAAATGTATGATAAAAATAGCATCGCTGCTCCACATCAAAGGTAAAAAGAAATGGCGCACAAATATTAATTTTATAAATAAAGGTAAAATTGCGAAAATTGGCAAAATTGTATTTTTAGCGGTATGATTTTTTAGTAGTAGAATTCCAAAAAAAAAAAAAAATACTTACGCTGTGTTGCATAAATAGTGTTTTACACAAAGTAGACTGGTAAGAACTTGCTTACTTTTGAATTGCCTCCAACTGGAGTAATACGCGAACCGACAGACTTCTAATAAAGCAACATCGCTAATTGGCAAACACTGACCCTTTTCCCTTCCTCAAGTTCCGTATTTGTGCGTTACAATCATTATAATAAAATAGACGAACGATTGACCTAGACAGCAACGTTAACTAGCATACATTAAAGTAATTTGACTTAAACGACGTACATAGTTTATGATTACTGATTGAAGTCGAGTTTTATAAAATTAATAATACGAAACCGTTTACAATAATAATACAAAGTTATAAGGCTGACGCCGGTCATGGTCGTTTTATACTTATAAAATGTCGAATTTGTTTTTCAATTTTCGGCTACTTAAAATGTTGAATGATATTATGATGTAGAACACTTAAATTACAATTGTTCAGTGAAAATTTCATTTCGATGTAGAATAATGTCACTAACCTGCTAAAACCATTTCGAGATATGGAAGTTCTGCTGAGAAACCATTGTTATGTTCACCGTTATTGTTTAATTACGCGGTTAAGATTTCTCCAAGAACACCATCTTGAATGTGTTTTTTAAGGCTAATTCGTACAAACAGAAGCTCACAGTCACAGTAGATACCAGCTGCGAATATCAAGAAAGCATTGGCTATTATATCCATTTCTATAAAACTATATCTACAGTGTTTATCAGTTATCTGATGGCTCTGGTTTTTTTAGGACCAAGTACCACTAGACTGCACCAGGTAATAAATAAATGACATTTAAAAATAAAACAAACGCTTACAAATTTATATTTTAATACAAATATATAACTAATAATACTATATATATATATATATATATATATATATATATATATAAATAAATATTGATGACACAGAACAAAGAATATCTATTACCCCCCCAAACAAAAAAATAATAAATGTAATTTAATACAGCAATACAAGATAGTAAAGGTAGATCTGAATAGAAGACTAGGAACAAAAGAAGGGGGAGGGGAAAGGTGGCGTAGAGATTTGCTCCGAGAGAATATAAATTCAGGAACTTTACTAATGTGAGGTAGATAAAAGTATAAAACCAACAAGAAAGAATCAATAAGGGTTTATATTCAGAAAGCTGAAAGGTCAACATTCAAGCCGGTTTAGAGAAAGAATAGAGCGTGTTATATGAGTGTGTAATGGGATAGAAGAATTCCTGGCAAGAGTTTTGGCAAATGAAAGCACAGAAATTGTATTAGTTAAATTTGAGCAATTAAAGGAAAAATCGAAGGAAAATAGTCTGAAAATAAGTAGATAAGTCTAAAACACAGTACTTAAAAATTAGTAATGAGGAGTTAAAAGATTTAAAAAAGCAGCTCGTATGAAGATATGTTGAGTAGAACAAAGTGTCAAATAAATACTTAACGTGCACTTTGAGTGTCAGAAAAACAGAAGTAGCTAAAACAAAAAACGTGTAGATGGATGAGTGAGGAGTCTAAGTCAGATAGCATTTGGAAATGAAATCAGCACATTATAAGAAGTAGTTCAGGAAAACATAGGCAGTAAAATGTGAGGCGATTGGTTGAGGTGGTTTGACTAATATGCCTTTAACAAAATAATAATTAACGAGTAGTATTATGAACTTAATTTACCGACTAAGCTGATTAAGGTATTGTAAAGTGAATACTCAAGAATAAACTAAAGCTTTTAGTCGTTGTCTAATGGTAAGACATACACCCTAGAGTGTGTATGCGGCGGCGGAGGGTTGAAAATTGGTTGTCCTTGGTCGTTTAAGTAGTCTTTGTAGGACAATGTGTAAATACATTGGAATCCTAGTTTTTCCGCTGCTTTGGCGGAAAAATAATTGCTACACTCTATATAAACCATGGAACATCGGTTTTTGAATGCCAACTCTCTGAAAAATAAATGCAAGCATCTGTAATTTAGAGATTAAAAAGTTGTAAAATACTTAGTTTAGAATTACTGTTTTACTATATTATTTTGCACTGGGTAGTATTATTACCTAGTCTTGTCAATTAGTGCTTTGCACACTCCTTTGCCTCTGTACTTGTCGTCCACTGAAACAGTATCGATATAAAGTATTCTGCACACGTTTGGATACTGACCAAAGACATTCGCTTCATTGTCGACTTTTTTGAGAAACGTCATAATAAGTTTAAACTTCGTGTCGTCTTCGGTGTCGTCTTCGTGCTTGTCGAATTTACATTTAACTCCGTTTAAGATAACGCCAATCAAATGGCCGTCTTTAGATACAGCTTTGCAAGCTAGTCCTGTATTTAACAACGATTCAAGTTATAAGTAGATTTTGTACTGGCAAATGTATACTGTTGGAAAACGTCAATTTTAAAATGTATGAGTATTTTCAATATTTGTATTTGTGGCCCCATATAATGACCTGTAAATATTATTATCTTCTAAATACCAGTTTAAACGATTTAACATACTGATTTATCTGTAAATCTGTATTTTTTTTTTAAAGTTAAACAGGGTTTAAAATTTAGTGTAAACGCTGATGCGATAGATAAGTTTAAAATTCAAAAGAACAAAGTGACGGTTGAGGTAGTTTGTTTTATGTGCAATAGTGTATTTTTATGGATGATTAAAAAAAGAAAGACAATTTCCATGCATAAATAATGTGTATAACATTAAATGTGAGTTATTGAAGTAATTTTTACCACTGTCCAATAGCGAATTACAGTAAGCTTCCAATTTGACTATTGCTTTAGCATCATCCATCAATCCGAGTGCATTATTCAGTGGTTCATCGCGGTAAAAAAATTTCTTTAAAAATTCTATTACCGCTTGCCGGTCTTCGCTGGTGATAGCTTCTATGCTAAACCAATCATTGCCGCTATTGCTCATTTTATTTGATTGTTGTTAAATCCTAAAACAAAATAATATATTTTATGTCATTACAGTTACGACTAATATCAATGACTGACGTGTCTACACACTTGAGACAATGTGCACCTTATTATACAGTTTCTTTTAGCTAGGACGCGGAGTTGAGAAGATATTGTTTTTATAATTAAGGACTCTTTATTTTAATTATTTGGCGTCTAGAACCATTGTATATTTTGAACTACAAGACAGATTTTTTTCTTGTAGCAACTCTATAGATCAGAAATCGTAACTAAAAGTTACTCTATTGAGCCAAAAATGCAAAAAAATTACCCAAATAAGAACCTAAAAAAAAAAATGTTTTATGTTTATTATTGAACTATGGACAATTTCACTATATATGATTTAAAAGATAATTGATTGATGTGATAAAAAAGTAAAGAACTGAAAAACTTTAATGTATTCATCAACATTGTCCATATTATATTCCTAAATTTTCAAAAATCAGTTTTTAATTTTAAATAAAACATATTGTAATTTGAAGTAAACATAAATATTATGAAAATGCAAGATTTTTTTTATTTTTAACCTTTTTTTATGGTCTAAAACAATTTATATATTAAATATTAATTAAATTTAATATTACAAATGCAAGATAAAAAAAAAGGAATTTAACACACATATACTAGTGTTATAAATTCAAGAAACTACTTATTAAAACTAGAAGATTCGAGTGGGAAACAAATAACGATTAGTGTATTAACAAATTGTAACTTATATTATAATATTGAAAAAAAATTACCACGCCAAACCCGTTTGGATGACAACTGATGTATTTTTTATTTTGGCATCTGCCGTGTCGTTTAATCGCAAACAAGATAAAAGATAATTACAGGTGGCGCAAAAATAACGCTTGTTTAGCAAACATTTTGAAAAAAAAAAATAGTTACCCGAATATAACGAGTAGTAAATCTAGTTTTGAATGGTACAAAACATTTTTTTTTTAAATTAAACAGATGACAGAAATCTATTTTAAATTAAAAATCTTCCAAATGTATTTTTCGTGGCGTGGGTCCACAGACTGCAAGTCTGACCTAACCTAACCTAACCGAAAGGCCTTGATTCGGCGAGACCAAATCTAAAAATTAAAAGACCAACTAACCCGTCATCGTCATACAGAAAGTCAATCCAATCTCATAATACATAATATGTTAACGGTAAACCGATTATACATTAAAAAAAAAAAAAAAACAGAAAACTAGTCACACTAACGAGTGAAATACAGAGTAAAATGTATTATTTACAAAATGAACAACATTTTTCGACAATGTTGTTAATTTTGTAAATAATAATAATATATATTAGTAGCAATGGCGATGTTGATGAGAATTATAATAATATTGATTTATTGGTGTCGGTTATGGCAATAATCTTCTGTGAGATAAACATGTTATTTTAAAGATTATTATGTCAGGCAGGTGGGGCGGTTTGAGAACAAAACCATGTAGACTTTTTTAATTAGTACACAATTATTTTTTTTTTTATTGATAATATTATGTTATACTGACTGAAACTCAGATGTAAAATTTTTACCATACAGCGTGTGTATCGTTTGGAGACGGGCTGTAGCGAGACCAGTCGAAGCAGCAGCAGCAGCAGCAGCAGTAGAGAGAATTGGGTGGTAAAAAACTGTGTAAACTGTGTAAAAACCCGTTCTTTGTTCGACGCGTATCGCATACAACTGTTCGGGTAAAAGTCAAACAGTACTAAAAAAAAATTAATATGTTTTTGTTGCCGTGTACTCGATAATATAGAAATTGTATTCCCACCCATTCAAGTGCGATTAACATATTAGTGTACACAATAACATCTGACGAACGCTAAAGTCGGTCCGACCGACCGCGCACTGTGTTGCAATAATTATTAACGATTGTAATTTATAACACCGAACCACTTGTTTCATAACGATAATAATAATGCCTGATGGGCACGTTTTGCTCGAACCGACCGGTGACGTACCCACTTACCGTGTTTAATTACTTTTTCTCGGCCCGGGTTCTGTTGAGGAGATTGCATACGGTCTGTTTCGAAGGAGTTTTTAAAATACATTACCCAAACGTATCTCTCTGTTTGCACGAAGCGCACTCTAAAAACGAACATTACAACAATTCATAAAACGTTTTATACCAATAGATTGCGCCAAGCAATACACGAATGACACTACTAAAAAATAAGGCAATAATACTTTCATTATGATTTTTCTATTGATAATATATTTATTGTATTATTACAGCAATTATTATGACAATACGATAATAATATTATAACATATGGCAGTAACAGTATGTATATATGTATAATAATAATATTAATAATATCTAAACATATAGCGTATAATAATTTAATATCCTACAGTAATGCAAAAAAGCGAAGGTAACTGTAAAACAAACAGAGTAACAGAGAAAATAAAACCAAACACTTGACGAATGTGCGAGGTTTGTTGAAAAACAGAAATCAGTATTTGCTAGCAAGACATAAACATGTTATAGTCTAAGTGAGTTGAAACAGGAAATTATTTAGTCAGTAAATGCAATTAGGGAGAGGTAGTACAAAAAGGTGGAATGTAAAAAAGAGGTAACACCAGATGAGTTTACCGTGTAAGTGTGGGAAGCATAGCAGAATAGAATAATTTGCGATGTGTAAAAGTGAAATGACAGATATATTTTATTGAACAAGTTGTTAAGCTCCATTCGTTCTATGAATTAAAGAGATTAGTGTACAAGAATGTGGACATTATAGAGGTGTAAAATGAATTGGCCACAAACAGATATTGTGGGGAAAAGTAGTAACGACAAAGGTTGAGAACTAAAACTGAAGAACAAATAAGGGTTAAAAATGAAAAAAAGCTATACTTAACTATACCATAAAAAAAAAAAACACTTTATCATACCGTGAAATACATATGAATAACGTAACGTGTTGGCCAAAACATGTTGTAAACAACTTATCAAATAATTCATTGACGATATCAACTCCCACTGTAAGCTTAATTTAACTATAGTAAGCTGATTAGCTGTATGATTTTTCACGAAGAACCGAAGAAGCGTTCAGTTGTTGTCTAATGGTAGGACATACACCTTAGACTGTGTATGCGGCGGCGGAGGGTTGAAAATTGGTTGTCCTTGGTCGTTTAAGTAGTCTTTGTAGGACAACGTGTAAATACATTGGAATCCTAGTTTTTCCGCTGCTTTGGCGGAAAAATAACTGCTGCACTCCACATAAATCATTGAACATCGGTTTTTTAATGCCAACTCTCTGAAAAATAAATGCAAGTATATCGAAAAAGATGGCGTTTTGATGAATACAGTTAACGTGCAAATGTACACTTTTTACATAAACGATTTATATAGTGTTATTACCTAGCCTTGTCCATTAGTGATTTGCATACTCCTTTTCCCCTGTACTTGTGGTCCACTGCAACAATATCGATAGTGAGTGCTCGGCAAACGTTTGGATACTGACAAAAGAAATTCGCTTCTTTGTCGACTTTGTTGAGAAATTTAGTAATATGCTGAAACTTAGTGTCGTCCTCGGTATCGTCTTCGTGCTTGTCCAACTTACATTTAACACCGTTCAAGATAACGCCAATTAAACGTCCGTCTGCAGATACAGCTTTGCACGCTAGTCCTGTATGAAAAAACCGTTTAAGTTGTAAGCAGATTCTGTATGTAATCGGTTTAAGGTGTTGTTTTTTTTTTCTGGTGGAAAACAGGGACGGCTGAGGTAGTTTGTTTTATGTGCAATAGTGTTTTTTATCAACTGAGTTTATACATGCATAAATATAGTGTACAGAATTAAATGCGAGTTACTGAAGTGACGATTACCATTGTCCAATAGCGAATTACAGTAAGCTTCCAATTTGGCCATTGCTTTGACATCAACCGTCATGTCAAGTGCAATAATCAGTGGTTCATCGCGGTAAAAAAATTGTCTTAAAAAATCGATTACCGCTTGCCGGTCTTCGCTGGTGATAGCTTCAATACTAAACGGGCCTTCGGCGATATTACTCATTGTATTCGAGTCCTAAAACAAAACACCTTATACATTATAACTTTGTTTTTTTGGAAGGTTTTCAATTAGGGATTAGGAAAAATTTGGTTGTGTCGGTTTTTTTGTAATATTATTGTACTATTACCAAAACAATTCGGTTTGAATGCCTAATTTTTCCTAATCTTTGTATTGAAATTTGTATACAAATAATTAGGTATGTCAGTAACTCCCAAATAAAACGTTAAATTGTTATTTTTTTATTTTAATTTTTTTTATTGAATTTTTGTTATTGGGAATAACGTATCATATATTTGTGTAGAAACTTAAATATCCAACTGTTTACCTGTTGTGCTTTGTGTGGAAACTTTTTCCTGTTTAATTATTTTTCAGCTAACATAATTTTTTTAACCAAGTTTTAAATACATAGCATACTACAAGACTTTTGGGACACGTGTACTGCATAGTTAACAAAAACTAGATACTTTAGGAAACCTCCAAAAAATTGAATTATCACTATAATTTATAATAGGCCAATAAAATATAAAGTATAATTTTTTTGTAAAATATAAAGTTATAATAAATTATACATAGATATGAGATTTTTTTCTAATTGCGCCAGAAGCATATAAACGTAGGTATTGAAAGTTAAAACAAAACTTCATAATTGTACAATAAAACCACAAGTGACTCTACTTTAAATTAACTTCATCAGTATATTTTTATTATTTGTATATTCTCAACACTAATTTTTTGACAAATTTTCGATATTTCTCTGATGTAGGCGTTTTTAAAAAAAATTTTTTGGAAATATATTTTATAAGTTTAATTTACTTTAATTTAAACTATATACATAATATTAAACACAATGAAAGTATACAGAACAAATTTCAACTTATTACACATCACATCCTATTATACTTTCTGCAGATTGGACAAATGAGTATATGACTACGCCTTTTACCGACACCCCTCTTTGACTTAACGGATTTCATACCGATTATTAATATTATAATATATATTATAGACATAGTTCTTCGGTTCAAAAGTAGTATTATATAAATTAGAAAATAATTAATATATAGACATTATCGAATTATTTGTAAGTATTTATTTCACCGAAAGATCCAGCTTAATTATTTTTTTTTCACCTAATATGAACGGTATATTTGTATTATAATTATCATAGTTAGTAATGTGACAATACTGATATGCTATACGGTTTGAACCAGTTTTGAGTAACGATTAAACAACAAATAGATACATTAATTATGTATTGTATACAATAAGAGTTTGTTATTTTTATTTAAATTTTTAAACGTTGGCTAGACAAAACTATTGTTTTTTTAACTCATGCGTAAATAGTAAATATATAATGACTTTTAGTATTTACCTTAACTTTGCAGTCAAACGGTTGGCCGATAATTTTTAATTTTTCCAACAAAAGAGTATTATGCGATCTGTCGATCTTGGCTCTACTAATGCGGAGAAATATCTCGGTCATCTTAGTTTCGGTAGATTTTGACGTTGCCATAGCGACAAATCGGTATATCATATAGCTGTTATCGTCATGCGAAAACGACCTTGCTCATAAATTCATATTATGTATTTTGTCCATCAATCGTTTACGAGTCGCATATTTTATTATTAATAAACTAGGTTTAGTCTGAATAATAATTATTGCATTAAACTGTTCGTTTTATACATTTACACGTGACCAACTGTTGTGGTTATGGAACACACTAGAATATACCACACACACTAAACGTAGACGTTTGAAATTCCCAACAGAAAGTTTATATTGCTGTGGCGTTTTTACGGGATATTTTCTTCGTGTGATAATCTATACATCAAATTTAGTTTTTATTAAAACGACTACATGGCCAAAAGTATAAGCAAAATATCTGTTACAATAAAAATTAGTTATTTCCTTGATGCATACGCATTGGATAATGAATATGTCTTACTGATACTTGGAGGCTGGAAGTCGAAAATAAGACACATTCGTGTCGAAAAAACTTTTTAGCAAAGGTATTAATTCAATTTGAAACTCAACTTTCAAGCACGTTTGGACGGATAGGGGGGGAGGTCAACCGATAAGGGATCAGGAGAGGGGATGTTTTTCCTACCCTCCCATTTATCTCTAGACTACTCCTATCCTCCCTCCCATCTGGATATCTTATCTCTAATCTCTTACTTTTAATCTCCTATCTCTTATCTTATATCTCTAAACTCTTATATCTTATACCTATCTGCTATCTATTATCTCTTATCTCTTAATTCTAATATCTATAAAATATTCACATAATCCATTAGAATTAAGATATTCATAGATATCACCTAAGATATTAACCTAGAGTTGACATATTTATGTCAAAACTAATATTACATTTTGTAATTGTCTTGTAAATTTAGTAACCGAAGTCATTCTTTGGTTCCAGGTAAAAAGGTCTTAAGTCGATTTTAGCTTTTTTTTTTACAGATTATGATAGTTTGTATTTGCTGTATTTTTTGGTCCAATTGGCTTAAGTCATGCGAACAATTAAACAAAAACCTTATTTACCTGTGACCAACAAATTTATACTTGTATTGTATTTTTCAATTGGAATATCTAAAAAAATGCCTTATATCTATAATGTCTTGACGCACTCTTAATAGTTTTATTTTACTACAATACTATTTGTTTTTACAACTACTATACATTAAATCATTTTAATTATCGACTTAATTGTTAAGTTAAAAATTAATCCCATCAAGTGTAAATATGTTCTCGAGTTAAATTTAGCATATTTTTCAATAACTTTATCAACATTTGTAAACAATTTGATCAATTGTGCTCAAGGATTACTCTAGACTGGATATCTAGGAACTTCATGTATTAAATAATTACACATATTAATATAGTTATATTATTTAATACAATTCTGTTTTCGTAACAGTTTGATATAGTTTTTTTTCCAGATTGATTTATTTTGTGTACAAAACAATGTAGGTGAACACATTTAAGATAGTATACATAATATATGTATTATATATCATTTGTTTTCAGTATAATGTTAAAATTAAATCAACAACAGTTAAATAATCAACAAATAAATTCCATCGGTGGTCAACAATTAAAAATTTTAAAATTAAGAAAAATATATAAACTTATAGTAGGTACTTTGATTTTTATCTAGCATAATATGATTCGGTATCGTCAGTTCACAATTACATATAAAATGTTATAGTATATATTTTTTTTATGTATAAATATTTTATATAATATTATATTAAGATATTTAAAAAAAAAAAAAAAACGACGGGTAACAAATAAGGTAACGATAAATGAGAATTTATAGAATAGGTAATACAAATACTTCGGCACGGTCGTGAGGGAGGTTAGTTTCGAACACAACTTCACCCTGGCCATTCAAATGTTTTTGGTATTCCAGCGAATGAATGGACTTAAACCCAAGCCTTGTAACGGCCTTAGCAGAATAATGGCTTGTGCACTCCACGTAAATCATTTGACAGTCCAATTCTTTTGCCAGTTCTCTGCAATGGTATTGTTATTAATTTCACATTTATCAAGTATATAATATCATTATGCGTGTCAAAAAAATAAGTCATCATAAATTACAGCTAAAACCTGTCAGCCCAGTGGCTTAATTCCACCAAGCCGGGTAGGCTGGATTATTTTAAGTTGGATAGTGTAGGCATTTATACGTGAAAAGGTAAATTTGGAGTTGTTAAAAATAATTTTTGATCGAGAGAACTTGGATAGGAAAGTATTTGAAAACGTTTGTCAGACAATTTTCTTTTATTTTTACATTATTTTGGTATTTCTTCGGTTAGATTAGGCGTCTCTTGATAAATCTCTTAAGTTTCAAATAAAAAGGGTTAATAAAACTAGACCTGTTTAATAAACGAGCAATATTAATAAGCAATTTAATTTCTATAAAATAAAATCAAAATATAGCCAAAAATAGGTATAAAAATCAGAAGAAAAGGATATGTTATCACTTATAACTTATCACACCACTTCTCTCTTATCACGTATCTTTTATCACAGATCTCTTATCTCTTATCACGTGATAGTGTAACGCAAAAATGGCGACACGCAATTTCTTGTTTAAATAGTTGGTTATTAATTATACACATGTTTCTTAAGATTCCACATCCACTTCTATTGCACAAAAACATGTAGGCATGACATTATTTGTAAGTATTTAACTGCGGTCTACCGAAGGCAAAGCATTTGTTCTTGGACGAATACTTGTTTGTTATAAATATTAATTCAACTAATTGGTAAAATGAGTATTTTATTTGTGGGTCACTTTTGATTGACATACTTGGTTTTGTCGATAAGAGCTTTGCACACGCCTTGACCTCTGTTCGCATCGTTGACAGTGACAATTTTTATTTCCAGTATACGTTTCACGTGCGGGTAGAGCTTAAAGACGTCCGCCTCTCTTTTGATTTTATCCAACAAAACGATAATGTCTTTGAACTTTTTACAGTTCGGCGACGACTCCTCTTCGTCTTGGCCGTTCTGTTCGTTTTCTTCTCTTTCCATCACATTGTTCAGGATAACACCTATCAGATCTCCTGCGGCAGACACTGCTTTAAAAGAAAACCCTAAAACACACACACACACACACACACGTTGAATTAATACAGTCAATTACTTGTGATTAAACCGCATACAATTTATTATATACAGGGTGTTCCAGCATGAAAGGTAAGTAATAGGTGATTGGACATCTAGGGGACCCCCAAATAAGCCCCCCGTTTTCATTTTTTCAATAAGTAAAAAAATAATGACAAAAAAAAACAAAAAAATGATTCCATGTTATTCAGTGCAAAAATCTAACCTTAAAAGAGGGGCCACATCAATTTCAGTCTTTTTCAGCCCCTAACTCTTCTCTTATCATTTATTTCTTACCTATAGTGTGTAATCATTTATCTCTTATCACTAATATCTTATCATATATCTCTAATCTCTCATAATTTATTTCTTAACAATTATATCTTTTTTTTATCTTTTATCAATTCTGTCTTAGCATTTATTTTTTATCACTTATTATTTATTTATGGTCTCTAATCATTTTTCTCTTATCATTTTTTAAGTTAGGGGCCGAAAGGGACTGAAAATGATTTGACCCCTCTTTTAAGGTGAGCTTTTTGCACTGAATAACAGGGAATAATTTTTGTTTTGTAAGTCATTATTTTTTTACTTAACTGTCGAAACCTTCAATTTTTTACTTATCGAAAAAATGAAAATGGGGGGCTTATTTGGGGGTCCCCTAGATGTCTAATCACCTATTACATAACTTTCACCCTGTACATATATATATATATATATATTTACCGTGATGTAAATAATCGATACAATATTTTTCCAATTTGTTGGTCGATTCGGTCTCATCCAACAACTTAATAGCTACATTCAGCGGTTCGTCTCGGAAGAAGAATTTTCTCAAAAATTCCGCCACAATGGGTTTATCTTTTTCGGCGATTGACACTATGCTGTAAGCCTGTTTCATTTGGTCAGCTGCACTCATCGTGTCTAGTTCTTCCTAGAAATAAAATAGCAGTAGGTACAATATTAAGTTTAGTACCAACGGAAAAGTCAAAGTGTTAAGTCATTTGTACGAGTGTTTGCCAAAAACGAATCGAAATTGCTCATAACCGATTCTATTCGATATGGTTTTTTAAACTTTTTTTTAATATAAACTAATAACTGTGTTTTGACAGTTTAAACGTCGTGGATGTCATTTTTAGACTCGTTGTGTTAACAGAAGAATACTTAAATGTACCCAACAAGATTAGGAACAGGATTTACAGGACAGTTGGTTTTTTTTTCTTTGTAACAGTTTATAGTTTATACAATTATGTAAATCAGAAAATCGTTAAAAATGTATATTATTAGAATATTGGCTGTCGAGTCCAATAAACACTTGGTTTCTTTTTTTCATGGACCTGCAAGTAAAACGCAACATTTTTTAATAGACATTATTTGATTTAAAACAATTTTGTATACGGTTCCATTCTTATTTGGTATTGATTTCATTGCTAATTTTTAAAGTATGAAAATAAAAATAACTCCCATAGTAATTTTGCAACTGACGGTATAAATGGAGATATTTTTATAATTTACAGCTGAATTCTATCTAAACGAGGTCAAATCTGTTTTACTAGTCGAATCGACATTATTCAATAGCGTTTATTTAACAATTGTGGAAAATGCCGCTGTTTAGGCACTATCGTTAACATTTTGTTTTTTTATTTGGAATTGGAATGATACCTAATAATAGTGAGACATCCGATAAATGAATTATCATAAAATATATGTAAAAATGTTATAAAACGTTCAAAATGATTTATGAATACTAAAAAATGGAAAATTTTTAAGAGGAGCAAAGTTTAAGCTGGTAATTAGAAATTTTCCAAAAAAGTGTTATATATTAAATACATTAAAACAATATCACCTTAGAACAAAAAAAAAATTGTACCTATTTGTTAAACGATGAGCTAAAGTTGCTTAAACAAAAAACAAAACAATTACTTCACACGAATTTGTATATTCTTTTTTTTACTATATTAAACGATTGTAGGTTAAACTGAAATTATACGAATAGAGTTTGAACAAATGAAACAAACTTTATGTTGAATTATTATTTATTCAACAGAAGGGGCCCATCTAGGTTGCAAGCATAAGTGTACAAACATAATACCGGTACAGTTTTATTTTTCTTTAATAATAAATATAAAGTGCAATACAAAGCGTCCAATTATTTCGAAAAATATATATGACTTATATTTTATTTCAAAGTACAGCAAAGCAACAAATGGGTACACGTCAAAAACATTTGCAAGTATTTCACACACAGCCGAGACAGTCAACTTAATCTCTCTCAGCCCCCCCCCCAAAAAAAAAACTACATTGGACTAACGGAAAGACTATAGTTTTAAGAAATATAATTACAATTCAGATCATACTATTGTAGGAGGTTAGAAAATATGAATGTTAGCACAAGCACCGAAAATGTTTGGCACAAAACGTCTGTTCTATTATTTAATCAGGTACGCATTGTACTGATTTAAAATATTTACGCCTTAAAAAAAAAAAAAAACACTGTCTTACGGTTAAACCGAATACAACTTGTGTGGGATGCCTTAAACGAAAAACTTTTACTATGCCACCAAAAACCAAAGTTCAAAGTTGGTCGTTTAATGGTTTGATTGATTTTTTTTTATTCATTTAACTTAATTTTTTTTTAACATATTTTCACTTGAATATGACTTAAGTGCTGAATCGAAGCTTAACGGATATGTCCATAAGGGTGTTCTCGGTTGAAATAAAATAAAGGGGTCAAAAATAACGAACAACGGCAAATGGCTTAAATCACTATGGTGATGGCTATCAAAATAAACATAATGTAATGTATTTTCAACTTTGGGTCGGTGGTCGTAAAACCGAATATATACATAGTATTTTTTTCTCATTTAGGACGTTTTAATACACCGTTAAATTATGTTCAGACCGTTCGACTAGCTGTCTAATTCGGATTTCAGTTTAATATAGACCCATTTAAGCGCAAACCCTAAGGGGCGTTAAGTGTAGCTATTCGATTGAAACAATATATATATATATATATATATGTATAATACTATTATAATTACCACATATTATCCTTGGCGACGACGATACACCGCGCTTTAGACAGTGCGGCTATACACAATAGTCACTTAGAGGCGTTTTTCAAATATTTTTTTTTTTGTCAATAATTAGCAGTTTTTCTTACGACCGGCCCCACCAAGACGAATCAAGCTGTTAGTCACGCCACGTCGGCCAAATAATGATAATAATTGAAGCACTGTTTGGCGTTTGGCCCCGGTGTTAAGTTTACCCTGACGACGGCCTGCCTTTGTCCCGTTTAACAAAATACCTCTCACCAGTGTTGGGAAAAGATAACTATAAAGTTATCTAGATAAGATAACGGATAATTGAGTAGTATATCATCTGGATAAGATATTAAATTATTCATTTAACATTTATTTAGCTAAAAGATAAATTTAAATACAATTTTATCTAGATGAAAAATAGATAAATTAAATTTTAACCTTCATAAAATGTTATACGAAAATGTATGAGTGAAACAAAGTATTTTCACAGATTACAGAATAATTTAATAACCGATAAGATGTAGGTACTAAGAAATGGACAGTTACGTCAAAGAGCAAATTTTCCTTATATTCGATTTAGTGATTTATGGCTACTCTGTTCATTTGTCATTTATTATTTTCATGTACTCTATGTCATCTTTTATGTAGGCAACAGTAATAGTATAAATAGGTATAAAAAGTAAATACGAGTTTATCAAACTCGATAATCGGTGACGGGACATTTCATTATCGGTTGAAACTATTTATAAGCATATTGTTCTTTTTTGAGGCTTAACTATCGTTTTGGCCACATACGGTCTACGGACTACGGAGAGCCCACATTATGTTTAAAATGTTTATTACAAGGTTTTGTTTTTTTATTTTGATTGAAAATACAAATAACTTTTTGGAAACAGCTCATTGTTTATTGGACTTGTATTACTATTTACTATTTTACTTTTATAGTATCTTTACCCTATATGTAGTTACTGATACAGGACTCGGCTGACATGTATATATATTTGTAAAATATAATTTATAACCATTCTGCTCAAATAAACACCTGCACTTTCGACCATTTTTTTTGTTGGGATTTTGGTCAATGTTAATCTTGAAATTATTATCGTAAAAATTCTTATAAACACGTTTTATATAGCTCTAGTAATTATTTCGGGAGTACTGGGAAAAAAATGATCAACATTAAACAAAAACTGAGCACTGTAGTCGAGAACTACGAATATAAATAATAAATTATACGATAATACATATATAACTCTTATCTACTTCGACTTATTAAAAATAGGTAAAAAACGTTTTGTATAATCGACTAAATACATTGGATTACATAAAATATTGGACTTGTCTAACAAGCCAACCCCAATGTATTAATAATATATTCTTATATCACTAATCACTATTCATTAGGACCTAGGTATATTAATATTTTTAAGCTAGGACTACATTATGCGTTTCGTCGGATCCCGAAACCTGTTTTTGTAAAACCCACGAATAAATAACTTAAAAAATAGTTACAATTTCTATCTAGATTAATTACCTTAGATAACCGATTTGTTTATCTAAATAAGATAATAAGATGATTTACTTTTTTTTATCTAGATAATATGTTAGTTAAAATTTTTTATCTAGATAATTTATCTAGATAAAATTATCTAGATAATTCCCAACACTGCTGACGACGGCCTGCCTTTGTCCCGTTTAACAAAATACCTCTCACGCACTTAACCGCGTCTCTTACCAACAACACAAGGGCCCCCTTTTATTATAATACAATAACGGTGGCAATTGAACGCCATTAAACAGTCTTAACGGACGTTTGCACACACGGCCGTGTATGTGCAATTATATTTTTGATTTTCTACAATATACTGTCACTTGCTGCGACCGGCCTTACTTAGTACGCCTAGTAGTGCGAGTACCCTATTTAAATCCGGACATTGTTGGCCTTTTGAGTATAGTGTACCTGTATCATAATATGACCTATGTGTGTATGTTTTACTTCTGAGATTTGTTCACATCAGTGATAACCGCACAGTAAACGCAAGACGTTTGGTCAAATTTGAGAAGAGTAATGTGAACTCACCTTGCCTCGACCTGCTAGAGCCACACGCTGGCCGGTAGAGTTTCTAAGTTTGACTTTAATTGGAAAAATACTTGTTAATTTTTATAAGTTAGTTGAATCGCGTGTAAGTAATTGTGGCTCGAAGAAAAAAAGAAAACGATTTGTGTGATTTTCAGTTAAAGCTAGAAATGTAAAAGCAAAATGATGTTTTTAGGCTTTGTTAAATATAAATCGAGTAAACAAATCTAGTAAATATGTTAATAAATTGAGTAAATGAGTGAAAAAAAATCGAGTAAACGAATAAAGCGTGACGCAAAAAATGTTTTTGACCCTTTAGCCTAAAAAACATTTATCATGTTAGTATTTATCAATAAGTGTACACGAGACGTTATTCGATCATGCCACCTTGTTGTTACGAAGTATATAATTTAATTAAAAAAAACAAATATTTATTTGGTGTGACCTTTATCAAATTTTGTCGGTCTTTCTAAAGAGTGAGTACCTTTCGAGTATACGATTTCCGATCTATTTGAAGAAATCAGTTCAAGATCAGTTGATCAAGACACCGTTAAAAAAAAAAAAGAAAACCACATCAATATGCGAAAACAATACCTTCTCACAGCCAAGCGTCGAGACTTGCAAAACAAAATCACACGCATGCGAGTAACTAATAAGAAAACAAACAAAACTTTTTAACAATTATAGATATTATATTATGTTGCATAAGTAGTCGGAAAAAAACTATCAAAAAAAAAAAAAAATATATATATATATATTTTTTTTTTTTTGAAACAAATAATTTTCATTCTATGGACATTTTTTTTTTGTATTTTTTTTTTTTTTTTTGTTACCTCGAACGAGCGATCTAAACGTGTGCGTAGGCCGACGGTGCAGAATGGTGATCGAGAGATTGAGCGAGTGAGCAGACGACTGTTAATAGTATCGCGCGTGTGTGCCGATGATAAGCGGCGTCGTAGTACTACGAGCGTCTGGCGCTCGGACGCTGGCGTTTGCGGGGCACCCTTGTCGTCAAGGCGACGCCTGGGCGTCTGTGCTGGCGCGGTGGCCGATACGACCTTGGCCGGGATTGATTGCGACCCAGCATCCTCCTGACGGCGGCGGCGGCGGCCGTCCGTCCCTTTGCGCGGGACTCTCGCTTGCCGCGCCTCTTCCCATCCGACCCATCCGTCCTCCGGCCGTTACGCCGGAAAGAACAAAGGACGACAGCGGTCGTTCGATCCACGCGCTGGCGGCTCGTTACGCGCAATCGATCACGTGTAAAACACACACCTGAGACCGCGCGCCCGACCGCGAAGCCTAGCCTAAATCCAGAGAGCCTTTGTACAGGGTAAAACTCGAAGTCGGCGCCGTTCGAATGCCAACAGTTAGACTTACGGTGAATGTCCATCAATACCTTTATTGAGTTACCCGTCGACTTTCAAAAAAAAAAAGACTACAGGAATCTGGAGATGTCCAAAAATGTTGTAAAGCCAATTTTCTAAAATTTCCAACGGTTTTCATGTCGGAAAAAAATGGCTATTATGCCTACTACAGTTTTGGGTTGCAGATTACTTTTATAATATTTTAACCCATCGAGTCGTGAAGCGGTTGACGCGGTCTGTTTTAAGATTTGTAGATGCGCACGACTTTAAGATAACGACCAGCCGATCCGGGGCAGTAAAAATTATTTCCCAGCATAAAGCAATAGCGACAGAAGCGAATCCCGATAGAGAGCTTTTGTGGAGTTTAGTAAAATTTAAACCTGGTTGTTCTTAAAAGTATTCGCACGTTTTAAAAGTGCTCTTACAGGGAACTAAGTGTTTTTTGCTTTAGCCGACGTCGACCTGTTGATCGTCAATAGGACTTTCTATCCTTTCCTATCGCGTGTGCTATTGTCAATAGGGGATGACCTACCCGCCGAGTCCTTGCCCACGGGCTCGATCGATTTTCCCATTGTCTGGGTCATTTGAAAATTCCATTGAAACCCTCCTCTCCGTTTAAATTACACAATCGACAGCAAACGTATTATCGAATCCCGTTCATTACAATAATACCAGCTGTTATGTAGTGTTATTGTACTGAACGGGATTTATCGACTGTAATATTAGTATTAGCGTGTTCGTGACTGAATACATTATTGTGCTCGTTGACATTAGTATATTACGTACAACATCTAAAATCTATAAGCTATTAGACGAAAAAACAAACATTTTTTTTTGTTTCATTCATTGGCGGCTGATTAAAGATAAAAAATCGTTTAACCCCACGGGTACGGCGTGTTACTGTCAAAAGTTCCCTTCTCAGTCGTAGCGTCCTTAAAGAAGTCAATACATATTATTATTGTAGCTAACAATTTGACATGTATAATTATTATAAAATAGCAACTATATAGCCACTGTACAGACGTGTTATGGCAACAAATGAAATGGTTTATAGTACTGCCATTGGCGAGAATATCCGGTAAAAAAGATTCGATGACTGTTTGGTGGAATGAACTTTTTAAGTAGGTGGGTACGTTCTCGAACTACTCGAAAGTGTCTTATTCAAATACAGCGGACCGTGACGTTTCTTGTACATTGAGTGAGTGCTTTGTAAACGTACCCGGTACCGGTATTGAAAAATTAGTATTTTATTTGTCAGACAATAAAGTGCAAAAGCGTGTATAATACAGTTACAAAAAATAAATAAATAAATAAAGATATCAACAGATTTACGGCCAACATAAGTCAAATGCGTTAAATCCAAGGCACACGCTGAGATAAAATCGATAATTCTGAGTTTCGAAAAAAATAAAAGTGAAAAACAACGGCCAATAAAAAGGCTGTCTGTACAAACAACGAAATGGTAAATATATATTTACCAATTCAAAAACCGATAACTACCAAAAAAAAAAACACATGAAATAAGTACAATTGAATGTTTTTCATATATATTATAAAGACAATGAATAACATTATATCAGCCGTAGGCTAAAAAAAAAATATCTTTTATTAATTTTTAACTCAAAACAATGCACGGTTATTGTCCTTATGTTGTACTTTTGTTAAAGCTCAGCTTCGACTAACTCAAATCAATCAATATAATATAACGACCAACCCCTGACAAATAGTTGGTTATTAAATAGTGCTAAAAAAAAAACAAAAATACTCTCTTCAGCTTTTTTACCGGTATGTATATTATGCTGTTTGCCGGAAAGTTTGCGGGCTGTTTGCCCGATTGAATGTGAATTTGTTTTATTAAATTCCATTTTGTGAACCCATACAATTTTTCATTAAATTTCACTGTAATCGACAAAGGCGTGGAATTTATATTCAAAAGCCAGAATTTTATTAATCAAATAGAAATTAATTTTTTTTAGCTTCCACGTGGAACTCTGAAAGGGTGTTGTTTTTTTTTTGTTCTTTCTTTCATAACATTTTAAATTGCAAGTAATTTTGGCCAAGAGGTTGGGCGGCTCATTCAAACAATATATTTAAATCAGTAACATAAACAATGCATGATATGATTTAATGCGAATATCAGCTGTTGTCAATTTGTATTACTGAAATACTTGACCTCATACATAGTAGAAAATCCAACATAAAGCCAAAACGATTTTTTTTATTAGCAATTTAATATTTTTCCTAAATAAAAAAAAAAATTGTTAACGACACATTTGTGTATACTTTATGATCATATTTTATTCTAGGTGTATTGTAATATTTTCAAGTTTTTAGATCTCAACTCTATAACGCGCATAAAAAAATCTTATTAAAATGTCTTTACTAGATACTAGCTTTAGTAGAAAGTTTAAATTGTTTTTTTTTTTGTAGCTTACACAAAAAGTTTACACCTATATTAATTTACAATTCATTTTGTTTTAAATTTATCGATGCTACTTACAATAAGCTTGGCTAATTTAGTCTGAAGTTCTTTAACGTTTTCGGCGTTGTTTAACAAGTTATTTTTGACATTGATTTCGGCGGCCATTTCTTCGTTGTTGAATAAAAACCTAGTTAAAAATAATTAAAAGTACATACATTCAAATAATTACTTCTATAAAAAATTGTTCTCTAGAAATAAAGAAACAATTTTTGGGAGTTTTTCAGTTAAGGTTCAGAAGTTGCAGGTTAGTTGAAAACTTAACTAATAAGACATTGGTAACTTCTGTAAATAATATTTTGCTCAAACTACTTAACATTTTTTACAACTATTTAATATGTTATAATCCCTCTCTATAATTTTCTACAACTTTCAAGAGACGACTACTTAAAACGATTTTATAACGTTTAACTGTGTTTTGCTTAAGTTGTCTATGTGAACACAAATTTTCGGATAAATTATTGACTTGTTTATTATAATTAATATATCTGGTTTTAAAAACAATATGGTAAAGTACTTATATTGTTTCCATAGCAATATGCTAAATAAGGGGCATACTATCCATATAGCATTTAAGTTAAAATAGGCCATATAAAGTTTAATAGATTTGAAATGCAAATTAATAAATTAATAACGACAATAGTCGCAGTGGCTATTAAAAAATTGAACAATCGTTCAATTATGTCTTATCAATAACAATTTGTTATACTTTTATTTTTTTAAAAAAAGTAGTATAATAAGAATACTTGTGGGGATAATTTAAAACCGTGTACAGGAAAATATATTATTATAGTGTTTCATACATAATATTGCTACGTTTATGAAGTTTTTTGTCGATAGAATAGTATGTACAATCATATTGCAAGCGTTATTGAAACCAATAAATGAGGACAAATAATCTGAACTTGAAATGTACATGTGGTACCATGTTAAAAAGAAAACGGCTATGCAAATAAAATAACATAGGCAGCCATCAATGTACGTTTACATTTTACCGTTTCGTTCGACGTTAAGCCCGTCCAAAATTTGCAAGTGAAAATTACTTAAGAAAGTTTTACAAGCTGACTGAATGTTTTGCTTATAAACTCTGGCATTTTGATCATTTATTTTAAGTAATACCTACTGACCAGCTTGCAACCGAAATAGTAAGTAAATTTGTATATACACATTGTTAAGTTTTACTAATTAAAATTATGAATAAATGTTTAACCGGTAAGTCAGTTTTATTGAAAAACTGAAATTGTACCAATAATCGGCATCTACTGTTTATGCTCTTTTATTGAGTCAAACGTATAAGAAAAAAATGTAGGTGAAATAAATTTTTTGTAAAAATGTTTTTGAAATAAATTCGAATTGTTTCTAAACTCGTGTAGACTATTTTTTAAATACGGCACACACAGATACACGGGTACACTTTTATCAAAATTCTGTTTTGCACTTATGATCTTAAAATTAGACTAAAAGTAGATTTGGCAAATATTTTCTCACAAAATCTGTAATTTAAAATTTTGTTTTATAATCATATAATATAAAAAGTAAAAATCATCAAACGTTTAAAATAAAATGGTAACGTAACTATATACACCTAAACTTCGTAAGGTTATTTTTTTAATGGATACAAATATATTATCTTTTTAGTCTTGTCAAGTAGAAAACTTGCAATTGTATAAAACAAAAATAATAAAAATATTGTTAAAATGATAAACTACATTTGATATTTTTGTATACATAAAAAAAACATAATTTTAAAACCAATGACTTCTCGTCAGAGCTAAAATTGTTTAAAGAAATAAAGTATAAGTGTAAGAAAGGTTCAAAACCTGAAATAAAAAACGTATGTTACAGAGGACTATTTGAACTATTTTAATTAAGAACTAAGTCCAAATCAAATAGGAGACTATTGCTAACAAACAGAATACAAATTCAGCTCAGCTTAGCAGATAATGTATACATATTAATAGTTAATTGTTATTTTTGCAGATAAAAATGAAATTTTTATATATTTTACTATCATTTGGTTCCTTGGTGAATGTTTTGGTAGCTTTAGGTGATTATTTAGATTTTACAGTAGAAATGAAAAAAAAAACTCAATATTTAACTTTTTTTACAGATGAATATTCAAAGCAGGTTATTACAACAAGTCAGTAAGCGGTTTTTTTTTAAATAAAAAATGATTTTTTTATTTATACTATAATTATGTATATATTTTTTTACAGCCCAACAGATGTCTGAAACAAAAAGTAAAATATACTTAATATATTTAAATAGTAACATATTATAATATTTTTGACATTATGTATATCTGAAATCAGAGATGAGAAAATAACATTTTAAATTACAAATTTTTGTTTTTATAATCTGTTTAAATTAAAAACGAATGAGGTGTAAATTACCAAGGTTACACACATAGGCAATTTATTTATGTAAATAACTTAATTTATATCAATGTACTTCAATAGAAGTAGTTTCTATAGTTCAATTAGAACACACTATGGGCAGTGATTATTTAACCTGACAAGAAGATAAATGTTAAGTGAAATGGTAACCGCTTGGAGCATGGTTTACCCTTACTCCATAGGCTTTTATATAAATTATAATTTTTTTTTTTTACTAACCACAAGTATTGCTTAAGTACTTTCTAGATTTATTTTATAGCTAAACCCATTATTTCTTTTTATTCTAGCTACTTTGCCGTATTTAATTCAAGACTTTGTTCACTCTGGATTATTTACGATTGGTAATCATATTAATTATATAGGTAGTAAATAAAATAATAACAATGATAGAGCGTGCTTTATGTAGATGCATAGCTTTATGTGATTTATCTATTATGTAGATGAATATATATGATATAAATTGCAATGAATATTATTATTAAACATTTATCAGTGATGTAAATCTTAAATTTTACTCTAAATTCTGAATGGAATCTAAAAAAATAAATCTAATGTCAATAAATGATACATTCATTTCGTGTTATTTTCAGTGGAATTAGGACTAATATTCGCAGTACCGGGTAATAATTTTCTTAACATATTATCATAGAATTATTTCTACATAGTTGTTTGGTGTTCATTAAGTACGAAATGTTTTTAATTTTAATTTCAGATGCCGAAGACAACGACGTGAAAGATTACATAAAGCAACGTAAGTAGTAAATAATTCTATAATATATCGAGAACAATCATAGATCTATACATTACCTATGATTTCTGTCATACTGAATGACGAACATTAAAATGTATTTTGTTTAAACTTTAGAGATAAGATAGACTACCAAGATGTATAGAAATGTTTCTATTTTAATTTCAGAAGACGAAAACAGTCACATAGAAGACTACGTACGTTCAAGTAAGCACAGAGCATATAGTAAATATTTAGTAGTGAATTATTATATTGTGAATAATCATCAGAGTTGCAATATATTGATTTCTATCACAACAAACGATGTACATAAAAATGTATTTTGTTTTAAATTTCAGAAAAGATATACTACCAGAGAGTTGTGCAAATAAACATATTGGAGCGAACAAGTAACAGTTCCAACTTCTAAATAAAAAATATATATGTTTTTTACTTAACCTTATTTGCTATTCCATTTATTTCGGTTACAGATATCCCTGCACCTCAGATAGACGAAGGTAACAATAAAAATTTATGAATTTGTACAAGTTCAACGAGAACTAATACCTTGAGTTAGGCCTCCTTCTACAAACGTGTCCAGGATCAGAACTTGGTCACAGCAGCTGCGCTTTAGTTTAAAACCTGCTTTCTCAATTGGGATTCGATCATTGCTGGATGGACAATATGCGGTTGGCAACGAGCCCCGCCAAGGAGTTTAGTCTAAAGGCTAAAGGGTCGTTTTCAGGTGTTCTTAATACGGCTAATATGGGCCTGGTTATTTTTCAAGATACCCGGAGAGCTCCCGGTTGCTAGAGTTTTGTTTTATAGCTTTTAGAGTGTCATTACTACGCTCAAAAAAGGAAAATAAAAAAAAAGTTTCCAGGCAAAAGGGATTAAGTAAAACGGTTAACGTTTTAAAATTTTGGCTAAATCAAGTGCCTTTTAGATATTAACATTTAAAGTTTTTTTTTAAAAATGTAACGCAACTCTTTGGCAAGCAACTAATTGTTTAATTATTTATTTATTTCTTAGACAAATTTAGAGACGCTAATCTAAGAGCTCTTGGAGACGAAAGAAGAAAGATAACTTTAGAAGCTATACGATTGTTAATCCTCGACGTAATAAGTAAGTATTCAGATAATTTTTTTTTTACCTTTTTATACTTATATATAATATAATTACATCTAACATGTTAGATGTAATTTATTTTAACTGTACTAGTTTTGTTAACTTTAAAAACAAATGACTTCCTCGATGATTGTATTTAAATAATAATCATTATACAAAAAATAACAATAATATTAATTTACAGACAATCATTATTATCTCTGTAACACACAATTTAGTTTTTTCATTTTAACAACAGAACTATAGAGCTCAGATACTATTTGATTAGACTCTGTTCTTAACTTACATTCAATAGGAACTTTATGAAAGATAGTTCTTATTATATGAATGTCTTGTTTTTGTTTTGCTTGTTGGACTCTTTTGGTTTTAATTTTAATTAATTTTAAATCATTTTATTAACTTAACCTAATTACCTATTGTGTCACAATTCGAGTAAAAGTTTGTACTTACATTTAGTCATCACCGACAAATGGGTCCCTTCTTATTATACAAAATCAATCACAAAGTTACATTAAACAAGGTAGAACTTCAATTACATACTCGTGTTTTTTTTTTTTAAAAGTTTATAATAAAATTAACTATGAAACCAACTACGGGTTATTATATACAATATGATGTTCGGCTTTCCCATTAAAAAAAACATTTTTTTACTGAGAGAAGAGTGTCTGTAAATTGCACTATTTGTCTTTCACTTTAATATGCTCTTGTAGGCGTGTCTTGCAAATGAAGAAAAGTGCTATCAATAAGCTAAATTTGATTATTATTATTTTTTTTTTTTAGATGGAAAAAATAGAAATTTTAGAAAATTTTCCGACATGTGTTGTTTATTAGGGGTGTTCAGAAGTATTAAAGAGCCAACTTCATTTATAGTAAATACCAAGTTGAATGCAACGGGATTGTGTTGCCTAGTAGATAAAAACGAAAACGTTATCAAATACTATACAGTCTTAGGTAGGATTTGGGAGGTTACAGGCTTTCTAAACAGTACTTTACTCTCCGATCAAATAAAACCAGAAGCACAACCAGAAGTACAACCTGAAATACAACCACCAACACAATAACTTGGGCCAGGAATTATGAGGACAACTTTTTTTTTTTAAAGTAATAATATTATTACTATATTTTTGTATATCTTCTTATAAAAAAAGTTGTCAATAAATTTGAATGTATATAAAAATAAACAGTTTCAATCACGCTTAAGAAAACATTTGTTGCTTGTGTAATGTTATGATGAATATTTAATAAACACTATAAATATAATAATAGTCAGTATTAATATTGTATAGAATTTAAAACCCAGGATACCTACAGCTATGGTTTCACACAAAAAAAGATAATATTTTAATTTATATTTTCTCAAGATGTTTACTTGATACGGTTAGGTTCTTCCCCCTTTTAATTTTGAAAACATGATACCATGGTAAGTATACCGGTCACAACAGGCTTACGCATACTTTGTGCAAGTATATTATAATGTATGAGAACTTCCAAGAACAGTGCTACGACGAATGGTTTAAAATGTAAGTCCAATATTTGTATGGTCTATAATCTATATTGCCTTCACTAGATTATGACAAGAGCATTTATAATTAAAAGTCAATTATTGAGTATTAAAGTTGAAACTATGTGATAATTCTAAATAGTTTACTAACAAATATAATAAATACAAAAGGTTACTACACCTCATGCTTGTCCAAATATTTTTTTGAACCGTGGCCATTTTCCCGCCATACGTGACATTGTTATCATAACGTTGCCTCTTATCACTTTTATTTTATCACAACAAATCCAAAACGTTAAGAAAATAAATACCTAAAACGTAAAAACTTTAATATTAAAAAACGAATAAGTAAGTAATTCGTAAATTAGTAATTATGTTAACATAGAAATGACATTGTTTAATTATAATTTGTTATCAAACTGACAATGAGATACAGAAATAAGAATGATTAATGTCGGGTTTGTACAATGTGCCATCAGAGTTTGTCGTTTAAGTTTTACAAACATATCGATTCAACACTTGTAAGTAGTCGTTAAAAATGAATATTAAAAAGACAAGAAGTATAGCTAGTTTCTATATAATACCGTAATTTATGCTTGCATTACAGTTCGTCTAAAACACATTGTAGAACACATTATGAAGTATTAAATCTCAAGCCGGGATGCACCAAAAAAGAAATACGCGATTCGTTCATCAAAATGTCAAAACAGGTATATTATTATTTTTAATATATATATTACATTACATATACATTGATCTATGAGATTGAAAGATAAATTCCGTTTTAGAACCATCCTGATATTCACGGTGCGTCATATAACGACCAATTTGTTCGCATCAATGAAGCGTACAATGTATTAATAAACGAAGACAAGCAGCGGCTGTATAATGAAACATTAGTAAATTATAATAGCAGCCAGACAATTTATAGTCGTTATCCACAACGTCAAACGAGGTTGGTTGTTGGAAATTGATAGGTTGAGGTTGGCGTGTAGTAAAATGTTTAAGATTCTTATGGAATTAGAATCGAAATTTCAAAAGGTGTAGACGAATGTAACTTCTTTCATTACAAAGGGCAAACCCAATATGATATTGTGATCGTTTTTTTCTAAGGTTCTTTTATCAATGACTTACAATTTCCGACCTTGCTCAAATTTAATTTTAATTTTTTAAACTCTATAAGTTATTAGCTAGCATATTTGTATCAAAGACATCTACTTTCTAGTGGGTCTCTTCACTGTATCGACTCAGTGGATGCCCGGTTAATATTTAAAATACACACTATTCTCTTTTAAATGTTGATTGATGCTTCGTCTATAAGTACATTTAATAGTATTAAGCATTTCTCGATGATATGTTTTTCAGCGTAACATGGAAGGAACATTACAATAACCCGGCTAACCATTGGCTGGCATCAAACTTCACTATCGCTGGGGTTTGCTTAGCGGTATTGGTGATAGGATCGATTATCCGTTATTATGGCGCAAAGTGAGTGCTTTCCTAACTTATTTTGAACGTTAAATGTCATATACAATATTGTAGTCGCGTAAAACTAAAAAAAAAAAAAAAATTTTATTTGTCTCTTCAGGAAATCCTCTGCAATAAGAAGTCAATTTTTGGAGGAATCTGACCAGCTGTTGTTATTTTTAGAAGAACAGAAATTAATGAAGAGCGAAAAATCAAAAAACGAGCTTATAGAAATATTCGAAAAAAATATAGCAAACGATTATAAACCCACTATAGAAAAGTAAAAATATATACTGTTAACGTATTGTGAGATTTTTCAATGAGTTACCAACAACAATAAAAATTATTATCAAAAAAAAAAAGTGCAAAAAACCGTCAGACTGTGTTAACAATTTTTTAAACAATTAGTAAGCAAGACCTTATGCAATGACAGAATTGAAACTAGAAATTCTGGTTTCTTCGTTACAACCTCGTTGTGTTAAAAAACTCGACTATGTAGAATGTGTGAACAGTACTTAATTAACCAAATAGAAATTTCAATTTCATTGAAAATTGGTTGTGATGACGATAAAATATCTTTAAATAAGAAAACCGACAATCAATGAATGGGTAAAGGTAGCTTCCGGTTTTAAATTAAAGAAATATTGATATTGAAAACAAAATTTTCAATTACCAATCGGGTAGCATACTAAATAATATGTTATTTTTAATAAATTTTATTTTTGATAAGAAAACAATTTCTATCATACATTTGGCAGAGTTAACTGAAAACATGAAGTTAGTTTTACTGTGATTTATAATTTACGGTGACAATGTCATTTTACGCAGTACACAAAATTATGTTAGTAAATAATTTTTAATAGTACTAGTTTACAATAAGTATTGACAATTTAAGATGTATTCGAATTCTGAATAAAATTAGTTTATATAATTTTACATTGCCTTTTTCGCAAGTCTAATTGGAAACAGACAATTTAGATTTTCTAAAAAAAGTTCTTTGTTTTTAATTATTGTATAGTTTGTATTTTAGTATGTGTTAAACATACTAAAATACAAACTATACAATAATTCTATTATACTCTACTTTTTATATTATAGTTCAAATACCAAAAGTATATTGCTCATCTCTGTTTTTTTTATAGGTGGATTTAATGTTTTTAAATTAGGACATACTGTCATAGTATGTACTTATTACTTTATACAAATGTCTAACACTGTATTATAACTACTTATTTTAACTTTTAAGGCTACCTAATAGGTAATAAACACTTAAGGTGAGACATCAAATGATTTGTTATTGATATTAAATATTGATTTATAATATTGTTGTGTCGTTATTTATTTTTACTTTAAATTTTTTTATAACCGTTACTATGCATTATATATATATATATTTTTTTTTATTATTCAAAAGCCTCGACTGCAGAGTCATTGGTGTACAATTTTGGTAAACATATGTTACAGTATAATAGGGAGAATTACAAATAAATTAAGTATACAATTGTTTAGATAAGAGAGAGAAGTTTATATATTTTAAGTCAATATGAATGATAAATGTTTTTTTTTTGAGATTTGTACAATATTATTAGGCGCTGATTTTATGTAAACGTTTTTTTGTCTTAGGTTTTGAAGTGGTGCTTTGGTTTTAAAAAAAATGTCTCAATAGTTGTAGTAATCAACTTTAGACTTGTTTTGTTATTTATGTATCGTCATGACAGACGGTAGTCGAAAGACAACTTGAACATGCAACTTTTCAATCCGAATTGTATTGTATTGTTTTTTTTTTTTAACTAATAAAAATATACTGTTATTCTACTATAAGTGTCTGCCTACCTTTTAAATATGTCGAAGAAGTATGAATATGATTGTTTACCTTGTTTTAGTATTTCGTTTTATTTTTTTTATATAAAACGTCAAAAATAAATTAAAAAAAAAAAAAAAACTTTTTTAAATTTATTTCTTAATAGTTTTCTGATTTACATTAATACACACGCGACTTAAAACACTTTATACATTTATTGTTTCGAAATATAATAAATCAAATTTAACTTAACGTAGAATACAACAGTAAAAACGAGCTTTAGCCACTGCTATTGTCGAAGTCTCGTGGGCAACTATATGGGTAGTCTTTCTAGACATTACATATATATATATATAGGG
This sequence comes from Adelges cooleyi, assembly GCF_023614345.1. Taxonomy (NCBI): domain Eukaryota; kingdom Metazoa; phylum Arthropoda; class Insecta; order Hemiptera; family Adelgidae; genus Adelges; species Adelges cooleyi. The sequence continues at coordinate 14,233,612 of NW_026096053.1, read as the reverse complement.
TATTTACAAGGTGGTTTTGGTGCCGTGTGACGTTGTACGTTCCCTTGGCGTACCGGTCGTGGGGGACAAACGTCCAAAGCTAAAATAGAAGTAATTGTCAACAACATTGGTGTAATTATTATGGTATTATTGTCAAAGTTTAATGGCAATCGATTTGTGGTAATTATTGTGGGTTTGTCGACGATAATAGATTTGTCGCCGAACCGCATGATGAGTAGACCCTCTCCGTTTGAATTCTAATGGATATTCTATCGTTACAGCGTTTCGGTTTTTATGACCATGCAAGGATGCAACGCTGTTGGGACGTTACACGCAAACGTAGAGCCAATAAAAACAGTTGAACACCAGAAAAGTCACCGGGAAAGCGACGCGACTTCGCCGGTCTATCCATTGGGCTATCTCTTGCGGTGTCATCGTGAACAGTCCTCCGCCCACGTTTCTGTTTTCATTCATGTTGGGCACTCGAATCGTGACGTCTTCCAAAGGCTGCGGGTCAGTACAGACAATCGATTCGTTCGAGTCTGCGACGGACAGCATACTTCTGGTTCTCCTCTGCGAAATAAATGAAAAAAAAAAAATAATAAAAACCACGATATAGCTGTCGTTACCGCTGTTTTTAATTGGAATTAAATCGTTTATGTTTAGGCGATTTTCTAGTGTTCTGTAACGCAAGAACTTCATCCGATTCGTTCCGGTAATGTCTGGCCGAAAACCCCATTTGTGTGTGTGTGTGTGTGTGTGTGTGTGGAAAAGGCCAAGAAGAAGAAGACGATAACCACCTGGAATATAGTCCAATGGGGTAAGCGCGCAGTCTGTTTAGAAACTATGTGGGTGTTAGTAAAACAATTGACCGTCCCCTAAAATTTCAATTTCAATCGGTCATGGCAAATGAATTCACACTAATCGACTTATACAAAAACTGCATGGCGACTTTCCTGGGAATATTCTCTTGCTTTTCAAACAGTCCCCAGCACTAGGGCCTATATTTTAGAAATTATCGCCATTATAGTGTGTTTACTGAATAGTGTTTTACTGACAAAATTTTGATTACTCGGGATGGTCTGATTCAGTGATGCGCAGTAGTTTTATAACAGCACATGCAAGAAACTGAAATTTTTAAATTAAAATCGGCTTCCTACATGACAAGAACTCAAATCTCTTTACAGAATTGAAATTCGACCACCTTATGTAGTGGAAAATTTGTCTGGCTTTTTGGTGTAAAATAAACCAAACCTACGGTTGCTCTTCTACTTCCTTTGCTGTGTCCGTTCACGCCCAAGTTAGATCCGAATTTGTCGATTCCGCTATCGACGGACGACGATTTCCGTTGCATCTGAGGAGTCAAAGTCGATTTCAAAATATGTTTGCTGTTGACTTTTTTCAATTCCACGTTCTTCCTAGCGCCAAATCAAAATACTGTACGTTAACATCCACAATATATATTGCCACACAATACAAGGAAAAAAACAATTATAACTTTTCAGCCGGGTCGACATTGGTTTAGTGGATTGCCACATGTATTTTATCGAACATGAAAGTAAAAAAAAAGGAATTGCTTTTGATATTTTGCTTACTTTCGCCGCCAGATCGTGTTGACAAACGCAAACTCCACCAGAGAGCCGAATATGAACATGGTGCACACGATGAACCATATCTCGGTGGCTTTGATGTAGGACACCTTTGGCAGCGAACTGCCCGTGTTCCTGGACAGAGTGATGAACGTCAACATCGTGCTGGTTCCTGTGGGTGACACGATGGAGATAAAAACAAAAATTACAGTCTATTCTCATAGGTATACTTTGGTAAAGGGTGTCGTCTCACCTAGAGTAGTGCGACCGGGGACTGCGTTCGGGTCCAACCAAAACGACACCCAAGACACGACTACCAGCAAGATGCTCGGCACGTAGTAGTCCATTATGTAATGGCCGACTTCGCGTTCCAGCTCAAAGTACACTCTCAACTGGCTGTAGTTGCCGGCTTGAATGGTACAAAAAATACAACAATAAACCATTGTAATCGAATGTGATTAAAAAAAAGGTACTGTAATGGGCCAAAAATGTAAAAAAAGCCACCCAATTTCCAGGTTGCCACGCGTGAGTGAATCGACAGTGAAAGGGTAATGGAAATATTTTCATTATATCGTTACTCATGACAGACAGACGATCAACCCTAATCGATCCACTCTCTAACAGCTATGCCCTGATCCCACTGTACTGGATTTTTAAAAATTTTTTATTAGTCTGTACCGAATTTCCCGTAGTAGTGCACGTGCTCGATGGCAATTGACGAATATTCCGAATCGTTGCCGCTGCTTTCCTCGCTCGAACTCGGCATCAGCGCGTACTCGCTGACCGTGGCGTTCGTCCAAATCGACACCAAGTTGTATTCGGTCATTCGCAAGTTGCTGTTGACCACGGCCGGCGAGACGTGCTCCCACAGCAGTTCCAAGTGAGTGTTGTTGTACGACCCTGGAGACAAGACACGAGACAATAGCGATACGATCAGCTATATCAGATAACTAATCGGAAACCCATCCACCGGGGACAGCGCGCGCGCTACTCACAACTCTCCAGTATCAGGGGACAGGTCTGCTCGTCGAACGGGAACTTTTGCAAGTTCATCATGCACAGCAGTGACACTTTCAACCTGCAACCACAACGTCCGCCGTCGTTATCGTATACGTCCTGACAAAACTCCCTGGGTTAAACGCCACAATTCAAACGGTGTATATGATAATCTGCTATATATCTATACCTGGCCGAATACAAAACCGTGCCGTCCGGTTGCACCGTCACCAGGATGTCTTGGCGACCGGAGCCCATGATGTTGGAGTCGTGTTCGTTGACTATGTAAACGTGCGGAGTCCACACTCGCTCCTTGAGTTTGTTCTCTCCTTGGATGGCCGACTTGGACGAAGAATGCACCAGACGGCTGTCACGCCACCGGTATCGTATCAGAACGTGTGCAGTGAAATGCTACGTCAAGTAAACGGTCAAATAGTACACATTGGGTGGATAGGTACAATTGTCAATTAAAAACTAGCTAGTGTAAAACGGATGGCAGTTGAAAAATGAGACACACAAGTGACAACGTGATCGTGTTACGTGGAAAAAGTTTGCTCCGATACGAATATTCTATTGACCGTTTTACGATCGAATGCTATTTATTAAGGATGGACATGACAAAAAGAACGATTGGGTAACCCAGGAACAGACGGGACCGGGTTAATAACTCGCCTTACAAGCCCCTAGGTATTGTTATTATTGTATTGGAATAGCGCTTTTCGGCCGGGGTCACTATACTCGTATGATGTCTGGAGTGTTACGATGAAATCATCCCGGTAAGTGAACGTAATGATAGAGTTAAACAATATGGACAATCGGAAACACCGTGCGACAACTAACCAACTGTTGGGCTTCTACAGATCCTAGAAAATACACGTACACTCTAGCCCACACCCGCGTCGGTCCGCTTTCGTTTTCCGGCATTGGTCTTGTCAAACGGTCGTACCGGCATGGATCCGTTAGCCACATGAGCATTTCCACCCGACTGTCGCCATCCGCTGTCTTGTTGTCGCTGCACGTTCTACGAGCAAAAATAATAAAAAATCAATCCAACTCGGGTAGTTTAGGTTAAGAAGTTAGGTTGGGTTATTAGCATTTCGTGGGAGATCCGCGCATACTTTGCCAACATCACACTCCTCGAGTCAAAGCTGCTCTGTCCAAGGCTACTGAGATACAAAACCCGCATTAGACCCGTACTTCCGCCGTGGAGAAGAATAATCGTTTTGGAAGCCAAGGGCCACTATGGTTTGTAGAGCTCAGGAGAGTCGGGTAAGTTTCGTAGAATATTGCTTTGGAATAAATTGCAATGATACGCATTTTAACGGGATGCAAAAGCTGTGCCCAGTAAGTTTGGTCAAGAATTCCCACGGAATTATGGCTACACAAAAAATCCGTTCTCATCAATATGCTGATGAGCGTTTTTCACGTATACATCCATCCAATTAAAGAATTAGCATTTTTTCGGCGATGGTTACCTATTGAATATGCTAATTTAATAATACCATGTAACAATGACTTATGTGCAAACCTAGAAAAAAAAAACCATTTTTCTAGGCTATATCTGAGGCTGTATTCCATAACTTTGAAAGTTCTTGACCTTTTACGACCTTGTTATGGCCCTGCCGTGGCCTCTGAACTCGAATTTGATTATGCATTTGAAATTAAAAAATGTTGACCCTACAAAACTCATAGTGTGATGTTTACACAGATTAAACTATGTGGATCTTAGTCTCGAAAATAAAATTTATGCATTGACATATTTCACATTGAATAGAAAACTAAAAAATATGCAAATAAACGCTATGGTTTTGAGTTGCAAATAAATACATAAATGTTATTTAATCGAGTAGGTATTAACGTGACGTAGCAGGATTAAATTGTGTTCTACAGTGAACACAATAATGACTAAAATATTAACTATTGTTGGTTGATAAGTCCACATAAGTACCTACCATAATATGAATTAAGTACTATCATGGAAGAGAACTGGGTGGAACTCTGATATAACCAGCTGATTAACATGTTTTTCAAATTACATATTACAAATTAACCCAGTTAGGGTTATGCTTAAATAAGAGCATAGTTCTGTAATAACGAAAAGAATATACATACGTGGAACACTCTGAATTATCAGTTCTATATTTTTTGTCACCCGTTTGAATTTGAAGTGATAAAAAAAAATAGCGTTCAATAAAGCAGACTTTTTTTTAGATTCGACGCAGAGCTAAAAAGTTGATTATAAAATCTACAATTATTGCTTTATTTGTCTATCAAAGTAACCTATTTTTTTATCGAATTTATTTTATTGTTTCTATTGGTTTTGTAGCAGATTTAAAAAAAAAAAAAATGTAGGTATAATTGTGTTTATAATCAATGACACTACCGTAATGTGTTGAATATACATTTACGATTTGGATTTGTCTTTTCTGTGAAACGGTGTAAAAATGATTTAGGAAAAATAGAACCCTATTAGAAAGCTTAAATAGATTGCTTGATTTAAAAACGTTGCATGTATAAAACGACGAGTTTCGGGAGAGAATTTTTAAGTTTTTCCTTAACATTTGGTTATAACACTCGACTAACGTTGTTTTTATACACAGTAAACCCATTTTGGCGCAAAGTAGATACGTGTCGGACAGGACTATTATAACGAAATCGGTTTTGTTTTGAATTTCGTTTTAGTCGATTAGATGCCGGTCACAATGGCGTTGGAATTTCAAATAAGTCAACATTAGCGTGTAGGAAGTCAGTTTTAGCTCATTACTTGTATAATCCTATTGGCGGGCATCCCCCGATCAAACCTATCTATATGCACTACCGGGGTCTATTCAGTCGGGGTCGTAAGGCATATGTGAGAGGGGAGGGGGCGATAAATAATAACGCATAGATCACTCACGCTTGGACGGATCCGGACGATGCAAAATAGGTGGCCAAGTAGAGGACCACCGCGACCGTGGTGACCAGGTCCAATCCGCGGGCGGCGACGGGCGATCCACAGCTGCTGCTGCCGCCGTCTGGAGCACATGACGGCATGGTAGGTGGACCGGCCGACGTTGTTGTTGGCGGTGTGTTGGCGGTCGTTGTCGCCGCGGCTGGCGCCTACGGCCAAAGCTCACACACACACACACACACACACAAAGAGAGAAAAAAACCGATTGCAGAATATTATTGTATTACAATATTAGGTGTACGCCGATTATATATTACTGTACGGCAGCTGATAAGCACGGCAGCGCGAAACAAAAACAACAATGTTGTTTATTAAATTAATAACGTGTCTATTATGGTGTTTTTTTAGGCCGCCGCGTGTCACCTGTTGTGTAGTAGCGAGCGCGCGCGCGCGCCAGTTACGGCGACGGCTGGGGACGACGCGAACGCCCGACCTCCGCGGCCGACAAACTGTAACAATAATAGTAATTATTGTTTTTGATACCTATTCCTCCACTGCGGACGCATGTACTATCAGTTATTATCGGATGCGACGGCAACGATAATAATATGTAACATTTAATATATTATTAATTATTATTATATTATTATGTACAGTACGCTGTTACACGCTGAGCTGTAAACGGTTTGGTATGTTATGCTCCAAAGTGTGTTCGAACATTTGCACCGCGCCGGCGGTCATGTCGCGTTTACATTATAATATTTATAATAACGCACACCTACCTAATACGGCGTTTTGTGTGTGTAAATAGTATATAATACGTATGATTACACGCGGTTATTATTTGGCTATGCAAAAAACGTCACCAACAATGTCGGTATACCGAATAAGCGTGCCGCATTTAAATAATTAACGAAGAGGAGACGACGCCGCTCTGTCGGTGGTCGCGATTTTTTTCGTTTTTTTTTTCTACTCTCTTCAGACGGCTACCATTGACGCGTCATAAAGCAAATCGTCATAACCTATTGTTGTTACCTATTACCTATTAATATCGTGTTGCGCCATACTAAGCCATACTATACTATGTACTAGTACTAGCTAAGTCTACACGCCCGGATTAAGAGATTTGATGTCTGTGTACGTTTTCCATTGAAATCGCGCGACCGAACGGACGAGAACTCTTAAAGATGTTTAATGATACTTGCCGGTGGGTTTTATTTGACGCAAAGTTCTGCTTGTAAACCCCTTATTTTCGTGAGATCACGCCAAACGTACAAATTTCCAGCTCTATCAGCTCCATAATCGGAAAAACCCAGTGGCATTTAACGGGGGGAGGGGGGGAGTCTTGCGAGCCGTGTCGAAATCGTGTGGCGACGCGGGATTTTTAAGTAAATTAATATTTCATGCGGACATGTACTTTTGTGTAAAAGTGTCCCCCCCCCCCATATAGGACGGTTCGCAAGTATGACCGGTTAGGTTAGGTCAGGTTAGGTTGTTTTCGTGATCGCTGCGAGAACAATTTGAATGCACTTATGCAATATCATAGATAAAATAAAAAAAAATATATATATATATATATGTCAATACTAACGAAAACAACCACTTGTCGCTCGGTAATACCTTATTACGCACACCTTATGTATTACCTGTGTAAGCTCTGTGTAAATATATCCTCGTAAGCTCCGTGTAAATATATCTTAATCTTAATTATGAAATTCAGATAAAAATAATACTACACTCCGCCTTTCCTCCTGCCCTAAACTTGAAACTTCAATGACTTCAAAAATAGTTACGCGAAACTGGTTATCGAATATGAAAAAGAATTAAATTTACCTACACCTTATTAGAGTATACGTCATATACTTTGTAAAATCGTTGTCCAATAAAATATTACCATTTTGGATGTGTCGCTTGACGGACGAAAACAAAATTATCTAATTTATAATTAAATAAGTAACTGTAATGGTCGTTTAACCTAACCCGTAGGTATTGTTTAATGATATAAAGTGCATAGTTTAACCGACCAAACCAAAATTATGGGCTAAACTATAGGTATCATACTTAATAAACGCTAAGCCAAACCGACTAGGGCGGCCGTTAACCGTCGAAGGCGACAACTTTTGAAACGATTAATATTAAACTACATAGTAGGTAATTGTAAACCGTTGTAAGCCAAGTTAATGCGTATAAGACTACTATTAAAAAAATAAAAAATAATTATACACAACAATGCTTGCACTAATCAGTCAAGCGTGACATAAGTAGAAATATCACGTATTGCACTTCACACAGAAATACATTTTATCGGTCAACCGTTATAAATAATAAAAATATTAAGTACTTTTAAAACAAATGGCGACAGTAATAATCGTAATCAATTACATAGCTTTGATCAACGTTTAATGTGTTTATAAGTGTTAAACCAATTAAGAGATATATGATGTGTGTAATTATAATTTTTATTTTACTCTTGACGCATACACCTCCTGCATACATGTGAGATTTATACATTTGTCCATGCTTATTGCTTCTCCTCATAAATTGCAGTTCATATTTTACTTAGATTAGAAAACGTTCTTGTTTCGTTTGAACAGAATACAAATTATCATTCGCGTTATTATACGGCATTCATCAATTAATGCGGAACGAAATGCGTTCTGTTAACATTTGTACACATTTGCGAACGGATTAATTGCCGTTATTGTTCAAACATCAATGAGTCGATTACACTAATTAGCTGATGGTAATTATTTGTTTTCGACTCGCATAAATCTATATATATATATATACATACATAATAATTTAACGACCTCCAAAACGAGCGTGGTAGGGACGCGACCGCAGCAAATATCCTTGGATATCCTTTAACCGAAGCCGGCAGTATGTACATGAAGTTGGCCCCCCCTACATTATTCCTATAATTTTTTACTATTTTCACTGATTGCAAATCAGTGTCAAACTTTTGTAAATAATTGAAAATAATTGAAAATTGGTTTTCAGAATTTTGTAAATAATTTTTCCTACACGTTTTACTGAAATACTTTTTCGGGGGGGCCAAATTCACAGAGCTCCCCGAGTTTAACGCAGCGACTCCAAACTGGTGTCAGTATATTTTTGTAAATTAATTCTAAATAATTGTAAATCTGGTTTCAACATTTGTAAATCATTTTTTCGGTGTTACAACCAATATACGGTTTTACTCTCATTGTGTGCGATGCCTTCTATCTCTTTCTGTATCTCTCTATCTCTAGATGGTATTAACTAGAAAATGTTATATAAAATACAATACATCTTACAATAGCTATGTTTGTACTAATTTGTTTTCAATATAGTATCCGTTATTATTTAAATACAGGCGTTGTTTAAGTAATCAATTATTATTTTTGTTATATGTTAATTTATGATTGTCAGATATTTTTTTATGATTTTTCTATTAAAACAATTCAATTAAAAATGTCGAACAGTGCAAGTACATTTAACCACCTAAAATTTGAAAACCAACTCATTCAAGTTTCGCCGGACGATCCAGGCAGTCCATTATTAGACGTCACGGAAAAAATTATCAACTACTATTTAAGAGACGGGTGTTTTAAGGTTAATCTTCTTGATGATCTATAGTGTACTACCTATTTTAATGCGTCCATCGGCCAAACGCACTGGCTAATCGGAAATCATATTTTGCTAACAGCACGGTCTAATGAAGTTATGGGCTATTATAGATTAATTTCATATTGTTAACTAATTTCTGTCAGTATTACAATACATAATAAGTTTGTTATTGCAGAGATGCGCTCAGATGTTAGTGGACAACACCGAGTTTTGGCGAAAATTTGGAGACGACACACTTATCGTCGTCATCGTTATGATTGCATTTGGTCGTGGCGAGTACACCCGTACACAAGTTGGTACATTGTTGGGTGAATTGGTCCAGGCCAAAGTTCTGGCCAAATCAACAGTGGTCAAAGGGTATTATGACGTTTGAACACTTAATGTGTCGGTAAAATCACGAATGTATTGTTGCACATCAATTTTTATTGGGTTTATAAAACGTTAAGAAACGTAAAAACCGAAAAAATGTTAAAGCCGTTCGTCAAGTTCGTTTTGCAAAACGTAATGACATGCATTATTATAACAGGTACGATGTTTACCATTAACAATAGTGGCGCAACCAGGTTTTTTTCAAGTGGGTTGTCCGTTAGTAGTTCCCACAATTAGTGAGTTAACTATTTTATGACGTCATCTATATCAACTTTAATTTCACGGTGAACATTCATTGCTGCTAAACCATTTAGTCTAGTGTCTGCTATTGAGTTTCTGAGGTATGTTTTGATTCTTTTTAAAGTTGAAAATTACCTCTCCGCGTAGAAATGGTTTATGAATAAAAGTGTGATAAAATCGCCTTTAAAAAAACGCTTCGATGCAAATCTGTGGATAGTGAGTCCAAATCAAGCACGGTATAGCACAGAACAGTAATAAAATAGGTATTCAATTGAGGTCCTGTGTCCACAGAAATGCTTTGAAGCGGTAATTTTATCCGCAATAGTCTTCAAAATCCACATTTATAGCGTTTAAGTCACTTTTTTGGTTTTAAAAAATTACTCTTTGATACAATAATATTTTCTTAAATTTACCTGGAATACCTGGATACCTGGCAAACCATACCCGAACTTTTTATTTGTTCTTCATTTTTTCTGCTCGGGAAGAGATATTTCGGTTTTCAGATTTATCGTAAAAAAAAACGCACACGTTTAGGTACATCCCAAAAAATGAAAATCTCTGGTGGCAACATTAAATAGTACGGTTTTCTGATTATCCAATATTTCTATGTCAAAACCCTAATTTAACAATTAAAATAGCTAAATTTAATGGACGTGATGCATAAACAATCAAGTAAGGACGGACAGCGCGCTTACTTAGGAGGGTTTGTGAAAAAATAATATTTTGGATTTGCTGCCCGCAATCGAACTCATCTGTTGTGAGCGCTATTGCTTCTAATATACGCTGAAGGTATACGTTAATGTGTATTATTTTATTTTGTGGTTAAGTGTTTGTATAAAATATTTTGTTTCATTTGTGTTGGTTGAGTTATGAATGTGTTGGTAGATCATTTTGTAGAATTAAAATTATAGCAATGAACTCGAAGCCTTAACTAAAAAATCCCAAATTTTGAGTTTTGGTGTTTTGCGCCAAGGGTGCGATATTGCACGAATAATTGTTCTGTATGCATATACTCTATTAATGCCTTAAAATGGAATCAATCAATAACGATATATTATTGCAGCGAGAAATAAATAAAAACTACAAAGTATTTATTATTTTCAGAGGAAAACACATGCATTAATTTTATGTATAAAAAGTTTAGCAGTTTACTGTTTGGAATTTTTCAAAAATCTGATTTACAAATTTGTATGTCCCAATTTTGCTATTACTATTAGATGCGTTTAAATATGATGAATCGTAGGTATCGTAACAATAAAATAATTGTGTTTTCGTTTAAACAATAATATATTTCCAAAATGTAAATCTAAAAATCATTATTATTACAATTTCGGTCATATATATATATATATATATATATATATATATATATGTATATATGTGTACAGATTTATAAACTCTGAAATACATTTTTTTTGTTTTTATCCTTAAATACAGCGAACGAATGTGTTAATACGGAAATTCTTGTTTTGTATAAATTCCCTTTGACGTCGATTGTTTTGCCCGCTTTTGCAGAAACATCACACGTATTAGACTCGTCAAACGAGTAGCAAAATTGTTGATAAAACATGTCCGACGATTGTGCAATTTCCGTAGACCAACTCATCACATCAACTCGATCGTCCACAGTGATTCTGTCTTTGTAAAGGCCTCTGAAACGTCCCAGCAAATCGAAAACGCATTTGTTGTACCCGGTGTGCGGAGACAATTTGTGAAAATAAGACAACGCTTCGACCATGCGAAACACCGCCGAATCGGTAGCGTTTAATATTTCCAGAAATTCAGCCAAACAGACCGAATCCTTGGATTCGTGACAATTCGTCCACATGCTAGCGACGTGATCACTGCACTCTTTCAAAATCCAAGCGAATTTGCAGCTTAAAAATTGATGCCCTCGTTTGAGCTTGGTGTTCAAGTTTTCGTTGGTCACTATAATTATGCCGCCCGGGCCGCCGACGGCTCTGAGTAAATCGTCAATGGTCGTCTGACTGGTGCCTTCTTTGATTACCAGCGGTTTTAACGATTGCCATTGGGCTTTGTGATTCAATAGTAGCTGGTTCATTTTAGTCACGCGTACCGTAATGTCTGGACCGTATGCTATTATTCGAGTGGTGTTCGAACGGGCATCGTAGTCAAAGCCGGAGGTACGGTCGTACGATTCCGTAAACTCTTTAATGATTTTTTTCAATTCTTCTTTAATCATCAGCACGACACTAGCACTGTCGTGATCTTTGGCCAACATCCAAATGTTAAACGTAGCTTGGGAAAAGTCCCTGTCTAGTAGATTACCGGAACTTGGCCAGCAAGATAGATCATAGAACTCGTTGCACCGGTCGGACATGTCGTTGGCGTGCTGTCCGATGTCTTTGCTTTCAAAGTCGGCGATTTCCCGGGCAGTCTGGTCATCGTGATCGGTCGGTCTGACGACGGTCTTATGCTGGTAATAATTCTGCGAGTCTACCAAAATTTCGAACACCTCATTTTTTATTTCCGTTTGGGACGGTGACAAATCGTACAGGGACGAAAGGGCCCCGGCCATGCGCGAAACCAAGTGGTGTTTATACCAGATTACCTGCAGGTAATCCTCTAGACAGTCAAACATTTTTGAAGCCATGTCCATTCTCCTGCACACAGGCCCCATGCCTACCTCGTAGTCGAACAATTCGGTCAGCACTCTGGCGTACGAACAGCTCAAGAACTGATGGGCTATTAGGATATGGTCGGCCGCGTTTTCGTCGGTCACCGACGCCTTCAGCCATTGGTTCACGGATAATTCGGTTAGGTCCGTTCGACGGGGGTCTACAATGCGGAGAGGGTGGTCCGGGGTGTCCATCTCGAGCCATCCGGAAAACGACAGCAGCCCGTTCATCGTATCCGCGTGGTTTGCAACACAGCCCAAAACAACATAACTTAGTACATACGAGAAGTAGATGGTCGACAAATCGAATAAGAAATTCATTTTCGATGCGGATTAGTAAACGAATTTACCGTTTTTTATTTTATGTATACGTGTACAATGGTAAAAACTTAGAAATTGGCAAAAGACAACGTGGCGCTTTTGGTGTCGCGTATCTAATAAAACGTTTTTTTTTTTCAACTTTAAAGTAATTTCGCATAAAATGGCTACGATTTTTCGGGTCGGTGCTTTATTTACAAAAGGCGACTTACGTATGTGTTATGTACACTGAATACAAATAAATAGTTGTATCGGGCCAACAGTTGTCATAACGAATATAGTGATTTTTTTATTAGGACCTGATAAATATTTCAATAACCTACTTAAAACAATTTATTCGATTTACCATAAGTAGTTTTCCTACAACTGTACGTGTACTAATTACTTACTTTGGCATGTATGGTCATGCAGTTTTGATCAAGTTAAATATTTTATTTATAACAGTCTTAGACAGTGCTTGAAATTGTTTTAATTATATAATATATTTAAAATTTTGACTTATTGTGTTTGAAAAATATCAGGAATATATGGAATATTGTACAATAATTTCATGCAACGCGAACCAAAATTGTTGATTGCTAACGAAATGTTTTATCCGGCTTATGTGTTTTTTAAAAACATGATTTTTATGTGCTGTTATTTTCCAAATAACATTGCCATTTGCGACGTACTTTAAAAGCTCTGTTTCTTTAAAGTTTGAATAACATTTGCTAAATATTGTATATTATATTCATTTGGTACAAAAGTTTCTAAATTTAGTAATTTTCAATGTTTTTAAAAAGAAAAACTAAAAATTAGTATTATTTAAAAAAAAAGAGTCAGCCAATCAAATTAATTAATTTTTTAAATTACTGATATAGTAAATTTATAATACTATTTTGTGGGGATATGCAAGTGTGGTTATAAAGTCAGCATAACCTAGTATATTTAAGCCATGGTCTGGTCAAACATTAAAATACATTTTGTGAGTTGCTAACAAGTTATTCATTTCTTATTACAGTCGAGATATAGTCGTATCCCCTTTGATAATATTAGTTTTTTGGAATAAACGAATAGATCGTGCTTTCCCGGTACCTTTAATTTAAGAACGACTTAAAATTTAGAATTAAAGAAACAAATTGTTCATAATTATTTATGAGATTATTGTTTTGTGCAATATTTTCCATTTTGCAATTTTTCAAAGTACATCACGATTCATAGGTTTTATACGCACATAAACATATGTACAAACAATACTTCAGCAAGTTAAGCAAAACAAGTTTTAAAATACCTCGGTATGTTGTGAGCGCTGATAATGTATATGATATTTTTTGTGGCGATTTTAACTATATAAAAACAAGTGTTTCTTAGAAGTTTTAAAAGATATAATATGAATAATACCTATTCATTTACAGAATAATATTTTTTTTTGGCGTTGCTGCTAAAGCTATATTTTGTATTTCTCATTGTCTGAATTACATTTTTGCAGCTTTAATGTGACATGTTAGTATATGACGCCATATATATTGTATAGAAAAAACATTTTCAAATATATGGAATGTATATATTTTTCTATAGCAAATTAATGCGTTGGCTACACGCCTAGTTAGATAGGTAATATTGTTATCCGCTGAAGGAAATAATATATGCGCAGTACAAATCAATTACCAAAAACCACGTATAAGTAGATAGACTGCGATTTATATATACATGTTAAAATGTACCCCATTATTTAATTGACATTTATTATGAATTATTAAACTTCCAAGATCCAGCACTTCTGGTCCAAGAATAGTATAAACTCATCGGCTTATAATACTGTAAAAAAGCCAGTAAAGTGGGGTTGGGGAATAGTGGGCGGGGAGGTCACAGGTCTGCAGAAATGATTTATAACTGAAAGTGGTAAAATCACTTTTGAATAAATGCTTCGATGCGAATCTGTGGATAGTAAGTCCAAATCAAGCACGATATAGACCAGCACATTAAGAAAGTATGTATTCAAGTAAGGTTCTGTGTCCACATAAAGGCATCGATGCGTTTATTTGAAAGTGATGTTATCCGTAATAGTCTTTAAAATCTACTTTAATAGTGTTAAAGTCACGCGATTTGGTGTTTTTTTAGTATAAACAATAATTTTATTTTTAAACAATTACTTTTCGATACTAATAGTTATCGAATCAGTATTGATCAGCATATGTATACTCTATTATTGACTAAATAATAAAATCATTCTATAGACAATATATTATGGCAGTGAGTAAAAATAAAAACTACTAAGTATTCATTATTTTCAAAGAAAGAATAATGGCTACGTTCAATTGATTTATAAAAAGTTTAGTAGTTTATTGTGTAGACTTTTTATATAATCTGATTTACCCAAACTGAGTATGCCAATTTTGCTATTACTATTAGATGGGTTTAAACGTTATTTTGCCAGCTTATGACTGAAGATGAAAAACAGCTAATATAATAAATATAGATACGATAGGAAGAAAACAATTGTGTTTTTATTTAAATAACAATATATTTCCAAAATGTAAATCTAATGATCAAATGTGCAGATTTACAAGCTCTGAAATACATTTTTTTTGTTTTTATCCTTAAATACTGCGAAAACAAATGTTAATAAGTAAATTCTTCTTAAGAAACAATGTCCTTTGTCGTCGATCTCGTTGCCTGATTGTTTAGAAACATCATGAGTAACACGCTCATTCGTCTCGTAGCAAAATTGTCGATAAAACTCGTCCGAGGATTGTGCAATTTCCGAAATATCTTTTTCGATTTCCGATGACCAACTATTCACGTTTCGGTCGTCCCGTGCGATTCTGTCTTTGTAAAAACCTCGGAAACGTTCCAGCAACTCGAAAACGCCCATGTTGTACAGTGTATCCGGAGACAATTTGTGAAAATATGTCAACGCTTCGATCATGCGAAACACCGCCGAATCGGAATTGTTTAATATTTGCAGAAATTTGTCCAAACAGCCAGAGTCATTGGATCCCTTACAATTCGTCCACATGCTAGCGACGTGTTCACAACACTCTTTCAAAATCTGAGAGTATTTACAACTTAAAAATTGATGCCCTCGTTTGAGCTTGATGTACAAGTTTTCATTGGTCACTATAATTATTGTATCGTCCGAGCCGCCGACAGTCGTGAGTAAATCGTTAATGTCTGTCTGAAGGGGACGTTCTTTGATCACCAGCGGTTTTAACGAGTTCCATTGGGTTTTGTAATCCACTAGTAGTTGGTTCATTTTAGACACCCGTACCGTTGTGTCTGGACCGTATGTTATTATACGAGTGGTGTTCGAATGGGCATCGTAGTCAAAGCCGGAAGTACGGTCGTACGATTCCGTAAACTCTTTAATGATTTTCTTCATTTCTTCTTTAATCTTAAGCACGACACTAGTACTGCCATAAAGTTTGGTCCACCTCCGAATTCGAAGCGTGGCTTTATCAAAGTCCCTGTCTGGTTGATCGATGGTAAGGGGCAGGCATAGGTTATTGTGGAACTCGTTGCACCGGTTCGACATGTCGTCGGCGTGCTGTTCGATGGCTTTGCTTTCAAAGTCGGCGATTTCCCGGGTAGTCTGGTCATCGTGATCGGTCGGTCTGACGACGGTCTTATGCTGGTAATAATTCTGCGAGTCTACCAAAATTTCGAACAACTCATTTTTTATTTCCGTTTGGGAGGGCGACAAATCGTAAAGGCACGAAAGGGCGCCGGTCATGCGTGAAACCAAGTGGTGTTTATACCAGATTACCTGCAGGTAATCCTCTAGACACTCAAACATTTTTGAAGCCGTGTCCATTCTCCTGCACTCAGGCCCCATGCCTACCTCGTAGTCGAACAATTCGGTCAGCACTCTGGCGTACGAACAGCACAAGAACTGATGGGCTAGTCGGATTTGGTCGGACACGTTTTCGTCGGTCACCGACGCTATCAGCAATTGATTCACCGTTAATTCGGTTCGGTTCTTTCGACGTGGGTCTATAATGCGGAGAGGGTGGTCCGGGGTGTCCATCTTGAGCCATCCGGTAAACGACAGCAGCCCTTTCATCGTGTCCACGGGGTTTGTAACACAGCCCAAAACAACATAACTTAGTACATACGAGAAGAATATGGTCGAAAAATAAAATAAGAACTTCATTTTCGATGCGGATTAGTAAACGAATTTACCGTTTTTTATTTTATGTATACGTGTACAATGGTAAAAACTTAGAAATTGGCAAAAGACAATGTGGCGCTTTTGGTGTCGCGTATCTAATAAAACGTTTTTTTTTTTTCAACTTTAAAGTAATTTCGCATAAAATGGCTACGATTTTTCGGGTCGGTGCTTTATTTACAAAAGGCGACTTACGTATGTGTTATGTACACTGAATACAAATAAATAGTTGTATCGGGCCAACAGTTGTCATAACGAATATAGTGATTTTTTTATTAGGACCTGATACATACTACAATAACCTACTTAAAACAATTTATTCGATTTACCATAAGTAGTTTTCCTACAACTGTACGTGTACTAATTACTTACTTTGGTAATTATTTAAAATACCAGATTGAGCCGTGTTCACCCCCGTTGAATAGATTTGATAGTACACATAAATAGATGTCTAATAATTTACTTTAAGTTATTTGACTAATTTTAGCATTTTCTTGATTTTTTATTAGGTGGTATTTAATTTAGTTCAATATGTTGTAACATTACCTGATAATATGATTTAATTATTTGGCACGTATGTTCATGCAGTTTTGATCAAGTTAAATATTTTATCTTTAACATCCTTAGACAGTGTTGAAATTGTTTTAAATTGAATAAATACTCTGTTTGATAGGGAAATCTCAAACAAAATTTCTGTAAAACAATAATGATATGTCTACATAATGAATATGGTTATAATTTAAATGATAGTTCATTATTTTTAAAAGAGTAAAAATATTATTTTAAAGCACATATTGTTACCCAACAGCAACAACATGAATCTGCAAAAGAGGGTTCTAACTTTGTATAGCCTCACATTATAGACAGTGGCGTAGGTATGTACCTACAGCTGTTTATAACTGCTTGATATTCTACATGTTGCTAATATTAATAAGAATATTATTCTTTATCAACATACTATTGTGTATTTAACAAAGTAGTAATAACCGATGAGTATGAAATGGTCAACCGAAAATAATTGAGTTTCGTGTACACCTTTTCTTTGGTAACTATTTAATGACTTTTTGATTATTATTTTCAATTCTTCCTTAATCTTGTACACAACTTTAGTACTGTCGATGTTGTAACTGTTATGAATTAGAACGTCACCCGAAAATGATACGCTATTTTATTATTATTTATGATAAATTTATTGTGTGTGGATAAGTGAGTCTAGGTTAGTCAATGAACATAAATGATCAAGTGAGGACAGACGGCACGCTTACTTAGGTGGGATAGTGAAAAAATTATATTTTAGAATTGCTGCTCGTCCTTGGACTCATCAGTTGTGAGCGCTATTGCTGTTAAAATACGCTGAACGTATATGTTAAAGTGTATTATTTTTTGTGGTTAAGTGTTTGTATTAAATATTTTGCTTCATTTGTGTTGGTGGAGTTACGACTTGGTAGCGGTAGACCATTTTGTAGAATTAAAATTACAGCAGTAGACTTGAAGTTTTAACTAAAAAAATACCAAATTTTGAATGTAGCAGTCTTGCACCAAGGGAGCGATAATACACTTATAGTTATTATTAGGTCAGCAGCTAACACTCTCTTTTGGTAGTTGATTTCTACTATAACAGCACCCTCGACAGCAACTAAAATTTGTTTTCATCAAAACATGACAATGCATTTACTTGATTATTTTTTAAATTAAATCTTTATTGAAATAACAATTTATTTCCAAAATAAAAATCTAAAGTTTATTATTACATAAATTTCGGTCATATATATATTTGTACAAATTTATAAGTTCTGAAATACATTATTTTTGTTTTTATCTTTAAATACAGCGAACAAATATGTTAATAAGGCAATTCTTCTTATGAATAATTCCCCTTTGCGGTCGATCGTCATGCCTGATTGTTTAGAATCATCATAAGTAACACTCTCATTTACCTCGTAGCAAAATTGTTGATAAAACTTGTCCGAGGATTTTGAAATTTCCGAAATATCATTTTCGATTTCCAGAGACCAACCGATAACGTTACGGTCGTCCCGTGCGATTCTGTCTTTGTAAAAACCTCGGAAACGTTCCAGCAATTCAAAAACGCCTTTGTTGTACACGGTATTCGGAGACAATTTGTGAAAATATGACAACGCTTCGATCATGCGAAACAATGACGAATCGAAATTGTTTAATATTTGCAGAAATTTGTCCAAACAGCCAGGATCATTGGAATCCTGACAATTCGTCCACATGCTAGCGACGAGAGCACAACATTCTTTCAAAATCCGAGCGTACTTGCAGCTCAAAAAT
The DNA here is from genome assembly GCF_023614345.1 of Adelges cooleyi. Taxonomy (NCBI): domain Eukaryota; kingdom Metazoa; phylum Arthropoda; class Insecta; order Hemiptera; family Adelgidae; genus Adelges; species Adelges cooleyi. The sequence continues at coordinate 14,214,539 of NW_026096053.1, read as the reverse complement.
TGATGCCCTCGTTTGAGTTTGGTGTACACATTTTCATTGGTGACTATAATTGTGTCGTTGGTGTTGCGCACAGTCTGGAGTAAATCATTAATGTTCGTCTGATAGGGACCTTCTTTGATTACCAGCGGTTTTAACGAGTTCCATTGGGTTTTGTGATCCACTAGTAGCTGGTTCATTTTAGCCACCCGCACCGTTGTGTCTGGATCGTATGTTATTATACGAGTGGTGTTCGATTGGGCATCGTATTCAAAGCCGGAAGTATGATCGTGCGATTCCGTAAACTCCTTAATGATTTTCTTCATTTCTTCTTTAATATTCAGCACAACTTTAGCACAGCTGTAACGTTTGGCAAACCTCCGAACGTTTATCGTAGCTTTAAAAAAGTCCACGTCTGGTCGATCAATCATAATGGACCCGCAAAATTGATTGTAGAACTCGTTCAAACGGCTGGACATGTCGTACGCGTGCTGTTCGACAGCGGTGCTTTCGACTTCGGCGATTTCCCGGGTAGTCTGGTCATCGTGATCGGTCGGTCTGACGACGGTCTTATGCTGGTAATAATTCTGGCAATCTACTAAAGCGTTAAACACTCCATTTTGGATTTGCGTTTGGGATGGCGATAAATCGTATAGGGACGAAAGGGCGCCAGTCATGCGCGTAACCAACGGGTGTTTATACCAGATTACCTGCAGGAAATCCTCTAGACAGTCAAACATTTCTGAAGCCGTATCCATTTTCCTGCACTGAGGCCCTATGCCTCTCTCGTAGTCGAACAACTCGATCAGCACTCTGGCGTACGAACAGCTCAAGAACTGATGGGCTAGTCGGATTTGGTCGGCCACGTTTTCATCGGTCACCAACGGCTCCAGCAAATGATTCACGCATAATTCGGTTTGGTCCTTCCGCTGGGGATCTATAATTCGGAGAGGGTAGTACGGGTGGTTCATCTCGAGCCATCCGGAAAACGACAGCAGACCTCTCATCGTGTCCACGGGGTTTGCAACACAACACAACACAGCCCAACCCAATGCATACGAGAAGTATATGGCCGACACATCAAATAAAAATTTCATTTTCAATGCTGATTTGTTAACGAATTTAGCGTTTTTTATGGCTACGTGTTTAATAGCAAAACAATTTGAATTGGCAAATGGTAAAGTCGCGCCTACGTGCCGCCATCTAATAAACTGATATTTTTCAACTTTAAAGTTATTTCCCACAAAATGGTTACGTTATTTTGGGTCGGCGCTTTGTTTACAAAACGCGACTTGTGTGTTATGTACACTAAATGCATAAAAAAATGTGGTTTTGATCCGCAAGCTTGTAAAACCGAATCGGATACGTTACAACAAGATCCATTTGTGGTTTTCTAGGAGTTGGTTCATTTTGTCTACTCGTACTCAAATTATATGAGTAGTATTCGATTCGGAATCGTATTCAAAGCCGGAATATGGTCGTGCAGTATGGGTGATTACAAAAAAAAAAAAAATGTAAAAATTTAGATCATATTATACAAAAAAACACTATGAAATAAACGCGGGGCTGGTACACGTACAGTGCTCTGTAATAAAAAATAAAAAATCGTCAATTGGTAACTGAGTAAACTCAGTTAAGAGCATCCACACTTCATGCAGATATATTAATATATATGGATATGTCCTGATAACACAATAAAATAAAACAAACGTTAAATATTGATAAATGTTGCCATTAAGCGTTTAAAGCCATCTATTATTAAACTATTAAAAAACGTTTGGCCAGAACATATAATCATATGATTATTTCCGATCTATAATCTCCTTGCGATATATGATGATAGTATAGTCTTAATTATATATTCTGACCAAACGTTTTTTAGTAGTTTTATAATAATATCCGACCTTAATCGATTTACTGGCCACATTTACCAATATTACACATTTATCACAAATCAATTCCCGTGGTTCGCCAGTAAGCTAGTGCATACCTAACCAATTCATTTGACTACACTTATATATCCTTATATATTTATACATCCTGCAACTTGATGTATCTGCATGGCGTGATGATACTCTAAACTTTATATTCAAAACGATGAATCCTAGTGGAAAAAATTACATTTCTTTGAACTCTTTGAGATATTGAGTGGATTACGTTATAATTATAGCCCTGTAAACCTAATTAAGATTGAATAGAGTTATTTTATCAAGAGATTTACAACATTTTCAGACATCAGAAATGATTTATAACCGAAAGTAGTGAAATCACTTTTAAATAAACGCTTCGATGCGAATCTGTGGATAGTGAGTACAAATCAAGCACGGTAAAATAATAAATAATCACATAAGCACATAAATAATCAAGTGAGGACAAACAGCACGCTTACTTAAGAGGGATAGTGAACAAATTATATTTTAGATTAGACCATTTTGCACAATTAAATTGATAAAAATCATACTTACGTTAAAAGTTTGCAGTTTACTGTTTAATTTTTTTACAAAATCTGATTTACCAATCTGAAAGTCCCAATTTGGCTTTTTCTATTAGATGGGTTTAAACGTTATTTGGCCGGTTTATGGCTGAAGATGAAAAACAGCTAAAATGATAAAAAAAAAAAAGGTTCCGTAACAATAAAATAGTTGTGTTTTTAATTAGATAACTATATATTTCCAAAAGGTAAATATAAATATCATTATTTTTACAATTTCGGTCATATATATATAAATACAGATTTTAAGCTCTGAAATACATTAAGAATCCGTTTTATCCTTAAATAGAGCATAAAAATGTGTCAGTAAGCTAATTCTCAATTGGAATGATTTTCCTTTGACGTCGATCGTCTTGCCCGATAGCTCAGAAACATCAAAATTATCAAACTCACTCACCGCGTAGCAAAACTGTTGATAAAACTTGTCCGAGGATTGTGCGATTTTTGAATTATTATTTATGATTTCCGAAGACCAACTCATCACGTTTCGGTCGTTTCGTGCAAATCTATCTTGGTAAAAGCCTCTGAAACGTTCCAGCAACTCGAAAACGCCCATGTTGTACACGGTCTCCGGCGACAATTGTTGATAATATGACAACGCATTGACCATGCGAAACACCGCCGAATCGGAATTGTTTAATATTTGCAGAAATTTGTCCAAACAGCCAGAATCATTGGAATCCTGACAATTCGTCCACATGCTGGCGACGCGTTCACAACACTCTTTCAAAATCCGAGCGTACTTACAGCTTAAAAATTGATGGGCTCGTTTAAGCTTGGCGTACAAGTTTTCGTTGGTGACTATAATTGCGTCGTCTGGGTCGCCGACAGGCCGGAGTAATTCGTCAATGGTCGTCTGATAAGGACAGCCGCGTTCTATGATTACCAGCGGTTTTAACTCGACCCATTTGGCTTTATGATTCACAAGGTGTCGGTTCATTTTAGCCACTTGCGCCTTAGTGTTGGGATCGTATGTTATTATACGAGTCGTGTTAAATTCGGGATCGTGTTCAAACCCAGAGGTATGGTCGTACGATTCCGTAAACGCCTTGATGATTGTTTTCAATTCCTGTTTAATCCTTATAACAACGTAAGCACTGCCAGACGTTACGGTCAACCTCCGAACGTTGTACGTAGCTTGAGAAACGTTCCTGTCTGGTTGATTAACGATAATGGGCCGGCAAAAATTGCTGTAGAACTCGTTCATCCGGTTGGACATGTCGTACGCGTGCTGTTCGACATCCTTGCTTTCGAAGTCGGCGATTTCGCGGGTAGTCCGGTCATCGTGATCGGTCGGTCTGACGACGGTCTTATGCAGGTAATAATTTTGCGATTCAACTAAAGCGTCATGCACTTGATTTTTGATTTCCGTTTGGGAGGACGACAAATCGTACAGTGACGAAAGGGCCCCGGCCATGCGCGAAACTAACCCGTGTTTATAATTAATTACACGCAGGTAATCCTCTAGACAGTCAAACATTACCGAAGCCGTGTCCATTCTCCTGCACTGAGGCCCCATACCTCCCTCGTAGTCGTACAATTCGGTCAGCACACTGGCGTACGAACAGCTCAAGAACTGATGGGCTATTAGGATATGGTCGGCCGCGTTTTCGTCGGTCACCGACGCCTTCAGCCATTGGTTCGCGGATAATTCGGTTAGGTCCGTTCGACGTGGGTCTACAATGCGGACAGGGTGGTCCGGGGTGTCCATCTTGAGCCATCCGGAACACGTCAGCAGCCCTTTCATCGTGTCCGCGGGGTTTGCAGTACAACACAAAACAACATAACTTAACACATACGAGAAAGATATGGTCGACAAATCGAATAATAACTTCATTTTCGATGCGGCTTAGTAAAGGAATTTACCGTGTTTTTTTTTATGTATACGTGTACAATGGAAACAAATTTTAGAAATTGGCAAAAGGCAATGTGGCGCTTTCGTTTCGCGTAAGAAATAAAACGATATTTGTCATCAGTAATTTCGCCCGAAAAGGTGACGTTTTCTAGGTTGGCGTTTCATTTACACAACGCGACTTGTGTTCGATACACAACTACTGCAAACAAAAAAAAATGTCTTTTCGACCAAAAAACCTATTAGCGTGAATCGGATATGATAGTTTATGACAATAGTTGTTATCTACTATCTATTTCAATCGTGATGTGTAATAATTTACATAATTTATTGAATAAAAACTACTGTACACGAACAAAATAAAAATGTATTCTTAGGACCAGCGTAAATGTACACGAATTGAAAATAAAACCAATGGGTTACTCCCGAGCCAGTTCCGATATAGGCAACCAAACGCTCACGCTCACTCTTGCACTCTTGCACTTTTAGGGGCAGTGGATAGGCAACCAATCCTACTGGGATGCGGTGTAGTAGTCAGAACGAGACCTTTGGTCAGCCGTCGCGTTGCAAACAACTATTAAGTATCAATTATTTTTAGAGAAAATATATTACTTTAGATTTATCTATATAGAAAGTTTAGCAGACTTTTCAAAAAATCTGTTTTACCTACTTCTTGTAAATAAATCTGTTCACTCATTTGTTGTGAGCGCTATTGCTGCTAAAATACGCCGAAGTATACGCTAGAGAATTATTTTTTGAGGTTAAGCGTTTGTATTAAATATTTTGTTTCATTTGTGTTGGTTGGGTTACTACTTGGTAGCGGTAGACCGTTTGTGGAATTAAAATTATAGCAGTAGACTTGAAGCCTTAACTAAAAAATCCCAAATTTTGAGTTGTGACAGTCTTTCACCAATTGTGCGATATTCCACTAATAATTAATAGTTTTTTAATACTCTTTTTTTGTAGTTAATTGATACTTTCACGGCACTCTTGACGGCAACTAAAATTTGTTTTCATCAAAAACATGACTATGCATATACTAAATTTTTTTTAAAATTAAATCTTTGTCTATTATAGCTGTTATTAGTGTTCGGAGTTAAGGTGGGTGACGTAGTGCGGAAAAATATTCTAGTTTAAACTTTAAATGATGTAATAACCCCCTAAAAAAATTATCCAAAATCCAGTTGTCGTTCAGTCAAAAACACCCATGAATTGAAATTGCCAACAAAATATAAACGTTACCATTTAAGTTTGCAATGTTAATATAGCTATTAAAATTACAAAAAAAAAAGATAATAACTTTTGTAAAATCTTCGAATATTGTAAAGAAATAAAATAATAAAAAAATTCGTTGCCAATTTGAGCCATGGTCTGATCAAACATTAAAATACATTTTGTGAGTTACTAACAAGTCATTCATTTCTTATTACAATCGAGATATAGTCGTATCCCCTTTGATAATATTAATTGTTTGGATTAAACCTTGGGTATACGCCTAGTTAGTTAGGTAATATTGTTATCCGCTGCAGTACAAATAAACTACCAAAAACGACGCATATGTATGTAGTTAATTTAAGAACGACTTAAAATTTAGAATTAAAGAAACAAATTGTTCATAATTATTTATGAGATTATTGTTTTGTGCAATATTTTCCATTTTGCAATTTTTCAAAGTACATCACGATTCATAGGTTTTATACGCACGAACATAAACATTTGTACAAACAATACTTCAGCAAGTTAAGCAAAACGAGTTTTAAAATACCTCGGTATGTTGTGAGCGCTGATAATGTATATGATATTTTTTGTGGCGTTTTGAACTATATAAAAACAAGTGTTTCTTAGAAGTTTTAAAAGATATAATATGAATAATACCTATTCATTTACAGAATAATATTTTTTTTTGGCGTTGCTGCTAAAGCTATATTTTGTATTTCTCATTGTCTGAATTACATTTTTGCAGCTTTTATATGACGCCATATATATTGTATAGAAAAAACATTTTCAAATATATGGAATGTATATATTTTTCTATAGCAAATTAATGCGTTGGCTACACGCCTAGTTAGATAGGTAATATTGTTATCCGTTGAAGGAAATAATATATGCGCAGTACAAATCAATTACCAAAAACCACGTATAAGTAGATAGACTGCGATTATATATACATGTTAAAATGTACCCCATTATTTAATTAACATTTATTATGAATTATTAAACTTCCAAGATCCAGCACTTCTGGTCCAAGAATAATATAAACTCATCGGCTTATAATACTGTAAAAATTCCAGTACAGTGGAGTCGGGGCAAAGTGGGATGAGGAGGTAATAGGTCTACAAAAAATGATTTATAACTAAAAGTAGTAAAATCACTTTTCAATAAATGCTTCGATGCGAATCTTTGGATAGTAAGTCCAAATCAAGCACGATATAGACCAGCACATTAAGAAAGTAGGTATTCAAGTGAGGTGTGTCCACAGAAAGGCATCGATGGGTTTATTTGAAAGTGATGTTATCCGTAATAGTCTTTAAAATCTACTTTAATAGCGTTAAAGTCATTGTTTGTGTGTTCTTTATTATAAACAAAAATTTTGATTTTGAACAATTACTTTTCGATACTAATAGTTATCGAATCAGTTGATCATTATGATGAGTATGTGTATACTCTATTATTGACTAAACAATAAAATAATTCTATAGACGATATATTATGGCTGTGAGTAAAAATAAAAACTACAAAATATTCATAATTTTCAAACAAAAAATAACGGCTACGTTAAATTGATTTATAAAAAGTTTAACAGTTTACTGTTAAAAAAAAATCTACCAATCTGAATATCCCAATTTTGCTTTTACAATTAGATCGGTTTAAACTTTATTTTACTAAAAAAATAAATATAGGTACCGTAGCAATAAAATAATTGAGTTTTTTTTAAACAGCAATATATTTTTAAAATGTAAATATACAGATTATTATTATAACAATTTCGGTCATGTATATAAACGTGTACAGATTTTTAAGCACTGAAATACATTAAGAATCCGTTTTATCCTTAAATAAAGCATGAAAATGTGTTAATAAGCCAATTCTTCTTATGAAAAATTCTCCTTTGACATCGATCGTGTTGCCCGATTGCTTAGAAATATCATAAGTATCAAACTCACTCACCGCGTAGCAAAACTGTTGATAAAACTTGTCCGAGGATTTTGCGATTTTTGAATTATCATTTTCGATTTCCGAAGACCAACTCATCACGTTTCGGTCGTTTCGTGCAAATCTATCTTGGTAAAAGCCTCTGAAACGTTCCAGCAACTCGAAAACGCCTATTTTGTACACGGTGTGCGGAGACAATTTATGATAATATGACAACGCATCGACCATGCGAAACACCGCCGAATCGGAATTGTTTAATATTTGCAGAAATTTGTCCAAACAGCCAGAGTCATTGGATTCCTGACAATTCGTCCACATGCTAGCGACGTGTTCACAACACTCTTTCAAAATCCGAGCGTACTTACAGCTTAAAAATTGATGGGCTCGTTTAAGCTTGGCGTACAAGTTTTCGTTGGTGACTATAATTGCGTCGCCGACAGGCCGGAGTAATTCGTCAATGGTCGTCTGATAGGGACAGCCGCGTTCTATGATTACCAGCGGTTTTAACTCGACCCATTTGGCTTTATGATTCACAAGGTGTCGGTTCATTTTAGCCACTTGCGCCTTAGTGTTGGGATCGTATGTTATTATACGAGTCGTGTTAAATTCGGGATCGTGTTCAAACCCAGAGGTATGGTCGTGCGATTCCGTAAACGCCTTGATGATTGTTTTCAATTCTTCTTTAATCTTATGAACAACGTAAGCGCTACCGTAACGTCTGGCCAACCTCCGAACGTTGTACGTAGCTTTAGAAAAGTCCCTGTCTGGTGTATTAACGATAATGGGCCGGCAAAAATTGCTGTAGAACTCGTTCATCCGGTTGGACATGTCGTACGCGTGCTGTTCGACATCCTTGCTTTCGATGTCAACGATTTCGAAGTCGGCGATTTCGCGGGTAGTCGGGTCATCGTGATCGGTCGGTCTGACGACGGTCTTATGCAGGTAATAATTTTGCGATTCAACTAAAGCGTCATGCACTTGATTTTTGATTTCCGTTTGGGAGGACGACAAATCGTACAGTGACGAAAGGGCCCCGGCCATGCGCGAAACTAACCCGTGTTTATAATTAATTACACGCAGGTAATCCTCTAGACAGTCAAACATTTCCGAAGCCGTGTCCATTCTCCTGCACTGAGGCCCCATACCTCCCTCGTAGTCGTACAATTCGGTCAGCACACTGGCGTACGAACAGCTCAAGAACTGATGGGCTATTAGGATATGGTCGGCCGCGTTTTCGTCGGTCACCGACGCCTTCAGCCATTGGTTCACGGATAATTCGGTTAGGTCCGTTCGACGTGGGTCTACAATGCGGACAGGGTGGTCCGGGGTGTCCATCTTGAGCCATCCGGAACACGTCAGCAGCCCTTTCATCGTGTCCGCGGGGTTTGCAGTACAACACAAAACAACATAACTTAACACATACGAGAAAGATATGGTCGACAAATCGAATAATAACTTCATTTTCGATGCGGCTTAGTAAAGGAATTTACCGTGTTTTTTTTTATGTATACGTGTACTATGGACAATTTTTTTAGAAATTGGCAAAAGGCAATGTGGCGCTTTCGTTTCGCGTAAGAAATAAAACGATATTTGTCATCAGTAATTTCGCTCAAAAAGGTGACGTTTTCTAGGTTGGCGTTTCATTTACACAACGCGACTTGTGTTCGATACACAACTACTGCAAACAAAAAAAAATGTCTATTCGACCAAAAAACCTATTAGCGTGAATCGGATATGATAGTTTATGACAATAGTTGTTATCTACTATCTATTTCAATCGTGATGTGTAATAATTTACATAATTTATTGAATAAAAGCTACTGTACACGAACAAAATAAAAATGTATTCTTAGGACCAGCGTAAATGTACACAAATTGAAAATAAAACCAATGGGTTACTCCCGAGCCAGTTCCGATATAGGCAACCAAACGCTCACGCTCACTCTTGCACTCTTGCACTTTAAGGGGCAGTGGATAGGCAACCAATCCTACTGGGATGCGGTGTAGTAGTCAGAACGAGACCTTCGGTCAGCCGTCGCGTTGCAAACAACTATAAAGTATTAATTATTTTTAGAGAAAATATATTACTTTAAATTTATCTATATAGAAAGTTTAGCAGACTTTTCAAAAAATCTGTTTTACCTACTTCTTGTAAATAAATCTGTTCACTCATTTGTTGTGAGCGCTATTGCTGCTAAAATACGCGGTACGCAGAATTATTTTTTGAGGTTAAGTGTTTGTATTAAATATTTTGTTTCATTTGTGTTGGTTGGGTTACTACTTGGTAGCGGTAGACCGTTTTGTGGAATTAAAATTATAGCAGTAGACTTGAAGCCTTAACTAAAAAATCCCAAATTTTGAGTTGTGACAGTCTTTCACCAAAGTTGCGATATTCCACTAATAATTAATAGTTTTTTAATACTCTTTTTTTGTAGTTAATTGATACTTTCACGGCACTCTTGACGGCAACTAAAATTTGTTTTCATCAAAAACATGACTATGCATATACTAAATTTTTTTTAAAATTAAATCTTTGTCTATTATAGCTGTTATTAGTGTTCGGAGTTAAGGTGGGTGACGTAGTGCGGAAAAATATTCTAGTTTAAACTTTAAATGATGTAATAACCCTAGAAAAAATTATCCAAAATCCAGTTGTCGTTCAGTCAAAAACACCCATGAATTGAAATTGCCAACAAAATATAAACGTTACCATTTAAGTTTGCAATGTTAATATAGCTATTAAAATTACAAAAAAAAAAAGATAATTACTTTTGTAAAATCTTCGAATATTGTAAAGAAATAAAATAATAAAAAAATTCGTTGCCAATTTAAGCCATGGTCTGATCAAACATTAAAATACATTTTGTGAGTTACTAACAAGTCATTCATTCCTTATTACAATCGAGATATAGTCGTATCCCCTTTGATAATATTAATTGTTTGGATTAAACCTTGGGTATACGCCTAGTTAGTTAGGTAATATTGTTATCCGCTGCAGTACAAATAAACTACCAAAAACGACGTATATGTATGTAGTTAATTTAAGAACGACTTAAAATTTAGAATTAAAGAAACAAATTGTTCATAATTATTTATGAGATTATTGTTTTGTGCAATATTTTCCATTTTGCAATTTTTCAAAGTACATCACGATTCATAGGTTTTATACGCACGAACATAAACATATGTACAAACAATACTTCAGCAAGTTAAGCAAAACGAGTTTTAAAATACCTCGGTATGTTGTGAGCGCTGATAATGTATATGATATTTTTTGTGGCGTTTTGAACTATATAAAAACAAGTGTTTCTTAGAAGTCTTAAAAGATATAATATGAATAATACCTATTCTTTTACAGAATAATATTTTTTTTTGGCGTTGCTGCTAAAGCTATATTTTGTATTTCTCATTGTCTGAATTACATTTTTGCAGCTTTTATATGACGCCATATATATTGTATAGAAAAAACATTTTCAAATATATGGAATGTATATATTTTTCTATAGCAAATTAATGCGTTGGCTACACGCCTAGTTAGATAGGTAATATTGTTATCCGTTGAAGGAAATAATATATGCGCAGTACAAATCAATTACCAAAAACCACGTATAAGTAGATAGACTGCGATTATATATACATGTTAAAATGTACCCCATTATTTAATTAACATTTATTATGAATTATTAAACTTCCAAGATCCAGCACTTCTGGTCCAAGAATAATATAAACTCATCGGCTTATAATACTGTAAAAATTCCAGTACAGTGGAGTCGGGGCAAAGTGGGATGAGGAGGTAATAGGTCTACAAAAAATGATTTATAACTAAAAGTGGTAAAATCACTTTTCAATAAATGCTTCGATGCGAATCTTTGGATAGTAAGTCCAAATCAAGCACGATATAGACCAGCACATTAAGAAAGTAGGTATTCAAGTGAGGTGTGTCCACAGAAAGGCATCGATGGGTTTATTTGAAAGTGATGTTATCCGTAATAGTCTTTAAAATCTACTTTAATAGCGTTAAAGTCATTGTTTGGTGTTCTTTATTATAAACAAAAATTTTGATTTTGAACAATTACTTTTCGATACTAATAGTTATCGAATCAGTATGATCATTATTGATGAGTATGTGTATACTCTATTATTGACTAAACAATAAAATAATTCTATAGACGATATATTATGGCTTTGAGTAAAAATAAAAACTACAAAATATTCATAATTTTCAAACAAAAAATAACGGCTACGTTAAATTGATTTATAAAAAGTTTAACAGTTTACTGTTTAAATTTTTAAAAAAATCTAATTTACCAATCTGAATATCCCAATTTTGCTTTTACAATTAGATCGGTTTAAACTTTATTTTACTAAAAAAATAAATATAGGTACCGTAGCAATAAAATAATTGAGTTTTTTTTAAACAGCAATATATTTTTAAAATGTAAATATACAGATTATTATTATAACAATTTCGGTCATGTATATAAACGTGTACAGATTTTTAAGCTCTGAAATACATTAAGAATCCGTTTTATCCTTAAATAAAGCATGAAAATGTGTTATTAAGCCAATTCTTCTTATGAAAAATTCTCCTTTGACATCGATCGTGTTGCCCGATTGCTTAGAAATATCATAAGTATCAAACTCACTCACCGCGTAGCAAAACTGTTGATAAAACTTGTCCGAGGATTTTGAAATTTCCGAAATATCATTTTCGATAACCGGAGACCAACTCATCACGTTTCGGTCGTTTCGTGCAAATCTATCTTGGTAAAAGCCTCTGAAACGTTCCAGCAACTCGAAAACGCCTATGTTGTACACGGTATGTGGCGACAATTTATGATAATATGACAACGCATCGACCATGCGAAACACCGCCGAATCGGAATTGTTTAATATTTGCAGAAATTTGTCCAAACAGCCAGAGTCATTGGATTCCTGACAATTCGTCCACATGCTAGCGACGTGTTCACAACACTCTTTCAAAATCCGAGCGTACTTACAGCTTAAAAATTGATGGGCTCGTTTAAGCTTGGCGTACAAGTTTTCGTTGGTGACTATAATTGCGTCGCCGACAGGCCGGAGTAAGTCGTCAATGGTCGTCTGATAGGGACAGCCGCGTTCTATGATTACCAGCGGTTTTAACTCGATCCATTTGGCTTTATGATTCACTAGGTGTCGGTTCATTTTAGCCACTTGCGCCTTAGTGTTGGGATCGTATGTTATTATACGAGTCGTGTTAAATTCGGGATCGTGTTCAAACCCAGAGGTATGGTCGTGCGATTCCGTAAACGCCTTGATGATTGTTTTCAATTCTTCTTTAATCTTATGAACAACGTAAGCACTGCCGTAACGTCTGGCCAACCTCCGAACGTTGTACGTAGCTTTAGAAAAGTCCCTGTCTGGTGTATTAACGATAATGGGCCGGCAAAAGTTGCTGTAGAACTCGTTCATCCGGTTGGACATGTCGTACGCGTGCTGTTCGACATCCTTGCTTTCGAAGTCGGCGATTTCGCGGGTAGTCCGGTCATCGTGATCGGTCGGTCTGACGACGGTCTTATGCAGGTAATAATTTTGCGATTCAACTAAAGCGTCATGCACTTGATTTTTGATTTCCGTTTGGGAGGACGACAAATCGTACAGTGACGAAAGGGCCCCGGCCATGCGCGAAACTAACCCGTGTTTATAATTAATTACACGCAGGTAATCCTCTAGACAGTCAAACATTACCGAAGCCGTGTCCATTCTCCTGCACTGAGGCCCCATACCTCCCTCGTAGTCGTACAATTCGGTCAGCACACTGGCGTACGAACAGCTCAAGAACTGATGGGCTATTAGGATATGGTCGGCCGCGTTTTCGTCGGTCACCGACGCCTTCAGCCATTGGTTCACGGATAATTCGGTTAGGTCCGTTCGACGTGGGTCTACAATGCGGACAGGGTGGTCCGGGGTGTCCATCTTGAGCCATCCGGAACACGTCAGCAGCCCTTTCATCGTGTCCGCGGGGTTTGCAGTACAACACAAAACAACATAACTTAACACATACGAGAAGTATATGGTCGACAAATCGAATAATAACTTCATTTTCGATGCGGCTTAGTAAAGGAATTCACCGTGTTTTTTTTTTTATGTATACGTGTACAATGGTAAAAAAATTTAGAAATTGGCAAAAGGCAATGTGGCGTTTTCGTGTCCCGTAAGTAATAAAACGATATTTGTCATCTTTAAAGTAATTTCGCTCAAAAAGATGACGTTTTCTAGATAGGCGTTTCATTTACACAACGCGACTTGTGTTCGATACGCAACTACTGCAAACCAAAAAAAAATGTCTATTCGAGCAAAAAGCTTATTAGCGTGATTCGGATATGATAGTTCATGACAATAGTTGTTATCTACTATCTATTTCAACTTTAATGTGTAATAATTTACTTAATATATTGAATAAAAACAACCAAGTATTAATTGTTTTCAGAGAAAATATTTTATTTTAAATTTATCTATAGAAAGTTTAGCAGACTTTCACAAAATCTGTTTTACCTACTTTTTGTAAATAAATGACCAATCATGATTGAATATCATGCTGTATTTTTTGTATTTAGGGTGGTCTGTGATCAAGTTTTTAATTCAAGTTTTAAATATATCAAGTCGTATTGTTTATCGATTAAACGTAATTTAATGAAATTATTTTATTAAGCTTTTTACACAATTTTTGGTTTTTGGCTAGCCATCGTTTTGGGAACTTTTCTATTATTTTTTCTTATTTCAGATTTCTACTAAATGAAGTTTATAGTTTTCTTATCGACTATTAAATTTTTTCGCCGTATTGCCGTGAAAATGGATGAATTTTAAATTTGGTAAAGTATTATTTTTTTATGTTTTCCCTTTATACAATCCATTTGGTTTAAACGCCATTTTTCAGATTATGGCTTAAGACTGACGTCCAAAAATATAAATGTATTTTTGTATAATAATTTTTCAAATTATTTTTAGCGGCTGCGAGCATCAGTTTTCCAAAAAAAAAAATGTTATCTTAGTTTTAATTTTATTAAGGTATAAATATAAATTTTAAACAAATATTGTTTGTATACAAACCGTCGTGGTTATAGCTTAAATGAGAATTAATTAAATTAAAAAAAAAAAATCTTAAAAATATTCACTAGAATAAAGGTATTTTCATTTGTCAGGTCTTTGTGGGACATTCTGTATACATGGACTTATTAGTCCTGAAATACATTACGAATTTGTTTATACCTAAATACAGCGTAAGAATTTGTTAAACCGAGAATTCTATTTTTGAACATTTTTCCTTTGATGTCGATCGTGTTGCTATTTTCATCGTCAGAAACGTAAGTATCAAACTCATCCTGCGGGTAGCAAAATTGTTCATAAAATGTTTGCGAGGATTGTGCGAATTCCGAAATATCTTTTTCGATTTCTGGAGACCAACTCATCACGGTTCGGCCGATACGTGTGGTTCTGTAATCGTAGAAGCTCCTGAAACGTTTCAGCAAGTCGAAAACGTCTTTGTTGTACACGGTTTCCGGAGACAATTTGTAAAAATAGGACAACGCATCAATCATGCGCATCACCGACGGATCGGCCTCGTTTAATATTTTAAGGAATTTCCTCGAAAAGACCGAATCCTTCGATTCCTGACAATTAATCCATATATCAGTGACGTGATCGCAACACTCTTTCAAAATCGAAGCGTACTTACAGCTTAAAAACTGATGCGCTCGTTTGAGTTTGGCGTAAACGTTTTCTTTGGTGACTATAAGAACGCCGTCGAGGCCTCTGGCGGGCCTGAGCAAAACGTCAATGTCCGTCCGATAGGGACAGCCGCGTTCTTTGATTTCCAATGGTGCTAACGATTTCCATTTGGGATTTTTCAGCAGTTGATTCATTTTGTCTACCCGTACCGTATCCGTGTTCGGATCGTATGTTATTATACGAGTGGTGTTCGATTCGGGATCGTATTCAAACCCAGAATTATTGTCGTGCGATTCCGTAAACTGTTCGAAGATTCTTTTTAATGTTCTTTTTATCTCATGCAAAACTCTAGCAATGTCGTTGTGGTAATGTTCGGCTAACCGCCGAATGTTATACGTAGCATATGAACAGCCCTTGTCTTTTTGATAAAAAGAAATGGGCCGGCAAAACCTACTGAAGAACTCGTTCAACCGGTTGGACATGTCGTTTGCGTGCTGATCGACGTCGGTGCTTTCGGCGTCGGCGATTTCCCGGGTAGTCTGGTCGTCGTCTTTGGGAGGTCTTACGACGGTCTTATGCCGGTAATAATTCTGCAAATCTACTAAAATTTCAAACACATCATTTTTTATATCCGTTCGGGACGGCGACAAATCGAATAAGGACGAAAGGGCGCCAGTCATTCGTAAAACCAACGTGTGTTTATATCGGATTACCTGCAGATAATTCTCTACACATTCGAAAGATTCTGAACCCGTGTCCATTTTCCTGCACTGAGGCCCTATGCCTCTCTCGTAGTCACACAATTCGGTCAGCACTTTGGCGAATGAACAGCTCAAGAACTGATGGGCTAGTCGGATTTTTTCGGCAATGTTTCCTTCGGTCACCGGTGGCTCCACCAAATGTCTCACGGATATTTCGATTTGGTCCATCCTTCGTGGGTCTATAATGCGGAGACGGTCGTCCGGGGTGTCCATCACGAGCCAACCGGAACTCGACAGCAGATCTCTCATTGTGTCAACGGGGTTTGCAACACAACACAAAACAACACAAACCAAAACATACGAGATGTATATGACCGAGAAATCGAATAAATACTTCATTTTAGATGCAGATTAGGAAACGAATTTACCGGTTTTTTTTATGTACTAGTATATTGAGGTAAAATATTACAAATTTGAAAATGGCAATATTCGTGTGGCTTATCTAATGAATATTTGTCGTTTGTCGCCGTTAAAGTAATTTCGCACGGTACGGGAGGCGATGTTTCCTCGGTTTGCGTTTTGTTTAAACAACTTGTTTTTTGTACAATATACACGTACTACAAACAAACAAAAATGTGGTATAGAGCGGCAAGGTTGCAAGCGTGACTCAGATACGATATTTGATGGCAACAGTTGTTGTTTTAACGTATATTGGGTTTTTTTTTTGCAAACGTCATACACCATTTTTGTTAAGGTGTTATGTATAGGAAATTTTTTGCAAGATCTTAATTTGAAGATTAAATTGTGAAGTGTAATAATTTACATAATATTACACGGATAATTATTATTAGCTCAATATTTAGGACTTTTTTTTTTTGGTTGTTAATTTATTTTTCCAGACTATCAAAACATCCATTTAACTTAAGCAATTAACTTTTTTTTTTCATCAAAACATAGTTACGCATCATATTCTCTATTATTGACTAAATAATAATCGTAGGTAATTTTTTTTACTTTTTAAGGTAACGATAACTTTATTTAGGTTCTCTCACCCTATATTTGTTCCACAAACTTTTTATTCTATGAGCCATTATTCCAAGGACATTATTATCAAAGATTATGGCTTGTTCCAATGTAAATTTGTTCTAATTGTCTTTTTTCCCGCTAATCATTTATGCCAACGGACGTTTGTCCAAATTGTAACTGTTCCAATGTACATTTGGCCCACGATAATTTTTTCCGAATAAGTTTGTTCCAAAATACATGACGTGTTCCAACAAACAATTGATTCAATAAATTATTGAACAAATGGTAAATGAAAAAAGGTTTATAGGAACAAAACATATTTGATTTAAAAAAAATAACTGGGTTATCATTTTATACATTCTTACAAATTTGTATGACTTAGGTATTATAGGTATTGAATATTAATTATTAACATGGAAATGTTACAATAATATTCTTAGCAAGATAGAATGTTACTAGTTTTGCTAGTTACGCTAGCTGTCTAAACATACAAAGTACATACATTGATTACATAGGATATGATATCTACGAGTATGGTAGATGCTTTTATTATACCTACGAATTGTTATTGTTATGACATGTTATTTCTTCTTGCCAATGACGTGTACAGGTCATACCTAATGTTATTTTAATGATCTTACACCTAATTAAGATGGTTGTAATCTCAAATTTAAATGGACCAGTACCTCATTGGTTATACGTTTCACCACGTCATTGCTTATAGTTTAGGCAGTTTCAAATTGCAAATACAACGAATGTAAGTTAAATTTACTTATTCAGAGATCAAATTGTAAAGACTACGAGGGGGGGGGGCGAAAATGCCAAACATCCCCCTTAGTACACCTACATACGACCAGCTTAATGATAATAGACAAAATACATAAAGCTGATATTATTTTAAAATCACAGTGAAAAAAGATAATTAATGTGATTTTGTTCATAGAGATACCACTGTTACATTTGGAAATACACATTTTATATGTTTTACCTTTATAGTATAGTAAAGTGAATGGTTTAGACGTTGTTTTATATCAGTTTATGGCTTAAAATGGAAAACGGCTAAATTGTTGGCTAAATGTAAGTACCGTTACAAAAAAAAAAAAAAAAATGATGCTTTATTCTAATAACAATATATTTCCAAAATGTAAATAAAAAATCATTATTATTACAATTTCGGTGGTGTATATTTATATGGATTTATAAGGTCTTAAATACATTAGGAATAAAAATATTCCTCGCTGTATATTCACATACAGCGAACGAATTTGTCAATTGGAGAATTCTCCCTTTAAAAATTTCTCCTTTTTCGTCGATCGTGCTGTAATTTTGGTTCTCGGAATCATAAGTATCAAACTCAAACTCACACTCCCAATAACAAAATTCTTTATAAAAGTCGAACGAGTTTTGTGCGATTTTCGAAATATCTTTTTCGATTGCCTGAGTCCAGCTTCCCACGTTTCGGCCGATCTCTGTGGTTTTGTAATAGTAGAAGGTTCTGAAACGTGACAGCAATTGGAAAACGCTTTTGTTGTACATTGTTTCCGGGGACAATTTGTGGAAATATGACAACGCTTCGGTCATGCGATACACTGACGAATCGGCATCGTTTAATATTCGCAGAAATTTGTCCAGACAGTTCGAATCATTTGGCTGCTGACAATTAGTCCACATGTTCTTGACGTGATTGCAACACTCGTTCAAAATTGAAGCGTATTTACAGCTCAAAAATGTATGCCCTCGTTTGAGCTTGGTGTACACGTTTTCTTTGGTCACTATTACAGTGGAGCCGGGGCCGCCGGCGGGCCTGAGTAAATCGTTAATGCATGTCCGATAGGGACTGCTGCGTTCCATGATTTCCAGCCCTATGAACGAGCCCCAAAAATGGCTTTTTTCTAGGAGTTGGCTCATTTTCTCCACCCGTGTAAGAGTGTTTGCATCGTATCTTATTATACGAGTGGTGCGGGATTCAGGATCGTATTCAAAACCAGATGTAGCGTCGTGAGATTCCGTAAACTTTTTGATGATTTTTTCTAATTCTATTACTATCTCTTCCACGACCCTAGCTTGGTCGTGTTTGTAATCTTCATAGAGTCTCTTAACGTCGTAAGTAGCTTTTGAACAGTCACAGTCTGTTTGATAAAATGAAATGGGCCGGCAAAATTTACTGTAAAACTTGTTAAACCGATAGGCCATGTCATTCGCGTGCTGATCGATGGCCCTGCTTTCATCATCGGTGCGTTTGACGATTGTCTTATGCTGGTAATAATATTCCAATTCTACCAAATCGTTAAACACATCATTTTGTATTTCCTTTGGGGCGGGTGACAATTTGTATAGGGACGAAAGGGCGCCCAGCATGCGCCAAACCATCGGGTGTTTATACCGGATTACCTGTATGTACTTCTTTAGACATTCGAAGGATTCCGAATCCGTGTCCATTTTCCTGCACTGAGGCCCTATGGCTCTCTCGTAGTCGCACAAGTTCGTCAGCACTCTGGCGTACGAACAGCTCAAGTACTGATGGGCTAGTCGGATTTGATTGGCCACGTTTCTATTGGTCACCGACGGCTCCAGCAAATGATCCACGGATAATGCGGTTTGGTCCGACCGTCGCGGATCTATAATTCGAAGAGGGTAGTCCTGGTCGTTCATCTCAAGCCATCCGGAACTCGAAAGCAGATCTCTCATTGTCTCCACGGAATTTGCAACACAACACAACACAGCCCAATCCAATACATACGAGAAGTATATGGCCGACAAATCAAATGAAAATTTCATTTTCGATGCAGATTAGTAAACGAGTTTATTGTTTTTTATTTTATATATACTTGTACAATCGTAAAAAATGTAAAACTGGCAAATGACAATGTCGCGCCTATGTTTTGCGTATCTAATAAAACGATATTTTTTAACTTTTAAGTAAATCCACATAAAATGGTGATGTTGTTTTTGGGTCGACGCTTTATTTACACACCGCGACTTGTGTGCTATATACACCAAAATGTGCAAACAAATGTTGTATCAAGCCGCAAGCTCGTAAAAACAAATCGGATGAGTTAGTTAATAACAACTATTATATTTATTTATTAAGGAATACTAATTGTAACTTTTGTTCAAAGAAATAAAGTGTAATTACACGGATATGGCATTTGATACAACAATAATACTCTTTATCAATTTAGTAGTGTGATTAAACAAAAGTTAGTACAGTGGGGTCGGGGTATAATGGGGACGGGGAGGTCACAGGTTTACAGGAATTTTTAAACCTGAAAGTGATAAAATTACTTTCGAATAAACGCCATTCCATTATGCCTATACTCTACTGTACTAGTCCTCTCGGATAAAATCACTTCAAACATTATTCGATATCAGTGTATGGTTTGAAATGAAAAACGGCTAAAACGCTAAATTAATCATGCTTTTATTTAAATAAAAATATATTTTCAATATTCAATTATAAATATCATAATTTTTACAATTTCGTTCGTACGTGTAAAGATTTATAAGGTCTGAAATACATTACGAATATCTTTATGCTCAAATACAGCAAATTCAATTCTTCCTTTGAAAAATGCTCCTTTGTCGTCGATCGTGTCGTCCTTTCCGTTGCCGGAATCATAATTAGCATCAAACCCAAACGTCGAAAAACAAAATTGTCGATAAGACTCGTCCGAGGATTGTGCAATTTCCGCAATATCTTTTTCGATTTTCGGAGCCCAACTCATCACGTTTCGGTCGTCCCGTGCGATGCTGACTTTGCAAAAGCCTCTGAAACGTTCCAGCTATTGAAAGCATACTTGCAGCTCAAAAACTGATGCGCTCGCTTAAGTTTGGTGTACGCGTTTTCTTTAGTGGCTATTCTAGTGTCAGGGACTGCCGCGTTCTTTGATTTCCAGCGGTTTCGACGAATTCCGTTTGTAGTGATTTCCAAGGAGTTGGTTTGTTTCGTCAACCCTTACTGAAGTGTTCGGATCGTATATTTTCGAAGCCGTGGCCATTCTCCGGTCGGTCCATAATGCGGATAGGATAGTACGAGTTGTTCATCTCGAGCCATCCGGAACACGTTTTCTCCGCGAAGGCGTTTTATTTACATAACGCGACTTCAGTATGACATACAGCTGGCAAAAAGTTGTATCGAGCCCCGAGCTTGTAATCGCGATACGAGAGATAATAGCAACGAACTGTCATAACGAATATTGTGAATTTTTTTTACGAGGACGTGTTACCCTCTTTTTTTATTAAGGAGTTAGGTACGGGCAATTGTTTACAAAACCTTAACTTGATGGTTCATCTGTGACGTATTATTATACAATTAGTAAAATAATAGTCACATTTTGTAACAGTTACCATTTCAAACCAAATATTTTACACGCCACAATAAATTAGAAATGTGGCAGTTTTTTGTTTTGCTTGATAAATTTAAATAATGTGACAACACAAAATGTGGCAGTTTATTATTTTTTCACACGTGTCCTCCGGTTAAAAATGTACCATTACGTTAAATCGAAATGACGCAGTCTTGGGTTCTTATGCTTAACAATAAAATAACATCCAACTACGCAGTAAATAAAAATGTGGCAGCATAATTTTAACTATAAAAATGAAGAAATTCAATATCGACACTAATATATTGTAGAGGTGTCGGTTAAGTGACGACTTAAGACGACTTAAGGCGGTAGACGATTTTGTAGATCAAAATTATAGCAGTAGACTAAAAAACCCCAAATTTTGAGTTGTGACAGTCTTGCCTTATTACATTGTGCGATATTACACAAATAATTATTAGTTCAGTAATTAGAACTCTTTTTTGGTAGGTTATTTATTTCTTAGACTATTTCAGCATGCTTGACATATTTACAATTTTTTTTCACCGAAACATTGCAAACATTGTTTTTTACTTATTCAAAATAACGAGAACTTTATTCAGTTTCTCTCGGAGACTTTCTTTGTTATTGTCAACTCAACATTTATCATTTACAATTTAATTTTGACATTATTTTTTACTTTTCTAAGTGGTAAAATTTAAGTTTCCTAAAAATACCGAAGAGAGAACCTAGTATAAGTTCTCATTTTTTTTCTATTACCATTTCACTTTGATCTACATTCTACGCGCTTAGCCATAATACTGGTTTTTAAAATGTATTTATGGCGTCCTCTTAACAGATTAATGGGATTAATGAATAGTTAATCTATTTTCAAATACACTATGCCATGGGAAACTGTTGATGGTTAAAAAGATTGAATGTAAAGTAATTTTATAGGCGATATATTATTGCGGTAAG
Organism: Adelges cooleyi; assembly: GCF_023614345.1. Lineage (NCBI taxonomy): Eukaryota > Metazoa > Arthropoda > Insecta > Hemiptera > Adelgidae > Adelges > Adelges cooleyi. Next base: position 14,192,351 of record NW_026096053.1, on the reverse strand, counting down.
TAAAAAAACTAAAATTATTAATCATTTTCAGAGAAAATATATTATTACTTACGTTAAATTGATCTATAGAAAGTTTAGCAGCTTAGACTTTTTACAAAATCTGATTTACCAATCTGAATGCCCCAATTTTGCATTTACTATTAGATCGACTTGAACGTTATTTTGTCAGTTTATGGCTGAAGATGAAAATCAGCTAAAATGATAAATTTAGGTACCGTAACAATAAAATAATTGTGTTTTTAATTAAATAACTATCATTATTACTACAATATTGCGGTCATGTATACAGATGTCCTCTGTACAGATTTAATAGCTCTGAAATACATTGCGAATATCTATTTATGCTTAAATACAGCGGTAAGTTGTGTTAGCAAATTAATTCTGTTTTTATAAAATAGTCCTTTGTCGACGATCGTTCTGTTGTCGAATCCCGAGGGAACGTAATAAGTATTGAAGTCGTTCGCCGAGTAGCAAAATTGTTGATAGAACTTCTGGGATGTTCGTACGATTTCGAGAATATTCGTTTCAACGTCCTGCCGCAAACTCGCCGCGTCTTTGTCTTCCTGTACAGTTTTGTCTTTGTAATAGCTTCTGAAACGTTCCAGCGAGTAGAAAACGACTTTGTTGTACGCGGTGTCCGGAGACAATTTGTAAAAATAGGACAACGCATCAATCATGCGCATCACCGACGGATCGGCCTCGTTTAATATTTTAAGGAATTTCCTCGAAAAGACCGAATCCTTTGATTCCTGACAATTAATCCACATATCAGTGACGTGATCGCAACACTCTTTCAAAATTGAGGCGTACTGACAGCTGAGCAACTGATGCGCTTGCTTGAGTTTGGCGTACACGTTTTCTTTGGTCACTACAACAACGCCGTCGAGGCCACTGGCGGGCCCGAGCAAGTCGTCGATGTTCGTGCGATAGGCACTGCCGTTTTCTTTTATTTCCAGCGGTTTCAGCGACGTCCAGTTGACTCGATTCGACAGCAGTCGGTTCATGCGGTCCACCCGCACCTCGGTGTTCGGATCGTATGTTATTATACGAGTGATGTTCGATTCGGGATCGTATTCAAACCCGGAGGCGGCGTCGTGCGACACCGTGAACCCCACGACGACCCTGTGTAATTGTGTTTTTATCATTTTCACAACGTAAGCGTCGTCTTGGCCGGAAAATTCGAAGAACCTCCTCACCTCGTCCGTGGCTTCCGAACGGCCGTCGTTTAGTTGCCGATCCGAAATGGGCCGGCAAAAGCTATTGTAGAACATGGTCAACCGGTCGGACATGTTGCGAGCGTGCTGTTCGACGGCTTTGCTTGCGGCCACGGCGACACGCCGTTTGGCCCGGTCGTCGCCTTCGGGCGGTCTGACGACGGCGTTGTTCCGGTAATGGTCGCGCATCTCTGCCAAAACTCGGAACACTTCGTTTTGGAATTGCGTTTGTGACTGTCGCCTTCCCAAATCGTACAGCGACGAAAGGGCGCCGGTCATGCGCGAAACCGCCGGGTTCTTAAGCCGGATCACCCGCAGATAATCCTCTAGACAGTCGAACGTTTTCGAAGCCGTGGCCATTCTCCTGCACTGAGGCCCTACGCCTCGCTCGTAGTCGCACAAGTCCGTCAGCACTCTGGCGTACGAACAGCTCAGGAACTGATGGGCTAGCCGGATTTGGTCGGCCGCGTTTCCTTCGGTCACCGTTGTCGCCAGCAAATGGTCGATTGGCATCAATTGGCTAACGATTAATTGGTATTCGGCTCGGTCGTCCATATGTTGTCGGTCTATAATGTCGAGACGGCCGAGGTTGGGACTGGCCAGAACGCGCCATCCGGAACACGACAGCAGCTCTTTCATAGTGTCCACAGGATTTGCAACACCAGCCGACACATGCCAAATGTATATGGCCGACAGGTAGAATAAAAAAATCATTTTAGATCAGGATCAATAGGCGAATTTACCGTATTTTTTATTTTAAATGTACGTAAGCAATGACAATGCTGTGCCTACGTGTAACTCAGAGGTATCTAATAAAACGGTATACTATGTCATGCGTCGACTTTGCACAGTAATTTAGCACAAAACAGGTGACGTTATCGTCTCCGGAGGCGTTTGATTTGCATAACGCGACTTTTGTACAATACACACCTACTGCGAGTAATAAAATTAAAAAATGTCGTGTGGAGCAGATGGATACTATAGTAGTAGTTGATGGCAACTGCAGTTGTCATAACGTATACCGGGATTTTTTTTTTATGAGAACGTTATACACCTTATATTTTTTTAAGGAGATGGGTATAGGCAATTTTTTTCCATAACCTAATTTGAATATTTAACTGTGATTCGTAATAGTTTACATAATACTACACGGATAATTATTGGTATTAGTTCAGTATTTACGACTTTTTTTTTTTATAGTTCATTTATTTTTCCAGACTATCAAGACATCCTCGACAGCAGTTAACTTTTTTTTTCATCAAAACATAGCTAAAACATTTTTAAACTTTATTCGAAATAATAAGAACTTTACTGAGGTTCTCTCGACGTTACAAAATCTGATTTACCTACTTTGTGCAAATAAATCATAAATAAATATTATGATGTATTTTCTGTGTCAATATAAAAAACATTATTTCAATTTTCGAACAAGCTCTACAGTGCGTTACGAGCACTTAAATACAGCGTGAGAATATGTTAAACTTTTCATTCTGTTTTTTGAAAATTTCTCTTCCAAAATTGGCAAAAAATAAAATATAATAAAATGCTGAACTATTTATTAAGTAATAAAATTATCATTTATTTAATTTTTTTTTATTATTTATTTAAACTATTTTTTAGTAAATATAAATAGAAACATATAGGGAGATGTATGCGTAAGCTAAGAAAACCCTTAATCACGATTCTATTATGCAAATTTTGGACATAACTAACTGTTTTTTGCCTCTTGTAACTCATATACATAATAATTAAAAAAAAACATTCGAAACACGATCCATCTAACTTAGGAACAACCATACAAGCCAACAATTTCTTTTATTTTTACTTGTTTTTTTTTTTAGGAGGTCTGAAATTAGACTCAAGGTCCAAGACTAGTGTGGCAAAATGGTTAGTTCCAAAGGATGATAAGCCGTTACATAGTAGAAATAGTTATATATTTAATTAAATTAACAAGACCCCGAACGATTATTTTAATAAATTAATAAGTATTTACATTATTGATATTGTTATTTTTGTACATTAGTTAAGGATACAATAATATAATATAGATTTTTTTAAATATTACACGAGTATAAGTCAAACACTGTAGTATTTTAAAATGTAAATTAACTTATTGCCTAAAGCAAAAAAAAAAAAAAAATCACAATATTAACAAGATTCATGCGCTTGTCGAGAGTTCAAGCGTGAAAGTATCACAGGTTTTTGATTGACTAAAACATTTAGTCAGTCTTTTTCTAAACGATTAGATATTCAGCACTCCTGATCGAGAGCTGTATATTCTATTCCCGATAGTAAAATTTTGAAGTTCATAAAAAATATTTCAAATTGTGTTGCATAAGTGGTATTGAAACGATTCAAATTTGTTTCTATCCTAATCGAAAAGAAATTTACATATTTTTATTTTTTTTTATTTACACGTTTAAATTTTTGAACACATTGAAATCACCCATCTGTCTAAATCATTAACTTTAAACCATATAAAACAGAAATTATAATTTATAGTCTACAGAGTTTTTGTTCTAAACGCCGCATTATTAAAAAGAGTACTTCAATAAAAAAATATTTTAACAAAATTGATTTTTATATAAATATCCTTACCCCAGAGCAAGTCACAAATGTAAATTTTTACAGAAGAGAAAAACAAAATTTATTTACAACTAATTATCAATTACTAATTAATAATTGATTTAAATGGATGAACTTGGATGAGCTCATCTAAGAGTCCAAAAAAATGGTAGAAGGTAGAATAGAGTGAATAGAGTGCGAAATTTAAATCTAGGTGAACCAAATAACGAGGAAATTGAAATTTTTGACTTAATACACTTTTACTCTGAGGTACGGCTGTATATATTATATATGTTTGTAGAATACCGCGTCAATAACAATTCACTTTTAGGATTAATCAAACAGACTTGTTGAAATTTACATTAATATTAGTCGAGGAATTTATTATATATGATACATTTGTCAGATGATAAAAATAAAGTAACTTTGACAACAAAACAATATACTACTAGAACCCTAAAAATTATTAGCACATAATAAAATATAAATATATATCGTTTTCTTTTTTTTTTTTTAAGGTACGCCGCTGTTCTTTTTCCCAACCCCTTTGTCGCTGATGTTTTGATTAGCTTGATCGTTTTCGTATTCGACGAAATCATCGAAAATGCTCGGCCAGGCTTCTGTATCGTCATAGTTGGACAGATCGCCATTCGGCGATACGGACTCGGCGAAATTCAAAAACATGTTCCACGTGTCCTTGGGGATGCCTCTAATGGTTTCCTGACTTTCTAAGAAGTTCAGCCAACGTTGTAGTATCTCCGGTTTGTGCACATGGAAAACTAGTTGCCATAACGCGATGGCCGTGTCCACCGGTAAGATACGTTGGCCCACGACGTTGTCCAAACCAAATTTAAAAGTAAACCTTAAAATAAATGTACGATAGTAATTAGATATAATCCATCGAGTGCGCAGCCGAATACGTAGTAAAATTATTTTAAATGCAATAAAAAGTGTATACCTGTACAGGCTTTTGAATTCCTCGGTTTTATAATCGAGATCACCGGTCATTTCGGACAACTTGATCTTCATCGACGCTATGGAATCCACCTGGAGAGCAAAGCAGCCGTTTGTGAACTCGTCCCGCGTGAACCGACACATTTGATGGGCGTCGCATTTCCACGCCAATATGAGAATACGGAATTCTTCGGGAGACATTTGCAAATCGCTGCACAGCCTTTCGATTCCTTCAATTAGTATCAAGTCGTCAGCGTCCTTGTACACGTCAAACAACTTTTGTACCCTGGTCTGAAAGCTTTTGGCGGCAAAACTATTTAGCCGCATGTTTGTCTTACTGAGTGTAGATGTCAAAGTGCAGGTAAACGAGGAACGAAAGCTACCGCAGTTATCACTTCCAACCAATCCAATGTTAGGAACATTATGTGTCCCATTGGTCATGGACATTACAGGAGGACCTATATCAGTTGTGTTTAGTGCTGAAAAAGAAAATAAAACAATAATTAGTTACATTAAAATGAAATTTACATAAACATATTGTAACGAGTAGTTTTTTTTTTAACTTCGGTTTAAGCTTTGGGTGCATATTTTCTAAATTGTTTAACTTTTAACTAGCGACAGTTAGGCATACCTTTAGAGTAAGAATTTTTCTTTCTTGACATTGTATTATTTTTTCTTTATTTATTTTATGGACCCACAAGAACTTTTGAACTCTTTGGTCGATTTTTTTCATACATCGACCTAGTTCACAATTATTGTCAAAACTACTACTCATCGAGAAAGAAAAAAAAATGTCTGATGTTTAGTGGTTTAATGGAAAAACAGTCAATTTCGAAATGAATAATAATTGTCCTATTGGAGTCAGGATGATATTTAAAGCAGGGACCATAAAGAACCAATTTTGGGACTGGAACCGGTAATTGAAGGGTACAGATATTTTTCTTATGATAAATTTGGATTCAGAACCATTATTTTATACATTTTTAACAACCAGACCCTAAAGAGAACCGATAAAACCATTAAGGTTCCAATCTCCGTTCAAGTTGAAATGATACATTATTTTATTATAAAAAAAGAAGTAATAATCCTAAGTGTGCGATATTAGAATTGGGACAATTGTGAATTAAATCAACGACATACAAGGTGGGTGTAAGTAAATCGAGTCCCAAATTAATAATAAGTCATAAGATAAGAATTCAGTTGAAAAAAAATGTTTATATTTATAATTATCATTTAAATATTTACTCCAAGTGATATCTCCTGGATAAGGCAAATAAGCTGGAGTATTTAATTTTTATCTCGGACTCTATTTACTATATCCTTGCAAGATGTATCACAATGATTTGGTATATTAATAATTTAATTACATGGTTTTTTTTTAAAAAAATGGTTGTCAGATCATGCACAAAAGGTCATTCTATATATCAGAAATCGGTCAATGAGAGTACATTAAATATTTTTACAAACATTTTAGTGCTTTTTAAAGTTAACTTTTTTTTAAATAGCAAGTAGGTATTTTTTCAAAATTGTTTGGGCCTATTTTTTTACAATTTTATTATGATTGTGGTGTATTAAATTTACAGAGCCTAAACCTATACCTTATGTAAACACCGATGTTATAATAATTACAATTGAATTGTCTGTAGAACTTTAAAAATCATAAAGTTTGAGTCATTCGCACAATATAATCAAGTTAGAAAACAAGCAGACTAAATTTTAGTATAACTAAATATAATAGTTTCATGAAAACATTGTAAAGGTTTCTACGAGAAGAACATTAAAATGTAATTTTTTACCTTCGACTCGTTTTTCCATAACATTGTCAATGTTGTTATCACTGCTGCGTTGTGCCGACCGTCTGGTGATACTCTTAGAGCGTAAACATGAAAAACAGGTTCCCATTGATCGACAGCAGTGCGGTTGATGATCAAATTTATTGAATACATGTGTTGCGCCAAAGCCGTTGTTGGGACCTTTTTCAAAAACACAACATCAAAGTACGAACGATTAATATCGCAAACGGAACGAACAATACGAATATTATTACCTATCAAATGGTTCCCAACGCGACATGTGTGATGTTTGTCGTGAATACTTCGGTGAAGCCGCTTATTGTCATGGTATACACTTTTAATCGTTTCGGTGGTAGATACAATGATGAAAAATAAAAATAAAAATACTATCTCAACAAGGGCTTACTGTCAAAAGCGCATCGTCGCACAAGTCCACGCTCTAAGACCGTTTTGCATGGTCGACGAGAAACAATCTTAAAGATTTACAATAATATTTTACACTTGGGGGTGTGTACTGCACGATGATTGTTATTGAGTTTTTTGAAAAAATTAATAGTATGATTGCAGATTATTATTTTTGAGAATGCACTATGCAGCTTCTGTATTATTCACTTGACTTGTACAAAACCATTGGTGATCAAAAACATCTTGGAGTGATAGACATTAATTATTAACTGCATCGACGACCGCGCATTATCAATCAGACCAAACCCAGTTCGTGCGCAACTTCATACTGGTCGTCCGCCATGTGCTCGACCGGGTTGCTACCACTTTTCCCGAATTGCATAAATCCCAATGTCTACTTTTCCTACATAGGAAAATTGGGGGGGGGGGGGTTTGTCGACAGGACGTCATACCCCTATTTATGTATTAAGTAGTTGGGTTAGGTAAAGACAAATTTTTTTGCAAAATCTTAATTTAAAAGTTAAACTGGCATGTGCAATTAGGATTCTTTTTCGGTAGTCGAATTACTCGTTTTTCGGACTATCGCAGCATCCTATCCGATTTAAACATCTTTAAACGGCATTTTCTGAGCCTTTCTCAGCCACTGTTATTGTACACAGATAGGTAGGTGTGCAACATGCATGGAGAACAGTTGAGATTAAAAGAAATAGGAAATGTGGTCGCGTATGGACTCTGTGCCTATATGTACATTTGATAAGAACTAGGAATGGTCAAGGAATAGGACTGAAGTACATTCCATCGCTTTATTTTAAAGGGAAGGCATGTGAAATGAGTCAGTGCAGGACTATAAGTTAATTATATGTTCAACCCTACCTCAGTGTGTAGGAGATATATTTATTTAATAATATAACCGTGATCATAATACAATATATATATATAGTTGTGCGAATGTGATATTTTGTGCATGTGTCTTTACAAGATATAATATAATTGGAATTCACAATGTAATAATTCTTCTTAATTTACATTATAGTGTCGCGTTAATTGTTGTTTCACGAGGACGTTTTACTTTTTCTAAACATTCTTTAGCGAAGAAAGCTACGTCCTTGTCGTGTGCTTTGGAAACTACTGCCAAAAATGTCTTAAATCGGTCTACATTTATAATGTCTAAAACAAAAATAAAAAACCAAAACATTTTTTAACAAATTATTGTACATTAAAAGCAGTTGCACACTCCACATAGCCCATTAATATTAAAAAAAGGTTGCTTTAAACCCATTAGGAAAAAAATATATTTTATCAATTTGTGTTCATATTTCGCTAGTTTTAAAAAAAAAATTATCCCTCATATGTCCATATTGTCCAGCCTTGATGATAAACTAGATCATATAGGTTAATATTACAGCTGGAAATGCCAAGAAGTTTTACTGTAACTAGAACTACTAAAAGTAAACATTTTGTTTTTGAATACATCGAAATGTATTATTTAATGATAAATTAAATATAATAGATGGTTACTTCGGTATGCAATTCCAATGTTCTTCTCATAAAAGTATTCAAACAAAGCCTTTCTACTTTTTACATCGTCACCCACAAACACGAAAAACTGTTGCAGATAGAGATCTTTGTAACCAATTCCAAGATAGTTTTGATAGTCTCTGAAAGTTGATTCTAGTACCTGAAATTTGTTTCAATTATATCATTCGAAGAATTAGAAATTAACTGTTAATCCATTATTCGTTCATTTAGATTTAATCGTGATTAAATTAACCATTTATCCGTGATACATTTTTCAACCAAGACTAAATTAATTAACTATTTTACCTACCTATCGTTTTTGGATAAAATAAAAATTATATTTTTTTTTATCAAAAGCTAATTTTTTAGATTTGTTTTCGCTGTTATAAAATATGTTTTATATTATAAATATAATGAAATACTAGTATAAAAGAATGGGATAAATTTCATAAAACTTTTTTTTTCACAAAGTTATATCCAAATTAGACTGAAGCTACAAAACAACAGTATTAAACACATTTATTTGAAATATATTTTTAACGGCGTTTTGTTATATTCTGTTAAATTATATTCGTTTTTGTATTAAAAAAACGATAATAAATAAGCAAATAGAAAACGTGTGTGTTTTATATTGTTGTTTAGTTGCTCCGGGAAAATTTGAAAATGTAAAAAGTTTAGTACTTAACTAGTTTTATATTTTTTAAAAATATTTTTGACCATAAAAAATTAATTTATCGTGTGACTATAATATTTTGTTAATAAGTAATTGAACTTAGAATATTCTAAGATATATTTAAGGTGTGTTTTAGTGATTTTTTTTTTGGATTATCAAATATCAATCTATTAATGGCTGTAGCTTCATTAATATTTGTGTATTTTAATTAGGTAAGAATTTTTTTTTTATGCTGATCATTTTTATAGATAACATTTTTTTTTTAAATATTGTTTAAAAAAGTGAAAAAAAACTCATTTATTGAAACATATTTAACTTATTAGTTGAAGACAATAACCACAGTTTAAACAGTTTTAAAAGTATGACTTAGACGAATGTATCACAGTTGTACAGTCAAGTATTTATTATTTGAAAAAATCTAAAACAATAGTACCTCGTCGTCGGTAGGAAATCTTGGAATACCACACTCTACAGGGTTGATAGCAGCTAAGAAACACGGTATTAACAAAATAGCGAACTTGTACATTTTACTAGTGTCTCGAGGACAAAATTAATAAATAAAAATCTCTCCCTACAACTTCCAGTTTTATAGTGAATAAAAACAAACAAACGTTCGGAATCGATATTTTTTTTTTTTTTTTTTTGACGAATCGTACAGACATATTTTATAGGATTTGTGCACTCAGATGTTTTAATATATTTTTTTTTTGCTTTTCGAATATATATATATATATAAATAAAAAATATATCGACTGCTCCAAGCCTATTTGACGTAAGTGCTAATTCTGTAACAGCAGACGCATAACAAACAAAATATGTGAAGTTATTTTTACATCAAAATGTAAATATTTAATTTGTATACACTAAAATAGCTCTAGGCGCCCTATATAACAAAATGTTGTCTTTATTATCTGTAACGAAACGACTTTTGAATTTTTTTATTTCAACGAATGCTTAGTTTATATTATAATTAGGCGCTTACGGCATAATACAAAATTTGCATTATGTGGATTGGCGTTTGTACGTTGATAAAATGACCATTATTTTTATAACAATTGACAAAAAAATAAATTAGGTTCATAAAAAATTGAAATTAAAAATGCATAATTTGAACAGCCTACACATAGCTATAATGTATATAATTATAATATGCAGTTATAATTGTATTATATCTAGAGCTAAATTGTATAGTATGTTTTATTAGAATTGAGGTTGAATTTTTATAGTGAACACATAAATGTAAAATCAAAATTTAGTCGATTATAACTTATCTGATGTGAATTGTTTTTTTTTTAATTAGTAACTTGTGGTAAATGCTTGTGATAAAATACAATTTTGGATACAGTAATGCTTAATATAATTCGTATATACATTTAGGCTTCATCTGGTCTTAGGGGTAACAAGCTCAGCTTAATACACGTGTGCACAATTATATGCAAAATAAATTAAACTATAATAGGTAACACCATTGCAGCTGTGTAGGTATGTAAAATTAATAACGAAACAAAAAAGAAGTAGGTACAAAGTTGTTGCAAAACGAATATTATACCGTTAAATGTTCACACAGGGTAAACCAAACTAAAATAACAGAAACCAGTGTAGAAAATCACTTTGCATTGAGTAGAATAGAAACTATCTGTCACAGATTAAAATATTAGTAAAAAAAAACAAGTTTAAAACAATCATAAAATATTCTGCAACAATGATTTTTTATAATTAAATAGAATGATGATTACGCAGTTACATAATTTGCGGCCTTTTCTGCTTAACTATAATATAAGCATATTTTTTGAAACATATATAAATCTGCCAAGCCCGAATTAAAAAAAAAACCAATAAAGGCTTCAAAAATGCCAGTTTCCAAAATTGTTTGAAAATTTTGTATATTGGAATGACAAGTAGTACGATGCGAACATTTTAAGTTTAAAATTTTAAGATCATACAAAAATGATGTATAGAAATTCTTTATTACACCAAATGTTCATTTTTTTTTCACGCTTATAAAAATATTATCCACAACGTCAGTGGCAATGTAAACACAAGTAATGGTAGATAGGTACTTGTCGCGTTTACCAAAAACTATTAATACCAACTGTAAGAATTCTATAATAACAAAAAAACATATTTTCGCAGTTTTACACTGTATTATTTATGATTAATGCTGCTATGTAGATAACACAACTAATATATCTACAAAATATTATTATATTATTAAATGTTGTTTGTCAAATACAAGTGTTTTACATATTCATATTCTTCGATGTGAACTCAATGTGTTTGGGACTCGTAGAAGTCTCTTTTAGTACCATTTTTATACACAGTCTTGGCGTTTTTTTAATTTTTATATTAATATAGTTCTTATTTAAAAACAGAGTCTTTCTAAATAACTTATTTTGATAAAAAAAAAAAAAGGAATTGTTTCTGAGAATTCAAAATGTCTGAGAGAGAAATAGGTAAACGGGAAACAATAAGGAAATATAACATAACAATCGAATACTGCTTGTAAAAATATATGTTTCATCTACAACATTGATTGGATATGCGACCTAAAATAAGAAAAACCCTATTGTTGAATCATCTGATTATTGAGTTAAGTCGATTAATTTAAATTTGATATAACTGGAATGTCAAAAATCGATTCCCACCATAACCTAGAAAAGAGGCCGATGCACTTAAATATTTTAACAGAACTGAAATCGGTCAAGTAGAGCTAATTTTGCAGCCTTTAGGCCTGAAACAGGTAAAAAAAAAAAAAAAAAATTGTGAACAATTGGCGTATCACGTTGTATAAAAACACTATGAACAATTTTGGTTGTTCGCGGATAAAACGATGATTACCACCCTGTATTAACTTCAAAGTGGAAATTTCTTTTCAATAACTAATATAATTGCATAAAATGCATAAATAAGTCTTGTAACATAGTTTTACGTAGGATACACAATTGTTCGGTTAGCCGTACAGAACTGTGTACTCAGGTGTTGGATTAGAGCTTTTTTTTTTTTAAGAGCACTAACCATGCACGTGGAACAACAAGACATCGCGTAGCACTACGGTTCAACAAACGGTTAGCAATATCAGCTAAACTGTTTTACAGCAATTCCCGCGATGAAATTGTGTTTCGCCATGAATTCAACGACACTACTAATTGTCGTCGTGTGTTGCTTTGTCTCGCGTACGTTTGGCTTCGACAACGATACGGAAGAGGAGCAACGCTATCTTCGGAAAGTACAACGAATGGTCGGTCTCGACTTTGGACACGGACAACTTTATGACATACCAACCGGCAGGTTTCCATACATGACAGTTGGCGAGTTGAAAGTCACTTCGGCGAAGCTGCACGCGACGTTGGAGTGCAGTTACACGTTGAACTTGTACGTTCATTCGCAAATCTTTAGATCGTACATGCTGTTGGAATCCAAGCCGAATCTGACCGCCGACGAAATCGAGATTTACACTTTTGTAAAAGAAGCACAGCGCATGCTGACCACAATACACGACTTCGGCAAATACAGTACCGCCAAGTACATCGTGTGGGCGTATCTAGTCTATACGGAGAAAATGGCTGACGCCATGAGGGATCCCGAAAAGGACTACAGTCTACAAGGTACGGCGATGGTCGTCCATCAGTCCGTCGTGAATCTTCTTACCGCGTCCATTCTGAATCCGTTGTGTGAACATCTGTACTACGAAAAAGAACGAGTGCTGAGCGACTGGCCGGTATTGAACCGTAACGCTATGGGCTACCGAGAATGGACCAGGACACTGACGGAGGCCCGAAACATTGTGCTTAAGCAATTAGATTTCAACGACAGACACGGCGTGAGTTCCGCGGACGACGGCAATGCGTATTCGTTGGATGCCTTGCATTTAAAAGGAGTGTTCGATCAACACGACAAGCTGAACTATGTTGTTAGACAATTGCTCATGCACGGTAATTGGAGGGCGCTAAAGTTCAGATCTCAAGGAATGGCGATTCCACTTGAAAACGTAGATTTTAACTTGTTGAAGATCAGTCCGGACAGTTTCCGAGAACTTCAAATGTCTATTCAAACCGACTGCTTTCCGTCTTTGGTCCAGCGAATCATCCACATGATAAAGTTCCTTTCAAACTTCGTCAGACTATTAAAAACGATCCCGTTGCAACTGATCAACAGTTATCTGTTAACAGTAATGGATTCAATGGCCGCTGCTGACTCGTCGTGTGTGGAAGACCGAGTATTGCCAATACTGGATTTCAACAGGGAAATAGCAAACCAACTAAAGTCGCTTGCCGACAGTTTAGATTTAGGACACGACAAAAGCCTAAACGGGACCGTTCAGTTCTTTTTTGAAATTTCCAACCGCGAACGTCTGAGTCTGAAGATAGTGAGTGACGCTCAAAAATTATTAGACGGCAACCTCAAGCAAACTGGAAAGGTACTGATCGACGGTCCGATAATAAAACGAATGATATTTGAAGATGTACAAACAAAACAACCGGACAGTAGTTCTACAGCGAGTACCAGCTCAATAGTGCACACTGAACAGTTACGCGGTCTAGTGGATAACATCAAAGAGATCGTTATATACATAAGGGAAAACATAGCCAATTTGGTTAATTTCAAGGGGATACACTCGTTCAAAGAAATCGAATTCTCACAAGAGCTGGCCACATTAATGAATCAGGAAACAGCATTGGAACCACAACCAATTTAATACATTTAACGCATTCAGTAATATAATAACAACAATAATAATATAATAACAATAAGTACGACACCAGACTGGTAACCATTTTGGTGTCTATATCAACCATGTTCATTTATATCGACATTGTTCAACATTATATCAAACTAGAATAAACAACCTTAGGCATAAACGGGTTCACAAAACAATAGAAAATGTTTTTAAAAAATGTTCACGGTAAATTATTAATTACAATATTTGTATTTCAATGTCGAAAATATCAAAAATTCCATTCAATTTTGTCTCTAATGTTATTTTTTTAATTATTTCATTTGGTGTATTTTCATTTTATTTGGGTGTAATATTTTGTGAATTAAAGTATTAAAAAAAAATTGTTTGTTTATGTTTCATACCAGCTAAGGACTTTATCATTTTTTTGTGTGGCTTAACATTAAACTATTTTAGTTTTTATTTCTTTCAATTATATTTCGTTGGCCGAAAAAACAATAAAGTTTTAGCTTTGCAAAATAACAAATAAACCAATATTGTAGTTGTGTAAGCTTTTTTTATACTTCTACAATGTTCATTTTTAGTACACATTAAAATAAATCTGATTAACATTTTCGTACAGACAAAATTATGTGAATTTGCACCACACTAATTATTATAATTATTGTAATCGTAGTGTTTGGATTACAAATAAATTAGTATTAGCCACTGTATTGTTGTATACCGTTAATTTGATCTTCAGACTGAAAAATATAAATTTACAAAATAATCAAGAAATAGAATTTATTTTTATTAATCTCTTGGATAATATTATTATTTTCGAGAATTTAAAAGTGTTTTGTATTTATAAATTTAAATGACGTTATATTATTTACAATCTACTATTTTGTTACGGCATTTCTAATAACTAATAAGTAATAACATTGAGTATATATTGTCAATATATACTCAATGGTAATAAGCATATGTGAACGAATGTGGGTCGCATTGTAGTTAAGTAACTAGACGCATATTGTATCAGTGCAAGCGGAAGCGTACATTTTAGAATTTTCTCTCTACTTATACTGTATTAGTTTATTGGTGTTATAGTAATTGCATAACCTGAACGCCACAGTTTATAGGATAACTAACTAAAATATCTTTTAATACAACTATTTGTCGTAAGATCAATTTTCCTCGTGAAGGTGAAAAAAAAAATAAGTTGTTTTTCAGTGAAATATTTTCGTATTTGTACAAAAATACCGGTTATAATATACAGTTTTGAAAATAAAATAAAAAATCCAAAATTAAGAAATTAAAAAAAAATAATAAGCACCATGGTACATAGTTTAAAAAAAAACAAAAATGTTATAAATAAAATATATTATTTAACAGAGAGTATATTTGAATACAATGTTTTCTATTAGCCTCACGATTAAGAAAAATAATGTTACTTTTAAAGAGTAATCACTACAGCCTACACGATAATAATTACCTTGGACATGTTTGAGAACTAATTGTTAGCAAATTTCTACATACGTGAAAATAGAAATAATTTGTAATTTTCAATAGATTGCCAAAAAATACATAATCATGTTCACTACCGCTCTGGATGTGGACCTTTTATAGTAGGACAAAATGTGTGTTATTTGAGGCTGATGTATGTTTTTTAATCATTTTTATTATTCGACTCTGTGGGAGTGATACTATGGTTGAAATTATTATTATTATTATTATTTACTGGTGAGAATTCAGAAAATAACATACCATGCAAACGATTTTTTGCGATATTCACAAGCATATATCGAATGTTTTTACCTACCGAAGACTATGAAAATATTGACATTTCAATACGGTTAACGTCGTGTAGGTAAATAGATACTGAAACAAAAGTCCAAATTCGGTTAAAAACTTGGTAGAACAATGTCGAAGGAGATGTTCTCTTTACAAATCCATAAGCGTAACTAAGGGGAGGGGAGGGAGGGCCGTTTTTGTACGCAATGTAAGAAAACACGACGTGTACTAGTGTTCTTTTGAGTTTCTATGCGTTAAGACTGTCAAAAGTAAGTAAAAATTAAAACTGTTCTACTTCAGACAGTAATATGATTTTCTTTATGTTTATGTGAATTTGCTTCCCTGTCAACATAAAACTTTTTTAACCGAAGTTAACATATTTGTAAATGGGACATTCTGAGTCAAAATGTTTTATGAACTTCTTTTGGTCTAATATACAGGGTTCTCCAGCATGAAAGCTAATAGCTGAAGTAATAGGTGATTGGACATCTGGGGGACCCCCAAATAAGCCTCACGTTTTCATTTTTTCGATAAGTCAAAAATTAAATGTTTCGACGTAAAAAAAATAATGACCTAAAAAAAAAATTTCTGTTTTAGAGGCCTTAGAGGGGTTACATCATTTTCAGTCTCTTTCATTTTTTGAGTAACATTTTTTCACTATACACACTATGATATAAATTGTCGACTATTTTTATTTTTACTAGTCCGTCATTTTTTTTACAAGTGCCACTTTTTGATTTTCGTGTATTGACTAAAGTTTTGATTTCTGACGTTTTCAATTCAATAATTTACACCATGATTTTTGTTGAAACTATTTATTTTAAGGAAAGAAATGTACTTAAAACTAAAACTGAATCTTTATAAAACTTATCAAATTTACATTATAATAACATAACATAACTTATATTGTATAGTTTTATTATATTAGCTTTAATCATACTGGATCACTTTAAGTTGACCACCCAGGTATATGGTATTGTTACAGATAATTAAAATGTTCCATAATGCTGGATTTTTTTAATATAATAAAAGTGTAATATCATTTATCCAAAAACGACACATGTCATAAATATTTTGTTAACGCAAAAAAAAATAGATTGTCATCCTCCTAAAATTGTAATTTTTGTTGGATTAAACACGTATGGTTCGTACGCACTTCTTAGAATGTAATAGCATACTGTTTTAAATGAAAAAATGGAAAATCTATACCTATAAAGCGGAGTTTAAATCGATTTAAAAATATACAAGTGTAAACGTCTAAATACATAGCCTACTTAAATTATCAATTTTGAGACTCGGCGTTTTTTGTAAGTTATGTTGGTACATATAAACTCACTAAAGACATTTTATCGTTTAGGTATCCAAGTCTGAAGTGGTCTAGACAAATCTGATATTTTATGATGATATCCATTCAAATTCTTTTCGTTTCAAGTTTACTGATAACAACATTTTTTGGTAATACGCGTTATTTATACAATTTTTTTATTTTATATTATCAGTTAACATAGTAGTAAGACGAGACTTTCGATTAAAACTAATTTATGAAATTCATTTTACAGATACTACCGACTGTAAACTTGAACTAAAAGATGGTGACATTGCTTTGTATTATGACGTGTTTATACGTAAATATTTTACAAATTAACTATAACTTAGCACTGTGTAAATATTACACAACCAAAAGTATATAAAACCTCTTCATGTTGGGTCATTCCATGCTAAGTAAATAAGTCTCCATTACAAAACTTTTACCAAATGTTCTACATATGTACATATGAGAACGTCCTGAAAAAAATTCAGAACTTTTGGTTCATGTCATAAAAAGTTATAGGTTCTTAAATATATCACTTTTTAGTAAAATTCCAAACTTTGAGGTTACCTATTCATAAAAAAAAAATTGTTAAAAAAAAGTTATGAATCAAACAAGTGTAGTATGATCTATCAGAATAAAAAAAAAAGTTTTGAAATTTTGTCTTTAAGTTAATAAAAAAATTTAATGAAATTCATACATGTTTGAATTTGTTTTTCAATTTTTAAGTACTTAAAAATTTTTAAAAAAAATTGTTCAAGTATATTATGAAAAAAAACACTTAAATTTAAATTGTTCAGTAAAAGTTCCATTTCGATATCATTTTTAGTCATTAAGTAACGTGATCGTGATCGTGATTAAGATGTGTACCCAACAAATTTTCGGAATTTAGCATCGCCTAACTCCAAAAAAAAAAATAAAAATTTTTTTTTTTCTTCACATTTCTGGTTTTATGGAACTATCTGCATGGGATATGTAAGTTTGAAGCATTTCAAAAATCCACTCGCACGCACATCAGGTGATTTGGCATGGAATGACACTGTTTTGATGCATTTTATTTGTTCAAAAATATAACAAACAATATCTCTTTCTTAAATTTAATATTTTCGAAATTGAGTTTCAAAAAATATTACTAACAAAGTAATGTAACTTTAAATTTTGATTTTACACTTTTTTTGTCATAATTATTTATTTTAGATGGAGCGAATTGTGTGAAGATTCTTGGTATAAAATTGTCTTATTGTTAATAGATTAGCATTGTACTTACTATTTTTATTATAACAATTACATTTTTTTTTTTTACAGGAAATAATCACGTCCTTGGGAGTATGTTTTTTTTAATGTTATAAGACTTTATTCCTTCTTTAAGTTAGTAATTTTACCGAATTAATATACAAGCTACACAGATTGCCACTTGTCAGCCGTTGTTTCCAAACTTGCCAAACTTTCTTAAACCTTAAATCATTTTAACCCAATTATTCTGCACATATTTTTTGTTTTCGTTGAAAAAAAATAAATACAAAACGATATTTATATAGATTAATGGATTTAATTAAACATAATATTAATTACAAACATTATAGTCATAATAATAATAAAAATTCTTGTTCCTTATAGGAGGCTTATTGAAGGGTAAAATTACACCGGAGTAAGAACTTATATTTGTTTAATATTACATTACAAAAGTAAATACTAGTACACAGGGTAATCCATCTGGTGTAAACCAAAAATTAAAAAAACTGTTTGGGTTTGAATATTTTAATTTTCATCAATCTGCTGCGACACTGTTTGAAACAAAGTTGATTAATACAACAGATGTGTTACCAAGTTATTAATTTATGATAAGCAATTAAAATGTTAAATACAAAATAGCTAAGGATTTTTACATGTGTTACAGCAACGAGATCTACTCTCGATTTAAAGATGAAGCGAACGATGACGGAACGTATAATCAACTTAATTGTTTTGAAATGTGTCGTATTTATAACAACCAGGTATATTCAATTTTTTTCCCTTTGATAATTAAATAATATTATCTT
Source organism: Adelges cooleyi (assembly GCF_023614345.1). Classification (NCBI taxonomy): domain Eukaryota; kingdom Metazoa; phylum Arthropoda; class Insecta; order Hemiptera; family Adelgidae; genus Adelges; species Adelges cooleyi. The sequence continues at coordinate 14,173,433 of NW_026096053.1, read as the reverse complement.
GCGATTCATTATTATATTTCTACACACATTAAATCATTATTTATTATTGAATTTTTTTGATGATTTAATATTTGTGTATTATTCTAAATAATGATATTTAATTTAAATGCGTTATTTGTACATTGAATTATTCAAGTAAACATACATAACATTAAACACAATCTTATTTCAATTTAAATACTAAAACCATTGATTATAAAATATATTATAATATTTATAATCAATGCTAAAACTATAAAATAATATGTGTACTCATTTGACTTAAAACAATATTGTTCAAAATTATTCAAAATGTAGGACTCCTATAAAAAATATCTATATAAGTTGACATTTTTTCGAAACAACAATAACAATAATTTTACGCTTAAGAACATAGCCATATTATTATAATAATATTCTCATTGTCTTAATTTTTTGGCAGAAGTTAATGTGAATATGTCTTTTGTCATTTGCGTTTTGTTCTGTTTAAAATCATATAACTAACATATTCTATAATGTTATATCATATATTTAGTGGGATGCTAAAATTGTGTTTATAATTTAAAGAAACTACAATAAATAATAATATAATGAAAAATAATTTTTTTTCTGCTTCCTAGCCGGGTGACGCTGCTGAGTGTCTTCCCATAACTGTTAATTTTTCATTGTCATGTGTATAATATCTTTCATCAAATTTGCTTAATGTACTCACTGTATAGATTGTAAATATATTTTCAGATAAAAAAAAAAAAAAATAATTTAAAGTATTCGAATCATTTTACTAAGGTCTAGACATAATTGTCTCTGCTAATGTACAATAGTTAATTTGCAATTTCCTTGTTCTAAATCGAGTGTTGTACATCAATCATCATACAAATCGAATACAGTTGGCCAATAACAAAAAAAAGTATGATTACACTGGCTATGTCGTCGTTAATTTGGAAGTCTCTAAAAAAGATGGTGCACAGAACATAATATTGTGCTGAATAGATTCCGTTAGAAGTATCGACATTTTATGTTGGTAGACTCGTTTTTACAAAAACTGTTTGGTAATTATTGTCCGTTTCACATTAAAACTATAATTACATATGTAGACGAATGAGTGTCGCATTGTACGAGTAGTTTAGCAACTTACTATTTTTTAGAAAAGCATGTTTTTAAAAAAGTTTCTTTTAATAAATAAATAAATTTCATTTTTTACTTTTCAGTCCTATTAAAGGTACTTAATAATTAGTAAATAGATTACTAAATTCATTTTAGAAGGTTTAAAAAAACATGAAATTTCAGTGAAATGACCCCCTACATTTGACCCTGTGTAGGACGACCTAGATGTCCGAATCCTAATATGATTACAGGATATTGTATTGTGATCCGAGATAAGTGTCTGTGCCAAGTTTAAGCACTCTATGACATCGGCAAGTGGGTTAAATTAGTTTTGCAAGGTTAGCGAGCTAAAGAAAAGCATGTCAAAATACTATGGAAATTTGAAAACAACAATAAACATACCGTTATACAAACAAATGGTAGTTTATCGACTTTTATATAAAAAAAATTAGTGTTTTTTCAGTGAAATTTTCACGTATTTGAAACATTTGTACAAATAAGAACGACAAACCACAGCAAAAAACACAAAAAATAGTTTCGTTTTAACAGAAAATGAATAGATTTTCAATTCAAACCTTCGCGTTGATAAAATATCTTTATATGCTTCACATTGCGAATTGAGAGGGCGTAGAAAAATACCGGTTATAATATACGGTGTTGCTAATAAAAGAAGAAATTCAAAATAATTGAGAAATCAAGAAAATGATAAGCAGCATTGTGCATAGTAAAAAAAAACAAAAATTGTACTAAATAAAATATATTATTTAACAGAGAGTATATTTGAATACATTTTTTTCTATTAGCCCCACGCTTAAGAAAAATAATGTTACTTTTTAAGAGTAATCACTACTCTAAGGGGAGGGGAGAGAGAGCTGTTTTTGTACGTGATGTAAAAAAACATGACGTGTATTAGTATTTTTTTGAGTTTCTACGCGTTAAGACTGTCAAAAGTAAGTAAAAATTAAAATGATTCTCCGTAAGACAATAATATGATTTTCTTTAGGTTTATGATAATTTTTTTGCCCTGTCAACTTAAAACCTTTTTAACCGAAGTTATCATATTTATAAATGGGGCATTTTGAGGCAAAATTTTTTATGAACTTCTTTTGGTCTAATATATAAGAAAAAACTGTTAAGCAAACTTATGGTTAAATATATAGTAAAGATATAAAATCTACTTGAACCCTAAACCATAAAAATTATACACTTCTTGCGTACACATGTTACGACAACGATGTTGTCATCTTCAGCGCTAACAACAGACTGAGCTAGAAGTGTATAATTTTTATGGTTTAGGGTTCAAGTAGATTTTATTTCTTTGAATAGAGTTCTAGTTATTGAACTAATAATTACACATCACAGTTTAACCTTAAAATTAAAATTATGTAAAAAATTGCCTATACTTTACGCCTTAAACATGGGCGGTGCGACGCCCTCTTAAGTACATAGCCATATTATTATAATAATATTCTCCTTGTCTTAATATTTTGGCCGAAGTTAATGTGAATTTGTCTTCTGTCATTACTTATCTAAGATAATTTATCTTATTCATATACATGTGTAAATCATATAATAATGTCTCGGACACTTATTTTGTGCCCAGTCTTATTTCGTGTATAGTTCTGTTTGAAAACATAACATAAGATGTTTAACGGGATGCTAAAATTGTGTTTATAATTTAAAGTACTCGAGTCGTATACATATTATATTATATTATAATAAAGTAAACACATATTTCAAACATTTAAATCAGAGTTATATAAAAAATTTAGCCTACAACATATTATTGACATCATTTTTTAAATATGTCATTTACATAATATGTAAATTAACATTAAAATAAACTGTTTGTACAATATTAATCATTCCTAATCGCTGTGTTTGGGATTATTCTGATTATTCTGGGCCCATTTTCTTTGCTTTTTACTTGCTTGTCTCCCACAGAGGTTTCCACAGAGTCTACACCCGCATTCGCTCCCCAGTATGCTTCACAAAATTCTGCATAATCAAGTTGAAGCCGCCGTCCTGAAAAACCGTGGAAAAAATCTCAATGATTACAACTAAAATTTGTAACCCTTTGCTGCTTACAATTAATGCGATTTACATTTAGGTATTTTGCATTGTGCAATTACAAACGATATAAATGACAAAAGCGTAGTTATTTTAAAATTTTTAAAAGCATCGACACGTTTTGCACAACATATTAATTACTAATATTATATTTATAACACAATGTTAGGTTAGGCAAAGTCATAACCCTCGTTTTTTTGTGCATGAAGTTTGTTAATAAATGTTAATAGCTTACCCATGTATTTTATACCAGTATGATCTTTAAACATTCGTGGAGTAATGAAACCTCGTTCTTTAGCTCTGGGGTTCTTATCAAGGACCTTTTCCCACTCTGCTGTTTTCTGAAATATTATTAACATTTTTATTAGTGTTTAAATTTAAACAGTTTTTTTTTACAATTTTTAAGTACCTATCCCGAATTTCAACCGTATAGATATTAATTAATTAATTAAAACTTAATTCATAGTGAAGGTATCACTATGATGATTCAAGAGATCTTTTCATTTAGCATTGCCTTAATAGTACATTACAGTCAGCAGTGTCAGTTTTTATTGTTTATTATTTAAAAATACTCTTCTCTAATTTCATTAAAAGTACAAATAGTTCAATTTCCCTCTTAAATATTTTCTTATTAATATTAAATATAATCTAAGACTGGACATGTTTTACTTAAATAACAAATATCCTTTGGCATAACACTATTATTAATAGTGTTACTTAAAATTCATTTTAATTAGACGCGGTTCTAATCATTCATTAGGATATTCGTTTATAAACAGTATACGGCTAAATGTAAAAACAGAGAATTTGTTTTCAAAGAGTTTTTATGTAATACGATTTCAATTTCCACAAATGTTTCTACTTCTTACCTCCTCTTAATATAATTATTGTTCTTGAATCAACTTTTTTTGATAGCAGCTTTTGAAACTTAAATGGCAACGCATAGATTTCGTTAAGTTTTTTAATTGAAAATTATGTACTACAAATTTTAACTGATAGATAACCAGTTTTGGATAAGTATTTTTGAAGTTATAAGGTATTATATTATACATTTATATATAACTGTGTTGCGCTACTATTAAATCACTTTAGTATTGTAATTGAATATTACTTACAAATTCCTCACTGGGTGGCGCGTTTGCAGAAGTTTTTTGTGCTAAAACACAATGAATAATACATACAACTAAAATTTGTATTTTATGCATTTTTTAAAAAATGGATAAAATCAAACTTTAGTATAAAACTAGGTACGGCCGTTTTTTTTTTTGTTGAATAATTTGAACTTAACTCGTTACATTTTAAAACGTTATAGATCGTCAGACACTTGTATACACAAAAAAATGATACCTATGCGTTGATTACTTATATATTTTGGCACATAGCATGGCGAATATGTGTTTGATGACTGATTAACCCAAAATGGGGGAAGGGGGAGCTGTCACTAAGGCTTGCTATTTTTATTAATTTAAATTGCACGTGTACGTACAAAAGAGCATACCAAACGGCGTTCGAAGTTTGTGAGATACCACTTAAGTCTTAAACTATAGGATTATAGTTCTATTACATAGACTACAGTTGTTTCAAAATATAATTTTAATAATATAACGTATATTTTTCAGGATGCTGTTTATAAAATTGTTATCTGTACTTAATATAAATATATAATACAATATAATAAGAAAGTATAAAAATTGAATTAATCAATTTATTCATTTATCCGTGTATTAAAAAAGTTGACGGTCGATAACCCGTTTTAGATGCCTATTTTTTGAGTTCTTGAAGTTTCAAGTTTAGGGTACAAGGAAAGGTGGAGTGTAGCTGTATTTTTATCTGAGCGCACTTTCCAACCGCACTTGCCCTCCCATCCTAACTTTTAAGCTCTTATAACTTAAAAATAGTTGTTTAAAAATGGTTATGAACCAGTCAAAATGTTTAGTACATTACTCTAAATAATAAGTTAATGAAATACAGGGCGTCCCACAAAGATAAGACAAATAAAAGAACTTTTGTTCTAGTGAATATTTTTAAGAATTGGTGAAAAAATTATCCTGAAGGTATGGCTATCTTGAAAAAAAATGTAACAAAAAAAAAAAAAATTAAAAAAGTACGAAAGTTAAGTGCAATAAAAAATATGGTACTTATAGTGCAAAAGAGTATAAATTAGTTTAAAAAATATTCACTAGATCAAAAGTTATTTCATTCATCTTATCTTTGTGGACATCCTATTTACGCGTTACCATTTAAATTTCAAAAGTTGCTATAAAAAAAATATATATATTTACTTCCAAACGTGGATACGATTACAGTTGTATTATTTTAATTTAAATCATTTTGTCTACGAGTAAAATCCATTTTGGTTAATATAATAGTACACTTTTTGTCCATCGCACAGGCTGAACCAGTGATCCGATAAGTAATCTGAAAACAGATTTGAATTTGTCATAAAGTTAACTTGAGATCGTTCAGCGTACTTTTTTGATATCTTATTCCCTCTACGCATAAGACACATTTGAACATTTGATAAAATTTCAAATTTAAAAACAAAATTTGGAATTGGTTAAAATTAAAAATTTTAAAAAATACTCTGACCAATCTCAAGTAAACTTCATGACAAATTCAAATTAGGAGAAAGGGTTTATAATATTTGTTTGGATTTTCCACGTTTGTCGGTAGTACTATAACTTGAGAATATTCTATACAACTTCGGAACTAATTAATTAAAAAAGTTATGAAGCGCCGTATTTTAAGTTGAAAAATATGTACATTTTTATGAACTTTATCAATTTTTGGTCCAATAAAGTACTTTACAGGTACGATTTCTGGTATACAGAGTTGCTACCACGAATAAATCGGTTTGGTGGAGTCTAAAAAAAATAAAAGAGTCCTAATAATTACTGAACTAATAGGAACCATTAGTGTAACACAATTTGATTATTCTACATTAGAGTTAAAAATTGTTAATTTTTTTTTTTGCCGTAGTTGTACAACTTACACAAATGGCGTTAAGTAAATAAAACGACGCTCGAGAAAACGTTACCAACCGTCCCGCGCGAAATTGCTAAAAAAACCGACTACACGACAAATACGTTTTCTTAGACACGTAGGCGACGCAACATTATTGCCGTTTGTCGATTTCTAATTTCTTACCGTTACACGAGTAAACATAACAAAAAAAAAAAAAACTACCCCGGTAAAATCGTGTATTGATTCGCGTCGAAAATGAACGTTTTATTCGATTTTTCAGCCGTATACTTCTACACTTATACTTCAGCACCGACAGGACCGACCGAGACGTGGTGAGTTGGTCGCGGGAAATCGAAAAAGATATTTCGGAAATCGCACAAAACTCGTCTGTGTTTTGTCAACAATATTGCTACTCGGAGAATAAGAATGAGTTTGATACTTATACGGTTTCCGACGGTTTGAAAAACGGCACCATCGACGTCAGAGGAGAAATTTTCAATAAAAGAATTCCTAATTTAACATACTCTCACGCTTTGTTTAGGTATAAAACAATTCGTAATGTATTTCAGAGCATATAAATCTATATATTATGCAAATACAAATTCTTAACATTAATGATTTCCATTTCAGTATTTTGGAAATATGTAGTTATTTAAATAAAAACATAAACATTTTAATTTCAAATAATGTTTCACTGCTGATGTGAGATGTCTGTGAGTTTCACATTGCGTGAAAGTCAACCTATAAATCGAATATGAACCCATTTAACTAAAATAATACATTTTAAAAATCAATGAAATTTATTATTATTACTTATTACTATTCATTATTGTTATTATTAGTATTATTGAATATTGTGATTTTTTTAAATATTTAACACATATTAGGTATAGCTTAAGACGGAAACTAAAAAGGTATTGATTTTACCATACCCAGTCAACCTTTTTAAACTTTGATGCAGTTCGCCAATCGGTGAGAGATTTTCACTCTCAGACAAACCGAATAACTTATTAGCATTATAGAAAAGTTACAAATAGTAGTGTTGTAATATTATAATGAAGTACCTTGTCGAGTTCTTTTCGAATTTAGTATTTAAAAATACATTTTTTAGGTTTTTATTCATGTTATACATAGATAAATACATTTTTACAAAATAATATAACATTTTACATAATAATAATAATATTTTTACAATTGTTTTTCAACAAATGTACATTTTTACATGAATATTATTACATTTAAAAAGTATCAAGCTGTTAAAACTATCAAAGTTATTTTTAAAAATTTAACATTATTCCAGTAGACTGAAGTATTTTTTTAATCTTATTTTTTATAAAAATACTATAATATTATATATTTGCCATTCGTTTAGAACATATATTTTTAAATAAGGATAAATATTTTTGTGGTAGATTAGTTAAATCATTTAAAGTTAAATTTTAACTTGCTATCTCTATTACTAACATAAGAGTAAGTCTAAAAGTCAATCCGGTCAATCCTACTGTTTGTTGTTTTCATACAACAAGAATTCCATCTATAAAATAAAACCTAACAAATTACAATGAACAATGTCATTGTATGATGAAAACCATCAATGATTCACATTGGTCGTTTTTTTATAATTTTCTTGTAACGCAAATTCAATATGGTTACCTAAATAATTTTTACACTCTTTTAAACGTGTAAAAAAATCTGTTTTCGAGTTAACGCTTTGGTAAGAATCCGATGAACAATACTTTACTAAAAATCATATTTTAAAATATTTGTTTACTTTGGACTCAGGGTAACAGTAATATGTAAAAACAACACCCAGCTCGTTACTTACCTTAAATCGTATCGATATGAAATAAAATATCAGTATAAAACTATTTCATAACGGTCTATGTACTCAAATTTTTTGTGATTTCAGTGTCTTATTTTTCTAGTTTCGTATCGATGTGAACAACAAATGAGTAATAACTCACACAAAACACTTCTCTAAATCAATACACAACCGCATCAACAATTTTACATACTTGGAATTTAGCACACAATAATTGTTAAAAAACAATTTTTAAATCAAAAGCGTAAGTACGCTTCAATAGTTACAATAACAGAAAAATATGTCGACCCAAAGATAAAATAATACAAGGTGATCATTTTATCGGGGAACTACACATAACTCATAAGATTTCATAAGGCATTTTTTTTCCATTATTATTATTTTATACTATGTGATTTCACTTTTTCACAACTTTCGTTTTTCCCACAAACTTTTTTGATAGCAACTTAAGTTTAGAGCAGAAAAGTAGGTGGACTTTTGTATTGTTTTTATCTGCGTGCACTACCCTGCCATTCTCACTTATAAACTCTTCTAACATTAAAAATAGTGGTTAAAACTAGTAATTAACCGATTTGAAATTTTTTATTTTTTTTATTTATAAAGTTGATAAAATATATTCGTTACTATAAGGGAGGTGAGTACATCGAAATTTGTGGACGATTAAGACCACATTATATAAAAACAATAAGAAAAAAAAATTAAATCCAGTTAGTTATTGAGTGGTTCACGATAAAAAACCACCCTGTATAAAAAATAAAAAAATTATGTAAATAAAACGGCGCTCAAGAAAAAAATACCACCTGCCCATGCGAAATTATTTTAACGACGACACACGACGAATGTTGTTCTGTTCGATACGCGCTACGTAGGAGCGACATTGCCACTCGTCAATTTCTATCTTTTTACCACTATACACGTATACATTAAAAAAACGGCTAATCCACATCGAATATGAAGTTTTTATTAGATTTCTCGGCCATATGCATCTCGTATGTGTTGGGTTTCGTCGTTTCATCTTGCGTTGCAAACCGCGTGGAAACCATGCACGACCTGCTTTCGTCTTACGGATGGCGCGCGTTATACACCCCGGACGGCCCTCTCTGCATTGTAGATCAACAACGGCTGGGTCAACCCGACAGGCTATTGACCGTGAACAATCATTTGCTGGAGCCACCGGTGATTGCCTCAAACGTGGACGGCAAAATCCAAGTTGCCCATCAGTTCTTGAGCTGTTCGTACGCCAGAGTGCTGATGGACTTGTTCGACTACGAGAAAGGCATGGGGCCTCAGTGCAGGAGTAAGAAGCCGGCTGCGGAATCGTTCAAATGTCTAGAGGATTATCTGCAGGTAATCCGGTATAAACACCGGTTGGTTTCGCGCATGACCGGCGCCCTTTTGTCCCTACAAAATTTGGCGTCCTCCCAAACGCAACTCCAAGAAGGAGTTTATAAAGTTTTAGTAGATTCGCCTGAATATTACCAGCAAACGATCGTCGTCAGACCGATTAATGACGAAGAACAGACTACACGGGAAACCACCGACACCCAATGCAAAGAGGTCGAACAGTACGCGCATGGCATGTCCACTCGGTTGTTTGCGTTCTACAATAGACTTTGCTGGCCCGTATCCAATTATCTACGTCAGTTCAACATAACAGAAGTTACTGGCCTTGTTGGGTATTTCGCTACAAGTTCCCAGAACAACAGTACTACCGTTGTAAATAAGATTAAAGAAGAATTAGTAACAATCATCAAACGGTCTACGGAATCTCACGACAATTATTCCGGTTTTGAATACGATTTCGAATCGAATACGACTCGTGTGATAAGAAACGATCCGAATACTACCGAACGGGTAGACAAAATGAATCAACTCCTAAAACATCACACAATTTTTACATTAAGATTACTGGAAATCAAAGAACGCGGCAGTCTCTATCGGATAAATTTTGACGGTTTAATCAGGCCTGCCGAAGGCCTCGACGGTGTTATTATAGTCACCAAAGATAACGTGTACACCAAACTCAAAAGAACACACCACTTTTTGAGCTGTAAGTATGCTTCGATATTGAAAGAGTGTTGTGATCACGTCGCGAGCATGTGGTCTAACTGTCAGAAATCCAAGAAACCAGTCTGTTTGGATAAATTCTTGGAAATATTAAACGAGTCCGATCCGTTGATGTTGCGAATGATCCACGCGTTATCGTATTTCCACAAATTGTCTCCAGATACCGTGTATAACAAAGACGTTTTCGACTTACTGAATCGTTTCATAAAGTTCTACAAAGAGAGAACCTCACGGGACGACCGAGACGTGGTGAGTTGGTCTCCGGAAATCGAAAAAGATATTTCGGAAATCGCACAAACATCGAGCGAGTTTTACCAACAATTTTGCTACTCGCAGTTTAAGTTTGATACTTATTACGATTCTACCAACGGAAAGTACCGCACAATTGAAGTCAAAGGAAAAATTTTCAAAGATAGAATTCTCGATTTGACAGATCGTTATACTGTATTCAACATGAATTAGTAACCTACCTATTTCAAAGCTTATGAATATGTATGAAAGAAATTGTAGTGGTATAATTTTTATATTTACATTTGGAAATAAATTGTTCTTTAATTAAATGCATAATATTTATTTTTCCGATTGATGTTATAAACTTATTATTTCTCTGTTTATGTCTTTAAAATATATTAGTTTAACATGCATCTTAAAATTATTTATGGGTTACTGCTTGAGATTTATGCTAACTCCTTGTATTGTAAACCGAATATGGAAAAATACAATATGATATAATATTATAGTATGATAAAAACCGAAAAGGTTTTATGTAAGTTATAACGGTAGACCTAAAATATAATTGTTGCCGTTGTTAGCCTGTGGCCAGTATGACCACAAATACCAAAACGACTGTAGTTTTTGTTTGGTATGTTGTATTCAAAAAAGAAACAGAAGTCCAATTAACATTTTTTATTGTTTACACAGTTTTCATAAATGTTTTATATATAAAGAAAGAAGAGAAAATTAGAGTAAAATAAATTAACATTTACAGTTTTCTCAAAAATCTTTAATAAGAAAAAACCCTAAAAAAAAATGGAATATTACACTTTGACCGTAGTCAATTTCCAGGTTATTTTGTGTGGGTAAATCAACAGTTATGAAAATATTGTATTGGCTTATTATATGTGGTTTCTATGGTTGTTGTTAAGATATTACAATTAGTTATTTGCACTTTTTACAACATATTATAAAAATGATAAGATGCTTCATAAGAGCTGAAAAAATGTAAACAAACATTTATTAAATGTTTGTCGGTTACTCGAAAACATAATTTTTTTACTTAAGAAAAACATTTGTGTGATTGAATATGCGTTTCGATTTTCACTGTTTGCGTAAATGAAAATATAGTCAACGTTTAAGTACAATTTTTTTATATTTTTAAAAATCTAAACATTTTTTAGATACCTATATTGAGCTTGCATTAAAATTAAATTATAAAAAAACGACCAATGCGATTCATTTTTGGTTTTCATCAAACAATGACATTGGTCATTGTAATTTTTGAGGTTTTATTTTTTACTATTAGGAATTTCGTTGTATAAATACAACACACAGTTGGTAAAGTCACTTCTTATTTATGTTAAATTCGTACTGAACTTTTACTTACCAAGGTAATTCTGATAAGACCCTAAACAAAAAACTCAGCTAAAACTAAAAAAATTTTTAATTGTAAAATACTTTAATACATTTTTTTAAATAATTTGTTTTATCTACTTGACAAACTCTTTTTAATGAACTTTTATCTCCTACATTTTAGGAAAAAATTGAAAATCAAGCGATTATAGGATGTAAGACAGGCTTTTATCAAATTCAAATCGTTGTACACTTATACTGCATGGGTATTCGGAAATAACTTACAGAGTCCTTTTTTTTCTGTGGTTTTATTAGAAGCTATAAAAAAGATCAACTCCGGAAATGTTTGATACTCTGAAGGGTTTACCGACCATATTAATCGAGTACATCGTCATAAAATCAAGTGAAATAGTCAAAACGTAGTGAAGTTAACACTGCTATTAAAGCCGTCGTCGGTTTTACAGTTTCGACAGTAAATTTAACTTTTTAATTGAGTTTGACTACTTTTTAGTTAACAACAAAAGTTTTATTAACGTTTCATGCGTTCTCGTCAACTGCGATTGTCGCCGTCGATTCGATCATAATAATTGTTTAAATCTATATTATTATTTATTACTCCAATTTCACATTTTATATGCGTTCGAATTACACACCTATATATACCACTAAAATACATACTTTATTATCTCAATACTAGCATTAACATGTGTAGGTGTGTTAAGAAGTGTTTAAATTTACAATCACTCTAAGAAGACTTAGCTTTGGTTAAGCGCAGTGCCGCAGTCGCATTAATTGTGAGAGTTAATCCAAATCAGGTGAGGGAAATTATAGATTTTTTTTAAAAGCGACGTCCAAAAAAATCATATTCAAAACGCAGCTGTTTATTTATTATATTGGAAAACTAACGTGCGAAATACCGTTTTTGTTCGCTTTAGTAGACTAGCAATATTTCTGCCACGTTGTCACACTTATCAGCTTAACACAATTTTGCCTCGAGTGAGGGACGGTATCAAAGAGCGGCACAAGTGGGTATGAATATATATATTTTTCTCTTATGAGTACTCTTGAAAATATATTAAGGCATTTTACCGTAATCGTTTTGTAGAACGTACACGTATCCATTAGTGACACGGTCATTATTATTATTCCTTTTTTCCTCCTGCGAAGTAGACGTACAATATTAAGGGGTGAACGATTACAACTATTTCTCTTGAATTCATTTTTTATTTAAAACTCTACTAACTGTATACGGCAATCACTTCAAATAAAATGTGTTTCTTTTTTAATGATGGTCAACGGTGTATAGTTTGAGTCTAAGGTTTTATCCCGTTAAAAATAACGGTCGGCTAGACATTTTGACGTGAAACATCTAATGGCACGGTACGGGAATGTATTAACAATCAGTTTTAATTTTTTAAAAGAGATTTGTACATACATACCGTTTGATATTAGATCATATTCATATAGACTAGGTATATTATATAGTATTTTTGTGAAATTGTTTGCGTTAGGCAACACTATTTCCGTAAAATCATATCCTATACTATGCCCCGACACCACTGTACTGGCTTTTTATTGTTTACTATTAAAAAAAAATGTAAAAAAAAAATTGTAAAAAAATGCAAAAATTAACCTGTGGGTCATAGCGGATCCGATCTCGTGGTCAGAATTGTTACTAAGGAAATCAGAGTCCTAGTCAACAGCTTACACCGGTAGCCCTACGGCTCAGGTTGTTTATTTTGATTGATTTTAATCTATTTAAATAAACCAAATGAGTATATTTTGTACATTTCTAAAATCTAATAATATTTATCCAAAAGGCAAAATCGGAACATTGATATTTTCAAAATGTTTTACTCAAGAATAATATTTAATTTTATTATTACATATTTAAATTGTTATATATTTTACAAAATATTTGTGTGATGTTTTAAGATAAATTATGTTTAAAAATTAACTTTGGTGGATTATTTTGGAAATATTTAAACAAACATTTTGAATAATACGTCGTCATTGAAACTCTTCTACAATATTTTGTAAGTTTTTTATTCTATTTGTAATGTTTTTGTCATTTTTTGATACATCATAAGACCTGTACCTAGAGTATTATAATAGAATTATATATATATATATATATATCGTGGAGTTGACTTAAACCTGAAATCACACTTGCTAAGCATAAGTAAACATCGTGTCTATGTTGGATTTTTTTGTTTTAATAAACTTAAGACATAACGAGAGAAAGGTATAAAAAATAATAAAACTATCGTAGCTCTTTTTTTTTTTTCATATAGTCGTTAAATATTTTTATTTTATTTAAATTATCCAAACCAATTAATCCCGCACTATAGCTAAACGATAGGAAAATTACAACCCAGGACGATACCACAAACTATATTTCACATGTGAGTCCTAGCTAGGTAGGGATGTTTGGTCAGTTTTCTTATAGCTGGACTCAACAAAAAACCAAAATCTGCTTAATAGCGATCCCCTGTGGTCTAAAAAAAATCGACATTGACTTACTAAAAATTGTATCGTAATCGTTATTATAAAGAAGAATTATAATTGGTCATTTTATGTTAAGCCCATAAATTACATTTACAACAAACATATTTTCATAACTTAATAATAATATATATATTTATATAGATAAGTTTATCTGGCAATATTCCCCTTGTATAATATATATTGTAAATAAGTTATCTTATATAGTTTTAGTAGAAGATAAAATAATTTACCAATAAAACTAAAATACCTACAGATATATTTGGTCATAAAGAAAATACTAATATTATATTATGTTTTATATAATTAAAACCCCGTATTATAGAAGTTTGATCAAATCGTAAATAGCGTTTTACGTTGAGTAGGTACGAAGAGCGTCTTGATCTTTTTGAAACGACTTTTTTTTTGTTTTGGTGTGAGAATTCAATTTGCCCAGGACCCGTGAGTAATGGATTCGATGATATAAACATCATGACAATATTATATACTTGGCGGGATATAATTCAATACTTGAACGAGAATACTCGGAAGTCGGACTATAGATTCCCACCCAGACAATTGGACAATTAGCATTTCCTATTTGTTATTTCTGGTTACCGCGTGGTGACGTGCTCAACCGACTCCATTATACATTATTGGAAAGGACCAAAGTTGTTGTACATCCAGTCTCGACCAGACCTGTTTGTACCTATAATACCGTTCAATATTATACTACTATTATATTAGTATTATGTGAAATATGTTCTTGGAAAAATCCACCGCCGGATATTTGTTCAACGCTTACCTGAAATCAGCCAACGACTAATAGAGTAAATGACCATAAACAAATGCCATTAAATATTAATGAAGTATAATACGGTTTTAATGTTAAAAGTTCCAACAGATATCTATAATATCGATCTGGGAGGGGGTATACAAAAATAGTGAAAAATTGAGATCATTTAGAATAAGAAAGTTAAACCCAATGAGATATTGAGTGGTTTACGATAAGTGCCCTGTATATACATTCGTATCATTCGTTTTCCTACTTCGATCCACAAAAAAAACTTTTATTGATTTATATATTTTGTATAATACCGTTTTTGTTAAAATACCTTTAACTTAGAATACTCGTCGCTTTTAAAACAGTTAGTTTAATAAAAACGAGTACCACTATGCCCCGACCCCACTGTGCGCTAGTATTTAATACTAAATATTACTGCACATAGAAAAAGTCTAACCGAATGCTTACTAACTGACATTGCCCTTAAAGTTGTTTATGCCTTTACCGATGAAAAATTTTACCGATCCGGTTCAACAGTGTTATTCGAGCATTGACGTTTTACCATTTTAACACGTTATTGATATAGGAAATGTAGGTACGCTTCAATAGTTACAATAACAGAAAAATATGTCGACCCAAAGATAAAATAATACAAGGTGATCATTTTATCGGGGAACCACACATAACTCATAGGATTTAATAAGACATTTTTTTTCCATTATTATTATTAGTTTATACAATGAGATCACAATTTTTTTTCCCAACCTAACTTTTTTGATACCTAAACTTGCCCTAAACTTAAGTTTAGGGCAGAACAGTAGTATATAGTGGAATTTTCTATTGTTTTTATCTGCGTGCACTATTCAACCGCACTACCCTCCCATTCCAACTTATAAACTCTTCTAACATTAAAAATAGTGGTTTAAAGCTAGTTATTAACCATTTAAAATATATTCGTTACTATAAGGGAGGTGAGTACATCAAAATTTGTGGACAATTAATATCACATTATATAAAAACAATATGAAAAAAAAAAATGAAATCCAGTTGGTTATTGAGTGGTTCAAGATAAAAAATCACTCTGTATAAAACATAAAAAAGTATGTAAATACAAGAAAACGATACCACCTGTCCCGTGCGAAATTACTTCACGATGACACACGACGAATGTTGTTCTATTCGATACGCGCTACGTAGGAGCGACATTGTCACTCGTCAATTTCTATCTTTTTACCACTATACACGTACTATACCACATACTATACCACCAAAAAACGGCTAATCCACATCGAATATGAAGTTTTTATTAGATTTCTCGGCCATATGCATCTCGTATGTGTTGGGTTTCATCGTTTCATCTTGCGTTGCAAACCGCGTGGAAACCATGCACGACCTGCTTTCGTCTTACGGATGGCGCGCGTTATACACCCCGGACGGCCCTCTCTGCATTGTAGATCAACAACGGCTGGGTCAACCCGACAGGCTATTGACCGTGAACAATCATTTGCTGGAGCCACCGGTGATTGCCTCAAACGTGGACGGCAAAATCCAAGTTGCCCATCAGTTCTTGAGCTGTTCGTACGCCAGAGTGCTGATGGACTTGTTCGACTACGAGAAAGGCATGGGGCCTCAGTGCAGGAGTAAGAAGCCGGCTGCGGAATCGTTCAAATGTCTAGAGGATTATCTGCAGGTAATCCGGTATAAACACCGGTTGGTTTCACGCATGACCGGCGCCCTTTTGTCCCTACAAAATTTGGCGTCCTCCCAAACGAAACTGGAAAAAGGAGTTTATAAAGTTTTAGTAGATTCGCCTGAATATTACCAGCAAAAGACCGTCGTCAGACCGATTAATGACGACGAACAGACTACACGGGAAACCACCGACACCCAATGCAAAGAGGTCGAACAGTACGCGCATGGCATGTCCACTCGGTTGTTTGCGTTCTACAATAGACTTTGCTGGCCCGTTTGCCATTATCTGAGTCGATTCGGCTATTCAGTAGTTACTGGCTTTATTAGGTTGTTCACCACAAGTTCCCGGAACAACAGTACTACCGTTGTAAATAAGATTAAAGAAGAATTAGTAACAATCATCAAACAGTTTACGGAATCTCACGACAATTATTCCGGCTTTGAATACGATCTCGAATCGAATACGACTCGTATGATAAGAAACGATCCGAATACTACCGAACGGGTAGACAAAATGAATCAACTCCTAAAACATCACAAAATTTTTACGTTAAGATTACTGGAAATCAAAGAACGCGGCAGTCCCTATCGGATAAATTTTGACGATTTAATCAGGCCTGCCGAAGGCCTCGACGGTGTTATTATAGTCACCAAAGATAACGTGTACACCAAACTCAAAAGAACACACTACTTTATGAGCTGTAAGTATGCTTCGATATTGAAAGAGTGTTGTGATCACGTCGCGAGCATGTGGTCTAACTGTCAGAAATCTAAGGAACCAGTCTGTTTGGATAAATTCTTGGAAATATTAAACGAGTCCGATCCGTTGATGTTGCGAATGATCCACGCGTTATCGTATTTCCACAAATTGTCTCCAGATACCGTGTATAACAAAGACGTTTTCGACTTACTGAATCGTTTCATAAAGTTCTACAAAGACAGAACCTCACGGGACGACCGAGACGTGGTGAGTTGGTCTCCGGGAATCAAAAAAGATATTTCGGAAATCGCACAAACCTCGCGCCAATTTTACCAACAATTTTGCTACTCGCAGTTTAAGTTTGATACTTATTACGATACCTCTTACGGAGAGTACCGCACAATCGACGTCAAAGGAGAAATTTTCAAAGATAGAATTCTCGATTTGACAGATCGTTATACTGTATTCAACATGAATTAGCAACCTACCTATTTCAAAGCTTATAATTATGTATGAAAGAAATTGTAGTGGTATAATTTTTATATTTACATTTACATTTGGAAATAAATTGTTCTTTAATTAAATGCATAATATTTATTTTTCCGATTGATGTTATAAACTTATTATTTCTCTGTTTATGTCTTTAAAATATATTAGTTTAACATGCATCTTAAAATTATTTATGGGTTACTGCTTGAGATTTATGCTAACTCCTTGTATTGTAAACCGAAGATGGAAAAATACAATATGATAAAATATTATAGTATGATAAAAACCGAAAAGGTTTTATGTAAGTTATAACGGTAGACCTAAAATAAAAATATAACATTTACAATGTTCTCAAAAATATGTAATAAGGAAAAACCCTAAAAAAAAAGGGAACATTACACTTTGTAGTCAATTTCCAGGTTGTTATGTGTATGAGAATTAACATACAATAGGAAATTATTTTCAATACATTGTTAACTACAATCTATGGCAATACATTTTTAAAGACGATTTACTCTACTAGTTATTAACCTTAATCCTATAAATCAATTTTTTAAGCAAATATACGTCATCAGGTACAATGCTTTAATCGATATTTGTATTTTGACGGTTAAAATATTTTTCATCCTTGAAGTTCGTTTTTTTTCCTGTGGACCGAATTATTTGTGTAGTAACTCTATAGATCCGAAATAGTATCCAGATGATACTTTGGTGAGTGAAATGTAGTCAATTTTTTATGGATCATTGGTTCTAAATCCAAACGTGACCTCAAAGCCAAATTTTAAAAACACGGCAAACAGTGTTAAAAAAAAAAAAAAAGGCTGCTATTGAACGTCCCTGACCGTCTTATTAATAACGGGATCCGTTTTCCGCATACACACCATGTAGTTAATGTTGCCAGGACAATGTTTGAATTGTAGTATTATTATAATGACTTATGTATGTAATATATCATTGAAATTACTGCAAGTATTTAATGTAACCTGATTGTAATACTTTGCTATACATATTTGGCAAATTTTAAGGATTGTATTGAATACAACACGGAAATTAGAAAGTGGAAACTTTTAAATTTTGTTTTGCGCGTTCTTGTGTTTCATTTTGAAACAGCATCTTATTGTGACACCGAGTTCAAAAGTAAACAAACATAAAAAAATATGTTTTTTTTTTACTTAAGTATTATTTATCGAATTCTTGCCGAGACGTTAAATTGAAAACAGAATTTTTAAAAAAATTTTAAGAACAAAATTTATTGTCTAACTAGTACAGAACTTTTTCACCAGTGTCTCAAATTTAGATTTTCAATTTGCCAATGTGTACTCGATATTAAAATGTACTATGTGAAATATGTCCTTAGAAAAATCTACCACCGGTTTTTCTGCGTTGAGTTTTGTAGAAACCGTAACCAACGATCATTTATTTATTAACTTCCCGCCAAGTTTGTTTTATCTAAACTAAATGTAGGCGGTCGGATGGAATAATAATTTGTTAAAGGCTCTGTTATTTTTATTTTTCAGAAACTTTCCAATATAGTCCAAGTGTACCTATGATTTCGCACATCGATGCATGTATTTGAAAAGTAACAGTGAGTTCAAAAGTAAACAAGTCAGGCTGTGTAAACGAAACGCCGACCGAGAAACACCACCACCCGTCCCGTGCAAAGTTGCTTTAACGTCGACATACGACGAATACCGATCAATTATACAAGTGCCATTGCAGGAGTCACATTGCAACAAGAGTCAATTTCTAATTTCTCGTATACTTAAACGTCCACTACAAAAAAAAAAAAGGTAAACCCATTTCTTAATCTGCATCTAAAATGAAGTTTCTATACGTTGTGTATTGTATCGAAGAAGAGTTAAATCAAATTATCCGACGGTTTACGGAATCTTACGACAATTATTCCGGTTTTGAACACGATCCCGAATCGAACACCACTCGTACATTATAACATACGATCCGAACACTATTGAACGGGTAGAAAAAACGAATCAACTCTTAGGAAATAGCGATTATTGGGGCTCGTTGAATCCCCTGCAAATCAAAGAACGCGACAGTCCCTATCGGACGAACGTTGACGATTTACTCAGCCCTGTTTTAAAAAGTTCTACGACGACAGAACTGCACGGACCGATCGAGATGTGATGAGTTTATCTCTAGAAATCGAAAAAGATATGTCAGAAATTGGACAAAACTCGACTGAATTTTGGCAACAATTTTGCTACTCTTTGAATGGCTTTGAGTTGGAAACTTATGACTTTACCGAATACGACGAAAAGAACAGCACGATCGACGTTAGAGTAAATTTTTTCAAAAAAAGAATTCACAATTTAATAGATTGTTATGCAATCGATATAAATTCTTAATGTATTTCAAAGCTTATAAATCTATATATTATATTATATACGAACGAAATTATAATAACAACAACTTTTATATTTAAATTTACAGTCGATATGGTTAATTTAGTGTACCCGAAGACGGGACGGATAGCTAAGCTGCATCTACACTTACATAAATAGTATGTCATCTAACTGGGCATCGGTGCCCCTGGCATTGGCCCGTGTGTCTGTTGTCTCCCCTAACCATAATGGCTTACATGGTAATCGGTTTTCCAGAAGTTTTCCAGAAATGGTGCATCATCAATTGTAAATGTTCCCACCGATTTTTCGCGTGGTGGATTGTAGTATTTGATAAATAATTGATGTCTGGTGGAGCTGTGACAAGTGCACCGATTAGTAAGTGACCAGGTGTTAAGATGGGTGAATGGGTTACTTGCATCGGAAGAGATTGACGTTAGTGGGCTGGAGTTTAGACATGCCTCGACCCGTACGAACAGCCATTGCAATTCTTCAAAAGTTAAAATCGTCGCTCCAATCACGCGTTTTATTAGTTTTTAAATTTTCGTTGTTATAATTTCGTTGCCATATTGTTCACTTTGTACTACTTTGATAACAACCTTTGAAGCATGTCGATATTCGGCTATAGTAATGTTTTGATTTATTGACATTTTTATGCGGAAAATCGACACCGGTTATCATAACGAAAAATCAGCTGATTTATCTGGTAAGATAAGAGAGATAAGAGATATGTTTTTTACTTTGATATCCTTCTTATAAGGGTGGGAATGGGGATGGAAATGGGAATGGGGATAGAAATGGGGATGAGGATGTTACATTTATGTGATAGGATATAGGAGAGAGGGAGTAAGATATAGGGGTGATGGATAGGGGGGAGATACAGGGGTAAGAAATGAGGGATGGGCTTAAGGTTGGGGATGGGAACGGGGTGGGGGCATAAATGTTGTATTCATAACGTTTAAAATAGAAATGAATAATAAATTCAATAATTTAAAGGGCAAATTCTCTATGAATTGTTTTAGGCAGATATTATAAAAACAATAAAATATTAGGAAGAAACTTTATATGTTTACTAGCCACCTTAGATACATAAAAATGTATCCCGTGGTGTTGTGGGCTCGTACGCAAGCTGTTAAAGTATAATATGTAATACCTTTTTAGTTTGGTTTTGTAACGTAAACAAAATGCTGTGGTTTGTATTAACTTCTTAAAAGAGGAGTACTTATGTAGCCATGACTATTCTACTGGCTTTTGTTGAGCAGTTAATACAGTAGCCCTTCAAATATTTTAAGCCTTTAGAACGTGTGGACACTTTTTTTTCATTTAGTTAAATTTTTAGGGTTTAGGTCTGACTATTGGAACCGAAACTAGATCTTATTTACTGTACTTCCCCTACTCTTTTCAAAGTCTCACCAACTTTTTTTATACCCTCTTCCAATTTTTTCGTGTAATTCTCAAACATTTTCTCTCTATTTCCTCATTTTTTATATCCATATTAAATATTTTATGATGAATATTTATGACACCTACAAGACACCTAGAAGTGATATTGCCAAGCATAATAGTTTTAAAGTTAGGTTGGGAGGAGAAGTGCGGTTGGGAAATGCGCACAAATAAAAATAATACAATACTCCATCTTTCCTCCTGCCCTTAACTTTAATCTTCAATAATTTCAAAAATAGTTATCCGAAACTGATTATCAACCAGTTTTTAATACATTATTCTCAATTTAAAATATGAAAACAATTTTTTTAATTTCTTATTAAACCCTATGAAATATTGAGTGGTTCACGATAAGCGGATCACCCTGTATATAGTATCAGTGTTATAAAAGTGCAAACTCTAACCGGTTTTTTCAGCCCTTGAATAGTTAAACTCGAATTACAAAAAAAAAAATAAAGTGAACACTGTCTCCTTGTGGGATAAAAATCACTTTTGAATAAACGAACGATCAATGATATATTCAAAAGTGTAGAATTTACTAAAATTATAAAAAAAACATTTAATCATTTTTTTTTATGAAAAATAAATCCAAAAAGTTACTTAAATCCTTTAAATGTGGTTTTTTAAGACTATTGTGGACTTAAAATTTAGTATATGACCGGTTATCATTGAAATCAATGCAGTTGTTTTTGTTATGCTGATTGTATCATTTTGCTATAGCCGTGTCCCTAATTATCCATAATTTATCAAAATATTTAAGATGGACATTTAATGTAATAGAATATAATCAAAATTCGTATCATTCGTTTTCCTACTTGGATCCACAAAAAAAACTTTTATTGATTTATATATCTTGTATAATACCGTTTTTGTTAAAATACCTTTAACTTAGAATACTCGTCGCTTTTAAAATAGTTAGTTTAATAAAAACGAGTACCACTATGCCCCGACCCCACTGTGCGCTAGTATTTAATACTAAATATTACTGCACATAGAAAAAGTCTAACCGAATGCCTACTAACTGACATTGCCCTTAAAGTTGTTTATGCCTTTACCGATGAAAAATTTTACCGATCCGGTTCAACAGTATTATTCGAGTATTGACATTTCACCATTTTAACACGTTATTGATATAGGAAATGTAGGTACGCTTCAATAGTTACAATAACAGAAAAATATGTCGACCCAAAGATAAAATAATACAAGGTGATCATTTTATCGGGGAACCACACATAACTCATAGGATTTAATAAGACATTTTTTTTCCATTATTATTATTAGTTTATACAATGAGATCACAATTTTTTTTCCCAACCTAACTTTTTTGATACCAACTTAAGTTTAGGGCAGAACAGTAGTATATAGTGGAATTTTCTATTGTTTTTATCTGCGTGCACTATTCAACCGCACTACCCTCCCATTCCAACTTATAAACTCTTCTAACATTAAAAATAGTGGTTTAAAGCTAGTTATTAACCATTTAAAATATATTCGTTACTATAAGGGGGTGAGTACATCAAAATTTGTGGACAATTAATATCACATTATATAAAAACAATATGAAAAAAAAAATGAAATCCAGTTGGTTATTGAGTGGTTCAAGATAAAAAATCACTCTGTATAAAACATAAAAAAGTATGTAAATACAAGAAAACGATACCACCTGTCCCGTGCAAAATTACTTCACGATGACACACGACGAATGTCGTTCTATTCGATACGCGCTACGTAGGAGCGACATTGCCACTCGTCAATTTCTATCTTTTTACCACTATACACGTATACATTAAAAAAACGGCTAATCCACATCGAATATGAAGTTTTTATTAGATTTTTCGGCCATATGCATCTCGTATGTGTTCGGTTACATCGTTTCATCTTGCGTTGCAAACCGCGTGGAAACCATGCACGACCTGCTTTCGTCTTACGGATGGCGCAGGATACACACCGGATTCTGCCCTCTCCGCATTATAGATCGACGACGGCCAGACCAACCCGGAAGACATTTGACGGTGAACAATCATTTGCTGGAGCCACCGGTGATTGACTCAAACGTGGCCGACAAAATCCAAGTTGCCCATCAGTTCTTGAGCTGTTCGTACGCTAGAGTGCTGATGGAATTGTGCGAATACGAGAACGGCATAGGGCCTCAGTGCAGGAGCAAGAAACCGGCTGTGGAATCGTTCAAATGTCTAGAGGATTATCTGCAGGTAATCCGGTATAAACACCGGTTGGTTTCGCGCATGACCGGCGCCCTTTTGTCCCTACAAGATTTGGCATCCTCCCGAACGCAACTCGAAAAAGGTATCTTCGACATTTTGAGTGCTATGCCGAAGTATTACCAACAAAAGACCGTCGTCAGACCGATTAATGACGAAGAACAGACTACACGGGAAACCACCGACGCCCAATGCAAAGACGTCGAACAGCATGCGTACGGCATGTTCACTCGGCTGTTTGCGTTCTACAACAGATTTTGCTGGCCAGTTTCCTATTGTCTACGTCGTTACGGCTATTCAGAAATTACCGGCGTTGTTAGGTGGTTCGCTAATCGTTCCGACAACGGCAGTGCTACCGTTGTCTATAAAGAAGAACTAATAAGAGTCATCAAACAGTTTACGGAATCTCACGACGCTGATTCCGGCTTTGAACACGATCCCGAATCGAATACCACTCGTATAATACCATACGATCCGAATACTGCGGAACGGGTGGAAAAAATGAACCAACTCCTAAAAAATCGCAAATGGGACACGTTAAGATTATTGGAAGTCAAAGAAAGCGGCAGTCCCTATCGGATAGATATTGACGATTTACTCAGGCCCGCCGGAGGACCCGACGGTGTTATTATAGTCACCAAAGATAACGTGTACGCAAAACTCAAAAGAGCGCATCAGTTTTTAAGCTGTAAATACGCTTCGATATTGAAAGAGTGTTGTGATCACGTTGCGAGCATGTGGTCTAACTGTCGGAAATCCAAGGAACCAGTCTGTATGGATAAATTCCTGCAAATATTAAACGAGTCCGATCCGTCGATGTTGCGTATGATCGACGCGTTGGACTTTTTCCACAAATTGTCTCCAGATACCGTGTATAAAAAAGGCGTTTTCGACTTGCTGAAACATTTTAAAAGCTTCTACGACGACAGAACCACACGAGACGACCGAGACGTTGTGAGTTGGTCTCCGGAAATCGAAAAAGATATTTCGGAAATCGCTCAAACACTGAGCGAGTTTTACCAACAATTTTGCTATTCGAAGTTTGAGTTTGATACTTATTACGATTCTACCAACGGAAAGTACCGCACAATTGAAGTCAAAGGAGAAATGTTCAAAAAAAGAATTCTCGATTTAACAGAACGTTA
Organism: Adelges cooleyi; assembly: GCF_023614345.1. Taxonomy (NCBI): domain Eukaryota; kingdom Metazoa; phylum Arthropoda; class Insecta; order Hemiptera; family Adelgidae; genus Adelges; species Adelges cooleyi. The sequence goes on along the minus strand of NW_026096053.1, from coordinate 14,148,542 downwards.
CGCTGTATTTAACATGATTTCGTAATGTATTTCAAAGCTTATTAATATATACGAACGAGATTATAATAATAATGATTTTAATATTTACATTTACATTTGGAAATAAATTGTTATTTAAATAAATACATCATTTATTTTTCCGATTTATGTTATTAACTTTTTATTTAACAACTGGTGTTTTTAAAAAAATGTGTGAAAGATAGATATTATATTATATATAGCTTTTTTTTGTCGGGCTCAGCATTACGTCAGTAATTTATGTATATTTTTTAACTGAAATAAGTTATTTACAATCTGTACAATAAGCATATAGGATAAGTGTAGAAAGAAATTCCGTGAATAAAGTTTTGAAGAAAGCAACCACTCATCAGTGTCACTTCCTACAGGTAATAATCATTAAATAATAATATATAAATTAAAATTACTGCAAGTATTTGTTGTAATCTGATTGTAATATTTTGTTAAACAACTAACAAAAATAGAAATACCGGAAGAGATATTTTGTTTTCTCAGTGTTTATTTTATATGTATATTAAATATAAGGTTTCTAACTACTTATAACTGCAATAATCAACTTCTTATTTTCCGTTTTAATGAAATTAAAAAAAGAATATGCTGAAAAACCCTTATCGCCAAACCACGGTTGATACTTATAGTGTAAACACCGCTGGAGCTAATAGGCTAAATAATGAAAAAAATATTTAGATCGTTATTGTTCTCTGTTAATATGTTTAGTACAAATTATCTTGTTCTCCGTTAAACGATGAACTGTGTAGCTGTACTCTCAACAAAATTAGATTATAATTCACAGTCGGGTGTAATATTGTTTTAAAATTTTGATCTGAAGTAATACATTTTATGTAAACAATAATTGTGCAATTATGCCAATGTTTGTTATCAAACAATTACCTACTTAAGTTTCCTACTTTTATTTATGCATTTTTTTTGGTATATCAATACTGTTTTATACAGTACCTTTTGAACCTAGACAACAAAATTCCTTCATTAATTTTACTTTTATGTTTATTCGGTAGTTCTTTATAATCGACATTATGGTATAATTTAACAAAAAAAAGTAAGTGTGAAGTGTCTGTTCATGTGCCGTCGGTAGTCGTGTGATAACGTTACGTTGATAACATCCTACCGAACTATTTGGCAGCTGTATTATTATATTAGGAGGTGGAGTTGTCCGAGTGAGTAAGGTGAATTAGTCAAGAAACCATCTCGTGATTGCATCATTGAGCCTTAATGGCCGATTAAGCTACATGATGATAATATTTATGACAATATTGATAGCGATTTATTTTTGTGACCCTCAGTTCAAAAGTAAACAAACATTAAATAATATGATTTTTTGTTTAAGTATTGTCTATCGGATCCTTACCGAAGCGTTAACTCGAAATCAGAACTGTTTTACTTTAGAAAAAACATTTGTGTGATTTGATGTGCGTTCCAATTTCCACTGTTTACATAAATGAAAAAATAGTCATCGTTAATGTACGACTTTTGTACACCTTTAAAAAGACTGTAAACATTTTTCAGACACCCATATTGAGCTTGCGTTAAAATAAAATTATAAAAAAACGACCAAGGTTGGTTTTAATCACCCACTGACATTGGTCACTGTTCTTTGTTACGTTTTATTTTATAATTGGAATTTTCGTTGTATAAAAACAACACACAGTTGGTAAAAATTTTTTTTTGCAGTTTGAATCGATAAATTCATACTGCATACTGTATACTACAATATGTTCATACTGTATTGTATGAAAATACATTTTTTTAGAATTTAAATAATACGGCGTTTTGCATAGGCAATTCTGGTACGTTCTTGTATTCGGGTTTTTTTTAAGAACATAGAAACACAAAAACATCTTAACACATACAGTAAACAAGCAGGCTTATCAGCCTTATAGTAGTTATCGTTTTCATTTTAATAGTTTATGGTTATGTTATTGATTACAACCAAACCAACATAAAGGACAACCTTAATCTACAGTAAACGCTCAGATTGGTTAGTTTAGGATGATACGGGAGACCATCTAGACCAGACGGCCACCATTGTTAACGGTTAAACCACACTTGTATAAATATGATTTTAAAACTTTAATAAGTAATCAATGTTTATTTAGGTCAAAAAAATAACACTTTAAAATAAGATAATTTTTGTATTAGGTGTTATTCATTTTGTTTTAACAAACAATAAACGTATTTTTTCAAATTAAAATAAGTTTAAAGATGATATTTTTTTTTTTAAATCGTTAAACCACGTATCATAAATGTTGTTATGAAGTTATCAAGCATCAATTTCTTACTCGTGACCACAGAACTGTAATCGCATATTATGCAAAATTTAAATAACCAGCAATTTGCTGATGACCCCCCCCCCATCTATATAGCTAAAAGAATAACACAACATTAAAATTAAAAAATTAACAACAATTCAAAATATATAGTTTATTCCCAAAGTATATATTATAAATGCAATCATAATAATATAGTTTACAATTTAAGGATTATTATTAATTTTTCACATCTGATACAAACATTTCGACCAAGCATTCGAGTAATTGTTCAGCAATTTCCCGTTGGCCATTAAAAACCTCTTTTATTGTATAGTCAACTCTCATTGCGGGGTGATCGATGGATCCAGCTTTCATATAATTGAATAATTTGTTATATCCATCGGTCTCGTTTCCGCTTACTATTACATCGCTTGCAGCTTTAACCACTCGTTCAAATCTATCGGTTAACTCCGCTATTACGTTTGCTGTAAGCAAATAACATTTTGATATAATAACATGTGTGTATATATATATATATATATTAGTACTAAGTAATTCATAAGTAAACGGTTAAATAAAAGGAGCAAGGTTTCATTTAAGATTTCAGGGTATCGTTTTTTTGTGAGATGAAATAAACATGCATGAATTAAATTTCCCATTAAAAATATCCGCATGTTTAATTCAGTTCAAAATTACAACGTAAGAATAACTTGGTTTTAATAAAAAATTTGACTAAAATATGCTTTTGAAAAGATTATCATACATTTAAATGTCTTGGTATAACACACTGTTAATATTAACAAAAATCCACGAGATTTGTTGATCTCTAAAAAATACCTTTACGGATATTTTCTCGGTCAGGTTCTTTTAAGTGCAACTGAGAATTAAAAAAATATAGGTATCCTAAATGAATCGTTTTTTGTTAAAAGGGCACACGTTTCAACAGGTGAACTTGTGGGAAATGATAAAAAAACTGCATAACTTTCAAAATGTGGTAACTTTGTAAATAATTTTTTTTATGTGCATTATGAGTTGCATTAATGGTATTGGGCATTTACACCAAATTTCGATACTGTAAGAATATGTAATTCACGTTTATACTAATTGAAAGTTGTAAAAAATGTAACATATGATGCCTTTTTATCAAAAAGCGATTCAAATGCCCTCTTAAAAAATCAGTGGTCTCTATGGAATAACAATCGGATCTTTTCAGCATGAAACATGCTTTAGCCTTGGCCTACCAGCTCGAAAACGTCACGAAAGTAGCGCGTCTACTGTAAACGTTTATTATAAAGAATCGTCGTCGTCATGCGAACATTTTGGCTAGTACATATAATTAAGTTATACTATCATCATAAATCGCAAGGAGATTATGGATCACAAATAATCACTATTCGGGAGCCAGCAGGCTAAAGCATGTTCCATATGTCTTTAAATTTCAGCCATCGGGCTTTAACCCTTTATAGGGCAGAGGGAAATAAATTCCCTCTGCCCTATAAATGGTTAAGTTGACTGTAACTTTTTTCTTCTTGCTTATTGAACAAAATGGATAAACCAAACTATTGTTTTTAATACTCACGGTCGTTTGCCACCTCTTCCGGATATAAACTTTCAAATGAACACTGCTCTATACGAGCGCGAAGGTTTGTTAAAGCTACTTCGGGAGTGCAGGAAATCTGAAAGACACACATATTAGTAGTACTATATTATTACTATACAACTAGTACGATAAAAGACCTTGTCACTAATATTATATCACATACATTATGTAAATTAGTTGTGTTATTAAAACAAATTTGTATTATGTATGTTTCGATTGTAAAAAAAAAAAAAAAAGAGTACAAATAGTTCAACAATATTAAAAAACAATAAATGTATCATATCGCATTAAAGGTAAGATACTTATTTAGAGAAATGTTGAGATTAATAAGTATAAAATATGTTAAAATACTTTTTTATATAAATAACAAGAATTACTATTTTGCGGATTGGATCAAATTCAAATTTTACGATGAAATAGTTTAAATTTCGTTGCCAATTTATATTTACTTACATTAACAATGCACAAAAACATTGCAAATAACACAAGACTGATGTTTGATTTCATCGTAAATACCTAAAACAATAAAAAACGCGCAATTGTTATAGTTTTGTCATTTACAGACACATTAGTGTGTATTATATATAATATATTATTGCTAATATAAACTTTTATACTTTAAATAGTCCCACGATAAATAGACAAATAAATTTTTGTTTTAGTGATTATTTTTAAAAGTTTTTTTTTAAATTAATTTTTACTCGCAAGCACTTAATCACGTAGGGTTCTTAATTTGTATAATTCTTAACTGTTTTATTTTTTCTAATAATTTTTTTATTTATTTGATCATTATAATTTTTTTAAATCTTATTTTATTAAGAACAATTCGATGAAAATAATGAATGGTCGACAACCAGTTTTAAATAATTACTTTTAACAATTAAATAGCTCTACGATGGATAAAATCTTGAATTAAAACGAAAAAATGTAAAAAAAAATTTTAAAATAAATTTAAAAAAGTAAAACAGTCAAGTACCATAGAAACGTGGTTTCTAAACAGAAACGGTGCGGAAATGCAATTATTTAAAATGAAATTGAGTGTATTATTCTTTATTTATCAAATGTTCAGATATTTTTAATTTAATAATTCGATTATTTTTTTTTTTCAAAAATGGTTATCGTTCAGTCAAAATGCTCGGTAAATTATTTTTTATTTAAAACCTCAATAAAATGTATACAATACTATCGTAAGTTGATAGCATTTTGGAAAATAACAAAAAGTAAAAATTAAAAACTAAGGTGTTTTTAAGAACCCTTGATAAAAAAATAGTATCGTCTTACGAAGAATAATTATAAACGTTACTTACTTCTTTGGCGTTAAATAAATCTAACATATAGAAACTCAACAAAAAAATACACTATTACAGTCTGTACCCAGTTTGCCTTTTTATAGCGAGATTTAGAAGTCTCTTCACAAGTCGAATTTTTTAAAAAAAAAAACACTTTTTGTGATTTTAGTGTGTTTACATAATAGAAATATATAATGTTTGTACCTTTCTTCGCTGGCGGGCGCCTATGTGGTTGTTTTTTTATTCCAATATGATAGTTTAACCCAAAAAAACAACTCTCGAATACACGATTTGAGTATACATACGAAGAGAATGAAGTGTGGTTGTTTTTGCGAATATTTCAAGGTGTTAACAAATAGTTGACGATTTTTTCAAAAAAAACACATATTATTGGACGATTTGTGCAAAATCGTGTTCTGTTTTTCTTACCATTTCTGCCTAGCCCGTAAAACAAACATACTATTATTTTATTATGCACACTCCTTATGCGAATGATCACAGACAAAGACAATGTTAAGAAAAATATTTCGCAAGATAATTAGATAAAATATTATCAAATTTTATGTTTGGGTTTTCCCAGATTATTAGAATGGAAAAGTTCCTTTATAATTATTTTACTGGAATGTGATATCAAGTATTACTTGGTCGCAATACAATGAATTTGATTCCACCGTGTGACTTATTGTGACAACAAGTGTGATTAAAATGAAATAATCCATTCGGCATAAACAGCTATTATCAGACAACTATGATAATTTACTCAAATTAAGAATTTCAATACACATTTTATTCCAAACTGGTTGCACTCATGCCTCGACCCCCCATGGCCCAATGTGTTGTTTTTTTTTTCGTACTAATTTTTAAGTTTTTTTTAGGTAGGTCGAATAAACAATACAATTTTGTACGAATTTATCATACTTTTTGTTTTTATTTTGTTTTCGATGCACCAGTTAATAACACTAGTCACTAGTGTTTTATATTATACATTTGTATGTTAAAATATCAAAGATTATAATGAAATATCAGAAGTCAGTATAATATTTTAAGTTTAGCACATTGTTGTTTGAAACTGAGAAGGTATTATTTTTACAATGATGGGTTTTTATTTTTGTGTCTGGACCCACGGATATCTCGTAAACCGCTAAACCGATTTCTTCGTGTAGCAACTTTGGAGATCAGAAATCATACCTGGAAGGTATTTTACAAGACCAAAAATGAAAAAAAAGTCACCCCTTCCCCATCAAAATTGAGAAAAATACCTAAAAAAATGTACAAATTTTTCAACTTAAAACTACAATGCTGTATAACTTTTTTAATAATAGTCGAAAAAGTTCCAAATTTATATGAATTGTTCTTCAAACATAGTACTATCATTAAACATTAAAAAACCAAAAAAATATCAAAAACCTTTTCCCCTAGAAGGGTAAGAACTTTTTTCTTTATTTCACTTTTTCAAGCAGTTTTAGAGATTTAGATCTGAAAATTAGACCGAAGGTAGATCTAAAATGAAACTATAGCATATACAATTTTCTCAAAAATCTGTAGTCAACATTTTTTTTTTTTATTAAGGAAAAACACCAAAAATAGGGAAAATTTACACTTTGGCCGTAGCCAGTTTCTAGGTTGCTCAGTGTGAGTGAATCAACAGTCAACAGGTAATGAAAATATTTTCATTATATTGTTAATTACGATATATGGGTAACTTTGACAGTACATTTTTATTGACAGACGATCAACCCTTATCGTATTCACCCTGCACAAGACTACGGTCCCACGATATCTTCTAAACCGCTATAACTGGTTCGAACATACTATCCACATATTCGCATCGAAGCGTTTATTTAAAAGTGATTTTATCACTTTCAGTTATAATAAAATCTGTAAACCTGTGACCTCTCCGTCCCCAAAAATGTTTGTATTTGTTTTTGGAAAATGCTCTACGAGTAGAACGATTATTTTCTAACGTGTATAGAACTCTTTAACCAGAGGCCCAAATTTAGGATTCCAATGGATAATGTGTTAGGTTTTATTTTATATTTTCAGTTTTCACATCAGCGCGTGTGTTTCACTATGAAACAAGATATTTTCGTGACCCTGAGTTCAAAAGCAAACAAAAATTCAAAAATATGTTTTTTTTTTTACTAAAGTATTGTTTATCGTATTCTTTCCTAGGCGTTAACTCGAAAACACAATTTTTTTACTTAAGAAAAACACTGATGTGCTCTTCGATTTCCACTGTTTACATAAATGAATAAATAGTAATAGTTTTTATACAATTTTTTTACACGTTCAACACACTGTAAACACCTATGTGAAATATTTTTGGTTTTTATCATACAATGTCATTTTAAGGTCATTGTAATTTTTCCCCCTTCGGTAAGAGGATTTAGGGAGGAATGGTTTTGGAATCTTTTATAGCAACCTGTATAATATTTCAGATATACACGATAAGCCACTTTTTTTCAGTATAATTATATTTTACTGAGGTCTTAAGTAAGTACAATAATTTCGGGTAGGTGTCCGTGGAGGTTTATTTTTATTATACTTAATAGATGTCAATATGTTACACCGTGACAAAGTAAAAATATAAAACAAAATACGACGACTATATATCGAGGCTTAAACACTAAACTCAATCTACTAAAAACCAACAAACCTTTTTTTAATTTTAGTGTCTTAGTTTTTACAGAAACTTGGCTAAATAATAACATAAATTCTTCTGAGTTTGGCTTGTCAAATTACCCAGTTTTTAGATGTGATGGGCCATCTTCATCAAACTCATTAACCAGAGGTGGTGTTGTTTTTTAGCTATTAAAAACGAATATATTTCTTCGGTTCTTGACATAGCTGTCAATTCCTAAGAGTTTTGTTTGGTTTAATTGTACCCTCTTAATTCTGCCTCTTCCTCTTACATGGATCGTCTTAATATTCTTGATTATTTAACTTCTTCTCTCCCTAATGACGATTTTCTGCTTTTCGGCGATTTCAACCTTTCCAACTTAAACAATTTTCTTTGAAGATTCTTCTTCATTTTTGCCAAATTGACACAATACCAAATCGCAATGGCTATATGCTGGATCTTACTCTTCAACTCATTTAATAACTTTAAACAATGATTCCATCGTTCCCATCGACAATTACCACCCTGCTTTAAATATTTCTTATAGGTAATCATACTTATATCTCCCCTCTGTATCGTATTCGGAAATTTCATAAGACTGGTCTAAAGGCAACTCGTTCCTTTCATTACATATATCTTCAATACCTCTTTAAAAAAAGGATCCTTTCCTTCACTGTGGAAATCTACTTACGTATATCCCATCTTCAAAATAGGCAATAGATCCATAGTCTCAAATTATCGCCCACTCTCAATAATTTCTATTCTCATAAATTATTACCTCTAAAATTACCCCCTCTCCAAGAATATCCCAGTACCCCAAGAACACGGTTTTAGATCTCATAATTCATCTGTTACCAATCGAATAACGTTTGAATACCATATATCAGACTCTTTTAAAAATCATCATCGAACAGATGTCATCTATACCGACTTTGAGAAAGCCTTTGATAGGGTTAACTACGATTTGCTAATCCATAAACTTACCAAGATTGGTCTCGCTCATCCCTTTTTATCCCGGATTGATTCTTTTATAACTCAAAGAACCCAATATGTTAAATTTAAAAACTTTATATCTTCTCCTATACCTGTTACTTCTGGAATTCCCAAGGTGATCATCTCTTAGAGCTTGTGTTTAACTTATTCATAAATGATGCCGTCTCTGCTATCATTCACTCTAATATTATTTAATTCGCCGATGACGCAAAAATCTTTAAATCCATTATATCTGTTTAGGATTATATACTGCTACAAACGGATTTAAACATTTTTAATGAATGGTGAACCTTTAATGATCTATCTCTAAATATTAACAAATGATAAGTTATCTCTTTCACAAAAAAACGCAAACCAATTAATTTAAATTACTGTATATCTAATATAAATCTACTTTGTTCATTTCTAGTCGATGATTTAGATATATTATTTGATTCAAAATTACTATTCAACAACCACATGGGTACTAACAATCCAAAACAAAGCTCTATCTTTATTTGGTATGATTAAACGTAATTGCTCAGAATTCAACGATCCGTACACCTAAAAATGCCTCTATACTTCCCTAGTCCGATTTTCAGATCGCCAACTTGAAAAATTCAAAATAAAGTCCTTCGCTTTATTTGCTACAAATGTAATATAGCTATACCTCTCCACACTGGTTATGAAAACATCCTAAGAATCTTAAAAATGGATTCTCTACAAACACGTAGAATTACTGCGTATAACTCTTTTCTCTTTAAACTGTTAAATAATGAAATTGATGACTCTTTTCTATTAAGCCTATTCAACTTTAAAGTTCCTAACCACAACACTCGTTGTAATCATTTATTTTATCTTCATCAGTTTTCCCAGAGCTAAATGATTAACTAACCAATAAATATTTTTACATCCCATGACAATAGTCTTGATACTCATAATCTATTTAAGTAAGTTATTTCCACTTTATTTATAATAATTTAGTATTCCATTGTTAATATTGTCTTATTTATAATATTTATTTTATAATAATTTAGTTTCTAAGTTTATAAATCTAATTTATTTCTAATTAATCGAATTATTTTTCACGGTTTTATTTTTTACTTTGAATTTTCATTGTATGAAATGCGCTAGTATATTATAATAAACAATGAGTGTATAAAATACAACACACAGTTGGTAATATTTTGTTTTGCGTCAAGTTTACCTTAAATTCGTATCGAAATGAAATAATGTCTCATAAGTATGAAAATACTGAATGATGAATAATGATACTATTGAAATACTACAAAATACTGAATAAACTAACTAATAATATGTTATCAATAATGTTTAACTAATGACCTATGTTGTCGATGTTTTAATAAAGATCAATAAATAATAAAAATGAATACTAAATAACGTACTCAAATTTATTGTCCTATGAAACGCGTTAGCATACAAAAGACTATAAAAAAACACTCAGTTATTTTTCATTGTTTTCGCAGCGTCCTATATTCCTAGTTTCGTATCGAAGTGAACAACAAATGAGTAATAGCCCACATATTTTGAAAACAAAATGCTTTTCTATTTAAAAAGTTTAATTTTTGTGCCCTGAATTGTTTTCATGTGATTCATACTCAAGCCAATCCAATAGCAATACTAACCGATACAATGAAAATTCAAAGTAAAAAATAAAAACTAACACATTATCAATTAGAAACCTAAATTTGGGTCTCTAGTTAAAGAATTCTGTACGCGTTATAAAATAATCTTTCTACACGTTCAATGTGTTTTATCACGCAACGATTCAATTTCAATTCACAACAAAAAAAATACTAATTATCTACAATAAGTAAATGTAATCAAGTGGCCACACCTTGGTTGTGTTATTAAGTTTTTAAAATATTAATAAAATTCCATTTTACTAAAAAAAAAAAACTTTAGCACGCATATCTAAATTAATATACAGGCTGCTATAAGAGATTCCAAAATCACAAGTCAATAAAATATTTTTTCTCCTTTGGTAAGAGCCAAAGGTGAAAAAATTACACCTAAATGATTCACATATTGGTTGATTTTTGATAATTTTTTTTTAACCCAAGCTTGATATTGGTATCTAAATAATGTATTCAGATTTTTGAACGCGTATAAAAATTGTACATAAACGATTACTATTTTTTCATTTATGTAAACAGTGGAAATCGAAACGCACATCAGTGTTTTTTTAAAATACAAAATATTTCGAGTTGACGCCTCGGTAAGAATCCGACAAACCATACTTCAATAAAAAATAATATTTTAAAATTTTTGTTTACTTTTGAACACAGGGTCGCAGAAATATTAATGGTTTTTAATGGTTAATTATTTAATTAGATATTCTTTTTTTTAAATATAAATAACCACGTATGAATAATATGTTCACATATGAAACATGTTTTAGCCTGCTGGCTCCTGATTAGTGATTATTTCTGATCTATTATCTCCTTGGGATTTATGATGATAGTATAGTCTTAATTATACGTTCTGGCCAAAACATTTGCAAGACGACGATGACTCGTTATTATTTCGATGGCATCTTATATGTTATTATACGTTTAAAGTAGGTGCGCTACTTCCGTAACGCTATTTCATGTTGCTATTTTGTGTCGTTATATTGTTTCATTTTTGAGGCCAAAGATAAAGAATGTTTCATGCTAAAAACAAAAATGTAGACAGCCTATTTAAGGTACACTACAACGATAAGGTTTAGATATCATTTTCACATGTTATATGGTACATGTTAGACCTATGTGCAGAATAATTTACAGCTCTTAAATCCCAAAGTCACGCCTAACCTAATCTGATCACGCTGTAGTTTTAAGATATACACTTTATACATTTTTAGGGCGTTTTTCTCGATTTTGGAGTAGAGTAGGGATGAACTTTTTAGATAGGCACTGATTTCTTTATATTACTAATTATATATCTCGTACAATACTGTTTTTGTTGGAATACCTGCGTCTAAGAATACTCGTCTGCTTTAAAACAGTGCTGTATACATCATAAAAACGAGTACCACAATGCTCCAACCCGCTGTGCTGGCTTTTTATACTGAATATTGTTGCACATAGAAAAAGTCTAACCGAACGCATACTGAGTGACATTTGTTAATTGCCAAACATCAGTCGCGGTTGTGCCTGTATCGGTAAAAAATTTTACCGATCTGGTTCAACGGTATTATTTCGTTTATTGACGTTTTACCGTTTCAACACGTTATTGATTTATTCATAGAAAACGTTATCGCCCATCCCGTGCGAAATTACTTTAACGACGACACGCGACAAAATGTAGTTCTGTTCGACACGCGCTACGGAGGAGCGACATTGTCACTTGTCAATTTCTATCTTTTTATCACTACACACGTATACATAAAATAAAAAAAATAAAAAACGTTAATTCCGCATCGAAAATGAAGTTTTTATTCGATTTCTCGGCTATATACATCTCGTGTGCGTTGTTGGGTTGTATCGTGTCATGTTGCGATGCAAACCGCGTGGGAACCATGCAAGAGCTGTTGTCGCGTCACGGATGGCGCGTGATACACACCCCGGACTCTCCTCTCCGAATTCTAGATCAACGGCAGACAGACAAACGCGGTCGTCAATTACGAATAGAGCATTTGCTGGCGTCGCCCGTGACCGTTGAAAACGTGGACGACAAAATCCAAGTAGCCCATCAGTTCTTGAGCTGTTCGTACGCCAGAGTGCTGATGGACTTGTACGCTTACGAGAAGGGCATAGGGTCTCAGTGCAGGAGCATGGAACCGGCCGCGGAATCGTTCGAGTGTCTAGAAGATTTTGTGCAGGTGATCCGGTATAAACACCGGTTGGTTTCGCGCATGACCGGCGCCCTTTGGTCACTACAAAATTTGACGTGCTCGCGACTCGAAATAGGAGTGCACGAAGTTTTAGTAAATGCGCCTGAATATTACCAGCGAAAGACCGTCGTCGGACCGATCGACCACGACGAACACGCTGCCAAGAAAACCGTCGACGACCAGTGCAAACACATCGAACAACACGCGCAGGACATGTCTACCCGGTTGTTTGCGTTCTACAATAAATTATGCTGGCCCGTTTGCGACTATCTAAGTTATTACGGCTGTTCAAGAGTTTATGACCGTATCAGTTGGCTGGTCGAATATCACGAAAACGACCACTCTTACGTTGTGAAGAAGATAAAGTTAAAATTAGCGAAAATCTTCAAGGAGTTTACGGAATTTCACGACCATTATTCCGGCTTCGAATACAATCCCGAATCGGATACCACTCGGATAATAACGTACGATCCGAACACCGAGGTGCGGGTGGACAAAATGAATCAAATCCTAGAAAATCACAAATGGAACCAGCTGGAATCACTGGAAATCAATGAACGCGGTAGTCCCTATCGGATTAACGTTGGCGATTTACTCAGGCCCGCCGCGCACCACGACGGCGGCGGCTTTACTATAGTCACCAAAGACAACGTGTACGGCAAACTCAAACGAGCGCATCAGTTTTTAAGCTGTAAATACGCTTCGATATTGAAAGAGTGTTGTGATCACGTTGCGAGCATGTGGACTAATTGTCAGCAGTCCGAGGATTCGGTCTGTTCGAATAAATTTCTGCAAATACTAAACGAGTCCGATTCGTCGATGGTGCGTATGATCGACGCGTTATCGTATTTCCACAAATTGTCTCCAGACACCGTGTATAACAAAGATGTTTTCGACTTGCTGAATCGTTTCAGAAGCTTGTACAAACAAAGAACTGCACAGGACGACCAAGACGCGAGGAGTTTGTGTCGGGCAATCGAAACGGATATTCTCGAAATCGTACACACCTCGCGCGAGTTTTATCAACAGTTTTGCTTCTCCGAGAATTTGTATGCTTTTGATACTTATTACGTTACCGACGACGTAAAGAACGGCACGATCGAAGTCAAAGGAGACGCGTTCAAAGAAAAAATTCTCAATTTAACATACCGTTACGCTGTATTTGAGTACAAACAAATTCCTAATGTATTTCAGAGCGTATAAATTTGTATACAGATACAAACAAATTTGTAATACAATAACTTTTATGTTTACATTTTGGAATTATATTTTGATTGAAATAAATGCATAATCCTATTTGTTTAATGTTGTTATAAACTTTTTAATTCACTACTGATGTATTTAAAAAAATAACTAAACGTGCACATTTAAAATAATACATAGGTTGCTACTCGAGATTCGAGTTAAATTTTTAACGAAAGAGGGAAAACGTGTTACGTAAGTCATAAAGGTTTAGAATGAAAATATAACATTTACAATTTTATCAAAAAAAATAAGGAAAAACCCCTCAAAAAAGGGATCATTATACTTTGACTGAAGTCATTTTCCTGGTTGCTCTGTGTGAGTGAATCAACAGTCAACTGGTTATGAAAATATTTTCATTATATTGTTTCTGAGTGGCCCATTATACAAAAATCACCTTGTATAAAAAATTGTCAATGTTCGAATTTCTCTTTTTTTTTTTGTCCACTTCTTAGTAAAAAATTCAAGTTGATTAATTATGGAACCAGATATACTATTTACATACGATTTGCGCACGTAGATATTTTATAAATTTCACAGCTACTACCTTTAATAGTCCGTAAAACAAATAGTAAATTTGAATTAAAAAAAACCTTACGCCAACTGTTACACAAAATGACTGCGTGTATAAAGTATGGTCTGAACTCTTTACATTTTAAACCGATGAGAAAAAAATATAATAAAAACATAAAATATTATTGTATGATAAAAATCGAGAAGGTTTTACATAAGTTATTACGGTAGGCCTAAAATGATACTACAACATATACATCTTTCTCAAAAATCTGTAATAACGATAAACCCCAAAAAAGGAGAAGTTTAAATTTTGATCATTTTGTTCATTGTTCCTTTAATTCAAGGAACTAAGTAAACAAATACCAGAGTTTAATTATAAATTGTGAATGTTGGGTTGATAATATCAAGGAAGTCGACACGATCAACTAAATAAAGTTAACATTATTTAAAAAATGTATGACGCGTTATGTAAATAAAACGCCGACCGAGAAAACGTCACCACCTGTTCCGTGCGAAAATGCTTTAACGTCGACACGAGGCGAATATCGTCTTATAAGATACGCACCACGTAGGAGCGCGATATTGTCACTTGTCAGTTTCTTATTTTTTACCCATTATATATGTATACATAAAAAAACCGGATGTATCGTCTGTTAGTCCGCATTGAAAATGAAGATGTTAATCAATTTCTCGGCCATACACCTTTCATATGTACTGAGTTGTATCGTGTTTTGTTGTGTTGCAAACCGCGTGGCTACGATGCACGAGTTGTTGACGTGTTCTGGATGGCAACAAAAGATGGGCCACCCGGACTACCCTATTCGCATTATAGACCGACGACGGGCGGACCAACCTGGAAGACAATTGCGAGTAGAACAATTGCTGGCGACAACGGTGGTCGAAGGAAACGTGGACGACAAAATCCAAGTAGCCCATCAGTTCTTGAGCTGTTTGTACGCCAAAGTGCTGATGGACGTGTGCGACTACGAAAATGGCATAGGGCCTCAGTGCAGGCTAATGGAAAGGACTTCGAAATCATTCAAATGCCTTAAGGATTACCAGCAGGTAATTCAGCATAAACACCCGTTGGTGTCGCGCATGATCGGCTCCCTTTCGGCCGTACAAAAATTGGCGTCCTCCGAAACGCATCTCGAAAAAGAAGTGTTTGAAATTTTGGAATCCATGCGGAATTTCTACCGGCAAAGGACAGTCGTCAGATCGCCCGACGGCGACGACCAGACTATCCGGGAAACCGTCCACACCGAATGCAAGGCCATCGAAACACACGCGCAGGTCACGTTCAATCGGTTGTTTGCGTCCTACAATCGATTTTGCTGGCCTGTTTGCGATTATATACTTGTACTAGGTTTTACAAAACCTTCGGATAATATTAGGCGGATCATCGAACGCAACACAGGACGTAAAATACGTTGGGTTGTGTATAGTATTAAAGAAGAATTGGCAAGAATCTTCAAAGATTTTACGGAATACCACGACAATTCTTCCGGCTTTGAATACGATCCTGAATCAGACACTACTCGTATAATAACATACGATCCGAACACTGTCGATCGGGCGGAGAAAATGAACCGACTCCTAGGAAATAGCTATTTTTGGACCTCGTTAAAACCACTAGAAATCAATGAACGCGGTAGTCCCTATCGGACGGGCGTTGAAGATTTCCTCGAGCCAGCTGGCGGCCCATACGACACTGTTATAGTTACCAAAGACAACGTGTACGCCAAACTCAAAAGAGCGCATCACATTTTGAGCTGTAAGTACAGTTTGATATTGAAGGAGTGTTGTGATCACGTCGCGAACATGTGGACTAGTTGTCAGCAATCCAATGATTTGGTCTGTGTGGAAAAATTTCTCCGAATATTAAAAGAGGCCGATCTACCAGTGTTGCGCATGATCAACGCGTTATCGTATTTCCAAAAATTATCTCCGGACACCGTGTACAAAAATGGTGTTTTCGACTCGCTGAAACGTTTCAAAAACTTTTACAACGATAGAACCGCAAGGGAAGACCGAGACGTGATGAGTTGGACCCCAGACATCGAAAACTACATTTCGGAAATCGAACATAGCTCCACTGAATTCTGGCAACAATTTTGCTACTCGGAGATTGAGTTTGAGTGTCTAATTTATTACTTTGGCGAAAACGAAAAGAACAGCACGATCGACGTCAAAGGAGAAAAATTCATAAGTAGCATTAGAAATTTAACTTATTCTCACGCTGTACTTAATTATAAACGAAACGGTAACTTATTTGAGAGCTTATAGTTGTATATGTAGGTATATTATTTGTTAAATTTACATTTTGGAAATATATTGTCGTATAAATAAAAGCATGTTCTTAAAAGCAATTTTCTGATTGATGTTATGAACGTCATATTTAAACCACTCATGGACTCTTTTACCAAAAAAAATTTTTTACTTGCATATTTAAAATAAATTATAGGTTGCTGCTTGAGTTTTATTAGTATAATAAAAACTTAAAAGTTTCTGTCTTAACTAGTAAAGATTGCGTCAGTTGAAAATATTTTACAGCTGTGGACCGAACTACTCGTGTAGCACCTCTATAAATTCGACAGCGTATGCAGAAGATACTTTGATGGGTCTCAAAAGTAGTAAACTTTTTACGGATCATTGATTTCAAAAACCCCGCTCATGGTGTACCAACTATACGAAACAAAAAGCCAAAAAATAGGTTGGTACTGTCGGTTTCCACTAGACGTCATTCTACTATTGAGCGTCCCTGGCCGTTTCTTTGGTCAAGTGACCCGTTGTCGCATGTAGACCAGTTCTAAAGTTACGCCAAACCTAACCTAACCAAATAACTTTCAATCTCTCTGCTAAGAGAGGGGAGGGGTTGTAGATGTTTGGGTTTTTTATGTGCAATTTTGTTGATAACATTTTTTTTTATAAAGGTAAATCGAAAATATTTTCGAAAACGTAGGTACATTTGCGGCACTTGTGCACATAAATGTTTCAGTACATTTTTTTAAACTCTATCAAATAATATTCACGAATCAAGTGTTAAATTCTAACACAGATAAATACGTCAACAAAATTGTCAATGTTTGAATTTTTTTTTTCTTCTTTTTCGTGGACTTCTTAGTATTACTTTTTATGTTGAAGATTCGAAGGTTATAAAAACTCAACGAAGTCGAATATTTTATCGAACCAGATGTACTATTTACATACGATTTGCGCACTTAGATATTTTATAAATTTCACAGCTACTGCGTTTATTATTTCGTGAAAAAAATGGTAAATTTGAATTTAAAAAAAAACCTTGCGCCAACTATTACAGACAATGACTACGTGTATTAAGTACTATGGTTATCGACGGATATTCATAAAGCAATAAGCCAGTAAAATGGGGGCTGGACTTGAGATGACCGAGCTGACTGAATGTGATGATAAATCAGTATCTATAATAGTATCGTAATGACAAAATAATGATACAATGTACTTAATATTGTTTTTTTTTCTATTAAGGTGGTTACGATGAGGGTTGACAGTTTTTCTGCAATAATTTGTTTACCATTGTTGTACCCATATATTGTAATCAACGATATAATGCAAATATAATTTAGACACCC
The DNA here is from genome assembly GCF_023614345.1 of Adelges cooleyi. Taxonomy (NCBI): domain Eukaryota; kingdom Metazoa; phylum Arthropoda; class Insecta; order Hemiptera; family Adelgidae; genus Adelges; species Adelges cooleyi. The sequence goes on along the minus strand of NW_026096053.1, from coordinate 14,130,569 downwards.
GTTGATTCACTCTCACTCATTGCAACCTACAATCTTACAACCGTCAAAGTGTAATTTTCTACTTTAGTTTAGTTTTTCCTTAACGAAATAGTTCCACTACAGAGTTTTAAGATAATCGTATTTAACATTATAAGGTCTATTCTAGACAAAATATTTGGAAAACTAAACAAAACCAATTGTTAAAACTTAACTACAGCTATAATCAGTCTTGAAGGCTCTTGGGTTCGTAAGCTTTATACGCCACTAGTTACAACCGCGAGTCTTAAAAATGTACTAAGTGCATAATTGAAAAAAAAAAAACATTTAAGTCCAACATGCATATTAAAAATAATCCATAGGTTGCTCCTTGAGCTTCGAGTTAACTGCTTAGATCGTCAACTGAAGAGGTAAAAGGTTATGTAAAAGGTTCCGTTTTAGGTCAATACCAATCAATAAGCCATCTAAATCTCAGGGTTTGTATATATATATATACAGGGTAAGTCATTAATGATAAGACTTTGTATACATGTATAAATTATTTTCAATGTTAGAAAGTAAGGTATTTGTATAATTTCGCATATTGGTGCATGTGCTTCATTTTGAAACAACATATTTTTGTGACCCTGTGTACAAGAGTAAACAGTAAACAAAAATTAAAAAATACGATTTTATACTAGAGTATTGTTTTTTATCGGATTCTCGCTTAAGCGTTAACTCGAAAACACAGGTTTCTTACTTTAAAAAGACACTTGTGCGATTTGATGTGCGTTTCTATTTCCATTGTTTACATAAATGAAAACATGGGTAGTAGTCGTTTATAAAAAAATATTTTACACGTTAAAAATTGTAGTGATATTTCCAAAAAAAAAATTGTATTTATCAGTTAACAAATTTAATGAACGTATAATTGTTATCATATTATTATATGCGTTTAAAGCGTTGTATTTAACTGCGATAAGCAATATTCTTCCAGTTTCTGTAATCTAGATAACTCCTCTGAGAATGCAATATCGATAAATGAATGAATCCCCTTGAAATTGACGAAATTGGTTATGTTATCTTTTATGTACACAATGATTTCTTCAAGATCATTTACCAAACCGTGTAACTTTTCGGTCGTCACATTTTCAGTTTGTCCCATCGAGTTGGTATTCCCGGCAGAATTGCTGTCCGCTTGTGTTGTTTTGAAGCCATTATGCTTTATATCTTGCATTATTGGCCCGTTAAAAAGTTGCTCTAAAAAAAATTCGATGTTTTTGTTTAATAATTTTTGAAATTTGCTCACTTCCCTTAGACACGGACAACTAAGAAACAACTGAATTACCTCTGTTAAGTCGTTGTCGTGACTTAAATGCAAACAGTCGACGAAGGCCGATAGCTGGTCTGCTATCTTCTTGTTAATATCCAGTATTGGTGCGATATGCCTAAACGAGTGATTGGACATTGCATTGATCACTATTACCAGATACTTGTTAATCAGTTGTAACGGGATCATTTTTATTAATAAGACGAAGTTCGAATGGGACTCTACCATGCACCGTATTTGCCGTGACAATGACGAGTGATGGTCGGTTTGAATTAGCATTTGAAGTACTTTAAAACTGACCGAGTTGATTTCCGATAAATTCCAATCTACGTTTTCCGGTGGAATCGACGACTCTCGATACAGAGAATCTACTTCACTCCAATCGCTAACCGTGAAATATGTTTTAAGCAAATGGTTTAACTTGTCGGATTGGTCTAACACACCTTTTAAATGCAACACGTCCAACGAATACACACTGTCATCTGTCGAATTCACACCTTTGCTGTGGTTGTAATCCAATTGCTCAAGTGTAGTTTTCCGGGCATTCGTTAGTAGCTTTGTCCATTCACGATAATCACTACTGGCATGGTTAATTACTGGCCAATCGATTAACAATTTCCTATCAAAGTCGAAGTGTCTACACACCGGGTCTCGGAGGAATCGAGCAAGGAGATTTGCGATGGACTCAAGTACAGCCGCTATCATGTCCTTTTGGCCTGGACTGTATTTCTTTTCGGGATACCTCATGATATTCGCCATTTTCTCAGTATGGACTAGATACATCCACATGATGTACTTGGCAGTGCTGTATTTTTCCACGTCGTGCATTGCGGTCAGCATTCGTTGCGTTTCGTTTACAAAAGCATACATCCGTGCTTGGTTGGCGGTCACATTCGGCCTGGGTGCCAATAGCAAAAACGATTTGAACACACTCAGGTGAACGTATATATTCAACATGTAACTGCACTCCAACGTCGTGTACAGGTCCACCGAGGTAACTTTCAACTCACCGAGTGTCATGTACTGGAACTTGCCGGTTGGCACGTCATAAACGTTTCCATGTCCAAAATCGAGATCGACCATTCGTTGTACTCTTTCAAGATAGTATTCCTCCTCTTCCTGTTCGTTAACAAAAGCAAACGTACCCGACACCAAGCAAACCGTGATGATCAGTGTCGTTAAATTCATAGTGGGCCACGAAATTGTGCACATTTCAGTAATATAATTCAACTGATATCAATAACCGTTTTTACAAACGCCGTTTGACGGATAATACGTTTAACAAAACGTAATAATTGTTCACTTTCTTATCATTTTCCACGTACATTGTTCGCTCTCTTAAAAAAAGACCTCGTCCAACATCTGTGTACACAACAAACTATCTTTTATAGCTGTAATATTTGGAAATTTGGTGTACAAACAAAAAAGTCAGTTGAAATGCTTATTGCACGTGTAATATTATAGATTTCTGCTAAAAAGTAAAATGCCATTTCTACAACAACAAAAACATGTGGTTTTGCTTTAGGTCGGCAACAATAAATATCGTTGTGATTTATAAACCAGATTTTGCGAAACAGCGTTACATTATAAGGATTTTAAACTGTGTACGGAAAATTTTGATTTTCAGCAAAAACATCTGAAATTCCGTACAAATTATCAAATATCTAACATAGCCGCATGTTTCTTAATATTGTAGGTCCATGTTACTACACGGTAATTACGGAAAGGCGGCAGCAAACCATTTTCTGAAAGTTCTATAAATAAATGTATTACTTGACTATTTTATACATTCGCGTTAATCAGCCTGAAAGTCCATTTACCTGTATACAATGTTTGTAAATCTAAAAATACTGGAGGGCCGTCGCTTTGAAATGTTTTTTGATTAAATTTTCTAAATAGGTAAATAATAGGTTCGTCTTGCTGGAGTCGTCCGATAGGCCCTTAGGCACAAAGCGTTCAACGAATAAAAATATTCGTCGTATGTTTCCAAATTTCATTATCGAAGACCAATTTCGGATGTCGTTTTTTTTTTTTAAAGAAAAATAATATTCAATAGTCTTTATGAGTGCATAACGAATAGCTCTACTACCGTGTGTCTACATATAATGCGAATATTACATACTTGGCGGTGCCGAATGTTTCAGCTGTGTGCAATTGCGGCCAACATACTGTGTGTTTGGTTTACCCAACACAATTTATTTACTTCCTCGAACGTTAGCTTAGGATTGTTTTTCTTTTTTTTTGCATTGAATAATATATTGTAAGCGACTGTATATATATATATATATATACTTGCCATGTAACCCCAGTTGAATTGATGTCTACTACATTTCCTTTTAAATCACTAAGCCTCATGTTTGTCTGTATACAAAATCGAGTTCCGCCAATTTGTGTATTTCACAATGAAATATATGACAATAATTCTTGTTAAATCCATAGCGAAACTCTCGGAAGTACTTCTACGGCTCAACAAATGTATCAGACAAGCAGTTAAGATAATATGAGTTTTTAATTAAATTTAATATAAATTATTTGTACTTTAACATGGATATGTTATTGAGTTGGATACATTCAATTCCATGTCGCTGTTTTTGCGTTACCCTTTCACCATCAGTTAGAGATAAAATATTAGAGATAAGATGTATTAGATAAATGATAAGAAATACGATATACGTGATAAGAGGTAAGTGATAAGATTTAAAAACCAAATTTATCGGCTAAATGGTATATTACAGAATTTAAATCCGTCCGTTTTAAGTAGGCGTAATTTAGTCAGTCTTTTAGCTTTGAAATATCACCAAAATGGCGTTTACTCATTAAACTGTTAAAAAATGAACATGGTTGATATTTATATACTACTTAAACCCCGTTTGCATTCAATCCCATTATGGCAAGAGGGCAGAGGTAAAAGCTACTTATCAACGACCGCTAAATCATAATTAGATGATTAACAATCCACCACGTCCTTCTAGTAATAATATAGCTTGTCATAGTTTAGAAATTAAGTAATGTATTACATTAACGTTTAGTGAAACAGCGACGTTTGTTTTTAAATAACAAATTGCGGTCAATTTTTAGATACTACAACACTAATAATTATTAGACACATTATCATTTGTACTGTTCACACAAGCAAGGTCAAGATGGCTATCGACATAAAACCACAGAGAACAGTATTAATAGCCGTTCTAGGAAATATCAATAGGTTACTTACATTATTCACAACCCTAGACCAAACTAAATTATTATGAACTATGAATATATATAATTGACTTTATTACATATTATTTATAGTCTATATTTGAGAAATAAATAACAATAATTGACTGTGAATATTAGTCAACGAAACCAGACAGTTCGGCGACGTGTGTATCATTTTAATCATTTAAAACAGTTATAAAATATATTATTATAGAAACAATAACAATATTGTGGACAAACAATGAAACGTATTTATGATGAATAAAATAATTTATCATTGATAAGTTCGAATAAAAAAAAAAAAGCGAGATTTTAACCTAAAGTTGTAAATATAAATAACATGATAACGTTTTTAATCTTTGACATAAGTCGAGTAAACATGTAAATAAACGAGGTTATTTTATACTATTATAATTATTGTCTAAAACTCAAGGCAATATTGTCTCGTTTAAATAAATAGAGATTATTGTATTGTATATTATTATTATATGTTTTTATTTTGTACACGTGTAATAATACATAGCTACGCATTTAGCATGACCCAAAAATATCAAACCTGATCCTAAAAACATTATCATGTTAAAATGAATTACTACAAACTATTAAATTGATAATTAAATTTATTAAAATTAACATACAGCAACATTAGTATACATTTTTGACTTTGATCTAGGTAGTTTAAAAAATTGTAAACACATAATAAAATTCTTCATTATGAATTTAAATTTAACAATCATAAAAATAATTATATTACATTATAAAAATACATTTTTATATTTTAACATAGATGTTTGGTTTGATTTTTTTTTAGCACTTCACAATAACCGTTAATACACATTTTGTTTAATATAATTTGATAAAATAGTAATACTATTATCCAAGTAAAATAATTCATATTTTCGATAACATTACTTGTTTACTTAAATTAGATATCTTACATTTTACAGAATTTTATAACACTCGCCGGAAACCAACCGAATCAACACTACCAATGAACAATCAGCTTTCTTTTTACCGTTTGGTAAACTAATAACTTGAGGACCAAATAAATTGTCGAAATTACTAATATGTTGATCCAATACTTATCGACTGGCATGCCGACCTCTTTTAACACTCTCGTTGGCGAAGTGCTGTAACAATGGACCTGCGAAAGAAACGACCGCAAAATATTATACTCGCTCAGAAGTCTACTATTCGATAGCTGAACTCGACGTTGCCCATTGGCCATTTCGGCGGGTGTTCTATTATGAACTTACTTCAGAACATTGTAAATCGGGTCGATCCGATCCATAAACGCTGTGCAGCACTCCTTCCAACGCGTGCTTGAAAAATGAAATATCGTACAACCATCGCCACGATGGCGGAGTATCGGGAATCCTTATAAGCACACCGGCAAATATAACCCACGACATGAATGTGACCATCGATAGAAGTGTAGCGCACTGCATATAAACAGAGTAAGTATCTATATGGTGAGGAAGTAGCTAAGTATAGTAAGTTGCTGTACTAACTATATTGAGCGTCATTCTAGTGGTTAAGGGTTTATTCAAATAATTCGTTATATTTTTATTTCCAGATTATTATACTGTTTATAATTATTAACATTTTAGCTTCGATGCAAAGCGAGAAGGTATTGGTTTTACTCTGATGTGTGTTTTTTTTTTATCTGTATACACTGTAACTTTTTTATTTTGTAATCACAAATTTCTCGGGTCGACCCAAAGTCTAAATTTTCAATAAATTTGTTACATAACAAACGTAACAGATTTCGTGACGATGACACGAAAATGTCCGCTGGAATTTTAGACTTTAACATGTCCACGTTCAAAAACCGCCAAAATGAGGGGGTGGTCTAAGATGGTGTCTACGTTTAAAAAACTTACTCTCAAATCCCTGAACAGGGTGCCATAAAACATGCCGGCAGTCTGTGCCATGAGTCCGACCATGAGTATCATAAGTGTGACGTAACCGAACCGCGACCATTCGAGTGGCTGCCCGGTGAAGTAATAAACGATGGTACAGTGCAAAAATGTACACGAAACCTGAAACATCAATTTCTGATTTAAACGAAATCGTTTAAGTAGAATTTAAGACATTTTCTTTAAAAGATGTGAATGTGTTTAAGTACGAAAAATAGGTTACATTGTTGATAGATGAAGTGGAGCGGAGCGTCAGGTGTTTTGTGTGACTGGAGGATGCCTGAATGTAAGATTGAAAGGTAAATTGTATAGGACATTTAGTGAGGTCAGCAATGTTTCATGGGTCGGAATGTTGGACAGTAGACAAGAAAACTGAACTGAGTGTAGCAGCGATGATAATACTAAGATGGATGAGTGGAGTGACTAGGGAGGACAGAATAGGAAATGAATACATGAGGTAAACTCCCCCTTATGTATTTACTTGTTAATTGCATCAACTGTGGGGAAAATGAGAGAGAATAGGTTGAGATAGTTTGGTCACGAGAGTTGTTATGAAGATGAATGAGAGAGAGGAATAGAGAGTGATATATGAACAGCTGGGCTGATCGAACGAGATGTAGGAGATCGAGCTGTATGGATAGGTGTATGACTAGGGTGGCCGGCCCCATGTAGTTGGGAGTGTGAGGCTAAGATGAAGAAGAACAAGAAGACATTTTTTACAAAAGATAGTTACAACTCGAATGGCGTTACCTCGATGGGCAGGTCGACAATCGTGTAGCCCATGTAAAACGTCGGCAGCGAATACCATTGGTTGAAGTGTTCTTTTGTGAGTACTCGCATTTCCAATGGAACTGTAACCACAAAAAACCGTGTCGATTAGTTAACCGTTATGTGAAATACCGTTTGATGTCTTACAGCTCGATATCATTGTGGAACTGGACGTGAATGCAACGCACACTATGGTGAAAAACAACAGTTTCAAATTGTCTTGTACGTACGCGGCGTCGTTACCGATTCCGTAGTATATGTACCCGTACATGGCCCCGTGCAAGATGTTGATCAGCAGTCTTGTAATATAAAACTAAAAGACAATTCGATATCATCAAAATAATAAACGCCAGTATTACAATATAGATAAGACTATCCTTCGTACGGATGCGGTTGAATATTTCTTACACGTTCTATTTTAAAGAATAGGTGGGCAACTTTGGTACATATCAACATCCAACGTTTAAAAATAAATGCCAAAACTATCATACTATGTAAATTTGTTAGCGCGTTAATGAGGATTTTTGTTTTTTTCCTTAAATCATCTTTTACTTTTTAACATGGATATTGTCTTATTGGGCTGGATACAAGGAATTTCATGTCGCCATTTCAGTTAGAGATAAGAGATAGGAAACAAAATACAAATGATATCAGATAACATATCTATGATTAAATGTTTTTCCGTTAAATGTGTCCGGCGAGTGTTTAGTGCAATAATACATTGTTAAGTACCTACTTTTTCTCTCCTCGTTTGAATCATTGATCTATGCAATATCGTGATAAACTGAACGAAACTTTGGCGTTTCTGTGCTTTGGCAATCGTCGAATTGTGGAACGTCCGGCCAGCAACATTATTATTTGATAACGCAAATAGGTTTTCTGATAAAAAAAAAAAACAAATAATAATAATCACCTCCGTCGTACGGTATATTGTACACTATCTAGCGTGATTATAATATAATACTAGTTAATTTTAGCTTAACTGAGAAGGTATTGTTTTAGAGTAATGATAGAATATTGTGTTGTTTTTTAAAATGTATTTCTGTCTACGATATCTGCTAAGCCACCAAACTGATTTTTTCATTTATAGTAACTCTTTAAATCAAACATCGAACACCGAAAAAGTACTTGGTTGGCGCACAGATTTCACCCCTAGCCCTTCAGAATCGTGAAGAATACCCAAACAAATTACATATTTTTTAACTTTAAATTACTGCACTTTTTTAAAACCAGTCGAGCTAGTTGCAAATTTGTATGAAATAGGTATTCATACACATATTATAAACATTTTCCTCTAGAACGGATAAAAACTTATTCTTTATTTCTTTTTAACAGTCAACAGGTGTTTGTAAAAATATATTATTGATAACAAATCCTGCCTAATACTCTTAGTAATACGACTTTTACAATGCTTATATCAATTTTGGGAAGTGCAATCAGCTATGATGGAAGAAATACAAGTTAAATAATAAAATGTATCTGTCAAGCCAAAATAGTCTTTAGCAACAAAACTATATTAACATCAAGAAACATTAGTCTAAAAACAAGAAAAAATATATATGAGTGTGAAACCTGGACAATTACAATGAAAGGACGAAGAAGACTCGAGGCGTATGAAATGTGGTATATTAGAAGAATGTTATGGATAAGTTGGATGGACAGAGTAACCAACGAAGAAGTACTGGAAAGAATATCAAAAGGAAAATTACTATGGAAACAAATAGTTAGAAGACAAAACGAGTGGATAGGCCATATAATGTGACACGAAGGATTGTTAAAACTGATTATAGAAGGACGAGTAGAAGGAAAGAACCGTAGAGGAAGACCAAGATTAGAATACATTCAACAAATAATTGAAGGACCAAGGATGTGACTCATATGTAGAAACGAAAAGGAAAGCAGATAAGAGGGAATAATGAGAGATGGCTGCAAACCAATCTACGGACTGAAACCATAGAGAGAGAGAGAGAGAGAGATATCAATTTCAGCTTTTTTATTTCTACCCCCTTAGAGATTCGCATCGGAGTGTTTGTTTTAAAGTGACTTTGTCGTTGAACTGGGATTTTTTTTTTTTTTATCAACCGACCTGACGTCTTCTGATCTCCGACCGAGAGGCCTAGCTGTTTGCCGTCCGTCATCGCCATCCACCGTGACGATTTGCCGTTGTCGACGCTCGTCGTCAGACGATCAGCTTGATCGCCATACTCTCCGACGCTGACTTCGATGACTGGAACGACAAAAAAAAAACCGATTAAATCTTATGCGAACAGTGCGCGTCGGCCTATGTTTGCACGCACTGTAGTCTGCGATGTTGTGGAAAGCCGGGCACCGCAGCCCGTGGTCGGCCAGGAAGCCCGGCAAGGCCGACGCGAGTCCGTGGTACACGCATTGCCCAGACGGGGAGAGCACGTACAAGACGTCGAACGTTTGCAGCTGCACGGCAGAAGCCTGGTGTATAGTGCTGATTATCGTGCGACCGGACTCGGTGAAATCCTTCAGGGTCAGAAGCACCTGTTTGGCCGACCCGCTGTCCAGACCACTTGAACGGGAAAAATAGCGACCAATATAGAGTTGGTTATTAGTCAATACACTATACAGAGTGGCGGAGAACGAAAGACCACGTTTGTGATGGGCGCCAGAATTTTTCATTTAGAGGGGTTAATCGAATAACGAGTTGTTGCAAATTTAGCAAAGTCATATTGGATAATTAATATGGAATTTCTTTCTTTTTTTTTTTTTTTTGAGAGAACCCAGCAGACTCCCACAGTTATCACAGGCAGACAACCTCTTGTATTCAAGACGCTTTCAGCGGTATTTGGTACAATTTCAAGTAGGTTGCGTTAGCGTCGCATCAAACACATGCGCTCGTGGTATACCAAAAGAGAGTACTATGAAAAATGGCTTGGCAGCCAACGTGTTAATATTAACAATCGCCAAGCGTCTATGTTTTCAGAGTACTTGACATTTTCAAAATTATTGTCAATCCCGTAACGCGCACTTGTACCAGTTACTATAATACTCGCGGGAAAACGATTGTTTTGTACACCTTACCTAGTGGGTTCGTCGAAGAACATTATTCTCGGGTCGTGGATTAACTCCAAGGCGAACGATAACTTTCTGCGTTGACCGCCAGACAAATTGGCCGACAGGGTATCGCACGAACCGTGCAAATTTAAATTATTCAAAATCGAGTCCATCTAAAAATGTAAAATAATATAATATACGTACGGGGTGATTTTTTTTTATCACGGACCACTCAATATCTCACTGGGTTTAATTTTTTTTTTTCCTATAATGTGATCTCAATTTTCATATTCCTACCACCCTTCCAAACTGATTATTTTTATATCGACTTTCGAAACTTGTTAACGCATAGATTTCGTTAACTATTTTTAGATTGGTAGAGAATAAAAGCACTATAAAAAAAATGTAATTATTAATTAAATCCAGTGAGATATACTCAATATCTCACGCCACGATAACATATCACACTGTAAATACTATATACAATCTATTTATCCAGTTTCCTATACAAAGAGTGCAGACAACTTCATCGCAAACAGGGCCGTATTTATGTTATCATTGATTGTTATCTATGTATATATGTGTTGATAGCATAACTGTACCTATACGTGACCTGTTATTCGTGAAGTACCCGCTTAATTGATTAGGTATTGTTTTTATCGTTTCAATTATAATGTATTGTTAGTCGTTTCTCTTTTCAGTTTATCAGTTTATTCGTGGTTTCGTCTATTGATGATCGTGTAGTCCGTTTAACATTAACGTTTACTTTCTTCTGTATGCTCAAAACAACGTGTACAATGACAACGTCGGTTTTATTACAACTGTAACTGTTTGTAGTGTTTTGTGTGACTGTGTAATTGCATTTTGAGAAATATTAAATATTTAAAGGTACCCAAGACGATGTTTACTAGTAAGCGTAAGATTTCAATTAACTAAGTACCTACAGCTTTAAACCTTCTATATTATAGTCTACATTAGTTACAGTGTTTCATAAGTATTATTATAGCCAATAAGTAGTGATGTAGTAAAATGTTTTTAATTTTATACGTGCATTAAAATTTGTAGTAGGCGTTCCATATTATACTCATACCGTATTAGGTTATTATACAAATTGTATACGGTATAAAATTCAAAATGTTTTATTTAAAAAAATTAAAAAGTATCAAATAAATGTATTGAATATCTAGTATTACTACTATCGTTTTCAGCATATTCATAATTTAACCTTTTTTTAATAGGATAGGTAAAATAAAAACATAATGGCTTAAAAAAAAAACCATTCTGGTGCATGGTTTGAAAATGAAAGGAACAAAAAATAAAAACGAAAAATTGCCAACAAATATGACAAATTGGTTAACTCAAAAAGTTAACAATGAAAATTATGAAGAAGTCGCTTGTGCTGCACTTGTAGAACAAACAGAACAATAACAAAATACTTATGATTTGAAACTAAAAAAAAAGTTGAAATACAATTGGGATCAACGTCAAAAAATTCACTGAACCTAGAAGAGAATATTGAACAACAAATTATTTAGAAAGATAAAAATTTGTTAAATAAATACAAAAAGTGTTTTGATGTTGACCACTCTTGACAGATAACATTCGAACTTATATTGTTGAACAGAAACCGTATCATTGCTTTCCATTAAATGCAGACGGGATGCGTTTTGATGGTAAATGGTTTTTTAAATCTCTACCGAATGATGAAAATGTGAGAAGACAGTAGTTAGTGTATAGTATTAGTAAAGATGCTCTATTTTGTTTTCCTTGTTTGCTTAAAAAAAATAAAGATCATAATCGAAATTCCCCATTTTTTGACAACAGTTTTAGCGATTGGCAACACTTAAATCCTTGAATTTCGTGAACTAAGCGATTTCCATCAAACATGTTATGTAGATTGGAAGGTAATGAAAAACGATTAAAAGATGATAAGGCTATTAATAATTTGTTATCTATTGTGGAATTTTTCTCGGCCTAATCGAATTAATAAGTCATTATGATCCTTTATCAGCCGAACATGTAAATAATGTCAAAGATATAAGTAGATTACAGTAAAATTAAAGTTATTTTTCTGGTATTATTCAAAATGAACTAGTTACACTTATAGGCAACAAGTTAAACATGAAAACATATTAAATAGAATAAAGAAATCTAAATATTTTCCCATTATCCAGACGCTTGTCACCAAGAGCAGTGTAAACTGAAACAATAAGATATGCACAAATTGTCGTTGATGGAGAAGGGACAACAGAGGAATCGTTCGTTGACTTTAGCATAAGGCACGAGAAAACTGGAGCAGGACTAGCTGGTGAAATATCAAATAAATTGATAGAAGATAGATTAAACATCAAGGATTGCAGGGGAGAAGGCTTTGATAATGGTTTCAACATGGCTGGAGTTTATAATGGAGTTCAAGTCCATACTATTTCCAAAAAATGAATATTTGTTCCATGTGCTGCTCACAGTTTAAAATGAGTTGGCGTACATGCGGCACAACAACTTCTGGAATCTATTGCAGCGTGGGTGGTAGGTATATGCAAAACAAGTAATAAAAATATATAATTGTGTATCCTAATACCATTTTTTGTTTCGATTTGTCCAACGTCAAAACGGAGAATTTTAGTTTTACAGCGAACCGCATTGCTTCTCTGACAGTGAGCCGTTCGTGCAGTTGATCTTCTTGCATTATATAACATGATTGTTTTTTGAACGAATTCAATTTTTGAGGTTTATTGTTCGCCAATATCGTGCCGGTGTAACCACTCGCTCTGAAATATATACATTTATTAACTAGGGTTATCATGTGGGAAGACAGATTTTTAATAAGAGGGTTTGGACGATTTATGAGACGGTCGTGAAAGTGTTTGATATATCTAACAGGATAGCAGTTTGTTTTACAGTAGAAGAAGGTGAAGGTCGTTATGAATTGATATATAAGTTGGGATTAACTACTTTAAACTTTATCCGTCTATTTTTGCCTAATTATTATAATTTGCAGTGTTATTTGTATTTTAACCCTTCGCTGCATGAATTGTTTTTTAACCATATGCTATAAATGTACTGAATACTACTTAAAATAATTGTAATAATTTTTTTTTTTGAGTTTTGGTTTCATGGAAAACGCTAATTAAAGAATTTGGAACATTATGGAACATTGTGCATACAAAGATGTATAGCATGAGCAGATATAAACAATAAATACAATTGTTCCATGTATGGAACATTGTGCAGTGAAGGATTAATAGCAAACGCAAACAAATCAAATCAGATGTTGTTATAAACATAATATTATATCTAACTTTAGTTGAATTACATAAATATGTACCAACATTGTTTATATATCTAATAGGATAGCAGTTTGTTTTACAGTAAGAAGGTAAAGGTCGTTATGAATTGATATGTATAAGTTGGGGTTAACTACTTATAGATAAACTCTATCCGTCTAGTTTTGCCTAATTATTACAATTTGCAGAGTTATTTGTATTTTAATAGCAAACAAATCAGATTAAAGATTATACCTAACCTTAATCAATTTGCATAATTGTTTATCTATATTGTACAACAGTATAAAAAATTTGATATTTTTATTGTATAAAATCTATTGCTATATAGACAAAAAAAAAACCAGAAACTAGTTCACGTGACGCACTTTATACTTTCATTGGGCAATACTTTAGAAACATTTTCAGTAGAAACAAAGTAAGTAAATCGTATGATAACATAATATACCCAATAATATAATTAAGAAATCTAAAATTCAACTACATACTATATATGCCATGGTATATGACCGATTGAACCTGTACAGATGTACTTTTAAGACTACGCATAGAGCTGATAGTAGCCAATAGATGTACTTGAATTGTGTACAATACATTATTGTGAATTTATTTGCACAATGATAATTATTTACATAATTATTAATGTAAACAGTACCAAACTATGGTATTTTTGTTGTTCTAGCTAAACTGTTATCGGGCGAATTCTGAACTAGGCTTGCAAATTCATGGGAATTACATGCTAGTAATTAACGGCACGTGGAAAATTAAAGATTTCTTAAAAGGCGGTGCTGGCGCAATGTACGTCTAAACTAATCGGTAAACGCAATTTGGCAGATGTATAAAACTAATATAATTTTCAAAAAATGTAACAAGAAAAATTATACATGAAATCTCAACTGACTTGTAACCGGATAAAATGTTCAACAAGGAAGTCTTGCCGGAGCCCGAACAGCCAATGATCGCACACAGTTGACTAGGGCTAAACTTCCCGCTCACACCATTGAGAATGGTTTTTTGCTCTGAAAGAAAAAATAATATTACTCCAATCCTTTGAACAAATATTGTACAGCCAACGAAATTATGACGCTTACTTATTTTAAAAGTGTCCGGCCAACAGTTTACTTTGTATGTGATATTTTTGAACTCCAAATCAACCGTCTTGCCGGACATCAAAGGTTTTGACGTCATTTCGAAACGAACACTTCGAATCGAAGTCGATGATGATATGTTCAGCGAGTCGGTGGTCTGAACGTTATCTAGCTACGGCCATGGCTAAGGAGAAAAATTATTCAAATAATTATATTATTAATGTAATCAAATAATTATAAATTAATTGACTAAATAATAACGGATGACCAATTATGTAACGTTTTAGATAAGATTTACAGTTAAAAAAGAAACATTATTGAATATAGGTCAGGAGCAAAAGTGAACAAATAGAAAATTATTACAATATATTATCAATTAAAACAAAGAAACTCTACCGTAGCTGATGGTGTTTAGGAATAGTAGCTAAAAATTTAGGCTACAGCCTTTGTCTATAGTCGAATATTTAAAAAATATAAAAGTAATGTACAATATTTATGAACACGAACTGACTTAGTTAAAAGTAAAAACATTTAAACGTACAAATGGTTATTCGGTTTGAAAAGCATCACGTTCCACTGCATCAGTAAAACTTAAACTAAAAAACATTTCGTTTGGCCCTACCAATATAGTTATTCCTAGTAATAAACATTGCATTCTACAAATTATGAACAAATATATATATATATATTTTTTTTTTTTTTTTGTAGAATGTACCTATGTAATAATTATTTTTGCTTCCTAAATGAACGTAAATAAAAAAAATACGTTAGCAAACGGTTGATTAATGTCATACAATTCATATTACAGTCATTAAGTATCGCATGACTGGAACGAAAAATAATAGCTAAATAACATAATGTTACATAGTTAATATGTAATCATGGTGAATATTGAAGGTTATCAAAGTCATCGTTCCATCAATTGTTCCCAGCCGAAAATGTTCTATTTTTGTAGAAATATATCAACAAAAAAAATCGAGTAATAATGATTTGAAATTTAATAAATTGATGTATGGAAAAAATAGTGAACTACACGTTCAAATTAAGATTATAAAAATAAATAACTAAATTACAAATTATTTTTAGGACGGCATGAATGTCTAATGGGAATCAATTATAATTACACTATACAAATTCAAAAAAATATCAGGCCTACAATTTAGCTATCTGAGATTTTTAAATTAAATAAAAGTTTACAAAATTAATGTAAATTTTTAAAAAAAAATTATTTTTATTTTGAACTGTTAAAAAAAAAAACATCATTACTGTGGCCTATAAAATATATCACCATTAGATATTTTTGAAAATACGGTTTTTTTTTAATTTAGTTATTGTATAATACATTTTTGACTTGAGGAATAGTCACGGACAAAGGAAATCCTTTATATTATGTTTTACACATTTTTTAGAATTAGCATACAAAAACATAATTAAATGCAAATATTGTGTTGATTGTACAAATATTTCAGTTTAAAATTGGGTTATAACTACAATGTTGTTTGTATAGATCTTAACTATGTAGATAACTTTTTATCACTAATTACCAAATGAAATCAGTGGACTATGTAACAAGCAATTTCACACATTAACATAAAGGATTATTATTACTGTTTCTCTGGTGTTCATTTTTGCTGTGTAAAAATGTTTTATCATTAATATTTAGTTAATATAAAGATGACAACACCCATGCCAAGTGATTAATCTAAATTATTTCGTATTGGGCTTATGAGTACACTTAGATATAATTATTTAAATTACATAACTCTCTTAACTGCCATGGGCCCCACAAGAAATCATTAAGATTTCAATTTGGTATGGGAGTTGTCGTCTTTTAATAGAATAAAATATAAATACTATTAAAAATATAGTCAGTTCTGATGAAAATGTTTTGTAAAAACTAGGCATACACTTACAAAGATGTGAGTATAATAATATAATATTATTAATGTATAAATCCATCACTACCTGAATTTATGTTCGATGTTTTATGTGCAAATCCAAGTTGATGTCACAAAGTTTGGTTTTAGATCAAATAATAGATATTGTGTTATGTTCTTTCGACAGAAATGGAAAATGTGACAAATAACAAATCCGAACTTTAAGCAGTAGTTATTTCATTTAACGGTCATAGCTATAATAATATGGTAGTAAATGATCAACTGATACACGACCGTGAACTTCCACAGAATAATTGTTCAATATAGTCTAGTGGAACGCAAACGCTGAACACAACGGTCCACTCCCTACTACCTATTTTTTTTTTTTATTGACCCGTCACTGAGAATTTCACCATGTGTGTATTTTTGCGTTGCCAAGGACCCAAGGAACGCATGTGCCTTATTATTATGGCCTATGGGAATATTATCACCGAATATTTGTATACTATTAGAACTATTATGAAGAGCAATTATAGTTTTAATACTCCATTGTTCATGTTACGGGCTACAATTGGATAAAAAAAAAATGTTGTATACAAAATTGGCTAAAATATGTTATAAATACCCTACTATACTAATTATATTTTGTCATTTTAAAAATGTCATCTTGAAATTTAAAATGAACATCTAAACATGAACCGCACTAAAATGTCGTCTATATTTTTTTAACTCGAGTCAAGTTCGTTTTTTTGTTTTATTGATAATTGGATAAAACAGTTATAATTTACAGAAATTTAAAACAATAATAAACGGGAATCTCATTAAAAATAGTATATTATAAATTTCAATTGACTTTGATAATTATATCCCCCCCCCACCCTTTAGGCGGGAATTTTTTTTTAATTTTTGATATATTTTAAGTTGCACATAAAATTATATGTTTTTGGGGTTAATTTTTTTTTGAAGCCAATTTCCATATTTTTTTAGAAAAGTTTGTATTATGCGTTTAATATCTACCAATGTAGAAAGTCGTAATAAACCGGTGAAATAAGTATAACTCCAATACGATAAGGCAATATTTCAAAATAATCAATTTATTTTAGTATAAGGTATATATTATTATAGCAGAGGCACCTTATCTTATAAAGTACACTTACTGAAAATAGATTATATGGGGTGTTATGCACAATAGGTGGTCTAGCGAAAAAATTAGAACATATATTTAAAATTGGTAAACTTATAATATTAACTAATTCAAAATTTGTTTTATTAAAATATAACTAAATAAATCGAATTGAATTTAAAATTGATTATTTAATTACTCAAAAGTATTAATTAGTAATTCGATTTTTTTCCAAATTTTTTTTTTCTAATTTGAAAAAAAATAAATTTAATTAAGTTCATTTTAACTTTAAATTCATATTTTTATTTGTTGGTTAGGCAACTATTGCGCTCCTCAATTATAGCAATTATTCAATCTTAAGCTGCCTAACACCATCATTTGAATTGCAGGTATTGGTAGCTGAATTTTTTTCTCGTTTAAGTACACCCTATTGTATATTTTAATGTCGGTTTGGCAAGTAAGCTTTAATACGCTTTTTTTGTAGAGTTGAATTTCGTGAAAAATACATAACTAATAAGGATTGTTTTATAATGGAATTTTTAAGAGAAAAAAAAGGAGGAAGGGCAGTAAATATATATTATAATTAAACATGGATAATATGATAAGATGGTGCTTACATAATTTTCCTTCAAACTGTATTTCCTAACTGAGCATAATTATAATATACTATATTTATTAATTTGTACATCAAATTACTTGTTTGTAATCAGTCTTTGATTATTTAGTATCTATATTTATTAATTACTAAAACAATTAAAAACTTTTAGTAGCTTAAGTATTAACAATTAATTATTAATTAGGCAAATAGTAAAAAAAATAAACATATCGTATTAGTTGTTGGTAATCGGCTTTTGATTAGTATTTATATTTATTTATTAACAAAAAAAATTAAAATCATGTTATCAAACTCTGAAAACTCGCGAAATTTGATAACGCCGTATTAAATATTTGATTAGATTTGTATTATATTATAGTACATACATTGACACTTGTTTTAGGATATTTTAGTTGAAAACATATTAAACAGAAGAAAACCATTCGGGACAATAGTTTAATTCGCGGAAAATGATGTTTTTCGTAGATTTTATATATTTTTAAATAATCGCGTTAAATCTTTAAAAAAAATTGATCAAATCATAGCAATATTTTTATGAACATCCCCCTTTAGATTGATCGTAGTATGTTTTTGAGTACTTAAGTAAAAGTTTTAGGGGTTATTTATAAGTATTTTTTTAAACATTAAAAAATTCTTGCTTTTATTCTGGTTGTATTGCAGAGTAAAATCATTGATTGTTAATCTTGTGTTAATTTTTTGCTACGAAAAAGTTATGTTATAAAGGAAACTACCTATATTATAATTATACTTAAAACATAGTCAGTTTATTCTGATAAAAAACGTTTGTGCAGATTAGGCAAACATTTACAAAAACGTGCGTATAATACATTATTAATATAATTCCATCACTACCTGAATCTTAGTTTGATGTTCTACGAGCAATTTCAAGTTGATGACACAAAGTTTGACGGTTATCTGTTCGAGAGCACCAATTAATTTGACTTCGTTTAAAAAAAAAAGCTCGCTTTTATTAATTGATTATGCTACAGATTAATATCATTGATTTTACACACTACAGACAGCTCTCTGCTGTAGAAAATATTATGCTGCGGGATATTATACTGTCTGTTGAGGTCGGCAAAAGAATTGAAATGAATAAAATGATTGTTAAATATGCGGTTTTCGAGAACGTCGTCGACGAGCGATAACTGAACGCGACTGGGAGTTGTGTGAAAAAAACCGGTTTTCCGCCAAGATTAACAATATTTATCTAGTCGATTGTTGGCTTTAGAGACTAATAGTTCTCGTGTATCG
Organism: Adelges cooleyi; assembly: GCF_023614345.1. Classification (NCBI taxonomy): domain Eukaryota; kingdom Metazoa; phylum Arthropoda; class Insecta; order Hemiptera; family Adelgidae; genus Adelges; species Adelges cooleyi. The sequence goes on along the minus strand of NW_026096053.1, from coordinate 14,111,133 downwards.
ACTCTAATTAAAGTATATTTAATTTTAATTTTTTTTTTTTTTAATTATTTAATCGTTTAATTAATAGCGCCTATTCGGGCAAAGAGTGCACGCGGACGATAACGAAATAAAAACAATAATTATAAGCATATTACCACCTCAATTATCTATTAACGTTTGTTTACCTGTGACCCAGACACACAGCGCGGAGTTTAAATATTCGTTATCGAATTCGAAAATCGGCAGTAATATTGTTTTCGCGGGAAAATAAATTGCACCGATTAAATTGTATTTAATTCAACTGATGTGTCGTCAAAGTTTTTTCTATTGAAATTCCGATTAACTTGCGTTGGATTTGATGGGTTGTTCAAGGGAGGGCGTGGTCTATCTACTGTGTAACTAAAGGACTCGAACACGGGTCAACGGAAAACACAATCATGAATGATATTATCGAAACAGACTGGGAGCGACAACTGCTAAACCAGTGTTGTTACCTGAAAAGGTTGTGCCACGAAAGTTATAGTGACCCGCGATTATGATATCAATATTATCGCCAAAACTTGAAGACAACCAATCAATTGTTGCCGCATGCGTTTCATAAACCGACGGGAGACTAGTTTCTGGTATATAGCATGTATGTGATAAATGGTATTGGTGATAGAACTCTCTGTTGGCGACATACAATGTAAAGACACATAGTTTTGATGGAAAACGAATAGCGTTTGTACAACAGATAGAATCTTTTGACTAGAAACTTCAAAAATATACTATTGTACCGTTGGTAAAATAATTTCAACAATTGTTCCTTCTATTTGTTCAATGACGATCAAATGGGGTTATCTACGTGTCAGGGTTATCCAACTAATCAGATTATCGGGGTACAGAGAACTTATAGTTTTTCTGTATCTTCCTAACTCCTAATTAATATGCCAGTTTAAATAATTTTAATTGAAAACTGTGCATTATTCCCTAACAAACCTTTTTTTATAAGATAGAACTATTTTTGATAAAATCTACTATAGAACCGTAATTAGTTTTCAAGACCGCGAAATGATAATTATTTTATAGTTTTATTATTATATATAGATAATATGTATAATAATTAAAAAGCATTTTATTTAAGCATGTTATTTCAAGTGTTTAATATAATTATACATTTTAAATATTAATTATGTCTTATTTTAAAGTACATTTTGGATCGTTATTATTATAGAGAACGGCTATAGATATTAACAAGTAAATTATATGGAATTTAATTAATATATTTTAAAGCGTTGTAAAATTGTTGATTTTTTATTAGGTTTCTGCGAAGTTATATTTTTATGCTCAGCATTTGTTGAGGACCATTTACGGTTTTTTAAAAATGTACCTAATCAAGAAAAAAGCCAAAACAGTGAGGTCGAAGTATAGTTGAGACGGAGAGTCTCAGGTTTACAGAAATTATTACAACTTAGGGGCAATTTCTTTTTAATTTATACAAATTGTACACACATAACAAAATCCTCATAATGAATTTAAATTTAACAATAATAAAAAAAAGTTATAAAATATTATAAAAATACATTTTTATCTTTTAACATAGATGTTTGATTTTTTTTAACATTACAAAATTTCCATAATACCATAATTTTGTTTAATATATGTTGATAAAACATTAATACTATTGTCCAAGTGCAATACTTCAATTAGATTTACATTTTACAGGTTTTTATATCACTCGTGGAATCAACACTACCAATGAACAATCAGCTTTCTTTTTACCGTTTGGTAAACTAATAACTTGAGGACCAAATAAATTGTCGAAATTACTAATATGTTGATCCAATACTTATCGACTGGCATGCCGACCTCTTTTAACACTCTCGTTGGCGAAGTGCTGTAACAATGGACCTGCGAAAGAAACGACCGCAAAATATTATACTCGCTCAGAAGTCTACTATTCGATAGCTGAACTCGACGTTGCCCATTGGCCATTTCGGCGGGTGTTCTATTATGAACTTACTTCAGAACATTGTAAATCGGGTCGATCCGATCCATAAACGCTGTGCAGCACTCCTTCCAACGCGTGCTTGAAAAATGAAATATCATACAACCATCGCCACGATGGCGGAGTATCGGGAATCCTTAAAAATACACCGGCAAACAACACCCACGACATGAGTGTGACCATCGATAGAAGTGTAGCGCACTGCATATAAACACGAGTAAGTAACTATATGGTGAGGAAGTAGCTAAGTATAGTAAGTTGCTGTGCTAACTATATTGAGCGTCATTCTAGTGGTTAAGGGTTTATTCAAATAATTCGTTATATTTTTATTTCCAGATTATCATACTGTTTATAATTATTAACATTTTTTTTTTTTTGTAATCACAAATTTCTCGGGTCGACCCAAAGTCTAAATTTTCAATAAATTTGTTACATAACAAACGTAACAGATTTCGTGACGATGACACGAAAATGTCCACTCGAATTTTAGACTTTAACATGTGCACGTTCAAAAACCGCCAAAAAGAGGGGGCTACGTTTAGAAACTTACTCTCAAATCCCTGAACAGGGTGCCAAAAAACATGCCGGCAGTCTGTGCCATGAGTCCGACCATGAGTATCATAAGTGTGACGTAACCGAACCGCGACCATTCGAGTGGCTGCCCGGTGAAGTAATAAACGATGGTACAGTGCAAAAATGTACACGAAACCTGAAACATCAATTTCTGTTTTAAACGAAATCGTTTGAGTAGAATTTAAGACATTTTCTTTAAAAGATGTGAATGTGTTTAAGTACGAAAAATAGGTTACATTGTTGATAGATGAAGTGGAGCGGAGCGTCAGGTGTTTTGTGTGACTGGAGGATGCCTGTAAGATTGAAAGGTAAATTGTGTAGGACATTGAGTGAGGCCAGCAATGTTTTATGGGTCGGAATGTTGGACAGTAGACAAGAAAACTGAACTGAGTGTAGCAGCGATGATAATACTAAGATGGATGAGTGGAGTGACTAGGGAGGACAGAATAGGAAATGAATACATGAGGTAGACTCCCCCTTGTGTATTTACTTGTTAGTTGCATCAACTGTGGGGAAAATGAGAGAGAATAGGTTGAGATAGTTTGGTCATGAGAGTTGTTATGAAGATGAATGTAGAAGGAGAGAGAGGAATAGAGAGTGATGTATGAATAGCTGGGCTGATCGAACGAGATGTAGAAGATCGAGCTATATGGATAGGTGTATGACTAGGGTGGCCGGCCCCATGTAGTTGGGAGTGTGAGGCTAAGACGAAGAAGAACAAGAAGACATTTTTTACAAAAGATAGTTACAACTCGAATGGCGTTACCTCGATGGGCAGGTCGACAATCGTGTAGCCCATGTAAAACGTCGGCAGCGAATACCATTGGTTGAAGTGTTCTTTTGTGAGTACTCGCATTTCCAATGGAACTGTAACCACAAAAAACCGTGTCGATTAGTTAACCGTTATGTGAAATACCGTTTGATGTCTTACAGCTCGATATCATTGTGGAACTGGACGTGAATGCAACGCACATTATGGTGAAAAACAACAGTTTCAAATTGTCTTGTACGTACGCGGCGTCGTTACCGATTCCGTAGTATATGTACCCGTACATGGCCCCGTGCAGGATGTTGATCAGCAGTCTTGTAATATAAAACTAAAAGACAATTCGGTATCATAAAATAACACAGACCTCCGTGTATCCCTGGCGAAAGAAGTGGCAAAACGACTATATTATTCAGTTAGTATTAACAGACGTGAACAACAGCGAAAACTGAAACCAAAACTTGTGTTTGGTGTCAAAAAATGTGTTTTTTTAACACGGTTAGGTTGTATACAGCGAACATTTTCCTTTGCGGTCTATATCGACAACCGTCGGAGTAATAATACATTGTCAAATACATACTTTTTCTCTCTTTTTTTGAATCATTGATCTATGCAATATCGTGATGAACTGAACGAAACTTTGGCGTTTCTGTTCTGGCGCAATCGCCGAGCTGTGCAACGTCCGGTCACCGACTTTATTATTTAATAACGCAAAATATAGGTTTTCTGTAAAAAAAAAAAAAAAACAATAATGATCACCTCCGTTGTACGGCGTATTTTACACCATCTAGCATAATATTATAATACTAGTTGATTTTAGCGTAGCTGAGAAAGTATTGTTTTTTAGAATGATGATAGAATATTGTGTTGTTTTTATTTACATTTTATTTCTGTCTAAATCCACCAAAAATCTGCTAAACCACCCGACCGAATTCTTCATACATAGCGTGGTGAACGACCGTCGGCCTAAAAACAATATCTAGGGTTTCGCCGCTTCTTACTTCTAGAACTTAAAATTAAAATGAACGTTAGTCTAAAGTGGGGCTATAACATAAACGATTATCTTAAAAATCTGTCAGTCAAAGTCTTTTTGTTTAATAAAGGAAAACCCATAAAAAAAAAAGTGTAATATCGCACTTTGACCGTTGGAAATTCAACAGGTATTTGAAAAAATATATTATTGATATCGAATCCGGTCTAACACTCAAAGTATAAGTCTTTACGTACAATATTATGGCTTTTACAATGCTCGTATCGATTTTAGCTTTTTTATTTCTACCGTCAAAAACAAAACTATATTAACATCAAGAAACATTAGTCTAAAAACAAGAAAAAATATATATGGGTGTGAAACCTGGACAATAACAATGAAAGAACGAAGAAGACTCGAGGCGCATGAAATGTGGTATATTAGAAGAATGTTATGGATAAGTTGGATGGACAGAGTAACCAACGAAGAAGTACTGGAAAGAATATCAAAAGGAAAATTACTATGGAAACAAATAGTTAGAAGACAAAACGAGTGGATAGGCCATATAATGTGACACGAAGGATTGTTAAAACTGATTATAGAAGGACGAGTAGAAGGAAAGAACCGTAGAGGACGACCAAGATTAGAATACATTCAACAAATAACTGAAGGACCAAGGATGTGACTCATATGTAGAAACGAAAAGGAAAGCAGATAAGAGAGAATAATGAGAGATGGCTGCAAACCAATCTACGGACTAAAACCATAGAGAGAGAGAGAGAGAGAGAGATACAATTTCAGCTTTTTTATTTCTACCCCCTTAGAGATTCGCATCGGAGTGTTTGTTTTAAAGTGACTTTGTCGTTGAACTGGAATTTTTTTTTTTTTTTATTATCAACTGACCAGACGTCTTCTGATCTCCGACCGAGGGGCCCAGCTGTTCGCCGTCCGTCATCGCCATCCACCGTGACGATTTGCCGTTGTCGACGCTTGTCGTCAGACTGTGAGCTCGATCGCCATGCTCTCCGACGCTGACTTCGATGACTGGAACGACAAAAAAAAAAACCGATTAAATCTTATGCGAACAGTGCGCGTGGGCCTATGTTTGCACGCACTGTAGTCTGCGATGTTGTGGAAAGCCGGGCACCGCAGCCCGTGGCCGGCCAGGAAGCCCGGCAAGGCCGACGCGAGTCCGTGGTACACGCATTGCCCAGACGGGGAGAGCACGTACAAGACGTCGAACATTTGCAGCTGCACGGCAGAAGCCTGGTGTATAGTGCTGATTATCGTGCGACCGGACTCGGTGAACTCCTTCAGGGTCAGAAGCACCTGTTTGGCCGACCCGCTGTCCAGACCACTTGAACGGGAAAAAGCGACGTTAGGATGCGGGCTTCCAGACTGAAGGAAGTGACTGCCATGCGCTACTTGGGGGTAGAATTGGTCGATAGGTGGAGCTACCGAGATCACGTGCTGAGTGTAGTAAGCTCGTCCGCGCCGATGTTTCAGCGCGGTCGAATGGCTCGCTGCGGGAGGAGGAGGAATGGCTCGGTAGAGGAAGTGAGGGAGCTGGAATTGGAGGCGGTGAGAAGTCGGCAGACCCGCTGGACGGAGTCAGTAAAGGGTAGGCCTCTGTATAACTTCTTACCGGAGGTGGAAGATCGGTTGAGGCGTAGTTGGCTGGAGGTGGGCCATGACGTCTCGCAGTTCCTTACCGAACACGGGGCGTTCATGGCCTACCCGCACCGCTTCGCATGCCGTGGCCATGTGAGCCACGTGCCCTTGTGCGAAGCGAGGGGGCGTTTCGGGCCTTCCAAGTGTTTGTGCGAGCGGCCGTGGCGGTGCGTGGTCGGATAGTGGGTGAGGTGTGATGCACGACCCATGGGTCTGCAGGCGTACCGGGTACGTGGCGTGAGACGAAGTCTCACGGGTGAGGCATTTGACCCCCGGGTGATCAGTCACTCTGTCTGTGGGAGGACAATCACAGACGGTTGCGGTGAACCAAATCATCGCGCCGGTGTGGATAGCGCCGGGGCCCCACCCAAGGTCGGCGGACGAGACCAGACCGTCTCCAAGCCATTGGGTAGCCAGGTGAAAAACCACTGGGAAGATGGCGTTGGTAGGCGGGTTCCAGCGCTCTCGGGTTGCTGTACCTTTAGCCGGGGTGTAGGACTTATGTCCATATTCGGAACTTCTGTCCAGACCACTTGAACGGGAAAAAGCGACCAATATAGAGTTGGTTATTAGTCATACACTATACAGAGTGGCGGAGAACGAAAGACCACGTTTGTAATGGGCGCCAGAATTTTTCATTTAGAGGGGTTAATCGAATAACGAGTTGTTGCAAATTTAGCAAAGTCATATTGGATAATTAATATGGAATTTCTTTCTTTTTTTTTTTTTTTTGAGAGAACCCAACACTCCCACAGTTATCACAGGCAGACAACCTCTTGTATTCAAGACGCTTTTAGCGGTATTTGGTACAATTTCAAGTAGATTGCGTTAGCGTTGCATCAAACACATGCGCTCGTGGTATACCAAAAGAGAGTATTATGAAAAATGGCTTGGCAGCCAACGTGGTGATATTAACAATCGCCAAGCGTCTATGTTTTCAGAGTAATTGACATTTTCAAAATTATTGTCAATCCCGTAACGTGCACTTGTACCAGTTACTATAATACTCGCGGGAAAACGATTGTTTTGTACACCTTACCTAGTGGGTTCGTCGAAGAACATTATTCTCGGGTCGTGGATTAACTCCAAGGCGAACGATAACTTTCTGCGTTGACCGCCAGACAAATTGGCCGACAGGGTATCGCACGAACCGTGCAAATTTAAATTATTCAAAATCGAGTCCATCTAAAAATGTAAAATAATATAATATACGTACGGGGTGATTTTTTTTATCACGGACCACTCACTTATCTGTGAAAAATTGAGATCAATAACTTATAGTTAAACACTACAAACAATTTAATTAAATCATTAATAATTAAACTCAGTGACTAGACGTTGGATAATTTTATAGCTACACAAAAACTTCTGAATTCTATTGCAGCGTGGGCGGTATGTATATGCAAAACAAATAATAAAAATATATAATTGTGTATCCTAATACCTATGTTATGTAGATTGGTAGGTAATGAAAAACGATTAAAAGATGATAAGACTATTAATAATTTCTTATCTATTGTGGAATTTTTCTCGGCCTAATCGAATTAATAAGTCATTATGATCCTTTATCAGCCGAACATGTAAATAATGTCAAAGATATAAGTAGATTACAGTAAAATTAAAGTTATTTTTCTGGTGTTATTCAAAATGAACTAGTTACACTTATAGGCAACAAGTTAAACATGAAAACATATTAAATAGAATAAAAAAATCTAAATATTTTCCCATTATCCAGACGCTTCTCACCAAGAGCAGTGTAAACTGAAACAATAAGATATGTACAAATTGTCGTTGATGGAGATGGGACAACAGATGAATCGTTCGTTGACTTTAGCATAAGGCACGAGAAAACTGGAGCAGGACTAGCTGGTGAAATATCAAATAAATTGATAGAAGATAGATTAAACATCAAGGATTGCAGGGGAGAAGGCTTTGATAATGGTTTCAACATGGCTGGAGTTTATAATGGAGTTCAAGTCCATACTATTTCCAAAAAATGAATATTTGTTCCATGTGCTGCTCACAGTTTAAAATGAGTTGGCGTACATGCGGCACGACAACTTCTGGAATCTATTGCAGCGTGGGTGGTAGGTATATGCAAAACAAATAATAAAAATATATAATTGTGTATCCTAATACCATTTTTTGTTTCGATTTGTCCAACGTCAAAACGGAGAATTTTAGTTTTACAGCGAACCGCATTGCTTCTCTGACAGTGAGCCGTTCGTGCAGTTGATCTTCTTGCATTATATAACATGATTGTTTTTTGAACGAATTCAATTTTTGAGGTTTATTGTTCGCCAATATCGTGCCGGTGTAACCACTCGCTCTGAAATATATACATTTATTAACTAGGGTTATCATGTGGGAAGACAGATATTTAATAAAATGGTTTGGACGATTTATGAGACGGTTGTGAAAATGTTGATATATCTAATAAGATAACAGTTTTTTTACATTAGAAGAAGATTAAGGTCGTTATGAATTGATATATAAGTTGGGATTAACTACTTTAAACTTTATCCGTCTATTTTTGCCTAACTATTACAATTTGCAGAGTTATTTGTATTTTAATAGCAAACGCAAACAAATCAGATCACATATTATTATAAACATAATATTACACCTAACTTTGGTTGAGTTGCATAAATATTTAGGTACCAACGTTGTACAGTATAAAAATTTGATATTTTCATTGTATTAAATCACATGGCTAGTTTTCAATCTAGGTATCAATTTTTGTTGTTCTAGCTAAATTATTATCAGGCGAATTCTGAAAATAGACTTGCAAATTTATGGGAACTACATGCTAGTAATTAATGGCACGTGGAAAATTAAAGATTTCTTAAAAGGCCGTGCTGGCGCAATGTACGTCCAAACTTATCGGTAAACATAATTTGGCAGATGTATACAACTAATATAATTTTCAAAAAATGTAACAAGAAAAATTATACATGAAATATCAACTGACTTGTAACCGGATAAAATGTTCAACAAGGAAGTCTTGCCGGAGCCCGAACAGCCAATGATCGCACATAGTTGACTTTGGCTAAACTTTCCGCTCACGCCATTGAGAATAGTTTTTTGCTCTGAAAAAAAAATAATATTACTCCAATTCTTTGGACAAATATTGTTGTACAGCCAGCGAAATTATGACGCTTACCAATTTTAAAAGTGTCCTGCCAGCAGTTTACTTTGTATGTGATGTTTTTGAACTCCAAATCGACCGTCTTGTTGAACAACAACGGGTTTGGCGCCATTTCGAAACGAACACTATCAATCAAAGTGAAAAATAATATTTTAGACGAGTCCGTCTGATCGTCATCTAGCTACAGCCATGACTGTTTGCATTATTTTAATGAAAACAAGTGTGGGTAAACGATCAAGTGATACATGATTGGAAAACTTCACAGAATTGTACAGTATAGTTTAGTAGAACACAATGGTCCACTCCCTAGTACCATGACAATTTTACCATGTGTATATTTATGAATATTATTATACTATTAGAGCTGTTAATAAATTGCAATTATAGTTTTATTACGGGCTACAATTTGATAAAATAATATCATACAGAAAATTGACCAAAATAAGTTGTATGTACCCTATTATACTAATTTTATTTTTTAATTTTTAAAATGTCATCTTGAAATTCAAGAGGAATATCTAAACATAAACCGTACTAAAATTGAGTCACATATATTTTTTTAACTTTATCGACTCAAGTTGGTTTTCTCTCATTGATAATCGTGTTGAACAATTATAATATACAGACATTTAAAATAATAATAAACGGGAATCTCATTTAAAATAGTATATTAATTATTTTAAATTTCAATTGGCTTTGCTAATTATATCGCCCTAATTTGGGGGGATTTTTTTTTAATTTGTACAAATGTTAGGTTGTCTATCGAATTATATGTTTTTGAGGTCGCTGAATTCTAATCTGAAATATTTTCTTTAATAATCTCCCTATTTAGGTGGTAAGGGGGATTTTTTTTAAAAATTTTAGGTATATTTCAAGCCGCATATGAAAATTATAAGTTTTGGGTTAATTTCTTTTTGAAGCCAACTTCCATATCCGTTTTTTATAAGTAAGTTCCTTTACAAGAGAACCTACCGCAATAGCAAGGTAAAGTATAATAATTAGTCGACACAATCAGAAAAAACAAAACGTGACTAATTATAAAAATTAAGTCATTACCCGAAATCATGTTTTATTAATAACGACGCTTTCGCATTAAATATATGGGTATACAAAATGTTTACTAAGTAAAACTCTTTAAAAATCAGACATGACCTTCTTAACCTGACCGATGCCAAAAAAATTGTTTATTTTTCATGTGTTTCAAGTGTTTATTCAGTTTTTACAAAATGTTAATGATGTGAAAAATCTTAAAAATTCGGACATGACCTTATTTACAAAATAATTGTTTTCAGTTTTTGCACTGAATATCGTTGCTGTTAAATAATTAGCCGTTATTTGTTAAAATTCTAGCGGCCATATTTAAACGACAGTGCACCCCTATTAATCTCTACAGATTATTATGTCACTAGCAATAGTTTAACTTGCGGAAAACTGTGTTGTTCGTAGATTTTATATGTTTTAAAACAATCACGTTTAATCTTAAAAAAAAATTGATCAAATCATAGTAATATTTTTATGGACATCCCCCTTTAGATCGATCTTAGTAAGTTAGTAAGTACAAGCTTTAGGTATTATATATTATTATTTTTTTTTTAACATTTAAAAACGCTTGCTTTTATTATGGTTGTATTACAGAGTAAAATCGTTGGTTGTTTATCTTGTGTTCATTTTTTACTACGAAAAAGTTCTTTTATAAACACTTAATTAATATTATAAAGATAACAGCTCTCTTAACTGGCATGGACCCCACGCGAAATCATTTAGATTTAGCTAAGGTATGGGGCTTGTCATCTTTTAATAGAATAAATAATAAATACTTAATAAAAATATATAGTCAGTTTATACTGATAAAAATCGTTTGTGAAAACTAGGCGTACGTTTACAAAAATGTGTAAAATTATAATTGAATATTATTAGAATAAAATATCCGTCACTACCTGAATCTTAGTTCTCTGCTATAGAAAATATTATGCTGCGGGTTATTTTACTGTCCGTCGACGTCGACATGAGAATTGAAATTAATAAAAATATTGTAAGTACTTTATATGGTCAAGTTTTTCGATAACGTCGTCGACGAGCCATAACTGAACGCGACTGGGAGTTGTGTGAAATAAACCGGTTTTCCGCCAAGATTAAAAAGATAGCATTATTTACCCAGTTAATTAATAACGAATCGCGGGTCTAAGAAACTAATGGTCAGTTCTAGTTATTTTGTATTTTTATTGACACGTTGGCTACCGAGCCATTTTTTCATAATACTCTTTTGGTGTACCATCATGACTCATGGAGGGTACTTCCGGTTCTTTCACCTAGTCTATTGTTCTGTACCACAATAGACTATTTATAATAGTTCCCACACGGTACAGGACAATTGACTAGGTGAGACAACCCGAGTACCCTCGCGGTAGCCAACTGGTTAAAATTCGAATTATATAACATTATAATGTTATATAATACACACATAGGGTTCAATAATAAATTAAGTTTTGTTTTCATAGTGTTTTTTTGGTACAATGTGATCACAAATTGTTTACAAATTTTTTTTGTTCGTACCCTCCCCCATCAACTTATTTATTTATTTTTTTTTTCGATAGCAACTTTTTATAGGAGGAAATGTGGATAGTAGAATTATTTTTATCTGCGCCCACTTCTCATCCTTCCCCTCCCGTCCTAATTTTTAAACTCTTATAACGTTTAAAATTGTTTATTCGAAACTGGCGATCGACTGCCATCAAAAAAACTAAGCTGGGAAGGGGGTAAAAACAAACAAAAATTGTGAAAAATTGGTATCTCGTTGTGTAAAGACACTATGGACAAATAAATTAAATTTGTTATTAAACTCTATGAGATATTGAGTGGTTCACGATAAAAGTACTTTGTATTCATATTTTATAAATATGAATACTTATAATAATATTATAGTAAGTCGGATGACTTAATAATTGGATTTGTACGAAAAGCATCGGAATTAATTGTTGCAATATGGCGGCAGACATAGACGTTAAAATAATTCATACATTTATTACCACGGAACAAAACATGTAAGGTTAGGTTTGCATGTTTGGTTTCTGCGAAGTTATTTTTTTTATGCTCAGAATAATATGTTGAGGACCATTTACGTTTTTTAAAAATGTTATCAAGAAGAATGTTATCAAAAATGTTACCAGAACAGTGGGGTCGAAGCATAGTTGAGACGGAGAGTGACAGGTTTACAGAAATTATTACAACTGAAAGTGATAAAATCACTTTCAAACAAACGCTTCGATGCTAATTTGTAAACACTACGTCTCGCGTTAATAAATAGGTTGTATTTAAGTATTATACTTTGTAAAAATATAGTTGTGTTATGGCTTTGCTATAGTTTATTATTAAGTATAACTTGGTATTTGCTACATTGTCTGTATAGGTATTAACTATATCAATGTTTTGTACTTTTTTCTTAAGGACAGATGCCTGTTTAATTGATAAACAACAGTTATTACATTGTGCACCGTGGCCGTCGTCTACAACAACGTGCTGAGAGAATCTTATTTGGCACCGCTTTTGCCGCGAATGAGCACGCAACATTATCCAGGGACGAACAAACCCAAAATTGTGGATTCCGTATGCAAAAAAAACCCAATCATGACGTGGCTCGACAGCAACGGTTTCGGGCGGCACCGTCGTTCTGGTAATAATGTCGGCAGAATCGGGTCGACGATCCGGACGACGCAAGCTGGACGGAACTGGCGGAAAAACTGCAAAGGCAGTTACGCGGTCAGCGTTTTGCTTTACTGGGTGAAGTTGACCTGGCCAAACGACCGTCGGTTGGCTCGTGTTCGTTGCTTTCGTCGAATCGACGTTTGTCACCGTCGATTTTAAAGTAATCAATTCGTTCATTAATCCGTTTGTACACCTGTTCCACGTCGTCGACCCATAAATAGCCGAAATCCGGACCAGAAACACTGAGCAACAGCTTTGTTATTTTAATACTCTTGTTTGTACAGCATGTACTTGCTTGAGAATAGACTCGACCGTTCGATTATGAAGATAATATTTAATATTATAATTATATAAGAAATAATTTGTTTGATAACATTACACGTTATCAAAGTATATATTATAATCATTAATGTTAAGTACCACGTTAATAATTGTATTACCTAAGTAACAATAACGCTTATCTTGATTTTGTTAGGCCTTGTTCGACATAGTAGTTATTGTTTATCGTGAACTTTTTTTCAAATTTGTTTGTTTTAATCTTGTTGTTTCAATTGTACTATATGTATAAGCCGATTGTGTTGAAATGTTTTTGTAAAAATTTAGTACTCCTATAATAATACAAGGTTACTTTTTAAAGTGATCCACAGAATATCTTAAAGGGTTTGATCAGTTATTGCATTTTTTTTTTCCGTAATGTTTTTTATAGAATGTGATCTAAATTTCGAACGAACTTTAATGTTTTTAACCATCTCCCAAATTAGTCGTTACTATATCAACTTTTTATACTTAAATGGTATTTTATATGTTTTTTTAACTTCTTAAGAGGACGTCGCAGTCAAATATTTCGAGTACTAAAACACCGCTTCGGACTTCAAATAGTACTCAGAAACTATTAATCGTAGAATAAATCTAAGGATACCTAAAGAAAGCCTGGAATGTCTGCTATGTGCGTATAGAGCCATATTTCCAAAAAAAAAAATTGTTTACTTATAGTTATTTCAGTAAGAATTTTTACTTTTTTCAAACGTTCATAGAACCATTGTAAATAAAGTTATCGAAAAAAACTCTCTATAGGCACGTAGAAAAAGTTCTGATCTTTCATATGGTGTTATAAACGATTTTCTACCGCCAAAAGCGTACGAGTACTATTTGAAGTGCCAAGGGATGTTTTTTGAATTTTTACAATAATTATTACGTCGAGAGACAGCGATAACGTCGACGGTGACACCGCAATTATATTATTACCTGAAGTAAAAACAGACAACCCAATTTTTAACAATCAATTCTCAATGACACACAAATATTATATTTTACTTGCACAGCGATACTGTTATTAAATATTCGCTATTTTATGTTCATTATTTTATAGAGACCTAGCTGAATAAGCCAGTCGCTAAGTCGCTTGTTTGAAAAAGGTAGCAAGTGTAGTAAATTATAAATTGTAAAAATTGTGATTTAAAAAATGGTTTAGGGAACGGGGAGGGGGGGGGGTTATTGCACACTGTAAAAAAAATCGGAAAAATATTCAAATACCTTTCCGAAAAACCGAAACATTGTAATACAATGTTTACACCCCAGACCAAAATTAGTGTGGGGCCCCCTCCCCTCCTCAGACCAAAATTGGAAATTTTTAAGTTGCTATGTGTGAATTAATCAACAGTCAATTTTCAGTTGCAATAAATCATATAGACCAATAGCGTATTTTAAACAACATTTTGATTTTTGGTGGTCTCCATTTCTTATATGTATTACCTGGTGTCCGTAATTTCTATATTCTTATTTTTCGTATAGACGGTTTTTCACTCTCAATCTAAGCCACCCCCCCCCCTCATTCAAAGCCGACCACTAAAAATGTATTTATCTAACATAAATATTTGAAAAATGAATTTGTCAAACGTTCTAAGTGCCAAAGTATAAAAATTGAACTTTATAAATTGTATTCTATCCATTACCGGAAAAAATGTTGTAAATTTTCAATTAAGGAATAGTTATTTATAAAAAAAAACAATCATATTTAAATTTAAAAATATGTAAGCGTTTCCGCTAGTGAATAAAATACAAATCAAAATATAAAGTTCAATTTTTATACTTTAGCACTTGGAACGTTTGACAAATTCACTCTTCATTTACAATCTAATTTTTCTATATAATTACAATTTATAAATTAAAGAGTTTTACTCACGATATATTTCAATTATGATATATTCTTCGTATTCTATTTTTTTTTTTTTAAAACAAAACTAAATTAAGTTAAACTATAAAACCAAGAAATTATTTTTTTATTTAGTTCTAGCAGTACATCGTCGGTCTACGATTACGGTTTTTCTAATGACCATTGGACTGCCGTGGCCAATTATAGTTGAATCAAATATATTTTTCAAAGTTTTAAAATAAAGTTATATAAAACCTATAGGAATGCCTTTGTCTTTGTATTGTTATAAAAATTATAATACAAAATTTACATATGTACACTGCAGGCACGGCGGCAGAATTTTTTTCCCAGGGGGGGCGGGAAAGGTCAAGTGAATTTTTTGGAGGGGCAACTACAATAATTTTACCTACTTCTGTCAATAAAAAACAATTATAATGATTCATCAGTGAAATAGTATAAAATATGAATTTATTACAGATTAAGGGACAATATATACTAGTGTACAATTTAAGTAAGGCAACTTTTTTAAATAAGCGTTATTTTTACCTGTCGGCCATCATATAGCTCTTATTGTACTCTATGAAAGTCGAAGTAAAAATGAAGGCTTATAAAACGCCCAACAACCAGTCAGTGGAGATTATAGTTATCGTGTTATACCTACATTCTATTAAACCAAAACAATCCGTCAATAAACACTGAATTTTTGGAAAACATACACACAAACGTAAATATTATAATTATATATATATATACATATATACACCAAAATACATAATTATATGGGCGACGGATTATTGATAACCGATTGCAAAAACACTCAAAATATATTGATAAAAAAACGGCCACATTTGGTGGCAATGTCATAACTAATAACTAAATTTGTATAGATAAACAGGTTTAAATCAAAACACCAATTGTTTTCACAATTTCCGCAATAACTAAATTTGTGTAAATAAAAATACAGATATTCAAAATCTGGGTTTTAGGAATAATAATCAAATATTTAAAATTATACTATTTAGCAAAATATCTGGGGGGGGGCGAGAGAAGGGCAAGCATTTGTATGAGGGGCGACCGCCCCCCTCGCCCCCCTTGGCGCCGTCCCTGTGTACACATTGTTTTTTTATGGAATAGTATTAGATATATATATATATATATATATATATATATATATATATATATATATATTATTTAATTAAATAAATCATAGAATATAATATATAAGCACTTAAAGTTTATAACGGATACTCGTACCATTATACAATTATTATTCTATTGATGAATTTTTATAAACATGTTTTCAATTATTAATTTTGGATTTATAAATGAATTATCAGAAAGCTGGAATGTTTTACATAAAATACTGATTTTTAATGATTTTGTTTGGTGACCTATAATACCTATATAAAAAAAAAAAATTATAAAAAAGAAAAAAAACTAAAATATTCATTACGACCATGGCCAATATAGGCTAAGCAAATGTGGAAACACGTATTTTATTGTAACAGACATGCAAAATAAGTATGCTCCCATAGAAATGTTAATAAGTAAGTACGCTATACGAGGTCAAAAGTTTATATAAAGATAACTGATTTGTGGAGGGGGGGGGGGGTGTTGGAAACACAAAAGTTTGTGAAAAATTACATTGTATAGAAATACTACGGGAAAAAAAATTCAATAATTGATTAAATTCTATGAGATATTGAGTTGATCACTTTAAAAAAAAAATTGTAGTTTGCTTAGAATTATAAAAAAAGCGGTTTGCCCGTTTAAATATTGTAATGCGCTTTCAAGTTTTCGAGTACAAGTATTTAAACAACTATGTGTACATTTTATTTTATTGTTCAGTAGTTTCAATATTGAAAAATTGTATAGCACAATATATTAACATTAAACTGTTATTCAACGTACATAGTAGATATTCTATCCTAGTTTTTTTTTTATTTAATTACAAAGTGCAGATAGTTAAATTACCAAGGTGCTATAAAAAGTTGAATTTTAAGCACCACACTAAAGAAAAAAACTACCAATATAACGCCTAATATTGTATAATTCGATAAGTTAAATTATAATAAAACAGTTAAGGCATTTATTTTGACTAGAATAGAGTGGATTTTCTTCAATCTGTGTGGCCCTCTTACATCATTTGTATGAAGTTTCTGTTTCATAATGGGACATCCTACGAATTTTGTTTTTAAACACAAAAAAAAAAAATTTTGTAGACTTAATTTTCAAACAAAACCTCAACAGCAGAATATTTAGTCTCGTTGTCCATTCATTAATTAATATCATACATACCTTTTCTTATTTCTCTTTTTGTCGGATATGATTCTTAAAGAATAACCCAAAACAAACAAAAAAAAACGTCATTTTATTTATGGCACTAAAAAAATGCAGTAATGTATTGACGTCGTTAAAATATATGTAAAGCTTTTGTGTATATGTATGCATTTATATCAAATTTTGCAACTTCATCAATAAATAATAAAACATACAATTATTTCAAATCTACATACATCATCTATGTATTTGCATACAATTGCATCATCTATTTGCCTTTATTTAAAAAACAAATGTTCATGTACTGTTTGAGTAATGTTTGAGTAATGTTCCGTCAAATGACGTTTTAGTGTTTCGTTATTTTTTACAGCGATTATATTTTAAATAAAAAACAATTTTCGCCATCAATATATATATATATATGTTAACGAATAGCTGTAGACTTCTATACAAATATACATACAGGCTACTTACAATTAGTTCGTTAGTTAAACTTTAAATTCGTGCAATGCTTCGGTCATTGTAATTCTATCTAAAAAAATATGAAAGATGGACAAATTCCAGAAAATAATAATTATTATGCACATCATTGTGAACAAAAATGTAATTCGACTTTGTAACGTTTTCAATCCTCGAAATCAGTTAATTAAGTACCATAACATAACTATACATAGAAACCGTTAGTAACATTTTTATAATATTTGAATATTTTTAGTTCTGACTTTATGCGAGCATCATTTTGTGTTTGGTCGTAAATCGAGAACGCTGGCAAATAAATCAAGTTGTACTAATAGTAGTGGTGCGTCGAACCGCTGCACGGAACGGCTGTATTTGAAATATTATTTAATGATTATTTGTTTTTCGACTAACGCAATAGGACAACGCGTAAGACGTATCGATCGTCTCCAACGGCGTAAGTGCGTGGAAGTTTTTCACAGTAATCGCTTGTTGCGCTTTGGCGCTGGTGGATTTTTTTTTTTTTTGAAATTCGATACACGTTCAAAATGTTTCCGAAAATCGTTTTGACGTCCATCGCCTTCGTGGCAATATCGTACCGCAGCGGCAGTTGGGGCGGTGTTTCCGGTGCCAACACTCCTCCTCGGTCGAAGGAATGCGATGAAAAACCGTACTTGGCCGATCTTTTGTGCGAGCTACAGATGCTGGACATGTTCGGAATGCCCCGGCCCGTTGCCGAGACCGAAATCAGAAACGCATTGGACGTCGACCGGGTCAAGTCGCACATCCGGACCGTGTACGACACGCTGCTGTGCAGCTACAAGTTCACCGCCCGGATGTACATGGCGTCGGTGGATGCGCTGTTGACGCGCAAAAAGCTCAACGCTCTCGTGGGCGTCGACCCGGCGGCGCTGGCGTTTACCCGGGAGACGTCTCGAATGCTGGCGACCATGTTCAACGTGGACGCCATCGGCGACACCGGCACCAGGAACCTGATGTTCATATTTTACGTGCACGCCGAGGTGTTGGGCAAGCTGTTCGCGACGGCGGCGGCCGCCGGCGATGTCGGCCGAGACGCGAAACTCACGTTGACCGCGCACCGGTCCGTGGGCAAGGTGTTGCGGAGATGGGCCGGGGTCAGCGAGTGCGACGCGTTCAACCGGCAAAACCGTTTGGACCCGAAACTGGGATGCGACATTGCGCGGCTGGAAAACCGTTTGAGGGCGATAACGTTCCAAAAGTCGTTGATCTCCGGCCGGTTGGCGAGAAACGCGGCGCACGCCATCAGCGACGAAGGCTGGCAACGGTTGTCGTTGAAGGCGTTGACCATGAACGGGGTGGTGTTGAACGCGAGCGCGATGGACACGTTTTTCCGCACTTTCCCGGTGCACGTCGATTGGCATCCGGTGATGGCCCTGTTGAAAGGTCTGTTGGGAAACGCGACGCGGACAAGCGGCGAACCGCTAAGCCGGCGGATACGGTCGTTGTCCTCGTACCAGGCCGCGTTCGTTGAAATGATGAAAGTCGCGTTCGTCCGATTGTCCCTGAAGTACGTCACGCACTTGGGCCGCGTGGAGTTTGCACGCAGATACACATACGGGAAAAAATACAACGACAATGTGCTGGACCGCATTGCCGAGTTTGAAGAGTATTTCCAGCTACGCGGCGACGGCCACTTGGATTCGCTGAAGAAAGTTTTCAACAAATGGATTTTTCTGTTCGCGGTCCAAGACAATGCCCAAAGTGTACGGCGCGTGCTCGCCGGTATTTCGTCGGGACTGATTAAAAACGACGGACTTGCCGGGCCGATGCCTCTGGGACATCACCTTAACTCATCGGACGGACCCATCAGCATAGTGATCCAAGATTCGGTAAGCATTTTGACCAAATTCATGGTGCACGTCAAGCAAATGCTGTCTGGAATAAACTTCATCGCCATTCGGTCGTTCATCCGTATTCCGAGCTCGAAAGAATACGAGAACTTGGTATATTTTGAAACTAACTTACAAATATAAATGTGTTTAAAATTTACCGGAAAAATCCCGCCTTCGAGCGTGTATACAATCTTAACAATCTATCTTGTTATAATGTACATCAGTAAAAGTTTTCAACAAAAATTTCACATTACACCCAGCCACATTTGAAATAAGCCCCACCGAGAACCATAAACAAGAAACGTTACTGTTTTCACCAACTTTTAAGACGCCGTTTGTTTAACACTTTAAAAGTGTACAATCACAAAGACATTTAATTAAGGAGTGACAATTTATGCGATTTGACATTTTAATTCAACCAATAAAAATATAATAATATTATATGCCTATTGTCTACCTTATACCTATGTAAGTGGTTATAACTAGTCTAGTATTTTGTTTGTTAATTTTTTTCTTATTACATGTAGTAATAATATGATATGTGTGCAGCTGTAGTGTTTTTTTAATTAACCGCCTTATTATATAAAATTATCAAGAATTTAAAATACCCCGGATGGTTACCGGTTAGTAATTATGTGTTAAGTACCTGTTTCGTTAAGACTTTGAAATGGTAATACCATTTTTGTGTTAATCGTTCAACGAAGAAAAATCCTGTAAACGATCAAGAACCTAACCGAAGACCGAAGACGACCGAGTAAACGACCTTTACTGATACGCCTGGTAATTAACGCTTAGGCAATTTAACACACATTGGTAGCGATTCTAAAGAAAATGGAAAAGGTTTGTTTTTAAGGCAATCGTATGGTATATTATAATAATATGCAACGTTATCGAGCTCTGTTTATTACGAGTATATCTTTAGCGGTATCTATGTGTAATTTTGAAGTATCTCATTGCAGCAAAAACTAGTCTTTAGTGTCTATTTAATATATATTTTATAACCAAAAGAGTTTCTTTATATTATAGTAAAATATTTGTACAGTATTTACAATAAATATTCTTATTCGGAATAGGTACTTTGAAATAAAAAATAAAAATACAGTCCTGAGTAAGAAACGTAACCGCAAAATTCCCTAAAAAAATACCTGTAAATAGTAAGCGCAAACAATCTATAGATTTTTTTTTTTATGGAAATCTTGCAGTTACTTTTTCTTACTCAAGACTATGTATAAGTGATTATATTTGAAAATATATTGTAAGTCAGTGGCGGTAATGGGTTTGGGAATTAGCTCTGGCACATAATCGAAAAAAGCGTTACGCTGTCATCTGATAAGAGATTAGAGATAAGATATATGTTGTATTCACAACGATCAAATTATAACTGAACAATAAATTCAATGTAATTTAACAGGTCATATTTCCAATGAATTGTTTAAGGCCAGATATTATGAAAACACTAAAATATTAGCCAGAAACTTGATATGTTTACTAGCCACCTTAAAATACTAGCTTGTTAATATACTATTTCATTATCCATAATTCCACCACTACTCTAAATTTATTCGGTACTTCAACGAGACATGAAAATGCTCTTTCGTATAATCTGTGTATTATCCATATTGTATTTTAAAAAAATAATTAATGTTATATAGGTAATAATATTGACCTCGTCGATAACACTAATATTCACTGTGTTTGAATAGGTAGATAATTATAGGTAAATCGTTATCTTAAACCATTTCATTGTGTCTGCTGGTTATTACTTATTAGTGGTCTCGTCTATCAGGTGATGCGATTATATATATATATATATATATTATATATATATATATATTATATATATTCAATATAAACATATATTCATATTATTATGTAATAAATCATTTAGCGACTTTGAAGCGTCGTTTAGACTTTATTTTATAATTTTATTTCATATTTTACATTTTATTATTTATACAATAAAATTAAAATAAATTAAATTTATTATTTACATGATTATTTATGATTACATTTTTTGTATTATAATTTTGGACCCCCCCCCCCCCAAAGGGGTATTTCTAGTTGCGCTACTTTTGTAAGTATGTTTTTGACCATGAATTTTTATGACACCCTTTTTAGTTATCAAAAATCCTAACCTTATGCGCAAAACACAAAAATACATGATTTGTTCTTACCATTTTTTTTTCAATGTGATATCAATTTTGTCACGGCTCTGTGACTTGGGTTGTCTTACACGGCGTGGGCACAATAATTAATGACTTAGCGAGGGGCTTTGGAAGCACTAGAGGCGTTGCTGACCGTCGCCAAATCAGTTATCTATGTCTCTTATTATTTTCTCTCGTGTACCCACGACTTGTAGGTGTAATGTACATTGTGTCGTGAAAATCCACAATATGCTGTATTAAATATTTTTATAGTTGATGGGTCATTTATTTATATGTGAAATTGCTATCGCAACATGTACCAAGTTATAAATCATTGTAAAATAAAATTTAGACCGTATGGTAAACTCAATGTATAAGTTAAATTTAATTTACTAGAGAAGAGAGTAAGATATGGACAATACAATAGCCGGAGACTTCTAGCAAGCCATATTATGTTTATGTTAAGAATGGACAATTAATGTGAAGGAAAAGTCTTTTTATAATAACCCCCTCTGAGGCCCTACTCCTGGTCAATTATGATACATTTCGATAGGTTGATAAAGTGGACTGTTTCAATTGAGCTCGCCCTTTCGGCTATTGTTTACATCTGGAATGGCATGTGTAAGTATGATGTCATTATCGAGGAGATTCAATACACGATTGTGCATTGTTTTTAATAAAAATAACAGTTATGATACAGTTGTAATACAATTTTAATAAATACAGTTATAAACAATGATAATGGTTCTGACAAAAAGTTATTACGCAAAATAAAGAATAATAATTATATTAGTAACAATAAGTATTAATTAATACAACCATTAGTCCAGCCAATGGGGTCAAAACCAGGTGTTATCTGGAATAAAATCGGAAAGTTTTGAAACTTGTCAGAAATTTTCTTTATGATCTCCAGAATGACTGAAAAAAATTCGCCACCCCTCCGAAGACCGGAAGTGTGCCATTTTGTTTTTTAAGTATGGTCTTACAGTTTTTTTTTTCAATTATCATCAAAAGTGTTTATTTTACGGCAAAAATACTTCTGTTCAAAAATATAGCTGACAAAATTTCCAAAAAAACATGATTCTTGGCTTTTTTC
This sequence comes from Adelges cooleyi, assembly GCF_023614345.1. Lineage (NCBI taxonomy): Eukaryota > Metazoa > Arthropoda > Insecta > Hemiptera > Adelgidae > Adelges > Adelges cooleyi. The sequence goes on along the minus strand of NW_026096053.1, from coordinate 14,088,335 downwards.
TGTGACTCCATATCTGATATCTCCATATCTCATTATGGACATAATTTTTAAAAATACTGAAGAGAGTGAGGAACGTCAATTTTCGTTAATTGAACTTATTGAGGACTTCTATACAAGGTTGGACTGCGTTTATGACAAACATTACAAAGAATAATAATTAGTTTTCACAAACACGCATAATTCCTCTTCCGTTTGTAAATTTACCTCCGAGCAAATATGACACTATAAATACTGTATTAAACTTTGCATCAAATAAATGCTCAACATTAGATCAAAACACTTGCGTAGTGATTCCTTACTAGACAATATTTTCAGAGCCGGTGAAAAACATGTATTAAAATTATATGGTGCACCAGATAAACGAACAGAAATCAATAACTACCGATTTGTTTTCTTTTGACCAAAGTACAGCCAAACAAAATTTTAATTTGGCAAGATTGCCTCCTTCAAAAGAGGCTTTAAGACAGCATTTATACGGTATACCGGGCATACCATCAGGTTCAAATGTGGAACGGTAACGAAAAAATTGCCAAAGATTGGGAGTGGCAAATCGCTACAAATGGGTTGCAACCATAATATTTTCCAAAAATAAGCCAGCTCCAAACTGCATTTTGGAAAAAAAATCACGTGCGTGCATGAAAACTTGTCGACCAGCGTGCAGCTGTCGAAAACAGGGTTTAAAGTGTAAAACATGCTACATTGAACAATGTGATTCGGATGAAGACTGCTTAGAAGATAAGTAAACTTAAAATACCTAAACATCCAAAACGTAGAATTTAGTTTATACAAATCATTAATTAAAATAGTTTAAATGTATATGAAGTATTGTTTAGTATATAAAAATGTTTTGTGATAATAATTATTAATTAAAATCATTTACTAGTTTATTTCGAATAGAACTTTATTAACCAAAAATCTTATATATTGTAAAAGAAAATTATTAAAAAGGTATGTTGAATATTTGTCGCTATGTACAGTAGGTTACAAAAATTATATGCATGGATACTTGGATAATTCTGCGTATTTTTTATGCTTAGGAATTTTATCATTTTATCTCGATCAGAAATGCATTATAAAATGTCGCATCGACCAAAATATTGTCAAATAATAGGGAAAACACAACATGTACATTTATGTAGCATGTCCTAGGGAATAAAGCAGTATATACAATGGAGATAGTCAAATTTCTCAATGCATGTACTGCATATTTACCAAGTAATCTTAGCTAAAACGGCTTTGCAGTATGTACACTATATTTGATCTAGAAATGGTCGTGGTACTAGTCAGACACGGCAATATGTACCAAAGCATTTATTGTGATTTATCAAATACCTCGGTACTAACTGTAACCATTATGTGTTTATCATTCTACTAAATAATTATACTAAAAAATATCTCTATGGAGATACTGCATTTTGTAGAGTTTATTTTGATTTTGATACACAAAAATATTAGAAAATAATGCAGTATCTCCTTAAAAATGAAAAAAATAATAAACCAAAGTAAGGAAAGTTTCAAGACTTTCCTAATTTTTTTTCAGGTAAAATCGTTCATTGACAGCTATTTGGGGTTTGTTACAGAAGAATAAATTCAAAATTACAACAACCAAATATTAATATAATAAATAATCATATGGTAACAGTACCGGGTCCACGTTACCAAGACCTGATTGTCAATATAAACGTCATTTCATTATTAACTGGCCAACCGTTTTGGCACTTTTCATTCGTTTTTAAGATCTAACGTGTGTACTGACAAAAACCATACAATATATATTTTTCTATAGTTATTTTTTATCTTACCTCAGTGTTTCTGGACAAAAAAAAACTATTTATAATCTATTTCGATTTCCATGTAATTTCCACATGCATTTTTGAACCTTTATTTGGTTTTACTTCATTGAAGTTTGAAAGTTTTTCGGTGGCAAGATAGTTTTGATACGTCTTGTCAATAGACATTTTTATTTGAACTGGGATTAAGTAAATAAATTAAAATTATTATTATTATTATTGAAATAAAATTCAAAATTGGATTTAAGCATGATGTTCAATAACAGAAACGTCGATGGTATTAGTATCAAGTGAACTCATAAATGGTGCAAAAGCTAAGCAAGAAACACAAAATACAGTAAAGTTGAGGGTCATTAAAAAAAAAAAAAAAAAAATTTGATAATCGTTACAATAGTAATGTTAAAAGTTAATGGACGGCGCCCACCAAAGTAACGTGATTAGTAACATGACGTGTGATATGACAAGTGAGATTCGATTGTAACAAGTCACTCAGGTAATTTTATTTAGAGTTAAATTGAAAAATCATATAATCGCGCCCGCCGACCTAACATGTTAGATCACGTGTTATTTGTACGTTGCTTGTCAGAAAAAATAGTAGCGCGTGCACTACTTATTGTCATATGTCGTATACTGATTCCTACTTTTAGGTCGTTATAGTATTTTTTTTTTAAATGTAAATTCTCAGCTAATCGTCTGTTTAGTGTAATCGCCTTGAATATTATAAAAATAACTTTTTGGTTTCACATCAAGTAACGAGTAAGTCGAACAAAAGTTTTACTTCCTACACAGGTTTTTTCAATCATAACATAAATAAATGTATTTTATATCGCCCACACACTGAACAGTTGTATGACATTTACATTACTAGGACGAATCTACAAAAAAAAAAATATACGGATAAAAAAGCCAATTTGCTAAAGACTTAAATATAACATACATATAACGATCCTATTTTGATATGATTTCTATTATATTTGTAGTTGTATCTGTATACTAAGATATCCCTAATCCAACCCTTATTCTAAAAAAAAAAACAATTCTGAGTGGCAATATTAATTATTTGTATATTATTAAAGATGATTTGGCTTTTTATAAAGAATACTGTGTTCATTAAGATACAAGGAAAATGATTTAGATAAACCCGAGTGGCCTCTTTCTTCTATGTTAAATTCCCCCTATAAAATAAAAAAGTGCACTTATAAAATAAGTGCAGTATAAATTCTACCATACATTTTTCAGATGTCTGTGGAAAGAAAAATGTTTTCTAGCCTAACATTTATTGCGACAGATCGACCAACCCCCACTTTTTTTGGAATTTCAATTGCAAGGAATAATTTTATTTAGTATTATTTGGAAAATAAATAGATTTATACTCGCGGTTTGGTTAGGTTATGGTTTTATACTAATCTCGGCACTAACCCGAATAAATTATAGGCTAACCGAACCCCATATTTTTCCTTTAAGCACCTACCCCTTGTTAATAGTACGGCGGCCATAGGCTGCTAGTGTTATTGTTTATTTGTCATCTCCACTTACTTTCAAAAACTGAAATTACACCATTGATTAGGCATATAAATCGTTGTAACGCAAATTGACAGCTACGATCCAAGAAGGAATGTAAAAAACAAGTTATCCTTGAAAATGTTTTATTTTCAAAAATGTTTGAACACCCTTTAAGAACGCTAATGGTAATACAAAACATGTTTGACTGTAGTCAAGTTTTGTCAAGATTTCAATCAAGGCGCCTTTTTCATTTTTTTTTTTTTTTTGGTTGTTCATATATTAGATGTATGAATAGTCAGGCACTAGGGTTTGATAAAAACTTAGTTGTTGAATTTTTTTAGAGTGGGTTTTTTATTGGGCAACCAAACTGCTGTAAAGTATTAATTTTCTGTGGTACATGCGATGCTATTTGAAGCGACTTGGCGCTTAACAGTCGTTGAATGCATAATTTTCGGATGGCAAATAAGTCAATTTTATAAGACACGCCTAACTGTTGGCTACATTTTGGGCTAACTATCTAAAACATTAATTTTTTAGAATATTAAAAAATATCAACACTTTTACACTCGCTGCTTGTACGTTCAATGAGTTATTTCCGTGATGGTTAACATAAGCTTCTTCATGAACTTTAGGGGCAAGAATATTTATGAAGGTACAATAAATTGCTCCAATGGCGCCTTCAAACGGCTGTGGTGCATTCCGAAATTCTTCACGAGCTTTATTTCTCTTCAAAATCGTCATAGAAAATACTACCCGTTTTCTGAAGAGTTTATTGTCAATAGCATCAGTTACAGCATGAAGACACCTGCTCACTGATGGCTGACTAACATTCAAATCAAAATGATCACCAGTAGCACTGCCACTAATACCTTCAAGTTAAAAATAATAAATATGAACCTTATAACTTATATTATTATTTTGTTACGTCATATAATCACAGAATTGAAATTTATTGTTGTTGTTCCAATTTTGAGTAACCATTAAGACTCGATAAGGCTTATAGGCCGTTTTAAAAAGTCCGATACGGTCGGCATGACCTTGCCAGGTAGGTTCACTTTTATTAATCGATTATTATTATTATGAACTTCAATACCTTTTCCGAATAGAATTAGCAATTATTTTGTTTCACGCGAGAGAAAATATTTGTTGCATCATTCAAACAGCGCACTACACTCAAAGTGGATATTTTATTTGCACATAAAAAAAAAAAAAAACAAATTATCCAACATTGTATTTTTTAAGCAAATTTTATATTTTACCATTTCAAACGTAAGAACAGTAGTTTTTTTTATCGAAAACAAAATGACGAAAAATACTTGAAATTTGAAAACAATCGCAACGATCTTAAATAACGTAATTTAATAAAAACCAATTACTTAATATTATCTACATTGTATCATGCATTTTATAATAACTAAATATAATTTTTTTTTTTTAAATAAACTCGTTTTCAATTGTACTATACGTCGTTGTACACTTATGTGTATTATTTTAGTGGCACTAACTTTTTTTACAAAATATATAATAGTCTTCAATGCTGATTAAATCGCCGAATTCCTCTGTACGCATAATACCGATAAACGTGTGGATCACGTTGAAATTTACGTCGCGCAACACTTGTTTGACGTATTCAACGTACGTTCTGATATCGTTAGTAATACGTTTTATGATTGGCAAACGACTTAGCGGACATAACCGTCGATACGGTAAGTTCGGCATGGGATCGGACAGTTTGCTATGGTAAAGTTTCGGCGAAATGTCGTCCAATATACTTTCGACTGTGGCAGTGTAATCAATATTTCTGTACTGGAAACGTGTTTTCTGAAAAATCGCCCTCAGACGTATTAAATCGCCGTCGTCGTCCAATTGTAGATAGCCCATGAAGTCGGTTATGAGATCGAATAATTGGAAATCGTTACGCGACGCTATTTGGTATCTGTCCACCAACAGTGCGCCGTGCTCGCAGGTGACGCGCTTCAGACACAACCGTACGAGTATGACTTTGACCAGCTGAACGAACCTGTGTTGGAACGTGGCCAGCGAACGTATTCGGTGGCTCAACGAGTTGCCGGTCGGCATGAGCCCTATGCAGTATTGACTTCTCAGACCGTCCAAAATCGGTCTCCACTCGACGTGCACCTGGAATCTGTCGGTCAAGTCCGCGACCACACGACGGCGCACCATCACTCGGTCGAGGCTCAGATTTCTCATGGAAAACCATTGGTGACCTGCCGCGCTGATGCCGCACTCGGCGTTGCCGTCGAGTCGCCGCGTGACCTGCGCCTTGGTGGCGGTGAACTCGTCCAGCAACGTGTCGGTTGTCTTTGTTTTCGACAAAACGTTTTCCAGCAGACGGCCGACGCGGTTTTTCTCGACGAACGGCCTACAGTCGCCGGACGCCAAGGACTTCTTGAAAAGAATCTTGACACACTTGAGGTCGGCCAAAACGGCGTCTCGGTCTTCGTCGCCGTCGTCGGCCCCCGAGATTACCGATTTCAAGTGTTCCCACAGCGTCTCGGCGTGCACATAAAATATCCACATGACGTTTCTCGCGGCCGCGCCCCCGAGCGCGTCCGCGTTGTGCACGGTGGCCAGCATGCGAGCCGTTTCGTTTGTGAACGACAAATCTTCACCCCTCGGCACCGACCTCAGCTGCCGCACGTCGACCAACAGTCGTTCGACGAGCCGCATGTAAATCCGGCCGCTGAGCAGATAGCTGCACGTCAAGTCGTCGTACCTCTGTCGGACCAGTTCGGTTAGGCGTTCGACCGGCATCAGTTGTATGTCTTCCAACGAAACGCTTTCCGATCGTCCGAACACGGGTTGCACGTTGCCCAATCCGTGAAGGATATCGGCCAATTTCATTCGGCCGTCTTCTTCGTGGTCGGAAACTATTTGCAGCCATCCGTTACCGATTAAAATCAATATCGCGAACACGTTTTTCGAATACATGGCCGTTGAAATCGTCGAAACACACTGCTAGAGAATTTTGCCAATGTACACGGCAAAACAAACACAGCGCCGACTGCTCATACCACCACGCACACGCACACGCACACGCACGCACACACACACGTGTGACAAGCGGCACGAAATATAAAGAAGCTTGCGAGTTGTAAGTTTCCAATATTGACACAGACAAAATAAATCCGGACCATTCTTTTTTTTACTGCGTGGTCAAACAAATGTTATCGAGCATCTGTATTGTTATCACCATCGACTAATTGTTATCAGTAGTTCTTATCAGTTTATGTTATTGTTGTAAATAGTGTGTACAATATTTTCGGCACCGATATTTTTGTCCCTATTGCATTAAGTTGAATCCCTATCAAAAATCGTCATTTGCACTATCTGGTTTTAATGAATCTGTGATATTAATATACAAAGGTAAAAAATAATAAAAAGAAAATTATTACTTTGAATACCTAAAACTGTTATACTTCATCGTTAAGACCATAATCGATCGGTAAACGAATATTATTATCCGGAATATTGCTATTGTAAACTCAAACAAATGAATCTACCTTAGCATTCGCATTTTAACTATTTACACATATATAACAGGTGTACAGTTTCTGTAGACTTTTACTTCGCATTTCGTTTTCTATAGTTATAGTCTACAATAATTTGATTAGCAATTATTCATTACATTAAAACCGTAGGGCAAAGTTTTTAAAAAATACTAAGATTATTACAACGAAATGTTTTAATTAATTGTTTATGTACGAAATACTAACTTATTATAAAATACATTTTTTTTTGTATCTCCCCCCTTCCTGAAAACTCAACACAAACTTTCGATTTTCTAATGGTAACCCCTATAAATAATTTTGTACCCTAACCTAACCGATAATTATTCTTGTTCATACTCTCTTCCCGATACATCAATAAAATTAGCTTGCAACATGTTATAATTGGCGACAAGTTATTATTGGCGACTTTCGCACATGGTAGGTATACAATAACAACAAAATATAATACGTATGTAATATATTTATTTATTCATTCTTTCCAACATAAATGTGTTTAAATAATACCGAAAAACAAATTAAAATACAAAACAAAATCAGTGCACAGCTGATCCTTTTTTTTTGTTTATCTCTCATGAGCTATGCTCACTCAACGAGAATACATTATTTTCTAAGATTATTTTAAAAATTAAATTAGACTAAACTAGACTTTTTCCCATTTTAGAATTAATTTGAAGGTGTTGTTTATGCGTCCGGACATAGCTTTTGATAGATGACCACGCGAGCTCGATTGGGTTCAGCTCGCAGTGGTATGGAGGCAATCTTAATACAGTTTTGTTGTTGTCTTTGGCGTACTCATCTATTACGTATTGGTCGTATTGCGATTTCAATGTCTGAACTTTTTCTAACAACAGCGCTTTTGTTGTTGGCCGGGTAACGATCTCACCTTTACTTTCTAGCCAATTTATAATATCTTGTTTCCTCCCAGACATCGCTGGAATTGGATCTTTTTTAACGGAATGATATGAAGCATTGTCCATTACAATTACGGCATTTTCTTTGAGTAATGGCAAAGTTTTTTCAAACCGTTCAAAAAACGTAGCGCCATTCATTTCATCGTGGTAGTCTGACGAGTTGGTTTTGGATTCGAAGCACAAAAGGCCCCCCCAGGTGCAAAGCCGTCAGTTGATCCGATGTGCAATACAAAAAGTCGCTTACCTTTACATTTTATCAAAATCGTCCACTTTGTCAAGTATCGTAAGTCTTAATTTTTTCTTGTTTGGCGATGAAACTGTACCTTGTTTTTTATACTCGGCCAATGTTGTTTGTATTGTACGTTGTCCAATACCACTTGCCTTGGAAATTTCGACAAGCATTTGTCTGTAAGTCAATCGGGGGCTGTCTGGGTTTTCAAGTTGTTGCTTGAGTTTGTCTTTGTACAGATTGATGATAATCCGCTTTTGACCAGTCCCAACAAACTAAAGAAAATAATATATATTTAAACATTAAGAGTTCGCAATGGAAAAATAGTCCTACAAATACTTACTTTTCCACGAGGATTTTTTTTTTTTTTGAAAGAGAAATCTCGACGTGGTCCATGTTGTCCTAGTAGTCTAAGTACTAAAATAGTAAAACACTAAAAACAATGGTGAGCTAAGACTCGCAAAAAACAAAAAATTGGTGTATGTATGCCAAAACGTAAAATAAAGTAAACACTACAGTTCACGCTGTATACAAACAACCACTGACCGTGACATCGGCAGCGGCGGAATGGACTAGTTTTGGTCGCCGCCCAGTAGCGTTCTCTCAGTGGCCTTAGTATATATACGACTGCATATCAATATTTACCAGATAAACGTTCGATTAAATTTTTTAAAGATGAAAGAATATCACATCTTCTTAGTTCTGCAAGACGGGTTAAAGGTATGTCTCCTAAATCTACAAAAATAATTATAAAACGACCGTGTTAAAAAGAATTAATAAAAAATATTTTAGTTGCTCAGCGATACATAATTGCATTACATTTCAATAATCTGTGAAATAACAAATGTTTTGTACAACCAGTTATAGTGTTTAATACTCAATGAATGGATTCTTTCTATACATATAAACCCAAAGAATGCATTACACATAAACATTGTTAAACTATCACCCCAAATGGTTAACAAGTCTCACTCTCTTGCTCTGGCCTCAACAAAAAAATTATTTTAAATTTGATATAATAATTTTTTAAACTATTGTTTGATATGAAAAATTAAATAAATAAAGTGAAGCAAATTTCATCTATAAATCAAGCATTAAAGGCTATTTAATACAATAAAAAAAATTACCTTTGTCTTTATCAACTTCAGGATAATCATTTCCTGAAATAAATACATGGAACATCAAAACATCATTGTGCAGTCAATAAAACCAGGTGTATATATTTTTTATTATAAAACAGTCGTACTAAAACTGAGATTAATTAGACCCATTAATTAATGTAAAACACGTAATACATATTATAGTTATGACTTTAAGCTATAAATCTATTTTTTATAGTTTTTCTTTAGAACTGCAATTACATAACTATCATTTTTTTAATTTTATACTTACTTAATGTGTGTTTTATTTCTACTCGCATCATAAACTGGTAATGCATGGATTCTAAAATTTAAAACAAAATATATTGTAATGTATCCACATGTTTTTTATAATCAACACCAATATGCCATATTGTTATTTGTCAATAGATACATACGATTATTCACACAAGTATTTTAAAATAATGAATATGCGTTAAGTATACTAAATATGAAATATAAAAATGTAGTTACTTCTCAATTCGTCAAGGTCTAAATCTTCTGAAATTAAAACAAACAACTTGTGTTCATAAACAGTATCAAACAACTGAATGGAAACACTTCCATAATGAGCAATGAAAATGTTTACCCGGTATTTCGTTGACAATTTCTGGGTGGTCTGAAATTAACAGTACAAAAATTAATAACATTGCATTCAATCTTCTACTCTTCTATAAACAAGAAGACGAAGCTCAAGGTAGATATAATACTATATCCACTGTATATTTTAATACGATGGGAATCTCTTTGGAACACACTATAGGAATGAAATGTTGGACATATTTTCATAAAATGCAACAAAAAACATTACCCGGTAAAGCGATCATAAAATTAATTTTGGCTGAAATTTACATTACATGAATTATTAGTATAATTGAATTTAATTTGTTAATATAAATTATTACATTATATAATAATTATAAATAAAAAGACGAAGAAGGTCAACGTAGAAAAAACTATATTAAAATATAGAATAGGGAATCTTTGTGAAAATATTATAGCTGAATTAAAGCAGTTGAGGCAATGAGAAAAAATTATAGAAATCAGACAAAGATGTCTGAGCTAAACATTCATAAAGATTCCATTTAAATTTCGGAGAACAATTTAATATATTTTATACTACACTTAACAAATGTATAAAGATAAATTTTAGTTTCAATTTTTTTTTAATAATATTTTCAAACGTTTTTTTCTATTTTTATCTTATTTTTATTATTATTATTATTATTATTAACTACCGAAACACTCGTTATCTTCATTTGGATCATCATCGTTCACCATTTTTTCAATTACACGCTGCAATCCATCTAGAATAAGCAAACAAAGATTTGGGCTATACTAAAAGATTAAGAAAAAATCAAATTGGGTACCATTTTTAAATCTTTAGAATAATATTCAACCATACTTAAATATTTAAACAGTAGACATTTAACCTAATGCTACTCCCTCGATAAGGTAAAAAGTGGAATATTGATTTTTTTTTTTTTATTTATAACTCTTAAAGTTGGTAATTGTGAAAATAAGATAATTACCTTCATTAAATGCCAAAACATTTACAAAGGCAAACGATATTAAAAACCAGAGAAGTTTCATTTTTATCTGCAAATAATAACAAACCTAAAATCTTTACCATTTTGCTAAAAGTTACTTTTTTTGACGAAATATTTTTGTTTTCACTTTAGGTTTGTATACACCAAGACGCTACTTTAGTAAGTTATTTTGAAAACGGTTGCAAAAATTGACTTTTTTCACTACTGTATTGTAGTTAGAGTTGGACTTACCAAAACTGTTGAGCTGATAGAATTTCTTAGACAATAAACGACTTGATCAGCTTTTGAAACTAAATGTTCTTCTTGCGACTTATGGATGAGCTTTTAAATTCGACCGTAAAATCAGAATTTGCAGTTTACCTATGTTCGTTTATTTTTACAGCTGGTTAATTAATTAATTTGTTTTTTTTTATATAATAGGATTTATGGAGATCATGCATTACTTCAACGCAGTGTTTAGACTATGTTCTTATTAGTCATAACAATCATCCATGTATCTAATGTTTACAGTAGAGAATTGCAATTGAAATTTAATTTATAATTGGGCCTATTTACGTTTTCACTATGCCAAAATTTGTTGAAAACACTTAAATAAATAAAATATATTTAAGGTATTTTTTTGTTGGAAATTTCGTGATACAATTTTGGGCTACAAAACATGTTTCAAAGGTTACAAATATTAAAAATTTGCAACAGCTTAATATTGGAATACTAAAATTTGAATAACGTACATTTTTATTTTTTTAACCAACCCTAAGAAATTGATATTTTAGTAAATTTTCGAATTTTTAGAATCATATAATTGTTAGAATAATTTCTTCATCACCACACTTTTACCAAATGTTCTGCTCACTTAAATGTATTTCCTTGAAATTGGAAAATTTTCGATGTCAATTGTCCATGTGAAAAACAAACAATTAATGTTTTATTTATATTAGTACAATTATAATATTCATTATAGTTGACAATTTTATTTTATTTTGAACTTCGATAGAATCGACTACTAGGGTTATAAGTACAAAATGCACTTTAAAGTTTAAACTTAATTGTCATGATATACCAAAACACCAAACACAAAACCATATGTTTACAATTTATACAGCAAAAAATGTATGTTATATGTATTTTATTTGCATTGTTTTTAAACCACATTTTTGTTAGTAGAAGACTTGAGCTGTTCATTGTAACTTTTACAGATAAAAATTTTATCTTAATCCAGTTTGAATAAGTCTTAGAGTCTTTCCAAAGAAATCGACTAATGTTTTATACTTACACGTGTATATTCAAATTTCTCTTTATTTTCTATCAGTAGTTTAAATTGTCTTATGTACATATTTTAGGCCCAATAACAAAAGTGAGAAAGCAGATCTGTCCTTAAAATTTATATCATCTATTATCATCGACAACAAGGTAGAATGTTAACCGTAATCGCGAGTAAAGCGCTGTTTATTGTGAAATAAATTTAATTAATTGAAAACTATTAGTGCAATATTAAAATAATTATTTAAATAAAATAACAATAGTATTATAGTATTTTGGAGAAGTAATTATTATACCATTGATTCCTGGTAAAAATCATCTTAACTGTTCTTCGAGTAGCTGTACTCTACCGTTGGTGTTAACCAAGTCTATTTGCCACCATACGTCATTAATTTTTCTGTATCTTTTGAACATAATTCCATCCCATAGGATACAAGTACTAGTAAAGGGTTCAATGTTGAGACGTTTAATGTAGTTTGTGGGAATTGTTGTACTTATGTACAGTCCTATCAAACGACACATCCGCATTAAAGAGACATCACCACGGACATGATCCAGAGATCCATCTAAACATTTTAAAAAAAATATTTTTTTAATTTGCCAAAATTAAAAATATAGATGTGCAGGGCACAACTATATTATATCTTAGAATAAAGTCATAACAAAATAATAGAATATGTATGGCGTCCATATTGTACAGCCATGCTAATATTTTGTGTTAGTGTTAAAAGTGTTAAAAGATAAAACTAGTTGCAACCTGTCCATATATTGTAGAAAGTTATTCCTATTTACCAAATACACGTCTGAATATATTTTTTAAAGATGGGACAACACGACGTCTTCGTTCTTCTGCAAGAGTGGTTAAATTTAGGCTTCTAAAATCTACGAAAATAATTTTATTAAATGACCGTGTTAAAAAGAAATAATAAAAAATATTTTAGTTGCTCAGCGATGCATAACTGCATTACATTTCAAAGATCTGTGAAATAACAAATGTTTTGTACAACCAGTTATAGTGTTCCTACTCAATGGGTGGATTCTTTCTATACATATAAACCCAAAGAATGAATTACACATAAACATTGTTAAACTATCACCCCAAATGGTTAACAAGTCTCACTCTCTTGCTCTGGTCTCAACAAAAAGTTTATTTTAAATTTGATATAATAATTTTTTAAACTATTGTTTGATATGAAAAATTAAATAAATAAAGTGAAGCAAATTTCATCTATAAATCAAGCATTAAAGGCTGTTTACTACAATCAAAAAAATACCTTTGTCTTTATCAACTTCAGGATACTCATTTCCTGAAATAAATACATGGAACATCAAAACATCATTGTGCAGTCAATAAAACCAGGTGTATATATTTTTTATTATAAAACAGTCGTACTAAAACTGAGATTAATTAGACCCATTAATTAATGTAGTAAAACACTATTTTGTTAATGTTGAATTGTTTCTCATAGTAACGTTTGAATAAACGGTTTAAATTATATTTCGAAAGATCATCAAAAACTTAAGCGTAATACATATTATAGTTATGACTTTAAGCTATAAATCTATTTTTATAGTTTTTCTTTAGAACTACAATTACATAACTATCATTTTTTTAATTTTATATTTACTTAATGTGTGTTTTATTTCTAATCGCATCATAAACTGGTAATGCATGGATTCTAAAATTTAAAACAAAATATATTTTAATATATCCACATATTTTTTTTTTTTTATTAAAACCAATACCGAATACGTCATATTGGTATTTGTTAATAGATACATATGATTGTTCTCTGAGTATATTAACATAACAATGTAGTTACTTCTCAATTCGTCAAGGTCTAAATCTTCTGAAATTTAAATAAAAAAACTTGTGTTCATAAACAGTATCAAACAACTGAGTGGAAACACTACCATAATGAGCAATGAAAATGTTTACCCGGTATTTCGTTGACAATTTCTGGGTGGTCTGAAGTTAACAGTACAAAAATTAATAACATTGCATTCAATCTTCTACTCTTCTATAAACAAGAAGACGAAGCTCAAGGTAGATATACTACTATATCCACTGTATATTTTAATACGATGGGAATCTCTTTGGAACACACTATAGGAATGAAATGTTGGACATATTTTCATAAAATGCAACAAAAAACATTACCCGGTAAAGCGATCATGAAATTAATTTTGGCTGAAATTTACATTACACGAACTATTAGTATTATTGAATTTAATTTGTTAATATAAATTATTACATTATATAATAATTATAAATAAAAGACGAAGAAGGTCAACGTAGAAAAAACTATATTAAAATATAGAATAGGGAATCTTTGTGAAAATATTATGGCTGAATTGAAGCAGTTGAGGCAATGAGAAAAAATTATAGAAATCAGACAAAGATGTCTGAGCTAAACATTCATAAAGATTCCATTTAAATTTCGGAGAACAATTTAATATATTTTATAATACACTTAACAAATGTATAAAGATAAATTTTAGTTGCAATTTTTTTTTAATAATATTTTCAAACGTTTTTTCTACTTTTATCTTTTTTTACTATTATTATTGTTATTATTATTATAATTATGACTACCGAAACACTTGTAAGAATCGTTATCATTAACCATTGTTTCAATTACATGCTCCAATCCATCTAGAATAAACAAATAAACATTTGGGCTATACTAAAAGATTGAAATAAAATCAAATTAGGTACCGTTTATAAATCTTTAAAATAATATTAAACCATGATTTAATATTTAAGCAGTAGACATTTAACTCAATATGGTACTCCCTCGATTGGTTATTATAAATCACTACTTTAAATATTAATGTGCTCTGTACACTGGTTCTACATACCTGGTGCACTTTTCACTATCGATAGAAACTATAGTGTTTAATTTACAAATAACTTATAAGGTACACATAACAAAACATTTACATTTATCATAATAATTTTTTATACATCTTACAATTCCAAGCACTCCCGATAGCTACATCTGTAATATTATATAATTAAAAAAACATGTATAAAAATAGTGAATTTCAAAAAACTTAAAAATCACTTTTTTAAAATTCAAAAATTATGTTACTGACTTGTGATATAAACTTCCTTCTTATAATCCGCTGTGGAAAAAGTATAGTATTGATTTTTTTTTTCTTTAAATTTATGACCATCTTAAAATTGGTAATTGTGAAAATGAAATAATTACCTTCATCAAATGCCGAAACAATTACAAAGACAAATGATATTAAAAAACAGAAAAATTTCATTTTTATCTGCAAATAAATAGGTAATAAACAAAAAATCTTTACCATTGACTTTTTTCACTACTCTATTGTAGTTTTTAGAGTTTGACTTACTAAAATTGTTGACCGGATAGAATTTCTTAGGCAATAACCGACTTGATCAGCTTTTGAAACTAAATTTCCTTCTCGCGACTTATGGATGGGTTTATGTTCCACCGAATATTTATTGTGCATTTATTTACACAGCTGGTCGATTATTTATTTATTTATTTTTTTTATAATATGATTGATAGAGATTATACATTACTTCAACGCACAGCTCAGACTATGTTCCATTATTAGTCATAAGTTTTATAATCATCCGTGTAATGTTTACATTTATAATTTTGCCTATTTATGTTTTGACTATGCCAAAATTTCGGAACGAAAAACACTTAAATAAATGAAATATATAATAATAGTATTTTTTTGTTGATAATTTAGGTCTAAATAAAATGTTTCAAAGGTTACAAAATATTAAAATTGACAATGATATTGAAATAATAAAATTTGAACAAAGTACATTATTATAATGTTATTACATGATGTATTGATTAAATGTGACTAATTATTTCTAGCAAAATCAACAATGGATAACATAAAGTACTTAATGCTAGTACTGAATTTGTACTTAATACGCTTAACCCAAAACAACGACCAGACGTTTGAATTATTAAACGATCCCAAATTAATTGATTTGATAGTTTATCGGATTGGTTAGGATCACATAAATGTATAAAATTAGAATTTTAATAATTCCCAGCAAGTTTACTATTGTAGCTGCCGTATCTGTTTAACGCGCTTTACAACATTATATTATTCTACAAATTGTGAATAATAAAATTATTATTAATATCCAGTCAAATTAGACAAAAAAAAAACGTAAAAGAATAGAACTAATTCGACATAAAGCTAAATTTAGGTACACAATCAGGAACTAAAAGTCTGATTTGTACTTAGACACGGAAGATTTCACTATATAATAATTGTATGTTTAATTGTACCTCATAAAACTTAGACTGTACCGTAAAAATAACCATTGGTTAACTTTTTAACTCTCTACGCCCACCAGAATAAACAGAACTTTTAGGAGGATTTCAGCCTGACAAGTGATAGTAGGAAATTCTCGTTGACAAACAAGGCATTTTAATAGATTATGATATAACTGTACAATGACATTATTGATTGACATACTTTTATTGACATTGAAGCATTTAGTTAATAAAACATGCAAATAAGAGCTGTTTATTCTTCCAATCCCTCTTGGCCGGTATTCAATATTCTAATATCCAAGGTACGTGAAATCGTTGCCGCTCTTCGTCGTACAATAATGTCTCATAATATCCTTGACTGGTGTCATAAAGACGATCCCTGTATGACTTCTTCACTGGTGTCAAGTCGTCAAATAAAACGTTCGGTTCCGTAATCCATTCTGTCGAAGTCACGATGCAAGTACCGCTATCATTGCACACTGGTTTATTTCTCAACCGATAATCGGCCGTGCGACTGATTAAGCCGACCAATACGCATTTATACTTTTCGTTATTCACGCACATTTGAACATTTTCTGTGACAATAACGACACTACTTAATTAAATGGTAAAAAAAAAAAAAAAATTGTCTAACGAACTTGTGATAAAAAATAATAGTATAAAAAAACTAAAAAAAGTTCAGCATTTTCGTGTCTCTTTGGAGTACCGAATAAAATTTAGAGTAGCGGTGGAATTATAGACAATGAAATAGCATATTAACAATCTTGTATTTAAGGTGGATAGTTTAACATATCGAGTTTCTGGCTAATATTTTAGCGTTTTCATAATATCTGGCCTCAAACGATTCATTGGAAATGTGACCCGTTAAATTACATTGAATTTATTGTTCAGTTATAATTTGATCGTTGTGAATACACAACATATCTCTTATCTCTAATCTCTTATCAGATAACAGTGTAACGCCTTTTTTTGGTTATGTGCCAGAGCAAACCATCCCCAACCCCGCTCCGACCCCATTCCCACCCTCCTTCACCCCCATCCCTCATCGGAATCTCTTATCTCTAATCTCTTATCTCTTATTAGATAACAGAGTGACAGCTGTATATTTTGTTGAAATATATTTACTGTTTTCAATAACGAGCACAATTATTGAAGGAATGGTTAAGTTTATCTAAAATAACTGACCGGGTCAATGTTGCCAATAAACCAAATATTAAGGCCAAATATTAAAAAACCAACTACTAAAAAACATAAAATTAAGACTATACTATCATTGTTTATCGCAAGGAGATTATAGATCGGAAATAATCATCGTTCAAGAGCCAGCAGACTAAAGCATGGTCCATGTTTTATAATTTTAGCCGTTAGGCTTTAATAGTACACTGTGACTATTTTATTTTGAAAATAACAATGTACTGTTTGTTCAAAAGTTTTTTTTTCAAGTTATTTTTAGTTAACCTCCATACAGATTACGCGAACCTTGGTATGTACCAAGGTTCGGTGTTAACGATGTACCTAATGTACACAATTATGGTGTTGTTCTAAGCATTTAAAATATATAGCAATATAATGTTTTACAAAAACGCTTACTCATATTTTCTGTGAGAATATTGAGGAAGGCTAAACTTAAATGCCGTCTTCTTGTCGTTATCTCTGTGTCATAGGAACCTGGAACTATATAATATCGTGCATAGGTATCACGATAATAAATATTAAATAATATGTTTAATTTAATTTTAATATTATGGGCTATACTTTGTAAATTATAGACAACAATTTCTATTATAGTAATCGGAAAAAATATCCTGGATAAAAAAATAACAAAATATAAAACTCAAATGTAAGTAAACTTTAAGTAAAATAATAATTTTATTGTTATCATTTTCTTTGGTTATTTGAAGATTGAACGAGTTACTGTATTATTTGTTTTTATATTGTAATTTGTTTATTGCAAAATATAACATGTTATACTTACCATTAAAATTGTAATTAAATTGGTCCGACCCTGTATAAAAAATAATTAATTTTACAACAAATGTATACATTGTTGTTAGTAGTGGTGGGAGATAAAAATAGCTTGCTATCTTGTAAGTTTTAGCTACTAAAAAAAAATCCGTAATTTAATTTTAATGTTTATAAAATAAACTTATCAACAATAAAATAATATTAGTGGCTTAAAAGTCTAAAAACATTATATACAAATCTTGACTACCGTTTTCTATTTGACACAATACATTAAAACTTGCCTATGATCCGCATTAATTTCTGTTGTATTTTAATTTCATTTTCGATTATTATACTATATATTGAATCTAGAATCAAAACATTATATTTTATTAAAAATTCGTTGAAATTTCACCGCCTATCTATTTATTATCACTGTAAATATTAAGCTAAAAATAATCTAACTCATTTGAGCAAAAATAATTACTGGACACCGATAACCGGTTTTCAATTATTATATATATTTTAGTTGTTAGCGTTTCTAAAGCTAAAAACCACAAAATAAATCCTTCCTTAATATAGTTATTATTAAAAAAAATTACCGTCTACATCTCTGCCTGGCAGCAACTCAGTATCTAAAAAAAAATGTTATACTTAAAGAGGTGCCGCATCTCCTGTGTATTTTGCCGTTCAATGTAAGCCACGTTTATTGAAGTATTAAATTCAAAAACAAAACTTTAATGTACCTACATTTTTAGTTTTAGCAAAAATTTGCTTTGTTACAAATTTATCAGTTAGAAGAAAATCAATTTACAAAACACACAAACACATGATTTGCATACAATTTGACTAACCACGACTCACAATTACCTAACCAAAAAAAAAAAACCACTTCCCGATAAAATTAACGATATAATTTTAATTATAGTTTACTTGGCGGGTGAATAAATTCCATAATTTCCTCTGAAATAAAATTTTAAAAAATTTGTTATTAAAAAAATACTAGTACACAAGTATTCACGTGGGACCATTAAATGTATTCTTTTTGTTTGCGACGGCGCAAAAAGCATTGATTATTTTGCATGATTTTGGTAAAAAACAAAAAAAATAATAATATTCAAATAATAAATACCATATTCCAATTCGTCTATGAGATATTTTACCAGCTCGTGTTTTTGATCTGAAATCAACGTACAAAAACAAAATCGGTATGAACGATTTCTTTGGCTGATGAACCTTAAACTACAATTTTTAATAACGTTGTACATCTTTAATTTTTTGACCAGAAAGAACAGCGTGGGTCCTATTGAAAACAAAGTCCCTGATACATTTTTCATATAATGTTTTATATTGTAAGTTATTTTGTAATTTAAATTTGGTTCAATTTTAGCGTGTGACACATACATTTCATATTACTCAAGTCAATGAATTTGGACTTTGTATGACTATGTTCTATTTTCGTATTTAATTATATTACTATACCGTATTGTTTTACTATACAAACACTCACTCACCATTGTTTAAAATCGAAATCAGATGGTCTAAACACAAAAAGAATTTTACATAATTAACAAAAACACGCCATACAGTGAGCTCGAAGCGTACCTATAGGTCTGTCAGGCTATTATGATTGAAAACAATAATAGCTTTGATCCACACACATTTTAAAATGTTATATGATATAAGGCGGCTAATGCCTGCACAAAGTATACAATAAGGTGGAAGGAAGTAAAAATTAATTTTAAAAGAAAATAACGTTGAAAAATTACAGATTTTATTTCATTTAACAAACGGTCATAAGCTTCCAGTTACAGTCTCGGTTAGAATATGTTATGAATGCGAAAAGGAAGAAATTGAACGGATTGAAAGACGAAAAAAATTATTTTATCAATCTTATAAGGTCATGTGAGGGAAAAAAAATAGTTCAATACAAACTCACTGGTACGAAAAACGCGTTCAGCGCAATCTGGAATCATTTAATTGATATCATAATTGTGTAGCATATAAAATCACACCACAAGTAATATCAATTACAACTGTTGACAAACTTCATGTGGGTAAATTGCATTAAAAGCGTTATAAAGAATAATCGCTGGTAAGTATAAATGGTAATACATATAATATCACAACATTATTGTTATTGGTTAAAAAACTTGTAAACAAAATTGGCAAATGTACCTTCTCGCGTTACGCATTTTATATCATTCATAACGATGCAAATAGTCGACACAAACAGACACAACACTGGTAGCTTATTGTTAGTCATTTGAGATGGATGTCTAAAACGAAACGGCTCAATGTTAATTATTTCAATGCAAAACACACCTAGTCCGACCCAGACAGATATGTTTTGTATCCAAATGTGTGTCTGCACAGTATTTTTTTTCTTTCTTTTAACACGTTTTGTGTACTTACTTGCAGGTTTTCAATTTCAATCCGTGTGTTGCAAAACTGTTTTTTTTTCCCACAGTTTAACTACTTATATTTTCGGTCTAAGTCAGATTCGTACTTATACCTTACTGAAATGAACACCGAGCAGTCTTATTTGGGTACAAAAAATGTCGCCCGTGTCACCTGTGCAAACATGAAAACGTCATACCCGTGTTTGTTCACTATCGAATTTGTCTTTAGAAATAAATGTCTCTAAGCCGAGTCGCTATTTTGTATTTATCAGACACAGCACAAAGAGTACACATATTATGCATGTAGATTTGAAAAACGAGTTCACGCTTGTTGTTTCAAAATTTTACTTTTAATGCCACTACTTGTTTACACAAAATAACAAATTACAATTAAAAATAATAATAATAATAATAATAATCGTATAATAATTATTAATATAAAAAATTCGACGCGATACAAAATATATGTTTTAAGTATACATGTTTATATTATTACAAACGTATTTGATTGGACGTTAACAAATGAATAATTATTATTACTACAATACCAGTAAAACCAGTAGTTTATTATGTTTTGCGATACAACATAGTTTTGTAACGTATTTATTTTTTACTATATATTTTTCTATAGTTCATTTGCACGTTTTATGAATATTAATAATAATAATCGAATTATTACACTGATTTATACGTGCGAAAAATTATGATTAAATAAAAATGATTCTTTAGCAAAAAGCGAAAAGCGTTGTACGCAAAATATACTTAAGTACCACTTTTTTTTTTTTTGTCCTTCTAAATGAGCAAATAGTTTACTAACATACTTAACCGAATTCTTACAATTACCTACGACGCTATTATTATATTATATCATGTTCTAAACAACTCTAGGCATAGATTTTGGTTTCTAGGTTTTGTTAATGTTTAAAAAAACTGCCACTATAAACCAAAAAAAAAAAATATATATATATATATAATATATAATTATAAACAAAACGGGATATTTTTCTAAAATAAATAACGACAAACTCATATTATTATTACCATCGCCGTCGAGTGTGCGCGCAACTAACATGAACATTGATATTTACATATTAATAATACTACTGGAATAACGATGATGGTCGTTTTATATACTAGATTGCATTTTTACATAATCTAAATCAAATAAAAAATAATAATAATAATACAGTCGATTTAGTGGCTAAACGAATAATAATTACAAAAAAAAAAAAAATTGTTATTACAAAATAATATTAAAGTTTTTGTACGAAAAATCATAATACAAACAAAAATGTATATATTATATTGTATATATATATATATATGTGTGTGTGTGTGTATATTACTTAAACGTCTTTCGTTTTTGCAACCCTTTAACAGAATTCCTGGACGGAAAACACAAACCCGGACTTTGGCAATCCGTGTGTTTTTTTTTTTTTTAAACAATGGCACAAACCGCGTATCAAGTTTTTATATTACCGAATGAACAACAAAAAAACGTCAATGTACAGAAGAATATAGAAGAAACTAGATGGAGAAAAAACGGACCCGAGCCCAGGCGAACCAGGCCTGATTCCATATGTCTTCTCCTCCAAAACCACATTGAATTACCATAGTTTTAAAAACGATTGAAAACAAAATGTGCATTTTCTGTCCCGCCCAATTTTTACAATATACAAAAAAATATATGTATATGTAAAATAAAAAAAAGCTAATGAAACAGTATTTGACAAGATATGTAGAAGAAAAGATTTTGAAAAATCCCAAAAAATTAAAAAAAAAACCCATCAATCATACATGACAATTTTTTTTCTTTTTTTTTTTTTGAAAGGAAAATGTACAATTTAATTTCGGACTCCAGGCCCAGGCTAAGAAGTGTAAGAAGCAGCTCTAGGTTGGGTGTTTCGTTTTCTGTATAAAAATGTCAAGTTTTTTAAGTAGCTGTTTTTTTATAGAGTCTCTTATGAAAATAAATGTCTATATAAATTATAAGAAAAAATCTACTTATGTACAAACAAAAATATATATAGGTATTATAATATTTTCGTTTGCTTATAAACGAACGATAATATTATTATATACTATATATATATATATAATATTATTTGGATTTAATTATATAATTATTATTGTTTATTTTCTAGGGTTGGTATTATAGTCCACGTACACCCTGACAACTTCGCCGGAGTACTTCCTCTGCGACGGCATGAAGTAGAAGTCGGGCTGCAGCTGGTCGGACTGCTGTCCGTGGCCCGCCGCCGCCGCCGCCACCGGCAGTCCTGTTGGGCGGCCTGTGCGTGTAATAGCCGTTGTGCTGCGGCGGCTGTTGCACCGGCCTGGGCAGCGAATACGTGCCGGCCGCGCGGTCGTGGTGCGAGCTGGGCGGCGGCGGCGGGCGGCCGTGCATGTGCCGCCCGTTGGCCTGCGCGGGCCTGTGCAAGGATCTCGACTCGGCGTAATGGTTACCGTTGCCGTTGCCGCCGCCGCCGCCGCCGCCACCGTGCGTCACCAGTTTGGTAGTCAACGGAATGGTGGACGTGTGACTGAGCGAGCTGGGCGACACCTTTTCGTCGCCGTCGTACTGGTCGAACGCGTAATTGGTGTTGGCGCCGCCGACGCCGCCTCCGCCTCCAGCCGAGTAATCCTTCCAGGCGGAATTGCCTCCGTGTTCCTGAGATTGGAATTGTAGAGAAAAAAAAAAACTATTACATGGGTACAAAGTATTAAAAAAATATAAAAAAAAACCGCAGATAGATCATAAGCCAAGTATGTTATGCACAAAGAGATTTTGGTCCCGAATAAACGGCAAGACTTTGAAAACGAATAGAGGACTTTCAAACTATTTGTTAAAAAAAAAAAAAATAGATGGTCGACATGTGTCAAGAATAATTTGATACAAAAAAAAAAACATTGATACAATCGAACAGTAACGATATAAATCAACAATGTATTGCTACGTGTTTCGTTTATGAGCTTAAAATGAAAAATTCATGTGATATTTAAATTGTAAGCTACACCGTTGTTGAACCAACCCTGAGGCGATGCCAACAGCAATGATAGACACCTATTTGTTTTTCAATTTTACTATATCAATGGTTACCCAATCATAAGTATGTAAAGCAAAAAATAAACCGTTCATTGATATCTTCTATAACGAAAGGCTCTTACAAATCAAAACAGTGATATTTATGTTTTTCGACCCCACCACACATAAACTGCTCGTCTAAAAGATGAACGGGGGAGGGTGGGTTGATTAAACTACATAATATAATAATATGCAAAAAAAAAATTGACGTTTAAGTTGCAGCCATTGTAGCTGATAAGCGAAGAATTTGGAAAGCATAAATCTCAAAGGGATTCAAAGTCCTGAAATATTTTTTCAAGTTATGCCGGTTATCCGGTTAACACTCTGCAAACCAACTGTGCTCTGATATTATTGTTTTTTCAAAATTCTAATATCGTGCAAAGCACAAACATTTTAAATCAATTTTACAATACAAAAAAACAGCACAGTCCGTTTAGTCAATGCATAATAACAATGCAACCACCACCAGGAAATATATTTCAATATATGCGTTTAATTGTTAGATGACATGCGTTGTAAATGTATAAAATGGCGAAAGCTTGAAAAATTGATGTGGAAATGATATTATGAAAATAGTAAAAAAAAAAAATGCGCACGAAAAATTAAGTGAGGTGTATGTTTTTTTTTTTATGTCTTCAAGTGTAATATCAACCCAGCTCGTTAACGAAAATTCCATGTAGCCAAGTGTTAAGGAAGCGAGATTAACAAATAAAATTAATTTTTTTTAATTTTTAATCGGCGGGGGGGCAATATTTTTGCATTCATCATGTATACTATATAATATATAGGAAAAACTATCGGTTATTAATATTCGAATGCAGCATTAAATGAAACAAAAAAGTTTGTAAGAAGTATAGCTAAGATCACAGAAACGTATTCGTATTTAGCGACAGTGACAAAGAAGAAGAAGAAGTATTGATCGAACTCACCAGGTAATATTATTACTATATGCGTTATATTTTTGATTTTTATCGGTATGTGTTTTTTTTTAAATTTTTTTTTTTTTTTTTGATACAATATATTATGTATATATAAATATATATATATATATTTTTTTTTTTTGATTTTGTTTAGTAACGATGTGTGGTGGTGGTACGCTCTGCTCGGATAGGCGCCCAGTGGCCGGTGTTGTACATGTAGGGGTCGACAGGCGGCCGGTACCCGGCCTGAACTCCGGTCGGGACCGAATAGACCAGCTACAATACAGTTAGGCATAAGATTACAAGCTCGCCATGACGAACATAACACACAAAAAAAAGCTTAACGATAAAATAACGATTGAAAGCTACAAAGCTCTACGGAAGCCGTCGTTATTCGAAAAAACTACAACGTTGTTTGCGTCTAGGTGTGTAACTAGTTGCTCGACAATTGTCGCGGTTATCTTATCTTATATAGTCACCTTATGGTTGGGCCTAGGTCTCCTGGCCGTTTTGTAAATGGTGCAACCGGCTTGCACGATGGCGATGAACACCAAAGCCGAAATGCAGCCGATGACGATCCACAGTTTCGTCGAGGACAGCAAGAGACCGTCGTTGGGATTGTCCTCCAACGGTATGGTGTTAGAAACTGAAAAATATCAAATTGGTTTGACACCTCTCCGAAATTTGTCGACCAACATCCTTAACCGGACCGGTTTAAGGTCGTGGTGTTTTTTGGCGGTACTCACGTGGAGCAGCTTCGAAAACGAAGTACTTGGGGTCCAAAGACAAGGCGCCCACTCGACCGCTGTTGACGGTATCTCTGAGCACACGTTCCAGCTGTTCGGCGCCTTCTTCAGTGCTCAAAGCGCGTCCGCGAGATCCGCCACCGCTCTCGTCCAACTCCACGTTCATTTTGGCCACTACGTTATCGTTTTCTCTGCGTAGAAAACAAGAAAAATCGGTCAAAAAAGTTTTGAAGTTATCAGTCAAACGCCATCGTATACTATCAGCTTGTTATCAGTAACCGTATATGTTATCAGCTGATAACAAATATGGTAGTGATAAGAATAAAAGAGTTCTGATTCGTCGTTTATAAAATTTAACCTCGATGCGATTTGTTGAAAATCGTAAAACATCTTTACATTTAGAGTAGCCTATATTTTTCGCGGGGGAAAAAACAACAACAGACTGTTTTCGAGAGTGTAGCACATTAAGCGAATGTCTGAACGAAAAAAGAAGAACGGTATTAAATAAAACCTGTCGACTTACTGCGAGAACTCATTTACGCTGATCTTATAGAATTCCGGCAACTTGGTAAGGGACTTTTTGAACCCGGTCGTCACGGTATTGGCCAGGGCGTCGAAGTCCGCACTGCCCGCGGTGGGTACAACAAAGTTTTCGCCCAGTTTTACCAGCTTGACGGCCACGTTAAATGCCGCCTTCGGGGCGGTCGTGGTCATGGCCGATTCCCAGTCTTCTTCTGAAAGAACACACGGAATTACAATTTTTTTTAAATTAAACCGCAAAACACGAACGTTTTGTTTGGTGTACAGAAGGCGGCGGATGCTTACCTGCTCCACAAGACCGTATACATATTCTATCGTTGGAGAATACCGGAACCGTTTCGTGCTTCTTGATCTTCTTGTTTACCGAATTGTAACCGCCGCCTTTCACGATGAACGTCAAGTACAGGCACCTGTCGTCGGAGAACATCATGTCCTACGAAAAGAACGATACGATATTATAAATGGACATACGTTCGTCGATCAGTGTCCGAAATAATAAATTTCAAATTACTTTGGTGTCGCCGGTAGATCTCTTCCTCATGAAACTCAAAGTGGAAACCCCGTCCACCGTGTTACCGGTGATGTTGCTCAAGTCCTGAGAAGCGTCCAGTAACGGTGCCGTGTACCCGTTGATCCAAGTGTCCATCAGGAACGGCCGGCCGGCCTTGTCCACCCATCCGATCACGGCGTCGGTCTGACTCTGTAAGTATTAAACATTAACACTACACTTAACATAGTGATCACGGAGCACTGTGCAGTACTGGGTAGGTCTTGGGTTGCTATTTTTAATGGGTACTAATTTAGATAACCAATAGGATCAATAAGAGTGAATGTCAAACGAAAATGCGCTAAAGACAATACGTATGCCTTATGCGTTTATTAACAAAATCACAGCAATAGCCAAACTGTCGATTGCGAAACGCGAACGGATCACAAAAATAGGTCTAACACGACCACGAGGCCATGGGCTGTTCAAAAAACTGTACAGATTCGTGATCCAAATCGTTCCGACCTCGCGGTATGTTTATAATAATTATTGTGTTTGTCTGCCCATACCACTACTGTCGAGTAATAACATAGTACAATTTCAAATTTAACTCGGTTTTGCCAGACCGAGTGTAATAGTGTTAAGTTCGCTGGCCTCGAGATAATTACACAGGGAACATGTCTTATATTCAAAAGTAATGTGTTCAAAAGGGTGTCGAAAAAGGGTCGAGACGGAAATCGAGGACAAAACATGATAATTTCAATATGCTTAAGAAAACCAAGTCCTCATTTTAAGCACTTTCAATATCATATTTTCTTCTGGTCGTTATTTCTCTTGACATTTCTACCTTTGCCGTACCCGGTACCTACTATTGCCTATTGGTTACCTAAATTACCTTGGATATTGGACCGGGTCAACACTACAACTAGATAACCGACTCGATGAGTATAATATCTGAAATTCGGCAGCCATATACTAAACGGGCGAAATTGTATTCATTATGCCATATGAAGTGATAACAGATAACAACATCAAAACAACGATAATCAATAACACTCAATATCACTGTTTGGCTGTTATCACAATACCATTTATGGAATAATTGAGTACGATTTGTCCTCTTTGTAGATGGCTACCAAACGTATGGCTCTCGTGAGACGTTAACGCCGAATCGGCTATCTAGTCGGTTTAATACATGTACGCATAGGCCGATGTGACCTCTTCTCATCGCTACTGCTTATCTCTTATCACAATTCATTATCTCTTATCTCTTATCATTCGTGTCGATTATCCATATTGTACGTTTTCTGTCGGGTGAATCGTGTGGACGGCGGAAACGTCTTGCGCTTACCATTTTGTGGTCGTCCGAAAATCCTATTCCGGTCCAGGTGGTCGTGTGGGTGGTCGATATGGTGAACCGTATGTAATCGGTTCTCGACGAGTACGTCCAGACGGCGTGGTATTCGCACTGGCCGGCGGCGACGTCACAGCCTTTGGGCGTGGACCACTGGCCGTAGCAGTTGCTGGGCGCCGGGGTCGACGTGACCGCGGTTTGTTGGTCGGGCGACTTGCCGCGGGCCATAGGGTCTCCGCCGTCCGCGTCATTCGCGGCGCCCTGTAGCACGCTGACCGCCTGTTGCTGTTGTTCGGGTTCATCTGGGCGAGACAAACGTCGAAAGTGTGATAACAATGTAACAATGACGGCACGGTGAAAGTGTAAACAAAAAAAACAAAAGACCTAACATTTTATCATAGTCCAAAAGTTAACCACCACCGCGAGTAGAAGAACTTTCCAACCGAGAACAACTTGGTTGCGGACAATCGTACAAGGTAGTGTTGTAAAATAAGTTACGTATCACACGACAATAACAAAATTGCATTACTGTAGTACGAGGATGGGGCACATAACGTCACTACTACTACAATAGTGTATTGTTTGAGACGATTCAGCCGATGCAAAACCGGTTACATACGTGTTATTTCGTATTATTAAAATAATAACGTCATTATAGTCATAGATGAGTAATAAACAATAATTAACATCCGTGACTATCGAAAAACGTTTGATGTTATTACATAATAATCATTTATCGTTGGCAGTAAACGATTTTACTTGAAATGGTGAAAACCAGAACAGCAATGGGATTTTTTTTCATAAACAAGTTTTTCATATCCAACGAAATATTTTTTTTTAATCTGTACTTATTTATTTCACTATTCGTCGTCAATTATGAAAATATTATGGAACATGCCTGACCCGTAAAAAAACACACTAAAAGTATTAGTTTTATTTTGCTGTCCTTTAAAATTTAATGAAAACCACTTGTACCCTTTTGAAAACATATTTTTTTTTTATCTTTTCACTATCTCTAGAAACTCAAAACTATGATATTGTAACGGAGAAATTCCACGAGTGAAATTAAATCATAATTACTTTTTTTAATAAAATATTATATCAATAATTTTTGCCATTTTTTTAACACGGTTGAGCATTGTTTGACTGACTACAATCGAATTATTGAATAATAATTATTTAATTAAGTTTTTTAAATTTTGATATTATATATATATATTTTTTTTTATTAAAATAAAACAGAGTATCAAATACAACACTCGTTTTCAAAATTCTAAAATTTCACCGTTTTAAATTAGTTTATTATTTTGTATACAAAAATTAAACAGTTTGCTTATAAGTATTATTAAAATCTAAGTAAGTCGGTTTGTAAATTATTTGGGCCATATGCTAATATGCCATATGCTTACCGAAAAAGTTGATGGAAATCACTCCACGTTGTGATCCGTGGCCGTGGTACTTAAGATCGTCCTGTTTGTAGAAGTCCTTGACCAGAGCAACGTCTTTTTCCAATCCCGACTTGGGCGAGTGTTGATAGTGTTTGTGTTCTTGGCCTTTGGCCCAAATGACGTGCATCAAGTCGTCGACGATCGAATGGTCGGTGAGTTCGGTGGCTGTGACGGGAAACAAAAAGGGGGAATTGATTAGCATTCCAAAATAAAATAAATAGCACAGTACTACACGTTTGTTCAGCGTTTGGTCGAATACCGACCTTTCAGTTTCTTTCTGAACGCGATTGTCGTAACGCCGTCTTTTTCGAATCCGACAGCGGCTGTAAGGTCGTTCTTTCCGCCCCAATAACTGTCGACACGAGGCGTGGACCTAATATCACGAACAACGCGGTGTTTACAATATTATAACGTGCGTGTTCAAAACGAGAATCAACCATTAAACCGTCCACGCGTACCTGTCCCTTGTGTAATAATCCCACACTCTGCTAGCTGATCCGCGAGCGGTTCCGATGACCAAGTCGGTGCAGTCCATCCCGTTGAAATCTCCCTTTGGCGTGTACGCGTTAAGCTTGATGTCTAAAAACGGAAATATTTTATCAGAATCGCTGGTGCGGTAGATGAATAATACGTGACGGCTCGTCCCCAATCGTAGTCAAAATGGTCTAAATGACCGAATGCACGAAATATACAAAGCGCGTTTACCTTTCTTTGAAGGCGCTTCGCCGTGCTGGTGATCATGATGATGGTGATGATGATGATCGTGATGATCGTGATGCGAGGAAGAATGATCATGACGATCGTGGCCTTCGTGTTCGCTGGGTTTCGATTCGGGTTCGGGTTCGGATTTCGGTTCCGGCTCGGTTTCAGGTCGAGGCTCTAAACGATTGAAATTAGTAGTGTGGGCGGTGTTAATAAAAAAAAAAAAAGGTAAAAACTTACCATTAGGAGTGGATCTCTTGTTTCTCAACTGTGCGAACGCTGAAAATAAACGATACACACGACAACATGAAACACAAGTACGAGTAAATTTAAAAACACAATTTTAGTAAACTCCTACATACCCGGTCTCGCGTTGGTGTGCCTCAGAGGTGTGACGGAAGATGCTACTGTGGTTGCTTCTTCGGTAGTTTTCGGTTTAGGCGATCGACCTCTGGTACGGAAAAACGACGGTTTTGGTCTTGTAGAACTGGCAACCGTAGTCGTCGTGGTCGAAGACGGTTTAGTCGGTTCAGGAGATGGTTCCACACTGGGCTCCGGTTCCGGTTCAGGCTTACTGCTGGGCTCCGGAGTAGTTTTAGGTGTAGTTCCTGTTTTCGGTTCTGGTTTGCTCTTCGGTTCCGGCTCGCTCTTGGGTTCCGGCTCGCTCTTGGGTTCCGGCTCGCTCTTGGGTTCCGGCTCGCTCTTGGGTTCCGGCTCGCTCTTGGGTTCCGGCTCGCTCTTGGGTTCCGGCTCGGTCTTGGGTTCCGGCTCGGTCTTGGGTTCCGGTTCACTTTTGGGTTCTGGTTCGCTCTTGGGTTCCGGAGCGGTCTTGGGTTCCGGTTCAGTTTTGGGTTCCGGTTCGCTTTTGGGTTCCGGCTCACTTTTGGGTTCCGGCTCGCTCTTGGGTTCCGGTTCACTCTTGGGTTCCGGTTCCGGCTTAGGTGCCGCAGCCACTGCTTTCGCGCCCGGCAAATCTGCCAACTCCGGGAAGTTCTTACAATCCGCCGTCAAATCTTTTGGACGCCATCCCAAACCCAAGTAACTAGTGCCGTTAGCTCTGAGCACCACCTCGATTTCGCCCTCTTCTTTGAACACTTTCCAATACATGTGGAAGTCCTTCGACAGCTCTCTGAACCGATGGTTGCTCAAATCGATGTCGTTCGATTTCAGAGCCGACCCTGCAAATGCAATCATACGGATTTCGTTTGAGTATGGAAATTATTGGTGATTTTTTGATTTTTTATTTTCAACATATTATTATTATTATACAATCGACCGTTTTATTGGCCATTGAAAATTATTTTTGCTTTCACCGAGCAAACAGAAAACGTGCGTGCAATAGCAATACCGATAGGCATCGAGTAAATCGTCTTTACGTTGCCTCCGAAAACGTACAACAATGGACACAATTTACATGTTGCGCAAATATGATAATAATAATAACAACGCGCATTTCTCGAAGGTAATAATAATATTATGATATTACATGCTCGTATCGACATAATACGACATGTCGTGTGCGGGTCGCCCATTAGAAACGCGCGTCTGTATACGTCTTGCATTCGGTCGAAGAAACCTAGCGAAAACGTCTAATGCCTAAACGGGGGATTTATCTCACAAATTTATCACCTGTCCCGGAAGGGAAGAATAGCCAACCATACAAGAGAGGAGTTTTTCGACAGGTTCGATCGGATTTAGTCGAACCCCTCAACTACCGAGGACCGTATCTTTGCAACGGACCAAGTCCGTACGACCAGGTCTTGTCATAGCCGAATTGTACTCACGTTTGGTGCAAGCCGGACCGAACCAACCGGGTTCGCAATAGCACTGCTTTTTCGGGGCTGAAGTGGCGTGAACGTCTATGCATCTCCCTTGATCACCGCAGTCGCTGTCTTCCAAGCATTCGTCTTTGTACTGACACCTGGATCCGTAGTACAACCTGTCGCACCGGCATTTCGACAACAGGTAACGTCCTTTGCCGCTGCAGTCCTCCCGGTAGGCTTTCTCTGAAAACAACAACAGATGATAGCATTGCGCCGAAAACAATTGCATGGATGTCGGTTGGAAATATCCTATTTTATTTTGCTAGTATCACACACACACACACACATGACCAACGTGCTTGTGTACGCGATATTAATTATAATACTGTTGCAACTACTCGGCTAAGGTTATGAAATCGAATGAACAACAATAACAATAACTAATTAGCATTTTAGTGGAAACTATTATAGGCGTGAAAACACAACGAATTGCACAGCTGATGTTACCTGTGGCAATCGCCTCACGAGAACTTTTTGGATTAGAATATTACCAAAGGTACGTTCACATCGTTCGCAATTTTACAGAAACAATTACCTAAAAGCGAAGTCGCTTTACAAAGTGTCTACCAAACAAATTTTAACATCTTTTTAGGTACTCATACGGGCTTCTTGATGATGATGTGAGCTCACGTTCTCCAACCCCTAGCATAGGACTTCATATTTTGAAAACCGCCATCCGAGAATATTCCAACAGCCATTTTACAAGTCGTTTACGACACGTGTGATTTGTAGATTCCCCGCAGACTATTCCGCACGACTGTCGGAAGGTCATGCCGATGGAATCTTCTTAACCGCACAACTATGGCCGCGGTCGTGTGACATAACAAACCCATTGGCAATGCATAAATCTAACCGTTTTCAATAACTATAATAACTCACTGTTTTTGATGTCGACGTCCGCACAAGACCAAAACTTGTAGCTGTTTCCCCATTCCAAGGCCTCGCGCAGCAGCCTGATGGTGCAATCTTCGCAAACGAAATCGCCGGGCAACTGCACGGTGTACGATTGGGCCCTGTGCAAAAGAAAGAAAAAAAAACGTTGATAATAAATAATTGTACTGTTATTATTATTGACTAACATCATCATTACGCGCAGCAGTTGGGCAATATTATAATACCGGAGACGATGGAAATGTAAATGATGGTTTCGCTACAAATTGCCACTTATAATAACTAATGGAAATGCGCTGTGCGGCGATAGGGACGACGTTGCAAAACGAATAATAACAACACCCGAAGTTGACTACAACTAATAACTTATGATGTAACGAATGCTGTCAAACTTTCTGTGCAACTAATCGTACCGGCAAAATCTACTAAAGACGGTCATGTTCTTCTTGCGACTTTTTGTTCCCATTTATTAGGGGTGGCCTACCCGACTAGTCTTGGATATTTACCAAAACCGTTAAGAAACGGTCAGTTTCGCCAATTATGCGTTTTCACATTACCCCTAAACTAAGCTATAGGTATATTTTTAATTCTTTTTATTTCAACGAATGCTTATTTCAGCGTAAACGCAATTTATAGGGGCTTGGGCGTGTTCAGTACCTCTAGTTTTGAAATAAGCACTTGACAAAATTGGTTTCATATTATGTCGAACGGACGTAGAGTATTTTCAGTGTCAACTCGAACACATATTTTTATTCGAATAAAATATTATCTTTTTATTTCAATTGAAGTGACGCGAAGCGACGAAGAGTACAAGTGACGTTTTTTTTTTAGAAACAAGTTTTTGATGACATTATGTTTGTTCATGCTACCTGAATGATTTGTCTTAATAATTTCCGAACAAAACTAATGTACATAATTATGGTCATCGCTAAAAAAAATACGTAGTAACTATTGTTTTCATGGTATAAAAGTTACTTATCACTTCAATTAATACTTTGTTCGATTTGTTTTTTGATTTTATTCGTTATTTAATTAAATTTTTCCCAACGAACCTATATTTCCTACCGTTTAGGACATGTCAACCTTGTTCCCCATTTTCGGT
This sequence comes from Adelges cooleyi, assembly GCF_023614345.1. Taxonomy (NCBI): domain Eukaryota; kingdom Metazoa; phylum Arthropoda; class Insecta; order Hemiptera; family Adelgidae; genus Adelges; species Adelges cooleyi. Next base: position 14,054,693 of record NW_026096053.1, on the reverse strand, counting down.
ACAACCATGTACAATCATGCCATCGATTCTCGTGCTTAAGACATTCCGGGCAGTTTTTTTTTTTAGTTAGCGGTTTTAATCATAACGGTGGGAGGATTCTATCACTCTGGATGAACACTTAAACGATCGTTTTAAGTATTGCGTGACGTGCAGAAAGCCAGTGGCATCGAAATTCGTTTCCATACAACCTATAAAACCGTTCGCACGGGTCGCGTACAAGTCGTTAAACAACTATAGGATACACAGAATAATATAATTCCTACATTGAAGAGACGTACGTCATGTCGGTTGCCACACAGATGCACATGACGTATTACTTTGTCGAAGTCTGCATGTACAATCGCCGGTGTGTCGGGTTATGTAACAATTAAATAACATAGAAATTAATCGACACGCGCAATTAAATACACACAACGGAAAACTCTAATGGGAAATCTATTTGATCGGAGGATATGCTGTGAACGGTACGTACAGCCGTCGACAGAAGGACCGTTGACCACCATTGATATGCAAATATATTGTTTATTAGAAATCGACAGCTACTGGTTTGTTACTTTTTTTTCGCTTTTCTTTATTCACCGAGGGACGTTTATGCAACGACCGCGCTAATCCGCCAAATAAAATATAATGTAATCGACGTGATCGAAAATTAATCGTAAAGCGCCTGTTAGCGTATAATACAGCTTGAAGTGTGTTTTCTCGTTGGAAACACGACCGGAATGCGTGGATATATTATTTATATTTTATTATTATTATTATTATAATAAATTTTGTATTTTTAAACACTAGAAAAGGGATAACTGTTTCGTTAATACGTGTACATATAGGTTCAACGGTACGGATGTGTTTTAAATAAAACTGGTATTACACAAAGTGGCAAGTTCTTAGCGAAACACCTCACAACACAGTACAACTGTTTTTGCTGTGAGAAAATCTATGCTGGTAAATGTCATCGACTTCCTGCGGCCGATACCGAATTGACTATAATTATAATATATCTATTGCCGTTTAAATAAACCGTTCGTTGAACAAAAGACGGAACGGTTCTCTCGGAAAATGGAAAACGGCTGGGTTAATTAAAACCTAACCGATACCGCAGTACCAGGGCCCTAAGTTTGTGCGTCTCTAATATGCATCTCTAACACTGCACCATAATTGTACAGTCGGGAAAGACAACCGCCGTTGGTGTTGCACTTAAAAAAAACCATTCACCGCAGTCGGCTTGGTAAGGCGAATAATTGCGATTGGACAACAACGGCGGGTGTGTAAAAAGAAACAAAAAAATTGTCGTGTCACACCGAAACTTTTGACCGGCTTTGGAACGACAACACGTGGTTGCAAAATCGCACAGACATAGACTGTACATAATATTTTCGGGCGATTAAGCTTGGCGCGTTATACATTATTATATATCTATTAGACGACAGTGAACATTGTTGTCGAAAATATGGAACAAGGGCGTTCGTGACAAAGTGCATTAACTGTCATCGTGCACAGAAAACCGTATACAATACCCGACGGGTGCTTCGCTTGAATTTTTTCATAATATCTATTATACATGCCGTGAGAACCTACCGCCGCCGTTCATATGCTGTCGAGCAATTATTATAAAACAAATTTTTTTTTGAAAAAAAAAAAACAATTTTTTTGGTAACAGTTAGTAGTGTATATTTTTTTTTTTTTTTAATCGCTGATTATTTTGAGAGAAAAAAATTACTATTTATTTAAAACAACATTGACACGATTCCGGCGGTGATTCGAAACATATTTTGTACCCACTCTGTGATTGACCCGCGTGGAAGCGGCGTCCAAGGTGAATTTTTATTGTCGTTATTATGTTCGACTGTTCTTAGTTGAATCCACGAAGGTATCGTTTTACAACTGTCGAAAATTATAATGCGTTTTTTTTTTTTTCATTACACGTGTCAATGCCGTTAAAATAATACATATAAATCGCCTGTCATAATAGCACACTGATAGAGTGGAAAATGATAGTAGTTCTTTATCCGTTTAACCATCCATCGCAGGTTGACCTGCGCAATTAGTCAAATCCAGCTCGTTAAAACCACATTTTAAGCACCAAAATCATATTATTATTAATGTTTCGTGTACGGCGAACGATTGGCTAACAACGGTTTTAAAGGTATTAAAACGAATCGACAATATTATTAGTTTATAATACGAGCGCATTTATTCCATGATTTACCTTGATTTCAGCACAAGCAAGATTAAAGTTGGGTACGATTATTATTAAAATGATGAAAGTTAATTTCGTCCAAATTATACAATCTCCTTCGATAAAAAAACATGTTTAAAAAGGCAATAGATCAAAACAATCGTGCCAAAACTGCTGGAAATAAAATTGTATATTTAAAAATTACTTATGACATAACATTTCTGGCCAAAATATCGTTGTGTTATACAATTTTAATTTATGTACTATCTGGTTTATTTATTTTTAATTTCAACTCCTGAACTCTAAAAATTAGCACCAACAATTTGTATAACGGCCGCTGTTAACCAATTACTCGACTTTTTCGAGCGTAACTCAATCAACTATACCAAACAATTGCCAGCTAAAAACCGCAAACATTATTACCACCTTCATCGACATTAGATATTGTTTCTGGGTTCGCGAATGCGGAGTTTCTAAACGTTGGCCTATCCGTAATTAATATAATTTCTACCTAAACGAAAGTATGCAAATTAATCGTAAACAGTTTTATTATAAATTAAACTGATTTAGAGGTGGGCCACTATTAGCAGGTACTTTTTTACAGTCTCGACATTAGTTACACGATTTTTTTTTTTTTTTTAAGTATTATGCTAAACGAGATTTAAATAAATCGTTGTAAATCGCCGATATAAACAGGATTAAAAGGAAGTAGGTATTCTAGAGTTTCCATTGATCGCCTCCGCGGTGTAAACCGCGTTGGTACCACGGTCATACCAGGCCAATGTGAAAGCAATATCGTTGTTTATCGCACGGTTTGGCCAGCACAGTAGTTTCCCATAGTGTTGTATGCACAACGACCGTGTTGCTTTAAGGTTATTAATATTATTACAACTATATTATCTACTTATACATTTTTTTTTTTTTTTTTTTAATGCGCCCATTTCGCCTTGACATCTTTTACTCGGCCGTCTTGCACTGTCTATGGATACCGCAGTGTGAGAAAAGACTATGTACATGCACACAGGGTAACGAACACGTTTGACCCCCCCCCCCCCAAAAAAAAAACGTTGTGATTATCGCGTTCCTCCCGTTTTTAATTTATAATTGTAAATGTAATAATATAAATCAAAGGTATTATAACGTATTAGGTGAGTGTGTGTGTGTGTACAAAAATATATTGCGACAAAGAAAGTACTCGTTTTGTATGTGCAATGTCAATCGGTATGTGATAACGTGCGGACCGTATATTACTTTTTGGTTTATTTTGTACTGTGTGTATATTTTTTTTTTCTAACTACTCGGCCGTAAAAAAATCGTGTCAATCAAAAGATTAAAAAAATATGACTGGTGAGAAAAAAAAACACCATGCGATTTATTATATTGTACAGCATTGTAAAGTGTGACAATGTTATGCCATGCTATGCCTACAATTTGAAGGAGGCGAGGCGTATTATGATACCTACGCACAGGCCATGTACCTTTACCGATAGAATAGTAATTATTATTATTATTATAATAATATACAATACAAACATTGATTTCAATATGGACACAACTCGATCACATAATATTGTCGATGGTTGCAGTGCAGTTACAATAAAAAAAACTGCGCTAGTCCAAAGTTCATGTTTATTATTCTGATGATAACGATAGTCGGCTGTGATAATAAATACAGAAACATATAAGTCGATTAATTCGCTCCATGTCTGACGGAAAGCTTTTTAAAGTTTGGTATTGTAACGATATTTTGTTGACATTTCATACCTATTTCTTTTGGCGCTTTATTCAATAAGAAAAAAAGTTTTAATCTTATTGGACGGCTCAAAGCTCTTATCAGTTGATTTTCTGATCAATATACAGCACCTGACCAGAGGGTGGATACTCTCAAAATGTAACATAGTTTTTACTGACACTTTTTGTATCTACATTTCAAAACGTAGCGGCCATCTTCTCATTTATCAATCAATATAGTAGTTATATTTCTATACCTACATTGAGTGTGTATAAATATAGGATAAACGAGAAGATGGTCTCCATCTGAAAATGTTTTATTACCTTAAGTGTCTTCTCCGATTTAATAATCTACTCTGTGTCCTGACTCTCGCCATTTCTTATCAAATATGTTATCAGCTGATTCATCTTCATAGATCGCTTTTCTTATCACAAACATTTCTCTTATCATTTTATTCGGTCGCTAAATTTTCTTTCTCTAATCGATTGCGAGCCAGGGGCTCGAAAAAAAAATTCTTCGAGTGCCCCGTGAGTTGAATAATTTATAAAGACTTACGATCTACGCAGCGCTTGTGAATCATAACAGTATAAAAATTAAATTTCACTATTGCGCTGCAATCGCAGTTGTTGTAGTAGAACAGCTAACCGTGTGGCGACTGCTGTGCGATACACGCGGTACATTTTTACATCACAACCGTTCAGTTAGTGTAATGAACCATAAAAAAATAAACAACTTGTCGCCTATATTATTAAAAAATCACAAAAAGTAAAAGTAAAAAAAAAAATGTTATATCTGAGTGTATAATAACGGTTATTAGTCGATTTTTTTTTAAGATAAAAATATTTACTTCTTATGGAAACGTGATATAGTTTTTTTAGCATTCGACGTTTCATTTTTATTTCGTAAAAAAATATTATAATTAATTTTGTTCAAAACTAGAACTTTGAGTTTTTGTTTTGATCCGAATTTTCGTTTTAATTCACACCCAATCGACTAGTAGCTGTATACGAATGGTTATGCGATTTAAAATGTATTCAGCCAGTTTCACCAACTATTATTAAATACATTCCTAACATAATGTTAACAAAATGTTAGTTGGGTTACCAAAGCGGTTACCTTGATTCCAACGTTCTCATTGGTTATCACGAAATGTGATAATTGATAAGGGATGATATTATAATCAAATCTCAATAAGTCATGTGTAATTCGATCTATAATAGAGTTTTACAATATTTTACCAGCATTTAGTAAATAATAATTTTGATATACTTAATCTCCTCGCAAAACTAAATTTATAAACGAATTCAAGACATTTTATTTTCGAAAACATGAATACTTTTTGGTATTGTGTGGGAAGTGTGGCGCAGGATTTTTTGATAAAAATTGTTTCGTAAGTAGACGAGTTAAATTCTGTTGAAAAATACAGTGGGGTAATAATTAATGAATAGGGGCAAATAAAAACATTCAAGGAAATCAGAGTTATTAGTGATAATGACAGTTAAGATGTATTTTTTGGTGGTAACCATATGTTTTGGTTTTGATAATACTTAGAGATTATGTTGATTAATTGTCGTTTTTAAAATCTCACATTGTTTTCACACTGTCATATACAATTTTATCGGTCTTAGTTTGATTTGTCGCTTTAAAATGTAAGTATACACATTTGCTATACATTCAAATTTTACTCGATGAATCCATTACTGTAATTCTACTTGAATACTTAATTTTAAATGACTATTACAACCGTAGCCATTAAATTGTAGCCCTCGGATATGTAGTTAAATGATAAAACAACAAAATACAAATGTTTAGAACGTTTTCGAAACTTGTGTACTTTGTTAACGACTGCCTCCTCACTTGACCCATTTTGTTTTACTTGAGAAGTTGTTGTTTGTTCTCGAGTTGCATCGTGTGTTCATTTTTCAATATTGATTCGATTGACAGCGTGCCATTTATTGGATTTTAATCGTGTACCATAAATGGGGTTTGTTCGCACAAGTTTTCCCATTGATGATATTATTTTAATAAAATATACACCTCGATTTCATAATACGAACGAAACGGGCTCGTGTGCAAAACAGCCGGAGGATACGAATTCCCACTGTCTTGGCGTTAATTTAATTTTTTTTTTTTTTTTTGTCCGTCTTATCATTATTACTAACTCTCGTATCAAACGAGCAGAAGAGATCGACGTCGGTGCGGAACGTCTACTTTCTAAACAAGCTCTCGACAACGACCGCTTTTACACACACACACACACATGTAATTATTATGACCATCTTAAACGCACTTTAAATACACGTTATTATTATGTATATTCGAAATTCACGGGTTGTATAATAATAATAATAATCGTACAAATATTAATTATTATCATAAGACGTCTGTGGCAAAAACACTGATGTGCCAAGACGTCTTGAGAAAATAAAAAACCGTATAGCCCACGTGGTATGTGTTTATCGTGTTGACAAAGAACCGTAAGGATAATTATTTATACCGTGAGATCACGTACATGTTCCGTTTCGGATCAATCCCAAAATCGAATAACGCAGTTTTCGGATAGAAAACTAATAAATTGTTTCTTGGCCAACACTGTCGACTCATCCGATCAGCGTCGGCGGCAAAGCCAATCTGATCTTCTAATTATTCAAAGAGTACAAAAAAAAAAATAGACCTCCAGACAAACGCTACAAGTAGAACGATAAAAATGAGTTATCATTACTTGAAACTAAACATAGAGGTACAGTACATACTATGATGATTTTTTAATATTCTAATTTTTTTTTGTTCATATTGAGAACATCAAAAATACTTATTATATTTATAATTAAGCAATTAAATCAATAGTTTCCTATTTTTCTTTTTTTAAAGATTGCAATATACAATAATACTGTTGCTACCACCTCGTCTTTACAATACAACATATTTTAAAAATGAACCATTTTTTTTTTTTTTTGCTTAAGTACGACCTTGGATATGTACGACCGGTAGTAGTAGTCTGACTAGTTAGCAGATGCCGGCTGCGTGTTTGCCGACAGAGATCATAGTTTGTAAACACCGTGAATAAACGTTGTTCCCGGATGACTAATTATTCATTATTACACAATAACTAAGATGTCGAGAATGTGAATAAGTCGCAACAACGCCCATTGTAGGAGGTGAATATACATATAGTAATGTGTTGTATTTGTAGATCATGATGATATATTACGCTATCTATCATGGGAGTTATTGACGTGAAGTTCACGAGGAAACCAGGTATGTTTATCAAGATTTATTGACTTGTACCAGCCCTACATCGCAAAAAACAACAACATCCAAAATCCTTTTGGAATTACATAACGGAATAGGTTTTGCAGCGAGTCCCTATAGCGCAAGTCAATAATCGACTACCATTCTCATCACTGTTATATTACCTTATGTAGCAATGATTTTAAGTTAAAAATTACCCTGTACAAATTTTAATAAAGCCTATTTCTCAATACACTATATTAATTGTTAGCAATCATATCACTTACGTCGCGTCTGTCCTCAAGAACTCAGTATCTTTCGTGACTGGGGTCAAATCCAACACTGGCCTCTGGTAGTTGTCCAATACTTGGAGTTTGATTCCGCCCTGAAAACATAAATCACGATGTTATTATAATAATCGTTAAACACTCAAAAAACCAATAACTACACAGAGTACACAAATCATTGGTGCAATTGTGATAGAGCTGAGCTAAGAAATTATTGAAAATTAACACAGGACATTATACCCAAGAGTCGACGCAGTTTGAATAATGTTATTAAATAGTGTCAAGTCAAATATACCCTGAACGTTAATGTTAAAATCTTCTGAAAAATGTCCTTCAATTCCGATTCCTGGCAATTGGTCTGGTTGTAAAAAATCTGAAAACCGAGATGGAAACTGCGAAAGTTCATATTTTCTTTATCTTGATCTTCTTCACTTAGGTAACCTTCACGCTAAATATAATAAATATGCATTCGATCGACGTACGAGCGTTGTGCATTGACAACAAATATTTTACAGTTGTTCGACCTCGCATTGAGGCCCGCGTGACATAATAATATTATGATCCGTGCAACAGTGTTACGACCGATGACTTCAACGACTCGATCGCAAATTTAGAAAAAAGGGTCAGGCGTTCATCATGCGAGAGTCGCCTGCAGCCAATACTTACACATATCAAAATTTACGCCATAATGTTATGTCAGCAATAGGATAATAAGAATATGGATACTTTTTTGGGCTGGGGGCCATTCCATAATTAACGTCACGTCACGTGTCACGCCACGGAATAAATGACTCTATAGATGAGCAAAGGATTACGGATGAGTTAGTTGGAGGGGGTTAGATATTTCCAAAAGTGATAAGAAATAGCTGATTACGGATGCTGATAAGAGAAAGCAGATAACAAATTATTGATAAAAATCTAGTGATAAGAAACAGCTGATTACGGATGCTGGTAAGAGACAGTCGATGAGCTACTAGTTAGGTTTAGGTAAGATCAGGACCGATTGGGTGAGGTTTCCATTTTCTACATAAATCGCAGTACACTGCTCATAGTTCAATGTTTATGTGCGCAGCGGAGATAATAGCAATTTTCTACTTAGATTTCATTTCTAACCCTCTGCGTCCCACACCAAAAATAATAAATATATATATTACACCGTGTATATTGAGGAGTGACAAGGAAAACGGGCAACAAATATTTTCTTATAAAATTAGCTCATATTATTGTTGTGTAAATAATAGTCAAAAAGATAATTTTCAAAAAACTTTTTACTTATATTATGTCTTATTATTTGGCATTTCACTCGGAAATATTCTATGAAAAACCCGAAATTCGCGCATACAACGTTAAATTATATTCCCAACGGTTTCTTCCCGTTTCGATGATAATAATAATATTATAAATTGTACCTACACCTCACTTTCGTCGCCCGGAGACATCATTACACATACGTTTACGCCGAGTGTAATACGATATTATACTGAAGGGAAACAAAATCTATACTAATTTACCGTTTTCCTTCCGCGGCGATGACGACAATGTTCATTTTTTTTTTACTTTCTCTGAAATTGTAATCTAGTATTTTTTATTTCCAGACCATTCTGGAACCGACAAATTTGCAACGTGCCTCGTCGGCCAAGAAAGTCTGACCGACTCGATTCAAACCGCCACAGACATACTCACGTGCGCAATGGCTTATAGCTTATATACATATATATATATATATATATACATACATATATTGTATCTACCTATGTGCGGGATTTATGTGTTTACAAACAGACTATACGCATCGCAAATTCCGCTTTTACCCGTTGAACGCGACCACTGTCAATTATTTTCATAAAAAAAACCCTATATACATTTTCTCCAAGATTATACTCTGTGTGCGTTTGTTGTCGTTTTTATTTTTTAATTGGTCGTTCTTGCGCCAGCTCCAAATGAAAAATACCGTAATGCGTATAGACAATAACTGCTTATCGAACATGATAATAATTAACGGCACGTACGATAATTGCAGTGACCTTCGTCTTTATCGTACCAATAACATAAGCTACTCAATTCGGTTTCACATGTTGTGATGAAAAAGCGAGAGGCTTGAAGGGAAGATTACTCAATCTTGAAACTTGATTCCTGACTATTGCATGTCTATGTCCACGGCAAAAAGAGTAAACAAAGAAATTGTAATCAGAAATTCAAATTCAAATTTTTAGATTAAAAAAAAATTTAGAGTATTTGTATAAACTATTATGGGATCAACGAAATTCAAAGTGCTCCCCAACCCTGTAGCTTTCCTAAAGTACACATTTCGGAACGCATGCTGATCTACAATAGTGGGCTGATACCCTCCTAGTGCGGGTCTGCCTAAATTTGTTTGGTATTCGTTGAAATACTATTTGTTATTCTATTAGCACAACACTAAGGCGACTGTTAAAATAATCAAAAGTTGTGATCAAACCAGAACAGCTGTTAATGAATACGACCAAAGTTGATTAGGGATCTACCTACCTAATCTTAAACCTTCACTCAATACGGTTTTCCACACAACAACTGTTCCTACACAATCCATGTGAATTGTCTCTAAACGTATTTGTGGGCTTCCACTCCTCTTTCTATTCACATCCACTTGTTTTGATTACCATACCAGCCGAATCTATTTACTCTGTCATTAGATCCGTACTATAGCTAGCTCATTTTTACCTTATCTTCTCTGACCACATTACAATATGCGCATAATATATTTTTAAACATGTTTTGCGTACGCCGGTTTATCCCGGAATTTTCTTAACCACTTCTAATCTAAATTGATTGACGCGTTATTTAAGTGAATAATAGTAATAACAACAATGTATGTAGTAAGCGGTCTAAGATGGCGATTATCCAATATAAATGCAATACACACAATGTAGTGCAGAAAATGCGCGTACAACTAACACTATTGCCACAATATCGTGTACGTGCGGTGAGAAGTATTGCATAGTTTTTTTTTTTTTTTTTTGGGATGGAAAACACGACACTTACTTATACTTAACGCGGAGTTTCACAACAAATACATTTTGATTTCGGAATTAACGCGGAACGCGCACGTGAGTCAACAGTGTGTCCGGATTTTCCTCCTCCGGTCAAGTTTGGTCGGCTTAAGGAATCCATCTAATATTTTTTTACAATACCGAAGCATACCGGGTATTCCCTCTATCGTGCACGATGGAAAAAAAACACAGGATTTTTGACAAGCAAACAATCTACCGCAGGTAACTGATAATTTTTAACGTCTAGCCCGTACAGTTATGAAATAGACTCCTCTCTGAGACCTTATGTGCAGGAATATTGAACGTTTGTAATTATTATGTCCCGAAGGTTCTATTAACACGTTCACGGTAAACATATGTGTATTATTCATGGACTTGAACCTGTGATTTCTTACACGGTGCGCCTTAGTAAATGCTAATTTTGATAGAATCCTTAAACGTTTTGAAAAAAATATCCAGGTAATGTTTTCTTGGACATCGTCGTTCATTGTTTGTTTTGGTCGGATTAGTTTTTGTTGTTGTTCACAAATATTGAACAATAATAAGTGTTATTAACACATTCTGTTGTACTTTAACCGTATGTTTTTCGATACTATCGTTTCCCGCTCTTATAAACCTGGATATTTTCGTTAAATTGATAAAATGTTCCATTTTTTTTTTTTTCAACCAAAAATATATTTTTATTTGAAACCTGGTTGTCTTTTGTGAGCTATAGGCGTCTAGGCGATTTATCACAAACAAGTGGCGTCGAGTTTCCGGCTCAGACCTTACGACCTTCGAGCAAAATATTGTAACCAATTATTCCTTAAACGGCCAACGGGTACAGCTATCGTTTGAGTGCCTGCCTACGCACAAACAACGGTCAGAATAATTATTAATCAAGCCTTATACGTGGCGGCGGTATGACGTGAGCTTTCTACCCCGGAAAACGCGGCGCCTGATGACAATGCCGAATGATTTTTCGTTTAATTCCGATACGATCGATCCATCAAAGAGGTTCGGCCGGGTCAGGCCTTTTGTCCACAAACATTGTCGTCGCTTTCTCCGTGTGTCTGTAGTATGGCAAATCGGACTTACGTAAACGCTCCCAATTAATTAATTACCGTCGCTGCGTGGACGCTCGAGTAGCACAGCCGAGCGACAGTTATATTCAAACTTAAACTACTTACCGAGGGTGCATACTCGAGGAATTTATTTCTGGTACACATTACCTACCCAAGTCCTGACCTGTCGACGAGGGACGAACAGTGTGTGTGTAAGGAGATCTAGTCGTGCGTGTCGCTTCCCTAAAAGATAATTCGCACAAAAACCACAACGGTCATGTCATAATAATACACTAACTGTCGCGTTTGGGAACCGCAGCATCTGATGTTAATATTACCTCATAGGTGGTAGTAGGTACTTAAAAAAATATATTATTCGTGTGTAAACGGCCGTCACGGATTTTCGCTCACACGCTCTGCCGTCGATTGTGGACCACGACCGTGTGTGCAATGTGCATAATGACATAATGGTATTCGTATAGGTCTCGACTATGGCTAGGTCGTGATCTCTAGATTAATTGTATTACTTTACACGGTGTGTACACCTTTTATGTTATTTCATGTGTATAATGAAAAAAAAAAAAAAAATATTCGTCTATAGCACTCACCCGGTGTGGATAGGCCAGATGCCACGTGACGTTGAACGACGAACCGGCCATCAACGAAGTCTTGATGGTACCTGCAAAAGGCAAAGGAGAACAATTGTTAGCGAAAAAGATAAATCATCAAAATTAGTTGTTTAGTATATGATTATAATGAAGTGTTGTACAGTTAAACAAGATCAGATGAGACGATTGTAAACGAATAGTTATATCTTAGTTGAGTTATAAATAAGAAGAGCCACACAGCCACATTGCGTTCCGGGATATTGGAAAAAGTTCAAGTGCTATTTTGAAAATACCGTTTTCCTATAATAATTTACCGCCAAAAACTCGCACGCTGTGTATTGTACTGTCGTGGCAAATCACATCAAGGATATGCTTTCACATTATTCATCATGCGCCAAACGTGGAATTGGAGTACAAAATTGGCGCTGACACGTCTCCGATGATCGTTATCCGGTAGTCATATGTAAAATATCCGGTTGGATTCTCGCTATTTGGGTCGTTAAAACATCAAGGTTGAATGTCATCCGTCCTTTCCGTGGTTTGAATGACAATGTACGACATTGTTTGAGATTTCGAAAGTTTAAAGTGCAGCAATAGGATGTGTAGGTACAACATATTTGGGCGTTTGTAATCGTTTACACGCCTAACCGTAGTGCTGCGGTCAGGGAACTTTATATTCTAATCGGGATTTCGGCCAAAGTCGGCCCCGAAAACAACACGAACGAGTGTGCTAAAAAGACATAACATACTGCCACCTTAGCTATATATATATATATATATTATATTCGCCACACGTCGGATTGAGGAATGCCGCTGTCGTTTTTTTTTATAGGTCGTCGCGTGCCCGACCGTCTATAAATTAGTGTAATCATATATTATTATTATTATTACTGTTGTGTTAATTTTTTTTTTTTTTTTGTACGCTAAATGTACGACTAGATAATAGTAATACAACGGCGGACGGCCCTCTTACCACACACGGCACACTCAAAGTTAAAACATTAGCGCCGACCTTTTATTCCGGTCGCCCACCAAAACGTGCGATCGTTTAAGTCACCGCCGGTCTATTGTATGTGCGTGCGCTTGCAGTGAATTTTCAAAACAAAGTATTATCTAAAGAAATGTCAAGTGAATAGTGTCAATCTTTTAGGGTACGGTTGCGCAACAGTCGCCGCCGTGCCTTAGTCCATATTATTTTATATTATGCGATATCAGGTGGGTTGTATAACACAATAATATGGTACAATGATAATCTTACAAAAAATCGGTATTGTTTTAGACCCGGCGCGGTTTTTATTTCACACCAAACCTATATGTTTGTAACGTACATGTTTATGGCGTTTCGACAATATCAGAGCTGTGGACCGATCGAAAACTGACAACCGAGAAAGCAGCATAACGCTGCACAAAATCGCAACACTATCACTGACAGAGTCAACTTTTCCTCCGAACAGGTTATTACAATATAGTTTTATATGCCTGGCGGGTAAAACAGTATAGTCTTTGGTCGTTTTACAGGTCCATCCACATTTACACTGACTACCTTGCGTTATAAGCATGCAAATTAAAAACAAATAAAACTATCAATAACAAGCCAGTGATACTAAGCCTGGGGGAAAAAACGTCTATCATATTGAAATATATTTAAAAAAAAACAATATGATGACATCCACTAGCATGTGAGCACGTTACATTTCTGAATTTTTAAACCGCAAACTTAAAACAAAAATAAATCTAGACTTTGGACAAAACGACGAAGAAATATTTGTTTTGGAAAAAAGTTTATTTTAAAAGTTTCAATAGTTGCAACTATGATCCGCAGAATCGATTTATGGTCATGTTAACTGGAATGCATATAGATATTTGTAGATATTCTATAATTTAGGCATTTTAGAAATTGATCAAGACTTGTACAGAACACACTACTCAAACTACACGTTGCCTTTCATAATACATAGTCATTTTATTATATTGTATATTACCGATCGGAGTTTAAGCAATGTGCGTACGACTGATGACATAGTGAAAAGTTAAATAATCACCAACACTTTCCCTACGGTAGTCATTTTCGTTAATTACTATGACCGAGCGTGTAGCTGTAAAAATATATACAAACTGAATTTAACAACGCACTAGTATCGAGAAGGTGGAATGGTGTGTAAATCAAAAGGACACTGTTGGTTCGTAGAGAATTTTACAAGAGAACAATGTAAAAATTGTACAAAACAGTACAGGTTATAAATATATGAGGTACGTTCGATGACAAATAATAATAAAATATTACAAACTCGTTTTTTTTAAAGGAAATAAACTGTCAAATTGACAGCTTTTTGACTGTCATAGCTTCATTAATGCAATGAGGTTGTTTGCACATATTTAAAAAGTACATCTCTTTATGCATTCCACGTAGCAAGTTTAAGCCAAGAGGCGTCTGGAGGATGAAATACATCTTCGCGGTCACGTCTACGAAATCGCCAGAGTTATAATAAAATAAATACATCAATTTTATGGGTCATACAATCCACATAATAATATAGTTCATACGTGCATAGTGTTCAATGCAGTTTTTCTGTTCTACAACTGGTGTAGGTTACACTTACACGACAAAGTTTTACAGCTACCACCGGTTTTGCCGCATTACACATATTATATATATATATATATTTTATAATTTATAACAATATATGTACTCGTAACGTCCGGTTAAAGCACTAGGTAAATACTCATTTACACACACACACATATTATATGGATCGGATTTCTAGACCGTCGTCGCTGTTACACAACATTATAATATTATTATTTATAACGCACATCTGTATATTATAATATATTGCAACCGTCAACAGATCTGTGGAAAATCTTGCTATTCACGTGGGCATCGTTATCTTTTCAAGGTCTGAGGATGGAAGAGGCGTTTTAGGTGCAATATAGGCCGGTCGGATTCTAAACGACTACGGCCGCCGGAGATGGAAATTTTATTACCACACCGTCGCCGACAGACAATAGGCCGATGAATCTTCATTTCACCAAGAACAGACGGACGGTGGTGTCGGTAACGCCGGTTGCGTTTTAGCTTTTTTAGTATTTACAATGTGATTTTATTTATTTTTGAACCTATTATCCTTCGTGCAGCTGCTTTATAGATCAGAAACCGATCAGATCCGAAAATGAGATTTTAATTGTTTTATACCGTTTATTTTTCTAATTCAAAAACATTTTAAATCTAATTTTTCCTAAAATTAGACGTTACTCATGATTGCTTACCGAAGATAGTTAGGTATTAGTAAAGTATGTGAAACTGACAATTGTCTTAGCTTGACTCCTCGCTTTACATTTTCTTTGATTATAATATCGATTTTAACTTTTTATTTTAAACTGTTACATTAACATTAAGAAACAATAATAATTAACAAATTTTAATAGGTACCAGTCAACTTTTAGAAAATTACTTGTCCACAGGCCACGACCACTAATTTCATTATTATGAAATGATTATTAATAGACCTTATTATTATTTTTATGGTTATTGTATGAATCATGGAAATACCTAAAACTCGGTTAATTTCCTAATGAGAAATCGTCGGCCAAATGTGTATTTTTTAACTTTAGAGTCAATAAGGAGTAGGGAAATCTCCCCCATCGCCTATCCCCTGAAAACCCCACCGATAATAATTTATTACAATATTGAGAAAATGTCTGGTTTTTTTTTTTCGACCATTTCATCGTCAAGTAATTCGACAGCTGACATATTATTATATCAGTGCGGCGCGCCAAAAAAATCCATTATTGCACAAGACAAGACCATAAGTTTACTACTTCTACACAATCATCGTCTATTGTGCGGTTCGCGTGGTAAATAATAATTATTATTACTGTTGGGCATACAGATAGGTACGCGGTTACCTCTACCTGTAATACAAATCTAGTAGGTATTAATATGACAAAAGGTAAATCAATTTGAACGTGATACCGCGTTTTCTTAGACTCACACTACTCAGAGTGTACATAATAATAAAACTGTTATTATTATCAATACACATCAGCGATATAACCTAAACGAACAGTATGATATAGTAATACTGTTTTCATTAACCGACATTTCACTTCAATATACAATGATATTAATATATAGCTATTTTCCAGTTGGCATTGTAACCATTTCGATTTTAATACTCTCAAGTTCCCAACTATTATACAGAATACACTCAAACCGTCCGTTATACAATATATATATATATATATATATATATATATGTTTCCGATTCGAATCTCAAAACCAATACAATTTAAAAAATATCAGCCCTTTGCGGATATTACATCCTATTATCGTTATACATCCCGTGTTAAGTACCTGTGTACTTGTAATTCATTACAACATACGATTTTAAAGCCTATACCGAGGACAGTAAACACATGGTAACGAATTCAGCGAAAGCAGACGGTCCGTCTTTCGTTTGAATGATTTAGCAAGCATAAGTGTGCATAACATAAATATTATTGGTAAAATCTTTATAATATTTATCCAAGGTCTAACCGATTGTATTGGGCTACGACACGAGTATCTAAGTACTAAATCAATGCGGCAACTTTCTATTCATATACATAAATAAATATGGTATTATAAAAAATGTATTTCTCGAATAATCGAGGCTACGAATTTGCATATTAAGCATTCGATTTTATTTTCTATTTCCCTATTCGGTTTATACATTTTTTTATTATACTCAAACACACCGTCCAGATTATTGATAATTCGATTATATATTAACTCAATATTATATAATTAATTTAATATTTATAGTTAGATTATTATTTATACATACTATTAAATAATTTAATATTAATAAGCGGTACCGAGCTTAAGCATATATAATATTTGTCTGCTCGAATAAATAATACACACTCGAAACTATACATTTTTCTACGATTGTTTTTGTTTTTTTGGTGATTATTATAGAAAAAAAAATGCATAAAATCAACTTCAATAACGCCGGAATTTTAATTTTTTACTTGACCGTCACGAATCGCGTTCTTTGAATTGGCCCTGGGTTTCGTTAGGACGCGGAAGAACGAGCACTGCTCTTGTTATTATCGCATTATCCAAATGTAATGCAAACGTATAACCTTAAGTTTTTTTTAAAGGTGTTCATTGTTTTTCGACCATTAACACTGCAATACTATCAATGACCATTTGGTTTGTTCCTCATAACGATAAAACGTACAATATACCATAATATATTTCCGACTATAAAAATCTTAGCCATAAAGATATTAAATAAATACAGGACTTTAACTCGGATAAAAAATCGCCAATGACACTCGAGTCCTTTATTATTTCATCACTGGACTAAATTGTTCATAACCACTGGTTAAAATATCTTCTTAGGATTCAAGTTGAATAGGTACACAGTATATACAACGTTATGATGGTATTCAGCTAAACTTACGGTGAGCTAAGCCAATGTTTTTATTGACTCTAGACGTTTAAAACAATACAAATGTATACCTCGGGTCTAAAAGAGACAATCTCAACGTTTGACAAATGAGCTTTAAAGTTTTTTTCCCCATAACAACGTGTATGTTATTTCACAAAACTTTCTCTTGCAGCAACTCAAAATTAATAACAATATAATGTTCACGTTATTGGTCGCGTTAACGCTGTGTAAATCATTATTGTAATTTTCAAGGAAAACGCCAGTTTAAACACGGATGATAATTAAGAAAAATGCGGTTTTCCCGTCGGGAGACTTGAACGCACGTCGAGTGTTAAAGTCTTATGATATAAGAAATATTTTTTTTTTTTTTTTTTAAAGATGCGTCTATGCTCTTCAAACATCACATACCGTCTCCCGTGGTCTGCTGCTCGTCTCGTTGTCTTGGGCTATTCTCGAGAAACACATACTATATGTACACACGGTCGGCGACTTTCACCGTCAGACCAATTTAATCTATAACGCCACTTTCTTTAGACGTTGCGCCGCGCGGTGGTCGTCTGCTCGGCAGGAGAGGAGTTTGTGCACAGTAGTAAGGCGGGGGAGCTTTTTTTTTTTATCATTCCTCGTTTATAAGTCATGACGACGTCGAACACAATACACGATAATAACCGCATAACAACAACAACAGTAATAATAATGTATAACGACTCAAACAAACAATGCGACCGGCGTTTACAAATTTTTCCCATTGTGCCGACCTACCCATCTGCTTTTCGTAGGCAAACTATTTCCTATTATTATTAAAACGCGTATCTATAATTTATGTATCCCCCATACACGGTACAGATTGCGAAAACTCATCATGTGTGTGTGTGTTTAAATGTGGACATAAGAGTGAGAGACAGAGAGAGAGAAAACCCATCGCTTAAGCCCCACGTGCCGGCGTGGTCACGAGCGCTTGTCGTCGTGGGAATCTTCTCGCCGGCAGCCGTGAAAGCGATTGGAACGCGACCATTAGTAGGTATTATTATTATTACATTACTATTATTCAAATTCGAAATCCATCGTTGGCGTGGCCGGTCCAAAGCCCTTGAAACAACACTGCCCCGTGGCGCGAATACCACAGCACAAAATATATAATATACACGGTATATAACTAGCATGGGAGGTGCGAGCGACCACTTCCGACGCCCGAAGGATCCGACCGAAAGTCTTACAAAGATATTTTACACATGCCATCGTCGTTAACGAGCCTTTCGAGGGGAGGTGTGCCGCGGCGTGGAACTCCCTCCGAGTACATATTAACAATTATGCCGACACACGTGAAATCGAAAATGCTTCTCACTTTCTCGATTTCGCGTTAAGTACTCCTCCTACTCCTATACTCGAATCCCTGGAAATTCCTGCAACAGGTTCTCTTATTTATACACAAGTCTGATTCGATTGGCCGACACACTATCAGCTCATCTCTGGCTCTCCAATTTTCAAACCTTTAGTACACAACGATGAGTTTCTGTTTTTTTTTTTTTTTTTTACTTGCCTAAACCAGTGGTGTGCACGTTCGCTTTCTCAAATAAATTTAGCTTTTTCCGTTCTAATTAATATGATTATGCCACGTATACAGTATATTATACTTTATAGTAACAAAAGTCTCTGAGAAAAATCACTAACAAAACTTGTATCAGTAACATGTATTAAGCAATCCAAAACTCGTTCTTGTTTTAAGCAGACAACAACGGTCAGCCTACGCTAATAGTAAAATAAAATCAAACCTATCCCAAACTAAACACTTAACCAGACTTGGATTTCCATTAAAAAAAAACGCCTAGGAGCGAGACTCCAGTGAATTTATTAATGTCTAATCATTTTCTAACGCTAAACGTTATAAGCGCAAAGCCTACAAACGCATTTAGTCGTTCTTTATTAGTCCGCCTACTCTGTCAATTATTATTGTAATAGATTAACTTTGTATTCTGTTTAAGTGGCGAGTTTAGGAATGCTATGCTAACGTGCAAGTCAAACGAATAATAAGTAGGAATGACAAGGTGAACACGCACAATTAATGAAGAACTCTGAGTGCAGTACCATACATAATGTGGACTGAACAACAACCAGTCGGGCTTTTGAATAATAATCGAACCTAATTACGACTTGTGACAAACGATATTTGTACGGATCGTTTGCGCAGGGCTATCCCGTCAAACAATTTCTCCAGCACAGCTCGGCCGTTCCATACTTGTACCTATTCGGTAAACGAGAAAGTATAACCGAAGCGGTGTGATGGAACCACAGTTGAACACACAATTAGTATGATAAATGGGGAATGCGGGCACGTGTACACACACACACATCTTAATCCAGAAAATATCTCAACAAGAGGGATAAACCGGGCGTTTTGAATTATTATTATTATTATCTGTACAACAGCTATTTGTCGCATAACGATATCGGTTACACAGTCGGTAACACGATATACCGGTGCGGTGGTTAGGTTTAAACGGTCGTCGGTCGGGTTTCTCTCCTCGTATGGACTGTTGACTCCTGTGCCGCAGAAACGAAAGCGGACGTTTATAATTATGTTATTGAAACGCTGCCCGAACGCTTATTAAATCGTCCGCTGCGTTTGCGGGCAACAAATTAAATTAGGTAGGTATCATAGTAATAACAATGGTATTGCATATTGGCGGTACACGTGACTGGTCCGCCGTAATTAGGTGGCGGAGATCGGTTTGGGTCGTTAAAACCGAAATCGTCTTAAATCATTGCACAAACCACAGCCATACCGTTTATGACCCGCGACAGGTGACCAGGTGCGTTAGCTGGTAAAAGTTTTCAGAGGACAATTATTGCAGAGGATTCCACAGCGTGCGACATCACGTCATAAGAGTATAAATTACTTCCCCTTCGAGGATAGTGTTATGAATATGTGTTCAATTATAGACTGGAAGGCACGGAGGTCACTCATCCGGGCATAAACAATTACGGTCCAAGTATATATAGCCTGTGCACCGGTAATGGTTGACCGTGTCAATTTGTCAATCATTTCTGATTGCACCACACCGTGCCAATTATTATCTTACATTGATGAAATCCAGCCTCTGTCTGTCTGTTCGCATCTTAACACATTTTTGCTCCTTGTCGCCAAAACCATTTACATCAATTGGCTTTTACTAAGGACTTAAAGGGCTTACGCGTAGTCTTGAAAATCAGACTGCAAGTAGAAATTACACGCTCTGTATATATTGTTTTCACATAGCTTATTATGATTCTAGGCTAACGGTTGTTGCTATTTGTTTAATTTTCTTGTAAGCTGTTGTTTCCGTAAAAGGTATTAAAAAAAGATTTATTTCAAACTGGGAATTTGCTCTAAATTATACGGTAGTAGCTAAGGACTTAACCGAAATGACCGGTGGTCCGCGAAACTATATGATATACCATCGCAGTGTATAATATCATTACCATCCATTAATCCAGCCACAGTAAACCAGGTAGTTGAAAAAATACAAATATATATAATTAAGGGGAAAAAACGCAAAACCACAAGTGCCCGTCAAGTAGTTTGATATGTAGTAAGTACATAAAATATAATATATGTGCACTTGACGTTTCGGTCGGTAATCTTACAACGGTGCAAGAGGAGTAGTAGTAGTAGTAGTAGTAGTAGTAGTATACAGACCCAAAACGATTATAAACTTTCACATTTACTAGGCATTGCATATTTATGGCGCTCACGGTGAATCACAATTAGAAATAAAAAGAATTTTAAAAAAGAGGTGCGACCCGTAGTAAAACTCAAACGTGCAATATGGTTAGGTATTTGGAACACATGTTGTTATTGTTAATAATAAGATATAATATATTTTACATATATTTATCGACACGTTTAGTACACACGGGACGTATGGTGGAATGCAAACGATACCGGATTCACCAACAGCAAGGTCGAAGAGGCATATAATATTTCAGGCTTCCATTTACAAAACCAGCTAAAAAACTGTATTGCTGTGTGTAAAAATATTCAACATCAAACTGTCCCATAACTGATAGGTATGAATTGTGTGTTGGAAAAATTGCGATTGGCTTCAAAATCACAATTATAATTATGATAAAAGTGTGTTTGAAGACCACCTATATTATGTAAATTTCACACCAACTAAACAGCTAGAAAACAAAACCGCAGCTATAACATAATCTCAATAATGAAAAACTAAAATTGTTTAAAATGTGAAAAATTGTTTACAGCCGATTTTGAAAATGGACGCCTCCGTTAATTGAAAAAAACCTATCACAACACCGAAGCTATATTGTGTACCTACTTTAGCTAACGGTACTGAAAATAAACGTTCCCACGTTATTGTCTTTTGAATTTTCTAATAGACGATCCTCCGACGCTTCTTCCGTCTCGTTTAAACGCTAGGTATCTTCACTCGAATGTAAAAAGTGCATTATATATTTTGTTCCGTCGACACAAACGGTCGGACGATTATAATATTATATTATTATTATTTCTACTTGACGACCACCGTTCGGGATGCAACCCAAGACAATGTTAAGATGACGGCGTACCTTTCGCTGCTCACGATCGAACGCTTATGGGAAAACTCTCTCGGGCGCAGATTCTGTGGTTTTTGCACTTGGGCTTCTCCGTCGGGTCATCGACGTTGCACACGCAACAAACGGGCATAACAATAACACTACCAGCAAACCATCGCGGAATGATAAAATAATACTACAGTAATTACTGTGTATGTATATTTCGTATAATTAACAAACACAGAGAGAATAAGAAGAACGAGTAAGAATGATAAAACTATTTTTTTTCTACATATAAGTATATTTTTATCTCCTATGAGGAGGTATTGTTCCTACACAACGCGATGACTTCTTTAAAAGTAGTAGAGTGAAACAGCTTTTATTAAATTTTTATTTCAATTCAAAGTGAGCTGCCCGCCACGCGGGTTGCCAAAAGACACAGCATACTGTATTCAATAAACAAATACGAGATGAGACAATTTTAATTTTACAATACAAATCAACACTATTAAATTTACAGTACGAGTAAATAACAAATTCAATAAAATATTATTATTATTTATTTCGCTTCTTCGGGTGAAATTTCAGGCCTTAAGGTCTGAAACTTATAAGACTGAGGTTAGATCTACAGTTTGGCTGTAACGTATACAATTTCCTCAAAATGAGTAGTCAAACTTTTTTTTTTTTAAGGAAATACCAAAAATAATGTGAGAACAACACACTTGTTTTGTATGAAATTCCCCGGTTGCTATGTGTGTGAATGAATGTTAGCAGAAAAAAATAATTTCAATATATTATTATTATCGATTCACCCATTGGTAACAATGGCAACTAACCCAACCTAACCTAACAGAAAATGAAGTGCCATACAGTTTTAAATACATAGTCACCTAGCAAGTTGACCTAGTAATGAAAAAACAATTTCAAAAAAAATTGTTTCTAGTAAATAGGGGGTTAAAAAAAAAACTAGTAGAATAATCAGGTCATGAAAAAAAAATTCTGTATTGATGGTGATGGCAGATGAGGGTTTGAAAAATAGATGAAGGGCTAAATTTAAAAAAAGTACTTTTTTGGATTTTTACTACTATTATACACATATAGTACGTGTATGTATTGTATTTTATATTATGTTTTCAAAATTTTAATTTTATTCTTCTAGTTTTTACGTACATTCAAAATCTGCACATTTTTTAAAAGTTTTTAAGTATTTTTTAATGTTTTTTCAGCATTATTCAAGCATGTTTTTATAAGATTAAAAAAAAGGGACTGTCCTGGATTCCTGGATTTCCCCGCACCCTTCAGTTATTTCTGTTTGTACAAAGTAGAAAACGTATACTTTGGGTTCGTATTATGATCTAAACGTATGTACACACACTAGTATGACACCACGAACTGATGGCCCCTCCCAACGAGGTAAACGCATGCCTACTTTCGATTTCGTACGATTTTTCGCATTCTTTCGTTCAAGGTTGTTTTCGTTTGAAATAAAAAATAATCTTATGGCAAACGGCCAGAGATCGGATTGTCGGCAAATTACTACAATTATTTTTCTTTTCAGCTAGAAAGTTTCAGACAAAATCCTTTTTTTTTTTTTTGTATTTTAATGACCAAAAATTATCACAATATATATATTCGAATAAAAATGTTATTTTTAAAGGATACCAGTAAGGGGTGAAAAGCACAATGATTCAATGTTACAAATATCGACAACTGGATAACCGGTTTTGGATAAGTTCTTCTCGAGTTGTAGGTATTTAAGTGTAGAATAGGTTAAGTATGTAATGGGTGCGGGGTAGACTGTAATGTTATTTACAACCACTCGACCGCTCCTTGCTCGCCTAAACTTTAAATACCATAAACCAAAACTGATTATCGACCAGTCATTATTTTCATTACATCGTTCTGCTTTTAACAGGTAACTATAGTCATCGTTTGTCATTTGATAATATTACCCTTTAAAATGATTTTTTTCCCCCCAAGTATTAAATAACATGTTTTATCGTTAAATAATACAAAATTGTATATAGTCAATCGAGTATAGTTTTAACTACTTCACTGAACGACAAGATTTTGAATACATTGATACATTATACGTTGCTTTTTTTCGCTGAATCAAAATCTGACTCAGCATTTTTCTATTGAGTCCATTGTTATTTTTTAAATCGCCCAAGTTGTAAAAAAAAGTATTTTTTTTATAGTATTTGCAGTGTATTTTGTATGTTTCGAAATGTTTTTTCAAATATGATTTTTTATACTATTTTGTTTGCTGACTTCGGAATTGTTCTCTGAATTAATGTAGAATTAGTAGGATACATTTTTATTCAACGCAAAAGGAGAATTTGTTGATTTTTGTCAGTAGTTTACAACTTAGCGGGTGGCGGTTCGGAAAACTTTTGGCTACCCAAACCAGACAAGGAAGACGACAGGTCGAGTGGATCATAATTTCGGAGGCAATTCAAGACATGTATATTTTTTTAAAGATAAGTCCATTCGGGTACAACAAGCAAATGACCATAAAACATACATTAGAAAACATCTAATAACGTCGACACGTGTAGGTACAACTTAGACTTTCTACACTGGTAAAGCCGCTTTATAGTACTCGAGGTACGGCATAATATAACAATAAAAATATATATTACATTAATACCGTCTTTGGATGGCGCGGCGAGGCGCGTTTGATATGGGTACGTACAACAGCGATGTCTATTGTATGTTATTATTAATATGTTATGTAACCAACCACGCAGGCTAGTCCGTTTCCTACCGGTACTGGGAACGATGAAAATTCCTTATGGATCGTCCGTCGGTTCCCGGAGAAAAATAAAATAACACATTTTTTTATGAAACGACCCTGGATGTGTGTTCGTTCGTCACAAAAGAGGCAGGAGAAGTGGCCAGACGGGATTCCTGTATAGAGGCGACCGTCTCTGTCTACTCCAGTATTATTGTATACGTTTCTTCGGTGTACAAATTACAGGTATACAATGTACATATGTACATGTATAGCGTGTATTCCTCTTGTGGTGTGTGTGTGTGTGTGCATAGCTGGTATGTACGGATAGGTGTCGGAATATTATCATATATTTTTTTTTTCATCTACAGGTGGGCCACCACCGTTCGGGTGTAATCGACTAATGGCGTACATAATATTAGTGTTATTATACCATACACATTGTGCAACGACTGTAGTAGAAATTATTGTATATTTTTCGCTTATAATATTATATTTTGCCCTCCGTTGCAACACGAAATAATAATATTATTATTATTACTATTGTAATGTACCATTGCGGCGGTACGTATGCTCGATTAACATTATCATTCAAGTCTGGCGCAAGTGACCCTTTTTTTTTTTTTAACCTATCCGCGTTTGGAATCGTCGTAATCACTCGTTGGATAAATAAAAAAATACTGTTTTGTGTATTTTACAATAGTGGTACATTGATTGCTGCACCGTGTGGCCGTGTAGGAGTTTGCAATGCCCGTGCCTCCCCTTTTGACGTTTTCGTTATACAGACACAGCTTACACTGTATACCAACACACACCGTGGGCTAGTACACATTAACAATTATTATCATAACATCAGGTATGAAATTCAACTTGTTTAACGGCCAACAATAATATTATCAGGGCCTAGAGTTATATACTTTTGAAAAAACGTTACCTAGTTTAGAAAAAAATTACACCGTCTTGGATTTGCTATGATCATATTAGGTAACAACGCATTTCTATTCTAATTAGTTCAAATTAAACCTGCCCGGTTAATAATATTATCGATAACCTATAGTGGCTGTTGGAAATAACTGGAAATGTTAGACATGTGATGTGGTGTGAGGTAATAATAATAACGCTGTAAACTACCGTATTTCAAACAAGTGTATAATATGTTGACATTTTTACCAGTGATCTTTTTATACCTTTTAATTTAAAGTCGGTTGGATTTTATTGTACAGCTTTTGCATTTTATTTATACTGTATATAACTTTGAAGTACATTTGCTAATAGGAAATACACTAGTTAAGGTGTTACGATGATATTGTCGATGGCGATTGATAGTGCTGTAATTTAAGATAATACATTTCGTAGCTTGTTTAATAAATGTTTTTTTTTTTTTGTTTTCTTACGGTAAAATGTTAATAATTCTAAAATATTATGTACAAAAAAAAGCACATCACGAATAGAGGCACGTATTTCTGATATTAAAATGTACAATGAATAAATTATTATTAACCACCTGTACGCGCGTACGATATGTGAATTGATTAATCTAAATGTATTGTTATTATTATTATTTACTCCTATTATTTTGTTTTTTTTTTTTATATACACATACTATATTGTTATTACCATTATCGTTCAACGGCTCATAATATTTATTATGTTATTATTATGGTGGCGAGTCCAACGTCCTTGGATAGGCCTCTATCGATCGATTGCCCCCTCGGGATACCGAAAAAAAAAAAATAAAAAAACCTCATCTGCTTATGTCTATAGAATAGCCCTTTTGTGTGCATGCGGCTACAGAGTTATGAAACCAAATTAGTTGTTTTGCATCAGTGGGCCAACCGCGTCCGTTGTGCGTTGATGACTTTTCAACACAATAATAATATCACTCGCGAAGATATTAATATTTGATAAAAAAAAATACATACATACAAAAAAATTATATTAAACACAACGCACAATGGACGCGGGGCCCTTCATTGTTGTTGGACGTGTCGATTTGTGACGAATAAACGTGAGACGCACTCTGAATAGAATCGCATTAAAACACAACGGCGGCGATTGAACTTTGTCGATCAATTATTATTAATACAGCTGTTATTATTTGTCGCCGTATTATGTTATATCAATAAGATATTATTCAAAAAAAAAAAAAAACCGAAAACAGTCTGACATTATTATCGTATCGTACGTCGTATGAAAGGCGTTCGGTTTGTATGTTTTATTAATTAAAAATAAAAACGTGTGTGTGTGTGTGTATAGAGAATAGCTGTTATTTTCCACCTCCACAGTAGTGGTGGTGTTTGTATTTGTCTCTTACCTTTGGGCATGCCACAGGGGCCGGCGGTCCTGCCCGTATCCAGGAAGTCCAGGTCATAAGACCGAGCCGGAGGGAACGTCAGGGCTACGTGACTCGCGGTCCTGCACACCAAGCAGCCGACCACGGCCAACACGAGTGGCCATGCGAGTGAGTTCATGTCGAACTTTCTCTAGAGCACTTAGGCTATGCTCGAGTCCATTTCGTTGGACCACCTGAAAAAACAATAATAAAGAAATTCGTAAAAAAAAAATGTCATTTTACATAATACCACATGTATACAGACACTAGACATATCTTAGAATAATAGCGATTTTGTAGTTTTTTTTTTGTAATATATATATTTTCCATCAAGACTTAGTTGTAACAGTTAGTTATAGCTGTAATAGTCGGCAGTTGCAATGTAAATATAAAAAAAATAACATAATAACACAGTTTAAGCCAAAATCAAAGTAGTTTGAAAAGAATATTCGTTACCACTCAAGGACATTAAGAATGTATAAAATTCCTGTTGATAAGATCAAATAATCGGCGTTGGCCACTTTCTTTGGTCGCGAGTTAGTCGTTTGTACGTTTTTGAGTCAAAAGACTTGGGCACTATCATACATTAAATTTTAACCGTATAAGGTTTACTGGAATAAAACGGTGTGAATAATAATTATTCGAAATTGGCAATCAAAATTGTTTTTCTAATATCGCTGACACAAATAACAGTTAGCCAGCTGCAGTATTATTGCATTGAACACTTCATGTGTTTCATATAGGTAATAGGCATAGCGGCAAGCTTCGACGGTGTTGGGAGGTCGTTGGTCACAAACCAAATGTCATTATTGTACATCTCTATGTACGTGCCCTTGTAAGTAAATTACAGATTTATCGACGTTTATCCGCTGGAAAAACACTACACGATTCCAAAACAACGCATTAGGCCGGCCCGGTTTTCTACCAGCATCCTTAACACGACTATCCTTGGACATTGTCGCCTTGACTTTTACCAAAGAAAAGTATCCGTTTATCCGTTAAAGTAAATAGGCCGAGCTAATTAATTTTGTTGGACCGGCGTTTGTCCATGTTCGTCATGAGTAGAGAGCGGATTTTCAAGTTTTTTATATTATTTTATATTTATTGGCACTATACATCTCAACGGGGGGTAAAGAATGTGGACAATTCATCGATTACGGAATACTTAGAAAAAAAAATACAAACTTTGCATATTGAAGCATTTTTTTGTTGATCAGATAATATTTTGTCCGCATAAATGTGCGATTAAATATATATATTTTTTTTAATATTTACCAATTAATTTTAAGATATGCTGTTTTAAAAGTTACTCACCTATGAATTAATTACCAAAGAAATAGTGAGCAATAGTACTAATAATTAATTCTTTGATTTAATATTATGTTGACATTAGTTTGTTGAATATATTAAAAATGTTTCGGTATTTAACGAATATTTTTTTTTCAATAATACAATTAAACATTTTATTAGTAGAAGCTTTTATCAGCGCATATGAGCATCGGTACTTTGAACTTTTTAAAAACTAAAAATCCACTCTTTTCACTTTATCTCTCTCTTCACAAATTAGATTTACCGGAAAAGTCGGATAAGTCTTGGTTTTTAATTTTTGCCCGGAGCTACAGAGGTATTGTTATTTTTTTATAAATTAATTGAGAAAACACCGATTTCGCCTTGAGTATTTTTTTTTTTTTTTAAACAGCTGTGGGGTGATGTGATATTTTATAAGTACACACACACACACAGTATAGTACTGGTGGCACAGCAGTCGGACAAAACAACTAAATAATCGCCTTCTTTTCAATTCAAACGGCCACGTTCGATAATTGAATTAACTGAAACGAATCTGTCGTGACAACATAAACATTGACAAATCTCAATTGGCCGGTCGTGTAGTCGTGGTCGCACCACTACAATAATAATATGATCAAATTTTGTATATTATTATTATTCAACAGCGTTGGGCTGTTACGAAAATAGAATATGGACCGGATGTCGACGATTTTAAACATATTCAATTCGTTAAAAAAAAAAAAAAAGCCGGATGTCATAATAAAGTGACTTTAATCGAGATTTATTGAAAAAATTATGTCGCACGCACACTTTTGTACTGGTCGCCGTTTTCGATTTGTCCAGTAGATGTACTATATTTGATGACACAGCCGAGTACCCAAGTATCACAACCTAAGTAGTACTACTTTAATGATCAACGTCTAAAGTCAACCCAAATTTTTGATTGAAATGTCTGAATTTTATTCAAATAAACACACACACATTAAGGATAACAATAGATTTGTCTGATTAGATTAGGATAGGTTAGAAAACAGACAGTTAATTTGGCTCCTTATTACTCTTTTTATTTCTAATTAACAATGTTAACGAAAACGTAGAGCCCGTATGATTTAGTCGCCATCGAATCAATTGTCATTTATCGCACTACGATTGTGATTGTTGACCTTGCAGACATACTTGACGGTTTAAACCAATTGCTCAAGGTGCAATTTGGGACACTCGAGTAGTACTCTACGGGTTTACGGACAAACGAGTGATGTGTAGCTTCGATGACTCAGGAGGTTTGTATCTGTGGCCCACGATGACTTTTTACACGCACTGTGCCAGTTTGTTCGTTTATACATACAGTCCGTCAGAAATCGTACGCCGAAGATACTAGTACTGTCGCGTCGAGGCCTAACACAAGTCGTTTGCTCGGATTTCGAAAATCGGACATGTACATTGTTACCTATACACACCGTTGAATAAACTCCGACAAAGTCAAAGGGTTGACAACCTTGCGGCGGTATCGACGGCCGGACGTGCTCGCCCAAACATGTAATTAAAAGACACGCTCGGTGTTCTTCTTTTCATCTCCCAAGATTTTTCAGCGCCTGAGCACCGACGTTGTGTGTATAGACATGTGCGTTAATAACACCACGGTTTCGCCGGTGCGCGATTTCCAAAATCTCGATGTTAATCAGTTCGGCCATGTCATCACTCCACCGAACACGAACACACTACTATACTATTATTATTGTTTATTATGCGACCGCCCGTTTTGCATAACATTCGCGTTGTACAGCTGCTGTTCTACACACAGAGACCCGTATAGATCAAATCTGCACAAGCGTCTTTGTGGAAGATAGAAAACGAAATACCGAGTGAAAACGAAGACACTCCCATTCGCAAAACAAGTCTGACGGCAAAGCGTCTCCTGGAAACCGTCTGTCTTCGACGTCTAAATAATAAGTTTCTCTTACTGTTTAAAAAAAAAAGAAGTTCGAACAAATTAATATACCAATATCGTCGGAACAATTAAATTCCGGTTTTAGCGATGAACAACAGCAACGGAACCGACAGTCATGGTTTTTACAAATGGAATTGGAGTCCATTAACCGACCTATCTGCATTCCTTTAGAAATATCCAATTTTTTTTTGTAATTAAACTATTTTTTTTTTTGTCAAGATATAGCGTGTCAAAATTAAAAACCGTGGTATGATACTAGATATGTCATGGCCCAGATATATAGATATAGCTTCGAAGAGTGGAAACTTTTTTCCTAATTTTACTTCTCTAGGTGTGGTTTTAGGGCTTAATGTCTGAAAATTAGACTGGTGGTAGATCTAGAATGAGGCTATAACATAGCTCTCGTAACAGCTTTTTAAACCGAAAAAAAACGAGAGAAAATTACATTGACGCCGTATTAAAATGTCCAGGTTGCTATGTGTAAATGAATCAACAGTTGACAGGTATCTAAAAAATGATTACACTATATTGTTGCTATTGTCTATTGGTATCATAGGCGACTAACCTAACCCAAACCTAACACAACCTAACAAAAAATTAAGTGCAATACAATAATTTCAAGCACATTTTTCTTTTACAGTAGTTTTTATCTATATCCAATACTTATACAATCTAAAGATTTCAAATATTGAAAAATAGAGTTTCATTATTATAGACAGACAATCAACAATCGAAGCGTTTACTTGAAAGTGATTTCATCATTTTCAGTTATAATAACTCCTCGAGACCAGTGACAACGTTGTCCCGGCCACACTTTTTTTTGTTATTAATTATATTATATTATCGTTAGAGATGTTTTGCAAAAATATTCTGCCGGCCATAAGTCATAACGTGGCGTACACGGAAGACGGTCCTGCGACTTGAAATCATACTAGTTAAGAAGACCCGTCCGTTACATTAATTCGCCCCGAAGCTATAGCATAATATGTAGGTACCCATACTATAAGTGCTATGGCGTAACACCCGGGCCGCGGTGACCCAATCGTTGGATTAAATTATATTATGTTTAGATAAAACCGTACCTATATGTATATATTGTATATTGTATGCAGAATATAAAAAAAACCGACACACATAGTGTAGCCGTACCTACAGCCGCCAAGATTGACCGCGCCGAGTCTAGCCCATGGGCGTGTGATGGCAGCCAGATGAGTATCAGCTATACTATGTATGAATATACCCAAGTGTGTGCTGAGGAATGTGGACTTGGGACCGCGTGTGTTGTCATCGGACGCCGACGACAGTGTTTTTCTAGGACACGACGGTTTAAAGTTTTCGCAATACATGTAGTTGTGTTTATACACAACTGGCCCGTATAGCATGTGGGATTCAATATTATGTATATCTAATATATTTTTTTTTTTATAATATAACGCGAAAGCTATACGAGGCCCGAGGCGTTTTATACGGTTCCTCCTCTTTCGGGCGCGCTAATAAGACATTTGTCGTTTTGTTTTTCCCCAACATCGCCGTCGTCAACATAATAGTGCATAATATTATAATATCAAAGTAGGCGCAAAGTAGTACACGATTCCCGCTGCGATAGGAACACAATAAAATAATAATAATAATAATATTTATAAATGCAAAGGAACCTATCCTTTTCCCGCATGGCCGCGGTGGATTAATAATATTATTATTGTCGCTGTTGTTGTAATACACAACGGTCCGGATTCCGGTTACAGTTAGGTACGTTTCTCGGCGTAGCACAATGTTATTTATGTATTATCTTATTGTACACGAGACCTAACCTATAGTAGCATACGACGTTACCGGACGTTTAAGTCACCGCGAGCCCGAGACGAAAAGTAATTGATCAACACACTCGCCAAAAACGAGACTTTAATCACTGAAATGTACCGGTTTGTATAGTAACACACAATAAACGTTCCAAGCTTTGAAAGTCGGTAGACCTTCTGGAAAAAAAATTAAAACGCTAAGAATTTGCTAAGACTTTCCAATTTAAACTAGTATCTCTGGAAAAAAAATTGCAATTATGTTAAGAGTAAAATATAAGAGTCTTACGTTTAAAGTACAAATTCCTCATCATATTATACACGTCTTATATCATGTTTATTACATATTTATTTATTTCGATTATGTCATTAACACGTTTAAGTCTCAGTGATGACTTTGTAAGCAACCTTAAAGTATTCGATAAACATTCTAGACTCATAAAAGCGTCGTTTACATTAGCACACCGAATGATATGTCTCCGATCCGATGTAACGTTAGTTACGTTAACAAATTACGGACCTAGAATGTAAAATGCGTTTTTTATTATATATTATATAACAGCCGGTTAACAGACAGGTTGCAAGAAGACCGTACTACGTTTTTTTTTATGATAGTATCATTGTACCAAGCTGTACCGGCTGGCCGTGTAATATTATACGCCGTCATGTACTAGTTAAAAATGAAAAATTAAACGTTAGTTATTTTTTTTCCCCCGACAATTAACGCAACAGTGTAAACGAAAAATAGATAAATTCCGGTATTAAATAGCGTTTCTAGAAAATTTAATAATTTTACACTAGTTATAGTGTTGTCTTTTTTTTTTGTCACTCTGTAGGATGTTTATATACAGGGTGATTCTTTTATCGTGGGCCACTCAACGTCTCACTGGGTTTAATTAATAATTGAATTTTTTTTTCTACTTCCTCTCCCGTCCCAACTTTTAAAATCTTATAACTACTTAAAAATAGTAGTTTAAAACAAGTTATCTACCAGTGAATTTTTTTAGTAAAATATAGTTCCATTTCCTGCCATTTGCGGTCATATCGACCAAGATCATCCACTAGAGCGGACTCTAGTGCACAATTTGCCACGCTATCCTAATGCTATGAGAAAAATTAATTTAAACAGCGTCATCAAATCCATAGAACCGATCGTCCTCTGTTAGTCGATAAATGCGTTTGTCTTTTCTCTCTCTCTCTCTCTGCGTGTGATAACTATGGCCTTTGATACATCTACTACTGTCGACCGACTGGTATGATTAGGTACGTTCAATTTGCAAACCTCAGACAACCGGTTATATGTCTCTCCGGCGATGGAACTGGATCGTCGTAGGCCGTGCAATATCGCCCCGGTCAACGGTCGCTGCTAGTGCCCGCTCATCGTGGCTGTCTTCACTTATTATTACATCCGCGACTTCCTGCGTTTACCGTTAAACGTGACCAACACAAGACGTATCGTCGATGTGTCATAAAGAATGTGCCACAGGAAAAAATCAAGAATCAATTGTCGAACACAACGACTTACCGCGCAAGTGCCGCAAACCGTTTGGAAAACTTGGAAAAAGAAACGGGTCACGCCGTTGGTTTTATAATAAACAAATTAGCTATTTTACTGTTAAAAATAACTATGCTAAAATCGCGTTCAAGGGTATGAAATACACAGCTATGCGGGTATGCCTATCATTCCTACGTGTTTTACACCTATCTCTTATTATAAATGTCTATTGACCGCTGTCGTTTCCAACAATAGAATGGCTAATCCGTATTTATTATATTATTAAAAAATCGACGGTCACACTCGCCGCCCATTGTTTCCGAACACGGCCGATTACGCGCTACGTTGCCGATCGTTCGATAAATTATAAGGGAAAAAATCATTGACATAATAACGTGCTTGATATAAAAATATACTAGCAAATTCCGCAAGTAAACCGAGCGACGATTTTAACACAATTTACTCAGTTCAATAAGCCACTGGGAGACTCAACCTAAAAATATGCACTACCTCCTGATAATAAATCATAAAAATTATAACACAAGTCGTAATGGGCAACAGTTAAAAACATATTTACCGAATAGTTTCGCCATAGACCGATTGCGTAAGAACCAGAAATGTTCAACAACGTTTGTTTTTCGCTTTTATTAAATTCCCAGTCGTGGGAAAACTTTCTTGCTTCCTAAACCATATGGTCATTTAGATATTTTCTACCACAACTTGGCACCACTGTTGGCAACTGTTTTAGACATTGCACAAATCGCGAACGCGTTATAACAAATATTACTTCAAATATATTATGCACATAATTATTATCGGCTATTATTGGGCAACATTTATTATCTTTTGACATGTAAGCGACCTGAACGCGAGCACACCTGCCTTCAATTAATATCGATGATAGTATGAATAATAATGTCCAGTCGCCGCACTGCCGCGGTGTATGATATTACAATTTTTTCATAAGATCTATATTATCTTCAAATCGGTGTAGTGCCATCCCGGACAAGGTTAACATATGGCAGCAATTAAACCGCCAGCCTTCGCCGAGTAATAGAAAAAAAAAAGGTAAAGCCAAATGTGATGACACCGACGCTAGTAGGACATTATTTACGGAATTCTCAGCGCGTTGTCGTTGTAATAATATTATTTGTTCAAAACGATATTAGAGAAAAGACAATATTAATTTGCGAACACGGTGGTAGGTGCAGCGTTTTCGGTTCAATTGAAAATAAACACTCGCGGGGTGGAGTTGGTTAATTTAATTTACACACAAGTCACGATTTTCTCAAAGTCCCAAAAAAAAAAAACTATACCCACATAAAAAACGTTCATTGAAGCAGAAATATGTTTGTTAAGCATATTATTATTATTATTATTATTATTATTATCCTTCAACGTCGGGTTTTGGCCGAGCTCGTGCATTTCCATTGGCGTTATGGATTAGTGGCGAAAGTAAATTTCATCAATCTCCCTCGATTTACAATATTATTAGGAAACACAATGCACCTACTAGTATATGAAAAATACCGCCCAATAATAATAATAATAAACAATCGTTATTGTTGATAACAGCTGTTCCATAAACGTTTTCGTCGAATAACCACACGCTTTGGCCCAAACCATTGTTATCATTGCTATTATGTCCGAATATAATATTAGCAACGGCCCACACATTTGGATTATTCACACAGAAGATCAGTTAGATATTCCGTTTCGATACCTTAAGCTCAATATATGTAAATATAGAACTGACGACACCCGAGAAAGATAATTAATACAAGCCCCTTAATATACAGAGACCATCTCAAAGACATGCTCGATACATACAAATGTAGTACTATCAATAGTTAAAAAAAAAAACAATCTGGTACTAAAATATGAATCACCGGCAGAAATTTCAATGTACACAGCAGAAGCACTGTCAATTAGTAATCCAAAAACAATAGAAAATATGTTACTAAAATTGTAACTCAAACCGGTGAGAATATAAAGTGAGAACTATGTTTTAGGGCTATCTGGAATTACCCTTGATTAGATTAGATTCGGGTAAGATTTTGATGAAATAGGTAAGGTCGGGATATGAGGAAGGAGGGGAGGGAAATACCATAGAAACATCTGTGACAAACAGACCTACATTTTAGGGGATGCTAAAATTATGTGTACCTGACTAAACATAATTGTTATCTCCAAACCATTGGATATAAAAAAATATAACCGAGAACAAAAATGTTCTAAAATAAAAAAACTGAACAGAGTATGTGTATTTAAAGTATTATTGAAATTTTATGCGTACAAATCAGTAATTAGGGTTTGAATTTTTGAGGGTGCTAATTGTGAGTCTGGATTTTCGGTTGGATGTGTTCAACAGCACTGTCACTTGCTCGCCGAGGATTTCTTCATTAGGGCGATCCCAAGTGTGAACAAAAATGATTTCCTGTGATTTGTTATACTAATGTGAATCTCTCTACACTATCATTGTTGGCATGCCGTCGTGTAGTCGAATCAGGATTGCCGTCACAGGAATTCCAGTAGAATAGCAACAAAAGCAGTGTACTAAATCGGAAATCACTGGCTCTCGGTTATATGGTCCGTGAGTTCTTGTAGAGTTGTCTGCGCGGATCTTCGTCACGACCTTACCGGGAGCATAATAGTAGTACACTATATAATATATTCTATATATATATATATATATATATATATATGTATAGTCTACCCCATAATACGGTTAAAACAACCGCGTAATTATTAATGGCAAAACCGCTGTATTATGGAAGACCGACTCAATTCGTTTCTGTACACGGCAGGTTAGGTATATTGGCAACGTACGTTATTTTACAATATTTTTTTTTTTTGTCGTCTTAACTCTTGTAAGTAACGTCGTCGAGGTTTTCCTTAAGGCAACGGCCACGGAACGTGCGGAATTCGTACACGTTCGTGGGACGCAGCACTACACACGTGACTGTAACAGTGTCTCAACCCGAACGCAAAAAAAAGACAATCATTATTATTATTATTATTACCTTATAAAGGTGCATTATTCGTACACGGACGAAAACAGTTATTTTTCTCTTGAAAAAAATACATGTCGACACTATATTGGACATGGTCTCAACGAGGGGAGGAGGGCAACAAAAAAAAAAAATGACTGACAGAAACAATTTAACAGTTTATTGTGTGGCTACCGAACATTGTTTTTTATTATTTTTTTTTTTTCCGGTCTTCGTATTTTACTATTATGCGATTGGCCACTCGCGTTTACACGGGTGTTACTCGACGATTTAATTGTATTTCCAGTGCGCGGGTAAAATAAAACCGTCCGCGAGGGGTCGATTACACGTGGCCGTCCGTCTTTGGGTTTTGGCCGGGATTCTTTAAGAATGCCTCAAGTTTATGTGAAAAATACTTTATCAATGGCGTTCCGCTCGTGTATCTGCTCGTGGAATACCGGTCGATATAGAAAGTCTATGGGAACGTTATTACCGCGTTTATAGAAAACCAGATTTTGATTCCAAAGCGATTTACATAAACGAAATTACAAACGACCGACACACGTTCTTCGATTTTACACACACACACACACATTTAATTACAACAAGCCGACTTTGGCATAATATTCAGGTAAAATCTATTCGATCAACTATCAATTGGGTTCAATGTTTTTTTTTTTTTTTATTCGTGATTCGTCCAAGCTTTTTCTACTGCTATTCATGTCAAACACTGTAAACGTCCGAACGCCGCGTACCTTACTTAATTATAACAATGTTAAACTCCTGCAAAGGTACACCACGATTATACGAATATCGTTCGAGCCCATTAGACAGAATTTACCTGTTCACGCTCTCTATTGTTGTATTTCCTGTTCTAAAGCCATGAAAAAAAAAAACACATTTACACGCAAATCATCCTATCAATTACAATTGATAATTAATAAACAAAACGGAGAGATTTTATCAATTATTAGAGATGACAACAGTGCAAACGATTACAAGAAAATCATTTTCAATTAAATAACCTAAGTACAAACAGTATTGTCCCAGCTAAATTTTAAGGTAAACGACAAAGCAGTTTATTTTGATTTTTAATTTCGATGAAGTGCAAAGAATAGACGATTCGTTTTACATTGGTTTTCGAAGCTAAGGTATCAAAAATAAAGGTCTATAAAAAGACAAAACTCAAAAATTAATTAATTAATTAAAGACACATTTAATAGAGCCAGCATAATCAAACGTAGTAAAACATAACCCAATCATTATTGGTATGCATTTGAATAAACAACAACTGTTTGAATAACATAGATAGACAAATGAATAGTCAACAAACCACCCTTTATTATTATTATTTTTTAAATACCCTAAACCGTTATTTTAACGTTGAAAAGCACTATTAATGGTGATATTTTTATAATAAGCTGAATTCTAGGTGTAATATAATTTTGTACATTTTAGTAATTTATCAAAACTATAAGTACATAACACTGAAATGTATACTATCTTCAAAGTGCCTCAACTGGATCGTGGTAATTTTTTTTTTCTTATCTAATATTTGTGAAATTCAATAGCTGCCATTGATTGTAACAACATTATAGCCGATCACGAATGTGTTGTATTGTCTGTTGTATTCTAGGAGACTTTAACAAACAGTGTGTTTGCTAACTAATTAAATCGAAACCATCTGCAACTCCAACACGAGCGTTTTGATTTTTTTTCAGGGTGAGTCGTGTGTTTTGTTCCATGAAATGCCATGCACATTTCCTGGTCTTCGGTACAATAGGGGTTTGACAGAGTGGTTAAGTTACAATTAATAGGAAGCCAACCGATTGTGTGCCAATTCGTCGGCGACTTGGAAACATTGTAACGGCTAAAAATGTCCAGGGCGTTTTCGAGAAGCGACGACTTTGATTAAAACACACTGGCACACACCTGGCCTGGCTAATGTATGTAAACACTCACCTGTATTGTGCAATGGCGAACTGGTATCGAATATGATACCGAAGACGTTTACGGGATAACGGAAAATCCACCGGTTGTACGATAAATCCCCGGGTCCACACTCGGAAATCACACTCGCGTCGACACTGATAAATTAAAAAAAACAATATTTTTCTATTCTTTTCAAACAACGTCGTCGTTATCACTCGCGGGTACCGTATAAGGTCGGGTTTGTTTTCTAACACGGGCACGCGGGTATACGGTCGAGACCAGACTGCCGTGCTTTTTCCCTATACCGGCGGCGGCCGTGGCGGTGGCGTACAATGTTATTGTTGTATCCTTTTACTTGTCGTTCCCTACTCGAAAAATATAATATAATATTAAAAAAAAAAAATACATTACCACTGCAGTGCACCGTCGACGGCGGTTTCTGTCAAGACGGTAGCCAGTGCGCATGCGTCCCACCGAGGTACGTTCACTCAGGGGCCAGAAACCGCGCCGCACCGCGATGTCTTCGAGGCGGCCGCCAGCCACCTTCGAACGTCCTCCCACCCCTCCCTCCGCTTCGGAACGACAACAGTCATCGATGACGTCTCATCCATAGGCGCAAATACGGGGGGGGGGGGGCAAGGGTGGGCTTAGCTAAAAAAATTGGGTTATGCATACGATTTTGAAATACAAAACTATATAATTACTTTTATATA
Source organism: Adelges cooleyi (assembly GCF_023614345.1). Lineage (NCBI taxonomy): Eukaryota > Metazoa > Arthropoda > Insecta > Hemiptera > Adelgidae > Adelges > Adelges cooleyi. The sequence goes on along the minus strand of NW_026096053.1, from coordinate 14,015,386 downwards.
TTATATTTAAAAAAAAATTCCAGCCCCCCCCCCCCAAGTTAAAAATTGAAATTGCGCCTATGTGTTGTAGGTGACTACGATAAAATCAAACGTGTTATTTGCAGTGTATTTTTTCGGTCTTATTGTAAGTAAATATAGATTTTAGACAAAATTTTAACTATTTCTACGTATGATCATTTCTTTTCGACATTTTTATACCTACCACAAAATCTATACATTTTTTCGTACATTTTCGCATAGAATAATTTATAATATTAGGCGGTCGATTATAGAAGTATTATTTCAGTGTTCTCAAATAGTAACTGATAGGCCTACCGATCTTAATAAAATTCACACAGTGTTTTAATTATATCTTAGGACTAAGTAAAATATTGTCGCTTTTTAGCTAAAATAACATTTTAGTTTTTAATAATAATTTTGCCGTTTGGTCGTCAAGGCAATTTTTGTCTTGGACCTAGTAAACAACACGATATTCTTCGCATTTTGATCTTGACAGCCCGGATGAACACTCTGAATTATTCTAACCAACCCCTGTTAACATCAAAAAGCTCATTTCGATAATTACATCAAACTTATACTTACTTATTCTTGTTATTTACACTTTTTTTGCATAATTATTTTCAGTTTTTCTACATTCTATTTATTATTTTTGTTTAACTTTTCACACGTTTTTATTTTGTTTTAATTGTTTTTTGTTTATTTCATTGTTTTTTTTATATATATATTTATTAATTTTTTTGACATTTTTCATACGGCATTTCCCAATCACAGGTAAGTTCTTATATATAAGACGATGTTATAAACTAAAGATAAAATACTATTCTCAATTAATACAATAGTGTCTACATACTTTTTTTTCACATCTCGTTACGTTTACTAGGTAATTGTTTTAAATTATGATACACATAATATATTATATGATTGGTTGTGTTCGTACGAAGGGTTGGTTTTATAGGATGTACTTATTTAATAAAACTCTAACAGTGGTCATAGAACCTTAAGGGTTTCATTAATATTTATTACTGAAGGAATTTTGAAAAAGAAATGCTGATAATTTTAACTTACCAAAACCAATTTAATAAACTAAATGACTAGTAATTTTAACTTCTAAGAATTGTACATTTTTTATTAAAAGATAAAATATGTTTTCCAATATGTTTATATAGTATTCTTAGAGTTGTCTCAAATCAAAGTCACGCGACATGCGTTCGGAGCTTATTTTTTAAACACAGTATTATCATAGGACTAAGTTAGAAAATATTGTCACTTTTTAGCCAAAATGGCACCGTTAGAAAGGGACCCTCCGAAATGCTTATTTGACCACACAAAAGACATAAATGAAGACTTTTGGACCTACGACGAAGAAGAGCTATTTCCAGAACGATTCACATACAAGTACTAACGCTTGACAAAATAGTAGCTGACTAGTCGAGTTTAACAACAGCTAGTGTTAATAATACAATTGTTTTTTATGTACAGTTCTTTTTAGCGACATAGACACGGACGAAGAGATTGACATAGACACAGGCCAAGAGATTGACACAGACACAGACGACGACTTAAATAACATTATACCTGAAATAGTATTGGAAGTTTATTTTAATGATAAACAAACATATATATTTTTTTGTAAATTTAAATTCGTTTATTAGTACACTAAAAAATTGCTTACCTGCTTTGTCTCACTAAATATTATTACATTTTAATAATACTATAATATTAGTCAATTAGATTACTAAAGACACACATAACTTCTGAATTTAAAGAGAGGAAAGTAGAATCAACCAGACAATGAACTTATGTCCAACAACTTGGAAACGATGGTACCAGCGCAAGCCGAATAGGTGACAATTAATGTCACCCACTGTCGTTACCAACAATGATTTTATTTTATTTTTCATTATTTTCAAACTTTTCATATTAGTTTATATTATATTGTACATGAGGTACCACTTTGATTTGTATATTTTGTTGAATGTCAACTGCATATGTTTTTATAAAATATAATTATTTTTTAAATGATAAACTTATCACTTTATTGGCTATGGACCATAGCCTTAATTGTTTATAAATGTAGGTTTTCTTTTAAAACTTGAGTAAATGACAATATAATTGATAATTTTATTTACATTTTTGGAAAATTAAGATCTATGTGCTGAAACAAAATCTATGGTAGTATGACAGATGTTGATGGCACCTTCCAACTTTTGGGGAAAAAAAAACATTTTAAGTTTTCTATTTATTTAAAATTCTAAATCTTAGCATCCATTGCTTGATAACGAAAGCACCCACACAAGTCATATTTTGTCAATTTGATAACATCAATTTAAAAAGATATCACTATAATTACACTAAAAAATGATGAAATCCAATTAAAGAAACGTAAAATCCACATAATGGCGTTGTCCAATGTCCGTCTATATTAAACCCGTGTTTTGTGACTGAAAGCTTACAAAATAATAGCAGATAATTGGAAATTATATTAAATAACCACTACAAAAGTATACACATACGACATACTCCTTAAAAAAAATCTTAAGATAAATCTAAGAAAATATGGCGTATGAAGAGTCGCAAATCTAACTATAAAAAGGCAACCCCGAGCACTAACAATCTAAGATTTTTTTTAAGCTTCAATGCGTTAAGTTTATCAAACAAACAAAAGTAAGTAAAATTTAAAAACAGCTTGCTAACCAATATATTGTTTGGTGACATAGTTATTTATAACAATTACACGGTTTTTATTGTTGTACTCTCATCGATGATTTTCAACGGTACAATCACAGAGCAACCAGAAGGGAAACCCATCGCGACATAGATAAGAGGATACTTTAATGAAAAACCATACAAAATCAAATAACATCAAAGATAAAATGGGAAAATTACACTTTTACTTAGTAGTAATTTTCTAGGTTGCTATGGCGTGTGCCGTGACTTGGCAGTGACTGCCAAGTATTGGAAATATTTTCATTATAGTATTGTTAATTACCATGTATGGGTAACAACGACAATACATTACTATAAACAACCCTAATCGTATCTACCCTCATGCGAAAAATACTTTTTTAGCACGTTATGTCATTACAATATGGCTTTATCGGTATTTGTAATTCTGCCATTACGGATTCACATGGAAGCGTTTATTTGAAAGTGATTTATCACTTCCTGTTTTAATAACTAATATAATATACCTGTGACTTTGGCCTAGGCCTAGGCCAGGACTAATAACTGTTCCATTCTGGTTATTCTGTGGCAGAAACATGTTTACACAAAACAGATAATAGTACCTTTCTAAGTGATTTTAGACAGATAAAACACGTCTAATAAAAATGATAGAAGACAAGATTTCCGAGAGAACTTTGTGTGTGTTTTCCAAAATGTCGATTAGAAAAATAGTCACTTTAATATGACGTACAAATTATTGCAATGGAACGAGATTAAAAAACACAGATTGAAAAAAAACGTGGGATATTTAAAGTCCTTAAACATACATACTTGGATGGAATTTCAATTTATCTATCGGGAAAAACTAAAAAAGTGGATTATTATCATTAGTAATTTTCTTAAATTTTTACCTAACCTTCAAAATCTAAAAAAAAATACCAACATACATTTCAACTCGAGGGGATGGAAAGCAGCCCGTTTTTTTTTTTACATTTTAAACCAAAAATCCGAACAAAATGTTGATTGTATTGTAGTCGGATTTCAATTATGTAAAGAAATACTGAGAGTTTTTTGGCTGGTTTTAGTTTTCATCAACCTATTCGTTTCGGTATGCCTTTGCACAAATATATAGCATTTCCCCTTATGATTATCCTATGTCTTCGGTTTTCCAATTTCCAGTAGCCCATAAAATGTATACTTATGTTCGCATTGTCCAGACACAATGAAATGTTTTGAGATAATGACAGACAAGGTCCGCTATCTACCTATTCCAACGCGGTGACAGTATATTATCGATGGGGATCAACATATTTTAATTTAATGGCAAATAAAAGTGCTACCGTTGTAAATACCGAACGAATATTGATCATCGATTCTGGATGTTTAGATTCTTGTTTGAAAAAAAAAAACCTGATCCATACTTGTTCTTTTACGTACAAGCGACGAAGGTAAAAATGTTCTAAGCAAAATCAGTGTCCATTACATGCGCACCCTGTATACCGCAGCGGGGACAGCCACCCAAAAAATGGGAATTTTTCCCCCGCTTTTTGGCGCGAAAAGTGAATCGACGAAGGTTTTTCAATTTTTTTCCAAGACGTTTTTATCATAATATAAAATCCGTGAAGACCGTTGACCACGGCCAGCGTTGTACCCACTACGTCTTGGACACGGTTTGTTATTTAAAAAAAAAAAACGTTAATCGTAACAAAAAAAATCGGTTTCCAAAGACACGTACAGGCTATTATAATAGTATACAGTATATGACAATTATTATACCATCATGCACACAACACACACGTCGTCTGCCTCGGATCGTCTGGTGCGATGCGCACCCAACGGGCTTCTTCGGCAGAGATGCGCGGGCCAAGACGGCGGTGGTCGGATGACGGCAAGAGCAACGTCCTTCGGCCTTCGGTTTAGGCATCGATCGCGCGGTGTTCGGAATGCGCGCAGCCGCCGTATATAATATGATATACCTCGATAATGGCAGTGCACCTATACGCAGCTACTCACGTCTCATCTTGGGTATACTTACATAATAACAACAACAACAACCAAAACTATAGATTATAATATACGTATACATGTCAGAGCGAACCAAAGAAATTTCGTTTTTTTCCGTTTTGGTTTCGACGCGGCGAGTAAGTAGTAGCTGGCGAGGTATTGTTTTTGAGATGATGAGTTTTTTTTATTTTTTTTTTTTTGTTTTGTGTTCAAGCCAACGATTTTTTTCAAACCGTCGAACCGATTTCTGCCCTAAGGCTACTTATTATTAGACGAGACAATTTAAAAAAAAAAGTCCCAACCCTTCGCCGTCGAATAAAAAAATCCAGGCGAACACCTGCAAAAAAAAAATAACTTAATACTCTTCAGACAAACGTTGACAAAATGAAGAAGAAAAAAGTCATAAGCCCTTTCGCCCTAGAAGGAGTGGACACTTTACCTTAATACTTGTAGTTTTAGGTGTACAAATCTTATAAACCAAACTGAAGGTTGATATTGATAGAGGCTACAACATACATGAATGAATAAAATAGTAAAACAGGTATCCGAAAAATATTCGTCCATTACAATGTTGTTGATCTGCCTATTGGTAACAGTGGCAACTAACCTAACCTAATAGAAAGTGAAGTGCAATACAATTCAAACACACTTTAGCCTTTACAATGGCAACTACCGATATTTAATACATATAAAAATATAAATTTTATAGGATAGTTTTATAGAGTAACTTTTAAAAATCAAACGGCTGTATAATATATTATTAATTTGCTTATTCGAATCACAGAAGTTGAATATAAGACGTTAAGTTGATAAATACTAGCGCCTTAGGTCTAGATTGCATTATATCGCTTAACTTAATACGTAATGGATTAATCAGTCATCTGACAATCCGTGTGAAACATTTTTCGTATGCATGTTAGTATAATTGATTGAGTTAAGTGGTAATTAATTATAAAAAAAAAAACAAAATTCGCGAAAGTATTAATCGACATGCTATCTATCGTGTATGAGATGATAGAAATCTATTACATTTTTACTTTCTTGTCTGTAGGTACACTATAGCGATGGTCATTAATTAATAAATAAAATTATAGATGTTCAACACATAATAATTAAATGATCAATAATTGTATTTGAACAGATTGTACGATTTCGAATACTATATAACGAAACGATTGTGAAATCTAATACTAACTCTAACCTAATACTTTCCAATACTAATTAAATGGAATATTTTTATTTTTTAACTTCTGGGTGGTGTTGGACAGATGATGGTAACCAGTTAAAGGGTTGACTAAAGGCCAAAAGTCAAATAAGTTCATCCCTTATGCATAATATAATATAACACACAAAAAAAAAATGATTTATAAGCAAATCTGAACAAATTTTTTTATGTAAACAACAAATAAATTATAATAGCGAGTGGTTTAAAATATATTTTCATTTGGTGATACATTATTTTAGTTGTACTTTTACGTGTCTGTTATTTATTAATTAACTAACTTTAAGTCTAAAAATTAGACCAAACGTGCATCAATAAAATAATAACTTATACAGTTTTTTTTTTTTAGATTTTAACTCTATTGTTTTTTATTTTTTTTTAAGAAACCAAGTAAAATAATTAATAACTCAATATCGCATATTACAACACATTTTCGTCATAATAAAATCATTTTTATCGAAAATGATTTTATCACTTTGAGTCATAATACTAACAACGATGTAAACATTGTGAAGTAGTAATAAAAAAAAAAGCTAATGATAAAAATAAAACGATACCGACCATTGTTTATTATAATGAAACGTTACAACAATAACAACCATAAAGGATAAATGTATACACACTGACTCAATACTTTTGATCAGACCATTTTTGTAACTTTAGATAGCTAACAAGTTTTGAATGAACACGCTGAAATAAAAATATCGTTTTCCATAATATCAATACAAAATCTGTGTTGCCCGAATGAAAAGTTACATTGAGAAATTACCAGAAAACAATTAATTCCTTGTTTTTTTTTTTTTTAGTAGCCAAAAAACAACCAGAGAAGTCGTTGCAGAAAAGAATGTTTGAATCCATACAATAATAATAGACCAGAAAAATAATGGTAAACGCTACCTAACCTATGATAGATTAAAATACACCGAGTTAACGACCGTCGTTATAAATTACTTTGATAACGATAAAAAAAAAATGCGAATAACTTAACTCAACATTGCAGTAGAAATGATTTCATATACCTAGGACGTGCCACAGTTTTTCATCGAATAAAAAAACTCATATTGTAATGTTATTAATAACGAAACAGATATAATCACATCCATTACAGTGTATGTTTTGTACCTACTCGACTGTATTTTTCATCAAAAATCTAAATAATAATTCATTTAGATAATTTCATAAATTTAGTGTAAACATAGAATAACATTTCATTAATAACAGTATGTTCACATCAAGCGGTCGTTCAGTAGTTTACTTGTACACTATATTTTTAAATACTTTTCCACCATATTTACACACTTCTGTAGTATTGAGTTTTGTGTAGCGTTTATCAATAAATGATAAACTATGGGATTTTATATTTTTATTTTTAAAAAATATACTTAAATGTAGTTTATGAAATATAATAATTAAACTAACCGCTTGTTATAATTGGATGTGTGTTGTAAGTGGAGAATTTCATTAAACAGATTACAATAATAATATTATGTTTATTATGGTATTGAAAATACACAATTCTATGGTTTTTTTTTTCTTCGCAACGGGGTCATCAGTTTTTGTGTACTACAATTTGGTAACGTAAACTAAAAAACTGACTGTATTAAAATTCTCCAAATTGTATTATTTCGTCATCGCGATATTGCCTTAACGGATAATTTACTCAATCGGAGGTTTTGTTGTGAAATGAGCTTATAATATTAAAAACAATAATCTAGTAAATCTGTCCAAGTATACTTGATAAAAAAAAAAAATTAATGTTCGCCGTGCCTACCGCACGATCTTAATCACAATCTTCTTTTTTTTCTCAGACGTTAATGCGCTCAGACTTGATATTGATTCATTACACACAGTTGGTCGGAATGAAAAATTATACCCACTGTTATTTTCGGCTTTCTAGTTGTCAGACCGATTTATTTATACCTATAGCTATGTGTTCGAACAGTGCAAGGCATATACGAATTCCTCCCCAGTTGAGTACGGACAGGGTCTCACAGTCAAGACACCACACATTTTTATGCCATACTTGTAATGAAAATAAAATAGGATGAACATCAACAGTTTCCATCGACCAGATTCTCTAGTGCAGGGAGAAAGCCAACCGAATTCACTGTCATTTGTATGCGCTAAGAAACTCGAGAAGAAAGAGCCTTTATGCGCTGAAAAAAACCTAAAAATATGCGCTTAACATTTTTTTTAAAAATAATATATACAAAATTATGTGTATTTAAATGCAATAAAGTATGCAATTTAAACGATTTTTCTTCGCATTGTCCTTTTTTTAAAATACTATAATTCATAATGTATTTTGGCTCCATATTGTTTTTTTTTTTTTACACAATTGTACGTGATAAAGAAACACTACCCCGAAACGAATAAAATAAAATATTATTTTTTGCATGCATTTTCGGGGGTAAATAATTACCTTTACCTTTTAATTTAACATTTCAAATGTATACTCAAAAAAACATCCTATTCGCCTGAAATGGAAGTTTTATTACTTAGACCTGTGACTTTTCCGACAACGACAAGATCCATTGAGATATTATATCATTAAAATGTAACGCAGAACCTTATGGATTCTGTTATTGTTGTAATAATAAGTGCTTGGGTGGCCGTTAAAAAAAAAAGTCATTGGCTTGAAAGAAAGTGGTCAAGAACCGACTTGACCCTCCGGTTGTATTTTATATTTTACCATCGTCAATAATCGATAGTCACGTCGATAGTATTAAGTGAAATGGCATAAGTAAAATAGAGAATTTCGTTTTTTTTTTCTTTTCCTATATCAAAGAAAAAAAAAATCATAATTTCTCTAAGTAGTTTAACCGAGGTGATTATAAAATATGCGGTGGCAGCGTTCATAACTATACGATGATGATAATAATAATATGTAATTATAATAACATTTGATACTTTCATCGCGTTTGTACGTATAATATAATAATATGATAATAAAAAAAAAAAAATGATTATAAAAAATACCTACAAAACGTCCGCCTCGTGAGGTGTCAAATAGTTTGTTGTTTTTTTTTTTTTTTTTGGTAGGTAGTTAATTTTTTGACAAACGTTATGCGATTGAACATTTTTCGAATAATATAATATACATTGCGCTATACGCGGTTACATAAATTTACCCAACCGATATGAATTATTATTTTTTTTTATTTTTTCCCCATTGTAATAACCTCGTATAACGTGCGCTTGATTTATGCACGCTGGCAAATCGTTGAAAGGAAAACCGTCGATTTTCCACGTTGACGTATCTCTGACCGTCTCCATAACAGTACCTATATATATATAGCTATAGGACATCATATAGTATAGCTAAGGTCCTCGACCGCTTTCTTCCTTTGCGACACACACACACACACACAAGAAGAACAATATCAATGTTAAAGTTGTTCACATGGTTCTAATTAGAGGAGAATTTTTACCGTATGACGTCCGCCGGAACGACACATAAAAAAAAAGTGTCGGCCTGCCTTGTCAAATGACAAGCAACTGAAAAAGATAATTTAGATAATAAATCTGGACAGTAAATATGGCCATTCGCCGATTTGTACACATAAAACAGATATCCTGATTTACTACCCACGTGACTCGTAAGGTGTCAAGTTTCAAACATGAAAAACAAAGGTTCGTACGATGAGTGAGGCAGACGTTGAATATTACATTTAAAGCTTACAAGTCTCAAGAAGCCATTTTCAATGGCCTCGAGAGAGACTGAATTAGACCGGAAGCATAAGGAGACCACAAGTTGTTGAATTACAATCTAAAACTGACCGAACAAAGGCGCAGTAAAGTGATTTAAGCGCTAATGGATTATCAAAGTCGTGAAAAAAAAATTGTTTATTAAACCCCATGAGATATTGATGGACCCCGTGGTAAAAAAAAACCACCCTGTTTATACCAAACTGGATAAAATATAATTGACAATATTTAAATAAGTGAACAAAAAAATACAATTCAATACATTGTGTGGTGCAGACTGCTTTTGCAAAAATTACTAAACGACTTAATATTTCAACATGTAGTTATTTAAATGTTTGTAATGATTAACGAATGGGTGACTAATGTATGGCTTATGATGGGAAACGATTCAGATTAAAAGGTTGGAGCTATGAAAAATTCAATTAAATCGCCGATAAGTTTCGACGTTTAATTTGATTAGAAAGCTTTTCTGAGTGGTTTGATGGGATGAACAAATTAGAAATATATTATTCAACAGCAAATTGTAATTAACTGTGAAACAGTAATTTATTTACTGTGTTTAATTGTTGATTGAAAATTGCCAAGGAATAAATTACAAATTACTCGGCGGTTAGATCACAATAGTTGGTGATTGTTGATATTATATAAATAATAATCACATTAATAGCCAAACATTTTAATGAGTAATTCAGTCAGGAGCAACCAGAGGGTGGAAATAGTGGGTATTTTTTTAAAAAAAAATTTTAATGTTTTTAGTTTGACATATTTTAACACTAAGTTTTATTACAGACTAATAAGTTTTTATAGTTATTTTATAGACTTATCCGAAAGTAATTTTTCACCGACCGCAACTCGTGTGAAAATAAAAATTAATAGTCGATTAGCACTTAATTATTTTGCACTCTGTTGGTGAAAACAACAAAATGATATCATCACATCGAATCGAAACATTTTTAAGATTAAATGTTTTAAAAAAAAAAAAAGAGAAGCGTTTAACCCACCCGTGGTTTTATTTCACTTAAAAAATCGACGGGGAGTGATAAATGATGGAAATGCATGTTATAATATATACATGGGTACACGTTTTAATCTGATTTTCTATAATTGAATTCACAATTGTACAATTAAACACATGCGTACCGTACCGAGAATGTTATTATATGTTCAAAGCCAGAAACAAATAGGCAACGGTAGGTAATATTTTCTCAAGTGGAATAGAACGGGTACAATGACTCGGCGAGATGGAAGGTGTGGATTGTTACAATATTTTTTTTTTTGAAATAAAGATAGGTATTGTATATTTGTTTTATTCACATAAAACCAACCCCTAATTATCGCACAAACAAATACACAGCTATTGTATTTGTTAACCTGGAAATTTTTGTTGAAATAAAAAAATCAAACCAACCGAATGCACAAACTTGTCATCTGCTATTTAAGCATAACAACCTATAACTATATATTCTGCCACAGATAAACAGAATATATATATATATATATATGTTGTATAATCATCTCTGGCTTGGGCCTAGACCCATTGAATAACGCATGGCCACGGTCCGGTCTGATGGAGCCCGCCTGCCCCTGAAAATAATAATACCCAACATTCATTGATGCAACGATATTGCCTACCTCGAACGCCGTCATTGACAATATAGTAGTAATTATCGGCTGCTAAATGTACGATTGTCGCTGTGACAACCGTTTCTTTCGAAAAAACAATCTACTCGAAGAGCGATTTCTAAAAAATTACAACGATACAAACTTTATTAATTTTTTTAATTAAACACAAAATTAACAGAAATTTAACAAAAGAATGTCGGTGGCCGAGATGAGACACAAGATGCACATGCAAGAAGTGGAGAACAAGATCAAACTGATGCGAATGAATTGGTTCGTAAACAACTATGAAAAGGTGTTCAAAAATCCGGAAAAACCCACGTCGGCGGTACCGACCAAGACGGCGGACTTGTACGAAGAAGTGTTGGAAATGCGACGGACCAGCAAAGAAATATACCGAAAACTGGCCTCGTGCCAAAAGGAAATGGAGGGAAAATTGAAAACGGCCAAGAACAACCTGAACGTGGCCCAAGTAGCAAACCTGCCAGTCATGTATCCGGTTCCGCCGGAAGTCAGAGCGGAACTGTACAACGGTAACATGTTTTACACGTTGTACTTGAAAATCGTATTATTATTATTACGCGATAACTCGAATAACGAAACCGTAGAATAGTCCAAGTATACCTATGAACTCTAGGCATAAGCAGCAACGGCGAAGGGCGGTACCGTTATTTGAAGATCAGAGATCAGCTTTTGCCAGAAGAAAAGTACAGGCTGTGTCCGACCGGCAACTACAAGTACGGATGGGAAACGAAAAAACAAAACAAACTCATGGGCCCCGAGCACGGCAGGAAACAAGTGATCAACACCACATTTTATCGGGCCAACGGCATTACGCTGTACGAACAACATCCCACGCAGAGGCCGCCGAATCCTCCTGGTCATTTGGTTTACGTGCCTTTGTAAACATAACAAATAGGTAAAACAATTAAAAAACAAAATTAAAAAAAAAAAAAAACATTAAATAATACGCATATAGTTTGTATTGGTAAGATAATATATAGTTTGATAGTTAATTACGATATAAACATAATGGTTTTTTGAAAAATCATTCAAAAACTTAAAATATATAACATAATTTTTTTTTTTTAATTTTGCATTATTATTTCGACTAACATCTTGTTCAAAAACAAACATAGCTATAGTTTATTTTTATTTTTTTTGTTCACGCGTTATTTTTAAATATGTATTCAAAACGATAATAAAATTATGGAAAAAAAAAATACCGATAACAAAAAATAAATATAAAATTAAAATACAAACACATCAGTTAATGAAGATTGAAGACACGTAATAGTAATAATAATAGACAGATTTATGTTTTTTCGGTAATCAATTATACATACTCGAGCTATAATATTATATAACTATGGAATAATTATTTACAAACAAAAGTTTAAATAATATATTTATGGTTAAAAAAAAAGAAAAACAAATTACTAAAATATTTCCATCAATTCACAAAAATGAAAAGGAGAACATAAGATTATTTTTTTGTTTTAACAAAAAAGTATAATAACTACGGATAAAAATAAAATGTTCTAGAACAAATTTACATACATTTTGTTATTACAGTAGCATAATTATTTTTGCATCGCTACGACAAAATGGCATTGATCGATAAGTTATAAAACATCGTATAAATACAAACTGGTTCCATCACTTCGTCTTTTTTCATTTTTAATTATAACTGAAGCATTTAAGTTCAATCTAATCGACAATTTATAAGAATTTGTTTTGGAGAATATAAGACGTAACACTAAAAATGCGACGACTGCACTTTTTGCTATCGAAAAAAAAAACGCCACCAGAAAAAAATACATATATATATATAAATAAAAAATATATATATATATACATAAATTACTTGACTAGCTATTTAAATTATACTCGTTGTTTGATTTCGTACAAGTAGAAAGAGCTCGACGATTAGTACAGCTGCAGTTACTAAAAAAAAAAACAACCAACCGTCGAACCGAAATAACAACAAAACTATAGTAAAATTGAGCTAAATAATGAATCGAAAAAAACATTCTCTTATGATAGAGCGATTCCTCAATTGAACAGAACAGAACTGGGATCTTCGTTGTCCATGTGTTTGATGTAGCGCAAAATGTCTTTTTTGGTTATTACGCCTAAAAGTCGCCTGTGAAAGAAATAATTAATGCGTTTTTATTTGTTAATTTTTTTTAATTGAGACTATAATAAAATATGTTCAGCTGCTGCTAGCTAACCCGTTATGCGTGACCAGCGTTTGTCGAAGACCCAGTTTCCTAAACATGTCGATTACGGTCTCCATTGGCGTTTGGTCGGTGATCGTGATCGGAGCCATATCCAATATTTTCTTCAGCTTGAGAGGTGGCGGTAAAATTTGTTGCGTAACGTCGGTGAATATGACCAACGATTCCGGCAGGCACCCGTCTGTTGTTCTTTTTGCGTTTTCTACAAAAATTGTGTGCATTTTTTTTTTATTACAATTATTTAAAACATTCCAAAAAAAAAATAGCAATTTATAAATCAATTGTTTTTTTTTACCAATTGCCAATTGTAAGTCTCTACGTAATACATAGCCGACGAGATATTGAGATTCTCTCGACACGACCACAGGAAATCCATTGTGCTCGGTTTCTTTCAGTAACGTTTCCGTATCTTCTAATGACATCGAAGATTGAGTGAGGACGTTAAGATGTTCGGCACGCCTTTATTAACGATTATAACAAAAAAAAATGTAAAATCATGACCGATATTTTTATTTAACTAATTTAATGTCAAAACAGTTTAACTAACCGTGGCTGCATGACGTCTGCAGCGATGGCCGTGTGAACAATTTCTTCTTTGCTGTCCAAAAACGGGTAGCCGTTCAGTTGAATATGCGCATCGTACATGCCTTCTTTTCCCAACGCGTCACCAACCCACTTGCTAGCCATTACAGCCGCCATCATCGGAACTATATACCGCACGCCGCCTGTCAGCTCAAACATTATAACTACCAACGATACTGAAAGTAAAAAAATACCACATATTATATATTAATTTAAATTACAATAAACAATGCATTTAAGGAAATATAAGGTCAACATTGACAAACCAAACAAATTAGGGGGGGGGGGAACTTTTCCTTTAATTTACTTTGTAGGTGTACTTTAAGGGCTTGAAGCCTGAAAATGAGACAAATGGTGGATACTGGATATTCAAATCACTTCTAAAGTCACAAAATATCATAATTTTCTCAAAACAAAAATACCTGTCATTCTGGTGACGCCTCCCAATACTGCCGCAGCGCCCACCATGGCGTACAATCCCGGCGTGATACAATCCTCTTGGCCTGGCAATCCACAGCTGTTGTCGAAAAACCACAAATGAGGATGCTTAGCAGCCAATTGTTGCATCAGGATACCAACAATTCGTCCGGCGATTCCTCCCAAAAATAAACTCGGAATGAACAATCCGCAAGGCACCTGCAAATCGACTACAATATTATAATACGATAACGAATAATGTGCAAATAGAAAATATACACTACCTTTATGCCAAAAGTGAATATCGTAAGGGCTAGTTTCAAGAAAAACGCCATAGAAAGGAGTATCATGGCTGTATAAACGCCTGGGCCTGCGACATTCGCCTTGTCGTTAGTGTAATCGCTAAATGGGAGTTAATTTTTTATTAAAAAAATTTAATATTATCGCTTTATCAAGCACACCTGGGCAGTATTTATTTGAATAACAAATGACAAACAATACATTTTCATTAGGTGCGCAACAAACTATTATTATTAATTATTAAAAGTTATTTGGATTTTTTCATTTAAATAACGCCCACGTCTGCTGCTTGCGATCTACACGAAGGGATAAAACTTACCACAGTTGATCATTATTAGATACATCGCATTGGCTAAATAGGAGATAAATCAGTTGGCTCATACTCATACGCGTGTACGGATTGGGGTAAGACAGTACAGCCGTTATAGCTGTGAGCACTAGTACTTCAATGACTGGATACTGTCCGAGAATTGACGTTTTACGATAACGACACCATCTGATGTTGCATTTGATAAATATAGTAGCAATAACTCCCTGTATTAAAAATTATGTTTGTACAAGCTTATTTAGTGAACATAAAACTTTTTAAATACTCACCCCGACAATTCCCAGACCGATAAATGGAACGAGTTCGAAAAACATCCACGGCCTGTGGTATTCGACATAAAACATAACGGAATGTGCGTTGCCGAACGGATTAATTGAACTGAGAACGAATGCGGCGACGAGAGCACAAAAGAACGATCGCCATAACGTTTTTAGAGGGAAATAATAACTGACCTAAATATTAACAAAAACAAAAAATATTATCAATTTAAATTCAAGTTGTCGGTGTGGCAATTTTACCTCTTCTAAACTAAAAAGAACTCCTCCAATTGGAGCTCCAAAAGCAACTGAAACGCCGGCCGCAGCCGCTGCAGATAATATTTCTCTCTTTTTTGCTTCATTGCGTCCGTATTTCGGAAACAAATAAGAAAGAATGTTACCTAAACAAATAACATAAGCGACGGTTAAAATATGTATTGATTACAAATTATTACATTAGTATTTTTTTTTTACGAGCATACCAATACACGACGCTATATGCACCATAGGCCCTTCTTTCCCTAAACTCAGTCCGGCAGAAACGCACATCATGATTCCGACAGATTTTATCAGCAACGTCCATTTTCCAAGATATCCTCTTATGATGAAACCACTCAAAATAGTTTTTATCTATAAAATCACAGTGCTAAATTAATTTACACATTATACCGACTTGGATGTTGGAAAGGTTCTATTTAAAAAGGAACTTTGTTCTGTTTTCATTTGAATTATTTTAATCTAGTTCATTTTTTGACGTTACTACTAAGGAACAAATTATGTTCTTCTATTTATGGTTCAATTTATTCGATTTTTATTAGAGAGAACACTTTACTCTTTGTTCTTTATTTATTAACTGAAATTAGTCGATCAAATTCAAGTTTTTATTTTTAAATAAGAATAATTAAAATAAACAATTTTCATTTACTTAATTACTTTCAATATTCATTTTGAATTTTGTTTAGTGAATAATTAAATAATTTAAAAAAATATGTTTATAAATTAAAGAATTTTATTTTAATATGACAAATAGTTTTTTTGTATTTCTTCGTTTGTACTAAAATGACGTTTCAATGTTCTTAATTCCAAAAACTAAGACTAAAACAATTTGATCGAAATTTCAGTAATAACGTTCCAGTTAAAAAAATAATTTTGTTCTAAAAATTTGAACCATACCTCTGGTATACCAGAACCGCATGCGTACGGTGCAAACATTCTAACTAGTCCAGCGGCGAGGGCAGCAAATAAAAGAGCCCAAATTACATAGAAAAAATATGATACTATGTAGGCGAAAGTTCCGTACTTCGATGAGGTCATCAATTCGGACCAGTAAAACCACTGAAAAATAAAATTAAAAAAATCAATACAAAATTACTCAGTTAAAAAAAAACATTATAAATAAGAAATGATTTAAATTGTTTATACTAAAACATATTATAAACCTGTTGTTTTTCAACTATATTTGGGGGTTGGGCAAATTTTAAAGGTCTCAACATTTCAACCAACTGAAAATAAATGTTACTACACCTACTTTCTCAGATTTAATTAACACAGTCAACAGTACATTTTTGGCCAGTTTTTATTCTGTTCAAGTAAAGTGTAGTTAGTGTTGAGAAAGGTGTATCCAATAGTAAAAATAATATTTGTTAGACCTCGAAACAAAACTTTTCAATTAGTAGTTAACCTGTTTAAAACTAAGAACTCAAAAAATCTCAAAGGACTGGTTTGAAAAGTTAAAAAATTGGTATACTTTAAGAATACATTTTGAAACTATAAAAAGTTTATGCCAGTTAAAAAAAAACTGAGTAATAATAATAATGTTCAATAACTTCTCGGACTAAAAAAAATAACCATTATAAAATTCACCTAAATATAAATCTACAGATTTGTGGAAAAAATAAAAAAGATAATAAAAATAATAATTTTATGATAAACTCAACACAATTAAAGAACCAAAAATTTGTTACTGAAAATTTCAAATAATTTTTTTTAAATTATTTATAAATCTTTTTAACCTTGTTATAATTCAAAAACAAGTGTTATATATTTTATATTTATTCTGTCAAACTGATGTTCACTAATAAAAAAGATAAGAAATTTAAAAAAAATTCTTGGGTACTTCAAAATTAAACAGCGTACTTCAAAGTAGATATGTAATAATAATTTTTTTTTATAATTAAAAAAAGAGATAATTTTCATACAAAGTTGTGAAATTAACTAATTGACTTTTTTAATATAATGTTATACGTTTTTTTTGGTTAAATGCTGTGATCTTTGAAATTAGTCCAAAGCTTTTTTAATAACAGGTCTAATCATTATATTTAAATACTTGAACCATACTTGAGAACAGTTTCCTTTATCAAACTCAAACGATGTTTCGTTTGACGACCAACAACACTGTTCCATGTTCAACCAAAAGGCTTGAGGACATACGCCGAATTTCAAGTCTGACATCCACGACGTACCAATATCGATAATTGCGGCGACGGTACCAGTCGCGAGGCCGACTAATAGCACGCAAAGCCAACCAGACCACGCATCGTGGGCCGCTTTTATCTAAAATGATTATGATTACTTATTATACTTATTACTAATAACTTATCGTAAAGAGTTTAAAAAGATGTCGGCTTTGGGCTTACCACATCTATAATAGAGTTGTTTTTGTGTTTTAATATGTATCGATGACGCAATCTATCTCGAGCTACATCACGTTGCCAATCTATTGTGTGGAAGTCCTCATATTGGCCGATGCCGGGTATATCTTCATTGTCACCTGAACCTAGAAATAAAATTAAAAAATTTTAAAATCTAGTATTTTTTATTTAAAAAAAAAAAAATACTCAAGCCCAAATATTGCAAACATTTCAAAGAAAAAAACACGCAACTATTTAATATTTTATTTTGATTTTAAATAATATTTTCAATAGCTAATTTTGCGACAGCTTCTGATCATTTGAAACAAAACTATCAGTTTGATTGCGCTATACAAAACGATAAAGCAGTTTTAAGCTAAAGACATGTGTTATAGAAAAAAAACAACACATACACACAAAAAAAGATGTACACTTAAAGTAAGCCTCACTAAGGCTTAGAAAAAAAAAATAATTGATGTATTATTTGAAATTCTAATATTATAGTATATCAAAACATAAAAGTAATATTAAAAAATAAAATTGAATAATGATACATCAAAAACTTAATTATCTACTCAACTAGCTAAAAAAAAATTTCAGAACTTTATTAGTTTTAGTTAGACGTTAGTTCTACTATGCTTACTAACTACTGGGGAAAAACAAATTGAATCGCAATTCTAACACAATATCGTCTCACTCACCATAATTTACTGTTCCGCCAAAAATGACATCAATACCTTAAAATTTGAGAAAACTCATAATTTTGTCATACATTATCAACACATTTATGGCACTTTTGGTAAAAGGAAGACACCTTGTAGAGTAATATGATATTGATCGTTATTTTTTTTTTTTCAATACAATAGTTATCAAAATTTACATATTCTACACAGTGTCATCTGTTGTTTTGAAAAGCAATCTTGTGCAATGTTGATAAATTAAAATATTTATTAAGAATAAAAATGTGTTTGAAATAAAAAACCCAAACATTAAATACATTTTTTTTTTTACATTTTCATTTGAACAAAATTTGCTCAGGTTTGCATCAATTAGTTATTCATTAAATAAATGGAATTAAAAATTATGCCTTAAAGCTTTTTCTTCCGGTAAGAAATACTCTGAACGAAAACATTACAATAGTTATTTATTAAAAACCAATAGAAAACATAATTTATTACCCGGTGAATGTGATGGGGATTGTCGATTTAATGAACGTTCAGTCATTGTTCCTGAGGTTGTGATATCTATCATGTCGTCATCAGAGCTTACACCCACATTTCTTTCGCCTGACCTTTTTACCTGTAAAATTATAAAACGTACAGTGAACATAATTGCAAACATAATATAAACATTTAATTTTAACTAAGTGAGATTAAGCTACTGTGGTAGCACTTACTGTCATTGTAAAATAGAATTTTCAATTTGGTTTCGAATAGGCACTTGGCTAACTACTTATAAAAAAACCAAACTATCACCCAAACTATCCCAAAGTAGGTAGGTATTGATAAGCAAAATTCTAAAACTAAAAGCAAATTAAATGAGCATCGTAAAATGTACAAGAATAAAAAAAATTCAATAAATTTGTGGACTTCGAAAATTTTAATCTTTAAAAATTTCAAATTATTTTGAATTATTTAAAAATGGTTTTGTTTCAAAACGTTTGAATCGCTTCTTATAAATGTTGCCCACCGAAGATATATACATACATATTTACATGAAAAAATTAAAAAGTATTATCATATCCTCATAATTATACTTATTCATGCAATACGGCAACCTAATTGTCACACAAAACTTATTGTAATTTTTTTTTTTCTTAAATTTTTAAAAAAAATACATCACATTAAATAATTATGTCAAATACAGTGGCATTTACTAAACATATTTTTTAACTCCAATTTTAATTAATTGAATAAACATTTTTCTTTTTACAATTCACACAAAGGCAACAGTAATAAAGCGAAAGCGATAAAGTTTGTTATTATTTTACCCGTGTTACAGCTTGATAAGACGATGTAGCTTTTATAGGAAAATCATTACTCGTTAATGGTAAGTTTTC
The DNA here is from genome assembly GCF_023614345.1 of Adelges cooleyi. Lineage (NCBI taxonomy): Eukaryota > Metazoa > Arthropoda > Insecta > Hemiptera > Adelgidae > Adelges > Adelges cooleyi. Next base: position 13,995,355 of record NW_026096053.1, on the reverse strand, counting down.
CATGTTTTTCGAGAACCATACTTCTAAATATGAAATGAAACAAAAAAAAAAAAAAAGATGAGTATAAATTATACATGAAATAGTTTCAATGATTTTGTGTAGTCGAATATGATTCAGTCATGTATTAAAATGTCATCAATTATAACGCTTATACAATAATTACGACACATACCAAATGCGATTTTTGCAAAATCCTTCATTTTCAAAAATCGAGATATAACAATTCTATGTTTTTTTTTTTTATAGACTACACATATAAACCGTGCTTAATTTTTATTCCGAATTATTTTACATTTACGTAAAGCCTGTTTACTGTACATCACTCAAAACTTTATAATTCAACATATTTACCTAACCATTGTTCTTGTCACCTACACATAATGAAATAACATAATTTATCATGTTGCAATGTACACAAAATAAAGACCAAATCAAATACTTATCAATTACTGTTCCCCTTGACGTGAAACCTTAGATAAACCACTAAGATTGTATTACACAACAAATAGTATAATACCAATACGAGTCATTAACCAATGAACTTCACAAGTATCTCTACTAGAACAGACACGAGGATAAGCTTAAGTGACTAATCATAATGCTTGTTTTTTTCTTTCAGTATTAAACTTAGTAATTATTTTATAAATAATAAAATCAAATTAGTAGAAAAACTAGAGTGAAATAACAGTCAATCAATTATTTTAAAGAAAAAAAATGGTATTCTACACAGAAAATCTGAATTATTTAAATAAAAAGCCAAACTTTGCAGTTAAGTCGATATATTATACTATTTAAATTACAATTTCTCTTTTATTCAAACAGAAAAAGAGTTGGGCATTATTTTAATACATTTTTTATCATAATGAAGCGTTAAATAAGATATTGTCATTATATTTTTTTTTTATTGTATGATGTATAACAAAATAATTGTGAGAAGCTATTATTTAAAGAAATAAGACGAAGCTTATATAGATAATGATTAATAAAATACCTTTAATGTAATAACAATTAATGTTAAATGATCATATTTTGTCAAATTCCAATCATGTTTGACAAACAATTACATTAGTTTTAAACTATCGCCCCAAAATTACAAAACGTGTGAAGATATAACTTGTTTCAATTAAGCGCAATTATAAAAATTAAAATAAACTTTGTCAAAGTCAAACAATTCAAGCAGTTCAGAAATTACAAAATGTCCTAATTATATTTATTATATACAATTTCAAGACTTACAATCAATACATACTGTTTAAAGTTCTATAACTTAACATATTAGATAATGTTATACATTTTCAAAAATGTTCATATTTGTGTCAAATAAGAATACCCCAGAAAATCACCGAATCATAAATTAATGTTATATGGTCCCATTTGGTTGAATTTATAATACAACTTATATAATATATGTATTTTATAAATAATCGTACTCCATATGGAATCTTAGTGAACACATATTGAAATATATTACTTACCGCTTTATAGAAATTCTATCTGTTGTGTCACTTTTGATTTTAGCTACCATTTCCACTCGAATTATGAAGAAAACAAAAATTTAAACGTTTTGTTCATCAATCTGAAAAAATTGTTAAAAAAATAATATAATTACATTTTCTTTTTTTTACAGTAAAATTTTGATTTCATAAATCGAGAAACAAAAGTACGAATTAAATGAGTAATATGTACATATAGAATTTAAATTTTATTTATAGTTACCATAAATATTAAAAATTTTAATACAATAATTAGTAAATACTAATCAGACAAGCAAATGAAGCTATATAGGTATTTTGTCCATTAAAAAAATTGTATATCACAGAAAACACGGTGATAAGGGGTTGATAAGGCGATTCCCTCGACGATGGCCGATGGCATAAGTGTCACAGCCCCTTAGGACTTATTATTTTGATATAAATAATATAATACGTGTACTATGTAATGTGTTGCAAATGCAACAAAATTATTTGTTTTTAGTATTTTACATAGTCGACTTGTGGTAATTTCAGATTATACTATTCATTTATTTTACTATCATCATCAGCTTGTATAAAACATAATGACGAAGTGAAAACTAATAACGTCGCCATGTTGTGTCCAAAACACTGCCACGGAATAGATGAAAGCAGAAGGGTCACTTTTATTGTAAACAAATATGTGACAGCTATTTTTACATAGACCACAAAGAACATTTCTTTCTAGGTCTACTATGCTATTTTACAACGTACTATTTAGTTAGTATTATAGGTATGATATATCTATACACAATAAATAATAATGTTTAGATGTAGCATTATACTGGTGTACCATAGACCTATAAAGAATCTTTATAGGTCTATGTGGTGTACCTACTACCTTAAGAAGATGGCCGCCGCGATTTTGTGTGATAAGTATCTTCCTCGTGTTAATTGTTATCAGTGTACGGGGCCTGGTTAATGGTAACACGTTCAGCTGTTGTCTCTTTATTTTTATTTAGGTTATGCAACGTTATCACTTATAACTTATCAGTAGACACTACCAGGACCTTGACATGATAACAACGCACAAAGTCCCATGATATTTTTATTTATTTACAAAAACTACATTCACTGATTCACGTTTTACGTCATTACCATAGATTTATAATGGTCACTATTTAACATATTGACATACTTTTATTTTATTCTCCGAGTTGTCCTGTGCATAATATTATGGTATATGAAAGTTAATCGATGATAGTATGTAATTATTTTTACAATAATCTGTTTCTTGCACCTAATGATGTTGTCGTCTTATAATATTTTTATTTAATTTAACTTAGCGATGGCGGCAAATAATCATTACAATAGAGATAATATGGAAAAAGAAGAAACTCTTTTGCTTGAACGTCTGATCGCATTACAGAGTACGTACAATGTAGAATCGATATTTAATTAGATCTTGGAGAAGTATTGTTTAAATATTAAGCATCGCCCACATTAGCGAGCCCAAAAATTTGTCATAATTCTGACATTACATAGATTACCTCGCAACGTTTAACTTAATCGTGTTCGTGTTGCAGTTCGAGATTTGGCTGACTATTGTGGGCAAGGCTTTTTAAATTATAGAATATTATAAGGTTGTTTCAATGTGAAAAAAAAGTTTTTACTTTATTAAAACAATATACTAATATTGATATTATTATGTTATATTTTATTCGTTTGATTTAGAACAACTCGATGAGGATGAAGTGGCTTTGCAGAAGAATAAATGTCACTCAAAAGAAAACATAATGAATACAAATGTGATTACGTCCAAATTCAAGTATCGTAAAGTAAATAATTTTAAAATTAACGCATTTGTCCCGACAAAAATAAATGGTACTAATTTGTCGAATAACCAACATGCTATGAAAACTAAAGAGTTATCTACTCAACAAAATAAATCAACAAATGAATTATTTGCTCAAAAAAAACACATGTCCAACATATATGTGAAACCAAACTTAGGAAATATGACATCCACAAAAACAGTTGCCGATAAAAACCAGTTTTGTTTAAGCGATGATGTTTGGAAAAGTTTAAAGGATTATTCAATTGAAATTAACAAGGTTATAAAGGCAAGCAATTTAAATAGCAACAAATCAACATTATTAGACAATTGTCACTTGTTTTCAAATATTTCCCAGACATTGTTCAATGTTGATAATTATATAAAAAATGCAAATGAACATTTGGATTCCTTTAACTATACACTCGACAAAAACACTCCCACTAATGTGAAAACTAGTGAAAAAACCAATTGCCAATCAAAAAATGTTCATGTTAATAGAAAATTTCAAAATAAATATTGTGATAACAGTTCGACTGTACCTGAAAATTCTTTAAACTTATTACAATCAGTTAAAAAGTCTGTTAAAAAAACTGTACCGAAAAAGTTGCCTGGCAAATTGTTTAGCTCGCCAGCACTTGTTAAGATTGGTAAAACAAAGTTAATACGGCAATCATTAATCAAAAGCAAATACAAGCTGAACAACCAATTTTCTTTGGACAACAGAAAATGTATTCGTAAGCAACTTGGCAATACACTGTTGAAATCGTACAACAAAACCAAGTGGAATAAAATAATAAATTCAACAGCGGCGACCAAATCAATATGTATGAGTAGTAATAAATTAAAATGGACCAAGCCTAACAAATCGCTAGTCAACGATTTTAATAGAGTTGAATCCCCGAAGACGGACAAACTAATTTTGTTTGGAAAAAATAAAATAATCAGACAATCGATAATTGGTTCGGTTCAGTCAAAAACAAATAAATACAAGCTAAAACACTTATCTCACAGATTCGCTTTGATGAGAAAGTTACAATTAAAAAGTAATACAAAAAATAAAACTATATTAAATTACGAACAAACCGTTAAAAATACTTTACCTTTAAAAAATACAAACTTTGAAACAATCAAAAATAAGAAGAACTCGCATTCCATGTATTCGTATGTCAATCCAAAATTAAGGTTTGTACACTTCAGTGTATCTTTCAAAGCTAGTATTGCTTATATTTATCATACATTCATCTTTTGATTTTTATAGATCTAAAATCAATACTCCTAACAGTAATGCGAGTAAAATTAAAAGCTCGAGTTTGAAGTGCCAATTGACGCCTACCAACGCCAGTTGTAAACCTCGACTAAGTTTCAATACAGAAAATAAAGATAAGAATAAATTTAAACTTATTAACAATAATAAAACTCTAGATCAACACAGGTAAGCTAAAATATTTCTGATAAAAAAATTGTTTAATTGTTATGTTTTATTATATTGTATGTATGTACATTTTATTTTTATATGATTACAGATCGATTAAAAGAACGTTGACAAAACAATTATGTTTGGTTTTCAATCGTTTTGGTACATGTCCATTGTTAAATGAAGGAAAATGCGACAAGAGACACTACAAAAAATTCATAATGTTATGCTCAAAGTTAGACTATCGTTCATAAAACGTTTTAAGTAATTAAAAAAAGAGAATGAGACAAAAATGTTTTTATCGTTTTAGATATTTGTCGGCTGAATGTGTAGACAAAAACTGTACCCTATCGCATAACATAGTGAAAGAAAAAATTCCGTTTTGCAACTATTATTTAAGCGGAGTGTGTGTTCAACTCAACTGTCAGTACATACACGAATATAGAAATCCAGACACGCCTATTTGCAAGAAGTTTTTACACGGTTATTGCGCTCTCGGCATAAAAGTACGTCTCGGAAAACGTTTAAACAAATATTTACTTCTAACAATAACATAGCATACGTATTTGTTATCAATTTTCGATAAAAAAAAATCAAATGTTTTCATCATACTTTTTTTCTTTTTTAAGTGTCCTAAAAAGCACTTGAATCTATGTCCGTCGTTTGCGACAAAGAACAAGTGTCCGCACGGTCAGAAATGTCTGTACCCTCATGTTCTAAACACCACAACGAGTAAAGACACAGCCGAGTTAAACGAACCTAGATATTTTGAAACGACAATTCCAAAAGTAACTGAATTAAACGTAGCAGAAAGATATCATATAGTGCCAAGACGACATGCTCCTCTGCTGGAATTGCCGTCGTTTATACCATTAAGTTAAAAGGTTAGTATTGATTTAGTAAAAACGTGTAAAACTATTTGAGTAGAATTTGTGAACACCACTGATGTAATTTAACACCTTTGGTATTTACAGACTTAAACTAAAACGTTTTGACGATTTCAACGGTGCAATAATTTTATATTTGTTATTTCAATTAATTCAAAAATAAATTAAATTGTATTTATTATATTAATAAAATTCATTAACATTTATTTTAATAACAAATAATCATTGAAAATACATTTTCATTTAGCATATAACATATTTTTTTACTTAAAAAATACATTTATAATTGATAGGTTTCAGTTTTTGGTAGAACAAAATATAAAATTATTAATAATAACTAAATTATTAGAAATATTTTTAATATTATTAAAAAGTATATAATATATTATATAAAATAAAAATTGTTAGTTTTCATTAACAACAAATTTAACGTGTTAGTCGTTGTCTTATATTGAAAAACAGTTTTCGTCACTAATAAACTATACATTTTATTTTTGTATAAGGACATTTATTAAACAGTTATATTTGTGTCAGTAAATTTAACAACAGAATAACATTTTCTTTTCATTAAACAAATCATAAATGTAACTGCTGAGGATTACTATTTATACATAATAACATAATATATATTGTGTATACATTTTTTTTTTCACAGGTAAAATTAATTTGCTCAAAACTGTCATACCTGGATGTCGGGTATGTAACTTTTATTAATTTACACTTTTACTTATTTGTTTAAAAATACAACAAACACATTAGTTTGTTTTGCAATTTGGACGTAATTGTTATTGACTATTACAAAAATAAGAAATAGTTACATTATCATTGAATTGAAATTTAATAAAAACTCGTTTGTTTATTAATAACAAAGAAAAATGTTCATACTAAAAAAAAAATTGTCGTTAATTCAAATTATTTTTGAAGTTATACAAATTTAATTTAAACTCGATAACAATAGTAGTTGTATATAAAATAATAATATTCATATAATTGAAGACATAACAATAAAAAAATGTTGAACATTTTTTTATTATTATTATTTATTTATTTTGCGTTTTCAAATTAGCCATCATATATATTATTATATAATTTCACAGACCTATAACTAGTGTTTTTACTGATATAAATATTTTTATTTTCAGATACTTATTTTTCGTTAAGGTAACATTTTTAACGTTGCGAATTCAGATCTTATTATGTATATATTTATTTAGGTAGTTTAAAAGTTTTAATAAAAACTAATCCACTGCAAGTTTGCGAAAACTACCGACCATAAACTGGGGACTGTTGTTGTTCAATGCGGACACTCGACCTTGTCGTGCACCCTCGCTGAACAGATCCTCCTCGACAGACATTTTTTCATTTTTCAGAATCTGTTCCCGTTTTTCCAGCAATTCTTCTCTCCACAAATCTACACTCGTGTGGATGTAATATATTATTAGAGCAAAATTTTTATAACCAAAAATATCGTAATTACCTATCATCGTTGACATTTCCGTTTCTCCACCGTATTCCTTTGGAAGCAATGTCTTGTCCACGTACGAATGACTCTCTTCAATTGTACTGAATATCTGTCATAGGGTAACAGACTTGTTAAGCGCCGTGTAAAACTTATTGGTTGTTTTTTTTTTAATGAGGATGTTATACACCATCGTTGGCTTATCGTATTACAACAAGCCTCCAAAATATTTTCTCAAGGTGAAATTTCGACAAAAAATAAAACAAATTACTGTACGTTTTTTTTGTTTTTTAAGAATGGTTCTTTAGAGTCGATTAAAAACAGCAACGAAGAAACGTTACTTAAAAATAGATACATTTTCTTGTTTGTAATACAACATTAATGAATATTAATACATCTAATTAAAAGCTGAAAGATTGTGCTCATAACATCCTCTAAAATTAAGCGTGATAAATATTATATTGTAACGTTTTTTAATTACTTTTACTCGACTCCGAATTTTTTCAGATACCAACGACATACCGAAATCCAATGCATACTTTAGCGTTGTGGGCACGTTAACGCCATAAATTTCTTTATGTCGCATTGGGAGAGTTCTCTAGAAAGCAAATAGTTATATTTTAATTGTATTCAAATATATAGGCGTGATATATATATATATATATATATATATATATATATATATATATAATTGGTATATCTTACCACATCTTACATACACCTCATAATATATAATAAACCACTTTTGTATAATTATTGGTGTATCTAAGGGTGGTTTATTATATATTATGAGGTGTATGTTAATCAGTTTTAAATTAGTGAAAAAAAATGTATATATGTATATGTGTATATAATAGGACATTTTTAACAATTTCCTATCAAATGAAGATATTGAAATAAAAATCTTAAAAAATGTATTTTTTTTTTTTTTTAATTGATTTCGAATTTATTTTCCAAAAATTCTAAATGAAGTCGATATATATATTTTTAAATAAAATAAATATACATTTAAATACAAATTAAAGTTCTTCTCATTGTTATAAAATTCATTTGAGATATTAGCCGCTATCGTTATATATTTTTTTTGAAAATCAAGTTAACGAAGAGTTTGTAAACAATTTCAAACTCTGACTTGAAATTCGTTTTTGACAACATGAAAAAAAAAACGTTAAAATCGTTTTGCTTCAACAAATAAAAATCTCAAAATTAATTAGCCGCTTTTTTTTTACTTATTCAAAACCTGTTTGCGAGACTGATACTAAAAAAAGTTCCAAAAAAAAAACATACTGGTAAACAACGCCGTGATATAGAGGGTGATTAATTTAACGTAAACCACTCATTTTTATAAAATTATTATTTATCTATTTTATTATTTTTCAGAGCTCTATCAACTTTTGAAATTTAAACGGTAATGTATTTTATAGTTAACTGACTTTTTAAATTGAGAATAATTTGCTGATAATGTTGACTGGACAATAACCGGTTTTTGATAGTTACTTTTTAAAGTTTAAAATTTAGTACTCTACCCTTCCTCCCCCCATGTACAACTCTAATATTAAACTATAAAAGTAAGTAACTATCCAAAACCAGTCGAAAGTTCCAAAATTTGACAGCGCTCTGAAAAAAAATACTCATAAAGATAAATATATTGATGTATGTGTATATATTGTATTACCTATATATTTTGTATATTATATTCGCTTAACGTTCTAAGAAGTGGTTGCTTTGGTTATAAAATAAAATGTTTAACGTTCTCGAGTAAATAAAAAATTTATCAAAAAAAAAATTATATATTGTTTTTATTTTTTGGCCAACAAATGTAATAATAATATGGTTACCTCTCCGTTTTTAACGATTCTGATCGCTTCTCGTGGCGTGAACAGTGTCATCTGTTGCAAACTCATGCCCGCGGCATCAGTGTAATGTACAAAGCCACGGACTTGATTTATTTGGTCTTCCATCAGCGTTTCATATGTCATTCCGTGCATTCGGCACATGTCTTCGTTGGTCCATTTGGAAGGGTCGAAAACGCCTTGTAAAAACACAACGGACAAGTTAAGAGGTAATACGGCTCACGGTTTATTAATTACAAGTACTTAGATCAAAGTGTCAAAAAAAAAAAGTTTACAAATTTACGGAGAAAACAATAATACGACAATATATAGGACGGTTAAGAGGACGTCATAGCCTTTAAAAAAAAAATATCGTTAAAACGGCACAAAGCGAAATGGTCAAAGAAAAACAATTTTGACACCGGTTTTTAGAGAAGAGGAGGAACTTTAAATGAGTTCTTTCGTCGGTATTTTTGGAAAACTCAAGTTAAATCTTAAACACAAATACTTATGGCCGTTTGCATCTGTTGTACATACACTTTTAGGTAGGCTATAGTAACAGAATCGTTAAACTACCCTTACATTTTTAACATAGTTGGTGAAATCGGTTAGGTACCTATTGAAAAAGTAAAAAAAAAAAGGCCGGAATTAAAGTATAAATTGTAAATGTTGGATTAATAATAGCAAAAATAAAAGCTGACGGTGAACCCAGATGAAGTTTTTTTAGATCTCTTTACTTTGTCTAATTATATGTTAAAAAACATATAATGTCTACGGTCCTAATTACTGAACTAATAATTAAACAACACCTAAGGTTCAACCTTTAAATTATGACTTTGCAAAACAATTGCCTATACCTAACTGCTTAAGAAATAAGGGTATGACGAGAAAACATCATTAATGACTATTGCATAAATTTTGTTTTTTACTCCATCAAAACAGTTTTTTGCTCGAATCATAACCAAAATGTATATAACAATAATTATGCAAACTATCTTTTCACACACAACAAAGCCTGCTCCTTTTGGGGGAATATTATAAACCGGCGGCGATTTTAGTCTAAAAACGAATGTACTATGTGATTTTTTTTTTTTTTTAATTAATAGGGTCAATAGAGCTGCACTTTTAATGGGCTCGAAATCGTTATGAAAGAATTATAGTATGAAAACGTACCTAACTAAACCCAGGTCGGCTGGTTTTCACTTACCGGGTCTTGTTATGATTATACGGCGGCCGTTTTTATCCCGCTTGGGCACTACAAATATGTACCTGAAATTCATAAAATATATATTTTTTTTTTGTTATTTTTAAATACAATACATAATATATTACAATTATTATTATATTCACCCCAACGACAACAGTTTTTCCAGTCTGGGACATTTGACGTCCAGTTTGTAGAACAGTCGCTGACCGAAAGTTTGTCGCAGTAACAAGTACCGTTCAAGTGCTTCCTGGGCCAAGGGTAGACTAAACTTCTTAGCTCTGAGAAACCTCAACAAGAAGTTTTCGTCTAGAATTAAAACACACAGACTACAGGGCGACTATTTATTAATTTTTTTATTTGTTGCTTTAGAATGTTAACACCTATTTTGTGATATTTTCGATGCACTGTTTTTAAACGTAGCATAATTTTATTTAGAATGCTCTGGTTATCTTACACGAAGATGTAATAGTTCGTCGGTGCTATAATATCGTTCGGTTTTTTTATAGAATATAATTGGTTTTTTTTTTTCACACCAAAAGATTGTATAGATAGTAACATATAAGATTTCCAAAATTTTAGAATAGTTTAAAAAACTATTTTTAATAAAAACAAACGATAGGTAAGAAGACATAGTCGATACGTCAAACCACAGAAGAGATGACGAGGAATTCAAAACTTTTATCAGAATTGAAATTTTAAATCGCATAAAAATATGAGAACTTGGATTATTGGCAATAGAAATTCGGTATGTTCTTGCACAAAAATAGATACCTAGCCTGTGTGCGTTATGGAAGTTGAACAAACATTAAATACAAAAATAGATCCCTCTTTCCTGTGTTAGTATATATGTATGTATGAGTATAGACATTTTAGCTCAATATTAAGTTTTAGTGAACATTTGAATGCGCCTCGATACATGCACTTTTATCGTCGCAGTCGCTAGGCCTTTTAGAGCTCAGTTGTTTAACTTCTTATAATAACTATAATAAGTAAAAATCTTGTTACCGTGCCCGGTCCATAATATAAATGATATATATATATATTTTAAGATCACTTACCCGTACGCGAGTTGATAATTTTTTTGTTTTGTCTCAACCACAATCTTATTTGGGTTAAAGCATTTTCGCGGGTAACCTCGTCCTCTCGGAGCTCTTCTTTTGCAATCTGAAGTGTCTCGGAATCCATGACAAACTATTATTATTATTGTTGTTGGTGCGATTAAGCGTAAAGTATGTTCGTATTATTTACCAGAGAAGCAAAAATGGTATTTTTTGTGATTTTTTTTTTACCGACGGCTTCCGCATCGACGACCGACTGAACTGATGACTGCCCAACAGTGATAGTTATATATGATATTAGATATTACTTTGTGTCGATATACGTCTCCTACTCAAACGGAAAATCATAATGCCCTGTACCTGTGGTAAATAATGGTGTTAAAATGACAATACACAAAACTATAACACCAAACGGTTGTGTAAGTTTAGTAGGTACAGGTGCTATAAGAAATAATAATTTATATTCTTAATCAATGGAGCATGTACTCTAGTCACCTATGTGCCTACAATACAGTAGGCACATAATTACTCGCATTTTTTAATAAAATATCGATAGTTAACGATTACAAATACAGAAGCCATAATTAGCCATAGTAATATGTATGGTAATGCAATAACGTCGTAACATAACAATTGAACGAAATCAAATTATCCATCTATATTTCCATTGCACGCAATTAGGATCGCACTATCATAGCTTTGCGAAGCAAAGTATTAAAGTATTCTTAAAAAAAAAAAAAAAAACTGTTCAAGTCCATATTCATTCAGGTTAGGTTTGTGGACAAACATCTGATGACCGTTCTCGACAGTTTGGCTTAGAAATGTCAAATGAACCATTAATCGTTACTATCGACATTTAAATATGACCAAAACAATGATTGAATACATTTATTGTCAGAACTTTTTCTGACATCGAATATATCTTTGTTTATAATTATATCATATCTTTGTATAGACATTTTTGAAACGCCTATTTTTCGATTAATAGGACGATTTTAATAGTAATACCAACTAGATTATCACCACAGGGTGATGTAACAACAAGAGTTCTGGAACTTTTTTCAGATAATTCCATTTTTAAATAGGTAGTTATAAAAGAACCTGAACAATAAGAGTTGTATTTTAACAGCTCTGCAAATGTTCTTCATAAGCTACAAGAAGAACTTTTATGAAAGAGTTAAAAAATCATGTTACCTATTTGAAATTCACAGAAACAAGTTCTAGTGAAACTTACATGTGATAACTTTTAAAAATAAAAATAATACTTTAATAACATGAACTGTGAACAGTGAAAAGTTACTAAACGAATGACATTTCTTAAATATGTTATATTTTAATTAATGATTTATCTTATCCTTATTATTTGTTTATATTGTTATACATATTATTTGCATTTGCTCTTAAAAAAAAAGTACGTCGTTTTATAAAATAAGTAAATAATCCGATTTGTGGTAACAGGTGTGTGGCTTTCTCAGGATCATTTGACTTATAATTTTGTTAACTTAGAAGGGTATATCAGCGACGAGTGTCTTTGGGGGAGATAGAGAGAGAGAGAGGCAACCCTTCCCTGGAGTCTCTAAGGTAATGACTCTTTTGTAGAATTATGTTTAATAATGATTATAGATATGTATAGAGGAGGAGGGAGGATAGATAGACATAATATTTGAAAAATGAAATGTGTCCATTAGTCAAAATTATCATAGTTTGATAGTAGTATACATATGCATGTATAATTGTGTGTGTGTTTGTATATTTTCTATCCTACCATCCGGCCTCCCCTGGTTTTTTTTAAGGTGGACGCCCTTGTCGAGTATGTTGCAATTGTTTCAAAATAAGTTACCGTAAAGTGCATTATTTTTTTATTTCCTTTGCATAGGGCTAAATCCCGTAAAGGAAACCGAGTAGGTATACTTGACAATGCGACGATTGGTTTATATATAGGACAATATGAAATTACCTAACATATTATGAATGCCTAGCGGGTATAGGTATATTATACAATGTAATATTTTTACTCTTTAATAGATTCGTTACGCTTAATCATATCTTTACCAGTATACACCTGTACATAATAATACACATTGTACTTTTTGTGCATTGCAATAACGAAAAAAAAAATTAGCTCACTAAGTGGCCCAGTATATAATAGGCGATATTATAGGTACTATATGGACGACATGGAAAACAATATACCTATGTCTAAACTATAACACCAGGCAAAGGAAACATATTACATACTTACCCTGCAGTACTTACTGTGTATTATATTGTAATGGGTAATTCTATTACTTCATACTTCATATTGTGGTCGCGAGTGTATATTATATAGTGTGTATACCAAATAATTATCTATTCTATGCATTGAGGCTTATACACGCAACACATACTATAGTTATACTATATTGCAATTTGTAAATGTAGTGCCAAAAATTGGCTTGATTTGAACCCAAACGTCGACCAATCGATCGACTTCAAAATTCTATACTCAAAAGGTTACACGATGACTGCATATAATTTAATCACTTTCAATAATAAACACCTCCGTCTGCGAAACCATAAACTTTCAAATATTACTATAAATTATTTAAACGGACAATAAAATATGTGTTTAATTAAATCGTGTTGTGGTTTAGTTTAAGTTGTAGATTTTTAAATTTCCCCCTTTCCCCCCCCCCCCCCCCAATTGGAAACAATATAATTAATGATGGCTGATCACACCACTGATGTTGCACCGGCACGTTATTCACAATGGTTATTACTTGGGTTTTCCTGGTTGAAGTCGACAGGATGCAATTCGACAGACAGCCCATTAAAAATGGAAACATTTGTTATTTATTTTCAAATTCAATGTATTAGTGTTATTATTATTATTATCCGAGTTTTTATGTTGAGCAATGTAAGTGTAAATTATAAAATATTAACATGACCGAATACGCAGTGATTCAGCAAAAAGCGTACTCAAACGAAGATCGATTATCTTTTTAATAATATTTTTTTGCCACTCATAGTTGCATCCCGCACAGGTACACATTATGGTTTTATGGTAAAACTAATGTACATTTTTTTTTTTTTTTTTTTTAATGGCTGCGTTGATCGTTTTCGAATTTGAAAATACGAGTAAACACAAAGAACCTGAAAACCGTACGTCAGCAATCTTACAAAAGGAATATCATGACCTCAAATTTGAACATAAAACAACCATGCGGTCATTTTAGTGTACTGTGTGTACCCAAGTCGAAATGTTATAAATCATATTTCATGTATAACTAATATATATTAATAAAAAGAAACCTACACACTCGATTTTTTTCCACTGCTACCCCCCCCCCCCCGGTGGTTGTGTGTATGTATAGATTGTACGTACCCCATTGATAGTAAAAGAGTTTGGCCGGGGTGGGTGTAGATGGTGTGTACCGGTATATTAAGAAAATAACAAAGCAAAGATGGTCTACCTCGGCTAGTTCAAAATAAAAATAAAAAACGTTTTAATAAATACATTGAGGTACACTAGCAACTATTAAGGCGCGTTGTATAGGCAATTTTTCATCAAAACTTCACTTTTAAATATTATAAAAAAACGCAATGAAAGCAGAAAGATACTATTGTTATATTATAAAAGATACTTACTTGAGATTTAAGACAGTATAAAACCTATAATTTGAAGAATTGTGAAATTATGTTATGTGTGTAATACTTGGAAACGTGTACAAGGCCCCAAAAACAAAATACACAACACTGTAACTCAATACCTTTTCACGTCCCCATCAATTAGACAATGTCAGTGTTTAGACGAATTTTTAAAATTATATCGTCTTCAAGATAATACGATATTTGTATAGAAATTGGGATTTAGTAGAAATATTTTTTTTTAATACCTATTTTCTTTGTTAATCATTGGCTCAATTAAAAGAGGAGTGGGTAGGAAAGTTCGAATCCTTCCAAAATTCTTTCAGGCTCTCAAAAACCCGAAAGCAACCCATTATAAAGCATAGCTTCCAAGTAACGTTTTTTTACCGAAATTCCGAGGGCACTATAAGAGTATTTAAATAGCCTGAAGTCTGAACCTAACTTGCCCTCTAACTGCGCCAATGGTCACAATGTCATCATCGTGTCATTGTCGCTGTCATATTTGGAGAATCTAAACTTTGTGTACTACACTTCCTAGTTGTTTGGCAACAGGAAATGCTTGTCGTTCGCCTACTCAACTGTCGTATGGTGGTCACTAACGGTGTTTTCCATTTTTCCAAATGACTTTCTTGGTGTATCAATATTAAGCCTCGAAGCGTTAGGGTATCGATTATGGCTAAAGGTTAATGGCGGCGGGAGGGGAGAAAATGGACGAACTTTGGACTTTTGTAATTTCTACTCGCTTTTTTTTTTCCTTTACAGATAATGCTTCGTCGTAGTGTGCAAAAAAGCTCCAGTTTTTTTTGCACTGCTAAAAAAATTATCCTTTTGGTCCTCGTCACATAAAATAATTATACATAAACGAAGTGATGAAAACCAAAAAGACACAAGTGACATTTTTTTAAAAATGAGTTTTTTACCGTGTAATATTTGCCAATGGGACCTTTTTTATCTAATAAATAATTATTTATGCATTGTTTTAAAATATTTCGAACACAACCAATGAACATCGCCCACAAGCTTTGCTATATTGTATATAAGTACACTATAATATCCACTGCTCTATTTTAATTTATCTATTTGCTAATTTGACAGTTAATTTAATTATTTTAGCACTAATGATAAATCCTAAAACAATGTTTGGTACAGCTCATTCAACAGCTTTGGTAAGATGTAGTAAAACAGAACAAGTTGTTTTAAATGTTATTTGAGTGCTAATTGTATAAGTAGTATAATATATTATACATTATACTATAGTACAATACCGTTTTAGCTATTACATATTCCTCTGAAAAATGTTTTCAACAAATTTTTATGTAGCTTAAAATATATCATAGCAACCGTTAATATGAACGGTAAATATAGTTTAAAAATAATAATTAAGAAAATTTAAATTTAAATACCTAGTGTAAATTTAAAAATCATTTTTTCTAAAGATTATAAAACAAATGTCTTATACCTTATTGGTTCTTAGTGTCCTCAATTAATATGTTTACTGAGGTTAAATATAAATAAAATAATTACAAAATTTAAAAACATTTTTTTGTTTTGAACGCAGAACTTAAATAGTTATTAGAATAAAGGTAAAATTATTTAATACAAAAGTTGTATTAAAATAACTGTAGTAATTAAAGTTTGCCTATGATTACAATTAGGTATTACATATTATATTTTAACACCTTGTAATGAAGTTATTGGGTTTTTCTGGGATTTCGTTTGGATGCGAATTACAGTAGTTTAAGTGTCTATACAACAGAAGAATATTGATATCTACTCGTATATAATATTATACTATATTACAATATAAGACAGATAAGGTAAACCTGATAAGTATCGAGACGAAGATCCATCTAGATAAGACAATAATTTATCTTTGCAACAATATCGTTGATCCTTTTCGAGTAGCTTTGTGACGAATCTGAATATCAATTTATTCGACACTGACACGAGACGTCATCAATAATATAATATAACATATTACACACAACATCAAATTTCATTTTAATACATTT
The DNA here is from genome assembly GCF_023614345.1 of Adelges cooleyi. NCBI lineage: Eukaryota > Metazoa > Arthropoda > Insecta > Hemiptera > Adelgidae > Adelges > Adelges cooleyi. Next base: position 13,978,571 of record NW_026096053.1, on the reverse strand, counting down.
AATTACTATTCAAAACATAATCGTAATAAATAATACAGAGCTAAAACTCCAATTAATAACTAACAAACCACATAATTATGTATACATGTTTAATAGATTTCCCGATAAATTACAATTTACAACTTGGTAAAATTATTTTACCGCCAAGAATTATGTTTAGTCTACAAAGTATCTTATCGTGTCAGCTAATAAAATCAATATTTTTATAAAAGAAAAACTAAATAATTGTAAACGTACACTAGTATGGTAAAATTAATTTTTCTTTTATAAAAAAAAAAAATACGTTTACGGCGTAAGGAGAATATTGTCAAACAAGAAAATTTTTAAACATAAATGAACAAAAAATTCATATATTTTAAACATTATTTTCGTAATTGTTCCATTTACTAAATTAAAAAACAAAAAAACAATTCAATTCAATACTTTAACGAACATGTATATATTTTTAAAACAATATTACTAAGCTTTTTTTATAAACTATATAATTACAATCGGTAAAATAAAAAATACATTTCAATTGTTTTTTATGGTTAATTGTTCTTGTGTAAAAAATCAATAACTAAAACACTAATATAAAAAAGAAATTCATAAATTTTAAATATTTTTAGAGAGCGTTTGTTACAAATAATAATGGCAGTAACATAAAAAAAAAGTGACAACGACTTAATAGAAGTTTGTTCGCTAGCTAATGGCTTACTAAAAAATTAATATATTTAAATACGCTTATGCAAATAAAAAAATATATATCAAACAAGTTTAGCTTGACTAAAGTATACCTTTTTCTCTATTTGGCTCAGAAGTTCTTCACTTCATCGCTACTTATTAACTGGATATTTTAACAATAATAGGAACTTATCGTAAACTAATGTAACAGGAGTATAATTTCTCTAAGTGTAAATGACGTGTAATTATTAGAGTACAAGTAAACGTAAATTACGTTTTATATCAATTAAATTGTTACTTGGTCTGAGTAACTGAGGTATTTGATAAATTAAAAAAAATGTTACTTATTCTACATTTCATGGTTAAAAAAATAAGCTTCTACTATTGTAATTTTACTGTACTTCTTAAAAAAAAAAAAAGGACTTATGTTTAATAAAACCTTTTACTGAATAATTTATTATCACATACATATAATCAATATTTGCAAAGCGTAAATTAAATATCGTTAATAGTTTGCTACAAAAAAAAAAAACACCCCAAGATGAATGTTACTGGAATGCACATAAATTATAGTTACAGTCAATAAAAGAAGTGAGTATAAATATGTTTATTGATGATTAGGACTTAAAATTCGAAATTTAAATAATTAAAAATATTTAGTAAAATGGAGTATAAGTGTAATGTTTTTAAAAATAACTTTTATTGATTCATTCTACATAAGGTGTTTAACAGTCATTATATATATTTTTTTTTATATGAAAATGTTTTTTTTTTTTGCGATCAAATGTCATAATTTAAACCAACAGGCCAAAATAATATTGTATGCAGACTAAATAAAAAAAAAAAAAAAAATTTAAAAGTCTGAAAATCTTATTTACATTTACAACTAGCATTTTTAATGGAGAAAAAAAAGGCTAAAATTATTGCCCTGATAATTGACGAGATATTTTGGAAATGTATTGGAGATGTTTAAGGATAATACTAATATTGTTAACTCCGAGACAAAACATGTTTGGATGTTTGTAAATTCTACTTGTCATTTAGCTCAATTTAAGAAATAAAAATAAACAGAAATAATACCCACAAAAAAAAAAAAAAAAAAGATAAATAAATACAAATTTAAAAAGGAATGTTGAACGAATGCGGGTAAAGGTTATGTACAAAAAATATGTTACTCTTATAATAAAATGTGTGGGAAGTACCATAAAAAAAACTAAAAAGTGAGATAGGCACCAACCACATTTATCACAGCCATAAAATAATGTGCTACTAATAGAAAAAAAAAGAAACCACTAGTAGACGCTGCCTCAAGCACATACAGTTTTGTCTAAATGCTGGGTGTAGACATCTCGTCCATTACTTGAATGGTTATTTTATTTGTAATGGGCGAAGTCGGTGATTTTTTCGTCGGAGTATCGTACGGTACGTAAATACGAAGCACATCGGGTTGTGGACTCGTGCACGTCACGTCTGATCCCTCGTCTTCGTTTTGAATGCTTTGCGGAGAAACGGTCGTGGTAGCGGCCGAAGCGACACTGGTGTCCAACAACGAGCGTCTAGAACTGTCTCCGATAATGGAACTCTCGTCGTCCAAACTGATTTTTTCATTAATAATCGAACCTACAAAATCGATGTATATATTTAAATTTTACACAATAAAACAACTACTCGATGTTTTTAAAACACAATTTAAAGCAAAAAGTGCAATAATTATATATAAATAATTTGTTTACTTTTTCAACTCACCTTAAAAAAATAGAAAAGCCAAAGTTATTATACTCAGAGAACAAATTTTTAGTTTTTTTTTACATGCAATCTTTTTATTCTCAAGTCAACGGCAATAAACCATAACCCTTAACCGATCGGTAAAACCAAATAATCGTAATTCCAAAGTTCAATTATACTTGTACCAACTGAACGATAAGGCAAATGTTTAAACGTTTTGTTGCTTTGATCGGTTTATAGGTATAATAATATAATATGAGCTAGTCCATTAGATTTCACGTAAAGAGTTAGATATCGGCAAACCCCTAACATTAGAAGTGTGAGCCAGCGGATGCAATTGAACGGTCATACTCATCACTTGAGAAGTGAAAGCAAACGAAGGTCTGCAAATGATTTGTTGGGATATATTTAGTCTTAAGTGTGGACGAACACAAGACGAACTGGATGGATTATAAATATGTATACAAAACATACAATTTTTTTTATTAGACTTTAAAGAAATTGTTATAATTTAATATTTAATTTTCTCTTAAACTAAAAAGTATAGAAAATTGATTCTAGGCTCATTAGATAAAGCATATCAAAAAGATACAAAATATGAATTAAAAAATTTGAAAATAAGTAATTTGAGTTTTTTACAATTAAACAAATTGTCAGTTTTATTTAGCTGAACTTGTCTTTATATTGTTATTCTTGACATTGTTATTTATGGTCTTATTAAAATCACTTTGACATATAGAAACTATTTTTTTAAATCTAAAGAGCTTTAAAGTTGTAGATAACAAAAACACATTTTTTCCCCTAAAATGTTCTTACTTCATGCTTAATATTTTAAATTAATATAATCATTAATAGTTAGTTCTTTAAGAATAATGGAATAAATCTGGTAATTTTCATTCCGTTATTGATTTACCAACAACACGATTAATAAGTTAGAAAGCAATTCTACGGCGTGCAATTGTGTCCAGTTAAGCCTAATTTCATAAAAAAAAACTTATAAAAAGTTTTTAATTCAGATAAAAATCTTAACAGGTAACAACTTAAATTTATTTTTTATTAAAATAGTGTAGTGAGGTTTTATAAAAAAAATATCAAGTGTTTTTCAATTCTATGTTAACAGAACAGCACCAGCATTCAATTTTTATTTTTTATAATGTATAAAATGTTCAAGTATAATAACAAAAAATATATATAAATATTGTAACAAAAAAGCAATCACACTTTTTTTTTAAAAAAAAAAATGTATATTAGTATAGTAATTATAATTTATATAAATACATAACAAATAAATAATAAATCACATTATGACGCTATGTAAAGTTGTATAAAGAAATTAATATTCAATTAAAAAATTGGCTTATGGCAGTTGTTTAAATTCAACTATAGTAGTCCTAGTAGTGTTTACTAAAGATAAGCGTTTCAAAAATCAAGTTTTCAAGACTAGTTTTCATAGACATCAAATTAAATTAATCATGAGGCAAGTGTTCACAATCTAGTCCACTCACCTTGATATTGCAAATCCTGTTCGGGTGAACTAGGAACTCGATCGGCATGGGTAGTCTGTCTCGTTTTGTCCACACCATTAGTTTGGGGCTAAAATAGATCACACAAATTAATTAAAAAATGAATATATATTTTTTTTATTTACCGATATTGTTTGTATTTAACGTAATAATAATAAGAACAAATATAATTTAATTATTAACAACACTATATAATCTAATTATTAACATCACTATATATATATATATATATATATATATATATATATATATATTACGTTTGCGAAAAATAAACGTAGGATAATTTATTAATTCTTATACACATACTATTTTATTATTTATACTGTAAACAGCCTCAACTTACTTTTCTGACAGGAATATCTTTAGGGTTGAATACTCCAAGCTCACGTTTCAGCTGTTCATTTTGAGAAGGCTGACCAGCGGTGTCGAGCTTACTTTTTTTTAGTTCAACCAAACATTCCTGTAGTTTTTCCATGGTAAAATCAGGAGAGTATTGATAATTTTGTTCCAATTTTACCTTGAAAGCACAAAACATTTTTAAATGGTTTTCTCGCCAATTGTCGTAAGTTAGGTTTTCCTCATCATGTACATTCCTATTTCGCTATTTTTTTAAACCTACTTGTAAAAAATGAAGTATGTCATCCATTCCTAAGGTATACAATTGACTTCGATGTAATTTCAATAGACAAAACGCCATAGCCGACAATATTTTATCTCCTTCTAACAAAAATACATCCCACACTCTTAATGTTAATTTGAACGGTATCTAAAAATTAATAAAACACAATAATGTTGAAACTTAATTTGAACATATTAATTTCACCTTTGCTATTTAAGACTTATCCCATTTGCCTACATTTCTTAATTTTCTTATAAAGATTACAGATAAACTAATTATGAGATTATATTTCACTTATTATTTTTAAGTCGGGTTTTTTTTTTGGTTAAGACAAAACAACTCTAAAAAAATAACTTACAAATTGTCAACTTGAAAAGTATTTATATCATACATTTTTTTTATATTGACAATTTGTTTATTGTTGGCATGACAAATTTTTTTTGAATTTTTTACTAGTGTTAGTATAAAATGTTTAGTTCATATTTTTATTGATCATGAATATTTTTTTTTTTTCAAAATAATAAAAAGCTACAAGTTATTATTTCTTTGCCAGTTCGAAAATCACTCTTGACTATGACAGCTTACAGTACTAAGTATGTTCTTTTAGAAAGATTATTTTACAGAAAGTATAATTTTTTTGTACATATTCTTATGTTTCTCTAGCAATGCTGGGCATTATTTGTGCACATATTAAAGAAAAAAAAGTTATCATTTATTATTTGATTATTCATGATAAATTATTTGTTTAAATTTGTTTTTATTTGATTTATGTACATTATTCTTCAACCCAAATAAATAAATAAGTTATTTATTATTTACAATGTTTTATTTAGTTTTTGTTTGAATTTTTAAATAATATTAATTATTAGGTGCAATTTTTTAATTATTTAAGATTAATGAAAAACGATTTAAGATAATTTTTTATTTATAAATAATAAACAAACCATCTTTTATTTGTTTAGTTAACAATAATATTATCCGCCCATAAAAAATTATCTACTTTTCGTCAAATTATCTGTTGACTAATGTTTTATTGGCTTTTTTAAATTTCATCCAGCTTTGGTTTTGGAGCATATTTTATAATTAAGTGCTTATTTCATAGATTTAAAAGTCACTAGCCACTTTTAACGTACTTACTCTATCTAAAAAGCACTGGAAGAACCATTTCAATGTGTATAAACCAGTTTCAACTCCATTTCTGTCTAAGTGTTTTTTTAATTTTGGCAGTAGCTTATTCATTATCTTGTCATGATGCTCTTGAAATCGTATCAATTTTGGAAAACCAGGAATAAAAAACCCTGAATATTAAATATAAAAAACTTGAATATCGTTAACATAGTTACTTATTCATGTTGATGCATTATTTTTTTATTTTAATTATTAAATGATTATTTGATAAGATAACAATTCTTCTACGTACCATGCATATTGTACTTAGAATTTGAAATAAGATGAGACAATGCCCAGAAAGCTTCGTCTTCGCTTAAATACATCAACAGCAAAGCCGCTATTTGCGACATGCCCTGAGTATACCCAATATCCAAATTATAAATACTATATGCAGAGAGTATATTAAACAGTTCTTGTTGTTTGAGATTGTATCGTTTACGGAAATTGATGTGTTCGCGGTACGTCCGGTTGACGTCCAGATCTATTTGTCTCACGTCTGGCGAATGCTCCCACGCCAATTCACACATATGCTATTAATAATAACAATAAAAACTTTAAATACATGTTGACAGTCACATAGATAAATACAATTATTTATCTATAATAATATGTACCCACTTTATACTTATTTTTTTGGTCGTCGGTGAGTTGATCGACCTGAAGTAATTTTGCCCAGACTTTACCGCGCAGCGCATTTGGAATGCCTTTGTAAACACGTCGTTTGAGCTTTTCCTGAGGGACGCTGTCCCAATTATTTATCATTTTTAACCATTTGACTTCTCTTAACCGTTCAATTTTGATCTCCTGTGGATCCTCCTTTTTGAGTTTGGATTCATCACTGTAAAAAAAAAAAATCAAACTATAGGTACATGTTATAATAGCTGGCAAGACCAAAACCACTTACCATATGAAGCCAAATCTGTCGAGTTTATGGTAATCGTTGATGGCCGGATCGTCAACGGGGTCTACAATTGTACCGTCACTCGGTCCGTTTTTGTACAAGTCCACTATGCGCTCTCTCTCCTCGTACACTTTGTCGGCTATCTCGTCCTCATTCATCACACCGGAAACCGTTGCTCATGGCCGTCGTGCAAACCGGTTGACCAACCGTTACTCGGTTAACCTATCGTATTCATCTCTTGTTGACAACAATTGCACGTATATGCTGATTTTTCACAAAGCCAAAGTGGATGTCACCATAATATTTCCGTTATGTAGGCCAAGCCAACGTCCGTCAAACGAGTGGTTTCAAATTGACGTTTCACGATCCAAATTTGAATCCAACAAAAAACCGAAACGTCACACACACAAACTCACACTTAACCGTAACGTCGCGGTGGTTTTTTAATTTTTTATAGCAATTGATTTGATATTAAAATATATTAAATATAATATATTAATATATTATAATATACAGTTAACCGTTTCCCTCGCCACTCACCAGCGCTGTGACCCGTCTAGCGATAATGTGTTGTGTGTGTATGAATTTCAGTTCAGTTCAGTTTTTCAATATTAATTATTGTTTTCGTGTTATGAATACGACAACCGGCACTAGGTTCATGCAATCGTACGTAAGTTGCGTTTACAACTGTTCCGTACCGTCGCTAACTTCAGATCACTTGACGTTTACAGAAAAAAGTATACCTATCACAAATGAATTTACACAATACAAAAAAAAATTGCCGCCGAACTCGACGTCGACAACAGCCGCAAAGAAAAAGCCGGGACTGAACTCAAAGGAACCAAAACAAACGAGGTAAACCGCAAACAGCGATAATTCAATTTTGCATTATTATATGTACTTTTTAGTTTACTCGAGTTCCCAAAAATCACCGTTAATTTTGTTTCGGCCGGTTCTTTTTTACCATTATAACAATTCGTTATCGCTTTTTCACACCGACCGTCGGTTTTCTTAATTTTTTTTAATGAGATAAATTGAGTAAATAGGACCAGTCCACACTCACACAAACACCGTACCTATCGACCATAATCGTTTGTAAACCGGTATTTCCAAATATATATATTATCTATTTTCTATAATATTGTAAAGAACGACCAGTTTGTATATTCGATAATTCGTTATTATTCATAAAATTCATTATATAATATATTTTATTAACAGTGGCGTCGGTTTTACTGTATATGGTGTTGCTCGAGAGACCATAAATTTTTCTTGCTTCATCCAAAATGGCACGCGATAATCAAAAATCACATTTCGGCACGGCTTTGTCGAACTTGCACAACGGTTATACGGACTCGTTGCCCGGCCGAGAGGAACAAATCGAACGTTTGCGATCTTTTCTGACCAAACACATCGACGACCACGTTCCTGCCTCCATGTATGTGTCTGGACCGCCTGGTACTGGCAAGACGGTATCGTTGCATTCGCTGTTCAACAGCGACGTGGTCACCAAAAATTTCAATATCGTCTACGTGAATTGCGGTATGATCAAATCAGCAAATCGAGTATATATTAAAATTGCTGAACTACTGAAACTTGCCGGTAGTACGGCACAAAGAGAATGCAAAGTAGCTATTGAGAAATACTTGAAGAGCAAACATAAGTCCGTCTTACTAGTCCTAGACGAAATCGACCAACTGTCAACAAAAAATCAAACCATATTGTATCAAATATTTGAATGGCCGACCATTACCAACTCCAATATTGTCGTTATTGGTATTGCAAATTCTTTAGATCTTACCGATCGACTATTGCCCATGCTCAAGTCTAAAATTTCTCTACAACCAGAATTGCTCAATTTTCCACCTTATACAAAATCCGAGTTGGCCAATATCATTTCACACAGACTAGAAAAGTCTGGAATTTCCGACATGTTTCCAGCCAATGCCATTCAACTGTTGGCCGCCAAAATTGCATCTTTTCGAGGTGACGTACGTTACGCATTAGACGTCACAAGACGAGTTATTGAATTAGCAGATGAAAAAATAGAGAAAAAAATAGTGCTAGGAGATGTCATGGCAGTATTGAACAATGTATATTCAACGTCTAGTGCGCTGGACAATAATGACGAGAATACTGAGAAACTTCCGTTACAACAAGAATTAGTAGTTTGCGCTTTACTGTTGATATTATCTTCGAGTAAAAAAAGTCAACCAATTACTGTTGGAAGGGTATTTGACGTTTTCAAGAAAATCTGTACCCGAAGAAACATTCAAGCCAGGGACTTGAGCGATTTTATAACCATGTGTTCGTTAATAGAAACTAGAGGGATTATAAAAATTCAAGGACAAAACGTTAATAGACTTTCTAAAGTAATCATGCTTTGGGATAAAAATGAAGTGGACGACGTTCTTCATGATAAACAAATTTTAGTCGATATTTTAAATGATAAGAATTTATTGTAATGATAAGTGTATTTTTTTATTATTATTATTTGAATGCACTGTACTATTTTTTTAATTTTGACTATTTTATATTATTATAAATTAAATATTCACCAATTTTTATTAATTTTTATTTTACGATATATGTTTATAGTGATGTATATTTATTTTTTATAGTAAAAACATGATGTTTAACTCTTTATTTATTTTGTAATTTTGTTTTTTTCATTAAAAAAAAATATTAATCATACATTTTTCATTATTTTATTGTCAATTTTAATAGTTAATTTTTAAAAAAATTTCCAAGTACAAAAAATTAACTTTCTATCTTAAATTTAATTATTTAGTATAAAAATGATCTACCTTCTCTCTACAAAAGAAATTTGAAATAATTAAATTAATAGTAATTTTGAATTGCTATATTTTTCATTACTTTTTATATTACATTATGCTAAACAATATTTTTTTATTTAACCGTTAAAAGAACAAAAATGTATCATATTGATAAGAAAATTAAAGTATTTTTAAGCGATTAGCGTTGAATCTATTTAAACACATTTTTATTACAAAACACATTTACACAAAACTGTTACTGAACACCTTTCATAAATAAACAATTCTTTTCATGGATAAATATTCGACAGATTGGTGCGCTAGAATATAGTTTTAAATGATTTAGGTTAATAAGGTTAATTTATTAACAAAATATCCTAAAATCACATTTTGGACAATTGGTTATAAAAACCGAGCAGGTTTCTTTTTTTTTTTAAGTCAAGCATATATTATTGGTATTTACGCAAAAATGGGCTTAGCTATAATTACTATTTGTTTTTTTTTGTTTTAGCACAACAATGTCTTCATCTCTGCTATATAAACAATACATGGCACCAATAAGTCCAACTTCATACCCGCACCTTACAATACTGTTATTAAGCATCGGTGTATTTCTGACGGCATGGTTTTTTGTCTACGAAGTGACCAGTACAAAATTCACGAGAAGCTTAAAGAAAGAACTTTCCATATCGTTTGTTGCCGCCATATTTACTGGCTGTGGTTTATTGTTCCTTCTACTATGGGTTGGGATTTATGTTTGAAAACAAGTTTTTGTTTACCGGCTAAGTTTTTTTGAATTATAAATAATTACCTTCTACAAAAAATTGTATGCAACATTTAAAATGAAAACTACAAAGTTTTCAATATTATACACGAACAATATTGTTGTAATAAAATGCTAAATAAATAATCATTACTTTTGTTACAATTGTTTTTTTCAATTTAAGAAAATGTATGTACAACGATAATAATAATAGTAGTTTTAGATAAATATTAGGTCAATTCAAAAAGTCTAAAAGAACCATGTATTGTCTTTAACATAACTAAACAAAAATCACCTAATTCGGTAAAGTCCTGGAGTTTATTTCTAAAAGACTTACTTAATTATTTTAAAAAAAATATCTAATAAAAATTAACAATACATGCTATAAATTATAATTTATGTTGTTATAAGGTTTAAAAAAAGGTGTATTTTTAAAAATATTAGTCAACATATTTAATTTGTCTATTTATACTTAGATATATCTATATTTTTTCAGATAAAACATGTTATTATAACATATTTATATAATATAAGCTCATAAGCACACATTCCTAATAAATGATTATGCATTTTTATAAATAATTCAATTAAAATAAGAAATATTTTTTATAGATTATAATATCTAGATGTTTAATTACAGTTTAAGCTTTAATAAGGATTTTGCAAAAATTGCCTATACAGAACTCCGTAATAAATAGGTGTTGGAACGTCCTCTTAAGGACGCAAGGTATGAAATTCATATTTTTTTCTATATTCATCAATTGGACATTTTTTAAGTTATTTATTGCTAAATATAAAAAAAATATTTATTATCAACAAATATTAACAAGCATATCTCATATGTCTAAATATACTTAGAAATATTTATATTTTTTTTATATTTTACATGTTATTATAATATAATATATTTAAAGGAATATAAAATAAATTTTAAATTGAAAACATAGATAATATGAGTAATCTATTTTTATTTTATCGAATACATGTTTTTTTATGGGTGTACGTAATATTATGATGGGAGTCAAGCAACTAGACCAGCCTTATGTCTGCATCGCTGCATCAATGCTCGTAACATAAATTGTTTACGCGAAAGCGCTCGTACTTGTTTTAAAAATACTTCCAAGTCTATTACTCCTCTTCTTAAAGCTTCTCCCATATAATAAATAGCATCTTCGGTAGCCGCTTCTTCAGCAAATGCGTTCAATATTCTGAAACGACAATACAACGATTCTTAGAACAAACTTAAGATACAAAAGAAGTGTTTACAAAATAATTACTGTTTATATAATGGTGCTGTTGTCGCAACAGCGTCGTCTATATCAATGTTATCTTCTTTGGATAGTTTAGAAATGGCCATTTCCAGTTCAGTCTCTTTGTCGCGCAGCACCTGAATGTTTTGTTCTAGCTCGGCCTAAAAAATTAACAAAATGTCATGAATAAAAGTTATCTACAGTTTATTATAATTATTGTCATGAACATTATTTACTTTCTCTTTGTTGAGGCTTGTCAATATTGAATCCAATTTATTTTTTCCTAACGTCAGTTCTCGCTGAGACTGCAACAATATATCTAACTCAGCTTTGTTCTGACCCATTTGTTCATTGTAACGTCTTCGCACTTTATCTTCAATGGCAGATATCAATGACGCTTTAATATGTTCTTCTGTTATTGTACCGCCATCACTTAACTGTACATAAAAGTTATTATTTTTTACTATTCAACTATTAAAAATAAAACAAAAAAAACATTACATACAGTTGACATTAACGTTGGGCAGAACATACTAATTATTAGAATATTTTTTCGGCTCGATTGACTGATATGGAAAATATGTATTAGCCGTCTAATTTTATTAAGTGTCCAAATTTGTTAAAAAAAAGTTGATCGTTGATAAACGATTAATTTTATAAGTTCTTAAAAATATTTGTTTACGAAAATTGATACTACCTACTTATTAGTTATTTAATAATGTAATCAAACAATTTTTTTTACCACATTAAAAAAAAAAACAAGGCAATATATATTGCCTATAATATAATATTGTTGTTATAGTAATTTATGAACATTTTTTAAAAACATTTTTGTGAAAACGTACACAAAATTATATTTTACTCTTAATAACTTTTTTAGTTAAATCATTTTAAAATGTAGTTTTTTTTTTAATATAATAGTTATATTAGTCATATTCAGTTGAATAATTTATTTGATATACATAAATCAACTAATAGGTAAAAGATGGTAACTAAATTAGTCACCCAGACTAACAACTAATTCGGAATTATTCATATGTGCCCATCACTTGATAATATAGCACTTTTTTTTTATTAATAGAAAGAAAATTCAACTGTATGTTGCGTCGTTAACATACCCCTGATGAAGTGTTTGGTGTAGATCCGCCTGTAGCCGTCGGATATGGAGGATATTCTGGTTTGATGGACGCTGCTTGCTGTGAATACGGAACATTTTGCGTAGGATATGGAGGCGAGTAAGGTGTAAAATTAGTGCTTCCTCCAGCTGAACTTGATGGATACGAAGGTGTGGGAAATTGATTGTTATATAATGGGTAAGGTGTCGTGGAACTGCTATGGTACGTTGTGGGAATATTCGATGAGGCTGAACTGGGCTGCGTTGGATAGGGTAACATCATATTCGAATTACCTCCACCGTATGCTAGAAGAAAAAAAAAAAATATATATATATATATAACATTTTTTTTACTAAATATAAACTAATCCGATAGGACAACATTATGTACTGTTTACATAGTTCTTAATATTATTGTGTTATTTATATAACATAAGTGATAGGAGGGTTTAATCCCAAATTAACCGATATCTGAAAACCCAAACATACTAGAAATAAAAAACAAATTGCCTATTACCGTGTTTTCATACTCTCCAAATCAAACTTCGTAAACCGTTAACGATATTTCTATTTATAAATAAAAAACGAGTGCTTAAACTTACTGTTGATCTCGGTTTTCTAAGCTAAAAAAACACTTAACTTTTAGTTTTAATATTTAAATTTTCAAATGTTTTTTGTTTATAAAGGACACTTAAAATATTAAATTACTATTATTTGTGTTTTTTTTATAATTAACTAATTTTTGACACATTTTTTTAGTACAAATAAGACTAAAATAAGCTATACTTCTTTTGAATTACTTACCAGTGTCGAGGGAAATAATCTTTTTTCTTTTGTAACAAAATTTCACTACAATTATATTGCAAAAATTGTATTTTGTAAATTAATTTTGATTTTTAGTTTTAAGTAATTTTTGATTTGAAAAAAAAGAACTATTTTACAATCATACCTAATATTTCTTTTTCTCAAAAATAGTACAAGAGGTTCATTTATATGACATTCCCCGTCGTTTTCACTCGTTAAAATTAAAAATTATGTATAACTAGTGAACATTTTTCGATTCGAAAAAATCACACATACACATACAAGTATTGTCAATTAGCTAAAAGTAATTAGTAACATTAGTTATAAAAAATATATTTAAATTACTAAAGAAAGTAATAAAATTACTTAAAAGTACCTCAAGTTTAGTTACATTGCTACACCATTACTTTTACAATAGTAAATAGCATCAAAATTTAGAAGTCAAACTTTTTTAAATAAAAAAAATTGCCATTTATATTTTTGAAAATACATACAACACAATTTATAAGAATCCTATTCAATTTTGTACGATTAAAACCCGACATAATAAACAAGTATAAATCTAATGTATCAAAAATCTGTAAACCAAATTAAATAATTACGCTTTTTTTTTACTTACGCATTTGAGTCGGATAAGCAACCGGGTTGACAGGTTGATCGGTTCGTGGCAGTGAATATACAGGCGGTGTTTCTGAAAACGTAACCGCCATTTTGCCGATCAACTCGAGAAGATTGGACGTAGCCTGACAAAAACAATGTATCACATTAACGTAAATTTTGTATTGACAACTAATAGTAAAAGTATGGCGTTTTATGTCAGGTAAGAAATGTATTGTGCAAAGTTGTATATTTACCGGAGTCCAGTTGTGCAAATATGGTAAGTAAATTTTTCCATTGTGATCCACATTCATTGACATTTTTATTCGCATATCCACCGTAGGTTTAACATAACAAATTGGAGCATTATTCGGATGCGTATCCATAAGCCAAATACAAATAGGAATGTGGTAAGTAGTGCCTTTTAATGAAAAAAAAATATATAAAATATTATAAACTAGTTTATAAAATCAATTGCAACTTACCTTTAAACGTTACTGGTATAGTGCCACTCAAATTAACTAATTTTTTCTCAATTCTGTTGGAAAACACTGAAAAACAAAAACAAATATAATAACAATCGTTGAGACATCATACTGAAATATTATTTTTTGTACATTTAAGCTGAATATAAAACAATGCTGGCTAATATCATGGAAAAAAAATTATACTTACAAAATGTTTCATAATTACAAACAAGGCCGTGGTAATAGTTAAGTGTTTTTATAATTTCCTTTTTTGTTTGTTCTGGGAATTTATACTGAAATCAAATTAACAACAGTAGTTAGTACGTAGTAGTATTTTATTTATCAGTTATTGCACATCATTAACAATAACAATAGTTAATGTATGCTTAAAAATAATTACTCATCCTACCATAGTCAAGTAAGACTTTATGCGGCTCTCTTCGACACGTATCATTTTGAATTGTATAGTTTATCTGAAAAATTAAAATACATATATGAAAACAATAATCAGGTAAATTTTAAAACGGAAATACTTCTTTATTAATTAACTTCTTGAAAGTGACTATTTTGCATAAGCTTTCAAATAAAAAATAAGAGTAATAATCTAATGACAATGTTTTCTCAATAATAACTTCAGTCAAACTGGGTTCTTAATTTCATTTATAACAGGTTCACTCTAATAAATTTTACATTTCATCTAGTTTTCAGATCTTTTATCTCAGTATTAAAGTCAAAAGCCTCTGAAAATTTGCTGGAAAACTCATCTCACTACAACTTGTCTCTAATATCTTTATCAAAATTTGCCATGTTGCTAATTAAATAAAGTCTTGATCTTAAATTTGTAACAGATGTTTTATTGTTTTATTCAATTTCTCAGAAAAGTATGTCGCCTGAGTCACGATTTATACACACACAAATAAACATAGTAGTATTTTCTTAGGTGGTAGGTCAATGGTTGAAGAAACATATTGAATTTGAATGTTGAAATACAGGTCAAATTTAACTGTGCTTATATCGATTTTGATAGAGAAGAAGACGATTTTATTCATTTTTGGCCCTAAAAATTTGTATAGTAAATTATTTCTGATTTATTAATTGTTTAAACTAACAAATCATTTTGGCTGTTAAACATCTTGATTGTACGCAGTGTGTTCCACAATATAAACTGGTGTTTTAAGAACCTCCTTCGATTTGTCCTCCGAGACAAATTTAACACTTAACTTATGTATTTCCTAGTTTTTCATTTAATATTATTGCATTATTTAGTAATTATTGAGACCTAACTAAAAAAAAATTAGGGTTTGAGGTCATCAGGTATTTTGTTAAGGCTGAAAAGTAGAGAAGCTGTAGAGTTAAGATTAATATGAAAACTTGAACCTAAATTTTAATTATCAATTATACTTATACATTGTACAACTGAAATAATTTACTCCCTGCCTGGCAAAGCTAAGTTTTGATTACTGAATTTTTACATTTTATAATTTTTTATGTATGTAGGCTGTGCTTTCTCGGTTTCCAATAAAAAAGCACATATTTTGAGGCTGTAAACTAAACATTTACGTTTTAGGGTAAAGAAGTACGTTGAGATATAAAACAAAGGAACTTACTTGTATGAAACTAAAAAATCCAATTGTCCTTAACACGCACAACCCAAACAAACACACTATCTTACAAGTGGCACAAATAGTAGGGCCAAAGTGTTTTTACTATATTTTACTACACTTATTAAAACCTAAATTCAATCTTACACTATTTTTATGTTGAATTCAAAAGTAATACAAAACTAATAATTTTATGATAGGTAGGTACATCAAATAAAGTAATATTGTTATCACTAACAGGCTTTCAAGGTCCGGGGTTTATAGATAACAATAGATTATATATGGACTATGTCTAACCTCGGTGAAGGTCCATATCATAACCTCCTATCAAGTACCGAGTGGAGCGACAACCCGGACTTGAGTCATAGAAATTAGAATGACATTAGTATTTAGTTGAGACTTGAGTAACGGATTTTTTTAGAAAAGATCATTATTTAATATTTTAAGATCCATTTATGATTACAAAGGAGAAACGCTAAACTGTTGTAGTTTGAAAAATTAGTGTCTGCAAAAGGTAAACAAATGACTTGTCCCGTGGCTATCTGGATTTATTGTCATCATTTTATGTCAAAAAAAAAGGACTCTTATTTAAATATTCTTTAAAGATTTTTGTTTTTTTTTTTTATGTAAAAAAATTGTGTTTTTAATTGATACTGAAAAAATTGCAAATTTAATTTATTTAATTACAAGAAACTGAAATTTTTAAATGAAAATCGGCTTCCTACAATACAGTAAATTAGCTAAAAAGCTTGAATCTATTTACAGAATTGAAATTGGACCATCCTATGTAGTCGACATTTTGTCTAGCTTTTTGGTCTGAAATAAACCAAAACGGCTTTTACTCATAGAAACAATTATTATAATTAAAAATAATAACTCGAAGCTTATACAAGTTAACCGGTAAATTAATTGTCATGGTCGAAATTTATTAAAACCTCTTTTTTTCTTAAAATATTTTTTTTTAAATCTCTTCTGCACAGCTGCAACCCTGTGAAAAATAAAAAAGTTGCCAAGTTCTTCAAATAATACCATGTTTTATAATAACATTGGTTAGGTTAAGTAAATTGCCATTATCTATTAACAATTATTATTACTTTATTTTATTAACTAGGTAAACTTTTGTTATTGTTTTCAATTTTCATATCTTTGTATGCCTTATGGTTAAGGCATGACAAATAGCCACAAAAAATAATTAAATAAATGGACCATTTGAATGGCCGCTGAAATATCTTTGTTAGCATCACAAATATCGATTGATTCATTGAACCTTTTCATGAACCTATATGCAACCCGCCATAAGTATTGTAACCAATAACCTGTGAAATTAAAACAAATTACAATGTTTATAATATCACTTTTATTACATTAATTTTGTTAGTTGTAAATTAAAATTTTTCCGTGGTCTCAAGGAAAATAGATTATAAATAAAAGAGAAAATAAATAAATAAATTATAGATTATAATAATAATTATTATTATAATTTGTAAACCTTGCTGTGATCCGACCAGCAGTTGTCCACATTAATATCACTGAACATACTAAAAGCAAATTTAATCTAGTTGGTCACTTTTCAAATCAAATACTATAAATTTAAAGTATATTTTGCTTGTGAGTTGTGTTAATCATTAATGGCTATTGGCTGATGCTAAAATCTAAATACAGTTTTCAGTGTTGTGCTTTTGTTGCTTGCTTAATATACTTTATTTACCGGTAGAGATACCATTGGTGACCACGACCGCTGTTCTGTTACCGGCGGCTTATCAAAATTCGCAAGGTCAACAGGGAGCACACAAAATATTAACAATATGATATCCGAGTAGTGGACATTTACCTACGATTACGACATGTAATGTAATTTTCTTACGATATTATCGAAATTCGGTGAGTGAGAGATACCAATAAATTATAATAATATTTTTATAATTATTTAATCTCAATAGTATTAATCGACAATTACAGGTAAATGGCATTTTACCGTGCGTGGTATCACATCAAACGTAACTTCATCTCAGTGATATTGCCTGTGGGTGCATCTTGGGCTATTTACGCAGACTACACGCGTACATTGAAGTGGAAAAAACTTCAGAACCAAACGAACACTTCTTAGTATACAAAATAATATGTAGGTATAACGAAGTTTGACAAGAGTTTCGTGTGTTATAATTCTTTTGTACGATCGTTTAGATTAATATGGCACCTAAACACGCATTATTTGGATTGACCTGGCATTATTTTGCCGCCGCTGTTCCAATATCATTTGGCATTTGGTTTGGGAAATTTTTAGATGACCAAGAAAACGAACGTATGACACTGTTTAGAGATAGAAGCGCTTTGTATGGCGGTATGGTGAAACCTGGTGAACGTCCGTCTTGGCCTTAAATCAAAAGTGAAATTTCACTTTTAGAATCTATTGTTTAATATATTGTGTGTTGCGTATAATATGTAATCTTTTTTGTGTTTATAACATTATGTAGTAATGCATCAATTCTTTGCTGGTTTATAACTTAGTTGGAAATTAAAATATTTTTTTTTCTTCTAATAAAGTGTATTATGTACAATTATATTATGTATTTCTTATAGTTTTAAGGAAATCCATTGTGATTACTTTAAATAAGTTTTTAAAATTACAGTTGGCTTAAAAATTGAATATCATCGTGATGGATGTGTACAGTTTGGAGGTTATATAGTTATAGGAATGAGGATATTATAAAATGTTGGCAGTTAGGAGAGCAAGTTAGTTTGGTATTTAGTACCTAAGGCAGTAACAGAATTAATTGAGATAAGCGTGTGTACTAGATAGAGAAATGAGGAGAACAATTGGCTAGCGTGTGAGCCTAAGCTGGACCCATTTCTAAGTGGATAAGGCAAGGACTAAGACGAAAACAATTAGCTTGAAAATAAAAAATAAAACAGTGACTTATTTACTATACTATCACTAAATTATAAACTAATAATTAAAATATTATAATACATTTTTATTTAAAACATTTCATTACAATTTTTAGCATTTCAAAAATGTAATTGTTATTATTACATTTGATCAAATGTACCTAACTATATTTTTCATTATTGTCATGAGTTACGTTGTTTTTTTTGTACAATTATTTTAAAATTAACAATATAATTCAATTTAGTTGTCTGTTTTTATATTAAAGTTTGAAAAGATAAAAAAAATCCATTTTGATGTATATTATGAATTATAAAGAATTTTTAAACTAGAAGACAATTTTAAGTGTTTCAAAAACCATATAGACATATATTATTTGTAATTGACAACTCAAAAGTTGATTTCAGACCGGCCCAGATTAGTGTTTTACTGAAACCAGTTGGTAGAATGGGTTTATAGATGATCATCTTCTAACTTTAAGGACTAGACAGAAACAGTGTCTAATACTAAATAACATAATATATAAAATATGTAAAATTGTGGAATAACTAATATGCAATGATGCACAGAAGCTAGAAATCAGAATAGGTAAGTGGCAAGTGCCATACGAAAAAAAAATAAGCGATAATTCTTATCAGTCTATAGTTATCTCTTATCAGTGTGGTTGTTTATTGTTTATTTAAGTGATAAGGCTCTCAAATCTCAAAATTTATATGACTTCTATTTATTTTCTGTAATTACAATGTAATTGTAATTGTAATTTCTATGTTTTCATACTAAAAAAAACAAAACACAATTTAGATGATTAATCTTATGTCGTACAAAATTTAAACAATAAACCGTTTCGTATTTGTTATATTTTTATTTAATTTCAAATTTTATAGCCATACTAGTTTTGGACTTGGTGAAATTTATTTGCGAGTGATAATTGTTTGTATAGAACTGTTTTTTTTTTTTTAACAGTTTTAAAATGGATTTAAATCCAATGCAAGTAGCGTTAAACACGGTTAGAATGTTAAGATTAGAACTAATGCAACTCATCATTGAGATTGGCGAAGGAGTAAAAGAAGATGGAGTCCAAACCGAACCCAAAGACAACCGTTATATATGTTCTATGAACGACATGGTGGGAAAGCTCGGAAGTCATATGAGGTGAGTGTTGTGATATGAACTGTTTATTAAACCTTGTCCACATTAGCAAACCAAACCCTAAACTGCAAAACAAATAATGAATGCTGCATGGCAAATCCATCTAATGCCGTGTATGTTTCTGCACCATTTAGCTATAACATATTCATTTTGCAGTTTGGGATCCGACTCACTAGTGAGAGCAATGCTTTAGGTTGTAAAACAGTAATTTTCACAGGATTTGTATGTTTTATTGACTAGTTCAAATACAATGACATTTTAAGACAGTTAAATGGTTAAACTGACTTTTTTTTTTAAGTAAGTGTTGTTCAATTTTTGCAGAGATCTAGAACAAGTTGTTGGCTCCCTTTCCAGTCCTCCTGGTGCGATGCTTCTTTACAATACAGCTTTTTTAACACAAGAAAGCACTTCAGATCGTCAAGCTTTATATACTCCATTGGTTTCTTCCCATAAATGGCTGGACAAAGTAACATATTATTTTTAATTAATGTGCAGTATATTATGTTATACCTTGTGTTTTAAAGTATTGGTTCTGAGAATGTAATTAAAAAAGTGTATATAGAAGGTAAAATAAGAAATGGAGGGCCACAAAAGTGTGAATGTTTTTTTTTGAGAATGGAAAATCAGTGTTTGTTGTTGAGTGACCAACTTATTTATTATATTTATATAGTGTGTTTTATGTATAAAATATTATTATAGTATAAACTATTAAGTATACTGCGTTGTTTATAAAAACTAAAAAAAAAAAAAAAAATGAATAACTGATTAAATCTTATAAGATTAAGTAAAATCACTAAAAAGATCACCCTGTATAAATGTTTGTAAATAACAATTCTGATAAAATATGTACTTTTTTTTAGGTTCATAAGTTTAGTTCAAATGCGGTCCAAATTTTAAGTCAAAATTCATTGAAAAAATCGTACTACAACTCGAGCACTAATAAAAAAAAGAGACAACAGTCCAGCGTACACAATATATCACCACAGTAAATATTGCTATAATTTTCTTCTCTTTTATAGTCTGTATTTACTATTTTCCTATCAGACGTGAATTAGGGCTGAAAGGGACTTTTATTACATATAAAACAAACTTTATAACTTGTAGTCACTCCAACAGCAATCAAACAAGTTCACAATTCAAAATAGGGGTTCGTATCTATACTTCTCGGAGGCTAAAACTGCCAGTTATTTAGTTAACAAACTAGCAGTTGTAGTAAAAACATCGCTGCCTTTTTGAATTGGCTATTTTTCATAACCATGGACAAATTCTAAATTAATTTAAAAGAATAATTTTTTGATAAAGAAAACATTTTTTTACATATTTTGGTTAATTTCATGAGTTTTACAAAAATATGTCACTATAAAACTTTTCCTATAAGCTCTGAAAATAAAATCTTCATACTAAAAATATCATTTAAGTGTAATTTTTGTGGGTAAGTTTTTAATTTCAAAGGCTTATACAATGTATTATTAAAAATGTGTTTATTCATTTATAGAGCCGTAGATGGATTATTGACCAATATTGATCGGATGTTTCCAGACATGAATATTACGATTACTCGACCATGTGCATCCAATGTTGTATTATTGGTAAAACAAATAATAATATTATTTATCTTCCACTATAATACTATTATGGATTACAGTTTTCACTTTTAAAGCAATACAATATTTAAATAAACCCTCAACCACAAAAATAATACTCCATAGCATAAATGTATTTTGGCAGCAATGTTATCATCATCATTATTAGTGCATACAACAGACTGCTCAGTCTGGTCAAGGGTTTATTTAATTTTTTATTATATATAATTGTATAATATATAGCTACAAGCGTTGCTTAAAGTTTTTTCTAGGTTTTCACTTTTAAATTAATCAAATTTTTATTTTTATTGATGTACATGTAGCTTATAAAATTAATTAAATAAAGTATTTAATTGTTTTATTATTTTAGGTTGGCTTAAGTAGAGTTTTACAAGCGATTATAGCTTTCAAAGGAGTCATGATCGAGTGGGTTATCGTTAAAGGTTTCAACGAGCCAATAAATCCAAACAACCTTCAACAAGAACTTTGGAAAGAATCAAGATATCATGTTTTTCGTAAGATAACAGATCATGCCAATGCTGCGATGTTGCATTTTTCCTCCCCTACATTGCCTGATCTGTCTGTTAGGTCATTCATGGTAATTAATTATTAAGTAACAAAGTATGATGGCTGAGATAATAATAATATTTTTTTTTTTCCAGACATGGCTGAATAGCTATATGACTTTATTCAATTCAGTTTGCAAAGCGTGCGGCAATCGACTACTTAACGCTTATCCGCCTACTTGGAGAGATCTGAGATCGTTAGACACGTATCATTATGAATGTAAACCTTAATATTTAGGTTTAAAATTGTGTTTTCCACTATAATATAATTAATTATTTAAGTTTTTTAATGTTAGAATAACATACAACATTTTTGTATACATAAATATTATATAATATAATAGTTATTAGTTTATAGAATATTCTAAACTAGTATGTTTGCGAAGTGTATACTCGGTGTTTTGTATTTTACTATTAAAACTAACTTAATTGCCTGAAGCTAATACTATGAAATAGATTAATCATCAAATCTATTTATAAAGTTTTACATCTCTAATCAATACGACCTGACGTCATAGAAGTCTTAATATGTTTTATTAGGATTTTTTGTATTTTATTACCGACCATCTAACACCATGTATTTGTTTACTATGTGAAAAGTGACTGGTTTAAGAGATCAATAGTAGTTTTTAATTACATTATATTATTCCTATTTTTAATTTTATTATACCTTGAAATTGTATAATATATTGTTGTTTATCGCAGACAGACACCTTATACGGTATATACATGAATATACAAAAGATAAGAAAAAAAATATGAATGTTGTATGATGAACCAAATTCTAAGATTATGATAATTTAATTTTTCAAAGCTCACAATAAAACTGTTTATTTTATAATATTAAAAACGGATAAATAATACATTTCAGAAATAAAAACGCTTTAAATTTATCTATGTATTAGCTTTTTTAATCCCCACTTTAATGTTTCAAGTTGATTAAAGCCATTTTATACTTTTTCATAATGCATTTTTTTGAAACTACGTGGAAGTAAAATTAATTTTTTCTAGGGAACATTTATTTTGAAAAACACATTTTTGTTAGAATTTTGAGCGATTTAAGCCCGCTAAAAACAAAAATATACTCTTATTACATGGCGTAGATCGTGATAAGTTTGGGGGGGGGGGGGCAGGTAAAGGTTCGAGTTTATTTAAAACACATGCATACTTTAAAATGTATCTAGACAGTAATCTGCTATCATCTTTAATTATTTTTTAGGTACCTGTTGGATTTTTGGTGTCTGTTAGAGACTTTCATTTTCCGTAGTCCCATACAATTTCCCGTTAGTCAAATCGTAACATACTCGTATCCTGTCAGCTTCCTCACCTTTTTAATGTTACTTGAAGAAAACTGGTATTCACTGTAGATTCCCTCTACTAACGGTATTGAAGAAGGTGGCGGTGTCTTGATAAACTATAGTTAATAAAAAAATAAGGTTAGAGGCGTTGTTTTGCTCCAGTATTATAAAATAATACCATGAGTTATTATAAAACACGGTATTATATGAAGAATTTGGCCGCTTTTAATTTTTTATAGGTTTACAGCTGTGCAGAAGAGATTTAAAAAAAAAAATGTATATCAAGGGAATTCTATGCGGTCGGTTTTTAAGGAGTTTTAGAGATTAGTCGTGTGTACATATTTCTCAAACAGTTATTTACTACCATTTTTAATAATCTACTATTATTTAAACTTTCCGACACAAAGCTCGGATAGTTAAAAAACTTTAAGAAACGCAAATGCTCAGGTTAAAGTTTTGAAAAAACATTTGAATTCTTCGAAGCATCATTCATCAGAAAAAGCCCAAGGGTTTTCTTTTCATGTAATTATACTTTCAGACTTTATTTCGTATAAATTTAATATATTATATTACATTTAGAAAATACAAAAAACCATTATTTGTAAAAGGCAATTTTTTATTCGAATAAATTGTAAAACAATTATTCGAATAATTTTCAAAATAATAATTCTAATGATTTTTCTATTTAAATAAATTGTAAAAATTTATTCGAAAAACGTTTTATTCGAATAAGAATTAGCAAAACTCCGTTGTATACACTCTTTTTTTCCCTTGTCAGTTTATTCGTTCATTTTATAAGTCATAGCACGGTCGTTTTCCGTACTGGTGTATAGAAACAACGCCGCGCCGTGCCTTATATCGACCTTTAAACATTCCGGCGTTGCGGTTTGCCTGTACGAAACGCCGTAAATTCGATAATTCCACCAAACCACACATAACCGATCAACAACATCATTACAAAGTCATAGTAAACGAATAGATTGTTGAAAATTCAATCGCTACATTGTATTAAAATTGTTCGTCTACATACATTTTATTGAATTAAAACTTTTATGTTCGTATAAGGAATGAAGGTGAACATTTTCAAAGTATTGAAAAATATAGTAAAACGTGTACTTACAAGTATAGGAAAAATGTATAAGTCTTATATCAGATGGATAAATATGTATAATTTTTAATCATTTTCTGTTTCTTTCGAGCAAAAATTAAGTTAAAAATATAATGTGCTTAGTTTAAACTTATCAAACAACGTTATTAAAACCTCTGGGTATTATTTTATGTTGGTGTTTTGTGAACATTTCATGTATATAAATTTATATATATTATCTAATAGATTTCAAAGATCCGTAAAGAGAAAACATTTGCAATGACTAATTATTTTATTTTTCAAATAGACGTTTGGCTATTCTAGTTAAATTTTCTGTCAAGAGGGCGTCGCACCGGTGATTTTCAGTGGTAAAAACATGTTTAAGCAGACTGAAAATAACTCGCTTAATTTTGGTTTTAGAGTAAAAGCACCCATTATAAAATTAAAAGAAAACAATATTCCGGAGGGCAAGACGGTGCGTTTTTTTAAAAAAAATTAATTTTTCGGAAAGTTACAGTCATTTAAAAATGTTAAAATAGTCGTTATTTCTAAACTATGTATTGAGCGTTATACTTAGAATAGTGAAAAAAACCCTCCGAAATATTGTTCTCTTTTAATTTTATAACGGGTGCTTTTACTCTAAATCCAAAATTAAGCGAGTTATTTTCAGTCTGCATAAACAAGTTGAGATGAAAAAACATTTTTAAATCGCTTTCAAGGATGCTGCGATAGTCC
Source organism: Adelges cooleyi (assembly GCF_023614345.1). NCBI lineage: Eukaryota > Metazoa > Arthropoda > Insecta > Hemiptera > Adelgidae > Adelges > Adelges cooleyi. The sequence continues at coordinate 13,953,292 of NW_026096053.1, read as the reverse complement.
GAAAAATAAATTAACTACCAAAATAGAGTCCTAGTTATTGAACTAATAATTACACATCACAGTTTAACCTTAAAATTATGATTTTGTAAAAAATTGCCTATACTTTACTCCTTAAAAATGGGCGATGCGACGCCCTCTTAACACAAAAGCTAACGCTACATGTATTATTACATTATGAACATAATAAAAAATATGTTAACTAAAAAACAAGATATACAGGTAGGTGAAAAAAACATTTTTTAAGTATTATTAATTTCATTTAATTGTCATTTGTTTAATTATTAGTAATTTACTTTAATTCTCGCACCTTTAAGTGACTTTTCAATAATTTCTATTGCCACCAAATTATTCATGTTTTTTTTTTGCGTGGTGGCACTGGTTACGTTTCCCCTACTCATACGAAAAGCGGTTGTCGTGCCTCGCACTCGCGGTGACCAGGTGATAGGCGATAGCCGAGTGCCGACACTTTGTAAATATGTCTTCATGTGCGTACAACGGTAGTATGAGATTAATTAACTTAATAAAACTGAGTAGCTCTCACATGCCCAACAATGTGGGCACATTCTTAAAATATTCGGTGTTAACAACAAAGGAGTCGACAACAAAGCGTGGTAATTACTAATATTGTTATTAAACAAAAATTGTACATTGCCTTCTCTCGATCTTATCGTTAAAATGTTAGAACAGTTAATTTTACTTTACCGGTCATCGTTTTTGGTGTGTAAACATCATTGGCTCGGTATGTTGTTCTGGTGAAGAGTAAATTGGTGGAACTAGGAAAAACAAAATAAATTAATTCTCATATGAGAGAAAATAATAATAAAATGTGTTGTTTAAAATAAACAAATTATAACCCACAGCAGCCATCTTGCGTACTTAAAGCATCATTCCAGTGTATTTCACTAAAAAAAAAAAATCAAAAGTTTAAATACAATAAAATATTAATAATACTATAAATTATATTAGGACGTGACATGTGAAAAAATGTCAAAGCATATATTATATATAATAATAAAAAACACCACGTAAATATATCACGAACCATTGGAATTTGTAATTCAATTTTTGCAGGTAGAATTTTTTTAATATTGGTAATACATTTTTTTTATGTTTCACAGTCATACATCCAATTTTTTCATCGGACACTAAATTTATACATACGACTAATAAATTAAATAACAAGAAAGACTTTTATAACATTTTGGGAATTGCGAAAAATGCATCTCAAAAAGACATTAAAAAGGCCTATTATCAGTTAGCGAAAAAATTTCATCCAGATACCAACAAGGGTGACCCTAGTGCAAGCAAAAAGTTTCAAGAAGTCTCTGAAGCGTATGAGGTTAGTCATAGATTTGACAATAATGGTTTTTTTTCATAATAATAATAATATTTTTAAATACAATATGTTAAATGATATTTATAGGTTTTGGGAGATGAAAGTCGAAGAAAAGAGTATGATACGTGGGGATCGACTAGTAATATGAATATGGGAGGAACTGGAGGAATGGGAAATGAAAATTACCAAAATTCATGGAGTTATAAATCTAATGTTGATGCTGAAGAACTTTTCCGTAAGATTTTCAATCAGACTGGTTTTGGAAACTCTCAATTTTTTCAAGATGATTTTTCTGACTCGGCTTATGGATTTGGAGCTGCAGAAGAAGTAAGAACAGTCAATTAGTTTCTTCTCTATAAGAATTAAAATTAATTTTAAAACTTAATGATACTATTTTAAGGTTATTGTAAAATTATCATTCGAACAAGCTGCTAGAGGGTTAAATAAAGATATTAACTTAAATGTGGTTGATATTTGTCCAAAATGTCGAGGATCACGTTCTGAACTTGGCTATAAGACGATAACATGTTCAGTTTGTAATGGAACAGGAATGGAAACTGTATCTAGAGGTATAGTATACAAGACACTTTTGATTATATTATAGTTTATAGAATAAATGTATTGTTATTAAGTCCTAATATTTAACGATTAACCATGTAGGTCCATTTATAATGAAATCGACGTGCAGAGCATGTCAGGGAACTCGTGTAATAAATAAAAATCCATGTATTGAATGTCATGGTAAAGGAAGTACTGTACAGCATAAAAACGTAACGGTCCCTGTACCTGCAGGTGAGTCATTTCGAATTAAACAAATTTTTTATCGTTATTGTTTATTAGTCAAATCAAAAGTATCAAACCACATTAGATTAAAAGTAAAATCTATGAGGTCGTTACTAAGTAATATATCGTCAATGAGGTTTGACCGAGTGGAGGAAATATGGCGGGTTAGCTAACAAACTTGGCTAGTCACATTCTACATTTTTTTTAATTTATTTATTCAATAAAGTACTTTGTATGTTTAGGAATTGAAGATGGGCAAACGATTAGAGTCTTAGTGAATAAGAGTGAAGTATTTATAACTTTCAAAGTTGATAAATCCGATTATTTTAGAAGAGATGGTTCTGATATTCATACAGACGCTAAAATATCCATATCGCAAGCATTGTTAGGCGGCTCTATAAGGATTAGAGGCATCTACGACGATCATACTGTACAGGTAAAATTATATAATATTAAAAAAATATGCAATTTATGCTTTCATTTGTTCATTGTTTCTTTTTCCCTTTTAAGATATCACCTGGTACTAGTTCGCACACTAAAATAAGGTTAAAAGAGCAAGGATTGAAAAAAGTGACCACTAACCTGCGTGGAGACCATTACATAAATATTCAAATAGACATACCCAAATCTTTAACAGCTAAACAAAAAGCCTTGGTTAAAGCTTATGCGGAACTAGAACAAAACACACCGGGAACGATACGAGGCATAAATTACAAAAAAGACGGTATGTGTTTCGACTGACTTATGTATAACGTATGTTTAATGTTTTTCTCAACAAACCGATCAATTTAGTGTTGTGTTAAGTAGTCTAAAAACGGATTTAATTCCTCAAGATCTCTTCTGGGCATTGACTTATTTTGGACAAAGTGAAAACAGATGGAGTTATTTTCTAGAAGAGACGCTGAGGAACTCAAATGTATTTTCAGGTCCCTTATGACATCACTAGATCGATAGGCACATATGTTGGAATACAGATCAGAATATATATGTCTTTATTGCGTGTGAGTGGGACAGGGACAGAAATAACCATTTGAAATCCCTTACAATTGAAGACCCGCTCAATGCTCTTTGTTAAACAGCAGAATATAGACGATAATTAAATTGTATAAGAAATTTCGACCTCAAAATTTGGTTTTACTTTAGTTTGCAAAAAACGACAATCAACACCAACAATATTTGTAGTATTCAAACCATTTTCCAGTTTATGGAAATTTAATTTTTGATCATATGATTTTAGGTGTTTCTTTTTTCCGCAATGCATGTTTTTGAACAACTCATTAATACAACTTGGAATTATAATTAATCCTAAATTCAATTAAGACACGTTTCTAATATTAATGGTTCTTGCTATTTCATAAACATTGTATTCAATTAAAAATTCTTAATCGTATTAAATAAAATCTTTTATGAAAAAAATTTGACAGTCAGGTTAAATGGGATGTTCGAATCCCTCTATTAATCACACTTGAAAGCAATAGGTAACCAGTTAAGTTCAAAAAAGTGTTCTGAGCGGAACATAGTGTTTTGTTATAGTATTCAAAAAAATAATCAGACTAATGAAACACAGCCTAAAAGCCACACACAACGACGGCATTCACGTGCGACAAAAGCACGTATCACTAATTTACCTATCCCACCCACCCGTATTGCATAGCTTACGAATTGAGTAAATTACAAATAATGTAATTAAAATAGGGAATGCAAAACTATTGGTTAATTAGCTAAGAACAATATAATAAGGGTAATAATAGAAATAAATATTGAAATTGCCAACTATACAGTGGTGTGATGGCTTTGATGTACAATAAGAATAGGTGTGTCAGTGGACGTTAGCCTAACAAAAATTACCCGAGATTGGTCAATTTACAGTGTACGAATAATGTGCTAATCGGGCTGTTAGTTACCCCTCATTGCAGTCATAGCGAAATAACACATTCCATGTTCCGCTCAGAATTTAAAATTGAACTTTTTGTTTTTAGGGCCTTCTGCTGAACAAACTCAATCGACCCCAAACGCTGATGAAGGATTGTTATCAAAAATAAAGAAAGCTATTTTGGGGTAAAAAATATAAATACATTTTTATACGAGTTAAAATATTAATTAATGATTTGTAATTGGTGTGCTTATTATTATGATGAAGACTGGTGTACTAATTTACTGTAGGCTTAACTGCTTGTTTGCTAACCAATTAATAATTTAACTCGTATAAGAATTTATTTATATTTTTCACCCCAGAATATATATAATAATGTAAAAATTGTTTACAGGTAGTACAACTTTTGGTGATGACTCGTCTGAAGCTGAAACCTTAAAGTCTTTAAGATCTATATTAGAAAAAAAGAAAAGTGATAACAAATAGATTGTTGAGAATATTAGAACGTTAATTAGTTGATAAATAATAGTTTTTAATAATCTTTTTATAATAGTATTTTATATAAATACACATTACGCTCCTTATTTATTACTATTTGTCGTTTTCTATACAATAAATGTATAATGAATGTAAATTGACTATGTATAGTTTATTATTTGTTTTTTTTTTTGTACAAAAATAAATATCAAGCAAGTTTTTACGATTTAGCTGTTAATATTGTTTTAGTGTATACTTGTTTTAGTGTGGGTTGCTCTCAAACATTTGATAAAATAATAGATCTAAGTAGCTGCCCCAGGGCACACTTTAATTGAGGGCGTTTCTGTACGGTTTACTATAAACGTTTACATGTAATCTTTTAGGATTTTTTTTTTAACAAAAATGTTGACATTTTTCATACAAGATCGAAACATCATTATCATTTCTCCTTTTTTTTTGTAGAGCAGCTATAATTTTCCATACTTGTAAATAAATATATACTGGAGTTGTGACTGAATAAATATCAAGTAGTAAATTGGTTAGTATGGCTATTTTTGCATATTGCTTAAAACATAGCGCCCCGGCCGACACTACATTTCATTAAGTTTGGTTAATGTCTTTACTAATTTAGATAGATAATTCTAAGATATAACATTATATTGAATAAATAAAATTATAATATATAATGTTGGAACATTACAACATTACATTAATAACTTAATAATTTCTACATTTGTCAAAATGCATATTTATATAAATCAATGTGGTCTTCCCAAATGAGATGGGATCATTACTATTTACTCCTTAATAATATGTGGTGCTGGATGCACAACAAACACCGTTAATAATCATGTATTGTAAAGTTGACGTCGTAGAGAGGCGGTTTTTTGTCTATTCTTCGGACAACAAAAAAAAAAGAATTAAAATTTCTAAATAAAAAAAAAACTATTACAATATTGGCGACCATAAAATAGAAACGTACGTTACAAAATTACTATGGGTAATTTAAATACATTTTATTCAATATTATAAACAGCTTCATTGACAAGTGATTATTAAAAACATAATTTTATACCTATTATCTACTAACTATACTACACATACTGGCGGCTTCGAGTAAAAAAAAGTGTACTCAGTTTGAGAAATATATTGACCAACGATAATACAATATAAATATAAAATATGGGAATTTCAATTAGACACACTGAAAGTTACTTAATGTATAAACTAGATAATTAATTAAAATCCACGACATTGAAGATTCTTTTAATTTAACAAAAAAAACTCAACACGCTGTATTAACTATTATTAATATTACGATTGAACAAATTTCAAAACATACTAATATTAAATCAAATGTAACACATTGTATGTTACATTTAAGAATGAACGGAAAAATAGTTTTTAAAATTATTTCTTCTTTTTCGTTTAATGGGCAGCAAACTTTATAAAATTATCTTATAACTAATTTCTTTATTACATATAGATGAAATTAAACCTAAAAACAAAAAACAGTCAATGAAAATTACAAGTAGGTACATTATTTTAACATTATACAAAAACCATTACCTTCCGAGAGCTTGAGGCAATGAAGAAATAATAGAACCATATCCTTGAGAGTTGTCGAACAGCTCGAACAAAGGGGCCGCTACCAATTTGTAATTTTTCGGCACAGCAAACAATGCTAAAGAAAAATTCAACGTGTTACTTATGATTATAGAAAAAAAACCTAATAATATACAAACACTTTAATTTCATACAAAAACATAATACAAACAATATAAATTATCGTAAAACAACCTAATATTGTTATACTAAAATTTAAAAATTGTTTAATACAATAATAAATGTTCCAATTACTGTAAGACAATTTTTTAAGACAATAGCCACTATTTTAATTTTATTTTTTTATTGTTTCATTAGGTATAAAAAATTAATTTATAATTGTTATTATTTTTATATTTTTAACGACACATAATTTATAATACATTATTTATTTACAAGGAATTGCTTGAAGCGAAATAATAAGAATACTGGTACACTTAATGGTATTGGTATTTTAATATATACATAACTGCAAGGTACAAGTTTAAAAAAAAAATTAGATATTGAACATAAACTTTTGACAAGCATACAATAAGATAATTAACTGCCGTAAGAGCTACTGTACATTTCGACGGCGCAAAGGAAAAATGGGCGAAAGCTACAACATAGACAGTAGCCATCCAAATCATGTTACGCTAGTGTATTTTTCAAAATAGTTGAGGGGTACAAAATAAATTCAATTTTGAACTTTAAGTAACTGGTGATCAATAAAAAAAACTAAAACGACTTAAAAAATTGTAGAAATTAGCATTTATGCCTTTTTTTACTTTCCACCGTCGATATAATTTTATACTACATATTTTTTAATGCATCAAATAATTTTTCAATTAAAATAACTTTCTAAATACTGTTTTAAACAAGGAATTATTTGAAATAGTTTATTATTTAAAACTATATTTCATTAAAATATATTTATTTTTATTGATTACAAATAATATTGTTATTTTTTAAATATTCTACATGAAAATGTATTTGATTAATTAATTAAATACATTATTTTTTCTATTTGTAATTGAATAAAAATTATTTCAGCACGAAGCAAATGTATTGAAATAATGTTTTAAACCGTATGTGCAACAAAACGAATGAAATAGAAGTAAAAAAAAAAACAAACTTAAATCAAACAATAATTGTTTAACAATATTGCTATTGATTTTTTTTAAACTACCTATTTTGTTAAAAATCACATTTGAATTGATCTAAATCATCCAGTAAATGAGCAGCAGTGAGAATAAATTATAACATAACAATAAAAATATTGATACATTTTGAACACAAAAAAATACTAGGTTAAGTGATTGTATAGCAAAACATTCTTGATATGTTAAAAAATAACAGTTTATCCATGACAGAAATTTACAGTAGCAAATATTATACTGAACTGCGTCGATAAAAAACAAGTCATAGAGGAAACCTTATCATGAAAATCGTCTATCGATCAAATTAAATGGAACCTATAAATATGTTGTATTAAAAAAAATTAAATATACAAGTCTTGTAAGCGGATATTTTATGATCAACCAGGATGATCCATTTTGAACCAGCAAACCATGTTGCCATCGTAAACTGTGAACTGTGAATATAAAATAATATAATGTAATTTAACATATTATCACTCAAATTTGACAGAATACACGACAAGTTAGTTAAATTCCGTTTCATAGGATCATGGCAAAAAAACCCCGTCATATTGCAAAAAATAATATATTCCACACGAGTAAAAAATAAAATAATTGTCATTACTCCTAACACAGACACCTGTTCAGAGTGTTATACCTAAGTACACCTAGTTTTATAATTTTAATTTTGAATCGGATTATACTCTTACCTTTGTCGGGTAATTGAACTAGAAAAAGTCTTTTGTGCTCTTTAGGCTTAGTTATGTGGGGTGGTATGTACGGATATGTGGGAGGCTCAAAATTAGGCCGCCACCAATTCCCTATGGTGTCTTCGACTGTCCATTCAGGCTGTATGCCATCTTGTCTTCCTAAAGTCTACAAATATACCAGTTTATTAATAATAACAACATCTTTAGAAAAATTAAAAAAAAAAACCATTACTTCAGTTAATAGTCGTTTAAGCCCTTCAACTTCGTCCTCGCTGGGATTTAATTCTCCGCCAGGTCTATTAATACAATGTTAGTAAAAATTATGTACAAATTTACGACAATAGGAAAATAATGATGATATTATTAAGTTTTTTTTTACAATATCTTTCTCCACACAAGTCCATCACAAACCTCTATCCTATTTTTCTTTACATTACATTAAGAAGTTTGGTTTAAATGTAGTTATAATGTCAAATGATTTTTTTTTTTCTCCGTTGATAATTTTTTTTTTAGGTGAAAAAATTCACCTTATTTTAGCCATGGATCACATGAAAAATGTTTACATATTTTTTTTAATTTAGTTATACTCGAGTAGAATGGGGTATATTTTTACTGTAAAAATTATACTAAATAAATGATAACGTCTACAAGTACACTCGATTGGAAATTGATTCGTATACAAAGTGATCGTTTTATTGTGAACCACTCAATATTCTCATTGGGTTTAATTAATAATTGTTTCTTTTCTATATAATATGATCTCTATTTACCATAAATTTTTATGTTCCTACCCCTTTCCCTAACTATTTTAATATCATCTTTTGAAACTTAAATGGTAAGAATTAAGATAGATATTTTATTTGTGCACTTTCCAATCGCACTTCTCCTCCCGTCCTAACTTTTAAACTCTTATAACTTTATAAATAGTTGTTCAAAATTGGTTATCTACAAGAAGACATTTTTAGTAAAATATTCCCAATTTAATAAGTTAATAAAATATATATGTTACCATTCAAGTTTCAAAAATGTATACAAAAATAATTAGTTTTGGAAGGGGGGTAAAACCAAAAAATATTGAGAGCACATTGTATAGAAACACTATAAGAAAAAATGTAATTTCTTATTACACCCAATGAGATACTGAGTGGTTCACAATGAAATTATCATCCTGTATTAAACAAAGAGTTGAAAAGGATACAAAGAAAATGTTCAAAAAATTAGTGTGCACCCTTAAATACAAAATATAAAAAGCACATTTGACATGATAACGTCTAGTGGATTTTTTCCTCGAGGATCGTATGTCTTTGATTTATTTTGGTGTATGTAGTTCAATTCTTCTATTTCTTTTTTTTAATTAACGGCCTACCGATCCTCGGAATACATTTTTAGTTTACATTTAAACGTCTATACAACAATGGCCTTCTCTTTTAGTGGTTAAGTCATGTTTATTTTTATTTACTCGATTTTCTTTTCAATTTATTTCATTTGAAATTATCAAACCCACGTGTAATATCTTAATTATTACTCTTTTTGCACAAAAGTTACGGTACTTTTTATTAGAAAATATTCTTACAATTTGAAAAATGTAGTCCCCAATTGCAATAGTAAAACATGAGGCAAGCCGTGTTTGTGTACAATAAGAACTCCTTCAACACTGCGACGCATGCCGATTTTTTCAAATTCATCACGCATTCGCTGGAATCGAGCCGGTACAGACGGATCTTTTTCAAACAGAGGTTCTTTTGTGCCAAACTTATAATTTGACAAGGGATATCTGAAAAACAAAATTCGTAATATTACCTTAGACATTCTACAACTTAAAAAAAACAACAATTCTCCTACATAGTGTCTATTTTTAAGCATTATAAGAAGAAGGTTTAACTTATTGTCAACAGATTTTTGTAAATGTTTTAAGTGTAATTTATATACAAATCTATTACATATCATAAATGTGCCAATACTCGTCAAATTGTAAAAAAAAAAATGTAGAGAAATTGTAAATATTGCGATGAATATTATTATCAAAATACAAGCAATATACTAAATATTTAAAGTGATTATTCAAATTAAATGTAAAATTCTGTAAATGTCTAAGTGGCTTTAGCAAGAATCCGCAGAGAATTTCCGAGGTTAGATTTATAATCGCCATAAAAAAAAATCAATTTAATTTTTACAGGTAAAAATCAAAAATGTGTATTAAAAAGTCAATTCCCGAAATTATATGAAAATTATTTTTCCGATAAATATAAACAATCAAACACGAATATTTTGCATTATTCTGTAAAAAAAAATCATCATAATTTTCGAGACAAAAAATCTCGGGTCTCGTTGCTAACTCTGCTGCTATACTCAAAAATAAGCAGTTAGCTATGCAACCTAAAAATTTGGGGGATTCGAGTTGGAAGTACTTACAAATTAATATGTCTATTTAGCGATGGACAAATAGATGGTTTAATAGTTGCAGTGCTTTTAGGCCAACCGGTACCCGGCGACGCTTGAACGTTGTTCTGAGTCGGTTGACTTGTACTCAAAGCCATGTTTTCAAACTTTGCTAGGTAGTCAAAAAACTCAAATTAAAAAAATCTATTGCGATAAATCTATCACTGGTGCATTTTCTTCATTATTATTTGAAAAAAAAAGACAAATTAATAAAAAACCACAAACTATTATTAATATAACAAGAAACTGATCGAGTATAAACAAAAATCCAAACCTTTTATGTGATAACATGATAATATCGCCTAAATAAAATTATGATAAGCGATTCACGATACTAACAACTTTTGTTTAATATCTTTGAAATTGGATAAATTCGAATTGAAATTTTCAAGTATTTCACAAGTTTCGATATATTTGTTTTAAATGTTTACATTAATATTTCAAGCTACTTTTTGAAAATCGCTAAATATATATGTACATCGCCGTTTATATTGTTGTTGTTATTCTTTTATTTTATTTAATATATTTATTATGAATAATTATTAACATGTTCATTTTATAAACAATTTTAATTTTAAAGTCGTAGTATAAATTTAGATATTTTAAATCAGGACTAGGAATTTTTATGATCAACAATATGTTCGTCGTTCAAAGTCGTATAATATTTTAATATCAATGGTAACAGTCCAAATCCTGTTTTTAACAGCTATATATGTGAGAACTTAAGTGTTATAATTTTTTAATTGTGCCATAAATGTATAATTTGTGAAAATTACTCTTAATGAGCATTCTGTAACAACCATTATAAATAGCTCAAAAAAAAAAAAAAATAGTAGACCTAATTATCATAATTTAACACTTATAAATACATTTGAACAATTCTCTAGTTTAAAACAAAATTGGTTGTTTCTTGAATCTAACATCAGTTAAAAACAAAAAAAAAATGTTTTAAAATAATATTTTTGACAGTTATACTGTGCGGACCAAATTCCTAACCTATCCGATAAAAATCCAGTGAGAATTACTTACTGTTTGTCTTTTTTACTATTTTTTGGTTTTTATGTGTAAAATGATTGTCAGATTCAGACAATAATATGAAAATATGTTAAATTTCTGTATTATATATGTGTCCTTTGGGCCGCAGCCCGTTTTGTAATAATAAATAAATAATTAAATGCATTATTAACTTTGTATGGTCTAGTATAATGTTCAAACTCATCACATCACGTTTTAATAATAAAGTTTATTAATTTGTTCATGTAAATTACCTACTTATAATTTCTAAATGTGTATCCAACTATATTTACAGGTATTATCGTTCCGACAAGAAATGAACGCTCCTATAAGTCTTGAAAACAGATAAACAACAAATGAATGTAAAAATTTGGTTTGTAACGTTTCACATTATTATTAAAAATACCTTTCCTGTAAGTAATTATGCATTACAAAAATTGTTTTATTTCCAATCAAGTTTACACTAATTAACCAATAATTGTAGAGAAAATGTGTATAAAATGATGTACCGAGTGGTCCAAATCAGACGCATTATGCATACATTTTTTTAATGAAAGAAAAAAAAACAGACGCTCCCCTCAATGCAGTTATTATTATTCTATTTTTTATGTATACACTGGATGTTTTGGATTCTCTCTCTCTCTTTAGCTACGATACAAGTCATTGATGTCGATGATGAACACTACAGAGTTGAAAATAAGAACACTTAACTAACTCGTAATAGTATCAGTTAAGAAATATAGATATTTTATTCTATATTCGAATGTACATTGTGTAATATTGTACAGATAAGCCAAACAGGCAAGTTATATACAATGATTTATACTAATACTTAATTTAAACATTATAATTAAGTGTAGGTATATTTAATACGTGTTGTAATTTACATAAACAGTACATGTGCTTTGGGCAAAGTAAAAAAAAATATATATAATAATAATAATAATGATATATAATTAAATAAATAAAAAGGGAAGGGACAACTTATAATAAACGTGTGTGTAATCAATAGTTGGGAATACAAAAATTATTATAGATACGCCTCCACTAAATAAACAACTTATTTACAGTCATGGACATACATAATATTCTGGGAGAATAACATTACCAATAAAATTATATCTCTAGTTAGTAATAATATTTATAACAAATTGTAAATATTTTTATCTATGTTCAAGTAAAATATATTAAAACTTATAGTACACGCTTTCATCGTGGGTTAAACAGATAATACAGTTTTCAAGTCAATAATAATAATGTTTATTATACCGAAAAAAAAAATGTGTACAGGGCAAATTGTTTTGAATTTTAATTCGCGTAGAATTAAATGTTTGTACACATTTTTTTGTTTTTTTATTGCCCGACAGAATAATAACATAATAAAAAATTTCCCAAGCGAATTAAAAACCGGGGAGAACAGTAACCCTGATTATGTCTCCAGAGTTCTTCGAAATAAAAAAATCTTTGTACAATATACCGTGTGTATACATCTTTGTTTACACCTGAAATAAATCAAATATAAAAAAAAATTATTATTAGTTAACAAAAACAACAGTGATAACAAAAAAAAAAAAATTTTTTTATTGTGACTATAAAAAATATATTTATATATACATATATAGGCCCAAAATGGATAAAAATATGTATTTTCGAAAGTAAATGAGAGTAGTTAAGATGGTTGGAAAGAAGTCTTTTTTTTTTTTTTAATGGTCCATTTTAACAATCGATTACTTACTTTGGTTTTTGTTGTAACACTAGTATTTGGTTTTCCACTTGATGTAGTTGGTTTACTATTATTATTTTTAACAGACAGATTTTGTGGCTTGGGTGGCTGAGGTATAATAGTGATCTCATCATTTATTTTTAATGGCTGAAAAATTTCAATACACTTTAGTATACTTTACCACTGTAGTTATTTTATTTTTTGTGAATTACGTTATTTTAAATATTAAAAAATACCTTTGGTGTAGAAGCCGATGTAGAAGACGCAGATGCAGATGATGACGTCGAAGCCACGGGCGATGACATGGATGCAGACGACGCAGATTGATTACCGTGTGGTTTTTTATTAGAGTTTTTAGCGACATTGCTGTGCGCGGAGTAAACATGATTTTCGAATTGTTTGTACATGCCAAACGTGGCCGTACAAACTGTACACTTGTAAGATAAATGCGCAGGCTTTAAAGACATAGCGTGATCGCGGCTGACGTGGTTCAATAATTTCCATTGATACACTCTACCACAAACTGGACATCTAAAAATATATATTAAAAACAATTATTAGCCATGAAAATTGGCGCAATTTAACAAACTGGTCATTTACCTCCCACTGTCTTTTCCCTTGTTAGCCGCCTCTTGCATACTGGACGTAACCAAACCGTGTGATCCGAGCAGATGTCTTTCTAGCCCTTGGTCAGTAAAGAATCGGAACTGACACTTTTGACAATTCAGTGGTGGTCGATTGTAAATCATTTTTGGATGTATTTTCACTTTGTGTATCCACTGCATATGATTGCGTAGTTGTTCTAGATCTTTTATGTAACCGTCGCAAATTTCACATATAACAAACGTTGGTTTATTTCCACTGTTTGTTGAAGACGACTGACTTGATTGTTGAGACCTAATTTTCGATATGGTAGACACAGGCGTCGATTGCATATTGTTTAATGGGAACGATCTTGGCAAAGGCGTTATCGATATGCTTGGTTGTTGAACAGACTTGGAACTACTCAAAGTTTGCTAAATAATGAAATAAAAACCATAAGTTGAAGAAAAACTAAATAACATATTTTTGTGTATCACCTGATATGTGTGGTTACTAATTGAATACGGCGTAGGGACAATCATCGATTGGTTAATCGGTTTAATACTTGTATTTCTTAACAAAATACCTGAAACACAAAAAAAAAGGTCTTACACTTTTTAAATACCTACATAATAAAAGAAAAAAACATTAATCCTGGGTTGCACTATAGGTTTACATAAATTTAATAATAAATATATTAAACAGTTGCTACAAATCATATTTTGGTTTACAACAATGGTTTTCAACCTTTTCAACAACATGGCACACTTAATCTTCTACAAAATTCTTGTGGCACATCAAACCATAGATTTGATTATTTGTTTCTAATACCATACTGATTCTAGAATCTAGAATATTAGACTTAAGAGTTAATGATTGTAAAATAAATGAATGCAATGATGAATAGTTTTAAACGAGGATCATGTTCATCACCAGACCAAGAAAATCCTATGTTTAAATAATTTTCATGATACTGACGTCTGATAATATATTTTGTTGGTTCACTCATGACTCACTTAAGTGTTGTTAGCAGAACGAGGTATACATTTATCCATAATAATAATTATTATTGAATAAAAATAAGTAATTAATTTTAAAAAAAACGCATATACTGTTATATAAAATAAACTAAATATTACGCGATGAATATAATAATATAATATAACTATAGTTGTGTCCCGTGCACTATATATTCGCACACAAACGAAGACAAAAAAAAAAAAAAAAACTAAGTATAAACATTAGAACCACTGCGGTTGAGATAAAAAAGAACTAATCAAAACAATATAAAACCAACCGGTCCAGACGTCTGGTATACTTCAGAAAAATAGGATTGAAGAAAAATTACCATTTTAAAATAATATAAAAAATTGTACATTTTATTTTCAGTTTTTCCATTATTTTTTTTGTCGTTGACTGCCAATAAGCTCCATAATACGAGGAAATACTACACACTTATACAACTTTTAAGATTTAACGCGACACACCTCGAAGACGCTCATGGCGCACCAATGTACCGCGGCACACCGGTTGAAAACCACTGGTTTATAACATAATAATGAAGGTTTATATTTGGGGAAAAAAAATAGTGTTCAACATTACTTTGTCATTTATTAAAAGTTATAGTTGGTTAGGTGGTTAAAGGTTGTTAATTTTTAAAACTTTATTTAATTATAATATTTTAGAAGTTATATCTTAAAGCGGTTATTTTTTCTTCTTAATATATTAAATCAAAAAATTTCAAACTAAAAAATATTTAAGTGTTGGTCTCTTAGTTTTTCTTGTTTTTAGAAAACTAAAACTAACACACTGCCGTTCCCTTACCCACTAGTATGCTACTCGTCTTAATTAACTACATATCTAAGCAATATTTACCTCCAGCAGTTTGATTGGGTAATGTAGATGGGAACGAAGATACCATTCCTGGGAATCTTTGGCCAGGTAAGACAGTACGGCCACGAGCACGTACGCCAGATGCAAGAACCATTTTGTTGTACTGTTGTTGTTGCAGTTGTAACATATTAGGGTTAGGAAATTGTTTAAACCCAGACATCGCTGCTTGATAAACAGCGTTTCCAGGACTCATGGAAGGTTTGTTTCGCAACACTCTCGGTATTTTCGCAGGAGGTTCCCAATCCAATGGTGGCGCCTTTAAACAAATAATACATTAACAATTTTATTAAGAAATAAAAATGCCGAACTAACATAATCGGTTACAAAAAAAATTACCTGGTTGATTTCTGGGCGATACTTTTTAGAACACGAAATCAAATGCCTGGTAAGTTTGCCCTTGTAACTGTCTTCGAATGGGCAACTTGGGCATTGATGTAGAGCAGGACCTCTTTCTAGACGTCCCCTTATGTTATGCGTGTCCATGTGCTGCAATATCTCGTGTGGATTTCGTACTTGGAAGGTACAAAAATTACATCTATAACAATAATTGGCTGTCATGTGTGGAGTTTCTAAATGATGAGCCATGACAAGACTTGATTCCGATTTAAAATTACAAAGTTCACATTTCTTCATGCCAAACTGAAATGGATCATTGTTCTCTTTGCTGAATTCTAACGTCTTGATCAGCGAACTAATAGCCATGTGTACATCTTCAGAGCAGTTATCACCTTCCCTATCTCTTTTTCGTCTCTGAGTTCGCAACAAATCAAGCTGTACGTGTTCTTGAACGAGGTTAACGCCAATTTGCATAAAGAACTTTCCCAAAGGATTTTCAAAATAGTTGGCACTTTGCTGAAGAGTCTTTGGTTTTTCTTTAACATCAGTTGGTTTTTTCTCATCTACGTCAATAGTCAGATCAGTAATACTATCACTTTTTTTTAAATCTGTAGTTTCTAACGATGAACTCTTATTGGCGGCTTCTTCTTTTTTATTGGAGTCTAACTCGTCTACGTCCATTATTTCGTCTTCAATGTTTTTTTCCTTTGAATCATCGGCTTTATCATTTTTATTCTTTTCAGTATTTACAATGTCGTCATTACTTTCGGGTTCATCAACTTCCATTTTTTCATCTTCCACAATTTTATCGTCCTTATTATCTTTTTCATCTTTTTATTTTCTGAAGACTCATTTTTTTCATTTTTTCTTTTCCCATCAATGTCATCGGATTGCTCTTCATTGATTACTTTACCGTCTTCTTTCTTATCTTTTACTTGGTCTAGGTCTACTTCCTTATCCTTAAGATTATCTTCTATCTTTTCGACAAACTCTTTAAGAGGGTTTTTAGGAGGTTTTTCATAAACATAAGGCACTATAAATGACGGAGCTTCGACGACATACATATCGTCTGTAAGTGTTGGTAATATTACAGGGGCTGCTTTGGGAAGAGCTGGTGGCGGCGTAATAACGGGCGCTGCTTGGGTAGTAGCAAGAATGAAAGGTTTGATTGTGGTTTGGGGTTGTTGTTGAACACGATTAAAAGAATTTTGTATCGCCCTACTCGTTTGAGAGACGTTAATAGAATTGTGTGGAGTACTAGATTGCACTGACACTGATATGGGTAAATTACTTCTTCCCGACAGCATATTAGTATCAATTATCACTAACGTCGGTTCTTTTTTATTATTCTTTTGCTTAGTACCAGCAGCAATTTCCACAAGTTTCTTGGTATCGTTAACGACAATCGGTTTAGTGGTAGCCACCGGCAATTTCAATGACGATACTTTGACACTATCGTCTATTGTTACTATGTCTTTCTTCTCTTCTTCTTTTTCGGAATAATTTTTCGATCGGTTTAAATTTCGAGAACTCCTGCGAGGTGTTAATGTAATATCTGGCAAGCTTTTTACTTTCTTCTTACCATCGGGAGATCGGTTGGGATCCGCTACCTTAACGATGGTGACGGATTTATCTAGATTTATTTTAGAGTCTTCCAGTGATTTTTTGATTTCGTCCGATCGGTTTTCAGTATTGTTTTGATCATTAATATTATTATCATCATCATCCTCTTCTTCTTCTTCATCTTCATCATTGTCATCTTCTATTTGTTCTTCATCTTTATTATTGGTTTGTTCTGTACATCTATTAGTTTCTTTTTGTTCTTTGCGATTGTGGATTTCAGCCGTTTCTTTAATACCATTAAGAGCTTGTGTTGCAGTCTCACTTGAACTAGCATTATTGCCATTTTCAAATTCTAAATTGCTACTGTCTGATCTACAGTCTTTGCTATTATTTTTATCATCATCTTCGTCTTCTTCATCACCATCATCATCACTGTTACCTTTATGATTTTCTTGGTTGTCGTGATCATCATCACCATTATTACTGTGATTTGATGAATTTTTATTAGTTACATGTTTGTTTTCATTAGTTTCTATTTTATTAGGTATTAAATTTTCACATATATCTCCATTTATCTTAACACCTAAAACAAAATAAATAATAAATAGGTATGTATTATATTATTTATAATATTATAAAGTATATTCTTTTACAGTTAAATTTATTTAGCTTCAACGCGGCGCTGAAAAGGTATACAATGATGTTTTTATTATTTTTGTCTGGACACATGATATCTTTTAAATTGCTGAACCGATTTCTGTATGTAGCAGGTCAATATATCAGAGTTAGTACTTGCGAGGTACTTTATTGGGCAAAAACTGTAAAATGTTTACCTTTTGGTGTTGTTTTCTCCTTTAAAATTGTAAAAAACACTTAAAAAATGTACTTATTTTTCAACTTAATTAAGGCGCTCTATAACTTTATTAAAAATAGTTAAATTATTTCAAATGTGTACAGAATATTCTTTAGACATAGTACTATCAATAAATACTAACAAAACAAATAAATATCATAGAATCATATAGAAAAATATCATGAGAATAAATATCGTCTCTTAGAAGGGGTGGAAACTTTTTCTTTATTTTTTGAGCAGTTATGGTGTGAATATTAGATTGAAAATAGATCTAGAACGCTGCTATAACACACAAAACTTTTTAAAAACTGTAGTCAATTTTTTTTTTCATTAGGAAAGAATAAAAAAGGAAGGGAAAATTACATTGGTCCAATAAAGTGCCTTTTACGTAAATCTAAGCTTTTATTGAATAGAAGCTGCTACATGAAGAAATCGGTTTAGTGGTTTAGAAGACATTGTGTATCCAAACACAAAAATAAAAACAAATCATTATAAAAACAATATATTCTCAGCTACACCTCAAAAATAATGAAAATAAAATAATGTAAAACCTATTAAAATGAAATTCTTACTTATATCCGTTTCTTTTATCTTTTCGACTTCAGCATCGGCCATAATTATATATATTTATATAAAGTAATATTTAGTAGATGACTTTGAATATAGCTGAAACAAAAAATAATTTTAAAAATATTAAATAACAAAAACTAGAAAGTTTCTAATATTGCTACCTCTATGGTAATATATTTGAATCATGTAATTGGGTATGTTAAAATTAAATTGGGACTTAACACTTAAGTTACTCTTTGATTTTTTTACTGTTTAACTTTACGTAATTGATTGTACATCAATAAACTTAAAAACCTAATATAAATTCAACAGTTGTGACAAATAATACACATACAACAACCAACATTATGACAACTAATTAGCTATACGAGACATTGTTAATTATATAATGTACCAGTGTCAAAAAAAAACAGCGTTATAAAAATATCGAGACGGTTTCTTTTAGAATTTATAGTTTATGAAGCTAAAAAGAATTCCTTTTTTCGAAGAACTTAAATGAAAATTAGTTCCTTGTAAATATATAATATTTTTTTATGTTTTCATTGAAATTGCAACAATTTTCTTTATAATAATCGTACCCATATATCATTGTTTTAATTTTCGTAGATTTTGACGATAATAGTTTTAAGGAAGAAATTCCTACACTTATAGTAATTAGTTTCTATAGTACTTCTATTAATTTGTGGGTTATAGTTACAATATTATAAAGAACGGGTTAACTGTGAGCGTATTAGACCTACACTCTGCCTCAGTCAGAACTCATTCCGGATGATATAATATAAGAAGTAAGTACATATTAGTATTGAATCATAAACAAGTCATACACACTAATATCCGATTATTTAAATTTGTGAAAGTAGGAACTCGCAATGAATAAGATTTCAAAAAATAGGAAGTATAATTGAGAATAATAAAAAAATGCTTCAAGATTATGCGATAACGTCCTACTTACAAAAAAAACTATCTTGACCAAACTGATATTATCAGTGACCTAAATTTATATTATGTACATATTACAATACTATATGAAATTGAACGAAAACAAATACTAAGAGAAAAAAAAGTAAATCGTTTGACTTCGTACACGGCGACAATAATAAAACGTTAAATTATTAATAAATAAAATATAGGTAAACATCATATAACACACAAGTCACAACATCGGCGGTGACATTCGACTATCGTTTAATAGTAATAATAATGATAATGATAATAATAATAATAATAAAATAAAATGTATATAATATCGTTAATAAAATTCCGCCAGAATAAAAACGTTGGGCCGATGATAAGAATAAGAAGAATATTATTAGTTTTATTACACGATTGGATTGCTGCCGCCGTTCCGACAAAATACCAATACATTATTGCAATTATTACATCCAGAGTACACACATATAATAATAAATATTAATAATATATAGGTATATTATTCGACAAAATGAAAACTGTAATCATTTTAATGTCAGCGTAAACCTAACCTACAAGTGTGTAATATATCCACCAATAGTGTATTATATCAACGGAACGGCCGCAGAAACGGTCGACCGCGGCTCGACACCGCACACAACGGCCGACGTCGTATTATCACTATCAGCCCAATTATTTGTTATTATTATATTATTTGATATTGTACAGTGACAGCTCTAAAACGCGTCGGACGAGACAAAAGGTAAAGAAACTAAGAAAATACAAAAAATGATCGTCGATGCACAAAACTCACGTTTTAGCGGCCGATTGTCGATCGATCGACGATGATGATGGAGGAGAGGTAAAAAAAATATGTAGGGGTAGCTGTGCCGCGTTCAAGAGTTGTTTACGCCACACGACAACCGACGGCGACGGACCCGTAAACAAGCAAACAAACAAACGACGATTTTCTTTCCCGACAACACAAACGCGAGTAGAGGATCAGATAAAAAAAAAAAAAAAAACGCGCGCGGACACCGATTTCTCACGAAACGACGAACGAAAAATATTTAAGTTTCACACTCGAATAATTTACATTTTTCCTTTTTCAATTGAAAACAAATTTTCTACGAGTTAACACGTTATCTCACAAAACAAACGGTGAGAAAAATTTAAGAAAAAAAAAAACAATGATATGCGGCGATTCGTCCACTCTCCTCCAAACGGGCAAGACGTTAAACGCACTACACGCATACAAAGCCACACGTCACGCAAACGGGGGAAAGCCTTTTTAGATCGGCGGCTATGGCTTATATGTGTGCTGTCCGCCGCCGCCGAGTTGAGCGCCGGGCTGAGCACAACACACCAACAGGGAGCCAACAAAAATACCAAAATCAAGCAAGATGGCGCTGCCGGTCACGTGATCAAAAATTTCTATGACGTAGCCGCCGGCAGTGTGCAGGAAAAAGGAAGTGGCGGCGGCGGTGGCCAAACTCCCGTCGAGGAAAGCCTCCTCCCGAATCGGCGGCCTGAGGAGAGATGAGATGTTCGAAAAATTTAGATCCGAAAAAAAAAGCCCGCCTAATGAGAACAGACAGAGAAGGACAGGAAAGGTTGGGGGCTTTTTCGGTGGTCGACGAAAATGAAAAAATAGGGATGGAGGTGGACGAGAATAATTTGAAAAAAATTAAGTAAAAATCAATCGACCCCCATTGTCGGAGAAAAGAATGCTGATATCCAAGAGACCGCATTTCGGGACAAATGTTCCCAACCGTCAACAACGATAATAAACATTGTTAAATAATAATTATTTTATTGTTATTATTAAACGGCGTCGCATAATAATTATTAATGTCGAGCGTGCGTCTATAAACCGTATAGAAAATGTTGTATGTATATAACTATATAGTAAACGGCGGCGGCAGACGATGAAGAGGAGGGGAGAAGGGAGAAGTCTATGTTCTCTCTCAAGTTGCGCGCTTAGGTTGGCCAACCTGGTTTATGTATGGTGCTTGGCCGATGTATTTTATGTATGCGTAGAAAAGCGATGGCGCGCCCAGAAATTGTTAGGTGGGGGGTGAATATATTTTTGTGCTACTCTCTGGAATAAACAGGCAGGGAAGGCTGTGTGGGACAAGAGGGCGCGGGGGGACGAATTTTTTCCTCTACTCCGAAAAACCAATTCTACTTAAACGACGCTTAGGGTCTCGGAAAAATTAATTATTTACTAAGGGAGAACAGGAACGGAATTATAATTTAATCGATTTTTATAATTAGGTACCTACCTAACCACCAATGTATATTAACTTAAATCCCAGCTATCTATGAACGTTTTGTATGCCGAAATAATAATATTAATAATAATAACATATGCACTGTATAATATTATAATGTATAATTTCCGTAGTTCAAAAATGAATCCCTACATTTTAAAATGGGAGTTTAGGCAATGTATACATTTTACAGGCGAAGAAAAAAAAATCTAGTTTTGGTACACTTTAAGTAGACTTCTTCTGACATTAAACCAAAATTTTACCATTTTTAGTACAACATTATTACTATTGACAGAAATCTCCTTTCAACATCGAATAATGTCCTTAAAATAAATCAACTACCTATAAAAAAAATGTCTAAAAAAACTATTAAAACTTAACAATTTAATTATTAAATGTACCGCATTAGCAATGGAAAATTGGAGCTTTTTCATAATTAACTGACCAATTATAATTAGGCATCAACTTACTAATATTTAATTGTGTTGTTTACAATATGCACTATATTTAAAATATATATTTTCCAATACAAATTTAAACAATTTTTTTGAATTCATTTTATGCCAGAAAATTGTCTATGTATATTCATCATTAGAATACACACAAAATACAAATAGAATTTCACTACAAACAAAAACGTTTATACCAATATTATTTCAAGTTGAGAATATACTCTATTTGAAATAAAAGTATATGAAAGAAGCACATTTTAATACAAATAAAACGTTCTTAAAGATTATTTCTAGGCATAATGCTAAAACCAAATTTAGTCAATAAAAATTACTAGGAAATAATTGTACCATATGAAATACTTTAAATGAAATTCAATTAAAATTTAAAAAAATGTATAATATTAACTATACATTGATTTTTTTCTCTAATTAAACTATTTTATTCCCAAAATATGTTTAATGTAACTTTTGTACTTTTTAGTTTTTCTAGTATATATATAAATTTAGTAATAATAAATGTATTTATAGTGTTATCGATGTTATATGATGTAATAATATTTTTATTTTACAAATATTTCTAAATAAATAGAATAGTATTTGTTGTTAATTTGTTTATACCTCCTTATAAGGTGAGCGGTTAATGTATGAGTTTAATATTAGTTATAACTATAATAACACAAAATTAGTCAATTCCTTTGACTGACCGTGATAGAAAATTAAGTATCAAAAATAATATCGCAAGTCAAGAGACAAATATTTTAAGGTATATATAAATTAAAAAAAACATTTATTTATTTATGGGTTTAGATTAGGTTAGGTAAATTAGTTTGGAAATAATTAATTTCAATAAATTAGTATTTGACAAGAATTAAAAACTGGTCTCATAACTTTATTATACACCACCTTACGTAAAATACTTTTACTTCATAAAGTCCAGTACAAAAAATATATGATTATATGTTATAATGATATAATTTTAAACTGTTTCTCATTTAGTGGTGGTAAATTTAAAGTAGGTACGCACACAAGCCATGACTGCTACAATATTACATACAATTTTAGCATATATGCATGTTGTAGAGTCTATGCTGATTTTAAAAGATGTTAATAAATAAATGCTATTTTATCTTATAGTCTGTTATATAATCGAAATGAGACTTTTATTATTTGGTTTTGTGGATTAAAATTTGACTTAATCAGTAGTAGAGTCTCCTGGGTCATTTTGGGTATTATTATGTTGAAGTCCTCAAGCTATTGTGTACCATTATATTCCTTCTCTGTTTTAAAAAACTTCTGTCTCGTTAAAATTTGTTTTAGGAACATATTTTTTTCTTTACTTCCATTTACAGCAGTAGTTAAATGTCTTTATTCACTTATTATTTTCCTCTTCTATCAATGACTTATAACCATTTTGGTTTAATCTATTTTATATTAACTTCAAGTCGAATCTGAGAACATTTTATTACAACGTAATAAAATTATCAAATAAATTTCTCTTAAGCACCCCAAAACAATTGTTTGCATTACACTGATCAAAACAATGATTCTACTGAATTGTCATTTAGTAAACAAATTGTACATTAAAGTAAATAAATAAAAAGATTTTATTGCAGAAATTTACTATGAAAAAAAAGGAACTCTGCCAAAAAATGGTAGTTGCCAAAAAAAACAAATTAACGTTCAGTACACAACAAAAAAAAAGTACTTAACAAATAACATTGATGTTTTGAAATGTTTAATGAGAGTTCAAAAAACAAATAGCAACAACAAATATAGTTGTATTTTAATAATAATACACGTAAAGAAAATTTTGAAATGAGAACTTTGGAAAAAAATTACGTTCATGGAGGTACTGTCTATAACAAAAAAGACTGAGCTGAGGGGGGGGGGGCAAATATGTGGGCAAATTTTCACATACAAAAGAAACAATGAGGTAGAAGGTACAATAATTGGTTGCGATAGATAAAAAAAGAGTTTGTCAAGTCATCAATATCAAGTTTGATTTTTGACGAAAGAAAAAATGTACAAATAGTTGTTTACGGGTTTACGCATTTGTCTCAAACGGAGGGCTCAGTAATAATCATTGGAAGGGGTCTCTTTTTTTAAAAGATTTTTTCACAGTTTTTACAAAAGTTATTTATGGTGATAGGTCGGGAAATAGTATTTGTCTAGGGGTAAAAAAACTTTTAATCTGCTAAAACAAATTTTGAATATTGGTAAATAAAAATCTCACCATAAAAACAATATTATGCCTCAAACTGCCTCATCTTGTGTTATTAAAAAAGATTATTTAAAAAAAAAACATGTCAGGACTTATATAAACTTTTTATTAGCAACAAAAGAAATTTCAAAAGGCTGCAAGTTAAAAATAAGTTACCTTTGTCCCCTTCAAAGTCAAGAAAAACTAAAAGTGCATAAAGTTAACTTAAATTTTTGTGGAAATTTGATAAGTATTTTGGCACAATTACATTTTCTTGACTTTTATTATTTTTCTAAACATAAAACATTTATGTAAAACAGCAAACTTCAGGATTTGATTTTTATCAATTCAAAAAAATATTAAGTTGCATTTCACTTTTTATTAAGGACTGCATTTGGGAGGTAAAGAAATCCGCGATGCCAGAAAAGTACCATTTTTTTTTCTTGTAAATGAGGTGAAATTAAAAAAAAAAATAGATAAATATGATAAAAAACAAATATTGTGTTGGTGAAGACAATAAAACATTTTAAGTTTAGGTATATCAGGCTGCCTGTTAGAAAACTGAAACGGCGTTAGTACCTTATTTATGAATATTATCTCAAAGCTAATATCACCTTGGTATTGTACGGTTTAAGAGAAGCAAATTATTTTTTATAATAAATATAATTTTAGGAGTCACCACCTAACCTTCCTCAGGTCAGACTAACAATCAGTCCAATGGTAGCAAATAGCCCTTAAACGGCAGCTAAATTCAATAAAAAAAATGTATATACAATATTTATCTGAATGTATTACCATATATTAAGAATCTTCTTCTTCGTCATCAAATGACAAGACAAGTTTTTCAGATCGTTTAGTTTTTTTATTCACTCTATGTTTTTCTTCAGACTGCGGAGTGCTTTTGGCTGGTCGTTTAAAAATTACACGCTTTGTCAAATCAGCTGGTTTGGTATTTTCTTCTGAAATTGAATGCATAGTTGTTTAATATTATTTTAAGGTGAAAAGGTGAAAATTTCGGAGCCATAGCTGATAATAATTTAATACACCTATAATAAACTTGCCTTTTTCTTTTTCTACTTTTTCTTTTAATGCTTGTTCAGCGGTTAAATCTCCATCTCCTAGTACTACTACTGTAGGATTATCATCTTCGTAAGACTCGTCTTCTTCAGAATTTGGAAATGCTCTTTTCTGTAAAATTATAATTATTACATACCATCGAACATTTTTTATTATTTACATCAACTATATTTTATTACTACAAACAATGTAAACTATAGACACGTGTGCATAAAGAGTAATTATTAATTATTACATCATGTCTATAGCGCTTACAATTTTTTTTTAAATATACGAGTTATAGCATCGCTATTCCGAATACATCATTAATAAAAGGCAAAATTATTTATAACAAAAGCTCTCAATTTGTTATCAATGTTTGGGCAACGTCTCAAACAACATACTCACGCAACAACTTATATTTTAATACTTACTGTGCAAGATTAGGACAAAAATTAGATGGAGGACTGTTTTTTTTTCTAGCAGATAACTCTAGAAAAAGAAACTGGCCGTAACCATGTTGTAAATTACACCTCGACGCTCCTTACAAAAAATACCACGTTTCAGTTGCCAAACTAAAAGACAAATCAAAACATGTGATTTTTTAAACAGGGCGTCGATTTAGTAAGTAGGAAAGCCGCCATGTTAACCCTTTTACCATCCCCATCCTAAAATTTGTAAATCTCAATAATGTGACAGTGTATTTGCTATAATTGATTCTCAAACCATAGTTGATTATTTTATAATATTTTTTGTAAAAATAATGCCATTTAAACTAAAAAAAAATAACAACTGATCAATTACTAGTGTAACGGGTACATCAGCATCCTGTTACCACTCGCCCTATATTAATATTTAATAATAATTAATGCATATTTTGAAGCAAATGGTAACAGGCGGCTAAATATGACCGTTACAGCGGTTAAAAAGAATAAGTTCATGATCAAATATTTTGATTGGAGCAGAAAACGATGAGTAGGCGAACCATATTTAATTATTGTATCACTTAACTCACTGCCTAACTTATTAAATACATATTATTTAGTTTGCCAAAATATACACAAGTAAATAGGTAGGTTTTTTTTTTTTTTTTTTAAATCTTACTTTGGTATCGACTGTTGGTCCTTCCTTAAAATTAATTTCTTCCTTTAATTTTCTTATGAAAGATGGTTCTTGAGGTTTGATATAATTAATTTTGTTTCGTTTCGACATTTCAGCGAGGGCTGTTAAACATCATATCCATGCCAATTTTTTTTTACATCTAATAGAAGTATTTCAAAACAAAAATTAAAGTTTTCTCCAAACAAAATCAATTATATAAAAATATTATTTAGAAAAACAACAAAATAAAACGGATATACCTAATTGTTTGTGTGCAAAAAAAACCCACTTGTATAAACTCCTAGAAAAAATAAACTTCTGAATCGAAAACTGCTCGTTCGGAACAACAATATTTGCCCATTGCAAATGCAGAACGCTTAGTAATGGGTTTATCACAAATACTTACAAAATATTTATTATAATAATACAAAGGTATATTATTTATATACAAACCTACATACCTATGAATACAGATAAAATTCTCGACGGGTACCGATGATTTTGTATAATAAATTACAAGCGATATTCGATAATACTAATAATTGTAAACTGCACCGAATTGAAAATATTTATACACCAGAATAGAGTTTAGGACGTGACTATCGAACAACGTTTCATTAAAGGTACAATATACGAACTACGAAGTACTGAATCGTGAATACTCCTCAATTCAGAATAATCCATAATACATTACACAGCATACACTCGTGTCGGCCGAACATTTACAGGGTTCCCAAAGTGTACAGTCGGCGGGTTGGTATATTTTATGGTAGAAAGTTTTATTTATTTTTGACAATTTTAAATTTAACCGATCGACGACGACGCTAGTGTAAACCGACACCGAATATTCTCTAAATTTACATGTTTTTTTAAATTTTTAATTATTTATTATAAAAAGTTCATAACGATCGGCAATGAAACACCCGCGCAGGACAAGCGGGCATTTTGGGGCACCATTAGCGTTACGCCGTAATCACAGCTACTTTTTTATCAACTGCCATAACTCAAGTAAATTCATAAATGTCCAAACTCTAACCGAATCAGGTAGTCAGGATTTAATTATTTAATATTTATTATTATTGTTTTTTTTCTAACTTCTCGGGGTTATTTACTATATAATCTACCGATATGTGTAGAAAACAGTATAATAATATGTTATACATTTCCATTAGACTTAGTTGGTGACTGTTTACTGATGTTATTATATATTTTGTTTTAAGGGATTGTTTGCACTGTTTTTAGGGAGTGTTATTGTATAGGCAATATTTAAGAAAAAGAGGTTTTAATAAATTACTACCGTGTCAATTAATTTACCGGTTAATTTTTATTAGTTTCAAGATATTATTTTTAATTTAAATAATTGTTTCTAAGAGTAAAAGCCATTTTGGTTTATTTTAGACCAAAAAGCTAGACAAAATTTCAAGTACATAAGATGTTCCAATTTTAATTCTGTAAATAGATTCAAGCATTTTAGTTAGTTTACTTGCCGATTTTCATTAAAAAATGTCAACTTCTTGTAATTAAAAAAATTATATTTGAAATTTTTTGAATATCAATCCTCAATTTTTTTACATAAAAAAAGCATAAAATCAAACATCTGTTTCTTACTTTACCTAGACTAATTATTAAAGAACTAGCATATGCTTACAGAATTGAATTTGGACCAGCCTAAGTAATCGACATTTTGTCTAGCTGTTTGGTCTTGAATACGTCACGACCACATGCAAAAAATGTCAGAATTAAAATGTAAGTTGTGAATGTTTGGTTAATAATATAAAAAAAGCCGACTAAAGAACCTAGTAAAGTTCTCCTTATTCGAAATATGTAAACATTTATTTCCTTCGAATATTATTTAGTCAATAAAGAATACTCGTAGCGTAGCTATGTTTAGATGAAAACGTTTTTTTATATCGCTGTCTAGTCCTAATTATTGAACTAATAAATAATGGTTACACATCACAGCTTAACCATTAAAATAAGATTTTACAATAAAATTGCCTATAACCAAATCCTTAATAAATGGGGGTATGAATGTATGATGTCCTCTTAAGAATAAAAAAAAAATTGTTTTTATTAAGTATATTAATTATTGTTAGCTAAACTATTTTAAAAATATACATTATGAACATAAAATGCATACATTTTTCAAAAAAATACGCATAATTTGTCATTTTTCCCTTGTGTAAGTATACAGGCAATCCGGTTTGTTTAGTTCTAAAATTTTTATAATATTTTCCTTGGAAATTCATTTATCACTAATCTTAAACGTTTAAAGGACTTGTACAGATTTCTGATTAGGTATACAATGGTAAGGAATTACTGATAACATCTATAGGTACGGCTTAAGGTAATCGGTATATTTGGAACAAATTTTACTGCACCTTAAGTATACATTTCTGTTATAATTTGTATGCTTGATTTATGTGGTCTATTAATAGTTTGGCGTATTGTTATTTATTTTGTTCTTGCATAAAATCCAAATTCGGCACAGTGTATGCTACAAGGACCGTATCGTTTTAAATTTAATTTATCGGTAAAGTAATAAAAGTAAAATAATTTACCAAAACATACGTAAATGTTTCCTATTCATTTATGGTGGGATTTGTGATTGGACAAAAATATTTTACTATTATTAAAACTCTAATTATAACATATACACCCACAATTCAGCTGACTATTATAATAATCAATATTTAAAAAAAACAACTGTATATTGTAAATTAAAAAACAACATTTTCGTTGTACTAATAATATATTTTCACACATGTGTAACTGTCCAATTTTACTTTGACAAATGTACGTATCTCAACATCTGTATCGAAGTAGGCAAATACTCATTAGGTGTAACTATTTCTTGTTGACATTCAAAGGTCGAGTAAAATAAAACATTTTTGTACAAGTTTATTTAAAATTTTACCAACAAAATGATGGCCGGTAAAATTTTCCTGTTTTTTGTCATTGGCATTTTAGCTTTGGTAAGTTTTATAAATTATTGTCTTATTTATTTATAGCCGTATTCACAGTCAATTTATGGGGCCCATAGTACTTATATATTTGTCAATTATTGTATTATTAACAATTTAAAAATTTAACAAAGTACGCCGTACGGTGTCCAAAATAATTAAAAGAGTATTTTATCAGATATTTTCATTTGATATGCCCCTCGCCCCACGGGGGTTGCAGGTTTTTTTTGTTTTTTAGCCGTAATTTTAGGACTTTTTAGTTGAAAAATTGTCTGTTAGAACTTATTTGTTCCTAACATGTTGAACGAAGGAAAACATTGGGACTACATTTTTTTTATTGTCGGAAACCAGTTTTTTTCGCAAATTTTGTATATTTTAACATAAACACGTTAAATCTTAAAAAAATATTATCAAATTATTCCAATATTTTTATGGGCATCTATTTAGAGTGATCGTGGTAAGGTATGAATTTTCGTTTACTTTTACCCGCTTAAAATTAATTAATATGTATTTTAAAAAACAACTATAAACAATGTACTGAATAGTAAGCTGTGTCTAATTGGCAACTCACTTGGTGAGCAGTTCACTTTCATATTATTTTACCGGTTTTAGATTTTAATTAATTTTTTTTTTTTTTAATTTTAAGTTTTAACACTTTTATGTATAATAATTCCTGTAACCCTGTGACCTCCCCTTTCCCACTATGCCCCGACCCCACTGTACTGGCTTTTATTGTTTAGTTTTTAGGTATCATGTATTTTTGATCTTCTTTATGACAGTCTGTTGGCGGTGACCAAAGAGAGATTCATCAAAGTACGGTGTCCAGAACAATAAAAAGAATATCTCATCAGATAGCCATTAAAATGAGAGAATATGTTAAATTTCCTCGAACAGAAAACGAGTGGGATATAATTAAACAAAAATTCTATAATGTTGTTGGAATGCTTGGAGTTGGTGCTTGTATTGACTGTACCCGTGTAAAGATACAAAACCCAGGTGGTCCCAACAAAGAAGTTTTTAAAAATCGCAAAGGATGGTTCTCGCTAAACGTTCAAGTAACTACATATGATTACTCTACTAATCTAAACCTTAAAATCTTATAACCAAAAATTAAATAAACACAAGTGTTTTTGTTTAAAAAAAATTACCATACCTTACTGGTTTATATTTGTTTCTTAACAATATTAAGGTTGTTTGTGGTCCTTAAATAGAAATGTATGATGGCGAGGAAGCTATCATGATAGCTTTATTTTTAATGCAAGCCATGCGCATGCACAGTATTTTTAAACTATAATCATTTTTTTCCTCGGACCGAATTACTTGTGTAGGACCTCTATAGATTCTAAATCGTATGCAGATGGTACTATGGTAGGTCAAAAATAAAAAAGTGAGCTCCTTCATCCTCAAAACCGGCAAAAAAAAAATGACGAGTTTTTCTACCGTCAACTTTGATTTGCTATATCTTCGCTAAAATCATCGAATCATTTCGAAGTTTGTAAAAAAACATTGATTAGGCATGCCTCTGTCCACATATGGCCCCAAACCCAAATTTCGACAACCCCCTGCTCCCTGAAAATAGGTCTAACACGAACCTTTAAGTTATAACCTGTGTAAAAAAAAAATCTGTAATCAAAACTTTTTTATTATAAAAAACCCAAAAAGGGATGTGGATTTTGAAGACAATTATTGGTTTAAAAACTAGAAATGTAGTATATGACCTGTTATAGGTCAAAGAAATGAGCTATTTCCTCATTTAAATACATTGGAAAATCGCTCTTTCCATTGTGCCACCCTTTATAATCACAAAAAAGTATACCAAAAAAAAAAAAAAATTGAAATTCCTTAACCAGTTGTCATTTGCTTGTTGCGATTTTAAATATTTTTATATATTATATACATATTTTTTTTCATACAAAAATATTTACATTATACCTATATTGATAAACACACTTTGGCTTCAATACCACGGATACATACGTGAGTACATGTATTTTTCAGATCAATAATTTTTAATTTCTAAGGTCTGTTACAACATACCAGGTACGACGAATTATAAGACTTGTGATTTTGTTGTAATAATTATATCTCGGCTTATAAAATTAAGTAAATTGCGGAGACACGCCAATTCCTAGGTTTACACATTATGTTCACATTTTTAAAAAAGGATATGCTTCCCCTCCTCAAGTAAGCCAAATTTTTTTATGGTGGGGTTTGTTAACGGACAAGAATTATCGAATGCGGAATGTAGTTCCATTTCTGGAGGTTCATGCGACGAAATGATATTTGCTGACTTTTACTAGTTATTCTTCGCGTAGAATATAATATTTCATTATTAACTCTAATTACTATAACATAAACACCCACATTTCAATTGACTATTATAATAATCGATATTTAATAACATCGATATTGTATATTGTTAATTAAAAAAACAACATTTACCAGGTACTAACAATGTATTTTCACACATGTGTAACTGTCCTATTTTATTTTTGACAAGTTTACAAATCATAACATCTGTATCGAAATAGGCAAATAATCATTACGTGTGACATTTCCTGTTAACACTCAAAGGACGAGAAACAACATTTTTGTAAGAGTTTATTTATAATTTTACCACCAAAATGATGGCCCGTAAAATTTTCCTGTTTTTCGTCACTGGCATTTTAGCTTCGGTAAGTTTTATAAATTATTGTCTTATTTATTTAGATACCCAAATTACATATGGTTAATTAATAAGTGGTGGTCGGTCGATAAATGTTGATTTACTATTATTATGTTTAATTTCTAACGGTACAAACATTGCTTCAATAAACAATAATTGCTATTAAAAAAATCTTAACTTCATGATTTAAACCGACACAGCATAAAGTCACATAGAGGTTGGAAAAGTTATTGGTTTAACAATAATAATGAGTGTTTTTTTAATGGTATCTTTTAACATATACTTCTTTGGCCCGATTTATTCTAACCATGAGGAATATACTCACTTAAATGGGTTGAAAATTGAATATTGAAAATATCCACTCTTCTTATCATAGTCCATAATCGAACCTTCTCCTATCCAAAATACAAATGCTGTTTTAATTTTATTTGTAATTTTAGTTTTTACATTACTTCAATTTAAGAAAAAAAAATTGCTTATTTTTCAAGTCATAACTTTGTCACGCTATAGTCTATACAACCGAATTTAGGCCAGAATAAAAGTTGACGTTTGCATGTAACTATTATAAACTACAGCCTAAACATTTTTAAGTACTGTTATTACCATTGTTAAAAAATCTAAAGCAGTTAGCTGTTCATGTCACATGCTGCACTTACCGGCCGTAGGTATCTTTATAATTTGCCCACTTATAAAGTTATTATCCACTTTCTGAAATTAAAAATGATCTAAAACAGGTTTTGATTTCACACACAACACGTGTTTTCAATTTTAGGTACGTTTAAAGTGTTTCTTTTACACATTCATATAATTTTGTGTCTAATTTTCGCTACGTCGTTGTCGCAAACAGTCGACGTTGATTTTACGTAACCTAATTGCCTAACATAATCACAACACTTTGGACTACAGCTATAATCGTAAAATTACTAATAAAACGGACAGAACGGTTCCACCTGGGTTCTACTCTGTTCAAGCCATAGATAATGAAAAAATAGCCATGTCTGCATTAGAAAAATAAGGGGTGACGTTCCGAAATGGGGAAGAGAGAAAAGCAGTAATTTTTTCATAGAAATATCTATGTCTCTTTCAGGCAAAGGGCTATCTATAGCCAGTGCTCGAATAGGGAAGGGGGGCTGACTACCCAAGTCCAACTATTTTTTCAGAAATTGTAGCATATGCCTACTATAATTTTTATAAGAGGTGAATTTTTAAGGGTAGGTTAGCTTGAATATTTAATCTATCCACTCTTCTCCGTCCTTACTACAGTACTAAACCACCTTTCATTAGAAAATAATGATTAGCAATCTATAAACCTCAAAAATATTTTCTCATCCTAGTATGAAACACTAACGGCTTATACAGCCACAAAAAACGTAAGACCAAAATGTATTTTACTCATAGAAAAAATTGTTTAAGTTTAAAATTAGGTATAATCAGAAGCTTTTACGAATTGTCCTGGAAATAAATTGGCATGGTCGAAATTGATTAAAACCACTTTTTTTTAATATTGCCCTATAATATTGGAGTTACATATTTTATTAAGGGGAATGCATGCAGTCTGTTTTTAAGGAGTTTTGTATAGGCAATCCGGTAGTCACGATTTAATTTTTTATTACTATTGTTTTTTTCTATCTTCTCGGGTTTCTTTCCTTTATAATCTACCGAAATGTCTAGAAAACAATATAATAATATAATATGTTATACATTTGCATTAGACTTGGTTGATGGTTATTTACTGCTGTTATCATTACATTACGATATTTTGTTTTAAGGGGATTGTATGCGCTGTTTTAACGCATGACTCGATAATTAAGCGGATTTTTATAATTTTAGTTTTAATGAGAAAGACTTCCTACAATTTGCTTATAGATCTCGGATTTAAATTTAGTTGCCAACGAAAAAGTTTAGTTGATAAAACTGTACAAATGTTTTTAAAAAATCAGGAATTTGATATAAAACTGTAGTCAATTAAAAAAAACAAGTTATAGGAAGTTATCCTACTCATGTCATACGAGTCTGTTCACCAATTATGGCTATAATTCATAGAAAAAGTAGTACACGTAAATATTAAACCCAAGAATAAAACAAATTGACAATAACTTGACAAAAGTTACCTGTATTTTGCCCCTTAATAAGTATAGTCACGACCCAATCCCTAGATGGTAAGTATAGTTATGAGATTATTATATAATAAAAATAAATTATTTTTTCGTATGGTAGGTAATATATATTATGTTGAACAATTTTAGCTTAATGTAAAATTTAAGTGAAAAATTGCCTATACAATGCGCTTTAATAAATGCTAGTGTAGAGGCCCCTTAAAATATTATGATTTTTTTTAACATGATATGTCATTTTCATATAATACAATAATAAATAATTAATCCCGAAAAAATGCATGCATACTAAACAATTGAGTTCAATCCAACATGGGCGTAATTTCATTGCAAATCTATAAACAAACCCAACAAACAAATATTTTTTGGATAGCACAAAATACTTTCTAAGCTTAAACTAAAAAATTACTTATTGCCAACTCATTTATAATTTTAATTACGTTAATCACCTTTAATTTTTGACTAAAAAAAAGAAGCGTGGACCCTATTCAACAAAGTCCCTAATAAATTTATCAGATAACATTACAGATAATATTTTATATTGTAAGTTTTTTTGTAATTTAAATTTGGTCCAATATTAGTGTGTGACACATACATTTTATAATACTTAACTCAATGAATTTGGACTTTGTTGAATAGGGCCCACGCTTTTCTTTTAGTAAAAAATTAAAGATGTTTAACATTATTGAAAGTTGTAGTTAATTTTCGGTTGTTTTGAAAGTAATTGATATTTTAAATAAAATGTGCCACAATTGATTGGTAAATTGTTCTTGTAGTAAAATTATTTTTTACTTTTCAGTTCACTTTTTTACTATTTTTTAGAGAAGCATGTTTTAAAAAAAAAAAATTATTTTTTATTTTTTACTCTTTAGTCCTATTAAAGGTATTTAATAATTGATGAATAGATTACTAAATTAATTTTGGAAGATTTGAAAAAACTTGAAATTTTTGTGAAATGACCCTCATATTTGACCCCTTAGCATTTGCGACCTGAATGTCCGGGTCGGAACATTGCATTGTCATCCAAAAAGAGATGTGTTAAATTTCAGCCTTCTGTGATATTGGGAAGTGGGTTAAATTTATTTTGCAAGATTTGAGAAATATCCGTACAACGTACGTACGTGTTAGCGAGTTAAAGAAAAGCGTATAAAAAAGATAACTCTTTTACTTTTAGAAAGTTTTATCGACAGTTCAAATGGTTAAAAAACAATAATTATTAAAAAAAAAATTGTATTATTTCATAAAGCTATATTTTTTATAATATTTGGTTGTTTCATGTCGGATGAGAATAAGAGAATGTAAAATAGGTTTGTTTTATTTTTACTCATAGAGCGTTATAATAATCATAATATTATATTTCATTAACAAGGTATGACTTGACAACATTTTGTATGGTAGGTTAAAACGCGGGCAAACCTTGTTTGACTACAGCGCCCGGCGCCGGCTGTGGTAATTTTATTGTTATCAGTAGTCGGCCGTCGCTTTCATTGCGTTGTGCTGATAATATGTTATCACAGCACTTTGGTTTACCGAGTAGCAGCGGCACGAACGAGTTCTTTGAGCTCGTCAATCCGGTATTTACTGAGTTAAGAGTAGTTACTTGTTAACATTCAATCACTAATGTCGTTGGTCGATACTCGTGTCTGATAGAAAACAATAATACCGATCAACGTATACAATATACATACATAACGTACGCAATTTGTGGCAACGCTTCACGATTAATTGTTTATAATATTATACTTACATTAACGAATTAATTTATAGGTAGTCGAAATGGCAAACAACGACAAAGATCCTGCTGACAGGCAGCTAGAAGATTACAAAAAGACCGTTCAGGTAAGAAGATTATAATTGCATTTTGATTATTAGTCGTTAATTTCAATTAAATATTGCGTTTACATACCTACAAAAAAAAAAAAAAATTAACTATAATAATTATTTAATGTTAAGGTTAACACAATTTTTAATACAAATTATAACGGACACTATAGAACAAAATAAAAGATCTTATAAATATAATTTATACGCTCGTGTATAAAAACGCTGAGAGTATATAGTTTAAAATTAATATATAAAATATTATATTCATCTCATAATAATTATTAACTACATTTTTTGGTCATGGACCATTATCGGGTTAAAGTGACATGTAAAAATCAAATTGAAACCCAAAAAGAAAGAATTAAAAAATAAATATTGAGTATAGTTTATAAGCTAGAAACATAATATTATTAAACGCTATAAGCGACAGGAGATTGGTGGTGTGTATTATTGTTGGTATAAATAATTTTTTTCGCATCAAGTCAGTTTGGATATTAAAAATATAAATTATTGTATTTTAATACAATAACGATTACACGTTTAACGTGTTTAATGATTTATTTATAATTTCGATATGATGCACTTTCTTTGTTGATAAGTCATTGTATTTAATATGTAAGGAACGTGAAAGCCGCTTTTGATTAGTATTTTTAATTGTTAAATGATAATCACATACAATGACGTATTTTTACTGTACAAAAAAAAAATAGCTGTTTAATAAAACATTGATAGTATTCTATTGATAGAATTATCTATTGAATAATATCAATAATTATTATTATCATCTTAGTTTTTAAAACGAAGAAAACATAATATCATAACAGCGTTATTAGTTTTCTAATATTTTGTTTGTATTATTTGTTAGAAATTATTTGAGACTATTTATTGTCGATTACGTAAATTCTTTAATAATTTTTTTTTATCATCTCCAATTTTTTTTATTATTAAAATAAATACTTAAGGTAAGTACCTAAATTGTTGCGCAATCATTGATTATTAAAATGTTTTATTAACCAAATGTACTTAGTACTTACTATATAAAGCGATTCAAAGTAATTACTGAATCCTTGAGTCTGGATTCATAAATAACGTTCAAGTTTATTTCCAGCTAATCCGGTTATGTTGACCTATAGCTCCAGGGGAAAATAATACCTACTACAGTATGTTAGGTAGTCTCGTTATTGATTCATCATTTGAATTTAAGAGTACACATAATTTTCGCATTGTTTCGTTCTATTAATTAAATCGATTTTGTCTACAATATTATAGAAATAATCAATAAACCTTTTTTTTTACAATTGAAAAAGTTGTGGTTACGCCATTCTTTTGAACTGCTTACCAAACCGTAAGAATGATTCAAGTCAGACAAAAGTGTAGTAGTATTTTAGATAGTAGAAATTTACAAATATAATTGTGTTCGAATTTAGGCAAATTTTTAATAAGATACCTGATAAATTATCGATCATTTGATGCGATGAATAAAGTATTTATTAATAAGTTATTTATACCTTAACTTTATTCGTATCTCTATAGATAAAATATTATCTTAGATGTTTACAAATGTAAATTTATTTAAATACATTTCCTAAATAATAAATTAAAATAAGATTTTTATTTTTTATAAATGTGTGTTAGGTAATCAAATAATAAATTATTAAATAAAAGATAATTTTTTATTGATCACTTTATTTAGGTAAAAAAATATTCAAATAATGAACAACTCTGATTAAATTATTTTTATAAAAAAAATATAATAATAATAAAAGTTTTTGAACTGCGTAACATTGTACGGGCTTCATTTATTTTGAAAACTGGTAAGTTTTAATTATTCGCTGAAGTATAATAATTTTTAATTATATTTTATAAGTGTACATTTTTACGCCTTTTACGATAGCTGGTACTATTTTTTAATGTTCTTAAAAATGATAAATAAACTCGACCTAACTTATGTTTGTTTTTATGATATATTATTTTGTTAAGTGCGGCTAGAGGATTTTTTTTAAATGTTATTTACAATTTACTATTATGCTATTATATTGTATCATTATTTATATTTGAATCTCGTACTAACACGTGCCTAGTACCTATTTTTGTCTAGTAACTTTTGTGTCTTGTGAATTAGGTTATTTTGTATTATTAAAAGACAACGTTAGGCACGTAGTTGAAACCAAAAACACTATCAATCAATGAAACGAAACATGATATTTATTATTGTTTTATTACAAATATTACGATGTTCGACTGTCGAAATTAATACATGCTTTGTCCTTGAATATTGATTATAATAGCTATGGAAAAGGCCCGTTAATCTGATTTATGTTTATGATTTAACTAAAAATTTAAAAACAATCATTTTCGATCAAAACAAAAGGAATGTTTCAGAAAAACAATTGGCAATACTAAAGATTTTTTTTTTTTTTTGAAAGCTGATAAAAAATGTCAAAAGTGATAAAAAATAAGTTAAGTTTAAATTTACATTTACATTAATTGTCCTTTTCCCTGAGTATAATAAATCCCTGAGTTTCCCAATTTGTTGTAAACTATATAATTTCAAGTTTCTATTATACTTGTATTATTTTATTGCTGTTAATAATAATAATAATTAAGCCGATTCTGTGATCACACTCAAGTCTTTTTGACATAGTCTATGGTTAAAGTATAACCAAAAATCAATTTTTATGACTAAAGGAAACTGACAACAATCGGCAGTAAATATTTGTTACTAAAATGACTATGACTGAACAAGTCAAGGCAATATATGTAGTAGTTATATATATATATATATATATATATATATACATCACTTAGTAAATAATAAATGCATACCTACTTACTTTTAAAATCTTGTAAAAGCCGTTATCACACGTTAAAAAAATAAATTGCAAGGTATGTATGTTTTTACGATCCGCAGTTAAACATGAATGGTTTTTTTAAAGTTTAACATTAGTCATAGGATTTTGTGTGTTTTTTAAACTGAGAACCAATAAAAAATTGTCTTTTTCAAATATATTATATTGGTATAATACGAATCTGATAAGATACATGTTTAACAGTGATAGGTTCAAGGTTGTTTTTCTTGCTGGACTCAAGATAATGTTTAACATAATTGTTCAATATGGGCATGTATGGCCAAACATTTTTAAGTTCTCTATAGCGGTTAACCTGTTAAAATCAAGATAACTCCTCTCTTGATACATTCAAATCGAACAATAATTGCCATAAGTAAATCATGATTATTTCTTGGACTTATGTTTGCTTATAATATTTTTTAAAAGTTCCCCAATGTGAATACATTAAGTTCTGAAGACTAAAATGACTAAAATTCTTTGGTTGATTACCAAACTTAATTGGACTAATCCCTTTTTTGCAGTCGTATTTTATGTATTTGTGTAGATATTATTTTTCTGTGCGTGGGATGAACCTTTACGTCAAAGTATTAAGTAGTATCAGTTGTTTAGAAAGCGTTTAGGATCAGGGACAAACCTTGATATGTGCAGATCAAACTTCTAAGATAGTGCGCCTACGATATTTTTTGACCTTAGGATTGAACAAAAAAAAACCATCATTATACTACTTAAGTAAATCTTAGAATGGCTGGCTAGACACGTTTTTTAAAAACGTTGCAAACCATATGCGTGTATTCGGTATGTATAGTATACAACGAAAAGATATAGGTCTTAATAATAACACTGTACAACAGAATTTGACCTCTTTTTTGGAACATGAACCAAATATATTTGTTTTATTTGGCTTTGAATTTATTTCGCTAAAACCGAATCTGACCTCAGAATTTCTCCAGCACGTCAATATCTTTTTGAAATCGCCTTAAGAGTTTTATACAACCTACAAAACCAAAATAATTTCTAATTCCCTTTATGTTTATTGAAAATTCTTCTTTAATTCTGAAACCAGTTCTAAATTCAACAAAGAAAATATAATACAATATGTTATATGTTATAAATATTAAAACATCATACAAACATACAAAACACGTCAAAAAAATAACTGTGTTTTTTACAACTTATCAGTGCTAGAACAATTCAGGGGCTATAGATTTCGGATTGAGCTAAAAAATCTGTGGTTTAACAATTCGGATGTATTTTGGTTCATTCAAAATCGCGTTATATGGTGTAATTATTAACTATTTAATTTCACTTACATATTATATTATATTATAAATAAAAATATCATTTTTTTTTTTAATACAATTTCTTGTCTTAATTATCGTCATGACTCATGTTGTTGTTACCAAACTATAGTTACGCGATGTATTTAGTATTTACTTTAATTATTCTAGTTGTACATATAATATACTTTTGGTGAACAACAATTTGATAATAGCAAACGACAGTTCCGAGCGTTATATAATAATCAAGATAATATTTTATTAGTTATTAAACAATTATTGACACCGTTAACAATATAATTGTTGGTTTTATTAATGACACAACATTGTGAAACGTTTTTAATCTTTTTTTTTCTTATTAATTATATTAACCGTCCTATTATTTATATGTTCACGGTCGTGGGAATTCATAATTAATTACACAAGTCCACCACACAAGTCAACGTGAAGAATATTTATTTAAAAAATATGATAATTTCATAATTTCAATAACAGTTATATTATTATGTTGTTTTATTTTGAAGCCACCTCGTAATTGGAATTATGGACGTAAAATAACACTGTTGTTTTTGCCTTGTTTACAAATGCCCGAGTTTTATAAAAATAACAAGAGTCGTCAGGTATTATATTATATATGGTATATCTATATATGGTGTACCTTTAATGTCTCGTTCATAATTGCACATAATAATTATTGGTCACACACAATTGCAAAATCACAATATGTAATAATTATATCGTTGATTACAAATGTAATCAATTAAACAATAGACAAATAAACAATATCAATTGTAAATACTCTCCACATCTTTGATCGTCGAAATTAACACACTTAAAGTCCACAACATAGTGATATCATAGATGATATTAATACAACAATTTTTGTATTTATTACAAATTTAATTTATATATTTAGTTATCAACCCATTGGACGTTGCATGCATAATTATGAAAATTATCATAGTTTTGTATTGAGAACGCTTGTTTTTGTTGTTTAAATCACGTTTAAGTACCTAACGATGGGTAATTTTAAGCAACTCTACTAAGAAGAAAGTGGAAAACTTAAACTACAGTAACAGCAGGCAGCAAGCTTTATTTTTGAGAATAAAGGTGTATTAAGACATAATAATTATGCAGTAGAAAATTTAAAACGTGCATGTTGATATAATATCAAATATTATTTTGAAATAATTATTAAATGGTCCAATTTGAATTTATGACTCAAGACATCTTCAAAATCTTACAAGTTTAATATCAACTTGCTATTTCCTAAGGAAGGTTGGTGAATTCCATTAATATAATTTTCTTGTGTTGAATTTTTAGAAATAACATTATGTACCTATTTGTTTTCTTCGAGACTGTAAACATTTTTATGAATTATCGAAAAATGTTAAGTATTTGTTCGCGAAATTGGTATATTATAAAGTATATTATTTTTACAATACTATAATGCTCAAGTATGATACTATACATAAATAATACATATACTATATTCTAATCAAATTAACAATAATGAAAATTTGTACAATACTTAGTAAATGATGTAGTATTAAAAATTCGAACACAATATCATTTAAAAAAATTATCCAAAATTATAATTAATAAAAAAATGAACCTTATACTTATGCAAAATAAAAACATGGAAATATTTAGTAAGTTTTTGTTTTTTAATTATATATTAAGTAGAAAGCTGTAGGCACCACAAAAGTGAAGACTCTGTTGGTTGGCTGTAGCAGCGCAGCGGTTAGGTTGTAGGTAACATGATGTGTTGTAACCTATGACAGTCAATGGTTAACTGTATTTACAGACTACAGCCGTGTGACGTCCTTTGTAATATTATGTTACCCACTTATTGATTGAACCATTGTTAAACGGTTTTTGGTATTCATGGTCAAAAATCAAAATTATTCATAGCTCTAAGTGGTGCTCCTAATGCAAAACGGAATAGAGACCAAAGCAAGTTATTTTAGAAATGCAGTAGAAGTTTTTTTTTTAATAATTGTAATATTGTATAGTAGTGTTTGGTAATTTTCTCAACCAGGCTTGCTTATTGTTCGTTCGATTTGTATTGTAGACACCTTTCACCGTAAGGAATATTAATGAAACTTTGAAAACGTTTGTCCCCCCCCCACTCTCCTATATCAGCTATATAGGTACCATTAACTTATTTGTACCAAGGCCATTATTATTCGTCCTTATTGAGTTTTAACGTAGTTAATGAATATTAAATTTGTTTTCGGTCAACACAAGTACACAAGTAAAACATGTGGTTAAAGGTCAAGCCATTAATTACAATTTACACCTTCTCTTTTATAATTTTGTGATTTTTAAAAATAATTTTTTATCGTTCCAAATATTTGTTCTATTATTTTATTTAAATAAAACTATTTTTTTTTTATCGTAATAGGAAATTATTTTATTATTTGTAGATAAAATATTTTTGTATAGATCAGTTTTGGGGTTTTCTTAACCTTCTTTATCTAATTTAGTACCAAGTACCTAATAATATAAATACACTTTAGGATCTTGACTCTTGGTTGATTTTGGCATTATTTTGTTTCTGAAGGTTACATGCAAGAATCGCCAAATAAATATTAAGTTTATTACAGTTATCACAATAATTAAAAACTACAATTTTTTAAAAACTGGATACTGTTATAATTTTGGACCAGATATTGTTAATTTTTTTTAAAAATAATATGAACCATTTATTATAATTATCATATGGTTAAAACTTGACGCAATACGTACAGCTTAAGCATAAATCATCAATATATGTATAACTGTTAAAAGTTTAAAAGTTTTTTTTGCAACGATGCGATATTTTATAATTGGATATCTAATGTCTATATTTCACAAATTTGTTTTATAGGACATTTTTTATAATCACAAATATTTAACTAAATTTACTATTAGATTTAAGCCAATAGTCAAAGCTAATGTTTTTAAAAGTAAATACCACAGTATATTATACTTAATGAACTTAAATTAAAAAAAAAATGACTTACTTAATTAAAAAATTATTATTATTGAATTCATTCTGAAAAAAATGAATTAATTATAATACGTTTATACCATTAAAGGTTACCCATATATTATGAAAACTATAAATTATAATTACAATAATTTAGACAAAATATTATGATATTTTCCCATTCTA
The DNA here is from genome assembly GCF_023614345.1 of Adelges cooleyi. Lineage (NCBI taxonomy): Eukaryota > Metazoa > Arthropoda > Insecta > Hemiptera > Adelgidae > Adelges > Adelges cooleyi. The sequence goes on along the minus strand of NW_026096053.1, from coordinate 13,909,574 downwards.
AAATATACATTAAAGTTTTCATCACACCTGAATGTTACTTAAAGACCAATTCAAGTAATTATTATTTAAAAAAATGTATTTAATTAATTTTTCAACAATATTTATAAGTTCATTTATACTTTCATTACAACCAATTATTTTTGATAAGTGAACATTTTTCTTTCCTATAAATAAACTATTTATATATAAAGATATGCTTATTAAATAATAATAGCACGCTTAATTTATACCCAAATTTTACTTTGCGTTGGTATTGTTTCCCAACTAAATATGTAATACCGCTACCACAATTTAAAAATAGAAATCACCTATAATTTTTGTTTTAGTTACAACTTATAGCAAGCTATAACCAGTGTTAATAATTAATATAATATAACTGTTCTAATAAAAATATTTAAATTATTTTTTTTTCCAGTCGGTAGGAGTTTTGAGAACCGGAAACGGCGCACCAGTCGACGATATTACCAACACGCTTCAGGCCGGTCCAGGTGGTCCACTCTTATTGCAAGATTTTACTTATTTGGATTCAATCGCTCATTTCGACCGGGAACGCATTCCTGAACGTGTTGTCCACGCCAAAGGAGGAAGTAAGTGTGGCAAATGTTGCATTTTTTAAATTTTCTAACTAGATACTTGTATAGTATGATTTTGGATTTTGTATTTGTGCTACTTAAACAAAACAGACTAGTATTATTATTAAATTACATAAAATTTTCTTTTTAGGTGCACAAGGTTACTTCGAAGTGACACACGATATCAGCCAGTATTGCAAAGCTTCAGTTTTTTCCAGTATCGGCAAACAAACTTCTGTAGCTGTACGATTTTCAACTGTCGGCGGCGAGTCGGGGTCGGCTGACACAGTAAGGTATGTATACAACTATTTAATGAGGGTTTAGGTTTTGGCAACATGAAAAACAGACCTGACCATTCTCTTTCAGTGAGATTACAAAAAAAAAAAAAAAACATTGGAAAATTATTACCTTTTCTCGGTTTTGCATCGTAGCTAATAATAATTTACTAATATAAAATATATTTTTATTTGAGCTGTCAAATTATTTTTTTTCTGATCTAATACAGCTTTGTCTGGTCTCATTATTATTATTTAACTGTAACAAACAATGAGTTACTTAAATATTGTTTAAAAAATGTTTACGTTATACAAATCGCATTTATAAAACCACATGGGTTTTACTACAATGAAAAAAGCTAAAAAAACTATGTAACCACATTTGATAAAGTTAGTAAATAAATATACAAATATTTTTTTATTAATTTACTTTATTTAAGTGTTTTTTTCTTTTTAGTTTTATTTCAATTTTCATTAAATCAATATATAATTGTGTTGGATAATGACTTAAAAATATTATTATACATTTTATTGTAATTTAAATGTTAAAAAAATAAAATTGTATTTATTTGTAAAATTGATTATCATAAATAAGATTAATACCTAAAATATGGAAACTTTTATAATCATGTGCTCATTTAATTTAATTTAGTGTAAAACTAATATTTAATATTTTTCAGAGATCCGAGAGGTTTTGCTTGTAAATTTTACACCGATGATGGAATATGGGATTTAGTCGGCAACAACACTCCGGTATTCTTCATAAGAGATCCAGTACTATTCCCGAGTTTTATTCACACTCAAAAGAGAAATCCAACCACACATTTAAAGGTTTAATTTGAACACAAACATATTATATTATTGTATTAAGCTATGGCTGGCATATGAATTGTAATAATTTATATATATATATATTAATTTCTAGGATCCTAATATGTTTTGGGATTTTTTGACCCTGCGTCCCGAGTCGATGCATCAAGTCATGATTTTGTTTTCGGACCGAGGCATTCCGGATGGGTATCGTCACATGAACGGTTACGGGTCACACACATTTAAAATGGTCAATGCAAACAACACGGCCGTTTACGTCAAATTTCATTTCAAAGTAAATTGTTAAAAATAATACCAACATAGTTGTTTTTTTGTCAACTTGCATCATTACAATTATATTAATTGCCAATATTTACTGTAGACTGACCAAGGAATCAAAAATCTAGACGTGAAGGTAGCTCGGGATCTAGCCGCCGACGATCCTGACTACTCGAACCGCGATTTGTATAATCACATAGCCAACGGTGATTTCCCCTCGTGGACTCTTTACATTCAAGTTATGACTTTTGAACAAGCAGCCACTTGTTCGTTCAATCCTTTCGACATAACCAAAGTCTGGTCGCACACCGACTATCCGTTGATACAAGTCGGCAAACTCGTGTTGAATCGTAACCCCACCAACTATTTCGCTGAAGTCGAACAAATTGCTTTCAGCCCGGCACATTTGGTGCCCGGCATTGAACCGAGTCCAGACAAACTTCTCCAGGTTAAAATTGAATTAATCTTATAATTCACTTTTTTTTTTATCAAGGAAAAATATATTTTGTTATAGGGTCGTCTGTTCTCGTACAGTGACACGCACCGTCATCGTTTGGGCGCAAATTATCTACAATTGCCCATAAATTGTCCATATCAATCGAAAGTTACTAATTATCAACGCGACGGGCCACAAGCTTTCGACAACCAAGGATCGGCTCCAAATTATTACCCGAATAGTTTTTCCGGTCCAGAACAACAGCCTCATGCTTATTTGTCACCTTATCCCGTCTCTGGCGATGTCGATAAGTATGAACCGATTGCTATTTGCTGATTGTCGTTTTAAAAATGTCAAAATATTATAAAACATTTCTAATTACACAATGGCAATTTTAATTACATTTTTTAAACGTTTGTTCAATTTGTATTTAAATATTTTTGAAATGTTAAAAGTAATACATAAGTCGTTGACGTTTGACTAAAAACTCAATGTTTGCTTTTCAAACGATGGAAAATATTATTTTTGTCCCAATTTGTACCATTTTTTTTTTATTATACAAATATTTAAACAAATTATATTGTTTCAACAGGTACGATTTGAGTAATGACGATAATTACAGTCAAGCCGGCCAACTTTACAGAAAAGTCATGTCCAAAGCTGAACAAAAGAGATTAGCAGAAAATTTAGCCGACAATGTAAAAAACGCCGCAGACTTTATACAAGTATTTCAATATTTTCCTAAATTTACTAGTTAAATATAGACTTCTGATCGATTATTTTATTTCCATCGTTTAGGAAAAAGCCGTTTTCCATTTCACTCAGATAGACCAGGAATTGGGAGACAATGTCAAAGATTTGTTGAAACGAGCCAAGTACATAAAGGCTAATCTTTAAAGTTTGAAAACTTTTCAAAAATACTTATTTATACTATTTTTTTATATATATATATATTTTTTTTTGTGTGGGTAGCGTGTAAAATATACACTATTGATTGATTTTTTCTTCTTAAATTAAAATAGTATTTATTATTAAACTATTATAATAGGTACATGTTATATTAATATTATTACAATTTCGCAGAGTCTAAATTCGTAAATGATAAAATTTATAATTTATTACTATTGATAATAAAAATGTATTTTTTATATGAAATTTTTTAAAAACATAATAAACAGTCTTATTCAAAAAAATTGTATTATACTTATTACAATTAATAAATACTAAATTATCTTGGACGGAATTTTTCAACTTAACCGTTATTATAATATGCCGACTAACAATTGCCTGAATTTTTTTGATAGCGAACCAAGTATGTTACTTATAGGTAGCCTTCTTTAGAAAAATTCCTGATTAGCAGTTTCATATCTTAATTTATATTATGGGCCGAACCTGGGCATTATTTAAATGATTTCTTTTTTGAATAAATATTAAAACAATAATGTAATTTAAAAAAAAAACTTAAATAATTAGTACGATTTTTTTTTTTTTTGAACGATTATCCAATTATTAATTTTAAATACATTTTTAATTAAATCCGATTAAATTAAAATTACACATATATTTAAATGCATTCCTCTCGGAGAAGTTGGAATTTTTTTGGCACAATTTTAGGATTTAATGGCTGAAAATTAGTCTAAAGATAGGTCTAAGATATACTTACAACACGACCTGTGAAAAATAAATCTGTTAACATTTTTTATATTATAAAAAAAATTACTCAAAACCCTATAAATGTGGATTTTGAAGACTAATATGTGTTTACAAACTTTAAATTTAGTACACAACCTGTTACGTGAACACAAAATAAGTATACTATATGAAAATTAAAAAAAAAAACTAATTGGAATTGTACGATTATTTGTTAAATATACACTACCATTCTAAAAGATGCCATATACGCTCAAATATACACAAGCGTAAGAGAGTTTGCCTACTCACCAACGCCTTGTTTTTTAAAACGTTAAGAATAATAAGTTTGTTTTATCAGTTATAAACAAAATTATCAGGAAAAAAAAAAAGATTAAAAAATATAATTTTTTTTTAAATATGCCAAAGTTACAATTGATTTCTTACTGAAACTATAAGTTAATAACAAAGTTAAAAAAATTGCGCTTTCCGGAGCTTTAAAAAAAAAACTGAGTGGGTCACGGGATCCTCGGTAGGAACAAAGTTCAGATATCATATGGTTGCATTCGATTAATTTGTAAAAAGTGATTGATATAAAATCTTTTTATCATATGTATATTATTATATATTACTAAATCTCGCATTCTATCATAGAAATTATTGATTTATGATGACTAAAATATGATACGTATATTTTTGACTCAATTTTGTTCAAATATCTGGAAAAACAGCATCAATGATTGTACTATATTTTGTCGTAGATTGTGTAGGATCACTGTTCAGAGACAAATTAAACGTTTCGAAAAGAAAATTGTATTCTTTAATAAAAATATAAATATATTATAATGTTCTTTATCAAGTTCCGAACGTCTTGTAGTAAAACGGGTGAAAGAATTTTAATTAGGAATAAGAAATTTGTAAGCAGTAACACGTGAGAATGAATTTGAAGTGAGGAATAAGAAAAAATCATTAACGTGCCAAGCTCTCATTCTCTCTACCCACCCCTCTCTTTAATTTTGATTACTGATGCAATAAATAACTATATTCATAAATGTATTTGTCAGAGAGTCACCGTTTCAAGCATCACAGTAGATAGTGAGAAAAAGGAAGAGAGATAAAGAGCCAGTGCAAGTTATCAGCCAGTTATCAAGTACTTTTAAGGGTAAAAACGTATTTTGTAGTAATAAAATATAAATATTTTATACGTTTTTAGACTTATTGCAATATAAATTACCATAAAAGTTGAAAATAAAGTTGTAAAAAAATGTAAAAAGTGTTGAGAGGGTAGCCGGATTTGAACCCGGTACCACTCACTCCTGGGAACCGATCACGCTCGACCGCACCACATATAGTTTTCATAACGCGTTTTCGTAACATTTTTTCTCGGCTAGGTCCCCTCGCCAACCCGCGATAAGGAACTTCGTTCCAAAATGCTCATGTCAATAAGGCTTTTGAAAAACAAATTTAGATGGACATTAGTTCGGCCATTTGCCAAAATGTTATACTTATTGACTGGCCTAAAATTGTAATTGTTCAAATAAAATGTAATTTATTATTATTATTATATCCTGATATTCTTGGCCGTGGAGCCCGAGAGACTTTTTAAAGAAAACTTTTTGCATTTATTTTTGATTATTTAAATTGTAAGAAATGTTAAATGTAAAAAATTATATGCCGCTTTTGTCATTTGACCGGAAATTATTTACATTTCTTTCCGGTGTTGTCGCAAGAACAGGTTCCGGTGCACAGACACTTGACCGCCGTGTTGGCCAATTGTTGTGCTGTGGACATAACGTTGTCTCCGCACTCTGCACCTAGCCTGCTGTCCGTTTTGACTTTTTGCGTTTTCGATATTGTGTTGATGTTCTCCTTTTTGGCCGGCATCGTTTTCTTCAGCGACAATTGCCTGGAACGGTCGGCTTGCTGTTCCCGTAGGCTGCTGCACGTGCTGCCGCTTACGCTGTTCCGGCTCGGGGACGACGCGTCCGTCGTATCGGCGTGCGGAAAACGCCACAGGAATATGCCGCCGTCGGCGCTCGTGCTCACTATGGACTTACCGTCGGGACTGACCTTTACGTTGGTGACCACGCCGGCGTGACCGACGCCGACGTGGGTCGGCACGCCTTCGTTGTACAACCACACCTTGACCATTTGGTCGGAACTGCCGGTGACGATGTATCTGCCTACAAGCAAACAAACCGTAATATTAAAAAAAAAAAAAACTGAAATGTCGATAAAGTTTATCATCGAGTAAGTAACGGATGAACTTACAAAGGACACATAAATAGCAAAGCACCGTAGGTATGTGAATGAGGAGCGTCGGGAGTTATAAATCATAGCGCAACGGTTGGAGGAAACGGTTAGGTTAGGTCAGGACAGGGAGATGATAAGAAGAATAATAACCTAAACGGGTAAACGACACAGCACTGACCATTCGGGGTGACGTCCAGCGAATTGAGAGCGGACGCCGACGAGCCTTCGATTTCGCGAATCAGCGACCCGTCCAGCGCTTCCCAAAATCCGATGTACCTGTTGGTGCCGCACGTCAGCAGTTGGGCGCCGTTGGGATGGTACTTGGCGCTGGTGAAAATGGTCGACGAGAACATGATGGACAGCCGGGTGAAACGCACGATATCCCAGACCACGCAAGTGCCGTCCGCGCTGGCCGTGACGGCTTCGTGGCCCAGCTCGTGTACGTCGATCGAGCTGACCGGTCCTTTGTGTTCTTTGAGGACGGCCAGCAGCGTGCCGCTGGTGTTGTCGATCGACCACACGCGGACCTGGCCCTCGCCGCCGCCGCTCAACAGCTTCTTGCCGTCCTTGGCCATGGCTATGGCCGAGACGCCTTTGTTGTGACAGTTGTTGATGGCGTACAACAGACGTCCGGTTTCCGGCGTGAACACCCGGATGTTGCCGTCGTTCCACGAGGTGACGATCTGCGACCCGTCGTACGAGAACAGCACGCCGGAACACGTGAAATTCTGCACGGTGATGCGCAACAGTTCTTGGAGCGTGTCCACCGACCACACGCGCACGTCGTTTTTGCTGGCCGTGGCGAACACTTTGCTGTACCGGTGCGGGAACGCCAAGTCGTACACGACAGATGTGTGGCACGTGAACAAACAGGTCACTTGGAAGTCGTCCGTTCTGACGGTGAACAGCTCGCAGCCAATGGTGCCGACGAGGATGAGGTTTTTCATCAGCTGTATGCTGGTCACGGTGGAGTCGACGTTTGTGGATTTCAACGCGACCAACAGCGGGTGCGTGGGCGTGGCCAGGCGGTTTTCCGATTTGTCGTTTTTCACACCGGCTCTGGGCTTTTGTTTGACCAACTCCACGGTGCCGTCACCAGCTCCCACGACCACGGTGCCGTCCATGATCAGATAAAGGGCCGTCACGCCGTTGCTGTACAACTCGACGGCGGGGGCGCGGCCGGCCTTTTTTTTGCCCACGTTGGTCGGATACTTGGCGAAACAGCCGACCAGAGCCGGCGAACCGGCCGGTGCGGTCACGTTGGTGTCCGGCGATAAGTTCAACTTGATCTTCATTATGTCACCTGTGCCAAAATGTCGGTTGTAAATAACAATAGTTTTCAAATATTTAACATAGGTAATATAAAAACGAGTTTACCCAAAACGGTAAACACTTTCCAAAACAATAAATAAATCACCTGTGCTGGTGCCGCAGTAAGCGTATTCGTCCATGTAGTCGATTTCGGCGCAAAGTATTTTCCGTTTGATTTTGGCAAACGACGCGTCGAGCCCTTGTACGTTCCTTTGTTCTTTGTTCAACGTCCAAAGGCGCAGCATGTTGTCGCCGGCCACTATGAAGCATTCGCCGCGCAAATGAACGGAACGAAGCACCGTCGTGTAGCCCGCCGTCGACTTGACCGACGACGAGCCGCACAGCACTTCCTTCTTGTCGACGTCGTACACAATGACGGATCCGTCGTCGAGGCCGCCCAACGATATCAAATACTGTTCGCAACAAGAGAACGCCACGGCTTCAACGCGCACTTTGTGCGATTCGTACTTGGTGACCACTTGGCCGCTTTGGAAGTCCCACACGATTATGGGCGACCTGAAACCCATGTAGTTGACTTGGCCCGAGCCGATCAGTCTGCCCGACTTGGATACGGCCACGGCCGATATCACGTTGGTGTGGCCCTCGAAGAACCTCTGCTTTTTCGTCGACCAGTCGTACGCCGTTATGTTGGTGCCGAGCGGGTAGATCAAGTGAACGCCGTCCGGATGCAGGATAAGACCGTTGGACGGGTTGCCGTCGAAACCGATGAGGGAACGCAATTCCAGATCCTGTACGATAATATCGTTGTCCATATCTCGCAGCCGTATGTCAACGTTAACCAACAGAAAGACATAACATAACACAACACTTGGAAGCGACTGATAAAATTATTAGTGTCGCCACGGTAACTAAAATAACAAAACAAATACAAAAACAAGGAGAGAATGAAAATAAATTATAATTGAAAAAATAAATAAACATAAAATAGGAATAAACAACACCTTTATTCTGTAAGTCTATACAAACGTCATAATTTCACCACACAAAACGGATCGTAATACAAATTGATCAAAACTCGTCAACTATTTAATAAGTCAGTAATATGATATTGTAATATTAATTAAATCAACAGTATTAAATAGTGTCTTAAGTAAGTCTCGCAAGAAAAAAAAAACAATAATAATTTACTAAAATTACTTATATAAATAATTATTAAATTAACGTTAGCCAAACAATACCTACGACAAACCTGAATATGTAATTTTTTTAAGACAAACAACTATTACACAGTTTTTAATAAATACATTTTTTTTTTTTTTTATAAATTCAAAATAAATTTATGTTTTAATATTTTTGTTTGATGTTTTAACGTCAAAAAAACATATTATTTGATTAAATATGACTTACACAAAATAGAATTGTTAAGAGCAAACAACACGTTAAGCGAAAATAAATTTAGGATGATTTTGCAGTTAACTTAATAATTATAATTGAATCTGTACTAATTGCAGACGCGACAAAAGATCGGGGATCTTACATAGTTAATAATACAGAAAACGGGACATAAAGTCTTACGAGAAGTTAACAATATGTATCGTGAATTCGACACATAACGTTGTACATGTCCAAAACAAAAGATTTAATAAATTGTGAGAAAATATAAATAAATATACATATATGTATGTATATATATATATATATAAAAAAAAACAAAAATTGGTAAAATATTTTGTAACACCGAATACTATAGGTCAAGACACAAATAAATAAATATTTCATTTGAAAATTATCGCGTTCAATGACTTTGTTTAGTGTTAAAAAAAATAAATAAATAAAAGGAATGTGAAGATTGACTACCGCAATGTGATGTCCGCTTGTAGTACGTTTACTGCACGTTCAATAAACCTCGATTTTCCAACGACCCTCTCAGAAAGTTGAACAACTGCATCTGCTCTTCGGGTCTTAACGCGATCACCTGGATCGATAATATTTTTTATTTTACACCATCAAAAAAAAAACAACGATAACGATGAAAAAGACGCCTGCAAACAAATACCTGTTGAATTGTTTTTTGCAAGGTCGGCGTGCTCACAAAACTGTAGATATAGACGTTGACAAATGTGGCCATCAAGTATTGACAGTCGAAACGATCCATTATGCCGCCATGTCCCGGAATAACGTCGCCAAAGTCCTAAACGTGCAAAAGTAATAAATAACAAGAAAAGATAGAAGGAAAAAATTATTTTCGAAAATTACCTTGATTTTAAATGCACGTTTAAAACCGCTGGCGAAAAATCCGCCAAATGGTCCGATGATGGAACTGAACAGCGACATCCAAAACGCGTGGAACATAAACGGATAGATGGTGACTTTGTTGGCCAACCCAAACTGTAAAAGTATTGTTGTTGATTAAAAAATAAACATTAGTTAATGTTAACATTTATTAGTACCGTGGCAAGAAATTTGGTGTTAGAATTTTTTTTTTGTAATTTTTTTTATTTCAAATGACGTGTTTAAAATACATTTTCCAATTAATAATTTTGTTTTGGGTGAATTTCAATAAACAATGCAGTATATGTATCATATAAAACTATGGAATTTTGGTTTTGTTTTTAAAGTTTTCAGTGGGTAAAAAAAAAAGTTTAATATTTTTAAAATTGAAGAAGAAATATGAATTGAAATTTTTTTTTAATTTGACATTTTATATGCATACGTAATTGTGTTTAGTTTAAATACAAGTATTTATATAAAGAGAAATATATAACTCACAATACTCAAAGTTCGTGTGAATATATCCGGTAAAATATATTCATGAAGGGTAAACAATGGTGACGGCGCACAATCGATAACCATTCTGCCCAATTTATCGCTGTACTCGACTGGACAAACAAAGTACGGGTATTGGCAAAGGAAATACGACATCTGTGAAGGTACAAAACATGTTTAGAAAAGTGAAACATATAATGCATATATTTAAAAATCATAGAATGTTACGGTACAACTAGCAAGAGAAAGAAAAAATTACACTTACTACAATACCGCAAATGACAGTTGCCACACCACCCCCGACAAATCCTTCCCACGTCTTTTTTGGCGAAACTTGTATGAGCGGAGTGCGTCCAAAGAAGAATCCAAACACGTAAGCCCAAATATCGTTGAGTATAATCATCGACACCGGCACGATAAACCTGGAATTTGTTTAACATTAAAACATTAATCAAAATTATACAAGTGAAATATTGACCGTGTACGTACCAAATGAGGCCTTCGAAAATATTCCGAATGATAAAGTAGCTTTGCGACACGACTATCATAAGTGCGACGTGAGTCCAAGCAAACAGAGAAAACTGTTTCATGTAATATTTTCGGACTAACGACAACACAAACCACACGAGACCAGCGATGTACAGGCTGAACGAGACGAAACGATGATAGTTAATTAGCATTTTCATATTTTCCTAAACGAAACATGTTATTAGTCGATTGTTATTGTTTTGCACCAAGTTTTAATTTTTTTTTTTTGTAGTACTTACAGTCCTGTTTACGACTACAGAAAATATGTCGACTAGACTTTCCCCGTAAAAAAAATAATTTGAAGCTATTAGGAAGTACCACGACAACGAACGAAACCATGGAAGGCCATGAATACGATAGACGGAGTATCCGATATTTATGATTTCTTCGAAACATTTTACTTGGACAACTAAAACCTGGGGAAAAAATCATTTAAGTTCATATTATTTTTGAATTTGGTGTGTTGGTCATAAAAGGTTTTTTTTTTACTGGAATTTTTTTATTAGAACAATATTAAATCAGGAGGAGGTTTGCAAGTTTCAAATTTTTTAATTGTGTTATTATGATTGCTTAGTTTTTAAGATTATACCAAAACATCACGTAAACAATTGTCTGTTACATAAATGGACATTGGCAAGTTTCTTTTATGATTTTGATAAGTACAAAAAATGTACTTAATTTTCAAGCTAAATTGGTAAGAAAGGCCATTAACCTTTTGATTTTTATTATAGTTTTACCTCATGTTCAGTGTTTTAGAATATTTCAGCAAAAAGTTACTGAATTTAATTGTATTGATAATGATAATTGAACTATCATTGAAATACACCATTTAATGCCTTGCTTGTTATTAATTTGTTTAGCGGTTGACGTTAATGACTTCATAATGAATAGTTAAAACCTACAATTTTTCAGTTATTACATAACAATTCTTGGAAATAAAAGTAGGGGAACTTCATAACAATAAAATAAAGAAAATAGCCATGATTGGGAACAAGAATGCGTCCTAGACATAAGCAAAAATGTAATATAAAATAAATCTCTCAAGGTCTCTGATGGATTAATGTTGAAATATTCCCATGGCAGGAAAAATTATAAATGTAAAACAATTTTACAATTAGCATTAAATTCATTTCTATTATTATTACCATTTTTTTTTAAAATAAAATATACGATTCTAAATAAAACTTTTAAATTTATTTTCAACTGTTTTTTAACCTTGATAGATTTTTATTTTAATGGGTCGGATGGAAGCCCTGAAAGGACGTAGAACTGATTTAGAAGGTTGTTATGTAATAGAATAAAAAAACATATCACACACAATATGTTAGGTAAGACGTTACGGCAATACTTACGGCTATCATTAGGGCTAATGGTCCGCCATAACATAAAAGGCAAAACAGGCCAATCATCAACCAACCGAAAATGCCACGAATTATCCAATTTCTCCACCTGTTTATTAATGTATAAAAATTAATTTATACAACAAAAATTTAGACCGGATAAAATTCTTGCCTGTCCGAAATTCCGCTGAGTAGCGTCTCTAGAATATGTGGCATTTTATTGGTACCCGACGGTATCTTTGCCGAGAGATCTATGTTTTTATCATCTTCAGAATCTATATCCTCTTTCTAGAAAAAAAAAAAAAATGAATAATACATAAATTACAACATATAAATATCAAAACCATTATAATAGGTTATTTATATATTTGTCGAGTTGCATAAAAAACGGTAACAAAGTCTGAAGGTTATTAATAAGCAAATGTATTGTACGTTAATTAGAAAGCTTTTTATAAATTTATAAATAAATATGTAATGATGACTATACACAAAAATAAACATACATATAAATAATTCCTACTAATTATAGTTGGTACGTAATTCTCTTAGAAAACTATAACAATATTTTTTAATACAATATTTTGTTAATTTTTTTTTACAAGACAAATTTGGAAAAAAATTGTGTTCAACATAACTACGTGTTTAAACATTATGTTTTGTATAAAACATCTGTTGAACATTTTTAAGTTTTAAAACATTGTTTATTTCTATTGTTTAAAAGCCAACAAACATATATTTTTTTTTTTTGAACTTGTTGACTAAAATTTGAATAAAAACAAATATTTAACAACTTAGTTCTCTTATTGTTAACTTTTTTTTTTTTAAATAATGGTTTTTTTATTGTTAGGATTTTTTTTTTATGGTTAATAATATAATGTGGAATATTAATATTTTTATATTTCTGTTGATAACACTTTTAAGCATTGTTTTTCCTAATTTAAAAAAAAAAAAAAACTTGCTAAAACTAACAATCGGTTAACTCAAATTTGTGTTACCCAAAGTTGCCAAACTCATTTTCTGTTACCCAAAGTTGCCAATGTTTTCCAATATCGAAGTTCCTCGTAGTCCTCGACTTTATCCCCTCAAAGGATTACTCGTTTGGAGCAATATTTATCTTAAAATATGGTTTTGGGGTAGTGATAAATTTGCAAGTAATTAATTTGAATTTAAATGGAATTGATAGGTTAGGTTAGGTGTTCTTCTTTTTTTCATTGGTATTCTTTAATGTATTTTCTATCTTGCCCTCCTGTTCATTTTTCAGTTCAACGTTATTATTAAAATATATTTTATAAGCTATTCATTCAATTCTTTTAATTTAGTTAAGCGATTCAAAATATATAAATATAATATATTACACTGTTAATTTGCTAGCAAGTTAATATTGACATTGTTCTGCAATGAAATTTAGGCTATGATTAAATTAAAAAAAAATTAAGTAATTTTCTTTAAAAGCAAGTCCGGTATAATATACCCAATTAACTTATAAAAACGTATGCACATGCCGTTATTTTGTAAAATAATATAAGAAAAGAAATATATTGTTATATTTATAATAGATTCCCATCACCATGTATTTTAGCTCATTTTACATTTATTCATGCTACGTCCAAGACCTTGCGAATGAAGTTCTACTGGATGACTTACTTTAGACCTACGATTACTATGTGATCGACTATTGGTTAGAGCTTGATTACCAAAATAATTTGAACCTGCGTACCAATGTTTAGGACCTTTTAGTTTCCGTAAGTTTACATATGCACTATAAATTTTACGTACAGGCCTGTAACGTCTAACCATGGGTGGCATGTTATTTGTTAAAACATATGACTGAGTGCTATCATCGACCTGAAAAACGTACTTATAAAATAGGCATACAGAATTTTATTTTTCCAATTACAATCTAAAAAACTCATAAAATGTACCATGAAAATTGATTGATTTTTTTTTTTTGGGTAATTAATAATTTTTTAGAAGCACAGAATGTAATATAACCATAAATAAATTTAATAAACAAACTATTTGAACAAGTTAACATATAAAACGTAGACAGGGCATATTTCCGCATTACTTGAATTTTTAAAATAAAAATTATTCTCTAAAAAAACAGCTCTAATATGATCCATGATAACATATGGCCACGAAGCGACTGTACGATTAGAGCTATGCCTATGACAACTAAGTATTAAAAAGGTTATGTGTTCTAGTTTTGACAATGGATTTATCTTATGGCGTAGAAGCTAGAACTAGTTATATTAGAGACCAAAGACCAAAGGTTCGGACATGCTGTGCGAGAAACCAAAACAATGAATGAAGAGACAAGTCACTTTAAAAATGACTCACTTCATTTTGAATACATATAGTATATATGTTAAGCTCTAAGTTTTAAACTTGAACATTGACAAAAAAAACTTGTTTCATACGCTCATTTATGGTTTGTCTCATTAAAAAACCATGATGACTCGGAATCCAAAGAAGTATATCTAAAATGTATACAACTAAAAACTAGTAATTTATATTAAGCAGGACATACTTAGTCTGTAGATTATTTTTTTTATTTAAAAACAATAACTTAACGAAATTAGCAATGTTCTTTCAATATTTACCATTTCCTGATTATTTTTATCTAGTTCCTGTTCCGATACCTTAACTTCATCGTTGGCTTTTTTCGTTTCCTCCCCATCTTCTGCTTTTATTCTCTGTCTCAATTCGCATTCGGCCATCTTCAACGCAGGTAGGTACTATATCCGTTTTTCTTACTTCTATTCTTTATTCATATTGTTCGAAAACAATAAACACGCCATATTTCGATTTAAACGTTTTAAACAAAATCACTTTTAAAATGTTTTCTCCGTATACTCTCTACAATAAGTATTGTCGTACTCGAAACGTAAGTGATGTTTTTGTCTTGTAAACATAAAATGAGAATAAACGACGATTTTCCAAGAAGTTATAGCCGATAATCGTTTAATAGGTATTGTAATTAGTTTGTATTATTATTACGCATCGGTGCAATACGTTTATTTGCAATCAACTTTTAATGGACACCATAGACTTCACTAGTTTTTACATTACTAGACGTAGTATGGCGACCGACGTAGTAGCCAAAGTACTAATTACTAAAGCACAATAGCTTTGCAGTTCGCTATATCATTCTACGGTGTACACACCATATAGCAATAAACAACTGCAGTGCACATAATGTAACATGATAACACCAATGCCGTGATAAGGCGCATGCGCTTTTACAGCTGATCTTATGTAATACCAATGTAAACATATGTCTTATGGCCGCGGCCGCGGCCTTGAATTCGGTTCGGTCTTGCAAACCGGACCGGTCCCTAGCGCAGTAAACCACTTTGGCAGCTCACGATAACATGACGTTATCACCGTTAGCCGTAATGATAATAATATGTTGTCCCGTCTTGTTATCGTTATCGGTTATGCAATGATTCGTATTTTGAATAATTAAATCCCAATGGCCAATTCCCACAGGCTACGTTTTTATATCATACCTACGATTCATGGATATAGAGAATAACTTTTAAGTTATAATAAGAAATAAGTTGTAACATTACTCTATAAGTATTTTGCCTATATCGTTTAATTAAAGTACTGTTGAAATTAATAAAACACGATAAGTGTTTTTTTTTTTTAAATTATTATTAAATTTTGAATTATCTTTGTAAAGTTTAATTTGTAATTTTTACAAATTCGTCATTCAATATAATGACTTCAGCGAAAGAAGTGTTCAGAAGTAGTTTTCAACTGTTGGCTAGACAACCGGAAAACGGTGAGTTGTTGTACCTCATGACCGAAGTGTTAGGCAATAGTGTTATCCGATTAATACAATTTTTTTTTTGTGAACATGTTATTGTTCTTACTATAAATTTTATTTTTATAGCAATTTTAAGTACAGTATTATTATTTTAAAGTACATGTATATTACTAATAAGTCATAATACGAGATTGGTAGTTAAATATTATGTTGAACCTCTTAAATAAATTGATTATAATGTCTTTTACTTATATTTCTATCTTCTACATTAGATCTTCTTATTCATAAGTATAAAATCTTTTTTTGAAATAGTATTTTTATATTTTCAGTTGTTAAGGACTTTTTAAGACTCGCCAAAGAATTTATGGACAAAGGCCCAAATCCAACAATATACCACAAAGCCACTGGTAATATAATCAACCTACATTGAAATTATTGTGTGTGCCTAAATCGATGATATTGTGGTCAATTTTTTTATTTATTTATTTACACAACTAAGCGTGTTCAAGATGGATACGGAACAAACCGTAAAACTTCTTAAGACGGAACAAGTGGTCCCGTCAAACTGCTTTGCATGACGTATATTTTACTGAATAAGACTGCAAATTTCTCTATTTGGAATTTTCTTTAGGTTTACATATATTACGAGACAGGCCAAATTAATCAGTTGTACTTGGTACAACAAAGTTTGGAATATTTTTTTATGATTTTTATAACTTAAGTAAAAACATATTTTTCCAATAAAATATTATTCGATTAAAAAAAAACAATAAACTATTCAAATAAAAATTTATTTGAATAATTATATCGTTTCGAATAGGCATTTTATTATTTTAAACTGACTATAAAGGAATAATGAATAGGATGGAAGGTGAGAAAACGTATTAGGATTTTAGAAATTTACTCGGGGTAAAATATTAAAGAAGGCGAAAGAGATTTATCTGTACATTAAAAAAAAGCACAGATAAATTAACAAATGAAATCTATTGTTTAAGATGTATTAATTATTGTTTTATAGAAAAGTTAGACATTCAAGAAGAACAAGTAGTTTCGATAGTTAAAAGCATATGTCTTATGTGTGTACAAAGTTGTAAACGCAAAGTAAGTGGTCTTTGCATATATTTTAATATGAATCTTATTATTTACTTACGCTGCTAAATTGTTTTTTAGCTGAGCGACGAGGAGATAAAAGAATCGTTGATGGAGTACGGATTCGATGCAGCCAAATTAGAAATGATAATATTATTTATCGAAAGTGTAAAACCTCACGTATTAGATATTCTCACTTCGAGCGCATTTGATTTTCCACATTTCAAAGAACTTGAATGGAGGTTCGAAACTGATGTAAGTTCGTAATTTGTTTTATTTACTCAAAACAATGTTATCGGAATTGTTATTAAATTCTATTTCTTTAGTACGCATTTAAGTTACAAAACGCTAATACTAAGTAACAACCATTTCTCGGGAATGAAATATAATTGTATGTTTAAACTAAATTACATTCCAGGTCATCAAAAACGTTATGCTAGAATTACCAACACGTTAATTGTGTCCCAAACTGTACTAACGGACAGAACGGTGTATTAGGCTCTACCTATTCCAATAATTATTATTATTTGTTCAACTATTATATCTTATCATTTTAATAATTTAAAAGCTATTCAAAAAATTTATTAGGCAATTTTTAAAGTCTTAGCCAGTACAGTAAAATTAGAGCATAGTGGTGCAGAGGAGAAAAAGGGTTTAAGACATTTTTTTTGGTTTGTCATTGGTTGGAGCACCATAATTTTGAGTTGAAAACTATATACATTTTTTGGGGAATTAATCTTCGTTTTAAAGAGGAAGGGGTGAACTTTTTAAAATTTTGGCCCAATAAAGTATTTTTCTGGTACGATTTCTGATCTTTAGAATTGCCACATGAGGTATTCAGTTTAACAGTTTGAAAGATATTGTGGGTCCACATAAAAAAAATAATAATAAAAACATAATGTTTATTATAATAATATACTATGTTATATTAGTGACTCATTAACAATAATAAATATATTGTTATTACATTCAGGTGGCGTCTAGATCGTTTTTGCAACAAACAGTTCCCGTCATTACGTTGCAACTGGATTTAATGAAAACAAATTCAAATTACGAATCGTTGTTTTTACAAACAAATCCATCGAATTTAGTTAGAATCAAAGAAACGCTAGAGGCCGCCTTGAAACAAAACCAGACGCAATGGATTAGGAAAATACGTAGAAAATTGAAATAAAGGTATACATTATACAGTTAAATATATATTTATATATATGTATGTATATTTTATATAATTTAATTTTCATAGATCTCAGTTTTTTTTTTTTCATTTGGTCGGTTTTTGTTTCAAACTTTGTCTTCCGAAACTGATGTCTGAGCTGAAGCGATCGATTTAGAATCGCTTTTGTCGTCTTCTACTTTGCCGCAAACGAGACACGGGAATTTCTTGTTCAAGGCTTGTCTGTATTTGGGATGACTGGGGAAAAAAAATAAAATCTTATTTAGAAAATAATATAAATATACATTGCCCCTTATAAAAACTAGCGCGGTTTCTAGTTTAAAAAAAAAACAAGAAAAATGAGGTCAAGTAGTTCACAGGCCTTCATGAATTATTATTGCTCAAATGGATAAAATCACCTTATGCAAAAATTTAGATGGTAAAATCTTTTAAGTATAAATGTTTGGGTTTTTTTTAAATAACAAAAAGTGTGACTATAATTTTTTACTTTAACTATTTATGAAAAAAATTTGTTTGTACCTACAAAAAAAAAGGTTGTATCAATTACAACAAAAACTTAACAGGCCTGAAATCTCATTGCTGTGTCAATACATAAGTTTACAAATTTTAGGTTAGCATTTAGCATTATATTTTATTAAAAAATTGCCTAAACAATGCGCCTTAATAAATAATAACTGTCACTACCTAACAATTTAAGTCGAGCTAACTAAATTTAAGGTGGTTAAACTGAATTTTAAATCTAAAATAATATGTATTTAGTTAAGTTAACTAAATTTTAAATTTTGTTTGTCGCTTTTTTTTCAATTGTAGATGGTTAACAAAACAAATATAAATGTAATTTATTTCTTTTGGTCAAATCTAACGTATTTTCTAAACTAAAAAATGAAAAAAAATAATAACCCAATCTACTGGAGATTTTAAATAAACGATTAAAACTCTGTAAAAAAACTGCTACTTAACGTTATTTAATTTAAAAAAAAATAATAATTAAAAATAAGACTTCAAAATTACTATTACCTATTTCTAAAAAACAACAATTTAATTAAATAACAATGAAATACCATCAAAAATATACAAAAGGATTGGAAATTTCCATTTTAAATTCACATAACGGTCCAGATTAAGTACCATTAAAAAAAATCACATTTTACTCGAATACTAAAAAATAAAAAATCTGGAACAAATGAAAATATCTATTTGTTTCGGAAAAGTTCCAGAGAGATTAACTGTTAAAAAGATCTATTTTAATATTTATATTGTTTAAATGATTGTGTTATTCTGAAAGACATATTTAATTTGTTTTTAAAAATTGTATTTTTCAGTTATCGAGTAAAATGTGATGTTTGCCCGGAACTTAATTCGAACCCATGTAAAAAATATTAACAATATACATTTTCATAGAAACGATTGTGTTTGTAACAATTTATTACAGATTTTTATATAAAAAAAAATAATAAAAAAATTGCATACGTTACAAGGCAACACTAGATAGACCTGCAGCATACGGTGTAATTTTCAGACCTTAAGTCTAAAAACTGCGGCCAAAAAAGCGAAATAATAATAACGTTTTTCACCCCTTCTACGGCGTACGCAATGCTTTTGGAGAACTTTGGGGATTTTTTTTAAATAATAATACAAATTTCATGTAAACTACCGAACTCACACCCGAGCCCCTGCCTCCCCCCCCCCCCTCCAAATTTCGCCTATACACACGTACCTTATTGCGTAAACTATCGGGTTGTATACGGCATTGGCTTTGGCGAAAACCGATCCCCAAATCGAAAACAACGGGTTGATTGTGGCCAACTGGAATATGCCGGCAAAATTAATCACCATGTACGGGGTCCACGCCATGAACCACAGCGATATCGTCATCAGGGCGACTTTGGCCAACTTGAACTCTGCGCTGGTAGAGCTTTGATCGCCCGATCTCAACGATGTCACGTTCATTTTTTTCGCTTGTTCTCTCATCGCTTTCTCGTGCGACGCTACCGCCTGTGAAAATGCCATTTGTCCGTTGTAATATTTAAGGGTGTCCCAGAACACTGTCCTGCTCTTGTTATCGAACCGCACTGTCTAGCGCATGGAAAACGGGCAGTGTGTCTCGCGGGAGAACGGTACTGCGTCACCAGCGACGAGTGTCGCATTAGGCGTTTCGATGCACTGGTAAACTTGCCGAGAGTTTGAAATCCGTACTCGATATTCGAACAACTTTTTGTAGATTAGGAGGTTGTCAAGAAAAATACATTACTCTGTGAATTATCTACCAAACGAGTTCGCAGAGCTCTCTATTGTTTGCTAAAGAATTACAACTACAACCATACTTTTCTTTATGCGCCAGAAAGTGCAGTTCGGAATACGAGCGCTGCCCTCGGTTCTTTTGAGACACCCGTTGTACATTAGGTACATTAGGTCCTTGTGTTGCGTTTAAATGGATTTCAATGGGTACAAACCAATATCACTGGTGTTCTCGAAACGGATAGAAAAAAGGGCTACCAAAAATTTCAGGTCTTAAGCGGGCCATGAATGATGCACTCCAAACTTGTTTGTTTAAATGTTCTTTATCAGTCGAGATGATTGATGTTCAAGACAATACGATGATAATCGCAGTTCTTCAAGAAGATTATGATGGGGAAAAATATTTCTTTTCTTAAACTATTTTTTTCACCCACAATTTTTTCTCTTCGCATACAAGATATATTGTCATAGTTGTAATTGTTTCTTCGCCTATACTAATATAGTAGTAACTAGTATAAACCGAATAAAAATTGGTACGAGTTTTTTATAAATCCTGCAAATAACATTAGGTACATACCGCGCATTAATTAAACATATTTTTTTTTACTAATGTTTTTGAATGGCCGTGTATGGACATTTTCAATCTATAAAGGCTGTCATTTAAAATTCATAGTGTACGTGTGTTCTGTTTTAATTTTAAACGGAATGATACAAGTATAGACTAAAATGCGATTTGCTGATAGGCGTCAATAACAAAATGAAGACCTGCGATTTTCGGTGGCCAATATTTGTTTTATTTTTTTATATCCGTTTCGAACCGATTCAAGGGGTGTGCCCGTTCGAAATTTGTCTTAAGCCCGAAATAGAGACCACCCTGATATTTTGTAATATGTTTTTTTGTCAATTCCAGATTTCTCTACACTCGCCTTGACGATAAAATAATAAGCGTATATGATAACGAGCAACGGCAGCAGATAGACAAACCCTCCGTACACAACAATATAGCTGCGGCTGTGCCACGCCAACGTATAATAATCTGTACCGCACGCCGTCATATTCGCTTCCGGTATATACCTGTATTGGAAAAATATAATTTTTTTTAATATTTATATTGTTTTAACAATTCAACCGCACCCGTTTGTCCTCACCGGCTCCATCCGAACATCGGCGCCAAAGTCCAGACGAGCGCGTGTAAGTATATGAACAATATTTTCAAAAGAGCCAGTTTGATTGTCATCGGTTTTGCGGACAATCCCTTAAAATGTATATATACATATATATATTTTTTTTTATTAAAAGTTTATTGAATTATTATTGTTAAATATCTAATTACATTGAAATAAAATCTATTTTTTTTTTTTTTTTTTACCTTTACTATAACATTGTAACGGTCCAAAGCTATAAACACCATCGTCCAAATGGAAGTGCATCCAAACAGCGACCCTAACATCCCGTATAGTTCACAAGCGAATAGGCCTTTAAAAATTATGATATTACATTTTTTAACCATAAGCTGTATTAAACTTAAACAGGAGGTAGCCGAGGTGAATTGCGCGTTTGACCGGATTCTTTTGTTTTTATTTCTTGACCAACAAATATATACATGGACAATTACGTAGAATATTTTATACAATATGTTTTGGAAACATTTATTTTATTCTGCCAATAAGAAAGCTATTAAAAAAAAAAACTATAAAAACAAATTTAAACGTATATACTATATTTTTGTATTTATATATATATATATATATATATATATTTCTTCCAGGACAATTGTCCATAGTCATCGATGATCGAACAAAAACTAGTCAACACAATTTAATAATTTGTAAACGGTTATTAGACGAAGAGAAAATTAATAATTTCTACAAAAAAAACAAATTCATCAATTGTTTTTATAAAACCGTAAATTTTTAAGGTAAACAAATTCAAATGCGTGCCCAATACCTATTTTTCTAAACTCGAACTGTATAAAAAAACATCATATTTTTACATTTTATAAGCACACACAAAAATCCGGGCTTTACTTGTTGTTATTACTATTGTTGTCTTACCAAACATCCATTTTTCGTTGAAACAATTCCAAGCCATGGTCGGACTCATCGTAAACATCATGCAAAAGTCGGAGAACGCCAAGTTGACGATGAGCAGGTTGGACGGTGTTCTTAGGCTTTTTGTACACGTGAATATGTATACTACGAGACCGTTGCCGACCATCGATAAAATTCCCAAAAAAAACACCGTTAGGCCTAGCCATGTATACCATATCGATTCCATAGGAGGAAACTGGTACCTTAAAAAAAAAAAAAAAATAGGTCGAATAAATAATACCAGCCAGCACAGTTGGGTCAGAAGTCTCAAAATAAACGCTTCGATGTGCAACTGTAGATGGTAGTAACTATTAATGTGTACAAACAATTTATTGTACGATGAGTTGGACGTTCTGACTGATCGATTGGCGACTTCAAAAAATTGTAAAAAAAAAAAACTACACACAATTATGAAAAACGGATAAAAAAACGTGCCCTACGATTGTGTTTCTATAATAATAATTTATTACCATTTTTACACATTGGTGTATCGTAACCAAATATATAATTTAAATAATTGATTCGTTCGAGCGACTTAAATACGGTAAAAGTGAGATTTTCCCTTTTTTTGTTGGTTTTTCCTCAATGAAAAAAAATACAGACCTATTAAGTCTAATTTTCAAACCTCAAGTCCTTAACCTTAAATGCATTGGTGTATATTTTTAAAAAAATAAAGAAATAGTTTACACCTCTTCAGGGGAAAGGGTTATATATATATATTTTTTTTTGGTTTGTCAAAGTATATTGATAGTAATTTATATAAAGAATATTCCATACATAATTGGAACTAATTCGACTGTTTTTAAAACGTTTATAGCGCGCCCTAATTTTAAAATGTGATAGTATGTACATTTTCTCGAGTGTCTTTTATAATTTCGGAATGGAAGAAGTGAATTTTTTAAATTTTTGGCCCAATTAAGTGCGTTTTTGGTACGATTTTTGATCTATAAGAGCGCTATAAACGAAGAAATCGGTTAAGCGGTTCAGAATACAGAGTGACGTATTTGATGTAAGATGAAGACATTCGTTTTCTCAGAAAATATGAATATTTTGAAAATAATGTATTCCCTTTACTTAAAGATATTACATGTCCTTTTGTAATTATCACATGTCTTCGGTTTGCCAAATTCCAGTAGCCCATAAATTCGTATTTATGTTGTTCTCCTATAGGCGACGAGAACACCAATAACCAGACACAATGAAATGTTTTGAGATAATGATAGACAATTATCTAGCTTTTAAAACACAGTGACGGTGACGCAGTGTTATTGACGGGGGTCAGTATTGTTATTTAATGGGAAACTGTTGTGCTACTGTTGTAAAAACCGAACGAATATTGATCTTAAATTCAAATCTTTACAATGTCATAGCAAACGAAGAGATTAATGAAAATTAAAAATCCAAACCCTAAATTTGTTGTCTACATGTTTATAGAATTAAAAACATATGTCCCTATTTAAAAAACAAAGTCCATACTTTTACGTATAGAGGATGAAGGTAAAAATGTTATTGTTATAGTTTTGAAAAATAATATATGTACACTAAATGTAAACGAAAAAAATAATTTTCAAAATATTCATTTTTTTTAAGAAAATGAGCGTCTTACATAGATAGATAAATACATAAATAGATGGACCACCCTGTATATAGATAAAAAAAAACATACCTTTTCGGTTACGCATCGGAGCTAAATATTAGATATTTAATGTTATTTTTTTTTACATTTTAATTAGCCTTTATTGAACACTATTATAACACAACAATAACATTAGCTCAAAGGTAAAATCAACTTAAAAAAAAATATCACTTTTAAAATATATATTCTTAGTTAAATAGATAAGACCAAAATAAATCCAACGATGGAGGATAAGCGATGGGAATAGAACGACAGTTGAGGATATCTGATGGATTTCAGTTGTTCTGTGTTCATACCCATAATGGAGACTGGAGAGAAAGTAAAAAGGAGTATTTCTGTTTAAAAAAAATAGCGGGACAATGAAAATAGAATATTGGAAAAGTCAAATGTCCTGTGTCGCGGGAGGAATCGAGAAAGAAAAAGGCAGGATGAGATTATGACCGATTCGAAGACGGTCAGGCAACAATGAGACGCCTGGGTACGTCAAGACAGCAGGGATGGTGCGACTTATATTATATGTCTATGCCAAGGAGACATAACCGAGTAGGTATTATTGAAATGCTTTTTTTTTTTGGACTTACCACGATGGGTCGACCAAATGGAACATGTCCGCCGGTACCCTGTCGACCACGGTCTCGTTTCCGTATCCGCCGTCGGGCACACCTCCCCAAACGCTTTCTTGTCGTTCGAAATGCGGTCCAATGGTTTTTAACATTTTTTATTTTCTCTAGTAGATTTTTTTAATTCGAAATAAATCTACACGCTGCGTGTGTAGTACATAAAAATGTCGATTTTCGGGGTTTGTTTTCAGGAGGGGAGGTGACGGGAAGGGACGTTGTCGGGGTACGAGTTAAACGGCAGAGTCCATGGAATGTTGACCGCGTACGGCGTCCGCAAGTGTTCCGGTGGCAAATGCGACCATTCGAGACCAATGTAACTGCCGGAAGACGGAAGGATATCCGAAGACTGCGGCTCGTCCGAGCAAGAGGCCACTGCGTGTGAGTGGCGCCCGCCCCATTGGCCGTATTTAAATTATTTAGCAGCCTAGAAACGAAACCCCACGGATGCGGCGACCGTCTTCTAGTAATAATACATAATATGTCTTGGAGGGTAGGTATATCGTGTACACCGGTAGCGACTTAAAGAGATTATTCTTAATTCCGGTGCCAAGGTTCAGGTGTGTTGTAGGGTTTTACTCGCACGACTCCGGCGTTATGTAAATTCGTTACGGCGACTTTAAATTCAATTATACCTAAACGTCTTGAAAGTTTAGTAATTCCATGTATATATGTATATATATAATACGTGCATGCCTATTACGGTTTTTGGCCTGATTTCGGGTCGTTTGGTCGACCGTACCCCTCAGGTATTAATATGTCCAAGAAGCCACGGGCGTTGCCCGAAAGAGCACATGTATAGCACAATATGAATATCGATAGAAGCAAAGTGCATTTATGAAATCAGTGCACTGCGACATCAATGTGGCATTAACTATAAATATGAATAATAACTATTTAGATTTAAAACAAATAGTATAGACATAATTTAAAATTGCTGTAAGTTTTAGCTAAAATAAAGTATACACGTTCATTAATTTGTTTATCGTACAATTTGCTTTCGAAATTTCCCTGTTAAATTATTTGTTATGATACGTTATTTATCATGTTAAATGTTTATTAATAATTCGTAATAAGGTACCTATCAGAGTTCTTAAAAAAGTATATTAAGCTGATATTCAAATTTGATTAACGTGGAAATGGGCATTTTAGGCTATGTAATTACGGGTAGTTAAAATAAAACTGTGACTGCACCGAATGCCATGTCTATTAGAGAACAGAATTTAAGGATGGAGTTGTTTTCCAATATAAAACTAACTCGATCCTAACCAGATTCTTACAAAAAATAAACTAAAATTATAATAATTAACACGAACTATATTATAGTTTTTGACCAAAATGTATTTTATTGTCCATACTATTTGTTTTCATTTTCAAAACTAATGATGTAAAATTACTAATTAGTCACCGTAGCTCTAGGCTTAACTACTCAGAGCTCCAATAAATCTCACATAAAATGACATGTTTTTCAAAATTCGTCTACATGATTTTTGTTCACTTCGCATGTGCGATTTTTAAACTTAAGACACTGGTCAAAACATCACCTAATTTTTTCTAATATTTTCAATAGATATGTAAATCATAAAAACACATTTAAGAAAAATTTGTATTTTTATTTTGTCGTGTCAAGCATTAGTAATTTCTGCTTTTACTAGCATAAGTATACATAATTTAAAAAATATATATTTAAATTTGAAAGACAAACTAAATTATGTTCGATTTTAAAAACAGATAATACAGTTTTGGACATTTCGGAAAACAACATTTCAAGAAATTTGTTTTAGCTATAACTCGATAAATTTTAAAAGTTAGTAAAATATATATTTAAGTTTCAGTTCAAATTTTTGAAATTAGAATAGATCTCTGTAAATATCTAACCAAAAGAGTTGGAAATTATTTGTGAGAAAACTAGCAAATCGCTTTAAGTTGTCCATCCTTTATAGAAGTAGTAAGAAATTATTCTACTATCGTTGAATTTTTTTAAGTTTTTCCTATGACCTCTGGACAATGACTGCTGGCATTGTATGAACTGTAACTATGAAGTAATAGATAATTGATGCATGAATAGTTCATCTATGTCACTATCAATTATTGTATTGCACTGCAAATGAAATGAACTGCTGTGTGAGGTTTCTCAACGACAGCTACTCTCTACACTGCAGGTGCCCCACGTTTTCGTTTAAAATAATACAAGTAATATTTTAATAGCTTTTAAAAATTCATAATCACAAATTCTCAGGACACTAGTCTTGTCCTGCTGCACCTTAAAATGACACATTGGGTTAGTGCTCGAATAATTGTACTCATAAGTAGGTAATGACAATATGTATGACGTTTCTTGAGACTGTGTGTGTGTGCAGTGTGTATGAAAAAAGAGAACGTATCTAATCTAATTAGCATTATATTATTATATTATATAGCATGCACTCAAGATTACGAATTTATCTTTGTAAAACAATTGAAATCTCCGTTTCGTGTGCAATATTATTTGCTAGTGCGTTAAAAATGTGTTATTCATACAGGTTTAAACACATTAGACACTCGAGAACAAAAGGCCGCAGTGTATGTACCTACACAGAAAGTTTTCGTTAATATAGGCCAATTGTCGATTTTAACTCTCAAAGTTCGGTCGCACATCGAATACAGTGAAGTGTAATTATCTTCAACAGTATGATCGGTAAGTAAATACGGATCGTTTTTTTTTTAATGTTTTGTTTCTATCTAAAAACTAAAAATATTATAACGACTAAGAGTATCTTGGCGCAATTCGGTGGTCGCTAGATATAATATACGAACGACAAACAATTTAAGTATAAAAACAGTCAGTGAAAGGCCTGGGTTTTAATATTTCAATTCTATTGGCCATGACCAATTTAATAATACTAATTTAAATTCGTAAAAATTGCGCCGATAACTAACAGAAGAATTTTTTTTAAATCAAAATATGTTATATTTGTATGTACGTTTTAAAAGGAAATTGTTATTGGAAAATAAAATTAGTGTACCTATTATTTGTCTATTATATACATAACCGTTAGTCAATTCTGTTAATGAAACGTTCTGTAATATCATAATAATAACTATAAATATGATAGTACATAATATTATGTATGTTTAAATTGAAAATTACAATATTGTTTTCTTCGACGGTCTTACGGCGTTGTTATTGTGCTAAAATATTATAATGAAACTGACATTTGTAACTCAAACCTGAAACGTGTACAATAATTAATATAAACAATACATTAAATTGTTTTCTTAAAAAAAAAAAAAACAAAAAAATTAAAAAGTCACGGATTAAGGTAGGTATTTACCAATAGGCAATATTTATTACCGGTATAATATTGCACTCATGTTTAGCGTTTATATATTTTTGTTGCTTGAATAACGGTATATATTATAAAATATTTTTTTTAAATTATACTTATAACATATTTTATCGATAATTTTTTTTTTAAATACCTATATATACATCTATATTCGTCAAGAGTCTCTCCTGAGGCAAAACGAAGAATTATTTTGGTATTAAATTAAATTTAATGTACTTAACATTTTTGTATGTATCGCTTTTTTTTAAACGTAGATGGCGTTCTCGTATTCCTTCCAACGTCTTCTGTTACTTCCTTTGTCAATAAAAAACAATCTACGTTTAAACTTTACAAAACCGTCGTCAAGTATATTAACTAGACTGATTCTAACTTATACATACAGGGTGGGAAAAAATTATTATGACGTGCTTTTTGAGTTGGTAGACATATTTGCTTTCTGCATTTAATGTTTTAGACTCAAGTTGCATTTCAACTGCAGATGAATGTATTTAATTAAAGTTCAACGTACCATATAATTACAAAGTTAAAATGTCTCGAGCTTTGAATTTTTGATTTTTAACATGCACTTACTTAATGTCACTTGTCATTTTTCGTGACAAATAGATTACACATTGCACACATTATACATGTATAAACCCTAGATAAATATTACACTTCATGTACAAATTTAATTACTAATGGTTACATACATTATACATGGATAAATACATTTTAACATATAGGTACATATGATATTTCATATATACATACACATTTACATTCAACCAGTAGTACTCAAGTAATAAACAATTTACAACAAAATATATGCATTTTATGGGCCAAAAAAAAAAAAATACTTACGGTATAATTAAAATATCATACAGTAAGTAAATAAAGGTATTACAAAGGATACAAAGAATTATTTCATTTATAAACAGGTACACACATTATTGTAGATATATAGATAAATATAAAATTTTATATAAAAATATTATTGCAAAATACATTTTAATGATATTAAAAATTGTAACAAAAACAATAATAATTCAAAAAGTAGAGATAATAAATAATAAGTTATAGGAATTAATACAGATAAACAGTGCGGCTAAGCTTGTGGCAAATATGGCAATAGATATCAAATCTGTAAAAAAAAGAAAAAAAAACAATTTTAGAGAGACCATAGTAAGTTTAAGTAAAAAAATTGGTGATATTATTTTAAATTTTTAATAGGATGTACTCTGATTAGGAATGTCCCTAATTAACAAAACCTCGGCCTAAAATCCGAATTGTTTTCAATTAATTTGTACACCTCGAGTTGTACGTTTAATTTAAAATTCAATATGTCACATTACATTTTTATTTTTTATATTTCTTGGTTTTAAATCTATAAAACTTCATTCTAACCACAACCGAGTCACACGCATAAAATCTGATCAATATAATACAGCCTAATTGATGGTAATGTCAATGTTTTAAGATGACCTATACCTATTTGTACTATAAATAAAAAAATGTGTTATAAAAATAATTGTCAACACTATGGATTTTATGTTTAGAAAAACACAATGTTGATCTCTCTCTCTACCATCAATATAGGTCTTTTTTATAGGTCTATAGATGGATTTTTATTGGAAATGATTGACTTTTTCAGGTGGATATGGTTGGTCGCCAGTGGACCACAACCTCTCCATAACGTGGGTACCTTGCAACGCCGGCGATCCACTGCCCAGAGGAGCCGTTCACGTGGGCATGGACAAAGACGGTGGCCGCTTGTACGCCGGCCGCGCTTTCCACGAGGGCGACTTGTTGCCCGCCAAAATAAATCCAAACCACGAAACGGCCTACGTTTGCTGGGGAGGCACCGAGCACGCCATGAGTCACTACGAGGTCGGATAAATTACACTCCGTTAAGGTCTTGTGTGTCTAAAACGTATCCCGAAACTAGAGTAACCATACTGTCTATACGTCCTGTACTGTTCTAGTTTATGATACATTTATTGACAGCAGTCTGCAAACGTTCCATGCAATAATCATAATTTCCATCGCAAGGGCAGACGCCTAAAGCTCTATTGATTAAAAGGAATCCAGTATACAAGGGGGCTGAATTAAGGAGAGGGGAGGGAGACAGTTTTTAGGAAATAATTAAAACTGAAATTGATAAAATCAATGACACTCTGGATCTTTTAGTATAATAGTTTTCAGAATTGAATTCCCAAAACTACGATTAAACAAGTGGTAGTAGTATGTGGGTAGTAGATTCTATAGGCTATAATTTTTTTTTTTATAATAAACGATAATTGTATAACATTACATTGTTGTGGTTTAATTTTGTAGGTTTTATGCAATGCGAGCGTTGCATGGCAGACAACACAGGGTAACAACATCCCTCCAAATGCTATCGTTATCGGCTCCACGTTAGAAGGCGAAAAACTTTACATGGGACGAGCACTTCACGATGGCACTTTGACTCCGGGAAAAGTAATAGTTTTTTTTATAAAAAATAGTTACATTGAACATTGTGATTTGTGTTTGTGAAGATATTTTGTAAAAGCGGTGTAGAAAAAAAGTAAAATTTCCATTACCGAGTGCTGTCGGGCCGCCCAAAAATAAAAAAGGAATGCACATATTTCTAAATAGTCATAATTGAGGTTTCGATCATTTCGTTTGTAGGTTAAATGATGGACCAAAGAGAAGTCCATCATTTATTGTAATAATTGATTGTACATTAAAATTTCACTTTTTTTTTTTTTTGAAACAATAACCATAATACATCCAATTTTTGAGAGGAGGATTTTGGGCGGTGAGAATGGCATAGTGATAAGCGTGGAAGAGGTGGGGAGAAGATATATATTTCATGAATAGCTGATAATAAATTATTGAAAAGATAATAAAGCTGATAACAGATGATGAGACAGAAAATCGTATAAAACATGTGCGTAATAATGTTCTTTCCTTCAAGGCCTGATTGAAGATTTTTTTATGGTTTCTTGAAAAAGCATAGATGTGTAGTTTCATAGTTATACTGTCACAAGTCACAGCCAACGAGTAAACGATAATTTCATTATGTAACCTATTGTCTTATTTTATTTTTTTAGATTCAACCCAGCCACAGTGCACTGTATATACCGTACAACGGCGAAGAGGTGGCCATTGACGAGTTCGAGATACTAGTCTATCGTCCACCGATGACAATTAATTGAGATATTAATAAAATATCTTGACAAAATAAATTTTGAATAGCACCGTCGTAACTTTTTTTATACACATTGTGAACTGTAGAATGTTACAAATAATATTATTGTAAAAGTCTTATTAGTTATTACTTATAATAAATAATTTTTTTTTTTTAATTAAACGACATTAAACATTAAGGTCATTACTGCCTACTTCGATTAGGAGAATAGATGAATAATATATTATACTCTTTTATATTGTAATGGGTGCAGCACTTTTTTTTCTAACACCAGATTATAATAATGGATAAAAAATGAGGTATTATAACTTTTTTTAGCCATTTACTATTTATGCATTTAATTTGGTTTCTGTGTCACTGTGTGAAACTTGAGGAATTTATGAAAAAAATATTGTTTTTCGGTAACTGTATAACCACATCATTCTAATATAATATCATAGGGTCATTTCTAAAAAAAAAAAATTGGGATTTTTACTGTGATAAATGCAAATGGTTATCAAGGACAGAGAATCAATTTGTCAAGATTTTACATTTAATAACAATTAGACAGACTTTGGCGATCGTCGATTAGCCATAAGCAAAGTCCGGATTTGTGTACACTAAAAAACCTTAAAATATGCAACTAACGAGCACATTAACATTTTAAAAGTACACGCAATAATATTATTTTAAATGAAACTCTTTTTTCGTCCATACATATTTTACCTATAAATCATACTTTTAAATCAATAAACCCTTTACAAAACAACCCATAATATAATGTAATTCCATACTTCAATAAAATAACACTATTATACAGTACCTAATATAGAACTAATAATAAGCAATAAGAACCATAATTTAGGCATGGTCATAAATTTAAAATTTCAATATTTGTATAGGTTAAATCAAAAGTCTTCTTTTGAATAATTTATTAAGTCAAACAATACAAATTACTCAAAGTAGTATATTCTATTGTTATAATACCGAAACATATATGCATGACAAATAAGTAATGTGTGTAGAAAAGTATAAATTTAATCAATACCGTATATCACCTATTTATAACAATAAATGGTATGTTATAGTACAATTTTTTATACTTGAAAATTGAACACTGTATTTAGTAAAATTTACAATAATTGTTTTTCAACAATTAAACGGTTATCAATATTCTCTTATGAGTTATTCCTTATCATTAATCTCCTTTGAATATCTGTTATCAAAGATAAGAAAGTACCAATTTTTTTGTGAATCAAAATGTTCATTGCACGGTTTATGTGACGAAACTAAGCCAAAATACATTATCGTGTTAAAACATAATTAAGTTAAGTTAAGTTAAAAAAAAATTTGTTTTGACTAGATAACTCTTAGTTTTGACTGGTCAGGTAAGGCGTTGTATTTAAGTTTTTAGGGGTTTATATATTTGTACAAGGGATAGTTCGAATAATGACCGCCAGAAGCCGCTATTACACTCGTTTTCCTATTATTTAACATTGAACGCTGCCGACAAAATATAAACCATAATACGCTTTTATACGGTCGTTTGAAAATGACGTGACGGATTTTTTTTTTTTGTTTTGGCGAAAGCCGAACAAATCAATGTTCTGTGTAAACCATAATGCTTCGATATCATAGCAAAATCCTCGACGATCAGTTAAATCATTCGGGTCTCCATTGTAAACAATAATATTGTTATTCGACGATTTTCGCACATCTTTTTCGGTAATATATTTGTTAAAAAAAACGTATACACTGTACACACACAGTACTTTAAGAGAAAAACAAACAAGTTACTTACTATTTTACTTCATATGTATATTGTGCTCATTTTGTATGAGTGTATTGCAGTTATTAGGTGTAACGTGCAATTTATTTTATTAGTCGGTAATAAAAGCTGTTTTAATTTGTTGCCATGCAGTCAAGCGTAAACCCATAAAAATCTACATAGATTATAAGAAACCATTTGGTTGATCATCAAAAATATTAATAATAATATAATGCGACAATGTTATTGTTATTCACATGATGAAATAACGTTATAAGATTTTTTTACTCGGGTACTTACTTATAAAATACAATAAACTGCCAGATTGTTGGCAACGCACAATGTGTAGGTATTGTTTAAGAAAACATTACATTGTATTATAGTTGATCAAAAATGTATTATTATTGCAATGGCCCGGCAAATATTTCGTGGTAATCGTTTAAGTCGCCCACTTGCAAAAAATTGCATCATTTGTAAAAATATCACTTTGACGGTTATTTTTAGATTCACAAGTTAACGCATTATAATATGCTGCGGAATGGATTGTTTTAGTTTGCTTTTAAATTCGCTGTGCGATTTGTCCTATCTTAGCAATATTATAAATTATTTTGTGTAAAAAAAAAAAATGATAATATTGGATTTTACAGAAGTCATAACGCAAATTTTTATAGTGCATAAAATAAAAAATGATGTAAAACCATAATAACACATTACTTTTGTGGTCTTTGTATTATCCATTCAAGAACTTTTGTTGGTACGTTTTTGAATGGGGCTTTTGAATGCCGTTCGTGACTGTACAACGAATAGTGAGTATTATATTATCGAATAACATTATTACTCTAATCCTAATATTTAATTCTGAACCGGTTAAATCTTAGTTAACCCAACAAATTGGCTAATCTTTGCTACTGCATCACTTGTATAGTTATGTAGATTTAAACTTATTAGGCTTATAAATAGTCATTCCGCCTAAACGCCTGTTTGTGCTTGTGCTTGATATTCTCACAGGAATACAAATTAAAACATTTGTACCGAAAAGTAAAAAAAAAAAATCTTCTATAGGAAAATTTTTGATAGGTAATGTTACATGTAATGTTAGCAGAAAATCTCATATTGTTGTCCTACTACAAACCAAATTCGATTGTATCCGACCTGGCCATTAATTAAATAATATTTTATTTAAATAAAAATACAAAATGATCTTTTATTTAAATAATTAAATATTTTTATTTTGAACAAATATCCAAAAAATATTTTCAAACAGGTACATTTGTATTTAAATAACAAAATATCAAACAATGGTTAAAATACATTTTCAATTTCAATTCTAAATAGTTAGTTGTTTATTTTAATAATAAATTAAAATAACAGAATATTTTTAACAGTCAAATAAAAATGTATTTAAAACAAAAATTGATTTGTATTTTGATACAAAATGGTAGGGTCGTTTGTACCGGGTTAATTGTGGCCTTGTTAATAACTTAAAATATGTTAGACTTTTTTTATACTTTTATAGATATTAGTTGGGACAAATGTAATATATTTAAAAAAATATAACCCCATCCCTTATATGTTAAAGCCTAATGGATTTAAGTTTTTTAGATAATAATGTACATATTTGATAACATTTTTTTTTTTTTATAATTTGTTAAACATTTTGACTGGTCGATAATAAGTTAAACCCCAGTCGAAATACGTATTCATGTTAAACAAGTTACATTGGGTACAGCCAAAAAATATTTGTAATAGTAAAAAAAAAAATGTACTTAATAGTCGAAACAAATGTGTACTATTGCAATCGCCTATAATCGATATGGAACCCATTTCTATAAAATAATAATGTGATAATAACCATCCAAGTCGTATGCACGTATAGGTTAGGCCCTATATACAGTGTGCATCAAGCGATGGTATAAACGATTGACATCAGTTTGAATTGCTGGTCTGTCAGATATTTGCGGTGATAACTGATACACCCTATACATACCGTATATAAACAGCGCATATTTATGCATAATATCCAGCGGTCGATCAGTAATGGCAAATTCCATCCGGCCCAAACGACGGCAATAAAAATAAAATCCTCCCCTCTCTTGGTCGACCACCAAGAGAATAATGTGTAAACGAATAATAATTTACAATTTAAATTCAGACAAACCGACAAACGGGTTAGATATCGGTGATGATGATAATAGTGATATATTCCAAGAGTATAAAGGAATGAAATGGTACTAGACCGTCGACTTCTTCCAAAATTTCCAAAAGAAGGGTCTGGAAGGATTGTAGTTTAATACGAAAGACCAAGACGGTACGGAGTTTTATTACTTACATACTTGTTTAAGATATTTTTTTTTTAAACACATAACACCCTTCTGTGTCTTGAATATTCTTTAAGAAGAAAAATAAACTTTTATTACAAAAATATTTATAAGAATCATGTTTTATAATGGGTTTGAAACTGGTGAAACTGTATAATTAATATACAATCAATAATAATATTAATAACTAAAAAGCATACAAATACTTAAATCAAAATTAAAAATAATACACCATAATATAGTGTCTACTGTTTACTGGCTGTGCAGTATGCTCTATAAATGTTTTGCGTTGTACAAAACATAATATGATCTTCAACAATCAATTTCGACAGTTCTTGAGTTGAACTTCTGAAAATTAGACTAAACTGTGTAAAATATTTTATTACAATTTGATCCAAAGCGTTTTTTTAAATTTTTATTTGTTTTGATCACTTTTATTCATATATTATAATGAATTATAATTTCTACAGACCATATCTTTGCCTACTGTGTTGTTTTAAAGATTTACTATCCATAATCGATGACGTTAATAATTATATTGCAGTATACAAATATGTTTAAAAAATAATAATTTAATGATATCAAATTTTGAGAGAAAAAAACAGGCTATGTTTTACCTACTTGAATATTTTCGGGGAAGTTTTTTTAGGTTGTGATTTTGGGTCAGGTTTTTGCTAGCTCTGATTCATATACAAATTACGCAAACAATTTTTGTACTACTTGTAATTCTTGTAACATGACTGGCACACACTTGTTGTCTGTGAGCTTTTCATGAGTAAAAACAATAAACATTAAAAATAAGTACTTTAAGTAACTGTACCAAATGCCATTATATGTAAATAAGTATATTAGCTTTGGGCGAGATGAGGTGGTCTAATAAACGATTATTAATCGAATGAAGTTCAATAAGTGTCTTTACAGTAATTATATTTTATACCCATTTCGCAGTCGGTAATTGAATGTTGGCACGGTATTTCCAAAAGGGAAGTAACCACTTAAAATTTCTAAGTGGCATGCCGAGATAATAAAATTATATTATGCGCGTTTATATTTCAGTCCAAAAATGAAAACATCAAACACAACATCTGTTCAAAAAGATCCAAAACGAGTATAAACATATTTTACTTGTTTGCATTATTTCCTTTGACTTGCGACTTGTGCGTGGAGCTGTTGTGTTTACCTTAATTTTATTTCCAGTTATCTAATAAACAGGTTTTTTCTTTACGTGGGTATTTACAAAACACTATACCTAATATGTACACAAGTCTAACTCAAACGCAATGGTACAACTCGTATTATTTGGGTTAGAAAAAAAACAAATTTGAATTCAAATAGTTTCCTCGCCATACTCACGACTCTTTTCAGTCATTTCCAGTTGAATTCATAGGTTAGAATAATGTTTTTATATCATAAATTATGCCCCTAAAAAAGTACCCAATAAATATTGACACTTATTAACCTAACCAGCCTAATATTTCTAAAGATAATTTTTTTTTATGTTAACTCTTTGATTTTTTCAAAAACTGTTTAAACGTTTGCCTTAAGTCGATTACATTTTTTTTTCCATTAAAAATATCTTTTAATGTAATATTTCGCTGTAAGTCAATCGGGTATTCTATTAATTTCTAATCAATTTTTAAGAGAAACTGCCTACGGATTTTTAAAAAACTCTGAAATTACTGAAACGATGGTTTATCTCATGTTTGTAACATATTTTAATTGATTCAGGAATTGTGATTTATTAGTTTCTATTATACCAGTATGGCAGTATCGTTAGAAAATATACTATTTTTTTTTCTCTTCTTGTCGTATCGAACTTTTAAAAAATTAACATTAGGTATTAGACATTTCTTCAACGTACGTTTTAAGTTAGCTTTTCTTTAAAAGCCAAAATTCTACTGGCCGTGTTCCGAATAAGTTCAATTTCTTCTCGTAGATTATGGTAGTCGGGTGTAAATGCATATGATTCTGATTTCAGTTAGATTTTGAAACATTGATGATAAATACCGCCACAACCAAAACGTTTTGATTTTGTGTTTGTGCAATAAGACAATATTTTTCATCGATTGGTATTGAAATTTAATTTTTCTCCTTTTTTCGGGATTGTTGCTGTGCTGCACAGCACCATTCATACTGTTATTTTTATAGTAAAATAATAGTACAACAATAGTATGTACATACCAGTTGCACCAGCCGAAAAAGTCAGCGCGCACATCGCACCGAGTGGGCCGCTATCGATCGGGGGGCGCGTGTGCCTATGACTAACAACCTCGCGCCGACCGAAGACGACATAACCCAACGCAGTGGTTACACGGTAAGCGCCGTCTTATATTATTATTGTTATTATAATACGATTATGTTACATTTTTCAATAGTAAATATCGAACCGTACCGTAATTAACGACCGCCGTGTACCGGGCGAGCATTAAGTGTCGTTTTTTGTTTCTTGTACACATTGCACTAGGTAAAGTATGAGTGCTAATCGTAATGATTGTCGGTGTTGTTGTTCGAAAGACGAGGGCGGTGGTGGTGCCGCCGTGGGTTCGCAATCGAAAAAAATGAGTCACGCCGGACGACCCTTTGGAAACACCCTCGTCGGTCTAGTGCGATTCGCCCAATAGAGGTACCTACCGATGGAAGGCCACGATAACGACATCACGGACAACCCTAGTGAGTGGGAAATTTTAATTTTAATTTTTTTTTTTTATGCTAAGTTTCGTTTTAACCCGCCGTCGACGAGGGTTGTTGAAATTTCGTGTTTTTTTCACTTCAAATTCAAACTAAAGCCACATAAATTTGTGACAATTGACTGTGTTAAACCCAGAAAAGCAGAAGCGCGTTTAGGTTTAGTTAAATAAAAAACTGAGTAAATGAGTAAATAAGTGAGTAAAGTAACAGATCGAGTAAATCAATTGAGTACACAAATCGAATAAACAAATAAATAAATATAGCATGACTCGAAAAATGTCTCAAAAATTTGCCTCAGATGACACCCCCCTCCTTAAAATCATTATCATGTTAAAAAAAACCCAATACTTTCTAACGTTTTCAATGCACGTTTGAAGTTTGAACGCTGCTTTGTACATAGTATTATACTTTTAAGTTTTAACTATTGAACCCATATTTAAGGGGCCTCTAGACTAGCATTTATTAAATATTAAGGCACATTGTACAAGCAATTTTTCTATAAAACATCATAACGTTAAGCAAAAATATATTGTAAACTCGTATAGTAACACAACAAAAAACGTATCTATTTTGATAGGAATATTTTTTTTAAAACTTTTTTTAACACCTACACACTCTATTTGTGTACAATTGTCAATTACAAAGTAATATATTATGTTTCTACTTTAAACATGGCGTTCCCAAGAATACGTTCTCCGATTTTAAGTTCCACTAAACATTCGAGTTGTTCATAACGCTTAAAAAAACATTGATCGTGGCACAATTTCAAAATTATTTTTAGTTAACCAATTATTTTTGGACAAAAAATTGCAATTTTTAAAATGTTTTTCAATCGTTTTTACAATAACATTAAAAACGAAGATTATAAATGTACTTGGATCGATGCATTAAGCGAGTGGTCCCCCCTCTGGGACCTCTTCTCGACCAAAAATGGTAAAAAACTTGTATGGTTTTCATCAAACTGGCCCGTTAACACAACGCGATGCACTCGAAAACACTATGGTACTTATATTATGTGTGTGTGTTTAATGTATAAATTATATTATACACAAGCCGTTCTCGCCGCGTGTAGGCTTTGTGAACGTCGAGAAGCAATAATTGAATTGTGACTTAATACACTCACTTTACACGGTGTGCATTATCACGTGCATATGAGCGTTTTCTTCCTTTTCGAAATCGACTAATGGATTTCAAATAACGCCTATCGATTTTGTGTTTGTCTCCTCGCTTGTTGTTGGCCGACTATAAACATTAACAGTTATTAAGAGGTGAAAAAAAAAACCAATAAATTATGCTGGGCGATTGTCAACAATAACAACCAAGTCTACAACATACAGTGTTCACCCGGAATAGCGGTAAAATTTAAATGTTAATGTCTATACAATGGTGTGCTTCAGGTAGTAAGACGTGTATGGATTCTAAAGAGACTTTATCGGGCCAAAAAAATATAAAAGTTCACCCTTTCCCTTCAAAACCGAGAAAAACGCTCTAAAAATATTTAAAGAAAACTTTCGGCCATAGAATATAGTCTAGTACTATAGTGTGTACTCAGACATTAGAATTTAAAACGAAAAGTTGTAAACATAACATATGACGTGAAATTATTACAAAATAAAAAATATTATTACTTTTGCACATTAATACAACAGTCCAGATAGGTGTATTATTCATTTTATTTTGTGATAAACATATGTGGCGGTGTTAATGTATGTACAAGTTTTTATTTAAAAAAAAATTATACTTATATTATAATGTAGTTTTTGTTAATATTATTATTATTTATTACACTGTATGTAATTGTATGTGAGCAACACATAATATTATAATATTTGCAATTGTGTCTTGTTATTCTATCGATGTACTCAATCAACTTGAATTTTGGCTTAGTAAAAAATACTTTTTAAGTCATCTTTAAGGTAGATATCATTATATATAATAATTAGGGGTTACCAAAGTATTCAAGATCAGAAATATATTCAAGTGTATGTTTGCAATCAATTATCTTAAAAATAATTGTATTCATTTTAATGAAAACATAATAGTATAGAAATGATCGTGACAATATTAAATAATAACAACAGTTATACATAAATTATAAAAATAATTAGGATCAAAGTAGGATTAAATAAATTTTAAATTATCTAAGACAATTTTTTTTGTTGAAAAGTAATTTGTAATTATATATATTTTTTTTTTAGTTTGTTTTTGGTTTTTTAAAACAAATATTTCTATATTAAAATAATAAAGCTCTTTGACGTCTTGATAAATACTACTTTTTTTGCCTGAAAATTAAGACTTAACTAATGAGACGATTTCCTGGAAATTAATCACAAGCAATATAGCTATTGTAGTTTTCTAAAATATTATATACTATCATCTGGCGTGCAACCTGTTACCTGTCCATTAAAAATTGCAATCTAGCGAGTAATGCAGTCCAACAAACTCTGACAATGATTTCTTTATTATGGTTAGTGTAAAAAAAAAAACTTCCTGTTTAAAAAGTAGTAAGTACACATAAGGAATCACATATAATAAACATGATTTTTTCACAACGACTTTCTCCGTTTAAACTATATAATATTACATACATACATGCAGTGTT
Source organism: Adelges cooleyi (assembly GCF_023614345.1). Taxonomy (NCBI): domain Eukaryota; kingdom Metazoa; phylum Arthropoda; class Insecta; order Hemiptera; family Adelgidae; genus Adelges; species Adelges cooleyi. The sequence continues at coordinate 13,868,936 of NW_026096053.1, read as the reverse complement.
GTTAAAGTTTGCAAATTGTGCGATACAAAAGTGATACGAGTTAAGTTCTGGACGATTTCCGAGTAGTCTTAACATAGTACGAGCAATATGCAAACGGCCATGTTTGTTTTTTTCCACCATCTGTTGCCAAGTATACGTTTTTTTTTAAGGTTCAACGACGAAAGCAAAATCAGTGCCAACATTTCTGTACTGCTATTGTCAAACTGCATTTGCCAAGGGTTAATATGCACCAATCTGACTGCTTGACATTAACGTCCGCCGAATAGAATTGGTCAAAGAACTAATCGTAAATTATTTAATTGATTTCGTGCTTTGAGACGTAGATTATAGATATAACGGTTTATCTCAATTTTGATCATTGAATTTTCCATCATCATCATCATCATCATTCTAAAATAAAAATATTTCCCTTTTTGGAAAAACATTAAATCATGAATTATATGGCTTTTGGCATTATCCAACTGATTGTTTCTTATCAAATCCAGATAATTCTAACCGCTTGTATCTTAGCAGCTGATTCGCTTATTAATATCCCCATTATAAGTTATCCAATTATTATCAATATCTTCTTATCACCATAAGAACCCCATCCTCTTCTCATTACCTTCTCTCCAGACTCCTCCCTTCCGTGCTCTTCCCTACCCATCACCATTTCCTTGAAGTGAAACAAAAAAATTCTCTAGCAATAAGACATACTTTATGTCAATAAAATTGTATATAAATAACTTAGTAAATACGATTTTATTCATTTACCCAATTTTAAGAGAAAATAATTAATTATTTATTTGTTATTAATTATTAAAATCATTCAAATAAAGTGGTATTTGTTTTAGTTTTTGGTTAAGACAATTTTTGCTCTCTATTTGGTACAGATATAAATTATAAGTTTAGTATTATTTTGCATAATATTATAAGTATTTATAACCCGTCCGATTCGTTTTCATCCCTGACTAGTAATCACTTGTAACGTGAGATCTGGCTCAAATGAACTTGACGGGTTATAAATTCAGCAATTGTGAATGTTTAATATTTTGTTTTCAATTTTATATTTTTATAGTTGAATAAGTATGATCGATATCGATATCTATTCATAACTTGTATTAAACAAAAATAAACGTTGTGACCATTAAAAATTATTAATATTTTATCATCTACTCTCATAATCCCCATTGCATTTTTAAAAAAAATATTTTTCAAACACCACAATTATTTTAAATAAATATCAAATAAGTGATTCCGAGTAAATAATTGTACTTGGATAACTTCTACTTGATTAACGAATAAAAATGTATTTTAATACAAGATCATTTCTATACGATTTTGCTCAACTCTTGTAAAGTACACTAAACACATATTGTTTAATAGTTACCAAAAAAAGTTGTATTAAATAAATAATTTAGTATTTTGTGAAAAGTTCATCATATTTGTATTGGTTTTTTTTGTAAAATGATAGTTGGAATCGTCAGTGCTCATAATGTTTTTCTCTGTCCAAATATCTTCAAATCATATCCGTTGACGGTGTTTATTATTAATTCAAATTTTGTTTATGTTTTCTTGAAGGGTTCTATTTTTTTTTACTTCTTCAATTTCCCGCTCTTATTTCGCGCCAAAGTACGGAAAGATGGTTAAAAATATCCAACACTTGGCAGCTCATTTTATTATTATTTTTATAATCACAGTATGTTGTTAACACATGTACAACTGACAGTTTATCGCGCTTTTCGTATTGTCCTTATTTTCAGAGTATGAATTTGAGATGTTTAATTATTAACGAGCGCTAGAAAGTCAAATACAATATACTGTTGAAAATACATTTACGCTTAAATAGAACTGTATGATGGTTATTATTTATTCACTAATTTTAAACTATAATATAAAAAAATAGTCATTATTAGCTTCCACAGAGTAAGGTTTCTATGAAATTATATCCATTCAATACTACAATAGTTATTTTATTATCAAAATGTCGCCATCACTCGGAAAGCAGGAGCTTTAAAAATTATGTAGCGAGAAAAACTTAATATTAATTTAGACTAAAATTAGTTGGATTATTAAAAGTGGCTCTTGGATGAGTTCATGTCCAATTTTATCTGTCTTTATGAATATTGCTCAAGTTTGTAAGTACTTGAAGTGCATCAAATTAAAAGTGTATTGAAATTATGTCGCATTATATTTATATACTATTCCATTTGTAATTTTTTTAGCACCTTATAATACTTGGTCAATACTCAATTTAACGCGAAATACTAAAAAATATCTTTTACAATAATGACAATTTTTAAGATTTCTTAATGAAAACATTTTTGTTAATTGTTTATGTTATTTTAGATTAAAAGACGATTTTGAAACTTGTTATCGACCAGTTTGAATTTGTTAGTAAATTAAATTATTCTTAATTTAAAAGGTTTTTAATGAACATGAATAATATGTCTTTAAGGCTAGGGCGTGGTTCAAAATTTGTGTGACTTTTTTCACCAAGATCAAAATCCGTCTCATTGTTGACCTATAGTAAGAGATAAGGAGGGACGATACGTTTGTAGGTGTGGTCGGGTGGGTTCCGTAAAACATATGAATGATTCATATGTCTCTTGAAAGGGAGGAAATTGAGTTGGTTCTCCTAATCCCGTCGGATATCGGAGTTTCCTGTTTATTTAATTTTTTTTTCTTTTGCTGTTGTTCTATGTCGCCGCCAATATCGGTATAGCATAGGTAATAGTTAACTGCATGGAAGCGAAGCCAAGAAAAACATACGGAAAATTAAAAATTCGAGTCGGATTTTATCCAGGCTTCTTGTTTTTTTACTTTTCTCCATTAAAACGACGTCTTTCGACACGGCGGACCCTAGGAGTTTTTGGGAGGTCCAAAATCCACACACATATGTGTTCGGTTCCTCGTCTCGGCCGTCCGCACAGCCGGGCTATTATAAAAATAATCAAACAAAGAACGGTGAAAGAAAAAAAAATCAAAAATCATATAATTATACACAATCCCGTTGGTTTCGTGGACGGGACAACAACGCTAGTATATAGCAGCTATTAATAAGACGACCAATGGCGGCAGGGCCTAAGCCCTCTGCGCTCTGTCACATCTGCCCGTTTGGCATCCGACCAGCATCTCTCGCACAACACATCTACGCCGTACCCGTGCTCTGACGTATAGTGTTTTTTCTCCAGCCACGAACGAAGACCGCGGTTTTTTTTAAAAAAAAAAAAACATTAAAAATCGTACTCGCTCCTTTTTCTAATATTCACATATTGCAGAATATAATAAAAACATGATTTTCGCACCGACACACGATTCGAACTACAGTATAGTGCGCGCGTCGACTAGCCGATTATCACAATAATAATAATTATTATTATTACTATTAATTTCGGTGTCCGTTATCGCTTTGTTATCTAAAATCAAAATACACACACACACACAGAATCCGCGATAGCGGTCCATTGGCCGTCAGTGTTATACTATGAACGAACAGCCCAAGTCTGTGGCGATCCGGCCCGAGTAGTGCTTTTTTTTTATGATTTTTAGTTTTTTTTTTTTTTAATTTTGGTTACCGACCCTTTTTGGATTATGATATTTTTCGGACTGTACTATCTGGTGAAACGAGCGATTTACTTGTCGTCGAAAAAGATATTCAACGGCAACGGCGACGGTGTGTCGCCGGTCGGCCTTGGAGGCGACGTCAAACCGTCCAAAAAGTCCAAAAGGAAAAACAAGCGAATCGCCAAAGGTACGGTTAGGATTGAAATATTATGTTTTATATATTTTTATCGCAAAGGAAAAGACGCATATTATATTGTAATCCTGTTAAACGTACCCTGATGGGGCCCGGTTCGAATGCACGACCGGGCGGACGAGGATGTGGGAATTAAAATATAATAATATATTATATTTAAATTATATTGTCGGTAGGGGGAAATTGCCGTGCAACATGAAATTGCGGTACATCGTTGTTGTTATTAAATCGAATGACGGGCGTGACCCTTTTGATAAGAAACGATGACGACGGCAGTCGATGGTTAACACAAACGGTGTTTACATATTATTATTCACAACGCGGTACTAATATGGCGGCGTCCTAAAGTAAAACAATGTCAATGCACTATATAATATCGATAACCTTTCCAACTGGTAGCCTTAACTATATTGGCCACTGAATGGCTATTTTATTGTACAACAGACAATAGTATAATCAGAAACGGACAAACTAAGTGTAGTTACAAAGATTTACCGTAGTCATTAATTAGGTTCCAAGGTATACGTGGTTTAATTAGGTATAAAAGTATTTAAAAATGTTGGTACTTTCACTGCATTCATTGTTAAACATTTTAAGTATTCATTGATATTACTTAAATGTTGCTTTGTTAGGTATAAAGTTTAACATCTACTCTATGGGGGCTAAATGGCCGATTTTTTTATTTCTGTTTTTTAATTTGTATTTTAAAAGTTTATATTTTTACTGTTTTATAGTTTTTTCTAAAAAATAAATAATCAGCCTTTTAGCCACCATTGAGAAAATAGTAGAAAATAGCTTTTTATAAAGAAAATAAAAATTGAAATCCCTCCTATATAAACGGCAGAAAATTACTTCTACGAAAGCCATTTTTTTTATCAAACTCGGAGAAAAATAATTTTAAAAATGTTATAACTAGAAAAACTTAATATCTTTATCCATTAAAATTAGTCGGCATACTTTAAACTGTTACTATATCAATTATTTTTGTCAACATGGCCTATCATTTGCCCCTTAATAAATAACGATTTCCGTTCCTCTTAATGCTAATTTTACCTCAATTTAATAAAACGAGGTTCAAACTTTTTCTTTGTTTGCCTTTTAAGAATGCCGTTCTTGGATTTATATAATATATAAATATTGTTTTTTTTTATTCTGTATTTAAGCTTTATTTATAAAAATTGAATTCCTATTTTCTCATCTATTTACTTACTGTTCCACGGTATGCTGGCTTCTATTTTATGATATAATATTTTGATGGTTTATTAATTGTAATATAATTTAGTTATTTTGTAATTATTAATTTAATAGTCATGAAATATATACATATACATTCCATAAAGTAACTTATTATAAATTATAATAAAATAATTTACCTAATTTATATATTTGAATAAGTAATTCAATTAAAACACTGCTTAATCTAGATAATAGTGTCTAAACCAACAAAGAAACCTACAAATTGTATGAAGTATTAAATTATTCTAGTTTTAATATTGAATGGCAGCATTCTGCATTGTCAATTGAAAAAATAAAATATTTTTTATTAGTTCATAAGGGAATAAGAGTTGAAGGGGATATGAAACGACAAGGTTGTATTAATTCGAAGGATTGGTCGACTGTATGAATGGGCGAAGAACTTCCGGTTATAAAAAAAAAACAATGAACAAGGATCGTATTCTACAATTATTTTTGTATGTTAACAGTATTGCTAGATGTAGTCTTTACTTGACTACTTTATTATACATTTTAATATACTGTTGAACATACATAAAAACAGCATTTAAGCAAATTTTAAACAAAACATGTTACACATACCGTCTTTAAAAATATTAACTATTAGATAATGATGTTGCACGAAGTCACATTTTTTACTTTAAATTATAGATGAATTTAAGAGATTAAACTGTAACACAATAGAACACAAATAAATACATCAAGTAGAACATGTACCTGTGAATTTAATATAAGTTTAGAGGAAATCTCACGAGACCTTCATACGCTATAAGATATGTTTGTTCACAAAATAAAATATGGTGTGACGTTAGAAACGCAATAACCCTAAGTGTGTTGTAAAACGGACGCCGAGCTTATACAAACTCAGTTCATCCACTTAAAGTTTTTCTGTGTTTGTACATGTCACTTTTATTAGTTATTTAAAAGGAAACTAATAATAATAAACGATAGTCGATATTATTTTTTAATGCTAGTATTTACAAATTGAGGTACTAGGTAAGACAAGAGATGCGTTTCTTATTATTTTCTTCCTATACTTACACTTTAATTGAAAAAAAAAACATAACTAATGTACGACAATAGCATTTCTAGAGAATTCCTACTTAATATAAGGAAAGGAAAATTAAAACATAAAATATAATGTGTAAAATCATTAAGCTTATTTAATACTTTCCTATTTAACTAATTCTACAATTATTGGCAAGTGCTCATTTATATAAACGAAGTTACTGTTAAATTGTATAATAAGCATAATATTATGGCTTTATTTTATAGTTAATATTATAACCCTCCTTTTATAAACGGCTTGGTGTTCGTCCCCTACTGTGAACGTTATTATTATTACATTAGTACTGTACACTCTGAGAAAAGTTAAAAATAATAACAAAGAAAACACTGTTCCATACAAGACTTTGTGTAATAAAAAAGTATTAAATTGAATTATTTTTATTTTATTTTCGTTAAGTGCATCTGTGGTGTTTTCACACATTACAGATGAACGATACGAAGAAATATAATATATCATATAATAATATGTAGGTAGGTTCTAAATTAACGGCTTGACAGGTTACTGGTTAGTAATTGCGGTTATTATCTAATATACACTCCTCTTGACTACAATCATACAATTTACAATATAATAGAATGAACCCAAACAACATATTATTATCGTATGTTGGTGCTTAAGTTAATAATTAGATACCTACCCATAAATCGTAATAACGTGCAGTTATTAATACACTTTATATTGACATTAGATGGGGCTATACTCCATCGGAGATGTGTTTTGTAATTACTAGTTATTTATTATTGAACATTTTTGAAATTTTCTATTTTATTTTTCTCACAGAAATAAATGACTGAAACGGAAAAAGCGCGTCGATGCAGACATTTTTGTTAATAAAGTCAAACCATTAAAGTTCTGAATTTTTATATGGTGTTTAGGTCGTTTCTGGGTTTTATAACAATTTAATGAAACTTGCATAGGCCTTAAACTCATTATACTTTTGATTGAAATTTCCATTATAGTAATGTTTAAGGAATATCATATAATAATATTTGAGGTTGTTTAATTTTTATTTTACGAAAAATAAATTAAAATAAATTACAAATTTTGACGATAGGAAATTTAAAAACATAAATACACATTAGGCCGCCTGATGAAGTGTAAACGTGTCAACATTGATAAACCTGTAGGTATAAATAAATATATTTTTCGAAATACTACTCTAGAATCTTCATGAATAATACATTACATATAATGTATCTGAAAATTTCGATATAAGTACTTTTCTACAAGTTTCAGGTACAAAGTTTGTATCTACTCGGAATATAAATATGTTTAGAATTGTAAAAATAACCACCGGCAAAATTAGTTCACAGTAACTTTTCCCAAGGGATTCAAACTCTTAAGAAGGACAAAAAACTATTTCTTTGTGCTTGTTTAATGTTTATTATTTCCCGGTCGTATAAATCAAAATAGCGTAGTATAATTTATTAACGCGGGGTGCCAAAATGTCCAGCATCACCTTTCTGTCCTTCTTTGTCTTTCTTTAGTGAAAATCACAACTCGGATTCATCATACAATAATTTAATTTTAATTGGTTCTAAAAATAATTTTAAAAAATATTCAGTTGCAAGTAGTAAGTAACGCTCCTGTTTTTTTTAAACAATAAATACAATTATAGCATTCCTATTTACATTGTATCGAGAATACAAATTTGACTTCCGGATTGTCGTGTCGACGGTTTATTTATTATTAAAATCTTAAGACAACAGCTGTGATATAAATATCACAGACTACGTCTAAACCGGATTTCGGAAAAACATATAAATAAAATCATATTGTCTACAAACACATTTTTAGTTCTCTATATGTGTATATATATATATATATATATTATTATTTCACCCCATCAACGTTTGGGTACCATTCGAAATGGTAGTGTCAAGTGGCACCATGGTCTTATACCATACTATTTTTTGACAGAGGGAATGAACTGATGGTGAGTCATAGTGCACAGCTCATAATATGTTATTGCATGTTTTAACAATTAAATAACAAGGGGGATAAAATATAAGACCTAATTGTTCTTTTCCCAGTAAATACAATTTCGCATTCTTTTTAAATACTTATACTATTATTTGGCACGTCGTTCGGGTGATCTTGTATTAGTCGTCAACCATGAACAAGTTCTATCAACCGCACATAAAATAGCTATGCACTAGTTACAACATACATACGATATTATGTCTGGGCGTTTTTTTAACCGTTAAAAAAATAAAGAATAAACGAGACGGTTTGCTCATATGCAGTAATTAGTCATAATACAAACACTCATTGGTGACCTTTAGATATGATTGCACTCTGTATTCATATCCCACACAGCTATTCAGAAGAGTGCATTTAAAAAATGTGTAGTTGAGTGCAGAGGAGGGAAATAAAATAAGTTCAATAAAACAAGAATAACAGCTGCTGTATTTTTTAATTTAGTTATTTCTGTTAATATGTTAAAATGAGCTAATCTGCATTGAGTTAAACTATTAAAGAAACTTTTTTATTTGTATAAATATTAAGTTAAGTACAATAGAAATAATATTGTGAAATGTTTTATTTTTTAGTTATAAAACAATCAGAGTTCAGCAAAATTGAATTAAAGAACGGATAGTAACTGAAACAAATCGAATAGGTACCACATTAATTTAAATAATAAATGTTTTATTTGAAGTCAACAACAATAAAATTATTGAAATAATATTAGTAGTGAGTTCTTCTAATAATCTATTTTTCAGTTGAACTTATTATTTTTATTCGATTTTATTATTTATTTCAAATTAATAATCATTTAAATAAAAACTCTTTCGATAATCCTTCCCTAACTATGATTACATTACACAGTATTTATGGTCAACTGGGAGAAGTTTATTCTCGGTGACAGTTCAAAGAAAAAATATATATATAAATGATAGTGAGATGTAATATTTAAAATTTACTTAAACCAGTTATTTCTAACAACGCTAGGGTAATATTTTTTGAATTTTATTTAACAAAACTAATTCACACTCATAGTTTCAATTGTGAAATATCCATAACATTAATCTCGGATGCTACAAAAGAGACGCACACATGCGTGTCAAAACCATTTAAAAAATGATGGCACTTTTCTATTATGTTCGTTTAAATTATTGTTTTGGCCCAAAGTCAACTCAAATCCAAAGTACTATAAGCGCGACGTAGGTATTAAAATAAAAAACAAGCAAGTGTGAAACATATGCAAGCGATCGAGATGCAAGATGGCTCATAAAGATTGACTCTACTGTCATCCGTTAGATTACACTCTGGCTTTTTATGATTATCTTATTTTTAAACATACTTTATAAGTCAAACACACTTGTCTTTTAAATCGATCGTTACCATAATATTACAATGAATAATGGAAAAAAAACAGCTCTTGTTTGTAGTCATTACTTATGCAAAACATAATAATATATATTTTATTCGTAGGATAATATATCAACATTTTATGCGTTTTATTAATATTGTGCATTAACATTTTATAGTTAAAAGCTATATATTATATAGAGTATATCGTAATGATATGAAGACTGAAAGATTTACATCCTTTTTTTTATACAACTTTTGTGTATCGGATTTGTATCACAAAGACAGACTTTTTAAAATGTTTGCCTTGATCCGATTACCAGATAGTGAGGCTGGTACCATATATTTCTGAAAGTAGGGAATATGTTTTTTACAATAAAAAGTAACTGTTTGATGTAAATTTTCTATGAAGATAGAAAATTTGAGAAAAAAAATGTTATTCAAATTATTCATAAAATTATGTTGAACGTTTTACCGTCGTCGGCCTAGTAACGAGTTAACGGCAATGAAAATACAATAAAAACGTATTGTGTTTAACTATCATAACAGTGACCTGTCCAAAATCAACGGTTAACCCAGTTACTGTACAGTGTACACGCCAGCACTAATTGTATAGGTGTATTGTGTTTTTTTTATCTTAATACCATGTTACACGTCTGTTTGCTATGTTGTTTGTTTATCATATTTATAGAAGTTTGCTTTTGTTATATTTTTTTCATTTTTGTATACAGCCTATAAAATATTTCCAAAACATTCGTTAGTCCTACTTATGATTCATGAATCCTAAAAATGTGTAAATCATTTCTATTAATCCTAAATTTATTGTGAATATTTTCATGGATCTTTGGGTGTTTGATATTATTGTTAAAATATGATAATACACATTTGATCTAGAAAATAACATGTATGTATGTACATACAACTAACCAAGTATTTAAATATAATAAACAAATTATTTATCTACGAGTTAGACTTACAGTTAATCCATGTAAAATTAACACAAATAATTTTACTAATTTTTCTATTGTGTCTTAAATGTTCAGTATTTATTTTCAAAATAATATTATATTAGAACTAATATGACTCTTTTCGTGCACTTTTTCACGTATTACCCATAATTAATTTTTTTGTTTTTTTGATAATGATAAACTACTGTAAAAATAACTTCATATTTTCAGTTATAACTCAACAGCATTAATTTTTTTATTGAAATAAAATAATAAGTACAATAAAAAATTAAATTAAAATCATTATACAATACGACCAAAAAATTATACAATTTACTATTTTCCTATCAACAAAATTAATAGTTAATTTTTAAACACTAGTAACACAATTTTGGAATGACAGCTACTTTATTTGCAAATGTATTTTTATATACTTCAATTGAAACACTGTCCATCCCCGAGGATGAGGGATTTTGTGAGCTGAAGATATAGATTAAGTGTGACGTCATATAACACTAAAGTAACTTATGGTAATACTAAAAAAAATAGGTATTAAAAAAAAATAATAACAAAAGAAGAGAAGACTATTTACTACTTAATGTCATACAGAGAGGACACTGAGCGTCCCATCTCACATCGTCAATCTAGCTTTGTCGTTTAATCTCAAAAGTGTTTTCTGTGGATTCATATTATGTCTTGCCTTTTGCACGCCATGTGTTCATTATTCAAAAGAAACAATAGGAGTAAATGAAAAATAAAGTAGGTAATACCACAAAGAATTAGTGTCATAAAGGTGTACCATTGTACCCATTTAGAGTTTTTATTCGTATACAGAGTGATAACCGTGGGGTCAAATTTTTTTTTTAGGTTCTATCTTCACATATTTTATGGTGCTTATTTTTATTTTTGCATAAACAACTTATTTTCCTTATTTTTAAGAATATTTGAATGGGTTTTTTATAACCTAGAAATTCGGACTAAAAATTATCATAGGTAATATCAACAAATGGTTAATATTCAGTCATGAATTTGCAAACTAAAACGTTACGCTAATCAATCGAGTATTGACATTGTGAACAAAATATTAAAATTTGTGTAATAAGGTCTAATAATGATTAGATATGGTTTCAACCAAATGAGAAATTTAAACTATTGGAATTGCGGATTCTTTTGTTATTTCAAGGACTTACACGTCGGTTAAGTCTGGTAGAATATTGACCAACTCTAACAAAATGTTCTACTCAAACAATACTATATAATTACATACATAAACGATAATTAAAACTCCAATATTTTTTACTTGTTTCCGTTCAATTTCTATGAAAAATTGTATTTTTGTTTATGTTACCTTATATCATAAGAGTTTATATTTTCATTTTTTCTTCTAAATCTGACTAATTTTCTTATAATTTAATCTAAAGCCGCCTTTAGCCTCCGATTAAACGTTCAAATCCGTCCAATAGACACACTGAAAAGTGACATTTACAACAGTAATTATTTTATCAAACTTTCGCCGCATAAATCAATTAACTTTAAAAGTTATGAGACCAGAAACACATATAAATTAATCGGTTTAATTAATCAGTCGGCACGATTAAATTGCCTAATAGTTTAGGTCTAATGTTGCCTGTATTTTGTCCCATTTATACAGTATTATTTTTCGGACCGCTGTTCTTATTTTAAAATGTAAAGTCTCAGAGCGCATACTTTTTTTATTGACAATAATCACCCACGCACCGCCCTGTATACGCGCGCACAGGTATAATAATAATAATAAAATATGTAAAATGTGGGTAGGTATTGTTATTGTTCTACGTTCGGTGCGTATACATAAAAATAATGCATTATCGATTGCCACCGTGTGGTACCTACGATGATGACGATAAAATATGTATGTAGCTGATATATTATGTGTAATGAAAAATAAAAAACACGATTTTTTAATTAATGAACTTGCTCGTTCGAGCACCTACCGTAAATGACAATAATCACCGTTAGATAATGGGGAAATAAAAAAAAAATTGAAAAAATACAATATCGTGTGTATAGGTAAAAAAAAAACCCCCGAAAAGAGTGGCGACACGGATTTCGCGGTGGGATACAAGACGCGTGTCGCCATATTGTCGGGCGACCGGCGTGGACGTCGTGCGGGGATTGTTTTGCTCGTATAACCATATGTTTGCTACCAGCGGCTACGGTTTAGTTTCTATTTTCGCGTGTGCCCGTCCGGACGTCGCTGATAAAAACCTGGAGAAAACGGATATTATTCTTATCTTTCTCTTGGTTTTTTTTTTTCCAACGCACGATACGATATTAATTATTATTATATAATATCACGACGTCGGTGTATTGTTTTTTCCCCAATTGTGAACCGTTAGTTTTTTTCCTATCAAATTAACGCGTTAGAAAAACTTGCACACACACACACGGGTACACGCGTTCGCATTTAATATCGTTTATTTATCTACATAAATTTATCGTGTATTGTTTGCCGCCGTCGTACCGTGCTGTCGGTGTCGAACCCGCCCAAAACGACATACCGGCCAGCGCCTGTCGAACCCGCCGAACGCCGCCGCCACGGAGCTTTGGTCGGCGCTGTATAAGTCCAGTGAGCTTATACGCGTCGTTAACCGAACGCCCATCGTACGGCACCCGTCAGACCGACCGACGAGTTTGGGTCCGCAATCCGAATGGTTCGTATAGTGTTAGCGTACTTTAGCTCCGACAATTCCCGTAACCCTGCAAAAAGCCTATGCCGTAGGTCTGACTTTTGCGACATTCGGCTTTCCAGCCACGGCTTTTGGCCGGTAGGGAGGTCACTGGCGTTAGTATTTTTATATGGCTCAAGGCTGCTGTTGCATTCAACGTCGACAATAACACCGTGACTAATGTCCGCACAGTTTCAATTCTCTTAGTACACCCGTTGTAATAGTATTACGTTATTATAGAAAAAATTACAATCAATAACAAACGGCGAGGTCGAATGGCGATAACGGGGAGGCGCTTTTGAAAATTATATATAATATGCGATAAATACGACAATACAAACATTTGGCGTACTTCTCTTAGTGTCACACATGATACTTCATAAATTTCTAAAATTTAACATCTAAAACTACTTTGTGATTCTCTAGGGTTATATTTACTGTGTTAGTTTGAATAAATAAATAATAAAAAAAAATTAACTACTATTTTATGTGCATGGATATCGCTTTGAATTTTTCGTTAATAAAGACATTAAAAAAAAAATATATATATAATATGTTGACTGAAACAAAAATGTTTGTAAATAAAATATTGTCTATTTTTCGTCGATAAATAATACATTATTTACTAATTATTATATTTAAATCTTGCATAGATTGTAAGTGTAACAGTTGTTATAGATTAAATGTAACATAATTTTGTTGTACTTCAATGTCTTATTTCTGTCAGAATAATAATAATAAAAAAAATACATGTTATATTTTGCTGTGTAAATAGTGCGATTATTAATTTAATCGTAAATTAATTAGTTGCATTCCGTGTTATCTAATCTACTTTATTAGTTGTTTATATAACATTCATTTAATTTATTGATTGTTGGCTTATTGTTGCGTCGATAAAACTACAAATTAAGACAGGTGAGGGCTCTTGAAAAAAAAAAAAAAGATGAATTGCTAATTGTATAAAAAAGTATATAGTTAGTATGTATAAAAAAGTTGTATCTAGTGCATACCTGCTTTTCATCGAAATGTAGTATTATTATCAAATCGATAGTATCAAGTGTATCAGACACTAGTCCTATATAATTCTGTCACTTAGTTGGATGCTTGGCAACTGGCAAACGTCTGTTTTTTAAACTAAAATTAAACACATATACTATTGCCAGCCGTTAGTTGTATGTAGGTATATACGTCCGCGCAGATACCGATCCCTAAAATTTAATATAAGTAACATAATAAACACTTTATAACACTAAAATTTATGCATCTGTGATTTTTTTCCAGATTCAATTTTGAACTTGTCTTCTGCCACTTACGGCTGTGTCCTCCAAAAATCTGCAATGGTTGAGGTGTTTGCAGCCAATCAAGGCGACTGCAATTCTAATAATTTAGAAGTGTTGGACGCCACATTGAGTTCGTATAGAAGTAACACTTCGTCTCAGGATAATGTAGATTTCTTCCAGGACTACTCGGATTACCAATGGTTTGCTGATTACAGGTAAGTCGACTGGTGGCTTTAATATCAATTGCAATTATCGATATTATATTCTCGTTTGTGGTATAGGTATCGTGATTCGGATAACTTTAATCACCACCATAGTATATTGTCATCTATATCGGAAAGTTATAACGTCCCTTGCTATGAAGACGTGGCAAGAGATTTAGATGTTAATTTGGCTCATATCGATATGGAAAACCTCAAAACCGAAGATATCCACAACATACTCAGTACTTTGCCGTCTATGTGTGGACAAGATTTACAAGTATGTTAATTATTTATTAATATTTAGGATGGCGTATTTACTTATGTGGTGTGTTTGCAGAACATATCTACCGATTCTTTTTGTAAAACTAAACAATTGTTCTCGCCCGTCAAAGAACAGTCATCAAATCCTTTCATAACGTTCAGTACCGATTCTTTGGACTGTAGCGACGACATGCTGATTACGTGCAAAGCCAACAACAAGCATAACTATACGATTGCGTTTGAAGAGCCGGCTTTGGGTAATTCGGAAGATTTTCAAAACAGCGAAGCCATGAGCACGGGCGAGAGTCGTAATACTGGTTCAGGAGAAGCGTGGTCGAGTGATGGTAGCGTACCGGCTAACGTTCCAATGTTTTCAGACACTACGTTCACCACATGGAATAAGTTGAAGAAATGTACTACTTCCGAAACCAACAACAGTTCCCAACGACCTAAAGAAGTACTAATTTTCAATTGTCATTGAAATAGTCTTATTTAAAACAGTTATTAATTTCTTTCTTTTTTTTTTTGTCAGCCGCAGTCCAGTTTGTCTTCGAGTGTTAATGAAAAAACCCAAAGTTTACCCGATCTCATACCACTAAAGTTATTGTGGCTAAAGCAAAAGAATAGTCACTATAACTATCTTGTCAAGTCTACACAATCCGAGGGAGGAAACGGTAATTAAAAAAATTATATTTTATAATTATTAGCGTTACAACAAACCGATCTCGGACAGACCTTGTTATATTTTTGAATTGAAACTACTTCAAAAATCCGAAAAACTTTTATGTAACTTAAGTTTTTTGCCATTTACTTTAATAAGGCTGTGTTGCAAATATTGCCGCAACAAGTATCTGAGAATTTTAAAGGCGGCAATATGACTTATTCAAACGAGAACTTAATTGTATGAATTAAGATCTCGGCGAAAAATAAATATTTTTTAATCAAATCTGGGAATTTTCTTTAATTTAAATAACAAAAAAAAATAACTTATTTAAAATGTGTTATTCTTTAGCCCATCAATTGATAAATTATTTTTACATAATTATCATTTTTATCTTCAAAAAAAAAATTAATTTCTTGTTTTATAAAAATATATTTTTATTCGACTGTGTTTTAAATAATTTTTTAATATATTCACTGGATTTAATTATTTGAACTCTTTTTGTTTCAATCATTTGTTGTTTATAATAATTAATTTACTAACTTTTATTTAAATAAAATATTTTTCAAAAAATGCCCAATTGTTTGTAATTTGGTTTGCACATAACACATTTTTACTTAAAACTGTATTAATTAAATTTTTTTGTACAGATTTTATTATTAAAAAAAAAAAAAAAGAGCATGATACACATACTGCTAAATACCAGGCCCTGGACACTTCTGGGCAGCGGACCGATAACAGAGAATCATTTCGGTTTGAAGACGTTATTATCAATGTTTATAAATGAATATATAAAAAATTCACATGCATATATATAAATACACTGATTGCCTATAAACAAAATGGCCGAAATGATTCACATATGCTGCCCGTGTAATTTGTTATCAGTGTCCATTCTAATTGTGTAAATACTATCAACTGGCAACGATTGTACATTACATTTAATAATATACTTCTTTATTGAGATGTAAAAACTGAGCGAGCAACAAATTATCAAATTTAATAACATAATTTGTATATTTTTCTCAGTTTGATTTCCAATCTAAATTATTTGAATTTATTTCGGTTTGAACCATAATTTGTTGAGTCGCTAATAACAATACTTACTATTATGTCTTTAGCAAGTTATTAAACATTCTAATAAAATTATTTATAGACTGCAGAGCGGCAAAGCTGTTTGACGCATCCGGCGCTAAAGATCAAAGCACTAGTGCCAAGTTCAGTTTGGTAAAGATGTTCATTAGTCAAAAGAAGAATCGTCAGTCAGACGGCAGCCTAGTGATAAGTGAAAATGAAGCTACAGAATCGAGTGAACTGACGAAAAACATTCTCGACGATAGTCTTATGCCTGACAACGAAAAGTCAGAGAGTGCCAAACAAATAAGCAATAACAACTCGTCGATAATGCCAAACAAACGGCTGTGGAAAGGTTCCAGTATGAACAGGAGCATGCAGACTTCATCCATGGATAGTGGGACGAATACAAATTCAGACACTAAGGTAAAGTAGTATAGTAAAAAAAAAGGGTTTTTGAGAAGTGGTTTGCAGAAGGTTTTTTAAAAAATAATAGGGGCAACGCTTTTAATTTTTTTTTTTAGAAAAAAATTTGGAGATAATGTTTTTCATAGAACTTTCAATGTTGAATTACGTTAGTGTAAAATTATATGATATATTGTAATATAATATTGTTTGTTTTAAGTAATTTAAAAAAAAAATAAAATAGAGCTGTTTATTTTACAGTTAAATACTCTTACCTATATTTTTGCAGCTACGCTCTTAAGTGTCGAAAATGCTAGTTGTCCTTTTTGGTACACATGAAAGGATTTTTAATAAACTATATCTACTCCTTAAACACTTATGTTGCGATGAACAAATCTTAATTTTTTTTTTTTTTATTTGAAATGATATTATTGTTTAATGTTTACTAAATACATAATTTTTTTTATCTCAATTTTAGTGCGCTAACAGTCCCGTGTACGTGATGTTCCCGAGTTACACATTGCCGGATCTTTCATTCTTACAAAATCCAAAAGCTGCACTGGATATTAACAACGTGTTTCTTATGCCTCAAAAGTTTTCGCCATTGCCATCTCCCGAAGTCGAGTCGAAGAAATTATTGTCCACGCCTTTACAAGAAGAATTGTCGTCGGCGGAGAATTCGTTTGATTTAAAATCGCTTTGTGCCAAAGGATTCGAGCACGTTAACGATTGGGACTCGTTAGCCATGTTATTACCGCGTAATGTGACAATGGCCCTGTCAAAGACTCCGGAACTAAAAGAAAGATTCAAACGCATAAATTTGCATCACGAAGAACCATCTTTTTGTCAAATAGAACCAAAAGTTTGTGGCAACAAAGACAATATGTATATTTATCAGTATGACGATTCTAGTCAACATCAGAAACCGCCGCCGGCGGGTCGAGTGAATTCGAAAATTCCTATTAAAAATGAATTAAGAAGACCCATTAGCGAAGTACCAAAAAGGTTATTTCAGCAAAGAAAGATATTTTATATATTGTTTACAATGAACGTCCAAATGTAACCACGTTTTTTTTCCATTTAGGTTTAGCATGTACGACATGAAATCGGAAACCTTGCAAGAACGACAAAACAAAAGGCGTTCGCTGCCTTCACAGTTGACAATCATTCCTAATATGCCTCCTATCGTAAGAAATAATATTTGGTTTGTTTGTTTACGACATACAGGTTAAGTAATGGATTTTTTTTCTGATAGGCGGGTTCTGATGTCGGCACTTCAGAAGACGAAGGCGTTGAATGTTCCGGTAGTAATTGCGATAGTCCAAACCCGTGTAGCGATGAAGCCAAGAGACTGGATTCGTTACTGCGACAGACCAAGCAATCTCGCGCCAGCCTTAAAGCACAAGTCAACAAGTACTTGAACCGTGCCGGACACCACACGCCACCGAATTCGCCTAACCAAACTACGATTCAGGTAAAATATATTTTTTGTAGTCGTCGTGTTATTATTTCCACTTTTACTAGACCTTATTTAAACAGTGTTCTATTTGTTAAATATAATTTTTACAATTTATGTTTGTAGGCCAAACGAGGAATGGATGTTGAAAAATTTGAAGAGTGTGAAGTAAATAAACTCACCGATTCTATTTCACACAAAAAAGGTTGGTTTTTGGACAATATGCCGAGAAATAAATTTCAAAGCAAATTTTAATCATTATATTGTACTTTTGTTTAGACTTGGTCAGGAACTGTTGTTTCGCAGCCGAAAAAATTGCGTTTTGCCTCGACAACGATTATACAGAGGACTTGCATTCGGTTGTCCTGGACGTTCTTTGTCCAGCGCTCTATGCCTTGTTCAGCGAGAACCTAAAGCCCATGTTGGAAACATCATTTGGAGCAGTGCACAATTCTGTTTGGCACGTCATCGAATCTTCTTCTCAACAAGGTAAGTTTTTCAAGCTCTAATTAATAATTGAGGTAGGCCAGAATCAGTTATTAAAAAGAAACTTATCGGGTTAGGTTAAATTTGAAAGATATTAATAATCAGGTCGACAGTTTTGTAATATTTTTCATTATTCATATAGTTTAGTTATTATAAATATTTCATTCGAATTTTTAAACAATTAAATCACATTTTTACAACGTCAACTATGCATTGGTAAACTGTTGTCTATTTAAAAAAAAATTGAGACCAGTTCAATTGTTAAGCAAACAATTCAAAATATTTTTTTCGTGATTTCTAATTTTAAAAAGAAGATGTTTTTTATTGTTTTAAACTGCTTTTGTTTAAAAAAAAAAATTGAATAGTTTGCCTACAAATAGTTTTTAAGTACATGCTATTACAAAAACGTTGACCTTCTTAGAACTTATTTTTATTTATAATTTCTTGTCTTAAAAAACTTTTTTTTTAAAGTAATTTAGAGCTTCAAAGTATTTTTTTCGTTTTTTTTAAGTTACAAGATACACAAAAGCGCTAAATGGTAAACTTGTAAATGCTGTTATTATTTACTGCAATCTAAAAATGAAATGATTATTGCTGTTTTATTTGTTTAACACAAAACTAGATTTTTTTCTTGGCAATAACATTTATTTAGGTCATTGCTAAAAACAGATCACGGGGCCTTTACAGCTACACTAGCATTTATATTAAGGCGCATTGTATAGGCAATTTTTCATTAAACTTTAACATTAAGCCAAAATTTGTTGCCTACAACTTTTTACAGAAACGTAAAATGTTGTACGAAAATTAATTAATAACATTTTCATTAGTTAGGTTCAAAATAAATGGCAACATTTAGTTGAACAGAGAAGTTTGCTAATAATGAATTTTATTTAGCCCGTTAAATTAGTTGTTATTTCATTTTTTAATGTTTGTCAAATTTCGTACAATCATTTTTTCGATATTATAATTTTGATTATAACAAAAAAAAAAAAAAAATCTAAAAAATTATCTAAACATATCGGTTTGAGTTTTTATTTAAATTTGTATTTACAAATATTTTTAATTTGAATGAATTAATTTTGAGTTAATAATTTTCTAATTATTACACAAATAATAATTTGTAGTAATTATTTAAATAATTAAAACTATTATCTACTTATATTTTTGTTTTTAAAAAAACAATGCTGGGTCTGTTGAAAAGTCATTTATGAAGTAACAGTAACCGCTAAATTTGTTTTGAATTTTGGGGAATTTATTTTTATTTACCACGTTTGTTTTTAATTTTTCTCCTCCGATTTATAGGTAATATAAAATACTACACTTATAAAGTGTCAAATTATTTGATTTGTCATATCGCGTTTGGCAGTGTTTGCCGTCAATTATTAGTATAATAGAGTCGAAGATAAGGTCATTTGATATTGTATTCGTTGTAATAAAGTTTACCACGTATATTTCTACTAAATTTAGATAAAATCATTCCTAGGTCGATAAGTACCTCGACTAGCAGCTTGCTGCTTGAGTCAAGTTTATCTATTTGCTCAGGTGATGGATAGGTTTTGAGTCATCTTGGCAATAAATATTTTCTGTGTTGGAAATTGATCAATAGTTTTATACCATAAAATAATTAAAATATTTGAGACACAAATACAGTTTCCCAGTTGTTCAAGTAAACGTGCTGGCTATACGTAATGAAAATTTCATAATCACATTTTTAATTCAATTTGTTTGGTTTTGTTCATGAAAAATCACTAAATTGAACCGGTCTAGAAAAACTGTTCTACTTAAAAAAAAAAAAAAAATACATTCTTTTTATTTTTTTTTTATTAAAACATAATATCGACAGTCTTTTTATTTGTTATAATAACTTATCTTTGTTATTTAACTTCTATCTTTGACACACTGTGCTCTTTGGCTATTTTTTTAAGTTTGCATTTTTTTTTTTCAAAATTCGCCTTGAACACAAAATATAGTGTACAAATCATTCGAAAATTCCGTACAAAAAAAAATCGTTTTATATAAATCAAACAAACGTTACTTTTCGTTGAAACAAAAAAAAAAAGAAAAATAATTGTCTTAAGTGTAAAAATAAAAAAAATAAACTTCCTATCGATGTTTCTTTTGGTGTCTGACCAGTTGGTAGAGCTGACAAAAGGACTCGGGACACGTGTCGCAAACGTACGGTTTGTTAGGGCTGTGCGTGCTGCGGTGTGCGTTTAGGTTGCCGGCTTGCGTGAACCGGCGGCCGCACACGTCGCAAGCGTAAGGCGCGTCGCCCGAGTGGACGCGGGCGTGCGTCCGCAGGTTGCCCCGTTGGGCGAACGCTTTGTGGCACACGTCGCATCTGTACGGCTTTTCGCCCGTGTGCACGCGCACGTGGTTGACCAGGTTGCTGACGTGGACGAACCGCTTGCAGCACAGCTGACATTTCTTCCTGTGGGGTTCCATGTGCTCGATCAGGAACGCTTTGGTCGGGAACTTTCGCGCACACTTGCTACACTCGAACTCCCGAACGACGACGCCGCCTCCTCCTCCTTCGCCACCGCCACCGCCGGTCGAGCTACCGGCTGTTGCCTCCTCGTCTCGGCGGCCACAACTGCCGCCTGTTCCTCCTGTTCCTCCTTCGCCACCGCTACCGCCGGTCGAGCTACCGGCTATCGCCTCCTCGTCTCGGCGGCCACGGCTGCCGTTGCTCTCGTTTGTCAGCGGCTGATCGGTGTCTCTGGAACAAAATTTAATTTCCTAATGTTGTAAAGCCAACACCATTTCAGCTCTGCATTGAAGCAAACGAAATATATTCGAAACAGTTATGTTTTATTTTTCTAATATTATTTTAAATAAACATTGATCACAAGTCGCCGACATACCTGTCCATTTTGTGATGTGCAAGGCGAAATAAATATGAAAAAAAATCATTAAATAGATAAGTTATTACTGTGTATGTAGTTTTATGCATCTAAGGTGACAGATCTAATAATTTTTTTAAATATCTAAATTCAAAAAAATAATACAAATAAAAATTTATTCTTTTTCAAGAATTAAATAAAATACAATAATCGAATGAAATTGCAAATCAAAATATTTATAGTTTTTACTGATTTAAATAACGAATAATTTTGTATTTCAGTACATTTAAAATTTTTAAAATCAAATAAAAACTGACAAAAATATCAAATAAAATAAACTATTTGAAACGGTGCCTAAATAAAATTATATTTGCTTATTTTTATTTAAACTTAATACAATATTTCAAAAAATTTGTCAGGTGTTATGTGAGGGTACAAGATTAAAATTACAAGTCATGATAGATGATCAATTTATAAAATAATATTAATGAAACTTAAAAATAAAATTAAAAAAAAACTGACTACTAATTTTTGTTTTAAATAGCCAAAACTAAAACAAATTTAGGTGACAAAAAATATAATTTTGTTTTGTATATGACATGAAAAAGGTAAAGTTTGATTTTGAACATAATTTGTAATTTTTTAGATTTCAACCATTTTTTCATACTTTAGTTTGAGTTGGCACTATTTTAAGGGGTGTTCTTTGTGTGAATAGTTTGAAAGTTTACACGTGCTTTACAGCTATATTTTTTTTATTCAAAATATTGCCTGTGAAAAATAAGATTATTGTTGGCAAATGTATACTTGTTTTTTAAAATAAATAAATTGAGGAATTTTACGTTTTATTTAATTTTACGTTTTTGATAAGGTTTTAAACGATTAAATAAAACAAAAAAAAATGTTACTAATATATTGCTTAGAAAAGTGGTGACTGTTAAAATATTTTTTCTACTTCAATATATATATATATGTATTTTTTAATTAATCATTAAAACCCCTCTTTCAAATTAATGCCTCGATTTTAATTTAATACCTATATGATTAAAAGATCATATTTAAAAACTTAATTAACTTGAAAATATTAAAAACAAATCGTGTGGATATCAATCGAGAAGTTTTATTAAGTTTATTAGTCATATTGTATTCCTAGTAAGATTCATTTATTTTAAAAAATTGGAATATATATATATTTTTTAATTGTTTTTGTTTTTGCTGTACTTAAAAAGTATAACGTGATACTGACATTTAAAACTGGAAACAATATTTTCTATTTATTGAAAAGTTAGATATAATATGTATCTTTTTTGATAATGTCTGTTACTCAAGTCAGAGTATTATAATGAAGAACGATTTTTTTATTTAATCGTAAAAGGACAAAAGCTATTTTATGAAAAAGAAATGTATAAATACGAAAAATTGTAACTATTTTCTAAAGCGATTGGCGACGAATTTGGCCAACAACACATTACTTAAAACCTTTACATGGGCAAAACGAACGATTAAAATTGTGTACATACCTTTGAAGTTAGTTAATCCATAACAGGTGTCTTGAAAAAAACTTAGTAGTAGGTATATGAATTTTTGTCATAACAATTTTCTTTGACCAAACGTTAGCGTTTTATTTTTAAATCAATAATTCGAGTGTTTTAGTTAGGTTTGCAAAGGTTAGTTTAGGTTTGGTTTGGGTTAGGCTAGGTTGGGTTGGGTTAGGTCTGATTATATTAAGTTAGGTTGTTTGACAAAAAAAAAAAAAATAATCAAATAATTTTCGCTCTCAAAAATTCCAAAATTCCCTGACCGATGGCGGCGGCGGCGCCTGTTCTTGGGTAACCGAATCTATTACAATAATGGCCATGTGGCCGCGTTTGGTTGCGGGCGGCCAAACATTATGAAAAGTAATAAACGATGCACAACCGAGTAGTAGTTATAAACACAGTAGTTATAATTAAGTGGTCATAAACTTACGGGCGGTTATCGGTCATCTGCCAGGTTAAGTACAACACCCGTTTCAGGTGGTTGACGCCACCACGTTTACGCACCCCTGCGACTTGAGTCCGGTCCTAAGTCCTTGTCCGCTGTGGTGCAGCTCTCCAACGAACGAGTGTCATAGTATTTTTGCCCACTCCCCTCTCTCTACGAAAGCGTTTTGAATAAAAATATATAATATTTTCAATTGTATATTATTATACTCTCATTAACGATAATGGCAACGGTACTAATCGTGTGTGTGTGTGTGAGTATTATTTTCCGGTTGGGATTTGTGATTTGTGTCTATTTCCGTCTGATTGAATTCCTTTATCTGTTGATTTATTACCGACTGTCCAGGGCGTTCTGTCGCTTTGATTTATTGCCCGTGGCACCACATTGTACTTAATATATCGGCTTGTTTGACACCACAATTATTATACTTGGCAGATAAAGTTTTGTGAAGTGAACATTCGATAATTGCACGAAATTCGCCACGAAATATCCACTCGCGACAGCAGCAGCTATTATTATGACCAACCCGTCGGGTTGTCCTTAAATTTAAAATAATAATAACATGGCGCGCCCTTGTTAAAACGCTTTCATACTACTTACATGATGAATAAGTTGTTTTTGAAAAAATCCCTTTTTTTTTTCTACGTTTCTCACCTCTTCAATATAATACCCAACAACGTATAAATTTAAAAACAATGTTATATTTTTGGTACAAAATTAACTAACGGGCAAAGACATGGACTTCGAATACAAATTATAACTATAGTATACAAAATACTAATATACTTAATACACGTAAATGTACTTATAATATTATATAAATTATAATTTTGATGATACATATTTCACGGCAAACATATTCAACAACTTACACACACATTAATTTAACGTCAAATATTGTCCAATTTAGTAAAGTTAAAAAGAACACATTAAATTAGATTTTTGTTAAAAAACAATATTATACTACAATATTAATTATATTTAGACTTGTCGAACATGTTAATCAATCAACTGATTTTTCTTTGCAGGTGTACTGTCTACAGCCCTCAACGAACTTACCATGAAGATCAACAATGAACTTGCGCTCAACGAAGGTGTAATGAAGTTCAACGCGTTTATCTTCGGCTTAATGAAGTAAGTAAAGCCACTTTTACAAATATACCCGAATAACAGCGATAATAATGAATTTTTTTTTATCGTTATAGCGTTGGCGGATTGGACGCATGGCTAAGCTACATGAGAACTAGGGAGTCTGTCTGGCAAAAATACTACACCCGTAACGCTCTGTTTGTCCGTGCCAATTTCGGCTGCACTTTGCACAGAGATCTAGTCGACCGTCTCGTCGCGGCCTCCAAACCTTTGGCCAAACACAAGCCCGACTTTGATCCGCTCTACGAGTGCCGTAAACTTCACGAGAGCCTATCAAACATAAATGTAATTATTTTTCGATTCACATTCCATATAGTAGGCCGGAGGATAAAATATTTTTCATGTTTACCATAGAACCGAACCTCTTGGTTGTTGAAGAAGACTGCCAGAACTTTGGAAAACGAAGCGTCGAGGCCTCGGTCGTACGTGGACTCGTCCAAAACTGTCGATGTTGCCAGCACGGCTAGCAAACGTTGGAGCGGCGTACCGATGGGATCGAAACTGGCTACGGCGTTTGAACGTCTTGAAAACATAGACGAAAGAACACGGTTGGTTACTGAAAAAATATTATTAGTTTCTTGAATCGGTTTGCATTGAAATGTTATAATGTATTTACTTGTTGTCGGAACGCGATAGGGTGGAGGTCGAGAACAACGCAGATACGGAGAAGCCGGTGCAAGGAAATCGTTTTAGAAGACTGCAGATGAAGTGGGAGTTGTTGAGCACCAAAGACCTAACCGTGGACACTCCCGATTTTGATTCTCCCCAGAGCGACTCGTCCAAGTCATCAAGGTACAACTCAATCGTAACATCGTACGCCCTACAACCGGACCTTTAAATCTAATCGTTACCTATTATAATTATATTGTTATATTTGTCGTTTTACCTTGTAGGAGAATTTCAAAATCTCGCATACCTCGGCTAGTCCTTTCACCTGTTCAACCGATCCAGGATCTCTTCGGTAGTAGTAGACGCCCGACGACGGCCACTCATAGAGTCGAGTCGCCGACTTCGCCGTTGACAAGTAGAATAGAATCTGCCACTTCCAACACCAAGTAAGATGATTCTTTTGAAAATAATACCGTTAAAACTGAAATTTTGATCTTTTGGCACTATATTATATTTGCTATGACCTATTTCAGATCCAAAAAACCGCCGACGACGTCTGCGACCAAAGCCGTGCGGCCCAGCAGTTTACCGCAGCGAAAACCCAAGGAGCCCGTACGATACGTGCGAACTCTGTCGCATCGTCTTTCGGCCGACAACGGCCATCTGTCGTTCAATGAGGGCGAGAAGCTGCAGCTGGTGCTCGACGTCGACGACAAGTGGATACTGTGTTGTCGCGGCGCGCGTAAGGGATTAGTGCCCAGATCGTCCGTGCTGGCCGTTTCTAAGTGAAACTTGACCGAAATCTGGAAATTTTAACATTTTTCATTCTCTCTGTTCTCTTTTTTTCTTTATGTGTATTGTATGTAATGGTCTCATTTTTTTTTCTTTCGTAATTTATGTTTATTTATGTACATTTTATACACGTACGGACTGTTATGTTCGACTGACGATGTGACGCGTCGCCGTTTGTACATTAAAAAAAAAAAAAGGGTTTAAGTGCAATCGTTGAGTTTTGGCTTGATTTCATTTATTATTTTTTTTTAACGATTTTGTTTGGCCAATTTTTGTTTCATTTTTTTTTTATTATAAGAATTCAAAATTGCGCTTAAAAAAAGAAGATAGGAACTTGTTGTTTAAATGGAATTGGGTGCTTTTTTTCTTTTAAAAAAAAAATTATAATTTTGCCGTGTGTTTTGTTGTTTGTTTGTTAAATAATAATAATAATAATAAAAAAAGTCATTTTTATTTTACAGTTAACTACTAATCGTTCATATCATAATGTGTAATGTGTTACTTTTTTTTTTAAATTAGCGTCTGCTCGTGCTCGCTATTCGAAGTCGGGTCATTTCCAAATAGGCCAACGCAACGATTTTTACTTTAAACTTGTTTGAAAAAGAACAGTTATAACAATAATAATAATAATAATAATAATAATGATAATAATAATAACAATGATAATAATAATAATAATAGTGATAATAATAATATAGCTAGTAATTTCTAAAAAAGGAAGGTTTTTTTTTTTCCACAAAATATCTTGTACCGTTATTTTGTAAGGCTTTTTTTTTTTTGTTACCGGATTTATTATTAGCCGCTGAGGCCTTGTATGTTCAAATCGTAAACAAAAGTAACCGATGGGAATATATAAGGCCTCAGTGTTTTTTTACGTCGATCGTTCGTGCTGCTACCGAACGGTCGTCGTGTGTATTATTATTATTCGCCGATAGTTCACTTACGTCGTACCCTTGAAAGTCGTTAATTTAGTATGCACTTAGTAAATTTTAAGTAAAGAATACGCTCGACTAATATTTTGCTTTGTTTTATTATATAATTCTTAGGATAGTATAATATTTTATCGTATTGTATATAAATGTTTTTCATTCGTTTGGTTTTATAGTTTTTAAATAATATTGTATTTTATAATTTCTACTAAGATTTTATTTTTTGTTATTTTTTGTTTGTTTTAATTAAACAAAATAAGACTGCTTTTAACTTGGTATGATTATTTTTTAAATTTTTATTCTGTATAAAAAAAAAAAAAAGAAGAAGAAAAATCCAAATATTATAATATTAACCGCGATATATTATGTACGCTTACCAGTTATATATATATACATATATATATTATTTTATATCGATCGAAAAATATATCAATATTATATTAATATTTCATTTGTCATTAAATTAAACTATTGAAAAAAAAGAGGCCACATAAATAGTTTATTTATAAATACCATATAATTATTACAATATTATGTTAATCGTAATTAATACATAGTTGTTGCAATGTAATATCAATTAAAAAAAAATACCAAAGTGGCGCAATAGCCAGGTGAAGCATTTTGAAAAGTATTGAAACGTATGATTAATTGTACCTGTATCAAAATATAATGGCATTATAAATTATCTCCAGTTTTTTTTATTTACCCTTTATACAAATACATATAATATTTTGATGGCGAATTCTGTAAAAAAAAGATTTGATTTCAGTTTGAAACGTCAACATTGTAATTATCATACGACTAGTCTGTAATGAGCAGACGACTGTTGTTAATAATTTTATGATATGTCCAGACACAGCAAAAAAAAAAAAAAAACAGCAATAGAAAATCAGCACAGTTTAACCCTTCACACATCAAACCAAGCACGATTTAAACCAATATATATATTTTTTAATGTACACATTTTTTTTTTATTTAAAAAACCTATGACAAAATAACGTAAACAAATTTCAAGTTTGAAAGTCCACAATAGTAGTCTTTAAAATACACATTCGAAATGTTCGAGTTGACTTTTTGGGATTTTTCATTTTCTCCAGACCAATTCTCGGCGAACTCTCGAATCCGTGTCAAATCGTGGAATTTCCACTTGTTCTCTCTGGCCAGAACGGCGTTCGCCAACAGATAACAACACAATGAAAACCTGTGTGCTGTACATGAGTATTACCATAATCATAAAGCAACGCGCGTTTTCAAAACAACTGTTTTAGAGTATATAATTGTTGTACACGCTGTCTTTACACGCGTTAGAGAAGAAAACGTTAATTTATTAATCACCTTCGTTTGTCGACAAATTGTTGCTGGCCGCGAATAACGGAAAATCCCAAAAAGTGACTCAAACCTTGTTTGAATGTGGATTTAGATGTGGACTGTTATGGATGGAAGCTAAAACACAGTCGACAATTTCAGTCAAACGCGATTACGAATAATATAGCGTTATTTGCGCCGACTTATTTGGAATATATTATTTTTCAAACCAAAGCCAATGTTGTGTGCGTCACACCGATTGAACTTAAACGGTAAAAGTTCTACAATAATTGTCATTATGTATGCCAAATTTGCATGTCTTCAAAGCGTGCTGTGTTCTAGTTGTGTTGTATAAACGCGGCCAACAGCTGCTGTTGAATAATTATTTGTTTAATCTCGAGTGGGCGTCTAAACGAGGTGCGAAATAAAATTACATTTATTTTGATTTTATGAATACGAATATTGCGCATAGATGAACATCTGAGAAAGGTTTTGTTATAAATTAGATGAGTTTCAGTTGATAGCTTCGAATTAAAATAATATGTTAGATTTGGTTAGGTTAAATATGAAAATAACATTAATGCAACTTAAAAATAATATGTATTTAATAAAACAACAGTGTCTGGTTAATGATGATTTTTGCTTTAAATCACCGAAACTAAAACAAAATTTAATATTGTTTCAGGCGTTTGTATTTTGAGTTGGCACTTCTGTTTTAAGAGGTGATTTTTGTTTTTGTTTTGATAACAAATATTTTTCTTAGACTTCTTCGTGTGAATAAATTATTTGAAATTGTACACTTGTTTACGACTATATTTTATTCTTAAAATTATTGACAGTAAAAAATAAGGTTGACAAAGGTATGCTTGTTTGTAAAATAAATAATTGAGACTTTTTTATGTGGTATTAAATAATTAAGTGTTACCTACACAATAAAATAAAATAGAAGATGGTTGGTTTTTTTTATTATGAAAGTTAATCATTAAAAACAACTCTTTTGATTAAATTTCTCGATTTTAATTAAATATATTATGATAAAAGGATCACCCTTGAAAATTAAATCGACACTTGAAAACAAGTACAAATATCGTGTTTGGGTTTAAATTGCAAGTTTTATTCGGTTTTTTAAACGTCGAATTGAAGATTAATTTTTTAGTAGGGTTTATTTATTGTTGAAAACTCAAATATTTATTAATTTTCTTAGCATATTATTTTTTGGTTTTTACAATTCATTAAAAGTACAACGTATGATTGGATAATTACACATTTATTGTTTTGTTTTAACATCTCAATAGCATTTTAAATTGGAAATAGTGTTTTGTATTTATTGAAAAGTTAACACAAGTATATTATTCGATAATGTCTTTTAAATTTATTTAACGAATAACGAATAAAATAATTAAAGTCAAATGTTTTTTTCAACGGACAGTCGCCCGCCTGTATAGTGATTTATATAATCGGAAAATCTATATTAGAACCGTTACTTATGAAGGGTGCTAAGCAAAAGAATTTAAACTAGAATAGACATTTTTCTTAAAATTACTCTAAAAACTGTATCTGTGTTTTCTCAGACACACGATATAAATGCAATTAAAAAACCTTTTTTTTTTAATCTTATTCGAAAAGTAAGTATTTCGGAAAAGAAATAAACCAATATTCTATTCGTGTAAAATGGTCGAAAACTTTGGACTCCTTGAGCAGACCGAACCAGTTGATCACTTGGAAATCGACCTCGTAGGTAATTTTCTGGACAAAGCTGACGAACACTTCGGCGCACAACAAGCTGTTCGGCACGGAAATCCACTTCATCGGGTAGTACTTGACGAGTCTGCAATCTCTGACCACACGTTCGATCGCGTTCGTCGACTTCTGGTCGAGTGGTTCGTCGACCGCAACGTCGACGGCGAGCCGCACGCCGTTGCCCATACGCGTCGACACTTGTTGCAAAAAGCTGAGTATTTCTTGCACGCGCTCTTCCGCCCGGCCGGGCGTGTCCGTCATCATGTCGACGACCCGTTTCAAATGGCCGTCGTCGTTTAGGTCAATGTGTTCGGCCAGGACGGCCAACAGACTGGCCATCCGCCGGTTGTACGCGGAAATCGTCAACGGCTTGTGTTTGGAGGCCGCGCGCTCCATGTACAACAAGTGCTGGGCGGCCATCCGCAACGCGATCGCCTTGAGCAAGTCGACGAAATCGTTTTGGAACTTTGTCAGCGCGCCGACGACGCCGGTCAGACGGCCGCGCGGACTCCGGCTGTCCCGGTACGAGCGTTCCAGGCTGTCCAAGATCGGGTCCCAGTCCAGCTGCGCGCCGAAAGCCGTCCGCAAACCGTCCAACAACGGTTGGTCGTCCATCACGTGGTTCAAGCGCAGTTTTTCGACGGAGAACCGTTCCGGGTCGTCGCCGGTAAGATCGTTTGCGGCGTTGTGTTGGTACTGCTGCCAGAACCTCTGGCGGTTTTCCAAAGCCCGCCGCGGTCCGCGCAGGTCAGGTTCCGCGTTTGCGGTCTTGATGTCTTTCCTCTTGGCCGTTTTATACAAGCTGCTGCTGCTGATGTTCGTGGGCAGCCCGGTGGCCGGGTCCAACGCTCTGCAATCGTTGGACCTGACGAAATCGGCCAGAAGCATGTCGACGGCACCGTGAGCGTCGACCACCGCGCATTCGTCCGGCTTGTTCGCGTCGACCCGATATTTGCGCACGAACTCGGCCACCATCTCGGCGTACACGTGGAACAGCCACACGATTTCCGCGATGCCGTCCCATTCGCCGTCGTCGTTGTCCCGGTGCATGACGGCCAACATGGTGGCCGATTCTTTGGTGAACACCACGCCGGCTTCCACTTGCCGGTCGCTCAGCGTGGACAGTTTTTCGGGGTTCGTCAGATAGTACTCGGTGTAGCGCATGTGCAACAGGGCGAAAAACGCGTAGCCGCAGTGGAGCTCTTTGTACGACCGCCGCACGAGCTCGGTCAGGCTTCGCGCGGATCTCGTGTCTTCTTTGTTCGAACGCTCGTGGTAAGCGTACCCGCGGTCGAATATCTGCAGCCAGCTTACAGTTTCCAAAAGCCCAGCTTTGTCGTCGTCGTCGGTACGCCACACGACCGCCGTCACTCGAAAACTGACAGCGGACAACAACAACAACAACAGAACATATATTTGCCGCCCAACCATCGTCACAGTGCAAACCGCGCACAAACTACTATTATAAACGCGTTTTGTCTATTTTCTTTATACTGCAATGTATTGTTGTTTAAGGCAAACAATAGAAGTCTACAAAATCCGTTTTATTTATTTTGTTATTGCCGCCTAGTCGACGTCGAACACAGTTTTGTTGTGTTTTTTTTTTTTAAACAGCGAAAACTGTCCAAAAGGAAACAGACAACCGACACTTAGACTAGGCGTTCGCCACAAACAAACAGAACTCTGCATTCGTGTTGTTTACACATAAGTGTCGCGTGTGTGCTATCATATACTAACATTTAAAAATATGGAAAAAGACAATAAGCGAATGAATAAAAAAAAAAAATGTAGATGGCCCACAATTCAATGTACACGCGTATAGATTATCTATTTCTTAGTTCGGATACATAGTTTTAAAAAAAGAAAAATAGTTGTCGGAAAAGTTCAACCCATATGGTCTTATAATAGCTGTTTAAGCGAAATTATAAATGTATGTATTGTTTATACTAAGTAAACGTTGACTCTATGACTATAGCTTATAATATTATGCATTTTAAGTGCGTTTTTTTCTAATCCCCTCCTCGTTTTTTATTTATTTAGATCCGCCCCGGAATTAGATCGGGGGTTAACAAACGTAAGTTCAACAATACAAGAATTATGGATACTATTTTTTATTTAAATATATTAAATTTTTATTTATTTGGCAATAACATGCGTTGGCAGGTAGACGGATAAATCAAAACGAATATAAGATTGAACTATTGAACGCGTTTAAACTAATATCATAACGTTATAATGTGATTTATTATGTAGATATTTTTGCAAGCACTACAAGACTATGTTGGGTGCCTAATCATAGTTCTAACACGGTGAGCAGTTGGAAGGCTTTGGTTTTGTTGACCAAACCGAACGAACCGATCACTCCGAAATCGACCTTGTCCGTGACTTTTTTGACAAACTTGACGAATACTTCTGCAGCGAGTAGACTCTCTCTGAACGAATGCAAAATCGTACGGTGGTTGGAAGCGTTCAGTTCGAAATCCCTGGCGACCTTTTCGACGGCTGCTATGGACTGCTTGATGAGCTGGTCGTTGACCACGATGGGCGTGGATTGCACTTGTACTACACTCCCCTTGCAGCAACCGGCCGCCGTTTCTTTTTGAAATTCCAAGATGCGCGCCAAATGATCGTCGATCTGTTGTGTTTGGCTGAAACGCGAGACATCTTTGTCGAGCATATCGGCCAAGTCTCGGAGATGCCGATCCGCGGACAAACCCGTGCAACGGGCAAACTCCTTAAGGTGTTGGAGCATTTTGGCGTTGTAACACTCACAATAGACCGCCAAGTACTTGTGCACAAAACCACCAGCGTCGACCACCGGCCTGATGTGCATCAGGTGTTTGGCGACGATCCGCGTGAAGACTACTTTCAACGCGCTCAGTACGGCGTTATGGAACGTGGCTAGATCTTCAATGTGTTCGGCCAGACGGCCATAAGATGCCGAGCTTTTGCGGTGCGAATCTTGAAGACATTTGACCAAAGGCATTTGCAGTCCAAAGGCCGTTTGCAAGGTATCCGCCACCGCAGCTCGGTTGCCGGCAACCATGTCATCGAGACGCAAAGCCAGCTCGGTGAATCGATGCCGTTGCCTGGCCGTCAATCCTTTTTTCCCGTTCTGAAACGTCTGCAACCGGAATTTATACTTGTTCTTTTTGGCCAGAACGGCGTTTGCCATCCCGAACGGCTCGACTACACCGGCGTTGTACACTTGACCTATGTCGACGGGTTGGTTGGTGGCCGGATCGTGAGCCTTGCATCCGTTGGAATTGACAAACCTCATGAACAGATTTTCCACGGCCTCGTGTGACCGCAGCACTGGCGATTTGTTAACGGCCACGTCCCCGTCTCGGTACCGTCTTACGAATTCGGCCATCTTGTCTGTGTACACTCTGAATATCCACACGATATCCACGAGGCCTCTCCAACGGTTCCTTTCGCCGTGGTCGTGCATGATGGCCAACACGATTGCTGATTCTTTGGTGAACAAAATGTTCTTCACTTGCGCCGTTGTCATCATTTTCAAGTTGTCCGGTCGGTCCAAATAAGCCTTGGTATAACGCAAATGCAAAACGATGCTAAACGCATAGCTGCAACACAAATCTTTGTAAGACTCGCCCACGAGTTGTTCCAGGACTTCCTGGGTCGCGTCCGAAGTCACCGGCCGCAAAAGCAGCTGCCTGTAAACATATTCCTTGTTGAACGATTGTGCCAGTTCAAAGGTTTCGACCAACTTGTCCACGTGTTCGGCTCGATCGACAGCTGCTACCGTTTTGGAGCCAATAGATATCAACAGAATGAAAGCTGCCGCGTGACACATCAGTGTGTCCATAGTATAATGGCACAAATCGAGTACAATCATAAAGCAATGCACCTTTTCGTAGCAGAAAAACAACTGTATTCTACTCGCCGGCTACACACGTTCAGACGAAAACCTTTGTTTCTTATTTGTATAATTAATCATCTTTGTTTGTCGATAAATTGTTGAGAATTAAATTCCTTACAGCATGTTTTATAAATATTATGTCTGCACTACTATTTTACCACCAATCAAATGACGTGTTTTGTTCCACCACTGTAATTGTCTTAATATGCTTTACTCAATAACAGTGCAAAATTAATACAATATGGGTTGAACTTCCATAGTAAGAATCCTATAGAGTGCCTTAGGCCATCCCAAAAACACGGTGGTAAACATAATTTTCGTCAGGCACGATTGAGTTTAAACATACATTGATCAGTGCTAATGTATTCAATTCTGTAAAATCTAAAAAACGTCACCTAAGTGCGCATCAGCCTAGGGAATAGTGTATTAGGAAGTAAGATAAGAAGTTCTCAATTTCGAATGGTATAAGTTGATGACAGAGTTAATTAAACCATTATTAAGTGATAAAATGATTTTATTATTTTTAATTCTCGTTGGGTATACATTGCATTAAAGAAAATCAGCTCCTCGGTCGAACATTGGACTAAGCGAAGCGCCCAAACGTAGCAGCTGTTTGTTTATTTCTTCTTTTTCTATTTCTGCAAATCTTCCGAAAACACTAGAAGCCGGTAGTTGCCCAAACGAGTAGAGTATGTCGAAATCGACGGCACCGGTGATTTTTATTATGTACTCCACGAACACTTGTACGAGCACGGGGCTGTCGTTATTTCCGGTTATATCACATTTTAATTGGTTTCGCCTGGCTATTTCCAAAATAGCGTTTGTCGACTGTGTAATGTATTCTCTTGTAATGCGTTCCGTTGGCTTGCGAAAATCCACGCCCAAGTCAACGAGCGGGTACATCTCGTGTAGGTACATCAGCAAGTTATACACGCGGTTGTGGATCACGCAAGACAGACACAACGCCCGCCTGTCGGTGGAACCTATTACCCGGCTAAACACCGGATCGTCGACCAGTAGCAGCAGGTGTTCGGCGAACAGGGCCAACTGATTGGCTATTTCTTTGCCGACACCGTTGCAATCGTTATAGGCGTACACGGTCCACGTCGCTATCCACATCTCCGACATTGTCAACTCCAGGTGCAACATTTCTTTGACCACCACTTGTATGGCTACACTTGCCAGCATACGGACGCACTCGCGTTGGAATCGTCCGAGCGCTCGGACGTGTTCGGTCAGGTAGATTGTGCCGTTAACGGCCCGGTCGTGCAAACTTCTCACCCACGTCACTATAGGTTGCCAATTGAGCTGTTCGAGTCCGAACGCAAGCAGATCGTCCATTGCCCCGGCGTTGTACAGCAGATTGTCCACGAGTAAACGGTCCAATGTAAAACGGCCGGTATCCCGTGGCACCCAGCCCGACGCAGCGTTGCGGTCGGTTTGTTTCCAGAATCTTTTCTTGTTGTCCAGCGCCTCTTGTCTGGCGCTTCTTCTGCCGCCGATCACAATGCTTCTCAACCTGTCCGCGTAGTCTTCGAGTGTGCCGTTCACCGGGTCGTACGCTTTGCATCCGCTGGCCGAGGAAAATTCTGCCAGCAGAACCCTGACCGAGTTGTAAGCGTACACTACGGACCGCTCGTTGAACACGTGGGACTTGATCCGAAACGACCGCAAATAGCTGGCAGTCCTCTCGGCGAACGCGTGGAATATCCACATTACCGACCGGATGTCTTTCCACCGGACGTCTTGGCCGTCTTGACCGTGCACCAGAGCCAATATGGCCGCGGACTCGTCGGTGCATACAATGCTGGCCGTTTCTTCGTCAAAAAGTTTGGTCAGATTCATTGGGTCGGACATGTAAGTTTCAACGATATGCATATGCGACATGGCGAAGTACAAGTAGCTGCATTGCAGTCCGGCGTAGGCTTTCTCCACTAGATCGTCCAGAGCGCACAACTGCATAGACCTCAACGCTTTTGTATCTATTTGCGGTTTACTAGTGAAATCACCCCAGTCCAGGCTTTGCAACCCGACCACGGTGTTGATTCTGTCATTCTTTGCGGTGGTGTCGTCGTCACCCGACACGGCCATAAACCCTATGCTAACGGCAATCAAAAGTAAAACACTACAATACACAGCGAAAAGCGACATTTCGCATAAGAAATCAGTATTCAACTGGTTGTGTATGTTGCACAATGTCGTACGACAGCCTAACCTAATCTTATAGTTTTATTAATAATTTGGCAGTCGTGCCTAAATTCAACGGGAGTACTTCTATCGTGTATTGGTCTACGAGTGGATAAACCGCAGTATCGTTTGCTCAGTTATTCAAACACACAAAACAAAAACAACTGCACAGTGTCATAATATAGTAGAACACAATATCTCAAAATTGTCCATGTAAAAATAAATTGGAAAACAAACTGCTCTTTGATATACTAAAGGTGTAGCAATGACTTGCTAGTGTTCAAAATTCACAATACATTAAGTACAATCAAGTAAATTAAAATGTATACCAATGGTGTAACTAGAGACTAAAGCGTCCAGGAGCAAGACATTTTTTTTGCGCCCTGTATTAGTTCACTAGTTTTGTGTAGGTTGTTTTTCAAATAAAATATAACCGTTTCATAATATTGTCAACAATGACGTCAATTTGTTTTTCGCACGTTTAATGAAACACTGTATTTTTTGTTTTAACAAATAAACCATAAAAACCTATTCAAACACAACAATCACCAACTATTGGACGGTACATTTTACAAGGATACAATAGTATGATTCATCAATTTAATTCCTGTACAATTTTATACAGTTCTTGTATACCTGATTTGCCTTTAAATATAGGCACTTCAACTCTAAACTGTTCCTTCACTGGTCTGCCATTTTACCCTTTAAAAGTACTTTCAATCAGCTTATGTTTAGATCCCCTATAAAGTTTCATACTTCCACTGGTATTCCATCTGGTCATACCGCTTTGATTAATTGTCGTTGCTCTTTCAGTCCACCATACTACTTGTGCCGTCTTGCCTAACCTATTAATCTAACACAAATGTACCAAATCCATTAATATAGAACTAAATAATATATATTATAACAATTTCATAAGCATATTTAACTGTTGTATACACATAAAATAAATATATTTTAAAAATAAAAAAATGTCGGCTACCACAATGTGACCATTTCCGTTCCTTCGGATTTTTCCAACTCTTCGAATCGTCTAAACTGGCCGGTCGTTAATAGCTGCCCAAACCAATGGATTACTTCGAAATCGGCGATTGTTCTTACAAACTCGACGTAGAATTCCATGACCGCAATTTTTTCTTTGTGATTTGATATGGCTAACAGATGCATATGAGATTGCAGATTGTAGATGTCTAAGCCGTCCGTTATGGGGCACGTCGAATTGTACGCCAAAGCCATCGTCCGGCGGTGGCGACATAACCTTTAAATATTTCAGTATATTATCTTTTACGAGCATGACGGTTTGCCGGTAATTTTCGAAATGCACCGAGAGATTGTTCATCCAATCGATTGCCGTCTCCAAGTGTTGATCATTGAAGAGATAGACACAATCTACGAACGCCTGTAAGCCGTCTGCTACTCGTTTGTGTTGTTTCATATAGACCGGTATGTATGGGGGCAGAACGTCGCCTGACATGGCCGTCATGGAGTGCTTGACTTGTAACAGATGCACGATGACGATTCTCATGGCTATGGCTTTCAGCACGCTTATGAATTGCCACTGGAACGTTCTAACTGCCCGGATGTATCCTTGCATGGACGCCCTTACGATTGCGGTCTTGGCTCGACTGTAGTAATACTCCAACATGGCCGTCACGGACTGCCATTCGAGTTGGACTCCGAACTTGTTTCTCAGAGTAATCGTCAACTCTTCTAACCTCTCCGGCGCGATGCTCACGAGCAGATTGTCAACGTCGAAGTGATGGCCACCGCTTGGCACGAAACCCACTTGCATGTTCCTCCGGGTCTGGATCCAGAATCTTGTTCTGTTGCTGGTCATCTCCGACCTCGCACTTCTCCTGTTACTGATCAATAGGTTTCTGATCCGGTACACGTAGTCAAAGTTGTCCGGTTCACCGGTCGTCTGGTCGTACCCTTGGCACCGCATGGTACCGGTAGACTCTTCGAGAACACCCTTGATGACTTTGTACGGCCATATCACCGACTTGTTGGCGGTATTCACGTCTTGATAGCACCCGTGGTCTGACTCCAGGAAGTGCGCTGTCTTCTCGGCGAACACGTGGAACAACCACATCACGGACCTAACAGTATTCCGCTGGTCGTCTGGGATGACGTGCACCAGGCCAACATGGTCGCCGATTCCTCTGCGAATAGTATGCTGTTCAATTCTTTCTCGTCGGGGTCCAGCAGATTCTTTGGATTAAAGATGTACACATCGATGATGTGCAAGTATAGTAAAGCGAAATACACGTAACTACATTGCAGTTTGACGTAGGCTTCTTGCACATGGCGATCCAGATCGTCCAGCGACATAGATCTTATGGTGTCCACGTTGATCTTCGGCTTGGCAACATATCCCCGGTCGAAGCTCTGCAACCAAACCAACGTGTCGGTCCTTTTTTTCACGGCGTCGTTGTCTTCCATCAAATAATCATCAATTCCCGTAACGGCACCGAATTTTTTACAAACGGTAATCGACAACAAAGGTATGCGATTTTTTACTTAAGAAGTACTTTCGAAAGCAACAACAGCTAGTCTATAACCGCTACGTGTTTAGTTTTTAGTGCTTAATATTTACAGAAAGTCGTTTGTATTATATTTTACAATGTGCACAAAAGGGGTCTGTTTGCTCGGCTTTTTAAACATACAAAAATTATGTCAAACTGTTCCGTCACACGCGTTACACGGTATTGATTCGAGCTAAATCATATTTTTTTAAAACTTTTGGATTTTATACTGGTAATCTGATATATACTATTCTACTGTTCTCGTTTAATCATAATTAACCATATCTCGACTACAGATTTTTAAAATAATTGGTCAACTTTTAGTCCCACGCTGGATATATCTTGAATTTGCATAATTTAAACGTTAAAACTACAATAAAAAAAAAAGCGGAATAACGAAAAAGGTGTAAACTATTTATAATTTGGCCAAATGAAGTAACTCGGGTATGGCTTATGGTCTATATATACAACAGCTACAAGAAGGAATGTGTAAGATTAATCATGTGAAAATACATGGTAGAATTTGTATAAATTAAAACTGACTTAACCTAATCTAATTACGAATAACTAACTACGTGGCCCTGATAGCTTTTGGACAACATAAATGCCGCTCACTCGTTCATGTTGTAAATAAGTAGATTAAAACTTCAGATTAACCAGCTGATCCAGGTCGTTCAACTCGATATTTTCTAACTCTTTTAAACGTTTATAGCTCTCAGACGCTTCTAGCTGAACGAAAGATTTGATCACCTTGAAATCTGTTTTATTTGTAATCGTTTTCACGAATCCGACAAACACTTCGGCGCTCAAAAGGCTTTCTCGTATAGCGTAACGGTTGTCTTCGTCGGATGAATAATTTAAACCGTGGGCTTTGGCCATTTTAATAACCTCGTTTATGGTTAGACTTTTTCTGTCTTCGTTGACTTCCATCGGTTTGCCGAATTGTTTAACGCCAGAGGACATTCTTCTCAGCGACTCGAACATGTCGTTTATACAGCCGTCGATATGACTGTTACTGTAAAAATTCCTCGTCGGTTTGGTCATCGATTCGATCACGGGACGCAAGTACCGGTCGTCGGTGAGATGGAAACGCCGCGCAAACTCTGTCAAGTGTTCGGCCATTTTCGCGTTGTAATGACTGCAATTTCGCAGCATGAACACGCCTATCGACAGGTAAGACTGCTGGTTAATTATGTCTTTGACGTACAACATGTACCCGATGACCGTTCGTATGACGATAGCTTTCAGCAAGTCGATGAAGTCTTTCAGGACCGCCACCAGGGCTTTGATGCGCACGTGCAAGTGGACCTCGACGTCCTGACCGAGCAGGTAGTTGAGTTTTATTTCTCCCACTATGAGATTCCAGTTCAGCTGCGAGCCAAACGCCACTTTGAGGGTGTTCAAAATCACCCCGTTGCCCAGCAGTTCAGTCACGAGTGTACCGATCCCGAAAAATCGGTTGCTCCCCTCGAGGTTCAGCCCGAGTTTCAAGTTATGAGCCGTTTGATCTTTGAACCGAATCTTGTTGTCCACCGCCGCCAGACGCGAGCTGGTCTCACCTTGGGCCATGGCGATTTCTATATTGGAATATTGTCTGACGTCGGTCGGATGATGGGTCTTGGGGTCGTATGCCACGCACGAGTTGGTCTCCAAAAACACCTCGAAAAATTCTACCAAGATCTCGCAAGTGCTTAGCAACGAGTCTCCGCCGACAGTCTTACCTTTGATGACGTGCAACCAAACGAACGCCGCCGTCTTTTCGGCGTACAACTGGAACATCCACATGAGCTCCATCATGTCTTTTTTGCCAACGTCGTCGTCGTAGTGATTGTGAACGATGGTCAGTATGGCTGCCGCTTCGTCTTTGAACAGAACACCGTCCACTTCGAATTTGGTCAGTCTTAGCAGTTGGCTCGGGTTCACGATGAATACTCTTGTCAGGTACATGTGCAAGAGGACGCTGAACGCGTAGCTACAAGTCAGCTCTTTGTAGGATTTTCGCACGAGCTCGGCCACGCTGGAATGCGATTTCCGTTGGTCCACCTTGATCGG
Organism: Adelges cooleyi; assembly: GCF_023614345.1. NCBI lineage: Eukaryota > Metazoa > Arthropoda > Insecta > Hemiptera > Adelgidae > Adelges > Adelges cooleyi. Next base: position 13,828,108 of record NW_026096053.1, on the reverse strand, counting down.
TTTGGAAAAGTACCCTCGGTCCAACGATTGCACCCAATCGTAAGAGTAGACCAACCGAGATCCACCCGAAGCGGTCGTGTCGTTTTCTTTGGCCGGCGAGTCTTCTTCGCCAATGGCCGTGACCCGAAAGCAAGCGATTAACAGCAACGGAAATGTGGAAACGTTGAACAGATACATTCTGGTAAACGACAATGTGCAACCGGATTTGAATCAAATTTGTTTTTGTTGCTTAGAAGCCGTCTTTCTGTGGGAACATGACATGATATTATTTTACTTGCTATCGAGCAACGATTATTGAAAAAAAAAAAAAAAAACTAGGCGATGACACCAAAATAAGACCAGAATTTGTATTTTAAAGTAAGCGCAAATAATATTGTAATCACTACCAATGGAAACATGTATCTCTTAAGATTACCACGACTTTGTGTAAGATACTTACAGCAAGAAGAAACCATCGACGTTTAAAATGTTGTTTATATTAGTTCAATCGAACATGTGTGACGTCCAAGTAGAAACCGCCTTGAAACCAAACTGTTAGAATTTATTTAGCGGCAATAAATACAGCATCTTGCATTCCTTTTGTTTTCCTAGATTATTATATTAATAATAATTCAAGTTTTCCATATACATTTTAGCTATTCGACTTAAGCTAATCGCACGCATAAAAGACTTAACGTTATATAAAATAAAGTGTTCCAAAGGTAAGCTATACAATTTAACACGGTATTCCAAGCCATCAGCATTTCAGGTTTTTCAACTCTATTGCTACTAAAAACTATAATTTTTAACAACACAAACGATTTGCTTTTGACATAGATTTCTTCGGAAAATGTTTGTGCAGTATTGACACGTGTGTTTGATCGTTATTATGACTATGTGTTTAAATAGTACTATTTACATAAGGTCACAATTGTTCACAAAAACATGCGGAAAACAGATAGTCGTTTTTGTGGTAATACGAGTCAGCGATATTCCTAAACTAGTAAATGTTCGAACTTTCATTGCGTTAACGTTTTAGCTATAAGCCCAAGATATTCCAAAATATTCAAGATATGCTTCTCGGGGTTTCCTTTGCGCTGGCCATGACCGTTTGCTTTCGGGCAGCCGCTTTTAGCAATTTTTTAGGTTTTGACACGGAGTCGCATACTGCATTGGGGAAAGTGTGTACTTGGCTGAGCTCAATGGATTTCGGGTACACAGTGAAACGAGATACGACGGACGTGGACACGAAGTCAAATGTCGATTTGGTAAAGGCAATAACAAGACTCTTCGAGGATTTAACTTGTAGCTATGTGTTAAGCGCTCAACTGCACATGCATCTGACCACGACGTTCGTAGCGCGTCCGAGCAGACTTGATGAATTCACAGAAGCCGAAGTCAACGATCTCGTGTTCACCGAAGAAGCAGCGACTATGTTGGCGGTGGTTTACGATTATGGGAAGCGCATGGACGATAGCAGAACAAGGTTGATGCAAATATTCCACATGTATACCGAACGGGCGGCCAAGTTTTTGCACAAAGCACGCCGAGACAGACACAGCAAGCAAAGCTACCAAGGTACGATGATTAACATTCACAAAGCCGTCGAAGAGATGCTCGGTGATTTCATCGCGATCAACAATTGTCAGACTCTGAGCGGTTTAAGCATTTGGTCTGCTAAAAAGGTCAAGGAAACCTGGTTAAAGGGACCGTCGGCCGCAAGAGAGGCGGTGGTCAAAAATAAGACCAGGTTCTGGCAGCAGACCGATCACAACGCGGCCCAGAATTTGATCGCCGAAAACCGAGATAGGTTTGTCAGAGACCGTCTGCTCATCGACCGTCTGCTGGACAATAGACAGGAAATTAAAAGTCTGAAAACGGCGTTCGGCGTACAGCTAGACTGGGATTCCGTAGTGATGCACTTAGAGTCTTCTTACAATGTTGCCAAGATAGACAACAACATGTTGCACGAGAGCATCGATGCGCTCACAACGTTTCAACATGAATTTGTAGATTTGATGAAAGCGATTGCCATTCGGCTTGTTATCGAACACTTGCTGCACGTCAAAGAAACGTTGATGTCGATGCCGGTCTATTCGAAAATCGTTTTTTTGGTGTACGATTGCGGATATTGCAACAGGAAAATAGCGGATTGTCTGACAGAGTTGGCCGTTCATTTGGATCTTATCGACGATCGACAATTGCGTCCTGCCATCGATTTGATGAGGAGTTTTTTTGGAAATTTCATAACGGTCACTCAAATCGATGGCCACGTAAACGACTTAGTTGAGTCGTTGAAAGACATACCGTCGGCTAGGAGTAAAGATATCGAATTCGACGGCACAATGACGGCAGACGAGACCAGCAACAATCGATTTACAGAAGTTTTTGTCCATTCAGCACGAGAAACCGTATTGAGCGCAGAAGCGTTTGCAAATTTTGTCGAAGAAATCACCAAGTACGTGGATTTTAAGCTGGTCAAACTGTTCGTTAAGATAAACGAATCCACCGAGTATGTGCGTTTAAAAGAATTGGAAACTTTCCACTTAAACGACATCCAAAAAAATCAAAGTACAATAAATTAATAGATCCCTAGTTTAACCGATATTCATTTTCTGTTTCCTGTATCAATGTTTTATAATATTATTGTGTCTAATTGTGTTTTTATTTTAAGAAATTCAAATTTTACTTTATACTGTGTGTTGTACAATGAAATCTTAGACTTAAATTTTAATACATTTATTTCATAAATGTTAGTTCTTTTGTTGTGTAATAATTTTAAAAAGCTATTATTATTATGTATGTGCTAATAAAAAATATTATTATTTTATCTACTTGCGAGTATTATTTTTGCATTAAAATTATCTAAAAAAAAAACAACACGTTGGGTTAACGAAAATAGTATTAAAAGTTTTCTCTAAACATTATGATTACTCAAATTAAGAGTAGGTAAGTCAATGTTACTTACATATTATTTTTTTATACTTCGTTTTATTATTATAATTAGTTAAGATTTTTTAAACAAAAACTTATAACCATAAGAGTGGATATTATTAAAAACCGTTTAAGTATTACATACTAGAAGTTACTTATGTAATTAATTTCTTTAACAAAATATAGGTATAATGATTACTTATACAAATAGCGTATGTCATTTTACCCAAACCTCTGTTTAAAATAAATCCATCACAAATAGTTATTAACACTATATCATTTATTGTTAAAAAAATTAATAATGGTTATAATTTAAACGTGGGAATTATTAATTTAGTACACTTTCGACTTTTTGGGTGTCATCTGAGTGATCAGTTTCCAATTCTTTTAACCGCATATACTCCATAGACTCGTTTATCATACCAAACAGTTTGATCATCTTAAAATCAACGTTTTTTGTGATTTCCTTGACAAATTTTGCAAACGCTTCAGCGCTGAATACGCTTTTTCGTACTGAATACAAAATAACTTCGGAGGACACTTTCAAATTGTACTTTTCAACGACTTCGTCTACCGGTTTTATCAATCGATTGTTGCTAGTCTCGTCCACCGTCAATGTCCCGTCCAATTCGAAATCTCCACTCTTAGCCGACGGGATGTTTTTCAACGACTTAAATAAGTCGTCAACGTGGCCGTCGATTTGAGTGACCGTAATGAAACTACCCGAAAATCTCCTCATCAAATCTATTGCAGGACGCAATTGTCGATCGTCCATAAGATCCAAGTGAACGGCCAACTCCGTCAGATGATCCGCTATTTTCCTGTTACAATATCCGCAATGGTACATCAAAAACACGATCCTAGAATAGAATGGCATCGTCGTCCACGTGTCTTTGACGTGCAGCAAGTGTTCGATAACAAGCCGAATGGCAATCGCTTTCAACAAATCCACGAATTCCTGTTGAAACGTTGTGAGCGCATCGATGCTCTCGTGCAACATGTTGTTGTCTATCTTGGCAACATTGTAAGAAGACTCTAAGTGCATCACTACGGAATCCCAGTCTAGCTGTACGCCGAACGCCGTTTTCAGACTTTTAATCGCCTGTCTGTTGTCCAGCAGACGGTCGATGAGCAGACGGTCTCTGCCAAAGCGATCTGGGTTTTCGGCGATCAAATTCTGGGCCGCGTTGTGATCGGTTTGCCGCCAGAACCGGGTCTTATTTTTGACCAACGCCTCTCTTGCGGCCGACGGTCCCTTTGCCAAGGTTTCCTTGACCTTTTTCGCAGACCGAACACATATGGTTCTACCGGTTTGCACGGAGTACGTCTGACAATTGTTGATCGCGATGAAATCGCTGAGCACCTCTTCGACGGCTTTGTGAATGTCAATCATCGCACCTTGGTGGCTTTGCTTTCCGGACCGGTCTCGTGTGCGTGCTTTGACCAGAACATCGGCCATCCGTTCGGTATACATGTGGAATATGTGCATCAAACTAGTTATCTCGTCATCTTCCCGGTCGCCATAATCGTAAACCACCGCCATCATGGTCGCTGCTTCTTCGGTGAATACAAGATCGTTGACTTGGGCTTCCGTCAGTTCATCTAGTCTGCTCGGACTCGCTACGAACACCTCGGTAAGATGCATGTGCAGCTGAGCACTGAACACGTAGCTGCAAGTTAAATCCACGAAGATGGTTTTCACCACCTTTGCCAAGTCCACCGTTGACGTGGTGTAATTGAAGTCTGCCGTAGGCCGCTTAGCTACGTACCCGAGGTCCAACGAGCTCAGCCAAGTGAACGCTTTCTCCAACGCGGTATGCAAGTCCGTGTCGTCGTTCTTAAAATTGAAAAAATTGCCCAAAGCGACGGTCCGAGAACAAACTGTTATCGCCAACACTAAGGAAATCTTGAGAAGCATCTTTTCCATTTGAGGGTATATCTTAAACGTTAACACAATAAAAGTTCAACGGCATTAGTTCATTGTTATACGCTTCTGCAAACAATCTTATTTGACTTGCGCCTGCGTCAATGGTGCTGTACAAACACAAATGTAAAAAAAAAAAAAAATCAGTTGCTATATGGTTGAAAAACCCTGAATGCTGATGGTTAAAAGTGCTTAGGAAAACCATGTGAAATAGTGTACAGTTTGGCTCCAAAACGCTTTATTTTTATGAGTACATTAAAGTAAAATTTAAATGAAATACTTATGGAATACTTTTCTTACACTTGGTCGTCATAAAACAGATAGCTCGGTACTGCTAAACGTCACTACTTAAAAAAATGTGTTCAATAATAATATAATACCGTAAGGCGAATAGCTAAAATGTAGGCATGAATTATTATATTAACATAAACATCTAAGAAAATATAAGAAATGCGACCAATTTTATTTGTTGCTGCTAAATAAATTCTAACAGTATGGTTTTAAAGTTCTACTATGACTTCACGCATATTCGTTTGAACAAATAAAATGAGATGAAAAACGTTGATGTTTTTTCAATGTTAAAAAATGTTGTTTGTTTCTTTACTAAATTATAAAAAAATTGACACACCGGGGTCACTTGGCGGTGTCATTAAAATACACTAAAGGGTTTTAATCCTAAGTATTTGATTAGATTGTCTATAGTTTTTTTCAATTTAATCGTATTATTTAATTATATTGTCAAAATATAACAGCGTGTCTTTGTAAAAAAAATGTTAACAAGCACAGCCGACCTCGACCAGGCATTTACAAAAAAACGCAATATTAGGATTTCTTTGCCGTTTTAATAAAATGCATTTTTCATTCCTCTAAACGTTTGCACGTGTACTGTCACGACAATCATCATTAATCAATACCGTCGAGGTGGTCAGCCAGTCTCAGTGGACGACAAGTCGTTAGCGTACACTTATTGTTATTTTCCATCAAAACTGGAAATGATCGTGAGCAGCATAAATCGTTGTGGACATGTTTTTCAAATTGTAATTAAAAAACAACTTAAAAATGTTCATGTATATTCTTAATATCCATAAAATTACATCGAAATTGTTATATTCGCAACATGTTATTAAAAAAAAATGATTTTTATGACCGATAAGACATGTTTCAATATCGAGATATTAAAATGAAAACTATGTGCATAACTTTCCCAAGGTTATTAGATGTAATATTTTTAGATAATATGTACAAATTTTGGGGTCCAAATTCTAATTAGCCGTTAAATGGGCGAAAAATGGTCGTACACCTTAAGAGTGATTTGGACGTCGAGACTAGTTGTAGTTTTTTAGAGAACACGAAACAGTATATTGTTCAAAATGAATAAATTGTATATATTTAGTTCATAACAAATTGTATATGTATTCGTTTTTAAAACTTTTACAGATTATTCTTTTTAATATAATTTTTTACATTTATTTTAATCGACGCGTTTTTTGGCTTCGTTAGTTTTACATTGATGTGTTTAATTGTGCACAGACATAGTTCAACACATCTACTGCAACATTTTAGCTTCTGTGCGATAGTTGAGGAGGAATTGGATTTATAATGATTCAAAAATAGACTTTCACAAATTACCCGGAAAAAAGATCTACGAGATCAAATAAGTTTATAGAATTCAAATGCGATCATTCTATGTAGGCGTTATGTTATCCGGTTTTCAGGTCTAAATTGGTTTCTTGTACCACCAAATTGGCTTCAACTCATCGACAAAATTGTATTGGCTAAACATAATTATAATGTAACGGCCTTAGTTATAACAATATATTTTGTTCGTCGTACACGGTTAATAAGTTGAAGATTGTGAATCACCTGGGACAACAAAATATAAACTATAATCATTACCTACTTTTTTGTCAACTCAAACAATTTTTTTTTTTTTTAAAGTTCAGTGATTTCTTTAGAAATGTATTTTTATTTCGTGTTTACTGTGGCTTCTCAAATAAATAAAAGTATTATGTTTAACTAAGACGACAGAATTTTCGTAAAGGGCTGCAGTCGAATAATTCCAGTATATATTTTTAATGATTATTATCTGTGCAGTATTTATTTAGTACCGAAAAGAAAAATTCAAACATAAGTTTACACGACTATCTAATATTCTCTTTTTAGTATTACACTATTTGTGATTGTTGTGTTTCACCAACAATAGCAAATGTGTAACTACTAAACTTTTTTTCGACCGTTTATCATCAAGTTTTATCTAGACCATTCGACCAATTTTGTTTAAATAAAAACTAAATTCTTATAGGAATATTTTTGCTTTGTCCAAGTTCGTCTATTATATAGGACTGTGGAAAACACTTATAATTCATTTCAATTAAAAACTATATCAGGTTGTATTTTTCGGTTGTTTTTGAAAAAGCGTAGAGTAAAAATTAAAATAAAATTTAAAATATGCCAGGTATAAAAAAGAACTCGAGAAACACGAATCTTGGTAAATACACTTATATTACATTGAATGTTGCAGTTGTGGGCTTCTCTAATTCGTGACTGCTGTTTAACATTTTTAAAAGTAAACATAAGAGAAATTAGAGAAAGAAGAGACATTTTTAAAAAGAATAGGCAATAATGAAGCCGTTGACAATTGCAACATTCAATTTTGGTATTATTTTTTCATTTTTTTTTTTTTAAAGAAATTTGAGTGTTTTTTTACAGTTGACATTTTTTTTTTAAATTTTCATTGAAATTGTATTTAATATAGTTATTACGTTGAATTATTTGTATTGGCTAAAAATAATTATAACGTACTAATGATATATTAATTCTTGGTCGTTACACATAATGTGTAGTTGTAATAACAACGGTTAGAAGCATTATCGCCAAGTCGATAAATAAATAAACAATATTAAGTATTTTACTTTTCCCGGTTAAACACAATGATATCTTTAGAAATTAATTTTACTTGTTTATTTTTTGTGACTTTTTAAATGGATAACAGTGATCAAACAGGATTGCTTTCATTGAGACGACAGCATTTTGGAAAACTGAGTGGCGACATTTGGAAAAGCATTTCTCGACCAATTTCAATACACAGGTATGTTTATATTATTAGTATTTAAATATTATTTATTACTTAGCATAAAGTAGGCAAATATTAAAACGGAAATACATACAACTTTTACAATATTATTTTATAATAATTTATAGTTATTTAACTAAAGTACACAGCTATCTATCGTAATAAATTAATACTTGTACGATATTTAAGTGGCTTAAATAGGGGTTTTTATTTTGTGAAAATACGAATTTTTGGATTCCCAACACTATTGTTAGAATATTATCGAAATCAAACATTGCAGTCGTCGGCTGCTCTAATTTGCGTATCTTCTGTTAAACATTTTTTAAAGTATACAAGTTTTTCACAAAAAACAAGCAATAATGAAGACCTAGAAAAAACTTAAGCACTTATGGGTTATATGTAATAAAATAATAATAAAGACCCTTAAGGGTTTTTATTATTATTTTATTTAATAATGAAGATACCGATGACTGCAACGTTCTTACATAATATTTTAAAGAAATTCAAGTGTAACGAGCAACATTTTTTTAGTTTTAGCGTTTTTTTTCCAGTTGGTTTTTTGTTTTTAATTAAAATTAAAATTTCTATTCAATATGGTTGTAAACGTTTGATTATTTGCACTGGCTAAAGATAAATTATAACTTACCAATAACATACTAATATTTGGTCGTTATATGCGACTAATAGTGTGCTTGGCGACGGACAAAAGCTAAGTCGCCAAGTCGATAAATAAACAATAATCATTACCTAACTACATTTTTGACGTTTGCATCAACTCGAAAAATTCTCTTCCTGACGAAACTCAATTATTTCTTTAGCAATTTTTTTTTTATTGTTTCTTATTTGTGTTTTTTTTTTAATGGATAACAGACAACAGTGATGGAAACTCAAAAGGATTGTGCCGATTGTGTTTACTGGACGGAGAATTTTTGAACGGCGCGGCGCTGTTGTAAAAGCATTTGTCGACCAATTCCATTACAGGTATGTTTATATTAATGTTATCCAATTAATTAGGTATTTATTATTTAGTATAAAACAACATACAGATTTCTTATACACTTTTCATATTAATTCATACCATGTTTAACAGTAAGCTTACAACAAATAAAAACACTTTTATTCAATAATTTAATCAATACAAAAGCTACAAAGTCGATACACATTTAGAACGTGTTTTTATATTTTTTTAAAACTACATTAAATCAAGAACGATCGGCTAAATGACAATTTTTGACTAAGATAAACCCAACACGGCAACAAATTTTTGCAATAGACAGACGACCGACCGACCGACCCTAATCTTAACCGGCCTAATTCTAAAAATACTATTTTAAGCACATCATTGTAAGCAAAACGCACTTATACGCAGTGCAGTGTTAATGATATAATTCACTCAAGTATGAAATACATTTTTCAATACTATTGTAAAAACGTATCTTAAATTATTGATTTGTCTTACATTCTTCTCCGACAGTGGCCAATGTTTGTTGATAATTTAACGAGATAATTATTGTTTTATAACGTTGTCAAGTAAGTGACTCTTAGTGACGGAATAAACAAAATTGCCTAGTCGATATAAATAAATTGTAAACAATAACCATTTTAATTTTATGTCAACTGAAAGATTTTTTTTCGTAACAAAGTTTAAAGTTTTCTTACATTTTTTTTTTTTTTGCTGTGACCATCTAATTGGAACAGTGATCACAAAGATTAGGATGACAGAAATTTCCAGAAGTCGAAAGGGTTGCTGTCAGATTGTTTGAAAATCAGTTGTCGACCAATTCCAATACAGGTATGTTATTCCAATAGTATATTATTATTTAGTATACATTAGGAAATTATTCAGACAACATACAACTATCTTGTGTATTCGTTTAATATTAATTCATACTTCACAGTTTTAACCGTAATCCTACAAAAATTAAAACCAATTTTTACTGTTAAACTATTTTATGTTACGTCGTATATGTCATGATATTCCGACGTTTTTTTTTGAGGTTTGGTGTGAAATCAATATAAAAGTTAATGAGTCGGTACGAATTTAAAACACATCAAATACAAATAGTTTTACCCGATGGTAAAATATTATCAACTGTATGTACAGTAGTAATTGTGTACATTTTTTTTGGCTTTTTTATTTGAATCCTCAGCTGTGTGTCACCCTGTATGTAAGCGAAAAGGGTTTCATTTTGTTTTTAGTTAATGATTATTCTTTAAAATGTATTTTCCTCCGACACTAACGGCAGTAAAAAGTTTGTCGAAAATTTTATGAGGTCATTTCCGTCCAACTATCTGTTTTTCAATGGATACCGAAATACTAGATTTATTGAAATTAAAACCGCTTTGCTAGGTAATAGTTATTAGTTATTACTTATTAGTGAAACAGTTTTCTGTTATTAGTCCGTTAAAACTGATTGCTTTATTATTAATTACCTAATAACAATCAAATATATTTCAATTATTATTATTATTTAAATGTTTTTTTTTATAAATTTATACAAATAAAACATATACTAAAATTACATTAAATTACAGGGTCATTTATCGTTGTGTAAAAATATATGTATAGTTAAATTTTGTTATCAATAAAATGTTGTTTTTTTAAAACAACAGAAATTAATGATGGTTTACCATCAGTTTATCATTGATCCCTGTATGATGATAGTATATTAACTCCTACTGCTGATACCATTTATTCGATAATCGATAAACTGGTAATAACCTGAATATAAAACGACGATTGAGCAACACTCGTAAATTTATCACACGTTAATTTAACAAAAGATAAAGTTTAACAAAAGATAAAGTTTAACAAAAGTTAGTTTATTGCGGTGGTAAATAATTTACCAATAGATAACGAAAAGTTTGGTGCAACCGGGCAAGAATCTTTTATCCAAAATTTAACCGACAGTAGAAAATTTTGGAAATGTGATCCCACATTAACATGAATTATCATTTTTAAAAAAAAGTGCTATCTATTTAATTTGTATACAGGATAAATAAACGATTAGCTGTTTAGCTATGAAATAATATTTAACAATTTGAACCTTCTAGGTAACATTTATCACCTATTCGTTTGATTTTTAAATTATAACAACAATATTTATTTCGTTTGAATTTATTATATATATATATTTTTTTTTTTTTGTAAAAAAGTCTTATAGTTTTGTGTAGTCGTTTGATTATTATATATTATGCTATTATGCTTGTCTAAAAAAAAATTATAATGTACCGGCCGTTATAACAATATTTGTTGTTCGGCATACACGATTGATAAGTCACTTAGCTACGGATAAAAACAAAATTGCCCGGTCAATTAATAAACAATGATCGTTTATTTTATTTTAGATTTAACCAAAACAATTTTTGTCGTAAGAAAGTATAGAGTTTTCTATAAGCATTTTTTTTTTTGGTTTTCCAGAAGTCGAAATAGCGTTTGTCGAGCAATGGGTAAGTACGTTTATAGTATTATTGTTCGTACAGTATTCGTCAAGTACAACGTAGGACCCCCCCCCCACCTCCCTATTATACTTTTGCATGTTCAAAAAAAAAAAATGGTTAAAAGTATATTTTATATAGACAAGTAATATAACAAACAGTTGTTAGTGTCAACCTCCTTGTGGTCAAACTTAAGACACTCCATCCCCCTTTAACACAAGAGTAGTATGCTTACTGATACGACAGATTTTTGAAAACCGCGGCCGTTAATATGTTTTAATGTTCGTTTATACAATTATTATTATTTACATAGTATCTGATGAGTACAAAGTATGAAAATATTCAAACGTAAATACATACAATTGTCTAATTCCATTTAATACGCGTCAAACCTACCCCTTCCTCGGGTGACCACCTTGACGTCGGTGGAAGGGCTTTGTCATCTCGATGAACCCATGGGCTACCGGCAACGGGTTACCCAACGCTAGTAGGCCGAGGGCGAGAGGTGAGACTAAGAGTCACCCCGGGTAGACGAGCCCGTCAGTCCGGTAAGACAATCGTCTAGGTGAGGGCAAACACCGATAACAAACCGTGGGTAGGGGGGGGGGCCCAATAGCCGACGGGGCAACCCCCAGCCGGTCTTCGCCTTAAGCGGTTGAGGCCCCGGCACAGGGAACCAACCCGCCCTTCGCTCGTGAGCCCTGCAGATATGCGACCTCCAGACCGTCCAGACGAAACTGGTCCGACCGTCCGTCGCCGAGAAGAAGAGCACCGTTTCGGGCGATGACACCGAGAAGAACTTGTCAGTCTCGTTGGACAACTGCGACACGACGGTTAGTGCACCGGAACAGCACTTTGTCGCCTTCGCCGGATCAATCGAAAAAGTTAAGACGACAGTCAAAAGAAAGCTGACCGATTTCGTCGCGGGAGACGTTAAACGAGGTCGTCCCGGTGCCATGAAGTCGTCCGACGACGACAAGTCTGTTGGCAGAAAACCGTCACCGTCTTCGGCTTTGGTACGTATCATCCCCGTCGCAATCGCGTTACAAACTATAAAAGCCAAAATTCATTTTTATTCTATTATTTCAGACAAGCGAAGAAGTAAAGTCTTCTTCGAAGAAACGTAAACGTCCATGGATGGTCTAAATTAGAATAAATTATAGTAAATTAGCGTATCTTAGAGTAAATTGTTGGAGTTCTATCCGTTAGGACTTATTTTTCAATACCCGTTAGTGTTATTATTGTAATTTATAAGTAATCTTAGAGTACATTTTAGTAAGTTAGCGTATCTTAGAGTAAATTGTTGGAGTTCTATCCGTTAGGACTTGTTTTTTAATACCCGTTAGTGTAATTTTGTGGTACATTTTGTAATTTTGTCTTCAATGTTTTCAATTTTACTGTTTTATACTTATATTATTATTTATCTAATTTATCTAATTTAACTATGATATGAATATTAAATTAAAAACAATATATATATATATATATTTCATAGATAACTTAATTTGTTTTTTGTTTAGTATTTATAAAAAAATATTGCTTACATTATGCTAATAATGTAAATGGTGTCGAGACTTACTAACGCGTAAACTAATAATATAATAATAAATTCATTTCTATACACAAAGTAATTTTTTTGATTTAAAAACAAATTGTGTTTCAGGTTCTATTTTATGTTCGTATATAAATTATTGAAAGATGACAATTTAACTTTAGCCAATTAAAGAGTCCATTTAACGTATAATATCTTTTAGTATATTTATTTGAAAAATCTAATTTATTTTCTATTGCCGGCGAATAACTTCAAAATGAGTAATTATTTTCTGATGATTAATTAATATAAGACTCACAACGCACTAAATGTACTGTTAAAGTTTAAAACCAATTCATTAATAATATAGCTGATAATGTTATAAGGATCATTATTAATATCTGCCGTTTCCATAAAATATCCATTATCATTCATACCTACTAATGGATACTATAATATACATTTTAATTACCTAGTTATTTACAATCAGCAATACAGTTTTGTTGTGTGCTTAAGTAAATAATAAGACTGGGAAAATTATAATAAAAAAAATGTTTTTCTAATCATAAAGTTATACATATATATATATTATTATGTGTTGAGTGTGTGTGTGTATTATATATAATATGTTTGAGATCAAATTTGTAGACATATATCTAAATTAAAAATATGTGAAAAAAAGTTCAAATTGAATTTACAGTATAAACAAATTGGTACATTACATATGTATCAGCTTGACGTATGTTCTTAAACAAACTGCCTAACATTGCTGCTTATATAATAAAAAAATATTAAATTTAAGTTACTGCGCGTTATTGGTTTTCACGACCTTGCCTTGTATTTGCTCGGCTGCATTAAGTATATAACATAATAATATTAGGTTTTTTTTATTAGGTGAAGACACAATATATTCCTGTCCGTTTACTATATAGTTTTAATCGAATTTCAGAAAGCGATAAGAATAACTAATTTATTTTGTATTCATTAAATAAGATTATTGTTAGTGGGCTGCAGAAAATTTTTTTTTTTTTTTAATAAGACCATAATAACGTCAATTATTTGTTTGAAACACGTTTATTACTTTTATTCTTTTCTAGTCTAGGCCTGTCACAATTAACTCGTTTATAATAGTGTGGAGTAATTCCAGGGTCGTGGTAACCGTAAATAAGCCATTTAACTCGGCCTTATTGCTTATGTATAGTGTCCGTTTTATCCTTATGAATAATAATTGTTTTTTTTTTTTTGTTATATTTTTATCCAACCGGTTTTTTATTGTAACTTAAAGAAGTAAAACCTAAAAAAAAAAGCTAAACCTAAGCGCCTTTTATATTTTTTAAAAAGGTGGAAAAAAAAAGTCAGTAGGTACATTATCGATCACAATATAATTAGTTATGTAATATTAAAAAAATATCGGTTTACCGAAATATCGTAACGTTATAACAAAATAGTGTGTGTGTGTGTGTAAAATAATATTACAAATATAAACGAATAACAAATAACCATAATATTATATGAAAGCGGCAAATAAAAAGTTAATGTGAAAAGTAAATTAATAGTACAAAAAAAAAAAAAAACAAATCCAATATCAATTACAGTATATAATATTTTATCACAGCCGAATTATAGGACCTGAGTCAAGAGATATCACACAGGGGCCAGACGATGAATAAAATTATCGGTGTACAAGCACTTGGCCAATTTGATTACAAACTGTTGGCCGTTCTTCATGCAGCTGTGCGGCCCTTTGATGTCTTTGATCGCCACGTCGATAGCGACATTGCAGTCGGCAAACTGTCGGTCTTGTTTCAGAGCTTCCAACGCAGCCGTCGCCTTCAGACATTCCATTGACGACACGAAATCGCTGTAAACAACATGACAATAGGTTAGGTTAAACTTTCACTTAAACTGTCTTTGAGTCATATCGATAATATTATCCTTACTTGTCGTTGCTGGAGAATCCGCCGGGAGCGTTTTCGTGGTGCCGTATGAACTGTCTGCGACTGGTTTTGTTTTCCGGCAACTGAGCGTGAATGAAAGCCGCCAAAGCACGACACAACACTCTGCACCTGTGATAGGGCCAAATTTTTGTAATCCATACTAAAATGTACAATTGAAAACTGTGACTCTGCTCACTTGGGAGTGATGTTTGTTTGTTTTTGCAATCGAATGGCGTCGAATAAACTCCAACTCTGTTTGTGCAGCGCCAACTGAGTCGCGGCATTAGCGATTCTGATCAAATGGTCGGCAGTGTAGTCGTCCTCGATGGTGCTCAACTGCAAGGCCAACGACCACAACAGAGGCAGTTTGTTTTCACACAAGTTACTGGAGAAAAAAATAAAAAGATTCCATATTTATAGGAAACGTAAGTTGAAAGAAGACAAATGTACTGATGTTAATGTTCTTAGTTATAATATTGTTTCAGGAACAGCTCTAACACACTTACCTGGGTTTGACCGACTCCAAACACTGTACCAAAGTGCTTAGTAAGTCCGGGTACAGTGATCGGTTTTGTGATTCTTTCGAAGCCAGCACGTAAAGAGTGAGTATATTGCCAGAAGACATTAACGATTCGGCCAAACCCTGATAGTGCAATCGGACTGCCGGTTGCACTAATGCCATCGCACTGTCCCATTTGAACTGGTCTTCGTTTCCTGTGTTTGTATTCGGAAAACATTAGAGTTTGTCAAGACAAATGGCTCATACAAAAGCGGACTTACCAGAATTCCTAAACCACGCCGTCAAACAGGCTTCCAGTATGTCGCCTTTGTGTTGCTGGTCGGCGACGTTCGACCACGTGGCCATCAACATACCTTTCATCACAGCACTGTCGGCTTTTCTTGGAGCGATCCATTCTTGAATCGTTTGCAGCATCAACGACGAAAGCACCGAGCCAGTTGGTTGATTGACCAAAGCCAACAACTCTGCGACCAGCAACTTGGCTTCTTCGCAGTGTTTGGTCGCCATTTCAGTTTCGTCCAACAAACGGTTGAACGAGCACTTGATGTGTTTGTAATGGCTGCCCAGCATGGATCGGTATCGAGAAGACATTGACACAAACATTCTTACCATAGCACGAATAAATATGCGTCTCTTGTACGACATAGGTTCGGTGTACGGCAAGTTGTGATCAGCGTTGTGGTAACCGGCCGCCGACTTGAGCAAGCTAATAGATGAAAAATTTCGCGTTAATTTTTACAAAAGTATTGTGTGATTTTCCCACGACTTACTCGAGTACCGCTGAATCGGTTCCGCACCATTCCTCATTGGTCAGTTGGAGAACGGTCAACGGATCGTATTTTGACGTGAACCAGCTGAGAATATTTTCATAAGTCTCTCCATCGATTTGGTGCCAAGATAATTTTTGAGCTTCCAACAAGAGCGGTCTGATTTTACTGTCCTGAAATAATAACAAACCATCAAGTTTCTTCCTACTAACTTTTTTTTTTTAATGACCACACTTCCTCCAGTCGTACAAATTGTTATCACAAAATATGCTATTAACACTATTGAATTACCTTTCTCATGTTGGGTTGATTCGAAAGTTTGATGAACATCGATAACAAAACCCGTAAATCAATGTTGGGTACGTACGGCCACGGGACTTCTAAAATAACATTGGCCAAAAAACTCTGCGACTGTGGTAAAAACTGGTCCATTACCTTTATCAAAAGTAAAAACTAATAAATATTTAACACAAGTGTGAAAATCAAATCGTCAGTACCTTCATGATTAAATCCATGTCGACGGGAGTGGGTATGAAACGTTGCCACGACAGTTTCGCAAGACCGGAATGTATTGTATCGAAGACATAATCCGTGGTTTGCATGTGAGCGTACATTTTCACGTACCACTGACAGACGAAACTCAAAACATTTTCGCAAGCTACATATTACAAAAGAAAAAATTTATTTTTATTTTTATTTAATAGTCAAATTACGATTGACTCTCGATAGCTATTTACCCGGCATAGTGTCCAGAACGAACATAATGCACTCAACGAGAACGTCGGTCATCAATGCCGCTGCAGACGTATCGGTCGCTAACCACGGCAATTTTAACAATCTGTTGTCGGCATTCCATCCCTCGTACCATGGTTCCAGCCAAGGACCAAACATGCTAACGAGGGCCGGCACCAAGAATTCGCAAACTAATGGACAGACAAAAACACACAGTTATATTTCAGTCGACAACACATTAACATAATATTTGTATTTTACACATACTCTGGTTGGCCAACATTCCGCGGTAGGTTTGCAACGTGCCCACGATCAAAGCGTGACCGACCATTGCGTACAGGCACACCAACGGCTCGATGTATGTGTTGTACTGGGAGTAGAGTTCGCCGGTAGCCGCTTTGAGTCTTTCATTGGAAAAATGAGTAGTCAACAAATGCAGAGTCTCTTGTAGCTAGAAATTATTTTATAGCGTAAATATTAAAATTTCTTTTTAATTTCACCACCAACTTACTTGTTGCGAGCTCAATGATCGTTGGTCGGTGGCGTAACGTCTGGCGACGTCTCTCAATTGCACGACGGACATGTTCGGCAGTAAAATCGTTCTCTTCGAGTTGGTTTGCGTTGTAGGCACGGCCTGGGCCAACACCGTATTGAGAATATAAAACCACACTTGAGTGTAAATACGACCTTCTTTGGAATGTTCCAAGAGCTTGAGCAATATTTCGCCGTAATGCTCTGGAAAGTCGTGATCCATTATTCGGCACAAGTGTTCGCTAAAGAGCTAAGAAAATATTCTATTAGAAATTAGTTGAGTCGAGTTCCCATTTTTTTTTTATATATATATGTATACAAAAATATGTTTTTGGGTGAATTGAAAAAAAAAAAATTGAACAATTATATAAATATTTATTTATCAACAATTTTTTAAATAATTGATTAGATAGTATTTTATTAGGAAAAAAAAATTAAGTCATCCTTATAACAACAAAAAATTTTTTCAACTAAATTATGTTTATTCTTATATTAATAAAAAAATTATTTGAAACAAATTATGAAAAAAATAACTTGAATTAAAGTTGCTCAACTCTGAATGTAATAATTAGGCTAATTAAATAATATTATTAGACTAACTTCATGAACAGCCATCGTATAATCTGTCCGTGTTTGTTGCTTAACCATTATCAAAGCGCTCAGACAATGATCGATTAAAACGGAACGTTCTTGGAGAAGCGGTTGCTTGGTGGACAGACAGGCGGCGACGTCAAACTTGAAACATTAAATAAATAGTGTATTTTTAAAATTAATTTAACCAACTTAAACCGTTTAGTAAAAATATCAATACAATAACTACAAAGCCAGTAGCACTATTAATCAATCTATGAACTCACCTTTGTGAGCAATTCTTTGGCGATTGGTTCGTACTGGGCGTTGCAGTGTTGTACAATATTTGTATAAGCCGATATAAATGTTTTTGTTGACGTGGACGACGGGCAAAAAAGCGGCACTACTATGTTCGACATTTCAGGACAGCTCAAAGCTTTGTTCATGATGTGAAGACATTCGTTTTCGTTGTTCATAATAAAAACCTGAAAAAAAAAATAATAATATTAAAATAATATTAAAAAATACATTAAAAGTTTGTAAGCGTACTTTGCCAACAGTTTGTAAAATGACAAACGCAAACTTCTCAATCGTCGGGCAAGTTTTTAAAATCGTATATTCCGACAAGAGCATGTAAAAAAATTTGACTCCCGAAGACCGAAGTTCAGCGACCAAAGCGACGTCTCCTACTTTCAATAGGGTACTGATCTCGCTGATTAACAACCTGTAGACGACATAGAAAATTACTAGTATTCATAGAAATCTAAATGGGTCCGAACAACACTTACTGAGTAGTTAGGTTTAGGTTGGTACACGCACAGGTCAAAGACGACGGCAACGAAAGTTCTAGAGTCTTACTAATCAGCTGATCCAGTTCCGATCTGTTTTCGGCAATAACATCTTGCACGTCCGTATTCAATTTGGTTTCACGAATCTGTTGGAAAAAACAATATATAACAGTTAGTGGGTAAAATCATAGCGATTGACGTTCGCATACTTGAAACGAAATTTCAGCCGCTCCAGCACATTTTACGCCAGTCATTTTATTGGCCCTTTTAAATTTGGAATCGCAAACCGCTTGCACCCGTATAACGGAGTCTACTTGGTTGTACAACACTTTGATACCGTCTGCGTAACAATTGTCCAACGTGTCGTGCCGGACCGTATGCACTCTGTACACGTTGCTAGAATAACCGTGCAAAATATGTTAGTTGACACAAGCTATATAACAGATTTATTTGTTTTCGACAAATCTTACTCGATGAACTCCACTATTTGTTTGATATTATTTCGTAAAACGTTGAGTAAACGATCATTGTGGTAGAGTATGTCGCTGGTTATCAAATGGACGTCGGACAGCCGCAGAGTAAACTCCGGACTAGGCGACGGGGGATCATAGGTTTTCAATCGATTGACGATTCTTGTTATAGGATCTTTCTCAATCGTGTTTCTCCGTTGTATCCTCGGAGCACTTTGGACGTGTTTGCCCATCAGCTCGATCCAATTTTTCGAACACTCTATTTTGGATTCTTCGATCGCCGTTTTATTAATCAACTGTGGCAGCCATTCCTTCGAGACAATAAAATATATACACACAATGTATTCTGAGGAGTTAAGATAACATAAAAAAATAATATTATAACAGTTAAGTTATTACATTTGAGCCGTTTATGATATGTGTTAATTCACTGGGTTCGTATATCGAGTCCAAAGACGGTATGAACAAGGTGGGTTCGAGCAGACGGACGTCGGTCAGCCAGAGAATGCACGCTTCGAAAAATCTAAAAACACAATAAACAAAAAAATTTGAGTAACAACAAAATTATACACTTAATTAAAACAAGCAAACCTGGCCGAGCGCGAATCTATATCGGAATTGGGTTCGCTCAGCAGTTTTTGCCGATGCAACGCAGCGCATTCTTTCAGTTTGTTGTTGATTTTGCTTAAGTACGACGAATTGACGATCCCTTCGAAAAACTTACGGCCGACGCTGCCGTGATGTTGAGAGCTAAATGACAAACATTTTATTTTAACAATTATCACAAAGGAAATATATGGCGGCTTACCCGGGAATGCGTTGTAAGTACAACCGAAAGAAATTCTGCCAGTAAATAAACGCCGTAGGATGGCTGCAAGGTACCTCTAGGCCATACTGCATCCATCGGTACAACGACAGATGGCCCGACGAAAAATACGGTAACTTTAATTCGGCACAAACTCTCTGCAACAATCGAGGAGAAGATTTGAAACTGCATAATTTTAACCGACTGTCAATTACCTACCTTGAGCGCGTCGTCGATGTTCGCTTTTCCTTGTTGTGACTGTAGTTTGGTCAACAAACGTTTCCACACATCATTCCTGCTTTGAACACACCATTCTTCAGCTTCCAACGCCAACACGGCGTAGTAAGGACAGTTCGACAACACTGTCGGATACTTTGGCAGCAACAGAGGTCTTTTTTCTGGACTATGAAACATGAAATTGAATATCGAACCAATAGCTGTGGCGTTATCCTTGAAGTCGCTGAATTGCTAATCGTGGAAAAATAAACAAAAGACGTGTTAATTTTGTTTATTTGTTACCAGTGAAAATTCAAAAGGCTTACGTTTATGAGATCGGCCAGAAGTTCACGAGCCCATTGCAACGATTGAGAATGTACAACGTTCTTAAAAATAGTGTCCAATACGTAAACGCACGTATCGGATTCGGCTGTCTTCCAAATAGAACACACGACTTTGGTCCATAATTCCAACACGGGATGTGAACTCATCAGGCCGTATCGCATATAGTTGGATATCTGATACTGGATCATGTTGTTGAACTGTACGATCACTTCGGAAGGTCCTTGGACGGTCAAAATATTCATAGCTCGTTTGGCGTTACTCTGATTATCGGCCAGTATACCGGCGACTATTACCAAAAACCTAATAAAAAATTATAACTGTACCCTATTGAAACATCATCATTGTTTCGTCGAGTTACTTTTTCGATTCCAGCAGACATTCGTTTTGCTCAAAGAAGAACGGAACCATTGCATTCAAGCACGCTATCGACGCCGTATAGTGTTTGTACTGCAGCAACTTATAACAATAATCTAACCCTTTGTGTAATATCACTGGTACACAATGACCAGCTGTAGTTACGTGTACGGCTGTATACAGCGCAATTGGATCGTCCGCCTGCAGACACTTTAAGTCCTACGACGACAACAGTACTTAAGTTACATTTGACACAAATAAAGTACCTTTTTCTTTTTACTTACACTGTCAATTGTTTCAATATCGACGACCGATAGTAAGTAATGACTTATGTCTTGCAGTGATCCTCGAACGATCAAGCTCGGTAAGTCCATCAAGTGTAGCTTTAAAGAATACAACAATTTCCATGCCCAAATTCGAAACGCTTGTTCGTTGGATTTGATTTGAACCAGCTGAAATAGTGTTTAAAAACATTTAAAACGAACTTCGATACATTTTTTTACGCAAGTTGCAATTTACTTGTTTTATACTGTGAACTAAATACTGTGCAGAAGTTTCGTCGACTGTGATGGGTGCATGTTTCAAAACGGCTTTGACAACAATGATAGCGATACGTCCGTGCATGTCTTTAGTCAACATCAAATCACTAGAATATAATATTACAAAAAGTTTGACTTTTAAAAAGATAAATGTTTTAACACTTTTAGTCAAATAAGTTACTTTATATCAGTCTCGTTACATTCTGAGAACAACTTTGTGAGTATATGACGACTTAATGTATTTTGTGTCGACGCAATAGGATTGTTTAATATCAAATTTTCAACATACAATAAATCGTCGGCAGTTAGCCTCCATCTCGTCAACGGTAGTTCTTTAAAAAGATACATCGATCCCTAGAAAATTAAAAAAATCATATTTTCACTCCGACTATTATATCAATATCATTAAGCGTCTACGTACTGAACCGACTTCATCAATATGTTTTTTAAGTACGCTCAAGATATCAGAAATTAGAAACGGATGCTTATCGGTAAGATTCGAGAGCAGAGCCCGACAAGTCTTTTGACATTTCTCTTTGGTCGAGTTGTTTACAAATCCGATCTAAGAACAATTACAATTAATAAATTTTATCGTAAAAATGTGTCGCAAATATATCGAACGTCGTTTACTTTGAATAGACTAGTAGTGACCGAGCTAATGAATTCAATGTCTTTCATGTCTCTGCTCAAAGCCATGTTGTTGAGCGTTGTCAGAAGATAATAGCACTCGTCATCGGATGAGTTAGCGACGCAATCGGTGAGTTCTTCTAGCGAACACTCGCTGGGATCTGAGAAAAACGCTAAGCCGTTAAACGAAAAAAAAATTATAAATACTATATTATAATAGTTATACCTGATTTGATGTGTAGAAGGTATTGAAATAAATCTTTAGAAGTTTGCGAAGACATGTGACTGAAAGGTAACATCACCAAGTATTGCCACGTAGTCCTGTCGACGTTTCCGTACAAACATTTGACGGCACGGTCCAAAAAGGCGTCATATTCCGTTTGCACCCTCGCCGACACGTATTTATGACATCTAAATTGAAAATTAAACATTCTTATAGCAGTATTTTTACCAGACATGATCTAATTATTTTAAGTGGAACACACTGAGTATTTTGATTTCTGGTGAGGCCAGTTGGGTTAGGTTAGTGGACATTTTTCAGGTATAAATGTTTTGGGTAAAAACAATTTTGGGTTGAAAATGTTGCCAACTACTACTTACGTATACTCTTCCAATGTGTCGGTAACGTAGTTAACGACGTCCTGCAACAGGTGTCCGAGTCTTTTGGAAAACTGCTTGTACTCTACCGACTTCGAGCAATACGTTTTCAGCCCGGTTTGGAACAGTTTAATCAGAACACTGCCGACGGCTATCAGTCTCAACAGGTCGGGTTCATCCCATTGGTTTATGCGAAACCCTTGGTCGCCGGCAACGTGTGTGGAAATCATCTGTAAACAACAAAAATAAAATGCAAAAACACTCACACACGCACACACGCACACACACACACCACTTACCTTCTTGAAAAGAGCCGAAAACGGTATTTGACTGAGTAGGGCGACGATATCACTTTCGCGAAGACAATGCCGGCCGTCTTCCGAACACTCGTCTTCGCCTTCGCTGTCCACTACCACCCAGATGGCTTCGTTGACTTCTTCGCTCTTGTAAACCTAAACCAATTAAAAAAAAAACCAAAATTTTAACGTGCTTGCTTTGAAAAACAACATCGAAAATACACACTGACTTGTTCGAGGAAATTTTCTCGACACCGGACGGGCAACAAGACGACAGCCAACGACGTTATCATGCAGTCTAAATGAAAATTGCCGTCCAAGTAGTTTGCATCGGTCAACGGTATTTGAACGAAATCGCTGGCCCATTTGCCGACACCGGACGGACACCTAGCCGGGCAAAAGTAGCAATTCGATTAGTCTTGTTTTAACGTTAACATAATACTACAATGTATATATTATGAACACGTTAAATTCGTGACATTTGGAGTGCATTTGTTTTCACGTTGTGAGATTTCCCCAGCAAAACAGGCATAAAAGTAATATCTTTCAGTGCCACAGCGGACCAAGTCCTTCTCAATGCCGGAAAACGACAACGGGTACACTGCGCTGTGCCACAGAGTAGATTATGCGAAAAACAATTTAGGAGCTAATTACTAGAAATCGGCTGTGATGGATTTGGTTCACCCGTGCACTGAACTTGAGGCGCTTACCTCAAAATGTGATTTAAAATAAACACGTGGTCTTTCCACGAGGCCACTCTGAGCAAGACGCCAATGACTTTTCGCAACAGTTGTCTAGTGTCTTGCACGAACACTTGGTCTCTGATCGGTTTTCTTTGGTATACGAACAAGACGGATACGGCGGCTTTGAGGTTTTCGATGCACGGCTGAAGGTTCTTACCGTCCGGACTGCGTACATCAGAGTTGAAAAACAGCCCAACTGGAGTGTCTGCCGATATAGTGGAAAACGGTCGACACAACAAATGCAAGTAATAGTCAATCTGAAAACGATCGTGCATAAAAATTACTACGCGCCCCTCGATAGTGTTGTCCAGACGGCCATTTACCTCCTCTTTGATCATTTGACAGTCGTAAAGCACTCCGTAGTAGCCGTTGACTAGCGTTCTTAACCTTTGCAGCGACTCCAGTAGGTTGTCGAGAGCCTTTTGATTAAACCTAGATATTTGATACTCTTTGGTGGCCGACACGGGATAGCCGTCCTAAAAAAAAAAATACCATAACAAAGCCAATGAGTATCGCGTCATCGTTTGTGTGCAAAATGTGCGATTTTCCGGCGTCGGATCACGTCTAAACCCCTTACCCTCTCCGTCCCTTCTCTTCCTATCCGCATCCCTTCCCCGCCTCTTCTGCTTTTTACCAGTTTACTCCCTCCCAAATAACCGCCGTTCCAGGTCCAAGAAAACCTGTCGATCCGCCCTCGACTAGGACATGATAAATAGTGTTACCTTGCACTTTCCGTACTCGGTGTACCTGGCCGGTTCCAGCGTCCATATGTGATTGACGTGCGTCTCGTAGGAGGTCCTGGACTCGTCGATTTCCGTTTTGGCGGTTTCCAACTTGAGCCTGGCCCGCCCGTAGTCTTCGAGCAGCGCGTACAACGGGTGCACGCAAGCGTGTAAGTTGTTTAATTCGGCGCGGTTAAAGTCTTCGGTGTAGCCGTGCAGGTCGGACAACAGCGAGTTCCGGTAGTAGGCGGCCAGCTGTTCGTCGGTTAACGGGTCCAGCGGTTCGAAATTCGGAACCTCCCCACTGGGTCCGGCAGACCTTGACCGGAAATCGTCGAGGGCCGGCGCACAGGGCGTGGGCAGCGAGCCCACCGAACAGGGTATGGACGAAGGCAACACGATGGACCCGCGGTCGGCCGAGGAGCCAAGAGCAACGGGCGGTTGTCGATCCACAGAGATCTGATCATCGCCGCCCTGGCAGGATCTATCCACGACGACGCCGTCCGTTTCTTCGGCAACGCGATCATTGCTCTCGCAGATGTCGTTGAAGGCCTCGTACAAAGCGTTGGCCACGTCGTCCACCGATGTCGTCAGCAAGTCGTCGTCGACCGGTTCGGGTTGTTCGACTTTTACCTGTATCGGACAAAGACAACAAACCAAAAAGTCCGTAAAATAGGTGCATTCTTTCCCTCGATGGAAATAACATCGGATCGTGAACTTTAAGCCTGTGATCTAGACTGTAGCCTGCAAACCTATTTTGGTTAGGTGAGGTTTGGTATTAAGGCAGCCGTGATGTTTGTTACCAGTTTAATTTCTCTCAAAAAACGTGTTCCAGGTAAAAACGATTGACTACAGATTTTTTTTTTTTAAATATGCAACATAATTTTTATGTGTAACTGTTAGGTTAGATGAGATGACAAAAATCAAATATCCACAAAACTTGCTACAAAAATAAATCTGTCGAGCAAGTAAGAAGTTATCGTGGGTAAAGATAAATTAAATTTTAAAAAGCTTCTCAGCTTCGGTTAAAACTAAAATTAATTTAAAACACAGCAATGGCTTAATTTAAAAAAACTAAAAAGTGCCAGTAATTTTTGGCTCAAATGAGGTTACTACATAATCTGAGAGAGTATGAATATTAGGGTAGTCTTGCATTAACGCGGTTAGTAAAATGTATATCATATTAGGATAATGCGTCAAGTACTGTGATCAAATGTTAAAAGGCTGCTCTCTTGTAAAAATCGTCATTTCAATAATATTCGAACATTAAGTCATACTGGTGCTTACAGTATTAATATTTTCCAGCTCCACGTTTAGAATAAATGAAAAAAAGGGGTTTCTATCCGTTAAAAATGTCCTTCAATTCACATTTATTGTGAATTGAAGGACAGGTTTGTGTATGAGACATAATATAACATGTTTTCACAATCTTTTGGCGCAAGTTCATTATTGATAATAGTGCGCATATTATACCGGTTTGCCTAGTTTAATATTTGCACTGAAATCTGTATAGTATAGTTGGCATTTGACTAAACAACATTTTTAATTCCCCCCCGGTCTTATGTTCAAAATTACTATTAAACAGTAATAAAATTATAAAAATGATTAAATTACATGACTGCCAGTGTTGAAATTACAATAAACGGTTTTTTCGAGTACATAAAAAAAAAATTGATTAGGTTTTTTTGTTGGTCGCGCTTGTTAGATGAATACATTATATTATTATTATCGCGTCTTCGTCCGTCGACTAGGAGTTTATTAATAATGTTTTTTTTTTTATTGCTAATAAATATTACCTACAGAATAGAGAATTATATACAAGCGCGATGGACACGTCTTCATAATGTGTGCAATATCCTAATATTGCAACCCACGACCTAGATCAATGTAATTTATTATAGTGTACGGGGTTCGGTGGGTTCAATAATAATATTTATTATTTTCTAGTTGTTGCGCAACGACCGAACACACACACACACCTGCAAAGAATTGATAACACCACTCCAAAGCGACAAATAATTCAATAGAAAAAAAAAATTAACAGCTCCATTACAGTTGGGTAATGTTTATAACAACGGATTAATTTGTAAACGCTATAAGAGGGAAAAAATGTTCACACTAAACACGATTAAACGGTTAATGGGCAATTTATAGCAGGTACCTATTGTTTTTATAATATGGTTTATAGGAATTTTATTGTTCTGAATGATATACATATATTAATGTGGGTGGAGGGGGGGGGTTATGAGTAGAAATTGAGATTGAGGGGACTGGGATTACTGAAAACACTGTAAGCTTTAAATTGGTCATAATATTCCACAAACTGCTTTCACTAAGAAAATAAAATCTAAGAGCGTTTCTTAAATCTTTTCCTCGGAGCAGACATTGGATTACGAACATGTCTAATGAACAGCTGACTTTATGTTTCTTATCAATCATACGTTATCATTAATTCCTTATTAGCCGTACAGAGAATTTTGTTTCTACCTTATCACTTTCCCATCCCATTCCTGATTCTCATCAACTTTGTACTCCCAATGCTAAATCTTACACCAGAACATAAAAGACAACAGCTGTAATATTGGATCAAGTGATCGATAATTCCTTGTTATATTTTTTTGGAATAAATGCAATGTTTTGTTTGGAAATGTTCAAACTTTCTATTTAGACTTATTGTATAGTGTGATTTTACTTTTCTATTGAATGATTAATTTTCATTGTATTTACCATAGGATTTTGGATTTTACTGGCCATGCTTATTTTTTAGTATAACTCAAAAATCTACTTGAAATGTCGTTCTTTGAAAATTGTCTAGTTTGTAGTTTTTAAAATTCATCTAAAGTGAATGATTTAATGTGTAACCAGAAAAATCTGGCTTGCCTTGTATAGTAAATATTTTAGTGCAGGCTTATTTCGATTTCATGTATTACTTAGTAAATTAATTGGCTTATCCTCGAACACATGTACAAGGTATTACAAAGGATTAGTAGCGTGGAAATCATACAAAAACAAATAAGCTAGAAGTCCTATTCTATTGTCTAGCAACTGCCTGTAAAAAAATATTGCAAAAAATGTTTCTATTTTATTAAATGTAATTCTAAGACTTAGAGGATGAAATGAAAACCAAAAATAGAATCTAGATTCTCACACTAAAACTAATTTTTAATATTTTAACAAAATATATAAATTATTAAAAAAAAAATCTTTTTTTTAGAAAAAAATTGGTCGGTTTGATATGTTATAAAATTAACAAACTTATACTGCGTCCTTTTTGGGCGTTTATTTCTAATAAATAAACTATAATTTATCATAATTAATTAACTTAAATTTCTATAAATTAAATAATTTAAAAATAAATAAATTGAAAAAAAATACTTAAAATTAATAGTTTTTTAAAACTGAAGGTAGATTAATATGTGGAGCAAAATCCTTTAAAAACATACACCAAATACATACAACTAATGAGTTAAAATTAATTTTTCATTATAATTTGGATAGTGTCCGTGATGAATAAAATAAAATATTTTATTTTTGTGGGTCATTTTTAATTGTACTGTTCCAGTCAATTTTAATTATATAGTTAACGATACACTACAAATTTAAAATATAGCTACAGCGTTTTTTTTTTAGTTTCCTTTGAAAGATTGGGTGATGTTTTATATTCAATTTTATAAATGTATATTAACGTTAGACAATGGTAAGTGGTAATAATATTTAATTATAGTTATGATGACTATAATAGAAAATTAATATTCAGAGATCATTAATATATTAGCAAGTAAATACTACAATAGTAAGTACCATAACGATAATAGTCTTGATTTTATTATTCAACACAATACAATGTTAACACAATTTCACAAACATATTATTAACAGAATTAATTTCAATACGTTTGAAACAAAAAAACCAAATTAGTATCAAACTATTATCGAAAGAAATTACATAAACAATACATCTGAATAAAAGTACTAATGTGGATTCTCAATAGGTATCAAATGAGCCTAATAGATTATCAATTTAAAATATTTTAAGTAATTTATACAAAACAAAATAAAGAGATTAAGGGGAAAAAAATGAAAAAATGCATAATGAATTTACTTAGTGACCTTTCGACTTGTTTTAATAATGTAAGTCCCAATTAAAGAGTAGAAGTCATTCAAAACAATAGTTTTGAACAACGGATAGACTATAAAAAAAAAATTCTATGATCAACTTTTTTGTCCTACAAAATAATTCGGTAAAAAAAATAAATTAAGAATCGCCGTTTTATTAGTTGGAATAATTTGCTTTTGTTTTAAGTCTTCTACAAGGTAAATTATATCAGTGTGCACTACGCGGTCGAATTCAACAATATCAATAAACTAAAACGCAAAAACAACCGATTGGTCGAACTTACCTTGGTCGACCGTTTAACTTTGGACGGTGCGCGATTCCTAGGCCTCTGTCGTTCCATACCGATCAGAACATGGTATTATGCAATTTTTCTAAAAGTCGAACAAAAGCCTTCGGACGCACAACAGACGATAACGGCACAAATTTATTTTTGACGTTGCGTTTAATCGCATTAACTTTTTGTCTTGTGTGTATGCAGTATGACTACAGTAGTTATTATTGTTTTTCTTTTGTTATCACCGATTACTATTATTATGATAAAGCCGCGTATCAGCTGTTACGCCGCCGCCGCCGCCGCAGCAGCGGCAGCAGCTGATAACGTCGCGCGCGCGCCCACACTAGCCTTGACGACGTGATGTGTCGGCCAGTGTGACCAACAAGCGCCGGCGGGTTGCCGGCACTGGACCCGTTATCTCGGTTGCCGGCCAGCAGCTGCAGCAGCTGAGCGGGTCGCCGATAAGAAAACGGTAGGGAAAAGTGAAAAAAGCGATCCGAGAGATTGGGCCGTCGTCTTAGCCCGCCGTCGATTGTGCCGTTATGAGTGGCGACAACAGTTGCCGGTCGAACAGTGTCCGTGTGTGGGGCTGACCAGCAGGTTGCAAACGGTGCGGTCGCCGATGTTGTTGAACACGTCCAGTCCAGTGCTATGGCTTCGCGTATAACGTCCGGTGCCCGGTTGTGCGTTCGCGCCAGTATCGACAAGCTCGTGTGCAAGTTGTCCAGGAGCAGACATCACGACGCCGCATCCTCGTCGCCGTCCACGTCCGTTGGACAGCGGTTGGACAGGACACTACAATGTTACCAGGTCAGTACCATTTAGGGTTAGGCGGGCTTCATCGGAGCTGGTGGTACGTACCCGCCACAATGGGACGGCAAGGTTCCCTCAAGGTCCTTTCAATAACTTTGCCAAGCCCGTCAGGTGTGTTTAAATATAATTTGGCAAGTTTCCCAAAGTCCGACGCGGTACGCTTGCCCGACTGGTGGCATTCTACGGGCAAAATTAACCAAAAGTCGTTGTACCGTTTGACCGATACGACATACCTAAACATTTTTTTACCACACTTAACAGTCTACAAAGAAATCCACTTTAAAATAATAAAATATTATTATTGTTTAACCCTGAACTTGGCAAGGGCAAATATTGAAACTAGAAAAATAATCTAAAATTACCTTAAAAAAATTGTTTT
This sequence comes from Adelges cooleyi, assembly GCF_023614345.1. Taxonomy (NCBI): domain Eukaryota; kingdom Metazoa; phylum Arthropoda; class Insecta; order Hemiptera; family Adelgidae; genus Adelges; species Adelges cooleyi. Next base: position 13,798,088 of record NW_026096053.1, on the reverse strand, counting down.
ATCTTACATATTTATAGTATCTAAAGATACAATGCTCCAAGTTAAGGCCATATAAAAGTCTAGGGCCTAACGGACTCATTCTACGAATAACAACAAACTAAGTTTATACGCGACGAATCTGTAACGTAGAATTGATTAAATTCAGTAAACTAGATGACTTTGTTCAAGTCGATATGATTAAAATTTCTCAAACTTAATTTTTTACAGTTACATGCTGTTCAAGTAAAATTGTTGTAAAATCAACTAATTATTAATATGCTAAAGTATAGGTTTTTTGAAAAACATAAACTTTATTCACCGGAATTTTATCCGATGGCTTACGGCTCTGACCTTTGATAGATTTTTCTTGTTTTGTTTGAATAAAAGTTTTTTTTTCTTTTTTGTTTAATAAATAAAATATTAATTTTTATTAACACTTGACATTATACCAACATCTCAATTTACTTATAAACCCACATAAGGTGCACTAGTACATAGTTTACGTATAATTCATAAATCATCGGTACTCGCTTGTGTCTATACAACAGGCACTAGACAAATTCATAGAAAAATAAATTTACAACATGTTGGATAATTTAACTTGATTAGACATAACGATACAAAAGTTAATATTTTGTTATATTATTTTTTTAAATAAATATATTATTAACATTAATATTTGTGTGAATTTAACCAGATAAATAAAAACCAACGGTAGTACCTATATTATTGTTTATGTAACTCGATTAAAAAGTTCAACATAATTATTGTACTTTGTAGTTTATAATAATTGTGTAATTAAAATTAAAAAAGAAAATTAATTATTTACCATAATAGTCGGGTTAAATTTTAACTAACACGATCGTTTATTGTTTTTATGCATTATTTCCTTGCCAATAATCAAATATTGTTATAATTATTGTACATTATAATAAGAAAATCTAAATTATTTAACTGATATATAGTTACGCAACCTAATATACTGGCGTTTATCTAATTTGTTTTTTTTTAATTCGCGATAAAATATTTGTTTAATTGTTTCGATATAATATAATATTAATGACCTTAAACATTTTTGCCAAAGACATTAATTTGACGATCGATTAAAAAACATTTAGACGGTGGTTTGGTACTCGTTCATTGATCGTTTTTCAGTTCAATTCAGCTTAAATACATTAGTTTCTTTATCTCTGATTAAACAACTATATTATAATAGTTTATGGTAAGGTGAGTTAATTGCATACAAACTGAGTAAATATGTAAATGCAACTTAAAACAAAGTCCATAAAACTAACCAGCAATTTGTATGTGCTTTGTTTAATGTTGTGAAATACGTTAATATTTTTCAATTAAAACAATGAAATAGAAAAAAATGTTTTATTTAAAAAAAATGTTAACAACTAATTTGCTTACAATACATACATGAACGTACATGTACAATTCTGTGTATGATGCATAATTTAATACTTTTAATGGGCGAATAACTGTAAAACTCTTTAAGAACGATTTGAGAAACATTTTTTTTACCAAAATATAAACCTTGAGATGTTTCCTTATTTAAAAAACCTATAAGTCATCTTTAAAAATATGAAAATATTTCTTTAAGTACGAAAATTCAGGTTAGCAGATATTTTAATAATAAATAAATACATTTTTATTACATAATTGAAATGCGGAAAAATGTTATTGAAAAAAAAAATTTGTTTTTTATTTATATAAGATATTTATTTTTCGTACCGAAATGTAAGTGTAAAGTTTATGCCCATTTGATGAACCCAAAAAAAACTTAGTCGAGGTTTTTCGAAAAAAATATTCAGGTTATTGCTAACCTGGTTAAATTGTATACAAAAAAATATGTTGATGGCTTTTTTCTCTCATATCTGAGGGTAATTGAGGAAAATTGTGATTAGTGAGTTTAAAATAGAGATTTTCTACTATGAAAACTTGGTAGTGTCATGTCGGCTGTTGCATCATATCTTAAGGTTTATATTTAAGTAAAAAAAAAATGGTCTCAAACCGTGCCAGAGTTATTATATCAAAACTCTAAGACAGTTTTACTGCGTCATTTGTTGATTACGACAAGTATTTTTAATTTACTCATTACACGTACAAAAATGCACTTAACGAACCCGAGTCGTTATATAAAATACAAATACACTTTGTACGGTAAATATTAATCCAATGATTCTTAATGTTAGTAGTAAAAGTCTGTCGGTCTAAAAGCAACAGCAACGTCAGTGAAAAAAAAACAGTCATTACCAAGTATGAGTTTGGTAAGTACCAAAAAAAAAAAAAAATATCGGGTTTATCGGGTCAATGTATATACTAAAAAAAAAGAATCAGGTGGGGCCTTTTTTTTGTTGATAGAAAGAAAAGTTCCGGATTATTGCCAAATCGAAGCACTTTTATTTTATTTTTCAACACAATAGCCTAAGTTTTAATATAATATAACCCATGGAGGGGGGGGGGGTTGTAGACCATTTCTGGTGTCAACAAGTCGTTTCGCGGGTCGGTCGTGTCCTTGTGACGTTTACGTTGTTTTTGGCGGTACAACTTTCTATAGTTTCTAGACGAACATGAAGCCGACTATACGTGCATCAGGTATTATCTATCGACGGCGGCGGTGCCGGCTGATGACGGCGGTCGAAAAGAGGCATCGTCCGTCCGAACCAGTTATAATGTACGCATGGCGTTACTGGCCTACTAAATTAAATAATAAAAAAATATATATATTTACCTGTATGTAAGTTTATATATATATGTATATATGTATAGAGAGAGAAAAAAAAACACTGTCGGTCGTCGTCGCCGCCTAGACCGTTAATCAAGGTCGGCAACCTGATCTCTCGCCCTCCCCTACCTGCTCCTCCCCATTACTTCTCCGCCTTCTCACCGCAGCGCTTCTCACACATTGAAGAAACCGAACTGTGTCCGAACGGTCCGAGACGACGGTTGAAAATTCCATTAGAGTAATAAAAAAAAAAAATAACAATAAACAAATAAAATCGTCAAAAACTAAAAAAAATCCTCGTTTGACAAGACAATTTCGGTGGAAATTCTTACTGACTCGGCTCGATACTTTAGCTGTTCAGAGTTGACAAAAAAAGCCCACCTGGCCAACTTCGCCTGAGTTTAAACAAGAACCCCTTGGTCTATTTGGATTTATTTTTGGTCATCTCTGAAACAGATTAGTTTTAGTTAGTTTTTTAAAGTCTGTTGTTCTTATATTAAGAAGCATTCATTCGATAAAAAAAACAAAAGAGTGGCAAAACCGTGAAAATTAGCAATCGTCTAATATAACATTATGTATACAATATTTAAATTTGTATGTCTATAAATAATAATTTATGTGTATTGATTTAATCGGTTCGTTCACTTCGTCATGAGTCAAGATTATGTGTTTTTTTTTTCAATTACGTTTCGCCGTGCGCTGTCCTTGACTCATATGCACTTTCTGTTACAATTAATTTACTCTTGTAATTAGACTTGTTAACGAGTTGCCGGTTGATAAATTATAATAATCCCATGGGCTAATTTCAAAGAATAACACTAAGATAAGTAAGTAGAGTATCGTACAGCTCAAATCTAAACCTACGCGTAATTTAGATTTATATCACTACTAGTGTTTTTACTTTTTACTCGGCTCTCTGTCGTGTATTTTGTTTAGATAGTTTTTACTTTCTTTTTACCAACCAATTGTATCTAATTGGTAGTACTAAAATAAGTACAACGCTTAGGTATTGTTTTCGGCCAACCGAAATAAAATCATCTTAACTCGATTAGAAGGATAGTCTTGGTACGAATTGCCCTCACTTTGAATGGATATACGAGTTCATGACCGTGTTAAACGATTCTTGGGTTAGGTTAGGTCTACCTAATTCTGCTATCTTATTACCCAATAAAGTTTACCGAATAATTTGTGTTAATTACCATTAGATAATTATAATAAACGTATAAGAATTGCGATAGATTTGCCGGTTCCTCGGTCATCGGTGTTGCTATAATGATGAAGGTCTTATAAGTTTCATTAATATCGATAAAATAAAATGTAATCACTCGAGGCTATTATTGTATTATTATAGCACTTAATGTCCAGTCGCTGGAGGATGTATATATATATATATATTATTATTGTTAAAGCACAACATAATCGTTTCACAATCGCTAATTGTGTATTAATTATAATGATAATGGTTGTATTGAAATATATTCATGTTTTCGTGCATATTTTGAGGTGTGAATACTTTTTGAATAATTCATCCCACTTTTCAATAATATACTTAACCTAATTATTATTTTCAAATTTAGACAGTTAATACAATAATAATCGCTCTGTTGTAGAAAGCAAATTCTCTGATCTTGGTTAACGAAAACAGCTAGAATATGCTCCTGAGGGGTTCATACAAAATGTACATTTAATTTGTTTGCGTTGAAAAACTTTAGTTGCATCTTACACTTTCTATGTAAATTACTACATAAGTATATTTTCCCTAAGTTATATAATATGACCGATGTTCTTACTGACATGATGATTAATAAAAAAAGCCATTTCAAACTTTTTTTCTCAAGAAAATCTACTAAATTCATGATTAACTAGCCATAAGTATTAAACAATAGAAATGATTATAGTTGTTTAATAATATATTGAACATTAGGTATACATATATTATCGTTTATTTTTTTAGAGTTTTAAAAGAAACTATTTTGTACAATTAATATAATCAAAATATACAATTTTACAACATAGCAGTATTTGATAATAAAAAATAATTTTGTTGAAAAAGTAGCTTTGTGAAAAATGAAAAAAAAAATGGAAAGGCTTACTTCAAATTATTAAATGTTTTAAGCTTTATTTAGCAGAAATAGACAATATTCGGAGAAGAATGAAATGTCATTATTTTTTTTTTAAGAAAATTGTGTGACAGATTTATAGTCTTTAAAACAATTACGCTGACTTAGGTTAGAACAGGGTTGGTTTGGTTAGGCATATCTCTTAACTCGACAATGCATATTTTAAAGGCTAACTTTTCACGACCAACCTAAAAAGTATGATTAATTTTGTTATTTTTAATATTTAGAAATTTGCCCTCGCCAAGTTAAGGTTTAAGTTTTTAAAATTATAAACTTATAAACATTGTGTTTTCAACACGAAATCAATTGAATAAATTAAACACAAATTGCCCACACTAAGGTATGGCTACATAATGGTCATGTAAATATTAAGTACTACTTTTATGTATATATATAATATATTATACTATTAGGTGCCTAATATCGTCTACCGAGTCGTAACGCGCGATAGACGAGAGAGGTTTTTCGGATTTATTAAGTATTTAGAAAGTGTTGCCCGTTTATTTCTTCCTTAATTATACACTATATGGACTGAATCATCGGGCAATTGATTTTTGTTGTTTCGGGCATGTCCTCGGGGTAACCATTATCGACTTTCACGGTAATTAAACGATATTATTTAACACGAATCGATATACATTTAGTGTATGTATACACAATTGTTTATATTACATACCTTGAAAGGGACTGCGACGGTTTAAAGTACGGCAAAACGTTGCTGGGACCGGATGTTCCTGTGTGCAATGTCTGTTGTACAGATGTAGAGATGATTGATGGACTTGTCATTAGAGCTGGCAAAAAACACAGCGGGATTCTTTTTCTCTGAGCTTAGCAAACGTTTGGTATTTACTCGATAATTTAAGTTCAAATAATATAAAAACGTTTTGGCCTTTTTTTTTTTTAACGGCGTTCCAACAGGTTCTTAATGACTGTCGACTTCGTTTTCAAACGATGGACCGCACAGGAAGAACGACGAATATCATAGTAACTGACCTTGAGTTTAGTGGTGCTTCCATATTATTATTAAAATCTGTACATAAATAGTGCTTTTTTCTACATGCGAGATTGGGTGAAAGCGCAAGTGAAGTACGACGTCGGGGGAAAACCGGTCCAGGATGTCCGCTATCGTTGTATTCGGCCGCGCCGTTTTTATTAAGTATCATAATATAGAGACTATATACTTACTACTTAAACTCGGAGGCAACTGTTGTTGTTACATAAATTATGTGTATTTAACTAGGCCCGTACAATGCATACTGTGTAACACGATTTTGGAACAAGAATCAAACCTGTTCTTACATTATATTTTTGTGTTTTTGTAATTTGCTTTTAATGTTCAAGAAGCCTAAGTTTTTTGTACAAGTTGTTTTGTACTTCAACAAAACTTCTAAACTTGGTTTTTAAGATAGTTGGTAACAACTCCAGATTTTTTGTCCAATCTAGTTACTCTTTTCGAGTTTGCATAAACCTATGTTTTTGGTAAATACAAAATATTTACAGAGCTTAAACAAAACAAAAAATCAGCTGGGTTTTTCTTGACAACTCTTGATTTAAAAAAAATATATCATCTGAATTTAAAACTTAGGTTTTAAAGACTAATAATTTTAATTTAAACTGAAGGATATTATGTAAATTCGGATTTTAGCTGTGAAAGATCATACACAAATCGATCAATATATTTGTTGGTCCATTAAAATGTATGTACATTTTGGTTCCTACACCAAACTAGAGTTAAAAATTTAGTTGTACAATGTAGATACTCTGTACTATGGATCCAACATTTAAGGAATTTTGTTAGTTTTTATTTTCCTTAAGATCATAACGGACATGGTTTTCCGAGTAAGTTGTTTAAATAATACGGTTAGGTGATATATTATTTTAGATGATGCGTAAAACAATACTAATATAACTCACTGTATATTATTATAGTTGCCAAAACTAAATCAGCTGTGAAGCTATTTTTTTTGTGTATTTAATTACAGTGATTGGTACTTCTTCCCTTCCCCAAAAAATGTACCCTCTAAGTATGCATGCCCTTGTTTTGCACCAGCCTTTAACAAAAATGTTGTCCTAACTCCACTGCCCAGCCAACCTACGTTGTCTTGGATTACTACACTATCCCGAAGCGTCGTTCAGCAGTGATTGATGAACTCTGCCTTGACCCCGCTTTCCTAACTTCTTACTGGCTCATGCGTTTGTATTTAATAAACCAGTTTTTTTTAAAAATTATTATCTCTTACAATAGGTACAAGATGTGTGCTACAGTAACAATGTTTTTCGACAATAATGAAATGTAAACGGGCCCACAGTTCCGCTTGCGATTCGTGAAATATGATTTCGGTATGTTAATTATTCTGATTTTTGCTACCAGACCGACAGGGTTTGCCGGCTAATTTTGTTTTGCTGTATTAATTTTAGTAATTTCTATAATATACGCCTGTTGCCCGGTGAAAGCCATAACCCTGGCAGACTGTTCACGGCCTGTTGAAAATTCGTGCCGTCGTCCGTTCCGGATAACAGTGTCCGATCTCCCAAGATATTTACTTTTATAATACAAAATTATATACACACAACACATTAATATGACCGCTTAGACGCGCCTCGAGTGTTGACCGCAAGTCGCAACCGTGTCGATGAGTTCTATCACACACACATATCTCTTGATTAATATTAAATTATTACACCGTCGTAGGACGTACAATGAAAGTTTTATTTATTTGTTTTTTTTTTTTTTACCTGGAGGTCATCCAAATTCGTTTGCCCGTAATCGGTGACTTCACACGCAATTTTTTTTCTATTTTCAAACGTTTAATATCGTAACGTCCGATAATTGTTGCTAAACAGCAGCAGCAGCAACAGCCGCCGTGACGAGAATTCATTTTCAATATCAATACGGTGCGATTATTATTAGTATTTTTTAATAGCGCAGGTGTTAAAATCCTGTTAAAAGCGAATAACGAGTCGACATAAAACCATTGATTGTTTTAATTTCGTTTGTCTCGACCGTAGTTTTGTTCCGGATTTGTCCAGAGGCGGTCTACATAATATAGTATCGAAGCCCAGCGGGAAAGCAAGGTTCAACACCCTATTCACTATTCGGGCCTAACGTTTCATATTATTATTATTGTGATCGCTCTTTACGGTTGTTGTTGTTGTTATTATTATTATCGCCATTGTCCGGAAATCAAATGTACTACCTTTGATTTACTCAAAACGCTGATTCTGCGCGCATTCAGTCTACAGATTAAAAAACGGCCCTAACCTAACCAAGTTTCACAAGTTTGACTTGGGTTCAAAAATCGGATTGAAGGTAAATCTAATGTGTACCATCGTAATTAAATCGTGCTTAGGCCTTTTAATTACCATTGTATAACAACCAATACCATCTCAGTATTCCATTGAAGTTAAAATTTAAAAATAAATCTCTGATTAGTCTCTTTTATAACCTTAGTATACATTATTTAAACCATAGTTAAAGTATTATTATTATTACTATTATAACTCATTTTAATTCAGCAATATTTTGTTTTTATTACTTACTACTTACTACTTATTTGACCTTACTAATTTCCGTACCTTGTTTTATTTTCGATGCACTAAAGATGATTGCATATTATTTTCACCACTTCAGAGTAGGAAGAATAAAACAAACGTCGTAAGAATCAAGTCTGCTATAAAATAAACATAAAATCATCAAATTTACTAGAAAAAATATTTTTTTTTAATTTGAAAATTGCCAACGTTCTCGTAAATTTCCGGAATTGGCAACTCTACATTTTTTGTATGGCTGTTAAATCACGAAAATCTATTTTTAATCCAAAACGTTGTTGCTTTGATGTTGACAATGGATGTATGTTGTTAAATAAAAGTGTTATTTAAGAAAGCGCCATTCTCTAGCTGTTAATTGTATTTGTGAACAAATGTATTTTTTTTTTTCATTAATACCTGGCCAGTCTGCCACCGGATTCCTCGTTAAAGAATGTGTGCGGGTAAGGTCTTCATTGTTTTGGTTTGATCGCATACTCATATTATATACAGCAGCTATGCAACCACTGACATTTTAAATATAAAAACCATATAATCTTTCGCTGGCAAGAGGTATGTGAAGTGAAATTAATTGCAATCCCGCGATGCGTTTACGCCGTGTTCATTGCCATATGTTTTGAGTCTAATAATAAATCGCCTAATGATGTGTGCAATGATTATTTCACCGGTGTATATTATAATATATATTATGTAACGCAAAACAATAACAATTTTATTATCGGTGAAAAAAAAGGGTGTTAGCTTTATTGTAACTCAATTTCGCATAATAATATATGATATGCTTACACGCGTTCAGTTTTTATTTGATATTGTAAAACCAATATGTATGCTAATTAACAATTAATGTTGCGTCCCCAATACTCTGATTTTATCAGTTTGCAAAAAAAAAAAAAAACACCATTAAGCAAACAGTATATTTTACTGTATATTATATTCAAAGCAACAAACAAAATAATATATTATTATAAGCAAGTCCACCGGCGAATGAACACTTAATATTTGAATACTAAAGAATAATAACGGTTTACTTATTGCCACGCCAGTGTATCCAATCTGCGTTATCGAATTCTCCCGGTAATTAAAAAAAGTTAAAAACGTCCAAAAATAATCGCCCTAACGTTTATCAAGTTATGGATTTTGATTGTTCAGATTGTAGTTCTGGTTTCTGACTAACTAGTAATAAATGGTGTATTTTTTTTTAAGCGTTCATTCACCGGTGACGTCAATTATTCGCTAAGCCTTAACAACAAAACATATTTTCAAATTGCCTTGTGAGTATAGGTATAGCAACGGCGTTAAAGTCTCCGTGGTCCGTGGGATATTTTCCAACGTATCTAAGTGCACGATCTCGGCATGCGGTCTGAAGGAAGGGGAAGGGTAAATTGCCGTATTTCATAACGCTTTGTGAATGACAATCGAGAGACAGTGTGTCCGGCCATTCCGTACCAAGTGACACAACATAATACAATTAGTATGTATGTACACCGGTAGCCCTTACGGTAGCTGTGTAATATATCATCGCACATCGACTGCAGCTACGTTGAATAATTCATGATCGAGCACTGACGATTTTTTTGCCTACCCAAAGATTTTTTTGCGAGTGCTATTATTTTCGCCATAATAATATATTCGAATGTTCATCATAATAATTATAATAATAATAATAATATTGAAAATCGCACAGTTATCCGAGATGCGGATATGGCGTATCGCCGTAAAAGAAATTACCGACGGATCGTCGGCGATAAAAATTTAATAACATCTACCACACACTTTAATGAGCGTTATTACCGTAAGAGGTAATAATAATAATATAATATAATATTTTAATCGCTCAGTTAATTGAGCACATGTCTACGAAATAGCGGTCAATCGACCGGGCCATTTCCTTGGGGGTTTAAGACTTTACTGCGTGTGTTTTTTGATAACTTTCTACCGAATGTCCGATCGGTATCTCGTAGCCGTTTTGGGTCTTCCAAAACCGATAAGGTTCCCCGACAAACCGTTTCCTAAACCGATACGGCTGGCAAAGATTTCTACTACTACTATTATTACTATTATTATTATTATTTATCTTCGACACGTCCTTCTCCATCTCTCTCTCTTTCTCTATCATTCCTTTCGCCTAGGATACGTCCCCCCCAAGACATCCGTTGTCTTGGAGTCTTGTAACCCAGTGGACATCGTCGGAAGAACGCTTAGGAATGTGTCGTATCGTCCAGCGACCGTAAGTGCGAATCGAGGCCAAACGGAAAAAAAAATACCGGTTGCGTTTCTTTTCATCGGTATTGCCCCCTTTACGTTCTTCTGCGCATCGTTTTTACTAATATATATATTATATATATATATATATGTATATATGTATTGTATTTCAATAAAAATTATACTTGTACCTACGTGTAAAAAAATAAAAGTCCAGGAGCAACGACCGTTTTTATTTTCAAAATTAAAAAAAATAATTCAATAAACTATATTATTATTAAAGGGCGTTTATTAAGGCGCATTGTACAGACAATTTTCACAAAAACTTTACAGTAAGCTTAAATGTTTAATTAAATATATGTATATAAACATAAGAAAGAGAGATCTATTTGGATATTTAATTTTGTTTTCAACTTCTACAACGCATACAGGCTTTATTTTTGTACAAAAACATAGGTTTCTACTTCGAAAAAAACATTTGGATAGGTACTTCATTACTTACATTTATAAAGGAATCGATCGTGGCACAATTTTGAAATTGTTTTTAGTCTATTAATGATTTTTATGTGAAATATTGCAATTCGATCTTATTATGCATTTCATTTGGTCTTTCTAAACGCGGTTCGGAATGCTGATTTTCTAGTATGCAATATGCATACATATTTTGTCCAATATACATATAATGCTATAATTAGAAAAACATTTTTTGTTCAATATATATACTATTACGGGTGGATAATTTTATTACCTATAACTTGACATAACGTCAATAATTGATTTTTGCTTGTTTCAAAAACCATGTAACAGTTTCACTTTTGACTCGTCAACAGGTTTCGTTTAATGGGATTTACACATGTGTAAAAACTAAAAATAAAAACACTGACCTAGGCCTTAGAAATAATTATTTGCCAAGATTTTGAAAGTTCGCTGTAATACCTACGTCCAGCTGAGAACTGTATGACTTTGTTAAATGTTTAAAGTGTGTACCTAATTACTATTGTTAATATTTATAAATGGATAAGCGCATTTTACGGTCAGTCGATTGAATTGTCACAATGGGCAACATCAATTTTATTACCCGAAGCATGCACGTTAAATCATATTATATGTACAATGTACATCCATAATCGGTTAACAGCTTTCACATTGGAATGATGACAAACATTTGCTAGGATATCGGTATCCGACCGGAGTATCGGTTTACTTCTATACAAAGACCTTGCTGACTACTTATTTAAACTCGAATTTAAAAAAATTATGTTATTTAAATATTACGAAACTATTTTTAACTACATTACAATGTTTGAATAATTATTTTTTTATGTGAATATCGTAACACAATTTATATTCTATTTCAATGAAAAAACGTTTACAAAACATGTTATGGCTCGAATATTTTCACTTGATCGTTTGAAAGCATTAAAAAAAATATATTATCATTTGTTGTATGTACATAGTACTACAGTGGATTATTACAACACTGCTACTAATACACAATACATAATAACGATTATTCCTACTGGCGGTATAACGCCTAAAAAAAAACCAAAAATTGTCATTTAAATAAAAATCATTCCGGATCTAAAATGACTAATGCGATAATAACGTATATACACGCGCTGGGAATTTCTCTTGCTAATTTGTGTTTACTCTACTTAGAAATTCCGAGGTGCAGTATGCACGATTAACGGGCCCATGTAAAATATATACGTCTGAGCTTGCATAATAAATAATAATGTTATACCCAATGTCGTTTTAATTTCATTTTTATTGTTCATATACATATCACTTGGGCGAAGGTTGTTCTCATAATATTATGGTTTAGGCGAGATGTAGGTTTATAATTAACGATTTTCGCGCGATAAAATTAATTAATCATAATATTTTATACCTGTATTCTGTATTTAGTATAAATATGATTTATTTTACTTTTAACGACTACCGGCGATGACCAAATTCGTCGGTGAATAGTAAAAAAAAAATGAAGATTTTTTTTTTTATTGAACATAGCAAACACATTTAAACCGTTACATTTTACCGCGAAACCGATGTGCGACACACTTCTTACAGCCGTCGTTGGTAGTTAAGCGATAGTGTAAAGAGCAAAAAAAAAAAGTAAACTATTTTAAAATTAAAACTATTTTAACGTTGTACAATACACATTACTAGCAGAGTACACCTCTGTGCACGTTCAAAAGTTGTCTCTGGACGTTAAACTGCTATTGATGTCAAACTGCATTATTATCCAAGGTGTACGTTTATGCTATATTCGTTAAGAGTTTGTAGAACAACCTTTTTAAAAATTAGGCCTGTTGCCAACAAGTTCTAAAGCTGTAAAACATTTTTTTAGTTGCGCTACTTTGTCATCAAATAAATAAAGTTTTGTGTATATTTCTTGTTGAACGGACGACTTAATCCCCGACTAAGCTGTACAGAAACTAATCATAAAGGTACACAAAAATCAGAAACATTACTTTGTTCCTATTTATAACTTGACTGATTAATTTTTAATAAGTTTATATTTATTTTTCTTGTAATTAAAAATCAGCGAGAAATTTTGGTTTTTGTTGTAATTGTATACATTTTATAATAAACTCTGTAGCAATCGATCACCTCGGATTCCTGGGTATACTTGAGAATTAACTGGCTACAAAGTTACAAAATTTCAGTAACTTTGTAAATATCCCGTTACTTTGTAGATCCTTGGTGTTTGAGTTACTAACGCTTAAGTATATAATATGTAAACAAAATCGATATTATTACAGGGTCATTTTTGTCTTCACGTATTACACAACTTGACTGTAGATTAAACATTCGAGTTATTATAAAGTTTGTGAAAACCATCTCTCTGGCCTTACGGAGCCTGTTCGGGGCTGTCATTAAATGTTCATAGTTATCTTGATCGAGACAGGTCGTTAGCCTGTCGTTGAATATCTCAAGGCGAATCGAGGCACATTCGGAGTGTCGCTTATAGTGTTTTCGTCGAAATAACTTTGGTCGCACTATTGTTTTTGCCAAACACTGATGTGCGACTTGTGTTGTAGTAATTTTTAAACGTTTGTATGTAAAAGAAAAAAACAATTTCACTGGCCCGTCAAGATTGTTGTGTGGACAATGCGCTGTCGGTTGTCTCGTAAAAAAAAAAAAAAAAAATTAAAATAATAAGATGCTGGAAAGAAATAACTGGAAATCCGTGAAAAGTGCACGTTGCGCAACGTATCGGAGCGGTTGAACTTCGTTGCTCGTGGCCTTGTGGCAAGCGTCATTATAGACTATTTTATAGTATACCGGTTTTCGTGTAGGACATGCACCGATTGGCGTGTGCACTGCTCTTGTTGGCGTTAGAAAGCGCGAAACAAACAAACGCGGAGAAGAAAATTCCATTCGGAAAATGTTTCCAGTCTCTCTCTCTCTCTCTCATTTAATTGCATTTCGTTCCGTGCACATAGTTCGGGGCTTTCGGGAAAAAATCCTCACATGACTGCAAATAATGCAATCTGTGCTGTCAACAATTAACGTCAATTTTTAGCGAAAACAACTGTTAAAAAAAAAAATACTTTTTGAAATTGTTCAAATGCATGATTTAAATATTTACCGACCTTTAAATACTGTTCAGAAGTACTTCGACTTGCCACAGATGAAAAATAAAGAGCACCAAGTACTTCAATACGTTACAACGGCTTTGTTGTAACGTATAACGTAATATTACATAGAATATATTTTTTATCAGACAAACGGCGTTTTTTACCTAATAAGGAACAGACGACAAGATGATTATTTTCCGTTCAATCACAACGAAGGCCGCCACACAACAATATTATATTCTACAAAAGTCCAATTCGATCTAAGTATCTCATACTATCTTTCTCTCTCTCCTCTAGAACCGTCCAAAGCGGGATCGTCTTCGGTACGTTGCCAATATTATATATCTTGGCCTCAATATTGCATTTGTCGATTGCTATTACTACTTACATAATTACATGTATAATACGTATTATTACACACATCAGAACAGACATTATAAGCTTCAACAAAAGAGATTTTTTACCGCGATGACCCTGTTTTCCAGAAATGCAAAAAATAGGCAAAAATTAGTTATATATATTATCTACATTGCGACTTTTGTATTGTTAAACAATAAGTGTTCGAGTTCGATAGTTTTCTTGCGCGCAATTTATTTGCAAATAACTTTCTACATTGACCTTGTTTTTAGCTAATATAACTCCTCGACTTAAATTATAGTAAACTTAAAATTTATAGCACAGTTAAATACTGCACAAACTGTTTCTGTTATTGATTAGGTATATGACCATATAAATGCCGTGTAATTTTTAACACTTATACTATATTTTAATCGCACGCGTCCTTAATTTTTTGATTTTTGTGGCGAATAAAATTCTCAAAGTCAAAACGCTCATCTTGTGCGTATACATTAAAGACAGTTTGGGGGGAAAGGAGTTTTACCTTCTGCTCTCGACCGACGCTCAAACGTTTATCTAGCTTGGAATTAACACTAGCGCAAAAACAGGTCGCAGCAAAATATCGTAAAAAAAAAAAAATTACCCAAAGTGTACAAAATGTAATTGAGATTGGAGAACTATTAATTTCCATCGTGTGTTATTGAAAACGTATATGGATGTCAATTAATATTTACAGTCGACAAAAAAAAAAATTGGTCGTAAAACCGTACCCATTTCATGTATATATATGTACACGCATTCATGTTTAACTTGATGTGCAATGAGTCTTGTAGTACATATATATTATATATATATATAGGTATATATGTACACCTTGTACGTCTGGTACCTAATTAAATTGTTTTTTTTTATCGACCTAGATTATTATTGAATTTTTCGTACTACCATAGTATATTTCTTTGGTGGATTTATGTCATTTTTTTGATAACGAGTACCCAGACAATTTCTACAGTCATTGTAGAAGGTGTCCATTAAAGGACAACATTTCTTTGATTTTAAAATGTAAGTATGGAATTTCAACGGGTTTTACGGTTGTTAAAAGTTAAGCTCAACTGAAATAATAACGATCTAGAATGAAAGTATTGTGCAATAAAAAAAAAACACTGCCGACCCTGACAATAATATCGTGTAATGTGTCAAGTATAACTCTAATATGTATGTAGTATAATAAATTAGAAATGTTTTTTTAAATATACTAAAATCTAAATTAAATTTGGCCTGATATCACCAACATTAACTGGGATAAATAATTGTGGAAAACTTAATCGCTTTTTTTAACGCGTTAAACAAGACATAAAATTGAATGGTACCATCATTCTACTTAATATCAATTTTCTGTACCAGAAGACATATTTTGGTATATTATTTGAAAATAGTATGAACAAATCTATGAACTAGATTTAATCATTAAAAAACATTTATTATGGTCTTGATTATTTAATAATGTGTTCAATGTTAATTTATAAGTTATGCTATTAAATATTATGTTCTTAGTTATCAGGTACTTAAAACACTTCTGGGAAGTATTCAAATATACTTCACGAGGCCCCCTTCGTGTAGAGGAGGCCTCCGTTCCTTTAAATAATATAAATACTTACTCTCTTTTGAAAAATTGAAAAAAAAATAATAAACGGCACGGGGAACTACGATGATAGTAAACGATAATAAGCAGTTCTACAATAATATTGTTGTGTGTATAATTTTGCAAAGAGCTCTATAAAAAAAGTTTGTGTGTGTGTATTATTAATAAAAAGAGAGAATATTGTTATTATTTTTTTAATGTATACAGTCTCAGCTGATGACAACAATAGTAAATGTACGGTCGGTTCGTAGGACCCTCTAAGCCCCCTGGGTGCAACGAAAATTTGATGCGATTAATAATATGTATCTCGGTCGTGTCCCACATACCTGGGCCAGTGACGAGGGGGCCAAATGCCTGCAGGATGGAAAGTGTAGGTATACACACACACACACACACACAGCACAGAGTGTATGGTTGTGCGTTTTATAGAAAACCGGTCATATGGCCATCGAAAATAAAAAAAAAATTACAATCCAACCGTAGTTTATACTTTGTTTTCATTTTACTATAAATATATTCAAATCTTTGTACTTAAAAAATTATTAAAACTTGAGTTGGATATTATATTTACACTATTTACACAACTTGCGGTTACTCCCACTTGAATAGTTTGACTTGTCTGTCATCTTTGGACTTATTAGTAAAAAAAAAAAAATTATATTCAAACAATAGTTGACAGGTGAAAAAAATGATTGTATAAGAAAGGCCTACCAAAAATCATGTTATGTCGACTAAATTAAATGTTTAACTGAAAATTCAACAAAGTCAACTACATGAAATTTTGTTTGTCATCTTTTTTTTCGATGTAAATTGATCAATGTCATTATGGTATGTGGTACTTTTAGACTATAAAAAGTATATTATTATAAATTGTGAAACACCAATACCAGTCGAGATCCCAAACACTTCTAACCCCATTCCAAAAAAATATTTTTTTGAGTAGGGTTTTTACTTTTTATGAAATTATTATTTTATGAAATATTTTAAATGAAAAAAAAAATGAATGGTTGTACTACTGTCGCGGTCTGATGATACGTTTTATTAATGTGTATTAGTTACACCAAAAAAAGGTATATATATAGTAAAATGACCAACTTTAAATAAATAAATTAAATTAAATTAAAAACTTGTGAAATTTTACTAAGTAAAACTTAACACTAAAATCATTTTATTCTAAGTTTTTGTGGAATTTAAAACTTAAAAATATTTTAATCGTGTTATTTACTGTTAAAAATCTAATTTTAAACATAATTATATATTGCCATTTATTGTCTAATGTGATATTGTTTTACCGTGTAATACTTCTTGGCATTTAAGCGGTTTTTTTTTAGATATTTTGTATCAATTAGCTGTAATAGCTCCTAGTGATCTGTGACTCTGCCTATAATTGTATTCAATTGGTCATAATTAATTGTTTGACTAGTAAACATAAAAAGTAAATTCTACATTACGAACTTGACATTAATAAGTCATTTTTTTTTTTTTAGAAACAATGGAACCGAATCAGATCGGATCACCAGAGGAATCACTGTCGGCGGTTTTCTACGATGCAAGACGCAAACACAGATTCACTGTCCGCTATCGATCCATACAGATTGTTGGAAGATGACCTCAGAGATGTGTACACAGACATCAGACAGGTCAGTGATTTGCCCATATTTTTCGGGATGGACCTTATGGCTCGTTAAACGAACGCCTTGAAAAAGGTGAGGTTCATGCACTGCGGTCCCTTGACTAAAGTATTTACCGACATGAATATGTCCTATGTCAGGCTTTTAGGTCTTAAATACCACTAAATGATGTTTATTCATTGAACAAATTGTAGTTAAAAATAATACCTTGAAGCTTACGCAAATTAATCTGTAAATAAATTGTCACGGTCGACGTTTTTAAAAACAGTTTTTTCTTAAATCTTGCCTATATAGAACTTCTAAAAAAACGTTTGCTTCTTAATCCCCTTGAAAAAAACACCCACTCATCCGTTACCCAATATACTTAACTGAATCCCCTATAGAGCTTTACCTAAAAAACAATCATTGTTTAAATAGCGGATAGATTAACGATTCTGTTAGTTACATAATATATACTTAGAATTGGGAAAAAATTAACTAAATAGCGAATTAAAACCATAATAAATGATATAACGTTTTAATTTAAATATAAATGTATTCAAATAAATTATTATTTATAGAAACGTTTGATAACTATTTTATTAGCTTTTGCTCCGTTTTAGTACACGATGTATATTTTACTAGGCTCAATTATAACCCACAAACTGGTTGATGTTTATTTGAATTGTCAGTAATTATTCTTACTTCTTAGTACATTTAGTGACGTATAAACTATAAATGTATTAATTATTAATATTGCGACAAATGTAAAGTGTTTATAACACTTAAGTTGGGTTAGCGTTGGTTAGATTTAAGCGTATAAAATTATAAACTTACAAACACTGTGTTTTCAATAAGAAATTGACGTAATAAGCTTTAGTTTGTTTACTTTTGGTCAAAGTATTATTTAATAATTGTTGTTCAAATGATTTATGTTTGGTTCAGTGTAATTGATCTTTTTTCATTTGTTCGTCGCAAACGTTTCACAACAATAATATTTCGGTTTAATGTTTTTTTAATAATCATTGTTCGAATAATTGCGTACGGGCAGAGTTATTAAAAGCCTAAGAATTTTTATGGGCAAGGCACAGCTCGGTAATTCGATTTTGTGTACAATTACTTTCACCACTTATTTACCGGTCGTGGCTGTTAATGTACAACAATTCGGTTACTATCCGTGATTATTGATTTTCATACATTCCGCGCGTACGTTGTTCATATCGTTTTACAATAATTATTATTTATTTACTATTATTCTGCGGGGTTTTAGTATAGTATGCACACGCGTACGCCATTACGGCAAATACTCATTAAACGTTACTAAATGATTGTCTAATGTGCAAATACAATTGCGTCAAAGAAAAAACAACGACGACCATATTTAAGTGGATATGTCTCATTAGACTTGTTAATGACAGCGGCTAATATTTCTAGCCTGGACGCAATGAAGGGTTTACACTATGTTGTAATAATAATCAATATCGCCCATAAGAACACGTCATTCAAACCGTAATTCAATTTAATTATCATTTTGATGTCCTGTAAAATTTCATACAAATCTATACCTTCAATTAACCAGCAATTAATTTATCTAATAAAGTTATTTAAATGGTACACCATTGTAGGCTTAGCATAATTTATCATTCGATTTAAATAGTATCTTAATTTATGACGATTTAAAAAAACAATATTGTTTTATTTGTTCAATGTGATAGCAGCGGCGGTCGAACTTTGGTATTAACCGCGGTTGTGTGAATGAACTGTGTTATCAGTTATTATTTGAAAATATGTTTAAAGGCACTTTTAATTCAAGTCAATTAAATTTATTCTGGGTTATGTAATAACTAATAACATACTGAAATTACATAGCTAAACAATTTATAAAACTATAATTATAATTATTCTGAGAAGTAATAATAGGTGTATTTTGATAAAATATTCTTATCAATAAATGCCACAGCTCGATTGTATCTATTTATACACAAAAACATATATTAAATAATACTAGCGCATTAGTAATAGTACATTTTAGGTTTGTGGTCATATGCACATTTTCTATCGACCACACTATATAGTTATCAAAGCTATCCTATTTTCGGTAAAAGCGATAGTAGAAAAATACTTATGCATTTTTTCTCATTTTCAGGAACTCGAACTGAACACCAATCAAGATGAGCTACGGACGATAGCCACGTATTACTTCGATGGGCAAGGCAAAGCCCTGAGGCCGATGGTGGCCATTCTGATGGCACATGCCATAAACTACCATACAAACAATAAGTAAGTTAGTTAAAGAAAAAAATTACTTCACTATTTAAAAACTGGTCATCCTCCCAGAAAATCATAACAACTATTGCATTTCAAGGTTAAACGTTATGTATATAGAACTGGCATTTTCTTTTCGAATATCACATCACTATATCTATACACAATACTGGTTAACCGTGATAGTGAAATTTGATCGAAAAAGTAGAGCAAGTCGTTTTGTGTTTATACGGATGGTAACAAAACTGGTTGACATGTTGTACCTACGCAGGAAGAGATCAAGGATACCCAAACAGGTTGCAGTTCATGTAACCTACATGCGTCTTAACTGCATTTAGGTCTAGGTTTTACTATCTTTTCATTATTTTTATTTAACTGTTTTCAACTTTTAAAACAGCTGCTGGGTAACGTAACATGACAACGGCGTATTTCGACATTTTTAAACATAATTTTTTCGGTTAGTATAGAATTAACAGATTTTTGGAAAAATATTTAAACAAAAGTATTGAGCTAGTTTAAATTTTTTTTAAAAGTTTATCATGTGATCAGGCCACTTTCCTCAGGTATAATCAAGATCGTATAACCTAGTCTGGTAACTCCTTACACGGAAAAGTTACCAGTTTAATCTGTTATCACCTGGTTAATTATTAAATTAATAGCAAAATCTGCTTTGCTCTCGTGTAAAGTCAAATTTATCGGGAAAAAATAATTGTATTCATTCGAATGATTATACATTGTGCAATTGAACGTCTGATCAAATTAAACTAAAAACAAGATCATTATATTATGCCAATAAACCTAATGGCCAATGGATAGTAATTATTTATATTTTTTTTTCATAAAATATCTATTATATTGTACTATACCGTTGAAATATTGAGAAACATTCAGGGTAAATAAGGTACTCGTTGTCCTTGACACGGTCGTACTGAGTGCATCTACAATCTAAGTTCAATTTCGTAGGTTTCAATGGTTTTCAAAAAAAATTGCTCATATTTTCGTTAAAAAAAAAGTATATATATATATATATACTAGTTTACAAATTAAAAATTAATTTTTATGCAATTACACGATTAGTGTACATATCAATAATTTAAATACGGCAATTCAAAAAAATCGTTAAACAAAATAATCAATACTTTCTTAGCACGCATGTAAGTTAAAATCCACTTACGGTTACAACTCCGTCGACATGTCCGTTGTATAGCAGTCGTTTTAATTTAATCAAATAAAAAATTATGATACAAAAAACGTAAACAAATTATATTTTTATAATCAGGTATAGTATGTATTCTTAATCGTCCAACGCAATCGAATATCGATTCGAACTATCAAACGACATCATTACGACGTAATAAGAACTATTGTTCAATGGGATTAAATTTAATAAGAGGGGATGGGACATCCTTTAATCTTTAAAATTGATGTGATTAAGCTTACTTTCCTATTTTTCTTACTATTTGTATCATGTTATTTATAAAACAAAAATAGCTCTAGATA
Source organism: Adelges cooleyi (assembly GCF_023614345.1). Classification (NCBI taxonomy): domain Eukaryota; kingdom Metazoa; phylum Arthropoda; class Insecta; order Hemiptera; family Adelgidae; genus Adelges; species Adelges cooleyi. The sequence continues at coordinate 13,776,573 of NW_026096053.1, read as the reverse complement.
GAAAATTGGGCTTTAGATTATTTTTCATTCAACATAACAGGTTTTTAAATATGGATATAATATCCCAATCGTTTTTCAACCACTTCACGCCGGAGTTGGGTTGCGATGCGCCTTTGGCCGTACCGTTGATTTTAAAATATTGTTATACTTATAAATCAAAGGTCGTGCCTACTAATAATGGAACTCTCGCGTGTGTTTTGCAGTAATTTGACTAAAAAACAAAGAGAAGTCGCCATGATTGCGGAAATGATTCATTCAGCGTCACTGATACACGATGACGTCATTGATCAGTCAGACTTTCGGCGGGGCAAGCCAAGTGTGAACGCGCTCTGGAGCCACAAAAAGGTACGTTCTATTACATAAGTATGTCAGACGACTTTAATACGTCGTTTAATCGGACTTGGGTCGAACATGCTACCCATAAAAAACACACACACATTCTATTATACATTATAAACGCCGGCCAATTACCGGTAGCCACGCGCTCTACATACTTCCTGAACCGTTCTTGTTTTCGACCGACGACTTAACAGCGAGATTTATTAGTAATTAACCGGACCGGACCGGACAAGGGACACACAAGACAGGTGGCAATATAGGATTGTTGTGAAACCCGCTGTTGTTGTTATTCATTAAAACTGCACCGTCAAAATACTTAATGTCGACGTTTAAAAGCGCAATATAATAATAATAATAATATAGCCATCTCATTAACAGGCCAAATAGCATGGCAATAAAAAACAATATGCCTACACTTTTTCGACGCGTAAAATTATTATCATTATTAACCTCTGCCATGCACTCGAAATGGTTTTTTGGCACCACCACTATGTCATTGTGTGCTCTTCTAGAATGGTAGATACAATCGTTTTCGTTTGTTCAGCCTTCGAGTTTTATGTCCGATAATATTATAGGAGATATATATATATATAGATACCCAACTACAAATTAGTGTTATATTGTTTGACAGTAAATTAAATAATGATTTCCAATTATTCCCCTTTTTTCAAGTATGTGTAATTCAAAAATTGAAGGCAAAAAACCTTTCTATTTCGTGTTTACACGTCTAGTAATCGTTTGTCGATTATTATATTATCTCTATTAGGTGATCATTATCAGCGATTATTTGATTAATCGGTTACTTTCGAGGGCGTTGACATTCATATCAAATGCTGAAGGAAATCAATTAAGACTGTCCTAATAACAAGTCTTGCAGGATATCTACAAACGAGACTCTAGGGATATCACTAGGATTTAGGTCTGCTTTAAATGTCGCACAGAACACGGCAAGACTGCCAGTGATTAAGGTCAATCAGAATTGAGTGTGTTGAAAATGTAAGACGGTGAACGAGCCCTATTATTGGTACGAATCAAATTATGACCTAAAGTCGTCATTGTTTTATTACCTAACATTGACAAAAACTGGTAATTACAACGTTTTCAAACTTGTACAAAATAAATTCTAGCGCAGCCGCATTATCCGTATAATATTATGTTAATTTAATTGGCGCCGACAAACCGATTTCTTTTAAAAAAACAACAAAACAAAAAAATCCTAAAAGTCTTGGTAGCCGATTTCAACTATTATAAATCAATATATGTCGCTTAGCCAAAACGGTGATGATTGCTTGCTACCAGAATAAGTCAAATATGCTAATTTCGATCATTAAGACGCACACAACGACTCTCCCAATATGTTAAAATCAACAATTCGAGACGCTTGACCGAAAAATTTGTATTCAAAATCTGTACTGAACGTACGCATGCAATACAGTTGCTAGCAAACAAATTCAGAGTTGACCATTTAAAAAAATTATTAAAAAAAAAATCAAAATGCTTCAAAATCAAATTTAATTTTAAATCTCCTATTCTAGAGTTCTTAAAAAAAGGTCAACAAACGTTTAGCCCTGAATACTATAACTATCATCAGAAAAAAATTGGTTTATGTTGTCTGATTTATTATTGTCGGATAGTTTGTACTTTCCCGCAAAAAAACGGACCCAGTTTTAAATTTTTCGAGTATCTGCGAAAACACATATTTTTGATTAACGATCAAACATTTGATGGATTAAAAACAAAATAAAATCTGTCAAGCCTGCTTAAAAACCTGCCGGATTAATGTATTTGAAATCAAAACCATTGAAAAACACAAAATATTAAACGCTATGGTATAGCAATTAATATTAATTGCCTAAGTATGGCAAGTTCCAATAAGGTAGAATTGGACATCACTCGAGATGAACAAGATCTATACGGGATAACAACTACTACAACGTTCCCGTTTCCAGGAATGTTCCCGGTAAAAGAACAACATTGAGTAGAAGTGATCGTTGTATCGGTTCCTAATTAGCTGCCTATTGTGCATCGAGTCGAACAACCGGTTCTATGGTGGTTTTATTTTGCGTTTAAAACGATGTCGAGTGTTTGGTTATATTTTTTTTTTCCAAAATTTTTTTCCGGACGAATTCCTGTGTCAATTTAACAACCGGTCCTCCCCCCCCCCTCTGCGGCGGGATTGTTCGTTCCGTATTTTTCCGGAATCGAATTATTCGGAATCGGATGTATAGATAAACAAAACGAAAAAAATGTACGCCGGTGTTATTATTAAAGTGGTGGCTTCTAACCGTCGAAGAAGAAGACGTTGACGGCGACGATGAATGAAGAAGGTTTGGCACCGTGGGTTTACTTTCACAACGGGCGGAGACCCACTTATTACGGCGCGGTGGCAGATGCCTTGTTGGCATACCACGCGGGTATCGATCAATTTCACTCGGGAACTCAAACGGTTCGAAAGCGGTCTCTGTATTATAAGAAAGTTGTGTATACACACACATACAAACACACTTATTACACACACACACACACACACCACACAAACGCGTGCCCGTATGGTATTCTCTTCGTCTTTAAAAAAAAATAAACGACGACGACCGCGGCCGACCGCGCGGTCTATGTGGTAAAAAATAATACATACCTACTTACATTTACCTATCCAAATGTCAACCGGTCGGGTCTCGAACCGTCGAGTGTGCTATTAGGCGTGCTCGTGTGGCGAGCGCGAAGGCGACAGTGGCGGTGGCGGTAGAAGTCTATGATAAAGGGCAAGGTCGACCAGCCTCTTTCTAGAATGTAGGTAAATGGGGTACCGCACTTGTTGTTATACCGATGGCGTGTAGAGCAATACGTGCATGCAGTTTGTATCTAATCGTCGCTGTCATTGCGTCATCTTTGGACGTTCGTCATCTCTCGAATTTCGTTACAACCCTCCGCTAAAGAGAAAAAAAATTATCAACGTTCCCCACCCTAATGGTTGCCCACCGCACCCATATCGCTGACCTCTATATTGACTATTGCTGTTTAAAAGTTCATCTACAAAAATTGGTATACTTATTATTCCATATCCTCGTTTTTTATTTGACATGGGAACTAATTCCAGATCCTCGCCCCTCATTTAAAATAGGAATTAGTTCCAGATCCTAGTTAGTTTTTTTTATAAATATATACTGGTTCCAGATCCCAGTTCTTCTAAAAAAGTTACAAATTCTAATTCTAAGTTTAAAAACAAAAGATGGAAAAAGATTTCCAGATACCCCAGTTTCTTTAAAAAAAAAAACTAGTCCTCTTTTGATTTCTCATAACTAAATTAGGAATTTAGCCTCTTCATTTCGTTTAAGTAAATTTTTAGTTTTTGTTTTTATTATTATTGTAAAAATAATTGAAAACTTTAAAAACTGCAATTTTTCACTTAGAAATTATTCATAAGTATAAAATAATTTTAAAATTGTCCCAAAAATCACAATCGACACTTTTTAAATGTCTTGAAGAATTCAAATATGTTTTTCCAAAACTTAAATCTAGGTATTTTCATTGTTCGAATTAGAAACATCTCTTAACTATAACAAAAACATATCATATCGGTCGACGATGACTCATATCAGTATTTTGTGATTTGTTTCATAAAACTATTGTCAACTGAATATGAATTCTACCGTTACTCAAATGGATATTCAGGTATTTAACGTTGGGTCAGAAAAACATTGTAATATCAATATCTGTATTCACCTTTGCATCGAAGCTAAAACGTGTGTGTATTACTTGTTACGATAACTATAGTTTTCGTTCAGGTCCTTTGACAAAAAAAAGGAATTATTTCAAATTTCTTGGTATGTAAGTTTCAAAAGGAACCCGGTCCAGACTTGGTACCCGTTAAAAATTCTGGAAATCCGTTTCTTCTCGACACTGAACTGTACATTATGACTTAATCTAGAACTAACTGAATTCCTCTTCGTCCATCAAAGTGCAATCATGCGATTATTATTGTCATTATTTATTATTATTTTTATTGATCCTATGTATGGCGTGCGCCAAGTGTGTGGCGATAGAGAAAGTTCGACGGCTACGTGTGGTAAATGGACTTATATTTGTGTATATACATATATATATATAAATATATGTATATACATATATATATAATATATGTATTGTACATACGTTTAGACAGTCAAAGTATAATATATGAAGCGCGTATGTTTCACAGTTAGACGTTTGTTCCGGAAGGCCTTTCACGCGAATCGCGGCGGCAAAGACACATAAAGTGTAAACAACACAAAATGACGTTTGTTATTATAAGCGTGAAGCTATAAAAATATATTAATCGTTAATCCGCGAGGCACAAGCCAACAATGATAGTAAATCAATAAGTTAAACATAATAATAACGGTAATAAAATATATTATGTCTTCTTCATATATTAAGTTTGTGTTTGTGAAAACTACTGAAATAATTATGTTATAAAAACCACATAAAACGTTCCGATTGAACACTACCTATATATTTTCTCGGTATCTAGAAGAAACGGGGTATAGATGTCATTATAAAACAACCAGCCACCTGATTTATTAGAGTTCCCTTAAAAAAAAAAATAATCCACATTACATACTTAATAGGTCGCTGAATAAAAATCATATTATAATAAGCGGGTGTTAAATAATAGTCACTTGCGCGCAATAAAAAATCGTTTAACATCGATAAACGGTCTGCAAGTAAATCAAACAACTCGGCGACACCTTCTCCGGTTGGTGTTATTATGAATATATAATTATTTATTTATACAACGCGCACACTTCACCGGTTGTTAACCAGCTTGACACCTAATCGAAAGTAATGAACATCATCTGGAATCTTGATTTGACCGTGATTCGAAATCCACTTCTGTTTGACATGCTAATATTAAATCTGTGGTTCCACTGTATCGCGACAATATACCTAATAATAATTTATTACTAGTGTTATTAAACGTAATACAACATTCGATTATATTTCCAAATATAATCGAATATTTTATTATTTTGTAACAACTTTTTATTACATCATTTTTGGGGGGATTTTTTTTTTTTTTACCGACAACACGTACTGTAAAATTTCATTGCCGCATGTTGTTTACCTGTTATATCAGCGTCGCGTGTAAACACATGAACTTAAAGCTAAGTGTACATCCATTGCAGTAGTGCTTAATAATAATAATAATAATAATAATAATAGTAATATCTTGTTTCGGTTGGTTTTTTCCGTGTCCCGATTTCTCTGACAATTAGATTCCATTAGCCGGTCGTGTACAAGAACAATGTTTGACATGGTCTTCGAACACAATGGAAACGACAAAATTTACCTTAGGCAAACCGACCGTGGTTCGTCCTCATAGAACTCACCGGACATTGTTTAAATTTAAAAAAAAAACTCGTATAGCTGTTTTTTGAGAACGCACTTTTTTTTGCTTGTATTCGTGGAGTCATTACTACCACCATCGGCGTGTCGTTTAAAATATGCATTATGCATATTATTATTATATTATGAAGTACCTACGCCACCAGATAGATGAACGGAATCGCGGTAATTGGATGTCACGTATGAGGGAATTTATTATGAATGACAATAACATCAGCACTACTGGAATTGCGCAAAAATAATACCTAACCTAACGTATTGGCCAGTTGCCCCAAGAAAGTGCTTTAAAAGTTCCATTAAAAGGTGTATAATATATACAAAAATGTTTGTCCACTAGTGTAATAATGCATAGGGGTTGAACGATATGTCTTAAATTGTTAACAATGAGTTTTGTAAGTTATTGGACAGTAAGTAAAAACACAGTTACAAAAACCGAAGTTAAGAGTTTAGAAATCTCATTTAAAAAGAAGCTGATCCATGTTTATGATCATTTTATAAAAAAAAAAGGAGTTTGCTTTTCGTTCCAGGCTTGAAGAAATAAACTAGCTCCTTTCTTCATTCCCCGTATTTTTGAAAAAATCAGGTTCGAGTCGGCTGTTTGTGGATCTTATTTTTTTAAACTTTTCATAAAAACCATCATTTTAACTTTTAGAACAAAATTCATTTTTTTGTGTGAAAAAACATAACTATAATTTTGTTGAAATTTAAATGAAACTTGACCGTTTTTTTTTTCCGTTCGTTTCTGTGTTTTTCTTTTTTATTAGTATAAAAGAAAAAAATACTTGTTAAACACAATTGGCCATTTAAAGTAATTTTTGGTTTATTTTTCTTTTTAAACGTAATTTTTGTTAATATTATTGTAATAATTACTATCGCCATAATATAAAATATAACATAAATTTATACTATACTAAGTTAGTATTACTAACGTATGCAAACATGTGGTTCGCGTTTGATCTTCGGCGGAAACACGATCGAAGAAACCCTCCGAAACGACACGCCTGAGTTTCAACCCAAGGCACACCTGCAAAGTATAATAAATACAATTTTTTAAAAAAAATGTTCCTACCTCGAAATAACAAACGCACATTGCTTTCACCGGCAATATAATTATTATATTAGCGCAAGATGAATCGACTTTCTAGTCTAGTCGATACGTTATTCTGTCCATATATCGTGTGTGTACCCAAAGTTAAAAAAAAAGAAACCACAGACAAAAGTTCTCTGGTAAACGTTGATCATTTCGTACACGGGGTAAGGTTAGAATGGTTACATGGAATTTTTAGTGAAATTTTTTTTACCATTATACGATTTGGCTGAAATACCGTTTCAGCCCTCGCCGTTACTTTTGCTGCGTTTATATGGACCGTATAATACAATATTATATAAAATACCGTTTATTTCGGCTGGCGGCGACGGTGTGTCTGCGGTCTGTAGTTATACCCAGACTTGGACCCCCTCGAGGAGAACATTGGCCTCGGTAGATTTTAGCACACAATGTCGCTTATGGGTATTGAATAAAAAAAAATTCGTCTGTCTTTTTTTTTATTATCGCCGATAAACACACATTTTTCACCCATGTCTCATACAGCTTTGATGCACGAATGTCTCATACCTGTCTGATATAATACACACACACACACACCTATGTACAGCCAAAATCCGTGTAATTAAGTCCCGAGGGAATAGTTCAAGGACGACGGTCGAATTTTAAACGATAAACGATATAAAAAAAAAAAAAAAAAACTATCATTTCGTTAGCGAAACAACTTCCACTAACGCCATAATCTGTGTAATGTAATAAGAACTCGAGATTTTTTTTATTATAATATAATGTGTGTATACTATTACTCATTACTTGTCTGAACTTGGGTCCTAGAAATTTTTTTATAAGTGATTTGCAAAAGGTTATGGTATTCATTAATCTCAAAGTCTATAAAACAATAATAATACAATCCCTATTGTTTGAAACTACTCGAAAACATAAAAAAATCACCCAAGTGGGAAAACAAAGAATAGCAGGGCTATGTTAGGTCAAGTGTCTGGAAAATGTACTAACAGAATTTTGAAATTCAAATTATTAATTAATCTATACAAATCGTATACAATTTTTAGTTGGAGATTTAAACCCTTAAAAATGTACTAATTGTTGAAGTACTGAAATAGAATTAAAAAAATATATATATATTTATAGCGCGATTGATACATCAACTGCATATTGATGCATTTAAGATTTCTATTATCTTTAAAATAAACTCAACTAGAAATGTACCTTAAAATCATAGTAATCAGTAATATATCATAAATTTCCTAGTCTTAATTTCCATTTATCTTTTTGCTCCATCGCTGGCATTTTAGAATTCTTAAAACTTAAAGTTAACAATAAACTGTCTGTCCTAATATAAACCTTATGTCTACAGCATAAAATATAATATACCTTTTTAGCGTTACCTATAGGATACAGTTTGTGTACTGTATGTAATACTTGGGTCGGAAAGCAAGCGGATCCGAGAACCTACACCTGTACCGAGGATCTGCTATAATTAATAGGTATATAATATTATACCGATGGTCGAATAGAAAGTCGTCAAAAATGTTTAATGATAGGTTGCGGGGACCCGTCTCGAGGCCGGGGGGCTAAAATTGAAAAAGGACATTCTAAAAAAAAAAATTATGTAAAAATGTTAGATTCGCACCCCTCCCCCTTCTACTTGTGTTCTCTACCCCACAGATTAGATAAAATCAGACGGTGTTTACTAATAACTGAAACCTTCCTCAATTTGGTATGACTAGACTTCTAGTAATTAAATTATTGTACAAACAATTTTACTATATTATGTTATCAAACGATTTGTATAATCGTGATAAGTGATAACAATCAATAAAATCAACTATGCTCGGTTTTGAAACAATAGTTTCTAGGCGTTTGGTTTGTTGACATTTACCGCAATTATATTGCTTTTAATAAGGAGTGCACCGTCTGGTTTTGTCAAATCTGTGGTTTTACTTTTGACTTTTTAAACCTGATCGCGACGAGTTATTGTTTTCGACCAAAGCGTTTTGTATTTTGCGAATTTCGAAATGGCGAAGGTTTTTTTTTTCTCGTTTACTATTGCGAAATATTACCATTATTATTATATTATTACACTGTTGTTGTATTTTACTTTATATAGTGTCGAACCGTTCGCGCCTACCGACCGCTGCTGTACGCTGTCAACGGTCATAAAAGAACTTCATAAATCATTGCACGGTCTCTTTGGAGCTTTTTTTTTTTTTTTACGCTTCACTCCTCATGCTTACAATATATACGGTCACGACTAACCGAATAAAAAAAATTGGGATAATGCAATTTTCGACGTTATGAAATTATTATTCGGTGACGAAACTCTATCGCCGCCGCCGCCGCCGCCGTCGTCACAATAACAATAATGGTATTTATTTTTTAATAAACACACTGGTCGTGTGAGTGTTTGTATGTGTAATGTAAAACCGTCACGTTATACCTAGTTATTCCTCGGCCCTATAGAATAAAATATGCCTAAGAAATACATTGAAAAATGTAAAATTTACATTATAATAATCTAATTTGGATAATATGGATCAAGTCGTTCGTTTCACAACCGTAGCGGTTTTTTAGAAGAAATTCCCATGTGAAACCACACTATTTATACAACATAAGAGAACTTCTGAAGTTGTCCACTTGGTCGCTGTCGTTTTTCATCGTTTCTATAAGCTATACTCGCTCGCTTGTCGTACGTTCGATTGTAGATTCTTTTTAATTTCAAAACAAATACCGAAGACGTCCCAAGGTCTTGTGTTCGATCGCGTGTCAAACATGATTATTAGTTTTACTGTTGCGACAACCGCGGTGTATGCGCCCACCTTCCACGGGGTAATTTTCAACGAGCTCGGGTTTCACTACAAGCGGTCAGTTTCCCAAATCTCCAACCGTGGGCAACGACATAGTGGCTCGGATAAGTTCAAGGATAGCGATACAATCTCCGACCGTGTACGGCCGGCGCGGGTTACATATTATTTTATTTATATTCTAGTTTTACGGTCAAAAATCACACCGGGCCCGCAATCGAAACCCAATCATCTGAAAATTAAAAAAAAAAAAAATTATTCGTATTTTCTATGTGAAATTCGAGCAAAATCCTGAACGGGAACAAATTTCACCGATTGCAAAAAATATGAAACTTACCACGAAGCAGCCTTGCAACGTCCCCCTGCATCCCTAACAATCCAACAACGAGATGTAGAAATTCTCTAATGTATAATGAAATTTACAATAATATTATCCATATTGTATGCCCATAGTCCATAGACCTCCACGGCTCGAGTCGTCCATTGGATCCATTAGGTCTGCTGCTCGGTCACTATTTATGGTTTTCCTTTCAGTTTCTTATTAAATAACAATTTGAGATATCTTTAGACTAGAGTGGCAACGCAGAAGAAGACGACAGGCGCGTGTGGGCTGAACCAATACCGGGTATTGATTATATCACTATGGAAATATTGTCGAGTATAATAATAAATATGTAGAAACCTATACTTTCCTAAGATAATTGATTGTTTTTTTTTTTCATAAACCTTACCGTGTGCCGTACCTGTGCGGTTTTGTTTGATTTGTGATCAGATAATATTATAATGTAATTACCGTCGGTTGACGGAAACGTTTAGACGACTTCAAAAAGTGAAAACGTGTGTATAGCCAGCCAAGTAAAGTCGGTCGTATCTGTTTCGTAATAACAAAATATTATGGGCGTCGATGGGTTTGTTTTGTTGTTAAACGATTTTTAAAACGAGTTGTTGCTTTGCCTACGCAAACGTCTCGGATGAACTCTGACCGAAAGACAAAAACATTATTTAAATATATATATGTATAAATATTTATACGATCTGTTGCAATTTTAACAAAAAGTAGGTACATGATGTGGAGGGATGTATTTGTTGTGGAGATTCGGAATGAGTGGATTTTTGTGACTGTCTCGGTTGGTTATCGTGGAGATGAAACGGTTGCCGGTATCTGAGGTTAAGTGTCATTCTTAAGTACTACACAGCGTTGTCCGTGGTGGATTTTATTGATTCCGTTTAATGATATTGCAGGGTAAGGGTTTAGACGGAAAGAGATTGTGGTTTGAGTGGATTTAGATTGGTTAACTCTGATTCCCCATGATTTATACCCCTGAGACTAAAAAATCCTTCAGCGTCAGATCAGGACGGAGGAAGACCCTCCCTCGACCTCGGCCGAGATGGTTCTATGTGTTTATACCTCTCTCTCTCTCTCTCTCTGGTAATGTTTGATTTTAGAAAGAATATTTGTTTTGGGGGGGTTCACGATCGTGTGCGCTCTTCGCCGGTCGTTCGCCTCCGGCCGACCCCGCGCCCGGGTGAACGTTCGACCACGCGCTGGTGCGACTCCCTCGACTACCGCCGCCGTGTCCTTGACCGGGCACGAGGCTGCTGCTACTGAGGTCTTCGACTACTTGAGCCGGTCATCCTTTTGCTGCCCCGGACACACCTTTCTAGTTTCGACCATTCTCGAATCTCTCTCTCTCCGAACGAGCGCGTACCACCACTATAGGTAATTCTATGTAAAAGTGATCATATATACCACCTACCGCGGAATGCGGTCCGCGCTGGCGTGTGATGTAATCGGCATTATTATTATTATCAATAAAATATTATTATCCCGGCCAACGCACCTCCCCCTCGGGCCCGGCGAGTTATTATTTTAAGGATTCTTCTTTCTTCTATCTTCGAAAATCCGTCCGACCTTGGACCGGGGCCGACGACGTAATAATATTATGCCGCCCATTAATTATTATTCCCGTGTACCACCCATGTGTGTGCATACCTATATATTATTATACATTTATTTATAAGCACACGTAAGCGTACACTTTGTCGTGTAAAGTGAAGTTCGTGTTTACAAAACGTTTTAAGCCGTTGCGCAACGCACAAACAGTCTCTTCTCCGGTCCGTCTGTCCGTCTGTATATGATTTGTACCCAAGTCTCTGCACCACACAATATTCACGGATGATGCCGATGTCCGTTTGCGAAACTATATTACAGTCATGACGGCTCTACGCAGAGGTCTTGTACACATTATACTTATGTTGTATATACATATTATAATGTATATGGCGACGACGACTTGGTCGTAGCACGCGGCGAAAGTGAACCAAACGCCGCCGTCTATCATTGGCGTGTGTGTGTGGCGACTGAGGATATCCAAGGTTTTTTTATTTAATTTTTTTTTTTATACGAAACTGTGTCAGACACAAAGCTCCTCCGGTGGACAAATCGATTATCTGCGTTGGCAAACGCCCCGCACATATCGAAAACCCGTCGGAAACCGCGATCGAGACACGTTTAATAGAATATAAGTGTTAATTTATATATATCTATCAGCATCATCATCATCATCATCATCATCATCATCATAATCGGGTCAGCCGGATGACGGATGTTCGCCGTGAGCCGAGGGCCGATTTACCCTGAAGACATATTGTTGTTAAGAATATTATTTATATATATATTTATCCGTTCACGTTTGCCGCCGACCCGTTTTCGGCGCGCCGAGTCCATAAAGTATAGGTATATTATGTTTTACAGCTAAGTACAACCTTCGCAAAAAAAAAAAAAAATAACGCTACTACCGCGGTAATGATCTTTTGAAAAAGAAAACGTCCCGATTTGCGAATTCTAGGTAGAGGTCGGCGCAGTGTACGCTATACCGCCGGTCGTGTGTGACTTCTTATGACCTTATAAGAAACACACAACTCCTCAAACGATGCCCGTACCACTGTTTATATATTCGTTTGCACCGTGAAAGTGTAAAACCAAATACAGTACACATCATAGTGTTATTACTTTGTGGCCGAGCTAGTAGTGTTACACTGTACACCGATGCCGCTGTTCATGTCAGTTTGGAGGCCGTCCAGTAACAAAGTTCACAGATCCATTATTATTAGATATATGTATTTTAAAAATATATTAGACGAGAACCGATTCACCAAACGTGTGTATAAGGGACGAGTCAAGTACGCAGAGCACGGTCGACAATACCTATGAAATAATAAGATATTTTTCTTTGATCCGTCAACATCACAAGCCATATCCAAAGGGGGTTAATCTTCTTTTCAAAGTCGGACAAAATGTACCCGGTATTTCTTCCTGGGCCCAAAAATATGTACAAAAAATACTTTTTATTTCTCAATTTCAAATCAGCTCAATCCGTAAACTATTCGATTCGACCGGACGATCGTTTAGAAAATAAAATCTATAATTGCTACCTTCGAACCGTGTGCCGGGTGTTGGGTAAAAAAAAAATATTAAGACAACCGAATTTATTATACAACTACATGAAAAACGACCGAGATAATGAAATCGTCGCGGCGTTACCTAATCGTCGACGAACGAGGATGTTAATGTAAAGGTATATGTTTTGTTTGAAACTCGTTTGAATAAATTATCGCCTGATTTTTAATGTTATTTTTACTATGGATTCGGATAACGTATTATTAATAGACCCGCCGCGTAGGTTCGTTAAAGTCTCCGGACAGCCGCTCGCCGCTTCTATGTAATTCTGTTTGTGTTTCTTTATCTTTTCACCGCCTGGTAATTCCAGTTTTGTCGAGGGTGGCGCATACTAGTGAACTCTCATTGTGACCTTACCACTAAGAGGTATGCGGCCTCAGCACAATAAATGTTTCTTTTCCCCAAATTTCTCGCGTGCCTATTAGACCTCGTGTGACGTTTAAGTGTGTTCGAATCTTTCGACTGCTATACACGTTTGCATAAACTGTATGCAAAATCGCCGACGGTTGCTAATTATTATATTATTTCCGTCGGATATTTTTTTATTCGGTCAAGGGACACCGGCAAGCGTAACCGGGCGCATCGGTTAGGCAACTCGTATTGCCCCGACGATCATCTCGGTTTTAGTTTTTTTGTTTTTTTGGTCCACTCCTTAAAAAAAAAAAATAAATAAATAAATAACTGTATAATATTGATAAAAACGCATGTTATACGATACTGTAATACATAGTAATTATATTCGGACATATTATAATGACCAGTGAAAGTCTATTATCGAAATCCGACCGTTCGTAACGTCTTCGCATACCATAAGGTCGTTAATAATAATATAATATAATAATCGATCTGTTGTTGTGTGCCAGTACGGCCAATTCCTCGGCCATTGACGAAATTCTATCCCGTTTTGACGCGCACGCCTTCTCATTATAATAATGCTATGTTAACTCTTCTCTCCTGCCTGTTCTTGGCCCCGTCAAAGCCGCCGGTTGTGAAACGGCCCGGTGACGTTTCAAAGACTAATCCGTCGACTAGTAAACACAAGCTAGCTAACCTAGCTGGTCTAGAAGATGGTCTAAGGTAAATAACTTACCAGAATGCATTTACGATTATTATTATTATTGATCGTATAGGACAATTACAAAATTATAATTGTCCAATGTTGGGAAAGTTCCTCGAAAAAAAAAAAAAGAAAACTCGTTTCAGTCGCTAATTCCATTGTTAAACGTGGAACTAGTTCCAAATTTTAGTTTTTTTAAATTGTTCTAATTATATATCAATTTCTATGTAGCTATTACATTTCGGTAAACTGGTATTACTGCCGTTATTGCTACTAACATTATGATATTATGTACCAAACGCCGAATGACATATGCTGTGTGTGTCTTAAGTCTGCTGCTTCTCTTTTGGAGAACGCACATGAGTTGTGCGAACAATATCAACAGAGAAATAATTCGATAGCAGTCAACGATAATTGCTGAAAAAGTTCATTTGAAAAGCAAAAACTTTAACCGTCAAATTTAGTACAATTAAAACTCAACGACCATCGTCAGTGTTGTCGTTTCTTCCTTCAGAAAACAAACAATTTTAATTTAGAGATTAAACAATAGTGTATACTTATTACACAGCAATGAGAATTCTTTTTTGTTTATTATTCACAGTCCAAATGTTCACAGTAACCGGAGAAACCCCCTCAATCTGTACTCAAGCGTTTATACATTTTCGATTACTCAATCTACAAGATTTTTATGGAAAAATACAAAAAACGGGAATTTGTTCTCGTTTGTCGGTCATTTAGTCCATTAAGCTATTCCAAGCTTCGTTCTCGCTTGCAAATAAAAACTCTCCTAAGAAGTCTATTACTTTTGTCGAAACCCTCGAGTCCGTAAATAAAGTAACCCATTAGAGTCTTGTAAATGCCATCGCTGAAGAACTAGACAAAGCGTTTGTGGCTATTCTTGAATTTTTTGCAATTGAGTTTCTTTTTTATTTTACCGCTGTTGATGTTTCCTTAGCAATTAAACGTGGTGCAAAAAAACCACATTATAAGTAAATAACAAAACGGTGTGCAATAACACGTGTGTCATAAGATAGAGAACTATCGGACATCCGCAAATTACTCAGGCGGCAATAATTACTTTGAAGAAACGGTGCGTTTCTAAACGAAAATTCCTTTACAATAACAAGATGTATAACCTTCTTGTGTACATATTTGATTTGTGTGACTTTGACAAACCCCCGAACGACCGCCCGTCCGGACAAACAGCGCCAAAAACGTTCCAATGGCCGTCGTCTGAAATTAATAACATTATTAACACATAATTATTTTTCTAAGGTTACCGTTTGGTGCTTGTAATGTACAGCGACAATTGCTAAATCAAACAAAACACATAATAATTATAACCTGTGACAACGAGGAAGAAACGCCAAGAATTGTATTTGTTTACCGTTGACTATTTAAACGTCGATTCGAATACAATATTATTAATTGTGTGGGTTTTTTTTCTTCTATTATTCAGGTAGCCATGGCCGGCGATTACATATTAGCCGTCACGTCCATGATGATCGCCAGACTCAGCCACAACGACGTGACCATCACCCTTAGCCAAGTAAGTTGTTGCATTTTGTCGAAATCAATAGAGCGTACTAAAAATATAATAATCGTCGTCGTCGACAGATCATCACGGATTTGGTGCAAGGCGAGTTTATGCAGCTCGGTTCCAAAGAAACCGAGAACGAAAGGTTTGCCCATTACCTAACGAAAACGTACCGTAAGACAGCCAGTCTCATAGCCAACTCTGTAAAAGCCGTAAGTAGAATTTTTTCCACTAAATATAATATATATATATATATATATGTGTGTACGATTTTACATTTAATTTGTTCTATATGCAGCAAAAATAAATAGAAAAAAAAAACTAGGTCTATTTTAAGTACATTTTAAACAGTTATTCAAAATATCAATGTTTTAGCTTCGATGCATAGCTGAGAAGGTGTTGTTTTTACAATGATGCATTTTCAATTTTTTTTTTTTTGTCACTTCTAATATCTTCTAAGTCCACTGGACCGGTTTCTTCGAGTAGCAACTCTTTATAGATCAGCAATGGTACCTGTAAGGTACTTAATTTTTTGTAATTTTGGAGGATTTATCAAAAAAATATTGTGTTAAATCACTGACTTCACCCTGTTAACTCTTCCTCGTCCAGTGTGTGGCTCACGTTACAGTTAACAAGAAGTGCTAGAAAAATGTTGAAGGCAAATTTTCGGTTTCAGCGCCTAAAATCTCCCCTCCCCCTCCACCATAAGACATGTATTTTGGTAACTCATAAATCATTTTTTTCCCTGTATATACTCGACCATATTTTTTTGTACGAATTTTTTTTATGATTATTTCGTCATCGAGTCCCAATCGAATCGTACAATTTTATTTTAAACGGCGTACATATATATATATATAAACGTTTTCACGCGAGAGAAAGTATATATTACTACATGTAATAATATTATCGACATATTGTTCGTGCCGTCTAAAAAACGACCATTAATTTAGGTGCATCGTTTTCGTGTGTGGCGGATTAAATGAAATTAATTAGTAAAAAAACATTTAATTAGTATCGCATGGAGGATCCACCTAGGCTTGACGACCGATTACGGATACCCGCCGCAGGTGCAGTGGCACTTGGCCTTAATTAATGTAATTTCTATATTAAACGCCGACTCGGCTCGGATTAAACGTAGATCATAGCGCGAGTCATTTGAGTCTGTTCGCTTTTTTTTTTTTTTTAATAACGTGGCTATTTCGTGTTGTTATTTGGTTTTGGCATCGTTACGTTAATTGTGTGCTGATTTTTGCTTCTCTTTTGTGAACGTGATTTCTATTTTTGTTTCACGTCTGGTTGCACCTCGAAGAGCCGCTTAAAATGGGACAAACAAACAAATTACACTATACCTACTTTTTTTCACTATCACAACACTGCGTGTGCAGCGTAGTAGTAAAATATGGAATTTAATTCGTCAAGTATCTGTTGCATGTGATCCTTATGTTTTTGCACAAACTTAACCTAAGTTTTTAATCGTCCCACCCGTGGAGGGAACTGTCTTTGCATTACTTCCTCCACACTTACTTGGATGGTTTGTCTTCCTTATTTTTATTATTTTCTTTTGCTTCTCCACCTACTCGTGAGTCTAATTCTAACCACGTTTTGTACCTACCCCCCCCCCCCCCCCCACTAACCGGCTCTAAGTCACCTTCCCAGTCGTTCGCGACCCGTTTAAGGGCCGTTTCCTGCTAGCATCTCGTGGAAGTGGACGGGTGTAGGACTTTGTCAACCCACCTAATCTAATCTTTAAACTAATCAACATAAATGTTGTTTGCAGGAAGCAATGTTAGCCGGTGCCGACGACAAATTAGTGGATGTGTCATTCGAGTACGGTCGCAACATAGGACTTGCGTTCCAGCTGGTCGACGATCTGTTGGACTTTGTTTCCAGCAAAGACGCAATGGGCAAACCGACGGCCGCCGATCTGAAGTTAGGCCTGGCCACCGCTCCTGTATTGTTCGCATGCGAAAAGGTAAACACCGTTTTGTTCCCCGTGCAAGTGCATTATTGATGATCGCAGGTTTCAGTCGTACTGAGGATTTCTTAAGATTTAATGAAACGATTATTCTTTTTTTTTGGGGGGGCTGGGAGTAACACAAAAAAATGTGCCCAAACGTTGTTGCGCCACGAAAATATTGATGAAATCTGATGATAACAGATATGACAGTGATAAAAATGATAGAAGTCGACTGATAACATGCTGTTTATCGATAAGGAGAAATCAGTTGATACTGCTGATATGATCAGGAAGAAGTGATAAGAATACATTCCATAAATCACATATTTACTTCTAGATAAAGCCCAACTGAAGGTATCAACATTTCGAAATGGCAAACACTCTTGTATCGTAAATAAATAAAAAAATATATAAATATTTTTTATTATATATTTGTTTTTTTATTCATACAAGTCGGGTTAAGCATGCCAAGTTAGATTTTTTTTCTCAAAATTTCTCACAAAAATAAAAATAATAATTAAAAAAGTTCAAAAAAATCACTCGAGTCATAAACTAGGTTTCGATTAACCCAACGATATTTTATAGAACGCCGAAACATACAAATCTTCTCGTCTCGCGAGACAATGTGTCCCTCCAAATGTATTTCGGCCACTTTTAATTTCATTTGATCGCTTTTCATGAAATAACATGCAACATGTTTCAGAATTTTGTTGCTTTTGGCCTTTGATTAGAACAACATCCTTAAAGTGAAGATCACAGCAAATATTATTAATTCTTACCGCGTAGGTAAAATCAGTTAGGAGGAGGTCGTCGAGTAGCAAGTCCAATCGGGCTTGTCTGAAGGGAGAACAGTCTGATGATTCCATAACTGGGGGTAGGAGATATGTTAGGTTAGTGTTAGGGTTGGCTAAATCAATAAATCGCACTTGTTGTTTATCAACACTTGTACCATGCATATGTCGCTTTTTTAGCCGTCCTAATAATTATTGTGTGTTTTTTGTGTGTTTTTCATGACACTTGACAGTATCCAGAGCTGAACGCCATGATCATGAGGCGGTTCCAAGAGCCGGGCGACGCCGAACGCGCTTTCGAGCTGGTGCACAAGTCACAGGGTCTGGAGCAGACGCGGTTCCTTGCCAAAAAACATTGCCTGGAAGCAACGCGGTTGGCCGGCAAGATAGCCGAGTCGCCGTATCAAAAGTCCCTGTTGGTCGTTCCGGACCTCATAGTGAACCGCATGAAGTAATGGACACCGACCAGGATTTTTGAAAAAGAAGAAAATAATGTACACACACACAAACAAAATGGCAATAATTGTTATTAACTGTTAAAAAAAAAAAAAAAAAAAAAACAATTTTCACCGGTGAACCAGTTATTTAAACGACTAGTCCCAAGTATATTTTTCATAAAAAAACACATTTTATTTGTTATCATCATCATCATAAACGCTTGATCATTTTTTTTTTTTTTTTTTTATATTATATTATATAATATATATATTGTTCGAAATATTTAAAACGCCAAACGATTTTAATGGGCGCACAATTTTTTTTGTTATTATATTATATTATTTTTTTAAATATGTTTAATATTATTAGTATTATATACATATATATTTATATATATATACATTATATTAATCACATCAAATATATTTATATAAATATTTTGTATTTAATACTGCAGTACTTAATATTATGTATAATATATTATATTATTATGTAGATATATATGGAATTATCGCTGTTACGATGTTTGACATGATCGACAGCGAGTGCGTATTTTCATATTAATCGCCTTAACCACATTATTAGATTTACTTATTGCATAATTTTTCTCTCTTCTTAATGTTTTTGTTACCCAAAACATGTTTCTTGTTATTCATTATTATTATTATTTTTTTTTTTTAACTTTAAAAGACAAAATAAAAATATACATATATTATAATATATTATTCTTATATAATTATAATATAAGTAATATTATTAAATGTAATTTTACTAATTTTAGTTGATTGTTTTATTTTTTTTTATCTATCTTGTACACTATACACTCGATCGACGAACAAAGCGCGTTAACGGTATCACGTTAACTACATTAAACCATAAGTTTTATGTCCGATAAAATATTGTTTGACGCTTTTTAAAAAAAAAAAGAAAATATATAGTCTTATCGAAATACGTACGAGATTGAGATTGTAGTGTACAAAAAAAAATACATTAAATTTTTTATTATAATATATCATAATATTATTATGTAAAGAAGAAAACAATATTGTATTACAAGAAAAATTTAAATCCCATTTCCAAACGTTGACTAACAAGATCTTTTTCTTTTCTATTTTGCCTTACGGGCAAAATGACATAATATATTATAATAATAAAAATAATAATTTTTGTAAATACCAAAGAAAACGCATTATTTTTTAATTATTATCATCGTCGTTACGAAAACATATTATAAAATAGGTTTTTTTTAATTTATTAATATTATAATATTATTATTTTCATTTTTTTTTTTTTTTATTTACCATTTTAAAATTTACCAATGTGTATAAAAAAAATATTGTTTATTATTATTATTACTTTTGTAAATGTCTTGTAAATCTGCAAATATAATTTGGGTATTGGGATAATAATAATAATATAGTATATATAAATTATATAATATACATAAAATATATATATATACAAATATACATAATATATTGAATAATAATAATATTTAATGAACATATTATGATACATTTATTATTATTATTATCTTGTTCTGAAATTCAATTGAAAATAGGGCCCACCTCGAGTTTTGATCAAACACATATAGACCGATATTTTATGAGCGAATAGGGCCCAAATCTGTTTTCTTAAAATTAAAAGAGAAGATCGGTTGTTCACTCATCGACAATATGTAGATTTAATATTAAGCAGTATCTACCTACGAGCAAGAAGTCTAGTGTCGAAACAATACAATATTCTGACGTTGTAGACTATGACAAATCATGGTGTAAAGTTAATTTTAAAGCCCAAGCCACTGTCGGAAAGATGTTACGGGAAAAAAGTGGACAAAAAGGATAAAGTTTCATTTCAAGTGTCGACTTCTTTTGAATTCATATTTGACCGAATTTTTATTCGGTCAAATATGTGAAGTCTTGTGTCGTCCCTTCATTGACAGTGAAATAAGTAATGAAACTTTTATCCTATCAAAAACAAAAGGTAGTTGTGCAAGCATCCCTACTATTGAAGCATTTCCTTGCAACTCCTCTAAACTTCCGATTAATGTATTAAAAATGAACGATCTACAGAAGTTAAAGCAATGCATACCAGAAGATAACATAAATTTCTATGAAAGCATTCTGCAGTGGCCGACAGATGTATCATCACAGCTAGAACGTCGAAGAAGAATTTTAAAGTACATGAAAACTTTATTATTTTTTTTTTTTTCATGTTGAGGAGATAGTTTTCTACTTATTATATTTTCTGTTTATGTATAAAATTCATAAAAATAAAAGGACATGTGTAAGAAATATTTTTTGTATAATTGTATGTCAATAACGTGGGTATTTTCGATTTTAAATCACTATAGTCCTCGAACAAATTTCGACTCATCTCGAAAACTTAATGAATCAATTTCCAATAAAATTTCACCTCAAGAATATAATATTACATGGGCGTAACATTAAATAATAGTGTGTAATTTTAGAAAAAAAATTGGTACAATATAAAACAAAATTAAAAAGAAAATCAGTTTTTTGAGTTTCCTGAAAAATTGTTATTTTCCGATATGAGCCCTTTTCGAAATTCCCAATTAATTTAAAGTCAGACACAGAAGTTTTGCGTGTCTTCGAGTAATCTAATTGAGTAGCATTATAATATTATTAATAATATTTAGCGCGACAAAGCAGGTAAGCAATGTAAAAACAAAACGATTTTTTAGTGTACCAAAAAACGAATTTAAGTTTAAAAAAAAATATATACATATATTGTCACCTATCCGGCTTGCGCTGGTACCATCGTTTCCAAGTTGCTGAACATAAGTTCATTGTCTGGTTTTTTAATTTTTTTATTGTCTAGTTGATTCTACTTTCCTCTCTTTAAATTCAGACACAGAAGTTATGTGTGTCTTTAGTAATCTAATTGACTAATATTATTAAAATGTAATAATATTTAGTGAGACAAAGCAGGTGAGCAATTTTTTAGTGTACTAATAAACGAATTTATATGTACAAAAAATATATATATTTGTTTATCATTAAAATAAAAACACTTTTTTTTTGTATGGGACACGGTGGGCCAGCATCTCGCGCTACTGGCTTGTACCATCGTTCCCGAAATTTCCCATCGTTCCTCGTTTTCTGACATCAAGTTTGACAGGTACCATCGTTCCCGAAATTTCCCATCGTTCCTCTGGTCGTCCGGAGTACTACTTGACATCTTCCTCAACAGGCCGGCCGCACAAGTTCGGGCTGCGATTGGACGGAGACAGTGGCTGCAGCATTTCGCGCTACTACAACACACGTCTTGGCCAACGGCTTCACCGACTTGCCGGCCACGGTTTATCGGCTGGAGTACTGTACAAGGTTGTCGTCCGAGTGGTCGCTTTCATCGCTTTCCGGCATGTTTGACTAGCACGACGTTGGCCGTCTTCGCTTTGTTGGCAGGGGTTGCTCATCATCAGAGTCTGAATGTGGTCTTTTCAGACCTGATGATGAGCACGGCTGCGGGTCGTCTGAGTCTGGCTCGTCATCGCTGTCCTCTGTCTCTCTGTCTTCGGTCGTGACGGGCGGGGTAATAGCGCTATTCGAGTATTCATGCCATTGCCTAATAACTTCCAATACTATTTCAGGTATATTGTTACTTAATATGTCGATCTCTTCGTCTGGGTCTATGTCAATCACTTCGTCCGTGTCTATGTCGCTAAAACGAATTATACATAAAAAAAACAATTGTACTATTAACACCAGCTGTTGTTAAACTCGACCTAGTCAGCTACTATTTTTTGTCAAGCGTATGTACTTGTTTACTGCTGTCTCGAGTGTCTGTCTTGACTCGTCATCGCTGTCCTCTGTCTCTCTGCCTTCGTTCGTGGCAGGCGGAGGAACAGCGCTACTAGAGTTTGTATGCCGTTGTCTAATCACTTCCATTAATATTTCAGGTATAATGTTATTTAATATGGCGTCTCTGTTTATGTCGATCTCTTCGTCTGGGTCTATGTCAATCACTTCGTCCGTGTTTATGTCGCTACAACGAATTATACGTAAAAAACAATTGTAATATTAACACCAGCTGTTGTTAAACTCGACCTAGTCAGCTACTATTTTGTCAAGCGTATGTACTTGTTTACTGCTGTCTCGACTGTCTGTCTCGACTCGTCATCGCTGTCCTCTGTCTCTCTGTCTTCGTCCGTGTCAAGCAGGGGAATAGGGCTATTAGTATGCCATTGTCTAATGTTTTCCAATACTATCTCAGGTATAATGTTATTTAATATGTCGTCTGTGTCTGAGTCAATCTCTTGGTCTGTGTCTATGTCAATATCTTCGTCCGTGTCTATGTCGCTAAAACGAATTATACATAAAAAACAATTGTATTATTAACACTAGCTGTTGTTAAACTCGACTAGTCAGCTACTATTTTGTCAAGCGTTAGTACTTGTATGTGAATCGTTCTGGAAATAGCTCTTCTTCGTCGTCTGTCAAAAAGTCGTCATTGATGTCTTTGGTGTGGTTAAATAAATATTTCGGAGGGTCCCTTTCTAACGGTGCCATTTTAGCTAAAAAGTGACAATATTTTCTAACTTAGTCCTATGATAATATAATTAAAATACTGTGTTTAAAAAATAAGCTCCGAACGCAAGTCGCGTGGCTTCGATTTGAGACAACTCTAAGAATACTATATAAACATATTTTATCTTTAAAAAAAAATGTACAATTCTTATACGTTAAAATTATTAGTTTTTTAGTTTATTAAATTGGTTTTGGTAAGTTACAATTATCAGCATTTCTTTTTCAAAATTCCTTCAGTAATACATATTAACGAAACCCTTAAGGTTCTATGACCACTGTTAGAGTTTTATTAAATAAGTACATCCTATACAACTAACCCTTCGTACGAACTCAACCAATCATATAATATATTATGTGTATCATAATTCATAACAATTACCTAGTAAACGTAACGAGATGTGAAAAAAAAGTATGTAGACACAATTGTATTAATTGAGAATATAGTAGTTTATAACATCGTCTTATGTATAGGAACTTACCTGTGATTGGGAAACGCCGTATGAAAAATGTCAAAAAAATAATAAATATGTATCAAAAAACAATGAAATAAACAAAATAACAATTTACACAAATAAAAAACGTGTGAAAAGTTAAACAAAACAAATAAATAGAATGTAGAAAAACTGAAAATAATTATGCAAAAAATGTGTAAATAACAAGAATAAGTAACTATAATTTTGATATGATTATCGAAATGAGCTTTTTGATGTTAACAGGGGTTGGTTAGAATAATTCAGAGTGTTCATCCGGGCTGTCAAGATCAAAATGCGAAGAATATCGTGTTGTTTACTAGGTCCAAGACAAAAATTGCCTTGACGACCAAACGGCAAAATTATTGTTAAAAATCAAACTGTTATTGTTTTTTAAATAAACGATAAATAACACGATTATTTTATATATTATATACATAAATATATACTGGGTGATTGTTTTATCATGGACCACTCGTTATCTCAAAGGGTTTAATAAGAAATTGTTGAAGTTTAAATGAGATTTAACATAATATAGGATTTCGACACTTGTGCACAAATCAATGCATAACTTTTCCCTACTGTTTTGCTTAAGCTAAAGTTTTGATGGTTTTGTAGCTTGGAGTCTGCAGAACACGTACACCATACCCAAAGTTCATACTTGTCAGAAAATGTAGTTTTTCCCGACAACATTGTATTAATTATAATGTACCTGGGGATGTCGCCTATGGGCCAGAAATCTAATATTCGAGTTTAGTGTATCATCATTTTAGGTAACATGGTACAATGGTTAATAGATAGATAAAACAGTTTGAGTTTAAATCACAATCCTTAAACCAAATAACGTCATGTGCCGTCCCCACCATATTCTCTGAGCATCGCCCGGCAATCGGGCTGTCCTCTAGATTTTTATGTCAGAATTATATTATTTTATACAAAACAATCGCGTCTCTTTATGTTTGAAAATTAGCCAAAAAAAGTACCAAAAAAAACGCCTATATTTCGTTAATGTTTCATTTTCTGGCATCAATTTTGACATGTATGAACTTTTGAGTACGGTGTATGTGTTCAATAGACCAACGGCTATAATACCATCAAAACTTCAGATCAAACTAAGGAGAAGGCAAAAAGTTATGCATTGATTTGTGCACAAGCGTAGAAAGAAAAGCATTTTGTGTGTAATTTTGAGTACTAGTCTTTTTTTTTACAAATAACACATTGAATCTTAGCGCACCTAATATCAGCAGATAGGGCATGGCTTAGCGGTTACAATGCGGGGTCGTGCGTCTCTCTAGCTGCACTACCCGCCGGGTTAGAGCCCTCAAAGGACAAATTTGGGAAATTTTCCCAGCAAAAGTCGATTGTTGATTTGCATAGCAACAGCCGGCTATCGATACTTAGCCGGTTGAAAGTTATAAGAGTTTAAAAGTTAAGATGGGAGGGGAAGTGCGGTCTGTAAATGCGAGCAAATAAAAATCATACTACACTCCACTCTTCCTCTTGCCCCTTAAACTTGAAACTTTAATAACTCCAACAATAGTCATCCGAAACCGGTTATCGATCAGTCAACATTTTTAGTAGAATATTATCAAATTAAAAATGTTATAGAATGTATGCGTTACCGTATAAAATTCAAAAGTTGCTGTTAAAAAAAAAACCCAGTTGAGACAGGGGCGAAAGCAAAAAAAGTAATGAACGAGTGAGATCACATTGTACAAACATAACTTGAAAGAAAAATGTAATTATTAATTAAGCCCAGTGAGATATTGAGTGGTTCACGATAAGTTGATCTCTCAACAAAATAATACCAAAAAGAGTTCTATATTAACGAGATACGTTCAAATGGCAACTATTTATAGTAAATTGTAATATTTTATTGAGCAATGATAAAAATGTCAACCGGTACTTGGCGTTTTAATGTAACAACCATTGGTTGTTAATAAACAACGGAAGTTTAAGTATATAAAAATACACACTGTTATTGTTTTTATATTTAAAAGTATCGAAACAAAATAAACATGAAAATTAACAAACGCTCTTTGTACGAGATTAAAGTAAATCGAAAATGTTGACTTGGCTTTGTTTTTTTTTATTTTTTCGCCGCTAATAGTTGAAGTTTAATATGTTACCAAAATATCCAGCAATATGTGTTTTAAGATATTGAGTAGCCCATCATATAAGAATAACCTTGAATATTTTATAATATATAAATATATGTTCTACCAAATATCTGAAATCTTTCAATTGTATAATATGTAAGTAATACATATTTTTTTTAACATTCAGCTAACATTTTTAAACGTACATATTATAAAACATTTATCTTCAAAAAAGTGTACAAGTCTTAAAAGTGAAAATTATTAGTCATTTAGTTTATTAAATTGGGTTTGGCAAGTTAAAATTATCAGCTTTTGTTTTACAAAATTCCTTAAGCAATAAATATTATTGAAACGCCGAATTCAAGAAAGCTACACAATACACAGCCGACGCATGTTGTTAAATTCATTTTTTTTTATTAACTAAAAATACATTATTTTCTAAAGCAGTTTTTTAGTAACTACTACCAACACAACACTTAAGTGTGTATCATAGAAATAATTATTAATTAGTAAACGTAACGAGATGTGAACAAAAAGTATGTAGACATAATAGTATAATTGAGAATAGTATTTTATCTTTAGTTTATAACATCATCTTATGTATAAGAACTTACCTGTAATCGGTCAACGTCTTATAAAAAAGGTCAAAAATAAAAAATAATAAATATATCAAAAAAACAATGAAATAAACAAAATAACAATTTACACAAATAAAAAACGTGTGAAAAGTTAAACAAAAAATAATAAATAGAATGTATAAAAACTGAAAATAATTATGCAAAAAAAGTGTAAATCACAAGAATAAGTAAGTATAAGTTTGATATGATAATCGAAATAAGCGTTTTGATGTTTAACAGAGGTTGGTTAGAATAATGTTGTGTTCATCCGGGCTGTCAAGATCAAAATGCGAAGAGTATCGTGTTGTTTACTAGGTCCAAGACAAAAATTGCCTTGACGACCAAACAGCAAAATTATTATTAAAAACTAAAATGTTATTTTGGCTAGTAAAGTGACAATATTTTACTTAGTCCTAAGATATAATTAAAACACTGTGTGACTTTGATTCGAGATAACTCTAAGAATATATAAACATAGGTATTCGAAAACATATTTTATCTTTAAAAAAAAAATGTACAAGTCTGAGAAGTGAAAAAACTACAATATCTTCTAAACAATTTTTTTAGTACACTTAAAAGTTCTATGAATATTTATAAACTGTCCTTTAACAATAAAGAAATACTAGGTAAAACACAACAATATAAATCTTTTATGGGTTTTTTTTTTTGCTTTAATTAAATAATTACATCCAAAAAAACTTACCCTAGTCGCACGAACACGAACAATCATACAAATGTGTATAACAATAATAATTAGTAAACGTGACGAGATGTGGAAAAAAAGTATATGGACACTAATATTAATTGAGAACGGGTATTACACCGTTAGTTTATAATAACATCTTATATATAAGAAGTTACCAAAGATCGGGAAATGTATCGTCAAAAAAAGAAAGAAAATTAATAAATTAACACAAAAACAATTACTTACCTGAATACTAATTCGGAACGCTATAGTTTTGTTGAAGACAATGTCCAATATTGTCAAGTTTCAATTAATAATTTATGGTTCCAAAAGTATACAAAAAATAATTATTATGGAAGAAAACACAATTTTATAAAAAGTAAATTATTTTAAATAATAGCAATTAGTTATTTATACTAATATAGTAAGTTCAATAGATATTTTAATGTTCACAAAATACACAAAATAATTATTATGGAAGAAAACACAATTTTATAAAAAGTGAATGACATTAAATAATAACAATTAGTTGCATATATTAAACGAGTCGCTATAACAATAGTTTGACCAAATTATACTTACCAACGAAGTAAGTTCATACCTGTCAAAATTACCAGGCAATTTTGCCTGTCAGAAATGTTCAATAAAATGTATGCGTTACCGTTTAATAATCAAAAGTCGCTGTTCAAAAAAACCAAGTTGGGAGAGGGGGGAAAGCAAAAAAAGTTGTGAAAAATTGAGATCGCATTGTGTAAAAACAACATGAAAAAAAAAATTAATTTTCTTATTAAACCCAATGAGATGCCCATCATAGTAGAATGACCTTGTGTACATAAATTCTACTAAATAACAGAAGTCTTTCAATTGCATTTATGTAAGCAATACATATTGTTTAGTTGAAAATGTAAAAAAATAAATTGTAGTCGAAAGCCAAACTAAAAGAATACGTTTTTTTTAAATTTATTATTTTTATATGTATTAAAAACTTTGTCATTGTAGGTTAAGTTCAGGTTGTTTTAGAAAATATAAAAAAATTACAAATATGTAAGACATAATGGTTTATTTAATTCCAACAGAAACGTATAGAACCAATTACGCACAACGGTTTTAGATATTTTATTGCACACAATTATAACGTGTGCTTACAACTTCTAGATTAGGTTATTACATTCTTTGATTGTATAAATCGAATAAATTAAAAAAATAACTATGTTATGTAGAAAAATAGCCAAATACACGAACGCACTAGAATTGCCTATACAAACGCCGTATTATATAAAACTTATAAATTCAACAATTCAATATATGTAACTAAAATGTTTTTATATCCTTGTGGAATTTTAATCTAATGATAAAACACAAATTTAACCTGTTTAAACTTCTTTTAAATTTATTTTACTACAATATTACTTTTTCGAATATAAGAAAAATGAAGTAAGTCCGGTTATTGAAACGAAAATTGATATTGATAGCTTTAAGATCTTGTTGCTAATAGGGAAAAAATGACGAGAACACAGATATTCGTCTTAGATTTAATATATGATAATTTACAGGTAGATCGGATTCTATACCCATGCGCGGTATAATGATTTGAATTTGATAAAAGCCTGTGGTTACATCCTTATAACAACTTAATAATTTGTAATTTTCTCTTAAATTAAAATATATATTGAAAGTTGATTCTAAGCTCAAAGCGTCAATAAAGACTAGTCAATGTCCAAAATGTTATTTATTTTAGTATGATATCGTTACACGAAACAATTCTACTTAGTCTATACATTACCACCACTTTACCAAAGAATTTTACAAAATTTCGAATACAGCGTGTAATAATGTTCTGAAAAATAATAAGAACAGTTCTGCATTCTGTTTTAGGGTATTTTTTAGTAAACGCAAAGAATAACCATGTACATTATTAAACACAGAAAATAACCACCTATTGACGAAATAACAAATAAATAAACTCGATCCGACCCTTTTTCTCGAAATTAAAGCCAGTAAAATTTGAAACTTTAAAACTAGTATTGTTTTTATTTTTCCACATTTTAACTGTGAAGAATTTTTTAAATATTTTTGCCTTATTGGTGAATCAAAAAAGGCTATTGAATGAATTTTAGCACATATATTTTTCTATACTGTTCAATATTCATAAAGCTTATTCAATTGTTCGACTTATTTTATGAAGGGAAACCGGACGAATAAAGGAAAATCCAATTACTATGTTAGTTTATTATACCGGGTGATTGGTTAACTATGGACCACTCAATATCTTAGAAGATATTAGACTTTTTTAATTATTTTTTTTTTGTACTATTATAGTTATTAGGTGGGACAAATTTAATGTATTTTTCAAAATTTTAACACCATCCCTTATGCGTTAAAACCATATCAACTTTAGATTTTTAAATGGTAACCCCCAATTTTTTTTTGATGATCGTGTTTATTTTTTTAAAATTTAATTTTAGGCGTAAAAACTAGCTAAATCAGACAAGTACTTTTAAAGTTATAGCTTAGTACTACAATATTATAATATTAGCTTATATGAGATGCTTTTATAAGTTTTACAGCTAAAGAAAAAAATCGTTTATCGCCGGATCTCACGTTTCACAAAATAAGATTGATTAACGATACGGTTGTAGATTAAAGTTAATAGTTGACGGTCGTCGGTCACAATGAAAACGAACTAATAATAAATCTATAACAATATTATATGGGTAATGTCTTCTTATCTGTTTTTTCTGTAGTGTTCCTAGCGGTGCGGTGTACCTGTACGTATTGAATATTAGGCATTAGCTGCTGTTAACAAACAATATTATGAGCCCTAGTAAATAGTTTTTTTTTTCAATTTCAACCATAGGTTACCGTGGTCTAATCACGGTCTTATATAGAATATATACCGTGGTTCTACCAAAACGATTCGTTACTAGTGTAGATTAATATCAACACAGAACAAATTATTATAAAAATACGACTACTTGAAAACTAATAAAAAGTTCATTATTCTAATTTTTCAATTATTATGGTTATTTAGCGTCTTGGTTTTTACTTTAAATATTTAGCGTCTTGGTCTTAATAAGTGTTACTTGTACTGGTGTCTTAACTAGTCAAATTATTAATTCTGTTAGTGAAAATATTTTTAAAAAAACTTAATAAATAACATTCAATTTTTTGTTTTTTTAGTATAATGTTGTATTACATACAGTTAATAGATAATATGTACAGAATATATACAGAAATAAACAAAAACTAAACTTAATATGTACAGAAACTATTTTAGCATTTGTCTGAACTGGTTATGATAGGTACTTAAGATGTCAAACAACATCTTTATAAGGCATCTAGTGTGTTTCTTAAAATGTTTAGATAACAAAGGATTCCATAAGAAATACGTTCATCCAATACTTGTGCACTAAAATAAATTTTCATTTTTATAATTTAAAGTTGTAACGCGTCAATTTTAACTATTTCTAGTTCAGTATTTTTAATTATTAAAAGCTGTATTTATTTATTAACTCTTTATTATATTACACTACCTATAAGCCTATACTGTATATATTTCATAGTATTGACTATTCTTACTTATTTTAATGTGTTCATAATATGAACAGTAAAAGTATGTTTTTTTATTTAATAAATGATTGTTTTTCTCGTTGTACGTGGTATAAACAAAAATTTAGAGTGACAATGAAAAAGTACAATTTTTTTTGTTTCTTGTACGGCTTTTTTAACAGTCATAAGCTTAAAATTCAATAATAATATTACTAACAAACATTTAAATACTATATTATGTTAATAGTAACATAAAAAAACAAGTAACAAGATAAATAATACGCTTATAAGATACGAATAAACATGTTTATTTGCTAAATCATAATAAAAAACTAAGACTAAATTAAACTAACATATCTATAATTAACTTGTAAATAATAGAGGTACAACATATTGCTGTATATAGTGATGTATTTACAGGAAGTTACCTTGGGCGGTAAAGTTTGTTTGATAATTTCCCACTAGAAGAAATCCATCTCCATTTACATATTTAAGTTAAAAAATATTTATAAGTATATTCATTCAATTTACTTTTTTACACTTAATCCAATAGTTAACATTTTTTTTTTTTCTATTTTGTGTTTTATAATTTTATTTACTTTATTACTTATAAAAACTTAATCGTAAACCACTAGAAAGTTGTCAATAAATTCTGTAATAGCTAATGCCAAAACTATGCCATCATGAAAATAATTTCAAGATTTGGATTAAGACAATAACATATTTTAGAAATATTAACATTCTCAGCAGCATTTTAGATTAAATTAATATTAAATAAAGAATTCATCATTAATAATTAATAAATAATGTATAATAATTATAGATATGTTAAGTATATGTGTGTTTAAAAACTTTATGTCACTTTTAAAATGATAAAGTACTTTTAAATTATTTTATTGAATTACATTTTTAGCTGAATAACTAAATATATATAGTTGTCTAATATTTGATTTGAACTTGTAAATCCATCTTATTCTTCTTACTGACTTAATGGAAAACCGTTATCTACAATAGTGTGCCACAGTAACTAAAAAATAATAATAATAAAAATAAATTGTTAGAGATGAATTCATAGAAATTAACTAAATTATTGCAAACTGATGATCTTATATATTTTACCTTAAAATAAAACACCTATAAATTTACTGAAAATTGAATACCACAACATTCGACAATGTATTGATGGAATTAGATTAGACTGATTGACTACAATAATATAATACACCAAATTTGACGTTGGTAGTAGTGTAGTTGTAGACAATAACAAATATCAATTTAAGTTGAGATAGTCCATATTAATATTGAACGTACTGAAACATATAATTTAAAAAATTAAATAAGTTCCTTAGATACTTAAATAATTATATGGTTAAGCAACAAATATCAGTATACACATATATTTTTTATAATTATACAAGTATGATAATTTTTAAGTTAAACGTTAATTTTTAAGTAACGCATTTTAATTAAACATATTAAGTATGATAAACATAAGTAATCCAAAAAAACTTATTATGTAAAAACATTTTATATGTTCATGAATAATAAAAAACGATTAATTATATTTTTCTAATAAAAAAATGTACTTATACAATACACCTATATTAATAAATACATTATCTTACCTATTATTGATTCAGTAAATGATGATTGAAGATTCAATTTTTTCATAAAAAATTTTATTTTTTTTCTTTGAATTCAGATACCAATATGTTAAAACACAAAACTACACATTTATAAGTTTCTCAGAACAAAGACATAATACTGTAAAAATAAAAGTTTTAATTAAAATATCATCAAGCATAATTCAAATTACTCTATTTATTTTAAATAACATAATATTATTATAAGTACCTTTAATTTTGATATTTGATGTGCATACATTTTATAAGTAAGGTTATAGGTTTTATAGACTTGTCACTTGAGCAAAACTCCATCTTGGTATTCACATTGATTATGGATATTTAATATCAATGTTATTATTTAAAACACAATAAATGTTGACAAGTTCATAGATCTAGTAAGTTATGATACTATATTATTATAATATACTATGAAATTAAGACGTACAAATCGCATGAATAAACAAAATGTGTCAAATTAACCAAAACATATAATTGCTAAATGCTGGAAAAATATACACAAGGTATTGATAACAAATTAAACATACCTACTATTTTATAAAATAAATGTAAAAGTGTGTAGTGGTGGTATGTTTGTCAGTCGATATAGCGGTTATCATTATTATTTACTATCGGTGAATTATTTACCTAAAGTAAATAGTGTTTGGTACGGTTATGATTTTTAAACGCTACTATAGCTATTGTCAAAGTTAATTGTCAATAAATAATAACAGAGAGCAGTCAAGTGTCACCTTAATATGTTAGCGTCTCCAAGATATTTAATTTATTTTTCACACTCCCTTTAATTTTAAAACTGTGTAGCTCGTTAACTACTCAATCGATTTACCTAGTTTTTACGCCTAAAATTAAATTTTAAAAAAATAAACACGATCATCAAAAAAAAATTGGGGGTTACCATTTAAAAATCCAAAGTTGATATGGTTTTAACACATAAGGGATGGTGTTAAAATTTTGAAAAATACATTAAATTTGTCCCACTTAATAACTATAATAGTACAAAAAAAAAAAAATTAAAAAAGTCTAATATCTTCTAAGATATTGAGTGGTCCATAGTTAACCAATCACCCGGTACTCAGTTTTGTATCAAAAAAAGTATAAAGCAATTAACAACGAGGAAAGGTAAAAAAACCTGTCTTGTTTTAATATGTTTTCTTAGTGGTGAATTTATAAAATATAACTATTAATAATATGTTGGTAAGTATGAATTTCACAGCCAAATTCAACACGATTTGGTATTTCTTTTAAATTAGGTCAATAGTAGTATACATTTTTAAAACATATTTTTTCTCTTAGCTAACACGCATAGGTTTTGTAGTTAGTATATGTGTTTTATCATGTTTTTTGTTTCGTTATTTGTTCTTGAACTGAGTAGATGATAATAATACTTTTAAAAAAAACACACATACTTAAAAATACCTTAACATACGTGGGTTATTGTTAATGTTGTCAACTTCTATATTATTATACCTAAACCACAAAAGCGTTTTATTATAATAGTATGTTTAGGCCATAAACAGTTAAAACATAAATAACATTCGTATGTAATATTACACAAAATAACATTATTAAACTGTTATTGTTTTTTTAGATTTTATATTAATTTTGGATATTATAATAGTTTTTTTTATATAAAACGGCATAATTTTTTTATCTTTTTAATTAAGTCACACATTTACCCCAAGTAAGGACCAGTGAATGGAAATCGAACAAATTTTAAGGCCATTTTGTATGTACAAAAAACAAATTTTTATCATTGTATGAGCTATATATTTTTTCAAGTGCACACGTATAAAACGTGTCATTAAATAAAACCAAAGTTTTATGGGTTTGAAATACATTTTATTCGTACAAAATATATAGAGCTTATCATGCTATATTTTTAAGAAATTTTTAACAACACACAATATTTGTCATATTCATTAAGAAAAAAAATAATTATGTAATTATGATAATAGTGTTAGTCTAAGAAAAAATTATAACATTAAGTTCATTTAAAATGTCTAAAAATATGATCGACTGTCATTTATAACAAGTTTTAACGGATATAATTATTAACAATAATTTTTTAAGTTAAAACTATAATCTGTTCAGAATAAGAGTTAAATAATGTAAAAAAAACTCTGTTAAATATCAAATCATTAGAGGACAAAAATGATGGCAATTTTTATGGGATAAGTTAAAGCGGAAACACTTGACTGACGTCTACAATAGTAATTATTATATATTATGTTAAAATATTTTCATATAATGCCAACGACGTTATAGATCATGTAACCGAGGCCTTACAATAAGAAATATCGTTATTCACATTAATAACATAATATTATAGATAAAACATATCAAAATCATCGTTATACTTACATTATTTGTTGTTAATCTCAAGATTAGAGAAGACCGTTTTCCAGGTCTTTTAAGCGTATGTAACTCTTAGAAGTTCCGAGCTGGGCAAACGACTTCATTAATTTGAAATCAACATTGGACGTGTAACCTGTAGCGAAAATGACAAACACTTCAGCGCTTTTTAGGCTTGCCCTTACTGAAGACTCGATGGTCTCTGCAGGTGTGGACAGAGCATAGTTATGTTGACCAATAATAAAATTAATATTGTGCAAAGCCAGTTTGTTGTTTTCTTCATTAACGTTCATCGGAATGTCGAATCGCATACCGTCTGACGACATAGCTTCCAACAGTTTCAGTAGACTTTTTACATACTGATCGATGGCACTGTGACCAGCAGATTTTTGCGAAAAAGCCGCGAACAAATCGATTACTGGACGGATATATTTGTCTTCGTGCATATTGAAATGTTTTGCAAACCTGTTGAAATGCTCGACCATTTTTTCGTTGCAGTATTTAGCATGAGCACGGCCAAAGTGTTGCAAAGCTGTGTTATCCATTCGGTTGATGTTCATCAAGTATCCCAAGGAGATTCGAATAGCGATCACCTTCATCAAGTGCAAGAATATTTCCTGATATGAATTTATCTCTCTGATGCGTACGTGCAATAAGTTGTTCAGGTTTCTCGCGACATTGTAACGTTGTCCGAGTTGATTCTTTATCGGTTTCAAGTCCAATTGAGTGCTAAAATAATCCAACTCTTCAACATGACATTCGTCATTTTCCGTCCAGCAGTTAAAGAGCATTCGGTCGAAAGAAATATCACGCCACAAATGTCTGCCGTAGTCGAATCTATAGTCTAATTCGTAGTTATCTTCATTCTGTTTGTCCAACCGGTCCTTGTTGGCCTCCACCAGTTTCGTCAAACTTTCTAGGTCTGAACATCCGCACATAATAGTTTTGACTGAGTTTCCAATGTCTGTCGCTTTCCGTATTTCCGTAGTCGCATCGAATATCGTTGTGCTCGATTCATAAGTTTAGCCCAATTGATAAAATCTTTTATATTTTTATCGGAACGAGAGAACTCAATCAGATTGCAAACGGTAAAAAGCCATATAAAATACACAATTTTAAACAGCGCCATAATACCTACTCGGTCTGACACAGCGCAGGTTTTGTTTTTGAGCTTGGAGTTTATAACACTTACGAGGTTCTTATTTGAAACTTGAATCAACATCAAATAGACAAAACCAGAGTACGCGCTTGGCAAAATAATATAACAACACATTTTTTTGTTGTAAAAAATATTAATAGCTATAACGTACTAAAACATGCGTACTTGATTTTTTTTTTTTGGACGAGTAGTTACTTAGGTACATACATTTGAATACTATGGGTCGGTGGGCATCGAGGAGTACGTTCAGTGCGCTGCTGATATGTTTTTATGTAGGTGCTTCTGGGAGAAACCATATTTACTGTTATACGAATTGGAGAAGGAATTTTTCTTAGACTGTCATCGTTAACATTTTGTAGACCTACATGTTGCCATAGGAAAGACGGATATATTTTAATTTTTATTTTTTTCAACTTTTATAATGCGTGTAGGATCTTTTTTGTACAAAAACATATGGTTCTACTTCGAACAAAACTTATCTTGTTATGTTATGTACCATGTATGTATATATATTAAAAACTTTGTCATTGTAGGTTAAGTTCAGTTTGTTTTAGAAAATATTGACATGACATAACATTGAGTTAACATTTAATTTTTAAATAATATAAAAAAAATATACAATATGTAAGACATAATGGTTAGGGGACATTCAACAAAATATACAAATCAAAGTGGTACCTCATGTACAATATAATATAAACTAATATGAAGTTTGAAAAAAAATGAAAATTCAAATAAAATCATTGTAGGTAACAACAGTAGGCGACATTGATTGTCACCTATCCGGCTTGCGCTGGTACCATCGTTTCCAAGTTGCTGAACATAAGTTCATTGTCTGGTTTTTTAATTTTTCATTTTCACTTCACATCTTCCTCAACAGGCCGGCCGCACAAGTTCGGGGTGCGATTGGACGGAGACAGTGGCTGCAGCATTTCGCGCTACTACAACACACGTCTTCGCCAACGGCTTCACCGACTTGCCGGCCACGGTTTATCGGCTGGAGTACTGTACAAGGTTGTCGTCCAAGTGGTCGCTTTCCTCGTTTTCTGACATCAAGTTTGACAGGTACGACGTTCCCGAGTTGTTCCATCGTTCCACTGGTCGTCTGGAGTACTACTTCACATCTTCCTCAACAGGCCGGCCGGACAAGTTCGGGCTGCGATTGGACGGAGACAGTGGCTGCAGCATTTCGCGCTACTACAACACACGTCTCTGCCAACGGCTTCATCACCGACTTGCCGGTCACAGTTTATCGGCTGGAGTACTGCCGTCTGCTACACCGCTACACATCTTCCTCGACAGACCGATCAGGATACGGGAAGATATAATGGTGGGCCAGCATCTCACGCTACTGGCTTGCACCGTCACCATCGTTCCCGAGTTTTTCCATCGTTCCACTGGTCGTCTGGAGTACTGCCGTCTGCTACACCGCTACACATCTTCCTCGACAGACTGCCCAGGATACGGTTAAATGGGACACGGTGGGCCAGCATCTCACGCTACTGGCTTGCACCGTCACCATCGTTCCCGAGTTTTTCCATCGTTCCACTGGTCGTCTGGAGTACTACTTCACATCTTCCTCAACAGGCCGGCCGCACAAGTTCGGGGTGCGATTGGACGGAGACAGTGGCTGCAGCATTTCGCGCTACTACAACACACGTCTTCGCCAACGGCTTCACCGACTTGCCGGCCACAGTTTATCGGCTGGAGTACTGTACAAGGTTGTCGTCCAAGGGGTCGCTTTCATCGCTTTCTGACATGTTTGACTAGCACGACGTTGGCCGTCTTCGCTTTGTTGGCAGGGGTTGCTCATCATCAGAGTCTGAATGTGGTCTTTTCAGACCTGATGATGAGCACGGCTGTAGGTCGTCCAAGTCTGACTCGTCATCGCTGGCCTCTGTCTCTCTGTCTTCGTCCGTATCAAGCAGGGGAATAGGGCTACTACAGTATGTATGCCATTGTCTAATGTCTTCCAATACTATTTCAGGTGTAATGTTATTTAATATGTCGTCTATGTCTGTGTCAATCTCTTGGTCTGTGTCTATGTCAATATCTTCGTCCGTGTCTATGTCGCTAAAACGAATTATACATAAAAAAATAATTGTATTATTAACACCAGCTGTTGTTAAACTCGACCTAGTCAGCTACTATTTTGTCAAGCGTATGTACTTGTTTACTGCTGTCTCGACTGTCTGTCTCGACTCGTCATCGCTGTCCTCTGTATCTCTGTCTTCGTCCGTATCAAGCAGGGGAATAGGGCTATTACAGTATGTATGCCATTGTCTAATGTCTTCCAATACTATTTCAGGTGTAATGTTATTTAATAGGTCGTCTATGTCTGTGTCAATCTCTTGGTCTGTGTCTATGTCAATATCTTCGTCCGTGTCTATGTCGCTAAAACGAATTATACATAAAAATACAATTGTTTTATTAACACTGCTGTTGTTAAACTCGACTAGTCAGCTACTATTTTGTCAAGCGTTAATACTTGTATGTGAATCGTTCTGGAAATAGCTCTTCTTCGTCGTCTGTCCAAAAGTCGTCATTGATGTATTTCGGAGCGTATCTTTCAAACGGTGCCATTTTAGCTAAAAAGTGACAATATTTTCTAACTTAGTCCTTTTTTTTTGTCATGTAGCTTAACGGGCCATGAAGGCCCAACGCTGCCATCATGAGATGGTTTCTTGACGAATTCGCTTCCGGGACGGGTCGTCAATCCGTCGCCGGAGAGGGAGATGGCGGTTCCTTTTTACCGGACGATTGCTCGCCCAGCAAACGGAGCGCCTGTGACCGAGTGTCGAACCGGCGACAGTGAGCGCTAACACACTGCCGCCTTACCCACTCGGCCACTCCTCCTCCTCTATCTTAGTCCTATGATAATATAATTAAAATATTGTGTTTAAAAAATAAGCTCCGAACACATGTCGCGTGACTTTGATTTGAGACAACTCTAAGAATAGTATATAAACATATTTTATCTTTAAAAAAAAATGTACAATTCTTAGAAGTTAAAATTATTAGTCATTTAGTTTATTAAATTGGTTTTGGTAAGTTACAATTATCAGCATTTCTTTTTCAAAATTCCTTCAGTAATAAATATTAATGAAACCCTTAAGGTTCTATGACCACTGTTAAGAGTTTTATTAAATAAGTACATCCTATAAAACTAACCCTTCGTACGAACACAACCAATCATATAATATATTATGTGTATCATAATTCATAACAATTACCTAGTAAACGTAACGAGATGTGAAAAAAAAGTATGTAGACACAATTGTATTAATTGAGTATAGTATTTTATCTGTAGTTTATAACATCGTCTTATATATAAGAACTTACCTGTGATTGGGAAACGCCGTATGAAAAATGTCAAAAAAAAAATGAAATAAACAAAATAATAATTTACACAAATAAAAAACGTGTGAAAAGTTGAACAAAAATAATAAATAATGTTGAAAAACTGAAAATAATTATACAACAAAAGTGTAAATCACAAGAATAAGTAAGTATAAGTTTGATATGGTTATCGAAATGAGCTTTTTGATGTTAACAGGGGTTGGTTAGAATAATTCAGAGTTAATCCGGGCTGTCAAGATCAAAATGCGAAGAATATCGTGTTGTTTACTAGGTCCAAGACAAAAATTGTCTTGACGACCAAACGGCGAAATTATTATTAAAAATCAAACTGTTATTGTTTTTTAAATAAACGATAAATAACACGATTATTTTATATAAATAAATATATACATGATGATTGTTTGATCACGGACCACTCGTTATCTCATAGGGTTTAATAAGAAATTGTTGAAGTTTAAATGAGATTTAACATAATATAGGATTTCGACACTTGTGCACAAATCAATGCATAACTTTTTTCCTACGGTTTTGCTTAAGATAAAGTTTTGATGGTTTTTTAGCTTGGAGTCTGCAAAACACGTTCACCATACCCAAAGTTCATATATGTCAGAAAATTTAGTTTTCCCCCATAACATTGTATTAATTATAATGTACCTGGGGATGTCGCCTATGGGCCAGAAACCTAATATTCGATTTCATTGTATCATCATTTTGGGTAATTTTAGTTTTCATCGACCGTATCCTTTGCCGCGCAATAATCGGGGTGAAGCAGAAGAGGAGGCGAAATCGTTTTTTTTTTTAGGGGCGACAAGAGCCATTACTGCCGTAGAAGGGGTGGCTGATGGCGAGACGTCGGCGACCGCTGTTTAATTAGTTGTCGAGCAGAACAGCCTACCGAAACAAGGTTCGTTCAGAAGGAATATAATAATAATAATAATAATATCACAACAACTACCCCCACCCCTCGGTCCGTGTATTATGTATATTTTACACACGGTGAAGTGGCAATATTCAAAAAGGGAGAGACGGTTTTTTTAGACCTTTGACTGTGGTCGGCATTTGCGACGGCGGCGAGTCACGTGTAAAAAAGCAATTTAGCAAAATATATATATACTTAAAAAAAAAACTAACAGCTTATGTCACTTGTATAAATTATATTTTTTTTTTTTTTGAATAGTTGGTTTTGTCGTTGTCGCAAAGGGTTGGCGTTTTGTTCAATGTTATGTTATACATACATTTATATATATTTGTACATAATGCTTTATGCGCACTCTACTCATTTGTACAAAAGTACATCACTAAGCTTCCATAGCTGTTCAACTTAGGCCTACATTTTCTTCACCAATTAGTTTGTTCAAAACCAAACGCAGCCGAACC
The DNA here is from genome assembly GCF_023614345.1 of Adelges cooleyi. Lineage (NCBI taxonomy): Eukaryota > Metazoa > Arthropoda > Insecta > Hemiptera > Adelgidae > Adelges > Adelges cooleyi. Next base: position 13,735,878 of record NW_026096053.1, on the reverse strand, counting down.
TAACCTAACCTAACCGCACCATGTCAAACGCAAGACTGTTGTGTAAGTTTGAAAAAACGTCTAAAATATTTCACTTCAAATAGAGTTTTTTTTTTTAAAATTTAAGTTACTTTGCCAAAATCAAAATTACTAGTCTCAGAATAAATGTGGAATTAGTAAACGCCAAATAAAATTGGAAAACTCGAATTTTGGTTTTTTTTTAGGTTGTTTATTAAAAAGGTTAAAATATTGTTGTGACGTTTTTTAATATTATTCTATACCTAGAGTCTAGACAAATAGTTGGTCACAATAAAATTTCACCTATTATTTGAAACAAGAATACAAATATATATATATGTACATTTTATAAGGGGTTTTTCACTGAATTCGAACTTGGGCTAATTGGAACATTTAGAACTGTTTAATTGTATTTTGTTACATTAGTAGGTAATAGCGTAGCTATTCGAACATAAAATTAAGTAGACAATTATAAGTAGTCCTGTAATACAGAGCTAGTTTGCTTTGTGTAGGCAATAGCCCGGTAAAAAAAGAAAATTAAATAAAGCGGAAGACGGCGAATAGAATGGAAAAAAACATGTATGTGTTCGGCCATGAGTAAATAGGTCTTTGCTTATTTTTTTTTTTCGCCACCCTCTTTCCATTCCTATCAAAGGCAATCGGGCGCACTGATCCGTTACGGATATCTTTGGAAAAAAATATATATTTATTTTCAAAAAGCGTTTGTATAGTATTATATGTACAAATACACTGTACAATATTATTTTGTGCTTTTCCCCCAAAACGCGCTATATCGAGTGCAGGAGGGGGCGAAAAAAATATTATATTAAGATCTAGAAAGAGACGGCCGGTCAGCGACGGTGAATTATATTAGGTCCAGCGGAGACGTCTTTATAGTGTTATTATATTCGGCCCTTTTTGTCGCATTACTAACGCGTTAACGATCGTGTCCGGCCAATATTTTATTTATTACCACTCGCTTCTGCCATTTGGAGAAATGGCAAAAAAAACGAGGGGATTTTCTTTACCGTATAAACCACCTGACCGTGGCAGACTTGTATTGTGACAAGTCTGTGTGTGTGTGTAATTTGTACGAATATTAACGTTATTGATTTTCAGTGTAGTGGCAAGGATAAGGCAACGAAGGGGGAGGGGTAGTTCCTGGATAGCTGATAACAGAATCGTCCGGCGAGAGACGGATGCGCTAAGAAAATCAACAGACAAGATGTACGTCTAAATAAAAAACACAGACACGTTGGCGATCCAATGGATTTGCTCCGGGGGAAAGATTGAATTTTTTATCATTATTAAAAAAGGTTCGTGGAACGGAATAACCTCTTGGCTGGGTACGAAAAAAATCACTACCCAACGGAGTGTCCCCCGAGGCGGTTAGGTGGCGGCGTTGGAGTCCTATACACGGATCGGCACTCGAATCGCAGCCGATCATCAGTCTTGTCTTTTTACAGGTGGAAAACGAGTACGGTGTATTATTAATCAGCAGTCGTTAACGTCGTGGTCCCCACAGAGTTGCTGCCGGGCGACGAGGATTTGCTTTTAGTTTCGCCACGGTCACCTTTTATCGCCGTCGGCCCCGTTGTTATTATACGGTCATTGTCTCGCGGTAATAAAGCGTTTATTATTGTTATTACTATTCTTCTTTATTTATTTTTTTTTAAGAGAGTAAAAAAAAAAAAAGAGAGCATTTCGCTACGATATCCCCTTTAATTTCCCAAACGTGTCGTTTTCGCCAGACTTTCCCGTCTCCGCGAAAATCATACTAGCAGGCATTTGTCAACCGGCCGTATTACCTTATTAGCTGTTCGTATAGGACTAAGTATTATAAAGGACTTGCCCGTCCATACGCCGACGGGTCGGGTTACTTTTGAACATTGATCTGTTTCGGATTAAGAGATCCGAACAGCTGATCAATCTCCGAAACCCCGTACTGATGTAACGAATCGCGGTCAATGTCTTTTCAGAGTTATATTTACATTACTACTTCAGCTACTACCGCCTGCCTTAAAAGTCTTTCTAGATACATATGAGTTGGTTTTAAACGAATAACAACAATATGTACAATGTAATAATAATGTATACTATTTTTTTACATCCACTGACTTGTGAATTTGTATAAAGAGTTTAGAAATTGAAAAACGAGTAGTACGTGGTAACCAATTATTTAACAGAAGAAAATCAAAAACTAAAACCGACTAATATTCCTAAATGTATTCACCTCTCAATTCTTTACTAATCTTTCATCAGCTGTATCCACGAAGACATGGACAAAATCATCCACATGATATATATTAGGTAGGTGGAACTCATCCCGGACAGAGTCAGACGCCAAGCACATAGGCAATATTATTATCCCGTTACACTCGGATACCCTCGCGGTCGTTTGTATCTAAAGTTGTGTTCGAAGAACTTGTGTGTGTGTGTGTGTGGAGAAAAACAGACGGAAAAACGAAGGGGAGACGGGAAATGTTTACGGCGCCTACTGTTTTATTATCGGTACCGATTGCAAAAAGGGTTCGGAAACCGGAAGAAGACCGGAAGGGAGGAGGCGGTGGTGGCCAAATCGAAAGTTGGTTTTAATTACAAAACACGCCGGCTCACGTGGGTCCGCCGAGACTTGTAAAGCCGTTTTAAAAACCGACAAAACGACACGGAGTATAAATTTGATTGTTAACGTACCGGATCGGAAAAGTCTGTCCTCGTTGGTCTCCGGTATAGCAGCCCTGAGCGGGGAGGTGCTGCACACGGCCGAGGCTAGGTATGCGTGAGGGTAAATAAAAGTCATACACGTACACAACACGAGTGCAGTAAAAACTACTATCCCGTTACTTTCCCCGAACGGCACGACTTGGCCAAACTTTGGAGCACCTATGTGTACCGCCACAACTATGTGTATAATATTGTTATACTTTGCATTGGGGGCGGAATTCGCGGTTTTATTGTCATTATCATTATTGTATTGTTAAATTCGCTTAACGGCCAACGCCACTGTTTACACGGAACACAACACCCACGACTACCCGTTAGGTTAGGTTACCCATGGTTAAAAAAATATCCTCTGATTCATAGAAAAATAGTTATCGTTAACAGGATTTTGGTTGTCCTGTTGTTCTCCAAAGGATACCTTTTCATCTCAGGAAGTTGATAACTTAAATCTTAAATAAATAATTAATTGAAAAAAATTGTCATAAAAAATTAAACTTTGTTCGTTTATTTTTAAAATTATAATTTTTTTATTCTCTCGTATAATAATAGTAAACAAATGTAAGAGCAAAAAAAAAAAGGTCATTATATAAATATATTTTACCTGTCTCTGAATGCGGATTGTGCAATATTATTAGTTCACTGTGTCAGCACAAAACTAAAGCTATAAAATATCCATTCACATGTTTATGATTTCAACAATAATATTGTTTTATTAGTAATTATGGTATTTAACTATTCATAAAACTATAACTCCTAAACTCATACATCAGGCGACACAAAAAAGCGTTTTACAAATTATGATTATTTATTACATATTGTATAAATATGATAGTCTTATTAAAAATGTAATGTTCAAAACGTTTTTACAAATGAATATTAGTCTTGACCAAAATGTTAATGGCACAACGTTGGTGTTTGGTTAATCTTAATGTGTATCAGACTAGAGCTTAATTTAAGTATTATTAAATGAACAATTCAACTGCCACGGTCGCACTTTTTAAACAACCAATAAAAAACGAGTAAAAGAAAATTTACTCAACAAAAAATTTAAATAAAAATATAACTTTTTTTTTAGTTTTGATAAATTATCATTTTTTTTTTTTTTTACATAATAATAAATCGATGCTTTAATACTAGCCAAACAATAGCATTGCGTTTATTTAAGTGTTTTTTCAATGATTTTTCTAGATTCCCCAATGAAGTGTTGTCGACCGAGTGATTTATTCTTATTTCGCAAAACTGTAAAACGAAAACAAGTCTTATTGAAAGAGATTTTTTTTTCTTTACAAACGATCAGGTACCGGTACTTTTCTTTGTTACCCTTTTTCCAGCTATCCGGGACGACGGCCATTCTGGTCCACAGACTTCTGACACTGGCCGTTTAAAACGGTCTAGCGCACCTATCAATTTCAATTACTTTGAAGGAAAATGGATAACCAGCACTGACCGTTTCTTGTATTGGGGTTTCCACTACCTGGTTTGATATACATTTTTTTTTCTATGGCTGGAAATTTCGCTGTCCACGTGTTGTGTTTGTCTGGAAAATATATTATATTTTTATTATTGAAACAAAAGCAATATGGTAAATTCAAAGTTTCCTTTATGGTTTTTTTTTTTTGCATTCCAGTTACCACCTTGATAGTGGAGTAGGACGCAATTCCAATAGGTTTCATTCAGATCATTTAAAGCTGGTTTGGGCGAACCGCGCGGTGAAAGATGGCGGTATTATCATTTTTCACACGTACCTACTACACGATATCGTCGAAAGTTTTGCCAAATGCGAGTTGTGCAGTTAGTCGGTTAGTTTACACCCAACGACGATTGTATCTCTCTGTGTACCTCTGTACCTTTAGTTGTTCTCAAAGTTGGTTTTTGTTTCGGTACGAAGTAACTACAGGCCGCTATCGTACAAAGCCCGCCGTGAAAGTTTCTGACGCTATAACGATTGTTCCATTATATAATGTACACATATAGGTACTAAATGGACGTGGACAATGTACACTTGACGTTTTATGGCTGTTGTTGGGTCCTTTATTTTTTGTACACCATCGAGAGTGAACGTTTCATAATAATTTAACGCGACCGTTTTAGCGAGGGCAAAGGATTGGGGTAGGATATTGCACTAGTTATAGCATTAATATATTTTAGAGCTGGGGTCATTTAAAAATGTCCATGGACATTACGTGTAACGATTTTGAATCGAAGACGGTCACGGTTTCGCGCCATTAGATAATGAATTATTGATAAGAAAATAAGAGACAGCAACTGATAAGAGAACAGTGATTAGAGACAGTTGATAACGGCTCCTGATAACAGACAGTTGATAAGAAAATGGTAAAAATAGTATATTATTAAAAAACAGCTGATTACGAATGCTGATAATAGATATAGGAGATAAGAAAACAGTTAAGACTGGGCTAGAGGCCATTCAAGCGGTAAACTGTTATTTTTTATGTTTTATTGTGTATTGTATATCTACATATTTTTTTAAAATTAAAAAATAACATCGTAATGAGGGTTATCCCAGTTATTACACTTAAGTGTTGATGTTTCTATACCACTGATTGTCGATATTATACACCTAATGGCTAAATAATTTATAACCTAAGTTCATTGTGCATGTTTTCGAAAGAGTTATATAAACTGCTCTGAAAGTCAATGTGCCAATACAGTTTATTACCCAAGTTTGAACTTTTTAGCTTTGATGCGATACCTGAAAAGGCATTGTTTTTTTGTAATGTTGTTTTGAGCTGTTATTTGGTAGGAAAAATAAAATAAAATATTTTTCTTGGTATGGCGTAACGACATTGAAATGAATTAATTAATTTTCATTTTTAGCGTGGCAAAAAAATCATAAAGGGGTGAAATGTAAAAAAAAAATATTGAATTAAGTAAAAAAAAAAGATACCAAAATTTGTTCTCTAAGAACTATATTTTAACGAGATACGTTCAAACGGCCACTATTTATAGTAAATTGTAATATTTTATTAAGGAAAGATAAAAATTTCAACCGGTCGTGGCGGTTTTTATGAAACAACCGTCGATTGTTAACAAACAGCAGAAGTTAAAGTGAATAAAAAAGCACACTTTTGGCGACTGTTATTATTTTTATATTTAAAAGTATCGAAACAAAATAAGCCTGAAAATGACCAAACGCTCTTTGAACGAGATCAAAGTAAATCGAAAATATTAACTTGGCTTTTAAGTTTTCTATTTTCTCGCCGCCAATCGAAGTTTAATATGTTATTAAATTATCCGGAAAAATGTGTTTTCCCCCTATTTTAGACCTATGGTAAATGTCAATATTAAATGCGATACAGTGTGTACACAATATAATATTATTATTAGACGGCTAAATGTCAAACACTTAAAGGTTATGCCATTGAGCTCCTGGCTAACCCGCATAGCATTTCCTGTGCATTCTTCCTGATCGAATTACTCGCATAGAATACTCGAATTAATTACAACTCGAAGTTGAAGCTAATTATTTGTGCTTGTTTCGTATTATATCTATTTTCTTTGTAATAATTATTAGCGTTTAATAAATTGTGTACAATTTCAATATTAATAGCACATCAGCTTCATTATCATTGTACTGACGCCAAACACTTTCATACAAAATGTATAAGTATTTGTTCAATTAAAAATATTGTTTTGGCGGTTTAATATTTTTAGTACCTACCTTTGTTTTATTCTAATGGTTTTTTTGCAGTAAATTATACACCGAAAGTAGATATTATATGAGTTTTTGGCAAACATATAGTAACAGTCGAAGGTTAACGTTGAATTGTCTTCACTTGTTAAGCCATACAAGCAGTGCGGTCTTGAGGCAAAGACGGACAGCGTCTTATCATAATACATCTGAGAAGGGATCATATTTTAATATTTCTGTACAGGGAAGGACACGTGGGAAATCAGTATGGCAAAGACGGTCAGGCCGGGGAAATTCATAGTGAAATGTCAAATGCCCTGCTCAAAACCGGCTGCAGCAAAAGCGGCTGTCAGAAACACTTTGTTTAAAAAAAATTATACCGTTTACAACGAGCCGAGGGGGAAAAAAGAATATTAAAAACATAGCAACCCTTTCCGTTTTAAACTCGCCATATAGAATATACATAACAAAATTAAATAGTCTAGAAATTGAACTTATTTTTGCACTTTCGCCTGTTTATAATTGTATTTTGAGATCTACGATTCATAGTTTAGTTTATAGTTTTGTGTGGGCTACCTTTGCCTATTTTACTGAATTAAATCAACACAAAAAACACATTTGACTAATGTTGTTCTTACAAGAAATAGCGACTTAACATTTAAAATGTAAGTAAAAAATAAAATACAAGCACACCTAATTTTCCACCTGGGCAATTTTTATTTTTAAATTTGACAATTTGATAATAACGATAGTAAACTTATTGTAAATAAATAGGCAATAATATTTTTAAATTAATTTAAGCCTAAGAACGATATCAAATATAATAATACGTTTATATCGTTCCAAAAGGCATAGCTTCAAAACCTTTTTTAATAGGTTTTTTTCACAAATTCTGTCAAGCTATCAAATTATGATATTATTCTTTATTGTTTTAATCAAAATTTGTTGTAGCTGTTTACAAATAATGTAAATTTAGGCTCGAATGAATTTATTAGTATAATTTAAAACAATGTTATCAAATAATTGTTTAGTACATTTTAAATTCGCGGGTTTAGTCGTTTTCATTTCGTTGTAAGTAATTAATGCATATTTTGACTTTGAAACTTACACTTTTTACTTGCTTTGTCTACATTAAGTAATAGTAATTAGTAATTGTATCTACAGATTAAACAAAAAAAAAATTCCATCTCCTAATCATTAAATTGGGAGTTAATTAATTAAAATTGTTGATGAACAGGATTTTTTACTAGATTTTTACTTTTATTTAAAATATTTAAAATATCTAATTCAATATAGAAGCACTTGCGGTTTTTGTACATTTGCTGTAACAATGTATTGTATTGTTTCTGTTTGTTTTTGTGCCGTCGGATTGCGCTTTCAGATAAGTCGGTTAACATTTAATGCAAGTTGGCCGTTTTGGTACAAAAAAGGGTAGGTGTTTTTTTAACATTTTTTTGTATTATTTTGTTTTGTATTATTCAAATTGATATCGTGCAAGAAACGTTTATCGCGTTCTTCTGCGGCGACAAGTGTATAAGAGTGAAAAAAAAAGACTCGGGTAAAACAAAACCGTCACCGACAACGTGAAAGGGGTAAAAAACCGTCGAGGAAATGGACCTTATTTTTATTTTATTTTTTGTATTTGTATTTTAAACATTTTTTTGTTATACCGCCGATACGGTGCCAAACCGCAAAAGTCTACCCGACACAAATGCCAAATAAGTCGCCGCCAAAGGGTTAGCACTGCCGTATCGGACCGGAGACACGTGGTCTGTTTTTTGTGTGTGTTAATTACAAAAAATCACCCTCCGGCGAAAAGCGTTTGTTTGCAACTTGTTTTCATTATTTATTTGACGGCCCTCGTTTTTTAATTTTCATGCTGACAATATGGCGTGTTACTTATTTTTATTTTTCCTATTCGACCGTTAAGATTAACATAATCATAATATGCTGTCAAACATAATTATCATTCTGGCCACTTCCCTCTATCCGCCGCCAAAAACATGCCAATCTCCACTTTTCAACATCCTTCTTCACTTGAACTTCGCCCATCTCGGTCGCGGTCACCCCAAAAGCCTAACTAAAGTTCCCTGTTGTCTCCACGCTTGGCCTGTCCGTTGGAGTATCGTTTTTTTTTTCAATTTCTCAAACTATATTATCCCATGTTTGATACAACTGTTAATGGATTTTAGCAGTATCTATTTTAAATCCTATTTCAAACCCACCTCCCATCAACTGTAATCGTTAATAAAGTATATGTATAGATTTTATAACTGCTCGCTTGTTGTCTTTGCAAATGCACGCAGGCGTAAAATTGTTCGATGATATTGTGGCCAAAAAATAGCAGAGTCCGCCTTCAGGGGCTGAACCTAAGTGTAACTGTGCACTCTGAACATAACGCCAACAAGTACTATTTATAACATTTACTTAAGATGAGCTTTCCCAGTAAGTCCGACAATGTTTCGGCGTCATCGGTCGACCATTAGAAACGGCATCGACGGGAAATAGCCAAAGTCATTTCGTTGAATACTTTTAGCCCCCCTCCCCCCCCCCCATTTCGAGTGGCGAACATCTTTATATTTTCTTCATTTATCATGCCTAATAATTGATATATATATATATATACATACATTTTTTCTTTTTCTCGGTTTTTATGTTAATTACCATTTCGCTGACTGAGCGTTTTATACACCGCGCTGCGCTTGAGGCTTTGCACGCTCGCGGTGATATAGTGGTTAAGCCGGTTGACGTTGATGGATAACCGTGTGCCGGTGGCAAAGGAATAGCAACACAAAAGACTCCTTTTGTCGTGCCCAGTTCTGTAATAGCCGGCCCTCTATTATGCGTACACCAAGGCCGGCCGTTGCCAGTAAAAAAAAAACCGTCGATCACGTTTGTCCCGTATAATAATAATAATATATTATAGTACAGTTGTAAATTCGTCTCGTATTGCTTGTGTATTGTGTACTTGTACGTATGACTTGGAAGCACAAAAAAAAAAGCACAAGCTAGCGTGCCCGTGAAGTCTAAACGGCCGCCGGGTCGACACATAAACATTAGAGGTGTTTTTTTATTTTTTAAAACGTATATTGTGTACTGACGTTTGTGTGTTTGTTTTTTTATTTATATTTTACAACGTTTACGTGCCGTCTCGGGGTACGTGTGGTAACGGTAGTGAGGTAATAGAAAAAAAGTAATTCAGCACAGTCCACACCATTAGTGGGACCAAGTATGGCAGGACCGTATGGGTTTAGTGTATTAACTAAATAGTGATAAAAAGTCAATTTCGAGTAAACCCTTTAGCGATAATCACGTTATAATATATTATTATGCTTCTAGGAAGTTGATCTTTGAGGCTTGGTCTACCGGCCGTTTAGATGGTATTATCACAAATGCTATGTACAAACATTTGCATGTGTACTTGTAGAACATGCAAAACGCAGGTTTCAAAGCTAGATGTTATCTTCAGAATGCCGTTACAGTGCAGTTCAGTTTCCGAAGGCGGATTTTGCTATATTGTGTCCGCAATATCACCGAACAATATTTAACACCTGCATACATTGTATGTATTTCTAAATAAGGTTACTCAGTTGCACCATATTTTTAGCATGAAATAAACACTGTAGGTTATAAAATGTGACAAAAAATATAAAATATAATATTGTTTTTGGCACAAAATAAGCGTATGACAACATTTTACATAATATTAAATATGAACAGTTACACACAATACAGTTAAAGGATGGCCTAATCCGGTGTGGGGAGAATGGGCTAAACTTCCTCTCCTCATTCGCGCTACTGGCTACTGTTGTATTTTTTTTATATATATATATATATCTTTAAAACGCAATCGTCCCTCCTCTCCCCCCCCCCCGGGTCTACTATAGCCGGTGTATTTTGTTCGGAATTATATCGACGTGGCGTGCTCGTGGACCGCGTCGGACGAGCGGAGAAAAATCGTTGTAAGTATAAGCACATCATTGTAAGCACGCGCGGGTGGAACGTCTTAATCGCGGTGAGCGAGTTTGAAAAATTACAGTTGTTTAAAACCGCATCGGTTAGGTTAGGTGAAAATGGCATTGGCGGTGGAAAGTGCGGGCAAAAGTAATTGGAAAACATTTGTAACGTCATGGACAATTGACCGAAACGATAGCCGAGATAACGAGGGCCGTTTTACCACCCCTAGGTAAACGTTGGCGGCCAAGTAAATTGAGTGTGAACACGAACACTTGGCCAGGGATCTAATTATATCCGAAACGCGAGCACAAACCTTGAAAACGAATCTCGAAAAACCGCCCTGACGTTTATAATTCGCCGTGAGCGGTGGGCGATCAACCCTCGCCCCTCCCGCCAAAATTGGGTTGTATTTCAAACGGAAAAGCAGACATTCGGCCACTATAACACAATACACTACCGACGACAAAAACACGTCTTACCGGCTCGTGTAATCGCATCGCTTTGGAGATTCGCATGTTTCTACAAATTCGGGTATCCAAGCGAAATAATATTATTGCATATAGTGTGTTCAGAGTGGACGGTAATGTCTTTAAAAACAGTTTTACCAAGCACAGGAATATAGGTACGTTAAGAATAAGACACTCATTTTGTCTTGTGTTGCAATTTTAGCAATTTGACACTTGCCTGTTGTTTATGTTATTTACTAGATAATAAACTAATTTTAGTTTGTTCCGGAATTCTATCCACTTTCAGAACTTTAATGGTAACGTATATTATTGTATTTAACTAAATTGTTGAAATAATAATAATAATAATAGTTAATAGCTCTTACAATGATTTCTAACGATGTTCAATGTACATATTATGTTGTTCCATCTACAGATACGCATCGAAACGGTTTATTTTAATGTAATTTATCACTTTCAGCTGTTATGATTATTGTCGTCGAAGACCTGTAAACCTCTCTGTCCACACTATGGCCTGTCCCATAGAGTAAAATTATAATATAGAGGTGTAATCAAATAATGCCTTGTAATCGGAAAAGAAGTAATCAAGAAGGCGAGCGACAGTGTAAACCATTAAAAATTAAAATAAATACTTTTATAACTTGATATACACTGCTATCAGTATTAGTAATACTGTATTACCCTTATCAATTATATAGATTAAAATAGATATAATAGATACTATGAAAATACTATAATATGATGACAGTATGGTGAGCAACTGATAAATCATAAATGTTTTGTACCGCATGGTATCATTAGTATAGTAAAAGAATTTGATCATAGGTATTAAAGAAAAAACTGTAATTTCGTTATTTTGGCCACACTGCAGCTCACTGCTTTCACTTGCTTCATAATATTTGACTGAGCTAGTTTTTTAAAAATATTTTATAGTTTATGGTACAGTTTGCACAGATTTATAATGCATATTAAGTGGCGATAGTGTTGTGTTAACTAGGTGTTAATTTCGGAATACACCCTCTCGGTAAGGTGTGAAAACGGCGCACCATCGAACCCGTTATAATTTTCCAAATATATTCCTGCGTGGAAGCTTCCAAGTTATTATCAAATCCGGCCAATGCGTGCTGCCGTGTACACGATACTGTTAATATGATAATGCACGCCCTCGGGTGCAAATAGGATTAGACGTGGTGTGTCTCTAAGACGGCGACACCAACAGGCGATATTTGCTGCACGGCCTGTGCCGGGGTTGGGGGGTGGTTGGGGAGGATAGGGTCGTACTTACACCCCCGAAGGTGTATATAGAAGCCTAGTTCGGTCCTGTTCGGTTTTGTTTATTGTGACAAATTATTATTGTCGGTACAGCGATTGTGTTGTGCGTGGAAACGGCCGATAGTGGGGCACACAAAATAATATTTGCGGACCCTCTTTGCGGTCAGACGGAGAGGGTGCGAGCTGCTGGCGAAAGGCGACGAGGTTCTAAGACGGGTCCGCGCGCAGAGATATGCTGGTCTTGTTGATATTTCATTAGACAGGAGGGTATATTGTATATTATGTTATGTACATATAGTGTTGGCGGTCGCGGCTAAGAAGAAGAGCCAAAGGAATTCACCCCAGGAAGACGCCCTCGTGTTCGGCCAACTAATCCTGAACTTCTCGCAAAGACTTTGAATACTAATAATAATAATCGGTCGGTCGGTCGGACGGTAATCCGGCACCGGATGCGCGCTTCCGGCACCGTCGCCGTTTAAGACTCGCCACTTTGCATTATTTAATTGGTTCCTAAGCAAATAGGGGTGGGGGCGGGGCAGGGAGGGTTGTTTGCGTTAATGGTTATCGGCGCAGATTTATTTATTTATAAATGCACACGTTGTGTTTGCAGACGTTTTAACGACCGCCGAGCAAGGAATATTGTAACCCTTAGGAACCGGATAAAGCAGGTAGTTGGGTGGGAGGGGGCGGGTGGTCGACAGTAGACTTTGCCGGCATCGCAACACAAGTTTTCGGACGAATTGAAGATTAACTTTATTGCCTTCCCAAGCAAACCGCGTGGCCAGTGCGGCGCAGTCGTGATTAATCATAGCGGTTTCGGTTATTGTAATAATAGTAGGTAACAATGTTGTTATTATTGTACGGCTTATGTTATACACCTGCAGTTGTCGGTGGACATTCGATGATCGATCGGATTACAAGATTTAGTAATAATAATAGTAATATATTCTAACGTTGTGCTGTGTTTGTTTTGTTCCCTCGGCACAGTGTGTTGATGAAAATCGTTATCTAGATACAATTTTAATGAATAACGGATCAGATTAAAGGAAAATTATTCGATGTTTTCCAATAATAATACTACTTAAATGCATGGAAAATTGTATTCGTTACCGTCGGTACAAACCCACAAATTATAAACTTTAAAAACAATATATTTGATTCAGTGTCTACTTTTGATCTAACCAGCTCTAAGTGTCTGAACGCCTGAATAATAATGAATATCATCTTAAATATTTTAATAGGTAGATAAACAAAAAAAAAAAGTCTTGAGATTTAAGTCAATTGAAGTTACAAAAAAAGGTAAATCTAGCGGTTTGAAAACTTAAACTTGATATACGAAATTATAAAATATGAAAAAAACCAATTCGACATTTTTTCGATTATCATTTAGTAGGGAAAAAATGATCTAGATATGATCTCTAATTAGATAATGTTCGTCCTATCCGGCCGGTGTGCTCACAATGGTAATTATTATTAAACTTTGATTGTGACGGTTGTAGCAGTTGTGCACGATATCAAATTTGGAGAAACACAATAATTAACTGAATGCAAAAAGGGATTATCCGACAATCGGGCATCTCGTCCCGAGAACGAGTCGTCGACCGTGACAGATCTCTCCCCTTCTCTCCCACTGTATATCAGGGGAACATTTAGTTTGTGTTATCGTCCAGACTTTGTCATCCAGACTTTGCACAGAAATCGCGAATACAGTAATAATAATAATTCTCCCCTTCCTCCCTTTGACGGTTAGGTTTAGTACCACTTGACGGCCCCCGACAAACAAAGTATAATATTAACAAACTTAATTTCTAGCAAGCACCGACTTGTGAAACTCTTGTTACACATTCGAACGTGACGGTTCGAGTGGCAATTATGCGGTTTTTAATTAAATCACTTCCGCAGAGGTTCTTCTCTGTATGTATATCGCACAATATGCAAATGATTTTTTGTCATAATACGTCCTCGTGTGTGTGTGTGTGTCGTGTAAGCCGACTAAGCGAATTCAAGACCAACAGCTCAGACTCGTCGAATATCCATATCTATGCACGGTCCGTATGTACTTGCTACTCTTAAGACGGATTTACAAAAATTTGCATTGAACGCGCATTCGGGGTTCAACAAAATTATAATATATTATTATATATTTTGTTCGCGTCCCATCTCTGTTTTGTTGTAATCCAAGACGGTAGTTTTTAGTAAGACGGGGAAGGTTTTTGGTAAAAAAAAATTACCCACATATTTTTGAGAAAATTGTATAATGTATGTTATCATATTTCATTATAGATCTACTTTATGTCTAATTTTAGACCGGAAATCCTATAAAAAAGATTCAACCCCTGCTAGGGCTTATGATATTTGTATTGTTTTTCAGCGTTTATCCGTAGTGCTGCATCTTGAAAATATTCCATAGATATTCGAGGGAGTAATACAAAGCTCTACAGAGCGCTATAAGTTGATAATTATATAAATTTGTTAGATGACTGCTCGATTTTGATGCAGGGCAAGAGGTGAACTTTTTAAATTTTAGGTCCAATAATCAGGTAGGAAATGGATTCAGCGGTTCAGAAGACAGGTCTAGACAAGAGATATATTTTCAGCAACGCGTCGAAGGTAAAACACGACCCGTGTCAAACGAAACGTTTAAATGGCGCAGTCGGTAGGATATTCATATATTATCAGATTAGATATTATGCATTAGACGTATACACGTTACATGATTTTATAGATTCCGGTCGGATGCTGTACGTGTATTGTTGTGTATCGTTCAAGTCGAAGGAAACTTCCCTGGCGACGTTAATAAATTGATAAGCTCGTCAGGTGGGCATTGTGCGCTGACAATTAAACGTCGCCGATTGAAGTCCTTTTGTCCCGTCGAACAGGTGACACGACCGAGTATGATGATGCACGGCGTGCGGTGGGTGGGTGGGTAGGTATACAACCTCCACCACCTACTCCCTCCTCTCGTGTAATTTAATTATCCACCCTTAACGGCTCTCCGGGCTCTTGACGTCTTCTTAATGTGCTTATCTCTAGAGTTCTAAACCCGCCGGCGCTATTGTTAGGCCTAAAACAATACACGTCCTCGCCGCGATAACACGGCTGCAAAAATACACGACAACGGCCGCGAGTCGCGTAGGATTTCGGAATAATATAATATTCGAAACTTCAGTTGCTGCTCATTATTATTATTATTATTGTTATCGTCGTCACCGTCGTTAGGTATTGTACTTGTTCCGTATTGTACAACGGCGGCGAGCCTTCCTTCGAGGCCGACCGAAGAAACGGTAAAACGGTATCTAACCGGCCGACGGCGTTAATGCGGTTTCGCTGAAAACAATTATTAAAACGCCTACAATGAAAGCGCGCGTTCAACGCGGAATACTTGAATATAATTTAACGGAAATGTATTACACTTACACGATGTAAATATTGTTTACCGCCAGAACCGTTCAAAACGTACACGTTTATAATATTCTTATGGCCAACGCCAGTTTTGTACATCCCATCAGTAGTATCTTAAAGCCGGGTCCACACTAGGAAACATTGTGCGCGCACTTGTTCGACGAAATGTTGCCCGGTGTTGGCGAACTTGTGCGCCAGCATGTACGCGAACAATGTTCGTTGTGATCTATCTGTGTTCGCTCAAATTTATTTTTTACCAACCCGCTTAAAAATACTTAGCCATAGGTGTAATGTAGCACAATTCAGTCAGTCGTTGGTGCAGTGTACTAGTGTGCCGAATGAGAAAATTATCTGTATTTTAATATTATAAGTTTTTTTCCTTTTACATATGAGTGACGAAGATGTTATTGTAGCTAGTGCGGCGTTTCTTTGTACTAAATTAGCCTTAAAAAAAACAAAAATCTAAAACTAAAAAGCGCCTGTTGTGGCAAAGAGCAATTTTTAATAGTAGACCGCGGTACAATGGGAGTGACTTACTATGTTTTTATACACAATTGTGTGACAATATAAAAATAAATGTCACTTTAAATATTGGGATTTTTAAACATTATCACGAGCATAACTGTGTAGTGTACCTACTCTATATTTTATTGGTTTTTTTCTGAAAACAAAAAATTGTTTTCGCGTTGGTTGGTATGTTTTTAGGTAATACGACCTCGACATAATATTTTAAAGGATTTTTCATAAAAATCTGTCGTCAACATTTGTTTTTACTAATGAAAACTAAAAAAAAAATGATTTAGGTTCCTATAAGTTGTGAATGAAACAGCTATCAGATATTACGGCTCACTACAACATTTTTAAACATAGTTAATTAGATTAAAATTTGTATGGAATATTTCTTCAATATTACTTATTAAGTACTATCGATAAACCTTGACAAACAATATAAATATCATAAGCCCTTTAACCTAAAAAGTGTAGACATTTTTGCTTCATTTCTCCACATTGAGCAAAGTTTTTATAGCTTAAGGTCTAAAAATTAGACTTAGGTAGATTTAAGCGGGAATCAACATGTACGATTTTATTATAAATAAGTAGTCAAACAGATTTGTGTTAATTGATATGTAAATTATAACATCACATCATAATATTATTTCTAACAATATCATGATAATTTATAGAGCATTGACGTTTGGTAACATTATATTTCATTACACTATACTACAGTGATGTAGCCAGTGAAGTATTTCCGAGGAGGCGCTGTAGTGATTACCTCCCTTGGCATATGGCAGTTTATATAGTACATAAGACTAACAATAATTACTAGTAATTATATCATATTTCCATGTCTCCAATTATCTCTACAATTAAAATGAGCATCAGAATAGACGCGATAATATAACATTGCAGTGTTGGGAATCAAAAGGATGTAAACTATGACTCGACTCCAATGTTCTGGCCAAACCTGCATTGTGTGAAGGTATTACAATTATAGGCTAACGATGGTTTATTGCTTTGGAGTGTTCGCATCGAGGGGGGGGTCGTTCCGACCGACTGCTTGTCGCCTTTTTTAGTTGCTTACACATTTCCCCCCTCCCGGCTCCGTTCCAGTACAAAAACGGCAATTTCCTCGCCTTTTTCATGCATTTCTGAACACCTAGTTCGCCGAGATCCACCGCCGTTTTGTTCGTACAGTCACGCGGTAGACACAACACACATGCACCGCATGTTATCATCATTGTAATATGTGTACAGTTCACGCAGGACCAACCGTATAATAACAATATAGAGGGGCACGTACCCCGGCCGTTCATCATTTCGGGTGGACTTCTCCCGCGAGTCACGTAACAGTGGGCGGCCTCGACGATAAAGCAAAAGTGCACACGAACTGATAAAAAAAAAAAAATAAATAAATAACATGTACGTACGGCCTCTTTATCATTTTTTTACGAGGACGCAAAAACTTCAACGGCAATCTTATCTGTACCTAACTGATATGTAAAGTACTCGTACGCGAATTTGTTGGAGTTTTGTTTGTAGGTAAACAAAAATAGCACCCTCGGAAGGGTAAAAGTGTCAAAAGTCATTAAGCAATTTTAGCCGAGACGTTTGAAAGGGTTCGAGAGGATTAATTGTGAGTATTTCGCGATTTCCTGACTATACCATTAACTCGATAAGAAAGTTATTGAATTACATTCAACTAATTGACAAGCGAAACGCCTAACACCGTTGACTCCCTTTAACTCTTCGGCAGTTTCTTCTTGGAGTTTTGCTACGGGAAAATCGTAACGGTCCTATTTTTAATATAATCTAAAATAATACAATTTATTAGGCTTTAACAACTGAGCCGGTAAGCTTAACACGGATTTCCAAAAATCTACATTTGATGTTCATGACAACTCAAAGTCGCTTCTTGACAGCAGACAATATAATTTGTACTCGAGTCTTTCTATGTTGCGCTGAATGGTGACTAGCTGTTTAACTTGAGATTAAAAAATGCAATAAACAAAACACGTTGTATTGATGCTATCGACGGAATATGTATATTTTAATTTAGACACACTACCTTATAATAGTATTGCCATTTTTTAAATGCTCACAATAAAATAATAATATTATTACAAACAACACAAGGGTAACAGCCTAGGACGTTTTGAAATTAACAAGATATCCTATATAATATATAAATATTTTATTATACAATTATTATTATTATTTATTTTTTACTTAAACACTAACAGCGCTACGACTAACGTACTTTGGTAAAGATAGTATTTAATATAGTAATAATAAAATTGTGACAACTTGGCGATGGCTTCTACATAATAATATAAACTAAATAGTAGTTGTATTACAATACAATAGTTTTGGAAGAGCTGCACTTTTTTTTGTGTGTCTATTCCATTCTTGATTTTTATCGTTCTATCGTTGGAAGTAAATAAATAATAAAAAAAAAAAAAACAAAACAAAGCGATAGCCATCGCTCGAGTAATTTACAATAATAATACTAATAACCTTAAAAACTTAATGACTAGTCGAGTGACGATTTGGGGGGGGGGGGGGGTCGCTCGCCCAAAACAAGTGGTTATAAGAGCCGCAAGAGTTAAAGACAATATTAATAGTATAATAATATAATTGTTATTATTATTTAAATCAACAACGAATAAGGTTTTAACCGACAAAAAGAACAAACAAAAAATAATAATAAATTTTAAAACAATAATAGTTGGAAAACAAAAAAAAAAATCTCAAACCGTAGAAATCATTTGACGTCGTACATTTGAATTTGAGACTGGTCGCCGTTGTTTGCCGCACCCGAAGTGCCGAATTGGTGACCGTTAGTGGTGATGGCCGCACCGTGGTGATGCCCGTGTAGGTGATGTCCGTGAAGGTGAGCGGGATCCGTGGGGGTTGTTCGGCGGTCACCCCCGTTGCCACCCCCGTTGTTGTTGACCACGGCCATTGGCATTGTGTCGGTCCTCCCTCCGGCGCCGACCTATGTTTTTTCAAGAAAAAAATTACATATTTTTTAATTCCAACAACATAAATTTAATTTGAACAAAAAAATCATCGTTGATTTTACATAAAAAAATTGTCTCGATTTAAGGGTAAGACGGTAGAATAAGGTTAAACATCCATGAAGGCGAAAACGCGTTAGACTGTATTTTAATTATTAATTTTTTTGTTAGGTTAAGTTGCGTTAGGCGAGGTTTGGTCAGGTCAGCTGCCATTGTTACCGATAGGCAGTATAGGATCAACAAATATGAATAAAATGATTTTCAGATACTTATCGACCGTCGATTCTCCATCACATAGTAACCGAGTAGTTTAATACGGTCAAAGTGTAATTTCCCACCTTTTTTTGAGATGTCCTTAACGAAAACCATGTTTGAGATTTTTGAGAAAACTACACATGTTACAGTCTCACTCTAGTCAGTGATATGTGCAGGCCTAAGCCCCAAACTACATCTAAAACGGCCTGTATGCCTAACGAATATTCCATAAAAATTTAGAAGTAATCAATAATTATAGATTGCTGTAATTTTAAGATGTTAACATTTTTAAATGTTTTTCTCCATTTTGGAGTGGAGGGGTGAATTTTTTATTTTATTGATTAGCCTAACTATACTTATGCCACAAATGTTGTCAATTTTATAAATTCATGCAATCTTAAGAACATATTTGTGTAAAAAAAAAGTGGTTAGGTAAATGATGCATTTAAAACGTGTCTTCGAATCCATATTAATTGATCTATAATAGTGTGAAATATCATTATTGTTAAAAAATAAATACAAAAATCAATTATGTAATATTTTTTTTTAATTTCGATAAAAATAAACATATTGATTTTTTTTTTCAACTATAACTTTTTAATTTTGTGGTACATTTAAGAAAAAAATGTAATTCTCTTAACTACTACACTGAAACTTACCGTCGGTGGTATGTGTGTGGCGTGTCGCTTGAGTTGTGCCAATGTGGCCGGGTTGTATGCCATGTTGGCGAACACCATTCTCTCTTCGAAATCGTATTCGCACAGTATTTTATTTTCGCACAAGTAAAACCGGTCGCCGACGCAAAATCTGTGAAAATAAATGAGAAAAAAAAAATATATATTATTTCGGTTTAAATATTCCACGTTTGTGTCATCCCATTTAGTCGTATGCAATAAGCGCTACTCGTGTCCGGCCGGAGACACTGGTTGTTTGTTATGCGAGCTCGGTAAGTGTTTGACATTAAGATTGTCGTTATTGGTGTTTAATCGAAAACGGGTAAGAGAAAAAAAAAACAAATAATAGCACTTTGGAAAAAAAAAAAATATATAATATTTAGTTTTGATATAATTAATGTGTTTTGGTATTTACACAGTTGTTGAGAAAGGGGAAATTAAACGAGTGTTTTTGTTTTTTAAGTAAATAAATCTCTTTTTGCGGACGAGCAGAGGGGTGAGGGGGTGGGGGGGGGGTTTGTTTGCGAAATCTTCAAATCGACTTTATGAAGAGACGACGGTTTGTTTATGAGCCGGACCGATCGGATTTATGAGCCATTTAAAGGTCGAGGGGCCAGTCAATCGTGTCACACGCCGACCGTGCAGGGAATTCCCGGATTATGTCTTTATAGTGTCGATAAATTAAGAAAGTTTGCTCGCAGCTCTGCCACGCTTAGTTTGCGCCACTTAATGGCGTTGTTTTCGGCGATGGGGCAATATAATGTCGCGGCGATTAATAACCGATTTTTAAAAGTTTTTAAACGGTTTTTGTCGACGTCGGCCCCAAACGCAGTTACACTCACTGTGTACACGAGAGCAGATAATATATTATTATTATTATTGTTATATTATAAGGGTGATGGGGGCTCGCAGTAAATCAAAAAACGGCTATTAGCTTCGACGCCAGTCGCAACCCTTCTCCTTGGAGATTGCGAAGAAAAAAAAAAAAAAACACCCTAAGAAAATATGTACACTTATTTGAATAAAAAAAAAAAAACTCTGATTACTCCGAAATTTATGCGAGTTATTCTTTAGGTAATCATTTTTCCCTCTCGGTAGATTGCCCTAAAATGTTGACCGACAGTCGACGTTTTCAGTGGATTACTTTCAACGTGAAATGTTATTAAAATACAAAACAGTATGTTACTGCATATTAATGAAATAGCTTCTTTTTTTTTTATCTAGAAAATCTCAGCAAATAATTAGCAGCGATGAAGGTATTTATTTTTACAATGATGTATTTTTATTTTTTTAATCGTTTAGGTATTTATTTAGTATTTTTTTTTTCGCTTCGATTCTTTCACGTAGCAAGTTTAAAGATCAAGAATCTTGAGTATGCGTGAGTGAACCACATCAATCAACAGGTCTCGGGAAAATATTTTTATTATATTGTTTTGCCCCCATTGGTAACACCGGCAAGGTTAAGTTTTGGAAAGGACAGGCGATCAACCCTAGTCGTGTCTGCTCTAAAATCACAAATTTAAACGCATTATATACCTTTTATTCCGCTGTTAATACATTTTGTACCGCCTACAGTTTTCAATTTGCACATATTTGAAAGTGTATTTTTATCAGTTTGATAATTCTAAAGACACTTTTTCAAGACAAAAAGAGGCTTTTTTTTTTCGTAAATTATTCACACCGATACGGATTCCGGAGTGCGAAATTATGCATAGTACTTATCCATACGCACACATGATATGTGTGTACATTATCCGAGTCGCGTGTGCTTGCCGTCAGAGTTGGACTTTTCACACGAGAATCCTTTCACGGCGGCAATTACATTTTTAACCAAGCGCCGTCTTCCACTCAGATGATATACACGGTCTTATATAATATAATATTCTCACAACCCGTCGAATAATTAATCAGCACCGTAAGTAAGCGCCTTCCGCTGTACTACTGCTCTCGCCCCTCGTCTCGGGGCCAAAATCAAGTTTCCTTCTCGCTTAAAGTTGCTAACGACTAACTTTTAACGCACACACAAACTCGGTCGTCGCACATTAGCTCCCTATTTTACTTTCGGCTGGGCGGCGACACTTTTGTGCACTTTACCGGGTGAATAATAATCGTTAGGTGACGACGACAGCTGATGACGTTTCGACTAAACGGGCAATATAATATTATTCCAATGATATTACATCTAAGGCATATCTGTGGTCGGTTCCACACCTGGTAACGTTTTCCGTTAACACTGCCAGGCGACGGTGGGCATGATAAGATCTGTTGAATTGAATCGATATGGACGTGTATAATATCTCTGATGAGGTATTTTGTATGTGACGTTGCAACGTCAGTGGGTTTTAATGGAAACGACGTGGAACATTATATATCAATCCGGGACGACTTGAAAATTAAAATCTGTTACAACAACTTTGGCCGCGGGTGAAATTGAGTAGAACAAATCGCGTTATGATTCGGTATCGCCCTCGCCCCCCCCCCCCCTTGGGGTATCCACCGCGGTCCAAGTGCTGCACAGATGTGTGCATATTACTTAAATCACAAAATTGGGCTTCTGCTGCCCCTTTTGAGGGCTTTAATGCACCGTGTGTGTGTGTGATGCGAACAGAACAACCGTGTCGCGACGTCGTTCAATAATTAAGTCCACCCAAGGGATTCGGAAGGCGTACACGGAAAGTGGCAGAGAGGTTAAAAAAAAAATACACCGTTGGTCGCCGCCAATGATTAATATGCCCTAATGTCGATCGGATAATGTCGTCCCGGGGAAAAATACCAAAAAAAAAAACAATATATTAAAGTACCTACTCGGTCTTAGTTTTACAGTTGCGTTTAATTTTACAATGTTGTGCTTCTATTTTGCTGTCTGGACCCGCAGTATCTCTTTTAAACCGCTCAACCGATTTCTTTATGTAGCAAGTTTATATATTAGAAATTGTATTTGAAAGATACTTTATTAAGCCAAAGATTTAAACACTTTAATCCAAGTTTGTATGGAATATTCTCTGAATAAAGTACTCTCGATAAACGTTGAGAAATTAAAAAAATATCCCTTTCTCCGAGAAGGGGTAGAAAATGTTTTATTTTATTAGATGTAATTTTAGGGGCTTCAAGACTGAAGGTAGATCTAGACTGGGGCTAAAAAATTTACAATTTTCTCAAAAATCTCAAGTCAGGTAATTGTTTCACTAAAACCCACTTTTTTTTGTCATATACATAAGTATGTGTGTACCTACTTAAAATGTTATGTGTTATGTTGAAATATTATGTTAAGTTACTTTGCTTAAAACGTTTTAATTAGCATATATTATATTATGTACATTTTTTTTTTACATATAATTATCAATTTCACCTAACTTAACTAATAGGGAAATCACTAACGACCCGCGGGTCTAATAAAAGGGTTTAATGGTTTAAGTTTTTTTGAAACCGACGTTTACGGTTCTCGCGGGCGAATCCGAAAGAGATGTTTTTGGACGTGTTTAAGCCAATATATTATAATATTGTCTCTTTATATATATATATATATATATATAATAAAGTAATATATTGTTATGTAGTTTCGGTATATTGCGGTCGATCGGTTGCCAGCCCCAAGATAGTGATAAAAGCAAACGACGCAGAGAGGGTGCACAAAAAAAAAAAAAAAGTCAAGTAATGTTATCAGTTTAAGGCGGATGTGCGTTCTTTTTCTTGTTGAAAAAGTGTTGGTTTTTTTTTTTTTTTTTATGAGTCTCTCGCGTTTTCCATCTCCTCCGTCATGCACGAGAATTATTGCCTTTATCTAAACAAGCCGATGTCATTAGCAGTGTGTTGTGCCATTTCCGAATTTCATCTCTTTTCGGCGCTGTCGCTGTCGATGGGAGTTTTTTTTTTATTTTATTTTTTAGTTTTGTCCGCGTTCATACCCCCCCCCCCCCCTCCCCACGAATGGAAAACGATTCGCAAACTCCGCCTTTTCGCTGTACGGTAAAAAATAAAAATAAGCAATTGTAAAAAAAAAATATATATAAAAGAGTACACACAAAACAAAGACAACACAAACATTTCGTATAATAGTAAAAACGTGACTCCGCCGCAACCGAAAAAAAACACATCACCTCACCCCTATTCGATCGTCATCCCCTTCGGCCATCCCCGATTTATTAACTAACATCATGGTTCGAAAAACCGTTTAAACCGCCATAGTGTCTCTTGATATATGACGTCCCAAATGGCCTACTGTGGTTAAACTCATTTGCTCTTGGCTGTGAAAAATACCGATGCAATAACGTCAGGGTGATCCATTTGATATTATGCTATAAGACACTCGTTTTTCGAGATATTACATTTGCCCTTATAATTGTCACGTTTCTTCGGTTTCCCAATGTGAAATTCTCATTTAAATTCGCACGGTCAGATAGCAAAATTAATTATACAAACGCTAACATTTTTAAAAAAAATTTTGTCCGTATTTTTATGGAATTAACACATGTATTCCCCTTTTAAAAAATACAAATGATATTAATTGATTATAAAAAAAATCTATTAAGACGATGATATCCATCATTATGTGTATCAGTATATGTATATATGTACAAATGGATTGATATGTATTTATGTATATTGATTGATGTATATTTAAATAAATACATACAACATGTTGATTACAATATATGTGCACATCAATTTGACTATAAACACTAAAGCCTTTCTACAAAGGACACTTTTGACGGTCCTTTCAGCAAAACAATCTTTGTTTGGGTAAAAAAAAACCGTATTATTAAAATAACAACTCACCTACAAAATAGAATGTAATATGTTATACATATTGCTTTGACCTGATGTCACAAAGGGGTTTTTTTTCAACCGCGCAAAGGTTGTTAACTGCGACATTTAATATTATATTATTATTTTATGAGTGTTTGTGACTTTTTAGTAATTAACATTTTACCGGAGTCTGTTTAATAAAAAAATATAAGTAACATGTTGAATATATTATATTCAACCTGACCGATTTGTATTAAAGTACAATTTAGTTACTATTTTTGATCATAATACATTTTCATAGGCTATCATTTTCATTTTCATACCTTAGAATATATTTTATTATGATTTAATGGAAAATTTTTCAAGTGATATTAATGGCTTGAAGTCTTAAAAATAGATCATGTACAATAATAAAACTTATAATGTTTAGAAAATATTCTCAAACATTTTTTATGATAAAACATTTTTTGATTTTTTTGGCAAAATTTGTATGAAAAAATATAGATATTCAATATATTTTCAATAATTGATTAATGTTTAATATTTGTGAATAATATTTGGCAGACGTTTAAATTATGGCTAAAATAGTTACCTATGTAAAATATTCCAAAATGCATTTAAAATATTGTCTTGTATGTATTATGGTCGTTTTTCTCATTTAAACTGTACTTAAAGCTAAACTTTTGATAGAATGGACTTAATCGTTAGGAAGTATTGTATAAAGTTGTCAAAATATTTAAAAAAATCATTTTTACACGTTGATAAACATTTTTAACAAACTGTTCGTTTACAAAAAACTAGTATCGAAATATTTCTATACTGTTTTTTTAAAAAAAAAATGTTTAACCTACATTGTAAAACATTATTCTAAATCATAAAATTTAAGTACTATCAACATGTTGTCAATTTTGAACATATTACAAAAATGTTTCGGCGCTAAATTGTGCAAATGATACAAAAAAAAAGGTCATTTACACAAAACATTGTCGAAATATGATTGGAAATATTTCCATAACGTTTTTGAACCATTAAAAATCATTGTGTGGAATTTTTGTCAATAGGTTTCTTTAAAACGTTAAACTACATGTTGGCAACACTCAAATGTATTTGCTGTGCGTGTGGGCTTTAAGTGACAATACAAAATTACAGAACGACGAGCCCGAATACCTGGGGCCGGTTTATTTGATAACAATCATAATAATTTCAACAGTGAACGACGGCGACACTCTAAATCCGCCGGTCCCAAGTCGTTTGTTTTGCTCAGTATTATCAGCGGGCCTTAAGCTCGGGGTTTACTACTATATACTATCTTATCTCCGGGCGCTCGTCGGTGATCACTTGCATAAACTTAATATTATGAGTACACGGCCGTTGGATTCGGCAGGCAATTTAAACAGCGCGTTGTTGTTGTAGTTTGTTTTCTCCTCCTCCGAAATTACAAAAACATTTGCCAGCGATTGTCATCGGGGCCTGACTACCGTGGCGGACAGAGGGGAGGTGGGGGGGGGTGAAACTACCAAATTTTCGAGCGGGGTATATTATATGTATATTTATACAACATGCAATGTCTCGTTTATCGAGTGTTGTGCCGTGTAATCGCTCACCTGCTGCTGCTGCTGCTGTAGTTTTTTTTTTTTCGGGAAGAGGGGCGGATTTCCCGAGGCCACGGGGAACAACAACAGGGAGAAGGAACGGGCGATAAGCCAAGCAGACATCGAATTAAGAGAGGAAGACGACACGTGATAAAGTGCACAGATTTGGAAGAGAGACGCGAAGAATTAGAGAACGTTTTATATTATGCCGGCGGAGCTCGTGCGATTTAAGTCTTTAATCCTTCGTTTATATGTGTGTGTGTGTGTGTGTGTGTGTGTGTATTTATAGGAAGTACTCGTTTCTGGCTAAGACCCTTCCGGATTATGACAGCAGTTTTGTCGACGAATTTGCCACCCGCCCCTCCCCCCCCCGGGTCTTTTTCGGTCCTAATAACCCTCCTGCTCGACCCACACTATATATCGTTTGTTTTAAGTTTATTTCCGAGACAGGACTTAGCTTGTACAGTAGTGTATCTTACTTGCCGTGCATCGATGCGCATATATTGTTCGTATACACCTAGCTGTTGTCTTACACGGGGCAGGGTCTTACGAGGAATATATGGTATGTTTTATAGAGTGCTTTGCATATTTTTACAACGGACCAAAATGCTGGAGCTGGAGCTGAGAGCAGAGTGTTTCCCAGTGTTTTTATTGTATTAATTATTATTTATAATATGTATAGCTGCTATGTTTTAATGGAAAATAGAAGCCAACGCACAGTGGGGGGGGGGAAGTCCACAAGAGTACAGGAAATATTATTACTCAAAGCGATACTCGATGCAAATCCGTAGAAGGTAGCAATAGTGTAACAGTCATTGTAAAGGCAATTATGTGTTTTTAGTATAACCTAACCTTGGGGTGGATATGACGAAGGTTGTCTTTCTATCGATGACATAGAGAAAATATTCTTTAATCTTTTTGATTTTGTAGATCTAGTATTATAGTATAACACGACATTCGACATAAATTATTATAAAAGAGAAAATGTTTTTAAAATTGTATTGTCCTGTTACGTTGGGTTGGGTTAGATGAGGTTAGGTTAGGTTAGTGGTCATGGTTACCAATAAACAATATCGTATCAACAATATAGTAAAATGTATATATATATATAGATATCTGTTGATTTACTCTCATATAGCAACCGAGTAGTTGAATAAGGTCAAAGTTTAATATTTTCCCCTTTTTTTTAGAATTTCCTTAACAAAAACAAAGTCTTACTACAGATTTTTGTGAAAGTTATATATTATGTTTGCAGCCCCACTCTAGTCTTACAGTCTAATTTTCAGACCTTAAGTAATCCGAATATTTAAAAATTTTTTATAGAATATAGATGTAATTTAAAGTTGTTAAAATTGTTTACATTTTTATGGATTTTGGAAGGGAAGGGGTGATTTAAAAAAAATTATAATTCAACATAAGATAATGTTGATGTTTCATATTATGCGCATATCTTTTTCCCCTTTTAATATAGTCGTTTAGGTTTTCATGTTTGGAATCAAGCCATAATGATAATAATTACATGATGGTCCTAACTATTGCGATTAGACACGTGCGCGCAGTTATATCTACACCACACTAGGGGAGTTTAAATTAATTAAATCATTTATTAATATTATTATTATATGTATATAGATATACGCATATACACATATAGAGAAACACGCAAGTGAAGTTACAAATGTTAAAAATAGATACAAACGAACATAGGATTAACATAAAGCTTGTAATAAGATTAACGTTAGTCACGTTTAAAAGTATTTTTACTCATTTCCACACATCAATTGTTTGTTAGTATATAAAATGTACTATAACAAACAATTATCGGTTTTCTATATTCACAATATTCGTATAATTGTCTAAGCATATATATTTTGTACATCCAATTTTGACAGTTAATCAAATCGTATTAGAACAAGCGCTTCGATAAAATGTATTTTGTTTTAAATCATAAATTTAGTGATTTACATGAAATACTTTCAAAACAGATATTGTTGTTATCTTTTTACATATGTTTCGCCAACCACCACTTATCGAGTAGGTATGTTTTTATGGTTTTAAATTTAGGAGAAATAAATTGCTAGTAATTATAACTAGCTTTCAGTGTTAAAAAGAAAGTTTCGGTTTCTTTGCTAAGATAGTTACAACAATTAGAAAAGTAAGGATTATTTTTCAACACCAAGTTAATATTCTGTGATGGGCCCGTTTGTTGGGATAAAAAATAACCAATTGAGATGTAATTGCATAATATTATGTTACCTATTAAACAATAATATAGATAATACATTATATTATGTAACTATCAAACATATTTTTCTGAGGTATTTTGCCACCGATGCTTAAACGCGGCACACTTACTAATTGATTGATTGTTAACGCTTTGCTCGATTTTGTTTTGTAACGTTTGTCTAAAATATTTAAAAAAAAACACACACACACACGGTCGGTCGCAAATATTACTTAGTATGCGAAAAAAACCTTTTTTAAAAAATATAAAAAATTAGTTGCCATCGCTATTGTTCTCAGACTGCTGCGTCAATGTGTGTGTGTTTGTGCGCAAGCACTATATACATACTAAAGCGACGGTATAGGGAAAAAATAATTGTATATACATATATATATATATGTATATCCGTATTTGTTTTTTTTTTATTTTATAATAACGCTCGAGTATTAAAGTCGTGCGGAAAATGAGTTGCAAATATTTGTACGGACGTGCCGAGGCGGCGGGTAGGTTAAGGGTATTTATTATTGTTTTTGTTTTTTTCCCGAACAAGCGAGAGATGTAGAGGATTAAAACAAAAAAAAAAAATACCCCCCCCCCCACGGCCGAGGGGCGGTTATGTCTGGTCCGGGTCGGAAAACGGTTACGAGAGACTGACTTTGTGTTTGTGCCCGATTTGACAATCCTCGCTCAATCGCGGGAAACGCTAAATTAGCCTCTCCGACCGACTTGCCGGTGACAATTCAATTACTCTACACCCTGCAACCCCCCCCCCCCCCCAATAGAGCTTCCCCCAAACTCGATTATCACACTTGTCAGCCCGCTCGTTTTTTTTTTTTCCACCTGTCTGAACAACCGATTGCGACCACGCGGTTTCCGCCCATGTAGCAAACGGTCTCCTCACGGTCCACCGGTCCCTTTTACATATACATCATCATCATAGGGACACCCGCAGCTATGACGATGATATACAATAATAATAGTAATATGTATATATATATATATATATATATTGTATTCCGTTATCCGACCGCAACATCTCCGGGCCGGCGTGCGCTGCTCGCACGGGTGTAAATCCCGTACATAACAACAGTAATAATAATATGTTCTTCGGTATAATATATAATACAGTATGTAGTAGTAGTAGTATTGGATTTATTCCATCATCCCTCGCTCCTTCCCCCGGCAAACTGACCCTTCCCGGACGGACCGCACATGTCCGTCAGGCAGGGAGCGTGTTAAGGGAACATAACTTCTTGAATATAAATGTATCTCATGGTTGAGGGACCGTTGACAGTTGAGTATGGATGTGATCCTGGATAGTTCCTGGGTAACCGACGAGAGGCAGGAAATCAGCTGACCATAAGACACGACGTCTCGTTCCTTCCAGGGAAGCTCAAAAGCTACATTCGAAATATAAGTAACAACGGTCCAATAAACCGCGTAGGATAAATTGTGAAATAAGATAATATTGTGTTCATACTACATTCGCAAGACTATTATCAGACCTAGTAATTTTGTTCTTATTTTTCAATGTTATGATGATACCCGTCCCTTTACCCTTTACCCCCCTCCTCGAAACAAACATCTTAGCTATCTAAAAAAAAAAAAAAATGGTCCGTAAATAACAGTGTTATCGACGGAAATTTAGAAGGGAGAGTTGAACGATATAGCGTCGCGCGCGTTAAGTATGAGGGAAGTAAAAAATGAGTTTCTGATTAATGACGTCGTGGCGTGGGACTTATAATATATATTGTATTTTTCTTTTTACTATTATTTTTGCCGGGAAAAATTCCTTAATCGGTTTCGTTATTAATTAATACCGCGTTTAAAGCCAATGAAAGCGGTTCAGAACAAAAGAATTCTGTTAAATAATTACCGTCGGCAGACTTGGCAAGTCTTAGGCAAGACATAATCTTGTATACGTATAATTATTATTTAAAGACAACGTTAACAGTTTTAGAACGTCCTCGAAGCAAAAAATAATTTGAAAAACTCATTGCACCAGGCTCGATTGCACAGACAACAGTAATTTTTCTCTGTTTGAAAACTGTTCGGGGCAAGTAGAAGATTTTTGAAAACACTATTCGACACGCCAACAAAGGAGTGTTAAACGCGCAAAAGTAAGTAACTACCGTTGGTAAATTATAGTAGCAATCTATATAATATATTGTTATCATATATATTAGGTATTTGTAGTTTTTGTACACGAATAAGGCTAAAATAGCCCGGTGGAGAGTTTGGCCGTTAATATAGCGTATAAAACCTATGGGAGTGGGATGGAATAAAGTTTATTTCTTCGGTTTTTATTGTACTTTAGAACACGCGCCAACCGACTGCGTCCCCCCTTCTTGGTCGACTTAAACTATACTATATAAAAAAAAAAAAAAAAGTTTTATAGCTGGAAGTTTTTGATTTCGTTAATATTATGATGTTTGGCGTACACACGGCCCCGGATCCGGGGAGGTGTTATTTACGACGCAAACTTCATTTTTCACAAACAATACATTTGTTAGATCCACCCCCCCCCCCTATTCCCGAGTTCTCGGCGGTGGTAATAAAGCAACACTATTAATAGAAAAGTTTCCACAACTTTGACTCACTCAGATAAGACCCAATAGAGATAATAATATGATATAACGTTAAGAGAAATACAAATTTCAAAACGCCAAGTTGGCCGCGTGAAATCCAGAATTTTGTTCTTAACCTCCCTTGTTGGTCTTATCTTGTACATTAATTGAAATCGGTCAGACCGTCTTTATTTTTTTTTCCAACGCTCTTACACTATTAAGACTATATTATACAATTTAGCTTTAGCCGAAAACCGTGCCAAACCGGACCCCTTAAAAAACAGGGGTGTAACGACGTCCTCTTATATATTACTGTTATTATTATCATCATCATCTCAGAAGTTGTACACATCAGTTGTAATATTATTATTGTAATAATATTTTAAAGTGTATCACTTTAGCTGTCGGTTTCGCCCAAACTGTTGTATTCAATTTTGTACAGCTGATGTAAACGTACAATGAACACAATGAGTAATTATACTATATCATTATTATATATGTCATCCATCATTAATATGGCGCACACTACAAAAAGGGTCGACATTACACCGTTACATTGTTTTCATGTACATAAATGGCGCGTACAAAGCGTTGTAAAACGCAATAATGGGCTTTTTTGACTGTTTGACAGCCAAAACTCGGATACCGGAGCTCTACAGTCGATAATCGTTTGGCAATACATACAGAGGAGTTTTTTTTTTTTTTCGACAGGTCCGTCGTCTGTCGCAGAGAGTACCCTGGATGGGGGTAGATTTGGCGGGGGGGGGAAGTGGTAGTTGTACAGTTTTGAAATATTATAATAATACCTACATGCATGTACACTGTCGTGCCGTTGGAATGTTCGAGCGCCGATAAAAGGAACGGTTAACAAATGGGAGGGACAAGATTGGGGGGGGGGGGGTTGGCCGATTTTGAAAATTTAATTTAATTAATCCGCGGTCGACTTACGGCCTTGTAGTGTAGTAGCAGTGGCAGTGGCAGTAGCGGTAGTCGGGGTGTGTACGTAGCGACCGGCCAATAATATACATATATATATATATATATCCCTTTTCCCGGTCCCGAAGCCGGCGCATCCGGCGTGTATATTAATTAATCTGGCCCTAAAAGGCAATATAAAGAGAGAGCCGGTGCCGTGACAATGCCCACGTTATATTATTATACAAGTGCGTTTACCTCGGCGAACCCCTTCGGGCGGGATCGTCAGCGCAGCAGCAGCAGCAGAGGGACGTCGGTCGCTGTGCACAATCCAGACAGGAGAGCCGATATGAGTTATTGTTTTCTCGGTAATATTGTCAGGGACCGTGGCGAACAACAACGTCACCCGGCGGCGTACATATTGGATATTATATTTTAATACGTCACAACATGTCAATTAGCCACACAGATGTTGCCGTTTTGATTGTGATAGTAATAATAATAATAATAATATATTACGCTGCTCGAGCTTGCACGTGTGTGTTCAAATAATAATTGGCTAAATCCGCATGGGAAACCGCGTACGGGATTAATATTATAATAATCCGTTAAACGGACAACGGAAATAGGAATTCAGCTTTTAAAGGCCTTCACAAGCCTTGTCGTTGTAGCCATTCACGTCTGTCTCTCGCCGTTTTCTTGAGTTGTCGGTAAGAGGTTCACACCCGTCCAATGAAAAAATCCTCCTTCAAAAAAGGATTTACGCGGTCTTCCTCTTACTGTTTTCACTCTACTCCTTTCGCCGTTTATATGATGCCTTCCATGATGATGGTGATGAACTTATCGTGTCTTGGCAGATGTTGATTTTTTATATGCTTTTTTAAATAAATATGGATAAAAAAAATCGAGTAAACTAATTGAGTGATGGTGCAAATAAAGCGAGTAAACGAGTAAATGAATCGTGTAAATATTCATAAGACGAGCATTTAGCGTGAAGCGTCACACAAAACTCGTTAATAAATCAAGTTGACGAATAAAACGTTTGAGTAAACGAATCTAGTAAACGAGTAAATAAATCGAGTATACGAGTAAATAAATCAAGTAATCAAACCGAGTGAATGAATAAGAAATCGATTTAGTGTCACACAAACCGAGTAAACAAATCAATAAACGAGTAAATACGTGTATTTAGCGTGAAGCGATTGTTTTTTAATAAATCAATAAATTAATTGAATAAATAAATCCAGTGAGAAAATCGAGTAAGCGAGCTAATAAATCGAGCAAATGAGTAAATAATTGAGTATACAAATAAATCAATTGAGTAAGTTAATCGAGTGATGTAAATAAAGCGAGACAATGAGTTAATGAATCGAGTAAATCGAGTAATCAAATAAAGTTAACAAATCGGACAACTAGATACATAATTGAGTAAACAAATCGAGTATACAAGTAAAATAAATCTAGTAAATGAGTGAATAAATCGAGTAATCAAACCCAGTAAATTAATAAGAAATCGATTAAGTGTAACGTGGCATGCAAAACGAGTAAACAACTGAATAAATGAGTAAATACATTTTTTTAGCGTAAAGCGTTACGCTAACCGAATACATAAATCGAGTAAAAAATTGGTTTAATAAATTGTGTAAGCAATATGAGTATACGATTAAGTGAATTGAATAAATAAATCCAGTGAACAAATCGAGTAAACGAGCAAGTAAACCGAGTGGCCGTGTAAATAAATCGAGCAAACTAGTAAATAATTGAAGTAAACGAGTAAACAAATCAAGTAAATGAGTGAATTAATTGAGTTAATAAATTTAGTAAATTAGCATGACACAAAAAATCTCACAAATTGTCATTATTGACCCTCGGCTTAAAAACAATATCTTATTAAAAGTTTTTTGTCTCAAATTTTTCGTTTGATTCAAAATTGTTTATTATTTTAACGTCTTTACGTTTAAATAGATTTTATAAGACTCTTGAATAAACCACGTTTTAAGTTTGTAGAGGAAACTATAAAATAAAAATGTCCATTTCTTGTGTGTGTAAATGCCAATGTCGGGTTGGCAATGAACTCGAAAATAAGTAGAAATATAATATTGTTTAAATGTTTTCCACAGTGTTATTTTTTTTTATTTATAATTTTAACACGGTAAACACTCGTTTTTCTTTTAATTAATTACTATTCAAATTAAACTGCAACTCGATATAGTAGTTATTAAACTCTATAGTACACCGCGTCTGTCATTAAAAAAAAAAATGGAAATTCCATAGGTACAACGTATTTTATATTAAATAATTGACTGAGAACACAGCAATTTAATTACTAAATATTTAACATTCAGATGATATCATCAGTTTGAAACGGCGCCGTAATAATATTAATTATTATGTAAACATTTCCACCATGGGGTGTTCTCTTCGGGGGGTCGAGGAATCCAAAATATTTGAACGTTTATCAAACAAGGCAGCTGTTGTCATAATATTATTACACAATAACTTGGAAGCCGCGGCTTCTTCAATGACGTCCGATACGGGTCAGAGTTTTTTTAATCTACTAATTTGCATTAACCGGCATTAACTGAACAAGCAAAACGTACCTGTGATTGCACTGTTGGCACGCGAAACATTCCAAATGGTACACGTTGCTCCGAGCCCGCATGACCATCTCGAAGGCGGGTATGTCTTTGAAACAAGCGGCGCACATGCCTTTATTACCGAACATCCTGTAAAACCTGTCAATCAGTAATAGCATCGTACGCAACACACGCGGGCAAGTAAATAGGTACCTGAAGTAGTCCTTTTTGCACAGGATCATGTTGGCTTTTGTGTACAGCGTGGATCCCACCTCGCCCAGACGGCATCCGCAACATCCGCACATCAGACAGTCCTCGTGCCAAAACAGGTCCAGGGCTTTCAGCAAGAATCTGTTTGAACGCCGAAACAAAACAAAAAAAATCTCACTTAGATATCAATTGAATTAAACGTCCACTCTAAAAAAAAAAAAGACCCGGTTATCTTGACCAGAGCCATTCGAAGTACTAGGATTAATCGATCAGAATTCATTTTCTATCTTTTTGGAATGCGGTCTTAGACTCCTCGTATGTCCTACGTTGCACAGGGGGGACCTTGGTCCACGACTACTTCTTGATCTTTTTAGATGGACCTTTTCGAAATTGCTGATGAGCGTTGATTGGCCTATCACATATACTACAAGCCGAACATACCTGTCGGTGATGTGTTTGCCGCATCCGGCACACTCTTGGGCTCCGGTCGAAGCGGTCGCTCCGACGTTGGCGCTGGATTTCGTTGCCGTGCTGGCAGCTACTTGGCTGGCTTTCACGTCCATGGTCATTCTTCTGTCTGTAAAACCACAAAGACACAATACTGAATATAACAATACATGTAAATCGACAACGTCTGTTGATTTATTAAATCGGTTCGACACGCGTTCGAACGTTTTCTTTTGTTTATGTACCGGCCTTTTGTGCGTATTACCCGTGCAAACAAAAACTGCATGCACCGACACCCGAGTTAACTGCACAACGCTGCTGCTGGTGCAGCTGTACCACATAATCGATGCGTCATACTCATATATATATATATATATTCAATCAAATGATTTAACACAACGGTTCTGATTGAAAACGAGAATCCACATGCAGTTTGACAGTCTCGGTCTGGGTTGCTCACAATATTCGACAACACAATGATGTCATTACATCCGAATCGTTGGGTTTACGGTGCTTTTTTTAACTTTCGCGGCGGGTTTAAAATGCAGTATAAAGCACGTTATAGCCGGCTGCGGTCGTTTTATAAAGTCCGACCAGACTAGACTAAACTTATATACATTTTGCTCGACTCCTCCACCCCCCCCCCCCCGGCCACGATCACGCGGGTCTGGGTAGTGTTGTTATTATTTTTCGTTTTTTTTACCCCTCTCCGTCCCCACCCCCGTTTACGATCGGTTTGTTATTTCAGTTTTTTTTTTTTTTTTGCGCTCCGTTTAAAGACCGTATAAGACATTTGGTATGCCGAGTCTGACGTGCGACATTAAGAATATAATAATATCAAACAACGTTTGGTTGTCGCGGGGAGAAGAAAAAATATGGAATTTCTTTCCTGTTTTTTTTTTTTTTTTTTTTTTCCAGAGAAGCAAAGACGACTTTAATGCGTTTAAGTGTCCTTATTTAGTATTCAGCCGGAAGACCTGTTGTTGCCCGGCAAAAAGATAAAAGCCCCGTCCGGAATATCAAAACGCAAAACGCCGTGTACAACGAGGGGATGGCAATAATATAAAGGGGAAAAAAACTTTGACTTAAGTATAACGGCGTTCTGTTTCCCTGCCTATTTATTTACTTCTTCTTCTTCTTCTCCGTCTCCGGCGTCTCCTCGGTGCTGTGATTATTATGAAAAATTCGATGTGCGATAACTGTGACAAATTAGGCACCGAACTCTGCTTCTCGCTTGCAGAGTAAAAAAAAAAAAAAAGGAAAAATTATTCGGTCTGAATAGAGACACAATCGTGATAGGTATATATATTATGCATAAGTATACATTATACACAGTCTACACGTCCCGGAGGTATATACCTGAGTGCAATTTTTCTTTGTGTACGTGATCCGTTTTGTATGAAATATTTAAAAAAAAAAAACCAAAATCAGACATCATCGACAAAAGCCAAGCAAATACACCGTATTAATGTTACTGTGCGCAAAGGCTGCATCGTTATACCGTATATTATTGCATAATTCAGTTTTTTTTTTATGGCCTGTACGTTCGATTTGCACTGAATTGCATACATATAACGTTTCAGATGTTTATTTATTAGACTTTAGACACGCACGATAGCTCAAAAACGGTACACGGTGCATAGTTGATTCCCATGTACAGCTACAAATATAATAACTATTACTATGTTTCTAAAATTTTAAATTTATAAAGATTTAAACATTTTGATTTGGCAGAAGATTAAATGCTTAAAAAATATTATTTTCAGAATGTGGTTTTCCATTGCTTGACTTATACTTTATATTGTATGATTTCAATTGTGTTTTAACAACACTTTGGTCAACAATATTTTTTTTAAATGTCCACGCCTACCAAAACATGATTTTAAAATATTGACAAACTCTATGACAACCATTGAAAAACACTAAAATACTTTTGGTGTATAGATTCATAAAAGATTGGATAGATTGTATGGATGACAAATTTGACTTTATCCTGACATTTTTTTCAAGCAGGATTTTGTCAAACTAATGAAGTCTGTATCTTCAAAATAATACTGTTACAATTGGTTTTTTTTTTTGTAATTCAGAAATATCTATAACCCACCAATGAACCTATAGGTACATTTTACTAATATGGATACAAGTATAATAGCAGAATTACAATTGAAATTTTAAATTTAACTATTAATTAACACAGTGACCATGAACAAATCATAATTTAGAGCACTATTATAGCATTTGATTTGTCGCAATATACAATAATTAGTAAAGTATAATATTTTAATTAAATACGAATAAAAATATAATGGCATAATTACAGTATTAAATTCTTAGGTAACACAGTGACCATGAACAAGTCATAATAATTTAGAGCACTATTGTTAGCATTTAATTTCCCACAATGTACAATAACTAATTAAGTATATTTGAATTAAATACGGATAAAAATACAATAGCAGAATAATTAAACAGTTGAAGTTTTCAATTGAATTCTCAAGTAACACATTGACCAGCCAAAAGACATTCGTAACACGTGTCGTGTTTTTTTTATATGGCCACACTGTGTGTACTACATGGGAAGTATGTAAATAAATATTATTGAATATCGACATTCAAAGATTATAACCAACTCAAACTGTGCCGGGAAAGTCTTGGTTGGTTTTAAAATCGCCCATCCGAAGAAATGGCATTTATAGTTGTTTGTGGACGTTTTCAAAAATCGCTTTGAGCTGGTTCTCAAACTAGACAAGCAACAGCCGTATAAGCAACGAATTCACTGTGCGTGCCGGTTGCACTCGGCAGTGCACACAGGTGAATTCAATAGTCCCTTGGCCCCTATACTCTCACCCCCCCCCCCCAAAAAAAAAAAAAAAGAAGAGGTTTTGACCGCCACCGACCGATGATTTATAATATTCCGTATACGGTTGTCACGACGAGGCGCATCGCGTACCGACGGCGGTCATTTTTCACCCGACCGGTCGACAAAGTGAATTCTGTTAATATTCCTAAACCGCCATCCCTCCATGCCCTTTTTATGCCTTCCCCTAGACCCTCTGAAAATTTCCATCGAAATCAATCATGAAAACACCGGCCACTCGTATGATAGTGTGTGTGTGTGTGTGCGAGAGGGGTTGTATTTTATCGGACCGATTAATGTTGTTATGGATTTGATAAATTACACACGTTTAACAATGTGTGTGTGTGTGTGTGTGTGTGTTTGAAATGTTTGGCGATTTTGTATGATACAATAATAATAGTATTATCATGAAGAGTGAAACGTATATGATGTAGGTGTATGTGATTGGCTTTTGGCAGCTGAGAGGCTGTATATTGGTTTTACAATAATGGTATTGTGAGCTTTTATACAGCTGTTTACTTTTGATCCGGTCCTCGCTGTTCTCCCGGCGTTTGCCAGTCCAATTTATCAAGTCGACGACAATAATATTATATTATCAATACACAACACAGCTGCAGCTCTACCGGGCTACTGCACCTATAACAGGGGGCTATCGACAGTCGTCTTGTCTAAACTATAGCGATTAAAAGATTTGCCCGGTATAATATAATTAAATTAAATTACATCCGTGCATCAATTTTTCCGGAAGGGGGTGAGGATGGTAGGGACGCGGTAGCAAAACACTTTATTAGCGCATAAAGTCTTTCCAGTTATCTCCCGCTCTCTCTCTCTCTCTCTCTCTGTCTACTCTTTCGAATAAACACGTCGTCTACACGGGTACAAAACACGAGAGCACGTCCGCCGTTAGCGTGTAATTAATTAAAACAATATATATATATATATATATGTATACATATATAGGAAGCGAGAGACTACGTAGGTACCTACTACTTATAGCCGGCTGGAAGGTTTCAAGAAAGTGACGGAGCGTCGCAGTGGCTGCGCTGCTAACTTTACGGGGGCCGTTTTACAAGAGAGAGATTATTAGTTTATTAGATAATGCCGGAGTTGAGTTTTACCTTGGCGGAAAATAATAACAAAACTAGTGTTGTTTGTGAGTGTGCACGTCCTTCCTCCCCGTCTCTCACTCTCTCTCTCAACCCTTTTGCCGTGCAAACCCTTCGCACAGCACCACCCCTCAACACGCCGGCAGGTAAAGGGCAGGTATAAACGAGCGGCCGTTGTGTGAGCGCACAAAGGGATAAGTGCGTCGCCGGTATGTTGCCAAAGGCACAAAAATGTTTTAATTAGCGTTTTACACGACCGCCGGAGCGAGTTTCCCGTGGGAAGAGGGGCGAGAGGCACTTGGATAGGCGTGGGCGAACAACCAAAGGCCGGCTAAAGTATATTAAAATATTATTAGTATCACGGCGAGAGAAAAGTGTTTTTTTTAATCAATCGAAAAACAGGTCAGGTTAGGTAAACTGGATAAAGGTGAAAATGTTCAAAGTATTGAACATTTCTTGCCTTTTTTTTTTTAACTCGAAAGTTGCACTTTATTGGGGTCAAACATTTAACTGGTTAACCCATTACCGGCCAACAATCATCGATAGGTGCACTAAAAATGTACACACTTGTCAACTGGAAAACCGGTTGAACGACTTGATCACCTTGTATAACATGTACGGGTAAAGAGTTTGCATAAAGACCGACGACAATACAGTGTTATTAAGTTAATTGAAATTAGTAAAACATATTTTGTTTTATTAAAACGTCGTTAACTTTTAAATATGTATACGGTCCGCTTTCGCGCTGTTGAATATTTTAGTTTTATTTACATTTCAATATTTGAGTTGGCGAAAAACTTTCTGGTTTCCCTTAACTCACCCCCCTCCTCCTCCCTCCCAAGGGAATTTCTCTTTGTGTTATTATATTCACTCAATCATTGTGATTTTTATCACCAGACAATATGTCAAGATACCTAAGCTGATCTAATCTTGGTCCAACCTCTTACAGCAAAAAGAATGTACTAAAAAAAAAAACTGGGAATTCAAAAAAAGCTGAGCTAGAATTTTAGATTTATACCTTTTGATGAATAACAAGATTGTTACATACATTTAATTTAAAGAATGGAAATTTCAACGAATTAAATTCCAAAAAAAAAAAATGATTTTCCATTAAAAAAACAAGTATTATTTTCTCTATCATAGTCTTGGCCAAAATTTGAGTGGCTTCGACGTTCTGGCTAGGGTCACCTTTGGGCCTATCTTTAATCTATCTTCTCGCCTATACTATACAGGTATGTTACTACAAAGTAAATTTATAGGGTTTACCTACAGCTACTCTGTCTGTACGTTTGGCGTTAAAGCATATTTTAGCACCTATTTACACATGATTTTTTTTTTTTTTTAAAGCACTTGAAATGATTGTGGTTTTTTTTTAATGTGAATGCGAATGCATTCATTGTATGTAAATAAGAATTGTAGAATGTTAATGTATTAATTTTTAAGCCTTCGGTGCAAAACACCTGCGTTTTTCTGTAATTATTATCATCATGTAATTGTTCATCTACAAGGACATACTAATATGTTGTATACATGCAATTTGGTTTTATACCACATTTGTAATATTATACACATGTAAAAAGTTTCCGGTTGTCTTGTGATCGGTTACATATTACTATATTAAAAAGCTTCAACTGTGTTTTATGCTTTGCAGCTACTCAAATGATGCCAGGACGGATGGATGGACAAAATTTGATTCCCCTTTTAACTGCAGCCATTTCCCACATTAATTCGGCTGTCGATTTCCCATAAATAACCCGGCAAGACGGCCGTTTGCGGTGTTTTCTTGAAAAACACAGTCTTTTCCGGCATTTTCCACCGTCTTCCGGTCCTACAGTAGTACATTATATTGTTGTAGTGTGCGAATAGGGAAATATGAGACACTGCAGTGTGTGTGTAGGTGTTTTCTCCGGTCATATAACCGTCGGCGTGTCTCCTCTTGATCGTCCCCGAGGGTGCGTTTACCGTGTAACGAACAAACGAGCAAACAGCCCCTGAAGGTGTTTTCGCAAAGGACTCGGTTTTTAAAACTTCTAGATTAGCCGAAAATCGTCTCTTCTTCCACCGCAATCGCTCTGCCGAGCTACTAAGACATCATCATCATCATCATCGTTGACGACCCTCCCGGCCGCTTTCACTCAATTACAATATACAACCGATTTCGAACAAAACGAAAATAGAGAAAAAAATAAAAAACAAATACCTTCTCGGAATTGAGTTAAAAAACAAATATTCGAACAGGGTATTCTTCACCGCGTTGTTATCACAGTAAGTCTACATGGTGATCCATCTGACGTAGAACACTAGACATATGGATATATTATATATCTCAATATCAAAATTAGTAACAATATCGTATGTATTTATATGTATTTTATTTTTGGAAGTCTTCTACTATGGTCGAAACTTTTGAATATAACATTTTTACACGTTGTAAACCATTTTTAGTTAGTTATAGTACAACTTAATTGACCTTTGGAATTTAAATGACAGTCTAAACGCGTTTTAATTAATTATTTAATTTGATTAACGCTACAAAAAAAAAAAACGTACTATGAAAACAGTGTTAAGTTAACAAAACAAATATCTAGATAACATAAAGCTGACTTCCTTTGAATAAAATGTCACAAAAATATTTGTATACAATGAAAAAACACATAACAACTTTTGTGTACAGAGTGATTGGTTTAAAATAATTACAATGTTTAGGTTTTTTTTTTTTTTTAATGTTAGTTTGTTATTTTACGATATAAACAATTTTATTTTTGTGTAGTTTCCTATACTCTAATCGACTTTTGAAACTTGAAAATAATTTGCTCAAAACCAACCGGTCGACATTTTCAGTAAATTATTCTAATTCCAAAAGGTAATGTTATAATACAAACATGTACGTTACTGTTTGAGTTTTTAAATTTGATACAACTGCGCATCTGACTTGGCAAAACGAGATGGAAATTTGAATACCGCCCGATTTGCAGAGGTACCATTTCGAAAAAACCTCTACCGAAAGAAAAACCGTGGCACTGTTCAAATGAATCACCCTGTATAATCGACGGATCGTCGCCGCTATTGTACAAGACGTTTTTTTATTTTTCTGTTATATTGTTTAACGTTTTAAATTATAATTTTATTTGCAACTCGATGACGTAACCGCGCACTCGTCCAAGACAAACGACGGTTTTCATCCCCTTCGAGTGGGGTGGATTTTTTTTTTTTTTGTTCCTATTCCGCAATAGCAGCCGGTCTCGGTTAATTCACCGAAGGAATCTAATTACCTGTTAAATCACGACCTCCCTCCGTCCCCTGCGAACCCCCTCCGTCTCGGCCTGTCCTTTTCATATTTTTTTTTTGTTTTTAAACGAGTAAACAACTTTTATACATATTATATATATTTTTGTTTATTCGACCAAATAATAATTACGTAACAAGTCGGAGAATAGTATTATTTTTTAACTGAGAGAAAAAGCAACTATATAATAATCGTTTTTTTTTTTTTTCACGACTAAACATTTCCCCCTTTATTTTCACTGAATATTGTTTCAACAAAGGATCGTAAAAATTAAATGAACAACTTTTTTTTTTTTTTTAATTAATCTTACCGACCTAATGAAAACGACTACGCGGAGTTTACCAACTCAACGGAAACATATTTTTGTTCTCGTCAAGTTAATATTATTAATTATTGCGTCTGACGTTTGTTCTATGAACCCTGCAACTCTACACAGTGAAACCTATAACTGCATAAAAGGCTGCAAAGCGTTCAAGTTAAGTTTAAAGATGATAATGTATGTTAATTATATTGTTCCACCAAACGGTATGATTAACCAATTTAAGCGTTAAGAGATTCATTTTTGTTTTTTATAGGCTTGAAAAACATAAGTTCTTAAGCCTGCAGTGGATTTTAGATAAAGTATATGTCAGTTGAAGATTTTTCATTTTTGTTTAAAACATATTTTTTAAACGGATTGTTTTTAATTTTGTACCTTTAGGTGGTGACTAAGATCATAAAACATCAAAATTTATATTTATCCAATTGGTTGTTTTATGATTAATATTTTAAGATGACTTCAATCGGTATACGATTTTCTGCACGATACAATTTCAACAAAAATGACATTTTTCTGTTCAAAAACAGTTTTAAACATAATTCAACTTTAATTGGATAATTGTTTAGATCCAGTAATGTGTTCACACTGCATGGTATAGCTAGTTAAAGTCCATTTTTAATATATAATATGTAAAACAATATTTTTTTTAAATAAAGGCAATCAATAATGACAACGCTAATTTTATTATTAGGTAAAATCTAAACTATACCAGCTGTTGTGTAGTATTTTTAAAGGTTAAACAACTGAAAATCAGACCTAAGGTAGATCCAGAGAGGGCTATAACGTGTACAATATTTTTTTGAAAATCTCTATTTATCGGTTATTCCACCGTCTACAGACAGGCGTCGAAGCCTTTATTTATAGCGTTAACATCACTTTAATTGAAAATAATTGCTGAAAACCTGCTTGACTTGCTCCGTCACTTTCAAATGTACACTTGCACAGAGTTTAATGCCACTTTTTGGAATGTCGTTAAGTCTATAATTATTATTATTATTATTATTATTGCAAGATCCCGGCCGGGCTGTCATTCGCCATTCGCAGAGACCTCAACGCAAAGGCCCGGTCGAGAACAAAGCGTTGACGAGGCGGCGAGAGGAGAGTAGTTGGTGGTCATAATATT
Organism: Adelges cooleyi; assembly: GCF_023614345.1. Lineage (NCBI taxonomy): Eukaryota > Metazoa > Arthropoda > Insecta > Hemiptera > Adelgidae > Adelges > Adelges cooleyi. Next base: position 13,691,992 of record NW_026096053.1, on the reverse strand, counting down.
ATATACACGGTAGATTTTGAACCGCGAATGCTCTGAAATTCTCTGCTCGACATAATATAGCGCCCCTTTGAACACGGTCAATAGTAAATCTCGGGTATACACGCATAACTTTGTTGTTTGGAAATGTCTAGGCGGCGGCAAAGACCCCGCGGGGACAGAGCGCCAAACTGGAAAAGCACATACGTTCAACTAATAATAATAATAATTAAACCCGGTAAATACTGCACGCGGTAAGTATACGACAATATGATACAATATGTATTATACGGTACTATATGGTTGTGCAGCCGTCACAGCGCCGACGGCCGAATGGATGCCAAGTTAGACACATGTCTTGGGAGAATGCCCTCGGGGAGTGAGTCAGATTAATTTTCCCCGGACCTTTGTTCGCCAGACCAATGCTCATCAAACTCGACGATTGATTATAACAATCACCGAAGTTCATAAGACACGCTGTTGTACAATACCCCTTCCACCCCCTACATAATATTATAATCTAAATACTTGGCCAGCAAACGTTGTATTATTGTTATTATCGGTATATAATAATTTGTACGGAATACTTACTATGCTATAGGGCATAAGGTAATAGCGGCTAATATAAAAAAAAAAAAACGTACTTGCTAAAATAAAAATGATCTGGATCTGGGATTACAACTGGCTTCAGATGACTTGTGCAACGTTTTATATGTGCTAAATGTTTTGTGTTACGCGTTGAAATGAAATATTAATAATATTAAAACGCGAACAGATTTTCGAACGGAGTATGAAAAGTAGAAACGAGTATCGTTATTTTATATTATTATGTATAGAAATAAGTATCATTGTTGTATTAAATGCGAGCCAAAGTTGGCCGTGTAACGCCTTTGTTCATTTCCTCGTGGGAAGTCCATCGAGAACAAAAACCCATAATAAAGATAACACTACGGTTAAAAAACACTGTTAAATCGAACGAATCCGATGCAAACGGTTTTGGGGAAAAGCTTTGGAGATTTAAAACATATTTCGCTCTGATCACAATCCAGACCTATCTGGAACGAGGCCCGTGTGAAAATATTGATAAGATCTAAAATGATTTCTCACGACGAAATTGGCAACACGGGTCTACTTAGAAAGTTTTTACATAAAAGTTAAAACAAACGCAAAGTGTAGCACGATAAAACTTTATGTGATAAACATGCAACACTTTATGGTATTTATTTTTACTGTAAATACAAGTTTCATCAGAATCCTAATAACATGCTATAAAATATGCTAATATATGTTATTTATTTTACAAATTAAATAAACGATTTTTGTGCGTTATTCAGTGATATAAGTTCACAAATTACAATGAAAGCAAAAATAAAGTTTTTAGGTTGACGTTTTGAAATAATTAACACATGTACAATTGCTAAAAATTCATAAAGCGCTTAAGAAATATTATTAAAATCGTTTAACATTTTTATTTGCCGCCAAACTCTTTATGTAAAAATATTTTGACTATATTAAACATTTAATGATAACAGTTATTATTATAAAATATCATTATCACTTGTTGCCCAATTGTTTATAACTCATTGCATTTATATATTTCCTAAAATATTGAAACAGCTTTATGTTACACAGTAAAAATTTTTTTAAAAATAATAATTATATTTTCTAATAGTTGTTATAATTTTTTTTATTATGTTAGATAAAAAATATCAAATTTGAAAATGATGTTTTGTCAAAAAATTAAACAAATGCTCTAAAAATGTTTCCATGACATTATAAAAACAATTATAATATTTGAGAACTATAATTATTGAAACGTTTGTATCATCATTATTTAAATATCCTGTCGACATTAAATCATTTTAAAATATTATTAAAAATGTACCAACAATTATTATCATTAAATATTGTAATGTTATCACAACATTCTTTTGATGTGTTTGTATGTAGTGTAAAAAAAAAATAGAAGCAATTTATAATCGTTCAATTTTTTTTATGCCAGTTTAGACAATAACTAATGTAGTTTTTTTTTTTTTTTAACGTCACTAGAATTGTACCATCGCATGATTTCAACAGCTACTAGTCTGTGCTCTGGTGTTATTGAAATTGTATTCGGTTGTTTTTGGCTGCACGTCTAAGTTCTATTTAAGAGTTTCAGTGTGAAATGTGAGAATTCCTTGGGCCCGTCCGGCACTTCCGGTCGTTTACACAAACCGTTTCGCAGTAACGTTTTAATTATTCACATCAGGGGAGTGATAAATCACTTGTGCACTGCCCAGAGGCTACTGCCTAATCGGTTGTTGCGGTGTGCCAGCAACGGACTGCGGCCGTTTGCTCCGGACAGTTCACTAACTCATCCCTAACGTTAACTTAATAATTGCTGACCATCAACCGAACCCGACTTGTGCCCCGAGTTTAACTAGTTTACGGACTCTGGTCTTAACGAGGTGGTATAGCTGTCGGGTGGTAAACATAAATTATTAAAGGGTATACACTTTTTATAAATAAAAACATGTAATACTTATAACATATAACTATTGAGTGTCATAAACATTAGACACGTCATAATGTACTCAATCAAATGATGATGAGAAATTGATTTTATTTTTCTTCAATCGAGTGCCCACTTGCAGGCTCTGTGTATAGGGTTATCTTAGACCCTATGAGCCCGTATAGCAAATTTTTCTTAAACAGGTCTTGACCTAAATTACAAGTAAATACTACCAGCCCTGGTCTAACTGATACAAACGCAATTATTTTACATTTAATACAATAAACACGAGTATGATTTCTATTCACACACGAGGGCCGATTTTAACTGTTGTATCAATATTAAGGTTTTAATATTATTTAAACGTTACATTTGCTTTTATTTACTGCATTTAATTTAATAATTATACGATGATTTGTGTACTTATAGTTATTATTTCTGTTTGTGGTCGACGATTCCTAATTAAAAATTTTAATGGACTGTAACTGTCTAAAAACAATTTTTAACGGGAAACACCAAGAGAATTAAAGTGACATATTTTAGCTCTGAAGATATTTTTCTTGGTTTTAACGATTTTGATTAGTTTTCAAATTTCAAATTTCCCATGTTGATCAAATGCAAATGCAAATGCAAATCAACTTATACTTATAGTTAAGGGTAGGCTACTATCGATTGGGGGGGAGGGGTAAGCAAAGACCACTTGTTTTTTATGTAACTGGGTCTGTATACCTTCATCGATTGTCGCGTTGACACTGCGACGTTTTATTATAGGCGTTTCTTTTTTAGATGGGACCGTACACGGTGCTTTGGGGTTAAAATGAAAAACATTTTTCCCGTCGCCGGCAAACAAATCGTCGACAAAAGTTTTGCGCTTCATCGGATTAAGACGGAAAAGTCAGCCCCGCCCGCCGCCAACACCCAGAGGTTTTCTTCTAGCTACCCGAATACAAAACCAGGGAGACAGGGACAACGAGAGAGAGAGACGATTAATTTTGACATCTTGATTGTCGGCGTAAAATAATATATTATGCCGTACGACGAGATCACATCATCCACAAACACACACACACACAATGACGGCGGTGGCGGTAAAGTGTTTTCGCCGAGCTGCTTATCTAAACGTATTCCGGTACATTTGGCTCGTTACACAAGTACACAGCACACACACACACACGAGTCAAACCTTTCCAACCCGCCTCTCCTTGGCCGTTTCGCACCCTATCTCTCACCCCGAGCAAAGAGACACTCGCCCGGCTCTTCCCTTAGTTCCAGGATGGGCCGGGAACGGGGAGGGGGGAGGGGGGCGACCGACACTGAGGGATCCGGAATGACACGAATGAAAAATTCGACTCGATTACCCCATTTGCAAAGGCGGCAGCGGCTATGTGTACATCAAGAGAGAGAGAGAGAGAGAGCAGAGAGATGAGGTATTTAATTAAAAGCCCCTTGAAAAGGATAGTTTAAGCGTTCCACCGCGTGTACACGTATATTATATAATATATAATACGATACAAAAGCGACATAATAAATTTTAATAATTATCGCGGTGCCTTAATAATTGCTTCGAGTTGTACTACTACAGGGTGTCTGTGTGTGTGTGTTTTTTTTTTTTTTTTTGCTTCCGGTTAGGGGAAGGCCGGGAAGCTGTTTTGCCCGCCAAAAACGACGGCAGATAACCGCGGTTATGGTTTATTCAATAACCAACCTAACCGCCATATTATATATATTATATTATATAGCTGTTGTTATAAATAAACGACGCGCGTGCCCGTCAACCTAATCAGATAAACGTGGCCGCTTTTATGCGTTTACATTCTGTATTGTTCCACGGTCAAACGATCAAGCGCACCGACTCGCTATATCATCATCGTATTATCATCACAGCCATCGTCATTATTACTGCAATGCTTTGAGCAAAATCTCAGATAAAAGCCCCTCTCGTCTGCCAAACGGATCAACGGGATTCAATAACGGATGTAACGCGTTTTAGTACAATTTTCTCGACTACCGTGTGGTCCAATAACCATAAAAAAAATATCGGTTTACCAAGTTTTTCTATAATGAAATATACGAATAGGTTTTTTTTGTCACGATAAGGGCTAAGTAAGAACAAATTTCAAACTTTTGGAAAGCCAAAAACAATGTTTTCAAAACATCGGCAATCGACCAGTGAAAATGTTCAAACAATTTATTCTTAACATTTAAAAAGTTAAATAATATAGACATTGCTTTTTTTGCAGATTTTTCGTGTCGATAAAGCTCTGGATAAAAATACAAATTTGAACATTGTCTAATTTTTGTAAAATAACATAAACCAATGTGTCTTGTCCTCAACAAAGAGGTATACTGTACATATCGCATCACGGGCCACTTCGCACGATCAACGAAGTAGCCTTGCAGGGGGTTGTACACTTCGTTAGGTCGCTGTCGTGGAGATAATGCGACCACGACAATACTATCAAATGACCGTTTCCCCTTAAACGGCGGTCGGGTTCATTCATATGGACTTGATCTCCCTTTCTCACCCTCCCCGTCTCCGGACACTGGGGGATGGTGCATAGGGGGTGTAATATAGTATGATAATATGTACACTATATATTATACACTACATATAGATAGACGGTTCCGGGAGTTTAACTCGATTATGATAATAATAGAAAAAAAAAAGAAAACCGATCGTCGGTGGTCACGAACAAAACCGAATGATTTATCGACACCGCTATCGTTACTAGAATATTATTATTCTATATTATATATTATATGTACATGTGACTTTTTGTTCATCTCATCCACTCCCCCGGTAAACACACGTCCTTTTAACGTTTATCTCGTACGCTATAGATATATTACATACATATACGCAATAACGGTTTTGGAAAGGCAAAGAAAAACTCTCTTTTATGCGTTCGGCATTTCCATAATGCGTTTTCTTTCGGAAAGTCACGTTATAACGTCGCAAACGGATAGAATATTATAAACATTACACACACACACGCACACACGAGGGCAACCGGAGCAGTCATGCCAAGTGGTTTAGGTTACATAATAAGGGAATGAATAAAAAAAAACAAATCTATATAGTACTATTGTTATGCACATGGAGACCACCAGAGAATACCAAACAACGGCAGTCGGTCAAAGATATTTTCGGTGAAAAACGTTTGGCTCGTGTACTTGGAAGACATAGGAAATTCATTCAAACGAGGGAGGTGATCCTGTACCTACTTTTGTTCCCTAAGTGTTGTAATCGAGGGTGTGATTGCCACTGCTCACTTCAAGGCTCTGATGCAAATATGATAATACACTTATTGTCAATCACACAGCTTACAGACCAAAAAAAACCGGCTAATTTTTACACTTTTACTTGGCTACTTAAATCATTTTTTTGTTGCTTCTAATTGATTTCTGTGCCTATCGTTATTTCTTCCATAATTGATTTTATTTTAAACGCTAGCTTTCTCATTTATAAATGCAATATGTATCTAAATGGTAAACACTGTTGTTATACCCTGTACACTGTCGATACGTACTATCGTGTCTTTTGATAAAATGCAATAGGGAAAAATAATAATATTAACTTCTGGGAAGTTTGAAAATAAAAACTTAGCGATTGTATCATAAATAGTATACAAGAATAGAGATGTGTAGATTAGAAGGGTATGTAATATTAATAAATTACTTCCCACGCAGCAAAGATTTTATTTAAAAAATAATATTTCATTGAAAATTGAATAATTCAGCATTTATTATATATATATATATTTAAATATTATTGCCACATCAGCTAGTATTTTTTTGTCAGAAAATCAAATAGGAATTATCTTCAAACGATTATTGTACTCAACACTTAGAATATTGGCCACTAATCCTCAGCAAAACATTAAAAGAAATTTTAAATTTATTAATAACTAGCGCTAATTTATATTTGTACAAATTATTTACTAAACAATAATAAGTATAATCAGAGTTTGTTAAATTATAATTAAATAGACCAACGCAAATCGACTAACGGATTAATTTCAAATAAAACGATAATTATTTATAATGATATAAATATTATTTTTTATTTTTTTCGAATAATATATTTTGTATAAATAATAGTTTATGGAAAAAACAATGTGAAATACAATATTTTGTGTAAACCAGAAGTGATCAAGATTATGAATAATTTAATGTTGCATGAAAAATGTTAATGGAGTGTGGGAATTATTAGTTGTAAAAGAACTATGATGTTTGATTTTGAATACAAGTATTATAAATCGTGAAAAATGTAAAACTATAAGCCCAGCTACAAAGTAATATAAGGTTGAGCTTGTAGATTATAACACTGCCGTCGAAATCGATACGATGTCTTTGTACAAAAAAAACGCCCCATATAGGTTTTGACACAATGGATAAAGTTTTTTTTTTTTTAATTCGGTCACATCATTATCGCATGATAACAGTAGGTATTATTGTGTGTAAGACACGAGCCTATTTATTGTACGCCACTTGTTGAAATGTTGGTTTAAACCGGAGATTTACAAAAAGACCACATCAAATACCTGTCACGCGTGTCAGAAGACTTAAAGCAAACAAACACATACACACACACACACACACACACGGTGAAGTGTCAGTATATATTAATTCAACTTGTCACTATTGTCTATTCGACGGCGACGGTCCCTGTTCCTCCAGTCCGGTTAAGTTCATTAACAATTTATAAAATTCTCCCTTTTGGGTATTACAGGTAAACGTTGCGTTTCGGGAGTACCCCCCCCCCCCCACACCGTTTTGAAACCTTCCAAACGACGCCGCCCTTTATTGTTTTCTCAATGCGTGTGCGTCTTAAGCCACAACAACGCCTTGTAAATATATTAATCACTCGGCTTTTGTGTTTTACTATTTGATTAACGCGCTGTTTGGGCAACAGTTATACAGGATATGACGTGTGAAGCGTTTTGCACAATGGAGGGGAAATCTTTAGCAGTGACGATAATAGAATTATAATATTATAATACGTTACGCACACTCGACAAACCGGCTACGGCGTGAATAATACATATTTTAAACATTGACGAATCCAAAGTTTCCACCGGAATGAGTTGCAACATTTATACATAGGTACATCAACAAGACCATATTAATATCTTGATAAACCAGTACATTACAAAGTTGTGGGGTTGATCTGTATATATATATTTTTTTAAATAGTCAACTATGACTTTTTCGTTTTATAATACTTATTTATGTATTAAAGTTTGTGAGCCATTTTTTTTTTTAATGTTACAGATAAAGGCTAATTGTCAGCTCTTAAGTCCGAAACCGTTCAACCATTTTGTTTTGTTGTAGTAAGTCCAGAGTTGGCATTATTTCGGTTCAATCTACTTGCGAACGTCCTGGGCATTGTGTTAAATTATTGTCTATTGTATTATGTTTTGTGATAAACTTTGAAAAATAATTTATTGTGATTGCGTCGCTCTGTATTGTATTGTTTCTGGTACGGATCTGTTAGTTGGGCTCATTTTTACAGCACGTCTGCGGTCGGCCTAGGGCAGATTTTCAGGGGAAACCGCGGATTTATTATACTGTCCATTGATATATCGGTCGCCAAAACAATGTCCGGACAAACGACCTAGGATTTGCCGGACGGTACGCGCGCTAAGGGATTTGCGACCATAACGGATTTGCTTTGTAAGGATCACGGTGCTAACCAAGAATGATAGCGTACAGCCATACGGTAAATCCGGTATCCGGTATCCGGTTAATCCTCGTTATTATTTTTCATTATCCGTACGTGCGTGAACGGTCCACTATATAGTCCACCGCAGCAAAGGGCAAAGCACCCGGATACGTCTTGTAAAACAACACAGCAAAATATTACTATGGCAATCAAGTGCGAGGCAAATCTTTGAATGGGATGGGAGTTTGGGGATAGTGGCAAGTGTGAATAAGGTAGTCACGGGACTGTACTGATAAACTGATTGGAAGTGATAACGATGCAGTGCCGCCCGTCCTTAATAGGAAAGATTCGACCGATTTGTAAGAGAAAAGAAAAGAGATTTGTTCAGTACAAACATGTTGATGGACAATATTATATTAAGGATTGCTATTCGCTTGATGTATACGATAACTCTTATTGTTGCTGTTCGACTAATCCCACAGGCGAGTGCGCGGGTTCGACCGACCGATACGATTACAAAAAATAACACTACCATAATCCCCGTTAAATATTAAACGCACACACAAGTGGCATTATATTTAAAGTAGTGCGTAAACAAAGTAAGTCTAAGCCGGCACCTGATCCGCCGACCGTTTATCAGACGGTCTTTTTTTGCGGTGGCACAACGCCTCAAATAAAAGGCAAAAATAAATCTTCTTTATAAGTATTCGGAGGGTGAGAAAGGTTGTTTTGGGCGTTTTATTTTTATTTTTGACGATAATTTATTCGACATTACCGCCTTGTACGTACAGCGAGGGCGATGTTTTGACTTCCGAAAACCCATAATAATATGACGGTGATGATGATGCTGATGATGATAATGATGGCACGTATTAAAGCTTGACTGGCGGGCGAGATTAATTAACTGACTCTGTGAACATGTAAACCGAGACCGGCGGAATTTCGGACCGGCTTAACCCTCGAATATCGGATATCACAGAGCAGCCCTTTGGAATCGCCATGCGCACCCATATTGTTATTATATTATGTATAATATATAGGTATACAGGTGCACGCATAAAATACCTCCGGTATAGGCCGTCCAAGCCGGCAGTGTGTAATTATGTACAAACCCTCCCCTTCGTTTGCGAGTAGACCCTACTCGGCGACAACCATATTAGCATTCCGTGTAATTAAAACTAAGCTTTTTATTTTCTATAATTATCGCACTGAACGATCGAATTTGTATGCTCGATTATTAGGGCTAAGCGCTTAGTTGTTTCCTATTGCACTATTAGTCAACGTAAAAAATTTTGAACAAAATATAATAGCTCTTTGTACGACTGATGCGTTTGACCCCTTTTTGGACCTGACATTTTAGATTGACAAATCCGTGTGATATTTGTTGAAGTTGATCGTGTTACGGCCAGTAGTGCCCACGAATTTTTGAAAGTCCATATTCGACTAAACTGTTACCCGCATAAAGTACCCCAATATACCTGTTTCCGGCTTGCTCTGCTCCCGTTAGGGAATTATTGCAAAAAGTACATATTCTTTTCACGGTACAAATAAAAAAAAAAACTTAGTATACCTTTTTTTTTTTTGGAAAATAAAAATGACCGCGTTGTTCGTTTTTTAAGCGTTTAATGGGTACGTGAGGTGGGGGCAAAAATGCCAAACGAGTAATTTAACAACCCTGAGAGGGTAGAAAAAAAAATGCAGATTGGCGTTACTGCCGGCGCGCCCGGGGTTAATGAAGGTTTAAACGCGGGTAATTTATGTGGCCATTAAAAAGTGCGGTTCGATTAAAACGTAAGTCCGTGTTTGCCGACACCAATTGCGCCGTTTAAACGTTGTCTGAACAGTATAATGATAATAATAATTATTATTATTATTATTATACCTACGCCTACACCGGTAGGTACGGTTGTTCGGTGTAGGAGGTAATAATAATGATAAATTATTGTCGGTTTTTGCCGGACAGGTGAACCCGTTTGTTTGCCGTGCAAATAAAAAAGTATAAAAAACAACGTCTGGCATCGGTTAATATCTATATAGAGTACTTATCGGCACGACCGGACGTGTCGGATTATGTTGTACTTTTAGCCCGTTTAACATAACAAAATAATATAATACCTAGTGTTTTTTTTTTTTTTTTAATATCCGCAATTAAAAAAAAAAAAAAAAAACACTACCCGAACGGTTAATCCTGAATTATTATCATCATTATCAGCAGCTGATCTTTCAATCAAAAAGATAAATTCTCTATCCGGAAGACCGCAAGTAACAACTATGTTGACTTATAAAAAAAAAGGTTAGGTTTTTTTTCATTGTCTTATAATATTTTCCAAGTGGGCAACGTGAACAAATTATCATATTAAATTATTTTGATTTTGTTCCTACTACTATACATACTTACACAATGTTATAAAGTCACGGTTACGCGGTAGTATATACGAACGGCGTGTAAACGACTCGATCTCGACTAATTAATTAACTTTTATTAACTATTCAAAACCGTATATTTCGTTTCGACTTATATTAGTTTGTGTTTAACTTTTGTCGATTTAATTTTCCACGTAGTTCAAACTTTTCATCCGACCGTTAAAATACGTCCAAAACACATTTTCGTGTAATTTAATTAACGTAAAACAACTCTGTCCAATCCGGGTGACTTGGTGTACTTAGTACAATAGTTTAATATCATTTTAATAATGTGGATGATGGTGTAATCTTACAGTAGCAAGTAAACTCCTAAACGGACATACGTGTCGTCTCCTTCACAGAATAATATACAATCTTGTTGCTTAGTCATTGCTCTACTTTAGTGTCGTTTTCGAGCTGGGGGCCAAGGCTCAGTCCGTACTTCTTTTAAAACATTGACAAATAAGTGAAGATTAGGATGGTTGTGCGTTCAGAATCTGTTTAGGGTTTCGTGTAGCCGGAAAATCTAAATGTTTTCAATCCAACCGGATCTTCCCGTTGTAACGTAACATAGCGTTATAACTTATTGCGGGCAAAACAATAATAATGTCCCACTTTCGAGGGTTAATAGGGAGAGGGGGGGGGGGTTAAGGCGATAAGGACCGCGGTGAAATAGCGGTGGCCAGATAACAATATATTCATATTGTATGCAAACGACGCACACGGTGTTTATATGGGCTTATCCCGGTTTTTATTTTATATTCCTTCCTGGCGGCTGTGTGCTGGGAAAAAGTGAAAAATTACAGTCGTTTCCGGTCTGGTCCGGAAGTTTCTGTGTGTGTGTGGCAAACGCAAATGAACCAGACACGATTGCTGGCGTGTATTAACAGTGAAAGACTTTTGGAATGTACACATACACACTATCGACGAGGTGCGCACCTTAAACCCTCGGCCGCCGCATTGTCGGTTGGGTATTTTTTTTTTTTTTTTTATTCTACCTCCCCTTTTGCCACAGGAAACCTCTTGTTTACGGTACGTTTGTTCGACCCTGTAAATAACTCGTATAAATTACACGGGATCTATGTGTGTCCGTTTACCGTGTATACAATACCGAATAATATCCTCTTGGGGATAAAAAAAAACGGCAACGGCCGCAAATCCTCAGCCCGGCTCTTCAATACCGTTCCGAAACCAATCCAATGTCCGAGTTAACGTTTGTTTTGTGTTTTTATCGGTCCATTTAAAACAATGACTCCTTATTTATCACCGGACAAGCTCACACCACAGCTGCTGGGCTATAAAACATCCGCCGAACCCTAGACTTTTGGTTGAAAAGTTCCAAAACAGATGTGATAATAATATTATTACCGACCATATGCAAATCCATAATAACTATATTCACGATGAAGGAACAAGACATTCATAACGAGTCTAGTTTTAGCAGTATACTGTGCATGAGAAAACCTAACCTAACCTCCTGACTTAACCTCTCCAACAAAGAAGAAATGACGGTACGCTAAAATACTGATAAAAATGAACAGATACTCAAAATCATAGTCCGCCACAAAAAAAACAGCTCCCAGACGACTAAACAATTTATATTATATAAGCCACTTCACTAGACTAGATTGAAGCGAATCCGATGGGAACTACAACTCAACAATGATCTCACAGCATTTTTGATAGACAAAGTAACTCACTTACACAAATTCTGGGCTCTGGCAACGCAGAAGCAAATAATATAGCGACAAAACAAATAAACACATCACCTTCATTTACCACAATCAATGGAAGAATCTAAGGAAAACCAAAAAAACTGAAACTTTATTAATCGAAAACAATGTAAATAAATTGTAAACAATTGCTGTTGAAGCCTTATTTTTAATTTAAAAAAAATTGTAGGTCAAGTCTATAAATAATGGTAAATTTTTTTAATTGCTATTAAAATAATCATAAACAGTGAGATCACCTTGGTAAATAAACCATATCTATATTGTGTTTACATATCAATCTATTTTCTCGAATCCCTGTGTTCACTAGTTTAGTGCCACTACAATTTAAGAAAAACTAATTAGATTAAAGGCTAAAGCAATATTTTTCTTGTGCGACTTGGCACATATTCTATTTGTTTTTTTATTATTATTACTTCTATTCATATACAGTCGAGCAATTGTTGTTATACTTGCAGTTTTTTGCTGAACAGTGCACACCATATAACCAAATATAATAGTTAAACTCACCTGCAAAAAAACAAACAAATAGCAATTTAGTGAATTACACATTTTATTTGACAACGTAATAAAATATTTATTCAAATTTTATGACTAACATAAAAAATATATATATCTTCATAGTGACGTTAAAGTTGTTCAAAGACTTATTGTAAAAATGGATGGAAATTATTGTTTAATAATAATATCGTTTAAAACTTTAAAACTCAGGACAAAAATCAGAAAACATATTAATAGAGTCAATATTATATTTTTTATAAATAAAAACACCTGTTAACATTTAATACAAACGCCTTTAGAGCCGTTTTCAAAATTTTAATATTTTCCATATGGTTTTTTAAATATTTTAACCCTATTTTTTGGTCACAGAATTTTTTATATTTCAAAAATATTGTTACATTATTATAACATAATTAATATTATAAAATGTATTAAACAAATTGTGAAAATATTTCTAATTACATGATGATATATTTGTATCAATCTAATTAGAAATGTAATTTTTTATTGAAAAGTTAACGTCATTAAAAAATGTTATTGCTTAAGTATTGTCTTTTAAATTATTTATGAGTATTTTACAAATGTGGTTTACCCTCCACGCTATCCCTTTAATTTCCAACATGTCCGTTTAGTTATTGAATAACATATTGTTTTCCGCCAAAAAATTTTCTAAAAAAAAAAATGACTTGGTGGTAAAGTGTTAAATAACATGTTTTTAGCCGTTTTCGTTATTCGCGTTTAACATTTTGGCGAACCCGAGCGACGGGCTGAAAATCAAACGTCGGCCGAATGGTTTATTACCGCATTAAACTGTACGGGTACGCGTGCTTTGCGGGTTCTTGTCTTTATATTATTATTATCTGCAAATAATTATTGTGATCGTCTTGCCAGACGTTTTGAATAACGACCGAAAACCGAACAGTCGCGCAAAACTTTGAATCTCTTGCCGGTTAATTAGCCGTTTTCACCCTCTTGCCGCACTACCCCCCCCCCTTCCAATTACCCTCTTCGTCTTCCTTTGGTTTTCCCGAGATACACACACAACCCTATCGAACCAACCTGCACACCTCTACACTATTAATTATACACACACACACACACACAGAGTGGATTTTTGTCTGTGGTTGTGAGAGCACGTCAGAGAGAGAGAGAGAGAGAGTATTTTAGAAGGGAGACGTGGGGAAACTCCATGCCGATGGCATCCCTTATATTATGTAGGTATATACAGTATATATCCGAATACCCGGCACTATTAGTGAACTGTCAGTCGCACTTGAATTATTGCGCCAAATTCGTTTAATTAATGTTATATTTAGCCGGGACAAGCCGCAACACACACACACACACACACACGCTGCAACCACCATCATTCAAATCGAAAATCTACATTGAACGCAAATAATATACAACATAATAATATATCCTGTATATGTACGCATAAACAACACTGGCGGCTTACAATACAGGTATACCTATATCGAGAAACGCCGCAGACTGGGAACTGAGAGTTTTGTGTCGAAGGAAATTAAATTATTCCGTTCGAAAGCGACACAAAGGTCGCCATAATTGAACCGACAACATCAACAGGGTAATAGTGAAATTAAAATGTCAAAAACTAATGTCTGACTCTAGCCAAGTCGAGGTCGGCATGTAGACCTTGATCTTGATTCATCGTGAGAAATATTTAAAATATATTCTTTTATTATTTCTGAAACTCTTCACTGTACTTCTACATGCCAAGGTGATTCTGATGAACACCCTAAATAACATTGAAATCCCTTAGTAGGTTTTTTATTCTCATTTTGTATCTTCTCGACAAGCTCTTTCTTGAATGAGTTTAGAGTGAACTTTCTATCTGATATAGTTTAAGAGAAAATTGAAAATTAAGCGTTTACAGGACACACAGACTTTTCAAATTCAAATAATTATACCGCATTAATGTGAAATCCTATCTACCTGTATATTATATTATTAAAGCCATGACAATTATCTATATTTTCGCTATTTGTGTGTATCGTTTTGTAATTTTTTTTTCTATTCACAACAAAGTTATCAAGAATTGCATATTTTACTGTCGGTGTTATAAAAGTGCAGAAGACATTGTTATCCACTCACGACGGTTGCGGTTATAATAATAATAATAATAATAATACTGTTATCTTTGGACAGACATGTAATAATATTTATATTGCTTTTTTACCGTTTTCGTTTAACGTTTTCACTCCATACCGTCGAAGAATTATTGTTTTTCTTCGAGTGAGATAATATAATAAATATATTTCACTGTAAATCATACACGAGAGCAATCCGATCGGGCCGGACGTCTTTCTGTCCAAGAAAAAATAAACAATATATATATATATATATTATGTGTATATATGTATACCCGAAAGCAGATATCTTGTTTAGATAACGCGCAGAAAGTGCAGAGATTTGCGACCGCAACTGTCCGGGCTGTTTTTTTTATGTGTATTTTTTTTTTTATATATGTATATAATGTATACAACTATACGCCAACTTAGTCGCCCCCTCTCCCGTGTCATCCCGAAAAGTTTAAATGTATTAATTTTCACGGGATACGTTATCTGGACCTAACGGGACACAGCCGATGTGTCATGCGGTGTGGTCGCCGGCCGGACTGTTGCCAAATTTGCATGACCCTTGGCCGGCCGTCGTTTGTGGGGATTCCCACACGGCACAATAATCGGCCTTTGTCTTGCCCGGCCGTCTCGACTACTTGCTCGTGATTTATGGGTTTTCCAGGTGGCGATCGCGCTTCCGGTCAAAACCGGAAACCGGACGCGTTATAAATCACCGCGCGGGGTTGTCTTTTTTCCCCCACTTTACACCTTGATATTTTCCAACAATAATTGTCAATGTACAATTATTATGTTCTATGATTATTATTTTACAGCATTTAATGTATTTTCTGTGCAAAAAACTTTTGCATCTCTTTTATGTCAGGCCGCGTTATGGGAACTTTCTTGTAGAAAAAAAACCGTTAGGGATGTCCAACAGGGTGTTATGATTACTGCGATTTTTCTACATTATCACACGTATTCCAGTGGCCAAAGGCGGGGGAGGGGTGTGTGTGTGTGGGGTGGGTTAGTTGGTAGATAATATAATATAATATATAGCTATTCCGGGGGTCGAACTCATTTTTCACGGGAAAAATCTTGTGAAAAACGTGCGGGGACGAGGCCGAATCATACATTAAATATATATATATATTTATATTTTATATTATTATTATAGATGGACATAAGTCGTAATCCAGGTCGGCGAGACGGTGACTTATCCGTTTGCCGCATTTATATACACCTCGCCACCGTCTCCCCATTAATAATACATGATCCGCGGCCGAAAGTCGCTGTGAGAGGGTAGTGTGTACAGTATTTACCCGTCTATATCTCGTATCGCCTTCAAACCCTCGTCTTTCCTATATACAATATTATATATATATATATATTGCGGACACAATAACTCGAGTCTCGCCGTTTTAATTTATTCATAGAAACGATTATCGCGGTTAGAACCGGTGATGGATGCTCGGGGACTTTGCGGGCAGCATTCAAAAATATAATACATACATACATATTATTATATATACCTACTTGAGCGCAGCACGCGAATCCGACCGCGATTTTAACAGCTGTAAGCTTTATAATGTTATTATTATTATCATACACAACCCCGGACGTCTTCAAAGTCAAAATAAAGATCTGCGGTTTTTTTGGGGGGGGGGGGGAAGGGGGATTGCCCCTGGAGAGACGAACGAGCGCGCCGAGACCAGATAGGGTGTGGATAAGGGGGATGAAAGAGTTGTTTTTAATGCTATAGGTATGTATGTATGTAAAACAACAAAGCGGTGCATAAAAACACAAAACCGCTTTTGTCTACAGGGTGATTCATTAAGCACGAGACGCTCGCGTTTTCTGTTGAAATAATTACTGCGATTTCGTAGTTTTTTTTTTTTTTTGAGACTAGTTATTCTACAGTAATTGAATTTTTGTTTTATTTTGTACAGCTCTACTTTTAAAACTTCAAAGGTAACGAATATATTTAACTGACTTTTTCCTGGTCGACGACCAGATTTGGATAATAATAAAGTTGATAAAGTTTAAAGATTAACTGTGTTCAAAACTGGTTATCGACCAGACAACATATTAGGCATATTGTTTTTAATTTAAAGACAAAATTGAATATGTACGTTACCGACTTTCAAAAGTTTATAGCGCTTTAAAGTTAGTAAATATTTATGTACATTTTATAATATTGTATTGTAATGGCATTTAACCGATCCCCTTGCATTAAAAATACAAATAAAATCACACGTTATATTTTATGTTAGACATAACAATCAGGGGTAGAATTTTAGTATTATTTTTTTTTTTTTTTACTAAAAAGATAAATAAAACCGAATCTGTTTTTTTTTTTATTAAATCCGGAAAACGTTTTCATTTTAAACCGTTTACCGTGGGTACATGTCAATGCTCTCTCTCTCTTTCACCCCATCCCTATAGGTTGTTTGCCAGGTCGTGAATCCACACGAGATGCCAGCATTAAAGGGACACCGGGGGTTTTCGGCCAAGGATGAGTAATTAAGCGGGGTAGGTACTTGCGGAATGTGCGGCCGCCGTACAGCGGATACAACGGCAACATCCGAGAAAGGGTTAGGAGGGTAAACTGCGGCAGAGAGAGAGAGAGAGGAGAGCAAAACGAAAAAAAAAATGCACGTATAACAATATTAAAAGCTTCAATTATACATTGTTGGGAAAAAAATGCCCGCTTTTTTTTTGGGTACAGGAACCCCGTGCCTTGAATACGAATCTCTTCTGGCTGATTTATTCCAACGATGTGCGGTGTGTGTGTGTCATTCAAGATGGTTTTTTAATGTAAATCCCGGCCAAAGGGGAAAAAATTAAAAAACGCCGTACTAATACCCGACCTTTTTTTTTTTCATCCCTTGGTCGTTTGATTTGTTTTGTTTTGTTACACCGATTGTTGTTTAGAACGTTCGGAGCGCGGCCGTTCTCAGTTTTCTGGGGATTAAGTGTCCACGACGAAGCCGCAAGGATTACATTGATAATATTATTATAAAAAACGGGTTTACCTTTTAAATGTACAGCCAAACAAAAATATACATCTCCCAACTAACCACAATCGTGGCTGTGTGGTAGCTTGTATACGTTTAGATTTTAGACAAACGAGTAGACCTTGGCGGCGGAGTTGGACCGAAGGCGAGGAGTGAATGGACGAATTGGGCAGATGCTATTTGTGTATGGGACGAGGTAAAGAAGAAGGCAAGTGGTTTGATGGCGAAAGCGTTGTTGTTTTAGTAGACTGTAAGTTTTTCGTTATTGTTGCAGCACATTGTTGCGTCGGAAGCGCTTGATTTAATCCGGGCAATATTGTAATGTGTTTGCGGTTGAAAAAGTTGGCGTCCCTAATGAATATGTATACATTATATTATTATAATATAAAAGCTCGGTGACGTCGTCGAGCAACAGCGCAATACGGCCGTGCCCGGGGAATTATAAAATTTAGTTTATCGGCAAGTTTGCCCGGCCGTCAGGTTCGGATTCCCATACATAAAGTGAAGGACCCTCCGCCGCCGTGGTCTTAATAATATGTCTTAAGGTGTTGTTATAGAGCAGAGTGAACGAGGCACTTCAATTAAGGTCGTTTGCCGCCACCCCTCGCTCCAAACGTATATTATATAATAAATATATATATATACCTTGGGCCGAGAGGATGATTGGATCCGAGGCGAACACCTTAGGAGAGAGTGCCTTGACTAAATACTATCTAATGTATAGCAACTCGGTGCAGAGCACAGTGAAGTTTTCTTCGGGCCTGGGGATTATTCAAAGTACAGAGTCGTGTTTGGCCATCCAACTTCTTGGCAAGTTTTAACCCCTCGTTTCGACCCTCCCGACAGCAGCAGCTGCTATCGCCCTTACCGGCGAGCGTTGTCCTAAAGCAAGGTTTTGCAGGGGATTGTTGTTTCGATTTCGTAGGTTTATCACATTTGCTAGTATTTTAATTGCTGCAAAATAAAAAATTTTAAAAATGTAGATTACTCCAAATCAATTTACTATGTAGGTTAGGTTATAAAAAGCCAGCACAGTGGGGAAGGAGCGTTTTAAATGCGGGGTAGGTCGCAGGTTTTCAAGAATCACTACAACTGAAAGTGTTAAAATCACTTATCGATATAAACGTTGTGTAGGCGAAAATGTGTTTAAAACTGTGCACTCCATTTTCTGTTAGGTTTGGTTAGGTTGGTTAGGTTAGTTGCCATTGTTACTGATAGGCAATCAACATAAACATCATATTAGCATTGTAATAAAATCCGTTGACTGTTGATTTACTCTCACATAGCAACCTAGAAATTGACTACGGCCAAAGCAGTCCCCTTTTTTAATTTTTTCTCAAAATCCTAAATGTTATAGCATCACTAGATCTAAATTTTTTCAAATTTTCTGAACATAAGCCAACCTTACGCTACGTTTTTTTTTTTTTTTTTAATTTTTTGTCTACATATTTAAGGAATTTTAAACATAAATGGTCCCATTTGATAAGCGAGGGCCGTACTCGGATTAAGCGTTGAAGATAAAAAAAGTATTGAAAAATATAGTAAAAATACATTCTCCAAGAAAATTAGCGTCTTACGTCAGATTCATCATAATATATTAAATATTATATATACATAGATAAAAACGTCTCGGCTCGCTTGCGAACAATAATTATCATTATTATCACAGACCGAGCAGAGATTTTAGCGTTCATAAACGGGTGCTTATAATATATAAAGTTAGAGGTCCAATCTAAACTTGTACAGTTAGCGGGATACTTAATGCGAGTTAGAAACGCGGTATCCGATAGTCGTTGTTTGCTTGTACATATATACCTAGTGTATAGTAATTTATAATCGGATCGCAAAGACCAGAGTGTGTTAAGACCGTGGGTAAAGAGGGCCGGCGACAAGGAGCGACCGCTGCCGTTTAAATGGCCGAGGATACACTGTGTATATCTATACATCTATATATATATATATATATAGGAAAGGATACGGTCGAGGCTTTTGGACGTGAAGATATACACAGTGCACTGTATAACGGTCGGGGTGTAATTAGCGCAGTCTGGCTTTGCCGTTATCTAACGGTTACAGATACATGTATAGAAGTCCGGGGCATTGTCAACAAACGGCGCCCTCGCGGGGGGGGGGGGTCGAGGGAAAGGAGGGGAGGGTAGTCGAAGGACCGTACAACAGATAACGACCTCTCTATTAACACCCTCCGTCGAGGGCCTAAATACAAATTAAACTCGCCCGTATCGGTCACCCATAAGGATTATGTACGCCGTTACCGACGGTTTTCATTTTCAAATTAGATATATAAACCACCCCCTACCCACCCCCCCCCACCGATAACCTCAACCCTTCCCGTAGTCTCCCCTTTCCCACCCCCGCCTGCAGCGTTACGATTGTATATTATCAGCTGTATCATCAAATAATATACAAACACTGAATAGAAATCCTATTTTTTTTTTCCACCCGCCCCGTCGCGTTCGAAGCAAACCAGATAAGTTTAAATTTACCCTTTCCGCGTTATATGCATATTTTTTTATTATATTTTAAAGGGAAATTGAAAATTATAAAAAAAAAAATAATAATAATAATAATAATAACCGTAACGAACGGAGAAATGCTGTTGACGTCGAGATAAAAAAAACTCGATTCAATTATTTTATTAGTTTTGACCTTTTTTTTTTTTTTATATACAATTTATTTAGACAATAACGACGCTGGCGAAGATTAATTATTGATCGTATTATCAGTATAATACATCAATTCGAATATTCGTATTTGTATCAACAAAATATTATCAAACCGTTTTTAAATATTTTGTAATTATTGTCGTTAAACGCTATCTTTATAATATCGATGATCCGTTACAAACTTATATTTTTTAATCGGAAATTATCTTAAACGAATCCCGACAAGGTATAAGTAAGACTAATACACATGTATTTTTATTTTCCATTATAATATGTTATGATTGTCAATGGCCAAAAACGACACGCCCGTGCTACTCAAAATCGCATTGTGTTTGTCCGGGGGGGGGGGGGTGATATGACTTTTCATCCCCTCCTTTTTTTTTTTTTGCTCTTCCTCGTGTTAACAGCTAGCCATAAACGTTGAAAAACCGTCACACCCGGTGCTCGAATCGAGAGAGAGAGACTCCATTTGAACAAAACACAACACCGAATAATAATAACATGGCATGGCCTTTGTGTCGTGTCGACACGCCACAATAGCAGTCTCCTCTGGTCGATCGCTGCAGAGGTGGAACACATTTTCTATTTTTTAGTTTTCATTTCACGTTTTTATTTTTATTACCACGTGTCGCCGTGCACTGCAGATCATCACACCCTCTCCGGGCAGTCGATAAGAACATTATTGTATTATCACGGTGTGTGTATACATAACCGATCAAGTCGATACGAGATTTGAATTACAATCGACTTGGCAAAGTCGCAGACGGACCGAAAAGGGATATGCACACACAAATAGGGACAGTACACGGGCATATTGTGTATATACATGGGGTAGAATAATGTACACATACGTCCCCGTGTAGTTTACAGCACCTGTGACTGTTGGAGCTATCATTGTTGTTATTATTATATAGAACACATGTTGTATCGTTACGCTGTATAGCACCTCCGACGGCGTCCGAGAGCCCAAATGGGGTATCGCGCAACAAAAAAAAAACACAATAATTTAGATGTACAACCCGTTTAAACAACATGATCAACGTTTTTAATATTGTAAAACAACATGAACCAAAGTGTGTCCAAATGGAAAACGATTGCACCACCCTGTATACTGTAATATACTATGTAAAAACGGTTGTACTCGAGTTGGGATTATCAAAGGTTTGTTGTCTGGGTGACTTTTTAGCCGTCAACCCGTCACAAGAGCCGACTGAACGCGGCCAGACGGATTTTGCGGTGGCCCGCAGTGATTTATGATATTATTATATCTCATTTTCTCTTGGGGAAGAGAGACACAGAGCTGTTACCATTGGGGTGACACCCTCGGACTCGTCGAAAGGACCGAACAATGCGCAGACCCGGTAGTGTCTTCTTCTCTTTTGTGCGTCGGCCGTTTGTGCATTATTATACGTTTTAAACACACCTGAACTGTATACTACAATATGTGTTATACTTATATGTACCTACGTCCAAAGACCCAAAGAAAACGTCCGCCTGGCTCGTTCGAGTGGAAAAAAAAAAACGCCCTGCCAATCTTTGCAGACAATAATAGTTATCGCTTCCTCTCGGACGCGCACGGTTTATCCGATTATGATAAAAAAAAAAATAATAATAATAATAATAACACCAGCCGTTATACTGTTGTGTACCTGTTGTAGCTGCGTCGTTATCGCAGGGTAAACGAAAACCGAGTGATGGGTAAAAAATTACATTACAGCCTTCCAATCCAACCAGATGTATCCAAAAGCCCTGATTCTAAGCCTAATCTATCTGTCTATCTATCTATCTATCTATTTGGTGGGTGGGGGTAGTCGAGTGACACACATGTTTAGACTTGGCCGGCACTGCTGCGGTGGAGAGGAACGAGGATGATGGCGCTTTTCGCGAGCGCCCGAGTCGGTTGTGCGCGCATTGTTCGCCGGTTTTTATATATTATACAGCAATACGTATAGGTGGTACTTTATATTGCCACCGGAGGGTGGCGAAGGTCATTTATATTGGAAACGCGCGGGTTTATCGGGAAATGATGTACACGGCCGAACAATAGTAATAATTCTAGTCTATATGTACAATATATTATTATGTATCGTACAACGGCTGTGCGCGTTATACATTTTATACGACAACACCGGCAGCTGTTGCCGGGAAAGGATGAAAAGGCTACACATCATCCAGTGCAGATATTGCATTCATTTGGCCGTTAAATCCGATACCTGAACCGTTTTTAAATAACAATAATAATAATAATAATACAGCATATTATTGCGGCGTTCCAGCTATATCGAAAGCGGCCACTCATAATCGCAGCGGCAGAACGAGCATTAAATTTAATCCGCACCCCGTTGGAATATTTCCAATATTATAAATAATAATAATAATATGCTCTCTGAAAACAATACTAATAATACCTGGCTGACGTTTATTTGTGTTTTTTAATTTCAATTATTTTTTTTTTTTTTGTTGTCTGCCATCGATTGACGGGGCTTATGCCATTTAACAACGCACTTAACGCACTGCGAGTTGAATACCGACAAGAGTGGACTAATTACTGTAGGCCGACCAACGACTATATGTATATTACTATGTAGAAAAAAAAATGGTCGGTACTCGGTGAACGTGCAAATGCACACTGTAAAATATGTATGCATCAATTGGGACAATCGATAAAAAATTGCTCATTTTTTCGTTGAAATGTTTGTTAAAATACAGACATACAGTGTTTTCGCGTGGACATGACCGTACAACAACCGAATAAGTCGATCAAGTTAAAATAGGTTCGTTTTGGTTTGGTTTGGTCAAGTTCGATTTGATGTACTTTGGTTAGGATAAGTTGTCTTTGCGTGTTTTAACATATGCCCTTACAGTTTACACTAGCATTTGTTAAGGCACATTGTATAGGCAATTTTTTAATGATACTTTACATTAAGCTGTCATTTGCATACAGCCAAGACGTGTCTATTTTGATATTAAATGTTTTATTCAACTTTAAAGCGCATACAAGTGCTATTTTCCTACAAAAACACAATATGTTTCTCGTTCGAACAATTCCTAAGAACACTCGGATTCAAGGAACCATTTAGTTGACTTTAGTCGTATTGAGTTGTCGCGAACCTGTGTAATTCTTGAAAAGTGTCTCTTCTATTGTGTTGTCGAGACCATCGTTTTGCCACTATCGTCGACTTGGGCCAATTTTTTTTTTTTCGCACCTCAACACCGCGACAGTATACCACTTTTCGGCTTAACTTAAACTAGGTACGAATTGTACACCACCTGTTTGGAGCCGTACCGTAGACAGGCTGATACGGTATGTATTACAACCGTTTTGCCAAAGAGTTGTAAACCCATAAACGCCAGCAGATAGTAGGTATTTAAAACCGACACCGTGGGGCTTTTCGTCAGCTGCTGTGTATGGTTTTCGACCGCGGTGGTTTACAGGGTGCGCTCGGTGAAGCATTATTATTATCGTTGTGTATACACCGTGTGAAAATTAGGATATCACGCGAATTAAATGGCTCGGAAGCGACTTGGCCCGTGTGTGTGTGTGTATACAAACCGCAGCCGTATCTCGCGGCAAAAGGGTTGACTTTGTTAATGTATATATATATATATATATTTTTTTTTTTTTGTCTCCTCCGCACACACAATCGACCCCGACGAGTTTTATTAAAGGGTTAGGGGATTCACCGGTCGTTGTGATTGTCCCTTACGATAAAAATCAGCAATTAAAACGCCTTCGTTAAGACACACCGAGACGCGCGGTTAACATTGTAATGTTACAGTGCACAGTTGCGCGTTAATCCCGCGGGAGACACGCGATCGAGCAATTAAAAAAAAAAAATAGTCAAAAAACACAATAATAATAACACGGGTTAGGTTGGTTATGATCATAGCCTATATATATATATAGAGACCCATAGGCCTCTATAGCTTGTTAATTTTGAATAGATTTTAGAGTGATTCGAAAAAAATAAAGCTGTCGAGTCGGCTCGGAAAACGGATAGCTAAAAAAATAAGGTGTGATATGTTCAAAACGAATAAGTATACATATATACATATATATATATATATACCTATTAATCTATGTGTTAATCAAACACTAATATTTTATCTTACCTCGTGTGTCTTTGGACACGCTGTTTGCTCGTTAAAATAATACAAAAACTATATGGTTAAGTGTATCCACGTGTTCGTCAGCCGCTACAGACCAGACGATGTGTGTAAATAATAATAATTCTTAACAATACTAGAACGTTAATTAAAAAGATAAATGTATTACATTACTACAACGATATGGAGTGTACCTGTATAGGTATAAAAAAAATGTCCTCGTGTGTGCTAAGTATACTAAAACGATTAACACACACTTTATCTTTGTTTTTTTATTTGTTTAAACGGCTTCTTTTTTCTATTTTATTTTATTTACTGTCGTTAATTTACATAATATTATTCTGACGGCTAAAGAAACCGTGTTTTTGCGTTGCCACGAATTTTGGAAATAATGTTTTTTCAAAACCGAAAATGTCCTATATTATTTTACTTCATTATTATATATGTACATTTTTTCTACTGTAGATACTACAGGCGCCAGATAAATCATTTTTTTTTTTTTTCATTTCCAAAGTTCAACGGTATTAAGACGTTTGGATCGTTTACCGTTTAGGTGGAAATGTTGAGGAAAAAAAAACCGACAACTGTTTTATTATTTAACACTGTCGCCGTCGATATATACTATTATACTTAAAGTTTTTTAGTCGACAATTCTCTTGTTAGTGTTTTTATTTATTTATTTTTTTTTTTACTTGGCTTGACCGATTCTTAGCAGTTAGCACCGTTAATTTGTTGACGAGCCTTTTTTTTTTTATATTAATAATATACAGTGGCCCGTTAAAAAGTCGCCCTTTGGCAACTGCACTTCCAGATGTCGATTAAACCGCATCCGGAGAAGGAGAACAAAAATCGCAAATCATCAGCTTTTTTTTAGAAAGAAAAATAAATTGAAAAAAAAAATGTAATTTCACGAGGCGAACGCGTTTCCTGCTCGTCGGAAATCGATTATGTTATTCAAATGCGTAGAAATCATTTCATTGCTAAGAAACAGCTCAAGTACATTAGTAGTTTCAGCATTTTTTTTTTTTTGCTTCAGAAATCACACGATGACATATAAAATACATGTGCATATTATTGTGTAAACGAGCGTGTACTGCATGAGTATAGTAAGTTTACTTGACACAGATTATGTAATATATGTCATGTTTATTTTAATTTTCCAAGCACTGACTTTAACCTAACCTGTACAGGTTTGAATACCGTACATCTGTTTTATTTCTCAGACATTTGCACAACCGAGTTTAGTGTAAGATAATCTTTCTTTTAGACTACATCGAAATTCTACGTTGATTTTTATTTTACAGATTTTTGAAAATATATTTTAAAAAAAAATTCTCACCGTCGAATTCAAAACTGATTTTGGTATATTAAAAAACATGTAAAAAATTGAACGAGTCACACAAATTTGAAATTTCCAATTCGCCAATTATCACCAAGTGCGCTCAGCTATTTTCCAATTATTTAGATCAAACATATTTTCTAAAATGACGGTTTAAAAGGTTAGTTAAAACTTTTGTAATATATATTATTGTTAATTGAACATTAGAATATATAATTATAGTGTTTAATGTTGGATCGTCGTGCAAAAAGTTTAAATATAATAACATAATGAGACAACGTTAAAACCGTCATTAGTATATTAATATTATTATACCGATAATGTTAAAACGTTTTGTAGTTGTTGTGGAAATATGTTTTTGCTATGTTTTTTTTCTAGTTTTTGCCCGAGACAAACTATAACAATATTTTATGTGTTATGTGTGAAATTTCACTGTATGTGATTTATTTCTATGACTTTTAATTTTATAGTTTTCGAATTTGTGATAATTTTGGGACTTTGCCGAATTTTTCGATTAACCATTGTACTTACATTTTATTTTTTAAAAGACTATAATTTTGTTACTAAATACAATATTTGGAAAATCTTCCTGTCATTAGACATATAATATTCATTAGGTTAAGAGGGGTTTTTGTTTCTAAAAACTACTCAAAAGCAGATTAAGATTTAATAAATTGTAAAATTAAGCAAAATATTAATTTAATATATTAATATTTACCAGTATTTTTTCTTATCAAAACAGGTGTCTGCTGTGTTGTTGAGAGTTCGTACCTATGTACTCTGGTCGAGCTCGGGTCGGTCCGGGTGGTCTCGCGTGTCGTCCAAACGGCGTGCCGGCAGTCACTGGCGCGGGCCGTGCCGGTGCGTGGGCTCTGGCACGCGATGGGAGTGGCCCGGGTACGCGAGTGCGGCGCCGCCGTGCGTCCAGGCCCCGCCCGCGGTGGGCCACGTGCGAACGTCCGCCGGCGGGCGCCGGGTGACCCACATCCGCGCAGACCGAGGGGGGCGCGTTTTTACCCAGTTCCCGACTTTCTCGGCACCCGCCCAAACCCCCGACCGCGGGGCCCCCCCCTCGAGTTTTCCTCGAATCCGGTGGCACAGACACCGACGGCGGCGCATTGCGTTACCTAGGTAAATCACCTGACTGCGTCAGCCGGCCGCCAGTTTCTGTAATAATAATATTACAGCTGTTGTTTAAATGTTGTAGGCATTACCTGGTTACAATATTATACGGTCACTTAAAACTATGTATTGACGTTTGCCCCGAGTGGGAATTCCCCTGGGGGAGGGAATAGGAATTAACGGAAGCAGCAAATCAATCCCGAGGCTTCATTGCGCAATAAGGCAATTGCTGTGACAATTTTAAGTACCAATCATATTTCAAAAATGTTCAACGCTATTTTGTACTGAAATACTATAATTTTTTATAATTATTATTATTTATTTAATTAATAAACCCAAGTTATGATTGGTAACCAAGCCTGAAATTAAATTGAAAAAAATATGTATTGATTGGAACAAAATTTTACTTCTGTTATTTTGTATATGACTGTTGGTAATGTATCCTTTTGGCTACAACACATAGTTCAACAACTAAAAGAGCTATACATATTCAGTGACCTAAAATTAGTCAAATATAGTCACTTAATAATTTCCAGTGCTGGAATAGCAAGTAGTAAAGCTGGAATAGTGGCTATATTTGAGTGTAGAACTTTAGAGACCAGGATCTGCATCAAAATTAGAAAGTTGTGTTGCCTCGGTAGCAAATTTAAAATATAGATTTGCAATAAGGTAATACTATTATTTTTTTAGTAAATTTCGCCATTTTATAACTATTTGATTCAGTAAGCTCTCAACATTAGTAAGTAACTCGATAATAGTAACCGTAACTTAATTGCCAAAGAAGTAGAAAACGAAATGATGATTGGAAAATGTTATGTAATCCCGGCAGGTATAATCTAACAGGCGAAATCATTTTTAAAATTGCATAGCTAATTTGAAATTTTAATTCTAATTATTACATAACCTTTTTTTAGCTCGCTAATTAACTGAAAAGGTATAATATAAATATGTAAAAAAATTCCTACTGGGTAATTTTGAATAACACATTGCCAAACGCTAGTTTTCAAAATTAAAAACATTTAATTAAAATAATAATTTCAAGCTATCAAAATTCAATGTATAATATTACATATAATTTAAGAAAATATATACATTTATATTCATAAAAATAAAACTATTTTTATATAATTTTTTAATTAATGTCTGAATCGAAGAGAAACAGTGTGAACAAAAAAATTAATTGACGTATAATTGTATAATATATTTCGCTCATCATATTACTTTTTTTAAATTCTAAAAATTATATGAAACATCCTTTGTAGAGTAAAATAATAAGATATACTAAAATCTAAATCAAATTCAAAGAAAAACGTATATAAGAAACCAAAATATCAAAAATTTACTATTTATGTTTTAAACCTACAACAGTGAAACTATAATATTATTATAGAGTAAATAATATAATTATACTGTTTAACTATACAATTTCAACAACAACCATATCATGCATTTGATCTCTTTCTTGAGTACATAACAATAAAATATCTATTATTTATATTCCATTTAAATTGATTCGAGCCATAAAACATTATGAGTTAAATGTTTCCAAATCATATTTTGCTTAATTTGCAAATTTACAATATGGGTTATTTTCAATTTATTATACTAACACTTGTGTTAGTTATATCGATAGGTAAAACACCAGAGACAAATTATTGCTTTGGCTAATAAGATACCAGGTCTAGGTATCTATACCTGGATAATTTTATCATTGTAAATAGAGAAACAATATTACTAAAAATTGTAATTCGTATATATAATAATAATAATAATATAATATTATATATTATAATAATATGATTTTTTTTCCTGGAAGGTATTACCTATTTTTGATGTCAGTTGCACAATCGTTCTTCAATACTTTTGCCATTTTTTCCGGTTGCCTAACCGCCTAATCGTTAACGTTTTTCGAAATGCTTTGACGTGGAAAAATAGAAGGAATGTAATATTATATTTTAATATAGGTACTTACTCGGCAGTCGGATTGATTCTGAAACGAGCTATTGTGAAATTTAAAATAAGGGGATTTTCCAAAGAAATCTTTCCAGAACTTTAAGTAGGTTTTTTTGTATACAAACAAGTATTATAAGTAATTTATTGTGTAATATAATCTCAAATATACACCCTGTATATAGGTGCACTTATTTTTTTTTTAACAAATTTAATCCTTACCTTGAACGAATGACATTGGATCGCGAACACGTTTTGTAATCAGTTAATCTTCTGATAATCCCTTATCAGTATCCCCATCTCATTTTTCTTCAACCAATTCACTAGGTAAACTTAATGGATCGGTATATGTTATATTTTAACATGGTAACGTTTTTAGACTGAGGGTCAACCAATAAAAATATATATATTTTTTTTCATTCGGTTTGTTTACTCAATTACTCTAATTAATTACTCATTAACTCTGAATGACCATTCGTTTACAAATTTTGTTTACACAATGTACTTGATTAATTGATTCGTTTATTCTATTTATTACCACAGGTATTCAGTTTTTAGATTGTTAGATTTATTTACTAGATTTGCTTACTCGATTAATTCATATTTTAATTTGTTCATTCTATTTGTTTCTCAATTTGTTCTCTCGATTTATTTATTTATTTACTCAATGTATTTACTCGATTTGTTTTATCGAATTCTTAACTCGTTTATTCAATTTACTTACTCGTTTATTCGATTTACATTTCTGTTATTTTGTATATATAACTGTTGGTAATTTACCAATCCATTTGGCGACAACTCATAACTTAAAAACTAAAAGAGCTACCATATTCAGTGACCTCAAATTAGTCAAATATAGCCAACTTAATACATTTCAGTTGTGTTTTTCAAAATCTGCCAAGTTAAAGGTTAATACCTTCACCGCTAGGGCTAAAAGGTAGATTTTTGATTTTGCTATTAGAAACTACACACATTATTTGGGTTCGTCGATCAATCAACTTGGGGTTCACTCTGGGCTAGTTTAATGTAACAGGCCGGTAACGCCTATATACTCCTTAGGGACTACATTGCAACCAGCGGACACAAACCACACAGAAACTATAATTAGCCAATAACAACTAATTACTTTGTCAGTCTAACTAGAGAAGACATTTAATTATAATTAAAGCTGGAATAGTGGCTATATATGAGTGTAGAATTTTAGAAACCAGGATTTGCATAAAAACTGAAAAGTTTGTGTTGCCTCGGTAGCTATGAGTTTTTTTGTGAGTCTTTTGAAGAGTGAGTTTGGCCGTTTAACTTCCGTTTTCTTAAGTGTAAATTCAAAATTTGTTATGCTAATTGGCAATATTTGTGATAATACTACAAATGTTGATAAAAGTAAATGCAAATTTAAAATATAGTTTACTATTAATACTACCCAATTGCATAACTAAATAAAATTTGAATTCTAATTATTACATAACGTTTATTAGCTTGCTAATTAACTAAAAAGTATAATTTAAATATTTTTTACTGGGTAATTTTAAATAACACATTGCCAAACGCTAGTTCCCAAGGTTAATTAAAAAACCAGTTCATTAAGTTGATAAACTTTTTGTGTAATATACCAGTATTATATTTTAACATGCTAACGTTTTTAGTCTGAGGGTCAAGCAATAAAATTATATTTACTCTAATTGTTTACTCATAAACTCTACACGTTTTTTCGTTCACTCAATTGGGTTACTCGCTTACACTTTTTGTTTACACGGTGCACTTGATTAGTTGATTCGTTTATTCTATTTATTACCACAGGTATTCAAGTTTTAATCGTTCGTTAGATTTATTTACTAGATTTGCTTACTTGATTAATCATATGCTTACTTGCTTACTATATTGCTTACTTGGTTCATTCTATTTATATACTCATTTACTCAATTTGTCTTATTAATTTATTTATTTGTTTACTCAATGTATTTACTCGATTTGTTTTATCGATTTCATTACTCGGTTAACTTACTAGATTCATTTGCTTACTAAATTAGTTACTCGGTTTATTCACTAGTCTATTCGATAAATTGTTATTTTAATTTGTTTATTCTATTTATTTACTTGTATACTGAATTTTTTTCTCGATTTTTTTTTTGGTTACTCAATGTATTTACTCGATTTACCTACTAGTTTTCTCGGTTTATTTACTAGTTTACTCGATTTGCTCACTTTTTTTATTTATTCGTTTATTCAATTAATTTACACGATTTGTTTTCTCGTTTATTCGATCCATTTACTAGTTTTCTCGATTAACTTGCTCGATTCATTTACTTACACAACTACTCGATTTATTTACTAGTTTACTCGATTAATTAAAATTGTAATTTGTTTATTCTATTTATTTACTCATTTACTCAATTTGTTTTCTCGATTTATTTATTTGTTTACTTTGTTCTCGATTCATTTACTCACTCGGTTACACTATTGATTTACTAGTTTACTTGATTTATTGTTTTAACAAAGCCCAAAGACATTAGTGTGCATTTTATACATATCTTAGCTTAAAATCTCACAATTTTTTCGTTAGGCAGTATTATATTTTATATTTTTTTTTTTTTGGTTTTCATTTTCGCCAGCTTCGAGGGTCCACAGGCCGGCCGAGAAACGTGCGTGGGCCTAAACGTTAAAACATAATATTATCATAATAATATATATATTATACGTGCGCATTAAATCATTAAAATAATATTGCGCGCCAGCCGGCCAAAACTCGTCCCGTAAACTTTATGCGTAGGGTTGAACTTAAATTACAGCGAATTATGGAAATGTGCCGCCCTAGGATGAAGTATGGACGCGCTCTAGGGGAAGTTAGGCGAAAAAGAGGACACAAACACAAACTTACACACACACACACACACACACCTCTAGCAAAGCAATAATTATTATTATCAGCCACTCGCCCGGCCAACTGTTCCGCATTCGCGAGGGGCACTTGGCCGGGAACTTGCCGGTAATGTGCTTTGCCAACAGGGCTGTGTAATTATGGCCGACACGCGCGCCCGTTAATCACGACAAGACGATTATACAACGATAATTGAACAATTATTGTTGTCATAACCGGAGAAGAACGTTTTTAAGTGTTAATTATTAGTCCCCGGCCGCGGGAATCCCGGAAACTTTCGACCTCGTCTTGGTTCACGTTATTACCTACACAATACATTACTTTAGCTCGAGTTTTGTCCGAGATGAATGCGACAATTTAATTTAATCATTCTCGTACATTTTTCCCACCGTCGCCGATTAATAGAACCATATTAGATAGTGAGAGGATTCGTTGGTTTATTGGCCAATACATTACCCTTCAGGTACGATATCTAGACTAGAGCTGGCAAGTGATATAAGAATACTTTAATACCTAGTCTAAAAGTATTTTAACACAGTCATTTAGTACTAAAATCGCCATTTAAAAATGTGTTTAGACTTGTTTAGCTGTTATTAGCAAGTATGGCGATTAAAATTGGAATAAACTGAATTTGTAGACCAATATTTTTGTGTAACTAAGGAAGATGGAATAGTTTCAATGTGTCTCAGAGGTGGCGTGAGACATTTCTGACATTATAAAAACTATATTTAGTATGTTTAACGAACTTAATATTGACAAATAGTGGTTCACAATTTGTACAAATATTATGTATATGACATATTTCAACTATTTTTTTGTTTATAATTTAAGATAACAGTTTGTGTTGTCTAAATACAAACGACCACGTTAAAGTATAAGCTGTGGTTATGGCAATTAGTTTTTTTTTTAATAAAAATTAAATTTAAATACTTTTTTCCTTTTTTTTGCAAAATTATGTTGTTCAATTTGCTCTTACGATGTGGACTTAAGCGAAGGACCGTCTTCAGAGAATGTACTTTGTACTTTGGTGTAACTATGCATTATTTAGTTCAAGCAAACAAACAAACTGCGACTTGCACGTTCTGAAGTTAAATACCTAACTCTGAGTCTTAGGTGTAAGTTCTCAGTAATTATATGTATTTTTCCCCTCCTGTTTGCTCGCTTTTAACTTTTATATTATATTAGAAAAATGTTTGAAATCGATTTTTGTCTTTGTGCTCGTTTAACAGTGCAAAAAGGGTCGTCCGTGACGCCAATACGGTTTATTGAAAATTAATTGACCGGTCGAAACAAAGGGTTTGTGTTTTACAAAAGGCCATACATTAGGTATATAAAGTGCTAAATATACTTTGTTTGAAGAACCTATGTACATAGCCCTTTTACCTGACCGCGTTGGCACGCACAAAAGCGTTTATCGAGAACCCAATTAACGTATAGTTGAGAATTTTCTTTTTTAAATATATATATACCTATTTTTTTTTTTTTTTTTTTTAATAAACCTTTGTCATGTCAAATTTTCGGTCAGACGCCGCCGGCAACTGCTGCTGTGGCGGACGAATAATAATTACAAACCATCAGACCCACAAACACACTGATTTTCGCCAAAGCAGTATCGGTTTACCCCGGGGCAAAGGAAACAAGAGTTCACTCGATGCAACACGTAATTACTTGCCGTCAACAAAATTACAAGCCAAATAAAAATACCCCTTCCAGTTGGTAAGAGCAAACTTGGTCCCTTAACTTTGTTTGCCTATTCGGTTATACGAGCTTTTGTCGATTATTTTCATTTGTGTTTATACAATTATAATATAATATCTTAGACTTAAAACCTAGGTCGTCGCGCAGTATGTGTGAAGTCACGGTTTGTCATACTTTATTGCCGACTACAATGATATGGTATTATTAATTATGATGGTTAACAGTGAAACACTGAAGTTATTTTTCTGAAAACATTGCCTAATAGTAATTATAAATGTTACAAAGCCACTAGATTGATATCAACAGTAGGTATTTATGTGTGAAATTAAAATATAGTATTTGTATTTTTTTTTTAATTCTATCTTTATCCGTGGCAATGCCAATGTTATGAGAGAGATCAATTCAGTTTATACCGCTTTACTTGTTAATAACGAAACCCGTCTAGCACATTTTATTTTTAGTCAAATATTCAAGCTTTGCAGTACTAAAATATATAGGTACTTAAACGGTGATGTTAGCGTTTAAATATCTGCGCGTGAATACTTTTATGCTATTAAAGGGTTTAGTATACGACTCGCCATTGGACTAATAATACTAGCATAGTGTGAACTAGTCAAGTGAACTATACTCACAAATGTATGTTCCCTATGCAGGCGTCTCGACTTCCAGACTGGCGGAGTCGCGGTTTTGCAAAATATTATGGTTTTATGAATTTGTTGCGTTTAACGCGGTGAAATCAATGTTTCTAATGATTTGTTGTTCTTAATTCGATATGCGACGGTCATTTATATCGTTGATTTTTTTTTTTTTTTTTTTACTTCTCTTTTACCGAGCCATCGAAACGCAGTGTGTCGTTAACGGATCAACGTGTTAAGGCCCGGGGTTAAGTCGGGGAAATTGATGACCGACCCCGTCGGTGGACCGTACGTCGCAAAACAAACGCAATTTAAACGGTCGTTCGCCGATGGGGGTTTATACACGTTGTAATTAATCGGCAATAATTAATGCCGGACTATGTATATATATATATATGTATATATGTGCGCGATGGACCTCTCCGACTCCGCGCCTCGGTCTCGGCGTAAAAAGGCCGACCGTCCGGCCACTAATTATAAGCCAAAACCACCGCCATCCCCCCGCCGCCGGTTTACCCTCGGAATTAGACGGTAGCAATTTGTCGGCTCCGGGACCGTCGCCGTAGATTTATCGGATCTCCCTTACCCATCCCTCACTATCCTACCCCCCCCCCCAAATCTTCCTTCCCCCCCCCGCGTGTGTGTGTGTGTGTGCTTAATACGACGTCCCTTGATACGGTCATTAGGCGACAGACGGACCGCGACCGTTCCCGAGATTACCTACTCTGCTCCTGGCCCCAGCAAAAAAAAAAAAAAAAAAACCCCCAACGAATACAACCGTAGAGGGGAGGGGTGTGTGAGCGAGGGGCCGACGGGTAAGGGATGAGGGGAAATTAAACTTGCCGTTTAATTGTCGTGTCCCCCCCCCCTCTCTTGCCCCACCTCCGAGTTGGTTTTGGCGACTAATCGTGAAGTTTTATACTCGGAGGCGGAGGGGAGGGGAGGAGGCCAATTTGACCACTATAAAATAGGTGCCGTGCACAATATAGGTATGTTAAGCAAATTATTATCAGAGTTGATTCACTTTGTTTTATGTTAGGTTTTCAGTTGGGTTAGGTTAGGTTAGGTTAGTCGCCATTGTTACCAATAGGAAATATCGCATCAACAACAAAACGAAATTATTTTTCAGATACCTGTTGACTGTTGCAAATACGCTTACACGTAGCAACCTGTAAGGTACAAAGTGTATATTTCACCATTATTTTAATACACAAAAAAGCTGGAGTGTTTCACTGCAGATTTTCGAGAACATTCTACATGGTAGACTTAGACTTGCAACGTAATCTTATCGGTCTGGAAGTCATTGTGGGTCTGCACACAAAACAATAAATACAAAGACAATACATACCTTCTGAGCTCTGCACCGGAGCTAAAAACCTACAAATTTTTCAGTTTTTTAACAACCTCGAAAAAGGACAAGTAACATTATGTAAGTCCATCTCCTTCAATAGACTGGGCTCAAGTTTAATATTATCTTGTGTTAGTAGTTTTTAATTGAAATCCAAACGTTGAGGTGGATGTCTAACAAAACCCTAACCTAAAGAGCTATTTTTAAACAAATTATTCATGTTTGCTGTTTTTTTCATTTCAATACAGTTTGCTCAACACTTTCTACGGTTACTAAGATGTATATAATTATTAATATTTACATATTTAAACAATAATAATTAACAATTTTTTTTCAAAAACAGACCAAACTATACTGGCTAAACGAAATGAGTAGTTTAATATTTGAATTTTATTAGGTTAATGGGCCTCGACAAAATAATACTGTAAGAGGGTTCATAGTTTTAAGCTTTTCGGGATAAAAGTCACCATTGTAAACCAATAAATTCGAATAATGTGTAAAAATGTCTATGTAGTACCGATAACAATATAATAATGACATGACAGTGTCTTATAATAAAAATTAATAACGATCAAAGCCAATTGACAACGACCAAGTAATATTCTTAAAGCGTGTACTGTTAAAATAAACGGTATTATTATTATTATTATTATTATTGGCTATTGTCGTTAAAACCGAAGCGCAACTACAAGCTTTCTTACCCTGTAATTAAGTATGAACTTTTAAGCATGTACTCTAGTATATATATATATATATATATATATATTATGATACGAGTCTCTCATCGACGCCGTCGGAACGTCGGGGAAAATAAGAATAAAAAACTAACTTTTTATACGCCATTAAGAAGAGCTCTCATATTATATAATATAACGCGATTGGATTTATACTTTTACGGTCGTCGGCGGACTTTTAATATTCAAACCGAAAAGTTCGTTAACGGTAATGGCCTTTTGTGGTAATTACACCCTTAGACCGTCGCCGAGGGGTGGTTGGACGGGGGTTCTTAGCAGCGGAGTTGGCCAAAGTCGTTGGCCGTACAAAGGTTTTATTGGCGATTGGTAAATTCGAAAGAGGGAAAAAAAACAGTATTGTACTAACATCGGCCGATACGATCAATAAAATATGCGTTATACACTGCCATCGTACCAAACAATACTTTGCACATAAACCACCCGAAGGCAGTGCAAATGTCCGTCGTTTATGTTTTTTTCAAAAAACGTGCAATGGTAGTAGACACGATGAAACAAAATTGAAATTAAACTAAAGGGTAGACGTTTGGTATGAAATAATATATATATTATACGGCCATGGCGGGGGCTCTGTTCGAGGGCTCAACCCTGGCTTTTATTTCATTTCCTATTATCATCCATATTATTACCCTAATATTATAGTTGTGTATGATTTCCACGCATCTTTAGTTGTGCCGGCCACGGTTTGCAGGATGTACTCTATGTGATTCATTTAACTTAACACTTATTTGAACAAGACATATGTTATAGAATTACATTTTTACTATGTCATCTTATTTGTATACTGTACTTACACCGTTTACTACAACTAAAAACTCATGACTGGAAAGGACAAAGGACACAGAGTATTTATCCCCAGAATACCACTGATTTTAAGGTTTATTCTTTTATTACAAGTGTCATACAATTTCATATCAACTCCCTGAGCGAAGCCGGGTACCCCAGCTAGTTAATATAATTACAAAGATATTTTAGGCCAAAGCGGAAGAATTTAGTAAGCAATTGTGGACTGTGGTTCAATTTTTCTCGGTTTTCAAATCATATACCTAGTGCACAAAATGTTTTACACAATACACAACACAACACATTTATTTGGTTTGCACGAGTTTAGGCTTACTCGGTTAAAATAAATACTGAAGAAACAACAAGAAAGAAACGTGAAAAAAGTAACACCTGATGAAATATTCACCGAGTCTCGTTGTGGTTGAAAAGTAGGTTATCTATTAGAAGAACGTTAGAAGATAAATACAATTTCCAGACAATTTTTTTTATGTCGGCGCGTTTAAATTATTTTCAAAATGCGGGATTATTTTAGTTTTTTCGTATACTACACATGTATACAGAATGTGTTTTCATTAAAATGAAAAAAGTAACTATTATAAGGCTGATAAACCTGATTGTTTACTGTATATATTGGGATGTTGTTGTGTTACTATGTTCTAAAGATATCAATCGTAGACACGGGGCTGGAGTTTTATAATAATGGATCTATAATGATTAATAACAAAATAACATAATGTATTTTAGCAAAATACCCAAATACATGAACGTACCAGAATTGCCTATACAAAACGCCGTATTATTTAAACTCAAATAAAATGTATTTTAGTACAATAATGTTACTTTCTTGAATTTAAAAAAAATTAGTCAAGTACGGTAGTTGCAATGAAAAATAATTTCATGTCGATAGCTTTAAGAGCTTGTTGCGACCGGGAAAAACCCCGTGTATTTATCTATAGTACTATTATATGTTTTTTAAAATAGTGAGAAGATAGATATTTGTCTTAGCTTTAAAATTTAAAAAAGAACTTTTTTTTAAAAACATGCTTTTCTAAAAAATTGAAAAAATGTGAACTAAAAAGTAAAAAATAATTTTACTACAAGAACAGTTTACCAATCAATTGTAGCACATTTTTTTTTAAATGTAAATTACTTTGCAAACAACCGAAAATTAGCTACAATTTTAAATAATGTTAAATATCTTTAATTTTTGACTAAAAAGAAAAGCGTGGGCCCTATTCAACAATGTCCAAATTCATTGAGTTAGGTATTTTGAAATGTATGTTTCACCCACTAATATTGAACCAAATTTCAATTTCAATATAAAACATTATCTGAAATTTTATCTGATAAATTTATTAGGGACTTTGTTGAATAGGGTCCACGCTTTTCATTTTAGACAAAAAATGAAAGAAGTTTAACATTATACAACATTTTACAAAAACTTTACTTTCTAAAAATTAAAATAATTTATATATGTATACAATGTCTTAAAAAGGAATTTCTAAAGGTTACAGCTCTTTAAATTGATGTTACAATATTAAAAGTTCAATAAAATTTTATTTTACTAAAAAAAAAATACCTTAATGTGTACCTATATCTTAATTATTATACAGGTTGCTATAGGAGATTCCAAAATCGGCCCTCCCTAAATCCTCGTACCGAAGAGGGGAAAAATTACAATGACCTTAAAATGACATTGACAAAAAAAAAATGATTCACATTGGTCTTTTAATATGAGTTTCTAAATAATGTTTACAGTCTTACAGAACGTGTAAAAAATTCTATAGAAACTATTACAATATTTGCAATTACATAAAAAGTGGAACTCGAAACGCACATCAATGTATTTTTCTAAAGTAAAACAATTGTGTATTCGAGTTAACGCCTCGGCAAGAATTCGATAAACACAACACTTAAGTTAAAAATGATATTTTTTAAATTTTTGTTTACTTTTGAACTCGGGGCCACAAAAATATGTTGTTTCAAAATGAAACACATGCGCCAATGTACGAAATTTTACAAAAACTTGCTAAAATTTAAAATATATTTTATATCCATACAGGGTCTGATCATTAATGACTCACCCTTTATATGTATACATATATAATTAATACAACCAGTAGGATTCTGATGACCAGTAACACTTATTGGTTCGTAATGGCTAAAATAAAATCTCTAAATGGTTGAAAATTGTCCGCCAACTTTCATTGTCACCGCTACTTTTAATATTTTAAAATTGAGTAGAACGCGAACAAATGGGCATTTTTAAAATTGATAACACCTACTTTTTTATTTATATAGAATTGGACAGTTTATACTAAATTTGTTTTCGTCATAGTTTCAAAGATAAGATGAATCCAGTTAAGATTTTTTATTTAAATTATTTAAACGTTTTCTATAATAATAATAATATTATTATTTCTTTATTACGGAAATAAATTCGAGTTACAAAATCATTTTTTTTTTCATACAAAGATTCTTTATCAGTAATTTAAATGTAATAAAATAATAATAATAAAACAAATAGATATCAATATCATACAATAAATCTGAATGTATAAAAGGAAAATCAAAATAAAATAAATAATAAAACAAATTCTAGTTATTCGTTATGTATTTTTTAGGACATTTGCCATAAAACTGCACATTAAAATATTGGTTGGAGAATTTCGCACATAATTTGTAGTTGAAAGTTTTGTGTGAAATAAATTAGGAGATCGGTAGTTTGTTAGATTTATTTTAAAATTGATATTTTGCAGTAGCTAAGGACCATCAATCATGTTATTAATTAATTTATATAAAAATTTCAATTTAATAAGTGCGAATCGCTGTTTTAACGGTTGTATATTAAAAAAGTTGATTGTAACATTATAATCAGAATGAGAGGCTCTTATAAACAAAACGCTGATAGTATAAAAATCTGATAAAATTATTTTGAATTTTGTTTAAATCTTGGATTTGTTTTATTGAATATGAATGCCAGATTAGGAGAGCATAATCAAAGTGTGAACAGACTAACGAGTAGTATAATATTTTTAAAGCAGATTTATCTCTAAAGTTTCGACAGGTACGTTTTAAAAAACCTAGCTTTGCAGACGCTTTAATCCTAATAAAAAGTATATGATCATTAAAAGATAGTTTGGAGTCAAATTTTACCCCAAGATCGTGTACTGTGGAAACTCTTAGTAAATTTATATTACCCAAAGAATAATTAAATTGTATAGGTGATTTTATTAAGGAGAAAGTAATATAGGAACATTTTTCTAAATTTAAGTACACAACGTTTTGTTGGCACCATTTGTGTATATTTTTTAAATCTAATTGTAATTCAACGGCATCATTTAAGCAACTAATATTTTTGAAAATTTTTGCATCATCGGCTAATAACAGAATTTTAGAATGAGAAATAACATCAGATATATCTTTTGTAAAAAGACCAAATAATATAGGAGATAAATGATCTCCTTGATGAACACCAGAGGTAACAAGGATTTTTTCAGATAGGTAATTTTTGTATTTTACAGTTTGACTACGACCAGATATGAAAAAGTAAAGCCAAGACAAAAGTGGTTCAACGAATCTATACATTTTAAGTTTATTAATTAATAATTTATGATTTATCCTATCAAAGGCCTTTTCCATATCTGTATAGATGAAATCGGGTTGTGAATGATTTTTAAATGAATCCAGAATTTCGTGTTTAAATATGCATACATTTGTTATTGTTGATCTATTTTGCCTAAAACCATGTTGGCTGTTTGATAATAATCGATTGCATAAATGTGTAATAGTATTGTTGATTAATTTTGAGAATACTTTAGGTATTATCGACAAATTCGATATGGGACGATAATTATTTACTAAACAATTATTGCCTTTTTCGAAAATCGAGGTTATAAATGAGGATTTCCATTGTTGTGAAAGAACGATGATAGTGATTTGTTTAATAAAGAGGTAATAGCTGGAGTGAAAATGAATGCACATTTTTCAAAAATATTGAGGAAATTTCATCATAAGTCTTTAAATATAATTTTTTTCTTTTGTACAAGTATAAAACTGAATTCGGATTACTGACAATAATTGCTCTACGTCCATAATTTGTTTAGGTAAAAAATAAATGGCCCCACACTATAATAATAATTAAACCGTTTTTTTTTTTTTTGTACTTTTCAGACACTTAATACAATACATCTAGGTTGATGTTAAAGGTGTTGTTTTCGTCGATGGTTATATTTTTTAGTGTATTGATGTATGACTAACAGGTAACTGTTTGAACAAGCATACAAAACAACAGAAAAATAAGGGGAAAATATCAAAAATCCTAGAAATTGTATTCATGGTAAAAAAGTTGTTTTAAAAATTTGAATTTATGTTGTTGATCAATTTAAATGTCAACAGATCGACAAACCGATCATTTTGTGTACGGGCGGCTTATACAATTTTGCAATACAAATATTACAAAATTGAAACGGATAGGAAATACTCTACGCGACAGTTCGTTTTGCAGAACATATTTTATTTCATGTTATTTATTATATTATTATTATTCTTCGGTATGGAAATTTAAAAAAATACAAAAAAAGTCTTTAAACGTCACCGAACGAAATAGTTGCTAAAAAAAATAAACTTTTCTTTTTATTGACTTTACATTTTATTTCCAATGATGGGAATGGCGGAGGAGAGAAGACATCCATCGATCGACAACCAAAGACATTGAAAAATGAACTTGTGACACGTGTGGGTTTTCCATCGACCTAAACCATGGTAGAAGTTAGAACAAATATTACAATTTTCTTACGTGGCTTCACCATAGTGAACGTGGAGCTAAATAAAGCAAAACCAACATTCACCAACGACATTTACTGCTCAAAACCAAATTATACCTACCTAACAGTCCTGTTTCGTTGGCCTTTCAGTAAAGTCTAGCTACCTACTCGAAATATAACAGCTGCAAACTACTACAGACCACCGGCCAATATGATTGGACCACTTTTGTTCGTGTGCTGGTTGTTTTCCGTTGGCACTTTTCCGATGTGCTTGGCCGAAAAAAAACCTGAGACAACGTTAAACGATATCTTGAAGGCGCCTCATTGGACGGAATTAGTACAAATGGGTAATGATCTAAATCGAGAATTAAAATCAATCGACGGGCAACGAATGGACGTGTCGGATCTGTTGAACAAAGACGCGGTTGGCAATATTGTTACCGCGGAAAACTATACCGAAAAATTGGCAAAATCTTCGACGGTGGCAAGCTGCTTTTACTTTGAAATTCTAAAACTCTTTAACGATGTGTTCATTGAAATAATCAATGTGGGGTGCACGTTGTGCGATACGGCCGCGTCAAAGTTGGATTGTATGGAACGGTTTTGGGCGACATTGGACAGAAAAAAGTCAATGATCGAAAAAATACAATTAGTTCTGAATTTTTACAGCAAAGCTTCCGAAGCACAGGATCCCGTAGCTTCCACGGGGACGAGTGATGTCATCCACGCCTTATCGACCTTATTACCGCACTGCGACCGTCAGATGTTCATCAAATCAAATTACATAGGTACCAATAACGTGATCAAGGAGAGCGATTTTAACAGGGATTCCGGTATTTTCCTCGAACGGATAACATCGGCAAACAGCAAATTGCGGGACTTTCTCCAGGCTCGTTGTTGGCCGAGATCGCGGGACCCAAACAAATCAATGGAGGTCGATGAAATCAAATCAACGTTAATACAGTATTCAACAACATATGAGAACGCTATCGACAGCATGTTTGAACTTTATGTTCCACTTTTAAATGACTTCGAGGCAACGGGAATAATCCAACTAGGATTTGACGAGCAACAATTAAGAGCTTATTTAAGTTAAGTAAATTTGTACGTATTTAATTAAGTACACCAGCTGTTTTAGATTTAACTCTTTTGTCGTTGTAT
This sequence comes from Adelges cooleyi, assembly GCF_023614345.1. NCBI lineage: Eukaryota > Metazoa > Arthropoda > Insecta > Hemiptera > Adelgidae > Adelges > Adelges cooleyi. Next base: position 13,648,911 of record NW_026096053.1, on the reverse strand, counting down.
GAAACGATTTCTAAATTTTTATTCTGTTTGTCACATGTTTGCATTTCGTAAAGTAATAAAGTTTCTAAAACTATTAATATGTATATATTTTTTTAGTAAGTATCTTTTATGTTTCTTTCCGTACTAAAGTATTACACGCAAGTAGTATTAGCAGTAGTAGTAGTAAGTGAGGTCCAGTAAACATGTTTCATTGGTGTTTTTCTCGACTTTGGAATGAAATTTTTAATTTTTGGTCAGATAAAGTATCTTACAGGTAAGATTTCTGATCTATAGAGTTTCTACATGAACAAATCGGTTTAGCGGTTTAAAATAGATATGAAAAAAAAACAACAAATTATCCGATTTGTATGTACGAGTAACCAATTGTAATTGTCGTTACAATGATAAGTTAAATTGTTTTTATCGATTTATTAAGCTAACTTCTAAGTAACAAGCTATTATAAGTACAAAAGTTATTGAGAAATAATTAAATGTCAGCATTTAAAGAATCGTCAGCAATTGAAATCTATTATACAAATTCAATTTATGTTTCTTTCCGTACTAAAGTATTACACGCAAGTAGTATTAGTAGTAGTAGTAGTAAGTGAGGTCTAGTAAACATTTTTTTTTTTGGTTTTTTTCTCGATTTTGGAATGAACTTTTTAAATTTTTGGTCTAATAAAGTATCTTACAGGTAAGATTTATGATCTATAGAGTTGCTACATGAAGAAATCGGTTTAGCGGTTCAAAATATTTAAAAAAAAAAAAATACAATACCTTACCTTCTCAGCTCTGAATCAAAGCTAAAAATATTTAAGTAATTTTATTGATAAATATTTGGCTACAATATATTAACAAAACCATGAAATTGAAACAATAATATGGGGGGGGAAGGGTAATTTCTCTTCAAAAATAGGTGGAAAGGAGCTAAGATATCATTGCTATTTTTTTTTCTTTAAAACTGTTTTGTTTTTCAACTTTGATTTGCTGTTATGTTATTATACCTTCGACAAAATGTTTAAATTGTGTTTTTAGCCATAGTCTTAAAGCTTAAAATTTTACTGATGGTCGACTTAATAGATAAATAACTAAATCAATGTAGATCAATAACTTTTAAATAATTTTTTTTCAAAAATAAACTTAGCTGTTATTGTATTTAAAAAAAAATGTAAAAGTCTGTAGTTACACTTTTCGAGGTAATCTAAAAACCCGAATTAAACGGGTATAAACAAATTTATTGTCAATAAAACTATTTATATTTTATACATACTATTTCTTCAATACATTAAAAAGCCAAAATGAGTCTTATTTATTATTTAAAAATATTGTTACAATAATCATCTAGAAATGGAAATTTATTCATCTTTAAACTATTGGGTTAACCGTATTTGTTGTATTACCTGTATCAGGGGGAGGGGGAATCATCGAGTTTATCTACTATTATCCTAAATATTTTCTATGGCCGGGAGTCAGTTTAAAATTTGCAAAACACTTTACAGTAAGATTAAAATCTGTCCCAGTTATCAGCCATCCTTATCTCTTATCAACCCTCTTTATCTCTTATCACACATTATTATCTCTCATCATCCATTCTTATCAGCCCTTCTTAACTATTTTTATAATCAGGTGTTTTTAGAATATGTCCAGTGTGTAATGTTCGGGATAGGAGTGGATGGGTGCCGTAAAACTTATTCATGATTCATTTGCTTCTCCTTGAAGAGTAAGACAACTTTTAGTACCCCCTCCCCCTAGATATTAAATCAAGTAAAGTTATTATTTAATATCGCACAGGAGGGCCACCCCTCTCAACGTCCAGTGCCTCGGATTGTTGTCGGTTTCGAAGTCGATGGACCCGACATACTTTAGGTCGGTCCTCTGCGGTTTCCTGTAGATCGGACACTCGTACAGTTTGGGGTCTTTGCCGGCGGTCGTGTTGATGGCGAATATATAAATCACCGGCATCTGTTCGTACAGCACTTTCGGCTTGCTCTCCACCAGCTTGCCCGTCTTCCTGTCCAGACTGGCGCCTTCCAAAAACATGCCGCAAACGTACACGCCTTCCGGCGGCGAATCGCTGAGCTCTTCTTTGTTGTGTCGCGTTATCAGATTCTGCAGCACCACAGAATCCAGCGCCCATCCGCGGTGAGCTCTGGTCACTTCCTGCGTCATCAAGTCGCCGTAAACAGTTACAAGAAAAGGTTATTATAATATTATTATGCGGATTAATTAACCTATTTTATAAATAGACTAGCTTATCATTAACCCGTTATCAACGATCCCTTATCGACTAATTACTAATCATAGCTTCCTTATCAGTTATACCTTATCAATAAAATCGTTACATTTCGACAAAGGCTTAGTGATAAGAGAATATATAATTGAATCGGCCATTTAGAAAATTTTTATTTTTAGATTTATCAAGTTATTTATGCGGTCAGAGTTAAGTTTCAGTTTTATTTTTTTGTTAAATCGACTCTTTAGCTCAGATGCGGCGCCGAGAAATAGTAGGTTTTACAATGATGAATGATATTTTTCTATTGACCGTACACATCAATCTTACACGGAAGGTACTTTATGCGGCTAAAAATTGACTAATAGTTCAACCCCTTTTCCTAAAAATCCGGGTAAAATACACAACAAAAAAAAAAAAACCGTTGACTACGACAGCTGTTATCGTACGCTATTAAACGCGATAAATATTCCACTGACTTGTCTCATGGCCGTGAGAAATCCTTGGGGATTAAAGAACCCGGTCATCCAGAAGACGTTCGGTCGTCCGCTGATAATCCATTTTCGGAATTGATTGTCGCGCTCCAACAATTCGGTAAACCAAAAGCCCAACGTTGCCGATTCCCAAGACACCTTTTGTGTATATATAAAAAAAAAAGAATGCAAGAAAAGTTGTTAAAAAGACTTATAAGTCGTTGGTTTTAGCCAAGACAATCTCGCCGTTAAAATATTTTACCTTTTGCCACCTTTGTGGAATTCTAGCGTCGTACATAGCGTCCAGACTCTCTCTCAGCCCTTGGCTCATGACTATGGTACCGTCTATAGCCAATTTCAAATCGCAAAGGGTTTTCCGAACGATACCGAGTACTTTCTTGACCCTGTCTATTTCTTGTCTCAGGAAAATGTTCATCGGCAGCAATGCTCCCATCCTCTGCAACGACTCTTTTACCTGCGCACAGACCCCATATCAATAGCACTAATCGTGCGATAACTTTTCAACTTTGGCTCGAGACTCACCTCAAAGTCTTTGTATTGTTTGGGTAACTTCTTTAGCATGTCCTCGGCCAGGTGATAGACGACGCTTTCCCGGGTCTCTCCTCCACCGCCACCGCCTTCTTTGGGCTGAACGCTCAGTATCGTATCCAAAATTCCTTTGGCAGTGTTTATTTGATGCCTGACAATATAATAAAAGGTTCTAAACGTGCCAGGTGCTTATTCGGTGTACGACTTACGTAATGTCTGCGTTCGAATGAAGACCAAACACTTCGGGCGAATCCGTCACAGGTAAACTATTTATGTAGTCGGTGCAACCCTGTGAAATTGCACCCCCGAGTTTTAACATCATCTTCTAAAATTAAAATAAACCATCTATTTACCTGAATGTTTCTATTTGAGGGCACCTTGTAACCCCTGTAGAACTCGAATCCCGGCCTTAATAGCACATCGCAGAACCACACCTATAAGTACAATAAGTATAGTATATCAGGTTAAAAACCGGCCATTCGGATTGCTCACTTGAGTGAAAGTGATCAATAATCTCTTATCGAAATCGTCGGTGACTCTGCCGCCGTATTGTACTTCGCCCAACATATAACAAATGGTCGGCCACGAAACTCCCTGCCAAAATTAAAACCGCAATCGAGCGCTGCCAGACAACAATACAATATTATTGTTATTATTATTATTATTATACCTTTTTTGGGTCCATGTCGTCCAGGTGATTTTGCACGAACTGCACGCTGGCGGCGAAATCCGCCTGATTGAATTCGTACGGTATATTCCAACCCAAAGGGCCAAACTTTCGCCTTTCCTGTACGATAGTGTGGAGAAAAGCTACGGCGTAAAGGAGAGTCGGCCATTGTGGTTGTGCCGAATAGTCTAACATGTCCTTTGGAGAAAAAAAATCCGAGTTAGGTAATGTAACGATCGACTCGAATCAATGATTTACTTGGCTTATGTTCTGATAGGTTCTTTTCATACTGGCCCGAATTCCCTGAGGTGGTTCGTTGGTAAATTTAATAGCCATCTGTAAAATAACAATACAATCGTTCACAGTACTCGTCCACTCCTAAGTATTAAAGTCGAAATTAAGACTGGATAGGTGCCATAAGACATGATAATTCAATATGTTCCTACACGAAGACGAGCAAAATGTTTTAACGATATTCATATATACTTGTAGAAGCGCAATGGGAAATTGCGAATGGACTTCGGTGGTTATCCACATCCGGAAACTCGGATGTATTTCTTCGGAATCCGACAACGCGTCCATTGCTTCTGTGCAAAAAGGAAGTGACAAATGCATGTTTTGCAACAATACCCAACCGCCGTTGGCTATGCTGTCGGATATCAAATTTCTCGCGTGGCTTTCCTGACCTTGGCCCATGGACACGGAACGTATTTCTAAAATAAAATAGACAAACTGTAATCTGAATAGTAATAAAAATAGTTAACGGCCGTACGCATTTCTTTTGTTTTAGCCAACGCAGTGATTTGAGGAGACGGATCGGAACCGATCGATAGAATGCAAACCAGCGGCGTTTGTGGTTCAGATTCTTCCCAGGTTTTCTCCAAATCCAAAATACACGCTTCTCCGTATTCCGGCCCTAAGGAATCTACCGGAAACAGTTCAAGGTTAAACCCAATTCAAAGACGTTCAAACCTTATCATCCCCATTTATCGTTATCTACTATTAACATGAATATATTCCGTTACCGGGGGGTCAGTTCAAAATTTTCCAAATACTTGCTACAGTAAGATTAAAATTTGTCCCAGTTATCAACCCTCCTTATCTCTTATCACACATTATTATCTCTCATCATCCATTCTTATCAGCCCTTCTTAACTATTTTTATAATTAGGTGTTTTTAGAATGTGACCAGTGTGTAATGTTCGGGATAGGAGTGGGTGGGTGCCATAAAACTTGTTTATGACCATTTGTTTCTCCTCAAAGAGGAAGAAAACTTTCAGGACCCCCTCTCCCAAGATATTGAATCAAGTCATTATTTAATATCGCACAGGGGAACCACCCCTCTCAACGTCCAGTGCCTCGGGTTGCATTTATTGTTACCCATAATGTATTTCCGAGATTGCGAAAGAGTACGATCCGGACTCCACGAACGGATCAGTAACAACTTCCGGAATACGTCGAGCGATTTGTTGTAGCCACAAGGTATGTCCTCTTCTTCCGGTTTTTCTTTCTCGTACCAAACACGCCAGTCTTTTTCGTTTTGTTTTATCTTAACAAGACGAGCGTGCAAAAAAAAAAAAATACAAATTACAAATTTGCTGTTTATCAGTTTCGATTAACTTATACGACCAATAACGTTGTGCAGCAAACACTCACTTTGTTTAAAAGATTGGAGAACACGTTTAACTTGTGCAGTTCCACTAAGTTCAGCCAAGTGATGTCTAGTATCCACCGGAATGGTTTCGGAGTGACCGCGTTCAAGTCTAAAGACGCTCCGCCTACGAAGAACCGTTGGTGGAAATTTAAAATCAATATTGTCGTCAACATATTTTGTATTTGTTACCTTTGATGAAAGTCATGAACTCTTCGTGCGTTATCGTTTGTTTGTAGCAATCGATTTTCATCGCCAACATGAGCGTGAAAAGCGGCTTGTGCCGTTCGTACAGACTTCTCATGGTGAACTTCCACACCTCGTAGGTCAAGTAATGTAGAATGTTTTGTATCCGTTCTTCCGTTATGGAACTCCTGGTGGATTTGTTTATGGAGTTGTCGAATAACATCAGAAACTGTTTCAACGAGTTTTGATACATGACGTTCACGTTGCTCATCTCGACGATTAAGAAATACAGAATCGACCCACGTGTCGCCACCGCTCTGAACTCTTCTCTGGCCTTCATGATTTTGATTTCAGTCTGTTCGGACACTTTCAGTTTGGCGTTGACGGCTTCGGCGGTGGCTTTGGTTTCTTGCAGTACTCGTATCAGATCTTCGTCGTCCACCAACGAACCCTAAACGAAAAACACATTACTTGTAGAAGTTGTCAGTAAGATGCATGCATGTACTTACTTGAATGGAAGACAATTTGTGCAGTAAATTGCTTTCGAACTCCTTCATGGACCGTTGATTTTGTATGACGGATTCGAACAACGCTACTCGTTCGGCTTCCAAGTCGGACTTTTCCATCAATATCACTCGGCCTAAACACGTACAAATTTGTCTTTTTTTAGTTACTTACTAGCGGGAGAAGAGGATTTAGCAGAGGATTATAATTGCCTAATAGTTGATCTTCGAGTCCTTGCATGGTAACGGTGAAATCGATAATCGAAGTCTTGGCGCTGATCTCGGGCGAGTAAGCGGGATTTGGTAGTTTTGTCGTTATGTACAACACAAACCCTGGCATCACGTCTGTTTCTTTGTCGCCGACAACGACCTGTTGGGCACAACATTTCATTAAGTAATGCAACTCGGCGGTGGTACGATCGACGAATGGATTTATTACTTTCTCTATAGATCCCGATTTGATGAAATTTTTCTCGAGCACGTTATCGATCACAGGATCGAGCTCTTCACCAACGTCTTCTATCAATAAAGGTCGGCCCAAAGACAGACAGTCTTCCAAATGCGTGCGGAAGTACTTATGATTCAACGACGTTATCTGCAGTTCGTTGGACGACTCTTTGTTCTTTATCCACATTTTCCCTTGGTTTTGTGGGTCGATCAGTAGTGGATACGAACTCGACTTGGTCACTATTAAAGCGTTTTGTACGGACAGTTCGTCGTTCGGTAAACCTTGCAACGTCCATTCCGAAACCTAAGACCGTTCGGTGGTAATTTTTACAAAAAAAAAAAATGATACTTTTTTAACTCTTGCAAAATACAATTAATACCAACCATCGAATTGTCTATCAACATGTTGATTATGTTGAGCTTGGTGGTAAACGGTACTTTTTGCGTTGTCAATATGTTCATCCACTTTTGAACCAGATTTGCTCTGAACTCTTGATTGTAAGGTCCGCAGTACGATAAAAATCCGGTTGCCAACAAGACGTCGCCCACAAGTCTGTTATGATACGGATGACGTTCAATAAATCATATAATTATGATTTTATTTTTGTAAAGATTTTTTATTTACCGTCCGAGTTGCTTTTTGAAATCTTTACTCTGTTGGGTCCACCGGATCTTTTCCCCTCCTAAACCGTTGATCAGGGCGGTTGCCGATGTCATTTTTCTCAGACACACGTTCGCCGCGTCGGTAAGTCTTTGCTTCTCTTGGACAGCCGCGTCGTATTGACTTTTCACTTCGTTCAACGCTACTTCTCTTTCATGAAGTTGAAGCTCCGCCTTAGATAAGTCGTCCATTGCTATGGACAGTCTAGCTTCTTGCAGCGTCAGATTAGCCTACGGTTAAACATTAAAATCGAATAAACTAAAAAATCAATCAATTTTCCCTTGAAGGAAAGATATTATATCACAAACATGTCTTATAATCAGCTGGTCATGTATGTTTTTAGATATGATGAAAACACCTTCACTTCCCTACCCTCCCTCCTCTCCCTTCTCTTAACCTCTCCACTGATGACGCGACATCTTGGCATGAAACCGCCGAAGCAAATTTTGCATTGACCCCCAGCCAGAAGATATATTCATGTTAATCATGTATTCATATAGTATAAATGAAAATGTTTTGTAATTTAAAAATAACGTACTTTCAGTGGTAAGACTTCTTTGTTGATGCTATGAAAGAACGCCATCGCCTTCGTCCACGACAGCAAACCTGCTACATCACCGCAAACCCTTTTGGCGGTGTCCATATTGTAATCGTCCATGTTGAAATACGGCTGCAGTAGTTCTACCATTTCGTTGGTGATCGTATCCTTCGGGTAATTTTGCAATTGAAGTAAGAACGTAGTACTTGCCATCATCTGTCAACGTAAGACATAATCCATAAGAATATGTCATCTTACATAGACGACATAAATCGAATCAAGTTACAATTTATACCTTTAACGATTCGGGCCATGACGGTTTCGGACATCTCACTGTCGTGTCGCTCACGACCGGATGAACTTTTCGTTGGAATAATATCAAAACGCAATCCATTATGCGCATGATTAAATGCGGAGGTCTACCGAGTTTACGAACCGTGGCTATGTGCGCCGGTTTTATAGTGTTCAGCGCAGACTCGGCTTCCTCCAACGCAGGTCTTGCCGCTTCTAGTTTTTCTTCAGCTATAGCTTTCTCTTTGGCTATGGACTCGACCAGAGCTTCTGCTTTCACCTTGACTTTCATCACTTGGTTTTTTACTATTTCGGCTTGTCTGGCTCGATCGGTCACCTCGACAAGTACCTGTGTCAAAAAACGGTTAAACACTTACTTGGTACATTGTCCCAATCAGAACAGTCCTATCACATACGGTTTCTGCTTTTTGAGAGGCGTACGCCAAGTCCTGTTCCATCACGTCCAAGTCTTTCTTGAGTAGTTCTACCGAAATGGAAGCTTCTTCTAATTTTGCCAGCCCGGTGTCCATGCGGTGAGCGCCCTCGCCTAATTCCTTCTGCTTCTGGTGATAGATACTCTTGTATCCACCGATGAAGTTCAAATAGGACTTGGGCGTCACGTGAGTGGCTCGGCGGAATCGCTGATAATAATCACTAGACGTATGATCTACAATGTCTTGGATCGTGCCCATGGCGTCGACCAGTTCTCTTTTCACTCCGGCTGTGCACTCTATGTCGAAATCTAATAAAAAGTGTTCGGCCACCTGAACGAGAGCGTCCTTGGGCCATGGTTGAAACCAATCGATTGTGCAACCCGACACAAGCGCTGGAAATCGAAGCGCTCGGTTTCTGAACTTTTCTCCCACCTGTAAAAGTTTTGCTTTAGAAAATCTCTCAATGCCAATTTCACACAACCAGCTTACCGGGGAAAAGCAAAAAACAATATGAAGGTTTTGACACGTCCTGGTTAAAAAGTAATCCATTATAATTTCATGGTTTAGCGTTCGTTTGGAATTTTCTCGTCGCATTATAGGAGTCAGTTCAGATATTATTTCTGACTGTTCATCCTTTGTAAATAAATTGGTTATTCCGCCTGTAAAATATCGTAGACTTAGTTTTTTTTTTAAAAGTCCACCATTAAAATTAAAATTAAAAACTACAATTTTACCCGAAGACAATATGTTGTTCAAATATTCCAAAAAACCTTCTTCTTTTATGTCCAAATCAGTAAAAATGAAAGTCGTTCCTTTAGCTTGAACGCCACACGTTCTGTACAATAGCTTAAGATCTTCCAAAAAATTTGTTATGTTGTAGGACCTAGAGAAATAAATGTACTCACAATTCCCAGCTCGAGAAACTTGATCGAACATCTCGTTCGTACATACCTCGTTAATGAAATTTGAAACGTTTTGTAACCAGCTATGAACGAAGCTAATCTGGTCAAAGACTGCTTTCCTGATCCGCCAACGCCCACTAACATTACATTACCACGAGGATGGCGTATCACTCTCGATATCTGAATACAATCATGTTTTTTAAACTTTTTGCTTACATAACCGTGTTGTTTGACAATTACTTTGACTAGATGGAAAATGGCGTCAGGAAAAAACACCAGGTCCATTCCGACGCCGCGGACCATTTCGTTAAACTGAGACAAAAACATTTCCAATCGTTCCCTCAGTTGAGCCTCTTCCATAACCGGTTCATAGACCTTGGGCAGTTCCATGTCGGCTTCTTCGCCTTCTTCTCCCGTAGGTTCGGGTGCATCTCTTTAGGAAAATAGCGAGATGGTAAAATAATACTATATGCTATAGATGATATCAGAACCCGTACCTCATAAAATCAACAAAGGGAGGATCGGACACGAGCAAGTCGGTATACTGTACACCTAATCTCGCTTCGACTACATTCTTGAGTTCTGCGTCAAACCAATTTTTGTCGGTAGCCGAAGTGAATCTAAAAAATAAAAACACCGTTTATATATTTTGTAATGTATGCTATAAGTGCCAATGAGTACTCCTTTACCTATCGGAAAAAACTCTAGTGGTCTCGTGTTTCCATAGCATTATCAATATTTTCGCAGAATCTATGACCGTGCTCAACGTTCCGACCATTCCTTGCCAAATCCGAGACAAATCTCTCAAGCTGAAAACATAATGGAACTTTGCTGGCGTGGGCAATAAGGTCATCTATAAATAAACGACAACATAACAACAACGATAGCCTTCACAATCAACACACAATCGTTCTCATACTCTGGTTCGATGCCAAAGTTCTCTGGTGATGGGTGTAAGCTTCTTGACCAAGTTTCGAATTTCCAAAGGAAATCCTCGTTTCGCATTGTAATGCGCTTCGCCGACGACGCGGAAGATCTTATCAATCGACGTGTCCGACGGCATTGTGCAGTTAAATACACTGAATTGGCGTTTAAGTCTCGAAGGTATGTCATTTCTTCCACCACCTACGAGCAAAATGGTTCACAGAAAAATTGCTTTGAAAACCAATATCAAGACAATCTGTGTCCTACCCGGATGAACCATAGCGCCCACGAAGAGTATATCGTTTAACGTGTAAAACTCTCCTGGTTTTTCCAAACTATAGAATCCCTTCATGTCCATTGTTTGCCGGACTATTTCGTTTGTGATTTGATCTCCCCATTCATTGACTTCGGGCAAGTTTATGTCGTCGATGAACACTATCATTTTAAGGCCACCCGGCGGACCGAAAGTGTTTCCCAATCTCTTTTCCACGTAGCTCTCGATGGTTTTCTATGTGTACAAACACTTAATTGTATTCAAAATATTTTTTTTTTAACGTTACCTTCCATAACGCATTACCTGAAATTGATAGGGACTCGTGGCCGAAGAGAAATTGAACGATCTGTTCAAATAAAGATCCGCCTTGGAGATTTTCATGTACGATTTCATCATTACCGTTTTTCCAGATCCTTGTTCGCCGATCAATAAGACCGGTTGCTCTTGTTTGGCAATAGTGTTTATCAGATAAGTGATTCGGACGCTTTCCAGTATCGGAACCAACACTTGGCTGTAATCAGAACCACTCGATGTTTCGGCTTGTGTGGTCGACGCCATGACGGTATTCCAATGGTCCCATTGCCCTGATAATAAAATGTATTTCTTGAAGTCTAAATCAAAAAATGTCCACCTAGTTCATACTACCTTCGTCGGTAACGAAAAAATCAAAGACTTGAGCGTCGGGTTGTGCTGTTGACGAGGGAAGGTCCAATACCGAAGCAAAATTGTCATTTAAATAGGTATGGAATTTTAACCTATCCGCTGTTTCCAGCAAAGCTCCTAGTCCCCATACCAACGAGAATACGAATAGACGTTGCAGATGGATTTTACTGGGTCTGAAAAGTATTTAATAGTATAATCGTTATAATGTTCATTGTAATATTATTAAAAACTCACAACAAGTCGTCTGGTCTCATTCGGTTGTTTTCCGATTCGCCTTCATCTTCTTCTGCAGAGCTACTATGACTATCGAATTCGTCTTCTTCCTCTTGTTTTTCTTCTTCCGGTTTCTTCGGAATTAACCCTTGCAGCAACAATAGCATCTACAACAAGAGTTTTGAATTAAAGTGGTTTTTTTTAATAGCAAATTGATTCTAGATGGTACAAATGCTTCACTTTTCTTCGCTTACTTGTTGAATGATGTTGCACTGTAAGACCTTCATGGTCATATTTAAATTTTGCACTGTCCAATTGTAGACGTTCGCAAAAGTGCTGTCGAACAGACGACGGAACAGTTTTGCTTCACGTCTATTTTTTTTCTTGAGCCAAGCCGCCACCACCGGACTCCAGTCCAGCCCGGACGAACTCATATACACCATGCCGTTGCGCGAAACTGTCGCCGGGGACGCGTTATCGATGTTGTGAGGCTCGAAAATGATCTTACAGTTTGGCGCCATCGGCAGTCTGTCGCCGTTGGCCAACGTCAGCGTTTTGTTGTCGTCCAACACGGAATTCAGATTTTCTATCCATATACTGTCCACGGGTCCGTCCAACACCAGCCACACGTGTTCCGATTTTTTCAACTTCAAAGTCTTTCTCCACAACGCGGAAAATATTCCGTCCGTCCAATCGTTAGTGGCCACGTCCAGTCGACCGAACATTTGGGCCGCGGTAATCGCTTTCGGGTTCATTCTCATTTCCCTAAACAGGAAATCAGTTGCAACGGAATCGGTTAGGTTAGGTTGGGTTAGGTTAGGCTGGGTTAGGTTAGGTTTTCAAAATAATACAAATCCAAGATGAAATGTAAATACAGTTCAGATGGGGTCCAATGTGCATATTGTTATTGGGCCCCCACCCGGAGAGGGTGTGTTAGATTTAAGCTTTAAACGTTTAGGTTTAAGCCAAATGTTGAGTGGGTGTGTGGAGCACCCACTCAAACAATGTTGTAATTTTATTGAAAATACACGGCATCGGAAAACTGGGGGGAAGTAATGCCTCGACAGGTAAGTACCTCCCCAGTTTTACTATGGATGCATGCGCGGAAAAAAAAAAAAAAGGTTTTCAAAATAAAACACAAAAATTCGTGAGAATTGTAGCTATTGCCAGAAATGTATAAGCATGCTAATAATTTTATGATTTGGTTGAATAAATTTAGCTCGACACAAAAAAATATCTAGTGAATTATCTTGGTCGGACCCAGCCCAAATACATTTATCGCATCAATAACATAATATCAAGTATGTCGTACTTGTGTTGCTCTCCGCATATGGTCAGAGCTTTCATTAGAATTTGAATGCAGCACGTTTTACCGGATCCGGCAGGGCCCAGCGTCATAATACCGTGTCTCACGCGTTGGGTTTCGTACAACTATACGGTACAGTACAACAGAAAGTGTAATTATTCGACAAATTTATAACAAAACGTCAGGTCGTCACTCACTTGAATCAATTTCAAAACCCACGGCGAATGGTAAATAAGTCCTTCGGCTTGCACTTGGCTTTCGATGGCTTCTTCTAGCTCGGGATAGGCAGTTTTTTCGAGCATCTGATTCGGGAACAAGTCGGTGACCAAAGACAAAAATAACGGTTCGTCCTCGTCTGTAGAGAGTAAGGTTAGGTAGGTTATGTTAGGTTATGACCGAATTGCTAGAAACATAATCAGCCGGTCTCCCCATCTATTATTAACATCTGGTTAAATTAAGTAAGTTTCACCATAACATTATTATTGTCAAATTCTATTTGTTATGTTAACAAAGGTTACCAAAGCGGTTACCATGATACCAACGTTTTCATTGGTTATTACAAAATGTGATAACTGATAAGTGATAATATAATTTTATACTTAAAAATCTCAATTAGTTACGAATAATTTGATTTATGGCATTTTAACTTGCCAATTAACGTCTTTTTAACAAGCTGATTTCGGCTGATTAACTCCGCAATCGTTTTAACAACGTGTTAGGGCTAACAAATCTCGATGAAACCCGATTTTCACTACCAACTCATCGGTAAACACAATTAACAAACAAGTCAAATCTAAATGTTGGTGAAATCGGCCGTATATATATTGTAAACACAACGTTGGTTACCTATTAATTTCGAAAGGTTCATGTCCCGGAGTACGCGCATAACGATTGTGCTTTCGGTGTCTTTGTTGTTGACACGTTTCGCGGCTCCCAAAGTCCTCAGCACCGACAAGATGTTCCGAAGCCCGAAGTCGTAGTGCACTTGTTTGGTCAGTTGTTCCTCGCACAGTTTGTACAGCGTGTAGAATTTCCTAGCCAGGGTTATGTTTTCCAGAAATCCGCAACTGGCCAATTTCACGCGGATGATGATTTGCCGGTCGGGCACCATCATGGCGACGGTGCGGAATTGTATTTTCAAATTTTCCGGCAACTCCTTCCGGCCGGCATAGCCCGGATTCTAGAGGGCAAAACATAATAATCAGCCGGTTTCACCCACAGCTATTGTTAAATACACTCTTAACGCACAATGTTAGTTAACAATTCGTTTAAATTCAACGTCTGGTCGAATGAAATAAGTTTCACCATAACGTCATTATTATTGTTAAATTCTATTTGTTAAGGTAACAAAACTAACAGTTGGGTTACCAAAGCCGTTACCCCGATTCCAACGTTCTCATTGGTTATTAAGATAATATGTGATAACTGATAAGTGATGGTCTTTTTTATTGTTTGGCATTTTCTTTTTACGTTTCGGTTTATATAATTAATTTATATAAAAATGTTTAACACATTGTTTAGTTGTATTTTCAAAAATAGTTTGTCATCAAGGTCGTTAAAATATTTTTTTCTATTTTAAGTAGGTAGTAATAATAATTATTTCCATTGTCATACTCGGGACAGGCAAGACCTAATAATATTATTTAAATTACAAAATACAATAAATGATGACATTTGAACCTATAATGCAAGTCTGTGCCATTCCTATTCAAACCGGCTCAAAAATGTCGTATAAGACGACGACGGGGACCTTGAAAACGTCCAATAACGTCGTTACATCGTCATCATAATATCGTTTTTGTTTCGTAATAACAATAATACTAATATCCTAACGGGGCGCGGCGTACCATGGTAATAAATATGCCAAATTCAGGACACAAATCGATTACGTCGCCGTCTGTGAAGGTAAATTGTTTTTTCTTCTCTTTCTTCGCCGACAACACCACGGCTATTTGCTGCGCCGCAACAGACAGCACGGGCAGCTCTATGCGGTTGAACTCGTCGAAACAACCCCACGTGCCGGATTGCGCGAGACCTTTGTAAATCCGCCCCAGCCCTCGGTAATCCATTTGATCGGAACAATTGAACACCACCACGTATTTGGCTAACGTCTTGGCCATATCTTTTACCGTTTCCGTTTTGCCCGTGCCCGCCGGTCCACAGGGCGACCCGCCCATGCTCATGGCCAACGCTTGTGCCAACGTTATGTAACACCTGGAGTTAAAAATAAAAGACATTTTTATCAGATATATTCGGGTCGTATCACCGAAAGTAGTACATTTATGTAAAATTTGAATACTGAAAACAACCCCCTTATCGCGTGAAACGTTTCAGTCGCACAACGACTGACCGTGAAAATTGATTTTTATTTCTCAAAACTACTCGCCTGTCTGTGAGGGGCGTGATAACGAGTCGTTCGGTACAACCCAAGTACTCGTTTTGATAGTTAAAGTTGACGTCGGTTATGGATATCCACGTTTTGTCCATGTCTTCTTTGAAGTAAAACCGACATTGTTTCAACCATTCGAAATCGTTCACCGACCGCACGTTAAGACGGCACTAAACCGTTTTTGTCGGTTATTAATACAAAAAAAAATTAACATAAATATTTTCCAATTCAATCCAGACGATTATTATTATTTACCAATATATCGAATATGTCCCTTTGATGAACGTGAATTGTGATCAACGTCTCGAATTTGGTGCGTTCGATGCGAGTCAGGTCCCTCGTGGTCTGGTCAATTAAAGTGTTCAACAGTTCTAAAAATCTGTTATTGGTGTCGTGCATCTGTTTTCTGTCTGACCTCGCGTGCAACAACGCTATCTCCGAATCCCTAGTCCAAATCATTTGAATGCCCAAAATCCCAATCTGACAATATCACAATTCTCATTATAGTATAGGTTATTTTCCGTTATAAAAATCTATTCCAGTACAAACCTGTGCGGGCATTTTTTCTAAAAACGGCAACAGACTAAAGTTGGAATCGCTCATCTGATGGTTGGCCGATCTGATAATCGAATGAATCGTTTGCTGGGACGTTTGCAGCAAGCTTGTTAGCCAAGTCTCCACACTTCCTTCGGCCCTGACCGCCCTCTCGAGCGGTATGATTTCGCCTTCGGTCGAAATGATGGCCGTCATCTTATTGTACTCGATTTCGTGGAATTTCACCGCTTTTGTGTTGTCGAATATCGACAGCAAATGGTTTTGGATCGTGTGCGAATCCGAAGCTTGGCCCAGAATTTCCAACAAAGCCGGATCGGAAACGAAAAAGAATCTCGGGAACATGGTGCGTTTTCTTTCCAAATATCTAAAACAAAAATGAATAACAATTGCACTATCATTTCAGAACAAATAATAAACTAACGAGTATCCACACCACGGCCGGATACATAGGCACATGTACATGTCTTTATGTTCAAGTACAAGATCCTGGAACTTTTTGGTACTTTTCTCATCTATTATCTCTAATCTCTTGCCTCATATCTCTTATATTTATCTCGAATCTATAATATCTAATATTGTATCTCTAATACAATATCTATTTAATCTCTAATCCATTTTTTTTATTCTTTTTTATCTCTAATCTCTTTTCTCTAATCTAGTTTCTCTATTTTTTTTATCTCTAATCTAGTATCTATGTGTCTTATCTCTAATACATAAACTCTATTTTTTATTTCTTATCTTTTTTCTCTAATCTAT
Source organism: Adelges cooleyi (assembly GCF_023614345.1). Lineage (NCBI taxonomy): Eukaryota > Metazoa > Arthropoda > Insecta > Hemiptera > Adelgidae > Adelges > Adelges cooleyi. Next base: position 13,632,320 of record NW_026096053.1, on the reverse strand, counting down.
TATTTCTAATATCTTATCCCTAATACATTATCTCTAATATCTCTATTATCAATAATGCGTTATCTCATATTTATTTTCTATTAGATTTGTTTATTTATTGTTTTGTACCCGCTCAGAGACTTTTGACATAACTCGAGTTGCTCTTGAAGATGCGGAAGAAGCTGTTTCAACATGTCGTCGCCGACGCAGCAAATTACAACGCTCGGCGTCTCGTGAGCCCGTTGCATTATCTTTTGCCAAGACTTGTCGATTTTACTGAACCTGTCCGACACATAACGATAACGATAATAATAATAATATACCAATAACACCGCCATAAAACCTTTTCGCTTCTTTAGGCAGCTGTTTTGCTATGTCGCCTCCGACGAACACTGCTTCCAAGTACACCCACATGTTTTGAACCAACAACCAACGTTCCAGTATTTCGTTGGTGTTGGACAAATCGTACACCCACTGTTGTATTTGTTTCCTGAACGGAGCGTTGTACCTGTTCGAATCAAAAACCATGTTGTGTATATTATTTTTACTCCCCTATAGACAATACTGCACTGCCTACACACCTGTTCGACATCAACGACCCCAGAATCATCAGGCTGTCTTCGAGCTGGCCTATGGTTTCCGCGGTTGTGTCTCCCCGGAGTAACAATTCACCGCGGTTGTTAAACGTCAAGAAGGTCAGCTCCTGCACGGACCACTCGTTAGTTACCTGTCTCAGTTTCGCTTCGATGTCCTTTTCTTTCATAGCCGAAATGCATATGTCCTCTATGTCTTCTTTGTGCTTGAGCAACGGCGCTTCTAAAATATTTTTAAGACAAAACCCTTCGCTTTCCAGCTCGAAGTTATAGCCGGTGATTTGCATTATCCTCTGCCAATGTCTCTGTTTCATCGCCTTGTTCGCCATCAACTCCAACAGCGGGCACATGTCGTTAAAGTCGTCTATGGTTCTTTTCAGCGCGTGGAACGCCGGCCATTCCTTAAGTCCCTTGGGTAGTTTTCTACATCGGTTTTGGAACTCCATTAGCTCGTTGTTAATTTGTTCGATGTTGACGTCACCCCAAGGAATGTCATAATAACTGCTGACTCGGTCTATAACGTCGTTGTAAAGTTTGTAGAGCTTTTGGAGAAGATTTAGTTCTTTGCGGATTTGAACGAGTTCCGGATATTCCGTGGTCTCCAATCCGAATAGTTCTTCGCCGCTTTGATAAGACTGCAAACGGCGCCACATGCCGTCGAAGCGATTCTGAAACATGATGAGTCGGTCTGAGGCTTCTCTTGGAGAAAGGCCCGGCATCATTGGACCCAACGTCCTGTACTCGTGGCAATACTGCACGCAATCCGATTTGAAGTGTTTCAAATTTTCGGCCAACTCTTTTTGCAGTTGCGGTTGTGAATCTAATAAATACAAGTTCATGTCCATCGCCCGCGTCAAAACTCTCTGCCAACAGTACCGAACGTTGTCGACCAATTCCAAATCTTCCTTGTCCACCGGCAGGTCAAAGCGAGTCAGCACATTAAACGCTTCCTCGATCGGCTCTATCTTGAGTTCCATATCCACTTCGTTTTCGCGAATTTTTTTCAACGTCTCTATGACCATTCGAATGTCGTCCAGGTCTCGGATTTGTCTCTCGAGCTTCCTTTCCATTTCGTTCATAACCGCATACACATAGTCCATTTCACGGTGGTATTTTTTACGCAACAGTTGACCAATGCGGCGATTGCACGACTTCACTTCTATGGTCAATCCGTATTTCAGTTTTTCTACAACACAAACACACTATGTACAGCGTTCTTTTAATTATAATAATATCATGGCATACATACCGACAGACACTAGGACGCAAGTCCCTAGTTTGAACGTATCCGGTTCGAGTTTCAAACGTTCCAGGAGTTCGCAATGTTTCTGTAGGAAGGTTTCCGAATCGACGAGTGTGACCGTCGATAAATCTCGCCTTGCCGACAAGTTATTGTTCCACAGCGTCTTGTAAGGAGCCCAAATGGTCAAAAATTCGGTGAGGACCTGCAGGTCACGAGAAGAAAGTCATGAGCAACGTAACGTGATTACACAACAATAACCGAGAGTGGGTACCGATTTTAAAGGATGAACGCAGGTGGAAAGCATCGAAAGCGCCTTGACGATTTCTTTGTTTTCCGTCACGTGAAAATAAAAATTCCTGTGCAACACCGGAACCGTGAGTCTTTTCTCGGAGGCCAGCTTGTACAGTCTCCGGCGTTTGGCCCTGCCGTCTTCGGGGACGGGCGCTACGACCACCGGACTCTGTTCCGCATCAGAAGAAACAACATTTTTAGAAAATACAGTCTCGCCGCGCACGCTGCAGTCTTTCGCTAACTGTTTCCAATGCTTTTCGGCCAACACCTGTCGTTAGAAAAACACAAACGAGACGCGCACACCAAGACAAACACGTGGACAACACAAAGACACGACACCGACAAACAATTACCACGGCTTAATACATTTTTCCAACGCAATGTTATTGGTAGTTTAACAGAAAAAAAATTGCAGTTATAAAATATTATGCTACAAAAATTTAACCGTACCTTTGTCTTTTTGTTTCCAGACCATTGGCCGACCCCTTTAGCTACGGCTACCATCATTTTTCCCGCCTGCACCATCATCTCTTGGAGTTCACCAATGTCCGGACGTATGACGATCGACGGGATCATCAGTATGGCGTTGACTTCGAAAACGGGACACTCTCCTGGAAATTGTCATAACGACTACGGTTGTTCAATACGGACGTTAACGGTTGGCTCGATCGTTTACCCGCTTCTTGGGCGAACTTCTTCCTTAAGACTTCGATCGAATGCCTCGTTATCTTAATGAGCACGTCGACCACTTTTCGGCTGTAGAAGCGTCTCATTTCTTTGACCGCACTGTTGGCCAACGTGTAAACTGTCGGAGGTAACTCATACGCTGCCAACACGAATGGATTATCGAAAAACTCACACACGGTGCTCCAATCCTGTTGGTTGTCAACACCGTCTTGTTTTGTCGTATCGCCCGTTCCTTGAGCATCTGCTGGTTGTTACATTCATGTGGTAAATAATTCAAATGATAACGCGGTCTGAACGTGTTACCTGGCACACCCTTAAAACTAGGTTCGTGCGTCAACTTTGGTATAGTCACTTTTTCGTTGGCTTGTTGGACGAGATTCAAAACTTCTTCCACGGCTTCTTCGACGAGCATACTCTTGCGGTTTAACTCCTTGGAATTAATACAAATGGGAAATTGTAAAATTCAAAAAACCAATATTTTATTGGAATAGAGGAGACGAATGAAGCAATTATTGAGGAAGATGTCAGATGAGTATGTCCCACTTATAATGAAAGGAAAATCGAGTTATAAGCTGTATCGAGGCATGGTAATTGGAAATGAGCAATAGACAAAAACAATTGAGATGGGTGTGTGAATTAAGAATAAAAAATCATACAATCGACCACACACTCACGATGGAGGCTAAGCGACACGTTTCGTCGGTTCTTTCCAAAAATTCTTCTGCGGTCCACGTAGTGTCGTCATCTGGAAACGTATAAAGTGTGATGTTGTGCATCGAAGAGAGCACTTGAAGTATTCGATTTCTATAAACGTCGTGAACTCTATATTTGAGTAGAAAAAAATATAAAAATGTATACAGTTACAGTTTAAGTATATTGAACACACCTAGTGACCAGAATTTGGAATTTGGATATAGCCGCATTAGTTTCGTCTACGAACGTCTTCCATCCGGCACTAGTCCAATCCAGTTGTTGTAGGCCAGGCGTCAAGAGGTTCAAAAGCCATACAAGCTGAGTAACAAAAAGTGGTCTCACGTCCATGTTGATGCTACTCGACACTTTCCGCATTCTATTTAACATGCACTGCGTGGCAAATAAAATATATATCACAGTACTTCATAGGAATCTCATGGGAAATCTTTATCGTAGTTAGTACCTGTAACGAGTCGCACACTAGAGTGAAATGGTCCTTTTTGAAATATATCGCTTTAGTGATAATGGGAACGGGCAGCTCCATTTTCATCATACAACTCGATTCCAATATGAGTAAATTCATTCTCGAGTCGAAGTTCACATACACCATGTTGGTGGAACTGTTGAATTTCAGCAAATGCTCTTCCAAACAATAATCGATCACGCGGACCTGGACAATGATAACACATTTCATAGTCATTGTACTATAATAATAACATTATACATACATTATGATTTATCCAAATATTTTTTATTTCCTCTTCGTAATCGGACAAGGCCGAAGACATGGTGGCAAATTTCTTCTGCACGTCCGTCATTTCAGGCATCATTTTCAAAACCGGATGACCCGTCGCTTCGTCCATCAGATAGCTCAAACGTTGTCGTAACGACCTCGCCCAGACGATACGCCCTGAAAGAAAAATAATAATCTACATTCAGGATGACTAATAATTTAGCCGACAAGATGATTATTTAGACAAAATTACCCGAAAGAGGAGGATAATTCCTAGGCACCGGAGGGTTTCCCTTTCGCTTTTTGAACAGTTTCAGCGTTCGGTCTATCTGACTCTCGCAATACTTTAACACCCGACTGTATTTAATGTCCATTTTTGTCACCGGTACTTTCGTGGAAATCTGTATAACCGAATAACGGATGATCGTTTGTTCGTGGCACAATAGTTAATAGATAATTACTTTTTCGAATTTGTCAAGAAACTTTATTCCCTGTCCGGTTTCCCATACCGAATTGTAGTTTGTTTCGATGACGTGCGCCAAGCTGTCTTTCAGCGATTCGACCATGACAAAAAACGTCCTATAGTCGTGGTCGAACTCTCTGTTTTTCTGGTCCAAGTAGTCGTACCCTTTGTGCATGACGACTAACTTGGCTTCTTCGAACGTCCTCACGGCGTCGTCCAAAGCTAAACAGGTATAATTGATTATTATTATTATCAGAGTACATATTTTTACCTGCGTGCACGTCTCAAAAACCTTCTCCGAACAAGAGTCCTTCCATCCTTCGCTCGAACAGCCCGTTGTAATCGTCGACCGTATCGAACAACGTGAGTATTTTACCTAATCGATTGCAGAACAAGTCGAATTTGCCGAAAACATAATTTTCCGAAAAACTAAACTGCCTGCCCGCCCCTTGGTGGTGTTTCACCCGCTCGTAAGTCCTGTGGTACAGTCGGTTCAACATAATACATTCGTTTAACTTGGCCACGAGAACCGTCCGGTCTTGCGACCAGATGGTGTCTTTGTTTCGGTTCGTGATGTGCTGTTTGCAGCTCTCGATCATTTGGTTGGTAATCTAAAAATTCCACACGGACATTAACGGAGCTACACCTACAGACGCTTATATCGACCGGCTCACTTTGACCATGAGCGACGATATTTTTTCGGTGGTATTGTAAAACATGGACACGTCGTGAATGAGCCGTACGGTCTGCAGCATCCGGACTAAAGAGTTTCTCATCTTTACCGGATTGTCCAGGTAAAGCGAATGGCAGCATTTCTCCAGCGCCTGGATGTACTTGGAGTTGTCTTTTGCTTCGTTGTAGCACAACGTCAAATGGTTGTCCGTGCGCCGCCACCGGTCCACCATCCGGGAACGGGACCGTTGCAAACAGCAAATGGTCATAATCACCTGGAAAGGAATCATAACCGTATCCAGCAACTCGGTCACGTCGACTGGCACAATACTCACTTCATCCCACGCCAGATTGGCGGCTATTTGTGAAAACTGAGCGCCTCTCTTTTTCCAATATTCCAATTCGTCTTGCGGCCCGCTGGTGTCGCTCTCGTACTGCAGTTTCTCGTCTTCCAGCAAAATCTAACGACGGATCGACGATGCGTTAATCGATCATCCCGACCGAGCGTCATTATATTCTACATATTACCTCGCGGATTCTCCGGATCCAGTTGGTCACGCGCTTCTCCAAGGCTACCACCTCTTCCCTGTTGGTGGCCAATTGCGTGGCTTCTTTGTAAGTGGGCACTCTCGCTATCAGGTTCGTCCCGTCGGCGAATATGTTCGGTTGGTCGCACACTTCTTCGCACACTGAAAGCCATCACGACCACGGTTGTTATTAACGCCCGAATCCCTTCAACCGACACCCACGCGCGCGGTGATTATCTCGATCTACCTTTCAGAGAACTGCAAAACGACCGGAGCTCGGGCAGCAGCTGGCTTTTGATCAGAGGGCAATCCGATTGGTCGTCCCCGAGTTCGTCGCCCGCCTGAGGTATGGCCAAAGCCGGTATGAACACGTACTCGATGATCCGGGCAACGCTCTTGACCAGACCCTTGTTTTCGGCGTCCAGTGTACCGCATATCAAGTCTTTGTGAAATCCTTCTTCGGGCAACTGCTTGGTGGTGTTCAGCCGGATGATGTAAATGCAAATACCGGTCAGGCCCACTTCCCATCCGTCGGTGAGGAACAGCTTTTTCTTTTTGGGTCTCGCCGCCAAGCTTGGCCGTAGCTGAAGCGTGCGGCTGGTCGACGGTTTTAGTTGCACCTGAAACAACAACGAGGCAATTCTTACAAAATATCATTACAGTTTTAGAGCGCAGCAACACAATATGACATTTACCATTTCCAGCGAATCCGAATCGTCGATTTCCACTTCTTGGTAGAACCACATGAGCTTCGGACGGCCGTGCGGCAAGAACAGTTCGTTGATTTGGTCCAGCTGCAAAGAGACGGTTTAAATCCAAAAAAAAAAAAACCCCCAAACATGTCTGTCAATGTTATTGTCTACCATATTCGATTCGAACACATAGTCCATCACGGAATTCCTTGGCAAACCGGTGCTGTCGATGAGCAACTGAAAAGTGAACTCCAGCCGAGGGTCCATTTCGCCCCTTCTGGCTTTTCGTTCGCATTCTTCCCTGCGTCGCTGAAATCAACATTATTATAATTATGGTCATGTTAAAAAGTAGTTGTACTAGACGAAGAAAATATGGTAAGGATTGGACTACTCATCGACTCCACTTTAGTTCGAACACCTTCGGACACTTACTTGAAGAGCTTCGCTCAACGGCAATGAAGTCCAATCGACGTCTATGTCTTTGAGCTCTTGATCGTCGACAAACATTTTTAAATAAACCGGTTTTTTATTCGCCTTTTTATTGGGTACAATTAACAGCTATTATAAAAACAGTCGATGCGAGCAGCATATGTGTGCGCCACAAAGGCAACGGTCGTTGTGTGCTGTGCTTTGAACGACTGAGAAGCTCAGTCAATGTGCGACTTACTATATACATATATATATATATATATATATATACAATACCGCGAAAAGTTTCAAAGACCGTCCACGGTTTATAGCTTTGTTGATCGTATTACAAACGGTCGCATTTAAAAAGCATAAAAAAAAAATTCTCATATAATTTATGTATAATATTTTTTCAACCGACACGCGAACGTCCGTGTGTGTGCACAATGTTTTACGATGACAGTGAATAATTTTGTTGCTATGCCTAAATGGTGTAATGCCTATTGTTCACATCAAAGTCGGCGGCCAATGTAATTATCATCGTCGTCGTCGTCGTTGTAGGCAGTGAAATTAAAATACTTTTCAAGACTCTCTACAACTGCTGCTAACTGCGAGCAACAACGGAAACGAACAAAACATAGAAAATACTTTTAACAAGAACTAACCTGTGCTTCCGAGTTGAGTCGCTTGACTTTGTGCCGGCGTTGTTTTTTACGGTAATACACCGTCGACAACATCATCGGGTCGGGTGTTACTATTGTTAGTACACAACACAGTAATTATTTAACCGTGTCAAGACTTTTGTTGCGCACAAACGGCTTTAGTAAAAGACTTTAGTGATTAATGATCGAAACTATAATATCATACGGGCTCGCCGCACACACCAATCTAATAGTGTGTGTGTGTGTTTCTCCTCGCCCTTCTTTATATTTTACACCTTTGCCGAAGGTGTTTTACCGATCACACTCGAAGTGCACAGTTCCCATGGCGACTCGGCCCAAAGTCAGCACAAACTATTAATACTGCATTCATCGACGGTTTAATGGTTGATGCGGGTTTTCGAGTAAATGTTTGTTTACCAACAAATGTGAAGGGCGCAGGATAGTAGTCCATGTATGACAATTTTAGAGTATAGCGAAAACAAAGTTCGCGAATCCCTATTTATCCCTATGACATAGGAACATGACAAAATCACATCAAGTGTTATTCTACTAAATTATGTAAATATATTTAAACAATCTAAATAATGAAAAATACTATTTGAAGAAAAAAAAAATTTCATAAATGGACTACTACCCTTCTTCCCCTGTGCCCTTCGCGTGTTAACTCGATGGCACCACGCACAGGTGACATAATAGAGCATTGTTTTATCATGGGCCACTGAATATCTCGTATAGGATTTAATGAGAAATTAAAATGTTGTTTTCCATAATGTTTTTATACAAAAACTCAAAAAGTCTAAGTTGAGAGAAGGTAAAACAACAAAAAAAAAATGGTGAAAAATTGAGATCACAACATTGCATAAAAACACAAAGAAAAAATGTAATTTCTTATTAAACCTAGTGAGACATTGAGTGGTTCACGATGAGTTGATCACCTGTATAATATAATACTATGGTTTTATGTATTTTATTAAATCGCTTCTAGCAGCAACAGTATTGAATTTTTACTTCTAATGTATTGGTTAGCAAAGTGAAGAGGTTCACTAGATATTTATTGTTATACGTGGGAACTTAAATTCTTACAAAAATGACTTTTTAAAAATTGCACTTCATACCAGTCATTAAATATATCATAATTATTAATACATCACACATTACTCAACAAAACCTAAAATGTACTACCTGAAATAAGCCAAGTATATTTTTGTTTAAATATAATACTTTTTTCGTTTTCAAGGACTAATATTATGTTTATAATTGATCTTTATATTTAATCATATTTTTTTTCTTCAATATTATTCTTTTCGTTTTTAAAAAGTTGTCAATCAAATCTATAATATAGTTTTAAGTGACCAAATACAGTTTAACGTTTAAGTTTTTTTTTATCTTTCTTCGCCATAATGTTTTTTCAACGAGGTTTTTTTACAATCTTTACTACGTCCCATTTTCTTGACAGCTAACAATTTATAAAAATAATTTACACTAACGCTCGTTTATTATTCTTGTGAAATATTAATTAATCTTTTAAATTTCCGCTCACCTCCAGCCCCATCAGTCATCACAACAATAATTTCTATCATTATCAAAACTGGGCTTTTAATTTCATCAATATCATAGTATTGTAATTATCGAGGTACAATCATTGTGTTATGTACAAAAAGTTAAACAAACAAAGTATCATTTTCAAACACAGTTGTTAGAGGGTCGTCCCTGGCAACATACGGCTAATATTAGACAACCCGCTTGTTTTTTTATTAAAAAAAAGTTGTCATATATATTATAATATAATCCATTATATTAGCGTTTACAATATTAGACAACAAGTCCTCTACCCGCACCACTACATTCCTAGCCTTTAACTCTCGATGATAACTACTCAAAAATAATTTATTCAAAATTGACAATGCGGTGTACAGTTTTGCGCTATCGTTGCAATACAATAGCATAATCCGCCTCCAGAGACCAAATGTTCTACTGTAGTGTAATTGCACTGTATTTAGTTACAAGCCGTGACTATAGTATGTTGTTATTATACCCTTCTTGACTTTGCGTTTAGTGTTAAAATGTACAACAATACAAAGTTTAAATAATATAATATACATCTTAGATTACCCAGGTTAAGTGCTATTGTGATGATTATAAATTATAATAGAGTAAATACCTAGTATACTGATATTCATCATAAAACCCATTTTTAAAAACCCCGAACAAAAAAAAAGTGCCTGTTATTTTTAAGCCGACTATTATTGGACTTGTGACCAAAAGCTCATCCTAATCCACTCGGTATATCATCTTTTTTATCCAATCCGTACAAATGTGGTCAATCAGCCAAATCATCGTCCTTAAACTTCTTCTCACTGTGCATTGTTCTGCCAGATCTATAAGTCACTCCACATATTCGTCTCGCATTGAATTTTTTTTTAACTTTACTATTTTTTTTTTATTACCCCAAATGATACTTTTCCGTTACACGCTCAGTCGGTAAATTGTACATCAAAAGTAAATGGCATATTTTGTTCGAGTCGAACAGTTTAGAGACCGGTGAATAATAATAATAATAATACATAATATTACTTTTGCGTATCTGGTTGAATAGTCGTTGTCGACGATATTTGCATGTACACCGATTTTATATTGTTATACGCTAACAAATAATAATAAAAAGCCATAAAACGAGTACGACATTGTAAAACATGTACCGACAAATTGACTGAACAGCGACAAAACGTATTCAGTTTATAAGTATATAAAGTTTTTTTTCCATTATGACAATATTATTTCCCATCAAACGACTACTGTGCAACCGATACGGCGGCGGTGGGCGTTCTAATATATTATATTACTCGTACATTAATCACACGTTGACAACACAAGCGCAGTCGGTCTTACTTGATCTTGTTCGTTCATATTCGAGTCCTTGGGCTTGGGTCATCTGCGACGAGTAACGATTTCAGAGCCACGTCGAACCGAAGGGGGCGACCGAGATGTTCTACCGTTGTCCTTTGGTCGCTGGCGGCTTGTTGGAAATGACAACGAAAAAAAAAAACCTCCATATTCTTCTTCTTCTTCCGTTCCATTTGTTGCGTGTAAACACAATCGAAAGCGGGTAATTCGCGTGACACTACCGCACACTGCTACTGTGTGTAGATTGAGGGCAACATATTGTAACGTAATCGTCTACATTGTTGTCTCGGACTCGGTGGGTTATACAAGATAAGAAATTCACCATAACACCCGATAATGTGTGTTCTCAAAGGCCCCCCCCCCCCCCAGTAACACACCTATTGCTGCTAGTTGAAAATTAAAAAATGATCATCACAGACCGATTGAACAGATACAAACCGGTGAATTATTGTCGTCGTCCGAGGGTTAATACCATTGGGTCACGACAACAGTCTCGTGTCTGGGTAAAAAAATACAATGCTATGCGCGGTGAACGTTATTATTATATAGGTATAATACAAACGTCGTTATAAGGGGCCGTGTGCAACAGAGTCGCTGGTGCCTTCTTCCGTGATGACACTGTAATAACGGCCAAAAATCAGTATTGCGCCACAATAATATCATGTCAACGGCGGCTTGTTCAAAACCCCAATTTATTGTGATCGAGTCGCTTTGAAATAAACGCTTCGACGATCGACAACACGGTGAAAATATTTTTCGGATACCCGTTAACACAGCTGTCGGTTCGCTCACGCATTTACAACCTAAACGCATTTTGACCAACGGTCAAAGTATAATTTCCCCACTTTTTTTTTTATCGAGGGGTTTTCCTGATTAAAAAGAAAATAAATTTGTTTACAGATTTCCAAGATGGCTATCCACCAAGATGGCCCCACCGAGAAACTGAGAAACTGTAGTGCTCCACAAATTTATCAATAATATTATTCTGATTTACCTACTAGTTGGGTAAACTCGGGGTTTCCTCAATAAACATCATAATATTTAAAATGGAAAAAAAAAAGAAGAGGAATATTACAAAAAGCTGTTTTCTTAAGTAAATTTTGACATTTTGTATTTTCCATATTGTATTATTTTTCTCAGCTCCAAATGTTTGCAACTTCCGAACAACTGAAATGTTAAGTTAATAATTTCAGATATAAAATATATATTTATTTATTTACTATTGTACAACTACACATAGGCAACCGGTTGGTCGAGCACGGTCATGTACCTATTTTGCATACACTACGCCCCTTTAAATTAAAACTTAACTGACAATATTTTACTTACCGATAATATTTCGATAGATTATTACAACGTAAAATATCGTTTCGGTATTATTAAAAAAAAAAAAAATTGTTTCAATGTTTTTCCTTACTTTTTTTTTTTTTAATTCAACGTGAAAATACTTCAATTATATTCAACTTGATTTTCAATTTCGTTTTTTGTTTTAGTAAATTAATCCAATTGATTTACTTGAAAAACGACGTTCGACAATAAACGTATTAAACCATCGTTGTTAGTCCACAATGATTGCACTTTAAATTAATGATCAGTATTATTACGATGACGAATAGATAACATTATAAATGGGAGTTATTAAAGTGAAATAATTATGTTGCAAGTTATTGTATTTTAATCACCGGTTCACGCCCGTTGACGACGACAGCGTAAACAACATCAAAACAAATAATTACATTTTTGAAAACGTCCACTAATATCGTCAACTTAAACGAGAAAATAAAATTGGCCGTAGGAACAAAACAATACCATTAAGAAAACCACAAACATGGAATTATGTAAAAAAAACAACAATTTTATTTTATCGCTCTTCAAATATATTATATACAAACGTAATGTCATATTATTATATCGTCACTTATAATCAACAGTTTGTGCATGTTTTAAATTTTGGCAGAAAAGATATCAATAAATAAATGTATATAATTTTCAATAATAATAATAATAATTCAAATAAAACACGGTTTACGCGCAAATGAAATACACAACCTTAGTTTATGTAGAGTTCGTGCATCGGACACTACGATTGCCGAACTTCAATCACTCGTATTGTATTTTGTCGGCCAAAACTATTTAAAGGCATCGCATCGTAAACAATCGACCGTCGAACAAGCTAATATTAATTATTATATGTTTTCATCTAGTAAAAAAAAAAAAAAAAACATAGATATTTCGACAAATGTATACGTTTTTTGTACAGAGTACGATCTATAGTTTACTTTTTTTTCAATATACAATACAATATCATAAATATATATTTTATATTTATATATATATATATATCATTTTCTCTCCTTTACATAAAATATTAATAATTACGAAACTGCACAGGGTTTTAATTAAATAATAATAAGTAATAATAAAAAAAAAAAAGTTATAAAATATAAATTAGTCTAAATAAAAATTTGACTAGACGCTTAAACAACAAAAAAAAAAATTAAATTGTTAGTTTATTTTATGTTTGGATTCTTACGCCTCGTCGACGCAATCGTTGTTAACTATCCAGAGAAATTTAAAACGGACATTTAGCTCGAAAAAATAATAAATAAGGAACTTCGTTCCAATTAAAAAAAAAATACATAAATTATGGAAAAAGCCCTCGTTTTGAAATGATTCTCTTCTCGTTTAGCGTTGGCTGCGATATAGTTGTCGTAAACAGGGAAAACGGGGGCGTTTTTTTTTTTTTTTTTAATTCTACACAAATTTGATATAAATCTAAACACGATTATGTATAATAGGAATGTCGTTTGCGATACATAATATTATTAATTAATAATTATCAAACTGGCTCGTCAGCAAAGTGTCAGACTTAAGAAAAATTCTTATATTAACGCGTTCTTCTAACTTAACGGAATACTCTACACTAGCTGGTCTCCTTGGTCAGTTCTTTTTGGTAGGCGATCGGCGACTGTATGGCTTTGAGGAAGTCGCGTTGCGTCTGCAGTATCTGTCGCAGGTTCTGCAGCCACTCGGACCGCGACTCGGGGTTGTGCGCGTGGCAGACGTACCACAGCGGCGGTTTCCTGGGATCGGTCGACTTGATGACAAACGCGCCCTCGGAAGATTCGTCCGACGAATTGCTGCTCGACGATCCGTGCCGTTCTTCCAGATTCATTTTATTCACCTGCGGGGGGAAAGAGGGAAAAAACGACCACATGTTAGTTAGTAAAGAAGAAAAAAATACCAACAGTTGTTTGTTTTGAATATATATATATATTTAACGTACTTGAATGTGCGCCTTGTAGACGTACACGGGATTGGTGAACTGCGTCTTCTTGCCTACTTCCTCGCTGAAAATAATGCTCTGTTCGAACAGGAACACGTGCAATTCTTTAGCCGCCGACCGGCTGTTGTTCGGGCTGGGACCTTCGGCGCACATCAGCAGACCGTGCAGCAGTAGTTTGCCCTGGGCCGTTATTTTACCCTAAAAAAGCCAACAACTAATTAATTAATAACTATTGTATGGTGGGAACTGGATGGAGTTTCTTCATCTTAATAGATACAAAGTCGTCTTACGTCGAATCCCTGTAGTCTGCCCACGTCCATCATGTCGTTGGCCGCTTTGGGTACGACCTTCATGACTTGCATGGCCATTTGCAGAGCTTCCATCTCTTCGGCGAGTCTCGCTCGTTCCGTGTACTTGTACATGTCCCTCAACAACAGCTGATACTTCATAATCCTCTGTACGGGTTTTATTAGGATGTCGCAGAGTTGCAGTTTATGACCCAGGAACTGTCGCATTTCCTAAGTAAAAAAAAAAAAAATTGATCAAAAATTAATCGCAAGCAAAACAAACATCGAGTTATTAAAAAACCTCGCCGTTAATCATCGATACTCTGCTGCGAACTTAAAAATACATTTGTCGAAAACAATAATAATTATAATCGTACAGTATTCTTCTGGTGAGAACGCAAAAATAACATGGTTTTTTTTACACTTTATATTTAATTTCTTCGCACAATTGGAAGGATGCCAACATGTTTGGCAAAATAGTTTAACACATCATTCTAGGTTACAGCAGAAAGCGTTTGAAAAAAGATTGCATATTAGTTTCGTTTATCGTTTTCACATTAAGTAACGGCAAACACATTTTTTTAGGGTCATAAATGAGCCGTTAATAACGTCGGGGACCGTTCAAAGTCAAAAGCATCAACGGTTTCCGACTGGACGGTTTTTTAAAACATTTTAATACCTTTACGGTGAATATTTAAACCATTTTTTTTTAAATGTCATCACAGTGATACGTTAAAAATATGGTCAAGACATTTATTATCGCGTCAGTCGAGTAAATATAAAATTGAGATATTTTTAATAATTAACTCGTATATTAGATCTATACGTCTTGTTTTTCGAAACAAATTGACATTGAAGATTTCCAATTTAAAAAAACATCACGGACGTTGGCAACAAGCGACTTAAACATTGTTACGACCTTCGATAAAGCGACAAAACCGAACCGGCATGTTTTCTACATTTGATGTTTATATAATTCAATAACATAATAATAAATTGTATATTTTAACGCAAGACCCTGGCGATTTTTTGTACCTCAAAGTAGTAGTCGTACTCCGACACGAGGTATTCGGATACTGGTTTGTTCTGGCAGTAGACGACGTACATCAACAGCTTACGTTCGTACTTTTTGAACAGTTTGCCCAGTTCGTGGGGTTGCGTTAGACACTTTTCGACGGCCGCCAGGAACACGCTATAAACCGAAAACGTACAATCAATTTAACATACAATATGACATTACAAACAGACCGGTAAGGTTGAAAATCTCGCACGTACTCTTTGTGCCATTCGTATATTAGTTCTATGTTGCCGAAGATCATTTTGTCTTTGCCGGACCTCAGGTCTTCGGGCACGGGTATGTCGCAGCCGGCGGCCGCTGGGTCCCGCATCACAGTCATGTATCCTTCCACCACCAGAGACAAGTCGCGCACGTAGTCCCTCTCGGTGTCCACCAGCTCACGCATCACGTACTCTCGTTTGTGTAGCGCCTCTTCGCATTCGTTGTCGTTCTTCAGCCTCGACTCGACCGTCTTGTCGTTGTGTTGTTCCTGCAAGAAAAAACATATCGGTCAATATTTATCAAAGACTGGAAAATGATGGAAAAAAAAAATTATAAGAAAACACAAAAGCAGAGACACATTTATATTAAAAATTTATTTTATTTGTTAATTTAAATGCGTTATTATTTTCTATAATAATTTCTTCAAATTAAATGTCCAATAACAAGTAATAATTTGAAAATAATTTTATTTCAAACACATTTGTATTTAATGTTACAAAATGTTATTTGTAATCATTTATTTTTATTTATATATAAATACATTTTTATTAAAAATATTTTTTTAGTTATTTTAAATAAATATTTATTTGATTTGATTATTCCAACTTTCATTTAAATATTGTTTCAAAATATCCGGGCGTTATTTAAATTAAAAAAAAAAATCAAATAGTTAAGTATAATAATGTTTTGATAAAAACTCAAATAATAAATAAACAATAATTGTATTTTGATTTGAACAATAATTCAAATACATTTCTATTTGAACGGATTAACAAAAATAAACCAATTTTGAAATGATATCTCATTTTTTTTTTAATGCTTTTTTAAAAAATATGTCTCCTGATCGCAAGCCACGTGCACAACAACTACACAAAATATCACACTATCAAAATCTAGTCTACGGAAAAAACCATTAAAAAAAACAGCTAAACGACTGTGAAAAAAAAAATCGAAGATATTATAAAACAAGCCAACTCTGATAAACAAAAATCACCATTCTCTCTTTGACGATCTGTTCGATTTCGGCCAGGTCGGCCGTGGAAGAGGTGTTCACCTCTGCCGAAAGAGCCGAAGTCTGTGGCAGAGAACAACACACACACAAATCAATTCAGGTATTTATTTTTAATTGATTTTACAGTAAAATATATTATTAGACCAACCCGAAAAAAATTGTTTTTTGTTTACCCAAACCATCTCTCTTTAATGTCAAAATTCGAATCTGATCGGATAATATTTTTAAAGGTGACTCAAAGCAGCTATTTTGTCTTATCCATTTGGGATAACACGTGTGAAATTGATTAATTTTTTAATTTTTTACCGTGTGTTTTTCAGTTTTGAAGCTACAACATTAGGAGTGACCTTGTTGGAAGGACGATGGAAAATACATAAAAAAAAAGATATACGAGGAAAGTATTTGATACCACTACTTAAATGTTCATTTAAAAATAAAAATATTGTTAAGTTAACTTGTTAGTAAACAACTTGGTCATTAAACCAATAATAAATCAAATATTTTTCTCATAATATACTTTTTTTAAGGTTTTTTTTTTTGTCATCTTTCCAAATATTCCAATTCGTATATTGTAACTTCAAAA
Source organism: Adelges cooleyi (assembly GCF_023614345.1). Taxonomy (NCBI): domain Eukaryota; kingdom Metazoa; phylum Arthropoda; class Insecta; order Hemiptera; family Adelgidae; genus Adelges; species Adelges cooleyi. The sequence goes on along the minus strand of NW_026096053.1, from coordinate 13,615,326 downwards.
TTGAAAAAGATATAGTCAAAAGAAAAAAACATAACACTTCCACAAGTTTTATACGAATGGACTAAATAGCTTTGATTCACCTCTAGTTTAAAATTTTCTTTTTTTTTTATCTCTTAAATTAAATATACTTGGGTAAACAAAAAAAATTGGTTAAGGTCGGTCTAAAAAATATACATAATAAAAATGTTATAAAATTAGAGCTAAAAAATACATATTTCGCCCATATCCTTAATAATTACGTTTAACTGACCAACTTTTTTTTTTTTTTTTTTAACTTGAGAATATCTTATATCCATTCGTATGAGCACCAATGGAAGGATTTGATTTGAAGAAGAAAAAAACGCATTAGCTCTCATACAGATAGATAAAATTATGTAATTTTTTTTTCTTAAATAATATTCGGTTGGTTAAAAAAAAAACATTCGGATATGGTCAATCCTAATATTATGAACTGTCAAAATTTTAAGGTGTCGGTTATTTTCGACTTAATCGAAATCCCCCCCCCCCCACCGAATGGCGGTCAAAGGTTATATTATGTTATTATAAGTAAAAACTCACCCTCTGCGAGGCCACGTTGGCCGTGTCGGCGTTCACCAGGATAGATTCGGAAATTCGACTGGGCTTCATTGGAGGAGGTAATTCCAGTTCGTCGTCGGGTTCGTCGCCGTTTTGTTCATCTTCGACCGGAACGGATTTCGTCACTTCGCTTACCGGCGACTGTGCGGACAACAACAGATGCAAATTATTATACGAATTACTACTTAAAAATCGCGAGAGAAATTTCTTTCTCTTCGCGGAGTAACACAATATCGTAATAATCTTAACTAAACAATTTACACCACGGTTCACCTGATATTTTACAACAAGGATGAACGATAAAAGAAGTGATAAGAGATACCTTATCTCTTGTCTGGTTGAGGGTTGATAAGAGGTAACGAGTGGTAAGGATAATTGATAACAGGTAACGACGAGGTGATAACATGGCACGTCGTCTGCCAAAATGTTAAAGGTCAGATTTCGATCTTGCTGAAAAGTTTTGAACTAAACACAAAACATACTCATGTTCAAAGTTTTAATATGTGGTAAGTTTAATATATTATGTATGTGGGGCATAAAAGGACCTCTTGTCGCAAAAATCAAATTTTGAGTTATTGGTTATTATTCCAAATTTGGCACTAAATTCTGAACAATTTGATAGGAAAATCTTATCTTGATAATTGGCCGAGTTATATTTGTTTGAATTTATCATCGGAAAATGTGTTTTTTGAGAGTATTGAACGCTTTGAAGTTTTGAAATGTTGCCAACCTTTTTATTTTACACGCTCGAGGAATAAAACTTAACCAAAAATTGTCACAAAACATAATGTTTTTTTCTTAAATATGTTACCAACCCTGATCGAAGAGTTGGCCTCGCTTGCGATTAAGATTCTCACAAGACGAGAGGTCCCTTCACTTTCCGCCTCACATAATTTTAAATTATTATTTTTTTTTTTTTGGCCCAGATATTTATTATTACTGGTAGCGGATTGCACACGGCTCAAATGGTTCTATAAACCGTTAATGAAGTTCTAATGCGACCCAGAACGTTTACACAACGTTTACGAATGAATTAAAACGTTGGAAACTAATCCGTTTTGAACCTGACCTAACAATTTATTATCGTATAAACGGTTCTAAACATTTTTTGTGTCATTAAGTTTGAAAGATAAAGCGCTCGCAATATAATAGTTTATGAATCTTAAAACCTTTTGATGTATTTGGAAACGGTCGATGCTGTTACAAAAAAGTTTCAATATTAAATTATGGAAATATTCCCAACTTACTCTCCTCCCCCCCCCCCTCTAAGTAAAAAATACTTAAGTTTTAAAAATTTGTGTCAATATTAATCAAAGTAAGTATACAGGGATAAAAACCAGAAACGACGCTTTTTTAATCTAAGGAAATGATGTTTGAGAATGTTTAAAAATTCAGTTTGCAAAAACTAATGTTATGCCAATATAATTTTGAAAAAAAAAAATGACTTTTATGGTTTTTTTTCGAATAGTTTTTAAAAATATTTGGAAAACCGTGTTTTGACACGACTAATTTATTATTTAAAAAAAAAAAAACACTCACTTTGAATTTCTTATCCGAATTCTTCTTGGCCGACGACGACGATTGCACGTGGTTCTTGTCCACTTTGCTGCCGGTGCTGAACTTTCTCAGAGGAGTCGGTATCCACATTCTCCTGTGAAAGAAATTCAAGTCGTTGTTTTTTAAAAAATATTTTCTTAAAAAAGCTAAGCAAAACCGGCGATCGACGACCAGTCGACGGGAGGCTTCTCGCGGATATGGCGGCGAAATACAAACTATAAAATGGCCGCTCGTTTTAATATTATAATTATCGCGCTCATAATATCGGCACCGTAAACAGCACAATAATATACCTCTTATGTACATATAATAATATATTATGTTAATAGCCCGGAGGTGAACAAATATCGAACCCTATAAGGAAACTTGGCCGGCCATCGTCGTTTAAGAAGCACACGCAATAACGTTAGGCCACCACCGCCAGAGGGATAAGGTCTGCGTGACGATTGTTCAAGATTAAAAACACAATAAAAACGCCATTTGGTATTGTCAAAAACTTGAACAACCGCCTTTAACTTGTTTTATTTATCATTAAAATTCCGACCTATTTGTTTAACTAATAAATAAATAATAACCTAACCTAACCTAACCTAACCTACCTACCTAGATTGTATACAGTAAGTATAATATTTTGTTGTAACGGCCGGTATAAGTTTATTCAAGTTTTCCATTATACTTACACTTGCGAGGTTCCTTCCATGCACAAACATAATTATACTTTGAAAAAGGCTAATGGTAAATCTGACGTGTAACTGCAGTAAATTATGCATATTATATCATTTAGTGTTTAGTTACTAAACACTGGATTAGTATAACAAGTGATCCATTTACATAAGCCATATTCATTTTTATGACAAATTTTAAAAACTATAAAAACAATTTTATAGTTTTACTTTTTGAAAACTTTTATGTTATTGTACAATATTAGAAAACTACCTAAAATTTACCTTTGTTAGTAATTAAGTAAATTATAAAATTCGAATTTTAATGGTGATGTATGTATTTACTTAACTTAGAATGATTTGCTGAAAATATAAACCGGTCCATTACCAGTTTTGAATTATTACTTTTAACCTTAATAACGTTTAGGACGAGAGGCAGAGTGCAGTTGAGAAATGCCCACAGGTATCAATACTTCACTCCACCCTACCTACTGTCCTTAAATTTAAACTTCAATGACTTTAAATACAATTATTCAAAACTACCTATTCAACAGTCAACATTTCAGCAAATTCTTCTTCTTTTAAAAAGTTAATTAAATATACAAGTTACCGTTTAAGATTAAACTGTTAACAGAGAATACTGCAAAAGGTAAATTTATGGAAATGTTATACTATTGTACAGCAACATACAAATACAAATATTTTTAAAAAGAAAAAAAATTCAAAATTGTAATTATTTTAAGAGAAAATAAACGTCTTGTGTTTGATGGATCACAACTCCCTTAGGGTCTGATTTATTCTAACCAAAAATAACCTGAATCAAAAACCTTATCAAACATAACCTAACAAAACCAACCAAACCTATAATTTGGGAAATTGAAAATTTTCCACTATAAAAAGCCTATAATAACGGGGTAAAACCATCAAGAAAAATAATTATCACAGCCATTGCGCGTTGATGGATTATACCCTAACAGGAGGCTAGTGGTCATTTGCATTGTACCTAATTAATACTTGCAAGCTCAATAAGCGCCTATTATACTAATTACCGTGTTGAACATTATATATAACGCGACATATTGTTTTTCCAACAAATAAATCATATTATAATAATAGTTAACGTGTAAAACACAATAATTAGACGTTAAACCCATGCACGGATGATTTATGGATGACTTTCCAACGTTTTGGTCACAAAATGCAATATCATTGTACGGACAACGATTATTGTTTATTAATTATTTTCTTCGTTAACTACATAATAGAAAATACAGCAAAAAAAAGTGATATTTTCTAAAATATTGTTTTGAAACCGTTTATGACCGATACAATACATTTTCAGGATATTTTTAAAATAGCAATTTTCTACATTTTGCCGTCAAGGTTATATTATATAAATAAATATATTTTTTTATGAGGACAATTATTTTGTTTGATAAAATAGCAATAATATGTTGACGAAAGCGGCGATAGTTTACTATGACCGTTTTGCACATTTTTTCTTTTTTTAGATAGACATTTCATTCATGAAAAAGATAGCACAAATAAAACACACGGCGTGACTCATCCAATCGGTTTTAATATAATTTTTTAACTGCTTGTAAATTAAATCATAGTTTGGCGTTTATCGTCGTCGTCACTATAAACGGGTTGTCGCTAATATTTCTAATATAAATCTCAAGCCAACGCAGCTGTTCAGAGTAAGTAAAAAAGGTCTAGACAAAAAAAAAATTATGCCAACATTTTTTTTCTTCTAACGTTTTTAAAAACATCAACTTTCATATAGTTTTCGAGCCAACCTCATTAGATTTTTCAAAAATGTATTTACAAACGTTAAAAGTATAATGAAAAGTCTACTGAACTCAAAAAGTTAAAAATTCACCGGAATTGACTAAAAAAAAATATTGTTTAAAAAGAAAACGCCCCGTTTTTTCTCCAATAAAAATGGAAGTTTAAAGTTAAGCAATTTTGTCGCAATCAAAGTATTTAGGACAATATTTTGTGAATTGTGTGCAGGAAACACATTTAATAACTTTTTTATAATTACATTTAATATAAAAAAAATATATATATATATAAAGCCAGTTGAGAATTTTATTTTTTTATACTTAGTCGTTGTTGAATTATTTCTGTTTAACATTATCAGTTGTTTGTGTAAATTACATTTCGTCACAAGTCGTTATCAATTGTACGCAGAGCGTTGTGCCTTTTATTTTGTTACCAAAAGAAAAATGTACAACCATAACAAAATGTAAAACGCATAAAATGTAGTTTGCATATTTTTTTAGATTTATCGAATGTCCTTTATGGTGTTTCAAGAGAATATAAATAAATTATAAACGGACATGTTCTAATGTTTTTTATGGGCCTCGGCCGTACACAAGTCCTAGTGGGATATATTTTTTTCGAAATTGAATAAAGAATAAATAGAAAAATTGCAGTGTGTACAAATATAAGTATAACTAGTGTGTGGACTTACCCGCTGAAAACTCTCCTCTTCGTCACCGGCGAGTTGTTGCAAATGGCGTTTTCGCATTCTCCGGTCGTTTCTGAAATCATACAACCAAAGGTCAGTGTGTGATCTAGTCAACAAGAAGTATCCAAGTAGTCAAGAAGTTTCGTCGAATACCGGGTTTTCGTTTTTTTTATTTTTAGCTTAGATGCGATTTTTTTATTTAAATTTATTATCATACTTTTATTTATTATTATCGTTCGCAGTATTAACGTTTGCCCTCCTAGCATGATCATGGCGGGAAAAAAACCTTGACCGGTCTAAACAACAATAATCGACTTAATACACCTCGATATCAACTGTGTGTGCGCTGCTCTAAACAGAACCGAAATAAAAACCGGACACTACACATTCCGGTATGGTATGTGTGTTTAATCTAATCAGGTTAAATATATATAAATATATTTACACACAATTACATAAAATATCAGCGAGCGAGCACATGGCACACAGGCAAAATATAAAATATAAAAAATAAAAATAAAAGATAATGTTGTTGTTATTACGATTCAGTCGTGTTAACAAAAAAAAAAAACAAACGCAGTTTTTTAATCAACACATTTGAAAGAAGGCCTGCTCTATCGCGGTTAAGCGACAGCATTTAAACAGGGTGATTCACCAACTTAATAGATAATAGAATTTTTTTTTTTTGAACTATTCATTCTTATATTTTTACAGTTACCTGTTATTTAGCCCAGATTTTAAATATATTTTTCAATTATAAAACCCCATCCCTTTTGTTTATTAAAACCGTATGAACTTAAGATTTCTGAACGGTAAATTTTAAAATGTATTAACTTTAAAAGTAAACGTCCAAATGTTCAGCTAATTACTCTTAATTTAAAATGTTTGTACAATAGAGCATGTGTTACCTTTTATGTTTTATTTTTGAAAAATAAACTAAAACAAGGTGAACAATTAACTATAAAAATGAATAATTAAAAAAAGTCTAATATCTTATGACATATTGACTGGTTCATAGTTAGTGTATCACCCTGTATATGGTTGGTGTGATTTTCAAAATGACACCACCGACGGAGAAAAAAACATTTTATAGTTATAACACTAAAATAAGGAGTAAAAAAACAGTTGGTTATAGTAATATTAAGAAAAACATTTTGTACTAAAAAAAAAAAAAAAAAGGTGAATGCGTTGAAGCTCTCATGGATTGTAATAAGAGCTGTCAAGCTAGCTCGAAAAATACTGAGAAACGTTCTTTGCGTTTTGAGTGATTTAGTTAAGACAGTTATCTCGTCATAGATCTTAGTGAAAATTGCGAAAATTTTCAAATATCTTTTACTCGTAGAACAGATTTTATTTTCAATAGAATTTTTCTCAAATCCGAAATTAGTCTTTTAAAACATGTCTGTGTTATCAGGCAATTTATCCTTATCACTAGCATATTTTTTTTGTGTTTGCTCTTGGCCTAAATAAACAACTCGAAGACTTCATATCCAAGCAAATCTCCCAAGTATCTGACCGTCAAGTTCTGTCACGAGGTTCTCTGCCGAAATTTTTTTTTTTACATTTTTCTTAAAATGTTTTATATAAATCAAAAAACCATAAATATAAATAAAAACCTAACCAGTAATGCGTCATTGCGCTGTGCGTGCCACGTGGCAATGTATGTTATTGCGATTTTTATTATTAATACTTTCCAGTTTGCACTAAAAATATACTTTTGCGTAATAAAAACCGTTTTATTTAACCCAACGACATATATAATCATAATAATACTATAATATTGCCGTGACTTCGAAGATATCTGAACCATTACGGTTATTATATAACATACGATATTTTTATTGTACCCGTTAGAGCATTACAGTGGGACCCCTTCGAGGTCGTCGGGAGCGTGTACACTTATACTTACTTGTGTAGTTATAATATTATTATTATGAACAGCTAAGCGCAATAAGGGGCAGAAGGCCGAGGTCAAAAAGGGTAACAAAATTATTATTATAGATAATATTGTCGCCAATACCGCGTGTTGAAGTTAAAAGAATCGCATGTACAGTATTTTTAAAACGTGATAACGTTTTCTTATCACATCACTTTCTTATCAAATCTTTCTTATCAGCTGATGGTAATTTTGGCACTTGTTTAATTTTAAAATTAGCCTTACCGCAAAAACGAAGTTCAATTGTCAATCATATTGACAAACGTCGTGGTTGTAGTAACTCCAGAGCATTTTCTATGCATGTATTCACATTAGCTGGATACGTTTTCTTTGTATTATTTCTATATATCTATATTATGTACACGTATGTAACTTTAACCGAGGCGAGACTCGCGCGAAATACAATAGAGGCGCTTAAAAAGCCAACGGGAAAAATGTATAAGTATACATATAATTATCGAAAGAGTCGGCCGTTGGCGTTTAGACAACTCGGCGGTTGTATTCAATAATAATAAATACAATTTTTGCATAAAAAAAACTTGGTTCACAATACGTTTGATTAAACGCCAAATCAAAATCGACCCTGCTGATGATAAATTTAAAAAATAGGGTCACGCCACAGTTGAGAGTGTTATGTTGTTTATTTAATTAATCAACGTACCTATCCCTAAGCCAAAATATGAAGTGTTATCACTACCGTCTAAAAACGACGTTTATCTAATGTTGCTGCACACATAAAATAAAATATTACTCATTTTAACGGATCGACCGTACCTTCTTTTTTGGCGACGGCAAGTCTGCTCCGTCGCCGTTTCGGTATATTATAAACCATATTGTGTGAGTATTGCTATTATTATGTAAATTCTCGTTTATTAACCGTGCGCGTTAAACGACTACCGGCCAAAATCGCCACACGATAATATACAGTAATAGCATAATATATAATAATAATATTAATAATAGTGTTATATGCAAAACAAGTGCGACGAACGGTGACCTGTGTCAAAAATAACACACGCGAAACCAGCAACCGTATTTCTCTTTTCCTCTTCATGTCTATACCCTCCCCATTCATTCCCTGCCCACCCACACAAGTCCCTGGCTCGTTTTACCGTTAAACACTAATATCACCTAATAATATTATAACCGATCAAAAGGTTCTAAACGCCTCTACCGGCTGATAACCATCGTGCGACACCCGTCAACGACGTGAGTGAACAGATATTATCATACTTATACAGAACGTGGAAACCGTTAAACGCAATTTGTGAATACTAAAGAAGAAAAAAATGTTGTAAAAATAGTTGTTGCTGTGTATGTTTTTTAACGGAACGTGCTGTGCTTTTGACATAGTCGACAAGAAGTGATAAGAACAGTAATTGATAAGGAGAATTCAGCTGATAAGTGTTATCACAGATACATTAAATCGGAGAGGATTCGTCTTAATGGAAACAATGATAATCTAACGGAGTCTACCGTCTTCTCAGTTATCCTAAAATTAATTATTATACCGATTGATAATATATTTTTTTAGGATGGCCGCCACGTTTTTTAGTGATAAGTATATCTACCGTGTTACATTTTAAGTTTGTCTACCTCCTACTGATAGGATAATGATGAAAATGGCGATTGATAAGAAAATACTCGATGATGATAAGAAATGTATGATACAAGACGGCAAACTTCTGTTTTCAGGGTGAAGCCTCTGCCGCCATGCTCTTAGTCGGCTAAGTTAGCCTGTTATTTTATTTGTATGACACTGACTATTTTACACTTTTATACACATTATAAGACACTTTTACGACTATAATAAATCGGTTATGCAAGTGATAAGAATGATGAAGTTTAGATTAGGTTACCGTTCCAAGTCTAACCAAACCTATGTAATATTCGAACAGCGCAAAAGCCCATATTAATATCATAGAAGATGCACGACGACGACGGGTTGCTAATAAATTATAGAAATTACAAAGAAGACCTCTAATCGCCGTGGGATACACACGCACACACTCGGGGGGGGGTGCTTTAAGATATTGGTTGAGCGATAGATAATAGGAAAAATAAAGAGTATAGGTAACCCCCCCCCCATCTGTGGTGTTCGAAGGAGAGGGTAGGAGCTTTTCTCGAAGGGGAGGGGGCGGTTTAGAAAAGCTCCTCCTGCGCGATACATAATATTATTATTACTATTATCATAATAGCGGCGGTGTCGACCGGCAAGAATGATTGATGCCCTAAGTATATATACTATATTATAATGCTGGCAGGCTTCGGCAAGGGAAAGGCGCAAAGGGAACACACGGCGAATAAAACACATCATGCGATGCCGAGCTGGTACAATATAAAATATATTATATTCTAAAAAAATCGAAGGATTCAACCTCGAGGACCGCACACAAAAGATAACAAGTACAATATCAACACGGTGCAGCGCACACGGTAACAATATTATTATAGACAAGTCCCAGGGGTTTAAGTACAGTAGAGGAGAACGGCGTTCAGGTTAGGAGGCTAATCCCGAGCTGGCGGCCTTCGTACACGGGTATAGGCGACACCACAACAATAATAATAATAATAATACTATACAATGGATTCCGTCAACACTACTAATTCGTTTTTAATAATAATATATTTTTTAATAATACACACGAATGATTTAATACTTTCGGGCATTTCTCGGCGACCCGATCGAAAAACCCCGGAAAAGGTTCGAGGTTATCAGAGTGATATTAAATATATATATATTTGATATTAAACGTATATCTATACAAACATTTTATTTAATATCACAGCGAACAGACACATCGGGCGAGGGTTTTTTTTTTTTTATATAGCAATTCTTTTTAATATTTGCGCACGAAAGCAGATTTGAGAATCAACAAGACTTTGCCCAAATAAATGACATAAAAAAAGAATAAAAAAAAAACCGCGCAGTACACGCAGAATATTTTGGTAAATAAAAAAATATTGCCTTCCATCCCAAGACGCGGTGTTTTTGAATCGGAGAAACTTTGAACTGGATTTTAAAAATTTACCGAACCCGTAAACCGTAAAAAACGGCTACTATTTTTAAACCTTGAAAAAAAAAATACAACAGTGAAAAACAAATGCCCAAATAGAAATATTGCACGAAAAACCAAAAAACAACAACACAAAAAAATGATAGTACACTAAAAACCGTCACGGTTAAAACGAAGAAAATATGTAAGTCAAGTAGATGGAATCGAAAGAATTGAACAAAATTTAAATAATTCTAAGCTTTTCGGTTTTTATTGATTTTCCCAGTTGTGTTTGGATTTTTCAATAATTTTTTCGAAAAAATATTATTTATTGCAACATTTTTTTTTCTACAAATTGCGTTTAAAATGAGTAGTTGTATGACACTTTTTTTTTTTGACAAGAATTTATTTGTTTTGTTTACCAGAAGAATGTTTTCTAATAAAAACAACACAATGGCGGCGGTCGATATTTGATTATTTTTCAGTTAACAGTGTTACCAACTGTCAAATCCAATTCAATTGTCCATAAAAGTATTGTAAAAAAAAAAATTAACACCAACAGGATTATACAGCAGTTCACGGAATATATAATTATAATTTATACGGGCATTTTTATAGGAATGCCACATTTTCAGAACGAATATGACTTGAAAAGTCGGAAAGCATACGAATGGGCAAAAAAAATGAAATATTAATAAAATTGGCAGCACATTATAAGCGCACACAACGGCTAAGGCGGTGTGGTATCATAACGTCGAAAAACAACCGTGTCATTGTCCGTCAAATTTCAAATGACACTTTTTTTTTATCATTTTTTTATTTGTATTTTATGACACGCTGTCTTCGTATAATAGCCGTGGCCGAGTAGTATAGGACGACCGTTAATAATTTAACGGTTTGTGTGCATATATAATAGTATGTAATTTATGTATAATGAGGAATTTTTTAACAGTGTAGAAAAAATAAAAATAAAAAACGCACTCGTCCTAGATTAAAAAAAAAATAAATAAACGAATACTTGGGGCGTCTGGTTAGATCGATTTAAAATCAATTTGTCGCTAACTACCAGAGATACAGGAAGGCCGAGAGGAGGAAAGGGTTATTTGTGTCCGTCTTCCTCCCGCTAACCACACCCCTTCTTCGGAAACGACGAAGCCGGAAATTGCTGGTAATTATAATTATTGTATGTATATATATTTGCTAGCAAACGGATGCGATTCGAAACGAGCAAAGAAACCTTCAGAAATCACAAATAAATTCTGTCGACTAAGCTGTGAGGTTATTGACAATTGTTGAAAAATAGAAACAAATTATTTAAAAAAAACTCTTCTTTAATTGTTTTCCATAATCTAAGAACGGATTTTCCACCTGAATTGCTGTACCGGTAAAAGCATTTTTTTTTTTTAGGAAAATCCTTACAATTCATAATGCTGCGATAGTCTGATTGAAAACAAATTGGAAATAGTAGTCGATACATTTGTAGCTCTAAGTAGAGTTTGTAGTACGATTGTTTAATAAAAACAACCGAAGACACTGTTTTAGTTTAAATCTTATTTGACGATTTCGTTTTTATTGTAATAATGATTATTATTAATTTTTTTATTGAACTCACTAGCTCTGTCGAGAAGAGGCAATCTGTCGTCGTGGGGCATGTTCTAAACGATGCGATTATTATTGATATCCCTATCAGGGCGTGGCGTGGGTTTCGAAAATTAAAACACTTAGACGAAAACTTAAATAAACACACACACACAGACAGACTTTCGCGGTTCGACGGCAATACGGTAGTATATTGTGTATATTATATGAGATTCGAACGCACAAAGTATAGTAATGCGATAGGCGGCGGTTGATTGCAACAAACGATTGGTATATTACAAGTCTGAAAGGGGCGACGAGGAGAGGAGAAGGTCGGGGAGGGAGTCAAAAGTTGCGGTTAGCAAATTGTTGGCATCCGTTCTCGGCTATGCGGCATCCGAATTGAGGGCCCAGAAAAAACAAAAACCATTGCAACACACTCGATTTGCACACCACCCCGGCTGATAGGTCAGAGACATTTTTTTTTTGTTGCTCTACCAAAATGTTGAAAACACAGACGTTTTGGAAAGTCACACACCCGTCCGTCGTTTTTAAATTATTAGAAAACGATATATATATATATATTGAAACCTTTTGGAAAAACAGTACATTTTTCCTTCGAAGAAAACACATTGTCCATTGGAACATGTGTTGTTAACAGACCGATTTTCTGTATCTTAATTCTTATCAGCTGATTAAGTGTGCATCCCATCCCTTTCCCTCCCCGCGTGTCCTTCTCGGGGGGAAAATATTATTCTAAGTAAAAATCTTCAATTAAGTCTTTCCTCGGTGTAGACACTTTGGGACTTGGACGACGGTATAAGTCTAATAATGGAGTACAAGTACTAACACTCAAAAGTATGAATTTTATAGAGTTTAAGCGTACCCATAAAACACACGATTGCCAAGAGTCTCTGTACACTGGGACCAGCTGTTCAATTCGCTTTTGGATTTCTTATATTCCATGACCAACGCCTAACCTCTAATCTAACTGCCAGATGTTAATCTCGAGTTGACCCAAAACCTTTTCAAGTCAACTCCTGTGACAGTAGGACTTTTTAGGTCAAATACCTGTGACGGGTAGGGCGATATTATTGTTACTGTTGGCGGACACGACTTTCGTTGTTGTTGTTGTCGTCGTCTTGGACGTCGTGGTCTCGGTGGTCTCGACAGCGGCGGCGGCGGCGGCGGACACCTTACGACGGTTGTGGCACTCCGAGTGCCGGCGGTCCGTGCCGTCGGCGGCGCGCTTGGACTTTTTGTGCCGGAACGAACGGATTTTCCGGCTCCAGCGGCTCAACCGACCGGAATCGTCCGACTCGCCGCCCGCCGACGCCCCGCCGCCGTCGGTCGAAGACGAGTCCGAAGAATCGCCACTGCTGCTGCTGCTGCTCGTCCAAAAGCCCATGTCGCGCAATCAAGGAAATCAAGGCTCGCGCGCGAGCACGCACACACGCGCGCGGGCACGTCAAGAGGCGGCGACGACACCGAAAGTTTAAAAACACTAATAAAACAAATAAAAAACCCTACCGACGATAATAACAAAATATATTTTTTTTAATTAAACGACCGAACGACGACGTACGAACAAATAAACGCGCAAGAGCGAGCGGTCTCAGTCGGACGGTTGACGTCGGCGGACTGCGGAGTCCGTGTCTGGTAGAGCGATCATCTTCTTCTTCTTTCCTTTCCGTATCTTATAATAATAATATAATAGCGCGCGCGATTCACACAACAACAGCAATACAGATGTCTTGGTGGACGGCCAACATGACAGCGGCGGCGGCTGCGGCGGACACCACCCGTTTCGGGCACCGCCGACGGCCGCCGCGCGTGAAAGTACACGCACAAAGCAGCACACCTGTGTGGGTCGTCGTCGACGGGACGCTGCGGCGGCGGCGACAACAACGTGACGCGCGTCGGCCGGACGACACAGTTTTCGCCTAGACCGACGTAAACGTTTGTTCTCGTGTTTATTTTTATTATTAGCATCGAACATCTATATACGCGTATATATTATCATATTATATGACATATGATGTCATTTAATTAGTTTCATATAATTGTATATTATTTAACGCGTATCGTTCACACCGAGTCGGTCGGCTGTCGCCGGAAAACCAACCATCGGACCACAACAACACTAACAGTATGTTATTAATAAGATAACGTGATTGATAAGTTTAAGTCAAGCAAAAGTAACGGTTGGTTGTTTTTTTTTTTTTTTTGAAATTATAACCTACGCGAACATGATCTTATCTTTAACCTGACCAAACCATTTTCATACAGATTCAAAAATTTTAAATTAAAAAACCGAATTTTTTTATGAACAATTCATGCAATCTATATTGTTTATATAGATTTGTGGGTCACGTGGTCTTTAGTACTGTAAATAAAATATACTATTAAATTTTTTATTTTGTAAAATTTTCCACTTTTTGGCGAAAAAAAGAAAAAATTATTTTAGTAAATTATTAAATTGTATCTTATTGAGTGACCTTTAAACATCAGTTGGAATACCTTTGAGGTATCTAAACATTTTTTTTTCTTCATATAATAGCATATTTTGAATTTAAGAGAATCTATGTAAAAGTAAATAAATAAATAAAGCATATTTTACTACGATTTTTAAAGAATATTGTCAACTTTTTAAGAAAATATTAGAACCTTATTTTGACTATTTTAAGAGATTATTATTCCGGCCTCTACTTAAATAACATATATTTTTACCTCTAGTCAGATACGCAAATTGTTGAACATCACAACATTTTTTAAATTGATGCAAAACGTACCTATGTATCTATGTAAACAAGTTACGGAATTAAATCTCATACAAGAAAAAAAGTAAAAAAAATAACAGCCTACTTAAAGCCTTAACGACTTAAGTTATAAAACACGGAACATGCTTTAGCCTGTAGGCGCGCTACTTTCGTGACGCTATTTTGTGTCGTTTTCGAGCTGGGAGGCCAAGGCTAAAAAGCATGTCCCACGGTAAAAAAAATGGTCGTTTATTTCAACGAGAGAACGTGACAAAAAACTAAAACATGGTACAGGTGATTTTTTTTTTTTTGCTATACTGTCCGAAGTATTTTATTATCACTAATGGACTACGCGTCGTTGACTAGGCCTAAAAAATAAATATTAATAATAATAATAATAAGTCGACATAAAAAAAAACCGACGACAATCGCGGATGGGAGCTGAGCTTCGGAGGGGAAAATTTGTATTATTGCATCCATCAAATCGGTTGTCGAACACACTTTGAAACGACTCCAAAACAACACTTTGGCCGCCGCCGTATTGATTAACACTTGTGTTTTTATTTTCTGTCATATTTTATATTATTAGGTGATATTACGTTGTACATCAAAAAGTCTTCCGATTGCTAGCCTTAACTATTTTATATAGTACATATTATAAACTGTCCAGCAACGATAACGAGTGACTACAACACGTGATCGATTAATGTATGTCTCGTGTTTATGGGTCGATTATTTTTCTTATCAATTTTACCGTAACATTATTATCAACAACGACGACAAGCGCATTTTGGGCGAAACCGAGAGTGGATTTTATTATTATTATTACACCAACATAACGTTAGTTAACAATTCGTTTGAATTTCACATCTGGTTAAATATTTTAGTAAGTTTCTCGCAACAACATTATTATTGTTAAATTCTGTTTGTTAAGTTAACAAAATGTTACTTGGGTTACCAAAGCGGTTACCTCGATTCCAACGTTCTCATTGGTTATCAGTTATCACGAAATAACTGATAACTGATAAGTGATAACAGTATAATTTTACAGTCAAAACTCAATTCTCACTAACTAATTGTCAAATATAATTAGCAATAAGTTAAATCCTTAACAAATGTTGGCGAAATCGGCTGCAACCTTGCCAAGAGAATACCCAAGTCGATTGATTAATGAACCGAGTTTCAATGTCAAACAACGACGATGTACGACCGCCGAAAATTGTATTCTATACACACACGCATGCAAAATTAATGACCCGCCATACGTTTTAACGGTGTTTCTTTTTTAATTCAATTTTATTTCATTCGACAGTATTTGAAAAAATAAAATTAATAACGCAAAACTATGTGACGCAGCTGCACGTGTTAGCAGTTCCTCTACTTGTCCACTCCCCCCCCCCTCTAGGGGTTGACGAATATTGAATTTTTTTCAGGTCAAACCCAAAATATTTTTCTGCCTATCGAAAAAAAAAATATGGAAAAATCAATTTCGATTGAAGGAAATTACTTCCGCTGACGCGGTGAGGTTGGAAATTAGTAAAATATTGCTATAAAGTGAGAAAAAAGGCGAGCTGCAGTGTGACCAAAACGACGAAATCACATTTTTCGGGTCTGCGTATTTCTGATTTGTGTTACCACTGCTGCAACCACGCGATACAAAAATATGAATTATCAGTAATACAATGCTATGATATAAAATTTGAATTTATCCATCGATCCGTATACCAGTCGACAAGGATTATACCGCGCAGAGTGTTTAACAACTTATAAAAAAAAGTATTTCATTTCATTTAAAGTGGTCACACTGTGTCTCGCCTTACAAAAAAAAAAATCAAAGGGACCGACGCTCTGTCACTGTAATGGTTTTGTTTATTTATTTAATTTTTTTACACGTTAAAAAACGGGCAAACAACACTATATATAGAATGTTTATACATTTGAATTTTTTTTATTATTATTAACGTAAACGCTTCTGCGGCGATTTGTTGACCCGTCGAGGCCGCGAGCCGTACATGGAGTTAGACCAACACAAAACCACTAATTATTATTGCAAAACCAATCTAAAGGTATGATTTTTTTGAAAATAACATAGTCATACTTTGTATATACATATACAAACACATAAGTACAGACAAAACGGCGATAATTGCGCAAACGTATCGTTACACGCGGAGACAACCGACAGCAGACTTGCTTGTCATATGAATAAGTTTTTTTATGCATCTATACAACAATAGTGTATGTTATTTTATTTTAATATGGTAATCCAGCTATATAATTAACCGGAAAAATCGCCAATCCGATTGTAGTAAAAAAGTATACAGAAAAATGCAATCGGATCAAGGGCAAAATAATATAGAACACAGCTGGTGCATGAAATCCCGTTTTCGCTTGAATATAAAACAACAACGTTATTAACAATAATTTCATTATTAGCTAAAGCGCGATTTTTCCAAATACTTTCAAGGTTTATTTTCTCTGCCAGTAGTGCTGCACAGAGTTGAGGAGGGTTTTGGTTTGTGTTTACATTTTCATAAATTACACATTGCTTCAATATGGACGAGTACACTCATCTGGTTTATTTTATCTGTAATAACTAATAAGACCCTAATAGATAAGAATAATTTCGAGAACATTTTTGAAAATTTTCGATTGATTTTGGTTTGAAAACGAAGGACGAACCATTATTAAAATAAGTGTGTACACAAGACAATTAGTTGACGGATATTAAGCGCGGGGCGGTGAAACATTTAATAATATATAAAAGGAACCGAACAAAAAAAAGTCTTGTCAGTCTCGACGAGCGCAGAAATAGATTTTTGGTCGGCTTCCAATATATACAACAATAATAACGATAATATTATCATCATGACTTATGTGTAGACAATATGATGTACAGTTATCTCGTTGAAGAAGGCCGGACAAAAGAGATGCACCGCACGATGACCCAGTTTGAGATTTATCGAAGTGCCAGCAAATCGGCTGGTCTTCAAGAGTTTTACCTACAGACCTATACAGTTTATCGATTGATCAGAGTAACCTAATTAGGTGAGCTCGTACGCGTTAGGAATGTGGTAAGGAATTGTAGATTAAAAAAAAAACAAAGCCTGTATGTATAAGGAAGCTGACGAGTCTTCAGGAATTGTTGTGACCGAGTGTGATGCGAAAACCAAACGACTAATAATTGATACTGATAATATTGGCATGTATAAGAGGGTCATGAGGGTAGGGGAAGAGATAAGATAAGTGTGGATGAGGTGGTGATAAGGGCAAATTGATAACTACCGGATAACAGCGAATAAGATATAATTGATAAGAGAATCAGCCAACAAGAATTTAATGGTAAGAGAATCACGTTCATGATCCAATGTATTTCCTTTGAGAGAAAGATCATATCTTTTTCTATATTATGTGAATGATGAAAGGAGCTTTATCCAGGTTTAATACAGTCAAAACTGTTTTCCGCTTTTTGGAAGGTTTTTCTTTATAAAAAAAACGGTTTTACAGATTTTTGAAAAAAATTATACAGATTACAGCTTTACTAAAAAAAAGACACCACCCTATTATGGGAGAAGGGTTTTTGATATTTTTTTTTAGTTTGCCAACGTATATGGATAGCAATATGTATTAAAACATATGTCCCAAACAAAAATTTGAAAGTAATTGGACTATTTTGAAAATCATTTAAACCGCCGCTTGCTCCTGAATCTCCTTGGAAATATTCTTATCGCGTCTTTGACTTTGATACAACGTATAAATAGAGGAATGTAGTGAAAAAACGGTAGATTCAGCAGCTGTGTTATAATTTTGTAAAGTCCACAACCGTTTGCCGGATAATTAATTACAATATACAATAATAATCGATGAATAGTGTAGCTCGCCTAGTGGTTCGACGTCGGAGACAAAACATGAGATACAAGACGAACAAAAGAGAGCGGTCTGAGTGCCATCATCAATCATCGTTATACTTTATATTGTGTTTACAATGCTATTTTTTTTCCCCTCGAAGAGACTCATGACGTTATAAGAACCGAGAACACAGCGTTGCAAAACTACTAGATTGCTAAGTGGTGTTATTATGACTTTTTTTTTTTTTTGGTCCCCAGCTGACCGATTGTCGTACGTTATGACACGCGATCTACTTTACCGGACGGTATTTTATTATTTTTTTTTTTTTTTTGGAAAAACTATCTACAGCCCTCCCCTTTTGTTTAAGAATAGTCGTATCGTCTCCTGAATCTTGCCCTTAACAAAAAAATTAATCACAATTTTCAGCTAAAGCCAAGCACGTTGAAGCCAAATCTCATTAGTCCCTTATTATCCTATATTCTGTTATCAGCTGATAACAACAGCCATTCTTATCACTATCGTATCTCTTATCAGTATAGTTATCAACAATCCGTATCTTATCAGCTGAATCGATGTACACGATTTTTGGAAGACTCAAATTCATGGTAAAACTATTATCAACACAGTTAAAAACTCTTATGAGGACTACGTTCGAATAGGAATTAAGGTTGGTCGATTAAAATTGCCTATTACGTCCCCGTTTTTCTCGATACAAATAGATTTTGAACAAACTAATTGCAATCAATAGTGTCTCTTCGGACGACCGAACCCCAAGGGAGAAAACGCAGCAGCGTTGCTCGGCTAGTAGAGGATAAAAACTACCGAAAAACACCCTTAAGTACGCCGATCACGTATACGATTTTCCCTAATGAAAACGGGATCCGAGGCAAACTTTCGGGCCATCCGTGACGATATAACCGATCAATTTTCGCCATTATACTTCCAACAATAAAATTCAATTTTTGTCTCGAAGCAAAAACGTATTACATCACAAACATGTTCTACGATCGGGTGGGGTTCTCTTATCAATCATATTTTATCAGCCGATTCAATATTGTCATTGTGACATAATAATAGTAATATACTTTATACCTAAGTATAACCATACCACAATAAAATATTGATAACAAAATGTAAACATTACCCACACTACATATGAACACCAAACTACATTGTTCAGTGTACCTTTAAATGCACAGTCGGCTATCCAGGTTAATATAAATATTTATTTATCAGGGGGTCGCAATAAGTAAAATATTATAAAGTGAAAAAGCTGGTACGCTTATTTTTAATTTGTTTCACTGCCATCAATTATCACACTATCATATTGTCATATGAAATTTCAATTTAATTATTGATAAAGGCGATACTGTGCAGTGTTTAACAACTCATAAGAGTATTTTTGCTGATCACTTTGTTGCTGAGTACTAGGCATCGTATATTATGATGTTATACAGCTGTATATATTTTTTATACATACTCTCTTATCAGTTGTCCAGGAATTATCGATTTACCCTTAACACCAACCCATCCCTGCCTCATCCACATATAACGCTATTCCATCCCCATTTCCCTTTCACTCGCCTCGCTTCAAAGAGTTGATGATTTAAATATTATTCGTGCTAAAACGGACAAACGTGGAGCGACAACGACTCCGTGTAAACCAGACGAAGGACACATTTTTAGGATCACAGAGAACGGGGTGAGAGAGAGAAACAAAGGGGAGGCACACAGCCCAGAGTCACGCCGGGGGTAGGTTATGCAGTGTACTGTTCCATCGATTCGGCCGCAGCAGCCAGAACCCTGACCTTAGGCGGCGGCCACGGGCGTTTTTCTGTATCTTTATTGTACATACATATTATCATATTACATATTATACTCACACGGTAATATTATCAAAAGAAAAAAAAATAGTTATAAAAGGCGAGGACACAATCGACCCCTCTCACCTATAGTTCAAATCTATGATTTCTACCACAGAATTGAAATTCTCCTTACAATATGACAGATATTATTTTCACACCCTTTGTCACTCCATGTTATTCCCTTGGCCGAAAAAAAACCCTCAGAAGTTTTAACTTCCCACAAAGTAAGTAGGTTTTTGAGAGTACGGCGATTAAAGTAGGTCAAGAATTGAGAAAAAAAAAATGCAACCACAGTAAAATACATAAGAACACCACTTACAACAAAGTCGGGCGGTGTAAATTAAACAAACATTTTTAGTATTTTTTCCACACATATTTTACTTGCCCCTCTCGACTCAATGAACACAATTAACAACTCTTTATAGTGAAAAACACCTCACCTCCCTACCTAACCCCCCACATTGGGAGAATCGATTATTTTAATTTACTCTATCGCAGTTATTTATTTAAATATTTTTTTTACTAAAACATAAGAAAAGTCTCTTTCGTGACCGAAATGAGAATTACCATAATATTTTCTTTAACGTTAAAAAAAAAAGCAACTGAAAATCATTAAATTATTCTGCGAACAGTTTTAAACTTTGCAGATAAGAATTTCTTCAAATCAATATTTTTCCAAACAAATTTTAAGTCAGGAAATGAGTACACAAACCAAATCAGACTTTTTTTATTTTGCAAATTATTTCCACGGTCAAACATTTTTAATTTCCTTTGGCCTTTTATTTCTTCGAACACCGTTTGTAAAAAGAAAAACATCAACTCTTCATACCAGCTAGAATCTCGTCAGCTTTTTTATGTAACCAACATAAGAAGATTACACTGTAAATTAAGTACTTTGCTCGTTTAAAATTTAAAATAGTAATATGCTTAAACCCAGTCTGTTTATTTTTCTTCAAATAAAGCTGTTGTAAACCGATCGCACCTGTTTATGTCCGGTAAACACGCACTTTAACCTCTCCCCGTTCGTTACATAGTCATTTCGATAAGGTCCATCTCTAATCGCATTGACAGGTAGGTACTTCTTACGTTATTATTATTACTATTGTTAATATTATTTGCGGCCACCGACCGATCGTTAAGCTTTGTCCGTGGCGGTAATACACACGGTTAAGACGATATTAAAAGCTCTTGTCGCCTGCCTCCCTCGCCGTATCGCCCTACTCCTATCCCAACCACCGTTGGTTGCCCGTGAGTGTCTCGACGGCTCAGTGCTGTGTGTTTAACAGACTGGGAGAAAATAGACGAGAGAATAGAATAGATAGGGAACATGGCAATGGTAGATAGCGACAAACGCAATCGATAAACCACCACCGCCGCCGTCTCTTTTCCCACACACACACACACACAACCGACAGATAGACCGAGACCCGTTGGAGCCATATACACACAAATGCTTTAAAAAAAAAAAAAAAAATTACAGGGGGGAAAAAAGGGGAATACGAAAGGCCATTAGGGATGATTGGATCGGGTTAGGTCCGGGAAACCCGAGATACTAGCAATAATACATATGGAAATTTAATTTTTAACGGTAAGGGATGCCAGGAGGGGAAGGGGTGTCCGTGTCTGGACAACTCCCAATAGTTAAAAAAAAAATAAACAAGGAAACCTCACCCGTAATATTCAGAAGGGTTTATGTCGCGAAATTAACATGGAAAACATACATAGACGAATAATATTATTTTTAAGCACCTAGTACTACACACCACCCATTGAGACAACTCCCCCTAAACATTATTTTGGATTTTTCCAAAATTCGAAATTGGTTTTCCAATCGTTGCCTTGCCCCCAAACATAAACAGTACTTTGAAAAATGTATCCGGACTTGCCATTTGTTTAATAAAATGTAAAAAAGTAATTATCAACAACAACAATGTTTAAAACTAACTTACGAACGTTCGGATTGGCAATTAAGAATTAAACTAAAGAAACCAATAAATCTAAAACAGTTCTACCTAAGAACTCAAAACCAAAGCGAGACCACTTAATTATTTTCAATGAATTTTTATGTATAATTAAGAGTTTCTTCTGTCAAAACGATGTACAGCTGTGTTATTGATCATTAAATTGACTACAACTTAACTAATTACCTAATCTAACTTCAATAGTGTTGATGTAATCGTTTGGGCAATCTCAAGCGTTTTCAATTTGTTTAAAAACAAATTGATCGGCTAGACAAATTCTAAGGCTTGGTTAGAGGTTAGGGTAGGTTTGGTTTCGTTAGGTTTTAGCAAAAAAAAAAGTATTGATCTATTTTAGTACTTGTTGTTGTAATATAATATTATCAAAACCGTTTGTTTTTATCACTCCGGCCAACGTGGAACGACACGAGTGCGATTCCGGCCGTGGAAATTCCAACAGGTAGGTTAGGTAATATTTTTATCGGTTTTATCACGATTGAAATATACAAGTTTGAGCACATATTATACACCTTCTTCATCAAATATTCCATGATAATAAACAAATACGTCAGCGTAACGGGAGCCAAGATCAAGCACACCAGTAAAATGTACACAATTAATAGTAAAATTGATATGGCCTTAAGCTGCCATTTTATTCCTGGAGATAACAATATTGGAGACGATAAATGCAAGAACCTGTACACATCAACCAAGGGGTTTTATTTAACAACAACAGACGCGTTTGACGCATAATTAATATTCTAAGACAAACACACAAGCACAACAACCAAACGGCGGCTATTCGACTGACCTTTAACGCGATAACGCTGATAGTCCCGGCGGCAATCGTATTCCTTGGGGAATTTCATTTTTCTCAGGGACAAGCACCTGAGCAACAGGAAGCTTTTGACGTCGAACTTGACACGCGGAACGAACGAACGATTTTTCCAACCCCCACCGACAGGGGTGGTAGTCCTGTTCACCACGTAAACCATCGAATAGGGCATTTCATAGTGTCCGGACGAAAACGACGAGCGAATCTTATATAAGAACACGGTTTTATTACTGTTGTATAATATATATATATATATATGTTATTGTATTTTAATAATATTATCATCGACGACAACCGCGACACGGACGAAAACACCGACTGACCGGCAAAAGAAAACGTTATCGCCGGTTTGTTATCATGAAATATACAATTATGATAAAAATATACACAATAAACCGCTCACATATTAATAAACTGTACACAGTCTGGACACGGAGCAATATTATTATAGTGCCTTGCCCGAAGAGATTAAGGTCATAAATGGAAACGGGACTGAACTGACTTTAAATATTTTGTTCGCATAAATAAAACTGAAAAAATTACCCCTAATGTTCCTTTAGAGAATACAAATTAATACAACGTTCGGTCGATATTTAACAGTGTTGCCACATAGGGATTTATAGAATTTCTGATAAAAATCGTTAATAGTTTATACTATGATAATATATACTATTATTATTACCTAAAAAAGTGATAACACTGATGATACCCACCGTGCGGTAGGTTAGCCTAGGTTATGGTATTGATTTTAAAGTTATGATATTTTGTCAAATCGAAAGCCTTTTCCGACCTTAATCAGTGCATAATTTTTTGTTATTATGTAATTAGTAAGAAAAGGCTTTCGGATGAAGTAAACTCAATTAGTAATTAACCTTTTTGATAAATCCCAGAATTTTTGTAATCGACGGCAATAGGATAGTACCAAGAGAAAATAATTACATTAGGTTTGGTCAGAGGTATATAATTATTTTTAATGCCATGAAATAAAGTTTCAAGTCGTTAAGGATTATGCAAAATATAGTCGGAGGAGGGAGGGGTGGGCATTTAATTTGAATAGGTTATGAAATTTTACATAAAAAAAAATCATTATTAAAATTGTCGCTCTCTTTGAGTGTATATATATTTTCATAATAAGACCTAACCGTCGCTTCCCGGAAAACTGTTCATATTTTCACTTAAAAAATAAGAAAATTATGAAGAATTTGAGCACAAAGCGCGTGGGAATGGTTTGTTTATAACAGTATAAACATTTTATACGTTTTTTTACCGAGTACAATATGATATGCTTATGGAAATAATACTTTTTTTTTTTTTGCGTGCCTTTTTACAGATGTACGTTTTTTTTACATTTCCGAATAATCGAGTCTTCTCAGAAAAAAATAAGAGTAGGTACACATAAACTTTATTGGCAATATTACTTGGCGCGGACAATGACGTTTCCCATACGAAAATTAAACGTCGTTTGCGTGTCCGACGTGGAAGAAACTCAACACTACTTAAACCCCCTCACCCCAAATGAATAATGTTACTTTAGGATTTATTTTTTTATAATATTTTCGCGATTACGGACAAAGCTTTTTAACACGAACGTAATGTGAAACTCGCTTTGCTCGGATTCAGAGTCGGGCGTTCTTCGAAAAAGTAGAGATGAACAAAAAAAATAGTTTAGAAAATAAATATCGCTCTTTATTTCTTATTTATGTTATTAATTTAAGATACATTCGAAATTATCCGAAATAATTAGTTATTCGTAGATAATAAATACCAAAAGCAAATTATTTTGTATTTATCGACCTGTTACAAATAATAATATGATCATTATTTGCACATACGAATAAAATTATCATTTTTTGTCATATGATAACAATTTCCTTACCTAACCTAACCTAACTCAGCTCTAAGTGAATGTGGTGAATAGCGTATACAAGCATAATAGTATTTGGGACCAGTTGGCTGGCTAAGTCTCTCTGTTTAAAATGAAATTAAGGGAACAAGAAACCAACCAAACCTAACCTAATCGAATCTAACCGAACCTAAACCAAACTAAATACGAGCAGTTTTTTGTTTTCAGTGAAAAACTTGCACCATATTTTTAAAAAAAAAACGAACTAGTCGCATAATTTTTCATTCAACTAGACCGTTTTGAGTGTCTGTTGAAAATAACGTGTGATGTTAATTATTTTTTCTTATTTTAAAAACGCAAATGATCTCAACCAACCTAACCATAACTGACTAAGCGCGCCTCGCACAACACTATAACGCATGCAATAATAATAATAATAATTATTATTATTATTATTTGACTGGGCGACGGACCAACATCAATATCGGACACAAACATGTGCGAAAATGGTTTATTCCGTTTTGTGTTGACACACCGTGTCGCTGTTGAGAATAATTTATTACAACGGCCAGCGCAGTGTTTGTTGTACGGCCGTTATTTATTTATTTTTTTTTTGTTTGTTTGTTGAATCAATATTTCGGACTGACGGTCGGTAAAAGAAAAACTATATGATATAATATACTATAATACAACGTCTGTCTAACGAGAGAACGGCACTGCGCAGAAACCAAAACGCGTCACTGCCGTTTGCGCATGTGTTTTGTTTTACCGCGCAGTACCGTTCTCTCGTGAAACGGAGGAGAGGAGTGCATGACCGCGTAGAGCTGGAAATCGTCGAATACAGTGTGTGTTGTCGTCTTGTCGGATTCGTTATTTAATTGAATAGAGTCAACTGTTTCGCCCCAAGACAACACCGTGAGCATCTAGAGACTTACCGCTGCCCTGCGGTGACTTCAGTGAAGGCGGTTGCTTGAGCACGTGCTGGGGTACGAGTCCTTCGGTGCAATCCGCCGGCAACCGCACCATTACCATGTCGTTGATGCCGCCGTCGAGCACCTCCACCTGTTGGCCTTTGGCCACAGACACCTGACCGGCAGCTGTCGCGGAATGATCCGCTATCACCCATGTCATTTCCACGCCAGAGTTCTGCAAAATAAATCAAACAAAGTCGGTCACTATGAGAAACTAACCCCTAACATACGACTGAAAGTGTCAAAAAAAAATCGAAGTCGTTTGTTCCTTCATTGATTTATTGCAAATTGACCGCCGCCGCCAAAAATGACAAAACGGTAACAAGTATTATGTTGTACATAATTCATAAAGAAGAAAATAATTATAAATTGTAAATTACCGCCGAAGCACGACCTCCTCGACTTGGCATGGGAATCCGAAAATAAAAAATTGTTTAACCCATCACAAGACGTGAATCCATCTGTTAAGTCATAAAAGTTATGTGCACATTATGTGTCACACGTGGCACACTTCGAGACGATTTATTTTTACGATTTAAACGGATTACAAATCCACAGAACGTCTGCAAACTTTCTCGTTATGCAAAACTTTTTTAATTTAAAACCATCAGCAATGCGATCATCTATACATAATATATTAGACCTTCACAATGTCTATAAACCCTCTAAATGCGCTTTCTTGTTTCTGCTAATTGAAAAATAGTCTCGAAATTACTAAAAGCGAGTTCAAGCTTTCTTTTTTAAAAACGCCAAAGAAAATATGTAAACTATACAAAAGACCGCCGTTACTATGTTGAAATGTTAAAAATTAAAGAAATGGTATAATTTACTACAATTGCTAGCAGCAAAGTACTAATTTTAGATTTTTTTTAGTAAACACAGGACGCTATGAAAAGAGTGGAAATTATTTAGAAACATTTTACAAAAATATTTTTTAAAAAAACAAAATGCATACAACGCTTGTTCGTAAATATAGTTGCTCGACGAAAAATACTTATGAAGGTTGTAAGTTATGTTATTTTTTAACACCTTTCGTGTCATGTCAATAATGAATATGGATTTTTTTTTATGACACCTACAAGTGTAACCTATTAATTAACGAGCAAACATAATATAATGCGTGTACTATAATAACAACAATATCAATATGTATAGTGTAAACGGCTGTTAAATGCGCCATTAAAATTTAGGACAGGTTATCGTTATAACTGTATTTAAAAAGAAATTTTGTTTTTTATTATGTTTACCACTTGAAAATCACAGTTTACACCGACTACACTTAAGAGAGAGGTTTTTGAGACCCTTAGAAAAATTCAAACCCGTTTCGACACTCATTGTCAAAAAATAACGTTTCGATTTTTTTTTGTGTATTAAAAATAGCAAGTGCAAACAATTTCAACGGAATTTGAAAAATAAAATGTAAAAACAAAAAATACCGGAATGTGTAATATATTTCATATTATACATAAATATAAAGCGAGTATAATGTGCGTTCACGGAAATCTCTACTAAATCATTGCTGTCGTTAAGATGGTAAAAAAATGTATATTTATAAAATATATAACAACTTTTACTACTGCCTCCAATATATCTAGTGGCCAAATAATTATTTATTAATACATACATCGGGACGACAAAGTGATATATTATATTATATTTTTTTATAAATGTAAAATTTGGCTGATAAAATCATATTTTGTATTACTAATATAAGTTTGGGCGTGGGCAGAGAGAGAAACCTGTCTAAATACCAGAAGTGAATGGCTGCAACTGATAAGGGGAAAAATAAATTCGCTTATATCGTTAAACCTCTTATAGTGATGCCACAGAGTAGATTATAAATCAGAGAGGACGCTTAATGTAAACAACGATTTTCGGATCCTAAAATGATATCTATGTACATCTATAGAAGTAACATTACACCGAATGATAAACGAGAAGATGGCCGCCACGTTATTTAGCGATAAGTATATCCACCGTTTTACATTTTTAGAGTATCACACCCTCATGATACCTTATCAGTAGTCCCTTATCAATCGAATCCTTATCAATGGTCCCTTTATCACTTCTTACTTTTTGTTCTAACAAATCATCATCAGTGAGGTTTTTTTTAAATAATAATTTGATAAATACTTTCCTTATGATTTCCGTACTTGATGTCCGGTTTAAAATATAAATTCCAGCTTTTAGTTTTTGTCCACTTATTATTATTGTTGAACGTACCCGCACGAGGAGGATTCGAACAAAACAACTATTGCTTGTTTCGTAGCACGCGTTAGTATTATTATACATAATATATATCGTACGACGGTTTGACGTTGATGAATTTTCATCGTTCGGTTTTCAAAGGGAATTTTAATTAGTACAGAGAGCGGTTCGTTACAACGATGAACTCGATACGGTAATTTCGCCGGCAAATTCACTATAATATTATACTTAAGGACTATATATGAGATCACGTTGCATAGGTTTTTCAAAGAAAACTCTATACAAGCTAGCAGCAGCCTCAAAACCGACATTATCAAAGTATAAAATAAAATACACCAAGTGGATCACCAAGGTCTCGATGGGGTTAGCTTTTCTATGATCTCTTTGGCTGTCTCTCTATCTCTTTCTCTTTTACACACATACACTCAACATATGTATTTTTTTTGTTATCTATCGGTTTACGACCGAATTTCACGCATCGCAGTTTATTTGCTTTACGAGGCGCTCCGTCATAAAACTCATCGCCAAAACGAATGCATTATTATTATACCGTTTCTTTTGTTTGTTTATACATTTTTTTTTTTTTTTGAGCAAAATAAAAGCAAATATTTAGTTACACGGCTAGAAAATATATTGTTTCGAGAAAGAAACAACGAAAGAATGCGGTGGTCGCCAAAGACAAATAATGGAAATGAACTGACTTTATCGATAATAGCTGATGATGTTCTAGTGATCATAATTCAAGCTGATAAAAGACGTGATAATATAGAATCGACAGCTCTGGCGATCGTTAAAAAAACACTATAATGTTTAAGCACACATTTCTATTACACTGAGCTTATAATTATTGTACGAGTAGTAATTACCGGCAACCAACTGTTAACGTGCACTATCGGATTCCCAGACGTGACGTTAAAACGACAAACGGGTTATTAAAAAAAATGTACTGATGGAAAATCGATAAACTAATACAAAACCTATACCGAATTACACACACACAATATGCGGCGACTCCGATAAAAAAAAAACAATAAACGAGCAGCACACGTTTTTTCTTGTTTTAATACGATTCCAAAGAATCGATAAAATAAATTAAACAGCGCGCGTTAATCGGTCGAATTTCATAATATGACTCACGAACAGATTGAACTTTCATTCCGAAAGACTACTTGTCAAGTTGTCCTGTTGTTTGCTAAACGGATATGTAAGGACAGATCATTTCCATCTATTGATCAACTCTGGCAGCCAAACTATCGTCTAACCAATGCATTCAGCATTGTCAAACAACAATCATGCCAACCGGTCCTACTGTAGCACATTCTCTCAAGGTAATTATGTTTGCATAATGCTTTGGCTTTTTAGCTTAGACCCGTCCCGGCTTCCACGATAGCAAAATAACAGTCCTGCTTGCAAACAATCGTCGACTAGAATGATTGATGGACACCCTGAAGTCCACACTGCAGTTAATTGCAGTGTCACAATGATCGTATCGATTTGGCAGATAAAAAAACCTTCACTCTGAGCAGAGGTCGTGGAGGGTCACTTCTCCAAGCCACGCTGGACTGCCGGCTAAATCAAATTGCGAACCAAGATATGTTTCTGGCTACCTTTAAACCCGACGACGGACCCCGTTGACATAGCCCTAATATGCTAAGCTAAAAACTTCTCTTTATCTTCTATACAAACACTGGAAGAATAGGACCGAACGCCACCACAAGATGGCTCGTTAGAAGAAAAACTAATTAAGCTTTTTAAAACCGCCAAAATCACCGAGTTCCAGACAATATCTCGTTGAAGCCATCATAGTTTAGGCTGATTCCTGGCCGTTTCAATATCTTTCAAACAAATTCTAGCGCTGACCATGTGCATCATCATCCCGCATCGGCCAATTGCCTCATACAAGAAATTCTCCACACACTATACAGTACCAAAAAGGGTGCAGATAAAACGAACCCATGTCCAACACTAACCAACGAACTAGCTCGAGGACGGCCTAGTTTGTTACTGTAGCAAAAAAAAAAAAAAAATCAAACGTAAAACATGCAAAATGGTCATCAGCTGTCGGAAATCAGATTCAGGTCGGCCGCTAATTTAATTAGTACCGTCGTTAGATCCTTTCGTTTGAAAAGTTTATGACAGGCATTCGTGATTTTTTGTGTTGGCCCTGCTAGTAAAAAGTACACATTACTAATTAATATTACTGGTAGTCGTGGGATTATCCCAACTCTTTTCGAGTCCTCCTCGTTTAGACCGTTTGGACAGTAGTAACATCATGGTATTAGTTATTATAAATGGCACCGTATTTTGTTTGTCGTTTACAATTGGGGCGACTAGTAATACTATATCTCTGCCATATTATTGTGTTACCGTTTTTCAAAATAAACATCTCGTCCGTAAAATACGTTTCGTAAGAGTTGTACAATATGGTGTACAAACGTCATCATAATAAAATGCGGATCATTTTGTTGCTGTACCAACATTTTAAATAATTTGTACAACTATTCGCCGGCAGAAATTCAAAGAATTGAAGCTAAAGTCGGACTACAAGTGCTTAAAGCTCTTTAAAAAAATGACCAAATGTGGCAATTTACAATTTTTTAACGTAAAAAAAGGTTTTTTTTTTAAATCAGTAATATTAATTATAAGCTTTTTTATTTATTCAACACACATATTTTGAACGCAATATCATAATAATTAACGCTAATAAATTACAGTACTTATTCATTACACATTGTAGATAACGCAAACGAGTTTCCCTTGGAAATCTTGTCCTCTATCTCTTTTGTTGTAGTTTTTTTATCTATAAAAAACACTTTGAAGGGTACCTTTTTCGGTTTTTCGTGAAAACCGTTTTTTTAATCGCCGTCAAGAATGCTGATAGTGCGAAAAATTAATTAACTACCATAAATGAGTGATAATTTAACCAAACTAATAATTTTACATCACAGTTTAACTATTTAAATTAAGATTTTCAGATATAATCATTCGCAAAAATCGCCATTTTGAAGTTTTATTTAAAAGAAATTGGCCATTTTGACCAGGACACGCTTCTGGTTTAATAAGATCAAGGGGGAAGGGTTTTTTTTATCTTGTAAGACTTTTTGCCCATTCCATACCTGTGGCACGGCGCGCCCCGCGACCGGATGTTGGCTTCGGTACGAGCCCGGCGTGTCGATGGTGTGCTGCCGGGTGAGCGCGGCGGACGCCGTGGTGGCGCTCGCTTGCCGGAACCACGGCAACGATATCTTCCGCCGGTTGGGCTTGACGGCGACGGTGTCCGCCTGCGGGAAACGAGCGGCGGCCACGGCGGGACGCATCGGCGGCAACGTCGTTTTGGCCGTCACGGCGGAGGAACCGGCGGCGCGGCCACCACCGGTGCTCGGTGCTGCCATCGACCAAAGCGGTTCGCCATCGACTGGCGGGCCCGCGGCCGCCGCCGTAGCCGTCGACTTGATATGCGTGTGGTCCACAAGTACGGCAGCGGCGCGCGCGCGAGGGTGGATGGGGGTGAAGGGGCACGTGGAGAAAAGGGGGCGAAAAAAAGAAAAACCACCCCGCACGACCTACCCCCCGGCGGAGCGGATTATCCTTATCCGAATACCGTTGGCTGCCGATCCCGCCCGAAGTTATCCGACGATAGTTTATAGATATAGATTTTCCGATCAATCTTGCTCGATGGAAGTACATTTTGAATTTTCATTTTTAACTTTATTGTAAAAATGTAAACCAAGAAAATACTTTAAAAAATTAATCCGAAATAATTTCAAAATCGAAGCCACGAGACAAATGTTTTTTTTTTTTTTTAACTTAAATTTGAGTGTTCTCATAGGAAAGTGCTAAGTAGAAATATAAAAAATAAGTCCTGTATGCATTATAAAAGTCTGGGGGAAAAAAACTTACTATAAAAAAACAAATACATCTTTGATGTGTTATTTTATGAGAACAAGCTTAGTGTCGAGTTTTGTCTATATAACATGCCTTAAAATAATATGTTATAGCGAAGAAGCCTCTTTATCAATTTTCGGTTTAGATTTAAACACTATAGCTGGCATTATTGGGAATAAAATATGAACAATGTTTGTATAGAAATAACGAAACAATTTTAGAATCGATAAACTTGTAACCTAACCCAACCATAGCGTATAAACCCTTGCCACCCTAACACCGAATGAATGTCGTTAAAAGTTAAAACCATTGCAAAGACAATAATGTGCTTAACATTTTTAAAAAAAATCATGTAATTATGGTAATTGAAATGAAAAAAAAATGTGATGTTGATAACAAAACAGATCATATCAAGAAAACACAAAATATCAATTAAAACAATTTACAAATAAATTATACATAAGTTCATTCACTTTAGAGTTTTAAAGTTTTGCACATCATAAAAACACATTTCCTCCCCTACATTTTCATAGTTTTTGAACTATTGTCCAATAATAAAAGATATATTTTAAACAATTCTCCAAAATTTAAAAAGTCTACACGCCGACCTCGAGAGTTGGCAAGTGTTTTTTTTTTTAGACACTCAATAAAAATTGAGTAGGAGTATATCATTTTATATATATATATTTTACAAATATTTTTAATTTAAGACATTTTCATATCATACTAATTGTTATTTTTTAAATGGTTTTTCTGTTTCATTATTATTTAAAACAACCCTTAAAAAAAAGGTATCTCGCGTGCGGTTAATACAAACAATTTTATTTTATCGATCCAACTCTCTCTCTGCTCGTTGTAGGGTTTGCATTAAATAACATTGTGCACTGTGTATATATAAATACATAAGGCCCGGACATAAATATTTTATGATAATCACCAGGGCACAATGTAGTAACGCCAACGGTGACGACGAAATAACGTTTGAACCGACTCGCTAATTCCCTGTTGGGAAAAGACAAATGATATTTCCCGAAAATTAACCGCATTAACTACATTCAAAAGCTGGCAATGAAAAAAAAAACAAAGTGGGAATTGATCATTAATTATGTATGGCCATTATGAATCCTATTAGCGATACTTTACATATATATATATATGTATATTTTATATTCTTCCAACAAAGTTAAATTGACAAATTTTGTACAACGAAAAAAAACATTTATCAGTTGAACATTTACTATCTAAATTGTTCTAAACATCACACCTGACCTGACCTAACCGGTTCTTTATTGAGTTTGTTTGTACCAAAAAAAAAAATAGTCTTAAGAAGGTGGTAATGGGCCGTGTGGGTATAATAAACTGGGTTTTTTTTTTAAATAAATTTCTCATTTCCAAGCTGATAATTTTATTCGTGTCGAGGTTCATCAAAAAAACTGCCTACATTCCTATCCTTGAGTTGGGTTTTGGTTAGGGTTGGTTAAGTTTAATCTGGCCAGTCGATTAATTTTGATTGTTTTTCACAGCCAACAATAAACCTATCGTTTTTTCTCAATTTTTTACTGCGTACGTATGTTATGTAAACACTAAAGCGCTATATATAATACAATATTATTACTATTATTATTATGACCAAGGCAAACGTTGACCTGTTGCCACCGCCGCCGCCTAATTGAGCTGAAAGGATGCCAATAATTTACAGTATTTCTTTTTTTTTCTTCTTTTTTTGCAACAAATTGTTTTTTTTTTTTTTTAACTCCTTTGAACCGATTGATATTATTATTATTATAAGTGTACAAAATAATATTTGTTTTTTGGCACGACATCGGCGGTGAGTCATTTTGCCCGTACCCAACTAAACGGTATAATAAATACATATATATATATATATATATATATATATATATATAATATAACACTCTTGGTGTCTCCATTTAACCCTTTGGGGGCCCAGGCGAAACGCTTAAAGACCAATATTATTGTTTATGCCAAAACGATCAGTGTCGTCGTACAAACTTTGACGTGTGCGTCCAATACACGGTGTTTGTGCCAAAACCGGCGGCGACAGACTCCTGCGTCGTTTCTGACCGTGAACGACGACAGAACGCAATCGCTGGAATTCACTTTCGATACGACGATGATGATTTTTAAGTTTCTCATTTCTCAAATACTTTCTTAGAAATTCTAAGCGAGCAGCCAAACCTGAGCGTTATTAAAATTAAAAATTGTTTGTTGAAATTTAAAAAAAAAAATGTAAACAATAAAATTATAATTGTATATTTATTCACTTCGAATACGACCGAACGACGATTTCAAATAGGAAATGTTTTTTCAACTAGAAATTATAAGAAGTTAATTACATAAAATTGAAAATATTAAATCAAAGAAGTATTTACAAAAAAAAAAAAAAAAATGATTTAAGTTATTTGAAAATGTACTTGAAAAAAATAATTTAAATTTAAATTGTCGTTTTTATATTTAAATGAAGAAACGCCCAGATTGGATTTCAAGCATTCAAATTACATAAAATACTTTGTGTAAAAATAATTATAAAATATCTAATTTGTGTGAAAAAATTCTATCTCAGAATAAGAGTATTTAGCTAAGTACTTACTTTGTCCGAATCCGTCGTGTTTCCCGATCCAAACGAGGCCAACGAACCGCGGTCCAAGTTCTCTTCTTCCAAATCTCTGAAAAAGAATTTCAAGTTTTTAACAGATCAGCATATGTATCGGCAATTTTGAATGCAGCTGTACGCAATGACTGGACATACCGGCTGCATCGTTGACTTTCGGGCTTGAGTTTGGCCGGACTCTTGGGCATGCACATACGCAGTGCTGAATTGAAGTACGTCTCTTGGATGACTTCCCTGAGTTTTTTCACCCACGTCTGTTTGGCTTCCAAGGTAGAAGCTTTCAAGACGATGCGGTAGTCAGATATCGGCGCTCGACCCGTCCACACGGCGAATTTACACTCGTCGCCTTCTATGTGCTCGGTGACGCCGAGTTCGGAAGTCTAACGAAAACAAAAAATAAGAAAAAATTACGTTTACAATTTACTCGTTATTGTTCGATGTCTTTCGAACATCTTACCATCAATTTGTTTTTGTACAAGTATTTCACTTTTGGATTGTTCGAGTTGTCTTTGACGTGTTTGGCAAATACCAAATACAACTCGAATAGGAAACAGTGACGTTCGCGGCTCTTGCGCAACAGATGATGCCTCGAGTCGGACACATACAGGGTGTCCTGGACGACTACGTCGCCCAGCTCGTCGGTCGAGACGTCGCACCCTTCCAACAGGGACAAGTGTAGCGCGTCGTTGGCCTTCCTCGGCACGCTCAACATCACGTCCAAGCCGTCCTTGATTTCGCCCTGGCCTTCTTTGCAACACGACTGGAGGTCTTTCAACAACAGCTGGTACTTGGTGATCCGTTGCACCGGTTTAATTAAGTAGGCCGCTATCGGATGGTCGATGTTATGTTTCTTTTGCAGTTCTTCGAATACGCCGCCGCACGAACCCGAGTGTTGCACTAGTATGGCGTTGGATTCCGGTTTGTTCTTGCAGTATTTCACGTACATATCAAATTTCTGTGCCCAAGTCACGAAACAATGGCCCACATCTTCGGGCATGGTTTCGTACTTCTCCAACTCTTTGAGGAAAACGTCTCTGTGGAAATTACGTATGTCCTCGATGTTACCGAACAACACGTCGACCCGTCCGTGTAAGCCGATTGGAACATTTTGCAGCGCTCTGATTTCGTCCAAGTATGCTTTTATACAAACGTCCAAGTCTTTCACGTAAGTCCGTTCGGTTTGAAGGAGTTCGGCCATGATAAATCTAAAAGCAATGTTAAGTAGTTAATATAATCAGTTGGTGGTTTTTCTTTTGCATTCCACTTTTACTCACTCCTTTCGTCTGGCAGATCGTCTCTTCTCTTCGTTCAGTTCTTTTAGATCTTTGGTCGTACATTCTTTCATTTTTTGTTCCAAATTCGGATCAGAATTGCGGTCGATGGACAAGTCACGCATGTCGGCGTGCTCTTGTATGCCCAAACTCTTTTCCAATTCCAGTCTTGATTAAAAAAATATTAAGTTAACTCGGTTTATTGAAAGCCTTTTTGCATAAAAATTGTATTTTGAAAAAATTCTTACCTATATTTATCCATTCTGGAACTAAAATGTTTGTAAGTGTTGTCGACGGCGGCCACCCATTGCTTTATAGCATTAGCGTGGGCGTGTCCTTTCTCGACAAGACTATCGGCTAATTGTATAAGCAGCTTGACTTTTTCGCGGGTTTCTTTGGCCGATGTCTTGAACTCATTGTGTTCGCGCAACAATTGTCGCGTTTCGTCCTAAATGGCAAAAGTTCTCTACTTAGTAAATATTATGATTGAATTAAACCTTTCTCATCGTGTGACAAACCTGTGTTACGCCGACAGTGGTATGAGTGTTCAAGTACTGTTCGCCGGCACTGTGTATCCACTCCATGGCTTGTTTGGCCGATTTATCAAACAGCACAAACTGTTGACATTGGTCGAGACGCTTTTTCCTCTGCGACCAATGATCGAGCACTTTGTTTTCTTGGCCCGACAGTTTTTCCAGAATGTTCTTAACTCGCGCCTCCGACACTGTATCCATTGCGGCCATTGACTGGTTGGCGCAACTGTAGTACTGTAGACTCCGATTGGTGTACTTTAAAAACGTCTCGGCCGTCCGACGCGCCAACGTGCACGCCTTGAGGAAAGCTTCTTTTTGTTCCTGGTGTTTCGTACACAGCTGTCCGAGCTTTTCGGCCTCGATAGTACCGCCGCCACACCAGTCTTCTTCGCGACGATACTCTCTGTCGAGACTATCCATCACGGAACACACCTACAGTAAAAAAAAAATGTATTGTTTAAAGTTAAAATTAATTACTTAAGCTTTCCAGTTAAAATTGAACTGGATACGACGATATTTGATGTCGTACCTGTTCGGCCGTTTTGTAAAAGTTTAGACTGGCCGTGACCAATTTGTGGCGTTCTTCGGCGCAAGTGACCAACTGTTGCCATCGTTTAGTCACCTCGATGGCCATTTCTTTCACAGTGGAGGAATCAAAATGATTGGACGCAACCAGATTTTCGGCTAGCTGTTTAACTTGAACGGCAGCCGAATGGGTTTTCTAAAGAAAAAAAAAATAACATATAAACAAAAATATAATACAACAAACTCTAATTGAAAACTCGTGTTGCACTTACTTCGATGGCGACTTGGAATTGCTCGTGTTCTTTTTTCAGAAGCTCAGCGTCCGCCAAACATGTAGGAATGGTAAAGTTGGCCGACAACATGGATTCACCGTTCCTGATCCAACTTATTACCTAAAAAAAAAAACAAGCAAACTATTAACAAAACAAGTTCTGACTTTAATTTACAAACGGGCTAGCGTACTTGAGAAGCGTCGTTGTTGAACTGACAGAGCTGAACGATCTGATCCAAACGGGTACGCTTGATTTCGGACAACTCCATCAAGTCCATATGGCGCTCGTGCAAGAATTCCAGCAATACTTGCACTCTGGTCTGGGCCGTATACTGACTATCGGCCATCACACCAACACCGGACTTGTCCAATACCTGTTCGAAAACAACGGTGGACGTTAGCGTTAAACGTTACGAATGCGCCTTGAGGAGGCTTTGGGGCTTAAATCCTATTATCATTTATTACTCACTTGAGCCAATTGTTCGCCTTGCTCCAGCGCTTGGTAAACGGCGGCTTGCATCTGCGTAACGGACTCATTGTGTCGGCACAACCGGGACTCGGCTTCGGACAGCGTAGAGATCACCTCGTTCTGGTTCCGTTCCAACTCGTTGGCCCAAAGTTCCAATTGCGACGACACCTGGCCAGAAGAAGTAGACAAATAAATAATTAGTATCAACACAAAAATACAAAATATTTTGTTTCACAATGTTTGTTATCGATTGATAACAACTTGTTGATTCGCTTGTTACACTTGTTGATCGAACCGAAATGTTTACAAAGTAGTTTTTTTTTTTTATAAAAGAAGGTCGAAGAGATAACGGTGTAACTAATAATATAAAGCAACGGAAAATCCGTGAAAAGACCTCGGCTTTTGTTGCGACTGTTATCATCACCAAACACCACGGCCGGGCATTGGCACTATACAATACTACATAATATTGTGTTTTTATAAAAACAACAATCTTGCCCGCAGCAAGAAGCGTGTCCCGGTTTTAGGAGAGCCAAAACACTAAGAATAGAAAACCGCGGCTGCTAGCCTAATATCCGTCAAAGGGCAAAAAAACATGCACGGTCTTCTATGATAATTAACGCGAGGTAAAACTGTAGTAACGCCAAATAACAAAAACAAAAAAATTATTTTTATTCAAAAAATATTCAAATGATATCAAACAAATTTTGATACGGGCTAATTCTTTTTTTTTTTTGTCAAAATTAAAATCTTTAGTGAAACAAAAAAAAAACCAATTTCACTTATCCTCTTTAATTCTACGAATATCCCTATAACGTTTTTTTGTTTTACGAGGGCTAGATTACCAATGCACTCATGTCGACTGAGTTCACTATTAATTTTGATACATACATTTTTTTGTGATTTATAAATACACCGTAGTCAAATTTATAAAAAATATTTAATTTTGAAAATAAACAATTTTAATTTACCGAATTTAAAGTGTATTCTTATGAGCAAAGTTCACATTAAATTAGCAGGGAACTATAAAATACATTTGGAGTAGATTTGAAGAAGGACGGCTGTATCAAAAAATTCGACCATAATAAGTATCACTCTAATATATATTTCTAAATAAAAATCATCCATTTACATCCATTACCTCACATAATTGTTTTTCATTTATATATTTTTTTTCTTTAACAAACAGATCTTTAAGTTTGGAGCAATTGTATCAAATCATAGCCTACAAATAATTTTCGTTTAGATTAAATTCACTAAAAAAATATTTAATATCTGTCACTTGAAGGAAAGACATTGCATTTAGAACATGTCATATGATCAGCTGATTTCCTGTCTCTTTACGTTCGCTTCTTATCAGTTCAGACGAATAATTTCTTATCAGTTATCAAAAAAATTATCGATATCACATTATCACCAATTTATTCTCCTCCCTCCCACTTGTGTCCCAAGCCACAAAGATATATCATGTCAAAAGTCAGTCCTAGTTGGTAATTATTTTTTGATACACAAATCACAATTATTGCTATATTCTTGGCAAGATTTATTACACAACGCCAATGAACTCGATAAACTATTAGAGGCTATACAAAATGAAATAAATCTCATATGTTTTTACTCACCTCAAGTGCGTCCCGTTCGAAAATTCTCAGTCTCAGGCATAAATCTAATTTTAATTTTCTAGTAGCCCACAGCTGTTCCAACTCCAAACGCTGCTTGTTCAACCTTTCAAGTGCAGCGTCCACTGCGGCTACCGAACCCGTGGGGTCCATTTCTGCTGTCAGACCTCCACTCCTAATAAACAAAAACAAAATATACATTAATAAAAACAATTTTTAAAAGCAACAATAATTGGGGGCACTATAGTAGAGTGCGTTTCGACCACCGACTCGATTCGTTCCAAGCAACGGTCTAGCAAAACTCGACAATTGTTTTTCGTCCAAAAAATTTTCCGTTTCACCTTAGTGGAATTATTCATCGTTAACGATTTATGTTTTTTGAACATTTTAATTTATCAATTTCGAAAACTAAATGCGAGTTTGCCTGAAATACGAGTACGACCTTACTGTAGTAGGTATTTCGTCTACAATAAGAAGTAAATGTAACCGAAAGAAAGATAAGTAAAAAAAAATTGGCAATATTATAAATATATATATATACATTTTTTTTTATCTATAAACACACAATATTCAACATCGATGACTGTATCTTTGCACACGCTGTTAACAACCTAACGATAAAAAAAATGTCCACTAAAATATGTTTGCCTACAAAATGTTATCAAGTGTTTAAATTTCAAGAACGCCCTTGAAGCGTTATGCACTTGGTCTCTATGCTAAGCTTAAAAAAAAAATTAAGACTCTCGAGTAAAAAACATATTGTTAATTGCTCATTATGAATAACTATTATCCAACATTGGGTTTCAAGAAATGTCAAGCCAAAGCCCAAAACACCTAAATTAGATTGTAGGTACTCTATTCAAGATTACTTATCTCTCATCTGTAGTCTCTTATCAAAATCCTTTATCAGCTTTCCCTTATCAGAAATCGTTATTTGTTTTGATAAAATATTGGTGATAAGAGAGCATTTAACAATTTCTGTGGCCGTAAAAAGAGAAATAAAGAACAAGTTCTTACCTTTTCGGTGTAAAGGGTTGGTATTTTTTGTAAATTAATATAAGTATGTTTAACACACGTTTCAGTAAGATCAAAATCTGTGCCATTGTTGATCTTTAATGTTTTGGAAGATGTGCCTCCTCATCACGCCCTTCCTTATCTCTTCTTATCATCCCTCTTTATCATTTAACCTTCTTATTATAAACTACCCGATGAATCGTGTGAAATGTTAAGACTGTTAGTGGGTAGGTGCCGTAAAACATATTAATATTATGTTTGTGCTTGAAGTGGAGGAAATTTCTTCCATTTTTCTAAATTACCCATTGATCTCCAACCTGAACTGATGACATTTTTTTGTCTATTACCTGAGCTCTTGTAACAGCGCCTCCCCTTCGGTTATTGTGGAATGACAAGCGTCCAGGCAGGAGTCCCGCTGATGACTGACTTGTTCCAGAGCTCGTTCGGTACCTTCCAGAGTATCGGCCGCCTCGTCACACCCATCTGTTTCAGCTCTAAGCTCATCGAGCCAACCTTGGAGCTGCAACCGCACACGGCAGGTTAGAATAGAAATAAATAAACTTAAGTAAGATTAATTTTAAAAAAGTAATCCAATTATATAAACGTAGACATTTTCAATTTCCCCTTATCACCGTCCCATCCCATCCCATATTCTTCCCTTTCTATCTTGTTCCCTTTTCCCTCCAGTCAACAGCACCATGCAAATTTTCGACATAAGACATATTTATGTCAAAAACGAAACGATAATATTGTACTTGTACTTTACCTCGGATTGATGAGTATAGAAATTCACAGCCCTTTGCAAACGCCGACGTCTGGCTTGGACACGAGCCGCAAAGGCGGCCACATGACTTTCGAGTTCAGCAGCTACCGAACAAATGTCTGAAGCGTCGCATTCGCCGGTCTGAGATAATTCTTCGGCGGCCGTTAGTAGCTTTTCCGCATTCGTATAGGTGTTCTGCAAAGGAAGACAAAAGAAAATGCCCAAATTAATACAATATTTCCGCCAAAGTGACTCCAGACAATGATTTATTATTAAATAATGAGAATTTGGAGAAACAAAGCTCTATTTTGCTCTTTATAAATTTTCTCATTCACATCGAAATCATCACGATTTCGATTAAATAATAATGTATTGAAACAATTTAGAGAAAGAAAAATATTTTTAAAACAATTAGTGTTTATATAAATAGCCAAATATTTTCGATGACTGGTCCCTTTTAACAAATTCTAATAATTTTTAATTTAAAAATAATATTATATCTTATCAAGTATACATAACAATGAACATAAATAGCAAACTTTGAACACTGAACATATACATACATAACATTATATGACGAAGGGTTTTTTTAACACAAAACGATGTGATTACATAAGTAGATAAATTATTTATCATAAAGCTATTTTTGTCAAATATGACAAAAATGCTTTTTACCAAATGTCCATTCTAATATTTAATTTGCAGATTGAAAGAGAAATATACATTTTTTGAGAAAAATAGGAAAACAAACAGGGTGCAAAATTTGATTTCCAAAATTTTCGGTCATTCTATTTCAACGAACCAGACAAAATTACAACCTACTTTAAAGTTGG
Organism: Adelges cooleyi; assembly: GCF_023614345.1. NCBI lineage: Eukaryota > Metazoa > Arthropoda > Insecta > Hemiptera > Adelgidae > Adelges > Adelges cooleyi. Next base: position 13,573,442 of record NW_026096053.1, on the reverse strand, counting down.
GCATTAATCGGATAATTTTTTTTATCTAGCTAAAGCGAAAAATAAAAAATAATATTTTTATTTAAACGTTTATTATTCGATTATCTATTTCGAAATTATTTGTACCAAACTATTCTGTTATATTTTAGTAGTAGTTTTTTTTTTTTAATTTATTATGTTTAATTAAAAGTATAAATAAAAATGTAATCGGATACAATTTTCAAATCATCAAATTGTAAAAAAACTAAAAATATTTTCGACACTTTTATCATAGCACAAAACATAAATAAAAAAAAAGTAAAAAAAAAATGTAGTTAGGTTTGCTTATGTTAGGTTGATTTAAGATTAGGTTGGGTTTTAGATTTGTGATTAGATCGTACAACAACCCTAACCACCAACCGGGTAAAATATTGATATTTACTTTAGGCATGCTGCTAAAAGGAGATGCGTTAAATCCAAAATATTAACAACACTTAAGCGGCGATTATCGAAACCACGACGACACTGAGCAACAACCACTCGGCCGAACTAGCAGTTTACATAATAACATTAATAAGAGTAGAACAGCGTCGGCAAACGACTGAGGAGGCAGCAGCAATAGTACTACTATACAACAATAATAATAATAATAATTGCTCGGTTGACACGGCAAATTACACGTTCGATTCCGATCTCGTTGAGAATACAAGGCGAAATCCAACTGGCAAAATGCAAATGTCTCTATTGTGCGACAAAAGAAGCTCATTAAGGTATAACGTATTGTTCAACGCGGAACCGATGTGCGTATAAGTGCTGTATTCGAGATGAGACCAAGACGGACAAAAAAATGTTCAAATTATAATATTCTCTAACGAAGTCCGTTTGTAGAAAAAAAAAAGGTAATTGCAAATTTTTACATTGTTTTTTTACTATTCCATTTCTTCCGTACATTTTTTTCAAAGTCAAAAGTTCGAACCGATATTTTCCACGCTGTAGACTTAGTCCTTATATTATGTACAAGTTCTTCCAACCGCATTGATTTAACCGATAAATTAACCGTATTCAAGTTTTCTCTCCAAATATTCACACAGTTGGGTACAACAGTCTTTATTGAATTATAACAGGCAAATGCATCTAAAAAAACCTATACAAGATTGAAACAAGCGAAGGTCATTATTGAAAAAATCTGGATCTCGAGGTTGGTGAAAACATACAAGTCAATTATTCAGACAATGCGTTAATTACACAAAATAATATGACTATTATTTTCCAAATTTAAAACGTCTCGTTTATAATTTATCGTTTGTACGCCAAACAAATATGTTAAATGCGAAAACGCTGAATAATAATATTACATTTCGCAGTATAATAATATAAAAATACACTTGGGAGAATTAAGTGTAAACAAAACAAAAGAATAATAACCTTGCCGACAATTAACAGAACATACGCCTTACGCTTTATTACCATAAGTAACGAGAAGGTATTATACAGAGAAAAAATATACACTTAAAATAATATTGGACTTAACAAAACAAATTTGTTTTATCTTAGATAATTAGATAGATTTAAAAATTGCACCTCGGCTACTATTTAGACATTCTAGTAAATCATAAACCTCTTAAGGATATTAAAAACGTCTGTCTTGACAGTTATTGTGAAATATTTAATTATAAAATATAATATATTTCTTGTGTGGGAGATACTTGGACTTTTAATTTTCGAACGACACACCTTTCTTCGTGTTATGATTTATAGAAATATATCCGCACCGTTCTCTAGATCACCTATCGACTGGTACAAGCATGGCGTTAAAAATCAATTGTTCAAATCTAGATCCAAACTTTATCGATCAATCAATCGTTTTTTTTTTTTTTTAAACAGACAGACCATTGAGGCTTGTTATTATTAGAATCATATTAATATATCACCAAATCAAATGTAATACATATTTAGGTTACCGTTGTTGAAATCATAGTACAGTTATCGACACGGACTGATCCAGCTTAAGAAAAGTGGTTGTCCATTGTCAATGAAGAAATTCACCAACAATGCTTTCACACGAGGGCACATTCCACATGAAATATTCATCGACACAAACATTTTCTTTTGAAGTTATAATTTTCTCCGAAAATTTGGATTTGTTTGCTCTTTAAATACGCACTTATTTTTCACAAGAGAGAAAAAAATCATATATTTATTACCAAAACAAAGATCACTTTATAAAACAAATCCGGTTAGGTTTGGCTCGAGATATTTTAATAAATATCCAAAAGAACTTCGTTAATTTATGAAGTTTATTTTGAATGATTCAAATGATTCAAATTTCTGTCCCTGTGAGTTTTAGAGTCAAGGCTTATGAAGTTGTGAAGACTTGTACAATGAATACAAAAATTCACTTGAAGGTCGTTTAAATAACATAACTAATTGTTTATAATAAAAATCCCAAGTCTGTGGTGTTGACTTTGCAGAGTCCTTTATAGAATCAAACCTAACCTAACTAATCGTGGATTTTTCAGGGGAAATGATGTTTAAGGATTAGTTTTGTCTCGGAATACATCATAATAATGTCAGGTCAGAGTAGCATTATATGCTCTGTACACGGTGCACACACGTTATACCGTTTTTAATAGTGAGTTTTTTTTTCATGAAGAACACGACAGCAAACCAGCATGAGTTTACATACAAGTACGGATGTCGCTAAATATGGACCTCGGCCTTCGTTGCTGTTTTTTTTTTCATCTCTCATTCGCTTTCTCTCGATTTTAACGGGCAAGTAATAATAATATGATGATGATGATGCTGACGGCGATGGCTACACGGTTAGCAATACAAACCGCAGGACTATCATAGCTGTACTCTGAGATACCTTAAAAAATACTGTCTAGCTATACTTAGACACGTTTAGTTTTGAACATAGCTCGGAGCTATACTCGTTGGCATTTGTATCTTTTTTTACCCAACAACTTTTTGCTCGACTTTGAAAAAATGTCCAAGTCAAATAACTAAACGAAACAATTTTTATTTTGTGCATATTTTCCAAAGTCGAAATCAATCGAAAACGTTAATTTTAAAAAGTTTTGTTTACTAGATACCTAATTTTATTGTGTGGTTATTGGTAAGTGCTGTTATCACACAAATATTGGAACGATTATTAAATAATATCAACGGTTAATATAAATAATTTCTCATTCCTAAATTGTTTCAATTTGTTTTAAAATACTTCTCTAATAATAATCATACAATAATAAAGGGAAAAAATATGCTTGGAAAATGTCAAACAACTTCGTTTAAAAGTAATACGACAATTTTTTTAGAAGTATTATATTCAATTGGAATTACATAAAAACATGAAATTTGTATGAAACGAACCTGTTTTATTGTAAATTGGTTTTACCTATTTACACAAAAATTGTTTTCTCTGTGATCTAATTTTAGTGCGCAGTTTAACCAAAACCTTGACCTTTATAGGCAAACTAATTAAGAGCAAAGTAGTTTCTCCTAGGAAGTTGATAATAATTACCATTTAAATATTTCCTGAATGGGGATGATTAAATTGGGTCTGAAAATTAAACTGAAGGTAGGTCTATAATGAGGCTATAAGGTACAATGTGTTTTTCAAAAATATGTAGTCAAACTTTTTTAAGGAAATTCCAAAAAAAAGAGTAAGTTTAATTGTAGATAACTCATCGCTACGTATGAAGAATTTAACATTCAACAGGCATCTTAAAATAAATTAGGAATTATTAAGAATATACAAGTCTTATAGAATTAAATAATTGTTTAAAATTGTATAATAATGATTTCCCAATCGCTCAATCTAAATGATAGGCATATTATTACCAAAACCCAAGTTTGAATACTATGCTAAGTAGTAAGTTTTTAACTAGACAAGACACACCTCGGGTAAAGACGTAACTAAAAAAGAAAAAAATTTAGGACAAAGGTTAAACTAATTATTTTATTTTTTACTCGCAACCGGATTATTATGTAACTTTTCATGAGCGAAAAAAACATGTTAATGTTTCGTAACAATTATATTTTGTTTATTCATTATCGATCTTAATACACTTTCTACACCATAACTTGATGAATATATTTGTTTTAAAACTTTTACAACGAATAAGTATAAAAGTAATGCTTGACTAGACGAGGGCGAAGCAGCATAATAGCAATCCAAATTGATCTATGAAATCATATTTTAACAGTATTTTCCAACTATAAAATCGTCTTGGGACTGATATATATATATATTTTTTTTTTGTTCACCATAGTCTGTGGCTTAGGTCAAAATAAGGGTCGACCTTATATATTTTGTTATATTTTCGCCTTTAACTAAAACTACTGACAAAATGACCTTTGAAAGTTTTTAATTTCCACGAGTCTATGTGTTTGATTTGTTCTTTTCTTTTCACAAAACTTTTTAATTTTTTGTCCCGGGAGTGCTATTATTTTTTACACGATAAAACTAACCATACATGTCAAAGTCGACCTTAGTTTTAAGCATTCAAGTGCCAACCAACACATATCACTTTTCCAAAAGAAAAGAAAATTGTTGCCCCAAACACATACACGCGCGTTTTTATCAGCTCAAAAAGAGTATTTAAAATGTATAAGTTGAAAAGTAAGTTTTCAGGGATGAGGGGAAGTATCTATTAAACGGAAATGTCTGGTCAAACGAGATTGATTTTTATTATTACTATTATTATTATTATTTTTTTTTTTTTGATGATCGACACATCGTATGACACTTGTTGTAATTTCCGATTGGTAACGCCTGTACAGAATATAATAATTGAATTTATTATTATTATTCCGTCATTGAAATTCGCGACGGACGAAAATCACACATATTTTAAAAGGTTTCCTATTTTGAAAACCAGCTCGCGGCCATCATTTAATATTATATAGCGGTGTTTTAATGCATCGTGTACAGAACTCTAAGATGATGTACCTTTTAAAATTTTCACCTTGATTATAAATGTTTTGTAGGACGTTTTTCTGACACAAAGAGGAGGGAATAGGAGGAGCTAGTAATTAGTGTAGAAGAGATGGTGAAATAAGGGTAAATAGATTATTCTCGGATAACTAATAAGAGATTAGTCTGATCACAGAGTAAATTAATTCAGAGTGGACACCTAATGTAAACAATATGATTTGCGGATGGAGGCCGCCATCTTCTCATATTTTATCCTAAAATAATTATACCCATAAACAACTTAATGTATAGAAATAACACTATACTGATTGATAAATGAGAAAACGGCCGCCACGTTTTTTAGCGATAAGTTTATCCACGGTGTTAAATTTTAAGGCAGAAAACACGTTCATGGTCTTTCCTACTCCGACGAAAAGATTGAACCTTATTTCTTACAAGATTTCAAAATTATTAAGTTTTAATTAAAAATATAAAAGAATACTCGATGAAAACAATCGAATACGAATTTCCTTCATTATTCCTTTATTGTCCAAGCACGTAATGTATAAGACGTTTCGCAACGTATTATTATTTTAGTAATTCCGCGTTAATGTCAGTAATTAACAATACAAAGTCGTCCACTTTAATTGTTTTTGGTCTATACCAGCTTAATTATTATTAATATTACAAACAAACCAAATTCCCACGGCCGGTTCCTCGACGGTATAATAATATTAAAGTTTCTTTACCATCAACGGCCTTGCGAATAGGATGAAGTAATGAACTCTATTCAATATAGAACAAAAAATCTAGTTTACTTATGATTAGAAAATATTTTTTTTGTTTTTTTTTTTTTTAATACAAAACAAACAGAAAAAACTATACCGAGTTAACCGGACGGATAGTGCCAATGTATATGAGAAAAAAAAATAGTAGAGATTAATTCGATCATACTATTATATACATAGATATATCATATCAAGGAATTATGAGAGGAAGAAACTTATTGATGTTCATAATCAAAGTACACGTCATAACAAAACACAAAGAAAACCCGACCAAATCATAGCTAATATTAGTTGAGTTATGTAACAGATTTTTTTTACAATAATTACAATCGATTTCAACAAAATAAGATTAAATGAGAAAAAGCCTATTGTCCAAAGAATAAGGTTTAACTTCATACATTTTTTAATAAAAAAATATTCGGCTACTTTTTGTTTAATCAAGCTATCCCCTAAAGCAGGGTTGGGTCACGTTCAAATGCAATTTTATTCAACAGCTTTAACGTTTTCCAATATTGAAGGATTTGATGTATAAACGAGATAACTCAGAATTTTGTAATTTTTCAAGGTGGTAATAATATATGTTTTTTTATCCCATTTACTCCGAACGGTAAGGATCAAATGTGTTTTGTGCTATTTTTTTTACAGAGAACAGTTAAGTTAGGTTAAGTTTGTTTTATATTTATGTAAATATGTACCTTTGTTCTGATGTGCAGGTACAAGCCAAAAATCGTTAACAAGTGATAATCCCACAACGACTTAGCTTCAAAAAAAAAAAAAAGGCGGCACAACAAGTAAGTAATATCGCGACCACGTTGACTTCACAAAATACAATAACAATTTAATCGAGTGTCATTCGAGACATTTCGGTTGCACTTTTGACGAGATTTAAAAGAAAAACAGTTTAATATATGTATATATATATAAATATATATTCACCAAAGATAAAGCCTAAGTGTAACAAACGAACACATCGACCACGACCGACGTACGCGGCTAAACTGAAGACGGGTCACAGAAGAAATCGAGGTTGACGGTGTAGACCTACCTATTCCTCCTTCTCCGCCTACTATTATTGCTACTACCTTCCTAGGTGCTACTATTACTAGGTAGCTACTATACTACAACATATTATTATAAAATACACATAATATTCATAATATAACATCACAGAGTCCGACCAAAATGTGCCCCCTTTTGCCACACTCCCCGGGGGCAGGCCTTGTCGGTTTCGACAATAACAACAACCGGTATTGAATGCTATTTCAAATTACATATTTTACAATTGAAAGTAATCGAATTGATTAAAAATAAACACTCCGATGCGAATCTGTAGTAACGTTAAAAATAATAAAATACAAATTATTTACTGAAACCTGTTGACTGTTGATTCGGCAAACATAGCAACCTGGAAACTATTGAATACGGTAAAAGTGCGATTTTTCTCTTTTTTATTGGATTTTCTTAATAACAAAAAAAGTTGCCACACTACAAGATAGCGTTTTTAAGTTTTTCTCTTACATATTTTGTACATAAAACGCCGCATCACATGTTTTTAACATTTGAAAGAGTTAATTTTAGCCAACACTTCATGAATACCTAAGTGATATAACGTACCAATATCGTAGTAACGGTAACAAGGAACAAGGTGGACGGTTCCATACAAATTAGACGCAGTTGTATTTTTTTCGAATTGGTCGGCTAATTAGATCAGGGAAAACAATTATAATATGTTTACAATGAAAATGCTAAAAAACGGTATATTACATTATGCGCCGCGACCAATCGGCCAAAAGGTTATACACACCTCCTAATAACCCCATTCCCCTCCCCCCCAAAAAAAACCTACCCAAAATCACTTGACGCATGATTTTGAAGTTTATTTTAACTACATACCGGTCAACCGATTATAGGTGGGGGTGGATTGGGTTAGGTTAGGTTATGACGACACTCGTGGCCGAATTTGTGATCGAAAACTAAACCCGCTTAATTTAGCTTCGATACTGAGAGCAGAGAAGGTATTGTTTTTACAGTTATTACTTTTCTAGTTTTGTGTCTAATCCCCCGATCTAATCTCCTAAACCGATTTCTTCGTGTAGCAAGTCAATGGATCCGAAATCGTATTTGGAACGTACTTTGTCGGATCAAGAACTTAAGAAGTTTATAAATATATTTGTAAATTTGTGTGAGCTATTCTTTAGAGCAGTACTAAACAATATTTACAGTAAAACCCAAGAAAATAACATTATACCTTTCTCCTCGGAGGAATGGAAACTTTTTCTTTGTTTCATTTCATGGGTAGTTAGAGGGTATTTTTTTCACATAATTTTATCCACATTTTCCACGAACAGCGACACAATAATTCACCTTTGTTTTAACAAATCTACATACATATGAGTGTGCTTTATAAAGCTACGCCATTCATGTACACAAAAAAACTTTGTAACATCCGGATCAGAATTAAATCCGGACGAAACTTCTCCCTGTTGAAACCCTTCTCTCTGTTTTTGTTATTATATTTCGCATATATGGGTTTTATATAAAATAAATAAATAAATCAACGGCCTCATTGAAATACCTACCTATTTAGTGATGTTTATGATAAACAATACATTAATGGTAAGTAAAAGCCGAACTGTTGTTTTATGGCTTCTGTGAAGTATGTACTTACAAAATAGTTCCTACTAAAATACTGAAGTAGAAACATAAAATAATACTTTCCATTGATCAAAAATTAAATTTATCATCGAAAAGTAGCAATCTTAATGTTAATTATGTTTACTTGATTTGGCAATAAAATGAATGCATTATTAATAAACGATATACATATTTATTTTGTATAGAATTATTAAGATTAAACTCCCATACGTACCTAATTGTAAATTCAATAAAAAATAAACTAATTGAATTTTTTTTCTATAACAAAAAGTTATAACATGAAAATATTTAGCAGAATAAAAAAGTGTGAAAATAAACAATATATAGGAAAGAGTGAGACGAGTTGAGTTAGCCGTAATTTCAGCCGCAAGTTGTGGTTTAAATAAAAAATGAATATAGACGTTGAAATCACACTCAAACACACACAGAATTTCGAAAAGGTAATATCCATTTATTGATTTTAAAAAGTGCGATTTTCGGATAAGCTTTAATGGATATGAAATTTTCAATAAAAAAAAACAAAGTCTGTATGATTTATTTTTTGTGGTTTATTGCGTTGTACACAATATTGTGTACTCACATATGACTTATACTTTAAAAATTATACGATATCAATCCGAGGAGAACCTAATAGACTCGTGCCAGCTAACAAAAAAAAAACGTGATGTATATAGGTGATATTATTTTATGTAAGATTTCGTCATAACAGCATTGACCTAGGAGATTTTTCTTTAATGGTGCACGTTTATTATTACTACTACTGTTCGTAATCGATATTATTCAAAAATAATATAATAATTATGCGCTCCGTTCGAGCAAACCGGTCAAAGCCAAACTACGTTGAAAATTAATGCATTTATTCACACACAAAAAACTTGCATAGCACACAAAAGTGTCGAAACTTGAAAAAAACACAAACAGTAATTTCGATAATGATTTACAGAAAAAAAATAATAATAACGGTTTTTTTTCCGGCTTATTTTTTGTTATACTGACAAGGAATTTACCGTTTAATTTAAAAGCACCTGTTCGAAAAAAATGTAATTTAATTTTGTACTCGCTAAAAGTCACCCTTTGGTTTTATTATTATTAACGTTATCTCTGTATTCGATTTTTAATTTTATCGTTCAAAGTCCTGTAACATATACAATTTTTTTTTATCATAAAAAAAGTAGACCCACTTTTTCAAACATAGTAGCATAGTTTCAGAGCAGCTGAAAGTCGGTCACTTTTGACTCTTCGGATTGAGATTATAGAGGCTAAATCCATTAGATATGTGAAGCCCACTTGGCGTGCGCATTGCTTAGGGCTACTAAGTAACATAATTGTTTTTTGCATGCACTTAAGAATCCAATTAGCCGTTTCGCGTGTCGTCGGCTTCGACAAGTTTACCCGTCTAAGTTGTTGTAATCAGCATAACGACATATTATGTTCATAGTAAGTCAGGTTATAGTCAGGTTCAAACCTTTCAAAACGCTTTAAGCTCTCACAAAACTGGAGGGTAAAAATAAATTCCACAATTCAAACATTTCAAAAAGTATTTATTCAAAACTCGTTATCGACCAGTTATTATTTTAAATACAAAAACCTGCTTATAATAGTTAATTAAAACATATAGGTTTCTATTTGAATTATTAAAATTTTCCATTTAAACAATATCTTTTACTCGGATATTAAAATGTATAGCTTTTGATAATTTAATAATATAATAACGATTTTATTTGTACATTTTTTAGCCAACACAATTAGTTCATTCAAATATTTTCAATTTACGCTAATTATGTTTTTTTTTCTGCTCCAATTACGTTTACGGTGCCTGTGTGAGGACTTTCAAGGGTATATCTGATATGGAGGCTGTACAAAAGATAATTTTCAAGTTGTCTGTAAAATCGTGGTTACGTTTTTTTTGTCGTTACTTTTGGGGTTTTATTTTTAAGTCTTTGCAGCAGAATGAAACATGCTCTCATACATTTCCATGTCCCCAATCATAAGTTTGCTGTACAGTTTTCCACGCCTACCTCTGTTTACTCCCTTAAATCCTCTTACACTATGTGCTCTTTCATTTTTATCGAGACGGCAACCTATAAGAGTAGTTTACAGACAAAGAGGGGTTCTCTTTGTGCGTTAACATCACATATTCGGTGTATTATATTATATCATAACGGCTTAAAAAAAAATAATAATAATAAGGCGTGAACAAAACCACTTCCTGCGGCCAGGCCAGTTCATAAAACCCCTTTCAGAAACTCAAAAACAAAAAACACCACCTTGTTCCCAATTCGTCAATCCTCGGTCGTAAAATAAAAATAATCGGTGTAATAGTTAACGGCAACAGCTAACGTGTACACATATTATAATCGTTTATTGTAATTTGAGATTTTCTTTTTACTATATTCGACCCAACGTTGTTAAGGGTTTATTACCATACACACGTATAGGCCTTCGAAACGCCATTGTGTTCCGATCGGTCATTGATATGCACAAGCTGAAGCGACACAACCGTTAACATGGTAATTATTGTGTTATACACGTTATAATTTACCTAATCCGACCGTCGGTCTGTAATTAGTCGGACGAGACCCATGCCGTTGTGACCGTAATAATGTAAAATAATTATAATTGCCCGAGCTAGTGTATAATAATGTTACAATAACGGTAAGCCGTTCGAATAGGGTGGCTAATTGACATGAATATGTCTTATGATCCGACACGCTTTTGTGACACAAAAAGTAGCAGAAGGGGAAGAGGAAATGGGAAAGGGGTACAGTAAACGAGGGGAAGTCTAGAATTCCTGGATAACTTATAAGAGAATAATTAGGCAAGAGAACCAGCGGATGAGAGATTATTGTTAAGGGAATCAGCTGATTAGATACATAATTGATAAGGAAATCCACTGATGAGAGATTATTGATAAGAAACACAAAACAAGTTTATAAACCAATCAGGGGGTGGATACCCACAAAATTTGACACGGGAGAATGATATACTTATCACTAAAAAACGTGGCGGTAATCTTATCATTTATCAATAATAGTGATAAGTCAGGATGAGTAATGCGTTCTAAGGGGAAATCGATTATTGTTTGATAACAGATAAGAGAATCAACGAATAAGAAATTATTGATAAGAAATAGAAAGTAATTAAGTTGATCATAAGGCACGTTTATGATCCAATAATTTTCCTTCGTGAGAAGGATTGATTCGCTTTTGTCTAAAATAAGAAAAACGTGATTTGTTTTATTGATCTGTCGAATTTATACAACAAGCAGGATTAGACGGCAAAATCAACAACAACAAAAATACTGAACTTTTTCATTATGATAATTTTTGTTCAACAAAAATAACGTTTACTCTTTGTTTTTTTATATCAAGATTGGTTTACGCCGTTTCTATTTTCAGGCTTGTCCCGTATTTATTAAATGATTAAATTATCCAATAGGTAAATGTCTAAGCCTGATCCAAAAATACAGTCTGCTCGATTACATCTGTTACCACGACAGAACCAAAAATATGTCTTTTAAATTTATTCCTTCGATCGAATAACATTCTCTTATTATGTCATTTTCCCTCAATTTTTATTTGTAACCCTTACAAATGTCATCGGTCGTGACCCTTGTCGAACTTACGGGATTCTATCAACAAGAATATGCTTCATTTAATGTCATACTGACATTTATCGCCTAAGCTACAACCAACGCGACATTAATAGTTGAAAGTTTGAAAAGAGAAAAATGTTCCGAAAATAATTTTTTTAATATTAAAACTTGAGTGAAGTACTGGGTTTATAATATTTACACAACTCGCGTTACTCCCATTGGAGTAGCTTGACTGGTCTATCCAGTCAAATTACTCAAGTGGGAGCAACCGCAAGTTGTGGAAATAGTGGTTTTTTTTAAATTCATGTTAAAAAAAACGATAAAATAAATAAAAATAAAATGTATTGCTAGTATTCAAACCAAGTATAGAAAGAACTTTAATTTCTCTATTTTTAAAATGTTTAAGCCTAAAACGATGAAAGAATTATTGCTGCAATTAACATAAATTACTTTGATTTAAATGTGTTTATGTGCTATTTTTCGGTAACTTTTATGACAACTGTACATTGTACTATAACAAGTTCTATTCTCGATTTAAACGGAGAAAGAATTTTATATTGCTGTATAATTATAAAACTATAAAACTGTAAGCTATGAATAGTTTAGCATTGCCATTAAAAACAAGTCAATCGGGGTATTATATAATATCTCCACTCGACAGTAAATTTACCAAAAAAAACCTATCTTTCCTCTTAAAAAAAAAATGGCGACCGACAATTGCCTGTTTGCTTCAACGTCCCGTTTTAAGTGGATTTTCAAGTGCGCGGGGATGCGTTTGTTCGAAGGGTAGTCTGCTGTACAGTGTAAACACAAACGCACCCATAATGTTCATATGCACACAACAACACCAATAAGCAGAAGGGTGTGGTCCATAGATATTATTTAACTCATAAGAAACAACGACGGCAGTAATATCAGGTTTCATATTTAAACGATAGTTAAATCACAAAAGAATATTTATGATAAATTCCAGGTTTAGGGGGAAAATTTCTAAAATTCATTAAGAAACATTCACGAAAACTATTGCAACCTTTCTTATATACCCTGTTGTACACAACAAAAATTCGAGTTTTACCAAAAACCTTTGGTTCTAGCGACGTTCACATTTAAAAATATAATTTATAGGCATGTATAATATTCTGTGAAAAAAATATTATTGAAAAGGCAGAACTTAATGAGAAAATCTGTAAAATCCGATAACTTTAAACATTTGTTTTTTTAATTTCACCAATATTCATTGTTCTAAACGAATTCTACTTTGACATCAATTGTTTATTAATATTACTCTTTTTCAAGACTCCAAAATAGTAGCGTCCGTCTTTTTTTTTATAAATCTGGACTTTGAAAGTTTACTCCTAGTAGACAGAGGTGAATAGTATTTTTCGGGCAATTGATGGAAAGAACAAGAAACTTATGACAAACGTAAACAATTTCAAAAATAAAATAGGTATAGTAGGCTAATATAGTAATTTCCATATCATTATCAAAAATCTTGGTTTTAAAGTACCCCTCTTGTAGATAGATTGTGGTTACACTAATATTAGTATATATTAAAAATCGTGTAATAAAAAAAAACTGATGCAATTTTTGAAATTAAGTACAAAATTTTTTTGTACTGAACATTTTTTTTTTTTATGGGTATATTGTAATGAATTTGTGTAAAAATTAATTCCCTGTGCTGACCCCAGTGCAAAACTAGGTGGTCTATTTGACACAATAAACCTCATTTTTTTTTTTTAGAATAACATGTTTGCGAATTAGAGTGTTTTACATGCATGACAAAATAACACACCATCGGCATTTAAGTCTGTCTGTCTCTCATCATCTCATAATTGGATTTCTACACGCCATAACGATAATGTAACTCGAACTCGGAGTAGTGGTTTTTTGTTTCAAACTACATTATTATACATAATTTTATATTTTACCGAAATTACAAAGAGCAGATCATTTTTTTTTTGTCATGCCAACAACGCCACAATGCTAACCGTATGGTAAATGTGGAGAAAAAAGTCTACCTATGTCTGGGCCTATTGTAGAGTAACCAGGTTCTCGGTCGACGACCTAACCGCGTATTTTGCACGGGAAGAAAATATAATGATAATAATATTAAAATTAAATATTTTTAAAAAACGGCAGAAAAAAAAAATTCCTTCGCAAAGACATTTTACCGAACAGAATCCGTGCACATAATATTTGCTATTTTTGTTATTTTTTGCTCGCATAATAGGGGCAAACAGGTGGTAGTGGCAATTGGCATCATGTGCAAACGTTTCCAAAAAAAAAGTGTTATGAGATTGGGTATTTGTTTTTTTTTATTATTATTTATATTGGACGTGAAATTTCATGTGCACGACTGATTATTGCTTTAACACGGTCCCCCGACAAACAAACAAGAGAAAAAAATCATGTTCTGCTGATAAACGAAACCTAGGGAGAGGGGGGGAGCCCACCTGCTAAAAATGAGTATTTTTAAAAGAAATCGCTAGCAGTCTGCCTCCGGGGAAATCGGAAGTTGGCAGGAAAACGTTTCCTTCCGGACGCGATCAAAATGTAATTAAACGAATTGTGTGTGTGTGTTTTTTTTAGTAGCCTCGGGAAACAAAAAATGTGATATGACATAATATACTTAATTAAAAAAAGGGTCATCATTTGAATAAAAGCTAAAAAAAAAAAAAGGGTAGCTCGAACGAGGATAAGCCGTTGAGGGTTGAAGTCGAAAATGCTGTGGTGTTTGGGTGAAGGGAGATAAGTCCAAACTTGCTACTTTTGGGAACTTGCAAATGAAACTTTGAACATTTTTATGAAAAAAATGTTTTGGTCTAATTTATACGGCACAAAAACATACAAATTATTCAGCTTATTTTTTAACTATATTACTAATATCAAAGGACAATTTTAAAATTGATTTACTTTAAAAAAGTACAATGGAAATTAAAAACAAAATTTTTCGGAGTTATCCCTTTTTGTACATCGTTTGTACTAATCAATATCACAAATGCCAATTGATAAAAAAATCCAGTTATGTCAAGAGTAATTTTTTGCATAAAGGAATAAGTAACTTGACTCGTTTTGCACAACGGGGTTATTTTTTTTTTATTAAGGAAAATTCTTGACAATAAATGGGAAAACACACATTTTGTCCGTATCAAATAATTCTGATGCCACCACGAACCGAACAGTCAACAGGTATCCATCAACAGGTAGGTATTGCTTATCGATAACAACCCTATAATCGTATATTGTACTCTATTACTAAAAATATAATAATTGCAGTACTAAAAGCACAACCCTCGACAGATATTTTTTTTAACTAGTAATATAATTCTAATTTTAAACCTAATTCTATGAAACGATACAAATCAATGATTGAATTTTTTTTTATTTAATGTCCGACTGACGCACGTGTGAAAAACAGATATTATAGGAAAATAACATATCAGTTATTTCTATATTATAATATTTTGTGGTACTCACCCGGTGCGAATTTTCCAGAGGCGTTATATTACTATTTTTCTCGGTATACACGTCATGTGTGCCGACTGTCGGCCATATATAATATATATATAATAATAAATAATAAAAGAACAGCTCCACGCATTCCTAGCGAATTATATTTTGATTTCAGAGAGACGAGACGAACACAACAACCACAACAACACAACACATTCGGTCGTATATTATTATTATTATTATTATTTTATCCGGTGTATACAGTCAATGGTAGTGGGTACACACTGAATGCGAATAAAAGACATAATATATTATATGTTCTACGACATAATACTATACACCGTCTGTATAGGAAGAAGACTGAGGGAAAAAAAATCACATACACACAAAAGGAACGACGGCCGAGAGAAGGACCTTCTTCTGTCTACCGTGTGTGTACCTGTGGCATGCGTGCCGGCGTAACTGGTCGAAGGCACTATACTACTAGTCGGCAACAGCAACAGCAGCCTCTCACCGTAGTAAAAAATAATATTAAAAAAAAATATATATAATAATATACAATACCACCACCGGCAGCGGTGGTTGTAACGGGAAAACGGTTTCGCGCCATCGACCACACACACACACACGGGCTGATTACACGCTTGTGTCGCCATCTGTAGGCGAAGACCGGCAAAAGTGTACCCATAGAATATTGGAATAATTATACCGTGCACAAAATTATATTATTATCGTTCGAATCGGGCAAACCGCGTTATACAGGGTGTACAAGAGTAACTGAAGGGGCAACAAATCATTTACGCAACACACCGTCCCCGCCGACAGTTAGGCTAGGTCAAGTTTCACATGAACCCCCTCATGAGCAAAAATGGTTTTCGTTACAACATGAAAACATCAACAGGACGTTTTTTAATTCAGAATTAGTTTTTAAGTTAATATTTTAATCACATAAATGAATAAATCGTCGCTTAATTAATAAGGTTTCAAAGGTTTTTAATAGCTCCAATTACAATTGATGACCATGTTATAAATTATTCGATTGGCGCATTATCTATTGACCTTATCATAATTAATTTATGTTTGTCAGCCAGTCGATTACCCGCAAAATTTTGAATTGCCAACTCAATTTGATCAAAATGTGAGATAGGCGGCGAAATAAAAATATTAAAAACCGTCGGTGGGTCACAAAGTGTTTTTTCTCAATTTTTAATGAAAATATAGTGAATTTTTTTAATTTATGGTCAAATAAAAAAAAACAGTTATAAAATGACCTATTGGTTGCATACAGTTTTCTTATTGAGTTTTCCTTATTAGTTTGTCCTTTCTTATCACAGATTGGCGGTCCCTTATCACTATCCTGATGACACCACTTTTACCAAAGACAACTTTTCCCAATGACCAGTTTCTCATCGAGTCTTTTTAACTTTTAAAAAAAAAAAACATTACTTAAACTAAATTTTAAACCTGTAACCTCCGCTTAAAGAGTAGCCTGCAAACCTAGAATATTTCACTCGGAGACCTGCCGTTCTTATCAATACTAATTCCGACCGCTGATAAGAAACTCGTCATGGACATTTGTAACTTATGCAATTTGGTAAAAGTGGTAACAACCCTTGGTACGAGTACCGGATATCCTGTCGAGTTGTACCTATCACTTTACTATTGTGCTTTATTTTCGATAAACAATAACGTTAATACCCGAACTTTCGACACGAGCAAAATATTCCCAAACGTCTATTACATGGTATATAGTATTATATGCCATTCAATTCAGATACATCCTGTACAGTATTATAACTGGTCACGGTTCCGCTCGAATTAATCATCGTTGCCGACCGTTTAACTTGTGGCCGACACACAACAAACACATTAACCGAATTATCAATTAGCCGGCAGAACCTATACACGGTCCATCGAATTTTAAATACGCTTCGACAATATCAATCGCACGTTATTATTATTATAAAATATAAAACACAAACACAGACGTCTGCTGTTATTCTACCGTTAAGAAAAAGTAAAATTGCAATTAAAAAGCGTACGATTCCCATTGTTTACCGTTTGTCAATTGCGGACTCGACGTGCCGAATAAATTCGGGTGAAAACAACAAATCGTTCTCGGAATACAAAAACAAATAAAAAGTATACAGAAAATTGACGCATATGAACTTCTATTTTTTCTTCGAGAAGAATCATATTGTGTATATTATTTAAGTCATGAGTATGACGTGTTACAACTCCTAATATTGACCAAACAATTTACAAGATCTAAGTGGTTCTTCTTGTTGAAAGGAGCTAGTAAATACAATTGAAATTTAGTTTTTTCAATTTAATCAATTTCTATTGAAATGTGCGAACAAAATCTGATTCAAGTCATATTTTAATTTTGTTGATCGACTATAATCGATTAAACTTGATTCGTGAGAACGCGCGCCTATAACGATTGAATTGATTAAAAAAAAATCTAGAAAACGATTAAACAATATGTGTAAACAAATCGAGTAAATACACAAGTCATGCACAGTGAATGTTATATTGAACTTTTCAACTATTATTATATTTGCATACGCTCAAGTCTTAAGGTTAACTATTTCTACTAGGAGTACATTCTAACTGTTTTAACCATACTCTGAAACGCATAATCCGACTGAAAACAAATAAGGTGGAAATTGCCTATACAATGCGCCTTACTACATGCCAGTATGTAGAGGTCGTCCCCAGTACCATTGATCTTTAAATATATTATAATATACATAAATTAAAAAATATCTCAAATCGTTTCAAATTGAATCAATTATATAATACAAAGAACATTTGTTTTGTAGGACAAAAAAAAAAGTACATACCTGAGCGACGTTTTCGAAATGTTCATGACTTTTCTGATACACGCGTGCTTTTTGTAGCGTTCGTCCGATTCCGGTGTTTTTTCTCAAAAACACTTCACCGTGATTGGACAACCAGTCGAGCACCTAAAACGCAAATGTTATCATATTATTATTTATTATTTATTATTTATTATTATGACAATAACCAGCAACCCCGACAGGCAACAGCAACAACACATCAAACTTGACTTATTACGAAGCCTCTCTTATAGTTAAGTGGATTTGGACAGTAATTTGGTTTGGACTGTGCTTAGTTTTTTTTTTTTTAAATTATCTTTTTAATTATTATCATGTAGGTATTTACTGACTAAATTTAAATTTATAATTACTTATGTAATAACGTATAAAATGTATTTTCACGTCCTATGTGAAATATTTCATTTTCTTTTGTTTTAGGCGTAATATTGGCAATTTAACATACCCGATACTTAATCAAGACACTAAAACGACCGCGAATAAAAAAAAATGACATCTGTTCTCTCATACAAAAAGCCATAGAAGTTATACTTTTTTTATAGCAAAAATAATTGGAGTTTTATGATAAATTTTAAAGTGTAAACTTTTAACAAGTTCACAAAATATATGTTTTTTTTTAATAATTTTACGTACTTGTTTGACGTCTTCTTGGAATAATCGCAACGCTAATTTTTGATGAAGTCTGATTTTCTTGGAGTGCCAACAGTGTTCTAAGCTGCGATGATGGTTTAGGATTTGATGTATGACGGCTAACACATGGCTAGCGCCTTCCGAATAATCGGCGGCGGCTTGTTGCCGATTTGGCAATTTGTTTGTATTTGTCGAAGAATCCGACCCACTCTCCGACTAACATATGAAAACGGAATTTAATTTTAATAATATAACAAATATAATTTTTACATAATATATTTTTAATACTGAGGCAAATTATTAATTACTACACTAAAAGCATAATATTATCTTATAACTAATAAAGATACATTTTTTTGTTCGTCATGCGTGTTAAAAAAAGCTTACATGTTTATGATGCTGTTCGGCGACTGGTGTCGAGTCGCTTTGATTACACACCTGAACCAAATGGTCCAATTGATAGAGCAGCTTCTTGCTCGTGCTATGAACCTAACCCAAACCGAGAAAAAAAAAATAACCCAACATGCATTTTAGAGTTATAGAGAATAATAATAGCATCATGACATTAATAATAGTAACAATAATAATAATAATAATTATAGTAGTAAACTTTCCGCAAGACCATTAACCGCAATGTATTTTTTTAAAAATTCTCTCGAAGGAATAACCCAAAACCAAAGCATAAGAGTGCTGCCGCGACGTAAGCCGTCCGGATTATAATGCTGTTAGGCCGTCTAATTCGATGATTTTAGAAAAAAATACAATAGGACATACATTTTTCGGTAAACAATCGCTGTAATGTATAAATGGCACATTGCTCGGAGGAGTCGGATAACACTCGCAGACTTGTACTAAGGTATCCAGGCCGTTCAATAGGCTTTGATACGCGTTATACACCTATATATATATAGTGGGTCTCGACAATGTAAATACAAATAAAGGACATAAACGAAAAATTATTGTTTAATTAAATATAAAAAAACATTACCTCGGTATAAGCTTGGCACATGAGTTCGTAGAGATTTTGATGTTGGTGAATGGAATTTTCCAACACTAGTATTTCGTTGGGTATGGTAACTTTCTCTATGGCTTCGCCCCAGCCAGGCACGTTTTCAACGTACTAAAAAAAATGTGAGCACACGCGTGAGTAAAAACAAGCGCGCTAAGAAAATTTCAACCTGTTCGTACACACCTGCTGTGCTTTGTGGTGGAATAGCACCGACAACGCTAACACGGACGTTCTTTCGTCCAAACCCGCGGCAAACTGCTTCCACGTTCTGTCCAGTCGCTGAGCTACGGTTCTTATGTGATTGGACGCGTAATGACCCGATTCGATCATGCGTTGTGCAACGGCTACAATGCGGTTGATATTGACGTAGACATTCTAAATGGTTAACAAAAAAGTTCATCAAGGATGCACCAAACAAATTTGACAGAGGGAATAAGCTGATAAGAGATAAGGGTAAACACTTATTTATTTACTTAGTAAAAAGTAACGTCCAAAAAGGTTGAGTACATAATATCGTAATTATTACATATGTATATCAAATTAATGAAGTTAGAAAAACAAAAAAAAACTAACACTAGAAAGATCAAAAAAAATAAATTATTATTACACATAAAAGGGGTGAGTAATAATAAATTTAATGAAATGTTACAATATATCTAATTTTCGAGAACAATAAAATCCACTGACAGCCTATTACAGTAGACTTATTGGCAGAAAAATTCTGTAAATAGAATTATTAAAACTGTGAAGAGTTCGATGGGAGATATACTGAGGAACGTTAAAAAAGAAACAAGAAATGTAACCATTAGGAAATGTAGACATAAAAGCAACATTAGCATAATTAAGTAATTAGATGTTAAAGATTCTAAAGCAAGGTTGGCCTTAATGGTAGGTTAGCTGCTGTATTTTAACCAAAAATTAAGTAAAGGTATAATGAGTGGCTTAAATTTGTTAAGCCTACTTTTACATCCGATATAATAATGAACAATCCTTGTTTGAACTTTCTCGATGGATTTGACTAAGCCGATTCAAGAGACGGGTCCCAAATAAAAAATTATTATATTCGAGGGTTGGTCTGATTAACGAGCAGCAGAGGATTAAAATAACAAAGTTTGTTATTAAGGGTTTTAGCACTTTAGAAACAGGATCAAGTACTTTAGAAACTTGCTCTATACTCTGTTCAAAATAAGAAGCGAGTATAAACAGACATTGAATAAAATGTGAATGACTGAGTCAAGTAGTTAATTTTCTTCTTGAAAAGAAAAAATGGAATTATTAGTTATCCCTATCAGTCTTTTAGTCTTATCAGTAATCTCTCATCAGCGGGGCCCAAAAGTTTAGGCATTTGTATGTTTTTACTGAATTGTCCAAAAAAATAGCTAGGTACGCTATGTAATTTGAATAACATTTTAAAGAATCAGTATTCAAACATTTATTTTGCATACAAATGATATTTTTTGCACATTTTATCAGTAATCTGTTATCGGTTACCATCGAACTCATTGTAAAATGGTTGTGTTCTTCTTGTATGTCTTTGGCCAGTTGATACGAATGTCCAATTTCGACGTAGCTCATTAGGAACACATCTCGATTATGGCAAATCCAATCGAACATCTAAAAACGACAAACGATCAGCTGATGAAAATATAATATTCCGACAATAATTTACTAGAGTAGAAATCTACCTTTTCGCAGTCTTGTTCAAACAGTCTCAGTTGAAAACACTGGTCCAATTTGAGTTTTTTAATTTGCCACAATTGCAAGACGTGTTTGTGCGTTGTCCTGATGGTGTCCAATTGTTGGAGTATTTGAGGCACAGACGCCTGCAAATCCGGGTTACTGACACCGTTGCTGGCTTCGCTATCCCGTCCAGAGTAACCCGAATCATAACCACTATTGTTATCGCCGGACAACCTGAGGCAAATGAATAATGTATTATTATTATTATTATTATTATTAACAGGGAGATTGGTATGTATGATATTGTCGTAAGTCATAAGATAACATAAGAGTAATCAGCTAACCGATACCATATGTAAAAGTAATGTTACGTGGAAACTCCCTATATTTTCTCATTGTTGTTACCTCTGTAAAAGCTGTTGACCGGCCAAGTCCATGTCTTCGACGGGAGTCTTGAGTACTTTCTTTTTCATGTCGGTATGAAAGTCTAGAGCTAGTTTGGCACCGGCGATGTCGTCCCTACAGTCATTGCGGCTTAGGTCTTCTTGCAGGTCATCCAAACGATCCAACAAGTCGGCCGCTTGCCACATGAATTCTTCGATACTCTAAACGATAACACGATAATTATTACTGAAATTGTATACAAAAATAAAGTGTAGGATTTCGAAATACTCACCAGTCGAATATCGATCCACTGGGCGTGATCATAATACAGAGATCCGTCGAGGTCTGACGTCAGTTGCGTCGAGTCTATAAACTTGGACAAGCCTTCTAAATTTAACATCGTTGTCTGAAGAAAAAAAAAATGTGTGATAGTCTACGGGCTTAAAAGTCAAAATATTATATTAATTGTTTACGCACTTCGAATTTGTATTTATGACTAGCCATGCTGGTGCGCTGTTTGTGCCAAAAATTGTCAGGCTTGACGACGTACACAGCATACACGTGATTGCCGTTGCCTCCGGCACACCAATCTTGGAGGGCTTTCAAGATTGGCTTAACGGACGACCAACCTGATCCGCCTCGCATGTCAATCACAGCCACCAGTCCTGATTCTTTGACTTCACACCTACAAAAAAAAAAATTACAAAGATGCGTTACATATTTTTCCAACGACAAAGATATTAACTCAAATAGAAGTAAAATTCCAATAAAAAATCACTAGTCCCAAAATCTAAGTTTATTTTAACTACATACCGGCCAACCTATTTTAGGTTAAATTTAATTGGGTTGGGTAGGTAAGGTCAGCTTAGGTTAGGTTATGTAACGATTTACTTAATTATCAAATACATTTTTAAAAATGAGTTATTTCAAGTACATTTTTACTGGCCATTTCATAAATTACATACATTTTTTTCGATTTGAACATTATCCAAACAGGATAGTATCATTAATTTGTTAACTGGCTAATATAATATGAAAAAAAACGGGACATTCTGTGCAAATTGTCTTATTGTTATTCAAATGATGTTCGTAGGAGAGAAAAAAAAAGAGGAAAGGAATTCATTTTTTATTTATTTTTTAATACATCCCACGCAATATTAATCTGAATAATTCATAAAGGCCTGCGTTTCTAATGGAAAGTATGTAGGGATGTTTTTTTTTTTTAAACAGTGTAATTCTGACTTGGAACTAAGATGAAATGATTTGAATAGAAAACAAATCCCTCATGGTCAGTACACAATTTATACGGGATTTAAGTGCACGTTCGCTTCGGTAATAGGTTTTATGGCGAAAGACGGTTTTCTAAAGGTCTTTTTCTAGGTAAGTATATAATATTCTTTTTACTTTATAAAAATCCAACCCATGTTTGTCGGTTACTACCGTATTAAGTAAAAACAGTTAATGAATTTAGTAATAACGTTGACAGAATAGAAAAAAAGTGATCAAACAGTGGCAACATAATTTTCGTTGACTTCATAATTTTATTGTTAATAAAAATACCTTAAAATCAAATACAAATTGTATTTGAACCCACAATTAATGTTTTTATTTTTTTTCTTAAAAGAAAAACTAAAATTATTATATATAAAATTGTATTAATCTACTCTTTTAAAATTTGTACTGAATTTTTTTTAATTAAAAGTTAAAAAAAATATTTTAAAATTTGGATAGTTTGCCTAATCGTGTAATTGATTCAAATGGGCAACAGGTCTCAGAAAAATATTTTTATTATTCAAGAAAAGCTATCTCCCAAGACTGGTTTGACTTGCCGAAAAAAATGGCGCAAGGTGTAAGTTGTGGTTTCTCTTGAGGAACATATTTTTTAAAGGTTTTATTTGAAGGCCTATTAAGGAATCTTTATTTATACTTATAAAAGGTAAAAGAAAAACCACTCACGGCGGTATGGAACCGAAGTACTGCAACAACCGTCTGTAGTCTTCCTGTTTCGCCCGTTCTCTCCTAGGCGTCGAAGGGAAGGTCACTATGGGAGCGCCTCGCTTGTCCCGGCCTCCCGTCAGGAAGGCTATCTTTTCCTGGAGGAGCCCCATCACTTCCAAAGCCCTCACGCTGTCCATGGCCGACCTGAAAAGAAAAACAAAGATAAAATTAATTTTTCATCCGTGGTACCGTTGGTCACCAATGTAGACTCTACTATTCATCGATTAACAGCTTTATTAAATTAATATTCGATTGAAATCAATCTTTTCCTAATTGAAGGAAAGACATTGGTCCATGAGCATATCGTATTATCAGTGGTTTTTCTATTTCTTATAAATAATCTCTTATCACTAGCAACAGCTACAGCAACGGATATCAAAAAACAATATGTTTATGTTAAAATAGGAAAATAAATTCCTATAAGGCAAGTTACATTATTGGGATAATAGGAAACCCGTCTTCTTTCTCTCGTCGTTTCTATTGACAACTCTTTCGAGGTCAATCATAAAATAGGTCCATATGTAGCACAATGGATGAGCGTTATTATAGAGAGAAAAAATTGATCGGACGATGAAAACGAAACCGTTTTGGATATAATATATTTTATAATACAAAATTATAGTAAAAAGATTTCACTGGGAAATTATTATTATTATCAAGGTCATTTTTCGTTTGTTGCTTCATCGACGGCCATGATTTATACTCAAGTACAAAATAAACGTCTCAGTCCCTAGTCATGTAGGTTATATTTATTACTTATTACAACATATTAAAAAGAAGCCTAATTATAAAAAAAATACGTCAAAACTTTTTATCAATATATTATTATTTTAGACGCATAAAACACCACAGCCCAGAAAAACAATAATTAACTATAATAACTTCCGGCCGGGTTATGACTGTCAACCATGATAACAGTCTAAATTATGAAGTGCTATTAATATTTGTATGAGATTATTGTTGGCCAACACTCACTCAGTGCGACATTAAAAAATACACACGGGTATATATTTTGTCTCTTCAAAAGCCATTTTATATGATAACAGCAAATACAGATAAAATAATTTTCATTTGATTGATAATAAATACAACGAAAAAAAATCACCTCTAAAGGCTTTGGACTGGGAAATTAATGTCATAAAAATCTTAAAAGAACAATTTACAAAATCTCCTATATAATAAATACACACTGCAATTTATACTGAGGCTATGCATTATAATTTGGGTAAGGTTTCTCGACGTTATATTCTACAAAATATGTACCTTTATAATATGTATAAAAGTTTATTTTTGCATAAAAATGCATACTTGAACGTTAGTGAACATTACATACATAACGGCATATTTATAGGAATATTTCTTTTACTCTAACAATAAAAACTAAAAAGGCAATTTTAAAAAATATATATATAGACATATATAAAATATATTCAAACTAATAGTAAAATGTACTACACCAACATTTTAGTAACCATAATTATTTGCTACTTGTTCTTCTATGATCAAATATGATAATTGACTATAGTATTTATCATTAAAAAAAATGTATAAATTATGATTTACCGAGGAGAAAATTAATTATTTGTATAATAATTGTTAAAAACATGACATTTTTTTTTTGTAAATGCGTATTTTGGTAAAGGATTAAAGAGCGTTTTTTCTTACATTTTAACTGCATAAAAATATCTTATTTTAAACTTTATTAGGACATACAAATTCACAAAGTATTCTGTGTCGTAACAATGCAACCCACAGTTATTGTGGGCAAATTATTTGATCTCAAAATTACAAGTACTCCATTTTTTTTTAATTGACGACTTTCGAGTTCTAGTTGTAGTCTATTGTATTTAATCGTACACATTTGTTGCAATATTAAACCAACTATTATTATTGTTGCCTTTCGTTAAGTAGTATTACATTTAGGATTCACTGGTCGTGATGGGAAGACTATTGTTCAAATTGAAGAACACAAATGATGAGCATTATTATTTAGGGTAACCGTTATATACAAATACATATTGTAATAGAAAAATAAAAATAATCGTGATTTGATGTTTCTTTCTAATCGCAATGGCCTTTTGGATCTAACACACGCGACGGTACCAAAATTACCATATATTATAATGTTATAGCCGTAATACAAATCATAGCTCGGTCTCGATTTTTGGCAAGTTCAACGACTAAAAGACAAACCACACACACACACACACAATCGATAATGTCTATTAAAAAACCATACCGTGCGGACAGTGGCCATTTTATCCACACATTATACATGCACAGAGCCAATATAAACCTATTGGCTATTTTTTCATGTCCTAGGGGGCTAAAGGTTATGTTTACATTTTTTTTTCTTAACTTTTTATACATTTAGATTTTATCCTATATATTCTATTAGATTCCATGCTAATAATAAATAATTTTTTATCGGAGCAGGGCTTCAGTTTTAATGTTCTGACCTGACATTAAAACTGAAGGTTTTTTTTTAACCAATTTGCAGTATTTTACAACGATTGTTGACAATGTTTTAGAGTAGAAAAACAAAAATAATATCCAATAATTGATGGGCGTTACTACAGTAGCGACTGACTCAGCGAAACTAGTGGAAAACCGGAACTTTCACAAGTTAAAACTTATATACCTATTATATTAAGTAAAAATTTCAACAGTCAGACGCGGTAAATCAATACTACTTGGAACGGGCAGGTTGAAAATCCTTTTCCGTTTTCTATTCTTTGGGTTACCCTCTGTAATTATGATAAGTAAACGTACAATAGGTATTACAATGATTGCAGTGTACTCGGAAACAAACAAAAACGGTTTTATATTGGAAAAATATGTACTTAGTACATGGTACTCAGTATGGATGTTGAAAAGAAAAAACAATTTTCCTATGTCAATATACTAGGAAACAAATATACAGGATGATTCATTAGGGATAACACTAATTTTCTCTTAAATGAATTGAAATTTTGAAGTTTTCTTATTTAAAAAATGTTTGTTATTTTACAATAAAATATAGCTCTGCCAACTTAAAGAACTTAAATGATAACCAGTACATTTAATTATCATTTTTAATTTTCTGAAAATGTCAACTAGTATAAGATAAACATGTTTTTTATATAGTTACTTTTCAAGTTGATTGAGTTAAAAATGCTAAATTGACTATCGGTCAGTCAAAAATGTTAGTAAATTATTGTAAATTTAATAGATTAATAAAATATGTACATTTTAAAACAGTTAAAATCTTATTTTTACTAAAACTAGACGTGACTGGTTATGATAGCGCAACCATAGGAATATATTATTTTATTATATAACAGCAAAGCTGTAACGCGTATCTTGTATCTGTAACTAGACACTAAAATAATGTTCCCTGGTCTCTTCACATTGTTTATCAGTATTATAATTTTAGTTGGATGTTAACCCTGTATAATATATAGATCATATATTATGTATAACTAAGTATTTAATGTAAAGAGTTATTTTAATAATTAGTAAAATATTAAATAAAAACGAAAAATATCAAACTTTAAAATATAAAATTATAAAAAAAAAAATACAAATACATCAACAACCCAATTTAAAAACACCACAACTTTGAACTGATTAAGTATTTAACAATTTTAGAGGAATTAAAGTAATTTACACTTAAATAACAACACCAAACAATAATAATCAAATTCACTACCTAACCCTCAAACCAAACCTGAGCATTTTTTTTAATAACAAATAATTATTAGAAATATATTTTAATTTAAATTTTCAAATAATCATTTACATACATCTCTTTTTATTACAATTTTTTACTGTATTTCAAAATTAATTAACATAAAATTCAACAATTTGTTTTAATCACTTAAAGTATTTTTAGTTTTCACATTATAGTTTGTTTTAAACCTATTTTTTTAAGCACTATGATGATTTATTTTAAATAGGACTAATTCTGATGGTTTGAATATCTGTAATTCTTTTTTTTATTAAATCTAAGTAAAGCACAAACAACAAACTCCGATTCCTTTTTATTTCAAACAAATAAAATTTAGTAAAAAAATCATTACAATTCCATATTTTAGTAGGATTTTACAGAATCTGAAATCATGGCAATAATATTTAATTTTTTTAGAATCATAGCAGCCTATAGAAATACGTCACGTTTTATTTTTTTTAAAATCTTATTACAAAAATTTGACTTTAAACTGGGAAAGTAGTCTTTTGTTTGAGACGATGTCAAAAATACATGTTGAAAATCAGTTTACAAAGAATATTATATTATTTTTTGGAGAACAGCCAAAATACGACTCATTAGTGAAAGTGTACATAAGCATATGGTACGGGTATTAATAATATTATAATGTATTAGCCACAGGGCAATAATGTATTAATACTAATTAATAATAATATAACGTGTACAAGTATACAACGTACAACACAGTATTATTATATACTAATATAATCCAGGCAAAATTCATTATTTCTCATTGTTTGTTTTGGCTTAAGACCATTTTATCAGTGTTATTAGGAAACGTAAACAATACCGTAAAACTGTGTACGCGGTTTAATTATAAGATGCTAAAATAAAAGCGATAATTAAAATATGATACTTTTACAAATCTAAACAATTACAATACACGGTAGTCACTCAGTTGAAATTTCAAAATTGATCCAAATAGTGGCGCATGCAGTATTTTTTAAAACTGTGAGTCACCAACCTCACAAGATACCATTAAAAAATAAGATCTATTCGAAATAGATCTCAACACAACATTTGTGTACACTATTTGGCACCCAAATAAAAAATCAACAAAATTAATTTTTCCTACCAAGTTTCAAATGAGACATTTACAATGTATAGGGTTATGTGGTATTCATTATTTTGTTTTGTTTTTTAAATGATGCTTACAACTTTTGAGGTGATTTGAAAAACGCCTATGAAAATCTTTGGGTACAATAGTTCTCCGGACGGCCATATTAACATTCATAAATTTTTTTAGTTCCAATAATTTTTCTTTTTTAAGTGTTAACCAAACATACTTTAAAAGATACATATTTCACTAAAAATAGAAAGTCTTAAAACGGAACAAAATAAATTTAAGAAAAACACACATTTTTAACACACGTTCTTAAACTACAATATAATGGTATGATTTTTTTTTCTATCTTTTATTTTGCTATAGTGGCAAAAATAACAACAATTGAAGTTAACGACTTCAATTTCGTCGGATGACAATAGTGCTAATGGTGACGAGTATAGATAGGTGAACAAAAAAATATTAGGTAGCCTCCTGCGGATATTGACCAGAATTAATAGGACAAAATAGCGTCTGCCGAAATCCAAGACTTTTCTAGATTTTTTCAATAATCTGACAATTTTTTTGAACCATTTACTACTAACCTCCGATCATATATATTTTTTTTTACTAAGAAAAAAATATATCAGTATAAAACCGCTAATAAATGAACATATTACAACGTTAATACATGCGGCCATGATTACAAAATAAGGCCTTTTTTCTTCCTTTATAATAAAATATGTAATTACGACAGTTACTTATAGCCACACTGAAAGAAAAAACAACACTGAACTCTTTCTGATGCCAAAAGAATGCTCTAACATTAGGAGATTTGCAAGCTAATAAACATTGGTTTATATTTTTAATAAATCTGGTCGTTATAAACGTAAAAAAAAAGTTACCGTGTTACAGACACAAAAAAACGACCTACCGACTGTTCCATCGTAAATAAAATTAAAAAAACAAACTTAGCGGTCCGATGTTCCAGAAATATCAGATATAATTTTTTGTACACACAATTTGATACGGCTACATTTTCCAACAAGTGTACCGTATGTGACAGAATTAAATAATAGTACTAATAAAAATAATAATAAAATTGAGATATGTTAACGATTTTTCCACAGCAAAAACATCTTTATGAACGGCCAACATACATTTTACAAAAGAACAAGTCGATATACTTATTAGTTAATTGAGCTGTTAATGTTTTAATAATTTATAATATGTTTTAATAGGTTTTTTTATTCTAGATAACCATTAATCAATTTCGAATTAACACATATTTTAAGGCATTGTAAAAATAAAAACAAACAACATTTTATTCAAAAAACAAAAACTACAAAATTACTGGTTTTTTTTAAACCTCTTTTGATTTGTACAGAATTAACTAAATGAAAGTACCATTTTTATACTTTCATCGCGGTTTAAAAAGGGCTTTTTCGAGTGAAAATTTATAAAGCTTTTTATTTGTTAATACTACCACAATATAATTGAAATATGATACTCCGATAGACATAGCAATATGGATAACGTTATTAATTGTTACACATGTCAATAATTGAACCATTTTTAAACTTTCTTTCAACATGTTTTTTAAAACTAAGTTAGCCGAATGATTTTAAGTGGCCTGGATAAAATTCCAATAATTACTCTACCTAAACCTAATCCCAACTGGTCCATCCAACGCTCCAAGGCATTTTACTGGAGATTTTTGTTTTAAATTTTGCTCGAGAGAAATCGTCGAG
Source organism: Adelges cooleyi (assembly GCF_023614345.1). Classification (NCBI taxonomy): domain Eukaryota; kingdom Metazoa; phylum Arthropoda; class Insecta; order Hemiptera; family Adelgidae; genus Adelges; species Adelges cooleyi. Next base: position 13,542,972 of record NW_026096053.1, on the reverse strand, counting down.
GCCCTACCACGAATATTAATCGACGTTGGCACTTGGTTTTTTTTATGAGTGAAATAATAATAAAAATAAAAAAAACCATCGTTAACTTCACGAAAGGGTTAACAAACTAGATGCCGATTGTATTAACATCTCGCTGCCGAGTACCAAGATATAATATATTATATGTCTATTATTATTATTCCAATTCTATCGATTCCCAGTATTCGGGGCGGCCAACATACGGGTTTACCTAGCGAAAAAAAATATACATTAAAAAAACAATACCTTCGACTTGTAATAAAGTACACTGAGTACATACTCGGTTCACATTGTCGTTATCGTTGTGTATGCGTAGCGCATCTCCCGCCGAGACGTTAACTGATTATTCCAAAAGCAAAACGCGTTATTGCCATCCTAAGATCATTCTCATAGACATCTTATACAGTCCACATTTTATATACGAGAACGTGATCTCTCCTCGTCGATTTGGCAAAGATGCCCGCGGCTAAGGTCGGTCCCCTTTTGCATACATAGTCTCTTTTGTGATTAATTAATTAATTAACAAAATCACGAACCCGTTGGCCATATAAAATCCTACAACGGACGGACCCCGCCTTCGGGTCAGTTAAGAAAAAGCGCATTCCAAACCCTATACAACTATAATAGTACATCCGCCGAAACGAGGCTTGGTCCCTCGAGCCTCGGCTACTGTTTTCTTCTAAAGACAATTTTCTTCACTAAGCAAAAGAAAAAACAACTACACGCGCTTTAAGAAGTGAAACTTCAAAGACAGAGAAATAAGAAATTTCAAATTAGGTGTAGGAACATCATATAAATCATATTTAATTTTTCGGTTTACTTCTCCAAGGGATGGTATGGAGATAAGGGAAAATCGATAATCCCAGGATAACTAATAAGAAATTATTGATAAGCCAATCAGTTGATAAGAGTTGAACCCCCCCCCCCCTTTAGAGCGTTTTACTCTACCGCAACAAAGGAAGTTTTACTTCAGAGCAATACACTACAATTAAAAAGGTTTTTCCGGAATACATTTTGTTATGCAAATAAAAACAGATTTAAAACCTTGCACTGATTACACGTTTGCGTCTAATGCCGGTTGAAAATTATTTATAAATTTGCATGTTTTTTAAGCCATCAAGGGTCTTTATAAACACATTTCAAAGACATATATGTACATCATATGTAAGGGTAGGTAGGTGAATCAAAGCATTTTTTGTAATCAAGCTTAATTTTTAGTTGAGTTACATAAAATGAAAAATTACATAGAACATTTAAGAATGTATAATATCTAAATCGGTTTAAAACTTGGGATTTACCTTATTTAATGAGAACAAACTTTTTGAAAAATGCAAAAAATATGTATATTTTATTATCTAGAACAGCTTTGATCGTATTATACCAATTCCGACAAAATGTAAATACATTAACTTTCCAAGCACTGAGACATTAGGCGCGCAGGCGGTCGGGTAAAATACAACACAAGAGTAATTTCCATAATGATTAAACGAATTTAATATTACACAACAACCATACAGTGTATTATGTAAACTTGGAACAAAATTAATAATGTCGCAAATACAGACTCGGCTTTATTAAACACTCCTATTGTGTTAATAATACAAACGAAGGTTGCCGACCTTAAAACTTAATTCCCTGCACGAACACTCCTGTGGACAAGTCAGTCAGGGATTAACGTTTACCGGTCCAGATTTTGATCGTGATAAAAAACGGAAAATATCGTTTTGCCGCAGACAACAGAACTATACAATGCACATTATAGCAAAAGTTACTATAATTTACTAAATTTACCATCAATAATTTATTATGGTCGGTTAGGCAATTTGCCGTTAGTGGCAATTCTGCGCCATCCGAACATAACGCGTGATGTTAATATTATATTATTATGTGTACGATAGTGTATAATATACATAGGTCCAATAGGATTCAGTTAAATGGAAGGGTGGTGGAATACACCTCACCTACACTCGAGTATAACATCCAAAGCACGGAGTATAATAACACAGGGTGATCTATTTATTGCGAGGCACTCATTTTCAAAAAAAAAAACAATACAATAATGTAGTTTTTGAGACATTTTAGTCAATGTTATTTTCACAGTATAAAACAATATTCCAATTTGTAACTTTTTTTTAAAAATAAATTCTAGAATTATAAAAAATTTTCAAACTTAAACGGTACTGTATTTAAATTTCATCATTTCTTGAATTAAGAATAAATTACTCTGAAGTGTTTACTGGCCGATATCCAGTTTTGAATTATTGTTTTTGAAGTATAAATTTAGGACGGGAAATGAGAAATGTAGTATTATTTTTAATTTCAACGCATTGAAAGTAATTATTCAAAACTAATTTTGGAAAACCAATTAAATATATTTCGTTACTACTATAATATAAGTTTCAATAATGCTTCGGAAAATACTAAAAAAAGGTGAATATTCAGTAATTATGAAATATTGTAAAATGACATAAACAAACAATTTTTAAAAAAAGAGAAACTACAAAATTGTAATTTTTCTTAGTTGTACAGAGTATCTTGCGTTAAACAGATCACCCGATATATTATAGTATATGCTTCCTATTCTCGATAAATTTATTCCTCGCTCCTGTGTGGTCCGATTATTCAATGGCGTTCAAGTTGACAAGTAAAACATCCTAAATGGGATCTAAACGAAATAATACACAGTGGGTTATGCTTATAAATATATATATATATATAAAAATATAAACCGTTTAGAGCATCAATCGAGAATGCTAAATACAATGTACATGATTGACACATTGTTTTGGAATTCACAATAGAATAGAAGAAAAAAAATTCTTTAGAAAACACTAAAAAGCCCAAGGTGTCCAATATAACAACAATAATAAAAGAGTAATAATAACTTTTATACATCATTACTGGATTCCAAAAAAAAAGATAGATTTAAGATGGAGTTATTAAACCCGAAATATTCATCTTACAGATGACAATACTATCAGTCACACCAAGTTATTATACAAAGTAAAGAAGCTGATATGTATTATTTAAATAAACAATAAATTTAAATATTTTAAGTCTTAAATATTTCATAAGGATATTAATTTTTTTTAAGTTATTACACTGCAACGCTGGAAATCCTCAACATCGCTCAGATAAAACATTTTACAACTTGGAGTACATTTTATCATTGTTTTTCTTTTTGTATATAATACATATTATTTTATTTCGCGAAATTAATAGGGCGTATGCTATAAAGTGCATAAAACGTTTCGGATGTTAGGAAAGTAAAATTTAAAAAAGAGTAATAATAATATAAATTTAAGACCTTCGACGTATTACATATTATATTGTGTAACAATTGTCATTTTTAAAGTTTGCATATTTTTAAACATAATCCGAGAATGAGATTACTGCGTTTATGTTTAAATAAATTACTAAAAAAATGATTTAAAAAAAAGTTTTTCCTCTTGATAAACGGAATTTAGATTGAATAATAAAATCACAAACTTTTATCAACTTCAATTGCATTAAAAACGTATTAAAAGCTTAAAAGAGATAAAAATACCAAAAATAAATTAAATTAGCTTTGTGTTTTTTCATATTAAAATAGTTCATGAACGATTTACCGGAAATTGTTTTTTTAAATACTTCATATAATTTTCTAAATATATTATTATAAAATGGACCGTTCCGTCGTCTACAGTTAGGTTAGGTATTCCGTATTGGTGAGAATCAGCTTGTGATTTTTATCAAATTTTACCAAAGAATTATATTTTTAATTTGTTCCTTCTTATGGGTGATGCGATACTTTGTTTTCTTAAAAACTCTTTGGGTCTGCATAAACTCGCCAGATTAAACCTATATTTTTTTAGTAAACATGTTTTTTTTAATGATGACGATTCTCATCACTTTATACTTAATTGCCTAACCACATATACTCAATTATGCAAAAAAAATGATCGTACCCTAAAAAATCGATGGTGGTATTGTCATATACTACCTTTTGCAGGCTGCGAGCGTACCTTATGAAATTTAATTAACTTTAAGCTGAAGAGTAAAGAAAAAAAAAACTTTCCAGAAGGATAAGTATTGGGATATTATTGTCAACAATTCAGGCGGAGATAATAGGGCTGCCGGCGAGGGAAAATACTATCATCGATCGCGCCCTATAATAAGCGTCGAAGAAACCTAACCAAATAAAAAAAAAACGACAACCTGTAGGTTAACTCGAAGAAATAAATAAAAGACATTAATTGAATTATAACACGCGTTTAAAAGAAGGCACGAGGATACACGAATGGATACAAACAACGTGTAGTTTACATTAACATGTAATTCGAGATAATTGATTAGCTGTGACCAAGCATAAATCTCCGAAGATTAAAAAAAAACCCAAGTCTATACGAATTGATTACATATACTTGTTAAATTCACTATGACTAATATAATTGTTAACACACTATTTTTAAATGTTACTTTTCCTTCAACGCTTATTATTCAAAACCCAAAAATATATTTCATAAATTATTTTATCCAAATCTCTGTAGACTTAATGCTGATCTATTAAACAATATAAATAAAGATAAACAGTGTACAACGATTGTTACAAGGCAAAAGGGATAAACGACATTTTTGGTGATTTTTCAGAGATCCAAAGAAATGTCTAGTTTTTTTTCCCATTTTATAAAACGGCCTGGACTCATTTTTCTTTAGTTCATTTGTATAATGCAGCCCTGGCTATTTTTTTCTTGTAACCTTCAGTAGGTGCCGCCATTTAGTGTTTGGGTAGGTAATCTGTTTTTAAATTATATATTTTTTAATTTTAAGCATGACGAGTTCAAAGCGATGCGGTAGTACGATCACGTATTGTTTAAACGTGCTATACGCCCACCAAAATGATTTAATTGACTATAATTATTAGCTATTACCTACTAATTGTCCAAAACCCGCAAACGGGAATATCTTCATATTGACCAGACACGGTTTTCTTTTAGGCAAATTAAAACGATATATGAGTTTCAAAAAAAAAACTAGATAAACGAGTAGAAAACTACATAATGTACTTAACGTTGAGAAAAAAACTCGAATTATATTTTAAGAAAAACGTCAAGGAAAGGCATTTTGAAAATTGTACAAAACCAACAATACTGATTTTAGTAGTTACAAATTAACCTAATACAGTCAGAGTCAGATTTCAGTCCATAAAAACAAAAAAAAATTATTTAATTAAAAGTATTTAAATTAAAAAAAATATTGCACTTGATTCGTGAGCAGTTTTTTTTGTAATAAAAAAGTTGTATAGTACCTACTAGTTTTTAGAGACGGACTAATCACTAAAATATTTCTGACATGTGTTGCGAAAATTGAATAGGAAATCCAATTTCATTTAGCTATAATTACTAACAGTAATTGATTGGAGATAATTCCAAAATATCATTGCATTATAAATGTAATACAATAAACACTATACGAAACACATTTTATGGATAAAAACAATACGATGAAACCAATGAGTTTGTTCTTAATGTGTCAAAAATTTAAAACCCGAATATTATGACACTTCTGTGTGACATTATGCATGCTAAGCACATGCTGTTTATAGTAAGTAAATTTTCGAAAAAAATATAATGCCATGATGGGCTTATTACAAGGTATCCCACAAACCGTTACTAATTGCAATAACTCTTAAATAGATTAAAACAATGATTTGGTTTTAATTCATTACACTATAAAGTACACATTGTTGGTACGAAAAAACAAATTCTGAGTAGAAGAATAAATATCGCCACAATTTATTTTAAAGAGTAAAGTTTTCTGATCATTACGTGACAGGTCGATAACAAGTTTAGAATAAATACTTTTGGAATTGTTGCGTTGAATATTCGTAGAAAAACCTCTTGGATACATTTTATTTTAAGCTAAATATTAAAGCCAAGAACAAAATCTTAAGATTAAAAAAACCTATGCATAAAAGAGATTATAAAAATGTTGTTTGCAAATACTTTTATTATACTCATAGTGTACATCCAGTATTATTATTATTATTATTGTTGTTTATTTAAACAAATGAGTCATTAGTTAATAAAACCATGTTTCAAGAACAATCTAACTAATTCGAACCTTGATAACACACAGTAGGCATTTGAAAACAATCGATTTTTGACGGAGTAAGGTTTCTTCGGAGAACGCATTAGTCAGTCATTGAACAAAAAAGAGAGGGTACCTCTGGACGAACTAACAACAACAAAAAATGAAATATGTAAAACTCGAATGGTTTCATATCATTATTTTTTATGGTTTATTCTAGACCACCTGCGTCTATACAATGTATATTTTTGAATAATCCCAAGACGAAAACTAAGCTTTACTTAATACAAGACATTTATTATTCACACATATTATAGAATAAATTAACAATAATATTATGTACGAATTAGGAACGTTAAAGAATAATTATTTTTCAACCTTATCTCAATAAAAATAAATGATAATAAAAATAATTTTTTAACAAAAGTCGATATCAAATGGAAATTTAGAGCAAAACGAGATTTGGTAAATTTTCAATAAATCTGCTTAGGATTTATCCAGCATTGTACAATGTTTTCATGAATAAAGCACAATTTGTTTAAATACATCCACCCCTCCCCGTTATATGTTTTCCTATTTGCGCTACTGCTCTAACATCTTTAAAGAAATGTGGCTTTTTATTTTTTTGAAATTAGATAAAATGAAAAACGTCAATTGTACGGTTTTTTGCAGGCTAATATTATTATCTCGTGTCATAAAAATATTCACACACAATCGTCCGTGATGAATCGAGAAAAATATTATGACGCGAATAACGCAGTATTTGGGTTAATCTATGTTATAGTTCTCTATTGGACTGTGAACCGTTTCGGTTATAAATAGCGAAAAAAAAAAGATGAGAAATGCAAGGTAGGTACGCCTTTAAAATACTAGACGATTGGATAACTGTGATTCAGTAAATATCTTAGGAGATATAAGATTTTTTAAATTATTATTTTCATACTTTTATAGTTAATAATTCACCCAGTTTTGATAAATGTTTAAAAAAATATAACCACATCTCGTATGTGTTAAACACATAATATGTAATTAAGTTTTTGTAAATGGTAACGTATACATTTTATTAACTTTTTAAATAATTAATAATTTGCTAAAAATATCGACTGGCTATTAAATAAGCAGACTTGGAAATCTAAGGATAAAAATTCCTAACCTTAACCTAATCAGTGTACATTTCAAGCAATCATTCTTTTTTATAAGTTATACACGTGGCCATTAAAGTTTTAAAAGTTGGTAGCACTATGGAAATTACTAAAAAAGTATCCTTACATAATTCCACACGTAGGTGTGTCATTTTAGTAAGTGGTCCGTGCACTTGACCGGTCCGACTATTATTTTTCACTTGGCTCAAAAATAAAACACTTTTCACTAACTCGTGGCCGTTTTAATTTTCTCACAGTACCCGGAACCGTCGAAAATATACAACTACTTGAATATCATTACCATAATTAAAAAATTAAAAAACACAATAGTACCTTGATAAAACCAACTAATTACTCTGATAATAAATATATGAATATGGGCAAGTACGACTCTTGTGAGTGTTATGGCCTAGGTACAATCAAATGTCTAACACCGTGCATGATAAAGCATTATCCATTAATATTAATATTGATTGACTTATAAGAGCTATTTCAGACATATCATGATATTTTTCTTAGCGAAAGTACTACAATGGACAAAAATCAATCCAGTTAAAAAAATATATATTAATATTAATCTAATCCGTTGTGGGTCAATAGTTCACTAGCGTGTATATGTTTATAGTAATTACCTAACGACGTTTGTCGACATCGACTATCCACACGGTCTTATTGCCTACAGGTTGTTGTACGGCCTTCGCCGGAATAATAGTAATTCGCAATATTATACCCATAATTTATTTTTATTTTTTTTGGCACGAGTTTCATGCCCAAAAAAGTACACTGCACGCACTCGACAAACGTCGTCGATACCAAATAAGAGTAGGTACCACTTAAGTACACATGTAAGTATTGTAATGAAAAAACAATGCAAAAAATACAGGATGATTTATACGGATACTGGATAAGACATTCATTTTTTCGCATAATAATTGAAATTATCTTATATTATAATAAAGATAGGAATGAATTATTATCTTTACTACCTCCGTCGTAAATTTTAAACATTAATAACTTTAATAGTAATTCTCCAAAACTGGTTATCGGTCAGTCAAAATTGTCGGCAAATTATTCTTAATTTAAAATACTAATTATGTACATAGATAACCGTATACGTTTTAAAAGTTGATCGAGCTCTGGAAGGAAATGTAAAAAATTAAAATCTGTAAAATAAAAAAAACTGCAATTGTTTTTAGAAATAATTAGCGTCTTATTCTTAATGAATCACCTGTATAAGTTATACCGACGACTGCGCCTCGTTAAGTTTTTAATACGAACAATGCAACAATTTAGCCTTGAGTTTTGTTATCTGTGATTTATCATTATTTTTATTGTTATTGTCGAATTAGAGAAGATGTGACCTGTTTTACGGGTCTACAATTGTCGGTATTTCAAGCCCCACATAATTATTGAACACTGTGATTATTACCTGTAATAATAATCATTGGTTACATCGACAACCCGGGCACAGAGATTTCGCAGTATTTTTTTTTTTACATAACAGTGTTTTGCTACGGTCAAAGAGCATTACAATAATTATAACCTGACAATAAAACAGATACCGGTGGAGCGTCAACAGAAGCAATAATCACTGAGTATGCACGCGGCTGGATGCAATACTATTAATTATATCTTGAAATTCCTAGAACATTTTGATATATATTATATATATTTTTTTTACAATTATAAAAAAAGCCAATGAGAGTGATTAAACGTGAAGGGTCTATTGTTCTGGATAGGATAACGCAATGAAGTTAATAATCCACGCACAATACCAACTACACAGAATCGATTCAATTAAAACGGTATTAATTATTGCCAGCACAATGCAGCAAACGATCCGAATTAATTATCAAAAATATCATTTTTTATTTTCGATAACATAAAAATTAATTATTTTTCCAACTATCAACAACGTGTACGAAGCGACATCAAATAGAATTCCAATAAAAAACCATTACTTAGCGATGAAATCGGTTACGTGATATTTTATATAGTGTTTTTACTTTATTTCTAAAACCGTATCTTAAAAGGTTCATTTTGGCATAACACTTTGGCAAATCTTTAGTCATCGATGATAAAAAAAAAACCTACACGCACTTTAGCTATTATACAAAATTACACTATACTGAAACAATACATTTTTTTTATATGATGAGAATAGAGAAATTTATTACCAAGTGAAAATCTGTGACGCGCCGGAAAGAAAACGCTTGTATTTAACCGCTTGATTGGTTTTACTGTTTAAGGTTATATTCTATTGAATATGGGAAATGAATAAAAAGTGCACTGGGCCTAAAAATCCAACTTAATGGAAACTTAAGACTCTTATTTTGTTATTTTTGTCAGCAAAGAACATTAGAGCAAAGACTAAAAATGCAAGCATTATAACTCAAGTAATACTATACAAATATTTGATAACTAAAACTAAATGATATGCTAAATACTTTTCAAACGCAGTTTTATCATACCCAAAATTCTAAGCTAGTTTTCTTTATAGAAAAAATTAATTATAAATTATCCTGCGAGAATTTTGGAAGGTCTGCTAGTAAAAATTATGTTTTTTATTGCATTCGCGATAGCGATCATGTTTCCAGTTTCTAAACGAAATTTGTAGGTTTTGGTTAATCAAGTAGCAAAAACAAAATCATTACAACAATAAAGCAGCGAACGGTGTTTAATTAAGTTTGCTTTGTGAATTTAACAAGTTGTAACGAAATCCGATTATTTTGTCGGTCAAAAGTGACTTGTTCACATTAGTGTTTATATCTAAAAAATAATTACTTAATTAATGAAAGACTTTGAACTTTTAATTAATCAACGCGGAAGAGTGAGAACGTTATGCTATAATATAGTAATGTTATTTTTTTTTTTATCTAAATAACGGACAAAAAACTAGTAGAGTTTCAGTTAAAATATTAAAACGGCACAGAAAAATGTAAGGTTATAAATTATAATATTATAACAGATCACGTTTTTAGAAAACGTGTCGGTCAAGATCGACTTTAATCCCGTTAAAGTGAAGTCTAATCCAGATTACATTTATTATTATTGCTCTACCTACGTGCCAGTAATCTCGGTCACACCCCGAGTATAATATACTTTTCCTCCCGTTTGGTTATGCTATACAAACACCGAACTTTATTTTTATCAAAAAAAAAAAAAGCTAAATCTGTATTTTATTATGACGTTATTGTAACTAGCGTGTAACACACGATTCGTGTACATTTCACGTTGATAAAAGTCAAATTATTTAAGTAAAAAAAAAAAAAAAGTAGGTTAGTAATGAGTCCACCAATTTTTACCGAATGCGAAAAAAATATATACCTAATTTCAAATGGTTTACAGAATACTTGGTATTGAATTTAATTTGCAAGTATTTCAATGTTTCCAATTAACTTTTTCAATTATGTATATCAGAAAATGCGTATCGGCTGTTATTTAATCAACCTAAAGAGTAGGCTGTTAAAATATGCATGAATTAATATCCCGACGCAAACGCGATCGAAACAAACAAAACAGTATTTATTTAAATAATGAAAAAAATATATAAATTGCATATTCTAATTTTGGACGCTTGATTGTAATAACAATATACCATAGCAGATTATTCCCTATACAGTATTGGCTGCATAAAGACGAACATGTGCAATAATTTTATGGCACAATGCTATTGTTTTTTTTATTTTGCAAGAAAATTGAAATATCGAATACCAATTTTGGATGATCGTTGGCAAGTATTAATAATAAAAATGGAATGAAAAAAAATCAATTAACGCACATGATTTTGTTTATTTTTAAAAAAATAATTGCTTCTTTTCAACGCATTTACCGGACCCCTTTTATTCTTTGTTTTCCCATAGTATAAATATTAATAGTTATTATTATTATAATAAAATAAAACCTCGCCGAACAACAAAAAAATATACGTCACGCGTTAAAATTTTTACATTGTAGATACATGAAATGACAGCAAAAATAATTTTAGTAAAACATTGAAAAAAAATGAAATGTTAAGTAAAATGTAGTATTATAATTTAATAGAACAATTGAAAAAATACATTAATTAGACACGCTATCCTAGGAAATTTATCGACGAAACATTATATAAATCTAAAATTTGCATTTTCATAGCAAAGACATCTATATTGAAATTTAATATTTTATATCCATTTTTTGTGCCAAAATGCATGTTTTATGGGATTCGGTTTTAGGGTAAATTTCCTTTTTTTCTTATTATCAAGAAAAATATATTTACAATCTATACACAATTTGTACAAAATTAGCTGAAAATTAATATACGAAATTAATTAATATATAATGAAAATTTACCTATGAACAAAATATCAGTTTTTATAAGATTTCAAAAGGGAGTATATAATATATCCATTCAGTAACTTAGTCGATTTAAGCTCCACGGTTAGACTTGTGTAATACATAATCTAATATGAGAGTAACCTTAAGACATGTAAAAAAACGTATTTTGTCGTTCGTTTTCCGCGTATAATAAAAGGAAAAACGATGAGCCGATATCGGCGGTTGCCTGCAGCAATTGATTGACCACCGATCGTTCAATGTGAACCGAATGAGCCTTTTGTGCTGTACAGAGTGGACATGACTACACTAGACTGCCCTCGGTATAAGTAATTTAATAAAATATAAATCAATAGAGTGGAAAAAAGGCATATAATATAAATAGCTCGCCAAGAAAATACTCTATTACGGCCACAATAATACCGCATACGATCCACCCCCCTGCCTTTCCCTCTTCCGGATCACCTACTAACCGACCGAGGATTTTTTTCTTAAGTCTCAAACAACGCGCTTAAGCGATTACGTCATCGAAATACGTGTATTATTTATGGCCGTAAATAACCGAGTAGGCTGGCTGGTTAGAGTAAAAAAAAATATAATATATCATAAATAATATTATATACTTAACAATAATCTTGATGGACGCCTGATTTCGACTTAGTGGTTCTTAGGAAAAACATTTTGGGAACCACCTATTAAATACCAATTAGGTATACCATCAACAAAATTATGCAGGTGGGTAGCAGAGGTATGTACTTACGGTGTTAGGTACCAAACTTATGTTACGGCAACGATCAGAGGTATAAAATGGTTGGATTTAGGATTTTATATAAAACCGAGATTTTTACTGATTATACATACAGAATGATCTGTTTACAGTTTTGTAGTTTTTCTATTATGGATACATTTTAGTTTTATATTATTTTAGTTATTTTACAGATATTCGAGTTTTTAAGTTTTTTGGCAAATTCCTAGGTTTGAACAACTTTTAAAGCCTAAATGGCAACGTATATTTTTCTGAATTTTCAAACTATGAATTATTTGCTGGAAATTTCGACTGGCCGATTATCAGTTTTGAATAATTACTTATAAATTTTAAAGTTTTAAAGGACAAGAGGTTGAGTAATACGAACAGATATGAAAGAATACTCTAACCTTTTTTTGACTTAGAACATTATAAAAATACGAAGAATAAAATGTCGATTAAGTAAGGAAAACCGCATTTTAGTAAGTGGACTTGGATCGTTATGCCTTTAGTGTACAAACGAGCCCGTCAAAAGTAAAGTGGTGCTGTCATTAGCATTATACCGTGGGTGTAGTAGACCTAAGCCACTATTGTTGTATATAAAAATTAAAAATCGTTAAACGTGTAATTTTAGAGCTCACGTTCAGAATAATATAGCTATGACTTACGTCATTTGTGCATTTAAAAGATGAATGTTTTAATATTTGTTTTGAATTTGAATAAAAAGGTAAAAATGTATGAAAAGTTAAACAATAATTTTTATAGTACTTAGATTAAAAACAATTCAATTAGGCCGTATTCCAAGTATGAACACGAATAAAAGCAAAATTATAAAGCCGCCGATTTCATAAAAGCAATTGTAGACGTTGAAAAATACATTGATAAAAATATGGTTTCATTTTACAAAAAGAGAATCACTTTGCTTTTGAAGGGATCGAATATAAATAGTCATTTAAAAATCTCCAAGTTCTCCAAGGATTTTAACACATAAACGATGGGTTTATATCGATCACAAATATATCAAATTCAGGCAAACTAACAACAAGAAAAGTACGAACAAGAATCAACGATATTGACCGAGACATAGTGAACGAAACGCGCCCATCACATCCCTAAAGCATAACGCGTAGCGGCGACCGGTGCCTGGCCGTCGATCATTGCGCGCCGGATTGCCCTCCTGGTATTAACAGTGGCGCGCGTTGGTCGCGGCCACGGCGACGGTTCGGTACAGGAATTCCTGTCGTTGTCACACGACGAATGGTACACAATAATAATAATAATAATAGTAATGTACGTGGGCGAACAAGAGGGTGTCGCCTCTGTTGGCGGAAAGAAAGGCTGATACAGCGGCGCGGCGGTGGTTTCGACCGCGGCCGGACCGCCGATAATCGACAGTGACCGTAAATCGTCAACAACAATAATAATAATAATAATAATAGTAATAATAAGAAAGAGAAAAACGACAATACACCGATCGAGAGAGGAAGAAAAAAATAAGACTCGGACGGGCGATAACACACGGTGACGCCGTATACTTACACACTGTTGTCGTGTATGGTAGGTACTGCAGTGCGTGCACACCTGTAAACAATCCGGCGAGGAGAACACCACAACGTGTTTTACGATATGGACGCCAGAAAGAGGAGGGGGGGGGGCGAAAATCGTATACAGGTATTATTATTTCGGAATTCAGACACGGATGCTGTACGCGGTGAGGTTAGATACTTTGTTTTTTTTTTTTTACCTTAACGTTATTATTATACACAGACATACAGGATGATTCATTAAGCACACACGTTTTCTCGATAATGAGGTACGAATGGGTTGGATTTGGTTTGTGTTATTTTTTATGTCGACTTTTAAAACTAAAACGATAAATCATGTATTTATTTAGTATTTTTAAATATTAAGAATAATTTGCTGGACATTTTGATAGGTCCCTAAGTAGTTTTGGATAATAACTTTGTAAGTTATTAGAGTTTAACATTTAGGACAGGGCAATCGAGTAATGCGCGCAGATAAAAATAATACTATACACTCCAGCCTTCCTCCCGTCATAACTTTAACAGCTTTAAAAGTAATTTTCCAAAACTGGTTATCGACCGGTTAACTTTTTCTGAAAATTATTTTGGCAACTTCTCGGAAAAGGTAAATAATTGGTAATTTTATAATACTGTAAAATAGCAAACATTTTTTCAAAAAGAAAACCCACATAATTGCAATAATTTTTAAGAAAAAACGAGTGCCTTAACCTTAATGAATCGCCCTGTATATTGCCATGATGCACCCTGTGGACGACGCGAACACACGGTTAAATCGTGATGCCGTTGAGATATTTGAAAACTAGTTGTGAGACGGCGGCAGATGAAGAGGCGGAGGAGTATACAATATGTATGGGAGCTATGTATGTAGGAGCTCTGGACGACACATACGGTATATAGTAATCATTTCTGCGATACAGACACCACACTCACCTGTGCACGTCCGTGTAATCTTTTCGGATGTATAATAATAATTTATTGTAGTACGGTCACACAGGTGGCCATCAATACGATTTTTTTTACAACAACAAAAATATAAACAGAATTGACGAATTAAGAACCTTCTCTTTTTTGAAATCGGATAAAAAATAGTCATGACTTCTATCATTTTTGAACTGGAGACCCGAAATTTTTAACACGTATCGAGTTCGAATGACCACATAAGCTGTGCAAATTTCAGACGGTTAAGTACATCAGATAGCGAGAAAAATAATTCATACTATCATTTAAAAAAAAAAATGTCTATAACACATTAAATAATAAAAATCAATAAATTTAAATGAGTATCATTGAATGAAATTGCAATAAATTTGTGTTATTATTATTAAAAGATAAATACCAGTGATGACACAGATTTTATTAAAATTTCACTCAATGTTACACACTCAAACGTATTATTGTTATTAATTATTTATTTTTTTCATACAAGTATTTCATACATATTTTGTATGTGAGTACGATATGCTGTTCATTCGAATCATTTTGTCAATGTAAATTTTATGTAACCTGATGATGGCAAAACACCTAAAGTAGTAGTTACCAATATACCAAATTTTAGCAATATAAATATCTGTTTTTTTCTGTTTGCGCATTGCTTCTTCCCAACACTCAATGTCTATGTTTTTACAAAATAGATATTAAATTTTATTATATTGTACAATAACATAAAAAAAAATATTTTCAAAAAGAAAAAGTACAAAATTGTAATTATTTTCCGAGAAATCGAGTGTCTTGCGTTAAATGGATCACTTGGTACTTTATAACTTAAGGAAAAATTTGGGGCATTTGACGCCCTCCTTTTCTCGGACCTAGTGACGCGTTATAGAGCTTTAGCTAACATACACCTAGTTACTTAGCCCCAGTGTACCCTGTATAATTGAGTACTGCAAACGTACAGGGGGAAAAAACGAGTACATTATACATATTATTATAATATTATTACCGTGTGTGTGTGTGTACTATAAACCGACTTGCGACCTAATTCCAACGCTAGCCGATAACAGCCAACGATAGCCTATTATAGAGTGTAACTTTGTATCGTGGAAACGTGTAGGTACACTAAAAACAGAACACAATATAACGTTTTAGGTCTGGTTGTAGCTGATTCAATCACGAGGCTGGTGTGCAAGCGCACACAACGTTCTATATAAATTATATTATGCATGTATATACATATAATACGAATTTAGCATTAAGTAGTAATGGTAGTAAAGCGAGTAGTTTGTGCTGTTTTTTTTTTTTTTTTTGTGTGCGCCTGTTCAACTGGAAACAGATATATTATTTGCATCGGTCGGACGACCTGGAGAAGAAGCACGCAGGAATTCGTTATTCTCAAGTCCTATCTAGGGTTACCGCAATACACCTTGAAATATTACAACCGTCTAACGGTTACCGTAGTTATTATTATTTTTTATTTTAAATTTTATTTTTTATTGTTTTGCTGAAAATTATAATAATGCTTGTGCGATTTCCCACGGTGAACAAAACTCGAAAATAAACGTTCGCTTGTTATTGTTGTGTTAAGAGTTCTTAAATAATATACATATATAAATATTATATATTATTAATAATAATTACTAGATGTTGAACAGTGTAAAATATAGAGTGCAAAAGTGTTAGTCATCCGCTGACGCTGTTAGTACAAAAATCATCAGTTATAAATGTAATATTTTTGTATTCGTCACACGTTAGAGTAATGGACGGAATACAAATTTTAACAATTTTAAAAATTAATTTACCAAACAACAGGATTCGTGAAACACGACTTTTAAAATTTAAGTTTTGTAAAAAAAAAAATAACACAAAGAACATTAGTGATAAATATTTCTATGTAAAATAAACGAAAATAGCAAAATATAACAGTTATGCGACTGCATCAACTAACTATAGAGTTGATAAGGCCATGCTAATAAAATAATAATAATATGTTAGATAAAACACACAACGATGACATTAAAATCGTGAGGACAAAAAAAAATAGAATTTACACAATATCGCTCAATGGCAAATTTTCCAATAATGTTCCTCATTCTGCCTCGTCCTTCACAGCCGAGTGACTTGCTACAATTAAAACCCTCTCCACCATTAAGTCCTTAGCTGAGGCAATAGAAATTTCCTTATAGTTTCTGATTGTCAATCATGTGACATGGCTATAAATTCTTTTCCATTAGTATCTTCTATCTCCTATCTCGTTCTTCAAATCCGTTTAAGTATTTTGTCTTTCCCTAGGTTTGGTTATAATATTCTGTTTTTATGGGTACCCAATCATACTGGCGTCAATGGAAATGATATCGTAAATTTTCATAAACATTATTTCCTCGCCGATCTTGATTCATTTCTCGGACTGAAATTCATCCCTCAAGGCTTACGTTCTTGGAATTTTTAATGGAAAAACCTACCTACGTCCATTGTGGTTTCTTTTTGTTCACTCTGCCCTTCTGTCCTATATTTTCCTTGGTTTTACAATATCCTTTATCTCTCGCAAAATGGTAGTTTCCTTCCTAGCCATAGACATAATCGCCTTCCAACTTACTGTTTTTATTTATCTCTAAATGATTTCCCTTATTTTCCCCGTCATGATGGGGTTTATCTTTGTCTCATCTTATTTTTAAATGTTTTTTTTCCTAAACGACAATTTCTCTCTAATTTTAGTCATAATATTAATATTCCATTTTCCTTTTCTGATATTATTCAATCCTCTGACATATTTCTTATTTCTTCTATTGACAATTATATGTATCTAATAAAATACAAATATAAATATTTTCAGTGAAAAATAGTGTCTTGTCCTTAATATATTACCCCGAATACACACGGTTTTGGAGTTGCATCGTTTGGACTCTACAAAAGATAACGTTTCTTGTAGGTATCATCATATTTTCGAATAGAGATTTAATGAAAAGGGTCGAAAAGTACTTGCGTTATTTTATCTTTGACGTGTACCACTCGTCTCTTTTTGATTTTGTTATCGAGTTGGAAACTCAAACTGACGGCGGTATCTCTGCATTACCCGTGTAAATCGGTACAAATGACAGTGACGTTTTTACCGCATCCACACACAACCCTATCGCAGCCTTATTAGTGAGAACCCAAACAAAATCGATACCTATCAAAATGGGTTAAAACCATAATATATATACAATTCTACGATATTATAATACCCATCGTTAGTAGCCCGTAAGTCCAACGACCGATATAATTATTCATAGCGGATATTTAGATTAACGACGAGAATAACGGGTCCAGAACCGATCGCGCTTAAAAATTAAAAATAAACAGTACCGGAAATATAAAAATATGATGCAAATTCACATCCAACTGTCAGGTGGCTCTCGCGGTTGTTTAACCCGATCCCCAGACGTGTAGTTTAGCAGTGGGTGGGCACGTTTCAATGCCAATCCGTGACTTGTAATTACACGGGTTCCAAGTGTCTAAGCAGCAGTAGTAGTCTTTGCAAACTAATAATAATCATACAAAGTATATAATTAATAAATAATAAGACACTAACGGTCAATGACATCGACAAGACCTAGTCGCCACTATTCGCTACATTCTGGTTAAACTAGCTGGTACTGTAAAATTACCAAACCGATCTTGTTTTTTTCTATTTTAAACAGTAAATATGATAATATTTTTTTTTATTCCGTCACTTAAAGTTCCGTTTGCGAATCAACGTAACTGTAATACACACACACAATTCGACCCGCAACACTCTGAACACAAACGCATTAGGAAAATAGTAAATAATAATAAACGCTCGTATTGTTATAGCTGTTGATGTTTGTTCAAGTCCCAGAGTGTATTTCGATCCGGTGAATTTCATCATGGAAATCCGGTAACCGTTCTGGAAATGTGAATGATAGTAAGTAATGCCTCTGGTAATGCCCTATTTTGTCCGTGTGTGTGTTTGTGAATTATTATTTGTTATTTACAAATAAAACCCAATTGGTTCGCAACGGAGGCACTTCCAAAACGGGCAAACTGCCTCGCCCACCGAAATTTAATCAAATCAATTTTGTGGAAATTCGATACGCATATGTTATCACCAAAAACCAGTAGCCCACGTTAAACGTTGACGGTTAGCGGAAGAGCAAATTTTCCATGCCTCATAACTATTAGTTTAAAAATATTAGTAACATCCTGCATCCATAAATCAAAATGTGACCAAATAATTACCTTATTTTAGGCTGATTTCATAATTATCAAGAAAAATAAAACAATGAGGTTTTTTAAATTGTTCTTATAAAATTCATACTACCTACTTAAAAAACCATTAAACTTTTTCATTTTTGTTTTATAGACTTCGTAAAATATGTTTACACTTTGTAATTTATTGTACAACATAAATAATTTTGCTTCTGACAATAATACCATTTTTTTGCTCACAATCGATCTAGTCTTATATGTTATTATATACCTTAGTAATTATTAATTTAAATTTAGGTAAATACTGACATGATAAAAAATAAAATTGAAAACAAAAAGTAAGGTCTGATATTCAAGCGAAACCGAACACAACATTCGTTTAATTGGACTGCAAATACTTATCTGGAAAAACGTTAAACGCATATAAATTTCAGTATTACTACGGACAAAACACACAAACAGCCTTCGCTATGCTGTTGAATAAAATATTCTGTTAAAAAAAAAAATATTAGTAGTAATCTAATCGCCTCACGGCGAAACTTGTGTATTTACAACACTACTCGATGAGAATATTATTAAATGATTACTGTTATCTGTAATTCAACGTTAAAAATACAAACACATATCACTACGGAAATAATTAATGTGTATAAACGAATCGTTAAAAAAAAAAATACCGCACAAGCGATTAAGGACAATTCCGTTGATTGTGAAACCGTTAAAGATAGTAATAATAATAATTGCACTCTCTCGACCGATTGACACAGACTATGGCCTTATGTAATTTATAAAAAAAGTATTTAAAAACAATAAAAATTCCATTACTTAGTCGCGAGTCCGGCTTAGCGTTTTTTTTTTTTTTTTTTTTAATTGAAACGAACTTTCTGTTAATTTATAAACGGTTTGTCTACAAACGGTTTATCGCGTTAATAGTATAAACGCTTTGGTTTTTTTCTATTAAGGATAACTTAGATAAATATATCAATTTTATTTTTGTGCCAGACAATAATTAATAATGACCAATTGAGAGAGAGAGACAATGATCGTGGTGTTACGCAAGTTGTATTGTCGCTCTCACGTGAATAAAATTATATCTCGTTATTGTTGTAATAGTAATAATTATATAATGAGACCGTTTTTAAAGTGTACAGGAAACCCCTGGTGCGATTAAAACACACACACCAGCATTCCCATACGGTTCTGACGAGGTATCGGTTTTCGTTTTTTTTTATGCGGGCAAGGATTAATCATATGTTATATCATACGGTTTAGTAAAATTATATTCATAATATTTCACACACACACACACTGAACGATTACGATATGGCAATTCAGCGATATTATTTAGCTTTGAAGGGCTGAAAAGTTTTTTGTTTTCACAAAGATTTTTTTTCGTATGTCTTTCCTTTATGATTTCCCAGATTTAAAAAAAAAAATAATCAGACTTTTCCAGGTTTCCCAAAGTCGTGGCAGTCATAGAGCTATTCTCTCCGGAACACCTTAAAGTTTTCAATTCATTTAAGACACTTTTTTTTTTTGTTGTAGATTTTGCTCGGAACTTTCTACCAAACACTTGGTTTTTTTTTTCATCTGCATTTAGAAGACACCTGTTACATCCCCGTCGCCAATATGCTGACTTTTTTTTTACTTACTAACAAAACAAAAGAGAGGGCCAATACGAATAACGCTATATTCATAACAATCCGTTATTGTTCGGATGTGATAAATGCAAGAATGGACGGTTGTTTATTAATAAAATGTTTGTATTTATTATATTTAAAAAAAAAGTAATAGAGACGAAGAAACGTTTTCGTTACTTGGACGAGTCTCGATTTTCACTCGCGTGTAATTAATTATCACAGATACTAAACAAAAATATAAATAAAAAACACACATACATTAATACACTCATGAGAGATGCAAATCATCCAATGTATCACACCGTCGGATCGGTCGTGCCCCTTTTACTTTCGCGCGAGATATGCAGAATAATTTATCTACCTACCACAATATTAAAATATATTACTTATTCCATTATGTACCTAATATATATGTAGGTATGTATTAAGATAGACGACCGCCGTTCACCAGTAGGCAAGCTTATAAAACATAATTTAAAAAAAAACATTAAAAAGAACAAGAGATGAAAAAACGGTGTGCAAAAAACAGTGTAGGTTGCGGAATCCTTAGAAAGCATTTACAATATACAGGGTGATCCATTTAACGTAAGACACTCGTTTATTAGGGAAATAATTACATTTCTATGGGGTTTTTTTTTGTTGAAAAACATTTTTTAATTTATGTTATTCAACGGTATTGTATAGTTATTTAGTAAGTTAATGCTCGGTAAGTATCAACCGGTCGGTGGACTATGAAGAAAAAAATGTACACAGTAAAAAGTATCGTACGGTCCACCGAGATTTTTTTATTTTTATTTGAAGACGTGTATTATTGGCATTGTAAAATGACAAACTCTTTAATATTAGTTGACAACATATAAACAATACTGATGTTTACGGTTTTTTTTTTTTTTACATTTACTATTTACAGTCGTAGCAGCTCTGGACATAGGTGCACACAGTATAGTGTTTTATTCGAGTTTTTTTTCGATAAACGTGTTTTGTATTTGTACCACAATGGCGTTTGACCCGGACAAGAAATGTATAAACGAATTGACCATATTTTCTTCAATGGTGTCTTACTGAATTAATAATAAACGATAAAACAAGACGTGATTTTCTATCCATAGATAGATGTTCAATTCAACCGCTGTTCATTTGCCTCCAATTCTCGAAAATTATATTCTTTACAACTACAACTATAAAAGTAGTTATTCAAAAATGATTACAAAAATACGTATGAAGTAACTAATAATTAGGTATAAAGCACGAAGAAGAGTAGTTTTAAAATAACAAATTTCTTTTAAGATATTGACTGGGTCATAGTTAATCAATCATCCTCTGTACATTAACATCAATAAAAATGTTTATTTAAAAAAAGCACTTCAAAACAATAATAAAATATAAAATATGCCATTTTTGAGCACCACGTGGTTCACTATTTTAGTCACTCGACAACTAATTTGATAATTATTATCATATGTTTATTTAAAGGTCAGTTATGACTACGGTTTTTATCACTAAGAAAACATAACTGCATTGTGTACATACAAATAAATCACTCGGTTCAAGTGCAATACAGCACACGCAAAACAGCTGTCATAAGCCGCCAGACTTGGATCATTATTTTAATGTTTGTTTACAATAATTAGTATAATACAATTATACATTAATATTTTTTTATTTTAGAATCGATTGCTATATATTTTAAAAATGACTAAATTTAGTTTAAGAAGCCAGAAGGGATGAGAACCAAAAAAAGTACAAATATCGTTTTTTTTTCAAAAAAAAACAAGTATTGACCCTACAATAATTTTGTCAATACAACCTTTTTTCTATCAATATTTGATTACAATTTGTCTCTTCATTTTTGCAAATTATCCACATCGCCCACACTGAATTAACATTTGAAAATACAGGTAATTTCCAAAACACATTTGAGAACTGATCATAAAATATATTTCTTTCGATGATTTTTTGACAAAAACCCGACATGATTACTGTCGTCCAAATAGAAATTGAACGTACCAATAATAAAGTAATTCAATTGTACCACAAAGTAAAAGTATGTTCCACATGTTGTAATTTAAAAAATCTTCTGTGACTAATTTATTTGTTAAACTTGTAACATGGTTGTTATGGTAGTTTTTAAGAACTCTATAGGATTTGTATTTACATTCAGTTCATTAGTCCTAATTTGATCGTTTTTAAAATACAAAACATTTTTTTGTATTCTTCACGGATGGGAACGGAAAATATTCAAAACATCTTCAACAGAAAATTAAAACAAAATTTTACACACTTACAAACATACACAAAACTGAAAAAATTCATGTTTTCCATCTCTTTTTTTGAAAAATGTTGAATTTCTATTGTTGTTGTTTAGGAAACTAACAGTTATGTAAAAAAACGCTTGAAATATAATTTTTGGATTTTTCTTTCTTAAAACATTTGAATAATAAAATTTTTTCAACTATCAAAAAAATATCTAGTAAAAACCTAAACAACTTTAAAAATTAAAATTGAAACTGTACTTAAGAATTGTACATTCGAAGCATACCAAGGGTGTGTTCTAAATTGAGCAAATCAAGCTAGTTTAACAGACATTTAAGAAGATAATCGGATATATTATAATATGTCAGCTAAATAATAACCCTCATATTTTGTGTTAATTTTGATTAAATTAATGAATTTGATGAATACAATTTCATACAAATTTAAGCAGCAATATAAACCAAATTATAACAATAATACATTATAGACAGCAAGCGCTACACCATATATTCTGAATAATTAAACTAATCTGCCGGTGACGACAATTTAACCTAATGTGGTACACCCGGATAAAGTTTAATATTCAATGGCTAGAATTCCGGCTATTACTATTCTGAATAGAGAATACATGCAAATATGCTTGAAATAAATTATATTTTTATCATTACAGTGTTCAATAACAACTAATTTTAAAGTTAAATTTTAGATTAACATTATTGCAAAACAATGAATTGTTGTGGAAAATAATTGAGAAATATTTTAATATGATAATTATAATGAACAAACTAATAAATTTGATACATAATAATTGACCAAGTTAAGCATATAACATTGTTACATAAAGTAAATTCAATTTTCAACTTCATCAAGTGGATAACACTAATCACTTGTGTGAAAAAAGTTACTCAACAAGATCAACGTATTTTAAAAATAAATTAATTTTTAAAACTTTTGGTAATCATAGGAAGATAGAAAATGTATTTAGAAAATGCAATTAGAATTTCAAAAATCCACAAATTAGCTTACTTTTCTAAATTATAATATACATTTTTACAAAAATGATATCACTGTAAACAAGCTGAACGGTTGTTTCTTAAAATATCCGGTAAGCCGGCCGGACAACAGTGCTCCGTAGCGGTAAACATGCACACTTTTAACGAGTTGTGTATATTTTGTAAAAATTACTTTCGTTGAAAAACCAATGGTTTTAATTAATTTGAAAAAATCAAACATTTCGATCAATATAAAAAATTACACACTATCATAACGCGAATATATAGATTTAACATTAGAAATGCTCTTATGATAAAAAGTACGTCTTATTACTCGTTTTTCAATAAGCTTGTGAACTGTACAATAAACTGTTGTAAGATAAAAAATAAATGAAGACGAAGAAACCTCGATTATGATAATAATAATATGTAAAAGCATAGTATGCATGTCAGTCTGGACTCACAATTTATACTTTGACCCGAGACGTTAGATAAACTTTTATAGTCTATTCACTCGATAGACAATACTTTGAAAAAATAACCGTATTACCTTCGACTCGAAGCCGAGAATGTAGTTTTTTTCCTATACATTTTTCTACTGATGACTTGATTTGATAAATAAAAATTCAAAAATAGGTAGTTTCAAAATTAAAAAAAAAAAAATACGACTTTGGTTGTATCAATGGTTTGTATTCGATGCGGTGACATGTCTTTACGAGACAACGATCGATCGGGCAGGACAACGACGACAAGCGATCGGAGCCAACATAAATTCAAATTACCGTTTTTTTTTTTTTGGGGGGTAGAGGGATGAATAGAGAAGACATCCCCGAGCAAAGCTCGATATTGTTTTTGAAAATCAGCATACATATTAATATTGTACTTACGGTTTTTTTTTTTCAAACTGTTGCTTTGGCCGAAAATCCTAGGGATCACATAACCGCTCTAGGTGCTGCTACGTCTAGTCCACGAGTATCCGTCGACACATGACCGGGCCGAAAAAAAAAATACAACACCGATGCACTTCACTACACCTAAAAAATAGGAGTCTTGGGGGGGTTTCTTTTTTTTTAAATTAATTTTTTTTTCCTCACAAAACGTCGTTCTGTTTATAAGCGACGACCGTGTAAACACACAAACGCACAAACACACACACACACACACACACACACGAGCCAGCGGCTAACGAGTTCGACGCGCCCGCACAGACGATTAGCCCGTGTTGAGTGTTCTGTTTTGTGTTCGCCCGAGTGCAAACAACTGACAACGGGTGATCGACGGACGGCACCGCCATCTAGTCGGCCGCCACCGGACTTTCGACCCGCTTACAGTGTGACCACGTGCAACGCACGAATGCGGAACGTACGGTAATTCGCGTCGCGGCGGCGGCGGCAGCCGATTTCAGCGTTCCTTCGTTGTGCGGGCCTGTAGCAGGAGCGTTAAAGTTAAACAGTTTAACTTAAACTTCAAAACTTGGAATAATATCAAATTCGAATAAACGTAAGTATATTATACTATATTAATTTTACGAACAAAATAGATTTAATATTTTATGTATATTTGTTTAGTCAAAAATAAGATAAAAATGAATGAATTAGCTGTTATAGAATTAATTCCGTTCTTCTTGATGCTGATGCAAACTTTGGTACAACTTCATCTGGTATGTCGTTGTAAGAAAAGCTAAAGCAAGCTGTCGATTTTCACTTGACCTCAAGTATGTTTTAATGCCATTATATTCAACAAGAAGTTATAACGCATTTGACGGTCTTTTATTTTTTTCTATTTTTAGCCATTTTGTTTTCCAAAGCAAAAACTCTTTTTTTAAAAGCACCACTATCAGGTAATACAAAATTATAATATAATTCTAAGCATTTTCCAGGCAGCTCATTTAATATTTCGTAAAAGTTGATGAGCTGTAGTTGATGTTTCTTTATTCACTGATTTTTTCATGCATTCTAATGCAACTAACAATTGGAATAAACATTTATTTAAACCGTTTAATACAGTCATAATACGGATTACCAAGGCAAGCCCCTGTTAGTCCGTTGAAATTGTCAAAAAATGTTTGTAAAGAGGACGCTATACCCCTATTATATATATATTTTTTTTAACCGCTGTCAAGGATGCTGTGATAGTTCTAAAAATAATTTGAAAAAAAAGAGTCCTAACTTCAGAACTAATAATTACACATCACAGTTTAAGTTGAGATTTTGTAAACCAATTGCCTATAATTTACTTCTTAAAATGGGCAGTGTGGCGTCCTGTTAATGGGATTGAAAGCGGCCTGGTTTTAAAGTGTATTATATAGGAAAGGGTTTAAGGAAAAATGGAGTCTTAATGAATTTCAACCATGTCAATTTAGGCCGAAAAATTACTTAACTGCCAAAAAAAAAGTGTCTTAATTACTGAACTAACAATTACGCATCACAGTTTAACGTTTAAACTAAAATTTTGTAAAAAAAAATTGCCTATATCTAGCTCCTTAAGAAGTAGGTTTTCAACGAGATGTTGAAAAACCAAAAAAAAAAATCAGCGCCTTATAAAATATAGATAGGCAACCTAACTTACGGTATATTAGCGGTTGGGGCTATATTGTCGCTTTGTTGTAAAAAAGTATATTAAGTATCTTAATTTCTGAAACTATCTTTTCCATATTTACAATTTTTGCCAGTCCACTTAGTGACTAAAGATGTGTGTAAAGACTAAATAGTGAATTATCTATTCGGTTTTTTTTTATTTATTTACCCGTTTACTTGAGTTATAGTATATTTGATTAGTTAGTTTGATCGATATCATGTTCACTCTATTTATTCAGAATATAATAATTTTATTTTTATTTTATCATAATATGTTAAAGGGTTGGGTTTTGTTTATTTCGGGCGAAAATAACCCATTATAATTTTAACCGTACTCTAAATGGGGTAATCCGACAATATTTTTGAAAACAGATATGGCTTTTCCAGTACTTGCTTGAAGCTTTTATAAAGAAGGTAAAGGAAAAATAAATGTATTTAAATATATATATATATTATTTTAATTAATTTTTTTTTATAGTAATATTATAAACGATACGAATATATTAAAATAACTTTTAAAAAATATCTTAATTATGATTATGTTTATATCACTGTAAATCAGTTTGTTTCTGTACTATTGTCCTCTGATACTTCAGACGGTAACATTTCAGCTGCTGTGTCTAACAACGTGGTAACATGTATTTTGTTAGCTTGACTATACCACGAAGTCTTCGACATTACTCCAATTAAATAAGTTGAACCAGGTTTCAGGTCGTTTATCTAAAAAGTAAATAAAAATGTTTTTAATGAGTAATTGTTTTTTTTATTTAAGGCTGTCGGAGCCGGTACGATTTTAGTACCAAAAACATGTCTCACTGGAAAAACTCTCACGTCCTGTAGAATAGTAGGATTTTAATCGTTTTTTTTTTTTATTTGAAAGGTGAAAACTTTTTGCAGTTCGACATATTTCCGAGGCGTGAGAGTTTTTCCTGTAAGAGCATTTTTGTTAATTTAAATCACTGTCAAGAATACTGTGATAGTCCGAAAAATAAATGAACTGCCAAAATAGTGTCCTAATTACTAAGCTAATTATTACACATCACAGTTAAACCTAAAAGTTAAGAATTGGCAAAAAACATTTTTTTCGGCACCGACACCCTAAAGATAAATTTGAAAAGTTTATTACCGTGTAGTTGTATGTTGGCAATTCTTCAGTCACTTGTAACTCCATAACCGGAAAACTTGCACAACACGAATCAGCATCAACAGCAGATATTTCTTCCACATTGATTATGAACGAGTTTAGAGCACCGTTAAACACCCAAGGGATGTCCCATTCGATTGTCACGTTTTTGGTGTCAACACAGATTGCTTTAATGTTTTTTGGTTCGTCTGGAGCTATTGGGAAATGCAAATATAAGGACGACGTAGTAAAATAAATATTTCTTATCACTAGAGATCAGCCGTTCTAGATTTTACTGTTTTGCAATTAACAAAAAAAAAAAATATGCATTTTACATACATCCATCCATCGTATTAAAGTTAATAGATCCCGGCAGTCCTCCTGACGGGTAATCTACAGACTTCGCTAAAACCTATCAAACATAATAATATGTTATATAGTTTTGTTATAACACAATATGAAAAAAATAAATGTATGCGTGTATCTCAAATACTTTAATTGTATATTGGGTACTGCGTGTCAAGTTATCGACCGTTGTGCAGTACATCGTAGGCCATGCTTTACATTTAAGCGGTTCTATTGTCTTTTGTTTCACATTTGTTTTTTGACTGTCTGGGTTTGCTTGGATTATAAAACCGTTCACTTCAGTATCGTTGCGATAGTTCCATCTCAGACCAATTTCTCTAGATTTCGGGTTTTTTTTGTAGACGGACAACTCCTCTACTGGCGGTAAATCTAGAAAACAATTTAGACTTTTGAAAATATATACAATACTCACATTAATTGAATATCTTCATAGACATTAACTCGCATTGTCTTGCAATTTAACGAAATATGTTTACTAATTTATAACAATTAACAACATACACTTTGATTTGGTTTTAAAAGGCACTAACAACGCATAGTTCACGTTGAACCCTTTGTCGGTTTTTATGTATACTCTTAATTCGTAATCGGTAGTGGGATTTAAATTAGTATATTCTACTGCGGTTTCCTCCGTTTCTTTTACTGTTTGTGTCATGTCCATTAAATTCTGTAACATTATAACGATATAAACTTTTGTAATACTAAGTGTGTAATCAAATTTCTAATTTCTTACCTTAAGCACTATGTGGAAACCCGTTACAATTCCGTTTAGCTTGTTACATTTTTCTTTATCCACATACCACTTTATCAAAGCAGTTTGATTATTCACATATATCGGTTGGCTAACGTCTAAAACTGGCGCTAAACTAGGAGCTGTAATGTAAAACAAAACAAGAATTAACATCTTTTCTTTTGACACCCGATTGAATGTATAATAAAAGCATAATTACTCGATGTGGTTGTTTTTCCGAAAACCGTATTTTCATTTGGGCCGTATGTGTAACCAGTTGTGATCGGTTCTACTTTTATGATGTACTGAGTATTGGGAATTAAATCCAGTATATTACATTCCGTTTTATTGTCAATAACTATTTTGGTCCAATTACTATCGACGGTTCGTCGAGAACAACTATAATGTCGGTTGATCTGAAAATCAATAGTTTGAGTAAACTAATCAAAGGAAAATGATATAAAAAAATAAATATTTTTAAACACACCTTGTATTTGATCATGTAAGTTATAGGGGCATCTATATCGTCATTATTCAAGTCCCATGTTAAATGTAAAATCGTATCGGAGTCAATTGTATTAGCCGTGATGTTTCTGATACTGATGTATCCTGCAATCAATAAAAAATTACATTAAAAATAATTTATTTCTTGTTTACTCGTAGTAGGTAAATATGTTTCTCTTGAGTGCTGACCTTGCACGTCTGTGGTTTCATAATATAAATCTGAAGGTTCGGTTGGTCCAAATGTTGTGATTGCAGAGACTTGAACAGCGTAAGTATGACCCGGTACTAGATTGTAAAAATCGTACTTATTACTTGAAGTATATGCAACTTCATGCAGATTTTTTTTCTGGTTGAATATTAATTTGATCATGTAATTTTTGATCTCGCATTCTAGGATATCTTTTTTGTTGTACTGTAGAATATAAAAATTGACGTATTAAATAAAAACAATTTTTCTTTTGACTGTTTAAAGTCCGTGTGTATACTGTATACCTGTTATTTTACTCGTTAATTGTACTAAAAGGGCTCAGCCCGTATATTCATAATAAACAAATAAATTTATGAATTATTATTTATTTGTTTGTGTTTGCCGAAGCCATAGCCCATATGCTAATAATAATACTGTAAAGTATAAACTTAGAAATAAGAAATATACCTAATCTAGCCGTTTTATGTTATTTGTTAATGAAATTTAATACAAAATTATATTTAATAATAATAACGAATCTAATATGGTATGGTATAAATCTGGAAAATAGAGAAAACTATCTAGACTAAGCTACACAAAACATCTAAAAAAATACACAACTATAGCTACTAAGAAAGTGTCAGTATTTTACTACATTTCGTATAATCATTAATTATATTACCTTTTCCCAAGTGACAGTAATGTTCTTGGCGTCCTTAGCAAGTTTTAGTCTGTAGTCTATGTTCTTAGGGACTAAAAAAAACAAACAACATTGCTAATCTTAATTTTTAATTAAAAATGTTTATTGTGAACATTGAGCCTACTAATCATTAGTGTAAATGAGCTAAGGTTATTATTTAATGGTTTACTTAGACATTGAGTTTTGTAGCTTTTAGTGTTTATGTCCTCATCGTTAAAATTTCCGTCGTTTGTTATTACAACGGCCCCAAACGTATATTCAGTTCCCAGCAATAAATTGTCGATTTTTTCTATGTTGTAGTTAGAATCGCCAATTTTTTTAATATCCAAAATATCAAAATTTGAAGTGCTAGTCGCTTGCTATTATGAAATAGATATATTATTAGGTATGTCCGGAATATTATTCAGAAAACATTAGCATGTCGTGCAACTATTTTATTAACATCGTCTTGATAATAATAAATAAATCAAAAATCACAAGTTCATGGGTAAATTACATACCTTGTAAACTATTTGATAGTATAAAGGAGTTTTCTGTTTGCTTCCGGCGATATTATTAATCTCAAAACTTACATTTAATTTAACAGAATTATAATCAGATGAAACCAATTGCGGAGGAGTTATTAGCCACGGATATTCTACAAGAATAGATATTTTATTGCATAAATATTATGTTATTAATATAAAAAATAATAAAATAATTTTACTTTCAGTGCAGTTTGGTAAAATGAAATTATTTTTGCATCCACCAATGCAAACGCCCGTATAGATATCGCACGAATTACAATTTTCTCCGCATTTTTTTTGGCAATCTCGACCGTACGTTCCCAAAGGACATTCTGTAATATTTAATTTTCATAAAAATCAGTATTAACCTAGCATTAAAAGGTTCAAAATAAATACTTTGGTCACAAAATTGTCCGGTATATCCTGAAGCACACGAGCATCCATAACGTGAAGTACAAAATAGCATGCGTTGACAAAACGTTTCCCGAGTCGAGCATGTTCCAGAACAGTCAGAACCAAATTTGTTTTTATTGCATTCTAAAGTAATTAAAAGGTTAATATCAGTCCACTATCTTTATATTACTAACTTGTTCACTTCACCTTTGTAAACAAGAGTCGGAATCAGCTGATTTTGAGCCTATAAAAATGTACAATTGTATTAAACCAACAGTACAACATAGCTATAGGTTTAATCGTTTTTTATGTTGCAAAGAATCATAAACTAGATTTAGCGCAATAAAACTGGTCTATTATAATGGTCTGTAAAATCAATTAGGTTTTGGACAACTCGTTAAAAGATGTTTTTTGTACGCTTATAACAATTTTTTAAACACGGGCACCGGTTTCGTTGTTTCCCAATTATTCGTTAAAAGTTCTGTACATAAAAAATGTATATGTTAGAGCAACAATTAGATGATGATATAAAATTCAACATGTTTTTCATTTTAGAATATACCTTCTCTTATAAACACCGTCCATATATATTTTATAAGTTCTATGTAGGTTAAACATAAAAATGGTAAAACTAAAAGTTTCGTTAGGTGTGAACTACGGTAGTGTAAACTATAATTAAAAATCAGTGGTTAGAAGAAACAAGTTCACATTATGTCACTTTGGAAAAGTGATATTAAGCATCCAGACACACATCGCAGTTCGCACTATCATTACATTAGGGTAGTATCTCAAAAATTTACGATTTTAACATTAATTCTTATATTAAAAATCACGTTCCTTGCAATAAACTAGCATAGAAAGTCAAACTGTTATAAATGAACGTGTTAAACAATGAAAGAAAATTGTTTTATCTTATATGTGTATGTATATGTGAAACAAAAAGAGAGTAACTACACTAATGTTCTGATAGTGCGGTATATTGTCATATATCTGTAGAAATAATAAAATATTTATATTTCCAACCTTGTCGTTTATAAAAGACGACTAAATGTATATATTTCAATTTTAACTATAACAGAAGTAACATTACCATCTAGTTGATAGATGTTAGCTGAAAGGGAAGAAACTTCAGTTCCGGATATTTTGTAGACTTCTTCGTCTACAAAAAAATAAATAAAAATAAGTGCATATAAAGTTATATAGTATATATATATATATATTATATTACAATTACTGTTTAAAATGACTTCAACAACTCGTTTTAATCAGTATTGTCGTTTACTTACCTTCATTGCATTGAGCTATTCTCTTAAGTCCAAAATATCCATCGTTATACCCATCATATTTTAAGGTAATAACTAAATGATAAGTATTTTTTCTTAAAAATAATTCGTTAGTTCGCAATATCAAAGTTTTCAAATTGGCCTATAAAAAAAGCAGGTCTTTGTAATGTGTCATTTAAATTATTTTAATTGTTGTT
Organism: Adelges cooleyi; assembly: GCF_023614345.1. Classification (NCBI taxonomy): domain Eukaryota; kingdom Metazoa; phylum Arthropoda; class Insecta; order Hemiptera; family Adelgidae; genus Adelges; species Adelges cooleyi. Next base: position 13,510,548 of record NW_026096053.1, on the reverse strand, counting down.
ATTGTGGTAAATGACACAAAGTAAACAATACTAGCCACGTGTTTTAAATTACCTATTAGATGAAAAAAATTACATTTAAATATTAAGGATAAACAATTTTTTTTAGATTGTACTACTGATCAAAAAGTGGTAGTAGGTGTGATCATAAAAAAAAACCAGTACAGATAGGAGTCGTGACATAGTGGGCACGGAGCACATTGTGGCGCGGGAGGTCCAGGTTTATATGAATTATTACAACTAAAAGTGATAAAATCACTTTCAAACAAACGCTGCGATGTGATTTTGTAATGATGAAAGTACAAATATCGATAAAAGCATTGTACTTAAGATGACAATAATGTAATTCAAATTAAAGTATTTTTGGTATTAAGGTGGATACGATAAGGGTTGATATTCTATCTAGAATAATTTATTCCCATATAGTGACCTATATATCATAAAACCTAACTCGTTGACTGTTTGACACACTTACTAATAGCAATCTAGAAACAGACTACAAAATGTAATTTCCCCCTATTTTTGGTTTTCCTTAATAAAATAAGTTTAAATATAGATTTTTGAGAAAACTATTATGTTATAGCCCTATTTTAGATCTACCATCGGTCTAATTTTCAGACCTTAAACTTTACCTAAAAAAGCGATATAAAGAAAAAGTTGTATTCCTTCTAGGGGAAAGGGTTTGTGGTACTATTTTAGGCTGTGAACGTTGATCGTTTAACGGTAACGATTGTTCCCTTCGTCAATGGTAGTACTATGTCTAAAAAAAATTCCCATACAAATTTGAAACTAATTCGACTATTTCTAAACAATTTACAGAGTGCCGTAATTTTACGTAAGTTACAATAATTTAATTTTAAATTATATAATAATAGTCTTATTACTTACCTCGTATGTGGTAGGTATTGTATATGATATTATTGGTGAACTGATTTCTTCTTCATATAAATTTAAATATACGGTTGGCGAATAGCTTGTTGCATATGTAAGTGATAAACATCCTTTCGTTGTAGTATCCGGTGTCCAACTGATATTAAAAGGATAATTAGGTCTATGATATCGTGAATTAGTTTTTATCAAACCTCCTGTTGCTTGTATCAGAGATCCTATTACATAATTTGCTATTAATAATGGCTTAAAATTAAGCATAAGGTGCTATAATTGTCTTATGAATAAAAAGATTAAAGGTATAAAACAATCGAATAAAAACTCATATAAATACTAACTCGTACAAAAATAGATTTAAAAGTTATGTAACTAGAAGAAATTAATAGTAATTGATCATGTTAACTTAAATTAGTTGACGTAATTAAATTTGATTAGGTAGTATAATGACATATATCATTTGCCCTAAATAATACAAATTGATTTTTCATTAAAATTAAAAAAAATACCCTTATATCATAAAACACGAACTTAAAAATTTGTTGAATTGAGAAACCCAATAAAAGTAAAAATATGGTAATCCGCAGTTAAAGAGAGTAGAGATATAACTTGTATTCTAAAGGTTTTGAGCATTAACCGATAATTTTTTTTTGTTTTACCATCTACATTCTAAATTTTCAAATCACTGAAATTGGGAAAAGAAGGATTTTTTAACATACAAAAAATATTATGAGTTTTAAACTCAGAAGTCAAACATTTATAAACTAGTTTTTTAACCTATATTATTTTGTGTAAATTGTAAACAAATTATAACCCACAATTGGGACATCTCTAATATAAAGTTGGATAAATCAAAATTAAAGGTTGCCTTTTAAAATAATTTTGTAACTTTCTCTATAAATACTATATAATGCCAATCTACTCACGTGTATCAAATTCTGTGCCAAACATCCAATATGACGGGTTGTACTCAACGGGATTGTTTGTAATATAATTTTTTTTATAATACGAATCTACAATAAATTCTAGAGTATTTTCCTTTTGACTAAGAACTCTTCCATTAAAGCTTACTGGAATGCCAATTGCATTTTTTCTCAGATGTATTTCACCGTTATAGCAGCCTCTAAGGTTGGCAGTAATACCAAGTGATTTATCCGGTCTCGAGCCTAATTTAGATTTATTTAAAATTTAAAATCAAATTTATAAATATACAGTAAATAAGAATAATGCTCATAAATTTGTATTACATGTCGTAAGAGTATCGTTATTTTCGTCTAGCTTGAAAACAGTCGTAATATCAAAATTGTTATCTGAAAATTGAAAAAATACATTTTTAATTGTAAACATGTTTTGGCGTTCCCTACAAAATATACCATACCATAATGCGATTTGATTTCGGTCGTGAATTTAAGTGCTAGTGATGAATTCAATAGAAAAAATACAAATACAAATAGTTGACACTTTAGAGCCATTTTAACGTTAAGTTAAACAATATTATATTACCTAATATTATAATTCACTATATGTGCTAGCCACAGAGTTATCCGTGGCACTAACGCTTTTCGAATCGCAGCTAATGTAGACTATTTATGATAATAATGTTATCGAGTAGGTAGTTTGAACCGATTATATTTTAAATGGCACATTCTCATTTTAGTTATAGTGCTTAGTTTACATGTCTTACTGTATTGCTGGCCTTACTACAGGTTTATAAATAATGTAATCTTCAAAACTACTACACATTTTTCTTCACCTCTGTAATTCCAATGAAACTACTACCCACACTTTCCTCCAATCTCATGCACACCGATTCCAAATGTCTGTTTACTTTATTATCCAATATTGATTTTAAAGCATAATCGATTCTTAAAATAGCTAAATATGAAATCGTTGCAGAGTGGATTGAAATAAGTAGGCCTAAACCAGAATATTTTAGTCATTTTTGCCCCTCAGTAGAATTTTTAAGTGGGCCATGAGGGGTCTAATAATAGAAATAAAGTTTAAAGTTGTAAAAAAATATTGTGGCGTCAATGGATAACACACTGAAATAGGCGTGGCAGTCAACGTGTTAACTCTATTATTAACAAGCACTGATTAGAAGTATTTAATAATGAACAATTTTTAAATCGATCTAAATAGATGATTAATTATGAATAATTGAATAGGTATATGACGATAAAGCAAGAAAATAAACGATAAATTCCTATTATTTTTTTTAAAATTAATTTCAACACGTTTACAATTACCTGTACAAACGTATTATAAACAAATATTGATAACTTTTTGCTTAACTTTTAATGTGAAGTAGATTTTAGGTAGATGAATATCTAAAACGTTGAATAAATCAAGTACAAAATAACAGTTTAACATATTAATTTGCAATCATAAAATGATGATATGCACAATGCAAATAAACTGTTTACAAAAAACGTATTATAGTAGCATTTATAATATATGTAGAATTCTAATTCTAATTATCATTTTAATCTTTGAACTTTATTAGGAGGTATCTGTTGTCTTAGTTATTACTTATTAGAATTAATGATTTTGTTGTATTTTTAGCCGAATGTATTTGATAACAACTGCAGTTACATATCCGATTACACATAAATCATAAAATACATGTCTACTAACTAAAATATTATTCGGAACGTTGCTATACTTTCATTGTTTTAATCACTTTCAAGCTTAGTTACCTAGAATTCGAAACATGTTAAAAAATTCAAATCATATTTAAAATTCACAATTTTAAAAACCTCAAAACCGTATAAACCATTACAATGAGTTAGCTAAGTGGAGTCAAGTTGTTTTTTTAATTTGACAGTGATCCAAGCTAAAACAAATATTTTTTTAATAAAACTTTATACTGACATAATTTACATTACTTGATTGTAGCTTCGATGCAAAGCGAGAAGGTATTGGTTTTACTCTGATGTGTGTTTTTTTTTTATCTGTATACACTGTAACTTTTTTAATACTGGACCAATTCCTTCGAGTAGCAACTCTATAAATCGCAAATTTCATCTAGTTGGTACTTTGGGGGGGGGGGGGGGGGGGTAAAAGTTGAAAAAGTTTAATTCTTCACAGACGAAAGTTGAAAAAACGAAAAAAAAAACCGTACGAGTTTTTAAGTTAGAACTTTTACTGGCTATAATTTCGAGAAAAATAGTCGGATCGAGTTGAAATGTATAAGAAATAATTATTTGGTATGCCCGCACACGTCAGTTGTGTCAAACTTAAACTATACCCATTTCGCACCCCCTAGGGGGGGTACAATTTTTTTTGTTTTTCGGGGTTTTTAGCGGTAATTTTGAAACTTTTGGGTTGAAAATTTGCCAGTAGTTGGAACTCATATGTACCCATAACATATTAAACGGGAAAAAAATTCGGCACTACAGTTTTTTTTTAATTGCCGGGAAACTGTGTTTTCGCAGATTTCGTATATTTTAACAAAAACGCCTAAAATCTTTAAAAAAAATTGATCAAATCATTAAAACAATTTTATTTATATCTATGCAGAATGATACTATTAGGTTTTGTGCTCAAGTACCACTTTTGACTTAAAGTTTACACAAATTCAATTTTTTTTTTTTTTTTTACTTAAGTTCTTTCCGGATGATTAAAATTGAGAACTGATAACAAATTCGTAATCACCGACCCCAAAAACATATAATTTGACCACTTGTATATGTTACAGGTTTCATTCTAGATAATACACCTTCGGTCTAATTTTCCCGATCTAAATCCCTAAAACTTTGTTTCGAAAAGTGAAATAAAGAAAACAATTCTATCTTTTCTTCTATTGGAAACTGTTTAAATTCCACACAAATTTGGAATTGATTTCACTTGTTGGTTGTTAAATGTTAAAATTGCGCCAAACAAGTTTTAAAAACATTCAGCCTTTTTTCCAGGAGGAGGGTGTGTTGTTGAAATTTCGGTGTTTTCCGTGGGTAATTTTGTTGGCAAAATTTTTTATTCGAAAAAATGGTAAGGTTATACAATAAATAGAAAATATTTTCGAAAAGCGTACAATTTCGGCACTTGTGCACACACATGAGAATGTTTTAGTAATTTTTTTTTTTGCCATCCTTTAATATTTATAAATTTCAAGCAGAAAAATACACCGATCGAACGACAAAAACAATACATAACATGTATGTATGATGTTTGAATTACAAATTTTTTGTTTTGTGTTACTTTTTACGTCGAAAATTCGAAGGTCATAGCAAATAGTCAAACTTGAAAAAAGATTTTGCAAACTATTGGCAGAGTCCATCTTCAGGGCAATAGTTACGGACACGGGGATGGGGTTGGGGTGGTAATAGGGTTGGGGGTAAGAGATAGGAGATAGCGGGTAAGAGATAGGGGAAAGAGATATGAGATAGGGTAAGGGATAGGGGATCGAAAATGGCGGGTTCATCAACAATAAACAGTGAACGATTATTAAGTGGTGCATTTTATAATCTTTATAACTTGTTGAGAGCTGACAATGCAAAATTGTTTTGATTATTTTCGCATGTCACAAAGCACATTTGACGAGCTATTCAACAAAATTAAATCAAAAATAATGCGTCAAAATACAATTATGAGATCTGCGATACCAGCAGAAGAGATGTCGGCAGTTGCTTTGAGGCAATAATATATACAAAATAATTAGTTGTATAATTTTATCATAAATTGCATTTATTAAAATTATATTTAATGAAGAGTTAAAAAAAAAAAAATGGAACTTTTTTGTTATGTAATTTGTGATCCTTAGCATTTGATTAACAAAAAAATTAAAATTATACATTAGCTTAGTAGACAATTAGCATACACTTTGTGTATTGTTTAAAAGTTACATAGTACTTTGCAATTGGAAAAATAGGAATAATAGGAAATAATAAAATAGGAATTACATTTTTTGTTCCGTGTTCAATGTCTTAACTAATGGTAATGTTGACTTATAGAAGTTTAGGTCCTCGTCATCAGTGTCTCGGTTTGGTCCATTACTACTTTGTTGTCTCGAGTCCAAAAACAAAGCAAGTTTTTCTTCTAAGTTATTTTTCTTTTCTTTTTTAACGGGCGGAGGTTTCAAAACAGTTTTTTCTGCATTATTTATATTATCATCTGTTAAACTTTCATCTCCAATAGCCATATTATCTGACAATTGCGTTGCATCAACAGCCTTTGGGTTGTCGACAAATATGTTAAGACCATACGCAGGAAAATGTTTACCAGTCAATAAAAGGATTTTTAATTAAGTTTGTAATTTGTTATTTCACTAATAGAAAAAATGTGAAAAGTCAAAAATTGTTAGTTGAAAGAATTTAGGGTGTGTTTAAATATGATGCGATTTTTGTATAAACAATAAAATAATATATTATGGTTACTGGTCACTCAATAAGTCCGTGGTATCTGAGGTATTGTGTAGACGCCAAATTGTCATCTGTGATAACTATAATCATAAATAGTATAAATGTTGCCTTTTGAAAAAACCAAAAATCCCCCTTTTTGGGCTTATAAGAATTGGTGATAAACTTTTTCAAAATGTTGAAAAACATAGTACAATGTGTAGCAAAAAATCTTTTTTTCAAAATATTAATATATTCCGATAAAATGAGTGTCTTAATGAATCACCCTGTCTAAACCAGCAAGGTTAGAAAGTATTAAATTGATGTGCTGTATTTACAAATAAGCATCAAAGCGTTTATTTGAATATGATTTTATTCATTCTTATTTTTAATCATTCCTGTAGACCTGTAACCTCTCTGTCCCCTCTATGCCCTGAACTCATCATGCTCTGTCCCCATTATGCCCCGACCCCGCTGTTTTGGCTTTTTTGTGTTATTATTATTTTGAGTGTCTAAAATTAACGATAGCTGTTAAAGTTGTCCTTCAGCCTATTTCTCAAGTTATCCATAAATACTTGTTCCAAACTTTATATCGACCAGTCTTTTTTTTTTCATTCATTATGTACTGAAAACAATTTAAAACGATAATGTGTTAGGTTTTATTTTATATAATAAAGAATAATTTCTTTATTATATATAACCATAAGTTGCTCAAGTTTTTTCTGGTTTTTATTGTAAACATGGAATTTCCTTAGGTAAAATATTGTATTTCATTCTATTTACATCTAAAAACCGTATCGATATGAAATACTATTTTGAATAAAAAAAAAAAAATACTAAACAATACGGTCTATGTACCCAGATTTTCCATACTATGAAATGCGCCAGTACATTAAAGACCTTGAAGTACTGTGTGTAAATTATACACAACTATTATTCATCATTGTTTTTAGCGTTTTATGTTTTTAGGTTTCTTATCGAAGTGAATAACAAAATATGAGCAATAGCTCACACAAAAACAGTTCTCTAAATCAACACACAAGCGCAAAAACAATTTTACATATTTAGAATTGAGCACACAGTAACGCTGTGAAAAATACATTGAAAACAACGTATTTTTCAATTTCAAATATGTGGGATTCATTTTCGTACCCTGAAAGGTTCTTATATAAATCGTATTGAAGCCAATCCACTTTCAATGTAATAGGTCGGCCAAGATATTTTTTTCCACAACTCTCGCCCTCGCGATGCCCGTATGAATATAGGCGTTTATAGATTTATTATATTATGTAGTATATTGAGTTGTATGCAACTTATGCACTTACTCCCCTCAAAGTATCAACTAGAGGAAATTTGTGATTTATAGAGTTGCTATTCGAAGGACCAATTAATCCAGTAATAAGAAAATTACAGACAAAAAATAAAAGCTCACATCATGGTAAAACCAATAGAGGGTCTCTCCTTTGCGTCGAAGCTAAAACATGGGGTTGGAATGGGGATGGGCGTGGGGGTGGGGTTGGGGGAGGTTTTTTCCGACCGAAAAAAGCGTTACGCTGTTATCTGATAAGAGATTAGAGATAAGAGATATGTTGTATTCACAACGATCAAATTATAACTGAAAAATAAATTCAATATAAAATTATATAGCTACAATTTCGGGTAGCTCTCACACTTCCAATTGGCTCAGCAACATGTGACCGTTCATTTTCCGCTTTGAGAAAAATGAAAACTTGGCTAAGGGTGTCAATGGGGCAGGAGAGACTAACCGAATACTGTGCATAGAAAAAGATTTAACAATACTAATAAATAAAAAATAAAAATTATTGATACTTTTTCCAGATCTAATAGGCGTATACCTCTTGTATAAAAATAAAAAAATACCTGGAAAATATCTCTTTGTATCTACAGGTCTTTTTTTGTATTATGTATACTTACAAAATTAAAAGATTTAATTATGTTAATAAACTCTAGTGTTAAATATTAAATTGTTATAAAACATACTTGCTAAAAAAAACCATTAACTTCATTAATTAAAAATTCCAACTGAAATACCTAAAAAAAAATGCAGAGCTTAAGCACCCCCAGTTTTTTTTATTGAAATTGCGCCTATGACTAAAATATTAGCCGGAAACTTGATATGCTTACTAGCAGCCACCTTAGATACTAGCTTGTTACTGCTTGTTACTTACTCCAAATGTATTCGGTACTTGAACGAGACATGAAAATGCTCTTTCGTGGTCGCAGACTCGGCTGAAAATTGATTTTTTTTTCTACAGTCGGGGTACGATACAAGGCATATTTTTTATACAACATTTAAATTGTTCATGATTTAAACCAAGGAGTTTCAAAAAGATCTAACAAAAGTCAGATGAGGTATTTTACCGTTCTACCTATAATGATAATTCTTTGTTTTTTTTTTCTAATTAATACACTTGAAAAATGCGTCTTAATGTAAATCGAATTAAGGCAAATACATAAAGGCAAGGATATTGTACTTATAGTAAAAAAAAAACGAATTTACTCAATACAAACGTTTTTCCTGTATATATACATATGTATGCTAATTTCAAGTGTAATTGGCATGCCTAAATCTCTAACCTGATTCGATTACGGTGATGATTTGTTATTTTTAATTTTAAGAACTTCCAGTTTATATAATAATATACTAAATAATATCAGTTATACCCGAAACGCCCATTTGCCATTACAATGACACATGTGTCACATTGTGTCAGGACTGGATTGAGAAAAATGTTAAACAATTTCTAACTCTCTTAGTTTGAATAGTATTTAAATGGATACAATTGATTTTTTCATCGGATCCGTAATTCGGGTCTGAAATAGTTGAGCAAAAATATTATAGGTGTGAATTATAAAAATACATTTTGTTTTTTTTTTCTTATTAGCGCTTAGTTTAGAAGATTTATAATATTTTTTCAGCTTTATTTTGTTCGTTAGTATTTATTTATTTATTATATAATATATGGGCCATAGCATAGCTGTCAAAAAAAAAATGTTTACGATCTCCGAAGCACTATTGTTATTGTCGAGACAAGTGTTTTTCCGTATTTTGTTTTGTCTTTGGTGTTTAAATATTTAAACTATTTTCTTGCTTGGCCGTAGAATCATCTGATGTCCCAATAATTATAGCGAATTATACTATTTTGTACATAATATTTTTCTACTAAATTGTCCTAATGTTAACATATTTTTAAATTATTCAAATTAGTTTCAAAATGTTTATGAAATATTCTTGAAACATAGAACTACCGATAAACGGTGACGAACCGAAAAAATATCATAAAACCTTTCCGCTAGAAGGGTAAGGTGGTAAGGGTAACTTTTTTTTTTTAATTTTTGGCCTAATATAGTAGCCTTTTTTGGTACCTTTTTCTTCGACACCACCGTGCTGGTTTTTTTTATTGTTACTCAATTTTTCTGTACTCAAACTTTTTCGGAAAATGTCCCAGTGATAATATGCAAAGTATTTTTTACTGTGCTTAAAGTTATTTATTCGTTCAAAGCATAAACAGCTCACGTTCTACGTCATGTTTATACAGATGGTACAAAAAGTGATATAGCACCGATACATTTTCTTCTTTGTTCATTTCGATAACGTATACGAACTCAACAACACAACGAGAAAACAGGTACTATGAATAGTTAAGGCTTAAGCTATAAAAAAAAAATATTAGACATAATATTTCAACTCCTACTTCATACAAGGCCTACATAATGTGAAGGGTACAGGGAAAAAAACAGGAAAGGTCAGCTTTAAACAAATTCAATTTTTAATTTAGGGACCTAAGGTATTCATAAAAATGACCCTTATATACTAAGATTCATTATTTCAAAAAACCCTACTATACACATACAAATATTATATTCAATACCTACAATTTACTTTATCTAAAACAACTCCATGCAAATTAAATTTTATGTAATTTGTATTACTCCAACCATAAAGATTTTAATTTTAACCATTAATTTTAATCTAACCATTTGACGTGTATTATATTAAAATTGTTAAAAATGTTTTTACAATTTTTAAATGTAATAGTGAATTTGGTAAAAGAAATCCGTATTATATGGGTTTGAAACTCTGTAATTGTTTGTGTATTGATATAAATAGTTTCCATAGTTTTAACCCTTCACTGCACAATGTTCCACATCATGCTATACATCTTTGTATGCACAATGTTCCATAATGTTCCAAATTCTTTAATTAGCGTTTTCCATGAAACCAAAACTCAAAACAAATTTATTTTTATTTTTTTAAGTAGTATTAAGTACATTTATAGCATATGGTTAAAAAAAAAAATTATGCAGTGAAGGGTTAAGTTATATAAAAAATATGTCATCTATAAATTACGAGTGTCAAAATTTTGAAAATGTATGCTTACACGCTAACTTACTTACTAACTATTACAATCTACTTCTTTTTGTTTTTTATTTGTTCTTATAATATTGGTATATTATACTGTTATTTTTCATTTGTAAATTATCTAAATATTGAAAACAGAAAAATGTATAAATTTAAGACATGAGATATGAACTCTTGTCTCCTCCACAAACATCAGGCTTTTGGAGACAAACTTTTTCCTATATTACTCATGTATTGTAAACTATGTATATTCTGTTTGGAAATAATAAATAAATCATCATCAAATCAAATCAAATCTTAATTGCTAAAAAAAAAATAAAAAAGATAAATAACTGAAATTAACATATATAAAATTATAAATTATTAAATAGATATATAAATAAAAAAAAAAATTGCCTGCAACACACGTATCTAACTGTAAAGGTGAATTTCCAGGCTACTTAGCCAATCTTGGGCCTCACTGTTAGGGGGCATACCCCTGCAACGTGTTTGATGTTTTGTACCTGTCCACACTCGCAGAGTGGTGGTGTATCTACAATTTTCCAATTATTGTAAACGAAATTACAATTTCCCTGTTCTGTTCTGATCCGGTTTTGAGCGGTCCACAACACGAGTTCAAATCCTGGGCCTCTCCGATTCGGATCATTGACGACGAGGCCATTAACCACGTTTTCATCTCTCCAGATTTTCTGCCACAAATCCTCCGGATTATCTGTTGTGCTGTCGACAGACCAAATAGTGCGAAGGTCATTTGCCCTACACTACCAGCTTGTTCCGGCTAGCTTACTGATCATATTGCTTCTTGTTTTTATTTTGTTTTTTACTCCTTCTAAATGTTGTTTGAAGGTCAAAGTCCTGTCTAACTTAAATTCCAGATATTTCGGAGAGCCTTCTCCGATTGTATATTAACTCCCTGAGCCTCTAAGTTCAGTTTTCGTTAGGTCGAGGAAACCCGCCTCTGATTTTATTTTCTTCTGAAATCCGTTTTCTACATGCGTGACAAAACTTGGTCACAACAACTTTTTCCTGATCTGAAACCTGCTTGTTCCTTCGGTGGATTCTCTTCGGTTTGTGTTTTGAACTCTTGTTAACAGTACTCTTTCAAACAATTTATATACCACTGATAATAATGACATCGGTTTATAATTCTTTGGGTCATTAGTAACAATCTATATAATATATAAAATTCTCGTGTCACAGTGTTTGTAACAAAACTTCTCCGAAACGGCTTGACCGATTCTTATGAATTTTTGTGTGTATATTCAGTAGATCTGACAATAGGACGTTAACTATTTTTCATACCCCTAAGTGATAAGGGTGGTCCGCCCCAAATTTTTTTTATTCAATATGATTATCGATAGTATCAATAGTTATGAAAAATTACACCGCAGATCTATCTACGGTGCCATTTTTCATACCACAGGGATACAGCTGATTGTTTGTCTAATACATGACCATGTCTAATACATATATACCCGGGAAACGCCGGGTCGGGTATTTAGGAGGGGACAACAGGGGGCTGCTGCCCCGGGCGCTGATTATTAGAGGGCGGCTAAATTTTATTATATTGCATTAAATTTGTATTATATTATAATAAGGCGTTTTTTTTGTTGCCCCAGGGTGACAAATTCCTAAATACGGCCCTGAACCTACGACTGTACTTGAATATTGGTTAAACACTATAGATGTAAAAATAAGTGAAAATTATGATTCAAAGGCTGGTTTCACAAAGACAAAATACCAACGACACAATATTACAACTAGAAAATTACCTAGAATCCTACCAACAGTATCAAGATTTGTCAAAAACATATCAAGACTCTCAAAAACTAACTTTGGGCTTAATTATCCACGCATACTGGTTAGGCATTAACCAAACATCATTAAAAGAAAATCACAAATTGGTACTTTTTATAACTATAGAGTAAATTGTCTGTTTTTAGATTACTTGCGCAACAAATAGATTTTAGAGATCCGTATGAAAAAAATCGATGCTATACAAAAATCGTTTGATGACAATAAATCAATTTTATTGGAAATGCGCTTAATTTCGTTGAAAGATCTAAGCAAAATATTCCACAGAAGGCTGTGGAAACCACGACAAGAGATCATGTAAATCTCAACGGTATAATAAATTCCAAGTAAGTTGGAACGTTACTGAATTAGTGTACATTGCAAATTAAATGCAAAATATTGTTGTACAAAATTTGTGTACATATTTAAACAGTTTTACAAATATTGTGTTGTAAAAAAATAGACTAAAGAGCATATTCAATTTTATCACTTTTTTTATAATAATTCCTCTAGACCTGTGACCTCTCCGTCCCCTCGTTGCTTTGATTCCATTATACCTATACTCTACTGTACTAGTCCTCTTGTATAAAATCACTTTCAAATAAACGCTTTGATGCTTATTTGTAAATACAGAACGTCAATTTAATACTTTCTAACTTTGCTGGTTTATACTGTGCTTGGTTTGGACTGTACTGGCTTGAAAATACTAACTATCGATTTGCATCGAAGCGGTTTTTCGAAAGTGATTTTATCACTTTCAGATTTAAAAATTCCTGTAAACCTGTGACCTCCCCGTCTCCACTATGCCCCGACCCCACTGTACTGGTTTTTTTTTTTTTTTGTATCGTTAAGGAAGTCATTTTTTTTAAAGTCAATACTACTAGTCCGGTTTAAATTATTACGATGTTAGACACATATATAATAAAATAATCTGAATATATTTACATATGATCCCGCGGATTAATGATTTTATAGATGATATGAATTTTATGTAAATTTGCAAATTTATATTGACCAAAAATTAAATCATATTTTTTAATCATTTGAATAACTATTACTGAACAAATTGATATTGTTTAGTTTGGTTTATTTAATAAAAATATATATCCAGAGTAGCTTATATATAAACTAATTTCTGTAAAATATTAAGTGAATAATGATTATTTTAAAAACCTACTAATAGATTATAAATAGCATTCAGTCTTGCAAGGTATTTTAATACCGACATTTAAATACATTATTTGGTATTGAATACTATTTTTGATAATTCGTTATTAATTATTTATTATCCCTTCGGTAGTGTCACCTAATTGATTTTAACAATTTTAGTCACCCGGGGTAATCTAATACCCCACCGTATAAAATGTATTACCTAACTATAAAACAATTATAGTCACATGGGGTAAAATATTTCCAGACTCCACTTTGAATGGCTGTTTATCATTTGGTTCTACACTGTTAATGATAAAAATCACACTATCATATTAATACTCTTATCACTTAGGATACCACAGCGTTTGAGGTACAATTGAGGTTTTAACCTCAAAAAAATATAACGTATTTAATTTGTCTGGGGTATTAAAATACCCCATGGTGACTACCGAAGGGTTAAATATAAATAATTTGTATGATACTATTTAGTTATAGTTTTCCTTTTTTTTTTTAAATCCAGTAAGTAAGTTTGCATTATATATTTATTAGGCATGACATTTATACGATTACGACCCTAGTTTAATCATTTTTATTAATATAATAGAATTGTTTAATCTAGTTTACAGTAATTTTATATTATGCCATATTCTTATTATCTACCTAATATCCCACGCAAAAGGGGCCGTACAACAATTTGTTTTCTCTTCACAGGTCTTTATCCGGCAATCCGGTTCACATTGGACTTACTTATAATGTATATATTGATTAGTGTGGAAACTTGAAACTACTACTTGACACTACAAGACGTGTCATATGTTTCGTTTTCGTAGCTCTAATATATCCTTTAGGTACCAAATTTTGTTAATAATATATCTTCCAAAAGACAAGATTGAAGACAAAGCTCATAAACTCCTACCTGTAATTCTTTAACTACAGAATTCATATATAAGATGTGGTAAAACTAATTTATACTATTGACAGCCAAATTCTGAAATCGTCAACTAATTTAGGTAAAAAGTAAAAATAATGTTTTATTTAAATAGTAATACAAACAATTTGTGGGAAATTTTAATAAAATTATTATTTTTTTTTTATGCCAAATAATTTTAAATTATAACATATTATATATTTATGTAAAATGCACGACTATTATTTGTGTGTGTTGTGCGGCCGACACCGCGTATTATAACGGAGTAATAGCAAAAAATGTAATTTTCATATTGTATATTAATAAAAATAAAAACAGAGTAACTTTGTAGGAAATATTATATTTTTATTAAAACCCATATTGAACAGTAAACACTGTTACTATGTTAATTGTAAACATTTCAATTTACTCAACAGTATTTATTGTTAACTCACGCTATTATTAATAATTATTATGTTTGTAAATACTTTTGCTCTATTGTTATAAATGACTATACATTTTTATATTATTGATACCTATTTATTAATATAATACATAGGTAAAAAAATAATGTATAATGTAACTTGCTTTCATGTATTCCAATTAAATTACAAATATATTTTAAATATAAAAAAAAAAAATGAAGTTATTAAACATTGTTAATTTGTGTGCATTTTCATGAGTATCGGAATGAAAGATCCATGTATATATTATATAAAAAACTAAAAAGTATTTGATAAAGGTTTTTACTTTTTATTGACTTAGAACTAAAGTACATTTATACCATAATTATTTGTAATGTTCTACCTACATTTTGTTATTTTTCCAACTGTGTTCAAAATTAAAAAACTATAAGCCAAGTGGAAATAATTTAGTAAACATTTTTTATCGACTTGATTTATGATCAATTTAGTATTTTTCTTTAATAATGTACAATTGTTTCTAACTTTAATATTAAAATAACTTGTAGTTAAAATGTAATATAAATTAAATACATTTGAATTTTTTTGTTGTTTTAGCATTTATATTTTTTATACTGAATAAATTATAATGATAATTAGAAAAAAATATCTTAGACTCCAGCCTACCCCTCGTATCTGCCCTCATATACACAAAAAACTGAAGTGATCTATTTTATATACTAGCTGTACTATAGTGATAAGTCTGATGAGTTTGTATCATATCTAGATCCAAAAGAACCATACCGGTTATTTTAGACCCCAAAAAACTACTGCTTAATAATATATAAACATTTTATTCAGCATCGGCAAGGCGCCGGTCTACCATAGGGTTTGCCCCTGTTTGAATTTACTATTGCGTAGCTAAGTATAAACAAATACAAACAATTAAGCATTGGTAGCAATAACAAATGGAACTTATCACAGATGTTATAAAAATAGTGTAGACAGTAAACACAACGCGGTCACACGGCACGCGTAAAACTATTTTTTCATACTATTATAATTTATATTTTATAAGATTCTGTTCAAATAATAAGTGTCAGCTAAAATACGTTCGATAACATTATTTTCGACCTAAATATTTTGCGGAATTATTATTTTCGACCATAATTAAAAAAAAAAAAAACATATTATCATCCCATTTGAAAATCATAAGTTGCTATCAAAAAAACACATTTGGGAGGGGGGTAGAAACATACAAAATTGTGGAAAATTGAGATCACATCATATAAGAACACGGTGGAAAAAAAAATTCAATATTATAAATTAAACCCAGCCCATGATAAAAAAATCACACTGTATATGGGCCATAGCATAGCTGTTCAAAAAAAAAAACGATCTCCGAAGAACTTGTTATTGTCGAGACAAGTATTTTTTCGTATTTTGTTTTGTCTTTGGTGTTTAAATATTTAAACTAGTTTCTTGCTTGGCCATAGAATCATCTGATGTTCCAATATAATTATAGCGCCATAATATTGTTCTACTAAATTGTCCTAATGTTAACATATTTTTAAATTATTCAAATTAGTTTCAAAATGTTTATGAAATATTCTTGAAACATAGAACTACCGATAAACGGTGACGAACCGAAAAAATATCATAAACCCTTTCCTCTAGAAGGTAGTCAGGTGGTAAGGATAATTTTTTTTGAATTTTGGCCCTAATAAAGTACTTTTGTGGTACCTTTTTTTTCGACACCACTGTGCTGGTTTTTTTTTTTTATTGTTACTCAATTTTTCTGTTCTCAAACTTTTTGGGAAAATGTCCCAGTAATAATATGCAAAGTATTTTTTACTGTGCTTAAAGTTATTTATTTGTTCAAAGCATGAGCAGCTTACAGTGTACGTCATGTTTATACAGATGGTACAAAAAGTGGTACAGCACCAATACATTTTCATCTTTGTTCATTTCGATAACGTATACGAACCCAACAACACAGCGAGAAAACAGGTAATATGAATATAATTACGGATTAAGCTATAAAAAAAAAATAATAGACATAATATTTCAACTCCTACTTTGCACAAGCCTTACATAAAGTGAAGGGTACAGGGAAAAAAAAGCAAGAAAGGTCACTTTTTTCTAATCTAAGAAAAATATGTTTAAGTAGGGGAAAGGTGGGTAAAGCGGCCACAATACGGGAATTTATCGACTAAAACTTAGATTTTTAATTTTTTTTTTGTCTACTTACTATAGGAATGTATACTTTGACTTGTTAGACATCATTATTTGCAATTAGAATTATATTTTAGCTAATGACTTAATTTTCAGATTCGTTTTGTTTCGAAACGAATTTTATAACAATAAAATCACCTTTTTTTCAAAACTGACTTGTCTGTTTTTTCCCTGTGCC
The DNA here is from genome assembly GCF_023614345.1 of Adelges cooleyi. Lineage (NCBI taxonomy): Eukaryota > Metazoa > Arthropoda > Insecta > Hemiptera > Adelgidae > Adelges > Adelges cooleyi. The sequence goes on along the minus strand of NW_026096053.1, from coordinate 13,493,282 downwards.
CTTCGAGTGGAAAAAATTAAAACGCACAATATTATCAAAATAAAATATGTATTTAAGAAAATATAATGAGCTTATAAACAAACACACTACTTTTGTTCCCCCTTTTTTTGCTTCCTGCGTCCTGGCCCAAACGGGAAGACACTACTGTTGTTTTTTATGTGATTGTCTATCAATTAAGGTTCTATAGAATATTCCAAGAAGTATATTTGCTGCAATTTTTTGAAAATATACGTTTAAGATAAATGTAACCCAACGTATATCGAATGGATTTGTTTATTTTTTTAGATTTACACTAAAACAAACAAAAAATGACTAACAACAAGCTACAAGTGTTTTGTCTGATTGTGTTAACTATTTGCACTGTTATAAACGAGATAAAATGCATAACAAAAAAAGAAGGTAAACATATTTCAACGACTGTTTTTGAATAATTTTTCATTTTTATTCATTTAACGAACAATTCTACGATAATATTATATTATAGTTTGTACAAGCAATTATTACATATTTTACATTTTTATGTAATTTAACTCATCGTATTTAATATTACGTTTGTCGATAGTTATAATATTAATATATTTTCTTGTGTTAATTTTATATTTTTCAAACTTATGATATTCCAATTATTCCAGAATGCCGCCGTCAGATTTCCTTAAACAGTGAGTGATTTTTTTTTTTTTTAGTCATTTGGACAGTTTGTAACGTTGCAATTGTCTGTTCAATTGTGTCATTATACAGGGTGTCCCATTTTAAAACACTAATCTATTTTGACATTTTCATGTCTTAGCTCTGACACATAACCGAAAAAATGTCCACGAAAAAAGCGTTACCACACGGTGATGGGGATGGGGGTAAGAGATAGGGGTTGGAGATAGAGGGTTAGAGATAGGGGTGAGAAATAGGGGTGGTAGATAGGGTTGGAGATAGGGGTGAGAAATAGGGGTGGTAGATAGGGGTAGGGGTGAGAGATAAGGGTAAGAGATTAGGGTAAGATATAGGATATAAGAGATATGTTGTACGTTCAATTTTCAAGTTAGAACTAATTTGATAAATTCAAAATAGTTTAGAGGCCCAAATTCTCTATGAACTGTTTTATGCCAAATATTAAACACTACAATATTAGCCAGAAACTTGATGTTTTAATATACTAGCTTGTTACTGCTTCTTAATATACTATATCATTATCTATAATTCCACCACTACTCTAAATTTATTCGGTGCTTCAACGAGACATGAAAATGCTCTTTCGTGGTTGCAGACTGGGCTGAAAAACTTTTTCTCCGAAAATTCTAATCTAATCAAAAAGTTGTTTATTAGAGAGTCGTAAAACCTATAATTTGTAAATTAAGGCTCTTAGCTATTTTTAGTTTTATTATCTTATTTTGAAGTATACCACACAAACCAAGGTTACCACACATGACATGGTTACCATATGCATAAACGTCGGCCATTTTGAATTTTGGACCATATTTTTTTTTAACGACCCCCTTTGTACTCTAAAATGTTTTGTGTATTTAAGAGTTTTGAAGAGATTTCATTATGTCTCACAGTATTTTACACTATGTTAGCTTAGACCTCAATGTATTTTGTTTTTTTTATGTGTTAATTGTGTAAAATTCGTTTTGTTTTTAGACCATTTGATTTCCAGATTAAATATTCGTGAGTGTTTGTATAATAAATTATTAGTATATAATACTTAAACCAAATAAATTAAAAATTATTTTACAAAAAATACAGGCATCATAAACATTTTTTAAAAAATTGGCACAGTCTATTATTTACCTTGTCAATTTACCGGTTATCATGGTAACTATGTCTAGGCCTTTTGCGTTAGAAATGTGACAACGATTATCAATTACAAGTAGTAGTAATCTAACCTAATATGAGGTAAATGTATGCATAAAAAAAAAGGTTTTTTAGGATTAATTAATTAAAAACATTGTTATTTGACAAGTACTTAATTGATGTAGTTTAAAAATAAGAATATATCTCAACTGAATATCTTCAGCTTAGTATTTCCAAGTATTTCAACTTGTGGTGTAATATATTGACATAATTTAACATAATATGTGTGTGTATAAAAAGTCTTGAGGCAAGTCTTTTAAGTTTTTAGATCTGGAAAATTATTATTATATACCAGTAGTTCAAGTACACTGAAGCTATTTTTTTAACGATATCATTAATAGTTTATTTTTGATTTCAGAACAAAAATACAACCTAATAGTAATGGTCGTAAACAATTTCGAATATGGTATTATTATATTTTGTATATTGTTATTTTTTAGTAAGACCGTCTTTAGAATATGTTAGGTGTTGATTTTCAATTGGTTACCAATTATGTTCGTTGTACTATAAAATAAAACCGATAACAGTTGCTCGGCTTCTGTTATTTTACATATAAATATACTGGCTTTATATATATATATATTTTGTTTCTATTTTATTTCAGAGGGAGTTGGGAAATTCCTTAACCCGCCAGGTAAACTATAATATGCTTTTTACCATTAGGTGTTATCGTTTTTTTCCCCCATTAAGTTGAGGTTAGTTTTACATATGTTAATTGTTTTTCTTTTAATTTATCGGTTTTCCAAATAAAATGGTAAACTGGTAAATTTTTATCAAAGCGACATTTGCTACAATAAAATATGTATTTTAAAATATTTTGATCAAGTGGCTTGAATAAATACCTCTTTTAACATAATATATTTTTTAGATAACGACTATTTGTGTCATGACGTGGATGAAAACGGTATTTTTTTAAATAATAACTAAATGACATTTATTTGTGATATATTTTTTTTTTATATTAGTTCTTTTAACGGTTTTCAGTTAGTTAACAATTAGTTTACTTTGCTTATACAAAAAACACATATATTTAGTATAGTTAGACTTTTAAATTATCATAATTGAGAAAATTTTTTAAAATAAATAAATGTTCTAACTTAAAATAGTTTCAACTAAAATGTTATCATTGAAATGAGCAATTTTTTTTTATTTTTAATAGTCAAGATAAAAATATTATATAATCATTGATTTTTAAGGGACAAGTAAAATGTGTAAATTAAAAAAAATCACATAGCATCCTATGCAAATATTTGGTTTTATTATTGCTCAAATGAGTTTTACTTATTTTAGCTAAACAAATGAATTTGTAGTAATAATACATAAGTAGGCCGAGAAATTTTACAATGTAATAACACATTTTAATGGGAATAAAATGTTTTGATTACAGGTGAGGTATATATCACTACATACGCAGAAGAACAATCCTTTGAAGAGGAATTACTAAAAATCCTAAGTAACTTTTTAATATTGTATCTAAAAGAAAAACAGTAGTCAAGACTGTACAGGCCATAAATGCTTAAATGGATTTATAAATAAAATATGACTATAACAATTTACTTAAATAAGATACATATTAATATTTTTCATATACATTTTTTTTTTTTTTTATTAAATATAGTCTGCGACAGCTGTGGTCATTGGACTGTCATTATTTTACATAATTAAATAACAATCTTATGCATTATATATGAAAGAAACAGTTATATTTTAAATTTTGTTGATGAGCTTGGAATTGTATATGAAATCTATGATGCTATTGACGTTGTGTGGATCTGGATTCAATGACTCGGAAAGCTGGTCTGGCAGGTCTGCGTTTCTCCTGTCCTGGTCATAGCTCCGACATTCAGTGAGGATGTGTTTGACAGTTAGGGGGGTGCCACAGCAGGTGCATACGGGAGGTTCTTCTCTCTTCATGAGGTGTTGATGAGTAATGTGTGTGTGACCGATCCTGAGGCGAGTAATGGAAGTCTCCTGTTTTCTCGTGATGTTCTCAGGGAAAGGCCAAGGGAAGGTGGTTCGTTTGATTTCGTGTAGTTTTGATGTTAATTTAACCCATTTGTTTTCCCATTGGTCATGTATGTTTTTGGTAATGATTCTTTTTACGTCTTGGTATGAGAAGTCCAGAGCTGAGAGGGAGTCATTGGATGAATGGGCCAGTTTCGCGGCCATGTCAGCGCGCTCGTTGCCTTTTATGTTGCAGTGTCCTGGTATCCACATGTAGGATATGTGTTTACCAGCAAGAGTGGCCCTGATATGTGTGTTCTGTATTTTTCTTGCGATGTCGGTGGGTTTCCATTGGTTCTGGATGCTGATGAGGCTAGAGAGGGAATCACTAAGAATTATGGCCTGGTTAACTTCTATGTTGTTTATAGCAAACTCAATTGCTTTGAGGATAGCCATGGCTTCTGCAGTGTAGATGGAGCATTTGTTGGATAATGTCCATTGGATTTGTGTGTTTCCGTGGACAATAGCCATCCCAGCTTGGTTTTCTGTGACAGAGGCATCCGTATAAATAAGTGAATGCTGAGGTGTGGAGGACAAAATTTCCTTGAGAAGGTTTTTGAAGTGATTAGGGCAGGTGGATTTCTTGGGGAGTTGGTGTAGGCCCAGGTTAATATTCATTGAGATGAGCCAAGGCGGGGATATACTGATTTCAGTTGTTATTATTTTTTCTAGTTCGTACTTTTTGTATACATGGTCAAATGTGTGATTCGGCGAGTGGTGGAGGCCGGAGGGGTCTCTTGCCATTCTTGCAGCAATTTTGCATGTTTGTTCTGACCATCTCATGTCCAAGGGGGGAATGCCCGCTATGCCGAGGATGCTGCTGAAGGGGCTTGATCGGAAAGCGCCAATGGATAGACGAATCCCGGTGTTGTGTACTGGATCTAATATTTTGATGTGGGATGATTTGGATGTTGAAAAAAGGGGGGCTCCGTAGTCAATTTTGGAAAGGATAAGAGTCTTATGAATTTTAAGTAGGGTACCGGTATTAGCTCCCCAGGAGGTGTGAGAGAGTGTTTTGATTATGTTGATTCTAGGGATACAAGATTTTTTGAGGTGTCGAATATAAGGTAGCCATGAGGCTTTAGAGTCTATAATCACTCCGAGAATTTTTACTTGGGTTTTGTTCATGATAGAGTGGGAGCCAATGTTTACTGAAATGGTTTCTTTTTTCTTTCTTTGGTTGATTAGTATAAGACTTGTTTTGTTCGGAGCGAAACGGAAGCCGGACATTTTAGACCATGATATGAGTTCATTAGTTGAGTCTTGCAGAAGTTGTTGTATAGTGGTACTACTGGAGCTACGGCATGCGATAGTAAAGTCGTCTGCGTATAGCAAAGGAGAGTTAGGGTGGCGGACTCCTGCGGATATGTCATTGATGGCGATTAGGAATAACGTTACTGAAATAGTGGACCCTTGGGGTACACCGTTCTCCTGCGTGAAGGAGTCTGACAGAGAGTGGGGTGTTTTCACCTGAAAGGTACGGTTGCAGAGGAAGTTGTTTATGAATTCTAACATGTTTACTTTGGACAAAATTTGGTTAAGCTTGTAAATGATTCTGTGCCTCCAAGCTGTGTCGTATGCCTTGGCGATGTCAAAACTGATGATTCCTAATTTTTGATTATTCTGTAGGGCCGTTTGAATATTGTTTTTAATGTTTAAGAGGTTTTTAGTGGTGCTTCTATTGCTTCTGAAACCGTTTTGTTCTGGGGTGAAGTATGTGGATTTTTCCAAAAACCACGTAAGGCGATTGTTGATTATCTTCTCAAGTAGTTTGCATATAGTGTTGAGAAGACAAATAGGGCGGTAGCTGTCGGGAAGGAATTTATTTTTGTCAGGCTTAAGGATAGGAATGACATAACCATGCCTCCAAGAGTCGGGGAATGTTTTGTTAGTCCATATAGAGTTGTATATTGATAGTAAGTATATTCTAGCGTTTTTTGGCAAATTTTGAATAAATAGGTATGGGATTCCATCAGGACCCGGGCTTTTGCTTTTGCAGTTACGGAGTGCATTTTCAAGTTCTGTTATGAGTAAAGGGGAGTTCAGATGGGTTTGTACACTATCAAGCGGATCCACGGTATTAGTGGGGTTATTGAATTTATGTGCATTAGAGAGGAACTCCTGATCGTAGTTGAAATTACTAGAGTTGTCTTGAAACATTTGCCCTAGGGTATTGGCTACTTCTTTGTGAGAGGTTGTGAGGTTGGAGTCCTTGAGAAAATGGATGGTGTTCCTGTTGGTTCCTTTGATGGATTTGATTTTTTTCCATACTATTGAGGAGTCCGTTTGGTTGTTTATGCTGGATACATATTCTTTCCACGATGAGGCTTTGCTGCGCTTTACTATATATCTGGTTTGTGCTCTGGCTCTTTTTAAATTAATAAAGTCTTCTTGAGCGAGGGATGTTTGGAATTTTTTGAGGGCTTTGTTTTTGTTTTGAATGGATGTTTTAATTTCGTCGTTCCACCAGGGGACCCGAGGTCTAGGAGAGCTGTTCTTTGAGGTTCCTATTGTTAATTTGGCTGTTTCTGTGATCATGTCGGTGAATTCCCTTACTACTGCTTCCGTGTTTTCTGGTGAGGGGGAGGAGAGACTGGAGGTTTTTATTTCTATTAGGGAGGTGAAGAGATTCCAATTGGCTTTCTTGATTGACCAACGAGATGAGTAGACCAGATGAGTGTCGTCAAGGGGAAGGTTGATGGAGATTTGTATCAGTATATGGTCGCTGCTGTTGTGTGTGTATGGCAGGGTACACCATTCCAATTTGTGAGAGAGGGATAAGTTAGCTATGGAAAGATCGATGGAGGAAGGGCGTCCGTTAGAGGGATTGATTCTGGTTGGTTCTCCGTTATTGAGGAGTATCAAGTTATCCTGCGTCAGTAATTCTTCAATGATTTTCCCTCTGTGGTCTGTTTTGTGTGATCCCCAGGTTTCGCTATGACTGTTGAAGTCACCAACTAAGATGAATGGGTAGGGCAGTTGTTGTATTATTTTTTCGATGTCTGATAGAGAGAAATCTCTTTGGTTGGGTATATATATGTTGCATACAGTTAATTTTGTGTGGGGAAGCGTAACTGTGACTGCTATCGCTTCGAGGTCGGTGTATAATGGAAGTTCTATGCTCGGAAAGTTATGATTAATCATTGTTGCAACTCCTCCACTAGCTCTAGCGCAGGAGAAACGGTTACGTTTATATATATCAAAGTGTGTGAAAGTGGGGTTACTACTATCATTGAAATTGGTTTCTTGTATGCATACTACTGAAGGGCAGTGTTCTTTGATTAATATTTGGAGTTCATCGAGTCTACTGTAGAACCCGTTGGTGTTCCATTGTAATATTTTGGTTTTCATGAGTGATGTTTTTGTATTTTTGCTGGTTCTTGAACTGATTTGATATTAAAATGTTTCATTGTTTTCTAGGGGGGGTTGAATTTGAAATAGTAGGTTGGATAATTTAGTTAATTTGGTTTTCATAGAGCGTTCGTTAATGTATGGTCGGATTTTTTCTATTGTTTCCATAATAGAGGGTATATTTGTGTTAGTGTCATCGCATAACGAATGGATATTAATTTGTTTGTTATTAAAATTATCCATTATGTATTTAAATTGTAAATAAGTGATTGAACAGTTGTTTTCATTACTATTGAAGAATGGTTCTGTTGGTTTGAGAGCGCTGTCTAAATTTTTATCATCTAATTGGTTAGATGAATTAGAACGTGAGAGAATTTTTGGTTTTTTTTTTGTTGGCTGTTGAGTTGATTTTGGGGAGGAGAGGGATTTTTGGGATGTTGTATCCGATAAGGGCCTTTTGATTTGGTCTTGGGTTGTGGGGTTAGATGTGGTTTCGTTTTGTTTTTCAGAGTGAGGTTCATTTGGTGTGCGGGATAGAGCTTCCTCGAAAGAATTTTGGGTTAGAGGAAAAAATTTTGTTTCATCGGTATCTTTGTTCCAATCCATTTTTGTATGGTCAAGTAGTATATCAAGAGTTGGACTTGTAGGAGGGCGTATATTTTCAATTGATTCGGTGTGGTCTACAATGATATCGTCGGGCTTGTTTAATTTGTTTGGGCTGGAAGGTGTTTTTTTTTCCGATTCGTCATCAATATTTTTACAATTGTTTGAAGTGTGTCCGCTGCCTTTGCATAAAAAACAGGTTATTTTGTCGTCAGTGAAAAAGATTCTGAACTGTGATTCGTTTAGTGTAATTACTAGTGAGTCCGGAAGTTTGGGGATGTCTTCGTGTTTTATGAATAATTGTCTTCGGAAACTCATTATGTGTTCGAAGCCTTCTATATTGATTCCCGCTTTGAGGTGGTTGATTTGTGATATGGGTACTATGTCTAAATTTTTAAGGGCGTTTGTAATTGCTTGATTGGGAATCGATGGGCATACATTTGATATGATGTATCTTTTGGCTGGGTTTAGCAATCTGCGTATTGGTATAATTTGATCGTTAATATTGATTGATTGGGTTGTTTGCAATAGATTATCGAGTATTTGTTTACTGGATAGAAAGATGCAAAAACGGTTATTCGATATTCTAGAAATGAACGTTATGTTTTTTGGAGGGACAATTTTTCCTATTGCTAGAATATAGTTTTTTTGTGGTATACCATCAATTGTGTTGAAGACGAAGGCTTGTTCGCGGCTAGGAGTCTTTTCCATGGCAACAGCAGATGCGAAGTTTATACTATTATTGTTCATGATATTTGGTGAAGAGATTATCGGCTGGTTCCGAATGTCGACGTGTTTTCTGTGCTACCGAAAAGCTATAAAACGTATAGTGCGATAAGAACACGTGTTGCACGGTCGGCTATTGAACACGAACTCTTTATATACATTTATTAAATGCTTAGTTTTAAAATTATTATTTTTTTACTTCAGATATCCAGAGACCTGATGATTTTACTAGTAAGTATACTGTATAACATATTGGTATATTTTCTAATTTTTACTATCCGAATACATCCATATTGTAACTATATTTATAATGGTCGATTGAAGAATCTGAAAATTCTTGTCTATAATATAATTTGATAATAGTATATAACGTTAAAGGTAAAAATTAAATCAAAGACAATGTTATTTATAGGTAGAGGAACATATGACACAGCAGTAAGGAACAGAAGACATATTTTAAATTTAGCATACCTGTCAATTATCAATGAAAAATTGAGTAAGCCGTTTTCCTAATAATATTCAACGCTACATTTAAATTGATCAGAACAATGCAAGTGTTAAATTTTGTCATAATTATTTCTCGTCGTCAATTTATAGGATTTAAGGATTTGTTTTTTCTTTTCGATTACAATAATATATTGTATGGTTTTCAGAAGACCAGCGAATGTGCGAAAATCACGAAAGAATAAAATGTATGTTGATCGGGTTAATCAGTCATAAAAAATATCAGTCGAAAAACAAACAAGGATGTATTGGTGATAATATTTGCGTTATAACTACTACCGAGTTATCAAAGCAATGGTATTCAGATATGCATGACGTTACACAAAAAATGGAGAAGTATCGAGATCACTATGACAGCAATGATAAACGTTTTAAGATATTTTTCAAAGACCCTGTGCGGGGATACATAGAATGGGACAGTGGAATACCAGAAGAAGTAACAGAAGACGAGGGGTCTTCTTCTAGACGATGAGTCAATTCAATAGATGTGCATGGATAAGACAGTGATCTTAGCATCATTAGCTAAAATCATTGTCTTATCTAACTATTAGCGCTAATAATTAATTTGTTTAAATTAGTACACAGCAAAATAGCGATATTTCAATGTAAAAAAAAAATTTCAATCTAATAAAATGTCTTAACATTTTATTAGATTAATGACATTTTTTTTAGAGTAATCCTTTATTTATGTACAATAATGTGTACCTATGTGTTAACCTGTTTCTTTAACAATAAATTATACCTTTATGATTTTAATTTTATCCATATTTTTATTAGGTACATTTTTGTGTGGTTTAATAACTATGGTAGCTATACGGTAACTATATGGAAAACCCAAAACCGCCTAATTAGATTTCCTAACGAAATATGTTATCAGTTTTAGTACATAGCTGCTTTTTTAAAAATAAAATTAGATATGTAGGTACATCACAAGTTTAGATTATTTTTTCTTTGTCGTTGGTTTTAATAGCTCACCCGTTAAATTAATGTTTCCATTTGGTTATTTATACGCTTTTAGCATATTCAACTTATTCTGTAATTTTATTTTTTTTCATAAAATCAACTGTAGAGAGCGAGAGAGAGAGAACAACATTTATTAAAATATAAAGCTGACTGCCTGTCTACCAGGTTGCCTATAGTGACACAGTATACCATATCGGACATTTATGTTATGAGTATAAATTAAAAGCATATAAAATTACATAATAGTTATAGTGTAAAACATATAAGATAATTTGATAAATATTGCAATAAACGTGGATGAATATAAAAATACAATAAAAGTATGGAATATAAAAAATAAAAAAAAATAATAAAAATCACACAGAATATAGATGTCTATGGATTATGTTTAAAGTATCCTTCATTATTTCTAGACATATTGTTCTTAAGTCTTCTTTTCTAAGCATATGAATTTTAAAGAAATCCAATATAAATTTGGAGGCGGTGCCCCTAGCACCAAACCATAGACCTTTTGCATCCCAGTCATCGATACCGTATTGATGCTGCAGGTATGGTATGGTAGATAAATAGATGTTTCTTTTTTCCTCGTTTACTTCCTCGTCTTGATTCAAATTATTTGTTGACTTCGTCCACCCGTTGCCCTATTGGCCATTGTGTTCATGGACATTTTTATTGAGTTAGTCCATTCACTACTGGTCAATCCTACTTTGATTGAGACCCGACTGTTTGTTAACGTGCAATGCTCGTACCAAGCCACCCCGCTTCCTTGTCGAGGCAACGCTTTCCAATTGTTGTATTCTGCTTTCGTCAATTCCGAGCGTATAGCACGTATATTAGTACCTGTAACTCCGCCTATCCTTTTTTGACATTCGTCAATTTCTTCATCGATATCTCTCGCCGCCTTTAAGTGAGCACCGTTAACACGACTGAGCGTTTGACAAATGTTTAAACGTTGAAGTGAAGCTTCCCATTGCACTCTCAGGATACCAAGGCCCCTTAGCTTACGTCCGGTATAATATACTGGTATGGGGGTGTCGGCGGACAATCCAGCAATTTCCCGAACACCCTCGACGCATGACTTTGTTTACCTTTTCGAGAAACACTGGTGCCAAAAGATCTACTGGCGCTGTTTGCATGGGAAACACGAGCTTAGGGTACACGTATTGGTCTAGAATATTAAATTTTTGGTCTCCTCGTAGAAGTGGGGTCGTAATCAATTTTCGGAAGTCTTTTTCTAAACCGGTTAGTAACTCTTTTTGATCGAATATTATTTTATTTTATTAACTCCTAGATAACGTAATTTTTCTTCTGGTGTAGTACTGCGTATTTCGGCTCCGTCCATTGATTGTTACCGATTTTGCTGGGTTTATAATCATGCCCACTTTTCCGAACTCTGTGCTCAAAGATTCAATCAATGCACAAGCGCTTTTTGCATCTTTTGCGATAACTACGGTGTCGTCCGCAAACGCCAGAGCCACCAATTTTGTAAGTTCAGCTGAAAGTTCATATCCATAGGTGTTTGAGTGCATGGTCTTGACATGCGTTGAAAATAGTCGGTGATAGTGGGGACCCTCGTGCGACGCCACAATGTAATTTAATTTGGTTGGACTTCACTTGATTTATTTCCAACTTTGTTGAATTTGTCGTGGCCAATGATGTCACCAGTTTTGTTAAATTCGTAGGTAGCGGCAAAGAGTTAAATGTATTTCTTAAGTGATCATCACCAACCCTATCGAACGCTTTAGACAAATCAAGTGTTACAATACATATACCATTCTTTTTTTTCCATGGCTGAACGAAGACATCCGTCCACAATGGATGCGTTTATATGAACACCGGAAATAAATCCTCTCTGTAATTGGCTGAAGTGGATCCTTTCTCTTATTGCCTGGTAAAGACATCGTTCAATTATGCGACGAATGACGCTGAAAATAGTAATTGGTCTCCAGTTTTGTAAATCTGTTTCTGTGTCTTTACCTTTAAAAATTAATATGGTTCGCCCAGTTCGCAACTTTGATGGGACATAGTCCCGTGCCAACATTACCTTAGCAATGGCTAAATTGCAGGTGCACATTTAGTTTGTCGGATGGTTCTGAGTACAACAGCCGGATGTACAGGGCCGGGGAGATAACTAAAGAGTCGAAAAATTCTACTGTCTCGATCTGAGGTGGTAGTTGAACGAATCTAATAAATTCCGCCTCAAAATGTGTTGTCTCTTGGATTAATCGATTAATGGAGATATCATTAACAACTGAGTTTAATACATTATTTACCGAGGTCGTATCCATTGTCTGTCGTTGGGTATTACCTTGAGTGCCTGTAGGTAAGCCATCTATAATTCTTTGAACACTTTTTTGAGCACACGCTCCAGAGGCTTTAGCCAAATATGTCCATTTAGAGAAATATATGTTTTTCCACAACCGGGGCATGTCACTTTTGGAATTACCAAGTGATAAGTTATCACTGATAACAGAATAGTGATAACAGCGAATTTGTTATTATTCTGTTTTGACTTTTTTATGTTAAATGGAAAAAGGTACTACAAAACGTACCATACACCTTACCTCCTACTTTCGGACGTTTACCTGTACGAAATATACGATTTTTTAGTTTTTAAGTTCTCAATCATAATTTAAAAAAAAAACATAACACCCCATTTGAAAATCAAAAGTTGCTATAAAAAAAAACAAATTTGGGAGGGGTGTAGAAACATACAAATTTGTGGAAAATTGAGATCACATCATACAAGAACACGGTGAAAATAAAAATTCAATATTATTAATTAAACCCAGCAAAATATTGACTGGCCCATGATAAAAAAAATCACACTGTATATGGGCCATAGCATAGCTGTTCAAAAAAAAAAAACCGTTTACGATCTCCGAAGAACTTGTTATTGTCGAGACAAGTATTTTTTCGTATTTTGTTTTGTCTTTGGTGTTTAAATATTTTAACTATTTTCTTGCTTGGCCATAGAATCATCTGATGTCCCAATAATTATAGCGAATTATACTATTTTGTACATAATATTTTTCTACTAAATTGTCCTAATGTTAACATATTTTTAAATTATTCAAATTAGTTTCAAAATGTTTATGAAATATTCTTGAAACATAGAACTACCGATAAACGGTGACGAACCGAAAAAATATCATAAACCCTTTCCCCTAGAAGGTAGTAAGGTGGTAAGAATAATTTTTTTTGAATTTTGGCCCTAATAAAGTACTTTTGTGGTACCTTTTTTTTTCGACACCACTGTGCTGGTTTTTTTTTTTTATTGTTACTCAATTTTTCTGTACTCAAACTTTTTGGGAAAATGTCCCAGTAATAATGTGCAAAGTATTTTTTACTATGCTTAAAGTTATTTATTTGTTCAAAGCATGAGCAGCTTACAGTGTACGTCATGTTTATACAGATGGTACAAAAAGTGGTACAGCACCAATACATTTTCATCTTTGTTCATTTCGATAACGTATACGAACCCAACAACACAGCGAGAAAACAGGTAATATGAATATAATTACGGATTAAGCTATAAAAAAAAAATAATAGACATAATATTTCAACTCCTACTTTGCACAAGCCTTACATAAAGTGAAGGGTACAAGGAAAAAAAAGCAAGAAAGGTCACTTTTTTCTAATCTAAGAAAAATATGTTTAAGTAAGGGAAAGGTGGGTAAAGCGGCCACAATAAGGGAATTTATCGACTAAAACTTAGATTTTTAATTTTTTTTTTGTCTACTTACTATAGGAATGTATACTTTGACTTGTTAGACATCATTATTTGCAATTAGAATTATATTTTAGCTAATGATTTAATTTTCAGATTCGTTTTGTTTCGAAACGAATTTTATAACAATAAAATCGCCTTTTTTTCAAAACTGACTTGTCTGTTTTTTCCCTGTGCCCTCCGAGTGGAAAAAATTAAAACGCACAATATTATCAAAATAAAATATGTATTTAAGAAAAGATAATGAGCTTATAAACAAACACAATACTTTTGTTCCCCCTTTTTTTGCTTCCTGCTTCCTGACCCAAACGGGAAGACACTGTTGTTGTTTTTTATGTGATTGTCTATCAATTAAGGTTCTATAGAATATTCCAAGAAGTATATTTGCTGCAAATTTTTGAAAATATACGTTTAAAATAAATGTAACCAAACGTATATCGATTGAATTTGTTTATTTTTTTAGATTTACACTAAAACAAACAAAAAATGACTAACAACAAGCTACAAGTGTTTTGTCTGATTGTGTTAACTATTTGCACTGTTATAAACGAGATAAAATGCATAACAAAAAAAGAAGGTAAACATATTTCAACGACTGTTTTTGAATAATTTTTCATTTTTATTCATTTAACGAACAATTCTACGATAATATTATATTATAGTTTGTACAAGCAATTATTACATATTTTACATTTTTATGTAATTTAACTCATCGTATTTAATATTACGTTTGTCGATAGTTATAATATTAATATATTTTCTTGTGTTAATTTTATATTTTTCAAACATTTTATTCCAGAATGCCGCCGTCAGATTTCCTTAAACAGTGAGTGATTTTTTTTTTTTTTAGTCATTTGGACAGTTTGTAACGTTGCAATTGTCTGTTCAATTGTGTCATTATACAGGGTGTCCCATTTTAAAACACTAATCTATTTTGACATTTTCATGTCTTAGCTCTGACACATAACCGAAAAAATGTCAACGAAAAAAGCGTTACCATACGGTGATGGGGATGGGGGTAAGAGATAGGGGTTGGAGATAGAGGGTTAGAGATAGGGGTGAGAAATAGGGGTGGTAGATAGGGTTGGAGATAGGGGTGAGAAATAGGGGTGGTAGATAGGGGTAGGGGTGAGAGATAAGGGTAAGAGATTAGGGTAAGGTATATGAGATGAGAGATATGTTGTACGTTCAACTTTCAAGTTAGAACTAATTTGATAAATTCAAAATAGTTTAGAGGCCCAAATTCTCTATGAACTGTTTTATGCCAAATATTAAACACTACAATATTAGCCAGAAACTTGATGTTTTAATATACTAGCTTGTTACTGCTTCTTAATATACTATATCATTATCTATAATTCCACCACTGCTCTAAATTTATTCGGTGCTTCAACGAGACATGAAAATGCTCTCTCGTGGTTGCAGACTGGGCTGAAAAACTTTTTCTCCGAAAATTCTAATCTAATCAAAAAGTTGTTTATGTAAAATATAATTTGTAAATTAAGGCTCTTAGCTATTTTTAGTTTTATTATCTTATTTTGATGTATACCACACAAACCAAGGTTACCACACATGACATGGTTACCATATGCATAAACGTCGGCCATTTTGAATTTTGGACCATATTTTTTTTTAACGACCCCCTTTGTACTCTAAAATGTTTTGTGTATTTAAGAGTTTTGAAAGAGATTTCATTATGTCTCACAGTATCTTACACTATGTTAGCTTAGACCTCAATGTATTTTGTTTTTTTTATGTGTTAATGGTGTAAAATTCGTTTTGTTTTTAGACCATTTGATTTCCAGATTAAATATTCGTGAGTGTTTGTATAATAAATTATTAGTATATAATACTTAAACCAAATAAATTAAAAATTATTTTACAAAAAATACAGGCATCATAAACATTTTTTAAAAAATTGGCACAGTCTATTATTTACCTTGTCAATTTACCGGTTATCATGGTAACTATGTCTAGGCCTTTTACGTTAGAAATGTGACAACGATTATCAATTACAAGTAGTAGTAATCTAACCTAATATGAGGTAAATGTATGCATAAAAAAAAACGTTCTTTAGTATTAATTAATTAAAAACATTGTTTTTTGAAAAGTACTTAATTGGTGTAGTTTGAAAATAAGAATATATCTCAACTGAATATCTTCAGCTTAGTATTTCCAAGTATTTCAACTTGTGGTGTAATATATTGACATCATTTAACATGATATGTCTGTGTATAAAATGTCTTGAGGCAAGTCTTTTAAGTTTTTAGATCTGGAAAATTATTATTATATACCAGTAGTTCAAGTACACTGAAGCTATTTTTTTAACGATATCATTAATAGTTTATTTTTGATTTCAGAACAAAAATACAACCTAATAGTAATGGCCGTAGACGAATTCGAATATGGTATTATTATATTTTGTATATTGTTATTTTTTAGTAAGACCGTCTTTAGAATATGTTAGGTGTTGATTTTCAATTGGTTACCAATTATGTTCGTTGTACTATAAAATAAAACCGATAACAGTTACTCGGTTTCTGTTATTTTACATATAAATATACTGGCTTTATATATATATATATATATATATATATATATTGTTTCTATTTTATTTCAGAGGGAGTTGGGAAATTCCTTAACCCGCCAGGTAAACTATACTATGTTTTATACCATTAGGTGTTATCGTTTTTTCCCCCATTAAGTTGAGGTTAGTTTTACATTTTTTGTAAATTGTTTTTCTTTTAAATTTACCGGCTTTCCAAATAAAATGGTAAACTGGTAAATTTTTATCAAAGCGACATTTGCTACAATAAAAGATGTATTTAAAAATATTTTGATAAAGTGGCTTGAATAAATACCTCTTTTAACATAATATATTTTTTAGATAACGACTATTTGTGTCATGACGTGGATGATAACGGTAATTTTTTAAATAATAACTAAATGACATTTAATTGATATATTTTTTTTCGATATTAATTCTTTTAACGGTTTAGTTAACAATTAGTTTACTTGGCTTATACAAAAAACACATATATTTAGTATAGTTAGACTTTTAAATTATCATAATTGTAAAAATTTTTTAAAATAAATAAATGTTCTAACTTAAAATAGTTTCAACTAAAATGTTATCATTGAAATGAGCAATTTTTTTTTATTTTTAATAGTCAAGATAAAAATATTATATAATCATTGATTTTTAAGGGACAAGTAAAATGTGTAAATTAAAAAAAATCACATAGCATCCTATGCAAATATTTGGTTTTATTATTGCTCAAATGAGTTTTACTTATTTTAGCTAAACAAATGAATTTGTAGTAATAATACATAGGTAGGCCGAGAACATTTACAATGTAATAACACATTTTAATGGGAATATAATGTTTTGATTATAGCTCAGGTATATATCACTACATACGCAGGAGAACAATCCTTTGAAGAGGAATTACTAAAACTCCTAAGTAACTTTTTAATATATTGTATCTAAAAGAAAAACAGTAGTCAAGACTGTACAGGCAATAAATGCTTAAATGGATTTTTACATAAAATATGACTATATCAATTTACTTAAATAAGATACATATTAATATTTTTTATATACATTTATTAAATGCTTAGTTTTAAAATTATTATTTTTTTACTTCAGATATCCAGAGACCTGATGATTTTACTAGTAAGTATACTGTATAACATATTGGTATATTTTCTAATTGTTACTATCTGAATACATCTATATTGTAACTATATTTATAATGGTCGATTGAAAAATCTAAAAATTCTTGTCTATAATATAATTTGATAATAATATATAACGTTAAAGGTAAAAATTAAATCAAAGACAATGTTATTTATAGGTAGAGGAACATATGACATAGCAGTAAGGAACAGAAGACATATTTTAAATTTAGCATACCTGTCAATTATCAATGAAAAATTGAGTAAGCCGTTTTCCTAATAATATTCAACGCTACATTTAAATTGATCTGAACAATGCAAGTGTTAAATTTTGTCATCATTTTTTCTCGTCGCCAATTTATAGGATTTAAGGATTTTTTTTTCTTTTCGATTACAATAATATGTTGTATGGTTTTCAGAAGACCAGCGAATGTGCGAAAATCACGAAAGAATAAAATGTATGTTGATCGGGTTAATCAAGCATGAAAACTATGAGGCGCAAAACAAACAAGGATGTATTGGTGATAATATTTGTGTTATAACTACTACCGAGTTAACAAAGCAATTATATTCAAATACACATGACGTTACACACAAAGTGGAGAAGTATCGAGATCGCTATGACAGCAATGATAAACGTTATAAGATATTTTTCAAAGACCCTGTGCGGGGATACATAGAATGGGACAGTGGAATACCAGAAGAAGTAACAGAAGACGAGGGGTCTTCTTCTAGACGATGAGTCAATTCAATAGATGTGCATGGATAAGACAGTGATTTTAGCATCATTAGCTAAAATCATTGTCTTATCTAACTATTAGCGTTAATAATTAATTTGTTTAAATTAGTACACAGCAAAATAGCGATATTTCAATGTAAAAAAAAAATTTCAATCTAATAAAATGTCTTAACATTTTATTAGATTAATGACATTTTTTTTAGAGTAATCCTTTATTTATGTACAAACATGTGTGCCTATGTGTTAACCTGTTTCTTTAACAATAAATTATACCTTTATGATTTTAATTTTATCCATATTTTTATTAGGTACATTTTTGTGTGGTTTAATAACTATGGTAACTATATGGTAGCTATACGGTAAATATATGGAAAACCCAAAACCGCCTAATTAGATTTCCTAACGAAATATATTATCAGTTTTTTGTGCCTCCTGTAAAGTCGAGGAATTGAGTTAGGTAAATAATCAAATTTTTCAAATTGTAATAGTCACATCTTATGTTTAATTTTTATTCATTTTAAAAGTTATACCTAATAGAAATTAAAAAATAAATGATAATGATGCTAAAATCATTGTCTTATCTATGCACATCTATTGAATTGACTCATCGTCTAGAAGAAGACCCCTCGTCTTCTGTTACTTCTTCTGGTATTCCACTGTCCCATTCTATGTATCCCCGCACAGGGTCTTTGAAAAATATCTTAAAACGTTCATCATTGCTGTCATAGTAATCTCGATACTTCTCCATTTTGTGTGTAACGTCATGCATATCTGAATACAAATGCTTTGATAACTCGGTAGTAGTTATAACGCAAATATTATGACCAATACATCCTTGTTTGTTTTGCGCCTCATAGTTTTCATGCTTGATTAACCCGATCAACATACATTTTATTCTTTCGTGATTATCGCACATTCGCTGACCTTCTGAAAACCATACAACATATTATTGTAATCGAAAAGAAAAAAAAATCCTTAAATCCTATAAATTGACGACGAGAAAAAATGATGACAAAATTTAACGCTTGCATTATTCTAATCAATTTAAATGTACCGTTGAATATTATTAGAAAAAAGGCTTGTGTTAATTGCTATGTTTAATTTGTATTCATTTTAAAAGTTATACCTAATAGAAATTAAAAAATAAAAATCGATAGCATTATTTTTACGAGTTGGGGGTAGTTCTTCCAAAAAATGATAACGCGTGATAAGAAATAAATGTAGAAATGAAGAACTCTTATCTCTTATCATTTTTTGGAAGAACTGCCCCAAACACTATTTTTACCTTGTTTGGGTTTTTTGATAACTTATGTTTTGCCCCCACTTGGAATTACCAACTGATAATTTATCACTGATAACAGAATAGTGATAACAGCGAATTTGTTATTATTTTGTATTCGGCTTTGATGAGAACAAAATACAAAATTGGTAAATAATTATAAACAATTATAAAATGCGTTAAGTTTGAAGGATTAAAAGACCAAAGTGCCCGTCTAGTTTTTGTACATTCATAATGAAGTTTGTGTTTTTAATTTGTGTTATTGTCTCCTCGTTGTTGGTTAATGTTTCTCAGGTAATTATTAATATTTTTTTACATTTTGTACTCATACCAGCTCGTACAGTCACACCCAGATATTTTTATTTATTTTTCATTAGGCAAATCATTCGAATAACTGGGCTGTGCTTGTGGACACATCTAGATTTTGGTTTAATTATCGACACGTAGCCAATGTGTTATCTATATATAGAAGTGTTAAACGCCTTGGAATTCCAGACAGGTACAATATTTTCCAATATTATAATTTTTATTATAAATGTTTTACCAGATGAATATTCCATTTTAGCCAGATCATATTAATGGTGGCCGACGATATGGCTTGTAATCCGCGTAATCCAAGTCCAGCGACCGTTTACAATAACGCAGACCAACAACTTAATGTTTATGGCGACGATGTTGAAGTTGATTTCAGAGGCTATGAGGTTTGAACATTACACACATTTTATGTTATCGAATCATAGAACTAATTCATAAAGGTTTTTGTTTTTTTTTCATAGGTTACTGTTGAAAACTTTGTACGGTTATTGACTGGTCGTTTACCATCGGAAACTCCTCGCTCGAAACAGCTATTAACAGACGAAGGCAGTAATATATTGATATATCTCACTGGACACGGCGGAGACGGTTTTCTAAAATTCCAAGACTCTGAAGAAGTTACTAGTCAAGAATTGGCCGATGCACTTGAACAAATGTGGCAAAAAAGAAGGTAATCAATTTAAAAATATATTTATATTTACAAAAATATTTCTAATACGCGTCATGTACACGTTGTTCTAGGTACCATGAAATATTCTTTATGATCGATACTTGTCAAGCTTCTTCGATGTATGAAAAATTTTACTCGCCAAACATACTAGCGATGGCCAGTAGTCTGGTAGGAGAAGACTCGCTCTCGGTAAGTTGTAATTGAATGGTTTTACGATCATTTAAAATCAATTGCTAAGATGGTATTATTTATGTTTGATAGCTCTGATTATAAGATCTTATTATTCACGTTATTACCGTACGTAATGTACTTTTTTTTTGTATTGTACTTTCAAACTAATAATCCGATCGTTATTATTTTACACAGCACCACGTCGATCCGGCAATTGGAGTGTATATCATAGATCGTTACACGTTTTATGCATTAAAATTCTTAGAAAATGTCAAACTCAAGAGTCGTATTAGTATGAAAAGTTTTGTGAGTATTTTGTATAGTGCAAACAATTGAATATTTAACACAATATTGTATTTTCATTAAAGTCATTTCATCTTTTAGCTTGGTGTTTGTCCGAAACAAGACTGCATATCTACTGTTGGCGTGCGAACTGACTTATTTCACCGTGACCCAGCCAAAGTTCCTATAACTGACTTTTTCGGCTCCGTGCGACCAGCAGAATTAACATTTAATTTTTTAGATTTAACCGATACACCCGCTTAGGCTAGAAATTTTTTTTTAAAAATGTCAACAATAAAACTCGCAAGTACTACTAAATATCGAGTAATAATATTTATTTATTTATTTAAACACATGAATTTCACCAGGCAAATGATAATACAACTAAGAAATATTTTATATTGTTTAAACTATTTATTCTTATTTATTTGTTTTCTACGTTGTAAAAATTCAAAGAAAATACAAAGGTGATCTCATAAATTTCTCATGTATTATTCAAATTATTATAAACACTAATATCAACGTACTGTTAAGGTACAACGTGACCGTACAATCAGATTATTTGACCCACCAATTACGTTGTCCGTATTTCGCTTGCGGTCTTTCTTCTTCTTTGAAGTCTTTGAGACCATAAGGCAAGTCGCCAAACACTTGCGGTGCTTCGGGAGGTGGTTTAGGACGATTTCCGTTGTACACACGAGCTTTGCAAAAGAATCCGTGTTCGGGTCTTTCGATACCCATTTTTTCAAACACGCATTTATCGTACACCGCTTGAGTTTTACGGCACGGTTCAAATTCGAGCCGAGAACTGGACTTGTCGATACAGTTGCTGTATATTTGAAATTCGTCGTAACAGCTGACTTTGAGTTGCCTGAAAAATCGGAGGGCACAACTAGTGACCGCTTTACCTTCGGCCACACATTTACGCGGATCTTTCGTCTCTTGTTTACACATCATGAAATCGTCGTTCGCTTCTATGCAATATTTACCTGAATAGAATAAAAAAAAACATATAAACATCATAATTCATCTCAAGCTCGATGAAAATTACCCAAATGATGGGCAGCGGCCCGAAGTCCAGGTGTACTGATTGGCACTTCTTCAACCGTCAGGTCTTCATAAGTTGGCAATTCAGTATCGCTGGTTATGACCATGATGAGAGAAGTGGACTATGCTGTTCCTTTATATAAAATAATAAATACCCAATAGTCTGATGCTTTGGTAGTAATGCAATATTTATTGAAAAAAAAATCCGAAAACGTATTATTATTGTTATCACATATTTGAAGGACTTTGATAACGCCATTCGGTACATTACAAGAGCTCCAAAACTCGACTTTTCAGCTGTTTGTGTTTGTACTTGTTACCAAGCACCTGGTAAGTGGTAACCCTTATCGGTAACCGCGATGAAGCCGAGGCTCACTGTTATCTATTTCGATTTATATTCGATTGTGTTTACAAATTACAATAATATCAAATTGTATGTAATTAATATATATTATTTTATACCAATTGTTCATGTACAAAATGTTTTATAATGTCTAACTATAACAGTGCACGTTGACTAAACGTTTTAAATGCGTTTTATTTGATAAAATTCGCGTTCGTTGAAATTTCTAATTTTGTTTTATGTAAATTTATCACTGCTTGACGATGTCTCTGTACGACGATTTTGATGCTGTAAAGCAAAAATCCGATGGTTGGTCTTCTGGCATGAAACTTTTTCAGTCACAAATGCAGTTAAAGAAAGCTGCCCAAACACAGGTGCCCTTTACACTTTATTATTATCACTTGTTTTTTTAATATTAATTTATAAAAAATTAGCATTTCACTTACTGTTTTGTAATATTTTTGTTTAACTACGATTTTATAGTTTTGTAGTTATAATTTACATTTTTTTTTTTTTATTGTAGCCGAGAAGAGATGCAGCTCGTAAGACCACGTCGATTTTAGCTCCAGTTATTGATTTAAAAAAAAAAGACGACGATGATTCCATGTTCGATCCAGGACTTGGTTTTACTCTTTTTCCCATGACTAGAGTAAGAAATTTTATTTTCTTCTTTCAACATGTATATGGGAAAATTTAGCGTGTTTATTTAATCATTTACACCAATATACTTAATTTTCAAGGGAAGAAAATTACTTGCACAAACATGTAGTATGAGCATAATATTATTAAATTACCTATGTATTATTATTCTGTAGCTTCTGTTGATTTATACTGAATGTCAAGTTGTACCAGACGACTGTGTTTGGTGACTATGTCTAAAATATAAAAAGTTATATAGTCATTTTTTTTTATTAGCTTCGATGCGAATCTGAGAAGGTATTGATGAGATTGATTAAAGAGGTTTTATTGTATTAACTGCACTGTATTATAAATGTATAATATATGTAAAAAAAAAAATGAAATGAATAACTTTAAAAAATATTTTATGTTTTTAGGAAGGCAAAAAAACACAATGTCCGTCGTTTCCACCTATGAACTGGAATTTTGATGGCAACGAATACGACCCTATGGTGCCCAACGATTACGAAAGAGTAGTTAGAGGTAATATTTAAAAAAGAATAAAAAAATTTTTAATTGTTTGATTCTACTGTTTATATTTTGTACAATAAGAATACAAAATACGTGTTAGAAAAAAAACAAACATTATATTATATGCATATTGATTACATATTTTGCAATTAAAGATTTACGAGATATGAGAGACAAAGAAAAAGAAAAAGAAGACGAAGAACGTCGCAAAAGAAGAGAAGAGCGTAGTAAAACTAAAGACTCGTACGTTTTCGGCCGACTTAACGGTGTAAATATTAATGAACATAACAGTTTTTTATTTGTTTTATCGTTATAGCCTTAGTATGACGGACATGTCCGTAGGCATGTCCACTCCTGGCGCGGACGACCGAAGAAAATCCGGGTTCGCCGGTCGTAAAGACAGCGATAGCGAAGAAGAAGCTGATTCAAAACCTTTAGCTAGAATACCGGGCGCCGCCATTGCGCCTCCGCCCTCATTACAAGAATCGGTCGTATCGTCTCCCGGACCACAAGCGTCCGGAACAGGGATGGGCGGCGGCATGGGAATCGCCGCGAAAATTATGGCCAAATACGGCTTCAAGGTGTTATTTTTTAAATGTTAACCGTGTTCATTCAAACGCAATCTATTATTTATTAATATTGTATCGATCGATCGATTGTGGTCGCGCAGGAAGGACAAGGATTGGGTAAAAAAGAACAAGGCATATCGGTGGCTTTGCAAGTGGAAAAAACGAGTAAGCGAGGAGGTAGAATTATTCACGAAAGGCCAGGTGGAAGTTTATCACCTTCTATGGCTACTTCCGTGCAAGACGATTTCGTAGCTCCTGCACCTCCGCCGCCGAAACCTTTACAAAGCATAACCGAAATAATGAAAGTACAATCGAAGGTAAACGCAAATTTTATTTCGACTGCAACGATTAATAATTGAAAACAAAATATTATATAATATATTATATCTACTCCACTAGGTCGTGTTACTACGAAACATGGTCGGCCCCGGAGAAGTTGATCAAGATCTCGAACCCGAAGTGAAAGACGAGTGCAACACTAAGTACGGCGACGTCAATCGAGTGCTTATTTACGAAGTGCCCGACGTAGATCCCGAAGACGCCGTACGAATATTTGTAGAATTCAAACGCATCGAATCGGCAATTAAAGGTAATATGTATAAAAATGGAGAAAAAAAACCTTTAAAAATATTAAATTAACACATTAACACATTTTCGTTGTAGCCGTTGTAGATTTGAACGGAAGGTTTTTTGGCGGAAGACAAGTGAGAGCTGGATTTTATAATGTCGAGAAATTCAATAATTATCAGTTACTTGAGTAAAAAAAAGCTAGCCGAAATATTTTACTCTTTAATTTTTCACAATCCACAATTTTGAATATATTTTGTACATAATCGAATAGCTATTAAAAATATATAAACGTTTTTATGTACTAAAATTATTATGTTATTATTTTAGCTTCACTTTTAAAACTTACGTCGACGTGTGAAAACTGTAAAAATAAAAATCGTTGACTTTCAAAACAACCTCAAAATATAGTCTAAAGATGTATAATTCTCAAAGTTCAATATTCTAGTCACTTAAATTCTTTAACTTTGACTTAAGTCTAGTCTAGTGGTATTCTTGACATATTGTTAAATTCGTATTACCCAATTGGATTCCTACATGCACCGTGGTGTGACGTGCACGAGAAGATTCGACAATATTATTAAATACTGTTTGTCCTCCTTTTGGAGGATTGATATTTTAGTTTAAGTATACTTAATTGGGTTAATGTCGAGTCATATGTATTTCATTATAAAAGAGAGAAGCGACTCCAATAAATATGAATACTTGTAATTTTTTTTTTTCCTACAGGTTAATTTACAAAAAAACTCTTTATTTCAAAACGAACTTTTACAATGAACCACGCATATTATGTAAAAAAAAAAAAAAAATGTAATCCAAGAAAAAATGATTGTTATATGAGAATTATTAGATAATATGGAGCGCGACGTTATAGCGCCTTGTACAGACACAATAGGCAACACAACACACACAAACGCCCCGCTTTATCTGTTATCTTTGTCCATGCTTTTCCAAATAAAATATTATTGCTAACTTCATATTATATAAGTATTTATTATTATTATTATTGTTGCGGTCGATTCGTCAACGCGTTGACAATTGTCTCCATCGTCCTGTGTGTGGTTTTTTGTAGAATTCATATTATTTATTTCATAGGTATAATATAATATATTGAATTTAAATAACAACAATAACGGTTTGTCGTGTTCGTGTACGTTATAATAGCACTGCCATGCAGTGTTGTTGTTGTTGTTGTTGGACAGTGTTGAGAGTTGTTTAAAAATGTAAACGGTGCGTTCCAAACGAATCGCAGCTGTACAATGGCCAATGAATTGGAAATACCTTTCAGAGAACTCCTCGAGAACGACCATCCGGAAATATTTGAATATTTAAAAAACGCTGTTCGCATGTTACACCGGCAACAAAACCTGTTGGCCAAACTCAAAAACAACGGTTTAGTCGACATCAAGGTTTGTCGATACATAAATTGTTATATCGTTTGCACGTATCTCGTTCAGCGGCGCTTAATGTTCTGTTCATTGATTTCCAGAAATGTCACGCTCAAGCCGAATCGGTTTCCCCCAAGACGGACGTCGACGATGGCGCAACAGGCGTCAAGCGAGAAAACGTGAACGCCAAAAGTAACGCAATCGAAACGGCCGACGCAAATCCGACCAATGTAATTATCGCTTTTGTACAGAGTCGATTTTTGGCTGCCGAGCCTTTTGCGTTGAGCAATTCGAAAAACTGTTTATTTTGTTATTGTTGTAGTCGATTACTTGTTGTTTGTGTGTTACCAATATTATTTGTTTAGGCGAAAAACGCAACGGCAAACGTGAAAAAAGTCAGTACGACCAACGACAACGCTTGCGAATCGAGTGCAATCAAAGAAGAAGGAGAGTGTAGTGAAGACGAAGAAAAATCTACAGACGTCAAATCGGTAGATCGTAATCGTTTGGAGACTAGTCGTTTTTTGCTAGAAGAGACTACCGGAATGTACTACGACCAAGTCACCGGCTATTACTATAATCTAGTGAGTAGACGATTTTTATATTTTAATAAATTAATGTGTGTGTGTGTGTTTACGCGATTCTCAATTTCAGGATAACGGTTTGTTCTACGACGGCAACCAAGGGTGTTATTATTATTTCGACGTGATTGCGCAAAAGTATCGATTGCACTCGCAAGTTCATCCAGACGCTACTGCGGCGCCGACACCTTGCGAACGGCCTAAACCGGACGGACGTGAACATTGTGACGTTCTACCGGAGATTGATTACGGCGATTCCGACAACTCTGTGGACAGCGGCAATTTAATAATCAAAGAGGATCCCGAAGAAAACGTCGAACCCGAGGAAAAAGAATGCAAAAAAGATTCGACAGTGGACAATAGTAGTGTAAGTTGCAAAGTTGGCGAGCGCGACGAAACAACAAAAGAAGACGTTAAACAGCAATTGAAAGTAATCGAAAGTGAAAACAAAATCGTAGATGAAACGCCGCCAGAAGTTACGTCCTCTCCGCCGCCTTCTACTTGTGAAGTAAATCAAGAAATGTTTTGTTGTCGCCTTGTTCTTATTTAATTTGTTTTTGTTTTTTTTCAGGTTCTGGACAAACGATATTTGAATTTATTACAATATACCAAGTTATTGCCCGCTCCAAAGAATATCGTGCATAAATTAACGCCTGATGGGGTAAACCACAACGGTAAGCCATTTGAAAAATTGGCACTCGACTATAAACTTAAATAATTTCCAGAGTAAAGCCAAACAATATGCACAAATAAGAAACTGGTATGCGCTTAAGCATCAGCTGGCGGCGATCGAATCGGAAATCGTTCAGTATGAAAATTTCGTCTGGGACCGCATTGAACAGTACCTTTGTCTGAACAAGAGGGACGATAAAAATTCCAATTGGAAGTCGTACAAAGAAGTCAAAGCCAATCTTTCGGACACGCAAACCAAATTGATAAAATCGAGTAAGAATGGCCGTGTATCATTGGCGTACCGTTGTTGTTTTACACGTCGTTTGTTTTACTCAAATTTCAGAAGTCGTCGGGTGGCCGCCGTGCATACGCATCATAGTGATCGAATCCAAAGCGTGTAAAACGTTGATTGGTAAACTGTTTTTGATTACATGCCCGGGCGGTACGATAGGACGGTCGACGAGTCGAGACGTCATAATACCCGACGACAATGTCAGCAAGGTAATCGTCGTTGCAATGGTTTCGATCGTAGCGACATAATATGTACAATAAAGTAAAACGGCGTGAAACGTCCTTTTGGTTTTTTTTTCTCAGCTGCACGCCGAAATATCTTTTGTGGGCAACGTCAACAAAGTAGGACGAGGTCACTATGTTATCAAAGATAAAGGAAGTACAAACGGCACGTACTTGGATGGTAAAAAAATTACAAAAAGTTCGTCTTCCGGCGAACCCAAACATTTGATCCACGGTTCCGAGCTTCTTGTGGGCGACACAAAACTGTTGTGTCACATACACGACGGCATGGAAACGTGTAACCTATGCGAGCCGGGCATACAAGCCACCGCCGCCACGGAAGAAGGTGAACACACTAGATCGACGGCCGTTGTTTTGCGAACCGGCAGTTACGGCAGTTTATTTGTCGATGCAATTGTGTTGATAGCATTTTTTTTTTACCATTTAGTCGTTAAAAATGAAATTCCACAAAAAAGAAAACACGACGAAGAACTTAAAAGTTTGAAAGAAAAATACGGCTTACTGGGTTGCGAGCCGCCCGAAGCCGTGTTGCCGAAGGGCTATAAAGACAGAGCCGAAAAGAGAAGGAAAACGGTCGGCTCTCAGAACGCCCACGAGAAAACCGAAGTAGCTTGTCTATCACAGTAAGAAATATGAAAACCGTATTGTTGGAAAACATTAACCTGCTAGTCAAAGAGCTAATTAACGTCATACTTTTGTCTTTTCAAAGACAGTCGGAGTAATTTAAATTTCATTTTTCCAGGCCAATTCCTACCAAAAACAAGGGCTTCAAGTTATTGGAAAACATGGGTTGGACGCCAGGTAAATCGTTGGGCGCCAACAACTGTGGAATCAAAGAACCCGTAAGTTTCCGCGTACAAATAGTTACGTACTTAGTATTAATATATTTATAGAGAGAGAGAGAGAGTGAATCACATAGTTAATGTAAGTTTAACGAGCATGATTTGCTGCATAATTGATGAATAGTTGTTTCTTGTCGATCGTGTATTACGTAGCATATGATAATACGGCAGAAGACAACGCAGGCGACTGTAGCGATTGTATAGTTGCGACGACTACGCAAACACTGTGGTTATTGAGATTACGTAAAACTTGGTTAAACTAACTCTCTATGGCGGTATATAAAATATTCACACTCCTGTAAGTCTGCGATTAGTTATGTACGGACGGCTTGTAAATATTTAATGTGCGAAACAACAACAGTTATAGCACATTTCTCAGAGTTCTCTTGTTAAACATCATCATCATAACACTGCATTGGCCATTACTTCCGAGTAAAATTAATACTTTTAAATGAAAACTTAAAAAAAAAAAAAATCTCAGAAACTATGCAAAAAAAAAACTAATAAATAAATAAATAAATATATATATATATATATATATATATATATATATGAAAATTAGTCTTATTAATTTGCCTTTATGCATCTATTTTTCTAGATCGGTTTGGACGTGCGAGACGATAAAATGGGCCTGGGTTTCAACACGATGGGCGGCTTTGCCCAAATCGAACAACCCAAGATCAACGTAGTCGTTAAGCCGTCGAAAATTCGATTCAATTTCGGCAACAAAACCACCAACGTGCCGATAAAAACTAACAAAATTAATTTTTCAGAAGGTAAATATCGTAAATTCATATAGTTTGTATTATTATTCCACTTAAACTGTAGAAATTATTATTAATCTAAATAACATGTGTTTTCGATTTTCAGACGCTTCATCGGAAGAAGAAAAATAACACTACCTCCACTCTGGTGCCTCGAACTGACCGACAATAATTTTTGAAAACATGTATTTATATTTTTCGACTAAAATATTATGATATTACACATTTTTGGTGAGATCGGTATTTCCAATCGTGTGTGATTTAATATGCATGTACAAACAGTTTTTTAAAATAAATTCTAATTTTATTATTATTACTATTTTAACGTGTGAACTCGCGTCACCGGTGCTTCGTTTACGATGTACTTTAAATATATTATGTATACTAGTAAATACATAAAAATATATTTTATTACGGTAAACCAAAACTATGTACAAACAGTGAGCTCTACGATTTAGCTTATATTTTATTCAGTCGACGTGTACAATGTCGTCGTGTTGTATTTCAAAATACATTATATTTTAACATGTAGGTTTAATTTAGCGATAAGTTTCATTTTACTTAACGACTGTGTTAAGTCGACTGCTGTGTTGTTATATTTTATAATTATTATGTACTGATAAAACATTTGCTAAATAAAAGGTACGTATCGTGTTTAAAACCCGTTACTGTTTGCAAAAACAAGCTATTAAAATAATACTTGTCCTTGTTTAAGGTTGTCCGACTTGTGGATTAACTGTGTGTGTGTGTGTGATTAACAACTTGATAAATTTGAAGCAACAAGAAGGAAAAAAACAAATCAAATTGACAACGTTAACAGATTTGGCGGGTATAGTAGTGCCCCCCATTAGCCAGAAGTAGGTAACGTTCACTCCCATTAGGGTTTTCTTACTAGCTAGTGGTACCTGTACTATTATGTATTTACTATAATTATATTTGAAAGCCTAGTGGTTAATCCTTCAAACTAGTAAAAAAAAAAAAATGGTTAACGGTTTCGGCTAGTAATCTCGCATGAGCTCGTTAAAATAAACACGGATAATTAATTGTAACGATGATGAGAATTATTATTTTTTATTTTTTCAAACCCGTTGACCGATGATATATTATCCGGCAATAATTAATATTATACTTACTACAAACTGTTGGAGCTTGAATTGTATTTTTATGTTTTTTTTTTTTTTAATTAAAATATATATTAGAGTATGGATTTTTTTTTACCATACAAACATTAACTCTATATACAAATTGTATTCTATTGGTTACAATATAACAGTTATATTAGAGTGTCTATTTTTTTTTTTTCTACGGCTTGACAGTAGCCTGTCCATGTAAGATTTCTGACCCTTAGCCAAGAAGTACTCTAAGTACTTGTTTTCAATAGGCTACCATCATCAGTTGGGAAGGGGGCAATATTATGCGGCGATCACTCTGTAGACACACGGGGCCAGGGATAATGTATTGGTATTGTATCCGTAACCGAATAGCTGCTATAGGCATAATAGCAGCGGCCAGCGAATGTTCTCTAAGGTCGTTGCGCGCGACCTTCTCGAATACAACAATATACACGGCCAGCGATCAACGACCGCCGCGTACGATGCCGCATCGCACAGTGGAACAATAACAACAACAACGCCGCCGCCGCCGCCATGTAAGTACGCGTGTAATTGCGCGCGTATACGCGAACGTAAGCGGCATAGGTAAGCGTATTTTATCCAGCAGTCGCGTGTAATAGATAGGTAGGTAGGCACGACGTGCCGTACATGGAATTGCGCTGAAGCTTTTTAAATGATATAAAATATTTTATGTAGGTACATCGCGTCTACTCCGGGGGGGGGGGGGGCGCGAAGACGACATGACTAATGATATTACTTAAGACGGCGGCGGTGGCGGTCTAGACTCGAGGTGAAAGAACTTATGCGGTCCAGGGAACTTTGGGCGACAACGACCGAAAACGTGTGCATCGTTAATCATCACTCTCTCTCTCTCTCTCTCTGCCGGACGACCTTACGTCGTGCAAGTACCCGGACGGGCGGCGGCAACCCTCCCCCCGCCCCCGCACGTCCGCCGACATCATTAATATTATTGCCGCGCGCATAAAAGCTCGTCGACGACGGCGTTACGACGATTTATGACCGTCGACCGTAACGGAATTGTTGATCGATTCGCCCCCGCTCGCCGCTTGACAGTGACCTAGGCCAATTAATTTCCCTAAACCGTGGCGACGCGCGCTGCTCCCCCGTCCCGTCGTTATTCAATTTACTCGCTCGTCGCCGCGCGAAACGCTCAATCATTTTCGCGTGTACGCCAACGCGCGCGGTTCGCGGCGTCCTGTCCGCCGCCGCCGCCGCCGTTGCGTAATCGCGCCGTCTTCCGAGTATCGGCGGTCCGCCGCCGGATACCCGGAACCGCGTGACGGCTACAACAATATATGTATATTAATGCGTATCGCGCGTCAACCGGGTTCTTACGTTTTATGCCAAACCTAATTGATTACTATGTAGTGTAATTAATCATGTGTTATACATAGTGGGGGTGATCCGACTGACGACAAGACACTCATTTTTTGTGAAAATATGAATATTTTGAGAATTTTTTTTCCCCTTAACTTTTAAGTACATATATTTTACTACATTTTTCGATGTTTTGAAGTTTTTTTATCACCAATCCTTATAAGCCAAAAAGGGGGTTTTTGGGTTTTTTTTTTTTAATGGCAACATATGTTTTTAATAACATACATTTGTAGACAAAAAATTTAAAAAAATATGTTAGCGTTTGATTATTCAATTTTCATGCATTTGTTCATTTGTACTTAATAAAGATTTGATTTTTCGACTGTATTTCTTGATATTTATAGTGACTTCCTAGCCGTTAGTAGTAGAATGTTATCGCCAATAAATTTGGACAATGCGAACATAAATATGAATTTCATGTGCTACCTACCGGTTTTGGAAAACCGAAGAAATATGATAATTATTAAGAATAAATTTACAGTATCTTTACCAAAGTCGTAGCTAACGAACAGATAAATAAAAATAAAAAATTCAAACGCTAACCTTTTTTTTTTTTAATTTTTTGTCTACAAATTTATGTAATTAAAAACATATGTTGCAATTTAAAAAAAAAAAACACAAATCTCCCTTTTTGGCTTATGAGGATTGGGGAATATTATTAGGCATCGTTATAATAATTGAAAATATGTTGACCTCCCTCGACCCCACTGTAGGTGGTATTGGCTACTGGCTTTTTATTTCGCTATTGTTGTCTTGTGAGAGGAGCAGCTGATGAACGGTTTGTGTAAATATGACATGTCTTAAAAAAAAACAACAACAACAACAACACGAGTATGCCGAACCTACCTCAAGCGGTTTTTTTGGTTTGTTTTTCACACACAATGTCGGCAAATGTAAAAGACACGGCGGTGTTCGTGCGTAACAATGACAAAATATTTTCTGCTGACTGTCCGTTTGTCCGGCACTGACCTATCCGCACGGCCGCCGTTTCCCATTGGCCCGTTTCGTTTGGACAGCCGTCGTGTCGACCAATCAGAATGCGGCCCCGGAGAATCCACGCGTCCGATTGGCCGTTGTCGGTGCAGGACGTTGCAGGTACACGCACGTACCTATTTAGTGTGCACGTAATAATATTTACCTGTTCGGCGATGCCTGAACGTGGAAGAATGTAATTTTCGTTTTTCTTTATTTTGTCGGCGAGCCTTGAGATGAGCAGCAGAATATAATATGCTAGCTACGGTCCAGCGGGTACCTGATACCGAAACATATTAGGTATACATTATAATACAATGTGTACACAAACGAAAATCCATTAAGAACAAACGGTTTCCACACAGTATAAATATATATATATATATATATATATAATTATTATTATGGGTATCTACCGGTCATCAATCTCAATTATATACAATTCAACTGTATACGACAATAGTGATAATCATCAGGGTGTAATGCGGTTGAAACTTGGAATTTTTTTTTATTCATTTATTTGAATAATATAATATATAACCGCCATTCGGCTCGAGACGGCCTAGGTACAAAACGAAACGACAAGTATTTTAGACACATCAAAATATTCTTCAGATATGCTTAAATAGAGAATACAAATATACATAATGATTTTTTGGTTTAAAAAAAAACAGAAACAAAGTCGACCAATACAGGTGAGCAACCTCATTTTACACCCAACTTTTGGTGGTAAAAATGTTACTGGTAATGAAAACAAACATCAGTATCATTGAGAAGTATTAAAAAATATAACAGAAACAATTTAAAAAAAACATCTATCAAATATACCTATATAAACATTCCTAAGAAGTCGTTGGTAAGGTAAACTTTCTTGTTTCTTGTAAAAAGAAAATAACAAAAATAAATTATAAATCAAAATAACAAACATACATACATCCGTTTGGAATTCGACCGTTTATTATGATTATTTTGTTTGTTTGTGGAAACCGCCTTAATTAATGTGGTTTTGTGTATAGTCAAACTATTTGAATATTTTATTTTATAATAAAACACTATTTCAATACGTGAAACATGATATACTACTACATTACCCGAACACTAATAATTTACATAGAATATCAAAACACTATATTATTATATAATATGCCTACAGAGCCTAAATATACCTATGTATGGATAATATGTGTATATTATGATCATCAGGGTCGGATTTATATAGATCTGAAGGTCGACAGTAATATTAAATAGTTGGACCAACTAGATTTTCAATTAAAACAACCATACATCTAGTCGAGCCAACTAAATGCTTAATTGGGCCAAATATTCATATAGTTATTCCAACTAGACACACACATATATATATATATATATATATATATTGTTCCCTATATTAACCTTAATTTTAGTTGGACCAACTATGTAAAATATTTTTCTGTTTCTGTATAATAATGGCTGTATAGAATCGGTACGATTTTGATTTTGTCCTCCTGTACATTAACCCTAAAAAGCGTACAAATGACTAACATTATCATAATGGCAACCTCGTGTACATTGTATACACATTTAAACGACGAGGTGATTCACATTAGTCTGAAAATAACGGCCATACTATGTCTAATAATATATTGAAAATGGTTTCAAATTTCCAAATTGCGTTTCTACAGTAAACATCATCATAATATTTTTTTTTTTTAATTTTTATATATATTTTTAACGGGTTAATAATACAACGATTGTGGTATTATTCAAGCCCTAGTATGTTTTACAGTGTGGCATAGCGTTTGGCCAATTTCGGTATCCAAGCAACGCCGGTCTAATGCGTTGCCGGTGCTTAGGGTTTGATATTTGATACCGTCAAAGTCAACGTATTAGATGTTATCACTAGGTCATCACGAT
Organism: Adelges cooleyi; assembly: GCF_023614345.1. Taxonomy (NCBI): domain Eukaryota; kingdom Metazoa; phylum Arthropoda; class Insecta; order Hemiptera; family Adelgidae; genus Adelges; species Adelges cooleyi. The sequence continues at coordinate 13,458,588 of NW_026096053.1, read as the reverse complement.
AATTGTTGCGTAGGTACCGAGGTCCTATAGGTAAATAGAACAAACAGAACATAGTTATTGGTAATTACAACTAGAAATGTATCGTGTCCCTATTATATATTACCTAACCTAACCTAACCGGATAAACCAAAATCACTCTCATCTAGGATAGGTGAGGTTTGGTTAGGTTCGATTAGGTTTGGTGAGGTTCGGTTAGGTTCGGTTAGGTTTGGTGAGGTGAGGTTAGGTTCGGTGAGGTGAGGTTAGGTTTGGTGAGGTTTGGTTAGGTTATCTAGGATATATTGTGTAAAATCAAAACTATATTATAATATATTTTAAATCCAAGCTGCACCCGGTGTAAAATTGGTTAGGTACTAATTATTGTTTAGTAGAATACCTAGTTGACACGAGTACTAGAAAATAATAATTACACGGTGTTTAGTTAAAAACGCAGTTTGGTCTATGGGAGACATATTCGGTGTGTGTGTGTGTGTGTATACCGACCGACTACCTACGCAATATTATAATATTGTTGATTAATAGTAATATGTTGTCGGTCCGGTTTTTTGAGAATTATTATTATTATATAAAAAAATACCTTTTGGTACAACACCGCGAGTTTTGGAGTAAATCGTGTACTATTATTATTATTATTTATATATATATATATATATATACGAGTATATATGAAAAACGGCCGGGTTAAAAAATAGAAACCGACATTGGACGTGGTCGCCACCAGACTGTTTTGACCAAGGGCAATATTGTCCTTGAAGGCAAAATCGACCAATGTCTAACGAAATCCTTATAGCTGATCATATTATACTTTATATTGAGGCAGTCATAGCTGCTGCCAGCTGTCCAGACCAAATTAATTATTATATTTTCCGTTCACAGAGTGTACACGTTTTCAATATATGTATGTAGGTATAGATTATTATAAAAAAGAAAAAAATAGAGACCGTGTGTATAGATAAGTCATTCCGGTTTGTCGAAAAAAAAAAATATACTTAGGAGTTTTAAACGCTAAACAATTTATATTATATAGGCTCTTGCCGCCGCCCTTCGTTAAAAAAATAATAATAATAATAATTACCATAAGCTGTTTTCATATAGCTTTGTCAGGAAGACTGCGCTTAAAAAATATTATACAAACAAACTCGGTACAGTTGATTTATTGAAATCAAACCACGCACACCACTAGTCTGTAGTTTGTATATTTATGTATTATTTATATATATATATATATGTTATAATCGTAGATCCCAAAACGACTAGAAGAATTCTCAAGGATAAGAATACTTACATAATATTATGTATTAGGTTTAAACATGCAACTTGTAAAAGACACATCCATACAGGGTGATCATTTTTATCGTTAACCACTCAATATCATCAGCTCATAGGGTATAAACTCGAATAACTTCAAAAATAGTTTTCCAAACTGGATTTTTTTACAATTTGTTGTCTACACTTTTATGGAATATTAAAAACGTATGTTTCCATTTTTGAAAGAAAAAAAAATAAAGTCCATACTTAAGGCACATTCCTTATCACTGATAACAATGCTGTTATCATTTACTGATAAGGGAGGATCATTCTCGAGGAATATGTAAACGCAATTTATCCATTAAGTCGGTCTAGTTTTTAACTAATTATAATATATTATACTCCTACTGATAAAAAAAAAATGAAATAAATATCTCATTAACACAAACGACGAGTTCCAAAGCAAATAATTAGCTATCCTATTATCGGTTGTCAAGGGACAATGCTGTAACCGCACGCATCACGTTCTTGTGTGTATTAGTTTCACTTGGACAATCCTGCGGTCACATAAGTGTATATTATTAATGATACGGTAGTACACTACAATAATACTATTGTTTTGTTTACATCGACTAGGTACTTTGAAGGATAAATTGTATTTTTTTTTTTTCATAATTTTTCAATAGGCTTATTTTCTGTGTGTCTATTGGCTACATGTTCTTGTGACTTGGACGGTGTAATTGACACTTATTGTCTGACGTTTGAAAAATAATGCCTTGAACAGGATGTTATTTTTACAACCAACAAATGGTAGGTTAGGCCAGGTCGTACAACAATGTGATGGCATGGCATATTTAACTGGAACAGATATCGTGGAGACCATTAGGGCGATATTTGAAATATAATACAAGACTTGGAGATGATGATGATGAAGGCCTAGTGGAATTTTTCACAATAAAATGGGTACAAAAACCGTGTGGATTTAAATAATTAATAATACTAAACATACAACAGCCTTGTACGTCCACTACCACAATAATATTACACATGTTCATCTTTGATAGGACATCATCATTTTTATGATATCTTAAAAACTACAGTCCAACCTTCAGTTCGGTTAATGTTAGCAAAACTCTAGACATTACTTATTGAAGTTCCAAGCAAATAGTACGCTTTAAACCGACCGCCAAAGTATATTTTGTTTTTTTTAAATGAATTTATTGAACTATTGTTCCTAACCCAAATGGCGTGTGAAGTTTTTCAATGTAAATATAATATTAAAAATTATATAAATTTAGTGCGAATATAATCAACTAAAAACTGTATATATTTTTTTAAACTTAATATAGCTAAACCTAATCTAATCTAACCTAATCTAACCTAACCTAACTCTTTTGGTGATGTCAAAAAAGACAATGTGGCCGAATAAATTTTACTCATGAAGCGTACCAGTCATCAGTTATCAGGTTTGTAAAGTTAAAAATAAAGTTCTATAAAGTTTCCAGATTTGTATAGGTACATATTATATACTAATTTTATGTTTTATATCAGATTGGAATTAAACGCTTTGGAATATTTAGCCATGTTTATAGTACCTACATAAATGTATAAGTCAATTAAGTCTGAATTTTTATACGTAAGTATATACAATTTAAACGCTAACTTTAAAAGCTAAAATGCTTATTTTAAGATCAAAACTAATTATACGTGTAAAAAGTTTAAACGATTAATATGTATATGCACAATACGAGAGACATAATTTGAAGTATGAGCAATTTCCAAAGTTTAATAAGTGTTGTGTACTTGCTTAGATAGTGGGAAACACTAGTTTTGGAATAGAAACAAGATTACAAATTTTTTGGCTAATCATTCTTATATTGTCAAATATTTTCTGAGTTATTTATATTAGATTTTGGTGAAAATAAATAAATACTTTTATATTTAAATCTTAATAATTGAAATAATTATACATATAAAATTACACTGTAGTGTTAAACCAAAATATCAATTTTTTTTTAAACAATTATAAAACCACAACTACTTTTTGGGGGTTTTCCACAGAAAACTGGCTGATGAATTTGTCCAGCACATCTATTTTCTGAAAAAAGGAATTTTATAAATTCAGCCTCCATTAAAAAAATGACTTTGATAAACTAACATTTATCAAATTCAGTATAAAAGGATGGCCAAGAGATATATTATGAGATTTCAGTAGGGAGAACAAGACAGATGGAAAAGAACAACGAGAAAATATTCAAAATGAGAAAATATGACACAAAAGACAAAGAGGAGAATCATTAAGTGACAGTCTTTGTACAAATGGAAAGGTAGTGAATAGCGATAGGCGATCTAGATAGTTCCAAGGAGGTCATAAGGCTTTTTAACAGGTAATTTATTGCAATGTTGTGATGTCCAGCGTCTTTGGACATCTTAAGGACATTATTGATACAGTGAAAAAATTGATTTCCACAGAAGGAGTTACGGTAAAACTGATAACAACTTTGTTTATGTTAATTAAACTTGTCGTAATATCAGCAAGTCTGTCTTAAGCCTCGAATTCAAAACCCTAAGCCGAATATTTATTATTTTCCTTAAAGCAGAAAACGAACGTGCACAAGAGATGCAACGCTAATTAAAAGTGTGATTAGACACCTGCAATTGATAAATAATAAATACTATTATCATTAACTGTTATCATAATGTTACATTAACCGTTCAAGTACAAAAACAAAATTCGGACCACACCTGGTCGATTCTCATAGCGGTTCTTTATAAAATCTTAAACCTAGCTAAAACTTAGAATTATATATACATTTTTTTTTAATTTTCGCGTTATTTATGTCACTCGGGTGGTTTGGACATTATAACTTTTAATATAATAATAATGGCACGTGCGTCGCGTGTTGAATATATTATATTGCTTTCTATAAATTACCATCGAAATTCCACGGATAGGGAACGCATGATGTTTTATTGCTGTGATCTATCTATTAAAAAAAAAAAAAAACACAACACTATAAATAATCATAAAAAAGTCGAATTTGCTACACGTGTATACATTAATGAAATATGTACATTAAAAATGCGCATTGGTAGTACATAGGTATACATAATACATAATAATATGCGATTCTCTTTAACACAAATAGGTCATGTAATGGGGGGGAAAAACCAAGCTCATGAGGAGAAATCCAAAAAAAAAAAAATTGATTTGCTAGTCTTTATAGCTGCTACATGGCCGTCCTGTGCACGCGCTTGAGTTTAATAATTACAAATTTGTTCCATCATGGAGTTTTATTTTTTTTTTCATTTCGATTTAAACAATTTAAATTGCGCAAAACCGGTCGACAAAATTTACATTTTTTTTTTTATGATACTTAGATCCAAAAAAATGCGAGACACGATATATGTATCTGAATAATTTGCAATACGAGTGTAATGTACGGCTCGAACCGTTCGAAAAATAATATTTATAGTTATAATATCCTGTTATGGCGTTATTCCATTAAAATTGTCTAGTATAAAACAGAATTTCTTTTTTGAAATTTTATGTCTTTGCTTTGGCACACAACCGAAAACAGTCGACAATTAAAATATACCCAACGAAAATTTCTGATGATTTATCTGATATAATAAGAGATAAGAGATAAGAGAGATAAGAGATAAGATGGCTCCCGTGGTTGTGGATGTTTTCTAGAGATTTTCTGTTTTATTCATCTTTGTTTTTTGTTAGTATTTTGCGGAAACATATTCAACATGAGTTTTGGGTTGGATTTTGCACAAAAAATTAAATTCACAGTCGATCCGACTAAATGAACAAACAAACGACCACACCCGCCGAGTGTGTGTTTTGGTTTTTGCTTAGGCAATCGGTGTGTTGGGTGTGTAAATTTGACTATGTTCTATTGCGTCCAAGGTTTTTCAAAAAAAAAAAAAAAACCTAACTCGTTAAGTATAGTTCTAGGATTTATATATATTGTTTTATTCCCTGACATATTGTGTGGTAGGTCAAGAGCCGGAGAACCTCTCATAGTATTGATGGCCGAAGGACGACAACACACGGTGATTAGGTTGGTTAAACGTTCTACTGTAGTAAGTGTTTACACATAATAATTATAATAGTCTAAGTACATACCGTTTAACCGTTCAATACCGTTTAAAAAGTAATCTATCGCACCCAACATTGTACGCGATGCCTCAGTGTATATAAATCAGCGAATAAACTAGAGACTCACCTACAATGTATAATATATAATAATATCATAGACAATCCATAGCCGCAAGGCGAATTGCTGAACTAGTTATAATTATTGGTCTACACGGTAGATAATTGTCTTAGACGAGTACATTTTTTTTTTAATGATCGTTCTTTAATATATTAAGGTTAAATACTTAAAAGCTGTATACATTTTGCCGAACGCAATTTTTTTCCAAGATAAAATGTGTGTTGAGAAAATTATAGACATTGCCAGTGTGTAATATTATCTTCAACGCGAATACAGCCATAGTCCATAATTATAAAAGTGGTTATACAGTTATGTATTTACCAGAAGAAAAAAAATGTAGTCATAGAATACATAAAATAAATTTTGTATGAGCTATTCAAATTGAATCGATTTTTGTTTGAATGGGCACACGTTTCAACAGGTGAACTTTTGGGAAATGATAAAAAACTGCATAACTTTCAAAATGTGACAACTTTGTAAATAATTTTTTTAATGTGCATTATGACGTGCATAGTACTCGACATTCGTACCAAATTTCGATACTATAAAAATATTTAATTCAAGTTTATACTAGTTGAAAGTTGCAAAAAAAATTAACAAAAAATGTAACATATTATGCCCTTTTAATAAAAAGCGATTCAAATTAAAAAAAAAATGGTTTTCATAGATTTTGCACTCTGATTGTGCAGCAACTTGAATATTGTACATTTTGCATTTTGTCGGTTTACAATAATTACAGGTTGAAGTGACGTATAATACATTGTTGTGCTTATGTTTTTATTATTATTGCTGTTATTATTACCATGTTACTCGGATGTATAAAATGCATAGGCGTCACTAGGGGGGGGGGGTGCTAAGGGGACCTTTGGCACCCCCCAAAATTTAAACCTAACCTAATCAAACCTAACCTAACCTAACCTCAATCCTCGATTTGTACGCATACAATTTTAATTATTTATTCATACTCTGTTCAAATTTTTTTTTAGAATATTTTATTTTATATCAAACGGTTTGACGAAGATAATTACTATGTTTAGCGAGGTATAGGTACATAGTTTTAGTACCCTGTAAAATTTAGGTCTAGTTTTGCCTGTGATAGCTAAAATAATACGGCATAACATTATGGTAAATATTGCTCATGTCTTGGGCATGAGGAAAAACTACACATTATATTATACATACAAAACTATACATACCACAGTAGGTAACTATTAATTATTATATTATACTCGGATGCGTTTTTTTAGCAACGTGCTATGTATAATAATATAGTAATAAACAATTTTTTGTCTTCGATCCGCCTTGAATTTAAGTGATAGGCTATAATTATTAGTAGTCTATAATATTATTATTGTCTATTGCGATTAGATTGTGACGAATATAATAATATATAACATGGCGACCAAGCAAAACAACACCCTTCAGCTGCAGAAGATGCTGGTAGGGGAAATGAGAGTTACTTAAAGACAGACAGACAGACAGACGGAGAGAGACAGAGATAGTGTGTATATCTATAAGAATTATTATCCATATAATAGTTAACAGACACACTAGTTGTATCTACCGGTTTATAATAGCTATTTAGTAATAGTTCATATTATACAAAATATATTCACAGTATATAATATATACTATATTGTATCCCCACACAGCCTCCTGCCTATAAAACGTTGATTATCCTAATGCCAAGTGACATTAGTTATCCGACTTTAAACGTGTTTCGAATTATATTTTGCTTATCGATTCATAATAATAATAAAAAGAAACCTAACAAAACCATTAAAAATTTTACCGTATTCGCGTATTGACAGTTGTTGTACTTAGACAAATTAACATACCAATTGATACCTGTAATAAAAACAAGTAAGTTTATATAATTATTAACATTTTACAATAATATGTACTTGGGTGTTGGTTATTACCAAATAAATGTAGTCTAGATTTTTCTAGAAATTATTCTCATTTATCATTAGAAAATGCTATCATATACAATATAATATACTGCTTATTAATATTGTCGTTATCGAAAGACGACATGCTAATGACATAAAATCACAATCGTAATATGTTTACCACATCTTATTTTCATCTGTTCAGTCCCAATGTTAAATGAAATTGATATGTTGTTCTGATAAAATAGATATCAATTTTTACATAATATTTTACATTGGTAGTGTTAAAAAAAATATATGATAGCACTCAATATCGATCACTTTTATTTGGAAAAATTCACTTAATACAATAAAGTATTTTCAAGTGAAGTAAAATCGAATCTCGTTTAAAGATTTGATGTCTGTTATTTTTCTTCCCTGAATAATAATTATTCAATTATTGAAACGCACATTATTTAAAAAAACTGCTTATCTTGAATACATTTTACATATAATAAAATGCCTTGGACGACAGGCAACCATACTTACTCAAATGCACGTTTGGTATTTTTGTAAGTGTTTATTGTATGTAAAAAAAAAAATAGGTTCAGATGATTCGATAAAAAAAACCTGGTTGGTTTAAAAAATTATTATATATATTTTTTGGGGATTTTTTTAATAAACTGTAACGCACTTTAGGGTAAATTGAGATTTGTTATTTGAAAGTTGTCTGCCAAAAAAAAAAGAAAGTTAAATAGGTTTGTACTATTTTTAAAATTAAAAAAAACAACAATTGGTATTGTTTCAAGGCATAAATTGTAAATTAAATTACCAGCTACAGTTAAAATAAGCGTGTCAATATAATATTATATTTTTAAGAAAGTTAGAGTTTTCTAGAAAGCATAGATTAAAAAATACTTGCTAAGAAAACTACTGTCGTTAGACACACTCATTTTAGTTGGTTTTTTTTTATACATTTTTTCAAGTGATTATGAGCTGAAAATTAATCGATGAAAACTTAATTTAACAGGTGAGATTTCGAAAAAGAGGAATGAAAATAGTACATACAAACGCATAGTATGTTAAAACTTGATTATCATTGAATACCATTTTTTTTTTTGGAAAATTCCAATTTTACTCTACACTTAAACTACTGAATCAAATTTGTTGGGAAATGTTTGTTATGTTTTTTGCAAAAAGTCATTAAGTCCTGATTAGAGTATTATTATTAGCATTTATAGTATTATTATTTTATTATAGTATTTTTGTTTAAAGCCGTTTAATTTTTTGGATAAGGGTTTTGGTGAGAAGCATATTGGGTATTGAAAATATCATCATTGTGTTTAATTTCTTTAAAAAAAATACTAAATTGTAACTCAGAAAAAACTGAAATACTCAAAAGAACTCGTGTTGTACCCAATCGAAGGGCGTTTTTAAAAACATAAATAGTAATATTGCTAATAATAATTAGTCTACTAGGCAGACAAGTGTAGCTATACTCAAGTGTAGCCTACTATTTTTATTCTAATATTATTTATGTGTGAAAGAAACTTTAAATTTGAAAAAAAAACGATTAATACATCTGTATCTGCATTTATCTAGGTACAATATTACCACAAGGTTAATTTTTTTCGGTTTTTTCCTATCCTACATATTATTATACCCAGCTTGTTATATATTTATATATATATTTTATTGGTAAGTTGATTTTTTTTTTAATGACAAAGTTCCGCGTACGTTATTATTGAACAATATATATATATAGACTTTACAATAATGCATTATGTATATAACATTATTACAATATTTACATGTTATCGACCTTGTGCGGCCTACACAAGAGAGCTGATGGCATCTTAACCGTTGACAGGGTTACGCGGTTATTTTCTAGAATAAATCACTTAAGTATCTATATATGTAGACATTTTATATTGATCGAGCGAGATCGACGACCTTGACAATCTTTTATTTTTTCTATAACAGGGATCCAAGTCCATCGTAGAGCCTACATAACAATATAGAGTACAAATAAACGCCACAAAAGTAAAAATGTACGACTTAATAAGTTGTTTAAGTCAATTTACATCTACATAATAGGTAATCTTAAAAACCGAACCGATCTTGATTTAAAACTTTCACTTAGTTCATATTTTTAAAAAATCACAAAGCGCTTATTTTAGGTACACCAAAATTTTCTTTGTTAGACTTTTCAAGGGTTATATTTTTTTTAGTCACTGTAATTTAGCATCCCAAATAAAATTCACTTAGGAGTTACTCATCCTACATAATAAAACCATAATTTTGTTAAGTTGGTATGCTGTACAATAAGTCATTTTTACAAACCAAAATGTATTCAAGAAAGAACAAAAAAAAAACAATGTCGACATAACGGTTTTGGGAAAGCACTCAGTAGTGCCAACCGACATGCTATATGCTAAAGAAAATATTAATCCATGTTTTTATATTCGAACAACTTTAAAGGCCTTTAAGTAACACATAATTCTAGAACAAAAACGTGATATATGCCAATTAAAGTTAGGTCAATACCATTAATATATTATCACTTCTGTCGTTTTTAAAAATCCCATTAACACAGTCTAGACCAGGTGGTGTTAATGGGTAGTATTAAAAAAAAAATATATATATAATAAATTCGCAAGTTATAAAGTCGTTTTAATTAAGAAACACGTTTCCGTGTAAATCTGTAAAAAGTATTTAAAACGTTAAAAACCAAACAATAAAAATAAAAAGTTGTTTTATTACCGCCATGTTGGAATCGTTTTACAAAACTGCAAAACCGTATTCTCAAAAATATTTTTTTGTATCTTTTAAGTATTGATATTTATTTTAATATAAAACAAACGTCGTTTTGAAGTATGTATGTTTCAAATTATTTTTACACGTCGTGATTACACCTACGTTAAGTATTTAAAATTAAAAAATAATATTTACGGTTTTCCAAGATTTCGTGAAAAGTAAAATCGTTTTCTTATTTTGTCCTCTTCCTGCAATCAAATGACATCATCATAGGATTTTTGATAGATAGACACTGTATGTTATGACTTATGTGTTTGTTTAGGAGTCAGCTCAGCGGTTCTGGAAAATTTGTTAATTTGTCGGTTTTTTATTATATTTTTTAATGTGGCCAAATAATACCTTTGCAGCAAACTAATAATAAACAAAAATTGATTAGAGGACTATTATCAGTGTGTCCTTATCATAAGGAGGCACTGATAACAGTCCTCTTATCAATTTTTGTTTATTATTAATTTGCTGCAAAGGTATGTATGTGGCCACCTTAAAATATATGTACATTGAATTTTGACCTATTTCAGCAGATATTATATTATGCGTTCAAACAATTTATAAAATGGGAGTACAATGTAGGTCGAGGTCATTAAAAAAAAATAAAAGGCGGAATTGGAACATTTTATCAATATCATTAACGTCAACGACGACAAAACTTATCAACAAAATTGGTTCCTATTATTTTTGCTCGATTTTATATCATTTTTTTTTCACACAATTTCGAGAAGTAAAGTCTAATACCATTATTTCTATCGACACTATAACAATATTGCAAATTCGCAGAAACCCATTTCGTTTACGGTTTTCTTCCGGTAAACATCATTTCCATTTAATAACGCAGTGCGCTTTTGAAAAAAAAAAAAATACAAAAGCAATCGGTTAGTGCCATGTTTTCAATAACGCAAAATGCATTCCAAGAACAGCTAACAACATCAGCTAGCCTTTTTTTGTACATTAACAAAAGCTGTTTGACATTAATGCGCAAAAAATGTTGTGGCCTTTTTTTTTTGTTTGCCCCGCACGAATAAAAACCATTAAACTTGAACGTCGGTTCGCGTTTTGTGGTGTAAATTGAAATTAATAGTTTTAGGTACTACGATAATCGCTATTTTAATAATATATATTTTAACAAAAAATATTGATCGATGAGTTTACCTTGCTGTACCGAGTCCAATACATTGTGTGTGGAACGGTTCAACGGCTTTAGTTAGATTCAGACACATTCCATCAGAATTATTTTTATGTTTAGTCCATACCTAATTATCTAAAAAAGTTTAATTATTGACTTGTGGTATTGTTTGTGTGTGTGTGTGACCAAAACGGGATCCGAATCTCATAAAGCATATAATATATATAATTAAAAAATATCTATGCGCTTTGTATACATCATCATCACGCAATGTTCGAAATAAGGTGGTTAAAAAAATAAATAAAAAAAGGGTTTGGTAGCTAACAGTAAAAAATACCTACCTATTCCATTGTGCGAGACCAACACGACCTACGACACACTCGACTTAATTGTGCAAGTGCTAATATTATGTTGTTGTTTTTTTTTTGTAGCCATTTACTGTTAGGGGAAACGTTAATTTAGATTTTTAGCATAACGTTAACTTTATGAGCCATAAAAAAATGTACAAGTACATGATATTATAATGTACCTACGTTGGTTTTTGGATATGGAACAAAATGGCAATGAAGAAAGGGCATATTCTTAATTATTCAAATGTATATATATCTTAATTATTAACACACGTTAAACATAGTCAAAGTTCTCATCATTCAAACAATTTATAATGTATACATACTTGCGTGCATTGTACAATTCTTGCCATTGGAAATACAAAAGTACTATTTTGGTGTATTTGGTGTCAAACTAATGGCCTTAATTTAAACCAATCAAAATATACATAATTTACTTCATTCCCCGTTGCCGGCGTAGAGATAAAGTGCCTTCTTATTATCAAATTAATGGTTTGTTGTTATCATTAAATAACAACTGTGATAACGCAGTAGTTTGGAATTTTCTTGTAATTTTAATAAAGGCGTCTTTAAGATGGCGAATTTATGGATTTTTGGAAAACTGTAGATTGCATATTATTGTGTATAATAAACTCTAGGTATTTATTCGCAAAAGCACGGTTAGGTAGTGTAATATTATAATGTATATTTTACAAAACACAAAGCGCACCCCCGGCCGGCAAGGGTGTTACCACAACCGCGGTCGTGGTAATAATATATTTCTCTGTACCGTATACACATTATACATGTATATAATATATCCTAACCGCGGTTGGTCCGAACGAGGTGGGCATCCGGTTTGTTGTATAGGAGAGACTATATTATTATAATATATAATATTATTGTTACATAATACACGGTAGGCCTACCTATGTATACTTAGCTGCTAGCTAGCCCGTTGACTTATAAGTTTCTTCCAAGCTCTTTGTGTGTATGTGTGTACATCTCTCGAGGGGTTCATCGGTCTGTTTATTGCGACTTCACGAACGTCGCAGTCGGGACAATGCCGCGAAACGGCTCCACTCATTTGAATAAATACGGAATTGTACACACACATACATTCATACATTCATATTATTATACACAAAGAGCAATGTGTGTGTGTGTGTGTGTGTACGTAATATAAGAAGAATAAGACGATATCCGACGGAGGAGAAAAGCGCTCTCCGCAACACAACGGTAATGACGGCGGGCGCACTGACCGGCGGGGCCCGCCGATTGCTTTAGCCGTGTTGTAATAATGTGCATATGTGTGTGTGTGTGCATGTGTGTTGACGAGAGAAGGATTTGCTTGTTTACCGTCTAGACACCTGTATAACAAGTACAAGACCAGACAGACGTTGGTGCCCCGACGTCCACAAGACGGTCCCCAGACTCCCGGGGCCACCGCTTTCTTATGTGTGTACCTTCGAGTAGCAAAACTCTATAAACGTACAAATCGTTAGTGTTAATCGTCGGTTTTCATCATGTTTTCAAAGTGACCACATAATAATACCTTTGCAGCAAATTAGTAATAAACAAAAATTGATAAAGAGCACTGTTATCAGTGATAAGGAGGGGAAAAAGATAAAAACTTTCCCTTCTTATCACTGATAAGGAAGCACTGATAACAGTCCTCTTATAAATTTTTGTTTTATTGTTTATTATTAAATTGCTGCAAAGGTATTAAGAGGCCACCTTAAAATATATATATATTGAATTTTGACCTATTTCAGCAGATATTATACGCAATTATACTACAATGGTATTACAAGAGTAGGTCCGACCTGTCATGGAATCATACCATGTGTGTGTGTGTGTAAATTTTATTTGTCCTTTTCTAGCATTAGTTGAATAGTTGGAAAAAAAAACCAATTAAACTTCTTAGAAAAGCCCAACTTGAATCCGGCGGTTTTGGCTTCTAAGCGGAGCTATGATGTGCCCGTGTACTCTGTAAGATATTTTTCTATATGTTACAGAGATACATTGTTCTTCTATATGTTACATTGTTTTCATATTATCTATTACCTCAATTTATCTCTAATCTCTAAGCCATTATCTCTATTTTTATCCCTAATCCTTAATCTCTTTTCTATTATCTATTTATTTTCTAATCTCTTATCTTTTATCTCTAATGTAGTATCCCTAATATCTTATCTCCATTATGGCCTTTACAATAATATCAGCTATTGACCACCCCCTTTACCCTCGCCCCACCCCGTTTATCTATCCCCACTCTGCTTGCTTTTTTTTTGTCAGCCCAATATTATTATTTTTTAGATTAGTTCTAAACCCTAAATCTAGTGACACAACGATATAGTTACTGTGAAACGAAGTAGGTATATAACTTGGACAGCAATTTATTGTTGATAATTTGATAGAATACAATTGATTGCAATTGATAGAACGGATTTTAGAAAAATCCAATTTTTTCATATTTCTCAAGGAGCAGATTTTGTCCAGTTCCGGCATGTAAGACACCATATGAGACCGTGTAAGACCATATTATTATGTAGGTTGGCATGCAGTTAAAATATTGTATACTATTATAATGAACGGTGTTTGTTTTTGTCAACGACCGTTGGAAGGACGTGAACGGATGTTGTCGCCTACTTTTTGGTTTTTGTTTTTTGACACACACAAAAGTCAATACAATCAATATTGGGACAGTCCTGAACCCAAGTCTTTGGTGAAAGTTACAAGTTACACAAATAATAGAAGTAATAGCATTTTGTGGGGACCAAGCACAATACATAAAATTTGTCTTAAAGTTTTAAACAATTGATTTTCGACTTATAGACACATCTTAGAAAATTATTGACTTGTACAAAATAGTAAGTGAGTGTAATATACTAGAAAAAAAGTGTAACAATCACCAAGGTTGCACGATTAAAGGATTATAGGATGACTTATATCTCTAATAGACTGGTTCGTTTGAATTTAGTAGACTAATCACGCGGTTGACGGTTCATTATTTGAACTTTAAGGGAACTCTAAGCGTGTTTAAATATATTGCTAAAACTCTGCAAATCCAACAACACAATAATTTTAACAACGTTTAACGAATGATGTCCACATAAAGAGTGAAAACTAGGAGTTGTATAGGCAATACAAATACAGTTTGAAGTATTTTGCTGCTAAATAAAAAACGTGTTGGCAATATATATATATAATAATATACACTTGTATAAAGTTATTAAAATTAGTGTTGATAGAGAAATATTTTCAATAAACTTTCAATTGATTTGTTTTTTTTATATATATAAAATATAGGCAATAGTGTAAGAAGCAACCTAAAATTAAATCAAGTCCAATTAAAAAGTGTTTCGTTTGATACTCGAATTAACGGCTTAACCAATAGGCTTAAAAAAATTATGAAATTACAAAAATGAATTTTAGTAACCTACTATATAATAATTACAAAACAAAATACAAATTTTTGTTTTAAGTTTTTTTCTAATGCCTAAAAATTTGTTCAAGTCGGATAGCTATGTTCTTTTCTAGCTTGTTATAATCAGACACTTTTTCATTTTAATGAAATGTTCATTTTGCTCATTTTTTCAAGTAGGGTTTTGTTGTTGTTATTTTTATGTAAGTGTTTGTTTTGAAAAAAGTTTGAAAGAATTTAAGGAGATTGCGTGACTTACTTTTTTTTCTCTTCTGTCCTCCGTCGGTTACGTTTGTCATGAAACCCAACTTTTTCTTAATTATTCTGGTTCCACTATATTTATTTCTTCAATTATTTTAGACGCTGGCTTCCTTATTTAAATACAATATGTAAATATTAAAAATGTATTGTATTATTTCGTATCATATAGTGGTGTGCTATATTGTGTCATCACAAAAGCAATTTAATAATAAAAAAAAAACCATAACTGACTACTGTCAAAGTGTAATTTTTTCCTATTTTTTTGGGGGTTTTTCTTAATAAAAAAAATGTTCGACTACAGATTTTCGAGGAAATTGTATCATATGTAATAGACCCATTGTACCATCTACGTTTGGTCGAATTTCCATATAAATTTCTAATTTGGGTTTCATCAAAAAGAGGAGAACTTAAACCCCACCCCCCCCCTACATATCAAAATACACCCTCCATACTGACCTGAAAATTAAAACTGAAACAAGATTAACAATTATTACATATTATAAAAGATTCCACACTCGACTAGCATCTCACTCCAAAAAAGGCCTTTTGACAAACAGAGTTATTGCTGGTACTTAACTTTGGAAAAAAAAAAAATAACCACTTAAAGCGTTATACTTGGAATAATGACAAAAAACGCACCGTCTTGCCCTCCGGAATATTGTTGTCTTTTAATTTTATAATGGGTGCTTTTACTCTAAAACCAAAATTAAGCGAGTTATTTTCAGTCTGCTTAAACGTGTAGAGATGAAAAAACATTTTTAAATCGCTTTCAAGGACGCTGTGATAGTCTAAATAATAAATTAACTACCAAGATAGAGTTTGATAGTTATTGAACTAATAATAATTACACATCACAGTTTAACATTTAAATTGAGATTCTAGGTCTAATCTCTAAACCTTACCCAACCTAACCTAACCTAACCCCAACCTAACCAACCTAACCTAACCGTACCTTGCACGCGATGGCCTTTATTAATAAGGAAAGGCCCTTCCTAACCGCCCCCGACCCGACCCGACCTAGTGCAGTATGCCCGTAGGGAGCGGCCTTTGGCCCGCCGCGCCGGCCTTTGTGTGTTGTGTGCGGGACGGAAATCGCGTGCGACATGAATCGCGGGCACTACTAGTTTATAGTTACTACTACTACTACACTACTACTAGCGGCACGGACGGCCAGTTGTAAATCGACGGTTCGCACGTTCCACGGTTATTACAGTGTCGGCGGCCGCGGTGCATTTCACATATGGCGGGAACGGAACGCGGTGCTGCTGCCCATGCACATTCACCTCGGTACCTGCTGCTGCTGCTGCTCGTGGAGAGAGAGACGCCGCCGCCGACTCTGTGCACAGTCCGAAATTGAACGGTGTCCGCACAGTCAACGTTCATTCAAACTGACAACATTTTGTTCTACCGTGTGTGTGTGTGTGTGTTCGGGTTAAAAAACATTTAAAAAAAAAATTAATTAAAATTAAAAAAAAAAAAACCAAACGTTTCTGAAATTTAAAAATTTTTTTTTTTTTTTAATTTAAATCGCGCTCTTACGGTTTCCCAGGACGGCAACGTTTCTTCTTATAATATAGTTTGTAAAAATCTGTGCTCGAATTGAAACAAAATAAGCTAAAGAAATTTGAAAAAAAAAAAACACAACACAACAACATATATCCGAATAAAAATAATTTACATTATTTTTTTTTTCAACTCATTTTAACCGATTGATAGTTTTTATGCTTTTTATTAAATTTGAACTTTTCAAAGGTATGCACCATTTATATTTTTTTTTTTAACAACTGTACTTATTTTTATAACAAAAACGCGCGCGACTACACGTTCAACCCTTAACTCGGCAACGGTCGATTTTTAAATAAGAAAAAGTAGTAGTAGTACATATTTTTAGGTTGGCTATGCAAAGTCATATATATACTAAGGGTTAATAAACGAACGGCCGACTATCAAAAAAGGAATAAATTAGTTGTTAGATTTTTTTTTGTTCACAAAATATTTGTTAAAACTGATTTCTTGACTGCGTTTGAATATTTTTTTTTCCTAGCTATAAAAATTTCCAAGTTTTGTACGGTTTTTTTTTTTATAAAACGTTTAAGGGTTTTTTTTTGTTAAGAATACACAGCCGCTATTATTAAAAACCAAAATAAGAAAATAAAATATATTTTTTCTCGCAGACGTTATTGAATAAAGTAGAATAATTATTGAAAATATGAATTCAATGACAAAAAACATCATTCGATTATTATCATTATATAATTAAAAAAAAAAAAAAGGCGCCATTACATCTTTATGATTCGAATGTATTTTATTTATTATTTATTTGCATTTTTCACTAATAGCAATTTTAGGATTTTTCACAAAGAACATAATATATTAAAACAATAAAAAAAATACAACTAATGCACTAGGATTATTATTCAGATTTGAGGTTTGATCGTTCATTTTTTTTTTCTAATCTTAATACCATTATGGGATGTACCTGTACAGTCAACGGATAATATTATTATTAGTATCCGTCGTTTAAATTTCCAGATAATAATTACTTATTTGTTTTGGGGATTTTTCAAAAAGATGAAATAGTAGATGTATGCTTAATGTGCGGGTAGGATTATTCTAAAAAATGATTTGTCGTTTGCAAAAACAAAACCATCTAGTTTCGATTGGACTAACTCAGTACTAGCTGTTGTATACAACCCAATCCAAAAGAGTAAATTCAAACTATTGTGTGAGCAGCTTATGATGTACAGTGTATGATAATTATTGTCTTGTACTGGCCAAACGTCTTACAGGTGTGTGGTGTGTGTGTGTGTGTGTGTGTGTGTGTGTTGAGAGGATTTTGGTCGCCGTTGGTCAGGTTCCAAGTGGAACACGGTTAGGATCCTGCCCTACTGGGTCTCAGCTGTGTACCGTACTCGGTGGTTCAAGGCCACATTAAACGCACATTTCCCGTGTACATCCGAATGTACACATATATAGTCTTATATATACACATATAAGACAATCTGCAAGAAACGGCGTTTGAGAGGAGATGTGCTCTCTTGAAGGGATCGCGGAGGTTAGGTTAGGTTAAGTTGGGTTTGGTTTGGTTAGGTTGGGTTTGGTTGGTTGGTTAGGTTAGGTTAGGTTAGGTTAGGTTAGGTGATCGCGGAGGGGGCATAACGGCTAAGTGGCGCCCGATTGGTCGGTTCGAGGAGCTTCAAAAGGTCTTACGCCCAATCGTTTCCTCCCACACGAACAGAGTTAAGTCTGCCCGTGGATTGGGGGGGTGGGTAGGGGGGGGAAGGCTCGTTTTTTGGTAAGGACTTCCCCGTGATAAGCACAATGGCTTTGATGTCGCCGTGTCGCGCGGTCGTGTCGTGTCGTGTCGCATATAAATAATATACCGCTGTTGTTATTGTAATTATTATTTTCTATATTGTCATTGCTAACCGCGTTGGCGATGGTTTTTTGGCCTTTTCCAGCAGCAGCAGCAGCCAAACACCAACACCGTCCATACGGAAACGGCCAAGATGGCCAAGACGAACGGCCAAGACGGCGTCGTCGACGTTCACCGCCGCCGCAGCCGGACCGCCGTCATCGTCTTGCTGTGACCACCGCCACGGCCAAAAGCATGACACACCCAACACCGAGGATGGTGCCTGGGAAACCCGAATACTTTTTCTTCTCCGCCGCCGTCTTCTTGTACGTGTGCAGTCTGATGAACGTGACGTCGGGTAAGTCCCGTGGTTTTTTTTTTTTACTATTATTGCATAATACCTACAACAACAACAACAACAACAATAATAATACATTTGGGTCACCTGTAATAATGAATAGCTGCGGCTCGTCCTCTCTATATTGCATTTTTTTTACTGCAAGTCTTATAGAAAACAATAGCGATTTTCCCAAAAAAAAAAAAAACAACCTCTTGGAAAACAGTGAGGTGGCACGTCCGGTTTTTTTTATTTTGTTATTGTTATTATTATTTTTTATCAGGTAGGACGTATCAGGTATACACACGTCCCCCCCCCCTTCGTCTTGCCCCTATCGTGTATACGGTCAGCTGCACTTCTTAGCTGCCGGGCACACCGCCTAACGTCTTTAAGACATTTAGTTTATGTTATTTTATAATACTAGAGAATATATTATTTAAAAAAGCTCTATCAACTTTTCAAACTTCAGCCGTAACGTACATAATTAATATTAACTTTTTTAAATAAAAATAATTTGCTTTAATTACTTGTAAAGTTATTAAAACTTTGGACGAGAAGTGGAATACATTTTTTTCTCTTAATTTACAATCTATACAAAATATGTAGCAAGTCTGATGACAAAGACACAGTGACAATAATGTAATAATAGGAAGGCTCTCGCAGCAGTGCTACCTGACCAGAATAATGTGGAATACATAAAAAATAATATCACACTCCTTCACTCTTAATTTTAAACTTTAAAAAATAATAATTAAAAAACTAGTTATCGACCAGTCAAAATTGTCGGCGAAATTAGTTTAAGTTTTAAAAGTCGTTAGAGCTCTGGAACATACTAAAAAAAAAAAGATAAATACTTGGTAATTTAATAATATTGTAAATTATTAAGTATGTAAACCTATTTATAATTGATCAATTTTGTTCATATTTTGAGTAATTTATCGAAAATTCTGCTGTGACATAAAATCTGAACAACCCTGTAATATATCTATGTATCCAGATAAAAAATTTATCGTTATTCGAACATTACTATCGTATTAGGTATATGCACTAACAAATTCCAATCTGATATGAAAGTTCAAACCCAAAAAAGCTCCATCCCTCTTCCGGTCCTATGTTCTTAAAATCTTAATAGTAATTACCCAAAACTTGTTGTCGACCAGTTAAAAAATATTCGGAAAATATTCCATCTGGTATTTAAAAAAAACACTATATTGCCAAAAATTATAGTTTGGGCTAGAAATAAAAAAAATCAACTTTAAATACATGCAGCAGTTAACGTTTACATGTTAAAAAAATTCATAATATTCTTAATATATAATTATAAAGTGTTACTAATAGGAAAAACTAGGGAATCGTCATCGTTTCAATAGAAAACGAATGGCCTATTCTTAATGGATCACCCTGTATGTGTGCTTAAGTCGATTTTTTTTGCATTTTTTATGGGACAGTACTAAGATGAACAGACCGGTCTGTAACACGGAAACGCTGTGGAACAATAATATTAGTTTACATTAGTTAATTATATATTTTATTTCTGTATGGTTTTGTATTGAAAAATCGAGTGTTGGTGAACAAGTTAAGTATAATAGGTCAAGTTTTTTGCATTAAGCCGTTCGCAGGCAATCATTTTTTGGAACATTCCTATAAGATTAATCTGAAACTTTTATGGCGTGGGACATTTATAGTGTAGTCCTTTAATTGATTGTATGCAAAATACAATATGTCAGCTGATCAGCCGAAATAGTCGGCGGAAATCACTTAAATAATATTGTAATGATTACAATAGTAAGCGTCGGGTTGACTTTTAAGAAGTAAAATTCAAAAAAAAAAAAAAAAGAAGAAGAAACCTATAAAAACGACGGCGCGCAATTGTTGTCTACATTTTTTCCTTTCACATTTGGCTCCACGTCGCAATAAGGACTATATATAAATGACTATAATATTATACAAATGAGGATTATTATTTTTTTCCTCCCCGTAAGGTCCCCAGCTGCCGTTAGGACATAAAAAATACCCCTCAGGGCTTGTACACAGTACAGAGAACTTGGTGGAAGAAGAGGAAGAGCTGCATGTGGAGCTGCACTAAAGAATGTCTTACACACAATGCGCGCGGATATGGGCCCAAGAAGAAGGGCAAAACTAGGATAACAATGCATTCGGTGCCGACCTCTTCACTACAAGAGAGTGTGATAGGTGTGGAAAAAAAAACCTATTACAAAATCACGCACATGTTTTTCTTGTACGGATATACCTAGTAAACTATATTATTATGTACAACAGCGGTCATACGACCGTCTTCAATTTTAAGCCACATCTATCTCTTAAAAAATGGACAGCTATCTATCGATAATTATTATCGAGTACCGTGTGTAGACGGAATAGGCTAAATTTTATTTAAAAAAAAAAAACTATTCTGCATAGTTAACGGCTCCGTTGGTAGCTATTTCCAAAAAACACTTCTGAACAACAATTTTTGATGCGCGACACTACTTTGGACGCGGTCCAGATGTTATTACTATTTTTTACACCTATCTACTTAAGACAAGTTCTTGGAAGAGTTTTTTTTCGAAATAACTATAGATTTGTAAACGATATACGTACTCTGTGTGTTTTTGTGTACTTAGGGTCTGTGCGGTATATTAATATACTAACAATATATGGAGTGTCTCCAGCTAGAGCAAGTTCCTAGGGAGTCCCTTCTTCGTTGAAATATATCTATATATTTGCATTAAACGCCCAACGTGCCAAGTGTCAACACTCAGTTGTTATTCGCTGAGATCAGGGCTTTGGGTACCTACGTTTATTTTTTTCAGGGAGAGATGAAATATAATATATATATATATATATATATTGACCTTCTTAAAACATGTTCAATGCATTATTCTTGGCATTACTCATACGCGGTATTCTTCTATATAATATTATAATATCGCGGAAACGATATGATGCAATCATACACAATAGTCAATGCACGCGCAAGAGAAGAATATACAATACTTATATTGTACACACTTATTGCCGCAATCCGTGTGTGTGCTTCTTGGAAGTTCACACGGTGGACACACGCTCGTCTTAGACGTGTCATTACGCAATTATTAAGATTTTTCTCGTCTCCCTTGATTTTTTTTTTTTTTTATTATACTTCTAGAAGGATAAAAAAAAAAATGGTAAAATAAAAAAAAACGAACAGTGTGTGCGTGCACTATGCATGTGTGCACTGCACAGGTTTTCAGCACTCTTCCAATAATAATAATAATAATTATGACCTTGCCACAAGGTGCTGCTGCTGTTGATAGCCGTTAACGGTTTTTCTCAGAGCCATATACAATACTAACCGTGACCGACCGTCTTGGAGAGATGACTGTTGTGCTGATTATATTATTATTATTATTATTATTATTCGATTGCAAGTCTCTGAATTCTTTTGACCGATCACTAATCATCATCGTCGCCTCGCCTCGCCTTGGGTGCCCACGCGTTTTGTACTCGCCAGCGGAAACATCACTTATCGAATCACACTAAAAATAAAGAAAATAAAAAATTCTTTAAGATTTCAACAGTGTGTGTGTGTGTGTATGTAACGCTAATGTGATTCACTGCCGTCCACAACGCGACATGCACAAACAGTGCATGGGAAAAGTGCAGTTTTCAATTTTTGCTTCGCCTTAGTAATACCCTCGCCCCCCCCCCCATCGCCCACAAGTGTGATTTAATAAATGTAAATTGACGATTTAACAGACAAAAACGAAAAGGGAGAATTTAATTTAACGAAAAAACGGTTTAGTCTACTCGAATGAGAAATCCCCAAACTTTGGGGCACCAACAAGACATTTCAAAACATTTTAAGGTGCAAAAAAAATTGTTTCAAAAAATTCTAATTTTTTTATTTAAAACAATTTAAATTCCAAAAAAAAATTCTAAAAATTTTTTTTTTGGAATTTAATGTTTTGAAAAAAAGGATTTGTCTTCATTTTAATTCACGCACTTAGCTTAGCTCAAGTAGTTCCTATGTGAAATTTTTTTTTGCGTTTTATTTAAAAAATTCTAAAATTGAAAATAATATAAAAATATTTACAACTTGAAAAGCTCAAAACCGGGAAATGTGATACCTACTTGAAGTTCGAAGTGTGTTGTATAAATAATGTAATTTTTTTTACGTATGATAAATACAACAAATATTCTCAAAACACCTAATCGACTATGCTATTTGGCGTGTAAAACATAAAACCTCCCAAGTTTATGGCATCATAAAATTAAGATTTTATTTTATGGAGTTAAGATTATAAAACTTTTAACGTTTTTTCCTCCTTTTTTTTTTTAATAGTTTCTTAACATCACGGTGTATTTCCAAGTTCTTGTTAAAGAGCAATATATGTGTGTGTGTGTGTGTTTAAATACAGAATATTACAAATATTAAATATATGCATTAATCACAGTAAAAAAAAAAATACATACATTTTAGTTTGATCAGTTAAAACTATGGTTAATAATATAGAACACAATTAATTATTTATAGTGGGAATAACTGAATAAATTCAGTTCAACCGACTAATAATGTTTTGGGGGCAACTATAGTAAAATATGTATTGTGTCCAAATTTCCAAATAGAATATTATGACTATAGATGGTGGTGTGCCGGTTATATAGGCCAGTGTATTTTCTTCTAAGCAGTCTTCGTCAGACCTTGGATGATTTTTTGGACGTGTGTCGTTTCTTTGGTAAAATATGAATAATTATCCGTTGTACACGATATAACCTTTGAGAGAATTGCACTGCCCCACCCCCCTCTCTATTGTCTTTGCTTATAAACCTTAGGCCTTTGCCGGGAAACTTTGTCTTAAATGTTTTCCAACGTCTCCCTGTGTTGAACTGATAAGTTTAATTTTAACAGGGCCATTGCCCCGCCGACACAACATGCTCTCTGTGTGTACTATGTGTCATGCCACATATATGTAAACGCCTACTTAAATTGCATATATTTTATTATGGCGCGTTTCTTAAAGTGGTTGCTCTTCTTGTTGTTTTCTTTTGGGGTTCATTGACAACCTTTTTGGCACTATTCCCAACATTGTGCGTGCCGCACGTGCGTTACCTGAGGCGGATCAAATTTTCTGTGGCAACCGTATAATTATTATTTAAAAAAAATAAACGCAATAGAATTCCTCACGTGGGTGTTTATATGCGTTAACGACACTATTATTATGTATACATTAAGACCTCCCCCTCGATTCCGGAAAAAAATTTTTTTTAATTAAATTTACAACTATTATAATGACTCACAACGTGCACGTGGAATTTTTTTTTTCTTTTCTTTCCACCACATATCTTGTATGGGTACACTCGGACGATTCGAATAATATAATATAATTATGACGGTTAATAATTTCCCCCCCCCTCCCCCTATCCATTCCGGTTCGCCATAAATAATTAACACGGTATCTGTCCTTTCTCTCGTTTATGCGCGTGTGTACCTATATGTTATTATTATACACAGCAAACTGTGTACAGGTAATGCACATAATGTGCAATAATGTGCACACACAAGTATGCTGTAAGTATATTATCTTATAGATAGACCAACACACACCCACGCCCGGCCCTATTGGAAACGTGTCTGTCAAACGAGCGCCTCGAGTCCAGTTGGGATTTTTTTTTTTAAATATTATGTTAATGCTTTTTGATTGAGGAATTTTTTCTATTTTTTTTTTGCTTAAGCCTTAATGTGATTGCCAAAGAAAAACGTTAGTCTAGATTTTAAATATTTTAATACTATTATTTTGTATTTCTCACACACACACAACAGTATGTAACATTTTTTTACAGTTGCTTTCTTCCTATAGGTTGGCCTATAATTCACAACCAGTTAGCAAATAGTTTATGTTTTTATAAAAGTCCAACTGAATACGAACCGGTGTCCATATCACTCACCTGTAATTGTCAGGAGTCGACAATTATTTGTTGTCCTTCTTTTCATATAATATCCTCTTCCCTTTGAGTTAAAAATTTTACATATGAATTGGATGTGATTTTCTTATATAATCGGTCAATGAGAAGAAAACTCAAAAAAACATGCCTTGTTTTGTGAACTAGATTTTCCTGTAAATTAAAATTAATATATTCTCTTAGACCCAAAGTCCACGTGTATTATATGATGATGGTAAGCTGTTAATCAAATGTGCAAACTAGTTCAGTGACATTATTCGAGTGACTGTTTACAACGGACAACAGCTGTTTTGGCTGCTAAAAAAAAAATACTTAACAAATAACAATACAAAGACAACGGAATTTTTTTCGGACACGTAATCTCTATATTGTATTGTATCGACGGACCGTCATAACAAACAAGTCGAGTAAATAGAAGAGCTGAGCGATTGCACCTATAATAAAATATTATATTATGATGATGTAAACACCGACCGATTTATGATGGCGGAAGTAGTTTTACCATATTTTTTTTTTAAGTTAGACTTGAATCTTGAATCATAGTTTTTGGGCACAATTGGACGCGGTTTTGGCGAGAAAGGGCATAATAGTCAAATTGTAAGATTTGCAGGACACAAAAAATAACCTGATAAATTGACGTTAAGAAGTAAACATTTTTCACTTGTTAATATTATAAAATTACAATTATGAATAGAAAAATGTAAACAGGTGATAACCAATGACAAACCTTCCAGTAGTTATTTTGCTACAAAAAAAAAAAGAGGGAGCTATGGATACTTATGGTACGGGACGTGGGGCTGTTTTGTAGGGGTTGATTTTTAAAAATTAAGGGCGCTAAGCACAATATGTAAGCTCCCTGCGAATTGCGCCCAGGATAAGACCGGGAACCCCTATATTAGTTGCTCAGCCAAGTTCTATACCTTATTCATCATCAGAGCTAACTGTAACAAAATTGTTGAGTCTAAAGCTCGATAAACGGGCAATCGATTTGATTTCATTGTCTAATAATGATTTTTGTTTAAATGTTTCAAGTTACCAAGACCTTGGTGTAAAAATCGCCGTACTTAACACACCGGTGTGTCTGTCTGTGATGATTTTTTAATTTATTTTTTACCCGCTCTAACGGCTGTTTTAACCATACACACTAAGTACACGAGTAGAAGTATAGGTTAGGTATGTACCTACACGTACACACGTTTTAGCTTCGATGCAAAGCGGAGATGCTATTTTTTTTTTTTTTTTAATGAATTTTACAATAATTTACAAACGAATATAATTTGTTACACGGCGTCTTACAACGTACTTGCTTGTGTTTACATTAATAGAAGCTTATTTATTGCGCTTATAAATCATCAGTGTCTCTCTCTCTCTCTTTCTCTCTCCCCTGCTGGAGTAACATGTCTGCGCAGACCTCTGTGCTTATGCTTTTGGCGTTAACCATATATATATATATATATATATATGGTTAACGCCAAAAGCATAAGTACAGAGGTCTGCGCAGACATGTTATTATATATATATATATATATATATATATATGAGTACCACAATATTATTATTATTACTGTACTCACTCGGTGTTTTACAAACGTGTAGTTTGTATTCAAAAGATTTTTTTTTATATTTTTTCACACCGCGAATAGTCTTATCGAACAATGCACACACACACACACTCATATGACGGATTTAGTGTCAAAACCGTCTGGCGCGCCAGACACATTAAATTTTCATCTTTAATTGCGTTTACCTAACCCAACACAGCTATAGTACACACAACCGTTAGTGTCGCATATTATAATAATGTACTGTATTACCACAAAAAGTATAAGGTATATAGAATGTCTCAGCTCGTCCCAGATGAACAAGTAAGCTGCGGTTCCTTCGAATAAATCATAGATAACTACTATGGGGGCATATTGGGCAGGTGGAGGTCAAAGGTATAATGACAACAGTGTGCTTACAAAATATGTATTGTTAGCATTAGGGTTAACCGTCAGTCTTTAATAATTTATTGCCTTAGTTACCTTAATGTATATCACCTTATTTAACAATACAATGAAAACATAAACATTTTCGTTAGATTTTCTAACTGTCGATTTTTCCGGTTGTGTGCCAAAGTAAAATCTCTTATCTCTCTTATCTCTCTTATCTTATCAGATAAATCATCAGAGATTTTCGTTATGACAAAAACTGTCGATTTTTCCGGTTGTGTGCCAAAGTAAAGACATAAAAATGTCAAAAAAGTAATAGTACAAATTTTTGAGAAATTGTCTCAGCTACTGCATCTAAAATGGCGATGGCCTTGGGGTACGGACTTGTATTCTAAACGCACATTGCTACTGTTTTATGCTTATGATAAGGAATGATAAAGTGGAGGGGTGTACCTGGGCGGCAACGACCTGGGTGTGTGATGATGAAAAGTTGTTCTTGCACTTTGCTTGCTGTGATATATATATATATATAAAATAATAGCTGCTATTCCTTGCTGCTGTTCTCGGAGTACGTTAAACATTATATTATTATGTGTTCTTTGAAAACGTCGTTTTCTCATACACAAGCCAGGCCGTGTCTTCATCTCGGTCTTAGCTGGAACTATTAACCGCGTACCGCCCAAGTCTCGCAACGTTTTTATCGCTCGAGTTTAGGAGACAATAAGAAAATTTTACTGTTTCTCTTCCGCACAGTACTAAATGCACGATGATGATAATAATATAGTACATTGCCTGATGGCTTATTGCTTCGACGAAACGCGGTCGTCGGCCGAGATAACCTTCCTGAACTTTGCCGCGAGTAAGGTAAGGACCGAAGCCCGTCATAAGATATTCATATAAAAAAAAAAACGGTTTTTCTACTAGCGTGACCCGGTTTCGAAGGGAGAACTTTAAGCTTGACAATCAATTCCAGAGAGGGTAAACCCCGAGTAAACCAAGATTTCCAAACATTTCTGAGCTGATTTTATTAAGGAAAATGTGTATATGTTGGTATACCTGTGTATGACGTGCTCCCATTGAATATCAACAAGCCTGTCTTCTAAAATCTAAAGTTTACGGTATTTTCTAAAAGTATAATAATGCCCGGTTGCACCAAACTTGTCTATATATATATATTGGTAAATTATTTACCACCGTAATAGACTAACTTTTGCTAAACTTTATCTTTTGTTAAATTAACATGTGTTTCCGGTTATCGAATAAGCGTTATCAGCAGTAGGAGTTAATATTGTTATCATACAGGGTCTAATCAATGATAAACGGATAACGCACATTTCCGTCATCACCACTTTAACGCAAAATATTGATAACAAAATTTAACTATACATACATTTATACACAGCTAATTGATGACCGTCTAATTTAACAGATAAAATTTAAAACATGGTTTATGCAACAGAATTTACTTTAACCCCAGTTGAACGAGTTTATCTCTGTGTGTAAATATTTGGTGCAGGCCGGCATAAGAATGTCCAATTATTTCTAAACGATAGTTCCAAAGATTAGTGATTTACACTCTGATCGAGCCTGACTATACCTATATGTGTGTATTATAAGTTCTGACCCGTGCAAATGGAAGCCGTGCCGGCCAAGTACAAGGAAACACAAGACACGGTTGTGTGCTATATACAACCGCCACAACAAGGTCGGCTGACACCTGACACAGGTGACGGAGTGGTGGAGGAGAAGAAGGCAACTGCCAAAGAAAGAGGGTGGGTGTGCCGGCGGTCTCAAGGTCGTATCAGGACCAGACCGGCGGTATACATAATAACAATAGGATAGATCCGAGGCAAATAGTACATACTTACTAGACATGCTTAAGAAGAATCAATGCCGGTGAGAGGAGAAGACGTCTGGGCCGTTGACGTCTTAGGCGTCGGCGGATAATAAATTCGCCATGGTCAACACGGCCAAGCACGCGTGCCCGAGCTTAAGCAGGTTGTAGCAGGTAGCCGCTGGTAAGATCGCGTTGGAATGTATACAATAATAATAATATGGTCCTAGAAAATAAAAAATAATTATTACAATAATATAAATACTTTGGCGTAGTAGCCAGCCGCCGAAAAGTCGGACTACATTCAATAAATCGAGACGAGCTGTGGCAAAAAGAAATCATAATAATAATAACTCCGTCTTCCCGTTTCAACACATATCAGATTTTCAAATAACGATTTTCGATTAATACGGCCAAATTATAACGCCTGAAATACTTGTCGATTAACGATATTGCTGCGATGGTGATAACAGATAACATTACAAAATATGATTGATGATATTTCTTTGACCACACTGTATAAAACGGGGGAATTTGTTTTTTCATTTTTTGGTCACACTGTCTAGGGAGTATTAAAGTTTTGTTTACATTTTTCGATTTTTTCACAGTGTACACAAAACCCATATGAGGTTTCTTCAGAAATCTTGTCCTCTGTCTCTTTTATTTTATGTGTACCTATATGTGTAGTACTAAACCTTTAAATTAAGATTTTTCAAAAAATTATACCTGTACCTAACTCCTTAATAAGAACTCCTCTTCGGTGGACGTTACCCGTTCGTTTATTAAGGAGTAAAGCATTGGGGATTTTTGGCAAAATCTCAATTTAAATACTTAACTTGAATGTATACTTATTAGAACAGTAATGATGATTCTCAATAATTGGTGCCAATCGACTATCGCAGTAATTTCTATAGAAAAAAGATTAACCTCCAGTATTTTGGAGTTTTTGTATAATCATTTATTGCAAATAGAAGATGTGAACTTTGTCTGTGCTTAATCGTGCATCTCGTTTTTTGCAGCAAAAATGTTAAGGTGTACAACGTCTTCTTCTTCTTCTTAATGACGTAGGTTAAGTTAAAGAAATTGTATTTTTGTAAACAATCGCATGTTTGACGCGTGGCTTCTTCTTAGTTGGGGACCGTCAGTTTATACAAAGGAATACAATGACTTGGCAATATTTCATTCACATGCCGGTATAATTGTGTTGAATGTGAACAAGTAAACAAGTGCGTCCATCTGTGTAAAAAACGCAGGAGGGAAACGACCTCTTTGTGGCTCGAGATGGCGCCAAAATTGTTTTTTTAATAAATACACTAATTTTTTAACACGCCAGAAACGAGCAACCGTGTCATTGTATAGTATGTTAGTTTGCCGAAGGAATAATTAAAAATTACTAAAAATTAAGAGCAATATTTCGGAGAGAGTCCTAAAGAGATGCCAATTTCAAAGTGGACAAAAATAGAACACGTTAAAATGGAAAACAAGAATTATTATTCAGGTACACCATGGTAGATATATAAAGATAGTAGTTTTAACTTGTAATCGAAGAATCACCTTTGCCATTTCGTTGCATTTTTCCAAAAAACTCGAGGCCGTATAAATTACACGAAGCTATAATATATAGCTCATTAAACCATGTTATACTTAGACATAGGGCTAAACCCAGCTCGTCCCACGCCTTTCACTGTATATATTTTTACAACGATAACATATTTAATGTAATACTGTGCCACTTGTGTAATCTATCAATGTAGCCTGATTGACAATCGACCATCGGATTGCTCACACGGGCTAGATCTTCCTGATCTTGTGCTAAGTTTACTTCATAGACGTTTCCGGTTAGGTCTTACTTCTTTGGAGATCTTTGCAGTCGACCTGTGCAATTCAGCTGGCTCTCAAAATTTCACTTTTGAATTAGCTCTCTCAACGTTTACCCATTAAGTACAAGTAGCACAACAAGGGTTACCAGAATCATTACCTGGGCAATGATTAGATAGTTTCAAGTTGAATCCAGGCCAATTCAATGATATATATATATATACCTGTTTTGGGAGTTAATTCAACACTTTTAAAGGTGCATTTACCTCAAATCGGGAGCCAATCCTTCACAATGTTAGCTTTATTTTGGGTACCTTAGCTAGAGAATTGCCATTAGATTCTGTTCAGGTGGTTTTTTTATCAATATTATTATCAACCACACATCACAGCAGCCGCGACCAGGAAACGTCTCGTGTGCTCAATTGGTGTGTTCAAATTTCCTATGATTTATACACCGTGTGTGCAATTCATATACTATTAAGAAACCGCGTGCAGATAAGGCGGAGTGTGCAAGTGATTATTTTTATTTTTAACGCAGCAATTTGTTTAACGACCGTTTTTTTTTTCAAGTCACGCTCCTCTCTCGGTCATACGTAACAGTATTAATATTATTATGTCTATACCTATATATATATATATATATATATATATTGTGTATATATTTCTCAGCTGTGTAAACTCTCGAGTTTCGCATTGGCTTTTTTACACACATACACAAACGACCTTAAGAAGGCGACCAAAGACGGTTGCACCTAGTTTTGCATCCACCGACTACCGCGCCGGAACGACCTCCAGTGTCTGGCGGTCGGTGTGTGTTTATTTTATACTAGTTAGTATTATTATTATTATGTCCTAATGCCCGGTTGCACCAACTGACTTTTGTTAAACGTTATATTTTGTTAATTAACATATTGTGTTAAATTTACAAGACGTGTTGCTAAAACGTTGTTTTATATTCAGGTTATTACCAGTATACCAGGTTATCGAATAAATGGTATCAGCAGTAGGAGTTAATATTATTATCATACAGGGTCTAATCAATGATAAACTGATAACGCACATTTCCATTATCACCATTTTAACGCAAAACATTGATAACAAAATTTAACTATTCATACATTTTTACACAGCGACAAATGACCCTATAATTTAACTCACGATTAAGTACATTTTTAACAACAGATAAAATTTAAAACATGGATTAGACAAACAGAATTTATTTTAACCCCAGTTGAACGAGTTTATCTCTGTGTGTAAATATTTGGTGCAACCCGTCATAAGAAATCTTAATATTTGTTTATAATACTCAGAATTTAAAATAGCAAATACTCACATGGCTCGGTGAGCGCAGAGAAAGTGAATCACTTGGAAGTATACGTCTTATAATTTTGCTTCGCTGTGACTTGACAAATGGCCCATAACGGTATCCAATGAAAATGCAACACTGACTTAATCAAGACTGGCTACTCTGTATTGTTCTTTTAAATAGATAGGTTATTTTATATTATAAAGATAATATACTATAGTAAAATCTTTGGCGCGCGGTCAAAAGGAGTTAAGTCACATATAAGATAGTTACGGTGAAAACCGTTTGGTATTAAAGATATACTCCAAATTTTATGAGTTTTAAGATCGTAAGATAACGTAGACATAATATCTCTTCATATGTCTTTTCAATCCATAAAAAGACATCTAAAATGAATGTCATAAATACTAATTTCGCATGGCTAATATTATCCTCATCGAAATCGATATTTAAGAACAACCTATAAATTTATTATTACTTATATTATTTTCAGTATAATATTGAGAAAATGAATTACTCAAGTCAATATTTTTTTTTCTTACACTTGATCATAAGGAGTTAGTTCTGGTCAAAATTGTATAAGTCAATTTTCTAAAAATTAAATTTGAGTAAGTACACAAAAAACTATGTTAAATTTTTTTTTCAATATTTTGAAAACATAACTTAAAACTAAAAGTATATATTAGTTTGAAAGGGGTACAACACAGTTTATGTAATAAAAAAACCGAATTAGAAAAAAACGTTCAAACTTTCAGTAACTCCTACTGAATAATGATACATACAATTGTGATTCTGTGCTATCAACTTAAATTATAATTGCTATCAGCGGTGATAACAGCTGTTGGTAAACATAATATGATAAGGTTCAAAGATGACGGAAATTGATAACGTCGATTTAAAATCTCCATTGCCGGCATGTACACTTGGCAATCTAGTTAATTATTTATGTCTGTGTGTTTTTTTAAAAAACTGAAAATTTGACAAGAGTCATTTCAGTAGTGTGGCAAACTAAAGCTATAGATGAGATAATTCGTATAATAGTTATCAAGATGTCCGTCAATAGCCTATAATTGAAAAAAACTACAAAATAACCTATTTATACCTATTTTAACAACAATGAAATTTATTGAAAATATTTTTTCCGGTAATCGCTCGCGTGTACGTCAAACGCTTTTAGCGCTTTGTATAATAATAAGAAAATAAAAACAATAACATTTGACTCGACGATTACATAATAATTGGCTACTGTAGAATTAACAATTGATACGTTGATAAATCGTTCAACAGGAAAAACCCCGATTAACAATAATTACAAAAAAAGTCAAATATAATAATATGGTATGCAAAACAATAATAATAATAACAGTGTTAAAAGATAACTGACGCTAAATATAGCTGTTGCACACGGTGATGACGCGACCGATTCACACCTCGTGCAAGTTGATAATAAAATTATCAGCTTTTTTTTTTTAAACATTTTTATTGTACAAATGCGTTCAATTGTTGTCGATGGCAATCTCTTTAAAAAGTGATTGCTTCGCGTGCAGTTAATAGATAAACAAAAAACCCGTTCCTTAGGTGCATCGTCCAGTGGTCACTTGACTCCCAATATAGTAGAAGACTGTTGAAAAATCTCATAACAAACCCAAACTTCTTGGCAAATAATTATGTACCTAACAGGTAATAACTAATAAGTGTATAATTAAACAAACAAAAACTCTTTTGTTTAAAAAATAATAATTTTTAGGTTCAACAGCCACTCTCATACTAATTGTTTAGTGTTTACACGAAAAACTTATAGCAAAATGTAATTTATCCAACACAAAGATAAAAATAAATAAGTCATAATACAATAATATTTAATAGGTATTTTACAACACTAATATAATTGAAAAACTATTTAAACTTGTGGGTGGGATTTCGTAATTTCACTGATTACACTGATTAATATAATTTTCTAATGCGACTTTAGTCCTATTTAAGTTTTCAAGTTAGAATAAAATCATACACGATAAAATTAAATTGTGAAAAAAAAATGTATTTATTAAATTTTTAATGACTTTATTCGTGGGCGGGTGCCTACAAAAAGTAAATTTTTCAGTCATGACTAATTTAACTAATAAAAAATGTCCATCTCTGCCGTCAAAAAATAGCTGTCAAAATTCAAAGCTCAACAAATGCGTGCTTCCCCCATTTCTTCTCTTGTATTTCCACCCTTTTTTTAGATATTGTTCTGGTAATAAAATTTTAAATATACATTTTTCAATTTCACTATAATTTATAATATTAAATATATTTCTATAAAAAACCGAGAGTAATTTGGAGGGGTATGAAAGCAATGGCATTTTTAGGGCTGTTTTTTATGCTACTCGAGCACGTTAAATCACAATAATATGTTGTATTTTTTCAAAAAAAAAACTTCTCCAAAATCTTTACTGAAATACAAATCGCAAAAAAAACCTAGTTTCTTATTTTTGTATTGCAATCATAATATTAGTATATTATAATGCTAATAATACATAATATATTAATATGAGTTTGTTGGCCGCTGTCGCACTTGCTGTTAATAGGATATAATATGCAAACGTACTTACCTGCATAAATGTATAATATGCACCGCACGTATGTAAGTAGTGTACTTACAACTAAATATTTATATATGTATAAGTATAATATTATAATATTAATAATATATTACTTAATAGTTATTATTTAATAGCAACCGGTGGATCCACTTTAATGTGTTATGAAAATACAGTCGTACTCGATCGCACATCATAAATTTCCCACCTTAATCACTGCGTTCATTAACGTTTGCCCCGTACATACTATATAATAAACCATCCGTGTGGGTTTTTATTATGATTATTTTTTTCCCCCGGCTTGTCAAAAGTTATTCTCTCGGGTTTCTTTTTATTCAGCCAATGTAATTTTTTATCCAACAGTCGACACACACACACACACATTGGAGTTATGAAATATTTAAACTAATTATTATCGACCCGTCTGAATTGAATATGCAAAACAGATCAATGTCTTTGGGAGACATCCGAGTCGTTGCACTCTTAGAAAATACCATTGATCCGAACATTTATAAATATATATTTCTATATATTAGTCTAAACTTAACGCAGTCGGGCGAAATTATAGTGCCGAAAATAATGGGCACACTGTATTTACAATAATAACGTAAACTGATAAGAATCACTGATAACGTAGTAGTATGTGATAACGATGGCTGATGGTGATAACGATATTACCTAAAGATGTTTGATAACATTTTTTTAAGACAACACTGCGTAACAGAAGAATTATTTTTAATCACACTGACTATTGAGATTATCAAAGTTTGTTTACAGCGAGTGCATTGTCTGGTTTTTTATTTAATCTGTGGCATAGTTCTTGCGGTTTAAGCAGAGATATTGTGAGGGTGAGAAGAAGACACACTCTGACATTGCTGGAACTCGGCCTGGAGCACAGATTGTGTAGAATGTGCTCTCACCGTAGACCGGACGCATTTTTCCTAACCATTCTCCAGTGGACTCTCCAGTATGTGTTATATATCCTTACATGCACAACACAATTTCCTCTGTATGCACACACACACACTCACAACACAATAACCGTCACGTAGTTGTTGATTTTTTTTTCTCTCATACCAATCGACGTGATACACACTGCCCGTCGTGTCAATTTGATGTCCAACAATAGAAGATTAGTCTAAGGACTCCAAAGCAATCCGAGTGGTCGTGGAGTAGAGTAGAAAAAAAATACCTTTTAACATTAAGGTGAATTGCATGTTCCGTGAGTCCACACACATACACACAATTCGTGGGTCAACCACCTAGGTACGGTGAATAACAGCTAACCGACAACAATAATAATATATACAGGCACTAATAGTACAATTTCTGTACTTAAAAACATACCTATAATACAAGATATAAAAAATCATAGGTCAGGTAAGGGGGACCCTATATTGAACTTATATGGAACTCGGATATGTTGAGCAAAATAATGATTTGTTATCTAATACCAAGTCTGTTTATCTTTCAAATAATAACCTAATAAACTTCAATAACTTAATCAATTACATAATTTACCGGTTAACCGTTACCAAAAAAACAATAGTAATATCAGTACAATAGTACATGTCAATATTTATAGAGAGGAAAACATTGGAGTAGGGTTTTCTTGAACAATTAGGTATGTATTGGACATACTATGGTAGGATTTTAATTTTTACTAGCTAGTTGCTGAAAAAATGCTAGTACCTATGATTGAAATGTATGCCAATATTTCAGATTGTAGAGTGCACCCAATGCAGGTCAGTACGGTTGGTATTCATCAATTGTAAATTTTGCTTTTTTTTTCAATTAAGCTTTGATTAACGCGTTAGAATAAAAAATGATGTGTACCTCATCAGTCTAGTCGAGATGTATTATTCACATCACATGTTTATTGAACCTTATTCGAGTAATAGGCGTTCAAAGTATATTTTTTTTGCACATTTTAACGGCCATTCCTCGAATTAGGTTTGATGAAGTATTACCCTCGTGCAACCATTTGCTTCAGCTAAACTTCTTTAAATATTGTGTTAAAATATGACTGGAAAAGTCATTAATAAATTGAAAAACATTGCTGATATAATTATTTTATTATCACTTACTTTTGTGAAATAAAAATGATGCAACTAAACAAAGATAAGATCTCTGCAAAACGGCGTATATTATATTTTTATAATCATCTAGTTATAATTTTCCCATAATAGATTGTTTTGATTGACAAAATTCTTTGTGATATGTTTTTTTTTTTGCAAAAAGGTTTAAAATCTAATATTTGATTTTTTATATTTAAAAAAAAATGTTCCATCTCTATTAACTGCTATTTGATTCCAAGTTTGGTTTTATCAACAGTATTATCACATTTTTTGTTCAACTGTTGTGTTATAACTTCTGGTATAGTTTTGGGTTTTTTTTTTTTTAATTTTTTCCCTCCAAACCGAATCACATTGTAAGCTTAAAAATAATCGAATGCACTTGAATTAGATCTCCTTAAAAACTACAAATGTTCAAATAGAATGGCCGTTTAAGCTGTTCCTTCGAACAGTAGGCCTACACTAAACTGCTGAACGGGCAAAACAAGCAATTTTAGGTAGGTATTTATTGCATTGTATGTACTTACTATATTATTATATTGTTTGAATTCCCAAAAGGCAGCAGAAACGCATAGCAATACTTAGTAGTGGCTATATAATATTATATGTTATTATTATGAATACAAGGCGTTAACCCGTGTGCTCAATGAATCGCGACAGTGAACACGGTCTGATATTATAATTATATTTTATTGCCTCGATACATATTTATTTACAGCTCAAGGTAACTAATAATAATAATAATAATAATATTATTATTATTATTAGCTGTAAATCGTCTAGACGCAAAACGTTCAATGCACAACGAGCCGAGTGGTTAGATGAATTGGTAGGTACCTACACGAGTTTGTGGGTAAGAAGTTTTGCACACTAATGCTATAAATGGCTCGTCGGTATAGGACAATCAGCATAACCCATCACAATACTCCACTAATAAACGATTGACGCCTAGCCTTGGACTTGAACTTGGTCTGGGAATAATTGTCCAAGAGAGAGAGAGAGAGAGATCAAAATGAAGAATTATTCTCACAAATCTGCTACAACTCGCACATTTTCAGAGAGGTCGATTTAACTGTTGAAACTTTGCGATTGTCTTTGGTAAGTAACAAGCGGTATAACAAATTTTACCATTATTTAATAATTCAGTTTTCAAAGCTGATCAAATGGCTTTAACGTGGACACCAAGCATAGAGTAATAATATAAAGAGATGAACTAACATATTATACTAGCTTGTATGCAACAGCGAAGTAAAAAGTAGGACTGAAACCAGTGTGACCACATAATGGGGAAAAAAAAGTTTCAACTAGGCATTGTTGTTGTTGTTAATTAATACAAATAAATAGCTAAATAAAATAGATAAATTAACGTTAGTATACAAATTAATAACAATACGTTTAATATATTATTTTATCGAATTTAAAAACAATGTTTTTTTCAAAATACTGTTATCATTGATAATATCTTATCACCACGATATATTGAACGATAATATTATTTTCTTTTATCTTGGCACACTGACTTTATTTCTACTTTTTATGCAAACCATTAAAACTACAGATTCAGCAGCCAAACAAGCAGACACGGTGAAACGTTAATGTCGAAACTATGGACATTGTTTCTAAAAATGAAAAAAGATAGGTACAAACAAAATTCTAACGCGTTTTAGTATAGGACAAAGTAGCCATATTATAGAATAGAGCCTTGCATAACACATGAAACCGAAATCACCGTCAAACGTCTTACTATCGACCTTAGGCCGAATGTCCTAACGACGAGCCATCAAATATCTACAACACACTAACAATTTATCATCAAAGCCACCAAATCTCAACGAAATTTTTCGAGAAAAAAATATGTTATAGTAATTACGTTACCGTAGAAAATATGCACGTGTGGCGTGATCGAGCGGTTGTTTTTCGAACGAAAGAACTGATAAGAGATAAGAGATAAGAGATAAGATGTTATATATATATATATATAGATTAATTTAATAAATATATTTATACTTCGGAACATTTTCTTTTTGCTTTTTGTCAGGTATGACTTGTATGACTTATATAATTTGAAAAAAATCCTCTCACCTCGAGTGTACATAAGCAAATGACCTTTACACGGTGCAGAAGAACGCCCTCCGGTCGTCGTCGAGCCGCCCACAATGAAGTATACATTTTTTGTGTTTTCTCTATTTTTTTTAAACACGTCCGTTTTTCTGTTGTCTTTTGGTGTGTGTGTGCGCTGTAAACAGTATGAAATTATTATCATTACAACACGACTATTTGTATGTATTATTATCATTATAATATGTCTGCCAAATGATTTACCGCGAGACCGTGTGCAGATTAATAGCTCAGATAAACGGCAAGTTGCCGTTTCTCGAGTAGGTTAGCATTTTTAAAACATTAGGTTGGGTTACCATTCCTTCGTGTGCATCATCATCTATACCATCATCGTTATTATATTATTGCAGTTATTATCATTATTATCATCATCATCGTGGTCGATGTACAAGGCAAACGGCCGACAACAGACACACGAGACGTGGGCAGTGTGTCTGTGTTCCATCGACCTAACCTACTCAATATTAGTATATTAATATTGCACTTGTTGCCCACGGATGTATTTTGAATTGTTCAAAAAATTTAATTTTTTTTGTATTTCTCAAAAATTAACCCTCCCGTCGCCAAATCGACCCAAAGTACAGAAAATTCGAGTGCACTATTCTCACCTAACCACACCTCCACTCTTACCGAGAGACTTGACTTTACACCTCTCCTACAGGAAGATTTGATTAAGGCGTTGGGTATAGGCAATTTGAATGCAAAATCTTAAATATTGTAATGTGTTACCATATTAGATAAGTAATAAGAATTCTGTTCAAGACAATTGACCTAACCCAACCCAACCTAACCTTTGTCGGCGATTTTAAATATTACTTTTTCTACGTTTCGTTGGAAAGCAATTTTCAAAAGTCGGTTTGAAGATGTGGAACATTATGGCAATAAAGAAAGGGCTTATTTTTCAAATTATTTAAATGTATAGTTGCATTGTAGACTTATAAGACCATTGGAAATACAATTCAATGCGATTTTTGTTTAGTTATTAAGTCTTATAGTATGGTCAAAGATATGTTTTTTTTTTTTTATCTCGGCTACATATCTTTTTACTCAGACAAATATGACGGTGATGGTTACAAACGCAAAATGCTAATGCAGCCATTCATTTTTAATGGTGTAGTTAGAACGATAAGACAAACTGGTTTTTATTGTGTTAATAATAATATAAAGATAATTTTTTTTTTTTTTTAATAATTTACATAATAATTTATGGGATTATTTTTTTTATGAAAATTACTTTTTCTTAACCGCGTTTGATCGCAAGTTTTCCTGTCAATTGTTTTTGTTTAGCTAATCCACAACAAATACTACTACATTGTGTAATAATAAATGTAGCACATAAATATTAAAAAACAGTACAGTGGGGTGGGGGCATAGTGGGGACGGCAGCATAGTTGGGTCGGGGCATATTGGGGACGGGGAGGTCACAGGTTTACAGGAATTTTTAAATCTGAAAGTGATAAAATCACTTTCGAAAAAACGCTTCGATGCAAATCGGTAGTTAGTATTTTCAAGCCAGTACAGTCCAAACCAAGCACAGTATAAACCAGCAAAGTTAGAAAGTTTTAAATGAAGGTTCTGTATTTACAAATGAGCATCAAAGCGTTAATTTGAAAGTGATTTTATCCGAGAGGACTAGTACAGTAGAGTATTGGCATAATGTAATCAAAGCAATGAGGAAACGGAGAGGTCACAGGTCTACAAGAATTATTATAAATAAAAAGTGATAAAATTGAATAAAATCGCTTTCAAATAAACGCTTTGATGCTCATTTGTAAATACAGAACCTTCATTTTAAAACTTTCTAACTTTGCTGGTTTATACTGTGCTTGGTTTGGACTGTACTGGCTTGAAAATACTAACTACCGATTTTGCATCGAAGCGTTTTTTCGAAAGTGATTTTATCACTTTCAGATTTAAAAATTCCTGTAAACCTGTGACCTCCCCGTCCCCAATATGCCCGACCCAACTATGCTCCGTCCACACTATGCCCCGACCCCACTGTACTGTTTTTTTTTTTTTTTGCAAAAACTTAGTGGACCAAATAACACATATACAATGTCTTGTTATATTTGTTGGAATGGTCGACGATTCATGTTTCAATCGTTTGTACTCCATAGTTTAAATTATAATCGCTTATTCTCAATAAAATTAATATTTATGTATTATATACTTCCATTAAAGCAATCACACACAAACTATTTATACTTCACAGATTATATTATTTCAAAGCTATATTATACTTCTATTTTACTAGATTGACAATGTACAAAATAAAATGCAACTAAAAAAACCTTTTCATAGATCCTTAAAATGTAAAGGGTGGGATAGTGAAACGGATTTTACCATTTAAATACATTAGAAAATCGCCGTTTTACTGCCTCATCCTGTATAATAATTTCTTGTTATTTTCTAAAGAAAAATCGATTTTCTTACATTTAAATTAAAATAAATCGTATACTGCTACTGTGATGGAGAAAACAATAAATTTTACCTACATTTATTACTTATTAGTTAAATATTACTAAACTGACAACTACTAGACTGGCAACTACCTACAAATGTCATCACCCCCCGACCTCTCTCTCACACTCCATGACCGGCTCGGGCCGATAAGGGGTTTTTCGTTCCCACCTGTACCGTGTACATAAGACGGTGGACAGTTGATAACGCGATCGGGCGTTTATATGGTCACGATCAAATATTATTTTGTCTCGAAAATTGATAATTACAACAACTATACATTATAGTATAAACAACTCATGTTATCATTTCTCACGTAATGGCTGCCAATTAAAATTAAATTAGTTTCTTAAATTAAATTCAGTCATTCCGCAAAAAGTTCAAGTCCAAATCGATTTTATATCAACTGTGACTTAATAAAATCCACACCCAGTTAGTTATAATCTGTTGACAAATTGTTTTTTATTAAATAATGAAAATTGATAAAATAAACATCAACTACGTCATAAAAGTTTTATACAGCGCAATACAAGTTACAACCAGAATAAAAACTAGCGTTTTTGTAGAGATTTAAAAATACTATTTGAAACGACATACAATATTTTCTATCATAACTGATTTCATAATTCATTACGGAGCAGATAAGAGCGCGCATCAATATGCCGTTCGTACACACGATGATGCCAATAGAACAAAAAATTATACTTTTTTTTTTCGTTTCTCACATCTGGTAGAGTGCGTTTGTACTTATATTTTGCGTTTATTTATATGCCTTTATATGCGTTTATTATATGTTTTTGGGGTCGGTGATTACGAATTTGTTATCAGTTCTCAATTTTAATCAGCCAGAAAGAACTTAAGTAAAAAAAAAAAAAAATTGAACTTTGTGTCAACTTAAAGTCAAAAGTGTTACTTGAGCACAAAACTCAATAGTATCATTCTGCATAGATCTACATAAAATTGTTTTAATGATTTGATAACAATTTTTTTAAGATTTTAAGTGTTTTTTGTTAAAATATACGCAATCTGCGAAAACACAGTTTTCCGGCTATTAAAAAAAAACTGTAGTGCCGAATTATTTTTCCGTTTAATATGTTATGGATACATATGAGTTCCAACTACTGGCAAATTTTCAACCCAAAGGTCTTAAAATTACGGCTAAAAACCCCGAAAAACAAAAAAACCTGTACCCCCCCTAGGGGGGTGGGCATTGGGTTAAATTCAAATTTGATATAACTGACGTGCGCGGGCATACTAAATAAATATTTCTTATAAATTTCAACTCGATCCGACTGTTTTTCTCGAAGCTATAGCCAGTAAAAGTTCTAACTTAAAAACTCGTACGGTTTTTTTTTTGTTTTTTCAACTTACGCCTGTGAAGAGTTAAACTTTTTCAACTTTTACCCCCCCAAAGTATCAACTAGATGAAAATTGCGATTTATAGAGTTGCTATTCGAAGGAATTGGTCCAGTATTAAAGAAGTTACAGTGTATACAGATAAAAAAAAAACATACATCAGAGTAAAACCAATACCTTCTCGCTTTGCATCGAAGCTAAAACATTTTTCTGGATTTTTGTGAAAAAGGCATTAAAAGGGGTCAAATTATATGTTTTTGGGGTCGGTGATTACGAATTTGTTATCAGTTCTCAATTTTAATCAGCCAGAAAGAACTTAAGTAAAAAAAAAAAAAAATTGAACTTTGTGTCAACTTAAAGTCAAAAGTGTTACTTGAGCACAAAACTCAATAGTATCATTCTGCATAGATCTACATAAAATTGTTTTAATGATTTGATAACAATTTTTTTAAGATTTTAAGTGTTTTTTGTTAAAATATACGCAATCTGCGAAAACACAGTTTTCCGGCTATTAAAAAAAAACTGTAGTGCCGAATTATTTTTCCGTTTAATATGTTATGGATACATATGAGTTCCAACTACTGGCAAATTTTCAACCCAAAGGTCTTAAAATTACGGCTAAAAACCCCGAAAAACAAAAAAACCTGTACCCCCCTAGGGGGGTGGGCATTGGGTTAAATTCAAATTTGATATAACTGACGTGCGCGGGCATACTAAATAAATATTTCTTATAAATTTCAACTCGATCCGACTGTTTTTCTCGAAGCTATAGCCAGTAAAAGTTCTAACTTAAAAACTCGTACGGTTTTTTTTTTGTTTTTTCAACTTACGCCTGTGAAGAGTTAAACTTTTTCAACTTTTACCCCCCCAAAGTACCAACTAGATGAAAATTGCGATTTATAGAGTTGCTATTCGAAGGAATTGGTCCAGTATTAAAGAAGTTACAGTGTATACAGATAAAAAAAAAACATACATCAGAGTAAAACCAATACCTTCTCGCTTTGCATCGAAGCTAAAACATTTTTCTGGATTTTTGTGAAAAAGGCATTAAAAGGGGTCAAATTATATGTTTTTGGGGTCGGTGATTACGAATTTGTTATCAGTTCTCAATTTTAATCAGCCAGAAAGAACTTAAGTAAAAAAAAAAAAAAATTGAACTTTGTGTCAACTTAAAGTCAAAAGTGTTACTTGAGCACAAAACTCAATAGTATCATTCTGCATAGATCTACATAAAATTGTTTTAATGATTTGATAACAATTTTTTTAAGATTTTAAGTGTTTTTTGTTAAAATATACGCAATCTGCGAAAACACAGTTTTCCGGCTATTAAAAAAAAACTGTAGTGCCGAATTATTTTTCCGTTTAATATGTTATGGATACATATGAGTTCCAACTACTGGCAAATTTTCAACCCAAAGGTCTTAAAATTACGGCTAAAAACCCCGAAAAACAAAAAAACCTGTACCCCCCCTAGGGGGGTGGGCATTGGGTTAAATTCAAATTTGATATAACTGACGTGCGCGGGCATACTAAATAAATATTTCTTATAAATTTCAACTCGATCCGACTGTTTTTCTCGAAGCTATAGCCAGTAAAAGTTCTAACTTAAAAACTCGTACGGTTTTTTTTTTGTTTTTTCAACTTACGCCTGTGAAGAGTTAAACTTTTTCAACTTTTACCCCCCAAAGTACCAACTAGATGAAAATTGCGATTTATAGAGTTGCTATTCGAAGGAATTGGTCCAGTATTAAAGAAGTTACAGTGTATACAGATAAAAAAAAAACATACATCAGAGTAAAACCAATACCTTCTCGCTTTGCATCGAAGCTAAAACATTTTTCTGGATTTTTGTGAAAAAGGCATTAAAAGGGGTCAAATTATATGTTTTTGGGGTCGGTGATTACGAATTTGTTATCAGTTCTCAATTTTAATCAGCCAGAAAGAACTTAAGTAAAAAAAAAAAAAAATTGAACTTTGTGTCAACTTAAAGTCAAAAGTGTTACTTGAGCACAAAACTCAATAGTATCATTCTGCATAGATCTACATAAAATTGTTTTAATGATTTGATAACAATTTTTTTAAGATTTTAAGTGTTTTTTGTTAAAATATACGCAATCTGCGAAAACACAGTTTTCCGGCTATTAAAAAAAAACTGTAGTGCCGAATTATTTTTCCGTTTAATATGTTATGGATACATATGAGTTCCAACTACTGGCAAATTTTCAACCCAAAGGTCTTAAAATTACGGCTAAAAACCCCGAAAAACAAAAAAACCTGTACCCCCCCTAGGGGGGTGGGCATTGGGTTAAATTCAAATTTGATATAACTGACGTGCGCGGGCATACTAAATAAATATTTCTTATAAATTTCAACTCGATCCGACTGTTTTTCTCGAAGCTATAGCCAGTAAAAGTTCTAACTTAAAAACTCGTACGGTTTTTTTTTTGTTTTTTCAACTTACGC
This sequence comes from Adelges cooleyi, assembly GCF_023614345.1. NCBI lineage: Eukaryota > Metazoa > Arthropoda > Insecta > Hemiptera > Adelgidae > Adelges > Adelges cooleyi. The sequence goes on along the minus strand of NW_026096053.1, from coordinate 13,413,711 downwards.
CTGTGAAGAGTTAAACTTTTTCAACTTTTACCCCCCCAAAGTACCAACTAGATGAAAATTGCGATTTATAGAGTTGCTATTCGAAGGAATTGGTCCAGTATTAAAGAAGTTACAGTGTATACAGATAAAAAAAAAACATACATCAGAGTAAAACCAATACCTTCTCGCTTTGCATCGAAGCTAAAACATTTTTCTGGATTTTTGTGAAAAAGGCATTAAAAGGGGTCAAATTATATGTTTTTGGGGTCGGTGATTACGAATTTGTTATCAGTTCTCAATTTTAATCAGCCAGAAAGAACTTAAGTAAAAAAAAAAAAAAATTGAACTTTGTGTCAACTTAAAGTCAAAAGTGTTACTTGAGCACAAAACTCAATAGTATCATTCTGCATAGATCTACATAAAATTGTTTTAATGATTTGATAACAATTTTTTTAAGATTTTAAGTGTTTTTTGTTAAAATATACGCAATCTGCGAAAACACAGTTTTCCGGCTATTAAAAAAAAACTGTAGTGCCGAATTATTTTTCCGTTTAATATGTTATGGATACATATGAGTTCCAACTACTGGCAAATTTTCAACCCAAAGGTCTTAAAATTACGGCTAAAAACCCCGAAAAACAAAAAAACCTGTACCCCCCCTAGGGGGGTGGGCATTGGGTTAAATTCAAATTTGATATAACTGACGTGCGCGGGCATACTAAATAAATATTTCTTATAAATTTCAACTCGATCCGACTGTTTTTCTCGAAGCTATAGCCAGTAAAAGTTCTAACTTAAAAACTCGTACGGTTTTTTTTTTGTTTTTTCAACTTACGCCTGTGAAGAGTTAAACTTTTTCAACTTTTACCCCCCCAAAGTACCAACTAGATGAAAATTGCGATTTATAGAGTTGCTATTCGAAGGAATTGGTCCAGTATTAAAGAAGTTACAGTGTATACAGATAAAAAAAAAACATACATCAGAGTAAAACCAATACCTTCTCGCTTTGCATCGAAGCTAAAACATTTTTCTGGATTTTTGTGAAAAAGGCATTAAAAGGGGTCAAATTATATGTTTTTGGGGTCGGTGATTACGAATTTGTTATCAGTTCTCAATTTTAATCAGCCAGAAAGAACTTAAGTAAAAAAAAAAAAAAATTGAACTTTGTGTCAACTTAAAGTCAAAAGTGTTACTTGAGCACAAAACTCAATAGTATCATTCTGCATAGATCTACATAAAATTGTTTTAATGATTTGATAACAATTTTTTTAAGATTTTAAGTGTTTTTTGTTAAAATATACGCAATCTGCGAAAACACAGTTTTCCGGCTATTAAAAAAAAACTGTAGTGCCGAATTATTTTTCCGTTTAATATGTTATGGATACATATGAGTTCCAACTACTGGCAAATTTTCAACCCAAAGGTCTTAAAATTACGGCTAAAAACCCCGAAAAACAAAAAAACCTGTACCCCCCTAGGGGGGTGGGCATTGGGTTAAATTCAAATTTGATATAACTGACGTGCGCGGGCATACTAAATAAATATTTCTTATAAATTTCAACTCGATCCGACTGTTTTTCTCGAAGCTATAGCCAGTAAAAGTTCTAACTTAAAAACTCGTACGGTTTTTTTTTTGTTTTTTCAACTTACGCCTGTGAAGAGTTAAACTTTTTCAACTTTTACCCCCCCAAAGTACCAACTAGATGAAAATTGCGATTTATAGAGTTGCTATTCGAAGGAATTGGTCCAGTATTAAAGAAGTTACAGTGTATACAGATAAAAAAAAAACATACATCAGAGTAAAACCAATACCTTCTCGCTTTGCATCGAAGCTAAAACATTTTTCTGGATTTTTGTGAAAAAGGCATTAAAAGGGGTCAAATTATATGTTTTTGGGGTCGGTGATTACGAATTTGTTATCAGTTCTCAATTTTAATCAGCCAGAAAGAACTTAAGTAAAAAAAAAAAAAAATTGAACTTTGTGTCAACTTAAAGTCAAAAGTGTTACTTGAGCACAAAACTCAATAGTATCATTCTGCATAGATCTACATAAAATTGTTTTAATGATTTGATAACAATTTTTTTAAGATTTTAAGTGTTTTTTGTTAAAATATACGCAATCTGCGAAAACACAGTTTTCCGGCTATTAAAAAAAAACTGTAGTGCCGAATTATTTTTCCGTTTAATATGTTATGGATACATATGAGTTCCAACTACTGGCAAATTTTCAACCCAAAGGTCTTAAAATTACGGCTAAAAACCCCGAAAAACAAAAAAACCTGTACCCCCCCTAGGGGGGTGGGCATTGGGTTAAATTCAAATTTGATATAACTGACGTGCGCGGGCATACTAAATAAATATTTCTTATAAATTTCAACTCGATCCGACTGTTTTTCTCGAAGCTATAGCCAGTAAAAGTTCTAACTTAAAAACTCGTACGGTTTTTTTTTTTGTTTTTTCAACTTACGCCTGTGAAGAGTTAAACTTTTTCAACTTTTACCCCCCCAAAGTACCAACTAGATGAAAATTGCGATTTATAGAGTTGCTATTCGAAGGAATTGGTCCAGTATTAAAGAAGTTACAGTGTATACAGATAAAAAAAAAACATACATCAGAGTAAAACCAATACCTTCTCGCTTTGCATCGAAGCTAAAACATTTTTCTGGATTTTTGTGAAAAAGGCATTAAAAGGGGTCAAATTATATGTTTTTGGGGTCGGTGATTACGAATTTGTTATCAGTTCTCAATTTTAATCAGCCAGAAAGAACTTAAGTAAAAAAAAAAAAAAATTGAACTTTGTGTCAACTTAAAGTCAAAAGTGTTACTTGAGCACAAAACTCAATAGTATCATTCTGCATAGATCTACATAAAATTGTTTTAATGATTTGATAACAATTTTTTTAAGATTTTAAGTGTTTTTTGTTAAAATATACGCAATCTGCGAAAACACAGTTTTCCGGCTATTAAAAAAAAACTGTAGTGCCGAATTATTTTTCCGTTTAATATGTTATGGATACATATGAGTTCCAACTACTGGCAAATTTTCAACCCAAAGGTCTTAAAATTACGGCTAAAAACCCCGAAAAACAAAAAAACCTGTACCCCCCTAGGGGGGTGGGCATTGGGTTAAATTCAAATTTGATATAACTGACGTGCGCGGGCATACTAAATAAATATTTCTTATAAATTTCAACTCGATCCGACTGTTTTTCTCGAAGCTATAGCCAGTAAAAGTTCTAACTTAAAAACTCGTACGGTTTTTTTTTTGTTTTTTCAACTTACGCCTGTGAAGAGTTAAACTTTTTCAACTTTTACCCCCCCAAAGTACCAACTAGATGAAAATTGCGATTTATAGAGTTGCTATTCGAAGGAATTGGTCCAGTATTAAAGAAGTTACAGTGTATACAGATAAAAAAAAAACATACATCAGAGTAAAACCAATACCTTCTCGCTTTGCATCGAAGCTAAAACATTTTTCTGGATTTTTGTGAAAAAGGCATTAAAAGGGGTCAAATTATATGTTTTTGGGGTCGGTGATTACGAATTTGTTATCAGTTCTCAATTTTAATCAGCCAGAAAGAACTTAAGTAAAAAAAAAAAAAAATTGAACTTTGTGTCAACTTAAAGTCAAAAGTGTTACTTGAGCACAAAACTCAATAGTATCATTCTGCATAGATCTACATAAAATTGTTTTAATGATTTGATAACAATTTTTTTAAGATTTTAAGTGTTTTTTGTTAAAATATACGCAATCTGCGAAAACACAGTTTTCCGGCTATTAAAAAAAAACTGTAGTGCCGAATTATTTTTCCGTTTAATATGTTATGGATACATATGAGTTCCAACTACTGGCAAATTTTCAACCCAAAGGTCTTAAAATTACGGCTAAAAACCCCGAAAAACAAAAAAACCTGTACCCCCCCTAGGGGGGTGGGCATTGGGTTAAATTCAAATTTGATATAACTGACGTGCGCGGGCATACTAAATAAATATTTCTTATAAATTTCAACTCGATCCGACTGTTTTTCTCGAAGCTATAGCCAGTAAAAGTTCTAACTTAAAAACTCGTACGGTTTTTTTTTTGTTTTTTCAACTTACGCCTGTGAAGAGTTAAACTTTTTCAACTTTTACCCCCCAAAGTACCAACTAGATGAAAATTGCGATTTATAGAGTTGCTATTCGAAGGAATTGGTCCAGTATTAAAGAAGTTACAGTGTATACAGATAAAAAAAAAACATACATCAGAGTAAAACCAATACCTTCTCGCTTTGCATCGAAGCTAAAACATTTTTCTGGATTTTTGTGAAAAAGGCATTAAAAGGGGTCAAATTATATGTTTTTGGGGTCGGTGATTACGAATTTGTTATCAGTTCTCAATTTTAATCAGCCAGAAAGAACTTAAGTAAAAAAAAAAAAAAATTGAACTTTGTGTCAACTTAAAGTCAAAAGTGTTACTTGAGCACAAAACTCAATAGTATCATTCTGCATAGATCTACATAAAATTGTTTTAATGATTTGATAACAATTTTTTTAAGATTTTAAGTGTTTTTTGTTAAAATATACGCAATCTGCGAAAACACAGTTTTCCGGCTATTAAAAAAAAACTGTAGTGCCGAATTATTTTTCCGTTTAATATGTTATGGATACATATGAGTTCCAACTACTGGCAAATTTTCAACCCAAAGGTCTTAAAATTACGGCTAAAAACCCCGAAAAACAAAAAAACCTGTACCCCCCTAGGGGGGTGGGCATTGGGTTAAATTCAAATTTGATATAACTGACGTGCGCGGGCATACTAAATAAATATTTCTTATAAATTTCAACTCGATCCGACTGTTTTTCTCGAAGCTATAGCCAGTAAAAGTTCTAACTTAAAAACTCGTACGGTTTTTTTTTTTGTTTTTTCAACTTACGCCTGTGAAGAGTTAAACTTTTTCAACTTTTACCCCCCCAAAGTACCAACTAGATGAAAATTGCGATTTATAGAGTTGCTATTCGAAGGAATTGGTCCAGTATTAAAGAAGTTACAGTGTATACAGATAAAAAAAAAACATACATCAGAGTAAAACCAATACCTTCTCGCTTTGCATCGAAGCTAAAACATTTTTCTGGATTTTTGTGAAAAAGGCATTAAAAGGGGTCAAATTATATGTTTTTGGGGTCGGTGATTACGAATTTGTTATCAGTTCTCAATTTTAATCAGCCAGAAAGAACTTAAGTAAAAAAAAAAAAAAATTGAACTTTGTGTCAACTTAAAGTCAAAAGTGTTACTTGAGCACAAAACTCAATAGTATCATTCTGCATAGATCTACATAAAATTGTTTTAATGATTTGATAACAATTTTTTTAAGATTTTAAGTGTTTTTTGTTAAAATATACGCAATCTGCGAAAACACAGTTTTCCGGCTATTAAAAAAAAACTGTAGTGCCGAATTATTTTTCCGTTTAATATGTTATGGATACATATGAGTTCCAACTACTGGCAAATTTTCAACCCAAAGGTCTTAAAATTACGGCTAAAAACCCCGAAAAACAAAAAAACCTGTACCCCCCCTAGGGGGGTGGGCATTGGGTTAAATTCAAATTTGATATAACTGACGTGCGCGGGCATACTAAATAAATATTTCTTATAAATTTCAACTCGATCCGACTGTTTTTCTCGAAGCTATAGCCAGTAAAAGTTCTAACTTAAAAACTCGTACGGTTTTTTTTTTTGTTTTTTCAACTTACGCCTGTGAAGAGTTAAACTTTTTCAACTTTTACCCCCCAAAGTACCAACTAGATGAAAATTGCGATTTATAGAGTTGCTATTCGAAGGAATTGGTCCAGTATTAAAGAAGTTACAGTGTATACAGATAAAAAAAAAACATACATCAGAGTAAAACCAATACCTTCTCGCTTTGCATCGAAGCTAAAACATTTTTCTGGATTTTTGTGAAAAAGGCATTAAAAGGGGTCAAATTATATGTTTTTGGGGTCGGTGATTACGAATTTGTTATCAGTTCTCAATTTTAATCAGCCAGAAAGAACTTAAGTAAAAAAAAAAAAAAATTGAACTTTGTGTCAACTTAAAGTCAAAAGTGTTACTTGAGCACAAAACTCAATAGTATCATTCTGCATAGATCTACATAAAATTGTTTTAATGATTTGATAACAATTTTTTTAAGATTTTAAGTGTTTTTTGTTAAAATATACGCAATCTGCGAAAACACAGTTTTCCGGCTATTAAAAAAAAACTGTAGTGCCGAATTATTTTTCCGTTTAATATGTTATGGATACATATGAGTTCCAACTACTGGCAAATTTTCAACCCAAAGGTCTTAAAATTACGGCTAAAAACCCCGAAAAACAAAAAAACCTGTACCCCCCCTAGGGGGGTGGGCATTGGGTTAAATTCAAATTTGATATAACTGACGTGCGCGGGCATACTAAATAAATATTTCTTATAAATTTCAACTCGATCCGACTGTTTTTCTCGAAGCTATAGCCAGTAAAAGTTCTAACTTAAAAACTCGTACGGTTTTTTTTTTGTTTTTTCAACTTACGCCTGTGAAGAGTTAAACTTTTTCAACTTTTACCCCCCCAAAGTACCAACTAGATGAAAATTGCGATTTATAGAGTTGCTATTCGAAGGAATTGGTCCAGTATTAAAGAAGTTACAGTGTATACAGATAAAAAAAAAACATACATCAGAGTAAAACCAATACCTTCTCGCTTTGCATCGAAGCTAAAACATTTTTCTGGATTTTTGTGAAAAAGGCATTAAAAGGGGTCAAATTATATGTTTTTGGGGTCGGTGATTACGAATTTGTTATCAGTTCTCAATTTTAATCAGCCAGAAAGAACTTAAGTAAAAAAAAAAAAAAATTGAACTTTGTGTCAACTTAAAGTCAAAAGTGTTACTTGAGCACAAAACTCAATAGTATCATTCTGCATAGATCTACATAAAATTGTTTTAATGATTTGATAACAATTTTTTTAAGATTTTAAGTGTTTTTTGTTAAAATATACGCAATCTGCGAAAACACAGTTTTCCGGCTATTAAAAAAAAACTGTAGTGCCGAATTATTTTTCCGTTTAATATGTTATGGATACATATGAGTTCCAACTACTGGCAAATTTTCAACCCAAAGGTCTTAAAATTACGGCTAAAAACCCCGAAAAACAAAAAAACCTGTACCCCCCCTAGGGGGGTGGGCATTGGGTTAAATTCAAATTTGATATAACTGACGTGCGCGGGCATACTAAATAAATATTTCTTATAAATTTCAACTCGATCCGACTGTTTTTCTCGAAGCTATAGCCAGTAAAAGTTCTAACTTAAAAACTCGTACGTTTTTTTTTTTGTTTTTTCAACTTACGCCTGTGAAGAGTTAAACTTTTTCAACTTTTACCCCCCCAAAGTATCAACTAGATGAAAATTGCGATTTATAGAGTTGCTATTCGAAGGAATTGGTCCAGTATTAAAGAAGTTACAGTGTATACAGATAAAAAAAAAACATACATCAGAGTAAAACCAATACCTTCTCGCTTTGCATCGAAGCTAAAACATTTTTCTGGATTTTTGTGAAAAAGGCATTAAAAGGGGTCAAATTATATGTTTTTAGGGTCGGTGATTACGAATTTGTTATCAGTTCTCAATTTTAATCAGCCAGAAAGAACTTAAGTAAAAAAAAAAAAAAATTGAACTTTGTGTCAACTTAAAGTCAAAAGTGTTACTTGAGCACAAAACTCAATAGTATCATTCTGCATAGATCTACATAAAATTGTTTTAATGATTTGATAACAATTTTTTTAAGATTTTAAGTGTTTTTTGTTAAAATATACGCAATCTGCGAAAACACAGTTTTCCGGCTATTAAAAAAAAACTGTAGTGCCGAATTATTTTTCCGTTTAATATGTTATGGATACATATGAGTTCCAACTACTGGCAAATTTTCAACCCAAAGGTCTTAAAATTACGGCTAAAAACCCCGAAAAACAAAAAAACCTGTACCCCCCCTAGGGGGGTGGGCATTGGGTTAAATTCAAATTTGATATAACTGACGTGCGCGGGCATACTAAATAAATATTTCTTATAAATTTCAACTCGATCCGACTGTTTTTCTCGAAGCTATAGCCAGTAAAAGTTCTAACTTAAAAACTCGTACGGTTTTTTTTTTGTTTTTTCAACTTACGCCTGTGAAGAGTTAAACTTTTTCAACTTTTACCCCCCAAAGTACCAACTAGATGAAAATTGCGATTTATAGAGTTGCTATTCGAAGGAATTGGTCCAGTATTAAAGAAGTTACAGTGTATACAGATAAAAAAAAAACATACATCAGAGTAAAACCAATACCTTCTCGCTTTGCATCGAAGCTAAAACATTTTTCTGGATTTTTGTGAAAAAGGCATTAAAAGGGGTCAAATTATATGTTTTTGGGGTCGGTGATTACGAATTTGTTATCAGTTCTCAATTTTAATCAGCCAGAAAGAACTTAAGTAAAAAAAAAAAAAAATTGAACTTTGTGTCAACTTAAAGTCAAAAGTGTTACTTGAGCACAAAACTCAATAGTATCATTCTGCATAGATCTACATAAAATTGTTTTAATGATTTGATAACAATTTTTTTAAGATTTTAAGTGTTTTTTGTTAAAATATACGCAATCTGCGAAAACACAGTTTTCCGGCTATTAAAAAAAAACTGTAGTGCCGAATTATTTTTCCGTTTAATATGTTATGGATACATATGAGTTCCAACTACTGGCAAATTTTCAACCCAAAGGTCTTAAAATTACGGCTAAAAACCCCGAAAAACAAAAAAACCTGTACCCCCCCTAGGGGGGTGGGCATTGGGTTAAATTCAAATTTGATATAACTGACGTGCGCGGGCATACTAAATAAATATTTCTTATAAATTTCAACTCGATCCGACTGTTTTTCTCGAAGCTATAGCCAGTAAAAGTTCTAACTTAAAAACTCGTACGGTTTTTTTTTTGTTTTTTCAACTTACGCCTGTGAAGAGTTAAACTTTTTCAACTTTTACCCCCCAAAGTACCAACTAGATGAAAATTGCGATTTATAGAGTTGCTATTCGAAGGAATTGGTCCAGTATTAAAGAAGTTACAGTGTATACAGATAAAAAAAAAACATACATCAGAGTAAAACCAATACCTTCTCGCTTTGCATCGAAGCTAAAAAACAACTATTATTATGACAGGGGAAATCCAGAATCTTCAGAAATAATATGTACTTGCATTTTATAACTGTTCGACAGTGAAAGTTCAAAAGGCTTTATGACTTTTATAAATGTGATATTAAAACAAAATAATATAGGTTTATTTTAAAAGTGTATTTAAGAAAAATATGTCAAAGTGTACAATAATTAGCGCTAAAATGGGTCATTCAAAATTGACTTGAAGTATCAAATTTTTCAAGAATTTCAAAAATGAACTTTTCATAAGTTGTTGATATCGCTGCACAAGTATACTCTTAAGCCTATTCATTTTGTACATTTAAATAATTGTATCAACTGTACCATTTAGGTAAGATTGGGACGGGGACTGTTAAAGTCTAGATTTACAAAAAAAAAACAATAGATAATACTATTTTTAAATGTTTTCTTATTACAAAAAAAAAAAATGTATCTAAATAGTCATAACCTTTTCAGCGTTGGAGTCTAAATACACATCTAAAAATTGAATCTAAACAATAATATTAATAACTGTATATGACTATGATGACATTTTTTTGTGAAACATTATGTGCTCTAACTCTAACCCTATCTTAGCTAAGGTAAAATACCATTCTAACCAAACAACATTTTATTAAACTCAGTTTTATTTTTTATTGTTCCAATTAAATTTATTATAGAATTGAATTTAAATAAATATATAAAAAATATTTATAAAAATAAACGAATGACCCAATAAAACTCTATAATCTCTTTTCGGTATCTATAAAATATATACATATTATATTTATTTCCAATAATTTCAATATAATAAAAAAAACCAGCACATTCGAGTCGTTGCCCGTACCGGTTAGGCTAAGATAATAACTATATATTAACTAAAAGTAATAAAATCTGTCTTAAAAAAAGACTTCCACGCCATTTTGTAGCTGGTGTACAAATATCGAATATCAATACAACTCACCAGTTTTTAATAAGTAGGTATATTTTTGATAGAGAAGCGGTTGACTTATCTGACTTTGAAGACAATTTTAAAGAAAAAAAGGGGGGGGGGTTAATAATAAATTCCGACCGTGTCAATTTATTTACAGAATAATTTCTAAAAGGTTAAACGTGTTGGGTACAGTTTGTTCTCGACGAGTAAACGCCATTTTAGTGGTATTTTGGACCAAAAAAATGCTAGACAAAAGTTCGACTACTTAGGGTGGCTCGATATTTTTATTTTTTGTAAAGTGGTTAGAGTTTTTTTTAGCTACTTTACCGTGTTATATGTAGGAAGCCGATTTTCGTTTAAAAACGAAACTTTTAGGTGTAAATTTTTATTACACAAATTTTAGAGTTTGAAATAATTTTTTTTTTTACTATTATTAATACTGCTTTGGGCTAATAATTGCATGCCAGTTTATAGCTAACAGTCGACACGGTAGTTTTATAAGTTTATTAAGTATATAATTAGGGTTTTTTTTATATATATATATGCTGCTATACTAGTAATTTATTTTTCGGGTTCATTGCTACTCTAAACGGTTACAATTTTATACAATACATATATGTGTCTATCCACGTGCAGTCAATTTGCAGTTTACAACACTTTAAGTACCGCATAATTTGTTATTTAAAACATCTTACATAATTGTTGGACATGTTTTGTTAGATCTTTTTACAGGCGTGTCTCTACAAATCCGTGTAATCTAAAATCCTAATAACCTGATAAACATCCACTAGACCACAAGTGAACAACACACTACTAGAACTTAAAGTAAACTGGAAATAATTAATTACTGTGTAATTTATGCGCAAAGTTCAAGTAGGGATACAAATTGGTATTATAATATTGTGTTAAATTAAGATGGTGGTTTCGGTACAGGGTTCTTGAAATGATTTCTCAAGTTAAAAATAAGTGAACGTTGGAAACCATTTTTATTTTGCAGTATTGGCTGTTGCTGTAAAATTCTTCAGCTACTTCTGTTATGCATAATATTATCTGCTATGTTAGGAATAGTCTATTGTTACATTATATTTCTTAATTCTGCATATTATGCTTTGACTGCTCGTCTCTCTTTTATTCCAAAGTCAAGATCAATGTCGGAAATTCAAAATGAAAAAACTTACACTCCAAGGTGAGACAGATCACAGAAAATAATGTTTGTTTCTGATTGGCCCCATTATAACAATGCAAATTGATCTAAACGTTTTCTTTTTAGAGGTTCACCCACCCCCCAAATTAAATGCTTTCTTAGACCAACCTAGACGAGCTGCAGACGGTTTATATTATTTAAACCGGAATTCGCCTAATCCGTCCGTCTGGGACGCGGTTGTAATTAAAATCAAATCTATTTTAACACGTGTCGCTGCGTTATACCTTGTACTTAATAGGTTCCATATACATGTACAGGGTGATTGGTACTTGGTTAACTACGACCCAATTAATATCTTAGAAAACACATGTATACTACTTGATAGACTTTTTCAAATTATTTTTTTTTACACTTTTGTATAGTTACAATAGGTTGCCCAATTTTGATATAGTTATAATATTCAAAACGATTATACTATCATCAGTGCGTTGAAACCTCAAGTACTTGAGCTTTTAAGTCTTTGCTTTGGCGCAGACCCGGAAAAATCGAGTTGTGTTATCATAACGAAAATTAACAGCTGATTTATCTGATAAGGTAAGAGAGATAAGAGATAAGAGAGATAAGGGATAAGAGATATGTTTTAAATGAAAGCCCCACCGAATTTTGACTACTTAGAAAGGTCCACTTTCAATCCTGGTTGGTAGGTTATGTTTTCAAAAAGAACTCTATACAATTGCAATTGTTTTAAGACAAAAAAAAAAAAAAATTAGTGTCTTGTTCTTGAGTGTACCACCCTGTATAGATGGTACTATATAATATACTGTATATATTATATTATACCAAAGTGTGTCAGACGACAGATAATTCAAGGGTCGCGCCGGCTGTGGCGATAATGTGTCGTCTGACCTATATTATGTTCAAACACACACACACGGGGGATAGAACATACCTATAAGTATACTTGTGTATGCACGACAGTGTAATTATATAAGTGCGATGACGTCTGCCGAGTACACCTATACTACATACGTGCAGACGCTATTACACCGTACGAGATCTATATTATTAAGATCGAGGAAGCGCGCACTGGTTAAGTTTGCCCAACCAAACCTAACCAAACTAACTAATCAAACCAAACCTAAGCAACCTAACCTAACCTAACCTAACCTTTTTATTGATTATTTAAGGATTGTGATAAATTTTACCCCTTGTCCATAAAAGTTGTTTATTAAAAAAATCCAATACAATACATTTTATAGAGTGGATATCCCTTTACCTATGACCACTTGATATTTCATTCCATTTGAAAATAGTCCATTAAAAATTCATCATTAATAATATTAGTTCAGCTTGTTTACCCATTTTGTAAAATACTATTGATTCTAAAAACTATGTGACCATAAATGGGGAATGGCATTTTTACATTTTTTTTATCCAATCTATCAAATAATATCTAAACTTACACTTATTTTCGGAAAATGGGTTTTTTTTTAGATAAAAACTTTTTAGAGTGTTGAAATGTTGCCAGTTTTTTATTTTACGTACATAAGGAATGAAATTCAACCGAAAATTAAGCAGTTAACATATTATTTTTTTCCTTTAAATATGTTTCCAACCCTGAATGATGGTGTTGACTTGTCCTGCAATTTGGACTCTCTCGACAAGAGGTCCCCCTTTTCCCTTTCCTCCTCGCATATATTGATATCTGATATATTACATCTAATCAATGTAATTGTAAATATTTAAGTTAACTTAATTTTTGACTAAGTTTGTTTTATACGGTGCATAATGTTAACATTTTATAATTTGATACGACAATACATACATAGTGGTTTTTTTGTTGTGTAATAAACCAGTTTTTAAGACAAAATAATATGACAACAATTAGTTATCAATTACACGCGCGCGATTGTTTCGATTTATATTTAATAAGATGCAAGTATTACTTTCTTTGTAGTCGTTTTGTGGCCAGGTTGCATTTTTAGGTGTTCTTATATGTTATTCTTTTCAGGTACATAATGTGGCTTTTGTTTTGCCAAACGATTTTTAACATACGTCACAGCGTTTATGTAACTTTACAACCAGAACATGATATTATTTTTCACTTCCAACCGGTTGTTTATAATATAATTACTCGAATTTAACACAATAATAATAATAATATATTACAAGAAGTCCGCTTTGTAATTAATTTATGTCAAGCAATGTAGGCAATTGTTGTTGTTAAACGTTTTCCATAAAGTAATCTGTACACAATACATTCTATATTTGTATTTGATTTTAATATGCGTTTAAAATCAATTAAAAACAGCTTCTAACCTAATTTTCGAGGAAAAAAAATCAACAAACTTGGAAATAAAACATCATCAATATACGATGAAGTTTAAATTAAACTTGATCAAGCCTAATTCACGTTACATTGTTGTGGTTAATGTATATTCTCACTCGTACCGCATCATCATTTAAATAATAATAATATTTAATAAACTTATACACTTTACAACAGCTACTAATGTATATTGTCGAATTTAAATGTAGGATTGCGTTTATATATGATTAATGAGTTGGTAAAAATATACAACCAAACCCGTTTGTGGGTATAATAATTTTTATAAATCATAAATCTTATACCTACTATATACATTGTACAAGAATATATAATATCCAAAATTGGATTACAATGCACTTCAATTACTAGTGTTGATAGCACACGTGCGGCGTTCAAACGTTTATGTATATATATATATATATATTTAAATTAAACTCTATATTTCTTACTGGTGTCATATCATAATAATGTATATAATATTATGTTTTTTCACTAAAACTGTCACACGGCCATAAATTCATTTTGTATTGTTTCTTTTGGATTTCAAATTTTCACCTGTTGTACGTTTACCCAAACAACCCTTGTGACTGTTTCCAGGAGGGCGAGGCCCAGGGGTGTGGGAATTTCCATGAAAACTGCATTAAAACAATATGAAACGCCTTATCCTAATTGTGTACACTGAAGTTGTTCAAACAAAGTACAGCGTTGAAAAATATATTAGTAGCGGTGAAAAATATCAATTTAATATATGTATAACGTACATAATAAATCAACTATTTTGTTTTTACCTAACTGTAGTGGTAACCTAACCGTGGTGTAGAGCTAGTCCAACCCTGCTATTGGCACAAGCCAAGGGTTGACCTGAATACTCGACCGTTAAAGGAGAATTTTCAAGACATTCCCATTTATAATAACAGCTCATGTCATAAGCCAAATGAGCACAAATTTGTTCACTTTCAGTGTAATGAATTAATACAATACCTTTTACACTGTTACAGCCGGTATATGCTGGGCGTCCATGGGCAAGACCGGTCTGTGCAAGGATCTCATAGCAGAACGTGTGTCCAAAGAGACTTGTTGCGAACTTGGTGGAAGTTCGGTTTCCACGTCTTGGAGTCCGGCGGACTTGGACTCGGGAGCGCTGTTTTTCTGGAGAGTTTTGGGCGACGGCGTGCCTTGTACACGGTGCAAAGGTAAAGACAGAGAAAAATATTGTTAATTAATTGAAATCATGACAAAGTATACAAGTATAGTCGAATCGCTTGTTTGCGCCAACTATACAAAAATTTCAAATAAATTTTAACTTATATAGTTTCAGTATAGTTAAACTACGCTTAAGTTTTCAAGCACAGTCGGTGCAAACCAACAGCTAATGTAAACACTAATGTGTCAAAGTTAAACGTGTCAATAATAAATGTAGTCTGCTTGATTGGGCCAAAAATGGTACCGGCAAAGATTGTCTCCTCTCTCCCTTTCAGTTCCATATTCTGGTATATACATCTGGTCGCATCCTGGGCTTTGCTATTTTGATTTCTACCTGTAGACTGTTTACTGAATTCACAAAATCGTTTAGGATCGTGTGCCGGAGTGGAATGCGGTTCTGGAAAAACCTGTGTGATGCGATCGGGTTCTCCAAAATGCATTTGTTCGCCAAATTGTAAGCGACACGATGGACTTAGGGTAAAGGGCCCGGTCTGCGGCACGGACGGCGTGTCGTACAAGTCGTTATGCCGGTTGAAGAAGAGGTCGTGTAGAACCAGAGACCAGTCTCTAGTTGTGGACTACCACGGATTATGTCAAAGTAAGTAGCATCATGAGCTTTTGTAAAAAAAATAAATCAATACATTAGTACAAATTAAGACCAAAAAGCCAGACAAGATTTCGGCTACATAGGATGGTTCGATTTCAAATATGTTAAGAGATTAGAGTTCTTTGGCTACTTTATATGTTGTGTAGGGAGTCAATTTTCATTTTAAAAATTGTCTTTTTCTTGTAATTAAATATATTAAATTTGCAATTTTCTCCGTATTTAACCCGAATATTTTTACATGAACAAAGCAAAAAAATCAAAAATCTGTTTCCTACATAACCCAGTAAGGTTGCCAAAAAAGTTAAGAGTATCCACCACACTTCATGCAGATACATCAATACATGGATATGTCATAATAATTATATGACTATTTCCAATCTGTAATCTCCTTGCGATATATGATGACAGTATAGTCTTAATCATGTGTGTTAACATTTAACATTTCTCATAAATTAATTTCCGTGGTTCGCCAGTAAGTAAGTGGCGACCTAACAAATTAATTTTACTATCCTTATTTATATATTAGTTATATCCTTATATATCCTTGTATCCTTATATATTTTAATACATATGGATATATATTTATATCCATATATATTTTAATATATAATATATACAAGGTGTTCCAGCATGAAAGGTAAGTAATAGATGATTGGACATCTAGGAGACCCCCAAATAAGCCCCCCGTATTCATTTTTTCGATAATTAAAAAATTTAAAGTTTCGACAGTTAAGTAAAAAGATAATGACTTAAAAAAACAAAAAGTTATTCCATGTTATTCAGTGCAAAAAGCTAACCTTAAAAGAGGGGTCCCATCATTTTCAGTCTTTTTCAGCCCTTAACTCTTCTCTTATCATTTATTTCTTACCTCTAGTCTCTAATCGTTTATCTCTTACCAATTATCTCTTTTCTTTTATCTCTTATCAATTATGTCTTAGAATTTATCTTTTATCACTTATCATTTATTTCTGGTATCTAATCATTTTTCTCTTATCATTTTTTGAGTTAGGGGCCGAAAGGGACTGAAAATGATGTGACCCCTCTTTTAAGGTGAGCTTTTTGCACTGAATAACATGGAATAATTTTTTTTTTTAAGTCTTTATTTTTTTACTCAACTGTCGAAACCTTCAATTTTTTACTTATCAAAAAAATGAAAACGGGGGGCTTATTTGGAGGTGCCCCAGATGTTCAATCACCTATTACTTACCTTTCATGCTGTAACACCCTGTATATAATCTTTTATCTCTTATCTCTTATCTCTCATATCTTATCAGATAATTATTTATCAGTTCTTTCCTTGAAAACACAACCGCTAGATCGCGCCACACGCACAAATTCTCCTCGGTAACGTTCAGCGTAACGCGCGAATTTTCTTATTGACCCCCCGGGGGCCAAAAGACATAATATCCGTGTCAAAACTGCTTAACCCGAGTAGTAGAAATTTTGTCTAGCTTTTACGTCAAAAACGTCCGAAAACGTAGACCGCTTTAAAGCCCCTTAACATATTTTGTTAAACGATTGTCGTAGGCTTCTCATTAAATGCTATCCCATTTAATGGCAATAAATTAGGCAAAATCATAAAGTATTAAACCTACTGTTGTTTTCTCGTTGCAGACTCGTGTGACAAGGTGTCCTGCCCCGGAGGAAAATATTGTCTTCAGGACCAAAACTTGATGCCTCACTGTGTGAAATGCGCATCCTACTGTTCGCAGGGCTTATCTCCGTCCAAGTTGGTCTGCGGTTCTGACGGACGTACATACCAAAGCGCGTGCCATTTGCGCGAAGCCGCCTGTCGAATGGGCAAAGCCATTCCGATCGCTTACAAGGGCCGGTGCAAAAGTGAGTTCACAGTAATAAAAAATTACTTTGGCATCATAATCCATAAAAAATCGTTCCTATAAGAAAACATTAAGATGCAGCTGATGCTGTTGGCGAGACAAAAAACAAGGGCCGAAAGGACTACCAGGGTAAAGGGCATAGTCATAACTAAGGTGGCTTAGCCCTCTTTCTATGTCTGCCCTTCTAATAGCGCTCAAAGGCCACGTTGAAAATGTACCGTATTTCCCCTGTAAAATTCATAGTTAATTTTTTTTCACAAAAATCTGTAGGTTGGCGGTTCGATACGGTTGTTTAAAATGTCCGAATCCGATTCCAGCCAATATTCATTTTAAATGACCTCTAAAAGGATTGAGCGATATTTCTATAAAACGCTTCAGTTACCTACCTTTCTCTGTACCGATCAGTAGTGTAAGGTCCCTCTAACCGAAATAGATGTTCCGAGTTGTCTGTACTATGCGCTGAACGGTAGTTTATGTTGCTCTCTCTCTCTCATTTCCATATACACCCGAGTCGTTGCTCTCAACCCCATGCCGCCCCGCTTGTACGACGGTTTTTATGTAGGTCCGTAGGTAGGTAGGTAGAAGTTTTTAGTGCTACAAACACAATGTTTTTTTCGCCCAACATATATTATATTATATACTTTACTTTACCACCCGGCGACGGCGGCGGCGGCGGCGGCAGTTGGTCTCATTAGACCGTCTAGACGCTTCGCACTACAAAATCCGCCACGTTTTACAACCCATCAAAGTGCCAGCGTTTCAAAAGTACATTAAACAGTGTCCCGTCTCGACCGCTGTACCGCGAGCCACCCCCTTCCATCCCTTCATCCCTACCCCTAAAAATTATATTGTTATTATCCGTCTGCGAGAAGGGGGTCCACCTGTTTTCGCAATAATACACTATGTTATATTTTATTATAAAATACCGGACGCGCGACTAAACTTGTAATAATAATAATAATAATATGACAAATGTCGGATTTTATACGGTTATCGCGTCAGATGTAAAAAAAAAACAATAATAATAATATATTAGAGGCGACTAGTTCCAAAATACTAGAATTTTCCTAAACGGTCAAATACACTGTCGTACACGGTTTGTGCAAAATGTATTCCACATCAAACAAATGGTTATATGCTGTCTGATGATGGAAAATTGGGGTTAGTTTCGAAATCACCTGTATGTATAATATTCAACGTTTGTTTCAAAACCACCTACCTACAAACGTAAAACCGATTTTAAAACCAGCCATATGTGAACAAATATATAAAAATTGTCGGTTATAATTTTGTAAGAGTAAATATATATACAGCAACAGCCTAAGAGCATGGGGTTGCTATACATAATAGTTATTTTTTAAATAGTACAAGTGACTATCAAACCTTTTTATCAATGTAACTTATTTTTTATCCGCTTTGGAGTACGGTGTTTAAATAGTCACGTTAATTAACTATATATATTACCGACCTTATAATACATCACAATTAACCTGAGACCTGAGCACAATTTAACGGCTTTGACGTCGCTGTCACTCAGTTGATAATAATAATAATAATAATTATGATCATAATGTGGTCCACCGCTAAGTACTATAATAACCAAAGGGGTGGTCCACGACGGTGTGGATCGTCCCCAAGAACCGAGAAGAAGACTATGTGTGGCATGCCTAGGACCTAGAGACAATAGAGATTTCAAAAATATTGACGGGTTTCTCGAGTTAAAAAACGAGACTATTTTGAAAACAAAGCAAACGACACGAGACAAGCTTAAACAATTATTTTTATTTGTCAAAACTTTCAGCAGAAAATTTGAATGTTGAAATGATGGTTATAGAAAATGTGAATAAAGAATGCTTACCTATATAGCCCCCCCCCCCACCCCCACAGATAATTACATACCGAGCTAAGCCCGTGTAAGTGCACTTAAATAATTAATAACGTGTGTGGGGAATTTTTTGCAGAGTCGGCCACGTGCGCCACGGTGAGCTGCAAGAACGGTCAAAAGTGCCTGACCGAGAGCAACACCGGACGTCCGCGTTGCGTCACCTGCGACCTGCCATGTCCGGAAACGGAGTCGACCAAACGCAGGGAAAACGGCGGCGGACCCATTTGCGGTTCCAACGATAAGACTTATCACTCTTGGTGTCACATGTTCATGGACGCGTGCGCCACCGGTTTTGTCATCGAGACCAAAGCTTCGGGCCCCTGCCACAGGACCACCGGGTCGCCGTACGTTCACCAGCACTTGGGTAAGCGCCATTGACAATTATATTTCTTCAACATGAATATATTATGTTGTGTTTCGAAAACAACGGTGGGGTTTCAAGCGGCTGTAGGTTGTCAAGTATTGTGTTCCCGAATGATAACAGGTTACCACTATGGTTATGACGGTCCCGCTCTACCCCGCCCTTCGTGGTCCTTTTTTTTTTTTACCAGGTTGTAACCGGGTTATACCAATTTGAAGAATAATACGGGAACGCGGCAGAGACATCTAGTGGCGGTAATTCGAAACTCGACAACTCCGTCTTTCGTTCAAGCCCTACCAGAGCGCTGTAGGTCTTCACAACCTACAGCCGTTTGAAACCCCAGCATTCTTTTTGAAACGCCCTGTATTACAACAAATAAATAGTCGAATTCCTATAAAAACAGTATCGATCGTTGAAGTCAGGAAAATGGCCGACTTTTTCTATCAAAGAGCCCCTTGTTTACAAATTTCTAGTGGATAAAATCGAAATAACCTATTGGAAATTGCAATTTGGATATCGGCGGAAGGCGACAATTTATTCCAATACTTTATACTTGAATTTTAGTGATTTCAATTTGTAATTTTAGTTTAAAAAAAATAAGTTATTCAAAAGTCAAAATTTTGGTACACAGGTAATATGCACGAGCGAAACTTTTAAGTCGATTATACTGAAATTAAAATGTCTTAAAACTAATTTTACTATGATAATTTATCAACATTAATCATAATGTAAGCAAAAGGCTTTTTGATATGAAAAGTCGGCCGTTTACCTGACTTCAACGTGAATTCTTAGTCGGCTATCTAGTTGTAATATACATCTGCGACCCATTAAAACTTAAGATTTAGCCAACTCCAAAAAGAAAACCCTGGTAAAAAAAAAAAATAGAGCCTGTCTAAGAAAAAAAAACTCCCGAAACACGATAAGAATTTTACCCAGACTTAATATATATCTTATATATATATATATATATATATATATATATCTTAAGAGGACGTTTATTAAAAAGTTGGGTATATAGGCGATTTTTTGTAAAATCTTAATTTGACCGTTAAAATTAGATGTTTAAATTGTCAGTGCAGTAAATAGGAATCGTTTTTGGTGGTTGATTTTTTTCAGGCAGCATCCTTGAGAGATTTAAAAAAAAAGTTGTCATCTTAACACGTTCATGTAAAACAGAAAAAGGTGCCCTACAAAGGAATTTTACAGATAAAACATCTATAATAAAAAATATAGAAGACAAATTTTGTCTTCTATTCTGACTTTTAAGCGTTTTGCGTTATTTACAATGCATGTAGATCAATATTATGATATAAATTATTATTATATGAATATTGTATTGTAATGAATGCAAAATACATTTTTTAAACTTTTTAATTAATTATCTGATTCTTGTCCTCTATATTTTTTTACTATAGCTGTTATATACCTACCTCTAAAATCACTTTACCACTGAAAATCATCGATGAGACGTCTTCTTAAGTGATATTAGACTTTTCAAACTTTACTTATTATACCTACTTGGATTCGACCAATTTTAATACATATTTGTCAAAAATATACCTAGCCCCGTCCTATATGTGTAAAATATATTAAACTTAACAAATAGCCTCAATCAATAAGTACTCGCCTAATAGGTGAACTTAGATGTAGTTTATTATTGTAATTATATTTATTTATCAACCATGTGTACACACCTGCGATTCTGAGTATGTTTTGGTATGTTTTCAGATACCATCTATAACAGCAATTGGAATTTTTTGAACGCTTCCGACTCTTTGGGCGGTTTGACAATGATTTGACCAAGTCGACCACCAAAGCGAACGTGATATTCCTCTAGACAAATTTAAACCGCACAAAATATTATTATTATCATCATAATAATAATATTACAACAAAATTACCAGTTAAATAACACAAATCACAATTCACACACACACACAGCACTTACTTCGTATGTATATTAATTGTTGTACACTATGCAATATATTATTATTATTAATTAATAAATTTATCGTTGATATTATATTATTATATATATATATATATATAGCCTTGATACTGTCAAAAATGGCAATATACAACTAGTATACATTTAAGTATAGGGTAGATCTATATGTATATTATATATAGAATAATTGCATCCCTTATTGATCTTTCTTATACATTCACGTTACTATTTGAACGTTTCCATTTGCACAGGGTGGCTAGGGTATGTGTACCTATATTATAATGAAACCGATTCTTTTATTATATTTAAATTTTCCAAATATATTAATTATTGTAGTACCTACATATTATGCCTTAGACTTGTATTATCCATGTATATAACGGATAATGGGTAGGTGCCTATAGTGCTTTGAAAAATGTAGGTATACCAATTATTGGTGTGCAATAATTATGATTGCACCTTTATAATATACATATTATTAGGTAAATATCATGATGTTTTTTATTTATTAAACAAACGCAAAAACGTTTACATACTATTCACGCTAATTATTATTATTATTATTATATTTTATTATTCATTAGTACTAAAAACAAAATATTATTATACACTGTAAATAAAAATAACTTAGACTGTAGATAATAAATAATATGTTTATTTAATATACAACAATATTTATAGACGTTAAGATCATTATTTTTTAATTGTATTATTATTATTATATTCGTTTTTTATTTTATTTTAATGGTAGATAAAATTAGTTATTATATATTTTAACATACAGGGTGTAATGTAAAGTTCTACCGAGCTTCAAATGAGACATTCAGAATGCTCTATGGGTACAATAAATGGTATTCCTTTTTTTTAAATTTAAAAATTATTTAAAATAGAATTCGTATCTCATTAAAAAATTGTTTAATGGAAAAAATAATTTCAGATTTAAAATCAGGAGAAAAAATTTCGTTGAATTGATATGTAACATGATTTTTTGGTATCTGGCCACACTTGCGTCCACCGAGTGGCCACTGAGTGGCCGGCATGTAACCATAACCAACGTATGACACGTGACACATCAGTTTGGGTTAGAATTTTATTCTTAATTCAATGGGGTCCTTAGAATTATTTTATATTTAATTATGTGTTGCATGCTAGCCACATGTCGGCCACTCAGTGGCCACCCTGTGGACGTATGTGTGGCCAGATGCCAAAAATCATGTTACATATCAATTCAACAAGATTTTTTCTCCCGATTTTAAATCTGAAATTATTTTTTTCGTAAGACAATTTTTTAATGAGATACGAGTTCTATTTTAAATAATTTTTAAATTAAAAAAAAATGAATACCATTTATTGTACCCATAGAGCATCCTGAATGTCTCATTTGAAGCTCGGTAGAATTTACTTTAAACCCTGTATATATATTTATAAAAAGTAGTGTACGAGGTGATTGTTTTAAGTGTGAGTCGGTCGAAAAACCGATGAAGAATTTTCATGATGATTAGAAATGAGTAATAATTTATTTATTTCAATCAATTTAAAAGTTTTGCCAACGAGCAGACAGTGTTCTTTTTTACCTAAACCCACAATAGCCAACTACAGCTGTTTAAATATTATATATTTAATTGATACAAATATGCTCTATTAAGCTTATGAAATCATTGAAAAGTGACTGGGAAAAAATAAAACCATGTAAACGACAAACACTGTCCCAAGTTATTGGAGTTATTAGTAGGTTTGATCGACTTGAGTAATATCAAAAACAATTACCTTGTATGCTATAAAACGGCGTCTAGTCAGTTATTATGTAATTAAGTCTTGTTGTCATCTCACCCGCCGCACAGATATAATATGGATAATAATAATATTATATTATATATTATGTACATTTTAACAAACAATCAGCTGTTACCTATATATACTAATGAATAGTCTGTAATGTAACCGGTTAAAGGATAGCAAATATATATATATATTATGTAAAATGTAAATAAATAGATGAAGAAAAAACAAATGGTGAGAACCCAAATGGGTTGGAAAATTGACATTTTACATACATTTTATAAACCAGTTTTCGATTTTAAACTACCATTCATGTGTAAGCTAAATATAATGGGTTTAAATCGATACGTTTTTTAATTAAATTGTTTAAAAAAAAATACACAATTTTTACACCCTTCAGGTATTCACCGCTTGCATATTTATCAAGGCCCAGAAGTTATAGCACTAAAAAAAAATTTGAAAAAATTATTTTTTTTTAGCTCTTTATTATACTCACACTTAAAAATACCAAAATGTATGCGCAATAAATAGCATCCGCAAGTATTGGAAAACTTAAACAATACAATTTAGCAAAAAAAAAAAAACTACAAAAAAATGCTACAACTTCCCAGCGCTGATTTAATAATTATACACTTTAAAAATGTATTTGAGCTTTTTTTTTTTTTTACACAAACCTTAAAAAAATAAATATTTTAACGACATTGTGAAAAGCCATTGCAATACAATATATTTAATATTATACAAAGCAGTATTGTATAATACCCAACTTATATTATATTCGGTTGTAACCTGCCTGCCTGTGTATTATTTATTATGTTGATTTGGTATTTTTTAAGTAATTATACAATATTATATTGTACTCTATTCGAGAACTAAATACCTATGTTATAAATAATTACAAAACAACCTAACCAAATTATTATTATGTTTCAACAGATTTGTATCAAACAATAATAATAATACTTTATTTTATTAAGTATCGATTTGTTCACATGATAATATAATTTTTCTGTAATCTATTGCCATGGTAAATTTTTTTTTTTTTTTTGACACCTATACTTAGATATTATGTGTAATTTATTTTTTGCATACATACAATGCTTATTGCTACATATTTCAATTGTGTTATTTTTTTCAATCTATCCAAACACCGTCGGGGGTTCTTGCGTCGATACGTACCTACGTCAAGAGATGAATGAACTTTTATAATTATATAATTAAAAAATTGCGTGGCTATAAAAAGTTGGAAATAATTAGTTTAACGCTGGTCAAAGCGTCAGAGACAAGAGTAAGTGAATCTATTTACTTACTAAGTTATTTATTTGATTTCTTTAAAATGTTCTGAAAATTTGATCGTACATATTATAATGAAAAGTTTTATACCTCGTTGTCAAATAT
Organism: Adelges cooleyi; assembly: GCF_023614345.1. NCBI lineage: Eukaryota > Metazoa > Arthropoda > Insecta > Hemiptera > Adelgidae > Adelges > Adelges cooleyi. Next base: position 13,389,134 of record NW_026096053.1, on the reverse strand, counting down.
GAGTTAACATTCGATCGTCCCTCCGACTCCAGACTGACGGTTTTATATTATGTCTGTGAAACATGAAATGAAAATTTAAAAAGACAACTCTTTTTAGAATTATTATAGATAATATTTATCGTTATTTTTTATTATAATATGATTATATATAAGAGGCATTTGGTATGTTCGTATCAATTGTTTAACAGAGTACAATTAACGCGTTTCTTTACTAAATATTAATCATACAATTCAGAGTGCAATACAAAGGTACAATTATACAACAATTTTTTTTTTTTTTTTTACGAGACCAGAACGATTGAGGAACGCCTATTATCGCGTTTACATACATCAATTTAAAATTAGAAATCTAAACAACAAATGCTATAAATATGTACAAGAAAAAATTGAAAAGTAGTTAATTTTCTTATAAAAGTTACAGATTATATAATATAGGAATGATATTGTGACTAATATTATTATTGTGTTTGTTCATATGAAATCGTAATTAATTAGAGATAAAACAAGATTGCAGAGAAGAAAAAAAAAGGAAAAAACCTCTTTTGTTTTATTTTAAACGTGTCTCATTTTCGTCTAACCAATTAGTAACGGTGCATTGACGTTAATAATATTGTCGATAGCAAATATAATATATCGCCCATGAACATAACAAATAGCAATGTGCACCGTGTATAATATAAAATGTACCTAAAATTATTATTTTTTTAATATCTATAAATTGTTATTTAATATAACGCCATCATTATCGATATTTTTAAGTACTAAAATCAAAAAATCGTAAATGGCAACCGATATGAATATTAGACAAAAATAATAACGAAAAATTATTATCAAGGCAAATCTCGATATTACGAAAAAATCAATACACCAAGTTAGTATAAAAATTGTACACGATAAAATAAACAGAAAAAAAAAAATGTAGATAATATTTAAAATAAAACATAAAAATGTATAATATAATATAGTTTAAAAACAAAAACAGAGTAGCACAATCGTTAATCGAAACTGCTATAAAATCGAGAAAGAAAACCAAAATGTTATAAATATCATTTAAATAATATATACGATTGTATACATCCATATATTATAATTATACATATAAATCACAAATAAAAAAACATAATAATTATAATTAACTCGTACAGAATAGAAAGGAACTTCTACGGTATAGCTTTTATGTTATTTATGGGCGTTTTATATGTGTGACTAGTAACTATATCAAGGTACGTAATAAAAAAAAAAATCGATTCATATTATATCGCTACCGATTTAAAAAATAAAATACCATCACCAACGTGTTCAGGGCGTTTACAATAATTGATTAGTCGAGTGTTATCGCTATTACTATTATTATTATTATTATTATTATTACCTTATACGGCAAATTTAATTATTAAATTTACAAAAATACAACGATAAGTGATTATGAATCGGTTTTTATATAATATAATTAAAGGCATAGTGAAAATTACTTATTACAATAAATGTTAAAAAAAAAAAAAAATTAAAAAAGCAAAAATTTCAAGTAGATAAATATTGTAAACTCGGATGGTAATTTCTATGTACATTTTTAATATGTTTCAGTAAATTCTATAACACATCTATAGAATATAATCACAGCGATTTAAAACGAGTCACGCACTAGACTGTCTAACGTTAAAAGTTATTTCCAAAATTTCACTATTAGTTACTCGAGTGGGCCTTGCAATCGTAAAATAGTAAAACGACGGTCACCAATTAGACCACTAACGTTACGGTTAACAATTAACTGCGTATTATTAATTAATGTAGTATAGATCGTGTACATGATGAATATATTTTGCAATTATCGTAACGAAAAAAAAAAATTAAAGACGAAAAATAACATAAACAAATGTTTTGCTGCCCTATATAACTCTATAACTCTATTCAATAATTAAAAAAAATGTTGAATTTGAAATAAATCAATTAAACATGCATATATATATATTAAAAAAATATGTACACGTATATATATATATATATATATATATATATATATACGTACATATTTTTATGTTACGTGAGATATTTAATCTTATTTTAGAATTTTAACCACTCCTCAATTTGTTCAATTATACCAGAAATATTCACTTAATTTACAACAGTGTACATCCTTTACACTTTTGAACGTTTTCGCCTTCGCTTAAACTGATTACAGGATTGGGTTCGTCTTCGATGTGAGCACTCTGATCATGACGTTTCTAGATAAAAATCAAACGTTATTAGTTTCTTTTTTTTTTCTTCAAAATAACCCGAAAAGTAAATGTATAATATATGTTGCTCACTTTGAGTTCGGACGCTATTGTGACAAAAGCCTCTTCGATATTCTTGTTCTCTTTGGCCGACGTTTCCAACACGGACAACAGTTCAGGAAAATATTCACACATGGCCTCGGCTTCGGACAATTCTACTTGGCGATTCTCTTCTAGATCACATTTGTTGCCTTCGCGAAATTAACGACACATTGAAATTATTATTTTAATCGTAGCTACTTCGACTAGAATTATTAGAAACAACAACAGTGATGAGTACCCCCACTGATCTTACCAATCAATACGAGCAAAACGTTGGACGATGTATAACGACGTACTTCTTCTACCCACCTTTGTAAATTGAGGAACGTAGCCCGTTTTGTAATATCGTATACTATATTGACAAAAAACGAAAGTTCCATTATTGTACCTTAATACATTTAATTTCGAGACTATTTACCTAACAAAACACCATTTGCTGAACGGTAATAGCTTTGTGTGATAGTACGGAATCTCTCGTGGCCGGCTGTGTCCCAAATTTGTAGCTGAAATATATTATTGTGTTACGTATTAATCAGGCTTTTTATATAGAAGTACACTAAGAGATTGTCTTTAGATACTTTTTATATGTTTAGCACGATAAATTTATAACTTTTTTCTCAACCTAGAATGAGTTTTTCGAGAGTGGTAAACTTAACTAAAAAGCTTTTCGGGTTTAACTCTTTGAGGCATAGCGGGACGAAAAATAACCCACCATTTTAAATGTAGATATTTTATTTCTTTTAAAAAACCATGTTTTGCCGTCTCTGTCGTTTAATATTTTATAATCTTGTTTATTATCAGCTTACAAGGAAAAAATCAATTATGTTTAATTCATTCTATGAAATGACTAATTTCTGGTTATCTGGTGTCATTCGTAACGATAGGAAATGTGTCACACCAACACATCTTAGAACTGACCAATACTAATATTCGTCACCCTTTATGTCCGCCAATGAATCAGCAACCAAATTATCAATTACTAAAAGTCCCCGTAATAGAAAACAATATTATCGAAAATGATTCACCTGAAAATACATTGGAACCCAATATTAATGAGAATGAAGCGTCAAATAATGTTGAATTTACGTGCGCCGACGGTCCAACTAGTAGTTTGATTAATACTGAAGATGACCACACTCAGTTTTTAACTTTTCAATTATTGTTTTCAACTGAAATACTAGATTTACTTGTGTAACAAACAAATTTGTATGCAAACCAATTAAAAATTAGAACTGGAAAAAATTATACTCCGACTGATAAACAAGAAATTATGACTTTCCTAGGTATAAATATTTGAATGGGTATAAAACGTTTGCCAAGTTATAGAGACTACTGGTCTACATCTTTACACTTACATATGATGAATACATAAGTTCTCTTATAACTGTAAATTGTTTTGATAAAAAGAGGCTATAAGGTATGGTCGTTAGCTGATAAACATGGTTATCTTTGGAATTTCTATTCGTACACTGGTAAAATAGGAGACTCTGTTGAAACAAAATATCTTGGAGGACGAGTCGTCAAAGATTTAACAAATCCATTACAGCATAAAAATCATAATTTGTTTACAAGTGTACCACTTTTGACATATCTGAAATCGAAAGGTATTTTTTGCTGTGGAACTGTTAATAGTACTAACATTTATTCATGAGTAATAAATAGTATTGTTTTAAAAAAATAAAAAGTTTGTGTGCAACTAGGGTTTTTTCATTTATTAAAATCTCGTGCCTCTCAAAGAGTTAAAGACCGAACAAACACCCGAATTTAATCTATGGACAGCGAAAAACCCACTCCAGGTCAACACTCGAGTCAAGCGGTCCACCAGAACCGATGGGATATTTTTTTTTTGAATATTTTCTCAACGTAAATACTGCTATCGTTCGATTTACCTTGACTTTTTTGCCGTCAATCTTGATAGTCTTCATCGAGAAATCTACGCCGATCGTGTTGCCTTGGTTTTCGGCGTACGTGCCGCTTTTGAACCGTTGCACTACGCACGTCTTACCTGTGCCGCAGTCGCCGATCAAAACGATTTTGAACAGAAAGTCAAAGTTGTCTTCGGCCGGAGCCATGACCGCACTTGGCGTTTGCGAAGACGAGCCGGACGTGGCTACACTCGACGACTTGGACATAGCTGCCTAATGTACTGTATTATGTTATTTTTTTTTTACAATAACCTACTTTGTATTTTATTAGTTTGTCTAGACCGCGATCTGATGTCTGTGCATAACCAATGACGACGGTGTACGGTTTCGCGAATCAATTCGAGTGGTATGGACGGCCTGGAAGTGATGGAAAAGATATAATTGTTACAACACCTTTGTTAACAAATATTTTATCGCTTTTAACTGCAGTTGGCGTGTACGAATACGTTCCGGTGGCCGCGGATTGCTGGCTGTTAATCGACCGACGAACGCAGCGCAAAAAAAAATACCTATTCCGTACTATAGTCTAGAACAACATCATTATCTCGAGTCTCTAGTCTTTGTCGTTATCTAAACATATGTTACCATCCAAGTCCACCAGTCGTGTACAAAATATTATATAGTATTTACCGTGTTATTATTACACGCTGTGATAATACTATGTACCTATGTACGACGCAAACGTACAGCGACATCTGTTGGTATTATCATTATTGTCTTGCACCGCAGAATTGCCAAGTCCCAAGACGTTCTCGAATGTTTTGTAATTTTTTCCATTTGTATCCGCCAAACCCGGGTGGATTAATAAAATTAAATAACATGACGTATTGTCGTCGTCGACAATTAAACACAAAAACGGTAAACGGGTAATTTTTTTATATTATAAAATAACAACAATAAAGGCATCAGGTCAATTGCGTCGTTGTTGGGAGAACCAAAGACGTTACAAGTTTCTCGCCTTGCGGTAAGGAAGCGGGGGGTGAGGGTTTCCCGCGGCAATTACATCCATGTCAAGGACGACCTAGACAATGTTAAACAACATTTAGACAATGTTAAACAACATTGTCAAAACAAAAAAATGTTATTGTGAATTCCTTCGAAAAATACACCCACAAAAGTCGATTATTAACAGTGAGTAAACCACCTTAAATACAATACATCTAGACAAAAGTTTAAATATTAACCCTCCAGCCTTCGAAAAAAAAAACCGTGTACAAAGTTTTGCAAAATTTGGCAAAGTCAAAACGGACCAAAAGCACGTCCATTACCTACGTTGATTTTAGTAATAAATATTGTCAAAACTCAATAAATAAAATTATATCTATTATGAATATTCAATGCGCTTATGATATTTTTATGGCCGTATGATTTTACCTTGTTCACAACGGTTAAACGCGTTTGAGGGGAAATCATTTCAATCGATTACTCCATTCTGTTGTATATGGTATTTGTTCCCAATTAATATTGTGTTCTGACTTCTGCGTTTTACCCACTTGATCTTCAGACATAAACAATAAACAATTGTGCGCTACCACATTCTTAGCTCTATAACATCATAATACTAAATATTTTTATGTTTTGACCTGTACTTATATGATTTTTAAGCCAATCTAGTTGTTAACACGCGCCAGAGTTATAATAGAAGTTAAAACCCAAAAACTGCTCCAAACACTATAAATGTAGACTTTACAGGTTTGGGTTTTCAGACTTGAAAACTAATATATGACCATAGTAATACATATAAACACAAAATAAGTATACCAAATAAAATAAAAAAAATGGAAAATACCTCCCCCTTGAAAAAATATTATGATAAGTTCTTTCTCGTAGAAGGGGTGAAAACTTTTCTATACAATTTTCTCAAAAATCTGTAATGAAGCTTTTTGTTTTACTAAGGAAAAATCATCAAAAAAAAAAAAAAAGGAAAATCATAATTTTACCGTTGTAAACTTCCAAGTTGCTAAGTATAATGAAAACTTTTGTATTGTGCTTTCATCTGGCGTTAAAGGTTATGATGTATGACTTGCTTCATTTTGACTTTTGATAAATTGACTTTTTAAGACATACCTACAATACTTAACTCAGCTTTTACAAAAATGTGACTTAAACCACTACGGTATAAACGCTCTCATTCATATATTACTTTTAGGTTCAGACTTTAAAAATTCAATATAAATTAATACTTATTACTTTTGTATTTTTGTCTGGAACATTGGATCTACAGATTCGTATCCAAGCGTTTATTGAAAAGAGATTTTATCACTTTCAATTATAATAATTCCTATAGAGTTCATAAACTAATTCCAACAAATTTGTAGTTTATATTAATCGTCATCAATTTGTATTTTTTGCATGAAATAAAAGTACAGTTCGTAAAAAACTTAAGGAATATATTATTTTAATCGTAATTTTGTACTATTTTAATTAAAAAATAAAGAGATGTCAAAACGGGCCCAAGTTTTAATGAAAAATTGCCTATACAGCGCGCCTTAATGAATGCTAGTATAGACTAGTAATTGGGTTTCCAATTGAAAATGTGTTGACAAAAGTCAAAATATGATATTTTTTTTTTACTGAAAAATGGAATCCCCTTAAGTTGTATCATTTATATTGAAATAAAAAGAAACCTATTTTGATGTGATGTTGTTTTGCTGAATGCTTGTTTAAACAGTTACCTGTTATTCATACACCAATGCACAAAATAAGAAATACATCTAAAACAAAAACAACGTCTTTAACGTCGACTTAGTTATATTATTTCAAGTGTTCTAAAGTAAAAAAAACCCATACATAATTTATATTATTAAAGAAAGGGTTATAGCTTTTCCTCCAGCCTATTTTTTTGCAAAATACTCATAACTAATTTGTTCAAAAGTTGACATCGACCAGGCTTTTTTTTTTACTGGATTTTCATGATATACCTAATAAATATATAAGAAAACATATATCCAAATTTATAGGGTTCCAATTGATAATGTGTTGGGTTTTATTTTGTACTCTGAATTTTCGTTTTATGAAATGCGCCAGTGTGTAAACAACACACATTTTTTTATTTCGTACTATGAAATTCTAAGTATTTAAAACACCTTGAAGTATTATGTGCAAAAACACAATATTTTTCATTGTTTTTGGTGTCTTGTTTTTTTGGTTCTAGTATCGATATGTGAATAACAAATGAGTAACACGGCACACAAAACACTTCTCAAAATCAATATATACAACCACATAACATCGGTTTTACAAATTTAGAATTTAGCGTACGATAATGTGTTGGAAAATAATTTAAAATCAACATGTTTTACAATTCAGAAATCATGCAGAATCAGTTATTGTACCCAAAATAATTATTGTTCTTATATATAAATCGCATTTAAGCCAATTTTAATATTACCAATGTGGTTGGCCAGCCAGGATATTTTTTCCCACAACTCTAGCAGGGTTTTTTTTTTCATAGTGTTTTTGTACAATGTGATCTCAATCTTCCACACTTTTTTTTTGTTTTTACCTCCCTCCTAACTATTAACCAGAACGACGATAATAAGGATAGTGTAATCTCCAAGGGTACTTCAGTAACTAACATTAGCAACCGTTTATCTGCAATTATTTTCTTACACGTTCAAAAGACTGTAAACATTTTTTAGACACTCATATTGAGCTTGCGTTATAATAAAACAACCAATGTGTATCATTTTTGGGTTTTATCATACAATGACATTTCAAGGTCATTGTAATTTTTCCCCCCTTCGGTAAAAGGATTAAGAGAAGGGTGGTTTTAGAATCTCTAATAGCAATCTGTATATTAATTATTTAAGTATACATGTTAAGCTGTTTTTTTGTTTTAGTAAAATATAATTTGATTTAACATTGAAGTTTATAACGTAAATCAAAAGAGCCGTAGCCTATTGAAATTTCATTTGGTTAAACTAAGTTTCACTAGGTTAAATACTTACTTAATCAAAATTATAAGAAACCCGACAATGTATAATATATTTTCTTAAATTCCATCAAAATGTTAAGAAACTGTACGACCGATACATGGGAAAAAATAGGACTTATTAGCTTTGTAATAGGTATTATTAGGGATTAGTCTATTTTTTTTTATTCCTTCGAACAAGTACAGTGTCCAATTATTAAGACATATAATAATTACAAGCTGTCCGGACCCGGCGTTGCCCGAGATTTAGTCTGCCGGGGCAGAGTAAAACAATTTCCATCCCCACCCCCCCCCCTCATCTCTAATCACTAATCTCCTATCTCTTATAAAATAACAGCTTGACAGCGTTTTTGTGACACTTTTTTCGGTTTAATGTCCTCCTCTTACTCAAGGGTCTCAGCCCCGGTCCCAGATCCCGTTCCAACAGTTAAAGCTTGCCCAGAATCGTGGTACATACATCCGGCGTGTTCCTTTAATCATCACCTACCATTTGCTCGAGTACCGTGGCTAACACGGTTACAAACCAATTGTTTATTTTGGGTTACAAAAGTTTTCAGTCCCTTTCGGCCCCTAACTCTTCTCTTATCACTAATATCTTATAATTTATTTCTTATCTCTTATTTCTAATTATTTATCTCTAATCTCTTATCATTTAGCACCTATCTCTTATCATTTATCTCTAATCTCTCATAATTTATCTCTTACCAATTATCTCTTTTCTTTTATCTCTTATCAATTATGTCTTAGAATTTATCTTTTATCACTTATCATTTATTTCTGGTATCTAATCATTTTTCTCTTATCATTTTTTGAGTTAGGGGCCGAAAGGGACTGAAAATGATGTGACCCCTCTTTTAAGGTGAGCTTTTTGCACTGAATAACATGGAATATAATTTTTTTTTTTAAGTCATTATTTTTTTACTTAACTGTCAAAACCTTCAATTTTTTACTTATCGAAAAAATGAAAACGGGGGGCTTATTTGGAGGTCCCCCAGATGTTCAATCACCTATTACTTACCTTTCATGCTGTAACACCCTGTACATAATTATTATAACTTTTGAACTCTTATAACGTAAAAAATAGTCGTTCAAAGCTGGTTATCAATTGTAAATGTCAAAATAAGGTGGAAACCTGTGTTAAATAAAAACAACAGCTGTTGCCGTCGTTTACCGTATCGTACACAAGCATACACGTTATGTAAATAAAACTACCGGAGAAAACGTTACCCCTTCCCCTCTCCGCCTCGTGTGAGAAAGTTCTTCAAAGTCGACAAACGACGGATAATATCGTTTCTTGTTGGATACGCGACACGTAGCGTAGGCGCGACATTGTCGATTTCAACGATTTTTTACCGTTGTACATAATAATATAAAAAAATCCTTTTTAGCTTTACCGCGTATCGAAAATGAAGTGTTTGTTATTAGTTTTCTCGGCTATGTACGTGTTGTCCATGTGTGCGTTGTGGCGTTGTGTTGCTGCTAAAAACCACTCGGACACGATGAACGAGTTGCTGTCTTATCGCTCGTGGCTGGCGATGGCCAAGCCGGAGGAAAACCTTGTGAACATCGTAGACTACACGAGGGACGCCAAAGGGATCGAAGTGACAATTGACACGTTGATAGCGACCCCGGTGACCGAGAAGAACCAGTCGGACAAAATCCGCCTAGCGCATCAGTTCCTGAGCTGTTCGTACGCCAGAGTGCTGACGGACTACTGCGACCACGAGAGCGCCATAGGGCCTCAGTGCCGGAAAGTGATCATGGCCGCGAAATCGTTCGACTGTCTTGTGGACTACTTGCGGGTAGTCGAGTCTAAACAACCGATGATTGCACGCATGATTGGCGCCCTTTCGTCCCTGCATAGTTTGTCGCCCGAAACGCCGTTCCAAATAGGATTGTACAACATTTTGTTGACATTACAAGATTACTGCCAGCCAAAGACCATCGCCAGACCGGCCGAAAACGAAAAACGTAAAACCTGGGATATCGTCGACGCCGAATGCAAAAACATCGAACAGCACGCCAGAGACATGGCAGATAGGTCAAACGGTTTCTACAAAATGTTTTGCCGGCCCCGTTCCGTTTGGACACGACACGAGAACGGCGATACCAACGCTTTGCTCATCGGTAGGGAATTAGGCGATCGCGCCGACAAAAAAAAAGCCGACCTAGAATTCTTGGGCTGCGATAGAGATACTTACGCTGCGCATATAATAAAAAACAAATTAAATCTTATAACCCAAACGTTTGACCGATCGTACGACAATTCCGGTTTTAAATACGAATCGGACTCGAACACCACTTCTATAATACCGTACGACGAAGAAAGTCGGAAAGTAAAGAAAAAAAAGGGGTTCGGATGTTTCTAGTGTAATAAGGAATAAAAATATTCAAAATGTATCACACAGACCTTCTACGACCGAAATTGTAATGAAAATGATTTTTTTATATTTACATATTTTGAAAATATATTGTTATTTAAATAAAACCGTACCTAGTTTTTATTTTTTATTCTTACGGTACCTTTACATTTATATCAGTTTCCATATCTTAAGTGGACGTCATACCCGCAAAATAATTGCACGAAAATAGTACTTTTGTATTTCCAACGGCATAAAGACGTGTACGACGCGTGCAGGGATAGACGAAAATAAACTGTTTAAAATATGACAACTTTAACTACCTATGTTTTGTTGCGGTTAGAACTTAGATTTAAAAAAAAAAAACATTTTAATTTAAAAATACATACAGGTGAGTTAATAAAAATATGTCCTTTCTTTATGCCATATTGTTCCATCTACAAACCAATACTATCTGAAAGTGTTTTACAACAAAACATAGAAAAAGTTCTCACCTTCAACTTTCATAACAGGGTTTTTTTTACTCTCAACCAATTGGCGTTGTGCAATTGGAAGATACCACAATCACTGTTGGACAATTTGTAGATTCGGTTTTTCATCCACTGTTCTCGTAATTTTTCACAGAATAAACAGAAGGGAACCTTTGTTCTTGTGTACAATAAGTAAAACGATTATAAAAAAAAAAAGGTATACTTGTTCAGGTAAAGGTACAGGCAAAAATTTAAGTTGAATTTACACGACGGTTAATAGGGTTTCCAACTTTCAAATTGTGTAATTTAGGACAATATTTATCATAAAAGAGTTATATTATTCTTTTTATTGAGTATACTTACCTATTTTAAATACGTTTTCCTGGGATTATGGGGGGGGGGGTGGATCCAAATAACAATTATCCGGCCTTGAACCAACAGAATATAATGAATAGAATATTATAATATCTACTTTTAACAAAACATTATCTTATACATTTTACTTATATCAACTTTATTGAATCTTATTTATACTTTTGACTCGAGGATTCAATCCGGATTATTATCATTTATCATGTAAATAAACAGTAAAATATTTATAAATAACAATGTCATATGAAAAAAATTATGAGAATCGACAGTATTATAATATATGTATAACAATTAGATGTTTGCCGCTCTAATTAAATTTTAAATAATATACTTATATACATCGGATACAGAATTTGGTCTATGAGAAAATTCAACAAATCTGATACAAGTGATTAAGCTGAATAATTGATCAAATTAAAAATAAATAATTTTTAAGTTCAAAATCACAAATCAAATTTGTTAAGGGTTAAAATTGAAAAAAGTGCACTGTCGGATCTCAAGTAGACTTCATAACGAATTTAAATCTGTTTTAAAATTACTTATCGGATTACTAAAAAGAAACCTATTTAGATGTGTGTTGTTTATTGTATGCTTGTTTTTACCTCCCTCCTAACTTGGTTTTTTTTATAGCAAGTTCTGATTTTCAAATAGCGACATTACAACTGTTTAGAGCTATAATTTACATTACAATTATATATTTGTATTATACATTGACTAATTCATCATGAAATAATATATTAATGTAGCGAGCGAGGATGTAGTAGAGAGCTAGCAAATAAAATTTAACCAGGACGACGATAATAAGGATAGTTTAATATCTAAATTCAGAATTTCAGAATTAATCTTCAAAGAGTCAATCGGATTCGTCACCATTCACCAAGCATAAATTATATTCTTGGCAATGACTAATGGCTATTTTGACAACAGTTATATTGTGTTTTCCATAATTTTGAAACTTTTTACATATTTTCTTTTTGTATCCATTAGTTTACAATAAAGAGAATTTTGAAATGATTTACTTGCCAAATGAGTTCTTGCCTAGTCGATACTCGTAAACAATTTTTTTTTTACTATAGAAAAACAATTGTGTGATTTGATGTGCGTTGCCATTTTCCACTCTGTTTACACAAATGAAAATATAGATAGCAAAACGGTTGCTACCTACAATTTTTTGTAGCTTGCGTTATAATAAAACGACTTATGTGTATCATTTTTGGTTTTTATCATACAGTAATATTTTAAGGCCATTGTAATTTTTCCCCCTTCGGTAAAAGGATTTAGGGAAGGGTGATAAATTAGTTTCTTTTTTAATATAGATATTCTCGTTTGAATGAATAGGTTTTGGTTAAAAGTCGGTTTTGTTGATATATCTAATAGCTTCGTTTTAATTAACAACTGTGGAAAATTCATGTTTTCCAGTTTTTATTTACTCTATAACATAAACTTACTTAACTAAAGTATAAAAAACCCAAAAATTAAAAATGTATTTTCTTAAATTCCATCAAAATGTTAAGACTGTACGACCATTACAGGAAAAACATTTTTCAGTCGAGTCTGCCACCACGAAAGAGCATTTATTATGTCTCGTTGTTGTACCGAATACATTTAGAGTAGTGGTGGAATTATAGATAATTATATAGTATATTAACAAGCAGTAGCAAGCTAGTATCTAAGGTGGCTAGTAAACATATCAAGTTTCTGGCTAATATGTTGGTGTTTAATATCTGGCTTAAGACAATTAATAAAAATATGACCTCCTAAATTATTAAATTAATTTTAGTTCAGTTCTAGTTCGAAGGTTGTGAACACAACATAATATATACCCCCAACCCCAATCCCACACACATCCCCAATCCCATCACCGTGTCCATAACGCTAAGACATGAAAATGTAAAAAAAAAAGAACTAATTAGTTATACTAGGTATTAGTCTATTTGTATTCCTTTAAACAACAGTGTCCAATTATAACATATAAATAACTATTATAACATTTAAACTCTTATAACGCATCATTCTTGAGGAAGGGCCACCCGAATGATATTTTACTTGTACTTGGGAATGTCAAAAATCAGGTCGAAACCTGTGTTAAAAAAAAAAAAAACCCAATAACAACTGTTGCCATCGATAACCGTACGTAAATAAAACTACCAGGGAAAACGTTACCCCCCTCCCCGCCTCGTGCGAAAGTTCTTCAGAGTCGACCAACGACGGATAGTATATCGTTTCTTGTTGGATACGCGACACGTAGGCGAGACACTGTCACTATTGTCGATATCAACAATTTTTTACCGTTATACATAGTATAAAAAATTCGCATTTAGTTTTACCGCGTATCGAAAATGAAGTGTTTGGTATTATTTTTCTCGGCCACGTACGCGTTGTCTACGTGTGCGTTGTGGTGTTGTGTTGCCGCTGAAAACCACTCGGACACGATGAACGAGTTGCTGTCTTATCGCTCGTGGCTGGCGATGGCCAAGCCGGAGGAAAACATTGTGAGCATTTTCGACCACACGGGGGACGGCCAAGAGATGGAAGTGACTTTTGACACGTTCATAGCCTGCCCGGTGACCGAGCAGAACCAGCGGGAAAAAATCCGGCAAGCCCATCAGTTCCTGAGCTGTTCGTACGCCAGAGTGCTGACCGGCTACTGCGACCTCGAGGGCGCCATAGGGCTTCAGTGCAGGGGATTAGCGGTGTCGCCCGCCAAAGCGTTCGACTGTCTTGTGGATTACACGCGGGTAGTCGAGTCTAAGCAACCGATGATCGCCCGCATGATTGGCGCCCTCGCTGCCCTGCAAGACTTGTCGCCCGAAGCGTCGTTCCAAATGGGATTGTTCAACGTTTTGTTGACATTGCAGAACCACTGCCTGCCAGCGACCGCCGGCAGACCGGTCCACGACCCAGAGGAAACCTATCGAATCGTCAACCGAGATTGCACCGACATCGAAGAGCACGCCAAAGCCATGGCGACTCGGTCAAACGATTTCTACAACGCATTTTGCCGGCCCATTTACATTTGGACCCGAGACGAGGACGGCCATACAAACGCAGTGCGACGCGGTATAGAATTAGCCAAACGCGGCGAAGCCGTGCGTACAATAGAAAAAGAATTAAACGATATAACCAAAAAGTTTAACCACTCGCACGACACCGATTCCGGCTTTAAATACAAATCGCACTCGAACACCACCACGTTTCGAAAGAAACAAGCGAGGTGCTTATTGTTTGATTGTTAATGTATTAAAATATTTATCATGTATTTCACACGTTATACGACCGAAATTGTAATAATAACGATTATTTTTTTTGTTTACATAATTGGAAAATATATTGTTATTTAAATAAAATCGTACCTAGTTTTTATTTTTTATTCTTACGGTACCTTTACATTTATATCAGTTTCCATATCTTAAGTGGACGTCGTACCCGCAAAATAATTGCACGAAAATAGTACTTTTGTATTTCCAACGGCATAAAGACGTGTACAACGCGTGCAGGGATAGACGAAAATAAATTGTTTGAAAGATGACAACTTTAACTACCTACCTATGTTTTGTTGCGGTTAGATTTAAAAAAAAAAAAAACATTTTAATTAAAAAATACATACAGGTGAGTTAATAAAAATATGTCCTTTCTTTATGCCGTAATGTTACATCTACAAACCAATATACTATCTGAAAGTGGTTTACAACAAAACATAGAAAAAGTTCTCAACTTCAACTTTCATAACAGGGTTTTTTTTACTCTAAACCAATATTTATCATGTCCAATGGGTCAAAACCCCTGTTTAGCGGGTTATTATCACCCTTTATTAGTAATTAATTTGTATTTGTTGAAAAATACAGAATTCAGATTTCAAGGTATAATAAAATAATTATTATCAAGTATGAATTAATTAATGTTTACATAATACACTATAATGATTACTAAATACTAAAATTAAATAATTATATAGCCTACATAGTAAAACTTATAACTAAAAAATGTGCCTAAGGGTTTGCTCTGTAGTCTGTAGAGAGTAGAAACTAGAACTATTTATAATTCGCTATTGTTTATTTCTAAATATCTAATTAAACAGTCAACTAGAATGAAATAAATAATCGTCCGGAATTGGTAAGTAAATATGTAATATATTTACAATTTCTATACAATTATATACCATACTAAATTTAATTTATGTTAGTTTAAAACGTTTTAAATAAAAAATAAAAACAATGTTTTTAACTTGTTTAAAACATAATTTTATAGTTATATTAAAAACAGTAAAAAAAAAAAAAAACTGTTTTTTTGCAACTCTGTATTGGTAGGTATTAGTCTACTTTTATACCTTTGATCAACAGTGTTCATATTTAAAACATATCACAACTATTATAACTTTTGTGAACTCTTATAACCTAAAAAAATAGTAATCGTTCAAAGTTGTCTATCGATTTTTCGAGTAAGGGCCTGCCGAATGATAGATATTTTGCTTGCACTTGGAAATGTCAAAACCAGGCCGAAGCCTGTGTTAAAAAAACAACAACTGATGCCATCATTGAAAACGTTACCCTTCTCCGCTCCGCCTCGTGTGTGACAGTTCTTCAAAGTCGACAAACGACGGACAATATCGTTTCTTGTCAGATACGGAGGCGACACGTAGGCGTAATATTGTCACTATTGTCGATTTCAACCTTTTTTTTTACCGTTATACGTAGTGTAAAAAATTCGCGTTTAGTTTTACCGCGTATCGAAAATGAAGTGTTTGTTGTTGTTTTTCCGGGCCGTGTACGCGTTGTCCGTGTGTGCGTTGTCGCGTTGCGTTGCCGCTAAAAACCACTCGGACGCGATGAACGAGCTGCTGTCGTATCCCGTATGGAAGGCGATGGCCAAGCCGGAGGAAAACCTCGTGAACATCGTAGACCACACGGGGGACGGCCAAGAGACGGAAGTGACTTTTGACACGTTCATAGCCTGCCCGGTGACCGAGCACAACCAGCGGGAAAAAATCCACCAAGCCCATCAGTTCCTGTGCTGCGCGTACGCCAGACTGCTGACCGGCTACTGCCGCCTCGAGAGCGCCATAGGGCTACAGTGCAGGGAATCGTTGGCGCCGGCCGCGACAGCGTTCGAATGTCTTGTGGATTACACGCGGGTGGTCAAGTCCAAACGACCGATGATCGCCCGCATGATTGGCGCCCTCGCCGCCCTGCAAAACTTGTCGCCCGAAACGTCGTTCCAAATGGGACTGTACAACATTCTGTTGACGTCGCAGAACTACTGCCCGCCGCCAACGACCGCCGGCAGACCGGTCCACGACCAGGACGAAACCAGGCGAATCGTCAACCGAGACTGCAGCAACATCGAAAAGCACGCGGCTCACATGGCGACTCGGTCGAACGAATTCTACAACGCATTTTGCCGGCCCCTTTCCAGCTGGACCGCCGGAGACCAGAACGACCGTGTAGGATCTTTGCACTTGGGCAAGAAATTCGCCAGACGCGGCGAAACTGTGCGCACAATAAAAAAACGATTAAACGAAATAACCGAAAAGTTTAACCACTCGCACGACACCGGTTCCGGGTTTCAGTACAAACCGCACCCGAACACCACCACTATTCGAAAGAAAAAAGCGCGGTTCTTATGCTTTAAGGGCGACGTCAAGGCGTAATAACGTTTATAATGTATTTCACGCCTTGAAATTGTAATAATAACGATTAGTTTTTTTGCTTACATATTTTGCAAATATATTGTTGTTTAAATAAAACCGTACCTAATTTTTATTTTTTATTCTTACGGTACCTATACATTTATATCAGTTTCCATATCTTCAGTGGACGTCATACCCGCAAAATAATTGCACGAAAATAGTACTTTTGTATTTCCAACGGCATAAAGACGTGTACGACGCGTGCAGGGATAGACGAAAATAAACTGTTTGAAATATGACAACTTTAACTGCCTATGTTTTGTTGCGGTTAGATTTAAAAAAAAACATTTTAATTAAAAAATACATACAGGTGAGTTAATAAAAATATGTCCTTTCTTTATGCCGTATTGTTCCATCTACAAACCAATATACTATCTGAAAATGGTTTACAACAAAACATAGAAAAAGTTCTCACCTTCAAGTTGAAGGCTTCAACTTTCATAACAGGGTTTTTTTTATTCCATCACCACTATTCGAAAGAAAAAAGCAAGGTTCTTATGGTTTAATTGTTAAGGTATAAAAATATTTATTATGTATTTCACACCTTGAAATTGTAGTAATAACGATTAGTTTTTTTGCTTACATATTTTGCAAATATATTGTTATTTAAATAAAATCGTAGTTTTTTAGTAGACTGAAGTAGGACTGAAGGAGGTGAATTTCACTGGTAAACGGAAGTGAACATTTCGGATATACTATGTCCAATGATACATATTAGGGGTGTATGGTAAGTGATATTGATGTGACAGATGTGATTAATTTGTGACAGCTTGTGAAGAAATGACAATGTAAAAAATATACTTGAAAAATACGCTGAACCGATTTTGGCGGTACTTCAGCTGTATTTGCCATAAGACGGACTATAATCTATTTCAATACAATTTTGTAAAATCGTCAACCACGTAACGCGACAAGGGTTAAGTGTAAAGTTTTTTTTTTTAATAATTTTATTATTATTACGATGTAAAAATTATTATTGTAATAGTTGTATATTACACGAGACAATTTTTTTTCATACGAGTAAGGTTAAATAAAAATGAATAAGTAGAATAGAATAGAAAATGAGAACTATTATAGTTCAACTATACTAGTAGTAGTACCTACAATATTTTATAATATAGATATTATACATTATACGGATCGTAACTTAAATTGAATAGGTAATCGTTTAATAAAAAAAATATATAAATGAAATTTTAATAAATAGATTACAAAGTTAGAAAATTTTAAAAATCTGATACAAGTGATTAAGCTAAATAATTGATCAAATTAAAAATGTATAATTTTTAAGTACAAAATTACAAATCAAATTTGTAAAGGGTTGAAATTGAAAAAAGTGCACTGTCGGATCTCAAGTAGACTTCTTCTCGTAGATCTAATTCTGTATCCGATGTATGTAAATATACAGTTAAAATTTAATTACAGTGGTAAACCTCCAATTGTTATACATGGTATATTATAATACTGTCGATTCTTATAATTGTTTTTCATATGACATTGTTGTTTATAAGTATTTAAATTTGTATATTTTACTGTTTATTTACACGATAAATAATAATAGTCGCAGTTGAATCCTAGTCAAAAGTATAAATAAGATTCAATAAAGTCGATATAAGTAAAATGTATAAGATTATGTTTTGTTAAAAGTATATATTATAATATTCTATTCATTATATTCTGTTGGTTCAAGGCCGGATAATTGTTATTTGGACTCAGCCCCCCCATAATCCCTGGAAAACTTTTTTAATATCTCATTAAACCCAGTGACAGATATAAGCGTTGAATTTCAATCGGAACATCATTCAGATGTCTCCAGAATTCTTCAGGATTTTGTACAGCAACGTAGGAAGAAGACAGAACCGACGGGAGAGCCGAAAAGTGATTACTATTATTTACTGTGTGAGTATATGTAAACATATTTTTTTTTGTTTTAAATTAATCATATTGAATATTATTATTTGAATGTGGAAATATTTTACAACACTGCTTTTGTTTATTATGCTTTGCTCAAAAAGTGACTATAGAAATATTCTTGAAAGATTACTACGTTTTACACGCTGATATCGGAAGTAAAAAATACATAAATCATATTATATGCTAATTTCCTATAAGACTTTAGACTTATAAAACATGTCTCTGTTTTACCAAAAATGAATTATTATAAATTAAATTAATGAATTATACAAGTATAGGAACATTAAACTGGTGTAGTTCCGATAGTAACGTCTCGGAAAAATCGAAT
Source organism: Adelges cooleyi (assembly GCF_023614345.1). Lineage (NCBI taxonomy): Eukaryota > Metazoa > Arthropoda > Insecta > Hemiptera > Adelgidae > Adelges > Adelges cooleyi. The sequence continues at coordinate 13,369,830 of NW_026096053.1, read as the reverse complement.
AATCCACTCGACGTATGAATTTTAAATATATTTTCCATGTCAATTTAAAAAAAAAGTAATATAATATATTATAAAAACGTACCGAACAATATAATATCTATATATATATTGTAGTGGGATTACTAATCACACGTAACTATAATATATTTTTAAAAAATATAATATAATAATTTGAAAACACAAACAAATAAAAATTTAACAAAATTTAAATACAACATTAAATAATAATATAGGTAAATCTTAGGGCAAACAATTTTTTTTTTTTTTCATTTATTAAGTTCTTTAATGAAATACAACATTTTATTGCAACAGCATTGAATAGATGGATTATTATAATTTCTGGATTTATTTATGATAATATTATATTAAATCTATCGCTATACGAATATGGTGTGCGTGCGCGTCATTAGGTTTAGTGGAAATTTTGTTAATTGTTGTAAAATAAACATCTTTCTTCCGGTACGTAGTTAATTGACTAAAATATATTTTCATATAGAATATTTATAAAGCATTATATAACATTTCTATATAACTGATAAAATATATTTTTTTTTCTAGTGTTCACATAAATATATATATATATATATATTTTTTTTTTTACAGTCCCTTTTGTTAAAAAATATCGTAATAGTTTTAAAGATTATTTTCAAAAAAATGGAATATTGACGATATTAAAAACGATTATCGTGGAATTTAAAAAGCTTTGCACAATTATTATTTCGACTTTCCCAAAGCGAGGGCGAGGCCGACCAGGGCACCCAAACCCAACACTACTCCGCCTGCAATGGCCATTCCTTTGTGAGCATCTGAAAACCGATTGAATTAAATTACATTATTTAAACTTGCACGGTAACGGTAACAGTAAAAAAAACGTAATTTCAAACAATTCATACCGGCTTCCATTTTCTTTTGAATAGTCGACAACAGCGTTTTGGCTTGCTGGTTTTCGGGCTGCATATGTAAAAACGCTTTGATAAACTGCAAAGCCGTACCGTATTCCTAGGGAAAAAATATAATATAACGTAATCCCCTCGTCGTAAATGCCGACAAAGCGTACGTGTATTGTGTACTTTGAATTTTAACCGACAAACTGTACTTACTTTAATCCTCGAGTTTCCCAACGCTAAGTAATAGAGGTAATTCCTTTTGGCGTCCTCGTCGTTGGCTTCGTGCTTGATCAATTGTTCCAACAGTATCAATCCTTTTCTAATGTCCGCAGGGTAATTGCTTCTCACCAAGCACCACGCGTAATGAAATTTAGTATCTTGCGACACGGTGCCGGTCGAAAGCTGAGTGTGATATTCTTTTTCGAATTTCTGAAACAAAATATATGCAATCGGTTACGTTCTTTGAGTAGACGGAAATTTTTACAACTGTATTTTTCCGTCGTGTTATTTACGCGGTAAACGTGATTTCGGTGTAATCATTTGTAATCTAATTCTCGACTCAACAAATATTTACTTATTTTAAACACGGTTGTTTTTTATTCTTTTAAAAACATATGTTAGTGAGAAAACAAAGGACTTTGTTTGCGTGTACAATTTGATAGTAACATCATTCTGCACACAATATGCTTTGTTAGCAATAAATAAAATACACATAACTTAAAAAGCTTGAAACGTAATATTTGCAAAAACCCATTTCTGTCGAACCTACATTGGTCCTTTTCGGTATAAATCCGAGAATTAATAACGCGTTCGTTTTTACCCTTTCAGTCAATGCTTTTCTCTACTAGACAAATTTTCATCGACGTCATTTCGAATAAAAACTATACAATCAAAAATCACTATATTGTGATCAAACGAAATCTTGAGATTGAAATGGTCAATAATCCAACAAGTTGGATCATATTTGTATCTCTATTAGCATGGATAAAAGAAAAATCAAATCCAATTTTATTTAGATGTTTACTCAACGCTCTCACCGTGTACCTATGATTCATCGGTCCAAACAGATTTAGTTTAGGTACATATTGTGTCGAGTGTAATTTATTTTCACAATAGATAAGACCAGAGTGTAGTCAGTAATGACTTTGTACGAGAATAAATACTAATTAATGTTACTAATAACTAACCTTTAGATCTTCGTGATTAACAATGTCGTTTGTAATGTCTTCAACGTCCATTTTTAACGGCTCCGATTTGACTGTTTTGTGAATATTTTTAAATTATTGACAGTACAACAAATTTGCGGTGATGAAATCAATGACGTTTAGGCCAGAATGCGTCCAACGATAAAAAATGTTTACTTTTTAATGTTCAACGCACAAACGAGCAACAAAGCAACACAGATTTAACTAAAGGACTTGTTTATGAACTTGAACAAAAATCTGCCAGGAATATAAATTCTAACATCGACCGACCACTATCACAACCGCGGCCATGACTGTATCACGGAATAACCAGAAGGGAAACCCAGGCCGGCACTGATAAGACGTGTCCGACATTTTGTTTTTCCGGGTAAACATACAATCGGAAACACGACAAAAGGTCGCCCGACAAAACGTCGCCGGACAAAAAATCGACAAAACGTCGCCGGATAAAAAATCGACAAAACGCCGCCGGACAAAACGCCACCCCTAAAAAAACCGCCTCTCAGTAGTGCCAACACTAACAATACTTGTATACAATATACGATTATTAATGGTGTTAGTTGTGCTGCCAGCATGACATATTATTAAGGAGTAATTATTAGCTAACGACTCAAACGAGGCTGTTTTTAAAAAATATTTCCAGATGGCATTTTGAAAGAGACAAAAAGTCCGAACGTATATTTTTCACCACCAAAAAAACGATATTTTATTATCTCTAGAAAACTGTTTACCTATTATTGAACTGTTATCTTTGTTTATTTTATAAATGCGTGTAGGTATCACCTATAATCTATATATTTTTTAGTACGTATTGCTAAGTGTATAGGTACAAAATGGAAGTTAATGTTTTAAAGTTGCCGCGCCGGATGAATTACCTGCCAAATATACCTTCTTAGGTACGAAAGTATACACAGCCCTGTTTTACTTCGTATATTTGTTATTCTTTATTAGTATTAAGTAAAATTATATTATTATTTATTAAAAAATGGTCTTAACAATGGCGGTTCTAAAAAAAAATATGAAATAACATTTAACCACTTTTTGTATCCATTGCATTTTTTTTTATAAATATATTCATTTAAAAGTATTCCCATTTTTGCGTATATATTAGTTTTAAAATTTTAACATAAGAACATTGAGAAAATTAAAAAGTAAAGGGAAAAAAAATGACTAATTAGTTCTTGTGCGTGTACATTTTGTTTTTGTTAAGTCAGTCGGCCGAATGGACTTGGGAACAATGACTTCGCTACACCCTTGGCCAGAAATTAAGTTAATTTGTTGTGTGTGAATTTTATTTTGTATTTTGTTTAGTTAACTGTTTGTTGCACCGGTGAGGCAATTCTAGTTTTAGTACTAATGATAACCGAAAAAGGAACTTTTTTAAATTATTTAAGTTTTCAAATTATCAACATTATACATACATTACACATTTGACACTACAGTAACTCTTTGGTATTACTAGGCAACCCCATTCATCCCTTTTGAGCTACTATATACACAAAAATTTAAGTAGGTATGTATGTTGTACATAGTATACAGAACGTGCAAAGAAGTACCCAAAAATGATTGGTGTTTGTTTGAATAAAAGTTTAATATTGTTATTAGGTAGCGCAGCATTTTTATTTTATTTAATAGATAAATCAACAAATTATTTTTGAAATAATAATATGTAGAGTTTAGAAATTAAGCCCTCGAAAATATTTGTTTGTAGTGATGAGTTTTTAATATTCAGTTGTCACTGGGTGTTAGGTACATTCTGTATAACTTATCTTCTTATAAACAAAACAAAAATTTAAAGCCACCGCTGACTGAGGCGTCCAATCGAATGGACAACAGAAGGGTTATGGGGTGGCGAAGGAAGGTGTTTGTTTTGACTAGAAACCTAATAAATCTCCAAAAATAGTCTGTAACCGTTGCGAATTTAATACATACAGAAATAATGGGATATTGACGATTTATAATATTATTGAAAATAATTTTCGTTTAAGTATTTCAATGTACACCGATAATTTTCTTTAAAAAAAACTCTATTATTAACATTTAAAGCGACGGAATTCCGTCTTTTTACATAAAATCTTGTAAGCAATATGTCTGTCATTCTTTGATTATTCTGAGGATGTCTCCGGCGGGTATAGGTTGTCCAAGAAAAAATCCGAATTTCAGTTATTTGGACATAATAATGTCCGTAACCAATGGTTGTCCAAAGTACATCCCATTCTATGCCTACGTATTTTATTTGTGGTTTACTACTATATATCCATATCATGACAATATGACACCAAATACCAGTGCCCCCACAAGCGAAGGTATCAGAGAGGTCTGGGGCCCTTATGTACAGGCCGTATTGGCGCATAGGCACTGTGCCTAGGGCCTATGAAAATGTGTGGCTACTATTTTTTAGTAATCCTTTATGTTTTTTTAAATTATTATTATAAGTTAATGTACAATATGTATACGTTAGCACAACACGTAAAATATTATGTATATAAGAATTTACAGACAAAAACAATTTATTACTCGTATTACCGCCAAAATATATTTCAAAAATGATTTTTAATTTGTTAAAATTCCATAATATCAAAAGAAAAACAAGTAATTCAAAGAATTACATTTTTTTTAAAAACATAGTGTACAAGATTATCAAAGATTATTTTGGGAAGTTGACGCTCTTGCTTCTGGACCCACTTCTAGAACCTCTGCTCTAATGGAGGATTTTACACAGCAAAATTGGCCGTTTTCGGTGTGTCACTGTGATATATCAACTCACAAATTTGGAATACATTATATCCAATGTGTTATTTCATCTACAACTAAAGCTGTCTAATAATTGTAGGTAGGGATATAATATCTCAGTTTAGGACATATGATATAGCTTCATTATATAAACACTATTATTATTGAAATTCATATTTTTATTTATTCCATTTTTATTAAGCATGACCTACATGATAATAATGACCCAGATACAGGGGCGACATTTCAGTTTTTCTTAGGGTGGGGCAACATTTTTACAAATATAAATATTTTTTCCAAAACACTTAGATTCAAAACAGTAATAATACAAGTATTATAAATCTTCATACCTATTATACTTGGTAGTCAGTTCAGACGGTTTATTATAGGGTAAGTTAATGTAGGTAGTTGCATAAAAAACAGATAATTTACGGCCTTATGTATCGAAAATTTGACCAGCCCATAAAAATTGACGCCACTGCCCAGATAGATTGATATATTTTTATTGATATTGATAAAACTATAACGATGTATCTAAATATCGATAAGTATAAAATATAATGTTATTAACATTATATTGCAACTGGATGATTGTATCGATATTAAATAATCAATAAACTCGAACTGTACGTACGCCCATTCCTAGTGCAGCCTGCATGAGATGATATCGATTCTTAATAAAAATATCGATATTTAAATATAGTTGATCATCTTGTTGTTGCGCTACCTTATAAGTATCCAAAAATATACATTGCCCAGTTAAGGGTTAAAAACGATTCATTGATTCGAACAAGACGGAAGACTCAAAATTAGTTGATCACCTATTTTTGATTCAGTTGACCGTCGAGTCAACGCCGGAGATCGTACAATATTACTCATGTTACTTTGGTACTAACGGTTATTAACTTAATGAAATGTAATGAGGTAACATATTTTAGACGTATATCAATGATAATTATTAATTTTCATAATTTTCTCAAACCAAATTATAATATGTATCATGAAAAATTAATTTACATTATATTTCAGTATTATTTAGTCCTACAACTTTACAGGTTGAATTCTAAAATATTGCAATTATATAAAAAAAAATTGTATTTAATCATCAGTACGAGAAGTATAATAAATGACGAAAACCGAATGCAATGTAGGTGACCTAGTACTTTTAGGGGTAAAAATGTATTCTGTTGTATAAAATATATATATTTTATAAGTTTTTAGACTTCTTGCGATATAAATTACCATAAAAGTTGTAAATAAATGCAAAAAGTGTTGAGAGGGAGCCCAATTGATGAACCCGGTATCACTCACTCCTGGGAACCGATCACGCTCGACCGCACCACATATAGTTTTTATAATGCGTTACATTTTTTCTTGGCTAGGTCCCCTCGCCAACCCGCGATAAGGAACTTCGTTCCAAAAATAATAGGAGATTTAAATCTAACAGATGCACATCATATTATTTATGTAATCAAATCTAAATATACTTAAATTACTTAGATTAACTATTGTTAGTTTTAAATATAGATATAAAAAACATTTATTTTCGGTGGAAATATATACTATACAGGGTGATCCAACTAACGTAAGACACTCATTTTCTCTGAAAGTATGAATATTTTGCGAATTTTTTTTTCCCTAAAATTTTAGGTACATATTTAGCTACATTTTTCAATATTTAGAAAAATTTTATCTTCAACCCTTATACGTTAAATAAGTACGAACCTCGTTTTTTCAAATGGGAACATATGTTTTAAATTCCATAAATATAAAGACAAAAAATCTAAAAAAATGTTAGCGTTTGAATTTTTAATTTTCATCCATTTGTTCGCTGTTTATGACTTTGTAAAGATTTGAATTTTTGTCTATATTTCTTAATAATTTCATTCGATTCGACAAAGACAAGTAGTTTTATTACGACGGTCATCACATCAAATATAATAATAATTTGATGTTAACGCATTCCGTATCATAATCAGATATAATAAATAACCATACATTATTAGACGAAAGGTAGACTGTTACGGATAACGGACTTTACACTTTAACCTAATCTAGCTGGAGCTAGTCATTAGCTGGTTATCTCGGATAACAATCTAGTATCTAAACTATGCATCAGTTACCACGGAATAATCGAGTGACCAGTACCAATAATATATTTTATTATTTGTACAAAATCACATTATATTTATTATTTGTACATAACCTCATCGCTAACAAATTTCGACTTCGAAGTTCACACGTTTTCCATTAGTGAAATGAGAAATTGCAAACTTAATTAAAAAATGTTAGTAAATTTACATTTTACTTTATAGTAAATATGATAGCATGCGTATTGTAGTTATGTCATAACTCGTTATTTTATAATTTTTTAAATATATCAATTGATAATATTTGCTCTCGACTTTATTTTGACGTTACATTCTTGGACACACCATTAATTTAATAGGTAAGTTTATTAAAGTTTAATAGATAATTTAATACAATACGAATTCAATTAGCTTTTTTATTTTAGGTTGAATGCTTTTTTCCGAAAATCTTTTATCATTTAAAAATCAATGTTATCATGTCAGAAATATCTATGGCGTTGAGAATAGGCTATACCAATTACTATGGAAATGTCTTTTCAATTGGACCCAAGACTGAAGACCTAACAATTTTATATCAAGGTGTAAATTATAAATATAAAGCATTAATTTAATAGGTAAGTTTATTAGAGTTTAATGGGTAATTTAATACAATACGATTTCAATTAGCTTTTTTAATTTAGGTTGAATGCTTTTTTACTGAAAATATTTCATCTTTTAAAAACCAATGTTATCATGTAAAATTGGTTTTGAGTATGACATATCAATTGCTATGGAAATGTCTTTCCAATCGGACCTAAGACCTTACAATTATATATCAAGGTGTAAATTATAAGTATAAAACATTTATTTCTAATGTGACATTTTTTCATGTGAATGTATAATATCAACACTAAGCAATTTGAATGAAAAGTGTGTTGTGTTAACTTAAAATAATTATTAATGCATGTATTTGTGTATGTGGGTTGATAATACTCATATACCCGTTTCATTTATTTTTAAAAATATCAGTAATTAATGTATGAATTTCATACTACTACATACAAGGAATCGCTTCTTGATTATACCAATATTTATAATAATATGTAAGTGTATTATTTTTATTTGATTAAACTTATCTAAGGTAGTTCAAATGTCTGCTTTCAGTTTAGTTATTTCTTACAATGATATAACCCATATATTGTGTGTCTGACATACATTACGGATATTTTATCATAAAGTTTTAGCTATAACTGACACAGGTATTTGGCTATCAAAGTTAAATTTTATATTAAACTTATTAATATACAATAATTCTCTCTTTTAAAAAGTAGTAATTCTATTAATTTGTATTTAATGAATTCAGTAAATCAAGTAAATTATTTTTTTGAACTTGCCTAAGATAATTCTTATAGTTAATTTTATTTATTGAATTTTGATTTTGTTAGATTTGTTTAATTACCAACGATTGTTAAAAGAAAAAAATTTAAATCAGTATTATAGAAGTTGAACAATTTCAAATGTATAGATATTGTTTTTGTTTAATATTTTTGATTGAATATTTTCAAAATAGTAACATTTGTAATTTTTAAATTTATTGTTGTATTAATAATTAGTTTATGAATATTTTATTAGTTAAATACTTATGTTATCAGACAAAAGATTATTATTGTTCTTTAAATGTTATACTATACTATATATTTGTCGTTGAAATTTATCAACACAATTGTTTGACTATGTGTTATCAATGTTCAAATTTTGTAAAATACACAGTAAAAATTAATAAAAATTGTTTTTAACTTTTTAAAGTAGGAAAATTGTCGCATACGCATTACAGCAAATATTCTTTTAACCATTATTTGCATCATTAAAGGTAAACAAATTTTATTTTTAACAACTATGCATTATAAGTTAGTATAATTGATTTTATAATTATTTGTGTTCATACATAAATATAGTATACATGTATGTATGTGTATAAAATCGGACAAACTTGTCGCGTACAAATTCCATAAAATTTAAATCCTTAATAATGTGTTTTATTACAGAATAATTGTTAAATTTAGATACTACAATTTAGCTAAGGCTATTTTTGATTTAATATTGCCACTTTTACATAATCTTAGTAAAACGTACCCGTTATAATAGATTAATAATGTCAATACTTTAATTTGTATAGTAAACAAGGAAATATCAAATAATGGTTTTCTTTTTAAACAACTAAAATCTATTAAGCTTTTAATTTTCTAGATATTAAATAGTGAAGAAAATAATAAAAATAAGAAAATACTGACTATACATAAAATCAAAATAGCAGATTCAACTGTAAAAGAATTAACTTTTCAATTTGAAATTTTTGAAACAGACATATTTTATTATAAAGGCTTTAGAATCACTATTATTATAACATTATACACCTTATAAGTTATAATAATAATTAGTAAGTACTAATAAAAATATAAGAACATATAAACTATTTAATTTAATAGTTATTAATAAAATAAAAAAGACAAGTTCTGATAATTTAATGTTTGCGTGACACAAACCCTAACTTTATTTCTGAAGTTTAAGTATCACTGTGTGATTTTGTGTAATTGAGTCACAAACTATTGATCCATATTTTTATTAACGGGATCTTAATAAGAAATAACTTGACTTAAAAAAAAATGAAATATCAATTATGTTGAAAAATTTACCGTTACAGAAAAATCAAATCTTTTTTGCCAACAGGATGGGGAAAACAGAAAAAAAAGTAAAAGTACTTTAAATCACAGTTTGGAACTACCGGCTTAAATTAAGTTGATAATTAATACAATTTCAAACTTAACTGTGATTTTGTTGTAGGTTCCTAAAACACTGTTTACAAACATCTAGTCTTTAGACAACTTAATCATTTAAACACAGTCCACTTTATTGCATTATTTTTTATTAATAAAGTTGTTTATATAATAAAAAAAAGTTAGTTATAAATGTAAAATAAGCAACATTTTAAATATTTACTGTAGAATTAAAATAGTAAGCAAATTAAATCCAAAATTCCTTATTTAGTGTAAATTGTTTAAAACAATTATTTGAGCACAGAACATATTTTGAATAAATTGAACATAACTAAACAAATAATAGTAACGCTTCTCGACGCGTGTCTATTCAATGTATGCACTTATGAGATTGTAAGCCAAATTTTAAAGCTATTGTTTACTACCTATAAAAACTAAAAATTATAATTTTCAAATAGCATAATAATGATCTGTTGTACTGTGCTGTTACTTGTTGAATGTAGAACATAGATAGTAGAAAAATATGATAACTAATGATAATAATATTTTGTATTATCATCATAGCAGCAGTTATCAACCTACTTGTACCACGGTTTTTGATTGTTATGGTTAAATAGCCATTCGTTAGCTGCTGTCAATATAGGTCTGTCAACCTACCTGTCATGACGGTGTGTTAGAAAAGTCGGTAATCTATAAATATGAAACGCTGGTCAAACAAAATATCACAAAACATTTTATTGTGTTTGGTTATCTGTGTACTCATCTATCGGACAATGCGATCATAAATAAGTATTTTATTGGCTCCCGGTCTTTGGAAAACCAAAGAAATATAACAATATTTAAGAGAAAATGTAATATCTTTACAAAGTCATAGCTAACGACTAGATGGATAAAAATTAATAATTCAAACGATAACATATTTTTAAATTTTTTGCCTACAAATTTATGGAATTAAAAACATATGTTGCCATTTGAAAACGTGAACTTAGACCCTTTTTATCGTATAAGGGATGAAAATAAAAATTTTCGAAGCATTGAAAAATGTAGTAAAACTTATACCTAAAAGAATAGGAAAAAATGTTTTTTCAAAATATTCATATTTTCCGAGAAAATGAGTGTCTTACGTTAGTTGGATCACCCTGTATATCAAATTTAGTTGCCCAACTATATTTATATCCAGTAACCCACCAAATGAAATTCAATGAAAAATCTTTCATAGGTTTTGAACATTGTTTGTCAATAATGAATTTATTATAAATTATGAAACCGCTGACAAAATGTCTAAAAAAACTTACCGCTCTAATTCCATTTCTGCCGTAGACGGCAAAGCGTCCTCTGCAGTCTGAAATATATAAAAAATTAAATAATAGTGTAAACTTAATGTGTAATAATATACTATTTTAATTACTCTATTATAATTGTACAAATCAAATTGTTTTTTTAAATATTTTACTGCAAGTGTATAGGATCATGGTACATAAAATGTGCAACCCGGACCGCTCTTATTCTGAATAGAGTATTGAAATAGTAGAAAATATCGCAGACAAGTTGGGTATAAAATTGTCAGTAACTAAAGCTTTTCGTACGCTTTCAAACATTTTAAATAAACCAAAAAAAATCACAAGATGTCACGAGGGTGATCAATACCAAATTAACAATCCTGCGGGGTCACAACCAGCAGAGTCTACAAATGCGATCGATAAAAATCAAAATTATCTACTGGATGGCAAATATTACAAAATACTGTCGGTTGACGGATCAAAAATTACTGTTAACTGTCAAATTATTTTTATTATTTGTGTTAGATAGATATACTATTATATAAACTTTGGAAAAATATGTTAAGTGTAATATTTGTTTGCGGTTTTAAAAGTAATTCATTTGTAGCAGTTATCAAATTTTAATATTTAATTCTCTGCTAAGTGTATATCACAAAAGTATATAAGTATTTATATAAAATGTTTACTCATACATTTTCGTATAACATATTTTATGAAGGTTAAAATATAATTTATCTATTTTTCATCTAGATAAAATTGTATTTATCTTTTATCTTTTAGCTAGATAAATGTTAAATGAATAATTCAATATCTTATCTAGATGATATATTACTCAATTGTCCGTTATCTTATCTAGATAACTTTATAGTTTTTATAGAAAAAAAAATGACCGCAAGTCGATTATGTGTCGGCTGGACGCCTCTCGCGCAAAAAAACAGGTGCATCGAATAGCCGACAAAACGGCCCGTGCCAAGCGAACCGAGCGTAAATGTAGCCGGCATACAGGGCCGTACTTACCTCAGGACCACTTTCCAGATCTTCTATAAAAATTTTTAAATCTTGACATTTGGACAAACACAATCTTAATTTTTTATTTCTGGCCCTTGTTAGTGGGCTATTTTCAGTTACTGCTAAAAGCCTTATTTCTTCGTAATATTGTTGACATTTGGCTATCACATGTTGCTTTTCTTCTATTAGTATGTTTTTAATCCTTTAAATTTACAAATTTCAAAACATTAAAAAGATGTACAAACACAGGTTATTAGGAAATAGATAAGCATGCAAAACCAAATAGTTAATACTAATTTCATTTAGAACTATATTCAAGCTATATAAGGTTAGTAAGTACTTATGTTCTAACATATTTTATTTTCTTATTTTGAAAAGTATATTTTCCAAATAAATTCAAATTGAGGGAAAGTAGTCATGTGGCTAACAGTTCCCCCTCATTGGTTTTTTATACTTAATATATTGTATTTAAATGTACATTTTTTATAAAAATAAATTTGATAATTTTTTAAAAACGAAAATTTTTTAAGCTTTTGTGGATTTTGATTATTGTTTATCATTAAAGAATTTTTTTTAATTTTATATAAATAGTTATTTTTAAAGAACCTGAAATTATGAAACCACTGACAAAATGTCTAAAAAGACTTACTGCTCTAATTCCTCGGACGCTTCAGTGGCCGTGGCCAACCGGTCATTTAACGGCAAAGCGTCCCTTGCAGTCTGAAATATATAAAAAATTAAATAATTAGTGTAAACTTAATGTGAAATAGTATACTATTTTAATTACTCTATTATAATTGTACAAACCAAATTGTTTTTTTTTTAAATATTTTACTGGAAGTTTATAGGATCATGGTACGTAATATGTAAAAACAGATTGACAAGTAAGCCAACCTATAATGACCTCCACTCCCTTAATCTATTGAATAAGTTCAATTAGTTCTTGACGAACGCGGTGTTCAAACAAATAGATAAGAGTTATTTGTATTAATAAACAACAAGGAGTTCAAATGTGTAGTTTTCAGTTGCGTTTCTAATTTAAATACTCTTGCAATAACAAAATGGTTTTACATGGGCGGTACATTTTCATACTACCCTAATTACTTCACACAAATGTTTACAATACATGGTTTTATCAACGGCTATTATATAACACTCGTTATATGTTTACTATCCAATAAAAGTACAATATCTTGCACTTTTTGCCTAAAATCAATTTGTGAATATGGTTTTCAAAACAATATTACGATATCACCGCCCGATGTTGTAATAGATTTCGAGAAAACTATTCAATTTTCATGTAAAACTGTTTCGCCTTTAGATAAAGTTACACGGATGTCGCTTTCATCTAACACTATCGTGGAATAAAAATATCCAGCAAAACGGCTTGAAAATTGACTACAAAGATAAGAACAGTGATATTAGAAGGTGAATAGTTCAATGCTATGGTATACCATTTCTAAGCCCAGAAAGTTTATCTGAATATTCTGTAATTCAAGTTTTTATACTATACACCCAGAACTTTTTATGTTTATAGAAAAAATAAAATAAATACAGTTAGAAACTTACATTAAATTAAATAGCTTAATTTAAAAATTTTAATATCAGTGCTCTAAGACCAAACAAAAACGAGAAAAATTGCAAAATATTCAATAATTTCAATTCAATAAAACAAATTCAAGATTTAAACAAATATCAAAAAAAATTATCAGATTTTTATGCTATCAGCGTTTTGCTTATAGAGCCTCTCATTCTGATTATAATGTAACAATAAAATTGTTTATTATACAAGTGCTAAAACAGCAATTCACGGAAATTAAATTGAAATTATTAGCAACCTCTTAGCTACGGAGCGCCAGCTGGTGTTTAAACAAAAAAATCTACTGGATCAGAGCGTAGTCAAATCAAGAGCTCGCGAGGCCCTTTTTTCCTCTTGGCAGACAAGATGGAACGCGTCCCCCAATGGACGGTGGACCCACCGATTGATCACCGGTATTAAATCATGGCACGACAGAAAGCACGGTGAAATAAACTTCCACCTAACGATGATGGCTGGGGGGGGGGGGTGAAATGACTAACATCTGTGCTACCCTCCAGTCTTTGATATAATGTAAGAAAAAAAAAAAAAGGTTAGGTTACGTTAGGAAATTAGCTTATAAGCATTTATGGATTGTAAAAAAAGGGGAAAAAAAATTTGGCCATAGTCAATTTTTTAGTATTTTAGACTTACCAAATCCGGCCTTGGAGCACGGGGGAACTCTTTCACCTCCTCGTCTAATTGTCTCTCTTCTCCCTAAACGCAAAAAAGCTAATTAATACAATATTTAAATATATGTAAATAACAACTCGAGGTTTAATATTTCTCTACTCCAGTTTTGGCATATTTTTTTTTTTTATTACAACTGTAATAGACTACTACAGCTTTTGGGGCGTACAATCGTTAGGTTAGGTTAGGTTAGGAAGTTAGCTTATAAGCATTTATGGATTGTAAAAAAAGGGGGAAATGTAAATAGGCACTGTATCATTGCATTTGTTTATTAAAAGATGATAACATTATTTTCAGCTAATTCATAAAATAACAATGTTACTAACAAGAAGAAGAAGAGACTTACCTTATATTCAGAAGACTGTTCCAAACTTTCTACAGAAGCTTCAGCGTAATGTGTGTTTGGTAAGGTTGCCTTAGCGTTTTGGTTATCATCCTAGGTTAACATAAATAATAACACATGTATAATTAGTTGAAAAAATATAATAAAATTGTAAGCTCAATAAGTCGCGAAGCGACCGAACAAACCTTTTAGAAAACACGACAAGATATGTACTATATACAATATTATAACACTGTGTAATAGTAAGTCTAGAGGCAGGAAGTGAGTTCTTGTAGTAAATATACACACATACACGCCCCGATTAAGAGAATAATTTATAAATATTTAAAATAGCCATTCACCGCCACTTCCCCCTTGTTTTTCTTCTATTACAAATCTATTCCAAGAATTTTCCAAAATCATTGTGGGCAGAGGCAGTTAACTTAGCAATGTTTGTGTTAAAACGCACAGGTGATTCGGGTCAAGTAAGCAAATCTCCTTATGAATTATGGTTCGAAAAATCATGCAAAATAGACAAGTACATAGAAGGTAAAATATACAAATCCTATACCTATACCTAGTTTGCTAACTATCAAATAACAAAACAAAGTAGCTCCTATTGTACCGTTATTCCACTTCTAGTCCTATATTACTTCACGGTAATTATATTGATCAGTGTACCAGAAAAGTTTAGGATGTAAAAAAAATATATATAGAAATAATTTAAGTAAAATTGTATGTTGTAATTATTATGATTACTTTCTGGACGTGGTTTACGGCCGTTTACCTTGGCTGACTAAGTATAAAGAAGAAAATTAACTATCAATATTAATGTTCTTATATTCTAAGAACATCCCTGTTCGCATACATAAGTTTATGAGGAAAATATACAAGTAATCGACTCCTATCAGTATAATGTGTTATTTAATTAGAAATATTGAAGTCGTAAGTATAGGTAGTACCTATAATAAAATACGTTTAGAGTTTTTTGTTACTTCTGCTAATAAAATAAAATGTAATAAACTCTTCATATTTACTTTTTGGAATTCCTATTTAAAATTAAACATAATATTTGTACTATTGTTTTATTATACCAAATAGTAGATACATTTTTTGTAATTAGATCCGAAAAATAAATCTTTAATAATATGGTCTTATCTATAATTATCTCACTTATCTCTTATCGGCGATTGTAAACTGCGCCCAAGGCACAGGTAAACACAAAATCATACAATATGTAAACTGCGACCGAGTTTTTATCAAGTGTAAAAAGGTTACATGTTAACTGCGCCCGAGTTCTTATCGAGTGAAGTTAAGGTTCATTTATACTATTTAATTTAATGTAGGTATGTTTCTATTAAAATTGCTTTTAATTTTTCTAAAAACATAAAAATATTTGGATGAGTTGTTTAAAAACTAGAACTAAAATGGGTATGGAATGACTCGCATGCATTGATGGTTAAAAATGGCTCTTCTGATGCTTGAGCCATATTTCAGGTGGATACTGACTTCTTCACACTATAATAATCTACTAAATAATTCGCAAACGTGTCACTCTTTCGTCGTCGGGCTTAGATATCATTAAAAAATTTATAAAATACTCAGATACACTGTTATGAACCCCTGAAATATTTAGTATTAATTAGAGTAGTATATAAGTTATATTAATATTTCGCAATTGGAGCAACAGGTATCATGCGTAGACGCGGTCGGCCTAAAAGAATGTGTCTATTATTTTAAAACCGGGGCAAATCTATAGTATCTAATTACAGACCAAAAGCAAAAATCGTTCCAATTCCTAAGCTTTTAGAAAAACTCATAATGTCCACTTTCGCACAGACATTTAAAAATACCTTAGACTCCAATCGACATGGTTTTTTATCTGGCAGGTCGACTGACACTAATTAGATTTGTTTTCTATCTAACTTAATAAAATCTACGGAAATTGGCCTTCAAGTAGACGTTATATATATATATATACTGATTTTAGTAAGGTGTTCGACTCTGTTAACCATTCAATCCTTATTTCTAAACTTAAATCCATAGGCATCTCTGATCCTCTTCGATCCTGGTTTAGCTCTTACCTGTCAAACAGATGTCAACAAGTTAAAGTAAACGACCATCTATCCTCACGTTTTCCTACTACCTCTGGAGTTCCCCAAGGCGGTCACATTTCTCCTCTCCTATTCCTTATTTTTATTATGGACATTGTTATACACAGTTAGATTAATATAAATAATAATATTCGCTGATGTTTGTTATGAAACCCAAATTACACGAATGACAAGTTGTGCCGGTGTAGCACTGGCGTATGGTAGACAATTGCACCATATGTTGCATGGAGTTTGTTTGGTCAACACTAGGCGTGTCTGAATAATTAAAAGCAGGAGACAACTCATTTTCTTTTTGGCCGTGTGGTCATATCTTATCATTGTGCCTTAGTCAGAACCATCATTTAAAACTACTTTATGAGTATTATGACTAATATTATCAGTAATTGTACCCTTCTGCCAATTTTCACCTGTTTTTCTGTAATCTTTAACTAACACACCATCCTCCTTATCTAAATTTAAGTCTCTTTTACCCCCGTTTTTTATTTGTGTTACTTGATTATTAATAACTACTTCGTTGGTGTTTGGTATTAATAAATCAAATAGTGTTTGTGTCGAATGACCCAACATGAGTTGAGCGGGAGATTCGTGTGTTGTCGGGTGAGAAGGGACTCCTGTTAAATGCCTAATATCTAGTTTTTTACAGGCGTGAAAAGGCGTGCATTCGGGCTTTATTTCAACGTCGGACTTGTTTCATGCTATAAAGAAGATGGCCGTCATATGTCTGATGTAATTTTTAAAAAATGAAATGGCACTCATTTACATATCATAAAATATTAATAAAATGTTTGTACATCTAAAATATACTGAGTTATGTCTATCTATTTTTGACCCTATTCGTTGGCAGCGGGGGCACGCTGCACCTTAACTATCGATTCATTGTTTTTCACAAACGCGTCGTACGCAAACACACGGTGAACGACACTCCACTGCGCTATAGTGATAACTAAATGACATCTGACGGATCGAATGAGCTTATCTAGACCTGCCTACTCCCATTCAATGTTGAGAAAAACCCATCTATTTTTGTCCCTATTTCCGTGGCCCACCCTGTATTATATTGTATTAAACTTATATATATATACATTATAATAATAATGTACGATTGTGTTAAATGAAAGCGACATCCATGTATGTTTATCCGAGGCCAAATAGCGAGCGAGTGCTAAAACACTCGGATATCTGCCGTCCTCATTATCAATGCTAATTCCACATGCTGACAAGAAACCTCGTCATGGCAATTTATGCAATTTGGTAAAAGTGGTAGAAACCCTAAAATGTTAATATTCCCGTGATTGTATTGATTCGGACGCTGTTTGCATTTCATACCGATGACGAGAAGCTGGACGCAGCTTACATGTAGGTACTAACCTTTTTCCACTTGATAAAAACTCGGGCGCAGTTTACACATACGTTTTTTAAACCAAATTATAAACGAGGCGCGGTTTACGTATGCCCAAAAACTCAATAGATAATCGTTTTCTTGCACCCGGCCTTAAAGGTGCGCGTCCACAAGTCCGCATCGGACGGATTTTAGTGTGCTATAGCCAATACTGGAAAAATTGCACATCCGATTGATACGACCCGTCCGATGCGGACATATGGACGCTTACCTTAACACGTAAAGATTGTCAGCTGGCCCTGGACAAGCGGAGTTGTGTGTGCGACCGTTTCCCTAAGTATGACAATGAAATATTTTTGAAATTCATACGTACGGATTGTAACCACCGAGAGCAGCAATAGTCAACCAGGTAGGCACAACCGAACCCCGCCACAAATCCGCCGGCCGCATACAATTTAAGTGACATCATGTTTCACAAAATCGAGTATGTTGCTGAGACGTGATGACGAATATAACGAAAAACTGAATACTGTTATAAGAATAACGTAAAACTGAATTCTGTTATATAATAATAAATAACAACCAATAATACCTAACAATGATTTAAAAAGCCATTATTATTATTTATTCTATTCGGATAGCTTTTAATCAGCTGTTAAAATTCCGAGCTTTTTAAAAACCCAAAAATGTTTTTTTTAATACATTTCATAACCAATACTTTTTAATGTCTATACAAATGACCAGACCATTATGGGAACTACTCGTCGTTTCCTGAATGCCGACGATTTAGCGACAACTGCGCAGGGGAAAACTTTCAGTGAAGTGGAACACACACTCGCACATGCGCTGGAGAAATTGGACAGATTGTATACACAGAACTCACTAAAACCCAACCGAGCAAATAAGCAAATAAGTGTATTCCAGCACAACCAAAATAGGTTATTTTTTGTTCGCGGCTTTTGGCGATTTAAATAAAAATTGTAACATTTGAATTTAAAAAACTAGTAAACGAGTAAAACAACATTTTTTTTTACTATGTAATAGTCATAATATGTCAGTAATATGTCATAAGTGTAATTAATCATTAACGTGTATTAATAGTCCTACAACTTTACAGGTTGAATTCTAAAATAGTGCAATTATACAAAACAAATGTGTGATTCAATCATCTGTACGAGAAGTATAATAAATGATGTAAAACATAAAAATAAATAACATTTATATTCGCAATTTGAAGAAAATCCAAATTTGCCTTTTTCCAAAGACAAAAATCCTATTTATTCGAGTCGTGTTCGGAATAGTAAAAGCAGCTAAAGTGTCTACATCCAGCCGTGTACCGGATAATAAATCCTTTTGGGGTTCTCTAATGGGATTTGTCGGGCAGCACGGGTTAGGAATTTTTTACAACAGTAATTAGGGTCGACGACGTGCCTGCTAAATCAATATTCGAAAATGTTTTCATATTATATAGTCATAATTCATATATCTATTTGAATAGGTATCGTTTGGTATGAACGACCAAAGCAAATTAGACAACGAATCAATACTGGACAATACTGCATTCCAACCCATATAACGGACATTTTTCAGTTCAGTTTTTTTTAAAAATATTATACCTAAAATATTGTCATTTTGTACGTGGAAGCAAATGAGCTGGAGAGAGAGAGAGAGAGAGAAGGAGGGATAAACAGGTATATTGATAGCATCGTAAAAAAAAGAAACGATCCGGAAAATATTAAACCGGAATGGGGCGAGACCATAAAATAAAGGTCTACAAAAGTTAGATAAGGGCAGATCATGACCGAGTCGTGCATTCGGAATACATTATATTGTTTGTTTAATCTCTCGAATATAGAGTGCACTCTTATCTTGTCAGTGTTTTAAATATATTATATTTTGTTAGTTTGTCCTATCTCATAATATTCTAGTTTAAAGCCACCTTGACCGAATTCTCTGACCTAAAGACGGCGTACCCGCGACATTTATGCATTTACTTGAAAATAAATAAGAAAAAGTTCAATTTTGTCAAATTATTTTTGTTATATTACTTGTCCACCCTCTGATTGGGGTTCGTTTTATTAGTTACCACGTTCAATCGTTCTGACTGCATTTTTTTTTTTTTTACATGGACATGTCTTATGGCAGGGGTCGTTCACAGTGCTGACGTCATTAAGTATATATATATATATATATATATATATTTCTTCTGTCCGTGTGTAAGTATGCAAACTCCTCTCGATTAATGACTTCAATATTTTTTTAAAATTTGTTTATGTCAACTTTTTTTGAGTGAAGTTAAACGGTTCCACGTTAAATACCCAAACAATTACCCATTAAAGTAAGTATGTCTTAGTGGCGTAACGGTTAACACTTTGAACTAATAATCAAGAGGTTTCGGGTTCGAATCGAGTCAGACAAAACTACCTATTTTGTATTTTTTTAATTTTTTAATTTATATTTCAACGGTTAGAAACATTTGAAGCCTCAAAAAAAATCAATTTAACTTGACCTATCGGCTTCTAGACAAAAAAAAAATCTATTATCGTCAGCGGATTTATATTACACAATTTTTTCTTTCTCTTTATAAGAATAACTACAGTGATCCGATCAGCCTAACACACCGGCAAAGATAACAGATATGGACATAGGTTTTAAGTACTCGTGAGCTCGACAAAACAAAAAAAACTCCCCGTCGACCGGCACCCCGTACCGGTAAAAGGGCGTTTAACGACACCAAAGCACTGTGTACTATTATATAAAGCCGTGACAAGACGTGACAGCGTTTCTCGGTGATGTCAAAAAAAAAAAAATGAGTTGGCCGTCGAAACGACTTTGCCCTAAAAAAAAAACGTCACAAAAAACCCGTACCTATCGTCGCTCAAAATCCAAAAAACCTTCAAGTACTTAAGGGCAAAGACTACGACGGTTTTATGTTGTAAGACTTAGTGGTGATAGGGTTTTTCATTTTTTTTTTTTGAGAAAACATGTACGGTAATGGTCGATTGTACCCCATATGTTACGGCCCCACTAACAATAAACGCGATTTTTCGCCATTACCCTTTGTCTTAGGGTCACCAGCCCTTTACATTAAGGTTCTGGCGCGATTCAGACAGGTCGCCGACGTCAAAATGGCATAAAAATCCACTCCTTGACCGAAAACCCGCCAAAACCAAAAAACTTACCCGGCCGCCGGCGGCCGTTGCTATGCAAAATAACAAAGCCTGAAAATTACTAATTTTCAAATGAAAATGGGAGTTTTCCCGGATTTCTCAGCCGCTAGGGCGCATCGAAGGCCGCTCGATCCCTCGTTAGATCCACGAGATCACGGTCTGTCCGACGATGCCAGGCGCGCGAAGAAACAGCGGTTGTTAGCGCCGCGATTTGCCACTAAAACTACTGCGCTTAACCACGACGTACCCTGCTAGTTTCGCGTCTTCCGCCGGTCTCAGGGCCTCGGCCTGATGTTGCTTAATGTTGCCTACAAAATGTTGTCTTACTGGCCCCACTCGACGGTGTCGAGCCACGGACAAAGGAAAGATCTCAGGGGACGACAAATGCATGTATATGCTAGTCGAAGGGTTTGATATAATATGTGCTACAGCTTGTGTCTACGGTATGTGTCTATTTTTCCAATCGTAAATCCATCGGTTCAGCACTAATTACTCGGTCGACAGCAATATGCACCTGTGTAGGTAATAACAGCTGTTGTTAGGCTTTTAGTTATTAGGCTTTTGTGCTGGCCGATTTCAGTATTAATATTACTTGTTAGCGACCTCGAGTAAACAACTAATGTTTCACCAGACGTCGAACAGACACGCAACGCGAAAGTATTTTTTGTTGTTACGAGTCAATCCAAGTCATTTCAAGTCATTCCAAGTCATTCCAAGTCATTCCAAGTTTACCGAAGTCTTTAAAGGATGTATGAATACATTGCGGCGGCATTAGCGGGCGGCGTCGTGACCGGCGCTGGTTTTCTCTATTACAATGTAAGTATCGACAGTCCAGTAAACCTACCCTAATGCCTCGGTGCTTCCTTAAATAATAATAATAATTATAACTATAAACAGAGGAAATGCGCCGCAAAGTACGCCGCGGAGTATGAGAGATTGCGTCGTGAGCACGCAAGAGAAATCGACAACTTAAACAACGAATGGGCGCGAGTGCTTTCAAATAGCAATGACGCAATGAGAAAGCTGCATGAAGAAAAAGATAAGCTACAGTCAAGTTACAATGATGTAGTAAACAAAATGCGAATGCTGCAGCATGAAAACGAAAAGCTCGAATCGATACGTCAAAACCTGCAGGCAAAAAAAGAAAATCTAGAATCAAGTTATGACGACGTAGTAAACCAAATTCAAATGCTACTGGCGGAAAAAGAAAAGCTAGAATCGATGTGTCAAAAGCTACAAGCGGAAAAAGAAAAGCTAGAATCGATGTGTCAAAAGCTGCAGGGAGAAAATGATAAGCTAGAATCAAATAACGCAGACATACTAAACCAAATTCAAAAGCTGCGGGGCGAAAAAGAATTGCTAGAATCGATATTTCAAAAGCTGCAGGGAGAAAAAAAAATGTTAGAATCGATATGGCAAAAGCTGCAGGGAGCAAATGAAAAGCTACAATCCAACTACGACGAAATATTAAACAAATTGGAAAAACTGCAGGAAGAAAAAGAGAATCTTGAGTCAAAGTACAACGACATAGTAAACAAATACCAAGTACTGCAGAAAGAAATGAAAAAAAGAGAATCGGCACACTTGGGCGAGATGGAGATAAAGACAGACGAGCTAAACGATTTAAAGTTCAAATTAGGGAAAAAAACGCATCGCTTAAATTGCACCCAAACGGCATTGTACCAGCTCGAAAATGGTCCCCGCCGCCGCCCTAGGAACGTGCAGATGGCCAATAAAGGCGGTAAGTGAAAATACAAATAATAGCAGTTTTTTTTTTTTTAGGGACTATAACACACGCCTCGCAATTAATCTAACTACTACCCCTTGATGATTTCAGTGAGCGTTGAGTTATGTAATCATAGACCAACCAATTGACAACCGGTTGTTCGCACTCGGTTGCTCGCACTCGGACGAGCACACTGCTTTTGGGCGTCGACGATGTCAAGCTTTAAGTTATCCATAGTATTAATATGTTTGTGACGATTTTAACGAAATTCTTGATCTGTTTGAAAGGCCAGTTGCTTATGAAATATGACATGGTTCAAACGTCGGCCGCGGCTTCGCACGGTGGCACGGGGATGCGACAGGTGGATTTTCAACGACTCTGCCCCCGCACGGATCCGGCTGAGCTTGAGCACGATGGCTTGGGTCGTGTCGACTTTGAGGGCATCCGGCGATTGCGGCGACATAGACCTGCGCATCTCCGGAAAACGTCTGGCTGGGCCGATTAACGTGACCTCTGCGAGAGATAAACACGTGCCCTCGAGCCGTTCGTGCGGAACGTCCGTCGTGGCGCCGTCATGCTGGAACCAAACGTCGTCCGCGTCCTCGTGGTTGATGAGAAAAAACTGGTTATCAATGGTCTCGACAATAGAGTGCGTAACTGATGATAAACGATTTTTTTTTCAGCCATACGGTCGTAGACTACGTGTGGTTTCGGCGGACGCCACGGCGGAAGTTCCCGGAGTTGCGGGTGTATGCTGCCAGACATCACCGATGACCTCGCAGTCAACCCGGCCCGTGCCACCGCTCGTTCAGCCGGATCTATGCGGCAGACTCGTGGAAATCCGCCCCAGCGGCGGCGGACGTTTCAACGATGACATATTTGAAGAAAAAAAACGGCCACAAGAATTTCGTTAAGATTGTGTTTTTTATTTATTCAATGTACAGCTTATAAAAATGTAAAAATATTCTAAAAATACCAATGTAAAAATGTGTTAAATAAACCATGTATAACTGTATATACTTGTTATTATTGAGAAGTTCTTGCACGGGGCCTACCGTACATTATAATTTATGAGTATTATTGTACAAAAAAAAAAATATGCCTAATTATTACTGCATAGCAATTAATAGGAGGTAAAATGTTAGCTCGACGGTCGAATATGACTATTTATTATTGAAGATTTCAGTTTACATAACATGATAGATAATAAGATTAATTAATATCATAGTTAATGTGTAGGTAGATATTATATATTGTATTAATGTATTAATTATTAGATATAAACATAGGTGCAATTAAGGAGGGGAAGCTTAGAGGGTCGTACTGTTTATGTATTAACACATCTGCTTATAAAAATGTTTAACACAAAAAAACCATAAGGTTTTTGCAGAGTCGATTATTTTATTATTCAATGTTATTTATCAATTTCCATTTTTGTAACTTGTAAACGTTCGTTTTCTGCTTTGAGAAGAATAAATGTTTGGCTTTGGGTCAAAATCCCGGCCTTTCCGGTTAATGTCGACGGCCGTGGAATGGCAATTTTCAATATTTTATCCCTTGTTGGAACTTTGCCCAGTGTCTCTTGAACCCTCATTAAACCGATATAGCAGTTCCCGAGGGAATATCCAGGCTAGTCATCGTTTGTCTACCGACCAATGCAATTAGAAAGTCTGCGAGTCTACGGTTCAAAAATCCTACCTGAAAGGTATTACATTAAGTGAACATTTTAAAAATTTTACCCCTTCCCATTAAAAAAACCAAGAAAAAACACCAAAATAAAAATGTAAAACTGTGCACATTATTCAAATTAAAATCAACAGGTATCCTAAAAATATATTCATTTTTAATAAAATAATTACTCAATGATTAAGCAATACTTAATGATTTTTCCAACGTTTTTGTTTCGTTGAAAATGACAGAAAATGCAACACATCTAACTAACTACATGTATATATTGCGCTGGACAATAATTAGGTACTTTGTAAAACTGATAATCGGCCAGTCAACAATTTGGGTAAGGAATATTGTTAGTATTCCAAAAGGTAGAAGATTATTTTTAAATAATTGAGTTTCAGCAGTTATCCGGCTCAAGAGCACCAACAGCTTAAGTCGTTTTCAAGAAAACGTTTGTCTGTCGTTAAATCGATCACCCTGTATATCATTTTGATACAATTATTGTTTTTTCAATAAGCTTTGGAACATTTTATCAGTATTTTTTT
The DNA here is from genome assembly GCF_023614345.1 of Adelges cooleyi. Lineage (NCBI taxonomy): Eukaryota > Metazoa > Arthropoda > Insecta > Hemiptera > Adelgidae > Adelges > Adelges cooleyi. The sequence goes on along the minus strand of NW_026096053.1, from coordinate 13,344,718 downwards.
TTTTTTTTTTGTATATCAATCATTAAAAATATATATCAAACCCGCTTTTAGACAGAAGCGATTAATTGAAATATATATATATTTTTTTTTTTTAGCACGTGGAAATTTTTTTATGCTGAATTTCCAAAAGTATTGAAATTCAAAATTCAAACAGTCCAACGATAATAAATCAAACGGTTCGACGGTTGTGTTAAACAAAAGTGCGCCCACCTACCAAAAAAAAAAAAAAACAGAGCGCTTTAAAGGGTATTTTTTTTTAAATTATAATTTCTATACAATTATCATTACTCGATTGGTATCTAAAAAAAAAAAAAATCGACCGAGCCCTCAACGATTTTTGCACAAATTATTTAATTTGATTAAAAATAATCCTTTAACTGTATGTAACGGCGGCAGATCATTTTTTTTTTAAATAATCGATGAAATCTTTTGATAATAGTATATTGCCGCCGCGACGGGCTGGCGAGCTTTCCGCGCGCGCCGACCGCCTGCCCCGTCGCGTTGTCCCAGCCGGGCGTCCCGCCACGTGCCACCGCCTATGGGAACGCAAAATGACCGTATATTATTGACAATTATTTGTAAAACGGACACACTGTGATAGCCGTTATTTACCTTAAAAAAAACTAAATTTTTATTTTTGAAAAACAATTTTTTTTTTGAGAGCAAACGATCGTCTAAACGGATAACATCGAATTGAATCCATCCTACTTTTAGTTATTTGAATTGAGTCCAGTTTATTATCTTAATATGTTTGATTTTATTACGTAGATAAGATCGTAAGCGTAGTCTCCTTTGCTATTATAGTAGGGAATTTGGACGGACTATATTGAATTGAGTCCTGAAAAATGGTGTTGGTAAAGTAAAGCTGGTGTCGAAAAATTCAGAAGTTGGGTCTGTCTAAGGAATATAAGTCTAATTCGGAGAAAAGTAGATAACTCAAGTACTTTTTTGGATTGCCATTTTCAAACGAAAATGACATAGTTGAATGTTTCACGGGAGATTTGATGGTGAACCATGTGATGTGATTTGAATTGACAGTTTCACAGATTAAATTTTAGATGATTACATTGACAATGAAGTTGGACAGTTTCCCCTTAAAAATTTGGTGTGATTTGTCAGCAAACACTAATCGGACAACTAACAGTTGTGAAAGTTTTCATGCAAAATTAAATGCATTGTTTCACCCAGGACATCCGAATATTTTTATTCTTGTTGGCACTCTTCTGGGCATACAGTCAGATACCTACATAAAAATACGAAGCAATGCAACAAAACCATGTAAAAAAAACATTGGAAAAAGAACCATTTTTTACGGGAGCAGATTATCAAACATCAACAAAAAAAATTAGCAGATTTGACTATGTGAAATCGGTTTAATTTTAATTTTTACCAGCAACTATTTTTAATTTTGACATTATTTTAATTATTTTTAAAAATTATTAAAATTGAAAAAAATTTTTTTGACCATTTATAAACAGTGTACACAAGCACACACATGTTTTGGGAGACTAATCAGTCAAACTCCATGTGTTGTCTCCTGGATAACGCTAATAGACTGAAGGCTCAACTCAAAAAACCAAAAAATATATACTTTTGGTCAATGTATTTTATTTTATATTTTTTTTTAGTAACTTCAGGGTTGTAAGCCGTCAAAGATCCATGCTATAAGTCTTATGGGGTGTTTATTATCTCATGTTTTTTTTTATAGTGGTTCAATTTGATGAGAACAATTTTCATTTTTGAAATGGCGGGTTTTTAAGGGTTTTTGTCGATTTTTAAATTTATTTTCTCAAAACTTGACGTGCTATGGCAATATTTTAAACACACATTTGGATTGCGAAAAAAAAAATTATCGGACAATGTTGGTGTTTCATCGTTTGCACAAAACTCACCCAAATATAACAACAACGCTTAGTTATTCACAAGTAATATTGTCCTTTATCTTTTCTATTGTAGGCGTTTTAAAATCACTTTGACAGGCAAGGTATAATACTACATCTATTAACCAACTTGTCTGAAAGGGGTTCATTTATCAATATGGTTTTGCCATTGAAAAGATCATCGACGCGATGATCTCGAATATGTAATTAACACTACAAATTGCGCTGTTCAAATGGAATAATTTAGGTGTTATATTTTGCACAGTTCAGAGTGTACCACTTAAGTCATTAAAAAAAAGGGTTAAATATAGTAACCGTGTTTATTTATACACATACCTGCACTACTTGATCGATTTGTAAATCAAAATATGATGCTGTTACTTAGGCTAAGTGTAACTAGGCTAAAGTCTTTATTGAGATTGTCCGTCACTCTGGATCCAGGGATCACTGATACTCATCTTTGCTACCTATTTATTCGTGTAAATAAACAACAAAGACAATAACAGTAAAGTGTAGTATTTTTGTTTTATAAGGTAAGGCAATAAAATTGAGCAATTTAAAAAAAATATACACACAAAAGTTTCATAGAAGTTTTTATATATTCAAAAAATTACTTGTCACCTTTCAGGTGTTGATGGAGGTAAGTTTTTTAATTAAATTTTGCTAATTTTATTCTTTAATCGATATTTCAATGAATAAAGTAATAAATAAACTGGCCAAGTGTCAAGTCATAATACAAATAAAAGAGCAGTGTTGCTGAACTGAGAGGTTATGGACTAAATAAAGTGTTGCTGAACTGAGAGGTTATGGACTAAATAAAATGTTTCTGCTGTATATAATAATCATTTTTATGTCATTGGCAATCTCGTGCACTCATGTAAATTTAAAATTTGTTTTTATTAGGTGATATTATAATCTCCCATAATATTTAGTTTATAATCGCTTTGGTCCAATGCTGTTAAAATAGTTTTTTTTAGAAAATCTAAACCGCTTAAATTTTAAAACATGATGTGTCCTGGCCCAGATGCAACGCCATGTATAATATTTAGACAACAAAATACTTTTTAATATGTACTATTCGAAATTCTCCTATGATTAGAGGTATGGAATTAGTCGATACATTTCATATTGATTTATTTTCACGTTCAACTATTGATAACAGCTTTAATTTAAATAAAACAGTACAACATTTAAATAGTTTGTGTGAAATATCCAAAGACCTACGATTAGATGTATATTTTGTATATATTGATAATTATTGTAATCGAATTATTGTCATTATTCGGATCGTCAAGGCGCCGGTGTCTTAGGAACCACGGTTTGTTACATATTAAGCAACTCCGTTAGTCTTGGTTGTGTTTTCACATATCATAATTTATTCGCATAATATATAAATTGTGTATCCTTTGTTTTTTCATTTTTACCTATAATAAAAATGAGTGACTTCAAGTCCTTCGAGGGACACCTCGCTGAAGCGAAGCCAGCGTTGTCTGGAAAACGTGGAAGGTCGGTTGATGATTAACTCTGAAAATTATTATAAAAATTATTTGGTTTTTCTCATGTTTGCAGATCCGACGACGGTGGACCGGATTATTCGCTTCCACCGCCGTTTAAAATGCACAAACCCGTCGACCCACATGCCTCTTGCACGGCTACCATTGCTGAACTAAGAGAACAATTAGCTAAGATGCAACAAACGTCGAAGCAAAAAGATGCGCAAATTTTTATGAAAGATAAATTGGTAAGTAGAAATTTACACCGGCTCCGGTAGGGCTCGAACGAACGAAGGAGATTCCATCCTGAATTTTTCTTTTCTTTGATAGATTTTCGTTCTGAAAGCAAAACGTTTCGCCGCCGAAACTGAGCTTCGCAAAAAGATGGACTCCGAAAAAAAAGTTCATAACAGAAAAGCGGAAATGTTAACGAATAAAGTCCAAACACTACAAAACGAAGTTGACGCTTTGACCAAAAGCAACCACAAACTGAGTGGAAAGTGCGGCGGCAAGGCGAAATAAATTCCATATGGGTAGCTACCACCAACTTTATATTTGTTTACGGCGTGGTGGTAAACGTAAAATATTTGATAACCATGTATTTATTTTGTAGTGATATTTATATACATTAATATGTAAATATCGTAAAAAGGATTACACTTTGAATATAAATTCATTGTGTAATCCTTTTTCTTGTACACATGTTAACCTTGTATAATATTTTAAGATATAAATAATTTTGTGTTTTTATGTTTTGTATATAATTATTTTCAATCATTTAATTATGTTGTACTTGTGACTGTGTGATGTTGTACTTCAAACTTTGTTAAAATGTAAAATTTATTAATATGTATTAAATGAATTTGTATTGTTATAACCTATCTAATATTGTCATGCTGTGTAAAAAAATAAATTATGTGATTTGAAAATGAAAGTTATTTTTCGGTCGTTATTAGATATCTTAGGAGAATAAGTATAGATCATTTTTTTTTTAAATAATCGATGAAATCTTTTGATAATAGTATATTGCCGCCGCGACGGGCTGGTGAGCTTTCCGCGCGCGCCGCGGCCTGGTCGCGCCGACCGCCTGCCCCGTTCCGTTGTCCCAGCCGGGCGTCCCGTCACGTGCCGCCGCCTATGGGAACGCAAAATTACCGTATATTATTGAAAATTATTTGTAGAACGGACACACTGTGATAGCCGTTATTTACCTTAAAAAAATACTTATTTTAATTTTTGGAAAACAATTTTTTTTTTGAGAAAAAACGATCGTCTAAACGGATAACATCAAATTGAGTCCATCCTACTTTTAGTTATTTGAATTGAGTCCTGTTTATTATCTTAATATGTTTGATTTTATTACGTAGATAAGATCGTAAGCATAGTGTCCTTTGCTATTATTAGTAGGGAATTTGGACGGACTATATTGAATTGAGTCCCGAAAAATGGTGTTGGTAAAATAAAGCTGGTGGCGAAAAATTCAGAAGTTGGGTCTGTCTAAAGAACATAAGTCTAATTCGGAGAAAAGTAGATATCTCAAGTACTTTTTCGGGTTTCCATTTTCAAACGAAAATGACATAGTTGAATGTTTCACGGAAGATTTGATGGTGAACCATGTGATGTGATTTGAATTGACAGTTTCACAGATTACATTTTAGATAATTACATTGACAATGAAGTTGGACAGTTTCCCCTTAAAAATTTGGTGTGATTTGTCAGCAAACACTAATCGGACAACTAACAGTTGTGAAAGTTTTCATGCAAAATTAAATGCATTGTTTCACCCAGGACATCCGAATATTTTTATTCTTGTTGGCACTCTTCTGGGCATACAGTCAGATACCTACATAAAAATACGAAGCAATGCAACAAAACCATGTAAAAAAAACATTGGAAAAAGAACCATTTTTTACGGGAGCAGATTATCAAACATCAACAAAAAAAATTAGCAGATTTGACTATGTGAAATCGGTTTAATTTTAATTTTTACCAGCAACTATTAAATTTTGACACTATTTTAATTATTTTTAAAAATTATTAAAATTGAAAAACATTTTTTTGACCATTTATAAACAGTGTACACAAGCACACACATGTTTTGGGAGACTAATCAGTCAAACTCCATGTGTTGTCTCCTGGATAACGCTAATAGACAGAAGGCTCAACTCAAAAAACCAAAAAATATTTACTTTTGTCAATGTATTTTATTTTATATTTATTTTTTTAGTAACTTCAGGGTTGTAAGCCGTCAAGGATCCATGCTATAAGTTTTATGGGGTGTTTATTATCTCATGTTTTTTTTTTTTTATAGCGGTTTAATTTGATGAGAACAATTTTCATTTTTGAAATAGCGGGTTTTTAGGGGTTTTTGTCGATTTAAAAATTTATTTTCTCAAAAACTTGACGTGCTATGACAATATTTTAAACACACATTTGGATTGCTTGCGAAAAAAAAATCTATCGGACAATGTTGGTGATTCATCGTTTGCACAATACTCACCGAAATATAACAACAACGCCTAGTTGTTCACAAGTAATATTGTCCTTTATCTTTTCTATTGTAGGCGTTTTAAAATCACTTTGACAGGCAAGGTATAATACTACATCTATTAACCAACTTGTCTGAAAGGGGTTCATTTATCAATATGTTTTTGCCATTGAAAAGATCATCGACGAGATGATCTCGAATATGTAATTAACACTACAAATTGCGCCGTTCAAATGGAATAATTTAGGTGTTATATTTTGCATAGTTCAGAGTGTACCACTTAAGTCATTAAAAAAAAGGGTTAAATATAGTAACCGTGTTTATTTATACACATACCTGCACTACTTGATCGATTTGTAAATCAAAATATGATGCTATTACTTAGGCTAAGTGTAACTAGGCTAAAGTCTTTATTGAGATTGTCCGTCACTCTGAATCCAGGGATCACTGATACTCATCTTTGCTACCTATTTATTCGTGTAAATAAACAACAAAGACAATAATAGTAAAGTGTAGTATTTTTGTTTTATAAGGTAAGGCAGTAAAATTGAGCAATTTAAAAAAAATATACACACAAAAGTTTCATAGAAGTTTTTATACAGGGTGATCCAACTAACGTAAGACACTCATTTTCTCTGAAAATATAAATATTTTGAAAACAATTTTTTTCCTAAACTTTTAGGTACATATTTTACTACATTTTTCAATATTTTGAAAATTTTTATCACGAATCCTTATAAGCCAAAATGGGGGATTTTTGTTTTTTTTAATGGCAACATATGTTTTTAATTACATAAGTTAGTAGACAAAAAATTAAAAATTATGTTAGCGTTTGAGTTTTGAATTTTCATTTATTTGTTCATTTGTTATGACTTTATAAAGATTTGAGTTTTTGACTGTATTTCATATTATTTTCAATCGTTACTACAAAGACGAGTAGTTTTATTACATTGCGTACAAATAATTTGACATGTTACCGTACTCTGTACCATAATCAGATATAATAAATAACCTATAATCTAAGTAATCTGTAGATAAGAACCTTTGTCTATTTCAAAATATTTTATAGTGAATTCCTAGTTGTTAGAATGTTATCGCCAATTGGACAATGCGAACATAAATATGAATTTGATGTGCTACCGGTTTTGGACAAACCGAAGAAATATGATTATTATTAAGAGGAAATGTAGTATCTTAACATAGTCATAACTAATGAACAGTTTAATAAAAATAAAAAAAATTAACGCTAACACATTTTTAAATTTTTTGTCTACAAACTTATGTAATTAAAAACATATGTTGCCATTTAAAAAAACCAAAAATCCCCTTTTTTGGCTTATAAGGATTGGCGATAAAATGTTTTAAAATATTAAAAAATGTAGTAAAATATGTACCTAAGGGTTTAGGAAAAAAATTGTTTTCAAAATATTTATATTTTCAGGGAAAATGAGTGTCTTACGTTAGTTGGATCACCCTGTATTATGCTTATTTATATGTTGTATAGTAGTGCCATTTATACTTACAGTACAACTGGTTAGGTACTATTTAATTGTACTCGGTAATCGGTATATGGAATATCTCACATGATTGCATTAGTGATTTGCAAACAAATTAGTAGTAGGTATATTACTATAAAGTGTAGGTATGTAATATTAATTAACATGTTAAATGTTTTATCAAGTGTATAAATAATGTGTCAGTTTATTAAAACTTGTTGATAGTAATGAAAAAATGTATAGGGCCAATACCAAATGATGATTGTATTAAATCAAACGCGATTTTTATTTAAATGATTGCATTTTTTTATCGAGTGTAGTAAAATTTGCCTGGTTTGTGGTAGATTAAGTCAAAATAAGTATTAATAAGTAAACATTTGGAATATAATCGTAATTTGTTTTAGCTCTTATTATAAATTTTCAATTTTATAAATATTTTGTTTTTTAGGGGACTATAGTATCCCTAAAGGGAATTATCTAAGGGGTTAATTCGATCATCCTTTAACGTTTCGGACAACACACGTGACTTAGATGTGATGTTTTCGTCTTAAAACGATTTTAGCGCCACTGCATCTCAACGTATATTCTTTTTTCAATGGAGAATTGGAATATAATAGCCGTCGTTTAATTGTTATTAACCTTTCGGTCCATATTCTTTGTGGTTCTGCAAAGACAACAGATGAAGACTTTATTTATAAGACTTTAATAGTTGTTATTATTCACATAAGACCTGCCGTTTTTTGTATACTTTTAAGTATTTTTTTTCTTAATAAACAAAGTCTGATGGAAGTCGCGAGCACGGATTAATTTAGTTCTTCAGTTTATTTTAATTAAAAATTGTCTATGAAAAATACATTAGATTGTTTTTATATTAGGTATACCTAAATTGGTTCGTTCGTTGTAAAAGTGGTGTGGCTTCAAAAAAGAAAAAAAGTTTAATTTTATTGCATTAGTTTTGGTTTCATTTTCCAAGTCACTATAAATTTGTATAACCATTGATTTGTAATAAACATTAAAAGAGGTACAAGTATTTGATCAGTGTTTTCTATTTTTTTTTTTTTTTTGCTACACATTAATTTTCAAAAAGCTCTTTCTTTCAAAATTCAATTATAAAATGTCATTTAACCATAATAATAAATATTTAAAAATTAATATGGTCAAATGAGATGGATGATTACTATTTACTCCTTAATAATATGTCATGCTGGCAGCACAACTAGCACCATTAATAATCGTATATTATATACACATATTGTTAGTGTTGGCATTACTGGGAGGCGGTCTTTTTACGGGCAGCGTTTAGTCCGGCGGCGTTTTGTCGATTTTTTATCCGGCGACGTTTTGTCGATTTTTTGTCCGGCGACGTTTTGTCGGGCGACGTTTTGCGGTGTAACCCACATACAATCGACTCGATGGGGAAAAAATAAGCCAAAACCCTTTGACAGAATATGTGGTGCTTCGGGAAAAAGCTCAAGACACCATGGACCGAGAGGGTGACAAATTATTAAGAGGTACTAGTAGATAAGATAAAAGAAAAAAAACCAGAGTTTTGGAACAGTATTCAATCCAGAAGAGATAGGACACATGTTATTATTAAGACACTCGAGCTTATTAATGGCAATAATAATAATTGAAGGACACGTTGGAAGAGGAAGACCTTGGGCAGAATACATGGCCTTTGATAATGAAGGATATGAATAAAAGATTTTACAACGACTTAAAGAATTAAATTACAATAGAGCTGCACCAAACTAATCCAAGGATTATTAAACTAAAAAAAAATATACAATCATTTATAACATAGTTTTTCCTGGAATTATTATCTACAGTCCATCTCAAGGTTGATTTATAAATACACAGTGGTCTAACTCTCTTAGTCGTAAAAACAATATGACAGTGGACCTTTTTTGGCGGCTCATTAGAACCATAGACCTATAAAGACTTCTTTATAGGTCTATGATTAGAACCCGTGGATTTTTTTTTTCGTTAAGTTTCCCTTCTGGTTATTCTGTATAGTGACTGCGTAGAGCAGCCATGGATGACTGTATCTTGTGATAACCGCAAAATGGCCGCCGGTAGTGTGTTTACTTTATGATAAGAATAATATGATAAGACTTGTTGCCCGTTGATTTTTCTTTTGAAATTTTACAAATGAGTTTCAACAAACCGTTAATTTCAGTCGAGATTTTTTTTTTGTACAAACAAATGCGTTGAATTGTTTAAATAGCATATAATATAAACGTGTCTCATATTATGAGTTCAATTAACGAAGAGAATAAAGAAGTCCAAGCCGTCGATAGTGAATGTACAGAACAGCAGAATGTACAAAAAGAAAAATTAGCTCAAGAATTGATCGAAATGGGGTTTCCCGAGGCGGACGTGTTAAAAGTAATAGTAATCGTTTTATGTTGTCGCACGAGTGCCTAATATATTTGCTCGCTAAAGAGAGTGATAATCATTTTTGGCTAGATAATCGAATCGGCCGGATGCTGCGTACCCAAAGATGTGATTGTCGAACAGTTGTTGACTAATCCGACCAAACCGTTGTCCGACGATTGTATACCCTTAGTAGAGGACGACGGTGATCAGTTATGGGAAGACGTGAACATTCCCTACAAGATGGTCATCGTAATCAACATGGGACTCAAAATGGGCATCGGAAAAATCGCCTCTCAGGTCGGGCGAATAATTTTCATACAAACATACAGTATACTTATAATATTCTTTCATAGGCCGCTCATGCTGCTCTGGGCTTGTACGAAGTTGTCAAAGGTCGCAAAAGTCTCAAGAATGATTTTCACATTTGGGACGATCAAGGGTAAGCGTTTTATATAGTTGAAGCTACGTAAATTCTATGAAAATAAATGTTTGTATCTTATCGTTTTTCAAACCTCGACTGGTATACATTTACTCACCAAAATCTGATTTTAGAAGTCGAAAAATCGTCTTGGAAGCCAAAGACACTGCCGACCTAATCCGCATATGCACCGCAGGAAAATTGCACAATATACCGTGCTTTTGCGTCCAAGACGCGGGTCTAACGGAGATAGCGCCGAATTCGTTCACGGCGCTCGCACTTTTCGGATCCGACGACCAACTGAAACCCGTCACCGGAAAGCTGAGATTACTTAAATGATGGGGAGGGTTTTTTAACCCCGAGGATAAAAAAAACAAATAAACCGTGTTTTGTATTTTTTTTTTTTTTGAAACATTTAATGTGATAAATATCATAATGTTACATTACAAAAAATTGTTTAACTACAAATGTGCCGATTAAAAACACAAGTGACCATATTATATATTGAATACACGTTTAATATTTATTAACATATCCAATTAATAAAATATTACTAGTATATGTTTTACTCGTTTACAGATCAATAAAATTCAAAATTGATTTTATCGAAATTGGAAATGATATCGATATTATTTAGTCATTTTATTATTATTCGCCTATAAATATTTAATCTAAATAGAACAAAAACAATTTCTCTTAGTTTAATTAAAATAGTAATAATATTTTTTATGTAGTCTAGCCTTATAACAAATATTAGATAAAAAGACTAATGAAAAAAAAAAAAAACAATTGTTTTTTTTTTTTACGACAAACCAATAAATATTGTAGTATTTTTATACTTCACAGTAGTTACACATAGTTTTAGAAGTACATATATATATAATTATATACATAGTAGTTATAAAAAGCATTACAGTTGTGTACAACATATAGTACTCGGTAAAATATATCATTAAATAATTCGCCAACACCTTTACATTGAAATCTACGGTTAAATTATTTGACGAATAGCCTACTAGAATGTTTTATTAATTTTTGGTTGACTTATTACAACCAAATTGAATATATATATTTTAATACAAGCAAAATCTCTCGCTACGATTATTTTAAATTATTTTTAATTAGACATATTAAGAGAGTAGAAGATAAAATTGAAAAACACGAATAAAGTAAAAACCAGGTTGAAATAAACAAAGTTTGTATAATAATATTATATAATGTGACTAAATGTGTGAATTACGATTAATTTTTTCTTTCAATTTTGGCGGTTGTGATTGTAAAAAAATTTCGAAGCGTTCGGATATCGGTCGGGACTGAAATCCGGATGGGTGTCCAGACCGGACCTGCCGAACGTCCTAATACGTTCTGTGTACGCGTTCTGTACCGCAGTATCGGCTCCGACGCTGGCTGTGACTTCTTTGTTGACGGCCACGCCCGCTGCGCCCATCGCTACTTCCAGATTTTCTAAAACACACAAACGCACGTTGACATCAAATAACCGATTGTAAAAAAATAAAAAATAAATCTCACTTGTAATTATCTGCGACAGAGACCCTTGGGGTTTGGAGTTGGTGACGATCTTTCGACGTTTGTTCGGCATGCCGGACAAGTATGCGTCGCTGTAAGGCGGTTGCGCACCTTGACGCCTTTGGCGTTGCGAGTCTCTAGAAATCACGGGCACCCATTCCTTAAAAAAAAAAAGATATTTTTAACAATAAATTCATTAACAATATAATATATTCTAATTTATACGTAGAGACGACAAATTTCAGATAGATTTACCGGCGGAACGCTGTGGTGCCATTCTTGAGATCCGAGCACGACCTCGGGTAAAGGATCGTTGGCTTCGGCGGCGTTCGAATTGGAAGACTGTTCCGGATTGGGCTGAACAAAGGAATTTTATATTATACAAACACCACACACACACATTTTTAAAATTATTCGATTACGACTTACCGTCAACGTCGGTTGCGCTTGACTGCTGCTGCCGCTGGATGGTACAATGTAATTGCATATGGAAGCGACGCTTATGTTGAAATCGCTTATGGCCTCCCAATAACGGTCTATGTTCAAACGGGCGTTGTTCATTACGAGACGTTGCAGATTAACCGGCAATGGTAAAAATCGCTGAAACGACAATAATCAAAGACGAGAACGTCGAAAAGTTAGGGGATTTCTCGTCTTAATTAATTAAATACGAACACTTGTTCGATACGTACCAATAATGCGGCGACGTTTAATCTGAACACAGAACGGTTATTGCAACAGTAAATGAGTATCGAAAACAATCCTTGGCAGAACCGACTCAACGACGTCACTATGTCGTTGGAAGCGCCCGCTCGATCTGAAATTGAGCAATTAGAAAAAAAAAAATAACAGCACACCGACAATACAGAATGGAATAAAAACATTATAAATCTTACTTTCGGTGCAGCAAAAAACGATTCCGCGAAGGTTCAGAGTAATGTATCTCAAAATTGTCGCGCCGAAATCCACATTGGAACGTATTGTCACGGAACAATGCTTGATTGATTGAACAGATCGATTAGCAAAAATTAGTAATAAACAAAAAAAACCAATCAAATAATACATACGATGACATTGACGTATGGCAATAGCTCTTGATATATACGATTGGCTGCGTCTTCAATGTTGGCGTTGGTAGGCGGCTGGTTAAGCATGATTCGGTCCAAAACGAAATTGGTCAAAGCGTCTCTGTGTCTGGAAACGGGATGCTGTACGATGGACGACTGTTCAGATCTTGTGTTCAAATACAGTATGTCGTGTAGAGTCCATTCGCGAGCGATCGTCAGGAAAATGTCCATCAGCACGGATCGACCTGCCATGCTGGTGAAAAAAGATATAGTTCCAATAGTTCTGAACAAAAGTTCGTCTCGACCACGTAAATCCAATAGATCTGTATTTATTTGCGACTCGAGACCCTAAAAAAATAAAAAAATAAGATGTAGGCAACTATGTATGTCTAGGTAACTAAGTCATTCTGAAGTTACTTTTCAATAATAATAATCATAAAACTCACTTGCAAATAACCAATACTTATACCAGAAGTACGGTTATTTAAAGAAGCCGGCTATGAACACGAAATAAAATCAGTTATTGGTCGGTATTTTTTTTTTCAATAATCAAAATGATCGACTTCATCGTTTCGATATATTATTATTTTAGGTATACCCTTGTAATATATGAATTAATTTTTGTAAATTTCTTCACTTACTTGTACTGAAATATTGGCGGGTTGTCCATTGGCGTCACGAGACCTAAGGGCTTCTCTTTCAATTGTGCTAAAAACGCTCTCCATGCCCACTCCTAAATCGTACAACAACGTACAGTATTAAACAGTGACGCCGACCGATAGAAAAAAAAACACAATCGAGTAAATTACTTATTTGTCCAGCTATCGTGTTTGCAGCACTGGCCCCGCCGCTAGCCTGCTGCGGAGTAGTTTGAGCGGCAGTGTTGTTTGCCGAAGTCGTAGCGACGTTGTTACGATTTCTTCCCCAAGGAATAGGAAGTACGTGCAGGCCAAAGCCCAACTCTTGATCGTCGAAGGGCCTGTTGCGACGTCTGCCTGTGAACTGTCTCATCTCGGGCGGCGAAGCGGGCGTCATCGGACTAGAACTCGAATTATTACCAGCGGACGTTCCTCTCGGCCGCCTGGCTAGCACCATTGATCTTAAATGCGATTCAAAATGATGTGAACTGCATGGCAAAAACGGATCCAAACGAGAGTTTCCTCGTTCTCGCGATGATATTCCTAGAACAATATAACGTAAACATTAGGTCGTAATCGCATTAAAAACAAATATTATTTCTATGCATTATTATTAGGTACACAAGGAAACATGCAAGATAAGATGCCACTACTTGTGACCTACCCGAAGATGGAGTGTTTGACGTCGACGAAGAATCCGTAGTCCTCGGAGTGACGCGAGGTGTCCGAGTAGAAGTCGTTGGAACGCTAACCCAGTCTAAAGGTTGATCAGGCATGAACGGACGACGTACGCCACTAGAAATAACATCAATCATTTGATCCATCCAATCGATTGGCATCGACGACATGTTATTGGGCGGTGGCACTTCACTGCTGGCCGTTGTCGATTCTGGAACACGATAAATATTCATAGTGCAGGTTTTTTGTAATTTTCAAATCATTCGCCACTCAACACTTACGAGTAGACGCAGCTGTTGGCGGCTGTTGGTTTGGCGCCGCCGAAGAAGCGTTAGGAGCTACGAAAGCCGCTTCGAGAGAGTCGATTCGAATACCGCCCGGAGTAAGATCAAACATCAACTCAACACTGTGCGGAGTGCCGGCTGGAAACTCGGATGTACCAGAAGTATTATTAGTAGTGTTGTTACTTTCAGCATTCGATTCAGTCGCCGCCGCGTTTGTATTGGCTTCGGCTTGAGCTAAATTTGTTAAGTTTACACTAACCGGTTCAGGAGTCCCTCCTTCGGGGTTCATAACTGAAATAAATATTTGTGTTTATTTTTTAAGAAATATGATGCACAAAACACCACGTCACAACAACGTTACTTACAGTCAAGTCTGAAGGCTCGTACGCTAGGAATGGATTGGTTCGAATTGGTCGTCTGGGTGGAGCTGGGTTGCTGAGTTGGCGGCGGCACCGCGGCCACCGGAATTGAATGGGCCGTATGTAAAATGCCTCTTTGCAAAAGACAGCCGCGCGACTGGAACGGACGCGGAGGCGGTCTGTTGAACGATACTTTCAGATCGCTTATAGCGTGATATATGTGCGATATGTAATGCATCACTTCCGACACGCCGTTGAAAACGCTTTGAGCTCGGGTCGAACCGTTTTCACCCTAGGGCAAAACGATTGAAGATTAAAAAATAATGATGGCCAACTAGGTGAGGTTGTAAAATATTTACATCGGCAGATTCGAATTGAGGATCGTCGGTTATATATTGACAGTAACTATGGTAAAATGGCTGAAATCTGGCATTCAGTTTATTCAGTTCTTCAATCAGTTTCTTAAGACGATTTCTATCGTGGCTGATAGACATAGATCTATTTTCTGCAGTTTGGTCGTCCCTAAATGACAAATATTAAAAATATTGTAATTAATTATCTCTCACACTCTCTAAAAAAAATAATATAAATAGATAATAATAGTTCACCTTGGATTTTGTTCAGCTGCCGCCGCCGCCGCTGCTGCTGCAGGAGTTGTACTGGCGGCAACTTGTTCTGCTTGTGGCTGAGTGGTGGACGATTGAGTCGAAACGTTTACCGAGGCCGACGCAGCTTCGTCTTCAACAGCTGTAAAATACATAAACAAATCATTTAACGGTTTATTTTCAAGCAATTATACTAAAAAAATAACCTAATAATATTTACTAACCCTGACTCTGTTCGTTGGGATCTCGAGCAACTGGATTCGCGGAATCGGCGTTCAACTGATTCGCGGAATCGGCGTTCAACTGATTCGCGGAATCGGCGTTCAATTGATTTTGCATGTGTTGCATTAACCCTTGAGGCATCCGCATATGATGTGTAGCGTCAATTGTAACGACAACAGTGTTTGGGTACGTTTCGTCGACTTCATAGCTCCTGTATTATATTTTAAGCGGGTACAATACAAATACATACAAAATAATGTGTAAATTTAATTTGAAAAAAAAAAACCAACAACTATTTTTATGACTTACACATTTACGGAATCCTGGTCGGGTTGTGTCGGCGGGGAAAGAGCGTCGGAGAAACTTTCGCCGGCTGCCTCGTCTTGCGTAGGTTCTTCTGAAAATTGCTCCGGCGGCTGTTGTTCTGTATCGTTTGTAGACGCCTGTTCGTTCTGACTGGCCGAAGGGTTTTCGAGCGTGTCTAAAATCGCGTTGCTTTTTTGTATCATATCCATAGCCATCGACAATCGGTTCCTGGTGCTGTTATTCCTGTTGTTAGCCGGACGTGGAATTTCTAAAAACAACACAAAAGCGATTAACTAATCAATTTACAACACTAGCGATAAATTGATCATGTTTAATTTGTACGTCATGTTAATATTATAAATTAC
Source organism: Adelges cooleyi (assembly GCF_023614345.1). Classification (NCBI taxonomy): domain Eukaryota; kingdom Metazoa; phylum Arthropoda; class Insecta; order Hemiptera; family Adelgidae; genus Adelges; species Adelges cooleyi. Next base: position 13,328,513 of record NW_026096053.1, on the reverse strand, counting down.
TTATTTCTTTGAATATTTATCAAGACGAATAAACTTTGATATTTTATTTTGTCTAAAATTAGTTTCACACTTAACCCTATAAAATACAATGAGAAATACGTACCTCGTACGTGCATGAAATCTGAAGGTATACCAATAGCGCCGAATACTACTGTAGGGTCGTGCGCGTGCCATCCTCTGAAACCTGGGCCTATACCGCCTTGTCCTAAACGGCTATTCGTATTTGTTGTCGTGGAAGACGACGACGACGTCCCAGTAGTAGTACTCGCCAAGCGCGGTACTTTTTGAACAAGATGCATAACTTTTCCATCGATTCCTAAAAAAAACAAATCAATTACGATATTATATCCTTACTCGGTTATAAATAAATATTCAAATTATGGTTGACAAGGAGGAAGAGTGGCCGAGTAGGTTGGGCGACAGTGTATTAGCGAGATGTATAGAGCGAGTGTATTAGAGAAATATGTTCACTGTTGCCGGTCACAGGCGAGCAATTGTCCGGCAAAAATGAGCCACCATCGGCCTCTCCAGTAACAGCATATTTGTCAAGAAACCATCATGGCAGCGTTAGGCATTAAAGGCCCGTTAGGCTACATGATGGATGGGGAATTAAAGGTATTATTTTTTTCTATTAAGTACAATAATAATTCATAATGAATTTTACTACACATGGCTTTGCCACGATAACGTACACGCACGGTGCGATGACAATCGTTAACGGCAAATATCGAGATTGAAAATAATTTTGTTTATTGAACGGTAAAATGAACTTAAGCTGAACTAATGGCATATACCTTGGCGTCGATAAATATTCATATGCATTAGCTTAACCTAACCTAGCTATACACGTATACGTGTATACTCCGATCACGTCTTTAAGAACATACCCGGACGGAGCCGAACCGTGACGATGTTGCGGTTGGGTAGAACCCAGTCGCCGTTGATGCGACAACGAACCGAGATATGTTCTCAAAGCGACCGGAGCGCGTTGATAATACGCTATGTTTCTCGTAACGTTAAAGACTTACCGATGTCGGCGAGTTTGGTTTCATTGCTGAGGACGCGACCGCAGAATATCAACCTTTGCTGGACCACGGCAACGTTGACTTGTTCCGCAATGTGTTCTTTGAGTTCCAGCACGGTGAACTAACGGGTCATGGGAAACAAAAACAAAATTAGTACGTCGAAACGATACCGTCGAGGACATATGGTGTTTTGTACACTTACGGTGTCGGGCACTCGGAATTTGTGATTGCGCGAGTCCAACGTTTTAATCGTCAAGTCGATCATTTTGGGCCGAATTTCTGTAAAAATAAAATTTCAAGTGTAATTGCAAAAAAAAAAACAAACAAAATCGCAAAACCGTGACAAAACGTTGTTGTCGTTCGTACCTCCTTTGCACGCACACACACACACACGGCCACGAACGTGTAATCGATAATAGATGTGTAATTCCAAAAAAAAAAAAAAAAAAAAAAAAATGCAATCACAAGAACCCAAAGGCCGTTCCCGTTATTGATTGATCTCGATTACGACGTAGTACGGCGGCACACTTGTGTTATGTTTCGCGTTATTATTGTTCAGCCATCGTCGTCGTTGGACACGCGTTTCTCGATTTGCGTCGAGCGAGAAACTTAACACCGAGAAACACACATCCGGCCGTCGATGATATGATAATCGGAAAACGAAAAAAAATTGGACACAAATTCGGAGAGGAAAGAAAAACACGAAATAACAGGATAGAGTCGAGAGGGCCCAGTGGACGTTACCACTACTACTACTACTATAATATTATAGTGCACGGCAATAGCCACCAGGCACAGTGTAGGCGGTCCGCAGCGGTGGGCAGGCACGAAATGACGAAATATCGCCTTTTAGTGATAAACCATGGAAGAATGTGCAAGACCGTCCGTCTTGGAGCGGTGTAACGCAACGACGGCGCGACGTCTGGTGGCGGCAAGAGAGCAAGAACGCCGCCAACGTTTACCGTGTACAAACGGCAAGACGATCGACTGCGCGTAGGCCATCATATAGGCACTGTGCCTCCTACTAGAGCCTACGATTTTTCTTTTTTCAACGCTTATTACACACAAGTATAATTTCTTTAGAGCGCGTACAACAAGTAAGTGTTTTTATTACATTTTATATGTAATTTAATTTGCAAGTAATCGTCTTTGTATGAAAATGTTAATACCATTTCCGTATAGTTTATGAAAAAAAAAGTGCATTATGCAAGACGATTACGCTCGAGAAAACCCATTAAAAAAATAGTCGAGACGCTTTAATAGAACAAAGGCCCAGTTTCAAATTTTATGTTTTTTTTTTTTCAGGAGAGAAAACATTATTTTTCTAGGTAGGTAGATTTTTTTTTTCAACGAAAACTATAATTTTGCCTAACTGGATGTTAATGACCATAATTTTATTATATACATTGGAAAATGTCAAAATATGCAACTATTGATATGCCTTTAGTGAACATTTTTATTATTTATACTTACAAATATGCTACTAAATCTAGAAATAACCATTATGTAGGCAAATGTATGTGCAGAAGTGTCAAATATGCAAATATAATATACAATACAAGTTTGCTGCTTTAAAATCTAGTCTTTGTGAATCGAATTTATATAATATATTGTATTTGGGTATAAATCTGATTTCACCGAAAAAATATGCAGTCATAATATATAAACATCCAAGCTTTATTTATTACCATTTAATGGGTTGAATTAGTTTATAAAATATTAATTTTATGTACACATTATACATTATTGTTAAATAGGTTACACTGATCTCATGTGTAATACTCTTATCACTCTTATCAGTCTTATCATTCAAATTTTAACCACAAATTAGATTAAAAAATTTTTTTTAAATTTATAACATTTTTTTTTTTACCTTATCTGTGTTTTAACTTTAAATTCTAAACATTATAAATCCAGTCTAATCACAGGTTATAGGTATTTTTTTGGTAATAAAAAACTGGAATTCCTAGTTAATTTAATGTTTAATAAATTCAAAATTAGTCAGTTATAATTAAATTAAAAAAATATATTTTTTTTTTTCTCTGCAGTTATTATTTAAACAGTTCTATGATCACCGATCGTTAGATCCCTACTCAAAATTATTCCAATACTAAAAACTATATTGGATTCAAATCGTCGATAATTTTAAGTAAGTTTCTCACTACAAGAGTTCCAACATTATATAACGTTAGCTCGATAAACGTCACATTTTTCTTGACATTAAGAATTGATTATTTATTTATTTTAGGCATGTCCGTTACTTCTTTGCAAGTATTGAAATTGTACAAGGAGTTGCTGAAGTACGGTTCCAACTTAAAACTAACCAACAAAAACTATTATCAAAGACGAATTAAAGAAGAGTTTAAACAAAATAAACTATTATCCGACCCTAAAGAAATACAATTTTCGTACGATGTAAGTTTAAGTAAATAATACATTGTATAATGAATTGAAACTATTGATATGAAATATTCCAAACTGTTACATAACATTTATTTTATAGTCATCTTAAACATTTTCAGAAAGGTCAAGAGTTACTAAAGAGAAAATCAATAGTATAGTAATTGTACACTGTTAGTCATGCAATATTTATACAGAAAATTAGTGTTGTTAGTTGTTCCCATCAACGGCGTAAAACAGAATAGAACATTTGCTTTGAGCCTACACAAAAACAAACACGTTATTGACCGATCTCGAGTACCAGTTTTAAATGAAAACGACTTGGAGGAAACTTGTGTCAAAGGCAGTGGTCCCGGTGGATCTGCGGTAAATAAAAATTCCAATTGCGTCGTACTGAAACACAAGCCCACCGGTATCGTCATTAAATGTCACGAATCCAGATGTGTGGACGATAACAAAAAGCTGGCTAGAGAGAAGTTAATCAATAAGTTAGATATAATACAAAACGGTGATCAATCGATTGAAGCGCAAAAAAAATCCGTACAATCGAAAAAAAATGCCAATAAAGAATGGAAACGTAAAAAAATGGAAGCCTTAAAAAAAGACTGGATGTCAAGAGAACTGGAAAAGTAGTTTCAAGCCAATGCCTGCGTGTTTTCCACATTTTTTCATTAACATGAAACAATTATCATTAGGTATATGTGATAAAATATTTAATTAACCTTAAATGTTTACCAATAATTTTGTTTTTAACTTGAATAGCTTAAAAGAACTTGTTGTTTTTGTTTTAAAAATTAAGCTTCTAATAAGGCTTCTAGGCCATAAGTATACAGATAGAAAAGTTTACAATTTCGTTAATACCATACAACGTATTGATGGATATCGGATACTTATGTTACATGACAGTGTATGGATTATAGTTTTATACATGTAAGGCTGAGGAATTTATTGATTTTTTTGTCAACTCGTTTAAAGTAAAACATTTCATTATTATTATTATTGTTGAGGGAATTTTACGTGGTATATCGTAATAATACTGAAATAAAGATTTCTGAAGCATCTGGGTAATTTAAATTGATAAACTATCCAGTATTTGTTTTTATTATTTTCAATCCCAGTCAAGTAAAGTATTAAAACTATTGTTACAAAACTTGTACGTACACCTAAAATCTTGAGTAACGTTAAACTATTTTTAAGTGTTTGTTAAATTTTATTTTACAACAAGCAATCGGGTTTTGGATTTCCAATGGACTTTTATTTATTTAATTAACAACAACAATTATTCGCCAAACACATAATATTTTACAAGTTTAATTTAATTGCAACTTGTGATATTATGTTATCACCACGAAAACAGAACAGGATAACTTAGTAAAGTATTAGGAGAAAAAATTAACTTAAAAGTTAAAAATACACTTACAGTTCAAGGCCCAAGCTCCAACCTTGAATATGCAAATATATATATAGATATTTCTACTTAAAAAATATATTGTCATTGGTAATTCGTTGTGTATTTTTTGTACAATAGTTTAAAATTTAAACAATGAAAGTGCATACAATCGGGCAAGATATATTAACTATGTACAAAGGCGTTCTATTTCAAGTGTCTGCTTAAATTTCTGAAAACAAAACGATTGACAACCTATAACAATAAACATATTATTTACATATACATGTAAAAACAATACAGACTATATGGGTTTTACACCGTGTATTATTATATTATCGATACGGTAATTTGTATTTATGGCAGTGGCTACACTGTGTAACGTCAAAGCCTTTAACATAATGCAATGATAATTATATTGTCGCCCCAACGCATTTCCGAAATCCGAAACAACGGCTGAAATACACTAGGTAAGTGCATCTCGACGAAAATGGCGGCGCAAAGGGTTCGGCCAATGAAATTCATTTATTCTGCGAATGTACCGTGTGTGCCGTGTACGCCGCCATTTTTTTGTGAATTGATAATGAAAATAAAGTGGGCACGCAATAACCTAGTATATTTAAACCACGTGCTAAGCCCTATCGAGAAGCGTTACCAGCAGCTGTTTGGCCATACTGCATATGATAAACGCGCAAAAGTTCTAGAGCATTCTATAATCTGCACACAACATTATATTATTGCCGTTTATAAATATATACATATAATAAAATAGTTTTTTTTTCTTGTCGTCATTAGTGAGTCACTGTGTTGTTTTTCTAATTCAGTGTTCGATAATAATCCATCAGACTTGTATCTGTGTACTTGTACTTGGTTGCTATTTGTGTACAGTGTCAAAAGTGTTAATTATATATTATATTATAATAATACGATCGGTGTGCATTTTATTTAGTGTTGTCGTGTGTGTGTCAGTTGGATTTGTACAAAACGGTAAGTATTGCATCTGTTTGTGCAATCTAATCTTAAACGGTCCGTCTGCAAATGCCAGATTTCGTTTTACAACAACACACTGTTCGCAACTTTCGCGGCTTCTCGATTTGACTTGTTTATTATTATTATTATTATTATTATATATATATATTTTTTTTTTAATATTTTCTCATTTTTTTTATGCCGCGTTTGTTTCTATATAACCGGCGGTGCCATGGTGAACGTTACATAATATACCTATAATCAATAAATTTGCCAACAGTATAATATTTTGTAGAGTTGTGTGTGTGTGTGTGTTTATTTTTGGTAAATTCAAAAACGTCACAACCGAGAATTAAGACGAGGTGTTGTGAAAATTTGAGTATGTCTTTGTTTTTTTTGCCCTAAAGAAATACGACTTAATATTACGGTTTATTGTTTACCGTACAACAGTAATTAATCGGCAACAACTATAATTGTTCATTGTATTGTTATTTTTTATTGCTATTGGGTTAATGAAATATATAGATAAAACCTAATATAATTTACCATGATTGCAACAGTGTTGTTGTTGTCTACTCCATAAATGTGGTGACTAATTGCTTATAGGCGTATTTCATTGTTATATACGTATTTTATTTCTGATGTCATCTTTGGATAAATTTCTACATTCAATTTAACTGTATAATTTAAAAATCCAATCCAATTTAATTTAATTTATTTTTTTATTTTAGCGCCATATTTTGTAGCCAATATACTATGAATGTTTTATTTTTTTCAAGCCACGTCATTTCAAATCTATTTTCAGCTAACACACCATAAAATAAGCTCAGTCATAAAGGTTTTTTTTAATAATACATTTTTTTAGATGGTATGAATTTACTGGAATTTTTCAAGGTGGTTATAAACTTTTTTATAATCTATGCGGATAATTTTTGTTTTAAAATTTTTTTTTTAAATACTAAAAAATACTAAAAAAAATCATTTAAATGTTATTTGTTATTTTCAAATGGCTATTTTGTTAGAAGTCGGATATGACATTTTAGTTTATTTACTGCGTTAGAAAATTATCTCTCAACGTGTGCAGTACAGTATCATTTATACGTACATGAAAATTCTTTTATAAAATGGTAATTTTTTTTCTCTTCACAGTCTATTTAGTAAAAATATAATTCTAAAAAACAATTTGCAGGGGGGACAATAATGTGTTTGCATCGGAAAAACCGTAACAAATATTATTGCTCTATTGTTTGTGAATGTATTAGTTTAGACTGCAATATTTAGATAGTAAATCTACATCCGACAAACTAATTGGCGGACATATATATATATTTAATGTACTGGGCTAAGCCTAATAAATGATAACATATAAATACAATATTATTAATCACTTTAACATTATTGTACCACGATTAGTTTGTATCTAATTATTAAAATACAATTTCCTTTTTTGTTTCAGAATTTTTGATAAGTACAGTTCACAATGAGTACGTGGCAACAAACACAAACACCTTATGGAACAGGTTCAGGTATATTACTTTAAAGTTTATTAAATGTTAATAGTAAACTATTGTTCCCAATGTCAACATTTTTTTTTCATACATAAATTTTGCATACATTTGATACAGTTTTAATGGTTTCTCGTTGAAAAATGTAATTTAAAGAACATTTTTTTATTTATATAAATATACATTTTTATATTTATATTTTACTACTAGTCGCTTATCTCGGTACAATAATATGTTTTTAAGTTAAATATTATTTAATTATATTTCAGCACCGCCACCTCCAGGATTTTATCCACAAGCAGCTCCATATCCTAAAGCAGATGGTGGATACGTACCTAGCGGTGGATATGCACCTAGCGGTGGATATGGTGGATATCCGCCCCAATACGGCGAAGCTTACGGAACACCAAACGTACCACAAAACAACAGTTACAATGCGCCGGATAATTTTGGATTCAGTGACAAGACAATCCGTAGACATTTCATTAGGTGAGTGTTGTTTGATCGATTATGTATTATCTAGATTTTATGTTACGATAATTTTATAGAATAATTGTTTTTAATAATAAATTACTTGTTTACGGATTTCATAAATATTGCCCAACGATGATCTTAGCCCATTAATGAAATTGTTGTTAATTATTTTATTTGTTTTTTTTTTTTTTTTTACAGCAAAGTGTACAGCATACTTATGTGTCAACTACTGATAACGTTGGTTTTTGTCGCTTTTTCGACTCTCCACGAACCCACAAAAACCTACGTGAAAACGCATCCGGGTCTTAGTTTGATAGCGATCGTAATCACGTTTGGTACGCTGATCGCGCTAGCCTGCTGTGAAGATTTACGTCGAAAAACTCCAACAAACTTTATCTTATTGTTTGTATTCACCGTGGCCGAATCGTTTTTGGTGGCCGTGTCCGTAACTCGTTTTTACCCGCAAGAAGTGTTGTTGGCGCTCGGAATAACTACATTGCTATGCTTTGCGCTCACGGTCTTTGCGCTGCAGACGAAAATCGATTTCACCGTCATGGGAGGTTTTCTGATGGTGGCCGCTATTATATTACTCATCGTCAGTCTCGTGGCCATGTTCTGGCCGAGCAAATTGATGACGACCATAATCGCTTCGGCCGGCGCGTTGATTTTCTCGGTGTATTTGATATACGACACGCAGCTGATGGTCGGCGGCGACCACAAGTATTCGTTGTCGCCAGAAGAGTATATTTTCGCAGCGTTGAACATTTACGTGGACATTATCAATATTTTCTTGTACATCCTCACCATAATAGGCGCGTCGAGTGATGACTAAAACTTCTCCTACAAAAATACTTACACAGTACCTCAAAAAAAAAAAAAAAAACATTTACAAAATAAATACTTTCCGCGCAATACTCCTTTATGTTTTTTTGGTTTCAGCATAAACATTGAAATTTAGCGTACGACAATATTATGGCAAAGTCTGCAGAAAAATTCTGTTCTAACTATTTATTGGCTAAGCGAGTACCATTTTCAAATATATTTTTAAACGAAATTGCAGCTAAGATTGTTAATTTGTTTTTATCTATATATATATAATATATTTGAAGTTATTATTTAAATATAATCGAGTGGTATACGTAATATCTCGAGTTAACTGATTAAAAATAACGCTTTTACAAATGTGAAGTACCTACCTATTTTACGCAACTAATATACCTGGCCTTTTTTTCCTCCGCACAAGTTGCGGTTTTATACTTACTATAAATTTCTTATTTTTCATACTTTATCACATTTATCGTTCATACTACGAGAAATATAAAGCGCTGAAACAAAGCATACATTTATAAACAATTTAATAATTGTTATTACTGCAAGCTATACCTCTATTTATAAATGAAGTAAACAACCTTATATTATTCATTTAAAATACACAGTTGTTACCCTCGTATGCCAAAAAAAAAAAAAGTTTTTTTGTTCAACAAAAAATCAGCATTTGTAATTACGTGTTAGTTTAATTATTTATTTTGTAACTCTTCTACTTGTATTATTCTATTCGGGTAACATCGAAAGGTTCATTTTATTTTTTCATTTTGTTATTATCAACAACGAGAATGTAATACCCAAGTTTTATTAACGATAAGTGTTGGAAAAATAAATTAAACGCTTATATTTTTGTAGATAGTTTTTCTTTTAAAATTTAATTTATCAATTTATCGTTTGGGTTTTTATTATTTTGTGTTTAAACATTACATAAATGTATAATTTGTATTAATGTATCCATTCCTATAAATATTTTATTATACCTAGAAGTAATTTTTATTATTATCATTAGTCCAAATTATTTTTTACTCATTGTTACTATTTTATTAAATGTGAATAAACATTATAATAAGTTACTTTTTTTTTTTTTTTGTCAATATATATTTTACTATTTATTAAGTGACTTCACATTTTTTCACTCCGAAAGTGTAATCACTGGACTGGATTTAATTGTACGTGTGAACAAAATGTGTTATTATTCTTCAATTTCAAATAAAATTAATTCCTATTCTAATTGTTTTTTGGTTTTGTTTATTATTATTTTCCGTTATGACTTGTTGTTTCTCAAGACATCAGACATGTGACCACTTTACCCGCTCATCAGTTAAGGAAAGGTCTTCAGGAATTACTATGGAAACTAACTAATCGAATAAACGATTTTACGCGAAACTGTAAGCTGGCTGTTGCATTTAATATCAAATTAAAATATTAAACATAGTATCTTTCTAATACGGCGTTCTGCATAGGCAATTCCGGTACATTATTGTATTCGGATAAATTGCTAAAACACATTATTCTTTTTTTGTTGTAATTATTTTGACTAATACAATTACATTATATAATAAATTATTTAAGTCGTGAACACACGTTATTAATGTGTGAAATGAAAATAATTCTTACTATTCACTTCCGTGTCTTTTTTAAGTAAACAAAAGAGTTATTGAAAATTTGACTTCCACAACCTGGAAGAAAGCCTGATTAGATAAAAAATTAAATACAAAATTAAAGTCCGAATTATGTCAGGATAAAATAATTATTAATATAATATCAAAAATATATATATATATATATATTTAAATAGTTCCGGTAGTATATTAGTTATTTTTTACTTATTTTCTGTGGCTTTTCTTCGAAATTTGACCCGGTTATACTTTACACGCATCAGAACAATTAGCCTCTATTAAATAAGTGTCAAGATTAATTAATTTTTCTAAGTCATGATCTGAATTGAGTTTACTAATTTGATCTTCAGAAAAAACATATTTTGAACTGTACAATCTGGTGAACAAAGTCTATTGATCTAACGACTGTAAGTAAACAAATGCAATTGTGTAACCTTTGTACTTCACTGTTAGAAAAATGTTTGGCAAAAGCATACTTTAGTTCCAGTTTTTTAAATACGTTTATTGTACTGAAGATTAACGATTTCCTCTTATCACTTGTCTCTTATCAGCTGATTCTCTTATCAATCAGTTAGCCAGGGATTATTTATATCCTCTTATCACCATTCTATTCCCACCGCTTCCAAAACATTTCTCCATCCCATTCCCGTCCACATTTGGGATAACTATTAAATAACACTATATATTTATCATAACAATACATAAGCAACAAATGTTTTCTTAATGGTGATTATAACTGTTTATTTTCAACTACATTAAATGTATTGACTAATTTGTTATTAGGAGGTATGCATACATATAATAATAATAGTATTTAAAAAAAAAAAGTTGTCTTTATATAATTCCTGGCCCAAATTATTGTAATTGAAAGGAAAACGACTCTATTGTAGTACCGTCAAATTCCCAAATTTCATCTTCAATGTAATGGTATCTGCTAACATTATTGTTTATATGTGTTAGTAAACAAGCTCCCATTGCGTTGATCTCGGCATTTACTATTAACGGGGTTCGGTATTTTATATTTTTGAATAATCCTATTAAAATACACATATCGGAAAATTCGCCGAAATTTGTATTACGACCTCCTGAAAAACAAAGATAATTAAATTTAGAGCTCATTCGATATTGCTTTTCTTCGTTTGCAAGACACAACTACAAGCGTGTGGAATAAATAGTAAGAAAAATATAGAAATGGACACGGTGAACTCTACACATCAATTGTTTAGAACTATTGCTGCAAATTAGTGTAAGTACAAAAAGGTAAAAAAGTTGATCTGAATATTTACCTATTACATTACGGATTAATGTCTTTATTGCTTCTAAAGTTATGCGTCTTCTTTGATCTCCCAGATCTGTTAGATCAACTTCACGATATTTCCCTTAAAAAAAAAACCAAAACAAAATAATTACTCGCCGATAGAGTTGCATTACATTTAAAAGAACCACAATATTGTTACACGTTTGTACAATCTACCATATTGGTATAAAGGTATTTTATTTTGCCAACATTTTTAAATTTCAGCCCTTAAAAATCGAGTAAAACCGCTAAAGTATAAACATATTTTTCCACTTAAAGTTACTGTGACTTTGGGAAATTTTGTCGACCGAGTTCCAAATTTGTATAATAAATGAAAACATTTGCAAAGCTTGGGACTTTTTTTATTTCCCTTTATTGAGCCTGGCAGAGAGACTAAACTTGTTAAGGAAAATTCTGGCAAGGGGAAACACCCGCCACAACATTCATACACATTTTGAAGAGCTTTTTCTCAACAAAAAAAAAACCTCAAAAACCATTGCGATTACCCAATGTGAACATTCTAGTTGGAAGGATTTCTGTAACAAAATTATAAAACATTTAGTAATAGTACATTGATAACTATATTATATCAATCAAATGTAGTGATTGTCTGGAAGAGTTAAATTTACCTACTTGTTAAATCCCATATTTTTTCTCGCGCAATTATTTGATAGTCAATCATTTCTGAAAAATTTTAAACAAAATCAATTTTAATATGTACATGATATGATATTGTGATAGAAATCAATAATATTGTGTAACTCTATGGTAAATCTCAAAATAAACAATACTTTACTACTGAGAATATTTACGTTTCTCTATGTAATCTTTGACGTGGTTGTATTGGACATCTGAAATTGAAAGAAAACCAATTTTTTTACTTAATAAATATCAAACAACTATGTGGAAACAAGTCCACAGAGCGTTGAGAAAATATTACCCGGTACGGCAAAGATCAAAGCCAATTCCACTGAAAAAATAACATCAAATCATTTTATGACATTGGATTCATTTTTTTATTCTAAAAACAAATAATAAGCAACATTAGTAGTGTTTTTTTAAAATTTTAAAGTAAAATTTAACATTCAACATCACCGATAAATTTGCTTAATAATAATATTTTGTTGCAATCAATATCGTATATTTCAACTTAAACTGTTTTCATATAATAGCACCGCTCTATTAATACTATTATTTTTTTTATTATAATTACCCATATTGAGTTTTTTAGAAAGAACAACGTTTTCAATGACTCTTGGCAAATCAGCTAGAAAAAACAAAAAATGGGTTTATCTATGAAAAAAAAAACTAAAAACTACTTTATATAATTTATATTTTAGTATTTCAATATTGAATAAATTTCACCTCTTGTATAAAACATATGTTGGGCTGTAAAAAATTATATACATAAGTGTATAGAATAACACAACAAATTATTTTCTATAAAAAAATGTTTACTGACTTGTTATGACGATCTGCTTTCGATAGTCATCTGTAATAAATATAAAAAAAAATCTGTCATATCTGTAATATAAGTTAAATATTGATGTTTTTTTTTATAGATTTAAAAAAACTGTCTTGTGCAAGTGTAAAAATTAAATAATCACCTAAGGCTACCAAAACGTGCACCGAAGCAAAATATGTTATTGAAATATATAAAAATTTCATTTTTATCTGCAAAAATAATGAATGACAATTAATATTTATTCATCCGCTAAGCTAAGGCTGATATGCTAGAACACTGTTTCTTTATTTCATATATTATCTTATGTGACTTGTAAACAAAAATAATTAATTAGTATATTATTAACAAAATGCATTAAAAATGTACTTACTATCTTAGTCGGAAGCTGGTTACTATTACTGAAAATAAATTAAACAATTGTAGAGTTTATGAGCAAACTATTCAGTCAGCTTGTAAAACTTTATTTTCTTTCAAATTTTGGATGGGCTTTTGCCGACCTAAACGTTAAAATCTAATTTGACGGCTTTCTATGTTGTTATTATTTATTTACATAGCTTTTTTCGTTTTAATGTGTACATTAAAAGTTCAGATCATTTTTCAAAGTTATTGGTTTTAATAACACTTGCGCATAAAAAATATGTTTACATTAGTTTCATATACTTTTTAGCATATTGTACGATATGTATAAAAATCGTAATAAACGTAGACATAATTATATTATGTTAAACAATATAATACAATTTTTTTTTGTTTATGGATACAGTTAATGATTATAATATGAGACCCTCAATTCTGTTTGAATTCTTAATTCTGACTGGCCATCCACATATTGGTATTGGATTAGGTTTGGTGATGATGATTTATATAAAAACAATTCAGGGTAGGTACAAAAATTAATCCTACATATATTTTAAATATAATTGTTTGGTAAATTCCAAATCTATTTTTTTGTATACACAAACATTAAAGCATTTTATTAAATCACTTTATAGTCTTAGATGATAATATTCATCAAGTATCAGATTACTGTGTAAACTTCATGTTAGAAAATGTTTTCAAACTGGTATCAAAAATAAAGGTTTAAACATTAGCTGAACACTGATAAACTAAATATTCGGTTTTAAATTTAGGTTTCCTATTGATAATGTGCCAGGTTTTATTTTATGCTTTGAATTTTCGCTTTATGTAACGTGCTAGTGTATATTATAATAAACGACACAGTATGCAAACAACACACAGTTGGTACAATTTTTTTTTTTGTTGCTTCTTATTTACCTTAAATGCGTTAGTATTGTTTTCAGTGTCTTATTTTTTTAAGTTTCGTATCGTTGTGAATATCATATAAATAATATCCCACACAAAACAATTCTCTAAACCACATCACAACCACACGAACAATTTAACGATTTTGGAATTTAGCACACGATAATGTGTGTGAAAAATAATTTTGAAATCAACATGCTTTTCAATTTGAAATATAATATGTAGGATTCATTTTTGTACCCTGAATTGTTGTTCTTATTGGAATCGTCATTCAGCCAATCCAACACCAATATGTGGTATACACAATGTTATTTAGCTACTCAACGTTAACACTTGATTTAGACGAATACAAATCATTTGATTGAAACCAGCTTCTAAATAAGATAGATCCGAATAATTATTAGATTTTTTCCTTGTAAATGTAATAATTTTTAAAAAACATCAAGTTGTAGAAAATATGTAATTTTGGAGACGTTTATGATTTATCAAGATTTTGTAATATAGGTATATGTTTTGTGCTAACCCTGGCCGAGTTTTTAAGAATTTCCAATTGAAATTTTATTCTGTCGGATGAAAATATTAGGAACGAAACACATGCCATTTGAGTGCTGGTTTTGAGTAAGTATGTGATTAATAATTATTGTTTCATTTATTATTAATACTTACTAATGACAAAAGGGATACAGTCCGAGTGGCAACTCGATAGGTCATACAACCGCAGCACAACGGTGATTCCGCCATTTTTCTGAAAACAATAATAATAATAAATATTGTGTATTTATAAAAGAAAATTAAAAATAAATGAAATAATAAAACTAACACCGGCACGAGCCGTGGGTAAATAGAGCGCAAATTTAAATTTGTAATGCTAACAAAAAAAAAAAATGGTTTCCATTTTAAAAAAAACATGTTTTTGACCGTAAGTCGGCCATTTTAAATTTTGGACCCTATTTATTTAATTTTTACAACGTCCGTTTTTATAACGTTTCGTTTTTTAGGTTAAAAAAATAACGTTTTTTTTTAGTTTTGATTTAATAGAGCTACATTTTTTTTTTTATACTTTTAGCCCTATAAAATAACATATACTATAACTGTTGATTACGTATACAAATTGTGCATTATAAACTTGCGATTAAATGGAACTGACTTACCGGTTAAATTTCGAATGGAAAATATATAAATTAGTAAACTTGACAAATATATATTAAAAAAATTGACTTACTATCTCGGTCGGATGTGGTGGTTTACTATTACTATTAAAAACGACTGTTCAAAAGTTGTAGCTAAGCTAAGTGATTGTAAAACCGACCAATGTGTACTATGTGGAAATTTGGTGTTTTTCTATGTACAGTAGTTGAAACTTTAAGAGGGCGTCGCATCGCCTATTTTTAAGGAGTAAAGTATAGGCAATTTTTCACAAAATCTCAATTTAAAGGTTAAACTGTGATGTGCAATTATTAGTTCAATAACCAGGACTCTGGATTTTGGTAGTTAATTTATTTTTCGGACTATCGCAGCATCGTTGAAAGAGATTTAAAAATGTTTTTTTCAGCACACTGAATGATAAGAGAACAATATTCCGGAGGGCAAGACGGTGCGTTTTTTTTTTTCATTATTCCAAGTATAACGCTCAATACATAGTTTAGAAATAACGACTATTTTAACATTTTTAAATGACTGTAACTTTTCAAAAAATTGTTTTTCATTTTATAACGGGCGCTTTTACTCTAAAACTAAAACCAAGCGAGTCATTTTCAGTCTGCTTAAACATGTCTTTACCACTGAAAATCACCGGTGCGACGCCCTCTTAAATATATTCAGGTGTATACGGATTAAAGATAAATACTATCTTTAATCTAAATCTACTTTTTTATAGCCACGGTCGAAATATAATATAATAACCACTCATTCTAATTCAAACGTTTCGTGTTCCTAAGAATACTACGATTTAAGTTTTGAAAAAATAATATTTAAATTGTTCAAAACATTTTCAAGGCATCGATCGTGGCACAATTTTGAAATCATTTTTCAGTTAATTATTATAATTATTTCAGAATGAAATAATTGTAAAAATAAAGTAATAAGTAAATAATAATGTTACATGACAAAATATTTTATGAAAATCGTACATATGACTCATGTACACAGTGTGTATAATAAAATACTATTGAAACGAGGGTCATTGTCAGACCATATTGCAATTCTTACTGAATAATAATTATTGTAAAAAAATGATCGTTTTCCTACGATTTAGATTTTAGTCATATTCGAGTATTGAAAACCAATTATTTATTTTTAGCTTCGGTGGTATTGTTTTAGAAATCTAATCTGAAAGTTACTTTCAGTGGGTCAAAAATTTCGAGCAGATATCAAATAATTGATAGAATACCGAATCAGTTGATTCCTAGCACATATGTTCCGGTTTTAATGTCAGAATTGCGATTTCAAGCACAATATATAAGTGTTTGTTAATACTTAAAGCACTTCTAATGGAACCACAACTAACGTTTTTTTGCTCGGTTCAAAACCCCTTTTTAATATACTTATTTTTTGCCGGTGTAGTTTTTTATTTTAACACATTTTTAATTATACTTTTTTACTAAACACTTTTTTTTTTCCATTTAATTTTCAGTTTCCACGCAAATAAACGTTTAGTTACAAAAGTAATAATTATTTGCAGTGACAAACATGTATTAACTACTAAATATTTACAGTTGAATAAAATGTATTGCCTACATTTTCATAGCCAGATTAAAAATAAAATAAATTCTACACTGTGTTTAATCGTCTTGAAAATTTAAACAGCTTTTTTTATTTTCCTAAAATTTTCCCCTTTAGTTTGGTTGTCAAAGACCATTATAAGACTTTCTGTCTTTACTATTACTTTGTTACAGTAACATTATTTTTTTAATTATGGGGCTGACGGGAAAAGATGTATTAAATACTTGTTACCTGTTATTTGTGACATGTTGGTGTTTTTTTTTAAATGTTGCCATTGCTAAATGCTTCTAAATTTCTTAATTTTGGACAATGGATTTTTATTTTAAAACCCGTATACTATAGCCGGTATCATAATATATTAGGATAGGAGGGATGTTTCTCGTTCTGTTGAATATTAAAACTTTTTGCCTTTTTTACACGGCTCCAATGTGGTTCCACCTCCAAATATTAATGCCACCTTTATAATATTACCCATATACTCAGGACAAGTAACAAATACAACACTATGTGTACTTATAGTGTTATATTTAAATACATTTATATTTATATATTTAAGTTCCAGTTTTAAAAAATAGTTTTATTGTACTGAAGATTATCGATTTCCTCTTATCACTTGTCTCTTATCAGCTGATTCTCTTATCAATCCAGGGATTATTGATATCCTCTTATCACCATTCATATTTATCATAACAATACATTAACAACAAATATTTTCTGAATGGTAATTAAAAGTTGTTTATTTTTGAATACATGAAATTTATTGAAAACTTTTTTATTGCAAGGTACGCAAAAATATAATAATAACAATAATAATAGTACTTTAAAAAAAGTTATGCCCTTATATGATTCTTTAACTTTGTTGTCTCTTCCTTCATTTGATTGGAAAGTAACCTACCGCGAAAAGAAGTGCCGTCGGCGATAAACTCCCAAATTTCGTCTGCAATGTAATAGTATTTGGTGGAAATCCCGTTTTTATCTACTACGATGCAATTTTCATCCTCGTCGACATCAGCAGCCACTATAAATGATTCTGGGTGTTTAACGCTTCTGTATAATGCTAATAAACGGCAAATACCACGAAAATCTGTGAAATTTTGATTATCCCCGTCTAAAGAAAAAAAAAAGTTATCAAGTTTAGCTCATTTGTTACTACTTTTCTTCATTTGCAAGACACAGCTATAAGTGTACAATAAAGTTATGGAAAAACAGTGTCATTATTTTGCCATTAAAAGACTTTTTTTTTTAAATAAGAACAACTTAACCTAACCTAACCGAACATCATTTGCATATCATAACCTAATAATCATCCACAAAAAAGAAAACCCTTAAGTTGTTTCGTAGTTAATTTTATTAGAAACTTTTAAAATAAAACAAAATCTTGTAATTGAAGATCTGTCTTGTTAAGTATAACATAGTAGTTGGTTTTGTATAAAAAGAATAGTATTGTTGTTGGTGATGACTAAATATTATTATATGTACAAACTTTTACTCGAGTTTTGATATAATAGGAAATTTTCAAGTATATCATAAAATTGTTTAAAATTAATGAAAATTAAAACAAAAACAAGGTATTCTAAAAACAACTAAATTATTGAAATGGCATAGTCCAAACATAAAGTTCCTACTGAATGTATGTTAGGAACAGAGTCAAATCAAGTATATATATAAGTCTCTATACTGTTTAAAAAATTTAACTGTGTTAAACCCTGATTATAATGAATGTCTTTAAAATAATATATTTGGTTTTTTTTTTTTGATAATTATTTAACTACAATCATTAGGAAAGTAGTTTTTTTTAAAAGTTAATTCCACTAGTACAGGTCTAAAACTAAACTGTGTAAGCCCTGATAATAATGAATGTCTGTAAATTAATATACTTGTTTTTATTGTAATGGTTATTGGGAAAGTCATGTTTTTATAAGTTAATAAAACTAGTATAGTTCAAATTATCACTGTTAATATACATGTTATATATATCTATATTACAAATATTGATACATATACATATATCAGTAAAACAAAATGATATTTACCTAATACACCACAGATTAAAGTTTTCATAGACTTTATAGTCAGGTCTCTCCTTGCATCGGCCAGATCTGTTAGTTTAGCGTCTTCAGAGTGGCCTAAGAAAAAAAAAGAATATATAAAATAATTAACGACTTACTCGCATGATAGAGTTGCATTACATTTCAATGAACTATAAACGTTGCCAATGTACTTGTATGTATTTTTGTACAACACCTAAAAGTAAACAAAGTACCTGAGAGATACTATGTTTAGTCAACATTTGCAATGTTAACCTCTTTATTACCCTTCCAATTAAAAAAAAAAAAAACATTTATTTTTAGGTACCGTAAACACGAACAAGTTCCAGATTTGTAAAGACTTAAGTTTTTGCCTCCCCCCCTTTTTTAGGTTAGGTGTCTGAACTTGTACATTGGCAATTTACCAAGCCATACCTACAAAAATTTCATAAATTGTGATTACCTTTTGGTATTTTATCTGCACGGGGTGCTGTGAGCAAAATATAAAATAATTAAACAGTTAAAAAATCATTTTTTTTTTTTATTGTTAATAGTCATCCTATAATTTAGAATATTTAAGCGAATAAATCAATGAAAAATAATGTCTTGACTTTTTGTTTAAGATGACAAATGTAGTTTATAAGCAAGTATTACAATAGAATAAATAAATTAAGTATGAAATAAAGTGCAAACAAAGTGCAATGAAAAGCCGGTTTTCTTTCACTAAATTAAATACAACCGTCCTGAGAATGTGATGATGATGTAGTTTAGCTTTACAGTTTCTGTATTTAAAGGTTTATTTTTTTTTTTTTATAGATAAATTAACTCGAATAGCTATAACGCAAGTTAAGTAACCTCACAAGAACTCTGGTTCACTGAATTCACTATTTGTAGCTTGTGAAAATTCTATAATTGAAGTAAAATTGTACAGTTGTATAAAAAAGTTAAATTTAATTTTATATTTACATGCAAAAGCGTTTATTTTTTCAAGCGCAATTCTTTGGTAGTCGATTTTCGCTAAAAATTTAAACAACAAAATCAATTTTAATGTACACCATTTGTTATGATAGAAATCAATGTGTTTAACTGTACGGTTATTCTCAAAATAATTAAGTTAATTGTTTACTTAGCTAATACTTACGTCGCTTTAAGTAACCTTCCACGTCTTTGTCTTGGGCGTCTGAAATTAAAAATAAACGCATTTTGTACATTTTGAAAAACCATTTTGTACAACTATGTGGAAACATTTCCCTAGTGTGTTAAAAAAATTATTACCCGGTATTGCAAACATTACAGCTAGTTCCACTGAAAATAACATAAAACAAATGTAGTGGACTAATAATTCGTTTTGTGAATTCGGTGAGGGATGTGTTTGGATTTATTTTTAATAAATTTAATGGAGACTATGTTCATAAAATGGCTGCTGAATTGAAGCAGATTCACATTATTGTTGAATTTACTTAGTTATTATGTACTGCAACCAGTGCTTGACACAACTACTGACATGCTCCACAGAGTGTGGGAGAAATTTGCATACCGACTTGACATTGTTCGGGTTACTTAAAAGGAGGACACATTGAACATTTATGATTTTTTTTATAAAAAAAACTTGAGGTTATAGGTGTCATTTTAAGAGGTAGAGCAGCTCTGTAGCATGTACCGTTTAGAAAATACAGATATTTGAAACCGACTTATTCTTTTGTAATCACCCGGTTTCAATACATTTTGTAAATATTAGAACATTTTGTAAGAATTATATGTATTTAACACAAACATTTTAGGTTGAGCAACTTTATAAATATAGGTAAGACTAAATAACAACCCATGCGTTCCCATTTAAAAAAGAAGTAGGGGTACGCTAGAATATCCAAAAAATTAGTTGACGTACTCAGTCCACCTGCGCCCCCCCCCCCCAAGTCAAGCACTGACTGCAACTTGTATAATATATTTCAACTTAAATTGTTTTCATCTATAATAGCCCGCTTTATCATTATTATTGTTATTATTTTATTTTCTATACAATTATAATTACCCATATTAAAGTCTTTGGAAAGAACAGCGCCGGTAATAACAAACGGCAAAGAACCTAAGAAACATAATCAAATAATGAGTTTAGCTATAAAAAAAAAAAAAAGCCAGAAAGAACTTAAGCAATATTTGTGTTAATGTGTGTCTGTGTTAACACTCTTGGTAATTTACATTTCTAACAAACTAAAATTTGTATTAGTAGATTTGCATGTGATGTCGAAAACATTGTATTTGAATATATATAATATTTTTAACCTTCTACAACGCCAATCTGTTGGTCTGTAAAAAATTTTACAGTAATTATTATAGTAAGACTGAAAAATTATTATGTATAAGAAAAAAGAGTATGTTTACTCACTCAACTTGATAACCTGCTCTACATAATTATCTGTAAAATCAGTTAAATATTCAATTTTTTTTTTATAGATTTATAAAAACTGTCTAGTTAAAATAATCACCTGTAGCTACCAAAACGTTCACCATGGCAAATGATATTAATATATATAATAAGTTCATTTTTACATGCAAAATTAATAATAGACAGTCAAATATATCGGCTAAGCTGAACTGAGATGCAAAAACAATGTTTCTTTGTTTAGAATATCTTGTTAGATCCCCACGCAAGCTATAGATCTTCTAGATATCTAAACAATTATTCTAAAACTTAACAGAATGTATAAAAAATTGACTTACTGTCTTGGTTGGAAGGTGGTCACTATTACCAAAAATGATAGAGTTTACAGGCAAACCTATACAATCAGCTTGTAAAACTTTTTTTCTAAGTGAATTCTTTGCAAATTTTTGATGGGCTTATGTCGACCATAACAGTAAAGTCTAAACGTATTTTGATGGTTGCCTTTGTTGAGTTATTTGCATAGCTGTTTTGCTTCTTTTTAATGTGTACATTACAATACTATTATTGCAATACTGAGTACAACGCAATTCTTATATAAATCTAGGCTCTACCTGGCCTTGTGATGTTAATATAAATGTGCAAAATAAATTAAACTATGACAATTTTAGGAGGGATGGAAGGGATAGTCATTACTCCATACATATCTGATCGATGAAGGATTGGAACATTCAAATTTGGAATTTTATCATATTTTAAAGACGTTTAAGTGTATCGACCAAATGTTTTGTTTTATTGGAGTTTTTTACAGTTGGGTTTTTTTTTATTTAATTAAATTTTTTTTTAGGTAAGTCATCTCATATATAGTTTGTGCGATAGTCAAAACATACACAAATATAGTATATATAAATAGTGATTTTGTATTCCAACCATAATCTATATTCCTTTAAACAAAAATAAAAAAGTAGGCAAGTTATGTTTAAAAAAAAAATCAATATTGGCTCTAAAATTATCAATTTGTATGTTATATATATGTTGAAATGTAAAGCAATACAGTACGAATATTTTAAAAGCCTTAGCTCACCACAAAGTGATGTATAGAATTTCTTTATTATATTAAATGTAATATAATATAGTAATGTTGTTTTTACACTTGCATGTATAAGGCGCAATGTATAGGCAAGTTTTTTACAAAAACTTGAAACATCAAGTTATAAATTGTAAACATTTTTAATTATCACAGGAAAGATGCATCTATTTTGGCATTTAATTGTTTTTTCGACTTATACGCTTATTTCAGGCTCTAGTTTTGTACACAAAAGTACTTTGCTATTTCCAAGTACAAAGCAAGTGCCCATTTCAGATAATATTTCTGTAAAGGCAATATTATAATATTTATCAGAAACCAAATCGTTCTGGATATATGTTAATGTAAAAAAATATATATATACCAAGCATATCTGCCAATTACTTATAATTAAAAATATATAAATACAGTATATAATATAATACTTTTTTATAGACCCAATTAAGAAGGTCTGGGACTTATTAGGTCCATGCAAAAACTAGCAACCCTCCCCCAATCACTCGGCTCCAATTAAATGTTATGGATTTAGCAGTGCTTTGAAATAGAGCAAATTGAGGCCACAAAGCACAGACAATAGTCCTATTATTATAACGAGACAAATATAGAATGGTTATTAATAAATTATTCAAACAAACGATAAAGATCAAAAAAGATACTTAGACGGTAGGTTAGTATGCTATATGCCTAGTCATGGCATTGGGCTTGTATATGTATGACCTGTATAAAGTAGTAAAAAAAAACACTATTATTATAATAATAACATGTTTCTTTTTGACAACATAACCGCCGACGATTCTGCTAATAGCTACAAATAAGGTAACAAATGTGTTGTTTGCTTAAATAGCCAACAACTCAATTACAAAGCATAAAACAAAATCTAAACAACCCGTTAAATAGTTATAAATTAGGGAAAATTATAAAGTTTTCTTTAAAAAAAAAAAAATATGTACCTACCTAGAAAAATAGATTTTTGTGTCTTCTGGAAAAAAAAAACAAAATTTGAATCGAAGCTATAATATAGAACAAAAATTGTTTTTTTTTTTTAATTGCACACATCATAAGCATTGTATTATGTACATGACATATTACTATGCATAACGATATGAAGTGGATAAAAACGTTTTTAGAGTAGTGTAATTGAAATTCATAAAAAACCAAATTGACATGTGTCATGTTCATCAAAACTAATTACTAGACGTTATAAGGGTTTTGTTTTCATCATAAAGAAAATACTTACCTGTGTACATATATATATTCGTCGGTTGTACATCAAACGCATTATAAGCGATATTATATTGTATTTATATTTTTATGTTGTTATTGACGTCATACGACTTGTTTCAATCGAATCGAAAATGTATTGTCAAAACCAACGTGTAATAAGTATACATTATTATTATTATAATAATAACGCACTCGCATATTATATTTTTAATTAGATATTTTTTTTTTTTATAGCTGATGAGATTGAAATACTTGAATAGTTTTTCATACCTACCTTTGGTGTTGTACATATTGTGGTTCCATAGGTCTATAAACCGAAATTCCTATTATATGTGTATTTAATTTTGGGGAACATGAAGGGCTATATATTAAGGGGCAAAGGATAGGCAATATTTGCACAAAAATTCATCTAATTTTAAGGTGGACACAAAATGAATTAGTTTTTTTAGGCTAATCCAATCAATAATGTTTGTGTTTAAATAATATTGTCTACGTTTACACATTGACAGTTTGTTACATTCAAATGTGGTTTTAGACTGTACCGAATAAGTTTACAGTGCTTGATTTGATTTGATTTTTTTACTATGTAAGCAACGTTCAATGCTAGACCGTGACAATGCTATTTTACCTTTATCGTTTGTCAATCAGGTTGTAAATGTTTTTGTATCGATTATTATTATGCGTTTTTACACGTAGGTCTAAGAGACACACCCGTGCGGTGTCATAGTCGATTAGGTACGCTTATAAAATATTAATTATTGTCATTTTTTTTTCAATTACCCATAGTCGCAAATTAGTGTACATCTTAAAATATTGCAAAACTCTAAACAGCAAACTAACTGTATGAATTTAATAAAGATAATTGATTATATTATGCTGCGTTCGTATTATTTTTTCTAACAGCTGATACTATCAATATTTGCATACTAAGCAATGACTACTTTGTAGATTAACTTCCTCGTTCATAAACGCCTGACCCACCTGAACCGTAGAAAATTTGCTGATTAAACAGTTTTTTTTTTTTTTTTTACTTAAACGTTAAGGCTTATGGACATTGGCAAGCTTTTAAGATTTTTTAGCATTTAAATAAGCGTTGAAACGTCTGACAAGTATAACTGTGCTTTTAGTCTTTAGAAAATTATGCTAAATTGTACATTGTTCTGAAATCAACAATACCAGGGACTTGTTTAAACTATATTATGAACTATGTGGAAAATTGTGCCTTATTTAAGAGGTTTGGTTAATGCATGGATTAAGTGAGGGCGTATCTGGACTAAAATTTAGAAGGGGTAGAGGGAATATAAAATTATTGAAGAAGGAAGGGTGACCCTTGGAATACTCTTTTGGAATTGGAAAGATTGTGGATTTACATTGTGTTATTAGTGATATTGATATGACAGCTTATGTGATAAGAAATGATATGACAACTTATGTGATAAGAAATGATATGATGGCTTATGTAATAAGAATTAAGGTATGATAGCTGAAAATTTAAATTATTATTTGCAATAGAAAAATGTATTACTCTATTACATTTTACAGTTTGTATATATTTGAAGTGAAATAGTAATTATATACCTATTAACAAGGGGGAAACTAAAATAGGATTTTATCTGATTTACTGATGAAATTCAAATACATCAAGTGTGTTTTAATTATATAATACCCATTATTGCCATTATATATCACTTGGAAATACCTGCGTAGGTTGAATTTGAATTCGTCAATACCAAAATATTTAACGTCGTATTGTAAAGAAAGCTATTATCTTATCAGTTGTATTAGTTTATTGATAATAAATGTACGTACATACCTATTGTAGCAGCTGCATACTTGTAGGAGTATTAACTATTATTAACTATTATTATTGTATTATAGTGTTTAGTATTATTGCTTAATTCAGTTGTTGCCTCTTGTTTATTTTTAAGGCGATCCTAAAACAGGTAAACAATGTTTTTTTATTATTTTTTATTTAAAAATAACATTATCAATAAAAAAAAATGCATTATCATTGGAGTAATGTTACCGCTAAGTGTTTATATATAAGGAAAAAAATCATTGACAATAGACTTCACACGACGTTTATATATGACTATTTACGATTCAGTTGAATTTATTTTATTATTATTGTTTGTGTTATAAATATCAGAGAAGATATTATTCATAATACATTTTCTAGTCGCTATTAATAATAATTATATATCTGTGGCGATAAATATGATGATTAAAAAAAAATGTTGATAAAAAAAAACAATGTTTTTTTATTTAGATTTCAGATGGAACATCTTATTGTAATGTGCACGTAGACACGTGTGTAACAAAGTTGGACGTTTGCAAACATATTAATGTAAAATAACATTATCTAGAGTTTGGAGATTAACACAAACAAACATTTGCATCTGTGAGACGATTACAAAAATTGTTAAAATAAAAACTGGTATAGACATCATCTGATCGCCACTAAGTACATGGACTGAGTACCCCAAGGGTTTTTTTTTCTGAGTAGTGGTTTCCTTTTTTTAGAGTAAAAACCTTTCTTCTACTTTATTTTTCCAAGTCTAGTGTAAGACATGAAGGATCTGACTCATATACAGGATATAAGTTTTGAAAGAGTTATCACTTTCACTCGCTTTGTAGTCAGCTCTTGCGTTGATAGTAAGGTCTACAATACAAATTGTTACATGTCTTATAATGATGTATAATTCCTTTTTTTGGTTGTCGATACAATTTAATGATATTCCAAATATAATATAGGTATATATATTGTGTATGGAAAATTGTTTGAAAAATATCCAACACAATATGATAACGCGGTGTTTATTTGAACTTTGTTCTTTGGTTTGGACGTTGGTAATTATTTCTTTATTCACCGAGGAAAAGGCCAAAGAATTTTGCCCGTTATTTTTAACGATTGGATCTTATGATAATATAATAATATTAATTTGTTTGATGTGCCGCATTTTAACGCACAATGCGATGAACCTTGATTGACCTACAGAAATTTGGAATTCATTATGAGTCTGACCAGTAAGATGATAACCAAGCAGTTATCAATGTTGTACTGCTATTTATGACGGTTTTCTTGGCAATATCTGTATTGTATTGTAAATAAATAATAATACATGTACAATATTAGACAATACTATTGTGATATATACACTTAACGACGGTGTGAATGAGTGGAGTGGCTGAGATGCGATAGCTTGTTTAAAAAAAAAAAAAAAAGAATCTTCTAAAGAGGGGAGTTATCTGTTTAGTACAATAATTTCATAATAATAATCAATATAATTTGTCTATAGTAACTCATAATAATTAATACCATATAATTGTCGTGTAAACGATTTTCCAATCGGTTTTTTAGCAGTTTGTACAATTTTTTTTCTAGCTTTGAGACAGCTACAGCTGCTGTCGATAGGGACGGGATTTTCGTGTAAACGTCTTAAACAGATAAGAATAACACATTTTTTTTAAAAACTCTCTTTTGGGTTCAATGATGCACACACTGCGGTCGTCACGTAAATCGCCAAGATTACAATATGAACATCTTATTGTTATTCTTATGGAACGCAGTCCACGTGGATGTCGTTATCGCGTTTAACATTGAGTGGTTTGGCTATATTATTAATGTTTTATTGACACATAAAAAATGAAATACATTTTTTAAATTGTAATGTTACTATAATTATTACAATATAAATAATATTACCTTCGATCGCCTCGAGTTTTCTTACCAATTTTGAATTCTTCTAAAAACGCTTTTCAACGACAAGAAATTTCGGTTGCCTACGAAAATGTCCAACATTGATGACCTCCGACAAAACATTTCAATTAATTTTTACATATTTTGATAAACGACTCGTTTAAATTATTTCTTATGTTATAATATTAGTTCATTTACTAATTTCTAGTTTCATTTTTCTTTTTTTTTTATTATACAACTCGAGCAGTGTAGGTACATGTTTTCTTTGTAAGAGGGCCAAAGAATTGGCATTGTTTAACAGTATTGCCACTTTTTTTTTAATTTGAAAATACATAGAAAATGCAGTAGACGAATTTACATACCTGGGAAGTGCAATCAGCAATGATAAAACGTATCTGTCAAGCCAAAATAGCTTTTAGCAACAAGAAAACTATATTTACATCAAGAAACAATAGTCTAAAAAGCAAGAAAAAATCGATTTAAGACATAATATGTATGGAGTATAACCCTGTGGGGGTGTAAAACCTGGACAATAACAATGGAAGAACTAAGAAGGCTTGAGGCGTTTGAAATGTGGTGTTATAGGAGAATGTTCAGGATAAGTTGGATGGACAGAGTAACCAATAAAGAAGTACTGGAATGATTTATAAATGTATAAATAAGGTTGCTTTATAATTTATAATAGACAAATTGTGTTGATCTGTAAGAAATTTGTTTTATTTTATTATGTACATACATGCCTTAATTTACTATATATATATATATACAAACCTGTAACAAATAAACGACGATTAAAGTATATTATTACTAATTAACGATTAATCATAAATAAACTTAATAGACTTAACAATTTAATATAATCATAATTTACTAAACTAATACTCAACTCATCCTATCTGTTATCAACCTGCTGTTATCATAAGCATTCGCTACAGAGATTGATAACAGATATACGAGTAGTATTCCATGATAACAAACAAGATAAGTGGCTACTAAAAGAAGTACATCTAGTCCTTTACATGTATTGTTGAACGTGGACAATACCTCAAGGTGGCCACATCTCACCATTATTGTTTAATTTGTACATAAATATGATATTAGTTTAATTTTTGAATGTGCAAACTTATTATTTAATATAATTAGTGTAATTATTATTGCTTACGTGTCAAATGTGTATTATAATATATAGCTGTACTCAATGCCACCGGGCGTGTGTTTCAATAAATGAATAAATAAATACAATTGTGTATGAATATTAAATTTGGACAAAAATAAAAGCACCCAATAACGGAAAATTAAATATTGCAGTAATGCCGTTGAAAACCGAAAATTGTACCGAAAAGCAAAAATCTGTGACCGTGAAATATGCCTACCGGATGGCGACCACTAACCGTGAATTTCAAATATATAATAATATAATAATTATGTTTTTGTATACATAAAAAAACACCGTCACATAACACTATTGTGTTGTATGACAAAAATCATTGCTATCATTGTGTTCTTGTTCGACTTACAACTGTATACATATATATTATGTGTAACGCCACATGGTGTCAGACTTGTTAACATAAATCACACAGACTTTAAGTGTACAATATAAAAATCACACACACACACCGAACAAATTAACTGTGCAAACCGACAACGTTATCATATTATAATAATATGCAACAAGTACCTGCCTAACGGGTAAGTGTAGCTTTTTGTTCTCGACTAAACATTTTAAATAATAGTAAAAAAAGAATATTGAATTGGTTGCTGGTCGATAGCCGTTTTTTTTGAGCTGTTCAAGTGTAATACTTAGGACCGAACCCTTTTACTCTGTATATGTATTTTGTTTTTTTCACATTTATACTCATATTGTAAAAGAGAAGCAACTCCAATAAATGTAAAATAAATAGAAAACACCGAATGAAACAACTTGTATTCGTTTTGCTCGAAACGAGGAAGTTGTTGGAGGATAACCGGGTATTTAAACAAACAAAAAAACAGATCCGGTATGCAACTATATGATAATGATAATAACAGTACCTATACTATACACGGTTTGACCGATGATAATAATGATTGTAATAATTGTAAGGGACGTTTTCGAAAGGCCTTGATGAAAGCATCTTCCACTCGCTTTGAAATACTTAAACTTATCTTTTCAAGTGTACTATCACAAATTTAATTTTAACTTTAGTATTTAAAAATTATATTATTATTATTTCAATATAAACGTTAAACACACACACACACACTGATATTCCCTCTTGAAAATCTCCAATTATAACCATTCATTAGCATCCACAACCAATCACAGCTTTTATAATGCCACTTAATTATTCCAAATGTATTGTCCACGACCAATCACAGCTTTTATAATTCCAACCAACGAAAGGTATCCTTTCCTGCCACAACATATAAAAGACACATGCAACAGGATAACACCATCAGTTGTTCAGTTTTCTCCTTTCACTCTTCTCATAGTGTATCATCTCTCTAAACTCTTTTTAATCGTTTCTTTCATACTTTTTCATAAACATCATGTATTTCTTTGCTTAATACCAGCGTGTGTGTGTAATATATTTTTTATCTAAAATAAAAGGTTATTAGTTATTTCTACATCTATTTTTTTATTATTTCTTTAACAATATCTGATACTCGTGAAGTTTGTGTTCAGCTAAGAAGTTTTCTATTTAACTTGGATAAGTTACCACGTTCGACGTACAGATAGAAGACCAACCGGAAGTCTTGGCCGCTTTCTTTGCAAAGTGCGGTGCCTTGATAACTGTTGAGCTTAACTGCTGGAATCGTCACTGGTTTATCTAGTAATATCAAGTCCGATTCAGATAGAAGACCAACCGGAAGTCTTGGCCGCTTTCTTTGCAAAGTGCGGTGCCTTGATAACTGTTGTTGAGCTTAACTGCTGGCATCGCACCTGATTTACCTTGTGGACAATAGTTATACTGTCTCGGCTATTTCAGCAAGCGAGTTGTACACATTCGTCATCATATAGTATCAGAGAAAATTAAGGGTAACGTAATTAGTGCTTATAACTTATCGTTTGTCTTCCAGCCTGAACACGTGTATCAATAGATAGGCGCTTAACGCCAGTAGCTTAGCACGGCACAGGAAGGTACAAAAAGAATACAATTGATTCATAGTGTTTAATCAAATCTACTCTAGAAAAGAAGACACAATCGTCGCAGAATCAACACTAAAGGTACCGTGAAATTTTCATATTACAACAACACAAGCGAGTAATAGTAGGATTAGAAGAAGATAGGATATTTTAATAACACTCCCACATACAACTGCTGCAACAAGGACATCATAATACATATGAATTTTACTTAAAATTCCTAGTGACCGATTTAATTTTACTTATTACCCTATCACTTAACCGTCTGGCCAATACTATTAAACTATACTATACATACTACTATACTCATTGACAATCGTGGTGCCTTAATCTCAAGGTTTATAAGAAGACACACTAGACACTAGACTGCGTGTGTTCCCACTCCCGGCAAATTATTATCACATCAATATTGTCTAAGCTAGTTCGGCGAGCCGGCCAATTTTTCCATCACATTTCACACAACAGTCCCGTCTAGTCCACAGCTGCACAGGGCTGCTGATGCCGACCGGTCGGAAGTGGTTTTTTTTTTAACTGTTTTTTTTATCGTTATCGCCTTTTTTTTTTAACAACCGGTTAAAACAAACAAAAAAAACACCGTTAAACGTTTTGTGATTGATATTTTATTATACTTTGAAAACTCTGCTCAATCTCGTGCCTACTGTTTGGAAACCAAAAGCAAAAAGAAAACAAACATTATTTTCAACACAAACAAAAAGGCCACGTTTCCTGTAAGTACACATGTACGTATAAGAAGAATTCATTCCACTGTTTCCTTGGACGTGTTTCTTGACCAATACGGATAAAAAAAACTGTTAGCGAAAACAGCTATTGTTGTTGAAAAAAAAAATGATAATTACTTTTACCCCCCCCCCCCTATTTTTGGGTCTAGTCACAAGCTAAGTTGTACAGCTTTGAGCTTACACAAGGTGAGCACATGGCAGTTTTAAAAAAATACAGTTGTTATCTCAATAAGTAGCAATCGTGTGTGTTATGTACTTTCATCGTTGTAAATTTCAATTAAATACAAATTTTATGATAGAAAAAAATCCTCAATAGAAGCAGATGGCCCAACCAAATGTATGCAATGCATGTAAACAAAACAAACTCTCCTATTCGAAATTAGAATTTTTCCATTTCAACTCATTGAAAATATCAACAAAAAAAACCTACCATTTTTTTGCCCAGTTGAGAAGTTGTTTAAGAGGACCTACTTAATAATTCCGAAACACCGACGATAGGAGTCCTATAAAACCCATGCAATTAGGTTCTCGTTGCGAAATCTTTACAAGTAATTTTCATAATATACAAGTTTAATATGATAATAAAAATATTGTTTAATAATAGGTGGCCACTATCGTTTATGCATATCAAGCGTAATACATTTGTTTGATAATCAAAACCCGATTACAACATTTTTTTTTTAAACATTAAAGTCAACGTACGCAAAGGGTAATTATTATTATAAATCAAAAAAATTGGGACGTCATCGATTATGTAAGAAACAATTAACGAAAACGTTTATCAAAAAAAAATTATCAATTATTATTTAACTAGCCAGACATTATATTTTTGTGTAATTATTTCCAAATTTCTACCCCACCTCTAACCTTATTGTACCAATCCATTGTACATTTATTGGATCTAAATGTTTGCATTTTGTATCGCGTTTGACCGGTCGACTCGTTTATTTCAAAAGAAGACAGTCAAAAGTATGACCGCTATATTGATGCTATAGCTAGCACACATACAACAATATTATATACCTTAAAATATTACTTAATAGGCATATTGTTAACCAGTTGAACTCGGTTACTCACTCACCGAGTGTAATTGACTTTAATCATTTCACAGTGCAGAATTATTATTGCACTATGTGCAGAATTTATGTTATACATAAGTCATAGCGTATATATATACAGTCATAATAACTCAGTACGACTCGGTGCAGATGATAAACGTGAAAAAATTTAAATCATCACACGGTGGTAATTAATAACAAAGTGTATATGTGCACCTGTTGTGCTGTGCGATGATGATCATCCTTGAAAGCGACATTGCATTATTTACATATAGGAAAAAAAAACAAAATCTTTTTTCTTGCACCTATACTTCTACCTATTTTGACTATTTTGACTCTTGTTTTATTCAGTCAAGAGCAGAATGATGATTTACAAAAATCATACATAGGGAGTATAGCTGTATGTTATTATCGAGCACACCCGAGCAAGGTCGTTGACACCGTCTCAAGACTGACTGACTGATTTAGAACTCGGAGATATTGTTTTTATTAAGATAAACTCGTTTAATTTAGAATAATATGCAAAAAACCGTATTCGTGTTTGCATTGTTGTGTTTGTATCGGCGTGTGTGTCAAGGAGTTTGAAAAATGTGCTGTATAATCTTCGACATATTATTATTAAGCGGTAGTGATGACTTATAGTGGTCTTTAAGTAGTAGTAGTAGTAGGCACTCAAGACTCAGACCGGAGTGGACTCGATTATTGTTATTTGTTTGATAAATAAAATTCAGTGTGTGAACATTAGCTCGGTTGGCTTGAAAACAGAATGGCGGCCCACTGATCTTATAAATTTGTTTTTTAAACAAATATGTCTCTGCACCACTTGCTTTTTAAAAAATCTTTTAGATGTACTGTTGAGTGTTCCGTATTGCGTAACCCAAAGCCTTCTATTATATAATACTAAAGTTCTTTGAAAAAAAAAAAAAATAATAAGACAAACATTAATACCATAATTTTTGGCTGCCAATAGCTGCTGATGTTTGATGATGAGCAATTTTCGACGGTACGTGTCTCGACCTTGGATTACATATTATTGTTTTTCCATAAAATAGAAAACTCCATTCACGGTCGCCATTCAAAAAAAAAAAAACCATTGATTATATTATTATTATTGTAATTCGTATCGAAAGTACAAAGTTCACGACAATAACAACAAATTGCATTGCAGCCATAACCTAGGACTTGGTATACATAGTATAGCTAAAAAAAAACAAAAGAAAAACAATTAGATTATCATTAAGAAAAAATAAATCTATTTTGACAATGGAACATTTGTTTTTTTTTTCTTCTCTAGTTATTTGTACTTTTTACCTTGACACATAGTCTAATATTATAAAAATGCTTCTGTAATTGTTCTATTATGGAAAACGAAAAAAAAAATGTATTGTTTTATTATTATTGTATTGGTAATTTTTTAAGTGGACGTTAATTAATAATCGAAATAGTAAAAAGACAAAAGTGCGTTTTGGATTTGAAATTAAAAGTCATATCTTGTAAGCGCGGCCGTGGTGGTAAAGATGTAAAATAATCCAGAGTACAAACTCCACGGCCTTTGTTTTTTTTTTTTTTTTATAGTAATATTAACCTTGCAAATTATAATCTTACATTTGTGTTGTTTGCATTGCTATCAACCAACAGTGACAAGTGTGTATACTTACCGATCGGAATGAGTTGGAAATTATTATCTAAAAAAAAAAAAAAATGCTAATTAAATTGTGTACCACTTTGTTTAATATTTCTAGACAAATTAATCATATCTGGGCGAGGTAACAACATTTTTTTTCAGTTGCAATAGTACTTTTTCCCAGTCAATGGCCAAACCTGACTTCATAATATGTTCTTAGATGTCTTACAGATTTAGCCTTAAACCTTTGTTACAAATTGAATAACAAAAACGGATATGTACCTTTGTACCTATCTGCTTTGGCGGTTTACCTTTGCCACTTGCATTTTGTGTTGTAAAAACTGTATAGATTGATTTTTGCTCGATTGACGATTGAAAAATAGTAAACAGATAAAACTGATAATCTTGTAAGCCAATAGTTCAAAAAATGAGTTCAACGTTCGGTTATAATAAATACCTGCTAATCTATTATCATCAAACGATTTTTTTAGCTATTAGGTGTTAAGTGCTAATAAAGTCTCTAGCTGCTGATGTAATTAAAGAAAATATTTAGGTATTTTGTTATCTTACCCAAAGTGTTTATATTATGCGCAATAGTATTGTATGCATTTATACTTTGTATCTCGAGTATTTATAGTTGAAAATCAGCTGACAAATTGGATAATATGTACAGTGTAAAATGTTTTGTCAATCATTGATTGTTTTAATTTATTTGTAAAAAAAAAAAAAAAAAACAAGGGGGAGGCGGTCAAGTTCGTTTCGTTATAATATCTATTTTATCTGAGGATTTGTGTTTTTTTTTAAATCTTAGGTTGATTACAATTCTCACATGTGTCTTTTGAGCCATCACCGTGGCAATAATTGCCGGGCAAGTTATAATAAAAATCAAATTTTTTTTTTTGAAAATTTTGTTTACTTTTTGACTAGGCGGTGTCACTATTGAAACACGTGTGCGATATATTAGTATTGTTTTGTTGAAAAAAAATGTACATAAATTCTGGCTGCTAAATTTCTGTTCTAACCAAAGTGTGTATAGTTTCGGCTTGCGTTTAACATAATATATTATAAGAAATTGGGAGGATTAACCGCTAAAAGTGAAACCCTCCAAAGTGTACACTATGTTTGGATAAGTTTTTATTTTCTTGTTATAATTTGTCATTTTACCGCTATACATCGTGTTGTATATAATATTATAAATATTGAAGTCAAGAATTCAACCCAATCGGTATGAACACTGAATTCCTCTCACGAGTGTCCACTTGTCGAGAAAACATCTTAGTTTTTCTAACATGCGGGTAAATCGAATCAGAATACAATATTATGATATTTTTTAAGATGCACAACGCTGTCCGATTATTTTAATTGGATATTGTACGCAATTAAAATAATTATTAAAAAATATGTAAGTTGAAATTTTAAGTCTGCGATACCACCTAGTTAATAATTATATTCTATAGTATTGGATATAGCTGATATTGAAACAAAAATAAATAGGTTAACGTTAACGAAGATATTTTATGCAGCTTAAGCGTGGTAAATTTTAGATTTCTGTTTAAAGTCAAATTTTTCTGTGCCAAATGTGGTGGCCAAATATTAGATCAGAATAGTCACAAATTAAATTTAAAACTAAAAAAATGTAATCCACTTTGTAATATTACTTTTATGATAATCCATAACATGTAAGTGTACAGTGGCAAACCAGTGGGGGATACAAGGGGAGAGCTCTAAAGCTAGCTTAAGCCCCTCCCTTACTCGACAACTGTAAATTGTATGCATTCAAATTGTATTTTTTCCCTCAAATATTGTATTAAAATATTGTTTTTATTTTTTACCATTTAAACCTTGACTTTATCACTATTGCTTATCCCCTCCCCCTTTATCGTTCCTAAATCCGCCCCTGTGTCGACGACAAACTTCAGTATGGGATATTCATGAATATATATCTCTTTCAGTCCTAAACATAATATTTCTGTTCGTTTGAGACACTTGAAACCGATTATTTTCAAATTAGGTTGCACATATTTGCGCCTTTTAGAACAATCTAAAATTGAAATTTTTAAAACTCAGTAGACAATAAGAGGTATCCATAAGAATATTTTCTGCAAGACATTGCAATTCTGCAAACAAGGCATGTCTCTTAAAGTAGACAAGAGGACAGAAGGGGTTAAAGAACCCGCTCGTTTAAGTACTACTGTACACAGTGCCCTCATAATAAGTTAACTGTAGTACTTTTTTCCCCAATCGAATACAATTAAGATTATAAAATAATGTATACACAGTAGTTATTTTTAGGAAGAAGGTTTAATTATTTTAATCTGTTCGGTTTAATAATTGGCAGTTGTGACACACAATGTATATAGTTTTAAAATAATAACTGAAATATGCGTTTGACTAATTCTTGAATTTGGAACACCTAATATAATTGCCCGGTAAACAACATGGGCTCATTTGAACGGTCTATAATAGAATAGTATAATATGTAATAGCTTAATAATTTGCATGCTTTTAACACACACACTCGAGTTTTACAAGAATGTGTGACTTCTCAAAGTGTATGTACACAGTTCTTGTGTACAACTGGCTTAATTCGTAAGACGTTCGTCACAAAATATAATAATATATTAATGTTGTTGGAAACACATTTATTCAAAAACACGTATGGTTTTTAATTATTTCTCGAAGATTTGTGTGTGTGGTGATTTTTTTTATAATTAAGTTGTATTACTTTACATTACTTATGCACAAGTCGTTCGGTATATTGTATATTATTGTATATTCATTTCTATTCAGTAGTTTTACTCTATTGGTTTCATTATGTGTTCGTGTGGTTAGCTCCGACGTGTAGCTGAGAAGGTATTTTTATTTTTTAATATGTTTTTATTATTTACATCACTCAAATCTTAAAAGTGCATTGACAAAGCATAAAAATGCTTTCTTCCAGAAGAGGTGAAAATTTTTCTGTATTGCCTTTTTTTTTTGTGTGTTCTTTTCTGGGTTCAAAAATTATTATAATTTATTAAAATTCCCCCCCAAAAAAAGGGGAAAATTACACATTTTTCAGGACACGCCGTTAAAGTTATTTGATTGAACAATGTGTGTAAGTACAATTGCCAATTTTCTTAGCGCACTCTAGTGGTGAAAAACTCAACTACGGAGTTATTTATCTTGGCCACTGAAAATTATACACTTTTTTAATCCAACCACGCTGTTATTCGCAATTTGAAAAAAAGTGGAGTAAATCGGTTTGGCATCTGAGCACCTCAGTAATAATAATTATTCCTGTAGACCTGTGACCTACCCCTATATGCTACCTACCTCCACTACCACTCGGCTCCACTGTAATGGATATATTTTTTCGGTTTTCAATTATCACATGTTTCGTTTGCAGATATCATACATGAATTCATAATTACCGCTGTGCTAGCAGGACTACGGCGATAACATGGCGCACAAAAAGACTTGCGGCAACACCACCGGCGGGTGGTTAGCCACATACTTGCCCATACTGACTTGGATGCCGAATTACAAAACTTCGGACTTGGTATGCGACGCCACGGCCGGCATCACAGTGGCACTGACGTTAATGCCCCAAGCCATAGCTTACGCGTCTTTGGCCGGCCTAGACCCTCAGGTGA
This sequence comes from Adelges cooleyi, assembly GCF_023614345.1. Taxonomy (NCBI): domain Eukaryota; kingdom Metazoa; phylum Arthropoda; class Insecta; order Hemiptera; family Adelgidae; genus Adelges; species Adelges cooleyi. The sequence goes on along the minus strand of NW_026096053.1, from coordinate 13,290,958 downwards.
GTGCAACGTTGACAATTTGAACCCCGAGCACATTCCCCCGCCCCCGAGTTTATAAGAAAGTGTAATAATATAATTTAAAAAGAAAAATAAGGCGATACAAGCGTCTCCAGCGACCATCTTGGAGTAGCAGTTCTTTGTAGATTGAGTTAATTATACCTAAGCAAATCGGTCGTAACCAATGCGAATGACGGACATTGTCCATCTGGAATCCTAAGATTCGGCTCCTTTGTCCCTGATTCGAGAAATACAAAAAAATCCTGACAGTAACAAAGTGTAACCACTTTGAATAAAAATAAATATACATATTTTCATAGGTTCTTAAAACCGGCACAACATAATCTTGATCAAACTATAATGATCAATAGGTAAATTCTGTGTGATATCATTATAACTGATAAGCCGTATGATTTGCATCGCGTGGCTGCAACTGTAGCGAAAGAAATGAAATCAGTGTGACCGCAGATTCAAGTGTGAAATTTCATAAGATTATCACAGATTATCACAGAAAAGAAATTATTATCTACATTCAGTTATCATTTAAATTTGAACAATAATTTATGCCAATTCATGCAGCAGCTGTTTTCGGCCGACTGAGCTATATGCTTTCATGTAGTCTGCGGTTGATCCTGGTGGATTTGTCCCGTTGGAATCGCATTATAGATAGTGAAAATTGGTTTTTTTTATCAGTTTGGATTGTATTCCGCTTGTTTTGGCGGAGTCATGTACATAATATTCGGATCGGTCCGGCAAATCACCATCGGACCCACTTCGATTGTCGCTCTGCTCACGTTCAATTACGTCAATCCAGCCTTGCCCACGACCGCGGTCATCTTGTGCTTCGTGTCCGGTTTGGTCGAACTCATGTGCGGACTCTTTCATTTGGGTACAGCGAAAATAAACGGCTTTCTACCTTTTCAGACTTTCAGAAATTGTTATTATTTAATTTCTACAGGATTTGTCGTCGAGTTCGTATCGCTTCCGGTCACCGGTGGATTCACGTCGGCGGCGGCCATCATAATGGCTTCGTCTCAGCTCAAAGGCCTGTTCGGTGTGTCTTACGGAGCGAAAAACTGCATTGATATGTGGATAAAACTGTTGGAGAAAATCGAAGAAATCAAACTGGCCGACACGGCGATGGGTGTCATATGTATCGTCGTACTCGTTTGTTTGAAGGTGATTGAAATGGATTAGTTTTGAGAATTTACTACGTCGCCCATCAAATCCCGAGTCTTTCCAACTATATTATGTGTATTGAATTTTTTCGATTTTGTTTGCAGTTCCTGAAATCGGTCAAAGTCGATTCCAAAGGAGTCAAAGCCAAAGTATACTCCGGAATTCTGTTCACCCTGACCACCGGCAGCAACGTGATGGTGGTGCTCGTGTCGGCCACGATAGCTTACTTCTTGATCGAAGACGGCCGTTCGCCATTGGCGTTGACCGGTAAGACCAAATATAATGGTAGATAATAAAAATATTACCGAACAGAATAAACCGAATAGAAACTGTACAATTTTCACATTGGCTCTTTATGGGTAGGTGTAGGGAAATTCTCGTTTTTTCGTTCATTCCGGCTAAACTGTTCACTCGACAAAATGGCGGAGAAAACGGCGACGACATATTTGTTATCGGTGTGCGACATTTAATAAATGAACAGTGTAGCCTCGAATCGCAGAAAAAAACGGGAAATATTATCTAAGTTCTGGCATCACTGACTAAATCTCAATTATGTCTGATAAACTCTAAGATTCCTTTCTGTTTATTCTGTGACATTCGACACCTTTGGTTTTGAATCGCATGTCGAATAACTAAATACAGAGCTCATTCGTTTCAGGTACCATCGTCAACGGTATACCGCGTTTCCGGTTTCCGTTTCTGGACTACGAAGACGAAGACGAAAAGTTCACGTTCGTCGAAGCTCTGACAAAGCTCTGGCCCGGCGTCATTGTCGTTCCTCTGGTATCCATCTTGAGCACGATTTCGGTCGCCAAAGCTTTCAGTGAGTGCGGTTTGTTCGGCGTTTACCGAAAGCCTTTTGGCTTTTACATACCTCCACCCCACCCCCAACCACTTCCTACACCCCCTACACCCTGCGGTTCAAAAATCCGGTCCTCTAAAATCTACTAACGGCAGTGTTTCCGTGCGATTTCAGGCGGAGGCAACATCGTCAACGCATCTCAAGAAATGATAGCGTTGGGATTCTGCAATATATTCGGCTCGTTTGCCGGTGCCATGCCTGTGGCCGGAAGTATGTCCAGGTCGGCTCTAAATAACACCACCGGTGTCCGGACGCCGTTCAGTTCGATATTTACCAGTGAGTACCGTTTTAATATCAGCACAGATTATTAAAATATAAAACCAGATAGTGCACTCTAAAAAGATGGATCGAAAAATGTACACAAACTTTAATAATCGCAGATCAGTGTGACCAAAATATGGGGAAAAAATAATTCTCCCATTATACAGTGTGGCCAAAGAAATTTTATCAAACATCTGTAATGTTATCACCGTCGACCATAGATATTTATATATTACTAGATAGCCGACAATGCATTTAGACGTATTCTCACAAACGAAGCTTGGCGGCCATATTATGTAGTGTGGTCAATGTTTACATTATGCTACCAATATTTCATTGTGATAATGAGCCATAAGGTTTAATTAGTATACAAGGTATATTACTATAAGGAGTATTAATATTATTTTTATCACAATGAAATATTGACAACACAATATAAACACTGGCCATACTGTATATGTGGCTGCAAAGTTTCTATGCCATCGACCATTGTTTATCAACTACTTGTTATCACTTAACAGTAATTCTTATCAGTTAACGTTATTATTGTAAATAGTGTGTTGAATATTTTCGGTACTATAATTTGGCCCTACTGCATTAGGTTTAAACCAATCAAAAATTTTTTTTTGAAAATCTATTTTTTTACTACCGAGTGCACTATCCGGTTTTATTTAATCTGTGATATTAGTCAATATTACCTGAAATCCCTTGACTTTGTACTTTAGTGGCTATACTTAAGTAAACTTCCAGTTAAATTGTCTTCAGATTTAACTTTACTCGGTATTAATTTCTAGGTGTTTTGGCCATGTTCTCGTTGACTTACTTGACGCCGGCTCTCTATTACATACCTAAGTCCAGTTTGTCGGCTGTTCTCATTTGCGCCATTTCGTCCATGTTCAGAATCGATATGATGAAGTCTATGTGGCACACAAACAGTGAGTATAATATATATATATATATATTATATACAATATACAATATACATAATAAAAACATTTAATGTAGATAGCTCATACGACTTTAACTAACAACAGTATCGTGTCGGATGTCTTAAATTAAACACTAATAGTCTTAACCGGAAAAACATTATATTTTTAATAGGTATGATGATTAGAAAAGTAAATAATCGTATTGCGTTAATGGCTAAATGATTTTTATCGTTTCCTCGTTTGTCTGGAACACATCCAACTTATATACCTATTTTATATTGTAATTATGACAAATGTATTTTTATTATTTGTACACTTCCAATTGCTCGTTTACCTTGAACGCGGTAAAACTTCTTTCCATTCGGATATAATACTCTCGTCGACACAAGGAACTTACTTATGTATATTTCTGGTAGTCTTTACAACGGTTCGACAACTTTTTAATAGACAGCCATTACTACAAAAAAAAAAACGTGTTAATATGTCACTAATTATGTAAATAATTACAAGAGCAATCGTGTAGTGTGGTAAACGGTTGTTATTAAAAAAAAAATGAAATGAAATGTATATTAAAACTCATAATATAAATTGTGCCCTCGTCAACAGGACGTGACTTATTCTCATTTGCTACCGCGTTTGTCGCTTGCCTTGTCTTCGACGTGGAAATGGGACTGCTGATTGGAATTTGTTTTGATCTTTTGAGCTTGCTCTATCGCAACGCAAGACCGTCCATTTCCATTGAAAAACAAACCGTAAGTATATTACTGTATAAACGCATGTACCTATGACTACACTAGTCTGATTGTTAAGTAACGAATGAAAAGCGAATTTTATTACGCAACATTAAAGTGCGGTTGAAGTGAAGTTTTCTTTGCATTTTACTATAATTCATAATATTCATATTATAATTGTTATTATTGAAAACAATGGCCTTTGTGTATGTTATGACATGCACAAAGTGGTTAGGATTACATAACTGAATTGAATAAGTAATATGAAAAAGGAAATGAGTTTTTTATTACGTTTTGTTTTACCAAAAAAAAAAAATAATAATAAAGTTTTGTGATTATTATGATGCGAAGCTGACAAGGTATAACGGTGTGTTTTTTTTTTGTGTCATCCTGGAACTTTTTCTTTATTTCACTTTTTTTTCTGGGTGTAGTTTCAAGTCAGATCTAGAATGAGGCTATAAGACATACCTATACAATTTGCTCGAAAATTAGAGTCAACATATAATCGTTTATTAATGGAAAACCGAAAAAACATCTAAAATACATCTTTTACAATTTAATATTGTCGCCTGTTGCTATTTAATTTTTTTTTGTCGTCAGATATACAGGGTGATCATTTTAATACTTGTATTACATTATTATTTTCTCACAATAAATTGTTTAAGTTATAGCCCCGCTCTAGATCTATCACCAGTTCAATTAACATACTTTAAGTCCTAAAACTACTATTAAAAAATAAAAAAAATAAAGGTATCTACCCCTACTGGGGGAAAGGGTTTGGTTATACACCGTAATTTTAAATTGAAAAATATGTACATTTTTTGGGCGTTTTCTCGATTTTGAAAGGGAAGGAGGTAATATTTTTAATTTTTTGCCCATGAAAGTATTTTTTAGATACAATTTCTGAACTATGTAGACTTGCAGCATATTATGAAGAAGTAAATAGCCGTTTTAAATGTATCTTGTGTCCATACATACAATTTAAATCAATACCTTCTCAGCTGTGCACCGAACATAATAAAAGCACAGATTAAATAAAACCTGATAGTGCACACTGCACTCCATAGTAAATCAATATATTTTCAAATAACGATTTTTAATTGGTTTAAACCTAATTCAGTAGGGCCAAATTATAGTGCTGAAAATATTGTACACACTATTTACAATAATAATGTAAACTGATAAGAACTACAGATAACAAGTAGTTGATAAACACAAATATATACCAATAGAGATAATTTAAGTTACCATTTACCGCCATCTTTAGAACCTTATCACATGAAATTTTGCTTATAACATTAATTATAAGTCGAGTTGATAATATATATATATATATATGTGTGAGTGTGTGTGTTGATAAATCATGCCTGATGGTAACATTACACAACAAAACTGATAATATTACAGATGTTTGATAAACTTTCTTTGGCCACACTGTAATACAAAAGGATTATTTTCCCTCCATTTTTTGGTCACACTGACCCGAGATTATTAAAGTTTGTTTACATTTTTCGATTTTTTTATACTGCGGTACTATCTGGTTTTATTTAATCTGTGATAAAATCTCTATTGCTATATTATACCGAACTATTACCTATTCAATTTTTTACCTAATTTTTACCAATTTAATTCTATTATTCCGTGTTTGGCCGGTTTAGAATTCGTCGGGACACGGTCGTTGGATCATCAGACCCAGCAGCGGACTTTTGTTTCCGGCCGTGGACTACATGCGACAGACAATAATAGCCGAGCTGTCGTCGGTCAACTATGGCGAAAGGCCCAAAATCGTCCTCGTGGATTGTGTATACTTTGACAAGACCGACTACACCGCGGCGCAAGTAAGTAGTTATATAGTTTCTTACCACAGCCTCGGTGAAAACAAATCCTCGTTGTATCTCTCTACTTACTAATCGTGTGTGGTGCTTGTTTGTCCGTTTCGAAGGGAATGAAATCTTTGATCAACGAACTGAAATCTCAGCAATGTCTCCTGGAACTGGTCAACGCCAAACCGGCGGTGGCGCAAGTGCTGGAATCCACTCTGGGCACGAAAATCGTTTGCATGATAACCGCTCAAGACACAACGGTGACCAAAACCAACACGGGTAAGTGTACCATCTCTTGAAAGTGAAAATTGATAGCTAAAACTAAAAATACAACTGTAACGTCAAAATATACACATAACGTCCTATACTCGGTGACGAGGTAACCAAAATGACGGGCGACAGTGTGACCACTTTGAATGAAAACAAACCTTATCAAACTATGGGTACTGATAAGGTATTATCAGTGGTACTTCGTGTGATAAAGTTACAATTGATAATCTGCTTGAAGTGTAAATTATATTTTTTTGCCCTAGTCCAAAAATGAGTTGATATTATCGCTTAGGGTTCAAGTTTTTCATTTTTATTACATTCCATATGTTTTCAGGTTCGATCCCGACTAATCTCAACGATTCGGATCATTCGACGACGATCAGACTGAACGAGCTGAACGTGAAAAATATATGCGAACAAAAAGCGTGATACTTCCTCCGGAAACGTCCTTAGGTATTTAAGTCGTCTAATGTAAGTAGTTTTTTTTTAATTTCACTTACATATGAGATCGTTAACTTTATTTAGAGAATATTTTAATTTTGTAAATCGTCAACGTTTGGTTGCATAACGTATATTGTGTGTACGGTGTACAAAATCGTTTTTTTAATTATTGTTACCTATTATTATTATAAGTGATACTACTTTTTGTATTAAACTTATAAATTATTTTTATTTATTAATTTATTTTTTATCTCGGAGGATAGCGAACGCGACCCATCAGTATTGTTTTAGTTATATCTAAGGTTTTAAATTTAACATTTTTTTTTTTATATAATAATATAATATGTATATTGTTGTATGTATACATTCGTTAGTTATATATATATATATATTTTTTTGTTGTTGTTTTTTTTTTAATGTATTTATGTAACATTTGTCGTGTCCGTGTATTATAATAATAATATTCTAAACGTATATTTCATTAATTCCTTTGGGTTTTCCATTATTACTATGCATTTAAAAGTGACGGATTTTTAATACAATTGTTTAATTCTTTCTCTCTTTTTTTTTACTTGCTATTTGCATAATAAAACAATCGAATAAACCATTATCACTCCAATGAAGTAGTTCTAACAATCATACACCGTTATCTTATAGTAAATATTTCATACTTCTTAAAAAAAAAATGGTGGAGAGTGTGTAACTCAACGCAAAACAAATCTCATGGCATAAATTTATACTATCAAGTTGAAATAGTTCAGCTATTCTAATTTGCCTTTCAAGACCAGGAAAAACCCCATTGAATATTTATCTAGAAGACAATCATAATGTAAAAGACAATAAAAAAATTAGTCAATGGACAATATTGTCTTTTCGCTATTATTATTGTTATATTTTATATTATAATTTTGGTGTATAATTTTATTAAAAAACAAGTATGTTTACACAGTTAAAACGACAATTCAACCGAAATAGTTATTAACGGTACCATTTTCCTGAAATCTGCTACTGTTCATAATTTATTAGAAATTTGCAGTAATAATTGTTTTTATCTATATAACATATTCCTTGCTCGGATATTGCGGAGAAAGTTGTGACCATTTAAACTCTTAAAATAATGTTTGTTTTGTACACAACAACAATAGATTCAAAGGGGTTCGAGTGTTTCGAATATTACACGAGGACAGACATAGTCAAATTACATCATATTAACATCTCAAGTCAAACATTTTGCAGGTGATAAATTTATATCCGCACTTGACTATCATAAAACAAGACGACGGTTTTATTGAATTTTCAGCATATTTACATTATCTGTAGAGCTTCTACAGTACTGGTTAAGCTAAAATGTTTAACAATAGTCAATATTTAACAAATTAAATGAATACCACACGCTCTGCTAGCTGCATTTCAAATGTACAGCTTGTACCACTGTGTTTAGACTTGTCAGATTTACATAAAATCTATGGAAGTTTTTGAGCCAACAGACCTCACTACTTGTCATAATCAAAAGATAAATCTAACGTAAGGTTAGGTTAGTTAAGGCTAAGTATGACTTTTCTGATTTTCTCAGGTATTGAATTATCAGGTAAAAAGCATAATGTATTTGATTTAGTTGAGTTCATTATTTTCAAAGGTGCTAAACTTTAAAATATATATATATATATATTGACTGATATGTATTAGCACGTTACATTTTATTTCTCATAATATAATATTACTGTTTAAAATAGACCTAACTCGTTTCCTTACATTCGTAGTAGTATTATTATAAATTAAAACTTATTTTTAGCCGTTAAGTTTAATATAGGAAAAGTACAACTAGCTTTAATAGTTGTAATACATGATGATCCATTGAGAACAACCAACTGGTTTTTTCTTAAAAATAATCGAAATTCTATAGTTAACCATTTTGGAAAACATTTTTTCGTTTAAGTTATTTTACAATATTATAAAATTAATACATTTTTACCTTTATAGTATTTTTCAGAGCGTTATCAAACTTGAATAATTTTACAAGTGATTATCCAAAACTAATCCAAGTGATTATCGAATAACAACTCAATGCCCAAGTCAGTGTGTTTACAGTTGGTAAAAACTAAATCTGTAAATATACAATAGCCCACTCAAGCATTAATAATTTTTTAACTAAATGTGTTTTTTATAAATTACAATATTCACAACAGATAGATAAATTAGCTTTTATTGATAATTATAAATAAATATGATATTGCAAAAACCTGATACCTTCACTAGTACCCTGTTATCAATGATAACAGTAACTTGAAAAAAATAACAATAATATTTTAAGATAAGGTGTAACAACTTAATTTATCATATATTCAGCCGGTTTCACCAACTATTATTAATACACTCTTAACAAAATGTTAGTTAACAATTAATTTAAATTTAACATCTGGTTAAATTAAGTAAGTTTCATCATACCATTATTTTAATTAAATTCTAGTTTTAAATTAATAAAATGTTAGTTGGGTTACCAAAGCGGTTACCTTGTTTTAAACGTTCTCATTGGTTATCACGAAATTTGAAAACTGATAAGTGATAATATAATAGTTTTATATTTAAATTGCAATTAGTGATGTATAATTTGATCAATGGCACTTTAGCATGCCAATTAATTTGTTAACAAGCTTATTTCGGCTAATTAACTTAACGGTCGTTATTAACTTAACGTGCTAAGGCTAAAAAATATTTACTAATTGTTAAATTTAATTAACAAATGTTGGTAAAATCGGCCGATTGAATACCAACCGCTTAACAACGAGGCCTTTTTTGTCCCTTTTGTGTGGTCACACTGGTTACAGTCTTTCTGTACACTTCACTATTGCATTGCACGTGGTATAAATTCGATTATCGCCAGTAAAAACATACTTTATCTAACTAAAGTTGTTAAAAAGCTGTAAAATTTATCGTGATCGACACTACCTATAATCTACGGGACACAGTATTTTTGTAATAGGTTGTTAAAAAATATTACTATTTAATTGCTATTTCATTTGCATTTTTATAGATCTCGTTAACCGCATATTATAACCATAGAGTCATGTTTAGTATGTATAAACACACACAGCAGTAATTAAATAGAGTAATAATTGTGTTTATTTGTTTTTTTTTTGTGACGGCAATAATTTAAATAAGTTAATTTAAATATTCAAGTTGGAAAAATAATTAGTTCAATGTGTGGATGTAAAGGGGAAACAAAATTATTTCTAAATCCTTAATAAGTAGTCAATGAATAAAAAAAATAATATTACCTTGCCATGAAACATTGATTTGAGCTTTTCTCAATTGTAATATAGGTATAAATATATTATTATACATTTATTAATTTATCATTTTCATTCGTTTCATTAGTGTGATTAGCTTTTGTGTGTGCAATCTATTTTTGAATGATAATACTTTTAGCATAAAAAGGTATACACAGCAAAAATGAGCAATTTCCAATGCTAACGTTTTTTGGTCTTAAATAAACTAAAATGGCGTTTACTGGAAAAAATGAGTAAAATATTACTTATAATAATAATACTTAGAAATTCAGTTAATTAAACTAAATACAATACCTCGAAGCTTATTTACAAATTAACCGGTAATATAATTGACATAGTCGAAATTTAGTAAAACCTTTTTTTTTCTTTCTTAAATATTGCTTGTACACAACTCCTTAAATGCAAACCGCATACAACCATCTTAATCGATTTGAAAAATGTCCCTGCGAAGCAGTTTTTGAATGTTTGAGTTTGATATAATATTATGTACAAGTTCAAGTGAATAATACACAATGATATTTACAAATTCGAAATAGATTTTCGAACAAAACTCTCTTCACTACTTGTTTTGTAAAACTCAATTTTTTTTATTTACTCTTTTTTTAAGGTCGGATAATATAATATACATTTATATATAAATAAACAGAGGCAAAATATTAATCTCGAATATAATTTTTTTTTTCCAAAATCGAAGAAAATATATCATACAAAATGTTTTCAATAATTAACATTTTTTATTTTATTTTTTTTTAAGGTCATCTGTGGTAATCGCAATACCATTAATGTTTTACATTTTGTTTTGCTTTTATGTATGTAAATAAAAAAAATATATATATTATCTATAAGTTTATAAAAGTTTAATGTCTTAAAATTGTAGACTCGGACGTTCTAAAACTCTAATAGTACCTTTCAAACTATCACTCTAGTCAGAAAAAATATAATTTTTAATCATACATTTAAAGCCGTCTAAAAGACTACAATGTCGGTTGAAAAAAAAAATGGTGAGTTTTTTTATCGATTATTAATCTTATACAGATGTGTGTTATGAATAGACAAATTCAAAAAAAAAAAAGAAATGTCAAAAGAAAGTTTAAGTACATCTGAACGAATCGAAATCGACGAGAATTTAACAAATAATTCGGTTTTAGTATTTTGCTTTGTAAGTAATTTAAAAAAAAAAAAATTTCTAGTACAGATTATACAGGGTGATCAACCTTGCCAGAAAGTAATAACAAATTGATCATCCTGTATAAGAAAAATATTGTCCATAAAATATTGAACTCAAATCAACACAAATTTGCTGTTTTGTTTTTATTTAATTTAAACATTTTTTTTTTCAAAATAACAAGGTAAATATTTGGTTATTTTTTATAATATTTTACAAAAACATATATAAATTTCCTCAAAGAAAAACTGTAAAAAATTGGATGGATATTTTTAAATTGCAATATTTTTATTTGTTTTAATTTTCCAAATTCGAAAATCATTAAACCCCAGTTTGTCGATTAAAAAACAATTATGGGAAAGAGATCCGGTTAGAAATAAATAAAAAAAAAAACAAGTTGTCATAATAACACTTCATTTAAGATATAATAAAATAGTTAAAAATATTATGACCGTCCTACGCGTAAACGAGTTTTATTTGCCCATCAAGTATTTTGTTTAAAAAAATAGAATTTCAATAATATATACAGCACATAAAATCTTAATACATCCAAAAAAGATCTTGCTTAAAAAAAAATACATCTCCATACGATTTTTGATGTGTATAAAAACTAGAATTTTAATTTTATAAAAAAAAAACCTGGCACTTTGTGCGTTTCTCAAACGTTTTGGTTATCATTTTGGCCACATTTAAACTGTTGTATAATGATTTACATTGTTTGAAAAATGAAATACCAAGTTTTTACACTATATTGCAAGTTTAAGTATTACATACATTTCCAATATAGAAAAGTCTGGACCAAATTATAAATGCTCGAACGTTGAACAGTCCACTTTAACATTATAACTTTTAAAATAAACCACTGTGCTTAATCGATGCTTTTTCTTATCAAATTAAATACAATGGCGGCCTCCGAAAATTTATGTAAGTACTTTATGCAGAAAAAGCGCTTGTTTATTGTCTTACAAAAACAAGTTTTGAGAAAACCCAAGTTTAAAGTTTAACACTGAGTTTAGGTTAGGTTTGGTTATGTTAGGTTAGATTAGGTTAGGTTAGGTTAAACGCATTAGAAAATTTCCTAAATAAAATAAATACATTTTCAAATAAATATACTTCAAGAAAATGCAAAGCAAAAAAATTGAATTATTTTGAAAATCTGAGTACCTTGAATTCCATAGTGCACAATATAACACTATTCAAATGGAAAATAAAACATATTATTTAATCATCTATTGTGGTGTCAATAGCAAACCTTACAGTTAGGTTAGGTTATGTAAGGTTAGGTCAGGTTAGGTTAGGTTAAACGCATTAGAAAATTTCTTAAATAAAATAAATATACTTCAAGAAAATGCAAAACAAAAAAAATTGAATTATTTTGAAAAATCTAAAGTACCTACTCCAATCGCACAGTGCACAATATAATACTATTACAAATAGTAAACAAAACATATTATTTAATCACCTTTCGGCTATTATTAATATCAAACCATACAAACATTATTATTATAATCATTATAATTTAATTTTTTGTTTTTTTTACTCGATTATTACTAAAAAAAAAACCCTGGTTATTTGCCAAGCGACCGTACTGTACTATCATGCGTAATAACTAATTATATGCCTACTTCATAACTAATTCCCCAAACAACATAGTTTGATATATATATATATATTTAAATTAATATTATACACAAGCAACGCGTTGTTTTATAGTAGTTTTTTTAGTAAAAAAAATTCTACAGTAACTATACCAGTCGACGGGGGGCACAACAATCCAGTTTAAACTATATCCCAATGGCAAAATCGTTACCCATACCTACTTATATTATATTGTTATAATACTATATTAATATGCATATTATATTATTAACACCTTTACAAAACAGCATCGGTCGACGGTGTGTGGCCAAGGCCGAACGACTAGACTAGAAAGGTTTGTTATTAGTAGTAGTTCTCAGACAGACACCGACCGAGTGTGTTGTCTCGTTGAATCGTTCTACACACAAGCCGTGAAAATAATAATGGTATACTATTAGCAGACCCTATACTCGGTCGTTGCCGGGCTTTTGTTGCAGTGCTTAAAAAAAAATGTGTAAAAAAATATATATTTTAAATAAAAAATCAACCGCCTTTGAAACGCGCGCGCGTGCCTAACCGGACCGCCGCCATAGCAGCATTTTCATTCATAATAAATGTTATTAATAATAGTATTGACCTCGCACTTTGATTCGGGAAAATAAAAAATTAAAATAAATCACAATTAAAAATCAATAACACATTAGTTCGGTACGGTTCGTCTTGCACACATACACACACACACACACAAACGCGTAGAAAATATTAAATTATTATTATTATCATGTCGGACTGACAACAGTGAAGGAGAAAATCAGTGAAACTATACAAAAAAAAAATAATAACAATATTATAATCCGAAAACAACAATATGTACAGCCTTCGGATGGACGCTAAAGGCCAACAATTAACGGCGGAGACCTTGTTGCCCGATGATGAGCTGCTTATCATCGAAATGTCAACAGGTATGTTGGATCTTAATCTTATTATAGATAACAAAATATGAATTGTAAGAAACTCTCAGAGATCCCGGTCGTTACTACACCATTCCCACACTCCTCAAGTGCATAATAATAATAATATTATTTTGTATAATAGTAGGTAATAATATTATGTAGTACACTATTAATTATCAAACGGTAAATAGAAAACATTTAAAAGAAAATCCTATTAATGTCTTTCATGGTGTGTGTATTGGCGCTGACAACTATAATATGTTTTTAATCGACCTAAAATAATAATAAAACTAAACTAAACAAAACTTAATTGAGTTTTTGTGAAAAATACCAATTTTTTTATTGAGAGAGTAATGATAATACTAAAATATTTCATTAATTTATTTCGATATTAGATTATTTTGTTTAAATAAAGTCATCGGTTGATCAATTCAACGTGAGACGTTCATTTTCTCAGAAAGTAATAAGTATAGTAATAACTAATAACTTTGTTTTTATGTTATTAGGCAATATGATAAAATGTTATTTACATTTTTTTCTTGTTTTTTTTTTTTTTTGCTATTTTCCAGAGCTCCATCGATTTTTGAAAAACTCAAACGGTAATCTGATATATTTAAAATAATTTTTTAAATAATTTGCCGAACGTTTTGGACTAGTCGACAACCAGTTTTTTGAAAATTATTCAAGTTTAAAACTTAGGACTACAGGTTGAGTATAGCGTGCAAAATAATTATAATATACAGGGAACTCTAATGGGAGATTTCCTCTCAAGTCTTTGTTCACGCCTTATTCATTATTCCATCATATCATTTACTATTTATAAACGCTACTATTTAAAAAAATATATATATTTTTTGTATATATAATATATACTTGACTCCGCCCGTCCTAAATGTTAAACTCTGACAACTTTAAAAGTAATTTTCAAAAACTGGTTATCACCCAGCAAATTATTCTTAATTAAATATATATTTGAGATTCAAAAATCGATAGAGCTCTGGACAAAATACTAAAAAAAAGGTAAATATATTTAGTAGCTACTCGTATTATAATATTGTACAAAAACATAATATACAAAAATGTTTTCAAAAAAAAAAAAAACTATAAAATTGTGAAAATGAGTGTATAACGTTCAATTGATTACCTGTATAAACACACATCTGACATCAGTCGTTTGATTTCTTCTTCGTCTTCGCCTTACACTCTCAACAACTACAATGGTTCAATCGTTTGATTTATTTGACTTAAAAAATAAAATTGTTTTACTAAAATAAATCGCACATATTTTTCTGAGAATAAATCTAGTGTAATATTATATTAGTCTAATAATTAGGTTTATATTGTAATAAATAAATGTGTCAATAATAGAGCTGTTCCTAACAGATGTGTTTTTTTTTTTATTAATTTCACCATTCAGGGATGTATTATTTTGCAAATAAAACATTTTTTAATAAGTTTCGACGCTTTTAACAGCTATTTCTTTGCCACCAAAGTTTTTTCTTTTATTTTCAAGAAAGGGATTAAGCGACCTAAAAAATGGCATAAAATAAATACCTAAAAATCTAAAGAAGCAAAAAACACCATAAGAAACATGCAAAAAGAAAAAAAGGGTTTATTGCATTGTTCTAGATTTGTTCAAAACAGCTCTTTGTGTTTTTTTACTGATTTTCTTTCGTTAATAAGCGATTCATATTATGTATACAGACTAATCCGTCTGATGAAAGACACTCGTCCATTTTTTTTTCAATATCATTCAATACTTAAAAAAATCCTTGCTTTATTTTGAAATACTGGAAAAAAGTATGGACTTTGTTTTATCGAAATATGACAACATACGTTTTGAATTCCATAAATGAAGAGAGTGAATATGTCAAACGTGTTGCAAGTGCTAAAGTATAAAAATTGAACTATATAATTTGATTTGTATTTTTTATTCATTACCGAAAACACAAAATAGGTATGATTGTTTTTTTTTTTTTTTTAATAATTAACAGCTTTTCCTCACAAACATTTTTATAAACAAATATTTGCCTTTGAATTTTTCAATTTTCATCAATCAGCTGTTAGTTTGCTAATATCACCAAAACCGCAAGTTAGCTAATTATGTAAATTTGCATGCAATACTTACATATATAAAATATATATATTAAAAAATATTGTAATACTTATTAGTGTGCCAATAAAAATACAACTACAACGTTAACGTGTCACCCGCATTGTATTTTGTTATCATCTCTCAAAACGTTTAGGCCAAAAATATATTGTAATAATAGTCGTTTAAACAGTTTTTTTAACAGCTTAGTGACTACACAATATAGTCTTATTGTCTCTTAAAAATATACGATATAGCCGCAAAACGTAAACACAACTGTTGAACGTTGTAACTTCATTACAAAAAAAAAAACAATAATAAGAATAATAATTATATTGTGTTTGATTGCATTGCGATTTTATGGCTATTTAATTGATCCCCGTTATGGAATTGACATTTTTTTTTTTTTTTTTTAGTCTTTCCACAGTGAATTCACAATTATTCGAACAACGTCCATATTATTGTGTACAGATAATTCTAGTTTATTTTTGTATATTATTAATCAAATACCGCATAATACAGATTTAATGAGTACTAATTTCAAGGCTGGGTCGCTTCGAATCAATTGTAAATAGACCAAAACAATAATACCTAATAATAATATATACGTATCTACACCGTAGCTGCTCATTTTCGTGTGATCTAGGATTTTTGTCCGAAAAAAATAAAAGATAAATGTCACCAATAAAACACCCTCGAGGGGCAAGCTAACAATGGTAAAATCAGCAAACTAATAGGATAAAAAAATACATATATATATATAAGATGCAACTATTATATCATTATACAAGTGAGAAATCAAAAAAATAAGTAACCGCAACCGCTCTAATGGTGTGTTTAATCGACTATTTTATGTGATCATCAAATTACATACAGACAGGGTGATTCGTTAAGGTTAAGACACTCAAATCTCCTTAAAAATATTGCAATTTTGTAGTTTTTCTTTTTAAAACATAACTGTTTACGCTATAAAACAATATTAGACAGTATTCAATTTTTTTTTATACTATTTTGGTGTTTTCCAGAGCTTTATCGACTTTTGAAACTTATATTCTGTTATTGAATTTTTAAATATTAAGAATAATTTGCTAATAAAAACGTCGAACGGTCGATAATAAATAGTTTTAAAGTCATTCGATTTTAAAATAATTTATCAAACTGGTTGTCGACCAGTTTAGACTGTT
Source organism: Adelges cooleyi (assembly GCF_023614345.1). Classification (NCBI taxonomy): domain Eukaryota; kingdom Metazoa; phylum Arthropoda; class Insecta; order Hemiptera; family Adelgidae; genus Adelges; species Adelges cooleyi. The sequence continues at coordinate 13,274,209 of NW_026096053.1, read as the reverse complement.
CAGCAAAGTATTTTTAATCTAAAAAGTTAATTAAATATGTATGGCCTTGTCGTTTGAGTAAAGTTGCTATAGAGCTCTAAAAAAAGATAAAAATTTGAATATTGTCTAATCTTATAAGTTGAAACAAACAAAGTTTAACAAAGTTACAAGGAAATACAAAAGTTATATAATAATTTATTTCTATCTTGAACCGAGAGAAACTATTTTTTTTTTCTTCAATATTTTACTTAAAAAGGAAAAACACTACTCCAAAGCCAATACAGTACAAGTAAACTTTTGCAAACAAAACCAAAGTACACCCTCGATCCGTATTGGAGTCTACCTTTGATGATAGGGGTGGTGGGGGTGGAGAGAATCCTGTTTTGTTAGGGCATTAATTGTAAGTACAGGCCAAAATTTTAATGAAAATAAACAAGAGAAAATAATAGTTTTTTTTTCAGTTTATTCATTTGTTTCACAAAAACGCCTTGCTTTATTTACATAATTTTTGTGTGCGTGTGTTACATTTTCTACATAATATTCTTATTATGTATTTGATAGAAATCTAATAAAAACAATTTTTTTTTTTTAATGTAAGAAAATGTTACCTCAACCGATTCGTGTGTTGAAAATTGTTGTAGAAAAACCGCACATTACGCTTTAATGATTTTCAGGTTTAAATTTTTGGCATTTTTATTTTGGACAAGTTTCAACAATTTTAATGTACATATTAAACACCAAACAAATACGGACTTCATCAATGACACAACAGTACCTTTTATATTGGTAAATTAGTACTTAAATTTAGGCTTAAACTTTTTAATATGATGGTTTTTGTCATGGCCATTGAACAAGTATGTTTTGAGTAACATTTTTTTTTTTTTGCTTCTAAAAAATACATTGTTGCCGGGTGTTGTATAACTACAAGTGTTGTCCTGTGTGTTACACGTGATCATCCCACGGCTCTCCCACTCTCATCCCTCGGGACACGTGACACATTGTTCACCGCGTGTCCTTGTTCGGTTCTCTCCTCTCCAGGAACACTCCCGGTCTACCCCGGTCGCTCCCGTTTGCTATAATATATAAGACCGTTACCGCCGGCCTTGCAATCGCATCTGTCCAAACAGCGTTCTTGTGGCCGGTCGTGAATCGATCCACATAAATCCAGGTAAATATATTATACTTAGCGCACAATTGTTATATAAGTCCAGTTATATGATTTTTTATTTTTGATAACCCAAAAGATAGAAAATTGAATTTTTCTCTTAATTTTCTATAAAATATATTGTTCTTTAAATCTCAATAATTGAAGGGCACAGGGGAAGAAGGGTATTAGTCCTTGTATGTAATCACATTAAGTGCTGTTCTTCTAAAAAATGTATTTATTTAAACAATCTATTAACACGAATAAACAAAATTGATGGCATATATTGAAAAAAACAATTTTCATAAATGGACTACTACCCTTCTTCCACTGTGCCCTTCAATTGCAATATATTTGTTGTGATATTTACATAATTACAAATGAAAACTTTTCTAGTACAATCTTATTGAAATTAAAAAATGTCAACGTTTGAGAGACGCTTTAGCTTGGTGTTAATTTATTACATTAGACAATATTCAAAATTTTCAGTTTTTTTTTCCAGAGTTCCCTGGTTGACTTGTCGACATCCAGTTTCAAATAATTATTTTTAAAGTTTATTAACTTTTAAAAATGTTTATTCAAAACTGCTTCATTCGACATTTTTAGCAAATTGGATATGTTAGGTACCGTTTAAGTTTCAAAAGTTTGAATATTGTCTAATATAGCAATTATTTCAAGTCATATGAATTGAATGTCTCAACCTTAACGAATCACCCTGTATGTATTCATATATAATTTTATGATCACATAAAGTAGTCGACTTAAGTATACACACAATTAGAGCGTTTACCATTTTTGATTTCTCACTTGTATAATAATTGTATCCTATATTTTTTTTGTTATCCAATCGTTTTGCTGATTTTATCATTTATTAGCTTGTTGCTTAAATGGGACGACGCCCGACTCCCTATTTATTAAGAAGTTAGGTTATTTAGGTATTTTTTTTTTTTTTTAGAAAAATCTTAATTTAAACGTTAAACTGTTCTATGCGATTATTAGTTCAGTAATTAGGGGCCGAGATCATATCAAAGTAGATCAAACTCCAACTATTATAATATGGTTTTAACTGGAGCACAATTTTGTGTAAATTATTAACAATAAAAATATGTCTTGCAGAGTACCATTAGCGTTGTAAACATGACGGTCGGCGTGCACTGGTATAGACATGGGTTGCGGTTACACGACAATCCGTCTTTGTTGGAAGCGTCAAAAAGGAGCAGCAAGCTCATCGTTGTTTTCATATTCGACATCATCAACGAAGGTAAAAAAAACGTTATAATATAACAACAAACATAAAAAAAAATACTTACATTAGACCGTACTTGGACGTTACACTTGGCTATTTATAATTTTGATGGTAAAGTTATTTACCTCACCGACGACACTGGTTTTGTTTTTTTTTTTAAACGACCAATTCCGCGGATAATCTCAAATATTTAAGATGTCAAACAAAGTACAAGTATAATTTATTATAATTGGTAGCGACACAATTTGGATTTTTTTACAAAACCTGTCATTGATTTTACTCAAAACTATGTTGTTATCATTATTGTTTATCATACAAGTTTATAATAAATTGATAACAAGTCCCTCCCCCCCCCCAATTCCAACACTACAATATTTTGATGGCGGCGCGTCTGATAACAATCAAATTGTCACGATTATAATAAGTATATTTTGTTTCCACCTTATTTGTAGATCCCGAGCTAACCGGATACAACCGTATGCGTTTCCTGTTGGAAAGCCTGAAGGATCTCGACGAAAACTTAAAGGTGCGTGGTGGACGTTTGTACGTTTTGCAAGGTGATCCCGTTGCAATTTTCAAGCGCATACAACAAGAGATCGGTCTGGACTTGATAACATTCGAACAGGTGAACACATTGGACAAAACGATTAGACTACTGTAATATATACGCATAATGTTGTATAATATAATATATCAGGACTGCGAACCGATTTGGAAGAGTCGAGACCAATCGGTCAAGGCGTTTTGCGAGGAAAACAATGTGGAATGGGTGGAGAAGGTTTCGCACACGTTATGGGACCCGAAGCTGATAATCCAAACAAACGGAGGCGTGCCGCCGTTGACTTATGAGAGTTTCCAAGTAAGTAAACGCCTTCGATTAAAAGCGCAATCGACCAATGTGTTCTATGTGTGGTGTTAGATCATTGCAAACAAAATCGGTCAACCCCCGAGACCCGTGCCCAACGTCGATTGGATGTCGGTAAATTTCCAGACTCTCCCGGCGAACATACTGGACGAATTCAACAAGGTTGGTAATATTTTTTTTAACATATGGATATTATGTTAACCATGAACTGGATACAAGAAATTTCATGTCGCTATTTTTGCATTAAACTTTAACTTACAGTTGGAGATAAGAAACAAAAGTTAAGTGATAAGAGATAAGTGATAACTGATAAATGATAAGAGATAACATAACCATGATTCAACGTTTTTCCGTGGAGCGGAGAAAATAACTAGATTTTCTTTTCTTTTTTTTACATTTTAGAATCGTAGGCAAAACCTAACCTATCTTAAACTAACCTTAAATCGAAAACTGATTTGCAGCGAGATAAGCACAGATATAATATCTGTATACATATATAACAAACTAGGTTTCTAACTGCAGTGTCGCTAACTATTAGACCAAGTCGAATTCCCCAGAAAGTTTGCGAAAAATCCCTAGATAAGAAAATAAAATATCCCTAAATATTTTTTTTTATCATTTGGACGAACTTACCACACACGATGGAAATCACCAGTGATAAAAATACCGTACATATTAGGATCTGATGATTAATAATTGATAACTGCCGGTTTCATTTAGTAGGTATAATATATGACCTTTTTGTTATAAGAAATAAAAAAAAATCGTAGCTAACATTGTATTTTATCATATATAAAGAAATTAGGAAAAAAAATTCTAGAAAATCACTAAGAATATCCTTAGACAAAATTCAAATTCTCTAAATATAGATATAAATCCCTGGAGTTGGCAACACTGTGTTGCTAAGTGTACATGCCACCAATTATAGATATAAATTAATTTACCGTTTTCCGCCATCTTTGTGGGAGAGAATTAAAACCTTATCAGATGAATATATGTTTATAACAATTACAAGTTAATGTGATAACACAGAATCACAGGTAAAATAGCGAACGTCGACTTCAATTCTTATCGCTAGCTGGCAATTAATAGTTTATTATACCAGACATTTGTGGAGATAAGAGATAAAAGTTAAGTGATAAAAGATACGCGATAAGAGATAACATATCAACGATTAAATGTTTTTCCGTTGATAATAATTGGAGTTTTTTTTGTATATACCCACAGGAACTAAAAGATCTAACTCCGGAGTACTTCAACATACGTCCGGAAACCGCTGGCTTGTCTAATCCGCATAACCGTTGGTACGGCGGCGAAACAAAGGCTCTGGAACAACTGCAGAACCGTCTGGAATTCGAAAAGGAAGCGTTCGTCAAGGGGTTTTACCTGCCGAACCAAGTGAATCCGGACCTGTTGGCGCCGCCGACCAGCATGAGCGCCGCTCTGCGTTTGGGATGTCTATCGATCAGGAAGTAAGAGAGTGTTAAAAAAAACCTGGGTCTCCCTTCTTAAAGGATCCACTGATTTCGCTATTGTCCGGCAGATTCTACTGGGAGCTGTCCAAGCTGTTCACAAAGTCTTTCGAAACAAACCTGCTGCCCCAGTACAGCGCCACCAGCCAGCTGATCTGGCGCGATTACTTCTACGTCATGTCGGTGAACAACGACAATTTCAACAAGGTCGACGGAAATCCCGCTTGTATAGCCATCAAGTGGAACGACTTGGACCAAGGCGACAACAGAAAGCTTTTGGACTGCTGGATAAACGGCCAGACCGGTTATCCGTTCATCGACGCCGGCATGAGACAGTTAATGCAGGTATTTGCCAGCACTTTCAGCTAAATTTCCCCCCAAAAATAAATGGTAAACACAATTTTGGGGCCGCTAATTTCAATTAACATTATACAGGGTGTTCCAGCATTAAAGGTAAGTAATAGGTGATTGAACATGTGGGGGACCCCCAAATAAGCCCCAGTTTTCATTTTTTCGATAAGTCAAAAATTGAAGGTTTCGACAGTTAAGTAAAAAAATAATGACCTAAAAAAATATTCCATGTTATTCAGTGCAAAAAGCTCACCTTAAAAGAGGGGTCACATAATTTTCAGTCTTTTTCAGCCCCTAACTCTTCTCTTATCATTTATCTCTTATCACTTGTTTCTAATTATTTATCTCTAATCTCTTATTATTTAGCACTTATCTCTTATCATTTATCTCTAATCTCTCATAAAATAACCTCTTAGCAATTATATCTTTTCTTTTATCTCTTATCAATTATGTCTTAGCATTTATCATTTATTTCTGGTCTCTATTCATTTTTCTCTTATCATTTTTTGAGTTAGGGGCCGAAAGGGACTGAAAATGATGTGACCTCTCTTTTAAGGTGAGCTTTTTGCACTGAATAACAGGGAATAATTTTTTTTTTTTTTAAGTCATTATTTTTTTTAATTAACTGTCGAAATCTTCAATTTTTCACTTATCGAAAAAATGAAAACGGGGGGCTTATTTGAGAGTCCCCCAGATGTTCAATCACTTATTACTTACCCTTTACGCTGGAACACCCTGTATAATCTTGTTCAAAATAGCGAAAATATCCCCTCTTTCGCCTAGGTTTGTCAAATCGTGTACTAAAATAATTCCACTGTAAAATTGAGCAAAATCGGGTTTATTATATCGAAGCGGCGGGCAAGCGTGCGTTGGACTGAATTTATTACCACAGATAAGCACAAAATATTATGATGTACAATGTCAATGTAAACCGTACAGTCATATCTGTGTTAAAAAAACACGTTTCTTATAAATAAAACATTTATTTAACGACCGCTGGCACCGTTTGGACAAGTGGCAACCGCTCTAGACGAATAAATAAATAAATAATAGCGTGTATGCATGGCCCAGTGATATTTTGGTATAATTTATATTAAACAATTTTTTTTTAAAAAATGCTAATACAGGAAGGATGGACCCATCACGTGGTCAGGAACGCGGTGGCTTGTTTTTTGACCAGAGGAGATCTCTGGATCAGCTGGACCGAGGGCATGAAGCATTTTCTGAAGTACTTACTGGACGCCGATTGGGCCGTTTGCTCGGGCAATTGGATTTGGGTTTCTAGTTCCACTTTTGAACAGCTGTTGGACTGTCCTCTGTGCGTGTGCCCCGTCAGCTACGGTATGCGATTGGACCCAACGGGCGAGTACATAAGGTACCTGACACGGTTTTTTTTATATATTTTAATAACGTGTCTAGTATTACACGGTAATCGAATAATCGTGTGCATTAGGCGATACGTACCGGAGCTGAGAAAATTGCCCGGCCGTTACTTGTACGAACCGTGGAAGTGTCCCAAAGAAGTCCAGAACGAAGTCGGTTGTGTCATTGGCCAAGACTATCCGGAACGTTGCGTGGACCATCAACAAGCGTCGTGCGAAAACAGAAAAGTAAATTATGAGAGATATTTTTGTAGAATTTTTTTTGTTGACACCGTACTTACTGTGAGTTCTCTCAATATTTTCGTCCCAATTCTCTCCGATTTCAGAAAATGCAAGAACTGAGATACTCGTTGATGAACGAAGGCGACGTGCCGCACTGTCGTCCGGCGAACGCGGCAGAAGTGCAGAAGTTTATGTGCTTGAGCAACGATTGCATGCAAGAACTGTTGGCAAACTTACAAAGCGAGTACGGCGACATGTATTGAAATGTCACATACGATCCTTCTCGGTTAGGTTAGGTTAAGGTTAAGTTAAGGTTAGGTTAGGTTTAGGTTTGGTTAGGTTAGGTTAGGTTAAGGTTTAGGTTTAGTTTAGGTTTAGGTTAAGTGAGGCGTCTAGTTTCAAAACCAGCCCAAAAACATTTTGACAACAATGTATTACATGTTATGACAAAACTGTTATTGAATAAAGAATGTAAACTAATTCAAACTGCGTTTGTCTGAAAATCTCGGTTGGTTCTATCTAAAGAAATACTATTTGTTGTTTTGTGAAAATTTTCAAAAATTCTTAAGCTGGTTTTCAAACTAGGCGCCTCGAGTTAGGTTTAGGCTTTGGTTAGGTCCAGGTTAAGGTTAACAAACGCTGCTAAAAAATACCGTACTTAAATGTTTAAGCGACTTTCGCCCAGCAAAAGTCTTATAATTATAATATAGATATATATATATATATATTGTATTATTAAGCGCGCCTATCTCAATATATAGTAATAATTTTAGTTTTATCGTGCTGCCGTTTCGATAAAATAAATCAACTAATAATCATCGATCATTCGGTTAGTGTTAGAGTTTTTGATCTATTGCGCAAAAAGAGTAACTCGAGTGTTGGGTTTAATTTTTTTTTGTCGTTGTAAATCATAATATTGTAATATAATTATTATATACATTGAACGAGGTCAGATATGGAACAAACGCATAACAGATGATTAGCATACATACTGTACTTACTTAACACGGTAATCATAAAAACACCTACTCTTCATTAAAATATAAAATGAGATATATTAAACGGATCTAGTTAGTACACATATATTAGCCCAGAAAAAACAAAACAAAAAATCAAACAGTAGAGATTAAATACATCAGTCTTAAGTTTAAGTCTATTGAAATACGCTTGGCTCGCGACCATAGCAATGGAAATAATTATTATATTTGCCATTTGTGTGATACTATTATTAAACTATTTTTTTTTTTTTATGAAATTATTAATTTAGTTGATTATATTGATATTCAATGCTTGTTTAAAAAATAACATATTTTTAAACTCTAAAACCAAATAATGCACTTTTATAGCTGTTATATATAACTATTACTCATCGTAGTCATAATATAATATTATATTATCATATATTATTCTTCTATAAATGTTTTTAGTGCACTTATTAAGCGCAAACAACTGTTAAGTTTCTTTTGCGAAATAAATTATTGAAATTTTATTGTATCCAATTTATCGGTCTAAATTATCTTACTATATTATATATATATTTTTTTTTTTTGAGGGATATCTATTTACTCGAATTCTAGATTGGGGTTTCTTTTAAATACTTTCAATTGCATAATTGTTTAAGTAAAAAAAAAATACATATACTTATACATCTTACTCTTATTTTTATAATCAACCAAAATTGTCTCCTATGAGTTGTGACATAATGTTATCACAATATTGTAGAAGTTTATAATCGTGTGACTTCAATTTCAAAAAAATATATAATCATCTATCTACGACCATTGTATTATTATTTTCACATTTCCTCGGAGTGCTGTAAATAAAATAATTGAAAAAATTAAAATACAAATATTTTGATTGCAAAATGTTATATTAATAATTATAAATAATATATATATATATATATATATATATATATTAATATAATACATATATTCCTGCGAGTCCATAAATATATAAATATTATATTAGTAAAACACACACACTGTTAACGTAGGACTTCAGTTCCGAATAGAAAAAAAACTGTACAAAATAGGTATTAATTATATACATAAAAATAAAGTTTAATCGAAATTACCTTAAGTTTAACTTAATATAAAATTATAATATATAAATAGCTGCGATCGTTGTAAGAACGATTGATAACAATATAATATTTTCAATCTTACAAAATAATCTAAAAATTAATGTATTTTAATTTGCTTTTTTTTTTGTATAATATATACTAAAGAAAAAAGAAAAAAAAGTAAATTCAATTTTACAAGTAATATAATTTGTACAGTTAATTTTGTGCTTTTTTTTTGGTTGGTGGGCCACAATTTAACGGTTGTCGTCGATCATTGTTTATCAGATGAATAGGATTTTACATTGGCGGTACCCTATTGAAATAATAACCTAAAACACAAGTAAAAAAATAATTAAAAAAACAGTTTAAACGCAAATAAAAAATTTTTAAAAAAATATTCGACCAGCGTTTTTCTAAACAAAACGTTGTGTTGTTAAAATATGATAACGTTTTAAAATCAAAGTGCAAGTATTTTTTTTTTTTTTTTATCTTTTGTAAGCCGTTTAATTTTGTTTGAAAGAATAACATATTTTGTGGTTTTCGATAGGAAAATAATGGCCTCGAGCGATAAATAATTAATTAATTATTATATATTGTGTGTGTAATTAAAATTTTATTTTAATGGATTTTTTTACGGTTTTTTTTCGCGAATGACGTCGTTTGTTAGTTGCACGAAAATCATTAAAATACAAGAATAATAATCAATTTTTATTTTAATAATATAAAATATAATATTTTTAGTCTATGCTACGTCAGAAAAAAAAAATAAAACTATGCACTTGCACGTGTGATGTGATGTATGTAAAAAAAAAACAACGTTGCACAATCGGTCGACCGACTGAGTAATATTATAATTATATTCTGCTGATGTGGAGTTTTTTTAATCATTAATCGTTATTGATAAATTATTATTACCAAGAGCGACTTGTAGGTACTTTTATTGGAGGGATAGGGAACATTTCAAATCCAAAAACACCTTTTTTTAAGCAGACTTTGATCCAGCCCACCCTGTTAGGTTTCGTGTTTAATTTATATTCACTCAAAAACACTAAGTCCAAACGGCAATGTATATTATTGTTAAAAGAAACTTGCGTTTTCAATGGTATAATTGTGAAAAACGCCAAAAAAAATCCTTACTTAGAGATTACATTTTTTTTAAAAGAAAAACATTTAAAGATAGAAACCCCGTTTTCCATTTTAAATTCATTTACGATTAATTGTTATAATTACACAAAAAACGTTCATAACTAGTTTAAGACCGTTTTACAGCGCAAAAAAAGTTGTATTTTTAATTTAATATGTATATGATGAATGTGATATGAAGTCTTAATTTTAAGCTTAAACTAATCAAAGTGTCTTCGAATTGTTTTAAGATTTTCACAATAAATAGAGGAGGACTTTTTATTTGTGCTTAAGCGTTTTTCGCCAACTCAGTCTATTAATTTAATTGAAAATGCAATAAAATAAACCACCAAAAGCCGTGACTTTAAAAATGTCTACAAAAATAAAATATTCTGCCTACCAAAAAAAAAAAATTCTCACTCTTGTGCATAGATGGATAATTTATTCAGCTCTATTTTGCTATGCGAATGTAGAGATTTTAATAAATACTATCAAAGCCATCGCTGTATTCATATTCATACTGGTTTGCCTATTTGCTGTATTTTTTAGCACGGTTTTTATTGCTTTTAACTGTTTTACTTTTTAAATTTGTTTTCCAACATGGCCATTTTATTAAGAATAATTTGCTGAAAATGTTGACTGGTCAAAATCCACTTTTGTTATAATTACTTTTAAAAATGATTTATCTTGAGCAAAAAAAATTTAAAAAGTAACACAGTCGAGCGCAATGTAAAAACTTGTTGTTTATAGCGCAAATCAGTATAAAATAATTTTAAACCCTTACTAGAAAGTCAAAAGTCATTTCGTTTATCATATGTTTATGAAACACCATATTTAGGTACAGGCCCTGGACTTTGAGGGGCAAATTTCAGAGCACAAACGGGGAGAGAAGGGGGTGCGAAATAATTTAGGGCAGATGCCATATATTGTTATGATGGAACTGTATACCTTTTAACATGTCGTGCAACTGTTGTTCGGTACCGCAACAGTTGAACTCGGCCGGCCTGACCCCTTGGAAAATGGATATCACACTGGGTTTGACTTTGTAGAACACCAGGGGCTGATTTCTCCTGACGAAATCGTCGATCAACGACTTGACTCCCTGCACAAACACACACGGTTAGGTTAGGTCAGGTAAGGTTAGGTTAGGTCAGGTCAGGTTAGGTTAGGTCAGGTAAGGTTAGGTCAGGTCAGGTTAGGTCAGGTCAGGTTAGGTATATAATATTACGTTGGCTGCGGTAAAATCGGCTCCTTGTATGTGCCTGCAGTCGATCACGACCGGTATGGAGCTCAGACCTTGCTTGAGTCCGGCTTTTGTCACCACCGACCTTACATATTCCACAGAAGGGAACACCAGACTGCGGTCGGGCGTTATCACCAAGTACTCGTGTCCAAAATCGTTCTGAAAAAAATTTAAAAAAAAGTTGTTAAAAATTAATCACACGCGGGGTTTGTCGCGCGAGTTCAATTGTTGCGGTTAATACCACCCACCGTCCTTCCGGTGTGTATGCATGTAGTATATGTATTATACACATGTATAATGACTAAGGTGGACCTTGTTTAAAATTTATTTTTTCTGTACTCGATTTTCTATGCCAAAATTCAAAACGGAATAAAAAGACCAGAGCACGTGCCCCACCCCAAGCAGCACTCTCATGAGCAATGCTCTATTAGATAAATAACAACAAATATCAAAATGGACGAAAAAAATTTTAATCTTGTAGCAAAAGTAGCACAGAGTAAAATTATTTCTCTGACACCATATTTAAACAACAAAAATGAGTCTTAAAAAAATTACAAAAATATTTATACCTATTTTCTATAATGTGACATGCTTTTATTTTTTTTAAAAATCCTTTTATTATTGAATTATTATTATTTTAAATAATCCTTTTATTTTTAGTTATAATTGTTAAGGGGTTTCCCCCCGAATGTCATATTTGCATTCCCTAGTAATTTCTGTGAAAAACCTAGACAAATGTCAAGTGCCAGCAGAGAGTTGTTTGTATTATTCCTATTTTTTTTGTTCAGTACTTTGAGCTTATTGATAACTATTGTTAATTAGAATTACTCAATTATTTTCTGTTTAAAATAAAGGATAAAAAATAAAAGATAAATATAAGGGATTATTATTGTAAAAATAGATTTTTTATGATTATACCTTATTATTTTTTTGTTTAAACCGCTACATCTGTAAGATAATTTTTTCAACCTTTTATTTAGGTTCCAATAAAATGTTATCCAACAGAATAAAAGTATGAACCACCAATTTTTTTTTTTATCTAATTGAACATATTTTTCTAATCTAGTTTGATCAATAAAAAATGTACGTTACAAAGCGTGTGCATGTACAGTATACACTTAGGTTTATGGGTACTTTTGTGGCCATGTTTTGGCTTAATAATTTCCTAATTTAAGTTGGATTAAAAAAAAAAATAAATAGTAAATTGATAAAATGGATTTAATGTCTGCCTTTCAACGTACCTTTCGTTTTTCCACGTGAACCCTAGGCCTGGCCAGAGTGTACAGTAGAATTATCACGTTGATGGCAATACCGACCACGATGCCCACTTCCAACCGGATCAACAGCGAGCACAGGAACGTGGCGAAAGCGGGTATAAGATCTATTTCTGAAAATGGGGGAGGGGAAACAAATTGTCAGTATAAAATTATAGACAGGTGTATTTTCCGTGTACTTTTTGTGCGCCACATCGGTTTGACCACGTGCAGCTCGACCATAAACACAACGGCGGCAATGATGACTGCGGCCAGGGCTGCTTTGGGTATGTACACAAAGTAAGGTGTGAAAAACTGCAATGCCACAATCACGATTATGCCTGTAAAAAATAAAAATTGCACACGGTTCATAGGAGTATGCGCCATGTTAAGGGGAAGGATACGGGCAGAGAGGGAGGTGGCTACGGGGGCAAACCTGTTGTTAAAAGTATGCATTTTTATGTTTACAGCACAATATGGTTGGCTTACATATGAAATACATTAAGTCAGGGTTTTGTAGTTTCAGTTTTTAAGGAGTTTTGACATTTTATGTCTTTACTTTGGTACACAACCGGAAAAATCGACAGGAAAAAAACCTAACGAAAATATCAGACGATTTACCTGATAAGATAAGAGAGATAAGAGATTATTGATAAGAGATTAGAGATAAAATGTCTCCTGTGGTTGCGGATGGGGATGGAGATGGTTTCTGCTGGTCTAAAATGTTGTAATCTTTAGACTGGTTAAGACATATCTTAATTGTGTGACTTAATGTATATCACTTGCAAAGTCAACGATACATTAAAATATATTGTATTTTTTTTTACATGTATGTATGTATTTGAAGGGATTTTTTTTTCTTCTAACCCCTCCCCCTCCCTCGTTTTTTATTCTTAGATTCGCCACAGATGTATTTTTATTTTCTATTATTAATTACAAATTGGAGTTTAGCTACTATACTGTACACGATTTCTAGAGGTTGGTTTGAATTTACTGTTACAGAAATTGATTTGTAGGCGTTCAAACAGTAAAGCGAACCACACCACAATGTAAATAACATGTATTGATTGTGAATTATTTGACCTATAATAATACCTAAGCAATTTACATTAAAACATTTTATATTGAAATTTAATAAAACTTATGATTTTCCACGACATGAAATGTGTATTAAATTAAAAATCCTATCTCATCGAAACGAATAGGTTGTACACCGTATTTTATTAATAGGGGTTCGGTAAAGGCAATTTTTGACAACAATTCAATCCAAAGCTAAAACTATTGTTTTAATTTTATTAAAGAACGGTGGTCCTTATTGATAGTTGATTTTTTTTGTTTTTTTGTTTTTACAAGACGACAATAATATCGTCCTTGATGTTTATATTCATCTAATTAAAACATAGCTCCGCAGAACCAGTTTTACTCGGTCTAGCGATGTTTCCCAATATTTTACAAGACACAATGGACCAGTCAGGAAAACTTTCAATCAGTCGTATGAAAAATTATTAGAATAATTTTAAATTCAACTATTCGAATAATATTCAAACATAATATTTAAATAGTGTGCTATTTTTATGTTATTGTATTTTAAAACATTATTTCGTCTACGAATATAATATTATATACTAAATTTACAAAATATAAAAAACCAGTAGGTATACAATAGGAAAACAATTTTTCGTTAGAATAATTTTTCGAATAATTGTTTTATACGAATGAGAATTTGCACAGAAAGAGCATTTTTATGTCTCGTTGAAGTATCGAATAAATTTGGAGTAGTGGTGGAATTATAGATAATGAAATAGTATATGAACAAGCAGTAACAATCTAGTATCTAAGGTTGCTAGTAAACATATCAAGTTTCTGGCTAATATTTTAGTGTTTTCATAATATCTGGCCTAAAACCATTCATACGAATATGACCTCTTCAATTATTGAATTTATTTTTCAGTTCTACTTTGAATGCGTTGTGAATACACCATATATGCCCCCGATCTAATATCTTATCTCTAATATCTCTTATCTCTTATCAGATAACAGCGTAACAGTTTTTTCGTGACAAGTTTTTGGTAACAGTTTTTCCGGTTATGTGCCAGAGCTAAGACATGAAAATGTCAAAATTACCTAATCCATAAAAAATAACGGGTTCTCCTATCCCCATGATCGACTTGTGGTTGTGCACTTGGAAATCAAAATATAATAATCATCCAAAGTATAAAAAATTGGCAGGCAGTACTATATAACCGGTAGGTTTTACCGGGGGTGCTCTACCGACTGCAACCACCTAGATTAGGTTAGGTTAGGCCGGCGGCAACGTTGTGAAATTTGATTTTGCATTGTGCAAAGCGCTTCGAGTTAACAATAACGGTAATAGTAATTAAGAAAACGTGTCTAGTACCCGTGTAGATCCCGCCGAAAGTCGTCTTGACTCCGCTGGCGTTGTTGACGGCACCCCGGGACAAAGCGCCGGACACGGGCATTGAGCCGACGAAGGACGATATGAGATTGCAAGCGCCCAGGGCGAGCATCTCCTGAGTGGCGTCCACGGTTTTGCCGTCGGCTGAAACAACAACAACAATAGTAATAGTAATATTATAAATGACAAATTTCACTTGTGAACATAATACCTACAATATCCGATTGTATGCGTTAATGCATACCCACTACACGCCCGTGCACAATAGATCCAGTACGATCACTGTGAAGTTTTAGGTCAAAAACTGGCTCGCAGCGTGTTGGCGTTGGCGAGAATAAAAATAACCAAGCTTAATATCTCTGATCTAACTTTAACACGGATAAGTTACCATTTTCGCGTTGCACTTACACTGTCAGTTAGCGATAAGAGAAAAAAGTTAAGTGATAAGAGATAGGTGACGCGATAAAGGATAACTGATAAATGATAAGAGATAACATATCCATGATTCGATTTTTGTTCGCGGAGCGGAGCGAATAAGTAGATTTTCATTTTTTTTTTCCACACTTTGGAATCGTAGGCGAAACCTAACCGAACTTTAACTGACCTTAAGTCGAAAACTGGTTTGCAGCGTGTTAGAGTTGGCGCGAATAAAAAGCCCAAGACTCGTCTAACTTAACCTACTTAGCACCGTCCCAATCGTTTTACAAAATATAAAAGTGTTGCTCTCTTAAGAGTACTAACAATAACATTTCGTAGGGACCAACATTTTGTTGTAGTAAATATTGCCAACACTTTACGCATTAAAAATGTCGGTATACTAACCACCGGTCGTTCTGTTAGCCGATTTGGCTCAACATGCTTAAGTATAGCTGTTTAGACTAAAATTTCAATATTGTTTACCGCCTTACCGAAAAACTTGGCCAGAGATATGTTTTCCAAAATCGACAGTAACGGCACGACCAATATGCCCGAACCCAATTTCGACGCCATGTCGATAAAGTTGTAGGTCTCGTTTTTGGCGGTCGTCTCGAAAGCCGGCGGCTGGAAGTCGGGCAGGCCCGGTTCCACTCGACCTGTGAACAAGAGTAAGAGCCACTTGGGTATTTTCTTAAGCCATCTGTGACATGTGCCCAAGTACGGGCGCCGACTTACTGGAAAGCTTAAACGGCAAACGCCCGTGCTTTTCGTACATGTAACCCAACATGGCGCAAAATACCACCACTATGATGTTCCTGGCGGTCGAAATCAGCCATATGGTCGACATTAACATTCGCTGTGCCGTCGTCTTCTCCTTGGTGTCCCGAGGTCCGATCTGTATGTCTTTCATTTTCTGGAAAATTCGTTTTCCACCAGCTATTATTATATAATACGGGGTGTTTAAAAAAGAATGACGGGGTTTCAAACGGCTGTATTGCACCCTACAGCGCTCTGGTGGTTAGGGCTTGAACGAAAGAGGGAGTTTCCGAGTTTCGAATGACTGCCCCACTAGATGTAGTTCAGTTACGACTGTGAAACATCTAGTGGCAGTCATTCAAAACTTGACAACTCCCTCTTTCATTCAAGCCCTACCAGAGCCCTGTAGGTCCAATACTTCACAACCCACAGCCGATTGAAACCTCACCATTATTTTTGAAACACCCTGTATATATACATATATATGTATACGAATCGCTTATTCGAGAAAGGAAATAATTGCCAACAGATCTAAAATGTTGAGAAAACAGAAAAAACCGTTTTTTTCTGCTCAACAAACGTTTTAAAAACAAATTCTTTCTTTTTGCATTAAAAAAACATTTGATATACCTAATTTTTTTTATTTTGGCACTTGAAGTCTATGGACTTTCCTAGTCCCTACGGAGGGTTAGGTTAGGTTGAACGAATACAAACAGTAATAATTGTGTAAATAATTTTTAGTGAACAACAATATTAACACATTCGATTATAACTTTTTGCAAACGATTTTTGTAAGCATACTTTGTAGGCTAAAGCGTTGACTTGTACCTTTTGATGTGAAAAAAATATAATTTTTGTAAAAAAGAAAAAAAAAGGTGACTTATTCCTCCTTTTATTGAATAAATGATTCCTATGATTTACAATGGTTTTTTAGAAATTTGTTTAAAATTTGGCACGATTCAATTATTGTGTGTGACCGTACTGACTAGTTTCTAATCATCTAGTGTAATCCCTATGTATACAAACAGAGAGAGAGACGACTATAGGGTGAAGTGGGGTAGCTGCAATTTAATGTGGCAAGTGCAAGTGAACAGAACTGTACATAGAAATAATCATTTGAAAAAAATGTTTTTCAACTTTTTTAACGGTTTAATGTGAGACGGTTAAAATCGTTCATTTCATTTAGAAAATTCAGCAGGTGCGCTCGCCCCATTAAGTTGAAGTTACCAACCCATTTCACCCGCCCCCCCCCCCTATCTCTCGTTTTGGTTATCGTCATGTCCATAGGTACCTCCAGAGGTAAGATCATGTGTATTATATTGTACATCTTATGCGACTCACCCGCAACAGCAACAAGACTATCATGCAAGTTATGCCGAGCGTTCCGTCGCCAATGCTGATCTCTTTGATGTGCGTGGCCAGTTGATCCCAAACGCCAATGAACGAGCTCGATTTGATGTTAATGCCCAGCAAGTCTTTCATCTGAGACGTGGCAATGACAATGGCCGCAGCGGAAGTAAAGCCAGCCGAAACCGGGCCGGATATAAAATCAATTAGAAAACCTTGAGAAAAAAGCAAAGGTCGCGTTATTTTTTTGGTTCAACTCAAAAAACTCTTAAGGTCATATGGTGGTTTCGACACATAAGAGATAGACGTATATTGGCTGGGTCAAAGTTAACCGTTCACCCTGTATATAGGCGTGGAGAACCTTAACGTAACCTGGGCTCGCCGCACGAGGATTTGACAGACATATATTGATAATTTAACATGGATATGTTATTGGGCTGGATACAAAAAATTTCATGTCACAATTTTCGTTGTTCGATTTTTACTTTCAGTTAGTGATAAGAGACAAGAGAGAAGAAGGAAGTGATAAGATATGTGATAAGAGGTTGGAGATAAGAGATAACATATCAATGATTCAATGTTTTTTTCCGTTGAGCGGAGAAAATAACTAGGATTTTTTTTTTTTGTGGACAGACTCGTCGTGACTCACACTTTAGGTGGTGTACATAACACATATTATAATATTATGTACACGATAATCATTATTAATATATATTATTTCAAGCGCGTCCAGTTATCACATTATCACTTTCATCCGTATAGCGGCGAATGGCTGCGAGCTGTGAACATATATACCTATATTTTTTTTTAATTACCTAACTGGGCAAATCCCATGATGAGCTGAATGATACCGGTTATGAAAGTCAACAGCACGGCGAATTCGGGTCCCATGCCGTGTATGTTCTCTCTGGTCATGATTGCCATTATGGCGGTAGGACCGATGGCCGGATCTTTACAACTGCCGAAAATCGTGTACACGAAACACGCCATAAACGACGAGTACAGTCCGATCTGAAATGGCAGTAGGTATTCGTTCATTAAAAGCGTTTTTTTAAATTTATATTTTAAACACTAGATACACTAGATTATAATAAACAACAGGACTACGGTAGTCTACGATCAACTCGCCGGATGTACAAATTGATTTATATCACAGGATAACACACTCGACACCTATCTCTTAGGATAACTGCAGTTTTGTAGCGTTTCCTCTTGAACAAATTTTTGTTTATGCCATTTTACAATGTTATAAAATTACCAAAGGTTTCCCTTTTTTCCCAAGTATTTCCAGAGCTCCGCCAACTTTTGAAGCTTAAACGGTAACGTATATATTTAATTTAGTTTTTAAATTAAAAATAATTTGCCAAAATTTGACCGGTCGACAACCAATTGTGGATAATCTCTTTTAAAGTAATTAGAGTTTAAAATTAAAAATGGAAGGAATGGTGGAGTCAGGTATTATTATTTTTATCTGCGCTTATTGCTCTACCACACTCCTCTCCTCACGCCTTAATTATTAAAGTAATTATCCAAAAAATGGCTGTCGACCAGTCAAAATGTTAATTAAATATATACGTTACAATTTAAATTTAAAAAAACTATTAAGGTCTGGAGGCAAATAGAAAATCGAGTAATGTCTAATATTGTAGAACAACATAAGCTAAAAGGTCTCCAAAAAGAAAAACTGCAAAATTGCAATTCTGTACAATTGTGGTAAAAGCTGTTGACTGCAAAAAATTAATTTACAGGAAGACTATCTTTTTATTAAATTCACCTGTATTATATTTATTATTATTTTTAATTGTGGTATCTTACAGTTGATATTTATATATTTTAACACATTTTCACGCACTTTTGTAGTTTAAAATTTGTTTTATATTTTTTAAGTAAATTTTGGAAAAATAATTAAACCCAACATATTTTGCCATTTTTCTTTATCGCCGGTATTGCACATAACATGGAATGACATGATTATTTTCGAACATTTTTTTTTTTAATCAAAAATATATAAAAAATAATAATCCAATATTATATTGTACATTAACAGACAACGTTAAAAAAGTAATATAATTTTATAAAATTCGCTTTATCGTCAAACTGCAAGTACCTCAATAATAATAATAAGTTGGATTACATGTTTTGCCGCAATATTGACATTTTTACTTTAAAATAAAGATATCAGCTTAACTAACAGAGCTACATTTATTATTTTTAGACACAATCAAATGTCTAGTTACTGTAAACTGCAGTAGTACCGTGTTTAACCGAAAAACATACATTTTTTGCAGTTACTGGCTTTTGCCACAACGGTAGGTACAGAATTATTTTATTTTAGTGTCTTATCCTTTGTGAATCACCCTGTACAGACCGTGGGAGTGCTGCGGTCGAGTAGTGCAATGTTAAGGTCGGGTCATAATAGATAATATTATAATGGTGTGCGTTGACAAGATACAAGCTGGCCATTATAATGTAAATTACGACACAATATATAAATGCGGCAACCTTATAGCGTAACCAGAAATCCTCGAACTTGAAGAAAACACACAAATGTGACGACCGCAAACGCGTAAATTCCCTCGGTTAGGTTATTATTACGTTATATGCAAACCGCGAAAAAACAATCATCTTGTCTACTTTTTTTTTATTGTAATTATTATTTTTTAACCAGCCAGGTAGGATGTCAGTCATTAACGCGGCGGGTGGCCGGCCCCGTTTGTCTATGCCGAACGAAATTCAATTGGCGACAGTAATATTTTTTTGTCCACACAAAAAACACAACGCCATTCAAATGTCAACCGGATGCTGTGATTTGCAATTTCTTCTTCTCTCACACACACACAATAGACGACCACCGCAGACAAAAATATATGACACGGCGGTTTTTGGCGAAATAGGAAAAGCGAATGGCACCACTTAACTCCGAGACGGTTTCTAGACGGTTATACCGAAAATATAAACGCATAATATTTTACAATAATTTTGATTTATGCCGCGAACCGTACATGTGTACACGGACAGAGATTTAATTAGAAACAAATGACCCATCAAGTATTGTTGTACATGTATTGTAAACACATATTTTCACAGACCACCTTGAAATATCGTTAAGTATACATAATTAGTTTGTCTCGAGATTTTTTTTTTTGTTTTGTTCGAATCTTTTAGGTTGGTCCGACAAGCCGTTGTGCCGTTTATGCCGTTTTTAATTAATTTAAATCGAAACAGACTAAGCTCCGATTTTTTACACACAAAAACCTAACACCACAATCCTATAATAATCTGACACTGTCGCAAATCGGATTTTTTTTTAATGACCTTTTACATAAAATAATATACATGAATACATTTATATCCACTCACTCGGGTAATAAAAAAAAAATATGCATATATAATATAAAGTAAAATAATGTGTTTTGTTATTGATTCAAGCGCAATCTATATGCGCAATAGTAAACACAATATGCTAATAAATTATATACGATTAAAAAATGTTATTTGTATTTCCGCGACGACTTTCTTAAAAAAATATATAAGACTTTTTTATGTATAAATTTCCAGTACGGTAACTCACTTGTGGAGGTAAGCCGGCTACGTTGGCAAACGCTATGGCTTGCGGTATGACGGTTAGCCCGACTGTTATTCCAGCGACGAGGTCGGATACGCCTTGGTCTTTGAGCGTGTACTTAGGCAACCACCGGAGAATAGGAAGTCGTTTGTAGAGTACTTTTTTCGTGCAACACCGGTGCACTGTATCGAGACAGATGGGCAATACTGTCGAGTCGTTATCTGGTTCTTTTTCTGGAAGAAAAATATTAATTATTATTTATTAGGTAATGAATTATTTTGTAGAATTGGAAAGAATCGATGAAACTAAATAAAAAATATAAAAGTCCACACAAAAGTATCAGAAAATCGCTGTGCACATTTCAAGTGTTACACAATAATTAAAACAATACGTCCTGGTCGTAATTATTTATACTTAATCAGCCGGTTTCACCAACTATTGTGTTAAATACACTCTTAACACAATGCTGGTTAACAATTCGTTTAAATTTAACATCTCGTTAAATTAAGTAAGTTTCACATTATTGTTAAATTCAAATTTGTTTTGTTAACAAAATGCTAGTTGGGTTACCAAAGCGGTTACCTTGATACCAACGTTCTCATTGGTTATCACAAAATGTGATAAGTAATAATATTATAATTTTATAATCAAATCTCAATTAGTAATGTATAAATAGATCTATGGTATTTTAACATGCCAATTTATTTTTTAAAGAAGCTGATTTCGACATATTAACTTAACAATCGTTTTAACAACGTGTTAAGAAGGCTAACAAATCTCGATGAAACCCAATTTTCACCAACTAATTGTTAAGTATAATTAACAATAAGTTAAATCCTTAACAAATGTTGATGAAATCGGCTGATAGTGTATTTGTAAGAAATAATTAACTTATAACATTATCGATTCAAGTAAAAAAAAAAAGCTCATAACCCTTCAAAGATAGTTGAATAGCTTTTCAAAATATCTTAAATAATTTTGCCAATATTATTTGGTTGGATTTAACGTGCTGTTGATTTTCTAAAGAATATTAGGTATTTTTTTTTTTTTTAAATACATATTTGTTGCTTCTTCTTTATAATAAATCTTTTTTATACATACAAGGGTAAAGTACAAAGATGAATGACTCAATTTTAGTTGAAAAAAAAGTAAAAGTTTAACGCGTAGAAATTTTTAGACTTTGCAGAACGTGATTGTCTAATTTATATGCAAACTATTTACTAAAAAAAAAATTTAAACAACTTTTTTTTTTTTTTAATTAGTTACTATTGAAATGTTTAGAAATCTATACAACATTTTAAAAACGAAAAAATGTCAAGTAATAATAATAATTAGTTTTTTTTAAGTGGTAAACAAAAATGGCTTTTTTTGGGCCTCCCGTCTTAGTTAGTCTATACAAATTATCATAGTTTTTTTCAACGGTTTCCTTAAAAGTGATAATTATAGCTAGTTTTTATTATTTTGCGTCGAGGGGCATACATATATTTTGAACCTCATATGTACTTGCCATAGAACGGAAGCTGTTAAATTCATACTAACACCTTGCTTTTGGAATTGATCATTTCGGTTTACGTAGACATCTTCCAAATTTTCGACAAAAATCAATAAAATCTTAAAATTATTTAGTTACTATTACATTATAGAGACCTACTATATCCACTTGAGTAAACTTTTTCGGTTTTATTTGAATAGTAAACCCTATTAATTCATAAAAACAGAATCGCGTTTCAACGGCTTGTCGAACACGACGTTATACAAAATATAAAACAATTATCTTTTTTATTTTATTTTAAATATTCCGCAAACACAAAATATGTAAATGTGATTTTATGTTTTTTGAAAATTATGTCTTTAAAATAATAAAAATTATCCCATGATTTAACTAACTCGAAACGCGATATCGAATAATAATTGTCACCGGAAAGAGCAGGTCATTGTAAATTTAACATTGAAAATCTGTTTTTTATTAGGTTCAAAGCAAATAAAATGTATTTACCTTTTCCACGAAGTCACCCAAGTAGTATACTAAACGTGTCCACTCACACAATCTTTATTTCCTTATTACTTAAAGAATGTGACAACATTTTAATAAAAACTTAAATTCAAAATTCAAAACAACAACTTCAGTTTCCCAGTAATGTCTTATTCTAAGTAAGTATGCATGATAAAAGAGCTGCACACTGCAGTTTTAAATCTGCAACATCGGCACACATAATTAGTAGTAATTTCAAAAGGTCATACTTTTAGCAAAAGCATGACCAATTCCTACTATTTAATAGTTATATATTTTTAGAACACTTTTACTTTTTTTAGTTGAAATGTACATTCTATAGCTTTTAAAATATTAATAATGATTACAATAAACTTAATAAAAAATTTAGTCGATTGCTGTATATTTTTTTTAAATAACCGAAATACCGGGTAAATACCCAGGATATTTATCCTATACTAAATTAACCCGGTAGATTACCATTGTAATATACTGAAAACAATCAGTTATAGGTACATTACAAGCGGAACGATAATTATTTTAAAAAATAACCAAGTCTGATAATCATCTCGAAACGACGACACCGGTGTGCTCCCCCATTGGAAAATCGAATGAGCTGCTTATCATATTGTATATCTGGCATACATGCTGTCTCATCATTATCGCAACACATTTAGCGTTTCGTTCAAAGGTTTGCAATTTGGGCAAATGCAAATTCATGTAATAATTTTACAATGTATGTACAATGTAATTTTACAATTTTATAATGTACACTTTTTTTCTCACCAATAGATTGACGCAATACCCACTCGGATATAGCAAAGATAACGTCTTCAGGCCGTTAACCCCTCGTGCATACACAGACAAGCCTTCGATAAAATTCATCCAATGTTGAACAATATGCGTCCAAGTACAGAATATGCCAGACACAATAGATATTATTCTTCGTTGATTAAAACACTGTATACACCGAACTCGAGACGTGACAAGTCGCTTAGTCGGTAGCTCTTAAAAATATTATAATAGCTTGTTGTCTCCCGAATTCGTAATTAATATTAATTAGACGTCTGCGCTGACCTAGGATTGAGATTAAGTTTTTTATTGTATTTTTTTTTTCTTCAAAAATCATGGTCAAATCGAGTAAGACTATATTATCGTTTGCGAATAATACGTTACACCAAAGCGTACTAACTATAAATGTCAAGCTTGCTTAATAATAAAAACAAAATTTATTACAGGTGAATCTTTCCGCATCTCGTTGTACGTTAAGGCAAACATGTTGTCTCGACTTATTTGATCTCGTGTAGTATTATTTAAATTAAAAACGACGACAAATTCTAGAATTTGTCGTTCGACTACTATGTAAGGTATCCTATACCTCCTTATAAGGTTCCCCGTAGCACCGGCAAGTTACCGTTATTTTCCTATTACCTTCACAACTTGTCGGTGCCATTAAACTTTTGGAGTCCTTAAAAGATCTCCTTGACAACGGGTGTTAATTGGTTGCATATAATACGCGTTCGTTAATAAGAAAACGTCAGAGTATACGTTAATTAGTTTTCCATTAAGTTGTTTTCGATTTAGACCCATTAAAGTATATTATACTTATCTGCACGTGTAAGCAAGTTTTGTATGCAAAAACTAGTCCAACATTTTACCGAACGACGCAATGAGTTCTAAAGAAATCTCCATAACAACGGTGAAGTTATCGATTTCTTAGAACCAACTTACAAGTATCATCTAATCTGTAATGACAAACTCGTGGCACTAAAAATTAACTTGTAAACCCCATAAAGGAAGCATATTATACTGTCGAGGGATTGAAAGATAGAGACAGAGCGAAGAAAAAGCGTAAAGATGCTGTGAATCAAGTCCTGAGAAGGGTGAAGGTTATACAAAAAACATTAGTGAAGGATAGGGATTTTCGAAGAAGGAGCATTAGTTAGCTGACCGCATTTATAAGGGATTAGGGCATTAACTGAAGAATAATATAATATTATAAGATTTGAATTTGCTATTATTTCAACATAACTATTGTAACAAGGCTATTAGTTCGTACACGGGTGACTCGACTAAAGTTCATAGAATTTTTACTAATCATTACAATAAGATTTTTTTTCCACAGAACAGAATATGAAGATATCGATCCTGAAACTGTCGAGTACGGAATAAAATCATTTATTTCTTTCGGGATCCACTAACGCTCTTGTCAACATAATATATATATTTTTTTATAATTAATCTCGAGATACCCATCTCGATTGGATATTACACATTGTACTCGAATCTCTATGCATAAACGTTGCAAATATTTTCTACTTATTTGTCATGCATAATAGATGACGTCTTGGTATTACAGAGTTCATTACTCTTATCATGTGCAAAGATAGGGTCTGCCCGTCTGCTATTAGATTCAAGGAACTTGATTCGCAAATCATTAAAAAAAAATTGTAAATCTCTCTCCGTCAAACACCTCTCTTCGTTTACCCCTTGCTACTTCCAGTTCGATACCGTTATTACTTATTAGAAGTTGTACCTATTATTCGATGAAATGATACAATACTGGTGTAAATTAAATGACTCGACCAAGGCGCGGTGAACTGTTGGTCAAGAAGACTCATTTGACAGTATTATGTACAAATGTTACCTATACATTAAGTGTGTCATCAGTAGTTTCTTTTACATTACAGCTGCTCTAAACGGCATGGCCCATAAGTGTTAATATTATTAGCATACTTCATTGTGTAATATTTTAAATAAATGTCGAAGAACATTCGGCAATGAATAAGAAAAAATTGTGTTTTGTGTAATTTTTAACTGAACACCATTATTCAAGTCTGTTGAAATTCGAGATTAGCTATTAATACTTGTTTGGTAATTCATCCAAACCTGATGTGTAGTGTTTAAATATCAAAGTCCATTAAAACAAACAATTCTGCAGTTTTTTTGTTGCTACTTTGTATTTTTTGAAACTTATTTTCTTAACAAATATTTGCGATTTTTATCGGTTACCTACGCTCGTTTGGTGAAAAACACCACCTCTTAGGTAATCCAAAACACCTGTCTAATTAATTACATTAAACATGTTAAACATCAAGGTAGTGCTAGGGCTTCGGCAATTTCCAATAACGATATGTAACCTATAACGATATGGCACGTTGCTTGTTATATAACAGCTAATTTGTAAACGAGAAACTAATTGTAATATGTACTAATAATCGTTGTATCGGACGACAATAATAATTATTAGGAAGTCAATTACACGAACACGGTAAGGTTATTAAAAAACAAAATAAAACTGAGACTGCGACAGCTAGATGGCGCGAGCTGTGCTCATGTCAATTTTCATTTTTCAACTACAATTTGTGAACAGATAATACAACGTGCAACAATTAGGAAGCGGCAAACTTAACCTTTTAAACGGTACCTCATTTATCGATTTCGGTTAAGTATGAACAAACGATTTAAGATTATACTATGGATGCCCAACGGTCATATGATCAATATGTGATCCAATAAACATCCGTTACGATTAACTACCAGCGCTCCTGTCCGTGATTTAAGACAACAACCAATCGTAATGCGTTATCATCACAGAATACATAGATAAGAAACTATACAATTTTTACACGGACGAGATAAATCATGTCAGACATCTTGAAAATGATCGATAAATCGGACAGTGCTGGTAGATAAGTAGGGAAATTCTTGTTTTTCGTTCATTCCGGCTAAATTGTTCACTCGACAAATACTGTAGCCACGAATCACAAAACAATTTTTAAAAAAGGAAATATCCGAGCCTTTACTGGCTAATAAATCTCAATATGTCTGGCCGTTTTTTGTTAAACTCTAACTCTTTCCTTCTGTTTATTCTGTGTTGTTATTTTAAATCGTGGTTATAATCAATAATTTATGTGTTGAAAATGTTGTCCGCTTGGAACGCTAGTTGTTTACACCTCGAGAGTATATAACTATTTTGATATGATTAACTTTGGTGGTCACTTTATCACAGGGGATAAAAAGGGATGTTAACACCAGAAATAATATACAATAACATGTAGTGTAACTCGACTTACTGGGAACCATGTCGCTTTGGGTGGTGTAAGCCGGAGGATATCCGGACAGGTCGTCGGACGAGCCCCATTGGAATCCTTCGTTTTTGTATCCGGGTATTGTCTCCGAATCGGTTTTCACGAACCCGATCAGCTTGACGTTCTTGTAAAACTCATCGCTGTAGTTTGTCGACTTGTCCCCCTCCATCTTGTAACTTAAATGATTGTTCATGTTTTTTTTGTATCCGCCGAATTGACGTTTGCCCCGGAGTCGCAGCACGTCTCACCCGGTGTTCAGAGACATCGATACGGATCTAAAACGTGTAAAAGACATAACATGTTATCATTTTTACAAGATATAGTCAACAATATTACTATTAATTATTATTATGGTTAGGTGACCGAAGGCATTTTCGTCCGACGTTAAATCTATTAGTAGGACCGTTAAGGCCGACCGTTAAGTTAGACGACAAGGTAAAAACCGACTAATGTTATCCTAAGCTGTATTTAATGTAAACGGTGGCAGGACCAGTGTTTAAGAATTCGAACGCTTAGGTAAGAGGCGAGTGGCATTTATTTTAATACAATCCCCAACGGTGGTCGAAGCGATCATAAACCGGTACGGTTCATTATAAGAATGACACACTCGATTGTTTTCTCTAAAATAATTAAACATGTTCGCTTATGTCATTTTGCAACATTATTATAGAGCTACTAAATATTTATACCTTTTTCGTTATTTGCAGAGCCTTTTATTAAGTGTCCAAACGGTAACATAATATAATGTACATATTTAATTATGAATAATTTTCTGAACATTTTCACTGCTCGATAACCGGTTTTGGAGGATTACTTTTGCAGTTATTAAATTTAAAAAATTTAAGATAACACAAGCCGGCGAGTGTCGTCTTCATAAGGGAAAACTAAAAAATAGCAATATTTTTAAGAGAAAACTAGTGTCTATTCTCAATGAATCACCCTGTATACGATGATACTAAACATTAGGAGAGTCTACAGGTATTAACACATCAACAATTGTGTCATGCCGAATGGTTTTTTTTATTTTGCGCACAAAATAATGTATAGAATCTCAAATTTCCATATTTAAATTAATGTTGATTTTTTTATTTTATAACGCAATAGAAAGTACCGATAAAATGAACGCACGCCAAGCTTATTATCATTTCACTTAGCTACTACATCACTATGATAATAAAAAACAAATAGAAACAATAAATATTTAAAACAAATTGTGTTTATTTAATATTCATTTATGTCGACTAATAATTTTAAAATATATAATTGGGTTTTTTTTTTAAGGCATAACACATCCGGCTGTTTAATTCCAAATAATTATATTAAAAAAAAAACAGTTTTGACGTCGAAACGATTAAACGTACTTAAAAATCTTTTCCGCCAAGACGGAAATTTGACTTGAAAACAATTAAATAAAAATTAGCGAAAATAATAATAATCATGCTCCGATGATTTTTCAAAATTAACAATTCAATGTTAACCGTAGCTATTAACGTAGTTTATAACCCTTGAAAAATGTTCCAACATTTCAGGACTATTAATTATAGATAATTTATTTTTACAAAATATTATAACAGCTATTTCTCAAACAGACACAACCAGCATACAAACATAATTGTTTGATAAACGTTATTTTGCACCCAAGTAAGAAAGAAAATGTTCTGAATGTATACCAGAATATGGTATACAGTATTAAAGAGGCCAATACTTAAGTTAAAACAGACTTCTGTATTGTTTCTGATCAAATTCCGACACTTGGCAATAGTATTATGAAACCAATGAGTTTAAATTGCTAGTGATTTAAAGGTTTGTCACTGATGTCTAAAACCTGATAATTAGTTTCCGGCAATAATACCGGTTTAATGACTTCGCGGAACAAAGCAGATTAAGATATTATATATTTTAATAGTTCCAGAAAAACAAGAGTGGTTTACTCAAAAACCGTATTGTTATGTTGTTGTTTACTAAATCCCAAATCACTTGTGGACAATCTGTGGGATTCTACTTAAACGGGCTGTGTGCAGGCCGTGTGCGATGGCTTATCTCTCTGGTTTTCAGTAAAAACAAAATGCCGTTTTGTAATAAAAAAAAATACCATTCCCGTGTCTGATTAAACACATTGGAATGGAAACCGTATACCGAGGAATCCGATAACATTAAGAAGGTACTGGTGTTGGTGTATTGGATTTCTTTGGGTCACACGCGCAGTAGGTGCAAGAATACTTCCAACATTACCTGTACAGGTAAGTTTCCATTGAGAACAAAAAAACCAGAGAGGCGATACAACACACATAATTATTACATTGGAATGTCGAAAATATCGACCAGTTTAAATCCTAAGGAAATAATCGATATAATGGTAATAATAAACATTTACTGAATTCTGTTTATTTTTCTATACAATACCATATTGTGTACCGTTATAGACGTTTGAAATAAAACTGCATTTGTTTAATTAAAATACTATTGTAACAAATGAAAATAATAAAAATCGCCAAACACCAACCTTAATCGGATTGAAATTCAAATCGCACAAGTACAAAAAACAAACGGTGGAAAGAGGAAATAACACTAAAAAATAATGAATAAAATATAAGCTACTTTTTTCTATACCTACCCTGCGCGACATTGTAGAAAATGATACAATTTTTTAATAATATTACAAGACTTTTATTAGTTTGACATTTAACCTGATAAAAACTATTTCTTACTTGGTGAAAATTTTAAATAATTGTATAAACCATTTTGTCTTTATTATTATTGTAAAATCAATTTAAAAAAAGTAAAAATACATTTTTTTAAATATTGTTGTGAGCTACTGAACCTGCGAATGGCTAAGTCCCTCAATATCCTGTGTTTTTGTATTGTAAACTCAACTCAATATTTGCTAATAATGTATTACTGTAAATTGTCAACAAAGAGGCAGAAGCCATGTTCATGGATCATAAATCATCACTTATCTTTGAGTGCATAAAAAAGCTAAAAAAAAATTATCCTATGAAAAAATTCGATTGTGTTTACGTTGTATGGTATGAAAACATTTTATCAGAGCAGCTTTATTTGTAAACATTCACTGTTAGATAAAGAGAAGAAATTCGCACATTTTACAAGAGACCTCATACTACATTACAAGTATTGAGAGTAGTCTATCCAGTCGTTATAGATGTATATGTAACCAAGATTGATAAACTGCATTCCAGTGAAATATTAACAAAAAAAAAATTAGTTATTTTCCAACTATTTTACTTCCTTAAAAAGGCAAATTACTTGTCACGATTCTAGGGGAATTTTTTTTTCGAATCACAGAATGGAAGACCAGAATGTTTTTTTTAAGTTTTGGTGGGAATTTTTCCCAAGTTATCTTGGAATATTAATTCATCAAAAATAGTTAAATGTGACACGTTCGATTTTGAGGCAGTTCAGGGACCGGAAATCGCTATTTATGCTAAGGGGCAAAGGATAGGCAATATATGACAAAACTTAATTTAGTAATCATTTTAAGTACCCCGACTAATTTTAAGGTAAAAAAATATAGGGACGGATTTCAAGTTTTCTTTTTTTTATGCGAAGTTTAATATTTCCTCTATGATGAGCTAAAAGGCTGATTTTTTATTTAGCTATTAGAAAATTAGTTATATTTATTAGAAAAAAAAACTATAAAAAAATTTAACACATAAACGCTTATAACAAAATATTAAAAATAAAACAAAAAAATCAGCTTTTTAACCTCCATAGAAAAATATGTTGATTTTTATATCAAAAAAAAAAAAACTTGAAATGGTAGACACTTCAGAAAGGCACTTGGCGTTTTAGTCTTTATTTGTACACACTTTGGGGGCTTTTTCGTCTTAATTCTCACCTCTTTCTTCGGGCGGACCCCAAACGAATTAAATAATTTAATTTTTGTCTAAAAAAAAGTAATACATTTTTTTGTTTTTTTGTTTACCGTGTTCAACTTAATCTTAACGCGAAAATCTTGTTTTAGCGATTAAAATAAGACGCACTAAACAACAACGGACCGGCACGCTAAGTATAGTAATAATAATAATAATAATAATAATAATAGTAATAAATTACTAAGTATAAAATGTACGATTAGCATAATGTGTTATTGAATACTCTGTTTGTTTTTTAAGACAGTGTTTTACCGTCGATTCGTGCACTACACACACCACTCACTCTACCTGGTCGCTTTTTGTAAAACAATTATTCCAAGGGGGGGATATTATTCCCACTATTCCTTGTTTTATATTATTATGTTGTAAAGCCTGCAGGGTAAACCGAACAGATACGATAAGTGCGCGATGATATAAAATTAAATTTAAAAAAAAAAAAAACATTTTTTTTTCTTTCTTAATCGCCCGGCTTACACGTACCGCCAAAACCGACCACTCTTCTAATCTAATATTATATTGTATTGTACATGTTATATTTTGTATACAACAAACGTCCCATAGCTGCTGACCTTCGCACGTTTCGCACACGGCGGCGGATTGTATTGGAAAAATTAAATATAAATTCAATACCGTCGCGGTTTACTTAAAAGGCGTTCCGTATAGGCAAAGTAGGTACACCGGATTGTGTGCCGCTCCAAATAACGCTATATTTTAATTAATAATAATAAATAATAATAACAATGTTATCACCAACGTTAACTGCAAAACACCGTGAGAAAACTACTTTCTTCGCGATTCGTTTGGCAAAAAAACAAATCACACTTAACCGTCGACGAGGAGAGAGAGAGAGAGAGAGAGATAAACAGTAATAATATTATTATCAATACCGATCTGGTCGCGACTGCTTGCATATATAAATAACACCCGGCTAGAAACCTGTGGAATACAATTGCATATGAATATGTTCAAACAAAACATCACAATTAACTTTCGAATGAAAAAAAAAATAACGTTTTCTAACGATAATCGCCCATGATATTATAATTATATTATTATTGTACAAATTCGCATCCACACAGGTGCCCGTCGATTGTTTCACACCGCAATAACAATAAAAAAAAATGTTTTTAAAAAACATCAGGCGCGCTCACACAGCTTTTTAGGGGAATTCAAAATATGTACTTGTTGATCTATTTTTTTTTAAAATTATAGTACACTTGTACGCGAGTGAAATGTGTTTTTTTTTTGTAAAATATTACAATTAATTACTACAATGAAGCTGTTGTATTAAGTCTTAGCTTTTCGGTCGTACGCCAGATGTTACTTGTTTAAGCTAAAATTTGCATGTTTTTGTTTTTATTGCCAAACGGTCGTTTTGTGCCTGCTGTACTCGGCTTTTCTGGATATTTTTACAATATTACAGACAAACTACACATTGTTTTTAGGACAAAATCAATTATGTAATACTCAAATCATAATATTCAACGCAATCGAAGAAGAGCCAGACGAAAATAAGAACGCTCTAACGCGGTGGCCGAGTTGATGAAACGACTTTATTCGGAGTTGGAAATTAATTAACAAGAATAACGAAACAAAAAAACCTAATAGTTAAATTGACAGAAAAAAAAATACGAGTACCACTCTCAGCTTCGAAGCAAAATTGTTTTTATACAGATTTTGTTTAGTTGATATATATTTATTAAAATATTAACGTTTTTAAACGCAACAACCTGTTTTTTTTTATTGTTTAAAACCATTGTTATTTGGTTTTTAACATTTTTTTTAAAAGAATACCTTTTTAGCTTCACGTCAAAACTATTAAACCCGTTTCTGTTCAAAAAAAAAAGATTTACTCATTAACGGTAATTTAAATAGATAAAAAAAATGTAATGTCTGATTTTTTTTTGTACAAAGGTGAACAATAAGATGTTCAATATCATTAGGGGTAGGTTGAGTTAGGTTAGGTTTGGTTAGGTTAGGTTTAGTCAGGTTAGGATTGGTTAGGTTTGGTTAGGTTTAGTTAGGTTAGGTTTGGTTAGGTTTAGTTAGGTTAGGTTAGGTTTGAAACAAACTACATCATACGAGAGAAATAAAAGTTCTTCTGGGAAATCTAAGGCTCAAAAAAATTACTCGACAATACCGAATATTATAAAAATTATTGGACGAGGAACTTACCGTTTTTCAGTTGAAGCAGCTATCGAAAATTGTTTAAAAATATATATAATATGTATAAATATATATTTGAATTTCACACGATCTTATCGAGAAATAGCACACACGGTCGGCGGCGAAGAGACCAAAGAGATAGGTACACAACGGGCACAAGATATGCAGTACACTCTCGAGTCCGGGTTCGGTTGACACTTAGGCACGCATACGTACAGCATGTGCGCAAACCGACTATTCGGCAAGTGTGGTCGGCGGTCCAGGCAGAGGGGGGGCGAACCGGTCGCCGAAGAGGGAGAATGCGCGCCAAGGTCAAGGGACTACGTGCCTCAGGTAACACACAAAGATGACCGACTCCTCGATGGCAGTGGCACTGACACAGCAAAGGCCATCAAAGGTAGATCCGTACGAGACTCGAATGATCTAGCATTTTTTTAATACAATTAAAACTCTTAAAACCGTAAAAAAAAAATAAGAGACTGGGTTGACAAAGGCGAAGAGAAATCAGCCCGCGAGTGTGTAACAAATGTCGGCCTAGCCCGAAGAAAGAAACCCCCTTCTCTTCCTCCAAAAAAAAAAGGTTCACTGAAATAAGTAGAAAATGTACAGTGGAGAATCCTAAACGTCAGAAAACCTAACCGTATCGTAACCAACAAAATCAAAACAATACTTGTATTCGTTTTTGTAACAATTTTTTTTTTTAAATCCGAGGGTTAAAGATCAGATCTTTCCCTCCCTCCCATCACCACCTTATGTACGCCACTGAAAACGTAGGATGAAGGTCGACTAGCACAGACAATAATTACAGGATGTACAATAATTTTTTTTCAACAAAAACATGGCATTTTCACAGTTTATAGGTTATCAGAATATCAGAAAACTTCATTGAGAAGCCTTGAAAACAATGCAAATTCAAAATAATTTTCGTATAAATTTTAGATCGCCAACATCGCCGTTATGGTAGGTACCTATTAAAATTTAGTGTCGGTTCCACTCCCCTGCCACTAATGTGTTTTCTGTTTTATAAAAAAAAAAAAAAAAATGATGACGTGACACTATTCTATAAATGTGAAGGTAAGAATAAGAAACGTCTATTGGTTTATCATTCATTTTTTCAATAGTATACTTAAAAATATAATCTATTGTAAAATAGTAACAATAATGCGCGCGTTCTAATAATGTTTAATAATAGATTAATATCAATACGGTTCTTCTCGATCACCGTTATAGCTTAAGGAGTTTTCGTTTATTAGATTAATTGTCCTGAATAAAAAAAGACACTTTACACCTGTTCACTTCCTAGTTCTTAAGTGACTGCATATTGTTATTGTTAATGTAGGTATTTAAAAAAATTGAATTTTTTTTAACAAATAGATAATAATTAAAATTGTCGCGAACAACACTATTTTTAAACACACAAACTATATTATAACCTTATACAAGGTTATTTCGATACATATATTTTATTAATCGATAAATTGCACGTCGATTCGCATAATATCATAACCGTGTCAACGACCGGATGTATATATAAAACAAATACAGGTCCTACCTTTACACAAACATCTAACCTAACCCAATCTTAGGATAACAAAGCATACTTTGCGGCTGTGAATTTAGTGTAATACAGAGATTTTCTGACAACAATAAAAATTAATAAATTACTTACATTTAAACAGATCGCACAACTAGAAGGGGCTGGGAAGTTTAGACCGTTTAAAAATTCGTTGAGCTTTTGTGTAGAATTTTGGTAAAAATTAAAAAACGTTATCTAAGGGCTACGCCTGATTGGTTGCTAAGTTTTGTTGAACGCTTGAAGGAGTCTAAAAAGATTTCATTTTCCTATCCTCCCCACTAGTGGCGCCCATTAAGTTTACCATATAATACAACTACAGGTGGACCCACCGAAGGGAAGGTAAGGACGGGTATGTACAATTTCAAAGGTTTACTATTACAATACAATATTTGAGTGATATAATACAATACATAGTTTAAGATAATATGATTTTTTTGTTTTAAATGTATTCATTTTGGTTAATAAAAGTTTGCTGGGTATGTATAATTTTATCTAACCCAATGCATGTGCTGTTATAAAACCCCTGTGGGCCTGTCCCATCCACCAGTTGCCCCAATGAGCATGAACACTGTTGAATGAAACCAATTGGGGATTAACCTAACCTAACCAAACCTGACCTAACCTAACTAAAACTAACCTAACCAAACTTAACCAAACCTGACCTAGGGTATTGGGTAGCGAATGTCCAACACACGAGTTGGACATTCGCTACCCAATACTACACTGTGCATTACACAATATGTAAAGAATAGGTTTGTACTTTTCAAATAATTCAGACCCGGTAATAGGTACACCTTTAGTCTCAACAATAAAATAACGATAATAGCGCGTTTTTTATTTTGGATTTGTGTCAACTAATCGATTGCTATAATGTTGACACTATGCAATTTGCAAAATACATTTAACAATTGGGACTGAAATGCGTGCGTCATCTTTTACCGTTTGTATTTTTAGTACTTTGTTTTAAGTTCACGCTTATGTTTTACTCGTCTAATCCCCTCGTCAATGTGTCACACTCGTTATACCTACATTTTTTTTTTGCTCCATACATTACAATTATAATTATTTTATCAACGACATTCAAGACGCATAATATAGTATCAAAGTCTTATAATAATTCATATTATAAAAGACTAATGCACGTTTGTATCTATATCCATACTCGGTCGTTGCTGTTGATAAGGTTGAGCTAATAAAAAAAAACAACGGCCACAACACTCATACCAGCTGCTAAATACCGTTTTTATGGTGCCGTTTTCTGGAGTAGAAATTTTAAGACATAGCTTCAAGATAAAGTATAACCTTACACCGTCTGAAATATTTAAAAAAAAAGAAAAATAATTCCATAACATTACCACCAGCCGACGACATCTAAATGCGAGTTCAGAAATACCACAATTACAATTACTAAAAACAAATTTCAACGGTAATTTGTGGAATACCTATACGATATTTTATTTTGTATACATTTTTTTTTTTAATGTTTTAATTTAAGAAAGACCTATAAAATAATTTTATACTGTTTTTTCGCAATAAAAAAAACAGGACAACTTTTAAAACCTTGAAAGCTAAGACCCGCATAAACAATTACACAGTTTTTTTTTTTTAAAACATTTGTAGTTGTAAAATCACCCGCACATTAAAAATTCGATTAGAGTATTACAGTGTTGATTAAGTTAAAAATGAAGCGTTAAAGTACACTTAAAAACAAGCGATTATTAAATAAGTTTTTAATTTTATGATAACCGGTTCGATTGCAAAAATTTCATAAAAACTCAACTCATGTTTTTACTCAAAATTAAACGACGGGTTGAAAAATTATTCTATTTCTAACACGGTTTACAAATTATTGTTGTTATTTTATATTAAAAAAAAAATATATATATATATAAGTAGGTGAAAAATTACCTTTTAATTGACTTTGTTTGCACGATCCGACTGCTGGTCTTTGGTTTGATTTCAAAACGACGTTGAACGTTTAATATCATGATTTATTGTGGGGAAAAAAATAAACAGGTAACAATATTATTACTGACAACTAGTAAAATAATTTCTACTTGTTGGTCTCATTATATGTATAAAAAAATGTATTAAAAATAACGTACACAGAAGAAAAAAACCACAAAACTTTACACTATTCTTAGAGTGAACTTTTAATGACTTTTAATCGCATTGTTTTCGAACATCCGGTATTTTTTATGTAATAACACTTTAACAACGATAATTGTGTTAAGACAAGATTAGAGACTTGCATTTTTAACCATCTTTCAGCCGACACTGGCACGATTTCCCCAAAACGTGAAACACCGCTGGCCCGTGTGTACCTACCGCAGAATAACCAGAAGGGAAACTGTGTAAAAAAACTACACCGGTTTTGATAAAGGCCGACCGTCATATTGTTTTTGCGGTTAAGCGTGATAATAATTGTACCTACTGTAATTGTTGTACGGTAATCCGCAAAAACAAAATGTCCGACACTCGTCGGTCTCGGTAAAAGTTTCCCTTCTGGTTATTCCGTAGCACTACGGCTACGCTTTTATCACTTTGATGATAACGATTAACGACCGTCGAAACGGGTTTTTATGTTTAAATGAAAATAATAATATACCTATTTACCTTTTTTTTGTTAGATTAGCAAATGTGAAACGAGTGGGTTTAATATTAATTTTTATCAGTCATCGGTGACTTGGAAAATAGACGAGGTATATATTGAACATACATACTTACTATTATGTGTCGATTAATCGATGACACGCCAATTTTGAAACGAATTTCACGAGATTTAACTGCTGATGATAAATTGCAATTCACAGTTTTATAATACCTAGATCTATCAAAGTAAACGTAAAACCATAGAACAAAACGTTCTTCATAAAAAATAAAAAATAACAGACATAGAACGGGATCAAAAGAATATCGACAGGGTTGGACAATTAATGTATTAGATAATTAAGCAAAAATAAAGTAGCCCAAGATTTGTCCAAGTTATTTATTTTAGTCGTAACACCACACACTCGTGTGTTGTTTTTTTATAAAAATTATTAACTCGATTAGAAAGTTTTTATTATTCGATTTTAATTAGCGTGGATTTTTCGCATAATAATATTATTGTGAAATCATTGAAATAATACCTACCTTTTCAGCTTTTCCATTGATACCTGTTAGACAATATAATAGGACAGAGCATACAACTATACAAGGTACACATGACCATGGAGGAAGGTACAAATGTCTTCAGCTTATATATTAAACATTTTAATACTTAATTTGGGCTAATATGAAAAATAGGATGATAAAAATATTATGTGTATTTTTTTAAAGGCGCTCAATAAACTATAACGTTCATCATACATATTGTAGTACAATGATATTTTATGAAAACACTGTTATTATTATTTTATTTTATTATCCTATATTTTTATTTAATAGTAGGTAGTGTTATGGGTAAATTTAACCGTCAGAATGTTAAGTATTACGTTGTATTCATCTACTGACTGCACAACACACAAGAAGTGTAGTGTATTTCAATTTGTATGAAACACACGTTTGACGATAATTACAATTTATAATATTATACATTAAACAATGTAAAGTAAGTGTAACCGTAATACGCGATTCTTCTGCTAATGCGTAGGCGGATATTAAGATGTTTTAGTTTTACACATAAACGATAATGTAAATATTTCTTATTGTAATACTACCGAAACGGTTCGTTTAACTTAATATATTATGCCGCACTGTTTATTCTATAAATATATATATATATATATATACATTATAGTTTAACTAAAAATACTTATCTAGGATAAATTTAAAAATTGCTCAATAAACTTGTACGATAGCGATCGCTATAAGTAGCTAGGTTAGGTTAGGTTTGGTTAGGTTAGGTTAGGTTAATCGCCAATGGGTTTATTCAACAGTGTTCATGTTCATCGGGGCAACTGGTGGAAGGGACAGGCGGGGCACAGGGGTTTTATAAAAGCACATGCATTGGGTTAGATAAAATTATACCTACCGAGCAAACTTTTATCAACCAAAATGAATATACATTTAAAACAAAAAAAAAACATATTATTAACTTGAACCATGTACTATGTAATGCATTATATCACTCAAATATAGTATTGTAAAAGTAAACCTTTGAAATTGTACATACCTACCCTTACCTTGCCTTCGGTGGGTGCACATGCAGTTTTATACATGGTAAGCTTAATGAGCGCCAATGGAGGGGTGGATAGGGAAGTGAAATCCTTCTAGGTTAGGTTAGGTCCTATAATTAAAACGTTTTAAAAACAATTAAATACTAATATTAAACTGGATTTTAGAGTTAAACGCGCTAAAAAATAAATATACATGTACATTTAAAAATTATTTAAAATATTTAAAAGTGTATGATCTGAGCTGTTGGCTTGTTCGATTTACACTTTTAAAGATTTAAAAGTAATGATTGCAAAATTGTGTACATATATATTATTTGTTATTACAACGAATACGAAAACATATTTTATCACTTGGCAGGAAAAAAGTATTATCTAAATTTAGACTAATTATTTCACTACCTATTTGACCTGTGGCAATTATTATTGGCCAAGCATCTCTGGTGGTACACATCGAGTGCCCCCCCAAAAAAGCAATACAGTCTTGTGGAAGTAAAATTATCGTTATAATACAATATCAAATGATATTTCCTAAATAATATGTAAGTGAGTTGAAAAGTTATGTAAATAAATCAACGATCACAACTTGAGAAAAGTTAAAAAACACAAGTGTATGTGTAATTATAATATTATAATGTTTCCTTTTACTTACTTATGTAGTCCCGTCTCAAGTGTGCCTTCTTCTGGTGTCTATTTCAATTGTGTTTTTTTTTTTTTGGTATTCCTTGTGACTAAATAAGAAAATCGATATTAAATTTTAAAAAAATCATAATATCCAATATCGAACACCCACGGGGCTTGTTAATAATCTTATATATATTTATAAATAAATAACGTATAAACATGCCTAGTCTGGTAATTTTTGTATAATAATCATATGTAAAATACAAATATTTATCTACAAGGAAGATCTGGCGGATTACTTTTCAATATCTTTTTTTTTTTATAGACCAAAGGTATAAATAAGCTTACATATACATACATAGGTATATAT
Organism: Adelges cooleyi; assembly: GCF_023614345.1. Lineage (NCBI taxonomy): Eukaryota > Metazoa > Arthropoda > Insecta > Hemiptera > Adelgidae > Adelges > Adelges cooleyi. The sequence continues at coordinate 13,234,497 of NW_026096053.1, read as the reverse complement.
GTTTATTTATGTACACCTACTACAGCCATATTTTAATATTTTATCCGCGGCCAAGAATAACATTTTTGGTGTACATTATAATAATAATACACAATAAATAATAATTTATAACTGTACATGTTTTTCTCCAGTTGTAAATATCGCAGTGAGAACCAGGTTTTTTTTTTGAATACCAATATCGCTTTCCTAATTTCTTCAAAAACATCTGTACCTAATGCAGGTATCCATTCATGCATTATTCATACAGAATCAAATTATGAGTTAGTTGACATAATACCAGAAAAAATAAAAATAATTTACTTTCATTTGAATCGAATAACCAGCACTGGCTAAATTTGTAAAATATCTTTATCAGGCCATATTCATAAAAAGCCCAAAATGACAATATTATGCATTTGCATGTGTTCTTAATAATATGGACAATTCCATATAGAGTGTACAGAGTAATATTGTTACACAACAGTCAACAACGACATTATTGACAATATATTGTTGTTAAGTACGTTAATAATTATAAATATCGAGAAAATTGTCTTTATGTGCGCAGAATTTGATTGTAAATGATAAACAATTAGAGTAAATAGTGTCGACCTTGGCATTTACCTATTAACTAATATGTACTACACCAACTATTAATAGTTCTTATATAGTTACAACATGTCGAATTGTTTGCAAAAATCCGCCGTCAATAATTTATTTTTTATTGAGAAAAAAAACCGCTAATGACATATTTACAAACACAATATCGCCTTCGTAGTGAATTTGTATCCATTTGCTATTTAATATTCTTTCTATCTTTAGGTATGCGCTGTGTAGACACAATATTATGTATATAAAATACATACTGTACCCGTTTAATACCTAAACTTTTCGTATTAAGTACAAGTATAATATATTCAGATAGCTCCAGTGTCCACATAGCTAGTTTAACCGAAAATTAAGCTCTTTTTTACCAGCCAAAAGCAATTTTCGAAAATGTTCACAAACAACTTGATAGATGTGCTATTTTAAAACCGACCAAGATTTCCCCAACACAGTAAGACTTAGGTATAATCTTTATTTCAAATTCAATAATAGCAAAGATACGTTTTATCTAATCTGTGATAACAGTTTTGCATACGGAATTTAATTAACAGTGTGGCCACTTAAAGAAAAAAAAAACACACTCTTTTTCAAAATGTCTTTTAGCTAGTTTTTAAAACTAGAAGCCCCCTCATTTCACGTTAAAGTAGATCAATGGCAATTTAACAGCAACAGCTGTCGTTACCAAGTTGTTAAGTATACACTAAGTTGGAACAATAATTCAAGTTCATTGCATCTTTTGAAAAAAAAAACAGACGGCCAGAACGGACATACCTAATCTCTAACGAGTCGATTGGTCACGTTTTTTTTGTTTTGACTCGTACTTAAATGTAAATTTTTATGTACATGACCTGTCGATAATTTTACAAAAAAAGTAAACACCCGTTTCTACTATGGACACTCGTTTGTTGTAAGATAACACAAATTGTAGAGTTTACAAACCCTATTAAAAAAAAAAAAAAAAAATCTCAAAAACAATATTACAACATATACTTAGATATGAATGCTATGGATGAATGAATGCGACGACCAGACTTCAACACAACAAGGTTGTTGGCATTAAAACATTTTATATATATTTTTAAAACTTGGAACTTATAGTAGTTTAGAACTTGGTGCTAACCTAACCTAACCTAACCGAAAAAAGTACATTACAGTGATAAAAACGGACTCTACTTGTTGGTTCAGGAAGAGGAAGTATTGAAAAACCGACTGACAAACAAATAAAAGAACATAAAAAATACACAATAAGAGATACATATTATAGTGTAAAAAAACTTGTTAATTTTTCTCAAGCCCATGACGTAATGGGTCATTAACGTTTGGTAGAAAAAAAAATGCAAATAAAATAGTAAAAACTAAAATATGTTCTAATTATACGCCAAAATGAGTTTTTCTAGTACTTTTGAAATATACATGCGGATTATTCGATTGTTAGTAACAGATATATAAACAGATATGTACCGGCTAGGTCTTTTTTTTTAACCTAACCTAACTTAACCTTGTTAATGGTAGTTATAAATTATACTAATAATACACAACTGAGTATTGTCAAAGTAACCTTTTTCTCCCAAAAAAGAAATATCATAATAACAGCCTTGACTCGATGCACGGACTTTGGATTGGCCATGTTTGTATTATATACAAATATATTTTTTTTCCCCACTAATTACACATAATCGATTGGGTGTTTTGTATGATATGTTTTAGTTTAACAATGGGGTGTATCGAATAAAATATCCTCTAGCTGGACTAGGCCGGTTTACGGGATTACCTTGTGCCATTATTATTGTATCCTATCTCTTGTCTCTCTTATCTTATCAGATAAACATCTGATATTTTCGTTAGGGGTTTTCCTATCGATTTTTTCCTGGTCGTGTGCCAAAGTAAAGACATAAAATGTCAATAACTCTAATTACTGTTGCACCACCGGTTGAAAATATTTTATTTTGTCATATTTTACACATTGCAGTTTGTGTAGTAAGATAGTAAGATGAACATAACATAATATTAACATATATATTGTTTTTTTTTTTTACAATTTTTCTCGAAGGTCTCTCTCTGTAAGATTTTTTTCTTCTCAACACTATCTTTACCTCCTATACATAGGTACCTACATAACAATCCGATGATTTTTGATTTTTATCATAAAGTATGAAATTGATTTTGCACATTTCGTGTGACTCGTGAACACACACAACATAAACACATCCAACCCAGAACCAATCGTTTTAGTCGTGGTCCTACGGGTAAATGAACACACAGTTTATTTTGCATATATTTTTTCCACAGAGCTATTATTATTATTATTAGTAATAACATTTTAGTTCTGACGCGGTGCCGAACGAGAAAAATATGTTTTTTTTTTTGTTGCAAGTGTAATTTTTTTTTAACCTATTGATCAAAAATCAGTTTTAGAAAAACGAATCTCCTAGCCGAAAGTAGTCAAAACTACCCTCCTTGAACCGGTTTGTCCAACTGTGATTTAATATCAGTTTTACATACCTTATTATTTCCTCTACCTTGGACTTACCTCATGCTTGGATATTGTGTGTGTGTTTTTTTTATATTCTGAGCTAGTTTTTTTTTGTTTGTTTATGCTGTTTGGCTTATTCCTTTTTTCGTACCAGGTCGAAGGACATTTTCTTCTTCTTTGCTACAATTTCCTCTTTCAAATAGTCGTGTGCATTGCTTTATCCTGTAGCTTGATCAGTCCCATAAAAATATATTCAGAGTGGTGTCCTGTAAATTTGGGTACAGACTCAATCATTTACCTCAACGTTTATTTTTTCTTATCCACGCAAAAAATGAATCTATTAAATCCCATAAATTGTGTATACACGGTGAGGTTAGGTTAGGTTAGATCAAAGATAAGACGTTAAAGATACTAGATTGCAGGACATATCCATGTATTGATGTGTCTACATGAAGTGAGAATGCTCTTAACTTAATAAAATTTATTTAATTATCTTTTTAGATAAGGAAATATAGTTTTCTAAAAATGTTGACCTGTCTATAATCAGTTTGGATAGTTAAAGTTGGTTAAGTTTAAAACTGTGACCATTGAGGTGGAGTGATTAGCGCAGATAAACATATCTATGACTACACTCCACTCTTCCTGTAGTCAAAAAGTTTAAACTTCAGTTCAGCAATTTCTTTTGTTAATCTAAAAAGTCAATAAAATATTATATACCTACCCAAGTACCCGTTTGAGTTTCAAAAGTCTATAGCGCATATTTTAATAATTTTTTAAACAGAAATATGTTTACAAAGCACTGAACTGCATTTACATGGAAGGCGCATAATGCATATTTTCCATATAATAAAAGTGACCCGCCTCGAAGGCCGCCATTTTGAATCCGTTTTCTTATTTTACTTACCGTATCTAACTTTGTTTAGTGATTTTCGATGATGGTTTCTGACTTCATATTGTTGATATCATTTTTTTTAACTGACGATAAAAGATAATGTGACGTTATCAGATTTTTATCATGGAATAAATGGTTAGGTTACACCGTTTGATCCATGACAGGACTCAAAATGGCGGAATCCGTATGACGCCAATTTATTTTCACTATGCGCTTTCCACATGTATATATGTAGTTCAGTGTTACAAAGGTTTTAAGTTGCTATATTTTGACTGAGAAAACCAGTGTCTTATATCGAGTATCTTACTTTTTTTTTTTTGGTAATTACAATAACAATAATAACACATACAATGGGTAAAAATCATCATAAAGGTCAATTACACCAGTGCAATCAATGGCGTGGAACACAAGCAAAATCGAGCTGCATTGGAGATGTCTTATTTTGTTGGTGAAAAAAAAAACAACAACGGCAACTGTGTACCAATTAAAAAACCGTAATTATTATTACTGGAAACGTTTAAAGAAGCCCATCTCGTCCGTCTAATCTAACCTGCGGCCACAGGTAAGTATATAGTACTTCCGGGAAAAGTGACGAAAACCGTCATTATTATTATTATTATTATTATTATAAGGCAACGATTAAAAAAAAAACAACATCTTAAACATCCCAACAAACCTTGACAATCAAAAATAATATCTACACACGGCTAATTGTTTATTACACACACACACACACAACATGGTCATGGTTGTGTTTGGCTTTAAAACCCACGGGTGGTATGTATAAAGAAGTAGAAGAAAAAATTAAGACTAAAGCATACTGCAAGTGAATACCTACAGCGAGTATAAAAAAATATCAGAAGTAGAAAAAATTCACCAATTGCTAGTGTTTTTTCTTTTTTTTTTGTACATATTATAAGCGCTGTGCAGCAATATTATTATTCAAAAGAAATATATACCTTCTATAATAATAAATTCAATAAGGCGAACGGAACACAAACCGGAAACAAACGGTCATTTCCGTCCACGGACAAGGTCTTCAAAGAAGGAACCATTTTTTTTTTTTGTTACAACACCGTGTGACTCCTACTAATGGCCATAATAATATATCTATACAACTTTTTGTTAATACAGGCGAATGTCTTTATTTTTTTTTGTGTAAAACTCAAAATTCCAACCTAGCAGTCCCATTTTAAAATACTAATCGATTTTTGTCCAAAAATACTAATCCAATCAAAAAGTTGTTTATTAGAGACTTTTAGAGTACAAAAGAGGACGTCTAAAAAAAAATAAAAAATATGATCCAAATTCAAAATGGCCGACTTACGGTCAAAATTATGTTTTTTTTTTTCCAAATTGAAATCATGTACATATTTTTTGTTAACCAAACAAATGTTCTTATCAAAACTAATAATTTTCTTAGGAAAATTTTTTCGGTAAAACCCATAAATTGTAAATTAAGTTTCTACTTTCCAGCTATTTTTAGTTATGTTATTTTATTTCTATGAATATGGTGACCGTGGTATGTGTGGTAACCGTGGTAAGTTTGGTAACTTGGTAAGTGGGGTAACCGTGGTTTGACTACACTCCACTCTTCCCGCAGTCAAAAATTTTAAACTTCAGTTCAGCAATTTCTTTTGTAAATCTAAAAAGTCAATAAAAAATATATACCTACCCAAGTACCCGTTTAAGTTTCAAAAGTCTATTATAGCGCATATTTTGGTAATTTTATAAATAGAAATATGTTTACAAAAAAAAAACAGGCAAAGGTATAAAGTTGTATTAATTACAAAACAGTAAACGCCTAAATATTGGATTTCGAAAAATAATGTTGTATCGACATAGTTTCACTACTTAGATATGCCTACTTAAGAAATTTGCCAATCGATGCAAACATACAAGTAAGGAAGTCCAAAGAAATCTAGAATAGCTGAGTAAGTGTAAACAAGTACAATATTATGTTCTTGACCCTATTGTATGTATGTTTAAAATTAGAGTATAATAAACAACATTCGCCCGACCTATCCTAACATAGTTTTACATATCAAAGTAAACCTACAAGTGTGCAATAATATTATTATATAAATATTCATTATCGTCGGCTAATAAAAATACATTGCAGTGATTAACAAAACGATCGGTGTCTCTAAACCCATATAAAGTATATACTTAATTAGGAATAAAACTTACTTAGGAATAAAACAATTCAAATGTGTGACATTAATAAGGGCTTTTATATTATTATTATGCACAACACAATGCCTGCACTAAACTCGATCGTTCCATTTACAGCTAGGTTAGACTCAATTTTATTAAATATTTAAAATTACTCTCGTTGAAACACGATAATTTTTATTATTATGTAATTTTTACCATTGAAAACCGAAAACCAAGGTTAGGTCCTAAATGAGTACACGCTTTTGTGTTTTTTTCAAACAATTCCAACTTCATTATTATATTGAACACTTGACAAAAAGAAAAAAAAACACTTATCAAACTTAGTATTTTTTGTAAATGAACAAAAATTAAAATATAATATATACACGTTTATTACAAACACATTAAAACATAGCTAAGACAATCCAAACTGAATCTTAATTACCTAGATTAGATTAGAGATCTAGTCTTTTTTTATTCCCATTTCTGCTAACGGTCGTTCCAAAAACTGGTCGATATCGTTTTCTTCTCGCAGTACGCAAAAATAAATTAAGAACACTGCTACGCTGGCGCTCACCAGATGTGCTTCGTACCACGGACCGAATTCCGCCTTGCTGCCGACCCGAGAATTCTCAGCTTTCCATTGGTACGCAGCACTGGCTGTGTACTTGACGGGTTTGTTCAGTTCTACGTCGAAATCAGACTCGGACTTCTTCGAGTAACCACGACCAGCCAAGATGGTCGTTTTGTTAAGGCTAAAAAAAATTAAAAAACAACAATTTTACCAAGAAAAGTGCACAAATTGCCATATAATATAAATATTAATTTTTTTTATCAATAGAGAGATAGAGAATAGCTGATGTTATTTACCTGTTTAGGTTTCTCACCAAGTGTCCTCTGGTGGCCAAAAATCTCCATAGCGAATTCTTCGGTAACATCTTTCAATCCGGCGGTGAATTTGATTAATATTAAAAAGTAAAAACAACTTTAGTTTGCAAACCGAATTGCAAGTTAATTTCTTTCTTTTTTTTTTTCAAGCCGCAATAACATGTAATATTGTGTTATCAGTGGAATTGTAATGTTCTTGTCATTTAACCTCTTATCAATTTGTCCTCTTGACTGTTATCACAAACAAAACAGCTGATCGAAGCCATACAGCGGCAACAGCGGTCTAAACAATAACCACATAGGTAACCACATAGTACCTAGGTTTGTAAGACGAGATTATTAATTAAGATTATACTAGTGTATAGCAATATATTATATAATCCTTATGTAAACTGTTGCCCAACAGTTATTTCCAATATAAATTATGTATTTATAGATAGAGTATTACACCTTGGGCCACCGATGGCCTAAGAACTTTAAAAAAAATAATACTCGACTGATAATACACTAAACAATCGACAACTGTCGAATCCCATTGAAGTAATATATATATATTTTTTTTATATAACTACACGCACAAGTAATATTTGTGCGAGTTTTTTCAGGTTGTTTTTTACAAACAATTTTTTAACCGGGTTTTTTGTTAAAATTAAAAAACAAAATGGTCGCCCCCTACGTTATCACGCGTTATCTGTCGAGAACTGTGTGATAAACACACGCGCTGGACAAGAATAAAAATCATATTATAATTAATTACCGACGTACGGCATTAACGTCGTCGTCGTTGTTGTTGTAAATTACGGTCCAAAGTCCGCGTTGTTAATTATTATTTACACAGTTTTACGTAAGCCACAAATTTTACGTCGTCGGGTAGGTATAAACGTTGGTTGTTTGGTTTAGTGGCGGCCCACTACCTGTAAACAGCTGCTGCCCCGACGGTGGTGATAACGGGGCGACCGGAGTGAGAGAGAGAAACGTCGCGGGCCAGAGCGAGACCGTTCCTCCTTCTCCGCAGCTCCTTTGTCACACAAAGAGGAAGGAAGAGAAGTCAACAAATAATCAACAATCAACATGGCCGCCGCGATTCACTGTCGCCGTGCTGGATCGACTGGACAATGACGATTTTTATCACGTTCGCGTGCTGCTGCTGCTGACTGAGAGAGACACGGATCCTCCATTGCGTACGCTCGTCCGGCGCGTCGCTTGCTAGGGTGCAGCAATAGATGATCATCTAGCGATGGAACTCAGGGTAGGCAATAAATACCGGCTCGGGCGAAAGATCGGTAGCGGATCGTTCGGCGATATCTACTTGGGTGAGTTTGCAAATGCACACATAAACTGTAATAATTGTACTTGAATATCGTGTAACAACGGCCGCCAAATCGACCACCTTTGTTTTTCCTCGTTCCCGTTCGCGTCCCGTTTGCGTTTCTCACAATCTGGACGTTTTCATACAACACCATCGTGGTCAAGATAACACAGATCTGTGTATCCCAAAATACACTTATTGTATCGGTCCAGACAAGTGAGAAACTAATTACCTCGCACGACACTGGAATTTTATAAAGTTTTATTTTATTAACTTAAATCGAACATTACTCAATAGCCGTTGTACTTGCCCACCTGTTAGCGATAATTATCGTACTTAGCGCTGGTACGATTGCGCTATGAACGCGTATAGTCTAAATACCGCTAGAAACATTTTAACGCTCGAGACGCGTTTGTAGTACCTTGAACAATTTACCGTACATCGAGCGAAACATTAATACGTTGCGTATGGTTTTTCGTCCAAACTGTATGGGCCACTGTACGGACGCCGATTCTCGTACTTGTACAGTTTAAACATTAAACAACGACCTACATCCTGCAGTCGACATTTAGTTTCTTTTCAATATGGCCTTTTGGGCCATACCAGCTTGTTTGTCCATTTAATTTTTCATCCAACTTGTTTGTACTTAAAGCGATCGCTTCAGTTCACATACGGGTTCAGTGCCAAAGTGTATTACTACGTTGTGTAATTAAAAACATGAATCTTACTTTTTATATATATTTTTAAATAATTTGTTCATGTTAACGGCAATGGTATTATTAATATTATCGTGATTGGCTTTACATGAAAAATAACCTATTACAAAAATAAAAAAATAATAGTATAGCGATATTAATTAATTAATTAATATAACTATATAGTTAACCAATAATGTACATAGGTTATAATTTGTACAACTTATTTACATCAAGTTAGCTGTGAAGCTATCTTAAATATCAAAGCTAACTATTATTAATAAAAACTAGGTGTACGACTAGTCGTTTATACTATTTTTACTAATTATTTGTAATACACAGCGATTAAAAATTCAATCATAATCTCACTTTATAAGTATGTGTTTATTTTTTATCTAAACCATACCTACGGCAACAAATAAAACGACGATAACTTAAAAATATGTTTTTTTTTCATAATAATTATAGAATAATATTTAGTTATATAATAAAATAAAACAAATACCCTATTAGGGAATTATCGCTGTTTGAACTGTGGACGCAAATATTGTTTACAATATTGATACTGTAAAATTATGACGTTAAAAAATAAAAATTATTCTTATCTTACTCGTTGCGACAATGTTTGTATGGCCACTTTACCACAAACAAACGTAAAATAACACGTCTCGTGTCATTAATAATCTAATATATAAAATTTATTTCAAAGCTTAATAATTCTATAATCGTATATATATATAAATTTATATATGTAAATTGAATTATTGTCAGACATAATTTTAAATATACAAATTGCAATTTCTGTTAATTGTATACGTTTCATTTCGAAAATATTATTAACAAATCATTCGAGTTTTTAATAAAAATCATCTAGATCGGTCTAACTTTAGTTGCTCGACAAAACTATTGTGTTTATACTTGTACAATAATGTTTAATGTGTAATAATAATTTGATTGACTCCCTAAAGGTACAAATATTTCTACTGGAGAAGAAGTAGCCATAAAATTAGAATGTATCAAAACGAGGCATCCCCAACTTCATATAGAATCGAAAATTTACAAAATGCTATCCAAAGCACGTACGTTTATCACGTCGTTATTTCAATATATATTTGCTTTTTAAAAGGTATCGTTACATAATACAATTGCCAAATGTTTTCCAGCCGGAATACCAGTCATAAAGTGGTGCGGATCGGAAGGCGACTACAACGTCATGGTAATGGAGCTGCTGGGGCCGTCGCTAGAAGACTTATTCAATTTTTGCTCTAGGAGGTTTTCAATTAAAACCGTGCTGCTGTTGGCCGATCAATTGGTAAATAATAATCGTGGGCTCGCGCTTTGAATCGCTCGGATTAACCGTTATTGTTGTTGTTGTCGGTTTCAGTTGGACAGAATAGAGTACATCCATAGCAAAAACTTCATCCACAGGGACATCAAGCCGGATAACTTTTTAATGGGCTTGGGCAAACGGGGTAATCTGGTGTACATTATCGATTTCGGCTTGGCCAAGAAGTATTGCGACAGCAGGACCAACGAACACATAATGTATCGCGAAAACAAAAATCTCACCGGCACCGCCCGTTACGCTTCCATAAATACGCACTTAGGCATAGGTACGAAAATCGGTCGTCTCGTGACGTTTACATTTAATAATTTTGCGTGCACATTTTTTAATCGATATTGACTTTGTTTGTGTGTGTAGAGCAAAGTCGACGGGACGATCTCGAATCTCTTGGTTACGTACTGATGTACTTCAATCGCGGCTCGTTGCCGTGGCAAGGTTTAAAAGCTGCGACAAAGCGTCAAAAATACGAGCGCATTAGCGAAAAGAAAATCGTCACATCGTTCGAAGACTTGTGCAAAGGCTATCCGAGTAAATATGTTATTATTTTTGAAAACGTGTATTCTTAATTAAATTGTAAAATACCAACCGTAGGTCGACTACACTAAATAGTAATTTTTTGGAATAAATATTTGCTTTAAATTTTTTTACAAAGACAAACGCGTTTTGTTGTGTGTAAAAAGAATAGTGTTAGTTTTCGTAAGGAAGCGTTGATACGTGTTTATTGTTTTATATCAACTACTAAATGAAAATTTTTTGGTTTTTTTTTAGACGAGTTTTTAACGTACTTGTTATACTGCCGCGCATTGAGGTTTACCGAAAAACCTGATTTTTCCTATCTAAGACAATTATTCAGGCAATTGTTCCATCGTCAAGGCTTTACGTACGACTACATTTTCGACTGGAACATGCTTAAATTTGTAAGTGCACTGTTCGGTTATTAATTTTAATAACGATATAAAATTAAATGAATATAATGTTTTTTTTCGGATCGTTTACACAGGGTGCCAACGGCGCTAGATATAGTGGATCCGACGATCAAAAAAACGCTTCGCACCAAGACAGACGGGCCATGCAAGACGGCGGCTCTCCCGCGACTAACGTCGTACCGTTAGGCAGCCGCGCTCAAGCCGATCAAAGCGGCATCAAGAATTTTTTATCTAAAGTTCCGCTCGTACCTATGGATAACTGTGCAGGTGCGTGGTGGACATATATCATATTACGTTTTGAAGTTGTGCGACAAACCCGGTGACTTGTACGGTTTTTTTTTTCAGGCGGTGGCGTCATACAACCGTTACAGTCGAGATTACGTTACAGCGCGGACCCCGGGTCCGCTCGACCGGTCAGAACTCAAACCAGAAGTTCAGCCATGGCGACGCCGGATTCGCCGTCCACTACGCAACCACTGCAAACCAAGTCAGTATCTGTGACCAGACGCAATCGCCATCCAACCTAAATATTAACAAATTCCCATGTCGTATATTATTCAACATGTAACCCAAGCTAACATTTTGCAATTACTCGGTTTCTCAATGAAAAAACTGTGTAGTATTCAGTTTATTATTATTATTATTATTTTTTTTTTTTATTATTATTATTTATTTTATATCGTTCGTAAAACAAATTAAAATATTACATTTCGAATGACACACTTAATAATTCTCTCTCGCGCTCAGCACGCGTAAATCGCACACCACCGATAACACAACAAGTATATATAGGAGCTCTCTATTTTACCGTCTTAAAAATTCATTCAAAGTAAAAAAAAAACCAAAGAAAACGGGTCTTATTATTTTGAATTTTCAAATTAAAAACAATAACTCTCGCGTCCCGACGGTAATAACAATTCGAGTGATACGTTAAGACAAAGATAATCACACACACACCTAAGTGACTGCCGATGTGTAGATTTGTGGAATTACTTTTTTGGAAACTATCTTGATAAGAGACCAATTAATATAATATTGTTAAGAAATATTCCTCTTTAACCACGGGTCATGGCTAACACATACATTTACAAACACATCAATTTTATACACATTTTCATGTAAAATTGTATCGTAACTTAATTTAATTAAACACGTTAGTTAGTACTCTGTGGAGTAAAAATCCTTTGAAAGGGAGGGCGTGTGCTGGACATTTATATTTTGCTGTTCTTTAATCTTTTTTTTTTTTTCAATATATTCATCACAACTGCATTACACTGTTATTATTATTCATACGTAGCGATATAATATTAAATATTTTTTTTTTTTGTAAACACTTTAGAAAATATGTAAGAACTTTTTATTTTTATTTGTTTCGGAAGCGTCTCCAGTCCAATGATTCCGCCTGCGTGAGCCCCAAAACACAGGCTAAAGCACTGGACAAATCGCCAACCATATGCGCCGTCATAAAAAAACTTACATTTTGAAATTATGTAAATAAACTAGCCTATTTTTTTTTTTTTTTTTAAATTAAGATACATATATAAATATATATATATTTAAGAATTTTGTATGTAAAAAAAAAAAAAACCAACAATATATTACTTAATTTAAATTTTAACAAAACTACTATAGGAACAACTTAAAAATAAAATAAAATGATGATACGTATTAAAAAACACAACAATGTAATAATAATAATAATAATTATCTCAATAATCGATGTAACCCGTCGTCGGATCCTCTAAAATATAAATACAGATATTATCAATATCAAAAAACTGAACAGCTTTGTTTATAATATTAGGCTATAGGATTTTTTGTTACTTTAAAAAAACCATATTATAATATAATTAATTAGTATAAAAAAAAAGAAAACGCGAAACAAACATCATTACAAGTCTTTCGAAACTAATGAAATTTTCGTTAACACAAAATCGGTATATGATGTTTGTGCTTTTTTTTTTTTCATGTTTGATATAACGCTTAAATAATAAATGTACGTACATCATCAATGTCGATGATAGAATACGATTATCAATCGGTTACGTTTAAAATTAAACTGCTGTTTATTTAACGCAAAAAAAAAATCATTATTATATTTCCCTGTAATTACTTTATACATATATATATTATAATAATGTTGATGCATTAATATTGTATAAAAAGAAAAAAAGACATTGACGCGTTTACAATTTATTAAGAACTACAAATCCAACATATTACCGGCTGATCTCTATATTTTATTATTATTTACAATCGAGGTGTTATCCTATAATATATACCTATAGTAATAAGTCATTATTATTATTTCTTTTTTGGCGGTGCTCGAAACACCGTGTAATTGGTTTATTCATTTTTTTTTTTCCGGGTAAATCATCGACTGAATCGTACAAGAGCGTCATCCTGTGATTTACCCTCTCCTTATTAAAGTTTCTCTAAACCGATTAATTTGTCCCCAAGCTTTTTGAAATTAAAAAAAATTACGAATTTAATCATATTATTTGTACAAATTTTATTATTATTATTATAATTTTTTTTTTTTTTAATCTACGTGATTTTAGATATGTACGTCGGCATTTCATCGTTTTATATATATATTTTGTTTTACACATTCTGTGATCTTTTATTGCGTTAGCGAGTTAGATTTTTTTTTTTTACCTTTTATGTAATTTCCAAAAACATTACACGTGTACAAATAAGCCGTCGCACGTCGTCCACTGGTCGTTATCGTTTTTGTCGACCGTTTTAAATAATATTTTACTCTCGAATGTATAATACGTGTTTTACTTTCCATAATAATAATTGTAAGCGAAACATTTTTAATAAAAAAAAAAAAAATTCATTCAATGAGACGCGTTAGTCTTGAGAAATTAAAAGGCAACTGCCGATGATTTTAACCAACGCTTTTACTATTATTACCTTCGTGTTTGAAAATACACGATTTGATGATTTAACATTATTTTTTTTTTAATTGGGAAAATTCGGTGTTAATGTTGGTTTATGATTAATTTTTCTTCCTCGTAGACTAGATTTAGATTTTTAAGTATTTTCGTCTTGTGGGCGGAGGATAAAGTTCTAGAAGATTTCCAACGTCTTATCGTCTCACTCTCTCTCTCTACTATAAACAAGTGACAACAAAATAAGTTTAAAAATAATAATAATAATATGAAAAATATTTAATTACATTTTTTTTTATTTACATACGCCTTGTACGTCCCCGTCCACTTGACTATTTTTACGCAACAAAGAATCTAATGAACATAGATATAATACGATAAGAATCGTCAATGAGGTTATTATACTTTACGATGTAAAAAGTTTTAAATATAATCAATTGTACAATATGATAATGTAAAATGAATTTTTGTATATTTCTTTTCGGACCATTTGGTTGGAATTACAGCGTTTTGAAACTTTTAATAAAACAAAATTACCATTATTTTATATACTAGTAGTTCATTTATTTAATAATTAGAGTTTTTGTAACAATTGTACAAGACAAACGGCGGTAATAAACGCCGCTTGACTACCGTTTGTGTGTTTATTGTGTCTATATAAAACAATATATTATATTACTCAAGTTCGTCATTTCGATCGGTTAAGTTGATTGATTCGCCCGATTTGTATGTATAATAATAATAACAACATTACAACACGATAACATGTATCGTAATCATTTTGTACATAACTTGTGTAATTAAAGATAATTTTTTTTTTCTAATTATTAACTTTGAAACAAATTTTATAATATAATTACATATATATACGAATATAGGTGTATCTTATTAATTGCAGCATAATAATCAAATGGTTTTTTATTTTATCTTTCAAATCACAGTATATATAAATATATATATATATATATATCAAATTATGAGAGCTGAGAAGAAAGTACTGTTTTAATTTATTGCATGCGGTCTGTCTTTAAGGAGTTTAGTATAGGCAAAAAAGTGGTTTTAATTCGACCGTGTGAATTAATTTGAAAAAACGGGGTTAAAGTGAATTTTTCTGTGTGTGGAAAGAAATCTTATATTTTTTAGCTTCGACGCGGAGCTGAGAAGGTATTGTTTTTTACAATGTTGTGTTTTTATTATTTTTTGTGTAGCAACTCTATAGATCAGAAATCATCTCCAGAAAGTACCTAATCGGGCCAAAAATTTAAAAAAGTCACCCCTTCCCCATCAAAATCGAGAAAAACACCTAAAAAAATGTTACAAATTTTTCAACTTAAAATTACGATGCTCTATAACTTTTTTAAAAATAGTCGAAAATGTTCCAAATGTATTATATGAATTGTTCTTCAAACGTAGTACTATCGATAAACATTAAAAAAATATCATAAACCCTTTCCCTTAGAAGGGATAGAATTTTTTTTGTTTGTTTCGCTTTTTCAAGCAAAGTTTTAGAGATTTAGATCTGAAAATTTTAAACCAAAGGTAGATCTAAAACGGAACACTATAACATATACAATTTTCTCAAAAATCTGTAGTCAAATTTTTTTTTTTATTAAGGAATAACCCCAAAAATAGGGTAAATTTACACTTTGGCCGTAGTCAGTTTCTAAGTTAATTATTAATTACGATATATGGGTAACTATGACAGTACATTTTTATAGACAGACGATCAACCCTTATCGTATCCACCCTGCACAAGACTAAATATTAAATTTTAAGTACATTATTGCTGGTCCCACGATATCTTCTTAACCGCTATAACTGGTTAGGGGGTTTAACCCCCCCCCCCTGACATTTTATTTAGCTTAATACTTAAATTTTACAATACCGATAGTTGTTTTAATTGTTATCACATATCAGTTATCAATATAAAAATTACAATTGTTCAAAAAGAGTAAAAACATACCTTAGAAATACCATGAAAGAGGTAAATTGTAGGTAATCATTTAAACATTTTTATTTGCATTTTAATCATCTAACTTATTTTAAACGGGATCGTCTGAATGGCTTAGTTCTTCTAAGCTATTATCGAGATGAATTTGCCAAAAAAACCAAGGAAAATACAAATTTCGTTATAAGTGAAATAAATTTAATGAGTTCTTTTTTCCAACCATGAACCCCCCCCCCCCATAAAAAATTCCTGTCTACGCCACTGCATCGAAGCGTTTATTTAAAAGTGATTTTATCACTTTCAGTTATAATAAAATCTGTAGACACCCGTGACCTCTCCGTCCCCACTATGCCCCGACCCCACTGTACTGGCTTTTTTAATATTACATAATATGTAGTCATTTTTTTTTTCATAAAGATTCTCATTTAAACAGATTTAAGGCCAATCCCCCAACAATAAGCTTGTGTGAGCTAATATGTTGACAAACGTTTGCTAGCTCAACACGGCGACGGAGAAAGTTAATAAACACAATTTAAAAAAAAAAAAAAAAAATACATATCCTCGTGATGAGTTAATTAAAAAATAACATTACACGATTGTCGTGTGTTTTACACGATTGGAAAGTGTTGGGAGTGAAATAAATTGGCATAATTAATTAAGAAAAAATCGCGACGCGTACCTGATCAATATTATTATTATTTTGTGTTACAATTGTGACTATAAAATAGTAGACACTAGTCGTGACCGAGCAGATCCAAAACGCATTTCATTTCTCAGACCAAGGTCGTCGTGTGAAACACAAATACGCTATTAAAAAAATTTTATATTAGGCGCGTTAATCTATATTATTCTATTATTGGAGAACAAACCGCGTCATCGATGACATTATATAGAATATACCTGTTACTTGTACACCGCTCAACCTTCTCATCGCCATCAGAGTAAGACTTGCCTACTTGGCCATCTCTTTTTTTTTTTTTGTATAATTCTAAGGTATGTCTTTAGAAGGACATATTTTTATTTACACAAGGATAGGCCGATCTAACGAGTAACAATAATTGTATTAGTATAATAACTTAATATCCACAATAACTGGATTGGAGGTGTCTGACTAGATCAAGGGGCTAAACGTTTTAATTCAGCCTCCCACGTCCCTCTGGTTAACCACTCTGATTAACATCCCTCTGGTTAACCACTATGGTTAACCACTGGTTATTCATATTGGCACAAACAGGTTCTTAAAAAATATACCTAAAAAATCTTACCCACTCAGAGTAGAAGGTAAAATTGTATAACATTAACTTTTCACATTTCAAATGTTGAATTATGTAAAAAATTGGTTGTAATAAATAACAATTTACCCTTTTTTTTCTTTTAATAGTCAGTTGCTCGACAGTTATATACTATCATGAGAAGCACTTATTTTTAAAGTACTTTAAATGAGGTTTTTTTAAATAACTTTTCACACCTCGAAAAAGGTATTGGAATAGTTGAAACATTTGTTGAATTTTGCATAATCCTCCATTCTGGTCAAACCACCCATCTTGACACTCAATAAACCCGTGATAAACATATTTTCAGATAAAAACCATCGACTTTCTCTTGAAGTGAAGTGTTACTTTCAGGGTTATTCGCTTTATAGCGATGATGATGATGATTTCCACAAGTAAGTGAAGCAATTGTTGTTTTGTATTATTATCGTTACAAATGGGTTTTTTTTTAAGTCGACCTTGAACTTTTTAACAAACAAAGGATTTCAATTAATACACGAAACGATGCGACGTTGTTGGTTAGCAAAGTTTTACATATTTTAATTTATGTATACATTTTTTTTTTTTTAATGGCAGCGTTGGGCTCTACACGCGGTGATGATATTTATTTTCTTTAAACTTATATTATGCTATGTTAATCGTGTGCTTTTATACGTTTTCAAACACAGTATTGTAATGTTATGTTGTTTAATATTATCATCGTCGCTTCGCATAATAAGCGAGCACGAACATGTCTGTCACGTTCTTGGGCATGCTCGCGATAAATTAGCCAGCAAGATGTGAATATTTTCATTTTCTATTATAAAAATATAATATAGTATAGTATATCACTGTAGTTGGGTTATGACGTGGTCTTGGGTACCTTTTTGATGTGACAGCGCCTTGGATCGGATTAAATGTGATATATTATAGTACAATGTCTCTCATTTGATTCATAGTTTTTTAGTGCATGGACGGTTAATCGAAAATTAGATCTAAAAGGCGATTTAAATACAATAAAACACATAGTATGTTATTGTTATTATTAATTATTTATAATATACACTTTAGTAACCAAAGCAGAGCGTGAACACTCACTAATAAACATGGCGGCCATCTTGTCGTTTGTTATCAGTCAGTACAGTGTTATCTCTGTGTACATGAGTTGTGTATAGGTATAATTTTAGGATAAATAACAAAATGGCGGCCACAGAGTGTTCACTCTGATTTAAACTACTCTGTGCGAATTTGCATAAGTATTTAATTAATAATCGTTTGTACGGACTAAACAATACGGTCTTTCGTTGTTTTTGTACTGATATATATATTATATTAATATTTTTCTATTGCATATGCATGTATAAGGCACCAAACGTTTTATTCGATAGCGTTTCGTTTTCAAATCAAAGTACCTAGATACAGTTTACTCATAATAGAGTTTTAATCTGACTTACTAAAGTCATTGTACAGCTGAGTATTTCTGGCGATAATTATAACCGGTTTTTAACATAAAAAAATTCATTCGAATTTGTTTTCCGTGAATGCTAATATCCTGCAAGGCCCGCCGGTGCCGTCCAATATCTTAATCGGTTGTACGACTAGTTTAAATCCTCTGGCCGGCAATGAGGTGCCGTTGAGAGCTACGTTTTCCAGACTGTACATGTTGGCTTTGGAAAGTATTTTGTGAACTGGGTAAGTAGAAGAAATCCCGGCATCCGTACTTGGACCGTCCACTCCTAAGCCGACGAATTTACCGGAATCGACGATCCATTGAGCCGCTTCGGCAGACAATCCGGGAAATCTGAAAAATATCAATAATATTCCACTATGTTGGAAAATTTTCCATTTATTTGTTTTGACATTTTATGTCTTTACTTTGGCACGCAACTGGAAAAATCGACAGTTAAAAAACCTAACGAAAATTTCTGATAATTTGTCTGATAAGATAAGAGCGATAAGAGATTTATCTGATAAGATAAGGGATTAGAGATAAAAGCTGTTGTAAAGGGATGAGGATGGTTTAGTAATAAAATATAAGTATATTTTTTTGTGATTAAGGATTTTCTCATAACTGGATAATAATTACCATGTTTAGTCAGGTTAATAAAATTTTAGCAACCCCCAAAATATATATAGGTTTAGTTGCGCCTATGCTGAAATCTATAGATTAGAAATCATACCTGAAAGGTACTTTATTGGGCAGAAAATTAAAAAAGTTGACTCCTTCCCATCCGAAACGATCAGAAATTGTACATTCAATATTGTATTGTATTTCTCGACTTAAAATTGATGTTACTTTTTTCAAAAATAGTCCAATTAATACCAAATTAATACCAATATAATTACAAACCAACAAAAAATACCTTTTCCCCCAGAAGAGCTTTTCTAATTAAATTTGGTTTTTATTTTATTATTTGAACTTTTGTTTAAAACAAATTTCGAATATTTTCATTTTTTTACTTCAATAAAAATGATCTATAGTTCAAATTTAAACAGTATTTTTGTTATTTTTTTTTTTTAAATATAAATCTGTCCAAATAAAATTTTTTTTTTAAATTACCTTTTTGGTATTTGATCAAATAAAAATATAATATTGCATTTGAATTTAAATTTGTAGTAAACAGTTATTTAAATAATTTCCAAGTATTTTTTTACCCTAATACCTATATTTACTATTGGTTTGATTAGACGATAGAATTGAATAGATTTAAAAATATCTGAAAAATTTATATAAATTATAGTGAAAGTGCGTACAAGGCCATTTACAGAAGACTTATTTGTTTAAATTATATCTGTCAAACCTTGGAGCTATGCAAAATAATAATTTGGTGGTACTACAAAAATAAGGAAATAAACGTTGTTTTTTAATCGTATTAAGACATATTGTTTTCAGTATGGAATTTGCTAATAGACTAGAGAGTAAAAAGTTCAACGCGATAATTCATAATTGATAAACAGTAATAAAGATAAAAATGGAATTATAAATAATATTTCATTAAAAAAACAGATGGATAAATAATAAATGGGTGATTATAAATTTGATGTACTAATGCAGAATGCTAAGCTATTTCTAAGAGTAGGTACTACTAAAATGATAAAACATTAATTAAACATAGAAATGGGACCAGAAAAATTGGAATTTCAAAAAATCTAAAAATACACAAGTGATGTATTTAAATTAAAAACGTTTGGCGGAAAAGTTATTTTAAGGCCAACACTCAAAACCGAACAAAAACGTTCATGAAACTTAAAAAATAAAACATTCCATCGATTTTCAGTGTTGTTTTTAAACCACTTTTTTTTTTTTAGACATTTACTTAATAATTTAGGATTTTTTTTTTTTTTTGAAGACTTAAAAAATAGTATCTATGGTTTTTTTGGTAACCTGTATTTTTTTAAATCTCCACTACTAATGTGTGCACACATATATATATATATATATATGTACTCAAGTCTTTGGAAGTCCTGAGTTGTCATGTTTTCCTACCGTCTGTCCGAACTTGTGCTACTTTTGTAGTACTCAAGTCGATCGCCAAACTTGTCCGACCAACCAAAGTTTATCAATACAACCGACTTGTTAGGGAACGCGCCGTTGACTTGTTCCCATTTTCTCAAGTGATCCACGTTCAACATGAAGTCGGGATTCCCATTCACTTGGTGAGTAACGTTAACGTGCACGCCTGTGTAAAAACAGATAAAAAAAAAAAAAATATATAGCAATTCGTCATAAACCAGTCTCGAGACTTATTCACACGGATTAAGATAAAACTATAGTAGTTGCTACAAATCTGGGATTATATTTAAAAACGTGTAATGAGTGTGCTTAAAAATTGCAGTCGGTCGTGGGAAAAAAAAATATTTCAATTTATCATACGACCGCATTTTCACTGAATTTACTTGAAAATTGAAAAATTAAAAAAAAAAAACATATTCAGCCGGTTTCGTCGACTACAATTAAAATATACACTCTTAATCTAATGTTAGTTAACAATATTCGTCTAAATTTAACATCCGGTTAAATTATGTAAGTTTATCATAAAAATATTATTATTATTATATTCTATTGGTTAAGTTAACAAAACGTTTGTTAGGTTACCAAAGCGGTTACCTCGATTCCAACGTTCTCATTGGTTATTAAGTATGTGATAACTGATAAGTGATTGTGTTATTTAATTTGTCAGTTTGTTACTATTTGGCATTTTGTTTTACTTTCTTTTAACGTTTCTCGGTTTATACTTTAAATAAATAATTTATATATCATTTTTTTTAACACATGGTTTAGATAGTTTATACTTTTCTAAAAATAGTTTGTCATCGAGGTCGTTAAAATCATTTTTTATACTTTGAAGGCCTAAAAGAAAAAGAAGGTAGCGATAAGAATTATTTCCATTGTTATACTCAGGACAGGCAAGACACAATAATATTATCTAAATTACAAAATACAATAAATTATGATATTTGAACATATTATAATATATGTGAGCCTGTTCCATTCCTTTTTACCTAATCCACCTACGTAAAATAACTTCTGCTTACCTTATAAAGGGTTATCGAAGTTACTTTTCTAAATACTCAATATAAAGAAGTTCCTCATTAAATGTGTAATTTATTATTGTATACTACTAGTTTATTCAATCAACAAAAATTATAAAACAATTTCTCAACTATAATAATATAAATATTACTTTTAAGTACTACAATACATTTTAACATGCCGATTAACTTTTTAAAAAGCCTATTTCGGGTGATTAGTTTTTACAATGCGTTAAGGCTAACAAATCTCGATGAAACCCAATTTTCACTAACTATAATTGTTAAGTATAATTAACAATAAGTCAAATACTTGACAATTGTTCGTGAAATCGGCTGATTGAATATTTTAGACTATTTATTCACTACTATCTTACCTTCTACGACGAACCGTTCCAACGGGATATCGCCCAGCTTCCAACCTTGTTTATAAAAGTGATAGGGAGCGTCCATGTGAGTTCCACAGTGTTCGGGTGTGGAAAACTGTTCCGCGGTGTACCAGGTGCCGTTGTCGGGGTCACCGTTTTCCACGACGTCGAAAACGTTGAAATACACCCCAGGCACCCAACAGCTTGTCACGTTATGCCGGTACCCGTGGCCAAGGTCCAGTACGACACTGCCGGCGTGGTTCGCGACCAGTGTCAATGTCACAATCAAAACGTATAACTCGTACGACCCGCGCATGTCGTCTCTATAGCCGCTTGCTTCTAGCCAGGTATACGTACTGTTACTCAAATAATAGCCAAACGCCGACTGCGGTTTGTGTGAAAACAAATTACTGACATTTTAACCTCATCTGCGGTTTATCTCTAAACTGCCATTAAATTTAATTTCAAAAAAAACCGTTTCTATAATTGTGATAAGTACACATATCATATTCAGATATTGACTTTATAGATTAACGGTAGGTTACTTACACTTTGACCTTACAGGGCGATCCGCTATTTTTTGTTTATGATATATTACAGTGTTAAGAAATTGCCAAATACTTATCTTGTCAGTGTTTTCCATAGAGAGATCCATCAGCTTTTAAAACTTAAACGGCACCGTGACTTTGTATGTATTTTTTTTTTTTAATTAAGAATAATTTAACATTTGGATAGTTACTTTTTTACTTGCACTCGTTCCTCTATCTCGCACTCCTTATTAAAAACCATAACCGATGGGTTTGCATAATATTATGTTTGTTCAATATTTTGCATCAGATTAAGTAGTTATGTGTTGTGCCCTTTTTAGGTATACAGTTATTGTCGTTACTAAACAGATATCATTGTTAGAGTATAATATTATAATTGATCCACAGCTACAGCTATAAATTTGTCATACTTTTGCTGGTTATAACAAATCTTTATTGGTTTCATAAGCAAGTTGGCCCATTGAAGATTTATGAAACCAATAAAATGTTGTGCAACCCAGAGCATTATAATGTCGTTTTGTTTTAATTTTTCAATTTGTTGGAGATTTCAATCTATTGTTAATATTGTTTACACTGTGACTCAGGTGAGAAATGTACGCCAGTCACACTTTAAGTGTGTCTGAAAAAAGAAGGATTTCACAAGGTGCTGTAACAATTGAAAATATTAATAAATTGGTAGTGCGGAGTTCTTTTAATATTTTAATGGTGCTTAAGAATATAAAAACAGCGTGGTAAAATAGTTTGTTAAGTGTTTTTATTAAGGTTTTTGGCATTAACTTGAAGATTATAGAGACCGCGTATACATCTTCGACGTAGCCCACATATTAGTGTAAGAGTCATTTCCGAGTAACTACTTTATTACACATTAAAAAAAATATCAAAATATTTGTGAATTGTACTATGCCACAGTTATTGGTTTCTGTAAACACACTGTATTTGTTGACATTTGATTATGAAAATATTTCCAAGATAATATTGCTATGTTACCCAAATAATCTCTTAATAGCTGTGGCTATATATTTTGTTAAGGGGCAACATAATATATAGGCAGTTAGCCAGTTGACAACAAAAGTGATTTCAACAAATTTCGACTGTGTCATATTATTTCCAATTTGAATAGCTCACTACTACTTGTTACAAGATAAAGATAAAATGAATAAAGGAAGAGAGATAAACGTCTTTTTAACAAAAACCTAGTTGCTGTAAGTAAAAAACAAATAAATAAAATCAATTGGCTTTGAGCACCTCGAAGAGATTAATTAACGGGTAAATAAATTGTAAAACTATTTTATAATTATTTGTATAAACTTTTGATAAAAACGAGTCGTTTGAGGGAAAATAATAATATTAATAAGATTATGACAATACATTTTAATACCACACTTTAGATAACGAAATACAACAACAAGACGATTCACGTTTGAGTACCTAATATATAAATGAAATTCAAAAAAATATATATATTTTTTGTCTATTTTTTGTCAGAGGTATTGTCACCGTGACATCTACTATAAGTGTTACAATAATAATTATTCGGTGAAAGCTAAAATCCTACAAGGTCCTCCGGTGCCGTCTAAGAACTTAAACGGTTGTGCAATTAGTTTAAATCCCCTGGAAGGCAACCGTGTACCGTTTAGAGCTACGTTTTCTAAAATGTACATATTCGCTTTGGTAATAGTTCTGTGTACTTCGAAATCTTTCGATCTTCCCGGATCGACACTTGGGCCATCCACTCCGACCCCGTAGACTTTACCGGTGTTGACAATCCACTGAGCTGCTGGTGCTGATATGCCAGGAAAACTGAATTACAGAGTAATAAAAGTCGAGACAAACGATTATTTACAAGGCAAACAATAGATACTAGGGTTAGGTTAGGTTTGGTTAGGTTTGGTTAGGTTAGGTTAGGTTTAGTTAGGTTTGGTTAGGTTAGGTTAGTTTAGGTTAGGTTAGGTTACTAGTCCAGTTGTTGAACACTTAAGGATCAGTTAAACTTTGTGTGTGTTTTGCTGACGAATTTGTTTATATATACAGAGTGATGCACTTTTTATACAATGTGATCTCAATTTTTCACAATTTTTTTTTTGTTTTTACCCCCCCCCCCCCAACTCAGTTTTTTTTGATAGCAACTTTTGAACCTTAAACGGTAACGTAAACATTTTATTCACTTTTTAAATCGAGAATAATGTATTAAAAATGTTGACAGGTCGATAACCAGTTTCGGATGACTATTTTTGAAGTTATTGAAGTTTCAAGTTTAGGGCAGGAGGAAAGGTGGAGTGTATTTTTATTTTTATCTGCGCGCATTTCCCAACCGCACTTGCACTCCCATGCTAACTTTAAAAGTTGCTATCAAAAAACCTAGTTGGTAGGGGGTAAAAACAAACAAAAAATTGTGAAAAATTTAGATCACATTGTATAAAAACAATATGAAAAAAAAACATTTTAATTTCTTATTAAACCCTATGAGATATTGAGTGGTTCACGATAAGTGGATCACCCTGTACTTATCCATCAAATGGCGACTAGTAAATCAATAATCTGTCTATTTTTTTTTTTTTACGAACATACTTGATAAAATATTAAATTAAAATAATATCAGCAATATTACCTACTCTAAAGTAAAATAACTAAAAAATCCTAGTAATTCAACATTGTCGTCCAGTGTAGAGTAAATGATGTGATCATTAATGTTTTACAGTTTGACCATAAAGTCAAATATCAGCGATTATCTTATTCGGTCAACCTCCTTTTCTTTAAATTTAAAATACAAAGTGAGATCGTTCAATTGGATTATTGGAGGGTGCTCAGCAACCGGACAGGTTTGCCCTAAATGATATGCTATCTAAGGGATCCATAATGGTGTTTATGTCATACTTAGGTATATTCCTATTTCCCTTACCGTTCCGCCGACCGATCTGTGCTGTTGTAGGTTGCCAAACGATCACCAAACCTGTGCGCCCATCCAAAGTTAACCAAAACAACAGACCTAGAAGGAATCGGACCGTTCAATTTTTCCCATGCTTCCAAATGATCGACTGTCAAAACGAAATCTGCATTTCCATTGACTTCTTTGCTGACGTTGATATGTACACCTGCGAATAGCAATATACATGTGTTTATTTTCAATTACAAAAACTATTTTTTTGTAACTTTTTTTTTTTGTTGAAAACACTGGTTTTTGCCTATTTCTGGCTACATAATATTGTAATGACATATTATTGCTATTATACAGCTAGCTGAATTTATGCCGTTACCGTTTAAGTTAGGTTAGGTTTGGTTAGGTTTGGTTAGGTTAGGTTAGGTTTGGTTAGGTTGGTTAGGTTAGGTTAGGTTTGGTTAGGTTTGATTAGGTTTGGTTAGGTTAGGTTTGGTTGTATACACAACTACTAGGGCTAAGATGACTAATGGATTAAAAACTAAAGATAATATTACCTTCTACGATGAACCGTTCCAGCGGTATTTCACCCAGCTTCCAGCCGCGACTGTAAGCGTGGTACGGCGCGTCCAGGTGAGTTCCACAGTGTACGGCCATGTTGAAGTATTCTGCTCTAACCCAAGTCCCGTCTTCGTGCAAGTTTTTCTGGATCACTTTGTTCACGGTGAAGTAATCCGGGAGGTTACGACAGTTTGTGGTGTTGGTCCAATAACCGTGACTTAAGTCCGACACCAAGCCGGCGACTTGTTCAGTTACCACCAAAAGTGCCACCGTTAGGAAAAGCTGCGCTGTTTCAAATATTGCTCTCATAGTAGCGACTCGGTTTGATAAGTGGCCAAATAATTTGTGCCTCAATTCATTGTTTCTTACCAATTACTTAATGTACTTAAGTGCCTACCTCCTAATCGTACAAATAATATATATATATATATATTTGACAGGTGCACAGTGACACGAGTTGATAAGTGGCCCATCTATTGTGTTCGTTAACATATTATTGTATATTGTAATCGCAGAGAGGGAACTTCGATTGAATGAGTAAATCAAATATATACATATATAGTTAATAAAACTAATTCACATTGTCAACGAGATAAATACATTTCAAGAAAGATCCTTCAGTCGTACAATTAATACTATAGACATAAAACAAACAATTGGTGTTTATAGTGATGATACAACTGTTGGGAGCGCACAAAAAGTCTAAACTAACATAATTTATCAAAAATGTCAACTTGACAACACGTCTTCTTCTTCTTCTATAAAAAAAACATGATTCGTGAGTCCGCAATGAAAATGAACAAATGAAAGGGGAAAAAAGTATATAATTTCTCTCTCTTTTTGTTTATCACATATTTTGTACACAACGAATATTATACATTCAAATAAAAACGGAGATTTTACAATATATCATCAAAAGAAAATCACCTTATCGTGAGTGAACTCGGTACACGTTTTCTTAATATACACCTATATATTATGTGTAAATAAACACAATAACTGAGGGGACTGATTATTATGCAACCAAAGTCCCCTTACATAATATACATTTAACATAATATTATTCTATTTTTATGCGCTGATACTTTTTAATAGTTTATGGCAAAATGCAAAAAGGTGACTTTGAGATTGAACAATAATAGTGAAAACCAAAATTCATTGCAAAATGGCTACAAAATTTAAATGGCAGACTTTTTATTAGGTTAGGTTAGGAATCTCCATTTCTTCATGTAAATACTTCCCCGAGTAGATACATCAGAACACTTATGTTATCTGCTCAAGGGCACTTTATTTTAAGGACTTTAGCTAGGACCAATTTTCATGATAGGAGAATTTTGGTTTGGTGTCAAAATGTTCAGCGTTTGATATAACCAAAAACAATTAAAATTTGATTTTTGCGACAAGAAGTCTTTTTTGGCCCCGTGTGTGTTTCTTTTAAAAATTAACTATTGTTTTCCAGAATAGTACAATCGTTTTACACATTTCAACAAAATCGTTAACAATTAAATATTAATGCAAATATGTCCCAATACATGTTGACTGTTGACTGTTCAACTCACACATGGCAACTTAGAAATAAAGGCTTGACTTTAGATTTTTTTTTTAATTCTTCTTTACCTAAAACAGCAGAACACAGATACAAAATAATAATAAAGATTCCCTTCTAAGGAATATATGTATATGTATTTTTTACAGGGTGATCCATCTGATGTAAGACGGTAATTTTCTTGTGAAATATGAATATTTTGTAAATTATTTTTTTCCTATACCTACAGGTACATATTTTACTTTAGTTGTCAATACTTGGAATATCTTCATACCTTATACGAAAAACAACTATGGACTTCGTTATTTCAAATGAGAACCTATGTTTTTAATTCCATAAATATGTAGACAACAAATGTTGAAACATTTTAGCGTTTAAATTTTTCATTTTCATTAGTCTTTTCGTTTGCTACGACTTAGTAAAGATTGCCATTTCTCTTCAAACTGTTGTGTCGACATTCTTTTGTTATTACCAAGACTAGTATATTTGTCACTGTATTTAAATTAGGTAGATAAGAACCGCTTATCCGTAATATATAAAAAAAAATAATGTGTGCAATGACTAATGAGTGTAATAATGAGGTCTGATTAGGTATCGGTGACAGTGTTAATAGACAGGGGTTAATATTGCTGTTTAATGGGAACTGAGGCCTGAGCTACTGTCTTTAAGAAAACCGAACGAATATAGTTGATCTTTAACTGAAGTATTTACAGCCATAAGGCGATTGTTGAAAGTTAAAAATTCAAACGACAATAATTGAAAATTTAATAGTTTAGTTTTTATTTTTTATGTTTAAGACTTATAAAAAAATAATAGGCAATTGGGTTTTACTGATTTTTTCTCCTTTCAACGCATATACTTGTTTGAAATTATGGTTTTACTTATAAGCAAAAATATGCTTATTATAATATATTTCAAACGACAAGCTTAACAGGACTTGAATGCCCAACGCTGCCATCGCGATATGATAGTTTCTAGACGAATTGGCTGTCCATTCATAGTATACATATTATTATTTTTTGCATTAATTATTAATATCATATTATGTTAAATGAAAAAATTATGATTTTTTTTTTTAACGTATAAAAGTATAACAATCCTAGGAAAAAACTTTAAAAAGTAAAACAACATGAGTTTTTTTAAAATTATAATTCGGTTTGTTAATTTATTTTTAAATTTGGGACACTTATAAAAATGTATTGTTTAACTTGTATTACATTTTTAAACGAAGAAAGTATGGTAAAGTTGTAATTGTGTTTTATTTATATTATACAGAACGATTCTCTGCTTGTTACAATAAAAATATTGTTACTTGGAATAATTACCACACCGTTTGGTACTTGGAATATTAATATTAACACTTGGAACTGTCATTAAAAAATATTTCATTTTTAACCAATATGAAACGACAAACATAATAATGGAACTCAACTAATCTATAAAAATATACAACATATATTTTTACACATAATCATTATTGATTATTTTGTAATGTTTTTAGCGTTTCCTGAACAAATATTTGTTTGGCACACAGAACGTTTGACACATTCACTTATTTTCTTTATTTCAACATGACATATTTCGTTAATATTGTCTAAGTTGTTATGTTTTTTTGTTTTGATGACTTAAAGTGTAAAATTTGCTAACTCGTTTGCCCGTTGGGTTTTTATCACCGGGTCCTGCCCATTAAAAACTCGGTGGGTTTCAACTTTCAATGGGTTGGGCCCCGCCGATTCGTGGTGCGGCTAAGATAAAATGTATTCGCATCGTGTGCGCATTGTCTTTCGGATCGAGCAGATTACAGAGCTGTAAAAAAAAAAACCCAACAACAAACGCGCACTGACGACACACAGCGTTACTCTAGATACACATATTTTTATGACGGGCACGGCGAAACGCAATGGTATAGAATACAAAATGTGTGTGTGTGTGTATACAACATTATTACCATCGCGAGTATATAGATATTATACGATATTACATATGCGCACATATATTACATTATTATTGTTATTATTATTATTGTATATTTTATATATATATATATATTACACTGTATACATAGCGAAAGCGGCGCGCGGTTCAAGGCGAACGGAGTTCCTCCTACGGCCGCGCGCGGTCCGCCAGAGGTTTTCCGCCGACGTCGTCGTGGTTGCAAAACGGAAAGGGAATTTTGCAAAGCGACTATACGACGAAGAATACATTTTGGGGATAGCGTATGTATAAAAACTAGCGATGCGCCCGCAGACGACGCGACGCGCAAGTGTGAGTAACGTTTGGCGACCGGTGAGTGTTCGCACAGCGTCTGGACGCAATGGATTTGCTTAACCGCATCACCGTCTTGACAACCGTGAGTACCTACATATGTTGATTTTTAATAGGTCGTTACGATCGCCCAAAATCTTAAGATTTTTCCCGGGTTAGTTCAGCCTGACCAGAAGTGTTGGGCCTAAGATATGTTGGCCAACGCGGCGTACATTGGGAAACTCACTGGGGAAACTGGAAAATATATTGTACACAACATACTAGTCAACAATGAATCAGATTCATCTAAAGTAGTTTGGACAATTTGTGGGTACTTTTCAGAATGATTAATAACAATAATATTAGTTATTGCATTTATAGAGAAAGAAACATTTACAAAAAAATAATTTATATGAAATACAATACGATAATGATTGTCTCCAAAAGCCTAAACTTGTGGAGGAGACGACAGTTCTGATCTATAGTGACATTCGTAAACTTATATATTAACAAACTCTCATATTAATTCAATAAAATACAATATATCTAATTAATAATTATTTACTATATAATAATAACGTGAGCCTACCGGTCAGATTTTTAATCACATAGTCATTTTTATCAATGAAAAGTTTGCACAATTAAAATATCTACCTTAAACAAATGTTGTCGATTATTGCTCACTTTTAAAATCCATAATAATTATAAAGCTTTCACGACACATTTATTAAGCCTATGCAAGTGTACTTGACAAACGTCAATTTTAGGTGAAGCTTTAGATCTTGAGATCTGACATTTAGATTAAGATGGAATATCGCATGAGGAATTTACTACAGCCCGAGTGATGGAGGTGGTTTGTTTTGGATTAGAAACGTTTGTTTAAATGAAAAATAAACATTTAAATTTTGGGCACACTCACGTGGCCATTGACTATAGTCTATAGCGGATGCGGGTGCGAATAATAATTATCTCATGTAAATATGTAAGAACACACCGTTTACTAACACTATTGTTCAACAGCGTTGGTACCATTTAGGTTATACCTGTCCTAAATTATTATTTTTTATATTAATTTAGCAAAAAATAATAGTTGAACGTTTTTAACATAAAATTGTAAACTAAAAAGTATAACTTTTAATTTTCTGAAAAAAAGGTAACAACATAATACTTGAATATTTTTCATATTTTTTTGTTTAATCGTTCAGAACTTTAGAGCCTAAAGCTAACAGTATTTGTTAATGTAAACTAACCACTGTGGCAATACAAAATCATCGTTTTGGAGTGTTACAAATTCCACGTTTAAACATTCGAGTATTTCATATTATTATTAAACACTCAAGCCATGTCTATCTTTAATAACGCTGAAACAAAATTTTAATAGCAGGTAAAAAATAAATAAATGTGACTTCTGTAATATTAAATTTAACGACTTGGAAGTACCTGAATTTATATAGGTGGCTGTAGGTAATTGTTGGTTCACGCCTCGCGATTTTGCCATAATACTATGTGCATATTATACGGTTTAAACCTATAATTTTCCACTGTCTGGCCTTAAAAAAAAAATAGTAAGATGTTAAATTAGCTTTGTTAAAATTTAATTTAGGAGGGAGGGGATTTTTAGATGGAAAATATCAAACAATAAAGACTATTCAAGATGCGTACAAAATCATCTTAAAGTCTGATTTCAATTTTCTTGTTTTTATTTTTTTTGTTTTACAATAATATTGTGTGTAATAACTAGTAAAAGGGATGTTGGTATTAATCATTATTATACTAATTACTAATAAACTTACCATATGTGTAGATCATATAATATGTAATAAATAAAATATGATATTTGTTTAATTTTCTAATATATTTTACAGATATTACTTGTTTACAAGGTTGGACTTTTTAAATGTGATTTCGATTTAAAAACAAATAATACTACAGGATTTATTCAAAATGGAGTTCAAAGAAAAGAAAGACAGTCGACACAAGTCATAGGTGAGTGATATTAGTTAACTAATTATATTTATTCTTAGTAGAACATTTCTAGTATAAACTATAAACGTACTTTTCGTTTTAAAACCATAAAAGATTTAAAGATAATTATTTTTAATACCAGTTTTTTTTAAACTTATAACTTCAAAACAAATACTATACACAAATCATAATTATAGCATCCTGATTCCTGTAATAAACAAAAATAATAGTACAGGGTTGCCAACTATAGTGTTTGTCGTCGTACATTGCCAGTGAGTTGGCAAGAGTTCTTAGTTTATTCAAAGAGACAATAGAGAATTCAAAATTAAAATCATATTTAAAAATACAATTTTAAATTAAAAATTAAAATTTTAATCATATTTTAATGTGAAAAATTGTTTGTGCTTACTTTTTAATTCAAAGTTGATAAAATTTAAGCTTATAGTGTTATTAAGTTAAACATTAAATTGAGAAATAAACGCAAAGAATTTTTAAGGAATAATTTACCAAAGTAAATTGGGATAGTAATTTTTTTTACTATTTTTAGATTAAATACTTTGAATTTGTGTAAGACATAACCAATATGTTATTGTATACTTTCAGATTTATCTCGTATGTACTTGCCTCCAAAACAAGTATTCGGCGAGCCTCAAAGTCCAAGAAACGGTTTTAATGCGCCTAGTGGTCTTGGCAATAACTGTGGCTCAGGATTATTGGGCCAAGGCAAATTCGAACCGACCGCCTCGGTAGAAAGATCCTATGATTATGCATCGTCAAACTCGGCCAACAGCGAATCGAATGGTTTAAATCCGAATAGGAAAAATTCAGCAGGCAACAGTGGAGAATATAGTAGTTCTGGCGCTTCGGTAGAAAGCAATTTTGGGGAAAAAATAAATACAAATTACAATAACGGTCCGTCAGACTTTTCGGGAAACAACTATAATTCATTATCGAATGGTTCGCCTCAAAGTAGATTTTCTCCTCTGGCCGGTCTCAACAATGGTTATGCACAAAACCAAAGACCCGAAGAAAATAATTTTGGCAAGCAACAATCCTTTAGTGGTCCACCTGTAGACGTTGGACCTGCTTATAATTCAATCGACAAAAATCATAGAAATTTCACTAAAACCAATAACAGCAGTACAGAAGGAAATACACAACGCAACTCGTTCGACAGAGGTACCGTTGAAAGTGTTGCTAACCCGTCACAATCAAACGTTAAAAACTTTAAAAGTGCTAATTTCCTATTAGGTTCAAGCGAATATTCAACCGGAGTTAATGGTAGGTATTATTACATGTTACGCGCATATAAAGAAAAACACTTGTTAATTTAAGCAATTTAATTGAGTGAATTTTACAGGAGGAAATCAAGGAAACTCTGTTGGTTTTAACCAGAGTCCCGTGGCCAGCAACAACGGCCGTGATCAAAAATATAGAGAAGCTGGTGGATCAATTGTATTCCCCGAAGACAGTCAAAACTATGGAAAATCAAGTGGTGGTGGTGGTTCCTCGTCACTCACAGACAGTTATGGTCAGTCAAAATCGTCACAATCAGCGATTCCGGGTAACGGGCAAAACTATGGAAATAACAGATGGGGTCAAACTTCAGATAACAATCCCGGCGCTTCGACAAACACATTAAAAGCGTACAACCAACAACGGCTAACTGCATCCTTTGATTCGAATAACAAAGACCAATCGATACCGCAACAATTCTCTAAAAATATTGGATCTAATTATCGAAACATCCCAAGCTCGCCGACGAATGTGAGATATAGCCAGGAACATAGCACACCCGTCATAGGTAAGGTCTCAGGCCGTTTACCTAACCAGTGGTTCAATATGATTTTGACAAGTGCTCAACCGTCGGACAGAGCTGCCGATAACAGCTTAAGAAATACAAAAAAATACTCTACTCTTGTACCGAAGGACCGATATAAAAATTCAAATATGCCAGGACAACCCAGCAACTCATACGAGCCATTGAACAACAATATTGGTAGCGGTAGTGAGGCTAGCCCGAATTCTTTCACGAGTTTTGTACCGGCCAGTGTGCTAAGTATTCAGATATCTAATAATAATTCACCAGGACAAGGAAAAAGTGTAAGCAGACTATCGAACAATAATGGCGGTTATGGAAAGCCTGGCTCAAATTCAGAGTATGGCGAACCTGGACCCAATTCCTTTTCGAATTTTGCACCTGGCAATATTCCGAATAGCCAGAGCTCTAATGCCAATTCACAGGAACAAAGAAAAAACGCATATGGACCATCTAATAACGACGGTGGTGGTTATGGCGAACCTGGGCCCAATTCCTTTTCGAATTTTGCTCCTGGCAATTTACTAAACGGGCAGAATCCTAGTACCAGTTCACTAGGACAAGGGAAAAAAGTGTACGGACCATCAAACAACAATGGCAAGCCTGGACCCAATTCTTTTTCGAATTTTGCACCTGGTAATGTACCAAATAGTCAGAGCTCTGACACTAATTCAATAGAACAAGGAAAAAGAGTATACGGACAATCCTCCAGTAACAATGATGGTTATGGCGAACCTGGACCCAATTCCTTTTCGAATTTTGCACCTGGCAATATTCCGAATAGCCAGAGCTCTAATGCCAATTCACAGGAACAAAGAAAAAACGCATATGGACCATCTAATAACGACGGTGGTGGTTATGGCGAACCTGGGCCCAATTCCTTTTCGAATTTTGCTCCTGGCAATTTACTAAACGGGCAGAATCCTAGTACCAGTTCACTAGGACAAGGGAAAAAAGTGTACGGACCATCAAACAACAATGGCAAGCCTGGACCCAATTCTTTTTCGAATTTTGCACCTGGTAATGTACCAAATAGTCAGGGCTCTAATACCAATACTCTGGAACAAGGAAAAAATGTACACGGACCAGCCAATAACGATGTGGGTTATGGCGAACCTGGGCCTAATTCCTTTTCGAATTTTGCTCCTGGCAATGTACCGAATAGTCAGAGTTCTAATGCCAATTCGCTAGCACCAGGAAAACCCACCTATGGACCTTTCAATAACGACGGTGGTTATGGCGAACCTGGGCCCAATTCCTTTTCCAATTTTGCACCGGACAATGTAGGAAATAGTCAAACCTCCAATGACGACAGTGGTTATGGCGAACCAGGACCCAATTCCTTTTCGAATTTCGCACCTGGTAGTCTTCCGAATAGGCCAACTTCCAATACCAATACCCTACAACAAGGAAACAATGTACTAGTGGCAGCCAATAACGATGCACCAAGTAATTCACCCAATTTTCAGCCAAGTTCTAGCCAAATAGATTGCGATTCAAGTGAACTAGAACCTCCTGGTAATCAACCGAGTGATGCTGCATTCTATTTTTCAAGTTCAGGTTATTAGTGTTTTACTGCAAGAGTTTGTGTAATTTAATATTAGAAACTATTACATTAGAGGTACACTATTAATTGTTGAATACGTTCTCTGTGTGTATTTTTTTACTAAATAGTTACCAATGTTTGTTTTTTTTTTTTCCGATTAATATATTGTTATTAATAAATAGTTTCCTTAATTTCCTAGAGAATATAGGAAAATAGAATATATTTTACTCAGGATTATAAATTATTTCAGGCTGAGAGACTCGGCAATCAACAGGGAAAAATTACAATGGTAGATACACATTGACATGAATGTAATATCAATAATTATCAATATTATTATTGAAATAATACATTTTACATGTATTTTGAATTTTTTCTCGTTAAAAATAATTTTGAAAAATCACGAATAAATTATTAGCAGTCGAAATAATAATAAATTACTTATTATCTTACATAAAATATATATTTGATTTTTCATTACAAATTTTAATGATCATACATAAACATGTTAAATATACATATGACATATCAAATAAAACCTCAGTTGACTCATTCTGTTTGAAAAAATAATATATCTACATATAATATATATATGTATAACATAATATTATGTTTATTAAAAATATAAACTATAAACTACATCAGTCATACACACTTTGGAACCCGAAAAAAGAAAATACTAGGTTTGCCTATAAGATACAAAAAAAAAAAAATTACAAATAAAAATTAAAATAATATACCATTAATGAATGATAAAAATCTATATAAAATAAAACCCTAATTAATAATACAAAAAAGACCCGTAACAATAGTTTTATCGGGCAACGAAAAATGAATCGTTTAAAACTATAGTAAATTAAAAGATGATGTACGACTTACATTGTTTTTTCTTTCAATACCAATTTAGAAACAAACATAAAACGTCAATAAACTGTGTATATGCCCTTTAAATAAATGAAAAAAATAAAAACGTTTATTGTTTTTCAGTCGCAACCGTTCCATTGTTAACCGACAATTATTGTTATTTAATAAAATATTCTTTGGTAAAAATACTAATGATTTTATTACATGATACGTCTATGATTAAGTCTATACAATGGGTAGGTATCGTTGGCGAAACAATAACTTTGCACATAGGTATTATCTCTTTGACTCGACTGTTGGAAAATAACAATTATACAATTGTCGAATATAATTTATCTTTGACGCTTACAATCTATATGAAATACTACAACAGTCATCTTTATAATAATAATAATAATAAAAATTAAAATAATATGATTTATGTTTATACGAAATATATTTCAGTCTTTGACTCATTTGGCCTTAACACATGGCTGCTGCCTAAATAAAGCAATTACGTGTCATTATCAAACACACGCTATTTGATTTTTTTAAATTTTATTTGCATTTATGTTATTGGCACATTGATAAAATCTAAACTAAAATAAAGCATAGTACATTTAATTTAAAATTATTTGAATAAGTATGGTATTGTTTTTTTCGATTTAGATGTTTCAACCGATCGCAAAGTCCGATACATATTATTATTATGTAAAGTAATAAAGAAGACTGTCAAAAATTGAGTGACAATTGTTATTTTAAAAATAAAGAGAAAATAAATAAACGTCTAGCCAACCCATTTCTCCCCATAAAAATAAAAATAAAAATGTAATTAGGAATTTAAAAGAAAATTTTAGACTTTAAATGCAAGTCTTTAGATGAATAAGTCGACATCGTACAGTTCGCCGACTGTTGGGGCGGGTGGAAAAAGTGGATGTTAGAGTGGCGATAGGGGGGGGCCGGCCGTAGCCTGATTAGTCAACTGATACGGTGACGGGAGATCCAATGATATTTTATTGAGGAACGGAGAAGTCGACGGTTGCTGCTGTATGATGTAGCCCCCACCGGCCGTGTTGGCTGAAGTCGGCGATTGATTAAAACAAGACACCGACGACGAGCCGGTCAAATAAGAATTGGTGTTGTTAGCCACTTGCTGTTGTTGCTGATGCAGTTGATTTTGTTGTTGCTGTTGTTGCTGTTGCTGCTGCTGCTGCAGCTGCTGCTGTTGCTGTTGGAGTTGATTAGTGACCGCCGAATTGTTACTGTACACCTGATAAGCGGCGGCTGTGTTTTGGTTACCTCCGCCTCCCATACCGGTGGTGTTGTTTGAATGATCTTTGTGGTAGATGTTGATATGAGCACGTAAGCTATATTTGTTTTTAAACACTTTGCCGCAAACACTGCAGCCGGCTGGATTGTATTCATCGCTGTGCCTGATACGCATGTGTTTCAATAGGTTGGATTTGTTAGAGATCACTTTTTGACACAAAGGACAAGGTCGTCGGCCGAGGCGGTCTGTAAAAGTACATGCAATAAAAATAAATTAATATTATTAATCTATATAAATCATCATCAATGCGCACAAAAAAATATTATGTGTATGTTAAATAATGGACCGTGCGACATTGCAACTTAGGCAGTTCCGTTGTTGTTTCAAACTTTACGCTATAAAATTCATTGCAAATGAAAAATATCGTGGACAGAGGACAAAAACAACAACTCAAATGGTTTTACAACTCATTCAACAACAACATTTGCCCGTAATATTCAATGCTATATGTACAACATATTTTCAAACAACAAGGAAAAAATTGGGCAAAATTAAAAACCATCAAAATGTATCGTTATGTAGAACTACGACGAGCATCAATGAAACGTAATCTTGTTGCCAACTCAGTTGAAATCAAATCTAGATTATCCAAACGAAATAGAATTTAGAAAGGAAAACACAATCAAAACCTTGTTCTTCCTATGTGTACCGTTCGATTGGTTAGGATTGAAAACGTTCTTTGAATACTAACGATAAAACCCCAAAATCGATTAGTATTCAAACATTTTTTTTAAAAAATCATAAAAAAATCATCAATCAGAATGATAGGAAGACGCGGCAAACAATTATTAGAGTGGGTAACAATGATGTGCACAATCCTGAAAATAAGTGGATATGTGGATAGTAAATACTGTTGTTTAATTATTATATTTTTTACAATGTAACAATATTATATTTACACAAGACCGTGGTATTATACACTCCTGACTGATGTACCCGACTTATCAATAACAATTAATTAATAACGATTCACCGGCAAGCGCGACAAGACAGATACGAGGCAATAATAACAGCAGCAACTGCAAGTAAAAAATGCGCTTATCTACTATAAAAGACACGTGAAAAATGTGTGGGATTTTAAAAGTCATCCACGGAATTCACTGGTAATGCATAATATTTTTCATTCAACGCCAATCAGTCGTCGAGTTTATATTGTACAAACAAGTTGAATCGCATTATTCCCGAGGAACCCACAGATTTCTATACTTTTTTTTTTATTACTTATAGATCTGCCAAAATATCTTCGAGGCCCTCGCCGTACACAGGTACACACACGTATACAATATTATTATAATAACAGTGAAGGGGTAAAGGTGTTAACACTGACATTTTGACATTTTTTCCCATTTCATTGCACGAATAAAAGTGTTATAATAATATACATTACATATCAGTCGGGAAAGGGTTTAGCATAATTATTTACCATTAGTCGTAGTGCACGAAGGTGGTAGGGTACATATTATGTTAACATGTTCAAGTTATAGTATGACATATCATCCCTAGACCGATATTTTTCCTCTTACAAGTTATTTCATAAAATGTTGAATGGAACAAAAAAGTTCCATAGCTTTTTTTGTATTTAGTTACAAAAGTAGCGTTCCTGAACAATTTCAAAAATGTCGGTTAACACCTTTATCCACTGACCCCCCCCCCCCTTCAACTATATGGACAAGTCATGTATTTCTTCTGTACAATGCATTTTTGTTTTCACCGTACTTAGACTCGAAAGTCAGTACTCATATTGTTGCGAGTGTGGCATACTATTGTTTTTACCCTAACCCTCTCTAGGTATCAAAATTGTCAAAAATCCCGGTTTATTTTTAACTAGACACGGCCCGGTTAAGTTGTTTTGGGTGTGCATAAATCCCATATATATTTTTTGGTAAATATAAAAAATTTGCTGGCCTTATTTTCGCCCACTCTGTTTCTTAGTGACTATCTCAACATAGGGTTGAAGGGAGAAATCGTGACAGATTTAAATGCGATTCTTCTTAACAACAAAATAGTTGAAAATCTTAGGCCCAGCTCCTCCGATTACATAATAGATTCAGTTATCAAAAATCAAAATTACATGAAGCAAGAGACTCGTTTTTTGTGAATATATTAAATACAAAAATATCCGATTTGTACTTAAATTACTAAACGGATAATTAAATACTTTCAAAGCAAGCAATCGTTTTTAATTAATACAAGCTGGTCAATCAAATCGTCAAAGGCCGGTTGTTCAAATATTTTTAAAAATATCAGTTTTTTGGCCATTGGATTTCCCCAGTTTTGAAGTATTTTTCTTAAGTACGTTTAAATGTAAAACCTAACTGAAA
Source organism: Adelges cooleyi (assembly GCF_023614345.1). Classification (NCBI taxonomy): domain Eukaryota; kingdom Metazoa; phylum Arthropoda; class Insecta; order Hemiptera; family Adelgidae; genus Adelges; species Adelges cooleyi. Next base: position 13,194,636 of record NW_026096053.1, on the reverse strand, counting down.
TTTTAACTGTTCATTGCGCGTTCTGTTATGAGGTGTGAATATAAATTATTTCGAAAAAGTGTAAACTTTAAATTCTCGAAAAACGAAATTTTCATTTTAAAACTTGCTCAAATATATTATTTAGACGATTGTGAAGATGTTAAAGGAATAACGTGTAAAAAAGTTTTGATTTTAAAAAAATCTATCACATAATAAATTCCATCAAAATTGCGTTTTTTTTTTTTTGCTAAAAACAATGGGGTTTTTAACAGTTTATATTCTAAGTATAGCTTTAACAGCTGTACTAAAAAAAATTTTAAAATCCCAATATTAAACCATAGTCTATACGAAAACGTTTAATATTTAATTATTTATCAGGTATTTTATTTAATTTTAGTAAAAATTAAATGTTAATTTTTTTAATTCCATAAAGAAAAAAATTTAACTTTTAAAATAAATATTTACACAATTGTCAAAAATAGTTGAACAAACGGACAGGACGTTTAAACATCAATAATCCAAAATCGATCATGTTTCCTAAATTGTACCACACTACACGGTTTTCATAAACAAGTATAGCAAACACTACACTCGAGAATAGACCTAGCAGCCACTGACATCACTCATCATTCATAAACATGATAGTAGAGTACAATAAAAGAATCATAATCCCAACTTTAAGCTGCATTTCAATTTGTTTACAAGTCATTTTGGATATTCATTTAAAAAAAAAAATGTTTAGAAAATTAAGCCACCTATTAACAAAGCATTGGCTGCAGCACAAATAATGTGTATCTAAATAGAAATACACAGTTGAAAAAATCATACTTTTTTAGTATTTGTTGAGTGTATAATATTTGTTTACTATACTAATATTTGATTCTATAGTGCATCCAATACAACAGGCCCAAATTATACCTAATCATCTGAATCATTTACAAAGGCATAACTATAGAAAACTTGGGAGCGATAAGCTTCAACTTCCTATAAAGAATTATTTAATTACTAGATCAGTACCAAGTTAACTTAAATTTATTATTAAATTCTTTATTAATAACGATAAGCTGTTAAAAATAATTTTTTAATTTAAGCTGTTAATTCTGTTCTGTGTCGATAAAATTTGGATAAATTTCATGATAATTTGACATTAACGTACAACTACTTAACAAATTATCACCTATCAAATGACAACGTTTTCTAATTAAATTTAAACTTAGATTTATTTATTGTTTTATATCTTCCATTGTGGCTTATATTTTTGCGCAGAAAATCAATTTACCCCTCTCTTTTTTCTTTACATATTTGTCTCTTAAAGTTTCTTTTATAATTATTTACTGAGTAACATTTAACACCTAAAAGTATATGAGGTTTGAATTCAAATTCAAATCGGTAAGCAATAGCAAAATGCCAGATTGTTTGTACATTCCTTAACGTTAGACAAAGTGTTTGGGGATCTTTCATTCAGCCAACCAGACATAAAGGTAAGATTGTAATTTGGATTAAAAAATTCAAAATTGAATACTTAATTTTATTAAAGATTCAAATAGTTGTTAATTAAAATTTAAATTATTTAATTGTTGTATTCAAAGTTGCGCAAACGGATTCACCTTCTCAAGTTTCCCAATTACTAATACAATCGTATCAAGTGTTATCTACTTGAAAACAATTTTTTACATACTATTTAATCGTGCCATACTGGTTTAATGTATATGAAATCCACAAATTTGCATTGAGCAAATATATGAACAAGTGACTTGAATAAATATTGAGTTTTCAACAAATTTGAGTATAGTTTCACGATTATAACCAACCTAGAATCAATGAGCAAACAAAAAAGGCAAAGTGTTTTATGCGATATAATTTAACTACTAAATAATTTTTATTTATACATTCAGCGAAAACAGCATTATTGTAATATACGTAAATGCATGGATTTTGATCATTAATTATAAGTTGTTTATTTTATCATATTTATTATGACCTTCATTATTGAAATAATTAGTTGATAAATATACTGATTTTTAATTATATTGAAAAATATATAAATAATGTTTATATTCCATGCGCGTAATTTTTAAATTAGTCATGCATATCATAACAATTTATAATACTAGTAAACTTTCGATAAAAAATTCAAATAAATATTATAAAACATAATAACATTTGAAAAAAATCAAATAATATGCAATTAGAATCAGACTGTTTTTTTTTAACGTGTTTTATCACACAAAACAGGTATGACAAAACAATAACTTAATTTAAAGCAAACAATTATGTAATATTATATACCCACAAAAAGGTCAATGGCATTTATTTTCACTTACAGTGGGTACACAAAATAAACAGAAAAATTTGCGGCATACCAACACATTTTCTAAACAAAATGATAATTTATTATGGTTTTTTCAATTTGAAAAAAAGTTGTATTTATTCCCCGGTTTATTAAAAAAGTAGCCATTATATTACCTCCTATTATATATGTACTTAAACCAACACAAGCATTGCCGTTTATTGAAATTACTAATGTAATTCAACAAAACCTTTTCAATATTGTTCTTAAACCTTTCACTTTCTGTTCAATAATACCATGCTAAAAATTGTACTGCAGCAATAACTATTTTGCCTAGTGGAAAAAATTCTATGCTTTAAACTAAGACCATATATTTGAGACTCGTTTCTTTTGTTTAAATATACACAATAGTATATTTTTTATACATACTATACACACTATTTGTATATATATACTATACAGTGATATAGTTATATAAAGAAAGAAAAAAAAAAGGTTGAAAATTTGGATTTGAATAGTTCTTAGTGGATAGTCCTTGCACGTATCACAGTTCTAATAATATTGGTTAGAGAATTAACATCAAGCCGAAGTTAATAAAATATTATATGCTACCACAGTATTAAAAATCAATAGTATTATATTACATGAAAATGATTAATCAGGTTATCGTTTTAGGATTGTTAATTATTGAAATTTTGTACATAATTTGGTTGAATTATTTTAGTGCTCGAGACTTCCCCCGTAACAAACAATACACCATGCTCCGACCGACCAACAACCCTTTTAAAGTCCACTTACAGAAAATTTATTTCACCCGGTCGCCACCCGTTACAATCTGACATTATGCTCTTGTCGCATGTGCGTTTTGTACGCCTCGCGATACACAAATGAACTGGGGCATAGATAACAACACAGCCGGCGCGTTAAGTCCGAATGCATTAAACGCACATGATACTTCAGCGACGACTGGTTGTTGTACGTCTGTCCACAATGGGGGCAATCCCCACACTGGGCCAGGTGGGATCCTGCAAAAACATGTGCAGCGCCTGCGTGGCTCATAAGCCGTCAAAGATATTTAATTTCCAAAATCGGAAACTTATATTCTCCAAATACTATGACAATTAAGTACGCTATATTATATAAAGCTAAACACTCTTAAAAAAAAAAAAAATTACCTGCAGATGATAATGATTGTTCAGAAACAGTTGAAGGAGCTGGAGCAATGGCGAAGTCTATTCCACTTGAATTACTCATGCGGATATCTTAAACAAGTTAAAAAAATATTTTAAAAAACTGGATAAAAATAAATTCCTTCAAACCTATACCTTTGGGATCGTTTAACATTCGAGAAGCGATTAAAGACTTCTCGAATGCTGTGTTAGATTGAGAGGTGTCTTCTTCTTTATCCAGTTCAACATCTTCATACTCGTCTCCTATTTCTGCCCCTTGACCATATCGATCGTCGCTGAAACCGTCTTTTGATCCATCGTCATCTATATACCCATCACCGTCTCCATTACCGCTATCATCTATCTCGTCAACTTTAAGTCGACTTAGAATATCAGTTTCACTACAAGTTGTAGTCTCGTCCTATAAACGATCACACTTAACAGACACGTACAAAAGTATTCAAAATATTAAAAATGTTTACCATAAACTCTGTGCCATCTTCAGAATTTTTTTGTAACTTTACTGGAAGGCCTTTTTTTCGCTTGGCAGATACTTTACCGTTAGGTGACTTTGGTGACTCGGTTTTAATAGTTGCAGTCGGTGAACATGTATCTTGTTTTTCAATCTTATTATTATTAGTGGATATTTGTTGAAGAGGAGGTACAGAATTTTTTTCTAAACTAGTTCTAGTTGACTCCTAAAAAATAATGTAGTTATTAGATATTAATTAAAAAATGTAATGATAAAAGTTGAAAATATATACTAAATCAGTATTGATAGTTGAAGCTGCTCCAGCAAGGCCTCTAATTTGCAATAGTTCAGCAGTGCGTAAAAAAGATGCCAACTTCTTTTCTGATATATAAACCGTGCCTTGGTATACAAAATTGAGCAACGCTTTGACATCATCTTGGTTTACGTCTTTTAATATTACAACTGGATGCTTGCATGGATTATCCTATGATTACATTTACCATTTAATCAATTAATGATTAGGAAGATTATAATAAAGCATAATAAACACAAAACAACATTATATATATATATATATATATTTAAATTCTGATTATACATTTACAACTAAAGTTTTTTACTGTACAATTTAAATAGTTCTAGATTTTTAAAGGAATTAATTAACTAACATTTTTGCTCAGGTTATCTGAATATAAATTTAGATATTATATATACAAAAATGTTCCTTACGGATTTAATTTTTAAATATTATAAGACGTATAAATTGTTGTAACCTAGAATGTCTTGTGAATATTATGCTTTATCAATAATTGTAATCCAATTATACAATGCTATTACGTTAAAATAATTAAACAAATATTTACATCATAAAAGTTATACTGTACCTATAACGATAAATATAATTTTGCTTACCTTGAATACATTTCGAAAATACGAGCTGCACATAGACAGGACAACTTTATGCGCCTTGAACAGTTGTCCGTCACACGACAAAGTAACGTCTACTAGGTCTTCACTGGTGCGGAGACTGTCCAGTTCGGTGACCATGTTCAATGGGTAGTTGTTCCATTTCAGGCAAAAGTGATCGGCGGTCATTTTGTCTTTTGCTCAAAATCTTTTCAAAGGCGACAATACGAGGATTACACACATGAGACCCTGCGGTCAAAAGAAACACCATAAAATAATGTCATTTGAATGGCTTGTAAAAAAAACAATCACAATTCGTGTTTCTGTTTGTCGAAACGCATCGGTTACACAAACATAAACAAGCACGCCAAGTCGCACTGTCCAAACGACCAGACTTACTTACCGGACTTTTGTGTTTAGAAACATTCGTAATGGATACCGAAACGGGATTCACGTTGCACGGGGTGAATATGCCTACAGGACGAGGCCATTAATGCACACCAGCGTTCTATTTCAGTAATTATTTTAATTTTTTTTTTTATTATTATTATTAACATTTAATTAATTTGTTCTTATCTACGATGACTAATTCCACGCAGACTGTCCAACAGTGTTCAGTACAAATAATCAAAAATATGCATACGGTGATAGCACTGCATTCGTTATCAAATTGTTAATGATGGGCGTGTGATAACAATTTGTCAATTTTGATATGCCATCCTATCGATAATCGACATGTGACAACCCGCGATCCGTGTTCGACACAAAATATACAATATTTATACACTTGGTCGACCGACGTGAATGCATATTATTGAATTAAATAGTTATTACAATGAATACGAGTTGCTGAAGATTTTAACTACGTTTGGTTCGTGTAATTTAGGTGCTCCAAGGAAAGACGTTAGTATTCTAGTGACTTAAATTAACATGTACAACTATTTTACCCATCGCTCGTCGATGCTACGGTAAAATTATACCGAAGACGATATTCTGCTATTTAAATTGTATACTAGCTACCGCAAACGTTAGAAAATCTAAAAACATTAGACCGCGATATGTACATATATTTGTATAATCTTATTTATGTATTTTGCACATCTGTGGTAAATATAAAATACAAACAGTATACGATAGTGTATAATATATTTAAACTTATTAGAACTTATGACAAATAACATAGTTATTATTTTAACAATAATATTAGTGCATGTTGCAAAATCATTGGAAACAGTAAATTATGTAAGTTTTTTGTCTCTATCAAAGGAAAAACCTTTATTGTTGATTTAAATCTTTCAATACCTAGGTGTTAAAAAAAATATTTTTTAAAGGAAAAAAATTTAACTGGTTCAATTTTCAATACTTTTAAAAAACGTGTTTTTAAAGGCACATTAATATATTATATACATATTCTTTTGATAATATTTAAATTCCTATAGTTATATGAACCAACAAAAACATTTTAAAACTAAGCAGTTTTCAAATATTCACTAAACTATTTGGAATTTTTTAACTACCAAGTAGTTAATACCAGTGCTTTATATTTTAAGATGGTATAATGATTTAAAAAATAGTTTATATGGTAATAAACTGTTAATCGTTGACAATTAGTAGGTATTGATATTAGTTAATTAAATTTTTTATTTTCAGGACTTATTACATTATGGCTAACCTAACCTTAGATTTAGATGAAGATTTATTAAAAGATGAAAACTTGGTACAATCTATTAAAAATTTGGACCATTCAATTGTTGAAATTCAGAATGTTCTTGAATCACGATTAAGTGTGGATTATTCTTCCCTTACTGTAGAGGAAAAAATCAAACATGATCTGTCGATCACTTTTGCTCTAAATGGTTTATATTGGATGTACTTGCGATGTGAGGGCACTGATCCAACTAATCACAACGTCAAAAGTGAACTAGATCGAATCAAGGCTGTTATGCAGACGGCCAAAGTAGCCTTGAACAAAAAGAATATGCCAAAATTAGATAAAGAAGCCACTAGTAGATTTGTTGGACATGCTCTTTGGGATTCTGATAACAAAAAACGAAGATCGCAAGAGGCAGGATTGCAGAATAAAAGAGTAAAATTTGATGATAATGGTGATCCAACAAGTTGTTAAAAAAAAAACTAACGTCTGTAATTATATCTGTAATATTTTATTGTAAGTTTATGTAATAACTTAGCTATTAAACTTTGTTATCTTAGCACATACATTTTTTTTATCTTCTAAAATCATAGTGTTACTGCTTTTTTTTAATGGTTTTAATATTTCACAGACTTCTTTATCCATTGTAGGTCCATATATTGGATAATTAATCTGAAACTTAATTATTATATCACCATATTTGCTGAAATCGTTTGCATCTGGCATGCCTTCTCCGTGGATAATTTTTGTATAATCTGGTCTGTAATTTTTCATAATTAGCTTAGAAATTGCAATTCAATTTTATCTAGTTTTCTTACGTGATGACTTGTGTTATATTCACTCTTAATACTTTGTGATCTAACGTTTTGACATTGATTTTGATACCACAAATTGCTTCTTTTAGCGTCAACTCTTTACATAAAATCAAATTTAAATTTTCTCTTTTAAAATACTTGTGTGGTATTTCTTCTGTTTTGAATATGTATGTTGCTAATAAATATAACATATTATATAATTGTATTATTTTTTAATTGATAAGCTCACAGACAATGGTAAGAAGTAATAAAGTGTAATAAAAAAAACCTATCTATTTTATACGCTTTATGGAAAAACAGTATCAAGGAACACCTGCATAATATACATAAAAAATTAACCACTAAACACTCAAAACGTTGGAATGAACCCCAAAACGTATCCATTTTTAAATTATTCACAACTATATAAATCTTACTTTTAACATTGTGTAATTCTGTTTCAGTATGCATCACTTCGGTGACAATCGATCCACCTGTAACAATGCCTCTCGGTACTTTTACTTTTATCGTTTTTGTTTCGTCTACGTCTTTATTTTCGACTATGATGTGATGTCTTTTTACTACGACCATCTTTACTGAACCATTGTAAATCTATAGAGGTAAATTGTAAAGCCCGTTTCACATTGATTGTGTATGGTAAGCGATATTACATATGCGGCATACGAGTTTAGAACTAACAAACCGAGTGTATAAATTATGATGAACATAAATGTTGAATTTGAGTAATGTATATTTTCATACACCGCTTATAAAAACTCGCATTTGTAAAACGGCCTAATACTATAGGTACTCTGTGTACATTAAACACAACCTACTTCGTTTAAGGTCAACTTTAGAGGGAGCTTTACTACGTCGACATTATATTTTGAAGCATTATACTTTTCCGTTGGATATTCTTTGGGTTTGATTTGCCAACAAGTAGCTAAATTTTTATAAGAAGCACAATATTCACTGGAAAGAAAAAAGTGTAATTTTTATCTTTTGACAACTAACGAGGAGTATATGTAAAGTATGTAATATTTATACATATATGTAGTCATAACATTCCCATGAAATTTCCATGGATCAATGTTCAAACTATCAGAGTGTACTCCAAATTTTAGACCTTCTTCTCCGTATTGATCAAAGAGAGTGCGTCGTAAAGAGTTGGAGAGTACTTCATACGCTTCACATAATAGTCTTAATCCAGGATCATTTTGTTTATTCGCCACGGAATATTTACCAATATGTTTACCAAATCTAATAGTTAAATTAATCATTTAGCACGAAAACATAAATGTTGTCGAAGAAACATACGCCTTACACACTTCCTCTTGGGTACAATGTCTTTTTAAATTTAATACTGCGTAGTAGTCGATACCCATAATTACTAAATATTAAACGGGAAAAAAAAAACACAAACAAAATTTGATAACAAAGTCATGTTTCTATAGAAATATATTTTAGTATTTTTTATTCAAATTTATACAGCTGAAAACTAAACAAAATCACTCTACAAGTCTCGTATTTACTTTTTTTTTATGTATAATATACTTGTTAAATTTTAACAACATCTGCTTTTAAGGCCAGTTCAATTTTTAGAAATTAAACAATGAGTATGACTATTTTAACGTACTGGAACCCATTCCTTGAACATCTCGCCAACCTTCTTGCGTTCTAAAACAGAAATGTTTATAATTATAGCTTATTAGAATGTCACAAATAAAACCATAAAACTGCTAGTTATGTTTTAAGTTGAAATTAATTAATGAACCAAGGTAAGCTTAAATTTCATTATACAAAATATGGATTAGATTCACATGAACCGGTATCCTAATTTATATCCCGATATAGAATTTAAAGTAAAAAATCCGTAGAACTTACTGATTCAAAATGTGTAGTTATTATAGTGACGTACATGCGTATTAAGTTAGATAGAATGTTACAAAGTAACTATTAGTAATAACATACCGGGTGTTGGAAACTGTTCAGGGTGTAATTGAATGTAATGTCTGTACATTGCTTCCTTGTCAGCCAAATAGTCCGTTTTGTACTGTTTGAAAAGGTAGGCACCGTAAGCAGCCAAAATACCAACGCCTAACGTCTTATGAATTCCTAAAAAAGAAAATTTGTATTACAACTGTTTGGATTACCATGTTGACCGACTACTTTACAGACCTGCATAAAACGGTCTTCTGGCCATAGCGTTGCCGTATATAAAACATCCTGCGCCCGAAATAAAACCCATAAAAGGATACCATTTGTTTTCTAACCAAGTGGTGTGGTATTTTTCATATTCAGGATCTGACGTCAATAATTTAAGTGGTGTAGGGTCGCAAGTTCCGGCAACTTCGTAATCGACAATGGGCTTCATTTTTAATTTTAAAACCTATTCTCTAGACTTGAAAAAATATTTTATATGGATACAGAATCTTAATAGTTCTTAGTAAACGATAAAAAAAATTGTGATTTGAGTCTTGAGATGCATTTGACCCTTATCATATTATACTCGAGTTTCAATGTTATCACTTATCAATGAGCACATCCAGTAGCACCAACTTTGACAAATTCCTTTAAGCTTTTTATTGGGTTAAGTGTTTTTCCCATTATTATAATTATTAATTAATTTTGCTCGTAAAGAAATAACACTAAATGCAAAAGTAGTAATGCTATTATACCAACATTCAATCAATAAAAATAATAAAAGGATTCGGAAAAAACAACATATTTTTAATATTCAGTAAATTGTTTATTTTCACAAAAAAATTAGATTTTATAAGTTTCATTTTTTTCGGAAACTGAATACAATAAATAAATGTAAACCAACAAACAATCAAAAGCAACAGCCTACAAAAACTATTTACATAATTTATATTATACAAATTTTTAAAGTTCGGTTTTTGGTTTTTTATTCAAATTTTGTTTTTGATTTGCGTCTTTAGACTCATTATTTTCAGTGGTCGGACTTTCAACTTCATCTTTTTTTTTATGAACAACAAGCTTTATGCCATCATTGTTTTCTTTTTTATTTAAAGTAGTAATGTTATCCTCAATTTCATTCTTATCCAAGGGTCGTAGCATACCATTTTCGTCTGCATGTACTAGGAAATCACATATTGCTAATGATTCCACGGTTAGAATGTATTTACAAGTTTTTGGTTCCATTAAATACATTGCTACTTGATTTTCCAATTTACGTTTATTAACACATTTAAATCGTACCTGAAAAAAACAATGATAAAAACGTGCCATTATAATATAGTACAGCTTTTTTTTTATAAATATAAAATATGCTATTTCAGAAAAATTACTTTATGATCATTACATTAAAAAAGTTTTTTTTTAAGAAAGCTATAACTTGAAAAATTTAATTAAAACTAAATATTAGTTAAATTATAACATTTTTGTCATCTTTTAGGCTTTCAAGTTTTGACTCTTTAAAGCAAGTGCAAATGACATAGAGTTAAAAAACGATTAATTATTTAGACTATTAATTATATTATACTATAAAATATAGTAGTACAACACATACAAATTTAAAATATTTTCCAGTCATCATTAAAAAAAAATCCATTTTAAACATGTGGTTTAGAGAACAATAATTTTTTTACCTCGGTCTCTCGTCGTTCACCAGTTGACTCACAAACACTTCCCCTTGAATAGTAATGCGAGACGTAATTTTTGACATTTCCACTTATTACTTTTTTTTCTGGATTGCGCTCCAACCACTCGATGTGTTCTTCTAAATCAAATTCTCCTAAGTTAATTATAATGTCCGGTTTTCCTTTTTCTTTGTGCACTTGTTGCACATACTTCTTGTGACAAATTTCATATTTCCACCATCCAGAACCCTGTAAAAAAAAAAAAAAAAAATATAAATATGTATACATACATACAACATTACCAATCAGAATTAATGTGTTATTTGTTGTATTGCAACACACCCCATCTAGACATAGTTCTCCATTCAAAAATTCATTGATTTCATTAGTTGCCTTTCTATCCGAAGTAACTGATTCTTTCATCGTCACTCTCTCTTTTGCGCTATTCTCAGGTGAAACTTGCTGTAGCTTAACTCTTATTTGTTCCCCGTTCTAATATAATAATAAAAGAAAAAAAAAATTAATAAGACACCAAAATGTATTATATTACAGAAAGAATTATAATGTGCTGCTTAAAATTATAGCCACCAAGGACGCAAAAAAATAAATAAGCAAATTACTTTAAACTAAAGAGATTCAAATGCCAAAGCTATATTATTGGATTATAATTCCATAACCATTAACTAAAACTAAAATAATACACCTTATCTATTGTAACAGCTACTATAACATTATCCATTTTTTTGAGAGGATCCTTAAAAAATAATAATAGTTGAATAAATATACAAAATACAAACATTGTGTGCATGTGTTTGTGTGTGATTTTAAATCAAAAATCTACTTTTAAAATAATTATACTTGAAATAAAAATATTTAATCAACTTACAGTTCGCAGTCGTAAACGTTTTCTCGTTCTGTGTGCATCAGCCTCAATTACTTTTAAATTGTGTGGTTTGCGTGGCGAGTCTTCAATTGGCAAACAATCAATATTTAATTCATCACTATTTGGCGGTCTATTAATTAAATTTTATAAATAATTAAATACTTAACAATAATACGAATAATATTTAATGTTTTAAACATAAACTTAGAATACGCTACTAACTTATACCAAGGATGTGAACACAGCAAGGATGTCAAGACGATCACTTCATATTGACATGTTGAGGTTTCTTTTACTGAAAACAAGTTATGTTTACTTTGAGGATAACACACGTATAAAACGTTTGTGTGTCTTGGTCGTCCACTCAGATCACAAACTGTGCCATCGGTCATGTTAATTTGGAAAAACGGTAAATTGACTCCTTCGACCTTCCTCGTTTGTGTAGGACCTGGATAGTTAAGGTTTGCTAATCGCTTTAAGTCTTCTTCTGCAATTAAAATTAGATAACAAATAAATAAATATAACATCACACGCAGCAACAACTTATCTTTTTTGTAAAAATCTATTTTACCGGGCACCTTTTTTTTCTTTAATTGATAGTACTTTTTTAATTTGGAACAAAAATCATTGCGCTTAATTGAATTAAAAGTTATAGACATTTAAAAGTGTTCTGGATATTACAACTGCGCATGCGTGTCACACTACCACACAGTAGCAGTTATTTACTAAACCTAACTATTCGCCAAACCTTTGACTTTCTCTTAATACTGTAGGATAACTTAGGATAATTATCGTTTTGCAGTGATGTAATGGCACGTGTGTGTGTGTGTAACAAATAACTAGTTGCCTGTACTCGCCACGCTGTCTGGAGAATAGCCTCCTGCACGCAGTGCCGCATTTAACTATATTGCCGCCACACGAGTACTCGAAGGTTAAAAAAAATATTGTCAGCAAAATATTACCTAACTTAAGACCATCAAAAATTGTCCATTTGCCTAAAAAGTATTCTTGTTCCTTTTTCGATTTTTCTTCTCGATCACTGTGATACTGTCGTACATGTCGCCCGTGACATACTTCATATATCCAGTAAGTATCCACCTATAATAAAATAACAATAATTAAAATAATTTTAAACCACTCTTAGTGCATCTTAAAATATAATAATATTATTCTAACCCTATATGAACAAGCTTGCTTGGAGAATAATGGAGCCAATAATTCAAGTGGACTTGGTCCACTATAAGGAGACTTGGATTCTTTGCTTTCTTCGTCTTGTTGAGGTAGAATGCATTGATAAGATTCACCGAGAGCAGTTTTCACCTTTAATGTATTTTCTTCTTGTCCCTGCTAAGATAAAATCATTTAATTTTTTCCCCCAAATTACAATAAACTAATATAGTAAAATTTTGTAAGATGTTTGGCATAACATTAAAATACTAAATGCTTTTAGATGAGAACAATAAAAAGTACTAGTAATAGTAGATAAGTATACTGCCCTCCTAAGCAAAAGTGCCTTAACTAAAAAAAAAAAAAAAAATGTGGCACTTTTGCTTAGCAATGGCCTATAAAACTACTTGCTACTTGACGTTTAAAAATGTTAATTCAGCCTTAAAATGTTAATTCAGCTCACAAAAAAAAAATGTTGAATTGTGTAACATTACCGTAGCTAAACCGTCTAATTCCTTGCCAGGCCATCTAATCTTATACAATATAGTATCATCGAATCCTTTAAATTCTTGTGACAGGCAAAATGTTACTAATAATAGTAAAATTAATTTTATACTATTGAACGAAAACATGATAAAACGCATTTTAAAGAACCGGAACAACCGAGTAGGAATATTAAAACCACTAAAAAAAATACAGTACAATTTTAACTGACTAAGTACATCGTCATACTATCCTATACCGTTGACTATGACACTATTATTAAAAATCACATTTTATTCAGTTATATATATTATTTACCAATTACACACACAACATATTTTAATTGTTAAAACTTATTTGCTATTACGTTGAAACTTGGCATTTGGCTAAATTTGATAAGAAGCTTACCCGAAAAAATAACAAAACTTGGACAGACGTGTTTTGAAAATATTGGAAATGGCTTATCAGTAGTGATAACAATGATAAGTGATAACCCCAGTACTAGCGTTGCCAAGTAATCAATAGGTTTGCTTATAAACCAATACATTTGTGTTAAACCTTTAGTTTACTTACTTTTGAATAGTACTTAAAGAATTAATGATTTTTATATTTCTATACAAATATATTTGAATTAATCAAATACGTTAGCCAAGTAGTTTTGGTTTATATCGCTCTTTTGCAACTCATTATTATATGAAAAGGTTCATTTAATTAAATCCCTTTGTGTTGGTCGAACAACTGTTATTAACAAATTTATAAAAGTATAATGCATCAGAATTAAAAAATACTTTAGGGAAACAGTTTTTTTTTCTCATAATAATTCCCTACATTTTGAACAAACCCCTTCATAAATGATTATAAATAATTAAATATTCATATATAATTCGATTTATTTATTCTAAATTATTTCTAGTGATTACTAGAAAATAATGTATTATTAATATATTATATAAAAGTGAATGTTATCCTTTCAATATTTGAAATTGTGTCCCTGCTATGGATTAATATTTTCCTTCTTATAAACTAACACCAAAACTTTTACTACTTTAATTACATAAAAATAAAACAATAATTTAAAAAAAAACATAGCTAGCATTCTCTTACTATCTATTCTAAATTTTACCATGCTACCTAACTGGCCTCTTGTATAAAGGAGTTAAAGATAGTTTTAATTAACTAGGACAAACCTAATTAGCCAAACGTTTGGATAAAATTGGCCACTAGGCACTAGCCACTATGCTTGTGCCTTGTAGTATACTTTAAATGTCAAAATATAAACTTATATAATATTCATAAAATATAAAAATAGTTTTAAATGACAGTTATAATACTCAAAAAGGTGTATTTTATTAAATTTTTACATTTCCAATAATATTTACACGCCTGCATACATTAAACACATTTGTATTATCATTTATTTTACATGTAATAAAGTAATTCATTCTGTATATATTTTCCAAAACACCATACACATTTCTGATTACCTAAATAAACATTGATAAATAAAATGTAATGTTTAATTTTACATATAATATATCATGTTAGTGAAATATGCTTACTTGATTTTATATTAGCCATTGAAAAACACATGGAACATACTAAATATGGCATACCGAGTGACTCTAATGTAACCGGGCACCTGAGTTCTGTATGATTTTTTTCACAACTAAACATTCTGAAATCGGTAAGAGATAAAATGATATGTTGACAAGTGCAACAGAAGTGTGTGTGTTTTGCTTCGGCGAGAGAGCTAACGATGTTGGCCGCATCTGTCCTAACACTTTCATAGTCGACTGGTAATTTTTTTAGGTATTCTATAAACATTACTCGTATGTAATATCGTTCGGCATTTGTGGTACTGGTTTTGTTATCAATCAAGCGGTCAGTTAAAAAACGGACATGAATCAAAATTTGTAACTCGCTAAGAAGGTTTTCTTCGTAGTTGGTCTTTTTATTCTTGAAAGCAAATTTCCAATACATTAATTTAAGAAATTCTACTGAGTGTGTATCAAGCGCCTTTCGATCTAACTGTAATTCTTCTTTAGAACTATCATTCATTCTGTTAACTCTAAACAATTACATTATTTTTATTAATATCACAATCTACATTATGTCCATGAATTTTAGCTTTTACACACACCTCAATGTCTCGATACAATCAATAACATTAATGTATGATCCATTGGTAACTGATAAAATTTTTTGTTCTAGTTCAACTAGGTCTTCAGGAATCATACAAAATAGTAATTTGTTTTTTATGTGACCATCATTTTTACTATATCTAGGCAAATTACTCCTGAAATGATAAAAACATTTTTTTTTTTTTAATATCTATAAAGTATACTAACAACTAAGGAATTAAGGCAATTACTCAAAAGCAAGCACACAAGTACATTTATTTTGAGAAAATACTACTGATGTACATGTGAAATTTTCCACTTGTTCTATGAAATTATTGTTTAATGGCTTCATACTGTAAGTCACGTTATTATCCGATACAGTTAAGCACATACTAACAAATTGTCCACTGTCAGTTACCAAAATTAACATATCTTTCTTAGCCAAAAAAGTTAGACCTGAAATATATTAAAGTTTATTATTAATTAAGGTAATAATCATACAAAAATGTATACATTTTAAATATGTCTTTTATTATTTTTATTTACCAGGTATGGTAGAAGTTTTTTGAATCATTTCCTTTTTGATTGTCACTATCTTTTGTTCAGTCAATGAGTATAAAATGATCAAAACAAATGCCATTTTAGTCAGAAGTATTAAACATTGACCATCGGGATACTGTTCAATCAAAATATGTTTTACAATGCTAAAATCTTCATCTGACCATAAAACAAATGTACGGTGTACGGTGGGATAAACAACAAACTCGTGAACATATACTTGACCGTTATTTAAAAATACCAATAGCCATGCTAAAACATAAAATAAGATAGACTTTTATATGTTGTATTAATAAAGCTACAGTGGATCTATTTTTAACACAATACAAACATTTCCGTTTGTACCGTATTTTACTTACACAAATCATTAGATATTCGAAACCATTTAATGTATTTTATAGATGATGTGTAAAAATCAAACGTTTCTAAAAATGTCGATTTTTCATAAAAACTTGACCAAAATGTTAAAGTGTTGTTTACATGGCAACATATTGTACCATAATAATTGTTTCCGTCAACTTTTTTAAGTAAATGAGTGTTGACAAAATCTTTAAGTGAATAAACCCATGTACATATTATTATGATTCAATAGTCAATATACTTTTTATTATTTATTAAACTGTTACTTTTAATGTGTAGGTTTTTCTCTCTTTCACGGCAATACATAAGAATTCTGTTATCTTTTGTGTAGTTTTTTTTCAAATTACAAACTCCATCCGCATCTTTTGATAAATGCAAAAACCATTTTTGTGGAATTTCACTTAATTTTTCAATCCATTTACCATTTTGCTTGTCCAAAAAAACAATACTGCCACTGTTGGTCAAATAAATTACATTCCAACTGTAAATAATAACAAAAAAAATTATGTTTCTATTAATACAAAAAGATATAATTATCTGCAATGTTATTTGTTAACATTACAAACAATCAGTTGACATAAATGTCCGTCCACATGACATAAGCAATAAATTACTAAATACCATCCTTTTTTTTTTATTATTAATACTATTATTGAAATAATAAGCATCATGGGACTTATACAATATTTTAAGTATAAATATTTCATTTTGTTATGAATAATTTAATTGAAACTTTATTTATAATACAATATTTACATTACTTTTGATGATTTTTAATCGATGTTAAATTGTTTTCACAGCAAAATACTGGTCTTTGAAATCGAATACGTTTGAAATTTTTGTCTTCAAAAGGTTTGACATTGGAGAAACTCAACCATGTACGTAGCACTTTGTAATCCGCTGACGATCTGAAAATATCAGACTGCAATTCCTGTAACACATTGTTCGATAAATTTCTTTAGAACTTTATACCTAATAAAATTAATTCATCATCAGAATAATACTGACGGCTATTAAAAGTCCAGCATCCGTGGAGAATATGAAATGATTATCGAGCGAAAAAGCTGTAATGAATTTGCATGTATACTCAAAATGCTGCACCATATTAACACTCATGATTTTTGTTTGCCGTGTTCAAGAGCACAATAAATGATTTCAATATCCAATTTTTATCGTTCCTTGTTTAAATTTAATTTAAAAAGTCTAAAAATTAAGTTCTTATAATTAATAACGATTTAACGAATATCGTGGTTTTTAATTTGAACATCGTCGTAGTCAACTATAAAAGTCAAGAATTCTAACAGCTATTAGCTAGCAACTAATACTCATAAAACTCTTACATAAGTTACAATTTACATATTAAAATTCAAAATTCAAACAGTTACAGGCTACAGCCTACATCTTACATGAGACACACTGCACGGTTGCACATTTGATTATGCACAGCGCACGCGGCCACTATGGTTCTTATCAAAAATATGAAGAAAACATCAAGGTAGATAAACAAATAACAATTTATTATCATCAACAACTTAGGTATCATCCATTTCGATTCTCGATTTTATGACTAGCTAACTACACTAACTTACTTTGTAATGCTCGATTCCATGTTTCCATCTCGATGAAAGAAATTAGAAACTTGTCTATGATTAGTAAATCTATTTGAAAAATGTTGAACTACCAACATCTATGTATGAATACACAACGTTTCATTTCTTATAACTATTAGCTTATCGTTTCAATAATGTCATTTAAAAATTAATATTCAGTCAATTTTAATATAAAATTTTTAACTTTGTCACAATAAGATGTAAAATCATTTTGTCGAAATTTTACAATTTTTAAAAAATTGTTTTTATTGGTCTAAAAAAAATGATAGAAAAATTTTTTTACTGCATAAGTTTCTGTATTATACTCAAAGAAAATATTGTTTAATCTACATTTTATTTAACACAATGTGTACGGCTCTTTCTATGCACTTTCGGTATAATCGTGTCAAAATAGTATTCAACACTTATCAAAAAACTATTCTAATTTTCAAACTATACCTACTAGATAATGTGCTTTAAATTTTTCAATTATTTAAAATTATCCAGCATCCCTTTCGGTCACAACGAAATTATAATTTTTAAGCTTAAGATTATTATTGCTCTGTGAAAGTCTCCCAAGATAAAACAATGTATTAACCAACTATACTCGTACCTACGTGTAAAAGTTTTATCTTAGTACAACAAGTTAATGCCGAGATCTACGTCAAAGTTAATAAAATAATAATTTGCATAAATAAAGTATTAAAAAAAAATCATCGAACCTATAATATAAAACGTCTAAATTTGTCAAGTAAAAAAGATTCTTATATTTTTCATAAAAACGAACAAATAACAAACAAGCTATACATTTTTTTTTTTTTTATTAATTACATAATTATTAACATTTTAAACAAAATATTACATTACTGGAGTATTTTTCCCAATTGGACGAAGGTGTGATGTCGAGACGTTTCTTCAACGCCACGGTGGAGAAGAAGAAACGCCGAACAACATAGATAAGATGTAAGTAAAGAAAAAGACTCCAGAAGAGCCATTTTTCAATTATGGTTCCATCAGTGCTTCCAAGTTCGTCATCGGTTAGACCTGACTCAGTGTCGCAACCGGAAATTACAGTTATCATAAGTTGTTATTTAATATAATTTATAATTACTGTGATTAACAACTAGGTTGTGTAAGGCAACAGGAAACCACCGCACCGCCCCTACTTCCCCAGGATGGCAACTCTTGTCTCTTGTAGATTAAGAGTTGTCCAAACCGACCTAAACAGACAGGTCTAGGCTAGAAAAAAACAACTAGGAATAAATACTCGTTGCTAACATTTTTATGTTTGACTTCAAAATGTATTTTTCTATTTTTAGCCCCTATTAATGTTGATTCATTAAATAAACTACAAATTGCACGAATGACTTTTATTTCTTTACTACTGCGTAATATATTACATACAACGCTACTATATATTTTATAATATCCAGTAAGAGGTTAATTTGAAAAATTGAAAGTGTAAAAAACCTTCAATACAGTTAATTAATACGTTACAATCAACTATTATTAGTGTTGACATTTTTAACAACGAAAAATAATTATACATAATTCATAATGTAGGTTAATAACCGTTACCGCCAAGGTGACAAGGTCAATGTCCAATGATTCATCGACGCAATTACAAAATAATAAATAATATTATGTCCGAGGAAGATTTTATCAGCAGTCACTGTTTTGAACGTATTAATAAAATAAATGACAAAATAATATTATAAAGCCACTTTCGCGAAAAACGATTCGATATGAGTCTCTGCGGCTAGAGTTGAAAATCAATTAACTATGAAGGGTACCTTTTCATGCATTTAATTGGAAAACGTTTTTTATTTTTCTATTGTAAACATTGAGAAAATCAATCAGAATTAATTATAAATGCCAAATTTAATCACAGTTTTAGAAATATGGACCTAATTGGTTCCTTATTTTTACGAATACAACGAAATACCTAAACTTTTACAAATGTTGAATTAGGCTGAAAATAAACCAAAACAGTCATTATTTTTCTTTTTACGAATAATAGCGAAATTCTCAATATAAACTTATAAATATAATAATATATAGACCCTGCAAGCTAACGCATCAAGCGGTCATTTAGTAAATGGGTTTTAAAAGTAAAATTATACTTTTATTTTTTTGTAAAGCTTTGTATAATATTCGATTTTGTTGACTTCTATTAGATGGAAAAGAACTTCTTTATTTTTAACAATTGACACCTAACTACTTGCTCTTGTCGTAGTTTTTTTACGTCGTTTTTGTGAGCGTTATGCTAAATGTTTTTTTAGATTTAAAAATTTTATAAAGATTATTAATGTTATAATTATGTAATATTTAGGTACTATAGAATAATACAATTAAAAAACGTATGTATATATTTGTTATTTTAATTTATTATCGCTTCTCAATCTACCGACTGTAAGGTCAAAGTAAAACATTAATTAGTTTTGGCCATTTTTTTCCCTTAAATATTTTACACAGTCAATTATATTTTAATGTGTTTTTTGTTTTATCAAATGCTATAAATGTAGTTAATTGTATTAAAAATATACAATTTTACACAAGTTCCAAAATAAGCTCACTACCAGTATAACCTGGCGCAAAACCAAATATACACTTGTCGAATATTCAATATTAGATTCGTGTGTACTTCTATAAATATTCGACAAAATACTATCGTCTTGCTAAGAATTACGCTAGAAGTACACTCAATTAAAAACATCTATATTTTCAAACGGGGAGACTCGGAGGCGGTGAGATAAAATCTGGAAAAAATGGGGAAGTATTTTTTCTAACATTTAAAGCCCAATGACGGTCATCAAACGCCATATCTCATTTAAGTAACAGTCCCTAGTGTAAAATAATATAGTAAGGTGTATTATTTTATATGCACTATGATAGCTATAACCGTCTTGCAGTGCACACATTGTGGTGCACTTGCTACAATGGGCTTTGTCATATTTTGCGGCCAGCAACGTCCACCTACGGGCTACATGAATATTTATTATACAATTTTATTACATTCACAATGATTGTCGATTTGTGGAAAAAATTACGTGCGTTCAACAAAACAGTACAATATTATTATTATTAAAATTATTATGCAAATCACGAACGGAACAACATAGATGAATACAAGTGATAAGACGTGATAACGGTGTGCGGTGTGACGTCAGTGCGGCTGCTCTCTTATCACTCGCCACACGGTCTATAATTGTACCGACGGCCGCGCTGTGCGCAACATTACATCTATCAATACCGTGTGTTGTACACCGAACAGCCGACGTTCTTTGTGCGCCAGTAACACGGTCGAAACGGCATCCGTGTGACATAGCTTGGGCATTAGGAAATCAAATAACAAACGTTCGACGACTCGTGGCGTGCATCTGCCATAATAATATACCTGTTATTCTATTCTATTCTACGCCGTGAACTCGCCACTTGTCGTAAGGTTGGTTGCGAGCACACGTTGTACCTTGCAAACTCCTTTTGAATCGGCTCAGAAATGATTTTTGTGACGGCCGACCGAACAAAATTTCTCAATTCCGTCCGGGCCATTGCCTGCGGGTTGGTGGTGACTGTCGAATAGTTGAGTTTTGTCTATTAATCTGTAGCTATAGCCCGTGCTATGGAAAACCCAACAATCGTTGAAATAATATTATAAAGTTTTAATTTTTCTTTATTATCTCTTCGAAAACCATATCGTCTTGACAGTAATCAGCTGTACGAGTACCGCACGAATTGCCAGCAGTAGCAACGACCATGCAAGGAAAACTGCCCATCAAACCTGAACCGACTGATACACAAGCCATAACACAACATCCAGTAAGGGTCGATTAATAATTATGTTTTTAAACCGGTAGCGTAATATTAATGTTCAATGTTTTACTTCCTGATCTATAGACATATTGTTGTAAATTAAGACTTAATAATAATACCTAGATTAATGTTATTAATTAACAATTTCACAATCATGAAGTATGCTAATACGTAGTTTTAACATAACATAGAATACACTATAAACTTCACTTTTCAGTGTACCATTTTTGTATCTATATATTATATAAAGTCACTTCTATATAGAAAATATGTTTCATATAGGCATATTAGTTTTATACTGCTTTCATAATCAAAATTATTCAGATCTATGAATTGATAATAATTTCTATACAGTCCTGTCTTAAAGACTTTTTCGTTGTATAGATAATCGTGCCTAAGAGGGCTTTTCCTATAAAGTTGACTACCTATTAAATTAAAAATTTTTATGGCAAAAACATATTTTGAATACAATATTATTACCTTTTTTTTTTAGATAATTCTTAAGCAATTAAGAGCATATTTTGATTGTACCAATTAATTTAGTGTAAAAATGAAATTTTAAACGCGCTCATTGTTTTTATTAATATAATATAAATCCTATAATGTAAAAAATGTTGTATATGTATAGTTTAAACATTTCGAGTTTAACAATTTCAAAAAATGTTAGAGTAATAACTGATCACAATACACTATTAGACAAAGTAGAAAAGGAGGCTTAAAGTTGTTTTATAGGTTTAATAGATCTTACAATGTTTTTTTTTTAAATCCTTTATTTTTACTGCAGGACCCTAGGTTATTAACTTTTAACTGATTTTTCCATATTGTCAGTCAATTGATTGTTTTATTATATAATTTAAGTATATGTGATTATCATATTGTTTTATATAAATAAATTATATAACAAGCCAATTTATTAAATTTTTTTCACTTCACTTTTGATAAACCAATAATTGACTGATACGATGACTTTACAGTTTGCACTTGAACAAATTAGTACATCAAGTGATTCAGTAAAAATAATCCACAGGCTAAACTAATTTTTTTGGAAGTTTAATGTTTTTTTTGTGAAAGTGAATGGTAACATAGTTCCATTATTAATGTGCTGCAATTAACATTGTTTTTAAAGTATATTATTTATATATTATACTCCTTGTTATGGTACAAAATCATACAATAATTGGCTAGTAACTTGAACATCGTATCTAATTTTTAATGGTAGAATCAACACATGTTTTAAAGGAGGACGTTATCTGTTTAATTTATTTGCATTGCAATATAAATATCAAAATAATAAGTTTTAGAGGAGAATTTGTTAGCGTTTTTTTCTCTGCTTTATAAAAATATGCCGTTGATAAAATTAGTATAAAGGTTAGGTTAGTAATAGTAAATTAATAACTATAACTATTAAGCAATAGATAGTATATTGTTGTAAATTAAAAATATTTACAATCAACAGCTACTATTAAATTTAGCAAATAATAGTTTCATTTGAAATAATATTCTACCTTAACGGTTAAATGTTGCATTACTATTATATCATATATCTATTGTTAAAAAAATCATAAATATATATTTATATATTATTATAATATTTTTAATGATTATAATAAATATGATTTGCCAATCGCTGTATATACTATACAAACATTTAACTGACTATTACTATCAACGTTAATTCTTAACTGATCAACATTAACATTGAAATTATGATATAGAGTAATAATGCACTTCTAAGGTATATAACTAGGTACCTTAATTTATTTTATCATTTACGCATTTATTAAATGTATGCAATTTTTATTTTATCTATTAACAAGAAATTAACAAATTAATGGAACTGAATTGAAATAAAAAATTAACCATTAATTTTACTAGGTTTAATTTGTCTTTTTTGTGTTTTTAGAAAATGAGAAATGACGATGGATTCTCGAGAAATACAAGTTTTTCTTCAATTAATTTGGACATATGCAGGTAAATTTATTAACTGAAGCCATTAAAATATTACATTAAAATGTTTGAACAATTATTCAAATATCTTGTAACATCTAACAAAATATTCAAAATAAATAAAATTTACTATTTGTAAATTTGATCATTTATTTTATTTTAGTATTTAATTATATTAATGTTTAAAGTAAGAATAAATATGAAAAGTAACATAAAATACTATAATGCATATTGTATTTTTAAACACGCTTTAAAATTTAAATGTATTTTACTAAAAGAAAAGTTGTTTGAAATCATCTTAAAATTGTATTGTAAGTTATACAATGTAACAAGTCTGCTATACACGTTATATGTATACACAAATTGTACAATTTTATTTTTAATAAAAAAAATATATATATATATATATGTAAATGGAGGTACTTTTTAATTTAGCTCTAAATAAAAAATTGAAAGATAGTATACAAATATAAGCACATATTTTATTTTTAAAAAAAATGTGTTCAAAACAAAATGCAATTTATATATGTTTTTAGAATATGCCATTGTGAAGGTGATATTGACACACCGTTAATAGCTCCGTGTTATTGTGCGGGTTCATTGCGATTTGTTCATCAAGTATGTCTACAGCAATGGATTAAATCTTCAAATATTCGATGTTGTGAACTATGCAAATTCCAATTCATTATGCAAACCAAAACTAAACCATTTAGTCAGGTAAATCAAATAATTTTTTTTCCCCTTACTTTTAAAAATAATTTTAAAGCGTAAATTATCCTTTCAGTGGGAGCATTTAGAAATGTCTGGTATGGAACGTAAGAAACTTGTTTGCGCCATGTTGTTTCATATAATTGCTATGACTTGTGTATGTTGGTCACTGTACGTGTTGATGGATCGCACTCTCGACGAAGTCGAACAAGGTTCGTTGGAATGGCCATTTTGGACAAAACTGATTGTTGTAGGCATTGGATTTACCGGTGGAGTAGTTTTCATGTATATACAATGTAAATCATATTTTATGTTGTGTCAACGATGGAAAGCTTACAACAGGTAATTTTGAATTTTAAAAAAATATAAAGTAAATTTCAATAATTCTTAACTGATTTATTTTCGGATTTTTGTTTTTGTGTTAGGGTAATATATGTCCAAAATGCACCGGAGAAACCTCAAAAACATCAAAGTGTTCTTATTGACGTTGCCGAGTGTAGCTCGGTAGAAACCAATACTTTGTCGGCAGTGCCGTCCAAGACGCCTCTTGAACAAAATGATGAGACTAGTATTGATCTCAAGGGTGTGCGTAATGTTCATATATTCTTCAACAACGAAGATAATCCAATTAGATTCCAGGAGGTCGACAATCGTGAACAAGAAGATGCTGAAAAAGTAATGCCCAACGACACTGGAACATCATGGCACATCCAAATAGGGAAGACTCAAGGAGAAAATCCTGAAGGTGAATGTAGTCAAGCCGCGGTTGGTCAGGCGAGTCAGTCAGACCCGTCGTTTTTAAAACTACAAATAAAAACGGCAGAAATAGTTATAAAATTTGGACAAAACGAACCGGTGCCAAATGAAAACGAGTTGGACTCAAAAAATGTCAATATTCAAATTGAAGAAACAAAATCTAAAAGCGATATACCTGACACTACAACAACAAACCCTGTTCAGATTAGACTGGATTTTGCACGCGACAAAACGTATGAAGAAATGGAAGAAGGCCATGGATCACCTTCCCAGTCGCCGTTACTGTCATCAAGACGACTCTCTAGCTATAGAGGAGATAAATAATAGTTAAAATATAGACATTTTTCATAAGCTGATCTGTGATTGAACAGAAAATTATACGTTGTTTTTAAAACACATTTTTCCCCTTTAGTTGAAATTTTTAGACGCATTTATCATATTTGTATAAATATGTGTTTTGGACTTTGGACATCAATATTAGATATTTGTTTGTATTTAAATATTATAATACATGTTAGAATTTGCATATTTATTTATATTTAGGAGCTCAATATTGATTATATGTTTTTTTATAGGTTATTTTTTTTTTTAATTATTAATACATTTTACGTTTTTGTAATTTTCGACCCGGTAAAGACTGAGTTACTAATATTGTGATTTTGATAATATTATATGTAAACAAAATTTTTTTTTTTTTTTGTACAATTTTTGTTTAGCTACTTTTTTTTGTTAATTACTAACCTTGACAAATTTTACATGTATTATGTATATAGTATATCTGTGTATACACTATAGTTAATAAGATGTAATGTTAAACTCGACTAGTGAGTGATTAAAGTGTCATAATTTTCATTTTTTTAAATTATTATTTAAACACCATTTCTTGAATTCACAAGATCAAAATTTAAACTTAAGTGTGTTTTTTTTTTTTTAGATATATATAAATAATATATATTTGTTTTGTTTGACTATAATTTGTAATTATAGTATAAAATAAAAACTTATTAATTATGATATAATATAGCATATAAGTAGATAATAATGGAAAATAATTAATTTTATGAATTGTTACGTTTGCTACATAATATCTCCATGTTATAGTGCTAAATTTCTGTTTGGGTTTTCATAATTATATATCAATGGCTTAATTTTAAAATGTATATACAAAATTACTATTAATCAGGAGAGCATTTTAGAGTTTTCCTTTTTTATTTTTTTTACGCTTTTAGTTAAAATATGGACTTTTTTAACACGTTTTTGAAAAACAAAAACTTTTTTTATATCGGATTACGCAGTAAACACAAATTTGGCGAAAAATGTACTTACAAAATTTTTAATTCAACAAATACATACATACAAAATGATTGTCATGCGTTATTTACCAATGATTTTTCTTGTGCAAATTATTTACCCATTACGGCTCTGTTATAGTGTTTAGTTTTTATCAACTGTTGAAATGTTCCATGACCATTTGAACAATGCATGTAGACAAGTTTTTATATTGTGTTAATGTTGCCGTAAATAACAGTGTAGCTCTCATGCCTAAAAACACCGACCAAGTACATTAGAAGTGATACATACAACTAATTTAAGATGATTTATAAATTATATTGTTACCAAAAAAAAGTGTAAAAATAAATACGCAAGCCATAGAACGCACATGTTGGATGGAATACGCTGTATACTTTTTGTAGTAACCTGTTTAGAAAATAGCTGACCGCAATGAATGTATGATTTAATATAATATGGTCGGGTCCAAAACGCGGAGTAAATTAATGTATGTTTAAATTTGATTTAATTCCACAACAAAATCTATAAGCTATGAAAAGTGGCAATCTAAAATTGTAAAACGAGTGTTGAATGTAAAAACAGTCATAATCGTAGGTTACAATAAAAAAAAAATGTATTCTTAACTTAGTTTTTTTTTTTTTGCGTGAGAACTGGTATAGCCATACGATATTTATACTATTTAAATTAACTAATTATAAGTAAAAATTACTGTTATTTATATGTAGATCATAGTTTTAATTAGATTTATATTTCCGATTTTTCTTTGTATATTTTATTAGGTAATCATAATATAACACAAATGAGTTTGGTAAGAATTTACTTAGTTATTTATTTCTTATTTCTTTAAATAGTTAGTTTAACTATTTTTATTTGGTATTGTCAATTTTTTTTTCTTAGTTTCTTTAGTTAATTGTGTTTCAAATCTAATTGATTAATGACTATTGAATCAACTTGTTGAATACTTGAATATCTGATGTATATAAAATTGTTAAAATAGTCATAAAACAATTTTTTTTTAGACAATAGTTAAAACTAATTTGTTTATGTAATAAAGTTAATTATACATAATGACATATTTGTTGTTGGGTATCTAGGATTTTTGGTAATTATTATTTTAAATGGTTATAGTAAAGCAAACATTTCATATTGTACAGAAAAGGTAATTTACAATTTGAATGTTCTTTAAATAGAATAATACGAATCAAACATTTCATAATGTTTCAGAAAAAGTTTTTCAATTCATCGTTGCTTAATATATTGAAAAAGATTTGTAAAAAATGTGTACATTTTTTAGGTGTTTTTCTCGATTTTGATGGGATAGGGGTGACTTTTTTTAATATTAGGCCTGTTAAAGTACCTTACAGGTACGATTTCTGATCTATAGAGTTGCTACACGAAGAAATCGCGGTTCAGTGGTTTACGAGATATCGTGGGTCCAGACTCAAAAATAAAAACACATCATTGTAAAAACAATACCTTCTCAGCTCCGCATCGAAGCTAAAACGTTCAGATTTGTTATATTGGAATATTTTTATTTTCAAATATTTTATTTGATATCCAATGGTTTGAATTATGTTTAGTCAATAATTGCAATATGGCCGGTAATTGGGTCCGTTTAACTATAGTGGTAAACCATTAAATTTATTATTTTTCGTGTAACCCAGCATAGTATAGAAATCAAATTTAAATTGGAATCTGTGCGGTCCAAAGCTTTAGTGTAATAAATAATAATTAACTTTTAAATTTTAACATAATTTAATGGATCACAAGCTGCATAGATAATATCTATAGATAACACTATCTATAGATTGGCAGTGTCAGATATATATAATAAACTAGATCGCTAACTAGCGATAAGAATTGAGGCCGACGGTCCGCCATTCTGGTGGGATTTATGTGTGTTATTAATGCATATAATATACATCTGTATATATAATTATATCAATATATATATATATATATATATAGTAATTGTTATAAACTTATATTATTCTCGCGTGATAAGGTTCTAATTCTCACCGAAATGGCGGAAAGTGGCTGCTTCAATCTTCTCTATTGGTGGCATGTACAGTTAGCATAGACCTATAAAGATAAGTTTATTTATAGGTCTTTAACAGTTAGCAATCTAGTTTATTATATATATCTGTGATTGGAACAAGCCAAATGTCTCATGGAATAAAAAATGTGTGGAACAAAAGGTAGTGCATGGTAATCGGGTGTTGACACTATATAGAATCACAGCTGATCCATGAACTATGGTACAGTATGGTGGACTTTTATCGCAACATTATATTGATAAGGATAACCGGGGTTTTGAGAATCGTTTAAAATCGAATATCTTAATTTTGCTACTCGCGCTATCCGTACTATTATTTGTTGTGTATTGTAAAAAAAAAATTCACATATAGTATCATGTTATCCACAAAATTCGTAAAAATCGGTTTACTGTCTAGATGTGCTGCAATATCTAGAATGCAAAGCTCACTAATGTTATCAACAAACCTCATGCGTTTTTCCACGTCGAATATTCTTAATGGTTTGGTGGAATGATGTAATTTTCTTTGTTTCGATTGTATTATAATAATTGAGTATTTATATTTTTGTTTTAGATCGCCAATATACAGAAAAACACGAATGGATCGAAGTGAAAGACAATGTAGGTACAGTTGGAATTTCACATTACGCTCAGGTAATTAATAAAAACATATTTTTCAATACTATTTTTTACTTTTTTGACCTAATTATATTTTGATAATTGTAGGATGCATTAGGTGATGTAGTATATGCAGAGTTGCCTACTGTGGGCACCGAAGTTAAAGTAAAAGGTAAAAATATGTTTTCATTTGTTGTGTTAGTAAATTTAGCTCAGATTATGTCAATATTAAAATTCAGTTGATTCTTATAGATGAATGTGGTGCTTTAGAAAGCGTTAAAGCCGCTAGTGAACTTTACAGTCCTGTATCCGGTAAAGTAGTTGATGTTAATTCGTCATTAGAAACAAGACCGGCTTTAATTAATCAATCGTGCTACAATGATGGTAATTGAAGAATTTATTATTGATATCACATCATGCTAATATGTAGTATATAATTGTTAAATTTGTTTACAGGTTGGCTATTTAAATTACAGTTGTCTTCTCCCGATGAATTGACAAATTTAATGACTGAAGAACAATATACCGAATTTCTTAAAAAAAATCATAGTTAATAAAATTCTTCTAAATTCATAATATATATCAGTCAAATTAATATAGGGAATAACCTCAATTAATCCCCTACTGTTATATATATATATATATATATATATATGTTTATCTCTAGTTGTTACTTTTTGTTTTGTTTTAATGAAGTATGTACAAGTTATTTTAGTCAGAATACATTTACTTCAATTGCTTAAGAATTGTGTTAACATATAATACATATATTTTTTTAAATGTTTTAAAACAATAAGAATACTCATACATTCAAATAAAAACATTTTTTATATTATATGTAATTAAATTTGTCAAGTTATTTGTATGCTGATATCATAGCTTAATGCTATCCCGACTGTGACGTACAGGTTTGCAGGTTTTATATCGTAAAACATGTTACCGATTTGGTTTTATGTATGTATTTAACATTTTTGCCAATTGTAGATATACATGAGTTTTTTTTAAATCAAAATGATAAATCATGACTCTTATTACACTCGACATTATAATTTTCTAGTTTTCACTACTAATGAAAGTAGATTTATTTAATTAGTAAGGTATGACATTTAAATTCTTTCCGATAAGGTAGCACGGCATAAAGTAAATAATTGGATAACCTTTGGCATCTTTTAACTTTTTTGGGACATAATTTTACCTACTGATTACATTCTTAATTTTGTTAGTTGTATTGTAATTGTGATACCTACTAAGTTTTTTAGTCTAAATCAATTATTGTATCCCTGTATGCGAAACACGTTCATTTTGCGGAATGTGGAATTTGTTTTTACAAAAATGCACAAAAGGCTTTGGGTATTTAAAATGTATACATATGTAAGATAATATACTATTTATAAATTCATGTGCGAAAAATCCACTTTAATGTGAATACGTAATATCCATATTTTGTGCTAACGAATGAAAAAGTTTTCCAAAAATATTGTTTTTTAAGCTTAGTCTTTATTATTATAAGTAGGCAGTAGCCATGAATCATGATCAACTAGTTAGACGTATTAGGATATAACGCTTATCTGGTATTGAGAACCCCATAAACTGTGAGCTAAAAAAAAAAAACAATGTTTTACCTATATGAAAAAATTATGAAGACGTCACCGACAAGAACAGTTCTTGAACAATTAAAAAAAATCTCAAAAAACACGTTTAAAGTTAGAATTTTGATCACGGTCATTGTAAGATTTGTGGATAATATTATTATGCTCGCGTCAATCCGCTGTCGTTAGTCGTTATCTTTCCTGAATGACCAGTATAGGTTATAATGACGTCGGCTTTAAATATTATTTAATCAAACATCCTGGGTTAAGTATTGATAGTCACGTAAATTAAAATAAGAAAACGTTATATTTTTTATAAGAATTGGAAGTTTTGCAGTCGGCAGTAGCGATTGATAACTTATTATCACGCGAGTAAGCTCGAACCGAACTTATTTCACGAATAATTTAAAATAAACATTTAAATATTTTATCATAAAGTATCAACTTACTTGGAAAAGAAGTCGGCGCATTCAAAGTATTTACTTGTTTGGAAACTATCAATCCACTTCATAGTTAATTTAAATGTATATATATATATATTTATGTTTATGGTATTCAAACTTCAAAGTAGTGTCGCAATTAGCTTTAATTTTGTTAAGGGCTTATAACTTAGGTACTCGACTATAATATCAACTAAATCTTACACTCAAGGAATAATGTAGGTATAAAGTTGATAAGTAAATTTAAAGTTGTGTACAATAATTTTTAAAATAGTTTTTTTTTTCCAAAACATCTCGCTCCGGACGTTAACTGGTGCTGCTTGGTATTTAACCAACATTGACTTCCATTGCCAAAATTAACTATTCTAGATTTTACTTAAAACTTGACATAAACTCAAATCCTCTAATAAAACTTGTGTTCACTATAATTTTTCCTGGCAACCCTACACGTAGACTCAAACGTAACTGGAACCGGAGCTTATGAAAATTATAAGAAAAAAAAATTATTTTATTAAAAGAAACCGCATAAACGACTTTATTCAAAAGTTTATAGGAATAAAATATGTAGGAAAATAAGTAGATAAGAATATAAAAATGATTTACCTTTTACAATTACTAATTAGTAAACACTCACTTAGGCGGTATCCAGTTCGATTAAAATAGTGATCTTGAAAAATATGGTTTCCTTATTTACCGGTTAGGTAATTGATATAGAATATAGCTGCGGTAAACAAGGATATTCGTGGCCAGAAACGTAGGTAGGTATTTGTATTTATTCATTAAATAATTTCAATTTTTCAGATAGCTTATTTTTGCCTGTATAAGTTGTATATTATAAATTTTAGTTCAATAATTCTACATGAAATTGCGCAGTCGGATACGTTGCACTTGCTTTTTTTTAATACAATTTTACAATAATTCGGCAAGTTAATTTATGCAACAAAGTACCTAAGCACGTTAAATTATTATTCTGCTTTACATACACAGAGTCGGCCTAGTGCCCTGCGCGCAAGGTTACATAAACCTGTGTAAGCGCTTTTCCTGTGTCTATCTATTGTATAACCATAATATTCTGTGTATTATACCTATGTATGTTTGTTCTGCTGCCGTTCTATATTAATAGCTACCTATGTGGTAAAACTGGAAAATCTACGAGACCATTAGCAAATGGTAAATGTTATTGTAATACAATACAACCATCATTAAAATTCTTGGTGTTATAAAAAATTATCCAAGCTTGCATAAATTAAATTTTTTGATTTCCTGGTTTTTTTTTTTTTTTTTTTTTTTAATAGCCTTTATTTGCAATGATTTCCTGGTTATAAAATATATTACATGTAGGTAGGCAGCACTCGTACAGCGTACTCATATTATACGGCTACCGGCTACGTCTACATAGTATACTTAAATTTAACTGAGACAAGTATATAGGCACTTAGATACATCTAATAATAACAGAATAATTAGTGTAATTCTATGTTCGTTTAGGTACTTAATTACAAGTCTTTAACCCACTTCCCTGTAATTGATTGTTTTGGAAAACAAATAACGTCATACAATTAATAGTTATCGTAATGGGTACAAGTTGTAATAATTTTGCCGTTATAATTTACGTATACTTAATGATAATATTGGGTACCTTATAATAGATATTATGTTCGTTCCTTTTTATTGTACGCTTAAGTGGTTATATGCTACATTATACACAATTATACCCGCATAGACTACAAAAATATTTGGATAGGTCCATCGAGTTACTGGGAAATCCCAGTAGGCTCATTTCTCGAAGGTTTTTTTTTTCTGGTACTTAGGCTTTTTCGATATTTATATACTTTAGGTACAACGTGCAAGAACATAACCTAACCAATTTTAATATCTACTGAGAAATAATAATATTTTAAATATTCCCTCTTGCTAAAAAAAAAAATAGAAAGATAGAGAACATTAAAAGAAAAAAAAAGATAGCAACAGAAATCTATAAATTATTATTATTTAAAATATTATTCATGAAAACGTAAGTTTATATTTATATAAAAATACACGATTGAACGCATGCAAAAACTTTGAATAATATCACTTTAAACGGTAAATTGTTTGAATCTGGTTCAATATGAACTCACATTGATTGGATTCGAGTGTTCGACATTGTATTGAAACAAAAAAACGTGGAACCAATAATTCTGTCTCATCGATTCCAATCAAAGTAGCTTCCAAAAACGTCTTTTAAAAAATAGTAGTTTCAAATATTTATATCTTTCAAAGAATTTTTGACACACCGCTTGGGCCTTTTTTTGGAGTACATTTTCCCGGTAACAAAAATTAAGCCAATTAAACTCTCGCCTACAAACCTTAAAAAAAAAAATTATAAATTTTTTGTTTCTAACTAATTATTAATTATTTACCTGCAAAAACGATAGATAAAAACGGCAATAATAATGTATAAACAGTTTTTGAAGTACAATGTACAGTGGTAACGAAATTGTGAAATTGAAAGTTATATTATACGTACACAATGACTTGTATCGTATACCGTATCATTAAGCACTCAAAAATGTTGTGCACACAAACCGTCGACTTTCAAACTAATGTGTTGACCTTGATCATTTGTTTAAATACGATAGTGCTAATTCAATGTTCAGTGTTAAAAAATAAATAACGTGCATTCGTCGTTTGAACTAACAGTCCTAAATTATGTAATTTCTTTACCTACACTCATAAGTTACAGGTTGGCAGTAAAAACTAAACTATATTATTATTACTATCTTCGTCGAGTATTGTCGGGACTTGACTGATTGGCAATTAAGATAAAAATAAAAGTTGTGTTTTTCTTTAGCGACAAATGGCAATAGTCCATTGCATCTATTTTAATGCATCAAAAATCTAAATATCGGCTACGATTGATTATAATCATTGAATCACGCCTAAGGCATACAATGTTAAGGTCGTACACTCGTTTGTCACTGTGAACAGAAACGTGTTTTCCGTCTAGATTTCGATAGCTTGTACCTGAACTTCAACATTTGATGTCAGATTATAATTTTTTATCACGTGATTTTTCGAATATGTGCTGCAATTTTTAATAGCATTGATTATAAATATTAATATGATCAATGTTGATAGCGTTTAAAAATTTCATGAAATTTAATATTTTAAAAATATGTACAATTTTTGTGAAAAAATGCAATGAACAAAAAGTTAACAAAACCAAATATTTTCGCCTAAACTTATTGAATGAGTCATTTCAAAAACGACACAAGTCAAAAAAATGCAATTTTACACTAATGACTAACCATACAAAACTTAATTAATCTAGAAATAAAATTTATACGCATTTCCTCCCATTCATAAAATTATTTTTAGTATCTGTTATTCGTAGTTCAAATTTTAAATAAGGTTAGGTACTTCTTTGACCTTTTCAATATAAACATAAGCGACTTGTGTTGTTTTTGAGTTAATATCAAATTACCGTTATTTAGGCTTTAAAATTAAGCTAAAAATTAAAATACAATAGTGTAAATAAAAAAAAATATTCAACTATAATGCAATGTTTTGACTGATTCGATTATACAATGAGTCACGTTTGTAGGAAAATAGTGAAATCACCAATTTGGAACAAGAATTAAATTGCAACTACTTTTTGTATATTTTTTGCTAAAGCTGAATCTAGCAATGCCATGTCTCTAGCATATCTAGATATTTTTATAATCTCCACCAAAGTTGCAAAAATTGCTGTTACGTGATATTCTTTGTAAAATTTTCTATAATGCATTTTGAATTAGTTCTTTATCTACTTATTTTCTTGAACTCATTACTGGTCCCAAACATAATCTAGCATTTTTAGTTCTACAACAGAAATGATAATTAGAAAATTATGACTTTTGTTGCGCAAGTTGTATACGTGACTTTGGAGGCGATTTAAAAAACAAATTAATGTGCTAGAGAAATTCTGAGGTTAGATTATCTTGAAAACTGTATCCATTCCTAAAAGTATTTTACCAATTTGTTTAATATCCCATTAAAATATAGATTAAAAAAACATTACTTAAAAAAAAAACAATTTGGTAAATCATTATGCTCTAGGGTTTAAAAATCAAATATTACGCTTAATACTTATTATGAATAATACAATTTTTAAATATTATCAAGTTTATTAAAAATTATAATCGTTTACACGAGCGTAATTAGTATACGCATAGAATGTATTCCTTTGCGATATTTTTTTTTTTTTTTTAGAATTCAGATATTTTAATCGGGGTTTATTAAGGCAATACTAACGAGTGGCTGTGGTGGAATTAGGAAAACATTGGGGTTTTAAAGCTGGAGAGCGGAAGCGTAATAACATGTAAAAGATACAGTGATAAGCTAAAATTCATCCATACTTATTTAATATGACATAATATATTTTTTATGTATTTGACTATTGCCTATTTGGGAAAAAAAAGGAACCTGTTGTATTTTCAAAATTGTACGTGCAAAATGTGTCCTTGAAAGTCTACAAAAGAATGATCTTGTTTAGACTAGCAAAAAAAAAAAAAATATTTATATACATCTAGAAATTATAAAAAAATATACATAAATGTTGATGAGATCTGGTTGAGAATCGCGACCTTGGCTGCCACGGGCGAGAACTGAAGTGAATCTAATACCATTAAAGATAGGTACTGGTGTTTCCAGGGCGAAATGGTGTCGCACGGTGGTGCTATTGGTAATGTTTGCAATATTGACATGTTCCCTTGCGCGGTACCCGCAGCGTTGCGCTCGCTCGTGTGTGCGTACAACCGACCGACCGACCGTCCGCTTTTCCTCGCGGCTCGTAGTCAGTGGCGTGGCGCCTGTCCGTTGAGTGGCGCGTAGTCCGGGCACCGCCGTCCGTCAGTTTGCTTGTACCTAGTGCCTGTGTAGTATCGATCGTTGTACATTTGTGTTGTTATTATTTCGTTTTTTTTTTTTGTTTTAGTTTTCGAAACCGAAGTTTTTAATATTACAATCAGACAACGATAAATACACGCCGAGAACATGTCGAAAAACGTATACTTGCCGGATCATGCGCTGTCCGAGAGGGCATACGTGCGGTCCATGGAACAGTACCGGGACATGCACAAGAAATCCATTGACTCGCCCGCCGAATTTTGGTCGGAAATCGCAAATCAGTTTCACTGGGAGACGCCGTTTGATGTTCGCGACTTTAACTCGTACAACTTCGACGTGTCCCGCGGGCCTGTTCGCGTCAAATGGATGGAAGGCGCCACCACAAACGTCTGCTACAATCTACTCGACAAAAACGTCCGGCAAGGGATGGGAGACAAAATAGCGTTCTACTGGTAGGATGTGTACCGTTAATATTATGCCGTTAGGTAGTCAATATCATGTAGGCACATATGCTCACAGGGTGTGCAGAGTGTGTAGCTCCTCCGGCTTCGGAAAAGGCCACGGGATCGTTTTACACAGCTCGAAAAAGAATTAATAGGCCATAAGGAGTCCGAATTAGCTATCGTGAGGTCTGTTTTTGTTTGGAAAAAGAAAACATTTAAGCTTTTCGTAGATATGTATTACTCTCAAACACTGATGCTGCCAAAAACTATATTTTTAACAGCTTTTTACTTAACCCAATAGTTAATATCAGGTCAAGCTTCAATTAAACGCTCGCGCTTATGATAGTTTTCAACTATTATTTAACGATTATTTTCATGAATATACATGAAAAACTACACATGCGACAGAATAATGCATAACAATGAAGATTCACCTGGTATTATACATACAACGTTTTTCGAACATTGAACCTATACGCGAATCGCGCTGTCAGTTGATTTTTACTAAACGACCGTCGAGTGCGATAATCCACTAAGTCGACAATTATACTCATTGACCGTTATAGTAAAAAGTTGACAACAAACTATAAATAATTGACTATTATAGTCGGTCATTATTTTCATAAAATAATTATGCATATTATAGTTCAATCATTTGTAGCTAATATACTAAATTTGTCTGTCTCTACCTATCATATACCAAGTTTCATCGTCGTCAAATGATTATACCTAAACGGGGAATATATTGGTTTTTGTAGTTACTTAAAAGTAATGAAAACCATCCGTTCTGTATACATTTTCACCTGAATTGTACTATAAAGTATAACGCAAGTCTCATATCGTTAATTTTCTCCAATGGTCAATGGATTGAGTGTATTATTTGTTTGTTTTTGTTTAACGGCTTAACGCATACATTAGTTAAATCGACAAAACGTGCATTGTACATTATTTAAATTTACAACCATTCAATAAAATACCTCATAAATATTCATTATTAACGACCAGGACTAGGATAGGAGTTAAATTTTTTTAAAAAAATCCATTAAGTCTCATAAATCATTATTAACCGTAGACAAAACTAGACATTTCTATATTAAATCAGGCCGAATCATAGGCTCGATTTAAGGACTTTATAATTTAATCCAACGGGCGAGGAAGGGGTGATCTAAGGCGCAAAGTTTGACTAGAGATTTTTGAAAACGTTTTGTAAGTTAAAGGACCACATTAGATCTACCTTAATTTTTTTTTAAGTAGAAAAATATGTACATTTTTGGAGTGTTTTTATCGATTTTAAGGGGGAAACGTTAAACTTTTTCACTTTATGGCCTCATAAAGTACCAAAAACATAAATCTAAAAACAATACCATAAACATCAAATCTAAAATAACTATAGTTGACATAATTTATTTTAAGTAAGGGTCATTAAAACAAATTATTGTTCATATGAAAAACAATGTCATTTCAACATTTCTGTGTTATTTTTGTAATAAGAATCAATATAGGTTCTGTATACACATAAATTTTCAAAATGTTAGAAATCTCGTTCATATTTATTTGCATAGTGGTCCCAATTCATAAGACTATAATATGAAATAATATCAACTAGGAAATAGCGAGTTTTTAAGACGGAGAAAATATAAAAAAAAGAGAAATGATCTTTCATAACTTGATTACATAATACCTACTTATTTGTAAGTAATTATAAAAAAAAAAAACGCTTTGATGATAAAATAAAATTTAAATTATCACCAACGTACGCAGCGGTCGGCAGTAGGAAACTAGGCAACCTGCGATCGGCATAAGAAAACAAATGGAATTAATAAGAACATACACTGTACATAACCTATACTGTATAATGCATATCCGTACACCTTGGAGCAGTGTATTAAGTAAAAAAAAATTCGGGTTTTTTGGTTTACTTAGATTTAAATTTCGCGCTCTATCCACTGATCTACCTTATATTATGCCGTTTTGACTCACAGATGTATCCCTCCAATTTCATCCATTTTAATTAATTTATTGTTTATTATTTATTTTATTAATTTACCTAAACTATTATTAATCAAGAATTAATAATTTAACAAATTTAATTATTAATAGACAATGTTGAATAATTGTTTCGTTTACTTAAAAAAACCAATAATTTGGGAAATTTGAAAAATTCAAATGGGATCTAAACACAATTTTAGTTAATGGCAATTTTTATTCATAAAAATATGTACTATATTACTCTTGCCCATTGAATAAAAATGGCGGACCATTATATGTTGCCGTTGGCTGTTGAGGAAGAGTACAAGTAAATAAGTAGTGCTGAATAAAGGCAATACTTTACTTCCTAGCCTATCACATTTTACAAATGAGTAATAGAGTAAAGATTGATTATTAAGAGAATTTGCTTATTTTTAGAGAATTTACTCGTGTCTCTCAGAGACATACTCCCGAAGTGTAGCCCTTATATGATTTATCATGTACTTCCATAAGTGCAAACACTTAGTAGTGCTTGTTACACAAAACCTTGGTTTCTATTGCAAAGAAATTTGTATTTTTTTTTAACAACGACTGTTATTTTTTTTAATTCTTCTCACTATAGAAATTCTGTTAAAACAACGACCAACTCAAACAATACCTCATACTGGTTTAACAATTAACCCTTCCCTGATATGACTATTTCTAGTGAACAGTGATGTAGACATGAGTTGACCAAGAAGAAAGAGAAGCGTGTAAAAATAATATAGGTGGGATAAATGCACTAGTAATGTAGCATAAAGACAAATGAAAAAAACAATTAAACAAACGTTATTAAAAAAGTAATTAAAAACTACTGGTCAAGACATTTAATTATATTATAATTCATTATACACGACAAAGGTAGAAACTGTTGAAAACGATTATTATAATAATTGCTGAATTTGTGGCAACTGGCGCGGCGTATCGCTAAATGGGTACTTTAATAGCAGATTATTTTTAGAGAAATTTAAGTTCAAACGAACGGTAGCAGTTTTTCTTTAAGGGAAAATACATTTTGGCTTATCAAAAACAATGCAAAGCTTGGTCAACGATCGAAGAAAGTGAAACATTTTTTGTTATATCAGTACTCCGCCCAATATGTTGCAAATGCTATCTTTTTTCAAACAAAAACAGACCTTATGTTAACTAATTCGGGCTCCTATTATAACAACTACTCTGTGGATCACTATAATGATGTAATAACCTATATTTTAGTCTTAATACAGTTTAATACATATTATTTGGGTCAACTCATGATTCCATAAATTTATTCTTACCAAAAAAAAAAAAATAAAATTATTCTCTTTCTCGTCTTCAATATCATACATTCATTACTTCCTTCGCATTCCTTTAAATTTAATTTAATTCTCTTTTTTGCACGCTACGCACGTCCACATAACCATTCGTAATGCGTGTTGTTATATTCTATTATTTTATCTCCAGTATTGTGAATTCTCTAAATTTTTACTTCGAAATTTAATCTATACAATGAGTAGTATCTCATCTAAAGTAGACCTAACTGGGTACAACTGCATTATAAGTAATTCATTTATACTTGAAAATATCAAACGGGACAAAGAGAGTCTTGACGTACCTATTATTCACCGTACTAGTGTTAATACTCAGGATACACTAATATTGTATGCTT
Source organism: Adelges cooleyi (assembly GCF_023614345.1). NCBI lineage: Eukaryota > Metazoa > Arthropoda > Insecta > Hemiptera > Adelgidae > Adelges > Adelges cooleyi. Next base: position 13,154,450 of record NW_026096053.1, on the reverse strand, counting down.
TAGCATTGTAAGCTATTCGCTGAAAATCGGGCTTATTAATAAAATATCGCGTCGTAGCTAAAAAAATTAAGAACATTTTTTTTCGATTGAAAGGAATTAATGAAGAATTTTCGTGTATAATCAATAACCATAATAAAACAGGCAATCGTCGCGATAGAAAACGATGTATGATAATTTATTTGTCCCGTATAGATAACAAACAATAACCAAATGACATTTGAAATATTATTACAATAACAAAAAACGATTATAAATTATAAACGATATTAATTTATACTGACGAACATAGTATAACAATGTTAACAACGTTGAAAAAAGATAAATAGCAAATACGCAAATTAAATTGGTAAAATGCAGATTGAGTAATAAGAACAGTTTATCGTAAAAAAGGAGGTACACGATGACAAGACCTGTAATATAATATGGCGAAAACACTACAATTAACTTTCTAAGTAAGTATGATCCTTGGGCAGTTTTCGAATTGGAGGGGACTAAGTACCCCGACTCAAGCACTGGAAGATCTTAGAAAATTTTAAAGTAACGAACAACGTGTACATACAATTAAGTGTTCCCTTTTATGAGTGGTAGCTTCAGTCTTCAAGGGATATCCTTGAAAACTGAATTTAGAATCCAATAACCGACTGAAAGATTTTAATCCGCCATCCGGAAATCTTTTAGAAGAGCACAGTGGAGGTTACATTCTTATTATCTTATCTCCTCCGATCTTTACAAATCCCCCGACAATAATTATTGTCTCTGTTCCCCGTTTTACTATTTCATTTTGCTACCTACTTTCAACATGCCCATACCCATTTAATGAGTTTTAAGTTTTGTTTTAGTACTTTATAGCTCTTCTAGGCTATTATTGTACTGTTCTATGTGAATTTTGTTTTAAATAACTATTAATTAACAATAGGTTTTAACTGATAACGGCTAGTGGAATAAAAAAAAACTCTCCAGCTCTCCTATTTGAGTCGAATAAGAATTCTAATACTCTATTATATAATAACAGGTAATAATATAATATGGCCATTTATGTACTTGAATAATTGAGATGTTTCATGGTATTTTAATAAACTAAAAAAATGTATAAGTACCAAGCAATAATTAGTTATATAGTTAGGTATATATGAAATGATAGCACTTAAAAATAATTGAAAAGATAAAACAACATCTAAGAAGTTATTTCTTTTGTTAATAAATGTGTTAATTTTTTTTTCTTTTCTAACTAAGCATGACCTTTTGATATAAGAAAGCATTTTTAGTGGTAATATTGAAATCATTATTTTGTTCTCATAGTAATAATGGCAATGACCATTATGTGTCAGTGGTCTGTTTTACATAGCCAAACAGATAATTATATAACAGACATCATTAATAATCACAAGTCGTAACCTACAGATTACAGTATAAATAATAAAAAAATATAAGCATTTTAACGTGATGTGTATCAGCAAGGTAGATAACCTGGTTATTTAACATTACCATATTTTTGTAAGTTCAAGATTTCAGTCTGTATTAATTTATGATTTTTGGATTCGAATTATTTCAATAAAAAAAAAAAATTTTAGCAAAAACAAATGCCATTATAGTATCTAACTACAATTCCATTTATTTAATAAACTTGATATGACCTCTAGCACTAAATGTAAATCTTTGACTCCCAAATTTTTTTCGCGATTTGTGGGTTTTAATAAAATAGATAGATAATTATATTTTGATCTATAACTTAATTAAGTACTCAAAACAATGCACTTATCAGACCTGTGCACTATGCTATCAATATATGATAAATGATGCCTAACTTAATCACGGTTTTTTTAGATGATCACTCACCTTTTGAAACAACCTTTGAGCTTAGTTTATATCCCTAAATTCCCAAGTGTTAATATTAACAACCGTCAACCGGCATTAAAATCAATAGCTATTAAAGATCATATCATGTCTGTTCCAAGGGAAAGGTATAAAAATTTACTTAAAAACAGTATGTTATGAGGTATAATATGATGTATTATACATATTATTGTATAAGAATAAATAAATATAATTTTAAAAGTTAAGAAAGCTTTGAGTTATTTGCTTAGTACCTAACTTGGCCGCATATCGTTTTGTTATTCGACCTAAATTAGATTCTTTTTGACTTTTTACTTTAAATTAAAATAAACTCAACAAATGTCAAAAGTGCAGACTGCTGTTAGATCCTTTTCTGTTTTTGAAACAAAAACTACTTGCCATATACCTATGCTAAAAACATAAGACATTATTGGCTTGAAGGAAAATTTGCTTTAACATTTTCTCTAAATCAGTTCCTGTTATTTTTAATAACTTTTTACCTTTGTAATCTAAGGCTATGCCATATTGCCATCCAAATATTTTTTGTTCTAACAATAACTACAATTTTAGTGTCAAACTTATGACATTTTATTCTAATTTACTTGGAAATGACTATACTTTAAATGTCTCATGATTTGTGTTCTTCTAATGCATGTTAAATATTGTCATCTTCTTCCACATTTATTTTACCTCATAATTGAAGCTATTACTATTGTCCTTTCTTTTCCTCGTAATACACATTTAATTAATTGCGTCTGATTTTATGTCCATTCCCTAAAAATAAAAATCCACCTCTTTTCTCATCACCGATTTTCTTGCCTCCAACTAACATAATTATTCTGTGTAGTGCAGTTTAAACAATAACCGTACTGATTATTCTTTTCAGGGAAGGTAACGATCCGGATGACTACAGCAAAATCACGTACAAGAAGTTGTTGGAAGAAGTATGCAGATTCGCAAATGTCTTGAAATCTAAAGGCGTAACAAAAGGGGATCGTGTAGCTATATATATGCCCATGATATTGGAGATTGTAATAGCCATGTTGGCCTGCACAAGAATTGGGGCAGTTCACTCTATTGTTGTAAGTGTTCACTAGTCAAAGGTTATGTTGACCGCACAATGTTTCAGGGTTATATTTTTTGTTTAATGAATCAATAATAATAATAATAATAATAAAAAAAAAATTATATTCCATCGACATTAGACAAATATTTTGCCGATTTAATAGAATTTTCTGTATCGTATAATTTACATGCTTAATTGAATGATTGTTTATGTCAATTTTGCATAACCTGAATTGTAATAAAGTTTGCAGGATTTTCAGCCGACTCGCTGGCAGAACGAATGGCCGATTGCAAGTGTAAAGTACTAGTCACCGCGGACAGTGTCTACCGAGGCGATAAATTGTTGAATATTAAAAGTCTTTGCGACACAGGTGCTTACGACAGTGGACGAAATATTATTCTAATTACATTATTTTACCAATAGTGGTAACGGCTAAATAATCATTTCTGTTCTGTAGCAATGGAAAAATCGCAACATTTCGGTCATGAAGTACAGTCTTGTATAGTCGTTCGTCATTTGACACGATTAAATAGATCAATGAACGGAGCAAACGGCACCAACGGAAACGGTATCATCGATCTTCATTCAGACGTAAATTTATTTGTACAATTAATTACAATCGCTAACAAATGGCCTAGTGTATATCGCATTTATATTGATCAGGTACCACCTGACCAATATTAGGTGAGGTGAGCCGCCGGTCCGGGCATGATTTTTTGCCAATTTTTAATGAGTTCTATTATGATAGATATCGTCAAGGCCATATTTTCTCTAAAAAGCGGCGCACCCCACGAAAATATATTTAAGCTCACTTACCCTATCCCAAATCGAGTCTACGGATATCATGTAGTAAACAGTGAATTTTTACAGGCGAGTTATCTATTTTATGGAATAGCCTAATATTGTATAGGTCACGTGGTATTTAATCTAGGCCATTGGTTAACAAACGCAGTGAGTACATAATATATTATATATATATATTTATGTATAACACGTAAGTATATATGATTTCAGGTTCCGTGGACGGACGGAAGGGATTATTGGTGGCACGATGAAATGGACGATGTTGAACCGGCCTGTTATCCAGTTTGGATGTCTGCAGAAGATCCGCTCTTCATGTTGTACACTAGGCATGGCCATTTTTAGCGCCCAAAAAGATACCCAAAATAATGCTTTATATTGTTATTATTATATTATCTTCAGTGGTTCAACGGGAAAACCCAAAGGAGTTCTTCATACCACCGGAGGATATATGATATACGCTGCTACAACGTTCAAATATGTATTCGACTATCATCCTGGAGACATATATTGGTGTACAGCAGATATAGGATGGATCACCGGACATTCGTATGTTGTTTATGGACCTTTAGCCAATGGAGCAACCTCAGTTATAGTAAGTGCAATTGGCTAGCTCGTTGTCAGCTGTTGTTTTATAAGTGGCAAGGATTTTAAATTTCCACAAGAAAAATAATTATTAGTAAACACTAGAGTTTAGCCGCTATTTGGAACTGAAATTATAGGTACGGTTCACGACTGTAAAAACGACTTGCAATTTATTGACGAATAGGTAAAATAAATACTTGTGTTGTCCAATTTTGATGATATACCGTTTACTTCTAGTTTGAAGGAACGCCGTTTTATCCGGATAATGCAAGATACTGGTCGGTAATAGAAAAATACAAAGTTACGCAATTCTACACCGCCCCAACTGCTATTCGCGCCCTAATGAAATTCGGAGAAGAACCAGTGAAAAAGTAACTAAGCATGTTATCATTAATGAAATATTATAATTTTTCTTCATAGGGTAATCGGCTTTAGGATCATTCCGCGGTACGTTCTGACCTCTAACAACCTATATCCGATGCTCGTGATTCCAATCCCGCCCTTCTACTGGTTCTTCCATATCTATCTTGGCCACGGCTTCTCATCGGGCCTTTCCTTTGCCAGTTGTTGATATTGTATTTTAATCCTCGCAGACACGACTTGAGCACGCTAAAAGTATTGGGTTCAGTCGGCGAACCTATAAACCCAGAAGCTTGGTTATGGTATTACAAAAACATTGGAAACCAAAAATGTTCTATCGCGGACACGTTTTGGCAAACCGAAACCGGTGGTCACGTAATAACGCCACTTCCCGGATGCACGCCTATGAAACCTGGCTCGGCTGTAAGCAGCGTCTACAAACTTTAAATGCGGTCAACGCCGCAGCGTTAAAAAGTCTAACCGGTTTTTTTATATTTTGATTTAGTCATTTCCGTTTTTCGGCGTCGACCCGATTCTCCTCGAAGAAAACGGCAAGGTGATCGAGGGCGTCGGCGAAGGTTATCTGGTGTTCGACAAACCTTGGCCGGGAATGATGAGAACGTTGTTTGGCAACCACGAACGTTACCAGTCGGTTTATTTTAGCAAATTCCCAGGGTACTACTGCACGGGAGACGGTGAGAATATAAAAATGCGAATCCAACACCCCTATGGGGATTTTGTAATTATTAATTTAACAACACTTGCTGCGAAGGAGCTAGACGCGACGAAGACGGATATCTGTGGGTGACAGGAAGAGTGGACGACATGTTAAATGTATCTGGGCATTTGATGAGCACAGCCGAAGTCGAAGCCGTGCTTACAGAACATCCAAACGTTTCCGAAGCAGCAGTCGTATCGAGGCCTCACCCCGTAAAAGGAGAATGTCTGTACTGTTTTGTTACACCTAACAGCGGTGTGTCGTTTACGCCGAAGCTTTCTTCGGAACTAGTTAAAAAAGGTACCTACTTACCTCACTAGTATGCTTGTGAAATAGCTACATTTCAAAAAAAAAAATATTACAGCTCAAATTATTTATAGGAAAATAAATATTGGATACGATTTGAAAGGAGAGACATTTATTAATTAGCTATAAATTGTAAGTTTTAAATTGCTTAATATATATATGTATATTTTTTTTTTTTTACAACAGTTAGGGAAACTATTGGGCCGTTTGCAATGCCTGACGTTATTCAACATGCTCCAGGACTTCCAAAAACTCGATCAGGCAAAATCATGAGAAGAGTATTAAGAAAAGTGGCTGTCAACGACAGAGAAGTTGGAGATATCTCAACGTTAGCCGACGAAAATATAGTTGAAGAGTTATTTAAAAACAGACCCGAAAAAACGTAAGAAGTTAGTATAAGAAGCCTGTAAAAAAAAAAAATCAGTTATTTATGTAAAACTGAAAACGTGACTATTTACATATCAAAATTGTGAACTTGTGTTATTATTAATTGAAATAGTTTGTTGTTATAAGGTAAATTTATTAAAACTCATAATGATTTAAGGTACCAACTACAAATTATCCTTCGATTTATGTTTTACTAAACAAGTACTTAAATTCGTTAGAATAAATTATTGAGATCATTTTTTTAATTGATTAATGTAAGTTTACCTAAAAAAAAAAAACTAGTCGCTAAAAAAATTAAGGAAAAACGCTGTTGTTGTTTCAATGTTTTTTTTAAAAAACATTAAAAAAAAATTACTTCAAACGAACGGAATTTTTGATGTTTTATAAACAAGATAAATGATGATTATAGATTTAAAACAATTGACGATTTGTAAGTTAAGATTTATCAAACTATTACATAAAAAAATATCCAATTACAACTGTTGCTTTCATACCATTACTCTAAAAATGTATACCAGAATAATTTAATTCGTCTACGCCACTTTAGTGTGATGGTAAGAATACACCATAGTTTAAAAATGTACCATTTTATAACTGATTACCGATTAATGAAAGAACTGCATATTTATTACACAGCTGTAACTTTATAATGCGAAACTGGACTGTTAATAATATTCTAAAATATACAGTCTTCCCAATCATATAATTGATAATTAAATAATCTTTTAGATGTTACATACTCAAAAATATTTATGACATAAATATATTATGGCTTTTCAAAAATATTTACTATAATATGTAATTTTTAAAACGTAACCAAAGCTTGTTTGATTTAAGGCAACAAAGACAGTAGCTAAATCATTTTTAATCATAAATTACTGTATCTTTTTTTAAAAACAATGTTAATTGAAAACATTAATTTTAAGAATACCTCAGCTTATATTAACATATACATATCATTTTGTTGATTTTATATAATGCCCAAATTGTTACTGATGTTAAGATATAAAATTATTGTTAATACAATATTAAGTATGATTATTTATGTTACTTGTCTTGAAAAAAAATATACATGCATTAAATATACTACAACTATGCGTATAAATGCAACTTATGTTTTTAAATGTAGTTTTCAGTATTTAAGCTTTATTTAACAAATTAAAAGTTATAAAAGGAAACAAATAAAAAAAAAACTCATTACATACATAACTAAAAATATAAGGTAACGATTAAAAATTATTTGTCACAGCTTGTAACTAAATTTCCATAGTAAACAGTTTTGGAATTTAATCTCTTGTCAAAATAATTATTTTCAAACTCAACCAGATTACCCTCACCGGCTAGTTGAATACACTACAAAAATTAAAATTTTTTTTTATAATTGTATCTTAGAACTTGAAACATATTTACACTTACCTGTTGTTCATCAATATTTCTTGGTAAAAAATATGCAATATTTTCTGTAATCTTGCGAGTTGCTTCATATAATTGTTTCCCGCCACCGTTTTCTAACATAATGTTGTCCAAATTAAATATTCTTTGGGCTATATATGTTGGACCTCCCCACGGAGGAGCTAAAAACACTACATCGGCTTTCAAAGTTGGAGCTAAAGTGTAGTAATCGCCAACAATAAATTCTATTCGATTCGACACTCCATAAACCTCTGCATTGTTGCGTGCCAGCTCAATTTTCACAGGATCAATATCTATTGCTATAACTAATAAAAATAATAAATAAATAAACTATAGGTATATATTATAGGTAAATAAATATAAATAATATTTAAAAATCATTGCCTAAAAGAAAAAAGTTTGATTTATTTTAGATAACCTTTACAGAATATTAAGTGAAAAGAAGTATTGGAAGAAGAAGGTTGAAAAACCTCAGAGAATGGTTTGGCGGAATTTCAAGTGAATTATTTTGTACATCATTAGAAATAAAAAAAAATATTTATTATGCTTTCTAACATCAGAAACGGACGGGAACCCCAAGCAAATAGAATAGAATATAATAATTCATGAAAGTTTTAACACACAATTAAAACAAAGAAATGTAAGGCTAAACTTTGATGTTAATTATGATTAAAGATTATTTACTTACCATTTTTACAAGTGAGTGCAAATTGTATAGTATTGCTTCCAGCACCACAAAAACCGTCCACTATTAAATCACATGCACATCTTTTAGCAATCATACGGCTAACTTTTTCAGGTGTTGCTGAGTACCAGCTTTCTATATTCAATCAAATAGACGAATAATATTAAGTACTTTTTTTTTTTAATAAACATTACCCATCATTAAAAACACAGCTACCCCCTCCCCCCCCGAGTATGCAGCGTTTTAATGAGACAGTCAACATTTATTTATCAGCGTACAGATATCAAAAACAATACCTTTAATTCGCCTTCTTATCCACTGCACATTTAACTATTCAAAAAATTATTAAATATAATTAATCGGGGGAATATTTGCACTATATTATGTTATAAGTGTTTAAATACAAATAATACTCATGGATACTAAATACTTTTCAAAACCATCCTAACAGCACAAATATTCCTTTGGGTTTTCAAAAGAGGGCAAGGAACCCCAACAGTTCTCAGGAATTTTATGTATGTGCGTTCCCACTTTTAAACCACCCGTAAATGTTTATACGAAATAGGGATCTCAGATAGCATTTTGAAAAATACAGAACGTTTTAAAACTTTTAATGACTATAGGTTTCCACCATGATCAATACTGAACGTCGCTCCACAACTTTTTGCTTATAAAGGACAACCCCATATAATACGGGACATGTGGCGTCCCTAAATGTTTTCGTTTGTAATAAGAACCATCTTACCTCGATCTAATTTAATTCCTTGATCGAATTTACTAAATAACCTAAACCTTTTACGCCAGTATTTTAATAACGAAGTGTCTTTTCGAATTTCAATGGGTATTGACGACGCCAGACATTTTGAGAGTTTATTCTTTGTTTTTACAATTTTTCTTCTTTTGAACTTATCTTTGAGAACTTCGTCATAAACCATTTTAATTTTTTTTGTTAAAAAAACAGTATAATACAACTGTCAACTACGATTTAAGTATTTGACTGACTAGCAATCGTTGTCGGTTGTAACGCAAAAATTGAAAAACAAAAATAGATATTTATCTAACTAAATCTTTATGCTACACATTCTTGTGCGAGTACAAATTAATGATAACGTCATAGATAAACAAATTTGGAACCGCCAGTTTCACGCATAACAGCTGATACTACCGGCCAAGATTAAAGATAATAGTATCAGACCCCGGACACTGATAAAAATGAACACTAGGATATTGATTCAGTATACTAATCAATACTACAATGTTACATCTATACATATTACATTATTATTATTTGTTGTGTAGAGATAACATACAGTAATAAACATAGTCCGACACTTTTTTGTTTACATTGAAAGTGATCTGTGTATATACTAAAATACTAGTAAAGTATTCTTTCTAAGTGAGTTTGTTTTTTTATTTTATAATATAATTTATACTTATTAGATTAGATCACCACATATAAGGCCTGTGTATAAAGACAAAAGCTTTTTAATCTTGAGTATTAGTTTTTTTTTATATTTAGTCGCAATAACATTTAGGATTTTACTAGTAAAATATATTATACTTGCTCTTATTATTAAAATGAAAATAATTTCTTCTTGTTGTAAAAAAAAAAAACTTTAATTTTCTAGTTAGATTTATTGTGATCATTACATACCTTCTATAAATCATGGAACCAGGATTAGTTGTTGACGAAATGTTTCCAGAAGGAACAAGTCCAACTTTGGACATGGAAGATGAAGTAAGAATAATACTAATGTACACTAGTACATACAATATTGATTATTTAAAACTATTTTTTGCAGACAAGAAGCAATAGCACGTCTGAAATGAATGAAAAACATATGGAAGAATTTCTTGATGGTAATCATATTTTAAATAATTTTTAAATTTGATCTCAAAAGTAAAATATGATATATATTATATTGTAGTTCTAACATAATATAATTAGACTCTGAAAATAATAAGCCTTTCTCTGTACGTAAAATGATGGTAATATGCTAATAGTTGAACCAAAAAAAACAAATCCTCCGAGAGAGAAAAGTCATTATTTTATTGATGAAAAAAAAGTAGTTAACAAAAATGTTGTGCAATAGAGATTTCGGAATTTCAGAGCATATCCTTTATATTATATTTAATCAGGAGAGTATTTAAATATTTTTTTATTTGGAGGGGGACCGAGGCACTGAGAAAATGAGAAGTTAAGTTATTTCTAAATTCTAATCAAAGTTTAAACCTAAAAATTTGGTAAAACTTTTGTAACACAAATATTATGTATTTTACATTTACCTACTTGAACAAATATACACAGTGTTATTTTTTTTAAACGGTATAAAATGTACTACTGTCATCGCCATCACGACTTTCCAGTAATAATAACAATAGCTACCGATAACATTCAAGATAGGTACAACTTTCTGTGTACGGTTTAATTGTGACGACCACAATAGTTGGACAAAAAGACGTGATAACCATTTGGTCAATTTAAAAACAAATAAGTAGGTAACTGATACAAAAAAAAAAATTAATAATAATTATAACACAATATTAAGTTTCTACAATTTACATTCTATAAATCCATAAGCAGATTGCAAATTTCGGTAAAGGGGCTGCCCCTCCCCTGTAAATAGACCTTGTATTTAATGATCTAATAATATAAATTATACTAGCATAAATATTAACATTTGCCTTTTTGTTGTATTAATTATAAATATGTTTGTGTGTTCCAGAACTCGAAGATCTCAATGACGATGATGACTTTTAACGTCAAAATATTTATAAATCTCAAAAATTTAATGTCAAAACGATAGAGTTAAATTAATATAAGACGTTAAGTCTATGTTTGTCCAAAGTTAGTACTTATTATTGAAAATGTAGAGATCAACTATCAGTGAAAAAAGTCAATAAATTACTACAGCTAAATATATTTTACTAAAGTATTTTAGTCATTTTTACTAAAATAATGCATTGTAGTATAGTGCCGATTTCAAGTAAAATGATCTGTATCGTTATTTAACACAACCTATATGTGGCATAAGTTAATAATTTTCATGTATAACAACATATCCAAGTTCCTAAACGTAGGCCAATTTCTATATATATTTTTTTTTTCATATGTTGCTTTCTAAATTTTAAAATATAATATAAAAATAATAGGAATTTTTTATTTTATTACTCATTGCACAGAAATTGTTGCAAAAGTTAAAATAAAGAAGATCTCACATAAAAAGTAAACAAAATAACCTTAAAGTTTAATTGTAATATTGTTACATAACATTTTTTTTAAATACAGTCTTAATCAAAATTCATTATTTAACAGTACAATTCAATATTTTAAACAATACTTAGGAAGCTGCTTATTGTTCACAATTCTACATGTATATTATCTACTATAACTGAATAAATTATGCTATAATGAATTTATTAAATATGTTAAAATTGTTTAACTTTGAATAGCTTTAACTAAAATATTAAAAAACAAATTTTGAATATCTACAAAGGATATTTCCACTGTAGTAAGCGCAACATCATAAACTAGACGTTAAATAACTTTTGTTAAATGTTTAGTCCCAATAAGGTTCGTCAGGTACATGATTATCGACATCATAATTATATTGAATATTTCTTGTTCTTTTAAATGTAGCCTCTATTGCATGGGGTTGCATTGCTTCAGCTTGAATATATTGAGGCTTGTCAGGACATACTAGCAAATGTTTAGTCATGTCTTGTTTTTCTATGTAATGATAATTTCCGTATGGACATCGCTGTTTAGAAGGAAAGTTTTTTCTACACTTAAGAATATGACTTGACAGCCTATGTCTTCTGAGCCTATGTTCTGGATCTAGTGGACACTCTACCATATCTAAATAATGAATGTCTAAATCTACAACTTCTTGTTGCTCATCGTCATGATTCCTGCTCGATGCTAACGAAGGGGAGTATGCTGTATTTTTGTCCATATTATCTGCATAATAAACAAATAAGTTAAGATATAAACTCGAAAAAAGCTAATGATTTTACCAAGGCAAAATGTATAGGAATGTATTTCATAATATCCATAAAACATAATGTAGAAATTTGATTAAAATAATATTCTATTAAAAAACTACTCATTCCTAAACGAACGAAAAAAAAGAAGTCTAGGAATAAACGTAATAACGACGGTACTTATAAAACTAGCTTGTTCTATTTTCCTTGCGAAAGTCATGTTACAATTTACCAAAGTTAAAAACATATTTCAACTTAACTTACAAATAAAATGACGTTGCAGTATTCGACAACTTGTTTCAGGGTGGGTTTGTGCGGGTTAACTGTAAATAGTGGTCTCTTTCAGCAATTGTCAAAACGTGCAGTATTTTGTGGCAAAATTGTGAAAACTGGTTTTTGTGACAGTTGCAGAAACATATTTATCGATAAGTTAGTGTGTTGTTTTTTGCAAGAAAAATGAAACGTGCTAGTTTCTGTAAATAGACTAATATGCAGTAAAGAAAGAAAGTAATCAATTTTTAGTACACCAAAGAACAGGGAATCGAGTAATGTTTATCTGTGTATCTATTGTAATACTCACCAAATACTAGTATGTTAATGAACTGAATTCAGAGGAGTTAGGAGTCCAACGTCAAGATTTCATTTCATAAAAGGACGAGACGATGAATTTGTATCTCTCGGATAATATAATTTAAATTTTTACATATGTGAAGTCAGCCATAAACGAGCCAGCAATATTTGATAACAAGTGTCATGGCGATGGTGTATGTTGTGTTGCCAATACTCTATTATTCTAAGGGACAGTCCATATAATTATTGATATTTCGATATTGTATTAAATGTCTTATGAGTTATGATTTGTGACTTATTGTTTGAAATGTGTTGAACTATTAGATATCTAGAATAAATTATAATAGGTTTGTTCATTTTGACAAAAAGTGTACACTTTTTCATAACAAGTGTCAACTAATTTTCATCTTATCAACTAATTTTTATAATCAATTCTACTATCAACAGAAATAAATTATCAGTTGATTAATCTACACCAAAAACGTTTGTTTTTAAATACCACACCTGATCATACCCCTTACACTTGACCCAGACACTACACTTATATTAGTACACTTTTTTTCAAATCAAACAAAGCTATAATATAGTTACAATAGATGTCTTCGAACCCCTCTACTCTCTAGAATATAATAAAATTATTGAACCTTTATTTACAAGTAAAAGATAGCTAAGAATTTATTAAAATATAATTCAATGTCAAATATAATACTTTAGATTCGATGTTATTAAATAATATTATTATGAAGATAAACGATAACATTATTTTGGTTATGATATATTAAGTATAAGCAAATAAAGTTTAAATGTAAAAGACACTGCAAACATACATAAATATACTTTACAATTACAATTACAACAATTTACAAATTACAAGTACTAGTGTGATGGTCCAGCAAGTACAAGTACAAAGTACCTGAGTCTTTTAAATCACTGCATTCGCTTTCTCGGCCATTTACTGGTGTTCCCGAAGTGAAACTTTTGTACTTTTTATTGAGTACTTAAGTACAAATGTACTTAACTACTCCAAACATTTATTAAATTCAGAAATTTATAATTTCTATACTCAAAACAATATAATTGACGGATATATTACAACTTACAAGTTTACACTGCAATCTGCATCGTCTTTCACTAAGGATAAAATACTTGTATTGATAGACGAGACTCTAAAAAAAAAAACAAAAGGTGTAAAAAATAACTACAATATTCAATAAGGCTTGTTGAACAAGCAATAACTAAACATACATAGTTTAACTATCCAGGCCCCGTGTAAACATAAAAGATAAATGTGTATAGGATCAGGAAATAATATTTAAATAATTATATAATAACAATAATATTAGGGGATTAAAAACGGTCGGTTTTTGGACGTTTAAGACTGAAAAGCCTGACAAAATTACGCCTACATAAGATGATCCCATTTTAATCCTGTAAATACACTTGACTTTATCGGCCTCTTTTCTATGTTAATGTAGAAAACGATTTTAGATATTTCAATAAAAAACTGTGTTAAAATCCTAATTTAATGTCTCAAGTTTCTCAAATTTTTAGTATTTATTTATGTTAATGGAATAGTTATTCAAAATTTGACTTCCACAATGAACTGGTAAAAATGTCCATGAGTTCAAATATTTGTACAGAATTCAAATCCGATCATTCTAAGTAGACGTAGGTAATTTTGACAGTCTTTTTGGTCTAAATCCTTGTACCGCCAAAATCACTTTTATTCGGAGAAAAAATTGTATAAGCTAAAAATTAAACGCCAAAACTTATACAAATTAACCTGAAAAAATTAATTTTGACATGGTCAAAATTTATTAAAACCACTTTTTTCTTAATTTATGCCTAAATAAAACCCCTAAAAAACTGTCCGCTTTTAATCCCTTAAGCAATGATAATATATTTGTATTCTAAAACATTGAATTTATTGTTTAATAACAATCTCTTTATTAGTACCTTATTTAAAAGTTACAAACCTTTTACAATTTTTTATTTAATTATATCTCCATCGTAAACCAATTAAAAGTAATTGTATAATTCCTAAATAGGTACCTGTTATAGTTAATAACAGATAATAACTATACATATTATTGCTTATAGTTTGTATTCTCAAATCTATATCCAATGCTACTTACTCTGTAATCAATCCTAATTACATAATTATGTGTGCACTAATCCGTATACATTAAGGTATTAAACATGTGTAGCATTCGTGTTCTGAATTCACACCCATTTTTGGATTTCGGCACAGCCCGCAGGTAAAAATGGTGTTTAGAAGTGATACTTTACCTTGTATAATATTATTATCTATTTATAGATTTTTTCTCTAAAATAAACCAAAATGACCTTTTCTCGTAGAAAAAATTATTTAAATTAAAAATAATACTTTGAAGCTTATACAACAAATCACCCGGTAAATTAATTGATTTGGTCAAAATGTAAAAAAAAAACCTCTTTTAGTCTTAAATATTGCCTACACAAAACTCCTTAAAAACAGACCGCATGCAATGCCCTTATTCCTTATTATAATGTACTACCTACTTCAATAATAATAATTGTCCTGAGAAAATCCCAAACAGTCGACGGTTTGCTATAAAATATTATTATTAAACATTTATAAGTAAGGGGATACCAAGGGCATGTGCTCCCCCCCACGGCTAAGTCAATTTTTCAAAAAAAGTTCCCTTGTTATTCATTTATACTTATTATTATGTGTTGTTTACCATCAACATGTTAATGTATAACTTGTAAGAAACAACCTCTTTTGGATATATTTTCAAGATTCTGTTTATGAGTTCTTAAATTGTATCTCGAATCATAGTAATTAAAGATAGATAAATACAAAATATGTGTACTAATAAGTGTAATTAATTTTCATTTTTCTTAATAACTATTTACAATTTAATTGTCAAAGACGAATTGAAAGGCGTGGTCGTAAATGAAATATGAGACGTAGTGACTATAGTGTAAATTATAAGTAGTTTAGTAATTGTATACTATTATACTGCGTTCTATTGATAATGATTAATATAGTGTTACTATTATGACTGTTATTAAAGTACCCATAGAGACTAGATTCTAGTAAACTATAGTATCCCACGGAAATTAATGTTTTAATTAGAACAGTTTCTAGTAAGTAAAACCAAGTATTAAATTCTAATTTGTAAATACCCATTAATAATTTGTTTTACACAAATGACAGGTTTACAACAAAAGTTATACTGCGTTATACACGTACAAATAATTAAAATAAGTATACAAATTCTATACCTCTATTTATAAATATCAATTTACATTTTGATAAATAATATGTTAAATTATAATAATTCATTGATTACTGTAGGGTTTCTTTGTCTTAATGTAAAATAATAGATATAGAACATTTTTTAAAAATTATAAAGAATAGACATAAATATTATATTATTTTATAAATATAGATACGAGTAGATATAATAATAGGCGTTCGATTACTATTTTCAGCAAATTATTAAAAAAAAGTTTAGATTACGAGGTAAAAACTAGCGTCAATTTTAGCTGTAAAATAATATTACACACATACCTATCCACAATAATACCTAATTACTAATTAGTATTTTGATGATATTATATATATATATATAAATAATAGAGTAAACGATTAGCTCAATAATAAACAGAAATAAATTGTATATTATACATATCACAACAATTAGGTTTTAATTATATTATATTCAAATTATGCCATATTTATTAGATATGTACAATGTATATAGGCATAGAGCTATTGCTACTTAATTTGTGGAGAGTGGGTTTTTAGCATGAATTTGTTCCCAAAAAAAAAAAACGCAAAATCTAAACATTTGAATCTGTGTCGATAATTTCGCGAAAATATAATATGTATTCAACAAGACACTTTACATTTTTCGCCATCTTGTCTTTTTTTCACTTTTGTCAGTAACGTCTTGTTGATCACATGTTGTAAAGTCATCTTGAACTCTCTATATGCATCGTAGAAATTGAACATTTATTATTATTATTTCAAAATGTTCATACACAAACACAATTTTAAACCAAAATAAATCTATAGAGACTGTTAGTTGTGTGGTGAATTTTACGTCTTGGTCTCCTTGGTTTAGTGTCGAGAAGGTCTTCTTATTGAGAACTAATAAAATATGGGTTATACATGGACGTTTCGAATAAATAGTTAAAGGGCTAAATATGTTGAATTATTGTCCTCTTAACCGCTGCTGTGTACACTAATGATACTACTTGTATACACAATGATTTGTCAACTGAATACTACTAATACTGTTGGGAATTCAAATAGTAAATATACAAAAGTATAAATACTGAAGAGACTATTGCATTACTGCACGCTCCTAAATAACGCATGAATGATAAATCGTTATCTAGAAGAGCGTTCTATATATATGATATATATGATATGGCTCTGTTAAGTCTATAATTGTACATGCATGGTTATTATAAATACCTAGTTTATATAAATATTATTTAATAAGATACGTTATTTTTGTTACACACATCATTGCTTTAAACTCGAGTACCTTTAAGGGTTCTTTAAACATTTTGTCAAGAGCCCATGTCTTCGGAAATAATATTATAAGTTTTATTACATGTATTATTGTGTAAATAGGAGTATCAGAAAATTGGTGTTGATCGCGCACGAGTCGAATGGAATTTGCTGACTTAGGGTTTTAGCCTTAATCAGATAGCTCGAGCCGTAATCATAAAAAATTTAAAAATGTATATAGATAGTTCTGTAAAAGAATTAACACCCAGCCTTTTGGCAAACAACTTCAATAGAGCTCGTTTGCTAAAAGTTATAAAAAAGTGAGATCGACCTTTATTGACCCAATCGGCAAGCCACAGAATTAAAATGTTTTTTAAAAATAGGAAAACTACAAATGTGTTTCGAAAATACATTGTGGAACTTGGAAGGTCGCATTTGGGTTTTTAGTTATCATTTGATAAAACGAGGGTGCCTGTATTGGAAAAGTATTATGATAACCCCGTTTGCATAGTCACGCCTAGGGCTAATTAAAAAGTTAAAATGAAAAAAAGTATAATGAGTACTTACTAATAATGACGTAATTTGTAATTACCATATTGATTAAAAATAATAATTGGTATTAATAAAAACTTATTATGTTATAGAATATCTACACCGGGATCATAAGTAACAAACAAATTAAATAATTCAACTTTTTTTTTTTTTTTTAAAACCCTAGTTAGGTACATGGTTTTTCTCGTAGTGCTTAAGAAAATTATACAGTAATGTAATAACTAATAACTATGACTTAACAGTAAAATTAATTTTTTAACAGTAAAAAAATGTAATATAATAGTATTTGTGAGGTTATTGAATACACTCAACAATTTAGCAAATTACTCCATTGTGATTTTAGAGCAAAATATTATAAATTTGATTAATTATTGGTAAATTATGCTCATAATTGTATTTATAAATATTTTATACCCCAGTGTAAGTTTTAATGTAAGTGTCTCATACAATTGATATAGTGCCCAGATATTTAAAGAGTATTGTTTTTATATTTTTACAGAAACTACATTTGTAAATGTACAAATGCAATAGTAGTCACAAATTGAATATTTTGTTTCCAATATTTTTCACATCATTTAGAAGGACACATAACTTAAAAAATCCTTAGAAAAATGCACTTATGGTACCAGTTTGCTATGCCACGGTATAATTAATTCTTCAATAACCTGAAATCGAATAAATGAATTATACATTACTGTACTATCAGTTGGCTGCAAAAATATCCATCTAGTTAAGTTTGCTTAGGCTTACATAAACCCTATAAAATTAATATGTTTGGAGATTGTGCAAATAAAAAAACAAACTTGCTAGTTTTTTAAAAGTAGGTATTACTGACATAAGACATTTTTAGTGGTTTAAATTATTTTTAATTTTTATAGAAGTATAAAATCATACACATAGAGATGCTTTAAAGAGGATTTTTAAACGAGAAATCCCACATCATAAGCGAAGGTTAGAATGCTTATTTTTTAAAACCTGTTGCCAAAATAAAATGCAAATTTTGTACATACATTACAAGTGGTCACTGACAACAGTATACTAGAATATAAAATCAAGTATATTATTTAAATGTTCACATAATGTATTTGCGTATGCTGCGTGTAGAAATTCGATTATAACATTTGTTTTATTATTATAAATTGGAATTTGAACTGTACAAGCGGCGTTACGTAATTTCATATAAAAAAAAAAGCGCTTATAGCTAACTGATAATGATTACTATTGATATAATAACTATTATATGTATTATATTATTTTATACTTAAACATGAAAACACTAAAAATCGGTGAAGATTAAAAGAGAACTAATCATAGACAAAAGATAACAAATAACTATGTTTAATGAAAAAAAAGTTACCGGTTTTAGCATTTTTTTGTATCTAATTTGTAACAGCATATTAATATAAGTGCTGTCAGACTCGTATTTTTAACACCGAATTGTTTTGCATAAATATAACAATATTCATACAGACTTATGTTATCAAATTTAAATTTACAAATGCCTATTTTCGCTTATTATTTAACGTCATAATTGTAATACATTTTAACGAAATGTATTTTAGTTTTTATATTAATAATTTAATTTATAAAAAATGGCATGTTGTTATGGGTCAGCACTGTATTTATTGAATAACCTCATTATCTACATAATAGAATATACTGTATAAAAATTGAAAATTTCACACGAGACTTATTAAGATTTTATTATGTAATTAATAAAGTACTTATAATTATGTTATTCCAATACCGGCGGCGGCGTGCAAAGAAATGTATAAATGTGTAATAAAAACGACCAAAACATTCTCGAATGAGAGTTTTTTTAGTTATGTAATTTTCATTAGACATAATTGTTAAAGCATTGAACCTACCTTCGACGTCTTTGATATTTTTGTTTTTAAATTCTCACCGAGACCGTTATTAAAAAAATGGATCATTGTTTGGTTTAATGTCAGTTTTAAAGTTTACCAAACAATAAAATTGTGAAAAAACAGATTATAAGCATTTAGTCTTCTGTCAAGTTCGTGAATCAATTTGTCTATAATATAAATAAAGTATCAGCTTCAAACTTTTTTCCTCCGTTTAAATTAGTTTCATTTTCATGACGTTTTTTTACCTTTTACCAGTCTTTATAATTATCCATCATTTTTGCATCTAGATTTTTAGCCAAATTTTCATAATCAATAAATTTTATTTTTTTCATGAAGTATAAATTGTTGTAACGAATAAAGAAGGCATAGACAGTAAATCCAACCAAAGATTTTACAGTTTTTCACTAACTTTACTACAACACATACACGTACACTACTACACGTAACACAAATTTAAGAAACTTTTTCATTGATGATTTTGCTTCTCTTATACATGAGCTTTTTCTTCAATATCAACTAAGAATATTGTCATAATTGATAAGTTATGTTTTTACAGATTCAAAATTATAACACCACCTAGTTTCACCTTTTAATTGTACCTGTATTATTTAAAAAAATCACAGTCCAAAATTTTTCTTTGGTCCTTTTTTTTCTTAGGAGATTCTGGGCTGTACCTCATAGCACCCTTTCCCATTTCTTAATCCGGCTCTGACCCCTTGAATATATCATGTATTTTCTTTACAAATGAAGTCTTATTTTATGTTTTTAATAAAATAGGTTTAATACAATTATTTACATTGTAAATTATTAAATATAAAATTAATTATTAATTAGCTAGGTAATTAATAAAATATTTCGAATAACAAAATAGAAGTAAAAGTTATTACATTAATAATTTTGGTCAGGTTTTTTAAATGTAAGTGTGATAGTCAGTTATAATTTAATTATTTATGGGCGGCAAAATGAGTCACTCAAAATATGAAAGATATAGCTTAAATAACAGCCAACAATCCCGTAGAGATTTGTTGCAATCGTATTTTTTCCATTGATTTATAATATCTAAAATTGTAGAGAATAACTCTCCCGAATTCTTATTAAGGAATTTAATACAGTCAATTTGTTTACAAAATATTAATTTAAAACTCCAAATTGTAGTGTACTTCTATTGGTACAGAATGAGTATCCTTTATGTGTAGTTAATTTTTTTATCTTTCCTTTTACGTACTCCATTATTGTTTTTTTAATCTACAAGGTATCCTATTTCATCTTTAGAACCTTAAAAGTTTTATGACAAAAAACAATATTTTACGACAGGTTTTTTTTTATATTTTGTAATTAAATATTTTTTAAACGTTTCTATTAAAGTAATGAAAAAAAGTAGGTAATGTAAACTTTAAAAAATCGTAAAAATCAAATGTCGTTTGTTAAAAACTACAGTTGAAGTGGTGAGAGGTATCAGATACGACTATACGAGTGATGTACCTAACATTTTACAAGCGAGTAAATTAAACACGATATCTTCAATGTGTTCTTAAACGAATTGGTGTTGATTTTTTCTTTCAATACGTCCTCCAAACATTTAAAATACATACAAATAGATTAACAGGTTTTTATTAAAAACACTGTTTAGATCAAAAACTTTTGTTAAAAAAAAAAATATGTCACTTGTACACTTTCGATTCATTCGTTGTTTAAATTGTATTTTTTCCCGGGACCGTTACAATTATGAATGAATGCTACGCTATAGATAACAATAAACATGGTAAACACTAAACAACCAATTATCTTGGTGGTGGACTTTGGCGTTGGCCTTACGCACAATTTAAAGGGAGTTTTTGCATAACGTACGGTGTATCGGTTAGGGTACCGATATAAGTTTATAACACTAACCGTTTATTTTTTGCAATACTAGCGTACGTGTTAAAAAATAATAAGTGTTCTTGCCAACTGGAAACGTACCTACATAATTTTACGCTGTGTAAAAACTCTCTAATAATAATAATTATGACGATAATTTGTATTTTGTTTGTAATGGCCTATAACAACGATAATAAACGACACCAGAGTGTACACTACATTGTACAGACCCCGACCGAATATAATCAGTCGACAGTCGGTGTAGTCAACAGCTGTCAAATCATAATTCGTATTTTATTTCCAACGCAAATAACTAATAAGTAAGCCGATCACCGTTTCCGTTAGAGGGCATAATATTGGGCCGTGAGCGTTGAGACGGTAAACCGTTGAGATTGTCGAACCGGAGGCAACAGTTGGCTACACTGCCGCGGGCTCGTGTCGGTTTTTAGAGGTTACAATTATTAAATCCGCTATCAAGTATCATCGTTTTTGTAGTGTTATGCAGGCCTAATGAGCACCATACACACATATATGTATATATATATATATTTGTATTTTGTCGGTCGCCGCCGCGTTAATTTTGCAATACACTGTACATCGCATGATCGCTGTGCAGTATAGTTATTAAGTACAGTACAGTACAGTACGGCGCACGCATAGTTCCTGTGTTTTGGTACGTTACGCGCTCGATTGCGCGTTAAAATCCGTTGAACGTTGGAATTCCCACGTATAGTATTTTGACCGCTGTTGGAAATACACTTGCGCCGCGCCGGTAATCGAACACAAGTCCGTCCGAGTAATGTTATATGACCTGAAACGGTTTTCGTGAACGCGGTACACTCATAATTTCTAGTTGATTTGCTTATCCATCTATGGAGAGTGCCGATTTTGACAGATTTTGTGGTTCGCCTTTTTGGGTAAGTCGGCGTTGAAATAATATATATGTTACATTTTTTTGACGTTTGTCCTTTTGAATATAATAGGCGTATAGGGTGATTTAAAACAGAAAACATTATCCCGATACATAAATACATTTTTATATAGGTAGTTGACTAGTTTTATTTTTATTATTTTGCAGGACAACGATCTGTCGTGGAACACGACCAACCCCGATATTACGTTATGTTTTGAAAGGACGGTGCTGATCTGGGTGCCGTGTTTGTTCGTATGGCTATTCTCGCCTTTAGAAGTCTATTACCTAGTCAGCAGTAAATTCAGGGACATACCATGGAACTGGCTCAATATATCGAAATTAGTGAGTCGATTGTTGTGTTTAATAGCATTATATTACACAATTTAATGAAACATAATATTGGTATTATATAACAACTGGTTAACTGTCCAGGCGAAAATAGTAGTAGGATCAAAGTGGGGAGTGCAGTTTGTCCCTGATAAGATTGAATAATATAATATTTCGTACTATGTTCACGAAAGCGGAAGTAATATTATCGTGTATAAGCACAACATTTGAATTGTGCTATTCACTGAAAACTGAAGTGGTGTAAATTTCAGTAGTAAAAATACTCAAAACAATAAATTGCATTTTGTTATCTTGTTTTTTGAAAATTTGTCTGTCGGTATTTAAATTAAATTATTTTCTATGATATTTGGTCTTAGATCTGAATTGTGTGGGTTAATTTTAGCTATTTTGTTCCGAAAAAATACATTTTGACTTTGTCTATAAAATATTTTTTAATTGGAGTTAAATTGACTTTGTAAAACTCAACTTGGGAGACTTTCTCATTAAAAACAAAAGCACTTTTTTTTAAGAGTAGATAAAATTGACTACATTTTTGACATTAAAACTTAAGCTGCAGTTTGTTAATGGTTCTATCTAAAAAGTTATAAGATTTTTCTGATTTTGTTAGGATTACGATACAAATTTCTTTAACTATCAAAGATACTATAGACATTTTTTTTAGTGTGAAGAATTTGCCTCTTAAGTTACCCATTATATTTCCTTGTCGTAAGAAAGAATTAATTGAACAAACAAACATAATTGTTTCCACGTAAAATTTGTAGGCTTTTATAAGTAGGTAAGAAGTAAGAAGTCTTCTATAAATTAGCTGAGCAACTAAAATATCATCATATTATTGTTGTGCAACATAACATTTCAAAATTGGTTTAAATGATATATTATGTATTCCTCTAGTTTTCTTTGATAAACATTCTAACATGGTTTCCGACATTATTATTTATATGATGAGATCATAAATATATTAATAAGTAGGTAAGTGTTTATTATCAGCAGGTTAAAAGTCAAAACCATTTTATCTTTTTCCGGAATGAACTCCCCAATGTCTGGTTATAATAAACCCTTAAAAACTATCTGTTGATAAGATTTGTACGCTAAGTTAAAATTATAGCGCATTCATTACTTCTGTAAGATATCAAAATTTGAATTGTTGTTTTAGATAGGTTTGTATTTACAGAAAAATTAAAGCAAAATAATATAAATACGTAAAGAATAGATATCAAACAGTTACATCATCCATTGACCGCATTAACCAATATTTTTCATTTTTTGATTTCCCGTGTGGTAATCTTCATTCTATCTATTAAACTGAATAATGATTGTTATAAGTATAAAATAAAAAAATAAAAAATTGAATACGTTATTTTGATTACATTGATTTTTTGATAAAATTATTGTAGAGTAGTTGTTTTATATTACATCTCCGCTATATGTATGTACTATCTTTTATTTTTATTGTTAATATGTAATAAGCAAATAATACGTTTTTCAATATAATAAAAAAAAAAAAGCAAATAAGGAGTTTTTTACTGCTTTTTTTCTGAAAAACAACCTTTTAATCATTGCAGTAAAGTGTATTGGAAACAGTTATTAGTTATGTATCATTTTACAGAATTATAGTCAGAATACATTTGAATTGTCTAAATACATATTGAAGAGCTTTGTAGTCTCTAATATAAAAAAAACAGACTGTTACTTAAATAATGTGTACTTTTCCTGCAATCGATAAAAGTTATTTATTTAATAGTATAATTTTTTAACGTCGTTGAATGTTTCCTACATTAATAATATAGAATTTTATAAATATAATTGTTTGGCAGGCATTTAAAATAGAAAGTGTTTCCTGCTACTAAGTACCTTACGTACACAATTTGGTAGTTGGGAAGTTAAAATAATGTTCAAAAATAACAAACAAAATTGTAACCAGAGTTATTATTTGAATAATTTTTATTTATATGACTAATTAATTAAAAAGAGGATCTTATTTTTAATAATTTATTTTTAATAATTTTATTTTGTTTAAAATTTTACGTTTGATATTTATTGTTATATCAAACAATTTGTTTATTATTTATGAAACTTTGTTCATTCATTATTTTATTACTTATTTGAATGTCTTAATTATTCAAAATAGTCACTTGAAATATTAGGCAAGAGTTTGTGTAAATATAAAGCCGAGTCAAAATCAAACCCTAGATATTACTCAACCTTTCGTTAATTTTTTGAATTAAAGAAAAATAAAATTTAAAAAAACAAAAAATAAGTTATCTGGGTAATACAAGTTTTTTTTAGCAAAAAAAAGTATTTTGAAAATGTAATACTTATGAAAATGAGAAACAAATTTATAACTAACATAGAGTTTTCTATAAATAGTAGTTAATTTTAAAGTAGATTATTTATCCATTCTTTTTTTAATTACAAATAACTTTATTCAGCAATAAACATGTATTTATTAATTTATTTAAATTTTGCTCTACACTGATAACAACTGCTGGTGATTCGTCTAAATTTTATTTGCAGCAATATTATCTATTGTTCTTATAAACTTTGTTGTTTTTTGGGTAATTTGTGAGTAGTTTTGATTAAACATACATTATTAATTTTTATTTTTACAGATCGGTGCTATTCTTTTATGTATTCTTACCATAGCCGATATTGTGTATGCAGTAATTCAATACACTTCAGACCAGCCGACCTATTCAGTGGATTTTTATACTCCGCTCGTTAAACTTGTCACATTTGTAAGCTAAACTTCATATAAGTCAACCACAAACTACTATTTAAGTAACGGTGATTTAATATAATTATTTTTTAATTTCAGAGCTTTGTTATGGTGTTAATAAATGCCAATCGAGCTAGAGGCCTACGTTCCTCTGGGTTAATTTTCTTGTTTTGGCTAATGTTAGCATTTTTAGGAGCCATTCAATATCGATCAGAGATACGACTAGCTTTGTCCGATGTAAGTTTAATTTCAATAGTCATTAATTTGTTTTTTTTTTCGAATAATAACTAAAGTGATATATTTAAATATGTTGATTTTATGTATATTTATAGGAGCCCATTAAAAAATATCAATATATTAGCTATATGGTATATTATCCGTTAATTTTAGTTCAGTTTATTCTGAACTTCTTTGCAGACGCTGAGCCCAGATTATCTGATTATCCTCCCGTTGAGGTAAATTAGTGGAAAAAAAAATATTTATTGTAAATCTAGTTGTTTTGTATGATTATAAAAATCAAACAATTTCCAGAAACCATGTCCAGAAATGGAAGCATCGTATCCATCTCGAGTACTGTTTTCATGGTTTAGTACAATGGCGTGGACTGGCTACAGGCGTCCACTCGAAGCCAAAGACTTATGGAGTATGAACTATCAAGACAGTTCTCGGGAAGTAGTTCCTATATTCGACAAATATTGGGAACGTTCTTTAATTAAAGCCAAGTAAGTAGAAAGAAATTGACGTTATATTAATGCTTATTTTAACCTATGAGAGCTCGCATATTTGAAAGTTGCAATAACACTCAAGATTTCTACATCCGTGCTTTCAATCTTAACTTTTTTTTCAGAGTTCAAGATCAGGATGCAAAAGCATCCTACATAAAAAATAAGTCAGACGGAAGTATAGAAGTCACTCCTATTGATTATTCAAAACTTAAACAGTCATCTCAAAAACAAGCTTCAATATTTCCTACGTTATGCAAATCGTTTGGTCGTACATTTTTGTTTGGCTCATTTTTGAAAATAATAGATGATTGCTTAGTATTTGTCAGCCCTCAAGTACTTAAGTAATTGACACTACATACTAAAACATTTATCTTAAAATATGTTTGGTTCTGATTATTAATTATTTTTAATACTAATAATTGTTTTTGATATTAGGTATTTGATAGCTTTTGTCGGAAATAAAAACGAACCCATGTGGAGAGGTTATTATTATGTCTTTTTAATGATGTTAACGGCAACTTTACAAACGTTAATATTGTCGCAATACTTCCATCGTATGTACCTTGTTGGTATGCGTGTGAGAACTGCACTTACTTCTGCTATTTATCGAAAGGTAAGACGATAATAATATTTCCTACTTGTAAATTCAAATTTTTTTTATTAACATAAATTATATGCTGTTAATGTTTATTAACAGTAGAAATATTTTTATATTCATATGAATCCTATACAATTGTTTTTTTTTAGTCATTGAGAATATCCAACAAAGCCAGGAAAACGTTTACCGTTGGTGAAATAGTCAATTTAATGGCCGTTGATGCACACAGATTTGTTGATCTGACCACTTATTTAAATATGATATGGTCGGCGCCGTTTCAAATCGCTTTAGCTATATATTTTTTGTGGCAATCACTTGGCCCCAGTGTTCTTGCCGGCTTATTCGTTATGATAGTCTTAGTGCCGATAAATGGCGTCGTCGCTGCCAAAGCGAGAAGTCTTCAGATCAAACAAATGAAAAACAAGGATCAGAGAGTGAAGTTAATGAACGAAATCTTGTCTGGCATCAAGGTAAATTTAACAAAGAATTTAAGAGGTGCATTTACCTTGTTTAATGGACAAATTGTTATTGATTTTGTTTTTCTTTTACACAGGTATTAAAATTGTACGCATGGGAACCCAGTTTTGAACAAAAAATTTTGGATATTCGTGGAAAGGAAATTAAAGTCCTTCGCACCGCCGCTTATTTAAATGCCGCTACATCTTTCATTTGGGCTTGTGCACCGTTTTTGGTAAGGAATTTATAACCGAACTGGGTAAAATTTAAATAAGATATTAAACAACAGATAGTTAGTTTGACCAATTTCTTATTCTTGAATAGCGTTATTTGTAAACTCAATGTACCTATAGCAAATAATAAATTATTAAACAAACGAACATTTTTTTTATTTATGGCTTTGTCTGATATAAACTATTTGAATAATGCCCAACTCGGTTTTTAATTAATTATAAAATTATTATTTTATCACTGTACCTAATTCATAAAATTGTCACCATTTAGGTTTCATTGGTGACTTTTGCCGTCTACGTATTGTCTGATGAAAATCATGTTCTTGACGCGTCAACAGCTTTTGTCTCTCTATCTTTATTCAATATTTTACGTTTTCCTTTGTCTATGTTACCGATGTTTGTTTCCAATGTTGTTCAAGTAAGTTTCAAATTTAAAACATGGTCAATAACTATAATAATGTCTGGTCTATAAATTTAAATTTGTAGTCTAGCGTCTCAGTCAAGAGAATAAATAAGTTTATGAACTCTGAAGAACTAGACCCCGATTCGGTCACTCACGATGCTGATGAAAGTATGTACCTAAATTTATAATATGGTGCCATTTTAATTGGTTTTATTTTTTATTTTTAGAGGATCCTATCGTAGTTGAAAACGGTACATTTACGTGGGGCGAAGCGAACGAAGCTCCAATATTGACCAATATAAATTTACGAATTTCGACTGGTCAGTTAGTTGCTGTTGTTGGTACCGTGGGTTCTGGCAAGAGTTCCTTAGTATCGGCATTCCTTGGTGAAATGGACAAAGTCACTGGTCGAGTCAACACAAAAGTAAATATTAACAAGCGCGATATATTTAAAAAAAACAAAAATGTTTACAAAAAAAATTATCATTTAATTTAGGGATCTATAGCGTATGTGCCGCAACAAGCTTGGATTCAAAACACGTCGCTCAGAGAGAATATATTATTTGGTCAAACTTTAAGCGATAGAAACTATAACAGAGTTATAGACGCGTGTGCTTTAAGATCAGATTTCCAAATGCTTCCGGCCGGAGATGCCACGGAAATTGGTGAAAAAGTATGTTGGCTTCTTACTGTAATAATAAAAAAAAAAAAATAGTAATTATACCATTGATTGTGTGATTGATAGGGAATTAACTTGAGTGGTGGACAAAAACAAAGAGTAAGCTTGGCAAGAGCAGTTTATAAAGAAAGCGACATATATTTTTTGGATGATCCATTGAGTGCGGTCGATTCGCACGTTGGAAAACATATTTTCGAGCATGTCATTGGACCGACAGGATTATTGCGTAAAAAGGTAATATTGTGCACTTAAATTATTAGCAATGCTTACCATATGAACTAATTTGCATTCATGTTAATTTTCAAAATAAATTTATATAAGTAAAAGTCGTAATCTACATTTTTTTGTTGAAAATTAACGCTCTTATATTCTTCCAAAATATTAACGACTTAATGAATGTGTTCATTTTTTGTAAGAACTTAAACGTAAATAAGATTTCTACAATTAATATTCATTTTAAGAAACTGTTTTTTAATCTTGATGTGTTTTTAATTTAATTAGACTCGAATTTTGGTCACTCACAGTGTAACATACTTAAGAGAAGTCGATTTGATTGTTGTGTTAAAAGATGGCCAAATCTCTGAATCCGGTACTTATAAGGAACTACTAGATAAAAAAGGAGATTTCGCAGATTTCTTACTATTACACATGCAAGATCAGTTTTTGGATAACGGCTCTGAACATGGTTAGTTAAATTATTATTTTTTAGTTTAAAATAGATTTTTATTTATACATTTATTATGGCAGACATTGACAAGTTATTAGAAGATGCGCCAGCAGATTTAAAAGAAAAATATGTCCGTCAAAGAAGCGAGTCAACTTCGGTCCATTCAATGCAAAGGTAAAATATTGTCCGACTCTTAGTGACTAATAATTTTATTTTAGCAACTAAGCAGCAAGTATAATTACTTACAAATACTTATGTATTATTTTAAGACAAAAGTCCATCGATTCGGAAAAACCCGATAAGGCTGTCATACAACCCGTTGAAGAACAACAGGCCAAACTAATTGATGTAGAAAAGGCGGAAACTGGAAGTGTAAGTATTCAGTATGAAAATTGTGAATATTTTCATGAAAATAATTTAATGTTGTGTTTTCAGGTTAAATGGGAAGTTTATGCACATTATTTGAGGTCGATTGGTCCTCTTTTATGTATAAGCACAATTGTTCTGAGTATTGTTTTCCAAGGCTTTTCGATATCATCAAATATTTGGCTCTCAAAGTGGTCTAACGATAATAGTTCTCATGTTCATGGAACAGAGAACGTCAAGACAAGAGATTTGTACCTCGGTGTGTACGGATTACTGGGTTTTGGTCAAGGTAAGATTTTAAGAAAAATTTTAGTTAAACATTCTAATTGGAATTATTTTATTTTTTGATAATAATAATAATAATAATAATGGTAAAAATAATATAATTTTGTAGAAATTCTATTATATCAAATCTGTGATAAAAATTTAAACAAAAGGACAAAAAATTGGCAAATGACAATTCTAATATTATACAATAATATTGGATGTAGATTGATGTACTTTGATGTATATTGATAATGTACTGATTTTTCATAAATCTTTATTGATTTGTTCATTTGCTAATGCTTGTCATATTAAGACAAATCATAACAAAATTATTTTTTGTAGGAGTTGTCATTTTTGTCAGTTACAATAAAATGACCCATTATTACTGATTATTGTAATAATGTAAACAAATTTTTTTAAAAACATTACTTTGTTTAATTCTAAATTATTGGGTTAAGATAGGGTTAGATTGTGTTAGATAATTTAAAAGAGGGGACAATCCCCGTATTCTTGACTAGATCAATTGAATCCATATTAAGTGTTTTTTTTTTAAACTACTGGCCGATTATTCTGTATTAAACTAAAAAATAAACAGTTTTGAATACTTATAAATAGGTTTACAAAAAAAATAGTATACATATTATAAATAAAAATAGGTAATATTTTGTTTAAAAAAAAAAAAATGGAATGTTATTTAACTAGTTATTTATTATGATAATTACATTTATTTGTCTTTTTCATATAGAACGACATCTTAGGTATTTTTTTTATAAAATATGTGGACATAGGTAACACAGGTTATGGGTTTAAGCCAATATAGCGAAATATTTTAGCAACATAAAAATAGCAGAAAATAATTAAGCAAACAATTACCTGTTTCATTCTCAATTATTACCAATTGCGAATGATAAATCTGCAATTTTTTGTAACATTTTTATGTTTACAAAATTGTATATTTTTAATTTGTTTTATGGCAAATGGTAACTTATAGTTCAGTAATTTGTTTTAAATTAATATGTATTTAAAATGTCTAGGTTGCTATTTTAAATTTCAAATATTTGTTAAGTTTTCTACTTAGGTACTAAAAAATAAAAAAACACTAAATTATTTTGAGTATAATTGGATTAGAAGACAGCCAGAGGAAAATCATACTATATATACATCTGCACACCCGAAAACATTTATTTTTATCACATTATACATTTTAAGCTATTATTCATTTTTCGCATATTTTATTTTAGCTATTTTGGCCAAAACCTGTTAAATACATAAAATAATAATGATAACAAAGTTAAAAACAATACAATTTAAAGCAGCTTTCATTTGTTAGTGTTTAAAAAAATGCACAAATGTCATGCTGTTGTTGTTTTAATATAAATAATGCTAGAAAGTACTTAGTTTTGTTCATCAAAAAAGCATAAGTTATTAATTCTGAAATTTTGTCCTTTGCTGAATTTAAGAAAGATTGTTCACTTATAAGCCTTAATATACATTATAAGCCTAATATTATTTTCAAAAATAGTAGTAATAATTCTTTAACTTTAAACTTTGTAAGTATACAAAATATTTTGATTTGGTAGTTATTTCGACGGTAGCAGCAGCGATATCTTTATCGTTAGGCACCGTTGTAGCCGCTGAAAAAATGTTCCATTTCATCAATACCCGAATTTTCAAGAATCCGATAAGAGTATTCGATACAACACCCGCTGGTCGTATTTTGAATAGAGTGTCCAAGGACATAGACACTATTGATAACACGTTACCATTTATACTGAGATCGACTATCCAGACTGTGTTTTCGGTAAATTCGGATTATGATGAGTTATTTGTAGATATTATAAGCTTTTTGTGTTGGGAATGTAATATATATTTTTTAATACACTATTTTTTGGCTTATAGCGTTCAACAAATACTGTATTAAAAAATAATTCTTCAGTGCTCCTACTTTGCTGTTGCACACTTTTTTTATGTTGCACTTAGAGCAGTAATTGTTGCAATATAATAATTGTAGTTTAGTTTTATGTTGTAATTAACTGTGTGTATTTTTGCTTTTATGTTTTTTAGGCTTTCATTTGCTATTTAATTGTTGTTATATATACTATGTATATGTATTGTGTTAACATTTACTAATTAGATGTACGTCTTGTACAGAGCCGGCTATTGATCATCTATTAGTTAATTAAGAGGACGTCATACCCTTTAAAAATAATCATAAAAACGTGTAGATCAAAGCGAAATGATCATAGACAAAAAAATGTTGGTACCGTTAAAAAGAAGAAAACTTTAACTAGGTTCTTTGATCGGTTTTTTACGGAATACTTTATTTTTACCTTAAATACAATCACTAAAAACAGTTCAAAAAATGTCAGAATTAAAATATAAATTTTGAATGTTGAGTTAATAATATCAAAAAAAAAAAGCCAACATGAGAACCTAAATAAAGTTTTCATTATTTTAATTATGTAAAACAAAAATGTCTTCTTCGAGTGATCTATACTTTATACTGTACTTAATAGTTAATAGTGTGCTGAATTCAGTATTTTGAACAAAAATGTTGGGGGTGTGCAATTTTTTTTTTCTACTCTAGTCTTTTTCACTCTCAATCTAAGCAAACCTCCCTCCCCTCCTCATTCGATTCTGACCACTGAAAACTTAACTACGTTAGTAAATATTTATAATATATTATTTTAAATTAAAGAATTTTACTCAAAATATTTGATTATATATTCTTTATATTCTATGTATTTATCTTTTTATAACAAAACTAAATTAAATTAAATCAGGGTCTGATATGTATATTAAATACAAATGTGTCATGTGTAATACATTTATTTTTTAGTCAGGGGGTGTCCAGGAACCGCGCCCCCCCCCCCAAAAAAAATAAAAGCCACTGGCTGCATTCTTACTATTCCACTAGGATACCAGATTCGCGTCGAAGCTTTTAATTGTTTTGAAATCACATTCAGATTTAATAATTATTTTGAACTAAACTTGCTAACTTTCTATTGTACTGAATTATATTGTACTGAATTATATTGTACTTAATTTGGACTCACATTGGTTGGTTTGGATTGTCATTATTTAGACTGTGCTTGGTTTTTAGTATGCTGGTTAGACTGTGATGGTTTTATAGTATATTTATTATAATATATTACTGTTGTACATTATGTTTGTTAAAATAAGAAGTTTAAAGAATTTTTTTAGTAAAACTAAAAATCAGTTACGATTAAGGTTAATTGTCTGTCTATAAAAATATATTGCTATAATTACCCATGTATCGTAATTGTTGATTAACTATCGACTGTTGATTCACTCACACATAGCAACATGGAAAGTATAATTGTTTACCTTTTTTTGGGTTATTCCTTAATAAAAAAAAAGTTTGACAGATTTTTGAGAAAATATTATATGTTATAGTTTCATCCTAGATCTACCTTCGGTCTAATTTTCAGACCTAAAAACTTTGCTTGAACAAGTGAAATAAAAAAAACAATTCTATCCCTTCTAGAGGATAGGGTTTATCATATTTTTGTTTGTTTGTTAATGTTTATCGGTAGTATTATGTTTAAAAATATTTCTATACAAATTTGGAACTTTTTCGATTATTTTTTAAAAAGTTATAGAGCATTGTAGTTTCAATTTGAAAAATTTGTAAAATTTTTGTGTGTTTTCTCGATTTTAAAGAGGAATGGACGACTTTTAATTTTTGACCCTCCTAGTTACAATTTCTGATCTATAGAGTTGCTACACAAAGAAATCGGTTCAGCTGTTTAAAAGATAGTGTAAAAAACATATTGTAAAATACTACCCTCTCTCAGCTCTGCGATCTAAGATAAAACATTCAAATAACTATGGCAACAAGTAATTATATAATATAATAATTATACTGGTACACCATTCATTCCTAGATAAGCTGATGATTTAACACGTGTTTTTAAATATTTTAGTTACTTGTTATGTATGTAATCTGATTTCTGAGAAAATTGTTCATACGTCATGACAACAAAAGTAATAAAGTTATCAAAATGTTTTAAACTATGATGGGTTGTATGCATAACACTTTACTGGCTGGTTCTAATAATGTATTATTATTATTATTATTAATATGATTATGCATAATTAGTGATGTGTACTAATAGACATAATAATAGGAAAAACGATTTGTGTTATGGTGTTGGGTAGCTTTTTCAACCATGGGGGCAGCCATATGTTCTTACTTGGGCACAGTCGAAGCTTCAAATACAATGTTTCATTTGATAAATCAGCGGATTTTTAAGAATCCCATGAGTCTGTTTGAGATGACCCCAATCGGGCGTATTCCAATTACGACGTCTAAGGATATTGACACCGTCAATAATGTATTATCATTACTTTTGAGAGTGGCGATATAAATGAGTGTATCGGTAAATTCCGAAATTATACAATTTATCATTTACGCTTGGTAAAGTGATGTTCTGCAAAAAATATTGAGATTTTTATTTAAAATGTAATTTTTAAAATTTGCATCATCGCTACGAATCATTTTATAATTTTTCATTTATATTGTCATCAGTCATGTGTATATTTAATTTAAAAGTACAGGTTGTTGTTACTAAGTTTTACAGCTTAAATAACAATTTTTTATTAGCCCTTGTTTTGTGTTTTAAAATTATAAATTAATCTCTATAATAGAATATTTATAGTTATCGACTAAAATTATTTGTTATTGTGCACATTTTGTTTTGTTAGTGCATGAGAAGAAGTATGACCTACTGGTGTTCCATTTTACATTAAATAAATTGTATGCACGTTTAAAGCCAGGTCTTAAATTAAAAAAAAAATTGTTTTTAACATTCTTAATTTTTAAAAATGTTATTTTATTTTATTCTTCAAACTTTTATATTTTTTTTTACAACATAATTGCTGAAAATTGTAAGTAATAAAAAAAAAAAACATTTTAAGAAATGTTAGGTTTTTTTAATTAATTTTTTTTCGTGTTAGATATGTGTGAGTCGTGTGAAACCGACTTAAGGTATAAATTGACTTATCAGTGTAC
Source organism: Adelges cooleyi (assembly GCF_023614345.1). Taxonomy (NCBI): domain Eukaryota; kingdom Metazoa; phylum Arthropoda; class Insecta; order Hemiptera; family Adelgidae; genus Adelges; species Adelges cooleyi. The sequence continues at coordinate 13,119,549 of NW_026096053.1, read as the reverse complement.
ATTCTAAATTATATGGTGGTTTTGGTGATGTGGTTAGTCAGGTTTGTTTAACAATAACCATATAAGTAAGGTTGTTTGTGAGTACTATTATTTTGTCATCGGTAAATAACGCCATCTCTTGAGTGTTATATGCGTAACACACTTTACCTGCAGCGTCCACTTATAATCTATTATTATTATTACTATTATTATGCAAAATTAGTGATATGTACTGGATCCTTTGGTAAATGATCCAAAATAATAATAATAATAATAAAAAACAATTTGTGTTATGGTGTTTGGTAGCTATTGCAACCATGGCGGCAGCCATATGTCTTAACTTGGGGACAGTCGAAGCTTCATATAAAATGTTTCGTCTGATAAATCATCGAATTTTCAAGAATCCCATTAGTCTGTTCGATACGACGCCAATCGGACGTATTCTAAATAGAACATCTAAGGATATCGATACTGTCGATAATGTATTACCATTCACTTTGAACTCGGCGACATCAACCACTTTATCGGTAAATTCCGAAATTATACAATTTATCATTTACGCTTGGTAAAGTGATTTTCAGCAAAAAATGTTGAAATTTTTATTTTTAAATATAATTTTCAAAATTGGTAATCATCGCTACAAATCATTTAATCATTTTTCATTTATATTGTCATGCGTATTTTTAATTTAAAAGTTATAGGCTGTTGTTAAAAAGTTTAATAGCTTAAATAACATTTTTTTACTAGCTCGTGTTTTGTGAAACACGTTTTGTAAACTTCACATTATTTAAAACACATTTGTTTGCCGCATTAACAAATCAAATCATAGAATTAAGTTGTGTCTGGTGGTGATTAGTGAATTTAAAATGTTTAATCATAGGTGTAACTCTTAATCTCTAAGTAGAATTTTATAGTTATCGGCTAAAAATTATTTATTATCCTGCACTTTTTGTTTTGTTAGTGCACGAAGAAAAGTATGACCTACTGGTATTCCACTTTACATAGAATAAATTAAATATATTGTATGCATGTTTAAGCTAGGTCTTAAATTTGAAAAAAAATTAGTGAAACATTCTTAATTTTTAAAAATGTTATTTAGTTTTATTTTTCAAACTTGTGAATAGTCAGGTTTGTTTAATAATAACTAAATAAGTAAGGTTGTTCGTGAGTATTATTATATTTGTCATTGCTAATTGGTAAATACTAAGGATTTAAACGGGTAATAAAAATTACACAAGTACTCGGTTTTATTACCCTGGTATTATAAAAAAAACATGTAATTTAAATTTGAGTTAATTTTAATAAACGTGCAATAGTTACCTCTAGTAAATGAACACAACTTCCACCGTTACCAAACCAATGTTAGATCCTCTCTGGAATATATATATATGTACATGATATGTAAAAAAAAATGAATTATTAACATCTATTAAAATTAAAATAATATTCCTCTTGCTAAAATGCCAAACACACACTTGCATTCTATTTGCTTTGTTTTCAGTATATACATTTTTGCACATTAATTATTACTAAGTGATCAAAATTAAAAAGTTCTACGCTTTTGCTACTTTTGCAATTTTTTTTCACCGGCTTTTACACAATTAATATTTATTTGTTTATATTAATTTATTTTATGAATACTTTTACAGTGTTAACAGTAGTGTTTGGCACAACCACATTATATGTCGGTTGTCTATTAGCTTCTAAGTGCTTGCATGATAGCATGCTTAAAACTATAATGCACGCAAAGACGAGCTTCTTTAACGTAACGCCCATAGGGCGTATATTAAATAGAGTCGCTAAAGATGTTGATGTAATTGATATAACATTACCTCCAATACTGCTGTCTTGGAATAGATGTTTGATCATGGTAAGTTAGTAAAACAGTTATCATCTGTTAAAATGTTGTTGATAGTAAATGAGAAATTTTATATGACTTGAGTAGAACAATCGAAATGCATTATTCTCGGTATGGGAAACGGTATTAACAATAAAAGTTCAGAAAATAAATATTAGTGTCTTAATAATCAATTTTTTAATTTTTTTAGCATGTCTCTTAAGTTCTTTAACTGTGTATTATCTATTTGTAAATATTGTGAATATTCATGAATTATGTACATAATAAAATTAAAATTCCATAAACTATAAATATCATGTTATTCTAATTCCTAAATTTATTGTACATTAACTTCTAGGCTAATAATCCTGTAATTGAAGCCTTTACCATTAATAAAAAAAAAAATTAAAAAAAATTAAAATTAGCCATTCCTTTTATGGGCCTGTTTTTACTTTTAATTTTAATTATAGTTTCTACAACTTAACATTTATTCCAGTTAATAGTCATGTGAACATATTTTCTTGGGTTAATCTTAACAGGGGTTTGAAAAATTAGCAATTTTTGCTCACACCAAAAAAAAAAATATTATTTTTACCATGAAATTATATGTTAATTTAAATTAATAAAACTTCTTTCCATTAGTCTAAACCAGCACGGAAAGAAATTATTGTACGTAAGTCAAGTTAGATAGTTAGGCAGGTCTAGTGGTCACAGATAAAATGTATAAATATTGATAAAAACATTATACCTAATGACAATTATGTGCTTAAAAATGAATTTTTAGTATTAGGGTGGATACGATTAGGGTTGATCGTCTTTTTATGAAAATGTACTGCTATAGTTACCTATATATCCTAATTAACACTATAATGGAAATATGTGCATTACATATTCACTCACATATGGGAATTGAATTGTGTCAAAGTTTAATTTTCCCCATTTTAATATGGATTTATGTTATTGGGCTGAGGGTCAATTGGTAAATCTGTGCGTGCAAACGCTAAGCGTTACCGAGTATATATGTAAGATTAGAGATAAGATATTAGAAAAAAGAGATGGTCCTGCTACATGTTGAAGGGGAAGATACGAGATTAGAGATAAAACTTTCGATATTAGAAAGTACCAGGGTATATCAAGACATCCATGTTTCTATGTACTTCCGTGCAGCGGAGGTCATGCCCACTTTTTGGGGTTTTCTCTTAATACAAAAAAATGACTACAGATTTTTGAGAAAATTGTATAATATGTTATAGTTCCATTCTAGATCTATCTTCGGTCGAATATTCAGACTTAAAACCTAAAAATTTTGCATAAAAAAGTTAAAATTTCTATCCCTTCTTGAGGAAAGGGTTTATCTTTTTTTTTTTTTGTTAATATTTTCTATGACTGTTTAAATAATTAACTGGCTAAATACGTAAATTCGTTAATATTTAATCAATAAAAAAATATGTAGCAATAAAATACAAGGAATACGCGTGGATCAATTTTTTCACCTAAAACCTTTTATCATGCTATGTTAATTGATCGTGTGATGTACCTATTTACCAACGTTTTTGGTTCTACTCGGAATTTGCAGGGATATTCGAGGCAGCAGCTGATTTGTGTTTATGTTTGGGCGCGTGGAAAGCAGCTGTCGCATTGCATAATTACATGACTACCAATGTTTTGAGAAATCCGATGAGCCTATTTGACTCTACTCCTACTGGTAGAATATTGGCTCGTTTTTCAAGTGATGTAGAAGTTGTTGACAAACTTTACCAACAAATATCCGATACAATATATTGTTTGTTTGATGTACGTCTGCAAATTTCATTTTATTCAACTTCCAATTAATTTTTAATATTGCCTTTCAAAATAAAAATGTGCCTAATTCTATGCATTTTTCTAACACAAAAAAAAAAATGACTGGTTAAGTTGTTGTTAAATCTCTTTATGTGATTTATCTATAGCCTTGAGTAATGCATTTCGTTGTTTGAGTAAAAAAGACAAATTCTTGAGTAGTTGATGGGTTTGCTAGTCAAACAATAGTAAATATTTAAATTAACTTATAATGTTACGCAAATCATTGTGGGGGTTTAGATTACGATATATATATTATATTTCTGTATATTGGTTCAATAAGGAACAACGGTACTTTTTGGCCAAAATGATTTTCGGACTTGTTAATGAAAACATTTTGAAAAAATTTTTTTTTAAAAATTATGTAGAGGTTGGTAAAGTATAATTAACACATTCTTAAGGAAAATAATTCAAACTTAAAAACTATTTGCTAACATATACTGAAAGTGAGATTGGCTTTCTAAACCCCATGAATGAGTTTGTTAATATCGAAATCATAATTAGTAACATTAGATAAATTATTTTTTAGCCTGCCAGTTTTCAGTGGACTATTTGTGTGTATTGGGTTACAAACTCACACACCCTGTCGAGCCTAACCTTGTGTTGTAAGTAGTAAGTCATGGTAAAAGACAACCGAGTTAGCAATGAGAATGGGTCAACGTGACTAAATTGGGGCCTAATTGTATTAAGATAAAAGTGTAGTTTTTAACTCTTTGTGGCTGCTCCACACCAGTTTGACTTAACATATAAGTACAGATTATAGCCTATTTTTTAGTCTTAAATGATTCCTTGCCTGGAACTTAAGCCGGAACCTTGCTTGTTAATTTAGTATAGCAATATGTATAATTATATATATATATATTTTTTTTTTTACATAATTATAATGTATAAACTTGTTTTAGGTCAGTATCGAAAATTCATTGTGGCTATTTCCTTATAACAAAATTATAAATTATTCATTATTAGTATTAGTTGACATTATTCGTTAGGCAAACCCATCAATTATATTATAAAAAAAAAAAAAAAAAATCATTGCTATCTTTAAAATTGCACGTATGCATGAAACCTTTTATAGTTCTTACTTAATACATAATGATTTTTAATATTTCATAAAAAGTGCAAGATTTTGCTTATTTTGCTTATTAATCCATCTCATTGCTATATAATATAATGTATATTTATATATAGATATGTAAATATACATATTAAGTATATTTATATATAGATGTGTAAAGTACATAATCTTACACTATGCATGGATATTTATAGAATAATATTTTTAGTAATAAAAATAATATATACATTTTTTTTATAGGTTATCGGTACTTTAGTAGTTATAAGCTACAGTACACCAATATTTATTACTGTTATTTTTCCAATTGGTATAGTTTACTACTTTATTCAAGTGAGTTGTTTAAAATATGAAGGTTTTCCATTTTATTTATAAAACAAATTTAACGTTGTTTGTTTAGAGATTTTATGTAGCAACGTCGCGTCAGCTTAAACGACTCGAATCTGTGTCTCGTTCACCAATTTATTCACATTTTAGTGAAACGGTTACGGGAGCTCCGTCGATTAGAGCCTATGGCATGGAAAGTAAATTTATACTCCAGTCCGAACAAAAAGTAGATTTTAATCAAACTTGTTATTATCCCAGTACAGTGGCTAATAGGTAATGAATTTAACTGTAATGCGATGTAGATGTAAATCATTAATGTGTCGTATTTTCAGGTGGTTAGCGGTAAGGTTAGAAACTATTGGTAATTTAATTATTTTCTTCGCATCAATATTCTCGGTTTTGGGAAAAGATACCCTAAGTGCCGGTATTGTTGGATTGTCTGTCAGTTATGCTCTCCAGGTGTGTATGAAATATTTCAATTTGTTTTCATTTTATTTTTTACAAGTATTATTTTACGGTGTTTAGATTACACAAACTCTCAATTGGCTTGTTCGTATGACTTCTGAAGTGGAAACTAATATCGTTGCTGTTGAACGTATTAAAGAATATGGAGAGACTCCTCAAGTAATAAAAGACAATTTAGATTTCAACAAAATATTTTGTATGTTTATAAATAATTAATTATTTAATAGGAAGCTCCATGGGATATACCATCGAATAGAGTACCTAAGAATTGGCCAGATCGCGGAGAAGTTAAATTTGAAAATCTTAAAGTACGTTATCGTGAAGGACTAGATTTGGCACTGAAGGGTTTAAATATCTTTGTGGAAGGAGGTGAAAAGGTAGTTATAAAATATTTATACATTATGTTATAAATTGATTGTTTAAAAACAATTTTAAATTTTAAAACAAGGTGGGCATCGTTGGACGTACTGGTGCTGGTAAATCGTCCTTGACATTGAGCTTATTCCGCATCGTTGAAGCTGCCGAAGGGACTATCATAGTAGACGGTGTTGACATATCTAATATCGGGCTACATGCATTGCGTAGCCGTCTTACGATTATTCCACAAGTAAATAATAATAATACATTTTAATTATTATACTATATATATGTTTAAATTGTATCTTTATGCTTATATAGGACCCAGTGTTATTTTCTGGGACTTTAAGAATGAACTTAGACCCGACAAACAGTAACACCGATGAACAGCTGTGGTCTGCATTGGAATTGGCCCATTTGAAAGCACACATCAAAACTTTGCCTGGTGGTTTGGACCACGAAATATCAGAAGGAGGAGATAATCTAAGGTAAATACTTTCGTCAAGGCTAAATTAAATTGATGTCTTTAACAAAAAATTGCTCGTTATGCATTTTTTTTTTTTTTATGAGAGACTAAAACATTTGCTTTTCATATGAAATTAACACTTTTTATTATATCATCAGATCATGGTGTTCCTCGGGAATAATTAAATGTGAAGTCTTCAAAAGAGGCATTGCAATAATTGTGATAATCTCGTTAGGAAACCATTTATTTATATATATATTTTATTTTTTTATTTTGTATTTTATAGTGTTGGCCAAAGACAACTCGTGTGTTTGGCAAGAGCATTGTTGAGAAAAACCAAACTATTAGTTTTGGATGAAGCGACTGCAGCAATTGATTTGGAAACAGACGACTTGATACAAACGACTATACGAACAGAATTTAAAGACTGCACAGTACTGACAATTGCCCACCGTCTAAACACTATTATGGATTCAGACAAGTAAATATCCGTGCTGTTTATATACTGTCTCTTTCATCGATGGGTTTAATCCTTTATTTATTATTATTATTTTTTTTTTTTTTTACAGGGTTATAGTTTTGGATAACGGTCTGATGGTTGAATTCGACTCGCCCGCTAATTTACTTAAAGAAAAATCTTCTATTTTCTATATGATGGCTAAGGACGCTGGCCTAGTGCAATAAGATGTGCTACGTGCTGTGTGTTTTGTACCTTTACACATCACCACTGCCCTGGACTCCTCAAGTTTATGGGCGTTGTGTTATTGAATTAATTATTTTATTTTTATTGTTTCTGTTATTTTTTTTTACAGAAAAAAAATCAAATTGTTAATAGTATACCTACTAGAATGTTTTATGAATTAATTTTTTTTTTCTATTTTAACATTTTATTTAAAGCCGTCCGTGTAAGCAAATACTTGCCATTTGTTTGAGGTTTCTCGTTGGTTTAACTTGTGTATAAGTTAGTACATATTATTTATGCTCAAACATTGTTCAGTATATATTTTATTCAGATTAACAGTGATTTCTTAATTAAAAATACCAAAAAAAAAACCTTTCCGTTTGTAAATATAACATGTATTTTATTTGAAAGGTTTTGTAGAGCAACATAGAGAGGGTTGATTAATTATTGTAGGCTAGGTTAAATTATTATTTTTTTTTATAACAGCTCCTTTTGATGTTCAGTACTTGTAGCGTATTACGTGATTCCGGTGCTGCCGGTTGGTCACAGTTCATGAACGGCAAATATCTAAGCCAAGAATACTGACAGTATTGTTCTGTACCCTCTCGGCTGGTCGATATGTCTTTAACTGCGTATTCGATAGCTGCTTTACGTGCTGCTTCTTGTACGTCTGGCGATTCCAAGGCTGCAGCCAAATGCACTTTATCATTGTGTGATCGTCCATGTAATTTAGCTACATTATATAAAAGATCGGCAGGAAATCCTTTAGAATTAGCTTCTACAAGAGCATCTTCGAGATTGTTAGCGGTTACCTAATACACAATAATTAATAAATTGTTTTCTTACGTTATAAATAATTGTTTTAAGCACAGTTTCGATATTTATGAAAATACCCTCCCCCCTCTTCTAAAAATTTCATTTTAAGAAAAACCATGTTTCATTACCTTCCTTTTTGTTGCATATGGTATAAAAATATTTATTTTTTATTTTCAGTTAATCTTTATTATTGGATAATAGGAACTTAATATACTCGTATAATTATTTACTTAATGATATATTATATCATGCCATCATGGTTTTGCGGGCCGCAATAATGCAATATTATATATGAATCAAGAATTTCGAGCTGTAGACAACAAGATAAAAAAACGAAATAGGTATAGCAGAAATGCAGATGGTTTTTTGAATAGACTCCTATTTCCTTTACATTCGTTATTGTTGAAAACGGCCATTTTTTACACAGGTGTTAATTGTTTTTTAGTAAGACACTTCCTACAAAACCAAACTCTTCCAATAATTTGTACGATGAGTGTTTTTGCTTTAAACACATCCTATAGCGAGTAAAACGCATTCTGCGTAATCGAGTTATTATGCTAAACATAGGTTTAATGCCCTTCTAATTGTATTATTAAAGAAATACTACGAAACGCTGAACGTCTCTGGAAGGCTATAGGGCTGCTCAGTGCCGTTTGCTATGTGTAAATATGGACGAATGTCCTTTGTGGTAGGTAGGTCCTCGGTAAGTGTATGAATAACTCCTATTGACGTGGAAAACTGGCGGTTCAAAAAATTTCAAATTTTAGGTTTACAATTTCTAATATTTACGTGTCTTTTTTATGGTAGAATAAAAAAAAATGATTGAACCAAAAAAATATATTTCGGGGTAAATAATAATGACTAATGGCGCGCGAATCCGGTGTACACAATCGGGTAAGGGTGAATCGTTATTACAATGAAGCGGCCGAGGGTGACTGCCCTAAATAACCATATTACAGGAGTATAACAATACGCGGGGGCATAACCGATAAACACACACCTGTAGCTGATGTAGACCCCAAATTGGAATAGCAAGGCAGGTACATTTCTCGGTATTTTATTCGAACGCCGCGCAATGTGCCCGTAATATTATTGCCGGGTATTGTATTATTTCCAACGGCGGCCGAGTGTACGTCTCTTGAATGAGTGTACACAATAATACAAGAAAGGTCGATAAATCGTATACCCATCCCATATATTCTTACCTGCAGCGGTAGCAACAGGAGCAGTAACGGAGCGATTGCAAGAAATGCACGCAGGTAGTAGCTGCTGATGTTGTAGTAGTGGTCTGCCATGGCGAATATAATATTGTATACTGGCGCGTTTGTTGTTGGCGGATACCGAGGAAGCCGACCGAGTGAGAGCATTAGGTAAAAAATAAAAACACACACAGCAAACGGTGGAAGGTAAGAAATTTGACGGCTATTTTGATGGGTAACGGAAGCGCCGGGGTTATTACACACGTCTTGTGTTGCTGCTTACAGGTGCCCTGAGATTAGATACAATTGTATTCGCTTTAGCCCCCCATGCCGGACGTGCTCGTCGTCGTTATCTACCCCATTGTGTACACAGCGTACAAGACGTGTGCAATTTGTTAAAACGTTATTTTTTTTACCATATTATAGTCATTTAGTCAAACGTTCATTGACGGCGAACCGAGTCATTATTTCAGGGGGCTAAACATTTTAGTAAAACTAAGCAGCGAGAAGCTTCGTCCATGCACCCCACCCCCCCCCCCCTCTACTTATCTTGAGGCAGTATTCTCATTCGCAAATAGTAAAAAATATATTTATTTCAAATATTTTTTCCCTCGCAGATAATAAATCATTAGTATTTACCCCGATACGTTTGAAAATGATTGGAACAAATTTTAAGAGGCCTTTATACTTGGCGCATTTACCAAGGCGTATTGCATAGGCAATTTTTCACTAAAAATTACCGTTAAGCTAAGATTTGTAAGCGTATCCATTTTAACACAGTATAGAGGTTTTTTTGCCAAAAAAAAACAATAAACACATTTCGGCCAACAGTGTACTCGCAACATTTTCGAATTAAATTTTATATTATATGTATTTGTATACCGCAGTGTATCCACGTGCAGTTACTGCTGTAGGTATACCAATACAGAACATACTGGTCTTATAGGGGGGAGGAGAGAGGAAGGGAGTTATTAGACAGAACCAGAGCATACATAATATACTTCATAGCTGGTTCGAAGTAACGGTACATATAGTTTTTTTTTTTTGTGACAATTCGAAACACGGACTTTGCAATCCTCGGTTGTTTTGTCGTATCATTACATCATTACAGAGCGTTTTTTTATTTTCCATTATATTGAAAGACTGACTGGAAAAAAATAAAATAAAAATAGACCCGAACGGTAGGGCCTAAGCGACTTTACATAATATAATAGGAGAATAAAATGCAAATTTAAATATAAAACTTTTAGGATTTAAACTGTAGCTGGTGTATGTAATGGCATTTGCGCGACGGTGGGTATAGGCAACAATATGACAGAGTTCATCTTGACGTCAGTTTAAAATAAAATTATTTAAAAAAAAAAAAAAAACCTTTTAATGATGTAACACAAACTTATATTTTCAAAGGATTCGTGTCGGAGGACCGCGTTACAGTGTACACCCTTCGTTCTGTTATGACAGTGAAGGTAGTATATAGATAGGTACGAGGTAGTAGTGTATTGTTATTGAGTATAGTTTATCGCGTATATATTATAGTTTCTACATAATAAACAGTATGTAACGTGCGCCTTATTAATAGGTTGATGCAATACTATTATTTATAACCGTCAAAAACACATCACGTACACGCGCGTACACAAAAGAGGAAGCTGTTGCACGGATATTTTCTATACACTCCGACGGCGGACCCGATCGTTTTACAGAGGACGTTGTACATAATAAAAACGACACTGACAGGTTGACAAAAATAAAAAAATATATATAATTAACTTGACAGCCGGTTAATACGAATGCTATAGCAATATTATAAACACAAGTAGCCGGTTAAACGTCTATTACATGTTTAAAAAGAGACATTGGCGTGCACGTTGTGTGCTGGCATTTAATGTGAAATAGTTACGGGGTTTTTTTTTTTAGACTAATCGATAAAACAACTTATAAATATTCACAGCTTCTGTGTTGTTGGAGCAGGGAAAAGTTAGGTTCATAAAAAGTACTAAATGCTGCCTCTATGAAATTACCACCGCAGATGTTTTACTGTTTCAGACATTTGCGTCTTTCGCGTTGTCTTAAACGAGTCTCTATTTGAAAAACGTATAGATGCTTGATTTGTATTCGCCCGGTGGTGGTAAGATTCGAAACCAACTAAACAACCGATATAATAAATCATATTAGAAAATATGGTTTGTTTATTTATTATCCGTACGACGCGACGGGGCGATAATAATGCATATTATTATATTATTTTGAATATTAATTGTTTGTATGCGTGTACGCGCATTTAGCCAAGGGGCACTTTAGTGCTCTGAAACATTTCTATTTTAGGGACACGCCCACACTAAAAAAAAGAAAACATTAAAAAAAAGCACCAAAAACAACAAAATCCAAAAAACATACCTACACAACTACTTAATAAAATCTGGGCCTAAGGGGACACACACCTTGTTTGGAATATTACCTATTGTGGCCACAATATCCTCTATTTACTTTCTTTTAACAGGTATACCGTATAAGTATTAAGACAGGTTGGCCGTTAGGTTGTATACTCAAGCACCTCTTGTAAAATATTACGAATGTGAGATTTGGGTAATACTTTTCTTGTGGCCCGTGCTAGGATAGTATAATAATTATTTAATGTTAAAACTGATCGATGGTGACCAAATCATTTATTATTCCCCACCCTATCAAGATAATGTAAAAACTGTATTATTTTTCAGAGGAACTGCTGGGGTAGGTAACGCGTTCATAGCGTGTGTTTAAGACCATATACCATTTTGTTTGTGTGAGTCTTCAAACCTAATTTCTGGGTAATACTACACAAGTGACTAGTATCAGACAAGTAGTAGTAAAACTTTTGTTTGCTAATCTTTTTTAAGTCTTGCTCGTTTTAGACGTCCCTGCCTTCTTTGATCATGTCTAAAATATCATCTCAGAGTATAGTCTCTCTATTTTTATTTTTCTATTCGTTAAATTACAGTAATTGTATATATTAAGGATTACGATTCCAGTTTTCACGATTATTTCAGTTCTAAGAATTATACCTACTATTTCCAGGAGAGGTAGGTACTTCCTTTTTTAAATCAACCAACAACACTGTTACGAATAATACAAATAGTACTGCGTATACTATATAGATAGGTGTGTGTGTGTGTGTGTTAAAAAATAATTGGTAGCTACGAAATTATGCGTTATTCTTCGTGTTAATTTTCTTTAGTTCGTGATAAAACTTAAAAACCAGGTATTAATCCATTTTCTTCCCATAATGTTCTACGGGGGTCACAGCGTAGGTTAGGTTAGGTAGACGTGCAGCGAAGGGTGTGATGTTTTCCTTGTAAAAACAACGATAATGGCCATTTATAAACGCATATTCAAATTAGCATCGTACAGCACTTCCACGTAGGTATACTATACCCAATTATTATTCCCTCTAACTATATGGCGGTAAAATGTATGTAGGGCCAATTCAGAGACATGTGATATGATACCTTTAACACCTGAATCATTGCCCCGGTCGATTTATGTGTACTTTGTTATAGGGGTGAAATTTTACATTTTCACAAACTCAATTTAGTTATTTTCACTCTCTTTATTATTTCACTTTTGTTACATAATTATATAATATGTTCGATAATTTAATTAGATTGAAATACTGGGTCGAAGTTCAAACTTGAAGATCAGCTTTTATAGCTATTTACATAAATTAACTGCGAGTTAATAAAACGTCGTATTACTTTTGTCTTTCCGGCTAAATACGGTTTCCGTTTCGATAAGATAGTGTTAGGTTAAAAATAAACAAGTAACCTACTTGTCAAAGAACGTGAGCATTTGTATGGGCTAGGGTCAGGTAAGATAATAACTGTAAACAATCTAGGCATGTTGTGTAAGTGTTTTTTAGAAAAAATAAAACGAACAATTAACCAACCTGAACTTCAATTATTATTGTTTTGTTTAAAAACGCATTCAAATTTACCTCATTTAAACTATAGTTGATTTTATTTAAAATTGTCGTTCTAATTATATATCTGTAAACCGTAATATACTTAACCTTATATTTTTAATGACGCAGTTGTACTAACTCAACAGTAAGTCTGTTAATAAAACAATTCACACATTTTCTTTTTTTATTTTATTATTTATGTCTTTAAAAATTATTATTCATAAGAGTTTTTTCAAATGGGACGTCCAATATGCTTGTGAAATTTAGAGCATCCGGAGTTTGTGTGTTCGTTTGGAACGAAAAAACAATAACTTTTTTTAATTTCTCGGAGAAAGTCATAATGTTGGTATACACAAAAAAAATGGTATCCGTCAATATAATAAAATGTATATAATAATTATATAGGTTAATCGGTTAACCGTTATTAATATTAATTGTTTTTGTTCTTTAGCAACGCGAAAATTTTACCAATAATAGTTTTTGGTCTAAAAGATGCAAAATATAACATTAATCGAATAATTGAATCAGTCTCATGTTGAGTTCATACATTCTAGGTTTTGACATTTTCGTGTCTTTGCTTTGGCACGCGCCCGGGAAAATCGAGTTTTGTTATCATAACAGCTGATTTATCTGATAAGATAAGAGAGATAAGGGATAAGAGATAAGAGAAAAAGTTAATTTTTTTTTAGTATACCTACTTTACGAATCAATCATAATATATTTGACCTCGATTCGTTTACAATTATTATTTGATTACTCCTTCTAATCCAGTTGTACCTTAGTAAATAGTAATATTTTACGGTAAACGCGGAATAGTTTTTAATTGCCGAGTTTTATCCATACTGGCGGGGGTCCCCCCCCCCTCCTCTGTTTCCCTTCCCCTCGTGCGATAACAAGCGACGACCGTTTGCGGTTTATTGAACCGACGCGAAACGGTGTGTGACGCCGTTTGTCAACGCCCCGTGTAAGCGGTCTCGTCTTCGTGGCCACGAAGAATGCTCTTCTCCGCAGGCCGCGGCGGCGGCGGCGACGGCTAAGGTTCAACAGTATTTTTTTTCCCATGGCTTTTCAGCTGCTCGGCAGCCCCGGAAACACCGCACATACACCACACACACGTGTATGATATTATTATCCAAGACACCGTGGAAAAAAAGAAGAAGAAAAAAAACTACACGTTATGGTTTTATCGGATACCGCATACGATATAGGAGGTACCTGTATCGTCTTCTCGTGCAGCGTTGTTATGGCAATTGGCAACTTGTACGTGTAGCTGGCGTCGTTTGTTATTTGCCGTTGAACCGGTAACCGGTGTAAACGTATATATCGCACAAATCAATGACGCCGTCTTGTGTGTGCAAAATAATAATTACCGCCTCCGTTTAAATGTGTCCGTTTACCATCACCAGCAGCAGCAATAGCTTGTAATGATAGCGCACATATAAACGTCGCTGTCGCCTGTACGATCACGAGAATATATAATATACCCCCGTATAATATAATATAATATAATATAATATACAAAGTATGTACGCAGTGTACATAATATTAATATTATTATTACTACAAGTCGGTTAACGAGCCGACGCGACGGCGTGCTTGGCATTTGGCCAGAAAATGTAAACGATTTTTTCCCATTCGCGTCATGTGAAAAATTTCCCGTCCCGTCTGAACGATTCTCCCCGAGCCGTAATATTGTGCTGAACTACAACTTCAGGGCTTAGCTACACATTATCCGGGACCGCAGAACCGGGATTCCGGTTTGTCCATCGCAAATATTACCTCCACCCAAGTTTAAAATTGAAATAAATCCAACTTTATAGACCACGATAATTTTTCATTTCGTTCAAAATAAAATCTGCACTGTGTTTTTATTGTTGTTTTCCAAGTCAATCATTTTTATTGAAAAAAAAAAATAATAAAAGAGTTATTTCAGTAAGTAAGGTAGGTCAGTTAAGTGTAACTTTTAAATATATACTCAAATAATTGTGATCGTGTACACAATTTTCAGAAGCAGTTGTACTCTAGCACTAACCATTATTCACAATTAATTTATTAATATCTAATAGAATCAATAATATGTGTAATATATGCATTAATAGACTAAAATTTAACTACGAAAAACGCTTATTAATGAAACTATTTGTAGTTTCTAAATTTGATTCTAAGGTTCCTTAATTTTTTTTTTTTTGGGAGGGGGGGAGCGGGACACTCCCCTCCACACTAAGGTCTCGCTTTGCCAAATTTCTCGCTAGGTGTGCCACTGACTACAATGTAGACAAAGCGGATAATTTTCATTCGGTCGTCGTCCCTGTGTTCGATAAAATTACAGCTGCAACATAATATATTTCCCGTCAGATCCAATGTACACGGTACACCACAATTCGAATTGTATATAATTGCTTAACTCGGTACAGAATCGATGTAATTTTATCATTTAAATTGTGATTGTTCTGACCCGAGGAAACCGAATCAATGTTGGTGGCCCAAAAAAATGTAATATGATAAAATATGTGGTTGGATTCCAATTATCCGTTTTTCTTCAACGTCTCTGGAAATTGGTTTATGTCGGCCCCGGTCATTATTAACAATTAGTACTCACCCAAAACGCACCAGCCATTATGAAACTGTTATTTCAACCAAAATGTATTTCCATCGAATTTTGTCATCTTGGTCGGTTACTACTAAAATAATAAATGTCGATATTTTCCAGAACGATTAACCTATTTTTGAGGACATGGTTTTCAATTCATGTCCAGAACGGCCAATAGGAACGATAAATTTGAAATATATTTGATTAATTTTGGTTATAATATTTTTATCTGTACTGTCCCATTTTTATTTCAGCCCATTTTATAGGTAAATAGTATTTTTATTGCATTAAATAATGTCTCTTATATATATTTAGTAGCCATAACAATAATCATGAAATTCTAGGCTCACAACAGAAGAGCCACAAAACGTGATCGAATAAGAGACATAAGCCAAAAAAAAAAAACAACCATGGTTTTATATTGGTTTTTCGAAGAAGTTTAAAATGGAATACTTTAATTTAAACTAGATACAAAAACCGATCATTTTGCAGAGTGGGTTATTATTCTGACATCTTCGAAATACACGTATTTCTTTTTCCTTTCTATTAAGTTTGTTGACGACGTAAATGACTTAACGATATGTAAAATATATTTCGCAAATCCAAATTGCTTATTTTCTTGTAGCAAAAAAAAAAAAATGAAACCAAAAAAAATTAGTTTACTGTAATTTGTACAAACAAAATACATACAACTTTATCGCTCCGATGCGAAGGTATTGATTTTACAATGATATATTTTTTTTTTGTGTTTTAGTTGGATATTTGTCAACGATGCAAAACTAAATCGGTATTATTTCCTGTTGTCCCGATAATGAGATTGTCGGTTTTAACGTTTATCGCGCGTCGTTCGAGGACAAATTAGGGCACATATTGTAATAAATTAGTCACGCCAATGTTGCACCTAAGGTTTCTATGGGCTCCGTATCGACCGTGGTTCTCTTTTTAAGTGCATATATTTAACGACTCATCGGTGTGCCATTTCATATGCACAACTACTACCGATATAATATTATATAATACACGTGTGGCGATAATAACGACCTACGCTAATAACGCGTCGTACAGTCGAACATCCGAGTTGGTGTTTATCTTATCTATAACTAGTTTTTGTCATATTTTAACATTGACCGCGTCATTGATGTAAAATAATTCGAACGATCTATCAGTTCTCTAAGCACACATTATTGCAGCATTAAAAATACCGGTGTTGAAGCCTGAAGGACGATTAGCAACAAGGTCTCCAAGTTCAGTATAAATTAACTCCATCACACAGTCTCTGCGTCCTCTGCGATTGTACACATTGTAGATGAAAGCCGTTTAAAAATTGATAACGATCCTGAATTTGTTTATCTTGTTGTTTAATAAAATATATGTATAGTTTATCTTTCTAATTATTTCAGCATAACGTCGGCCTAACTCGCAATTGTCCTAACTTCAAAATGACAACTTTTCAGGAGAAGAAAAAAACGTTTCACAGTGCTGGGCTTGGGCTAGTGTCCTTGGAACTTTAACAGCCGATTTCATTGATAAATAAGTGTCCGATTGGAGTGATAACAGTTTCAAACGATGCACAAAATTATAATCTAGGTATAAGAAAATGTAATAATTCCGAAATCGCAATTTTTGGAGTTAGGACAATTGCGAGTTAGGCCGACGACGATGTACAAGATCACGACAGGACGCGTTTAGCCCTTAACAGTTTAAACCGTACTTTGTGTACATTTTTAATGGTTATAGGAACTGCCATAAAAATATATTCAAAATAAGCTGACAAGAAAACTATACTATATATATATATATATATATATAACGGCAAAGCTGCGCTATATGTCCTATAGCAGTGCCACTAATGGGGCGTTAAGTCAATCCAATAGGGTAGTAGGTACCGAAGGGATGATAAATATATTAGTAAGACTTGTATGAAATGCCATTTTAATCGTGCAATGCTCGACCGTCTTTCAAATTGTTTCTAGCAGAGTTCGTTGTGTGTGCCCGGAGTGTAGTTATTACTTAATCGCATTAAATACAATAGAAAATGTTTTTCCAGTTTCTCGAGTGGTGGTCGGCCAAAACTTCAACGGGTGTTCGGTTACTGCACACTGTTGGCTGTCACATGCACACTCGTTGAAGGGCCTGCGTGTACAGCTCAGTGCTTACTACCGGAAAAACTTGATTATCCGCCAAAAGTTCATATCAGTAATGGCAACGGAGAGCAATAAACGTTTGCCGGGGACAACCCTTCCGGAAAACCCAATTATAGCGTTTATATTATGTGGTAAACAAATAGAGTTTTCGGTTTTGGACGTACCATGTTAATAGTGTTGTTATAATAATAATAATAATTATTATGAAAAAAAATATAACACACGTCAGAGAGCGGACGGCAAACGTGTGCGATTTTTATGGTTTACATGTTAAGTTAATCGAACGCAATTAATTTCTACTCACAATAATTGGCGTAGCGTAGTAACAATAATAATAATAATGTATAAATTGCAATATATACTGAAATGCCTGGTGGATACGGCACAGCGAACGAGATAAAGATTGTCGGTGTGGCATTATCCGAATTTTGGCTGTGAAACAAGACAATGAACGCCGGCGGTTATATATAGATACATATTTAAGATTTTTACTTGTATAACTATTATTAGCCGTTTTCGTTGGCGATGCACTCGGCTAAGTCGTCCGCTGAAGTTTGAACTTTGTAATAATCATAAGCACAAGAGAGTACAAGTTAAGAGAGGTTAGGCAGGTTACTCAACTAGTGTCGAATTGAGGGCAAAGTAGATTACAAATTCGTTGTGTTTTAGGTATAATAAATAATATTTTAGTATTAGCATATGAATGAACAGCTACTATATTTCATATATAACTATATTTTTAAAAATTTTTTAGTAAGAACCCTATAAACTTTAGGTACACTGTTACGTGGGATAATATTGTACATAGTTTTATAGTTTGCCATCTTCAGCATCCATAACTTTCATTCGTCGGCGTACTAAAGCAGCTATACGGCTTAAAAAGCCAAACGCTGCAATGAGTTTTATATTTTTATCTATACATAAAGTGTATACACGTTCAGCGCAATGGCTTTTTGGAATTCGTTTTAGAAGCTTGGCCTGACGCTTATGTGTTTAGCGTGTACCCGTTAGGTACCCTTTCTCGATTTCCAATATTCACAGACCCTCGAAACATAGGCCACTGCGGTTTACACACGTTATAAAATATTATGAGAATGTACTACCTACATCTATAGTAATAAAGTTTGTTAATTGCGACCCGGCACGTGGCCAGGATTACTTTTCACAGCGAGGAAGCGGTGAAATAATCCAATTTTATTATTGCACAAGAGCAATTGACCCGCATTTCTATCCAAAATTTAATTTAGAAAACTAATTTTCGTTAATAACGTCGAAGAGACAAAGTAAGGGATATAATTTCTTTTGGATGAGCGCTGTTGTTCCTGACGACTTTGGAATATTAACTAGATACTGAAGGCATGTGCGCGGTAGAACTTTGTAAACGGATTTTATACTTAAGCCGGATATCGTGTGTATATAATATGTAGCTAATAGTGCGGTTTGAAGAGTCACCGCGAAGACGGGATTTGTTCAGTGCGAAAGTCATTATTGTTAATATAATAAGCACGTTTATGCGATTATGGTTATTAAAACAATATAATATTCACCGTGCCGCCAAAAGGGCTGATGTGAAAAGTAAATATAATCTTAGTTTCGTGCGGGAGCTGACACAAAGGAGAGACCGTCAGCTCCGGGGATAATATGTGTGTGTGTATATAGTGTACACACAAGGGACATTTGTTGTACTTTGTTAAGTAAGTTTTGACGGCAACTTAGTCTCGTCCTGTAGAATATTTACCTGCTGTCGGTGCCAAAGTTATTTATTTAAACACATTGTGTACAATAACAGGACGAGTAAAGTTCAACATAACCGCAAATATTGTTAAATTGTTTAAAAAATACAAATTTAATGGAAAACAAGTAACGTTTAAAAAAACTTGTATTAATATTAAAGATACCGGTAAAAATTACATTTTTCCTGGAACTAATTTGTCGGTAAAAGGAGAAGGAGTGGAGAAGGCCATAATAATATCCCTCCATTGGCTTTACTTAACGGTTGTTAACAAAATAGTATTTTTTAGATATGAGAACCAATGCTCCACGGTTCGGTTTTAATTATTAATTGTGTCCTCCTTCTACAAAAAATTCCCGGGCACACCGTTGCTTTTAAACGCCCACTATTGAATATAATGAAAGAAAATGTAATTATCATGATAACTGATTTTTCTAGCTTATCCATCATGTCTTATCTCACCACCTAAACACACATTTTATGACTAATAACTTTTTCAAAAGTATTTAAATACTGGCTATAGCCCTCGTAAAATAACTAATTGAACTATACCAATAAATATTAGGTGTACCTTTATAACTTTTAGTATTAACATTACTGTATACGTTGCCTTTCTCCCAATGAAATTGGGAAATTACGGATTTTGGGCGCTGATTACTAAATTATTAAGATATCGTCTTTTTTTCATTGAATTTTTAAATTGTTTCATATATTTATGTACCTTGGCCGATGCCGTATACTCGAGGTAGGTTAGGTTAGCACTAAGGCAGTTAGGTGAAATGTGTATTCCCACATTTTTAGGGTGCTCATAAACAAACTAAGTAGTGAGAACCAAAACGGTGCAAGTTATTTTATTACCGGAGAGCAAAATGGAAATTATATTTTCAACGTGCTCTTGCGGGCGACCTTCAGTGTATTTTTTTCAATAATATCTCTTAAAAAATCTATGAAATTGGTAGAAAAAATCTATATTGTAAAATATTTAAATTTGAAGCAATTGACATGCCAATAAAACGTTTTGGTCCATATCATTACAAATAACTATTAACTAAAAATATTTAAGTTGTATTAAATTTTCAAAATATCTTCGGATCTTTTATCATTTTTTCATAACAATGTTTATCGACCATGTTACGACGATGGTAGGTTTATACTACACAATGTGTCATTTGTACATGGATGAAGTAAGTGTTACTTGTAGTAACTTGCGCAACGACAACAACAATAAGCACACTTAGTCGTATTTGCAATATATGATTTTCGTGGTCGCATAACAGTTTTTTGTTTGGGCCGTGTGTTTAGTATCCATGCATGGTTAAAACGCCTATATACTTACCACCCATAGACGTCGCGGATTTCAAACACAAAGCAATAAAGAAGCTCGTGATGTACCCGCGTAGTGTATAGAAACTATAGATGCTCGGACATTAGCCAATGTTCCGGTGAGTAGTACCGACAAGATATATTTTCAGTGACTCAACGATGACATAATTATTACAATGAATGTATTACACACACTGTTAGGATGTTAGCGGGGTTATTATAATTATTTCCGAATGAGCTCAGATAAGATTATTTTGCTACCGTTCACCTGCAATGCTATAATATTTGGTACCTATATAATAGGTAATAAGGTATAATGATACCTTATTGTGTTCACTCCCTACAACCTCTCCCACTCATTTGCTCACGATGACAATTCATATCACCGTAATGACCGTTAAAACGAAAAAACTTCAAAAGTACATCCACCTGTTATACAAATCTGTTAAAAAAGATGTCGTGTTTTCAAATTATTCGAATAAGAAGATATTTTTTAGAATTGCTGTAATATGTTTGATGAGTTTGAAACTTTTTACTGCCTTAACACAATTATAGTCCTTCATTAATAATAAAACAGACTTTTCTTTATCCCTTGTTGGTGCTCGTACTGTTCATTTTTGTTAATCCGAGCAATGGAATTGTTACACTATTTAAATTCTGTTCTCGCCGTTTTTGGACTTCTATTTTTTTTTTTTCATTATTTTGGCTGGTCGATGGGACTTTTAGTAAGTAACAACTGACTGAGGGGGAAAGAGGGCAAGAGAAACATTATAATTGTTATACTCTATTGTACTTGACGTATAAAAGACGGGTTTAGACGGTCGTGGTTATTACAGGACGAAGGAGAATAACATTATAAGAAAAAACCGGGTTTAGAAACAAGAACAAAACAAGGGTTTGTAAAAGTAATAAAAAGAAAAGGGGCGCGGGAAAGTTTTTAAAACAGGTGTTTTTGTGAAAATCATATTGTGCCGGACAAAACTTTTTATGTTTCCCGAGAACTGGATGACAATAATAAGGAGGAGTTCGACAAAGACAGCAGAATATAGTGCTCGTGTAGTGCACAAAGATTGCCAACAGGGGATAAGTCGTCGCTGCGCTCAATCTCAATCTTTTGTGTTTTCAAATACCTCTATATAAACGCATACTGGGCGGATAAGACTTAAGTACGGCAGACTTCACGATTTACACTCGGCGATGATCTACGAAATACATACATGTATTAAACGCATGCCGTTTTTTTGGTTTCACACCTTCGAAAGCACTTCACATAGATAAACGCATGACTCGTTCGTTTTGCACGTGTATAGTATGTTCACTTTTGACGTTTGTGCACCGACACGGTTCGGCGCTATAAACGCCTATAATTTATACACACACACACATTCGGCTCATACGCAGACAAGTGTATGTAACAATATTATGTACCTATGCGTTGATTTTTTAATTCTAACCGACTTTAGGACGTGCGTCGGATCAAAATATTTAGACCGGGCCAATCTCAGGCCGTTTCGGTTTATCTTTGTACTGTGTATGTACTTAACGCCTCGAAAACGATTGTATTACGTTATATTGTTATACAAGAACTTTTACTGTAATTGTTATGATGTAATCGTGTGCAGGCGTGGATCTAAAAGTATATATGTATATTTTTTTCGCAAAATGCAATATCCGTTAGTACCTACAAGTATATTTGGTATAATCTTCTGTCGTTGAATATACAAACTCTTGTTAACGGATAAGATAATAATAATATAATGTCATACACATCCTTAGATTTTTTTTTAGTGACCCTCGAGGTGACGACGACAATACATAATAAATATGCAGCAGCTGATGTCTGTCTTGTACATTTAAAAAGTCGCCCCCGTTTGGGTGTCCACCTGCGCATCACGACTCAGACTTCCGGTCTCGGGGTTGACCGGAAAATGATTTCCTGTCTACCCTGTGCGCCTAAACGAAAGCGAAAAACGTTTTTACCAGATTACCAAACAGGAAACGTCCGATCGACGGCGTACCACTCTTATTATTATCATTATAGATAGACTGGCACAGGGCACTACCTCTGTAATATTGCACCATGATGATTGTCCACTGCAACAATGACTCATTACCGGTCGAGACGGCGTTGTTTCTGTTTTATAGTAATAATAATAATAGTAGTAACTAGTAATAACAGTGCAAGATAATGACACAATGTCACGGGACTCCGAGTGGGAGGCACGGAGAGGACGTCATCTCCTCGGCCTTGAATCTTGATTCTAAAATAGCCGTAGTAAAAGTGTTTTTAAATAATAATTTTGCATTAACACACACACACACACACACGTATATCGGCGAACCTTCGGGCGACGACTAAACGTGACACGTTTTACAATTCGCTATATAGTTATATAGGCGCACACAATGCGTTTATCGCACAAAAACCGTTTCCCGTCAAAATATTCGTCACGTCAATATTGATAAAACGTTTGATGAACGTCATGAATATAAGCACTATATACCGCGAAAGCTGGTTTTTTAGATGTTTCAATAATTCAACGGTTTGCTGGTAATATATTGTTAAGTGCGAAGGAATGCCCAAAACAAGGCCTATACTTGATTTACCTTTCGGTCTCTGCGCGGACTACCCCGGACGTAACGCCGGAGTCAATCATTTTGTTTTTTTAAAATAATTATTTCAGTAGCCGAAAAAAATAAACGCAATTTTAGTGTTGTTATTTCCGGAATAACAGAAATCCCGAAATTTGGCTAGTTCATTTGGCTAGTTTACCTAAAGTATGTAATTAGAAGTTCAGAACGATGTTTGACTCTTAAATTTTATTTTCAAACCACCGTGAGGCGTCCTGGCTGGGTTTGACTTTTAAATAGACTATGATAAAGTAACACTTCCTAAGGGTGTTATTTAACAAAAATAAAAATAAAAATACCACCTGCAATTTTCACAGCATGAGCATTTTATAACTATGTAAAATGTATAAATGTTGCAAGGAATTGTTTAGTCCGTTAATAATCTCTGCCTTTAATTTGGAAAAATCAATCTGTTAATATAAATGTATAGATGGTATAAAAAAATTAAAAATCAATGAACCCTTACAATCCATTTTCAGGTGTGCTCGCCCCTTAACAGGAGTCAATGTCTGTGAGGGGAGGGTCTTTTTTTTAATACATGCTGTCAGTACACTTGCATGTTTTTTTATTATTGTACAGAAAAAACTTGATCATGCAAAATATGATTTCTTGCTGACGACGATGTCTCCGGTTTCATCGGTATAATTTTTTTTTAATAGAAACAGTCAAAAGAGTTTTTGATGATAGTAAAATAACACGATATAGTAACTTTGCGATTTAAATAAACAATTTATTTATAACGTAACGTTATTATAATATTGTCTTGATTATCAGATTTATAAGATATATTGACAATAATGATAACCGTGGGCCGCCATTTTCCTGAGCATTGATATAATATGTAATAAAGATTTAAGTGTATAAATAATAATCTCAAACGTTAAGCGCGCCCATATTGCATTTATGATTTATTTTTTCCTCTTTGTATAAAAAAACATTTATTTTATTTATGTCACCTTTGTAATATATTGCAATGTATATTCATTATTAAAATAAATATGACAGATGCATTTTAATTTTTCAGCAACGGGCCATAATAGCTCAGTTGCGCTCGGTAATCGATGCCTCGTGTCTTAAGCCCTTAAGACGGTGGTTTGTTATGCTGATTATTGATAAGTACAATACATAATGTGCGTTTCCCCTAAACTACTTCAATATTATTGCTGCTCGGTTTCCAGTAGCCTTCCCTGGACACGATATACCTCATTCATAAATATCGTTTTTTTCAATAATATTGGTACGGGTCGCTTAATATATTTTTCTTAAATCGTATAGTATTGTTTTTTTTTTTTTAAATTGTGCAAGTTAGCGCACCGAAAGATACGACCGGTCTGTTTGTCTTTCCGATATAGGAGCGCACTGTACTATATTACATGCTCTGACGAGAAGTAATTCGGTTAGTAGGAAATCCAATTTTAAAAACGAGCTGCAAAACCCAAACAGATAATATCGTACCTACCTATATATATACAATACGGTATACAAGCTTTGTGCGATTCAGAGTGCAATTTCGTTAATGCGCAGAATTTATTATACTATTTTTGAATCCGAACAGATCTGTTTGAAGCAAGACGAATATACAGTCGTTACAAAGCACACATACACGGGTATGTGTTCAGTATATATTATTGTAGGTGCGTTTATACTAATACGGTTTTCGGTATAGGCAAACACAACGTTACCTACTCGGATATAGAAAATCCTCAAAGTAAGAAAATGCAGGCGACGCCTTGTATATTTTGGAAATGAGAAATCAAAATGGAATTACCGTGTATACGGCGTTGTTCAGCTGTTTATCATTATTATTATTATTTTTTTTTTTTTACAAGGTTCAGCCGTTATCCGCGTCTACCGCGCGTTAAGTGCTGACAAATTATTAATGTCCCGTTTCCCATTAAACCGTGTACAAATACAGAGAAAAAAGGAAATAATACATTAATACATTTCTTTTTTTTTTTTATAATACGGATTCACAAGAGACCCATAACGACGATCTATGGACCGACGACCTAAACCCCAAACAGCTATAGTAGGTACTACTACCCATGTACACTTGGGTAAAGTATACCTACCTATAAAAAAAAGGTTGTGTTTTTTTCTACCTATCTATCTCTCTATCTCTCTCTCTCTCTCTCTCTCTTGACCAACATTCCAGTAGTTTTCTAATCTACGAGTTACAGTTGCTTTTTTCCGTTAAATAAAACAATAAAAACAATAATGAAAGAAAAAAAAACCGTCCGACGAAAATTAGTCATCCGGATACGACCGATCAACCGGATCAGCAATTCCGCTGATAAACACCACACCGTTGTCGTTTGTACAAAACCGAGAATTTTCTGTGTGTCATTGAATTCGCCCAATCGAACATTATTACGATGACGTCAAGTCCGTGGCATGACGATCGTACATGCTATACTAGATAACATACGGTAGTACCATATCACATATTGTACATCGGCAACACAAACACAGTCATTGACCAGGCTAGGGGTCGATCCCCGTTAATAAAATATAAACTTTATAGGTACCCGCCTTAAATTGCGTCTGTGCGACTTGTAACTTTTGCTTGGAAGTGTAACTGAAGCACGAGAAAACTTCAATCGACATAGCTCAAAAGCGAAACCGTTGTCGGGTTTGTTTGATGTGTTCAATGAAAACGTTGTCGAGCGAAAAGAGCTTTAAAAAAAAAAAATCTGAAATATTCCAAGAATAGTAGTGTCGATTTATTCAAGAACGTAACGTCGAGTTCCGCTTATAACAATAATTGCATATCCGAGAAGGGGTGAAATGATTTGGAATTCAATTTTTTTTTTTCTTCACTAAACGGAATTCTTGCGTTTTATTTGATTGGTAGCCAAGTGACGTGTTTCCAAGCGGAAAATCCGAGGAAGTGAAAAGCGTTTTTTTAAATTGTGTTAATAATACAAGTGCCTAGTCGTTTAAAAACGTTTGATATAATTGTAAAAAATGTTTTAAAATTAACGTCAGGTGTTAAACTTTAAAAAGAATACGATTTTCGAGCTAATATATTTGTAAAAAAATATGCCTATTATACATGTCAAACACAAATGGAGTTTTTGAATGTTAAAATTAAAAATAAAACGAACCTTAGTTTGTTTAAATCCAAACAAATGTTTTCGTTTAAACCGTAATCCCGTCGTCAGGTTAGGTGGTAACAGATCTCGACGTTATTTTACTTTTTTATTTTTATTTATTAAATAAAAACTCAAATGATAAATAACATTTTATGTTTTTGTTTGAACCAATGTCCAAATAATAATTTCGAATGAATTGTTATTTGAACGAATTTAAATAAAGAATAAAAAAGTATTAAATACATTTTCAATTGTAACTAAATCATTTTTCGTTTAAATAACAATGGAAATAATAATTCAAACAAATAAAGATTTAAATAATAGTTTTATTTATGCAGTAATATATTTTTTGAAATTGTCCGTTTTTAGAAACTTTTTTTGTGAGTTTGCGGTTTTCGATAAAAGAAACGCGGTGAAACATGATTGTGTCAAAGCCAGTATTTTTCTTTTATTATGTTGAAACTTTCATTGTTTTTAAATTAAGTAGATTTTCTTAACAGCATCGATGGGTGCTCGCGAAAAGTATTTTTTTTGTCTTTATTTTAGAACCACTAACATTCACAACGGTTAACACTTAACACTTCTTGTTGACAACATAATATTGTTATTAAAAATATAGAATATGTTATTGGTTTATAATAAATTATTGTTACCAGCCCAGCTAATAGTCTAAATTGGACTTGTAAGGGGAATGCTTGATTTGAATTCGTTCAGTGTATATTAAACTATGTAAATATAGTATGACACGAGTAGGTGTATGATATTATTATTATTCAAGTATTTATATACGGGTATACTCCAATGATCGATGTGCACTTAACGGTGGATCAAAATAAATCCGTAACAGATTTTACAATTGATTTGAATATCACTAGACTGTTGTGTACCTATGTGCGCATTTTGTTGGACAACCAGTTTTTTTTTTTTTTTTTAATACAATAAGCCGCGCTTTGGCTGATCGATTGACTTGGGAAATTTCTAACACGATGGTTTTTGTTTTTCTCTCACTTTTTTTATTTGATTTGTGTAACGCGGATAAAACGATTTAAAAAATTACCCATATTTTTTTTTTTTATATATACATCCTGTCGGCATTAACGCATTCCGCGTTACACCATGTGACCTGTGCGGCATTTTATGTGTAACTTTTTAATTATTAGTTATTTTGCTTTCGTGGGAAACGCGGTGGTTTGTTTGTTTGATAAGCCGTCGTCGTTTACGTGTAGGTACTGTGACGGAAAGCGTTAAATTATACAGTGGATAATTGAAAAAAATAAAAAAGGGTTTCCTGCGTTACACACACACCTTTTAGAGCTGTTGTTGCGCAGACTGCTGTACCTGTACAACTGGGGTCGAAGGGGTTGGCTAATATATTATATTTATACTATACAGTCATTATTTACCGAAAGATTCACCGAACGAGTGAGGTAATGGCTGCTGTAATAGGCTTTAATTTTGTTTTGGTAGCGAGTTTTTTCGGTCTTATATCCGACAGATTACTTGGCGTCCAACGGTCGTTAAACCCTTTCGGGGGTGGGGGGGGGGGTGCATTTTACTGCATTGTGATCCACGGGGGTCGCACAAACGTATATTATTATACAGAAAATCTGTCAGACCCGAATTTACGGTGAAAAACAAAATAAAAAATAAGTGTCGATACGACTGGCCCATTTACAAACAAGTATTATAAAAGAGTATTTGTTTTTATACTAATGTCGTTTGTCAGCAGTCACCGTTTTATAAAAATAAAAATGGTTTAATAGACTTGGAAAAGGCTCAAAGCAAGTAGGGACTGACTACTATAGCAAATAAACACAATATCAAAAGGCTACTGCTGTTTTTGAAGATGAAAGTAACTACAATGTATAGCAAAACTGGGCTTTTGGCAAAATGTATTGTTTTTTCTGGCCTCAGAATTTCTCTACAACTATAAGTTATTTTTTAATTCCTCTTAAAACCGTAAAAACACTAAAACTAAAATTGCTACATTTATTCTGGAGACCAGTTCTTAATTCAGCAAAGAAATTACAACACAATTCTCTGCTTAAATTAAGTTAACACACTTATTCAAATGTATAAAAATCCATGTCAATGCAACAAAATAATGTTTTTTACTGAAGATAGTTTAAAAAATAAATGTATTTCGGTTTTTGTGCTAAAATCATGTTGTAAAGTGTAATAAAAGCCCTAATCTTGTTGGTATTTAGGGTTAAAAAAAAAGGCAGAGCGTGCGTTGAATAATTATTATATTGTCATTATCGACAATAATTAATTGATATCAACGTCATTGAATAATAATAATGATAATTATAATAATATAACTATAATTGAACTATATACTTGATAATTGCAGAAACGACACGAGTCAAGTGTTTAAAAAAATGTAGTCAATTAATAAAAACGGATACAAACATACGTGCAAAACGTGTTTCCACTAAAAAATTCTATTTCATTAAAAAAGTGACTCGTGTCGTTTCTGCAATCATCGAGTCAATTATATCTAATAATATTATGTATAGAACAGCTTTCTTACATGCATGTAATTTTTTCACCAATAATGATTAAAAATTGTGTAGTAATCATCAGCGTGTAAACGAATGGCGCGTTAGGTATATGTATGTTAAATGAAAGCGATTCGTTATTACGTTTAGTAATTATTTTGGGTGACAAGGGAATTAGATTAATAAAAAGTATTCACTAAACGGGTTTCGAAGGGGAAAATCTAGTTACTGAAAACGAAAACTAATAACGAGATTTATAACATTATCATTATGTCGTTTAATGTCACTGGTCGTATATTAATTATTACAAGTCTTACGAAGAAATATTTTATGACACAACCGTTTTTAATATTATTTACAGTGAAAATTCGAAAGTTGTTAAGTATTTGAAATTAAATGTATTTATGAATACTTTACGTACAAATAATTTACTTAAATATTACATACTATAATAGAGTATTCTTTAATAAGAGCTAAAACCTAGTGTGTGTGTGTGTGTGTGTGTATGCACTACGAATATTGCTTTCTCTGTTTAGTAGTGTAAAGGAAAAAATGTATAAAAAATAAAAATGCGGTTAAAAATCGTAGATGTACGTGTAAATTTTTTACGGCCCGATCGTAAAACGACAGAGGTAAAAAAAAAAATAAGTATAGTTTCATGTATTTTGTCGCAGTAACGACTGTGCGACATCCAAACGTGTTGCCCGTAACGTATTTTTCTCGGAGGGCGGGCGGACACGATTGGGGTGACATTGAAAAACCGTTAAAAACGCATATGGCTTGAGGCTTGTATATAATTTTATTTTTTCGTCGGACGTGCGGATTTTCGGAATAATTGTACGCGAACGTGCGTTTTTGTCAATTAAACACATACACAAAAAAAAAAAAAGGTTAGGTTTACCTTTAAAGGAAAGGAAATAACGAGAAAGAAATAAATAAATAAAAAAAGAAAAGAAACCGCGCCTATTTATTCTGATGGCCGCCCGCACCTGCTCGGATGTACGATGCGTCGTCGTCGTTACCTGCGCCAAGAAGTTGCAGGTACGGACGACGCCGCGTTCGGCCGCAACGTCGTTACCGCGGGGTCGAGTGAATGGACGCCGCACGGGACGAGGGAAAGGAATATTATTGTATTATATGAATGTTTTCGATTACTTCTTCGTCTCGTGTACCAACCAACTCGCGCGCACGCACGCGCAGAGTAGGCGAACCATCATCATCACGGCCGCGGTCGTCCATTGTTGTCAGTTGTACGCGTATAGGTACCTCTTTTATTATAATGTGTATATATATATATATATATATATACATTCATATACGAACGTCGTTATACCTGAGGCTTCGTGCCGGCGTAGACGACGTATACCTAATGTGCGCGGCGGCGGCATCCTTCCTGTGTATGCTGCAGCAATAGTAATATAAAGGTAATACGTATACACGACGTCACGGGCCGACGGGAATGCGGTCGTCGTCTCAGGTAGGGCAACCGGTGCGGCGCGGTGTACGTTCCTCGTAGTGGCGGCCGCGTTATGGTGAAACGGAGGGGGGGGGGCAAACGTCGCGGCGGCCGTTCGGTCGACACTCGACGCGAACGCCACGGCGAACAGTTCGTACCGGTTCGTTCGTACGAGAGGATCCGTCGTCGCAACGCCGTTTGTGTGTTATTCCAACTCGTTGTGCTTTCGAAGCGAGGAGAAAACTTTGTTAACCATATCACCGTACATATTTAATTTGTTTTCACCGCCGTCGCCAGTGCGTCGTTAGAGCGAGCGTTGTGCGGCGATCGTTTTTTTTTTTTTTTTTTGTTATTATTTTTCAACCGTCGAATACGCGTCGACGCTTATGTGCTGCGCTCGGGTTGCATATTGAAAAATGCCGCCGTCGTCGTGTAAGAAGCGCCGTTGTAGTGTCGCGACCGTCGTGATGTGGTGGATCGCGTTGGCCGCTCTGGTGTCCGTCGCCGCGAGCATCGACGGGTGTCCGGAAGGCTGCTCGTGCAAGTGGAAAGGCGGCCGTCCGACCGTCGAGTGCGTCGACCGCGCGCTCATCACCGTGCCCACCGGAGTGGATCCGAACACCCAAGTGCTGGACCTGTCCGGCAACAACCTGCAGATATTGCCCAACGAGACGTTCGCCAAGGCCGGGTTGGTCAACTTGAAAAAGGTGTACTTGCGCAACTGCCGAATCGGACAGATTGCCGAGACAGCGTTCCGCGGTCTCGCCAACTTGATCGAGCTGGACCTGTCCAACAACCTGTTGACCCAAGTGCCTTCGTTCGTGTTCCGCGACATACCGTACTTGCGCGACTTGTCCGTCGCGGAGAATCCCATCCAAAAGATCGAAAGTCGAGCGTTCGTCGAGTGTCCGGGCATCGTCAAGCTGGACGTATCGCACTGCGGTCTGCAGTCGGTCGGAGCCCACGCATTCGACGGCGTCACCCGCTTGGAAACGCTCAAGATCAACGACAACAAACTGAGCGAACTGTCGGCCACCGTTCTCCAGTCATTCAGCAAGCTCAATTCCATCGAGCTGCACGACAACCCGTGGGTGTGCGATTGTTATCTAAGACCGATGAAGATCTGGCTATCCGGCAACAACGTGCCGTACAGTCAGCCCGCCCTCTGTGCGGGAGGGCCCGAACGACTGTCCGGCAAGCCGTTGATGGCGTTGGACGTCGAGGACTTCGATTGTCGCCCGGACGTGCGCGTTGAATCGCGTTACGTGGACGTGGCTGAGGGCGCCAACGTGTCGGTTCGGTGTCGCGTCGAGCCCGGTTCGATGGCTCACATCGCGTGGTACCTCAACGGCCGTCGGCTGCAAGCGGCCGGCGTGCCCGTCGGTTATCCCGCGGCGTCCACCAATCCACGCGTAATGGTCGTGGACACGGCTGACGACGGCAGCGGTCGTCGCAGCGAAATGACGCTGACGGACGTGCGCAAAGAGGACGCCGGTCAATATTCGTGTCTGGCCGAGAACAGGGCCGGTAACTCGGAAGCCAACTTTACGGTATACGTGACGGAACGGCCGTCAGTGATCATGTCCACTTTCGTAGCGGGCCACATAAACGGTATAGCCGCCGCATTCGCCGCCCTCATAGTGTTCATCTTGGTGTTGATCGCTCTGACAGTGATGCGGATCCGCCGGTCCGGTTACCCGTCCGACTCGAAACCCGCCGCGGCCGCCCATTCGACCGTCGACTACCACCATCAACACAAGCCCAGCGTTATGACGGGAGTCGGCAAGACCAACCCCGCGCTGGATATATCGTCCGTGATCGAGCGCAATTACGACCCGGACTTGGAACCGCGTCCGTCGGCCCTCACGCCGACCGGGTCTTACCACGTGACCGGACTGGACCTGATCCACGACCACGACGCGTCCCGCCTGGAGATGTGCGATTCGCCCATGTCGGCCAAACCGCCGTCGTACTACAGCAGTAGCAACCGGACGACGACCACCGGCACGATGCGCAACTATGACGACCGGACGCCCATCATTGGCGGCGGCGGCGGAGACGCGTACAGCGTTGGCACGGGATCGGACGAGGTGTTTTCGTACAACAGCGGCCAACATCCGTATCCGATGCAGCCGCCCGTCATGTCGAACATGAACAACGGCAGCGGCGACTACCCGGCCGACTACGGGTTGCCCATCATACCGCCTTTGCCGCAACACCATCACGCGCACCACCCGGAGGACAACATGCACCTTCACCAACAGCACCATCAGCACCAGCTCCAGCAGCACCAACAGCAGCAGCAGCAGCTACTGCAACAGCAGCAACCCTCGGTGAAGACTTTGAGGGTGTGGCAGAGAGGAGTGCCGGTGCTGCCGACCACGCCGTCCCTTCAACGGTTCGCCAACAGAACGTCCCCGACGACGCCCGGGACGGACGTGTGAACGAGTAAAAAAACGCCGACGGGAAGACCATATTATATTTAAAAAAAAAAAAAAAGGAATCTTCGACTGGCTTGGGCCGCGTTTCCTAATGGCTTTATAATGACACGGGCCCGGGGCGGGGCGGGACGGGTAAATAGGTTTTGTTTTGATAAATCTTTTTTATTCATTTAATTTTCATTTCTTTTTTATAATATGTAATCAAGATATGCTTTTCTCTTCTGCGTTTACTCTTTGCCACTTTTTACACGTGCTTAAGCCCCTTCTTACTCGGGTTCTTTCAAAAAACCGTTTGTTATTTTTGTTATCTTGGCGTTTTTCCTTTCCCATCATAATCATAATATTATTATTTAAAGTATAGTACCTATACATTATTATAATTTCTCGCGGAGACACCTGCAGTTAGAACATTATATAGCAACATATAGTTAGTGATAGTAGTACCTAGTTGCAAACAAGGGACGGCGACTGTTATTATTATTACTTGTACCGACGACCGCTGCTTTTTATAGTATTATTTTTTTCTTGGTTTTTGTTTTTAAACAACAAGGTTATACCGATTGTTGTTGGTCGTCCGAAGAACCGAATTTGATTATCCAGGGTTCTTTTTTTTCCCCCTTTCAGCGGCCGTGAGATCTCATTCGTTACGGAGATGCGCGTCATGCCGAATGTTCCTATGTGTTTAGGGTATTATGTTGTACAAAACTACGGTTTTATAATATTGAAAATATTATTATATGTAATGTAGGATGTTTTTTTTTATTAGGATAGTTTTTCTCTCCAAAATATGGCTGTGATGATTTGTAGTTTTTCTTTTACTTAGGAAAAACTTTTTTTTTTTTTTGTAAAATATTATTATTGTGTAAAAAATGTATATAAGAATATTATGACGAAATGCCAAAATCAAACAATTTTTTTTTTTTATTTAAGTTAAGCGAAACACTATAATATTATTATTATATGAAAAAAATAGTTTTTCACTCGCCGAATGCTACTGCTGTTGTACTATAATATTATGTTCGGCGATTGAATTATAAAATATGTTGTAAAATGTAAATTATTATTGATCAGTGCGTAATCATATTAGTAGAACGTTATATGTTAATGTATTAACGTTATCATATTGTTGTCTACCTAATTTGAATCGATTTGTACCTATTCCATTTTGTATTATAATATGTATAATCATTAAGACGATAAATAAAATTAATTTATTTTTATAATTATCATTATAGTATATTACATTAGTAAAACGTGTACGGATATATTTTATTAAAAAAACCAATATTCATTCAATATCCGTTTTGTGGTTGTTTTCGTCGACAGTACTATATTAGCGTAGGTAAACATACCAGTCCTCCTTGACACGAACCGAGATGGTGTAAACAATGTATTTAACGTTTTCATTTTGTACACTACCAGTAACCAGTGTCCTGCGCGAAAGCTCTAAGGATGCGTTGTTATCTTATTTTGTGTGTTTCCGACCGAAGATTGTTTTTTTTTTGTATTTTTCTTCCAACCGTCTTAGTTCTTACACACACACACACATATTATTATACAATATTCGGGTGAATGAAGACGACCGGCGGCCGTGGTGTTGGGTACGTTCAACAGAGAGAGATGGAATAACAAAATAAAAGTATAATAATAATAATAAAAAATCCAACGGTTACGGACAGGTACACACACACACACACACAACAATAACACGGAAAACGGCATTGCCTTAGCCGCATTGACAGTAAAAAAAGAATAATAATAAAAAAGAGAAGAAATAAAAGGAAATTTTTTTTTCTTATATATTACACGGTGGTTTTTATATTATCATTATTATTCTACGGTCGTTCACGATTCGTCCCTCCCCTCCACTGCAGCCCAACCGCCCACAACTTGTCTTGGACTCGACGTGTCTTTATATATAGGTATATATATATATATATTTAATGCTCTTCTCCGTCTTCGCCGCCGACTCCTCCGGGGCTCGACCGTATTATTATATTATATTGTATAGTAGGCCTAACCCACGGCCGGTGGCGATTATCCGAAATCTCTCGTGTCTGTAGAAAAGGTCGGTGCGGTTTAGGTACAGAGCAGAAAACGATAGAAAACATAATTTTGTTTTTGTCAGACCAACATTATGCACCTGGATCCGTGCACGACACAACTCTTTGGCCCGTTTGTGCGTTTGCCGACAAGATATTGTTATAAAAAAAAAAAAAAAAAAAAACGGGGCCCGCGTTGACAATAATTATTACTGTGCAAAAGAATACCATTTTTCAGATGTAAAGCCGGAGGACATAACAAAACACTGTCTTTGTGTGTTCCGGGTAGTGTTTCGAAAAATGGTCGTCTTCGGTGTTGGCAAGCGCAAAGCAAAGGCCACCCGATCGACGGCGTTCTGTCAAGTAGAAGCGATAACGGTTTGCTTTCCCGACAAAATAACTATCCATCTATAACAACTACAAATTGTACCTACTCGTCTACCTAAAGTTACTATGTAATTTTACAACCGAGAAAACAAGAAATCCCAATATTATGTCCTGGGCAGAGGTGATCGTGTAAAATAATACATGCTTAGTAAAACACACATAGAAGTATACGAAATACTTGTTTAAAAATTGTATGAATATTTCGTTGACTAAACACCAAAAGAAGTATCCAAGTATAACTACTCAAATTATACAACTACGGCTAGAGGTACAGTATTTGATGTATTGATAAATTGCACTTACAGAGTCCCTGGAATATTTTGAACGCGCCAAGACCGCCGGGCCAGCTGCGTTGTTGGAAATAATATATATTATTTTATTCACCGGCACACACGGTCGCTGTCCTAACATAGTATTACGTATACGTGGGCGATGATTTGTGGAAAACCTGGAAAATCCGGTCGGTCCCTAAGGAGGAAGTCGTGTGGAAATTGAAAAGGGGACCAGCGTGTGATAAACGATAATCATCATCAAACCGTCGACCGCGCGGGGTTCGTTAAAAAACGTGCCAGAATATCATATGATACGTTTGTCTGTCCAATTAACCCGAGAAGAGATGAAAAACATTTTTTATTTGATTGTCTGCAGAGAACGAAACAGTACGCACATTCGTGTGGCGACCGTCAAAAAAAAAAAAAAAAAACAATAATAATAAACCAGATGCGTTTAATTATGATTTATTGCAGACCGTTGCCTGTTATAATGGTATTTTTTTTTTTTTTTTTTATGGAATATTGTTATTATTTAAATGTTTTCTGCGTGTAACTGTGAAATCTCCGACTAGATCTTATAACTGGTGCGCGCGTTGTTCGGTCGGTCGGTGGAATTATTAAATTGCTGCCGGGCCAGTACAACACACACACAAGAGGTTCACGTGATAGCATCAGTTCAACCGCATCAGTGCCGCGAGGGCTGAATATTTAGATATTATAATAGTGCATATGGTTTTTTCATGCGATCCGACTGAATTACATTAGTAGCGGGGGACCACCACCAATCCGTCTAGCCTAACCGAGTAAAAAAATACCGGTGAAATTAGCGGAAACAAATTTTTATACACCTACCCAGTATACTTTGCACGACCCAAGTGTCGCATTAGCGGCAAAGCGAGAAAAAAGTACATGGCGGAGAACGACGCTGTGTAATGTTATTTTTTTCTTTCAAAAACGTCATTACAATGCAAATACTTAGAACGAGTTGTCCAATGTTACCGGGTCTGGATTCACCTACACACCTATCCGTTGGGCGCCACCGGCACAGTTTTCGTCGGATTCAATTAGTCGGTATATTGAAAAATGCGGGTATTTTTTTAAATTGTTATTCGCCTTGAAAAATGTTCAAATAGGATATTTCGGTTATTTTGGCACAAGTCTGGTTACATTCTCGCTGTACACAATGTACACACAAGTGTCAGCCGGTGGAAATTAGACTGTACGCAGTGCGCGTTATTATATAGAAACGTGTCAAAACAAATTGTCAACATCCGCCGAAACGCGCTATATTGTGCTGTGCAATTGAAATACGAGACCGGTGCAAGTAAAAGTATACAACGCTAAAGCAACGGCCGGATTAGCGAGGTCTGTGCCGTTGCAGTTGACAACATTTGTGTTTGTAACAAAAATAATGAACATCACTGCAATGCACGCTAAACCTATTGTAACCGGACAATATAATATAACGTGTAAACCGAGTTGAGCATTAGCATCGACTTTGCCAAATAAAGCTACATTTTTAAACTTTTTACATGAACATTTCCCAGTAGGTTTGTTTCATACAATCGTTCACTATTATTGGGTCGGTTTTGAGTCATTTTGTTTTCGTCGTGTTATAATATTGTTCAAGAAGAAAAATGAATTATTACAATTATTACTAATAATCATTTTTAATTGTAGCCGACCGTCGGACAAGTGTGCAAGACGAGCGTTGCGGTTTGTAAGCGTAAAATGAAAAGAAAAAAAACAAAATCAGACATAGTGTATTATTATTGTGTGTATGATGTTATTATTTATACAAAATCGAAACTATGTAAATATATTAAATTACATTTTCACGGAGTTTAATGGTCGTTTTCCAACCGAGCACAGTGTGTTTTTTTTTTTTGTAATAATAAAAAAAAAAAAAGGAATCGCTGTTGTTGCAATTATAGGTATGAACTATATTATTGTTATTTTTTATACATATATATGTATATATATATACTTTGTATACACTAAAAACACGTGTAACAATAAGAATGTTGCGCCGATAGAAATAGATAATAATATGTTTTAGAGAAAAGTATGTACTGTATTTTTTTGCTATCTAGAAACGGACGAGAGCAATGTAATGAAAAAAATATAATGATTACATTAAAATGAATTGTGTCGACACCGACCGCAGTAGTATCGGAGAGACTTTCATTTGAAAACGAAGAACTCGGTCGAGAGAAAATAGTTGAAGTACGTGGTGGAAAAATATTTACACAAACGGTCATCAAACGTCTTGAACGTTATAAACGACTTTTCGTTTGAGAAAAAAAAAATGCTGTATTGAATTTATATTTTTTTTTATGTTTGTACTTGTCGTTTAACATTATGTGATGGGCAACGCCATATCCTACGGGAAGCAATTTGTGGTAAATAATATAATATGTATATGTACATTTCCAAGTTTCTATTGAATATGTATTTATATAAGACATTTATCTTAGTTCGTGTTTAACTAGCCAAAGGAATTCGATGTACAAAATATGTCGGAATATTGTGACATTATAGGCCAAAGGTTAGTTTAAACATGCTGAAATTGGCATAATATTAATGTACTGTAGCTGCTTGTAGTAATAGTTACAAAATTACATTAGCAACATCTGAGCTTCAACACAAACATATACGGGACCCGTTGGAATCTACGGTCTGATGTTTTTAAGAAAAAAAAATTGATAAAGAAAGAGTTTAGAACAAATTAAAGTTGATTTGGCATATCAGTTCGTATTAAGTGACTTACAAAACATTCCAAATACTTTATTAGAGTCCGTTCATAGTTTATATCAATTCAGGTTGTTTTTTTTTTAACAGTTTACTCGTTTTTGTGAAAGCAATATTTACATCTATATCTTTATGTTCTATTTATTAAAATTGTATACTTTTAACTCACTCTTTCGGTGCACACATTGTAAATTATTCAAAAAGCAACTAGAATTTAATAATAATTGCAATTAGATTGTAAATTTGTAAGTTGTGTAAACGATGAAATCTAATCGGATGAATCCGATTTACAAGTTTTTTTTTTTTTTTTTGTATCCGTTATTTTTTAATTAAATTTCGCCCAATTCCTCCGGTTGTATATGAATATATTTTGTTAGTTTCTACGAACGATTAGGCCGCGTTCGTCGACTGCGGTTTCAAAACACATCAGCAATATCGTTGTTGTGTTTTTTGTGAATATTTTTTTTACTTTCCCCATAGTGACTGCCATGCCATGCCACGCATAGGTATTATAATACCTATGCGTGAATGGTCATAGTCGGACCGAACAGTTGAACGCGCTGAAAAAAAAAAATATATATAATATTGCATTACGAGAATACCTGAAAAACAAAATTATATGTATATTTTTTTATTTGTATTTCTATAAACCGACAACCGTAACAGCTGTAATATTATTATTATCGTATATTGTACACAAACGGCATAAGGTCGGACGGGACAACATAAACACATACATATTATATATATATATATATATATATATATATATTGACTTCAAATGTGAGAATTTATGATTTCTCCTCGCATCCGCCTAATGCGAGAAGCGCCGCGTACATGCAGGAAATCCGCGCGTTGAAGTTCATATTAACTTGTGCGGGCCAGAGTTTCGGAGTAGAGTTCTAGACACTCGTATTTTTGGATTAAGCGGTTTTTTATTATTCGTCCCAATGTGCAACAGCGTGCAAATTATTGCCCAGAGTACATGTTGTAGCTTATGGTGTACATCACATGTTATGTCTGCATAAGCTGTACACGATGGCACGATGATTTTTCATTAGGACGCACTATTTACTCTGTTTGTACGACACAAGTGAAACTATACACACTAAACGGCGGCGGCGGCGGCGATGACCTACATTATATATATATTATATTTGTACATACCTCTACTACCTACTACTAGTGTTACTGTTTACGGCTGCTGCGGCAAGCAATGCGCGGGTCCTGTTTATATTATTAATGTACATCTCGTTGGTCAGCGCAATTAATAACGCTGTGAATGTTGTATCTCCGGTCTGTCGAGAAGCCTGGCAATCCTGGCTGTCGGGTAGATTAATTTAGACGTCTTGATGTGACCAAGGTGTGTGTGTGTGTGTGTGTGTTTGCGTTATTAGTTCGGTATCATAATTACCGAAATCCAATTAGGCCGACGGCTGATTAGTTTTGAATAATTTCCCCGTTCCATTCCAAATGTTAAAGTTGTACAGCAAATAGTGTGTAGGGCAATCCTGATCTATAAACTACACTCTATCGAATGGGCAGGGAAATGCCGTAGCCGGTGCATGTAACAATATTAGTCTAATGGTGGTCGGGTTCGGTTTAATAGAAGTTTATACAACAACAAATTCGTTGGCCGGATCAAAATGGCCTGCCGTGCAATTTGATTAAAAGATCCGTTAAACCGCCAAACAAACATGGTATGAATACAATTCTTAAAAAAAACTTTGCAAAAATGTAGATTTGAAAAAAATGTATTACAATAAAAAGCTATTCATGCAATACTAAGAGATTGTTTACATTTTTAGTGGTTTAGTAATCACTATAAACAGTAGTCTGACTGAATTTTTGAATTTTTATTACATAACGTTACACATACAAGTATACAACAGATTTATTATCAATTGAATTTTTATACCTTAAATCCAAAAACTTTATAAAAAAAAAAAAAGCGCTATTCCTTCTGTAGGAAAACTCTAAAATATATGTTTTTAAGTTTTGTCTAAATGTAGGTAGCTATTTATTAGGTTATAATAATTTATGTACTGATATCTCATGTTGTTCTAAAAAAAAAAAAAATTAATTAATTATGAAAAGTATGTTTTTTTGCAGTTTATAAGAAATAAATATTATATAAATCCCCATGTTCTTATTATTACCATTGTTTTTTTAGCTATTACCATTTTGCCGTCCTCGTTAATTGTGGTGAAAAGACAAAAGGCTGAAACAGTATTTCCGTTGCCAGTATATATTGTTACACAGAACATAATTATTGTGACCCATCGCAAGCAATTCAAGTCCCCAATAGAATGTACAGAGCAGGTTAGTCCGGAAAACGTTATAGAAAAACTTTGCGATGGCCGACCGCCAATTGTACGATTTGTATTGCCAAGATGAAGTATAAGCTTATAAAGTTGTCAATTCGCCAGCCTGGAATGGTCTATTAAAATTGTTTTTCTGTTTATACTAGCGGTTTTTTTTTTAAAGAAAATTCTATGAAAAAACTATCTTTGCCGGTAATATCAATATTATACTACTTGTGTAGGTCGCATCCGTTTGTCTTATCGATTTCCAGTTTTTTTTATACAATTAAATTACTGTTGACAGTATAAAATGTTAATATTTTTCAACGTGTATTCCAAGAAGTCGAGCAATTTGTCTACCGTTTTTTTTGGTACTAACTACTATCATAATACAGCAAAGTTCTGCTTATTAATGTCACTTATTGGAAAAGGAGACTTTTCTGAAAAAAAAAAAATATATTATTACAATGAATTATTTTGTAAAATATGTGCATAGCATTATTTTTTATATAACATTTAACGACTTGGGGTGCGGCTAGTTGGTATAGGTACCTACAGGTTAACTTGGCGATCGGTTTTTGAGGGACAACAGCGGCGATAATACCCGCTCTGATCCGCTAGAACTTTTTTTTTTTTTTTCCAAACGGCATTGTGTACACGATAATAATGTAAGTATACTGGTTTTCCGAGATGAATGATTAGATATTATAGGCGTATACCGCGGCCGACTGGGTAGATGGAAATTTCTAAATCATTTATTTAGATTACACCGCAGGTGTCGGGTAATGTATACATTGTACGCACATATTACAATATTATATTGTTCTGTACCTACGCTTCTTTTGGATGACCGTGCACTTTTGCACTTTTTTGGGGTCGCGGTAAAATGGTTGACTCCTATCATATCGTTATTGTGCACCACGAAGGGCATCGGTAGCTTGTTTGTACAGTAGAAACCCAAAATATTTAAATGGCGCAGTGACTTCGTGTTTCTTTCTCCAAGGCCACGGCAAAACACATCCGAAACGAATAACTGGTCGCCTGTAAAACGTGCTGAACCGCATACACATTGTTAAGTACATATTATTGTTATTAATAATTAGTATTAGACGGAATAAATAGCCGTAGACGGTTATTTTAAAAATCGATGTCCACAATAACCCGCGAAAAATCGGTGTCTATCGGTTAAATCATTTCTAAAATCCGGCCATTCTAAGTAAGTGTGATTTTGACAGGCTTTTATAGGGTCTAATTTGGTTTCTATACACGGTCGACT
Source organism: Adelges cooleyi (assembly GCF_023614345.1). Lineage (NCBI taxonomy): Eukaryota > Metazoa > Arthropoda > Insecta > Hemiptera > Adelgidae > Adelges > Adelges cooleyi. The sequence goes on along the minus strand of NW_026096053.1, from coordinate 13,077,629 downwards.
GAACTGACATGGTCGAAATCTATTGTAATCACTTTTTTCTTAAATATTGCCTACATGTACAACCCCTTAAAAACAGTTCAAACCGAGCACAGTGTAAACCAGTGTACAGTTTCTAAACTCAAAATGCTAATTTTAAGATTTTTCATGTTTTTTTTTCTCACTATTCAAAATTGTGTTTAGTACAGATTTTTTTTAGGGTTAGGTGTAAACAAACGAACTTGCGGTTGCTTTGATAAGGAATTCGAACACGTCCGGGGGTCTGCCGGTACTGAGAAAGTGTCACAAATACACGAGTATGGGCGATAGCGTGGCTTTGGAAATCCAATGGAGTTCGGTCGTTGCCGCGATGAAAGATAATGTCAACACGTTTGAGAGGACCCTCGACGAAATCGTTGGGTCGTTTAGGTCCATTGAACTATTGCATCATGGCGACAGAGGGCTATGGCTAACCCGACGTCTCTACATAACGTTCCACGGGTCGGTTTCATAAAAATAAGTATGTACTTCAAGTACAGTTTGTGTTGTCCACCTTGTGGTTTAAATCGGACAACCCTATACTGCCGTTTCAGTTACTATCCACCAAAGTTACCACTCGCATTGTACATAACGTAGACGTCTAACATGTGAGTTGTATCTTGCTGAATATAGTATTGATTTAACGCAATCATGACGTGTATAGATCGTTGACTTATCCAAATTTGACCTGTACTGCAATACAGGTATATAGCGTATAAATAAAATCATTTTTTTTTTATTCCTAGCTAATGTTTTTAAGAGCAATTTTTTAGTGCATACATACGTATACCTACTCGGTTAGGTTGGCAACGCATGATTTGATTTGTTTTTCCTTTTGCCGTGCCCGTTTTATAATACACTCAACCCCCCCCCCTCCGCTCCTCACTTACCTACCCTTTGCTCTCTGTTGTACAACCCAAATTTGCTTTATGAGTTTTTCCCGAATACCTCCTTGAAAAAAAAACCCTGTACGACGACAACGTGTTATAACGGTAGCGCAGATACCTTTTTTCCCCCTCCGTTTGACTATACTCTAATGTACCTTGACCCTTTTTTTTTTCTTGTAAACATATATTTCTGCCTACCTTTTTTTATTTTGCAGTGCTATAAGTAGTAGTAGAATCTTTTTTTTTTGTTTTTTTTGGTTCTTTTGTGACGACAATATTCGGGGGAGGGGAGGAACGCTTATTGGATTTCGCCCAAAATTCTACAGTCCTATCAACTTTTGATTATTATTATTTTTAGTATTTAGTATTTGCGTTTACGGTACAGTAGTTCAAATTTGGTATGTGCGCGCCGTAGAGTGAACTTAACCGTCGCTTCGAATGTAATTAGTATAGGTAAGGCGTGTGTGGGCTACTGCAACGGACTTGGAAAGAATTGTAATTTTTCGTTGGCCTATAAGTCCACCGGGCGTGCAAACACTAACAAACGTATTGTGTATTTTATATGTTATTATTTCAGTTCGATTTATATTCAGGTGTTAACAAAAAAAAAAAAAAAATAATAATCATATTAAACAAATAGAATTTCGAGCGTGCGCATTTTTGTCAAACCGTCACGTCACAGGATGTCTCGACACAATTTCATAGCCAATGCACGTGTAAAAAGGTACACCACAGCTGCGTTGTGGAAGTGTTGAAATAGACTTTACCGGCTGAACACACGGTTCTCGGAACTCGTATAAACGTTTTTAATCGGTCCGCTGAACAAAAAAATAATAATAATGTATGTAAGAAAAAGAAAAGCCAAACGAAACGCGCGGTTTTCTGCGTACCTAGTTCTCTTGTGCGGACGGTTGTCAACTTGAAGTTTTTTTTTCCCTCGGGAAACGCGATCGCCCCGTAGTAATTACACATTTTAAGTACTGCGAGTTTAGGTGTTTTTTTTTTAACGAGGAAATATAACGACAGCGGCAGTTTTCACCCGTCACTAGCAAAACGGCGTACAAGCGGAACACATACTATTTATTATATAAGGGTATGATCGGCCGGAATTAAAGCGGTATAAATGTGGCTGTGGAAAAAAAAAGTCACACATGGGTCACACAGAAAATGGTTAAACTAAAATAATTGGCCAAGGAAATTAAAATTGAAAGGATAAAAATGGCTAAAGAAAAAATGCACAAGATAAAAATCTAAAAAATAAAAATACAATAAAGAATATTTCTGTAATTCATTCTAATTATACAATATAATAATTCATAGTTTATTTTACCGTCATCGAGTCGTTACAAATGATTCAGTCAATCGATATAATAATATAAAGTTAGTATACTTATCTGAATTATTAAAATACATTACAAAAATGCTTAACGAAAATTGTTTAAAATGTCTCATTTATACAAACATAGCTTTTTTTAAAAAAAAAAAACCGAATTTTCTTACTTGGACGTTTGTTGATTGTATTAAATATTTTCAGTCAATTTACCTTTTGCTGTTTTATTTGTGGCATTAAAATGTCTTGGTCAGCTACGTATTTGGCAATTTTCACCGTAACTTTTTTACCGATTACTATTTGGCCGTTTATTTTGGAAAATATAAATATTTCGCCTTCCTGACCTGCTGCGGTACATGAATAATAGTAAAATCGTCATCTCAGCCAAATACAGAATTATTATTACATGGACACGCTAAGTCATGCGTGTCACGACGATGAAGACATCTGTTACATCTGCAAAGCGTTTAGTATATTATATTGATATATATGTATAATAATAATAATAATATATGACCTGTGTACCTATGCTGAAATCACAGATATGTGCGACAGATAAAATACCATTGCGGGTTCGACTTATAGTACTTACTCGCCGTCGGTCTTTAGCGTTACATTGTGTATTAAACTTGTGCAGCAGTTATGCAGGCCAACGGCCAACAGGGTTAATGGCAACGCGTTTGAACTGTGCACATCTTCAAAATGATCAATGATCTATGCACGCATGTGTTGGTTGTATATATATATATATACATACATAATGATGTTATTGTAATAGTATATTATTTTCATCGAAAAAATAAGACTTCTCTATCGAAATCTCGTTAAGAAGCTTGGAGGGTTAGAACAGTGTATCGAATAATTCCGAATTGTTGATTTTACCCGGTTTTGTTCTATAACTGAAAGAAAGTATATTTTCGGTGGTCGCCATGTCATTTCCCTTCGAAAACATGTTTTTGTCCAAAAGCTGTATATTATAATTATCAATATTTATTAAAAACAAATGATTATCTCTGGCGTAGCTTCGACAGTGGCTAAGCTGCTCGCCCGAGTGATCTGTAGCCCCTATAACCTGATTATATACTACACGAGTGAGTTTTGGTTAATACTTATTTAACAAATATAAAACACTCTACGTCACACGGCCAGTGCGTCGCTGTTATTTATTAACTTAACAGTATTAAACACTTACTCTCTTGTGTTCTCATTTTGTTCCATACATTTTCAGGACATTCCACCTTTGAGTTGACACAATATATATATATATATATATATGGTCCGAATGCCCTTCTCCAAGCTCACCACGCTGACCAAGGAACCCGTGGCGTTGTTGGCGATCTAATTTTCTATTCTGCCATATTATATGTTTTGCATATTATATTATATCTATACTGTCCGGGACGGCAATTAAATATTTTTTTTTTTTTTGGAAACGTCAGAGTGGAATAACAGTGGTAAAATACTATGATAGAACGTTAGAACTGCGGGCGACAGGATTTATCGTGCTGACGGAAAAAAAAATCTAGTTTGGGACAAAAAAAAAAAAAATATATATGCGAAAGATTTATGTGCTTTTTGAATGGCGCATTTTAAGAGACAAAGGGGCAGCGAGGAGGGGAAGGGACCACCGGTCATCGCTCAATTGCCGAGTAGTCTACATAATATATTAATTATATATATATATATTATATCCGTCCACGCGGTCATAATGAACGCTAATCGCGTAAAACGATTCGGTTCACATATTATTCGACTGTGGGGGGAAAGCGCGAAAAAGATTTTCATTTTTCACCACTACTCTGCTGTTGGAACTACCGATGGCACACAATGATATCTTCTTCTGTTCTTGTTCTACCCAAACGTCGTCCGAACAGCGACCGTATCCGACTTGCCCAAGTAATCGGTGTGCCTGACTTCTCGAATCGGCTACGCCTTGCTTGGTATGGTTTAATTGCATCGGCCACACGAAGTGCGATGAGTGACCGAAAACAGCAATATTATTGGACTACTACTATCCGTGTACAAATAATATCAGATCTAGCAGTCGACAACCGACCGTGGATGAGTGTGAAAAAACAATAAAATTACTTATGTATCAAACATTTACATGGTTGTTGATTTGCAAGTATGTAGGTGTATTTTAATGAAAGCTAGGTATGTTCTACGTGTACCTTGATATGATTTATACATTTTTTATTTTTATACGAATGATAAATTAGTAGACCACTGTAGTTGCATGTTCAATTGAAACAAGAAACGACCGCCCGAGTGTAATAATTATTAGCCGGTATTCTCGTAATACAGTCGCCAGATGGTGAACTTCTCGCAGTAAGTGATAAATCATAGTAGGTATACTTCTTGGCGGAAATAGCTTGTTACTTGTTTTTTTTTTTTTTGCGTTTGACACAATCGTCATTAACGTTCAGATTTGTCTGCGTGATATGACTTTTGATGGACAAGCTCGGCAAATTTAAATTAATAATTAAACTTTTTATATATAGATGTAGTTAGATCATTACAAATCGTTACACATCAAATTGTAAGTTGTAGTATTATTATCAGACTAGATATTATATTATACCGTTCACAGATCGCACTTGTAATAATATATTTGTATTAGAAGTAAAAGTGAGTGTCGGATATTTATACAATATGATTTTAAATAATAGCCTAAATAGCGAATAATTCCGTTTTCTTCAACAAATTTCAAAACTGTTGTATTTTAGTTCTTGTTTCAACAAAAAAAAGTCCAACCGTTTTAGTTTCAGCGGGTTAGCAGTTTCCGCTTTTATTTCAATGCACGTTTGTTAATCCTAAACGCATACCTATATATATATATATATATATATATATAAGCGTTCTTAATTAAATTACTTACAACACTGCTTAACACACACACGTGATTAAAATTAATAAGCAAGCAATGTAAGTAGATTACAAAATAATTTCATAACAAGCGAAAGCGCTTGTACATTTAATATATAATCTAATTTCCGTCGAAATAACACCATCGAATTAAATTACCTGCACAATGGAATGTAATAATATTGGTTGCTGATGACTGATGAGCAATAATAAACTATACATAGGATGTATGTATTAGAACATTTAAAGGTCAACCAAAGAAAATGTTTATAAACCAAACAACAGTCGTATTAGGTAATTCAACGTTTAAGTTACATATTGCGCTCGAAATTAGATATATTATTATTCAAGGTAACGAGATCATAATAATGTGTATACTACATTATAAAATATTTATTCAAAAAAATTATCCACATAATAAAATATCCATTAATTTTATTAGACATTGGCGGTTACCCGGTACATAAAAATGTTTTGATAGTTTATTACCGTAATAAATCAACAGTTTGAGTTTGAACCGTCGAAAGTGTTTGTTTTTAGAGCTTAAAATTAATCATATTCAAGTTAATAGAAATGTTGAAAAAATAATTCTAAGAATAATATTTTATTATATTGATAGTACATAGGACGCTGGACATTCTCGGTTGTGTATAATAGTAAGTTATTACTATTAGTAACGAAGGAGCTTGCTATGAAAATAGAAACTATGTAGACGCCCGGAGCCACATCTCCCAGAGTTGGAATCCTCCATCTTATATGAAAACTTTTCAAACGCCTGTAATATCCGCAACGCACTTACTCGACAGCTTAAAAGAACAATATTATCTACGTCGAATACGTTCGCACTTGCTTGGGGTAATTCGTGTGTCTTATGATATTACTTTGTTAGATTATCGCTGTAGTTATTAGTATAGCTGTCGCCTATGTAAAACCACTCACTTCCTAAAACATGTATAATATGTACAATAAACTGATAGGTCGTGGATTGAACGAATCAAATTGTTTGTCGAATTTCAATCAGATCCAATCAACAAACGGAAGTAAAAAAAAAATATAGTATTACTAAGACGAAAACACTTATTGGCTTCAGCTTTTTGAACAAAAAAAAAATTATACAAACAAAATTAATTTACGTTTACAGTGGCTTTATGAAAATAAATATATATTGTTATCTATACTGACTGCTTTAATTCCAACTCGAACCGAACCGACGGTATTATATACTACGCTGAACTTCTTATTTGATTTGCCCAAACAAAGTTTAAGCAAGCGTTTGTAGTTGCACACATTTTTTGTGCAAATACCAATTATTGTCATATTATACTTAAACCGTGCGACAAACAGTCCTTTTCGTTAAACTCGAGTCTGAATGTATATTTTGTAATCTTATTGTAATCTCTTTTATAATGGAATATTTGATATTTTAACTTAAAATTCGGTCAGTATTTATTTTTCAATCAATTACTGTTATTTTTTTTCCCCAAACGACCAACACTAAAAACACTAATAGGCACCTAGTTTTTTTCAATTGTATACTCTACACAAAAATTACCTAATTAATATAACAAACATATTTATTCTCATTCAAAAAAACACTAAAAGTTCTCAATATGTCCACATAATACTGTTGTACAGCGTATATTATATTATTATAATACATATATTGAGTTAAAAATAAATCAATTTAACTACACGGAAGCGATCAACATGATTACAATTTGGGTGGATGTGTAGTTTTATGCTTTTATCAAAGTATCAGCTTTGTAAACAAAACATTATCGTATGTGTAAAAATGTCGTTAACACAATACATATTGTTTGCTGTAAACATAATTTCCACTTTGTTTGTACAGTATATTTTTTGCTTAAAAAAGCTGGAGTCAATGCGTTTCTTATCTTAGTGTGCCAACATGCAGATTTAACATACATATATATGAAAATAATTTTGCAAAAGGGGTGAGTTATTTTTTTAAAATTATAGGCCCGATAAAGTACCTTTGAGATACGATTTCTAAACCGACTACATGGAGAAATCGGTTCAAAAAAAAAAAAAAAAAGGAAGACCATGTAAGTCGGGATGTAAGTTTTATCCATAGTATTTTTACCGGTGTAGAACTATCTATTATCTTATTTGGTTAAAATCTTTAAAAACAATTTAAAAGGCGGCCCAGCACCGCCCGCGTATATACTGCACGAATATCTTATTATAATATAATATTTTTGTTAACGTTATTGGTCTTTAAATAACTTATGCACAGCCTCCAGCGATCCGCCCAAGAACTCTGACGGTTTCGTGACCTCTGGGTCGAACGAGCCCACCTATATAGAGAGACACATAAACCAAGATTGTACAGTTAAGGATCACTATTATACTTCTTAAAACGGGGCACAAGCAAATATAAAAGTATACATTATGAGCGCTCCCTAAACAATTGAACATACCATTCACATAATGTATAGCATTGATGCAAAAAACATAATATTACTTTTATTTTTAAATTGCCAGTGAAAAGACAAAATGTCGTCCTAAGAACGATTCAGTTTAAGAGTCCAAATCAATTTAAATAGTTATCTGTGATAGAAGAATAATTTTTTTTTTAGCAAATTCAAAATATGTTTTTTAATAACAAACTTTTTTCTATATATTATACCTATCTACGGTCTACGGTGAGAATAAAATAAAGAAATGGAACAAAGAAAAGACATTTGTACTGTTTTACAATTGTGCGAGTTGTAAAGGGGTTTGGAGTTCGTCCCGGTTGGAAAAACGCGGGTGTCCAGTACTGTATAAGACACACTTGTACGCCTAACCAATTTTTGTCGGTTAGGTTAGATTAGAGCCGGCTTTTAGTTATGCACAAGTGTATAATATATGTAATGTCTTACCGGGTGTAGTAAAAAAAAAAGTAATTACCGTGTACGCGCCCAATTGCGCGGTATGTGTTATGCAACCGGCTTTTGGTCAAAGTTACTCGGGCTCGTGGGTAATTTTCAAATATAATCTTGGGATTATACGCTTGAGAAGCTAATGAACGTGTGAAATGTGGAAATTATACGGATAGCGTTAATGCGCAGGGAAAGTTAGTTTTAAGGTCTGGGGAAAAAAAAAATGTTTGATGCGAAAATCGCGGTGACACCGCCGGAAGAAACCCGAAAAAAATACACGCAAGTCACTATATTTTGACAGGTTTGAATTAAAAAAAATAAATATATATATATATATTGCACAATTTGTCACAATTTGTGTATCGTGAGCGTTATTGTACGGACCGCGACGTGTGTTTGATTGATTAACGTCGGTGTTTGATGTTCAAAAAAGAGTTAATGGACTTCCCGAAATTGAAAAATCTCTGTGCCCGTTTCTTATATCCTACACTATCTAATACACGGTAGGTATTATATAGGCTGTGTACGGTCCAAGGCAATATCCCCAAGGAGATGGTTCAACGCTGATGACTGTATATACAGTATACAGTATAGAAGAGGCGCTTTCATATTAGGATTCGTGGGGCTAATGATTTCGTGCCAGGACTTGTAATGGATAGCAGCACTGCCTTTTTGAAATATGATCCACCGAGGAATGCACACTACAATAATAATAATAATAATAACATGTTAAACATCCATACCACACAGGTCCGTGCGCTTAACAATGATTTTAGCTATACTGGTAACTTAAGCAAAGATTATCCATAACTCAAGTATATGATATGACGTCGACGATACTCAATAATATTGCATTTTCTACTGACATGTGTTCTGCTACAATTATCAAAAGTCGTATGTACACTTGATTCACGTATGAATGAAAAAGTATACATATTGGTATAACGTGTCAATGGCCACCTCGGTTTACGAGTAGGCAATGGTGTGTTTTATTAGAATTTGATGAAATATATTGGTATAGAATATTGTACCGACTGTGATAGTAAAATACTTAAACAATACACCGTTTGTCGAAGAAAGAAAACGCACTATGGGAACCGTATAATTCGCCAAGCTGAATAATTACACAAGACTTGTAAGAATATATTATAATAGTACAACCATTCAAATCCACGAACCGTGAGTGCGTTAGGCTTTTTACCGGGAACCCTCTCGAGATAACGATTGTTGTTGTTTTTTTTTTTGGTATTATTCGTACGTGGCGTGACAATATTATTAGTATTTTTTAAAATGCACACACAGTTTACCAAAGTTTTGTTTAACACCATATTATTATTGTGTTGTAAAAAAAAAATAGAATGCATTAAAACCGCCACAAACAATGGAAATAATATATTAAGACGCTTTAGCACCACGTCTTGCGGGATTTCTTTTAAAAATACTGTTATAACTATATTTATATTATTATTATTATTATGTAAACGTCCTCGCGGGGAACAACAGCTGTAGGTTATAATATTATCACGATTGCGATTATTAAGGACCACCGAGTCTCAAATTATATTTCCTTCCTTATTTTTGTACAGTGACATTGATTTCCTTTATCATAACCAATTTATTGTTGTTGCCCTACTGTCATTATGGGGTTTATATTATACCGTTGTGGTATTCTCATTACGCGGACGGGGATGCGACAGTTATGATTATTATTATTATTGTCATTCTCTTCTTGACACTAGACTTGCAATCAACACACACGTGGGTAATAAATTTGCAATATAACAAAATATAATATCAATACATAATCCCCTAACATGAACTACTTAAATTGAGTTTATAGACTGTGGTGAGCTCGATAGTTGTTTGCTACAACATGTAGCAAATTAAGAAGTATGAATTATGCAATCGTTTTAAGATGAAAACAAGTATATAAACTAATAAAATGCACGTTGAAGCGAATAGGTAAAATCGATTTGCTTTTTAATGGTATAAATTCTAAATGAAAATTATAGCGTAGAATATAAATAAGATGATCTGATTTTTCCATTGTATAAACGAGATGCCTAACTTGATAATGTGCGTAATGGAAAAAGCGACTGCCAAAATATTTAAGACGCTGAATATCATTAATGCTATATTAAGTTTAAAAAAAAAATTCACTTGCCCATAATAAATAAACGTTTATTAAAAGTTAGTTTAGAACCGCGGCTACTGAAAATATCGTATTTTAATTTAAATAAAATTAACTAATCGTATGATTGGGCATTGGAAATTTGTGCGTTCTTAAGTGTTAAACCAAGTATTATATGATTGTTATTGGTTGTGATTGTATAATAGGACGATTAGCTATAACGTCTTTTTATTTGTATTTTACATTTTTTTTTTTAAATTAATTGCTTTTGTAATTACACATTATAGCACAATTTTACATTTTATTCAGCGTATTTCAGAACAATAATAATTATTAAAACAACAATTTTTCTAGGCAGTCGCTTATTATATTTTTCCTGTTTAAAAATCCAAGTAAGATGATTCACGTTCTTTCGTTTAATGTTAGTTGGTCGTTAGTGTAAAAAAAAAATAAATATTTACTAAACGCGTTCGAGGAGTATACGGCGCCTGCTTAGTGTAGGTGTGTAGCGTTGTCGCTTGGATAGGTAGGTGAACAATATTAATAATATTGAAATTAAACTAGTGAAGCAAAAAAACTAAAAAATAGCCAGCAAAGTGCGGTGTGTTTTTTTTATCCTTCCTCGCCCCCTCTCGTCTGTTGTGACGTATCCAGTGCTTGCTCCGTGTAAACGTCACGGGGATTCTGTATTTGCGATTGGTAAAATAAATCATTTACACGCCGAGCTCCCGCACTAGTGTCTTGTTCGGTTTTGGTTCGATTTAAAAAAACCAAATAATAAAAAAAAAAAAAAAAGACTCGACGATTTTCGACGAATTGTTTTTCATCGGTATAAAGCGGCGTTTGTACTCGTTTCTCGTCCACCGTGTGTACCTATACATTATTTCAGCCCTCTCTCGTTCCTCTTGTTTGCACGGAAGGCACAGGACCTGCTGTGCGGTGTTAAACTACTAACGTGCACATAAGGCTAAAGCGGTGAAGAAAATTGAAAAAAAAAACTATGTGATAATTGTGAATCGCGCGTTGCTAGACGTCATATTATTGAATCTGTGTGACGGCGGACAGCGCGCTGGAGTAAAAAAAAAAATTAACACAAGGCAATGACTGTGCAAAAATGGATATTATTTTAATTACACACACCATACACTTGTATGTGTTTGTCCAGTCGACCGTTAAGCGGTCACAATATATATATATTTCTGGACAAGGCAAAGAGGAGAACGCGAAATGACCGAGAAGTAGGTTACAGGTTTAGGTTGTATTAATTTCAGTGAATTCACCGTATCGTGGTCATAAAAATTAGGTTTTTTTTTTTTTAATTTAAATTCAGTCATATCGATGACACATTATAGTAATATGTTATTTGTTTTTTTACCCTCATAGCAATTTAGAAATGTATAAAATAGGTATAGCCGTTCAAATGTGATAAAACGACACCAGACCTACTACCGACTCGGTGGTCATTTTGGCGATATTAATTATGTTATAGTAGTAGGTAATATGTACATAATTATAGCCCTCGCCAAACAAACGGAGCGTTTTGTTAAAACGAGTGTGTGCGAAAAACACAAACCCTATCATTTGGACGGTTGAGTTATGTATGGGCAAAGCGATTAGCATGGGAAACGCGATGAGTGTAAGACATTAAAATATATAGTAATAACAATTGTTGCAGTTCAACAAACGACGTGTGTAGTGATTGTAAAAAATAGTTTTAACAGTGACTTCGGCGATAATAAAATAATAAGAGAGCCATACAACAAAAACAGCAAGCTCGAGAGTGCTCATCGCCATGCACAAACAACAATGATGATTTCAAATACATATCTATTATTGTTGTTCTATTTCTCAAGCGTGTATTCGATGCGAATATTCCACACGAATTTCATCATTAAAGCCGATGACATATTGTTAACAACTTACTATTTCTGCGTTCTCAAACCGTGCTGTATAATGTTTGCGGTTGCGTTATAATTCGGTAAACCTATGTTAAGCCCGATTTGTGTGCATACGAAACATATATACACAGTCTTCGATGCGGTCTATTGACTCTCTCTATCTGGCCAGTGTCTATGCCTATGTTTGTGCCAACCGCGGTTCAACCCCCGAGTACAGCAAAGCGGAGTTGGAAATGTTTTTTTCAAATGACACTTGGACGGTGAATTCAATGCCCAGCATATTCAGGGTACCGATTTTGAACGATTCGTCGATTGTGTCTCGACCGCCAATACAACAACGATAATATAGTTACTTTTTTATTTTCATTTTCTAACCCATCGATTGTGGTTTTATTATTATTCAAATGCATCTGTCGTCGCGCGTGTAGTCCGACCATTGTTTTACTCTTGCGAACCTTTAACGATATTATACATATATATATATATATATATTTAATCCACATATATACATACATACACACGCGGTGACTTCATCTCAAAGTACCTTTCGCCGCAGTAGCCTTGGACCCGCAACTGACTCGTTTAGACAATCCAAGGTTATTTGCTATATCTTAGGCCAAAACGAAATCTCTGTCGGCCTAAAGAAAAGCCTCCACGCCGATGACACTGTGAAATCATAAACCGCACAATATTTCCGGTCAGGATGAAGTGTGGAAAATTAAAATATATACAATTTTCTCTCTTATAGTTTTTAATGTGAAAAAAAAAATTAATAAAACCAAAAATCGAGTCATTCTAGTTGAATTAAAGGGTAATAACTTATTATATTGATGAAATATAATAATACAATTAAATAGATAATGTTTTTTTTTTTTTAAATTAAAGATTCCGAATTTCCTTGTGTAAGCTATGCGTTGGATTCTGTTAACGTTTATCGACCTAACCTAATCCGTAGGTATATTATAAAATATGACATTACTCAGTCAAGAGTGCGATTCTACACGACGGTACGACGTGGTGTTAACTACGTTTCTTTTTCAGATTACAAAAGTTTTTTTTTTAAATTATACATTTCTAGTTTCCTCTACGCGGAAACGTGCATACAATAGGACGTAGACTTATTGGTTATTATCAGTGAATCCCTCGCTGTGAATTAATCAATATCGCAGTGTATTGTACACCTATACTGCTGCGTCTCGCGCACTTTCCTATCTATCCTGTAATAAGATATTATTATTTTCTATTCGATACATTATTATTATTATGTTCGATTACACGCGACTCTTAACATGTCATTACATACACTATGCACGTACGTCGTCTAGTCTGTACGCATAATAGTAATAATAATTTATACACTGTTATTATTTGCCGCACAATAGATAGACTCGGTGGAGGCTTAGAGGCTTTCAAATTATCCGTGTAAACCGTCAGCGGTAATGATTTGCAAATCCCCCTTCATTGTTTGTCGCGTCGATATTCTGTTATTCAGATACACTATATTATGTATATATATATACATACATAGTTTCTATAGTATAGTGTGTAAACCTCCAACGAAAACGGTGAAATCTCCAAGGCGGGTACCTACTATTATTTAACGGGTGTGTGTGTGTACTCGAGCTAAAACAAACAACCGGGTAATAATAACATATACTACCTATAGAGGAGATCTCCAATTTCCGAGTGTACACACAGCACGCTTAAAGTACAACAATTATTTACCGAGGGTCCGACAACGACGTCAAGTCCATACGGGTTGGCGTAGAGTGTTGAACAATTATTTTATTATTTTTTTTTTTAACGTCCTAAACGAGACGCGCAGTAATAGTATAATAAGTAATATAAGTAGACCTTTTGCGATTAGGGTTTTGTCGGCGTCGGAAGGGAAAAAAAAATATTAAGTATTATTGTACACAAAAAAGACGAGAGGAAAAAGAAAAGTATTATATATATATATATATATGTGTATACATTTTGTGAGTTATATTTTGTTTACATTGCACTATGTTTGAACGTGCTATCATATAGATGTTGCCGCCGCGCCGCAAGGAAATGCGTTTTATGGTAATCTAATGACCTGGCCATATTACTCAGGCCCACCCACATTAGTTCAGTGTGTTAATGTACCACGGTACATTATACACACACATACACAATGAGAGCTATTACCTGGTAATACGATATTATTGTCTCGAGAACGTTACATTAAACTTAACCCATAAGAGCCGAAGCGGCGACGGTTAGAAAAAGGCCAATGTCCATTATGCTGAGTATCAAACCAATCGAACACATTGGCTGAAGACATGTTATGTTATTGTGAATTGAGTTTTTTAAACAATGCAGCTTATATTATTATGTTTTAAATGTGTGTACGAACATTGGTTTTATAATATACTATGTTATGTAGGTATTAAAATCAATTAAAATCAAGACCTATTCTTGTCAGGCTATTAAGATCCATTCTAAATTCAGTATGTAGATTGCAAAATGTCATAAAGTTTTTTGGAATTTTAAAAATATTATAAAATCATGTTTTGGCGCGAGATTAAAAATAAAAATATACTTACAAAAATAGTATTGAACAAAATGTTGGTTCCGGAAACACTTGGGTCCCAATCTAAAGCAATCAACAAACTTTCGTTACATTTCATAACTCAATCCGACTTAATTAATTGTTTATAAAATCAACTGTTATTTATATAATGTTTTGTTTTCAAATGTACAATTAATTCATAGTCAAATTTATTGTGTTATCATGTTAATCATTTAACCCCAATGGCCGGGCTTTTAATTATCTCTATATTATGCTAGAACCTTCAATGTAAACTGCCTTCAGAACTCCAACATCCTGTTTAACTATACGTCTTCTCGTCCCATTCTCGGTCTTCCCGACGGACTTCGGGAACAGCTGTGCCATCTTAATTAACTACAATTTTACTATCGGTATGTGCGGAGGTGGAGGTTTCCAACGGGCAAAGCTAAAGTATGGATTTTCATAAGTAAACTATTTACCCAGGTCCGACGCCTTCTATGTGTGTGTGTGTGTGTGTGTGGTGTGTATGCGTGTAAGAGAGGAAATTTATACCATTTGAATACTAATCGTTTTACGACGTCTATAATATAATATCTTACTCTGTATAGTGTTAATAATAGTTTATATTATTTCCTTCGCCGCCTTTTACACAAGAGCAGCCACTAATATAACCCATAGTGTAGCATGATAACATATATTTCGCTGTACCCACGCGGCTGCCGGCTAATATATTAATATCTATATAATATATTCTTATTCAAATACGGTAGCGGGGCCTACAGTATGTAAAACTTGTACGATAATATTATTGTCCTGTACCTACCCACAGCGAGTCGTCGGGCAGAAGTGTTGAATTTTAATCTCTTTGTTGGTTTTATCCATTCTGTTTTTTTTTTTTTTTTTTTAATACGATTATGGTAGCCAGCCGTGGCGCATTATAAACTCCACCCGAGTCCAGGTACGGATATTTCATAACAATAATATATTTTTCCTCTTTCATATTATACAGCAGTTAGTATATAAGTTTAATACTCTCACACGTGGCGCAGATGGAAATCACTGTACCGGTATTGACCTCTATGCGCGGTAATCCGTTTTTAACACCACAATGGAGATTACCATACAGAAGAGATAGACATACCTATTTAATATTTGGTACATATTCGGTATGATATTATAAAATATGTAATAAATTAACTGATGTTTTTATTATTTTTTTTTAATTTCGGCCTATAAGCAACACAGCAAGTACGTACATTATATTGTTTGGCATTTTACAATACAATATTATGCATCTTTTATCCCTAAGCTTATCAAGCCGCCGCGGCCGTTAAAAAACCGGAGAACTGACCGCTATTTTCGTTTGAAAAATGAATGAACACAAATCACAATGAAGTTGTATACAAAATATGAATTTGAATACCTCGTGGCGACGTGTTGGGTCGTCTGAGAATATCATAATAAGAATTAAGAGAGGACATTATTATGCCGTCGCCTCGCTTGGTCGCGCTGACGTCAAAGAGAAATGATAATAATTGCAACCCTTTGTCGTGGAAAACGGTCCGACGGTCCTTTAGGAGACCACCTTAACCGCAAAGAGTACATTATAGTGTGTACACACGACCGGTCAACGTCATTATTTTAATTACTGTATTAAAAACGATTGCAGACGATTAAAGTCTGTCGGGTTCGCGTAACCGTCGTTTGGAAGTAATTATAAACGGGTGACACTATTTTTCTCTCTCATTTTACCGGTCTAACGTAACGTTTTGAGAACAATAAAATAATAACAATAATGTCATGATAACGTCGTTGCGTCGATAAGCCATAGAAAAAGTATGGGAACTATGAAATTATCATATATTTTTTTCTCACTGCTTGGAACAGTTCGGTTCGCACAATAATTATTATTAGACTTAACACACACACACACCGAAGCGGAGGCGGCTAAGATTGTCTACCAGTAGTGTCGTACCTAACTATGATGTGAAAAATTAACCATCAATTTGTTTGACCATACCTCAACAATACATATAAAAAAATGATACTCCGATTCATTATTATTCAGTCGAGCATTGGCCGTGGCACATATAAAATCGGTCCAGGGACACTAATAACTCTGACGGCTGAACAAATAGTTTTATAAAATATATAATCTGAATTTCTACCTACAGTATAGGTACGCGGGCGTTAAATGACTTGAACAGTTATTATGTTAAAAAAATGCTATAAGTATAGTCTAACATGAGCTTATACATTTTTGTTGCGTTTGCTCGTTAAACAAATTTAAATCTAAGTGTGCTATTTTGAAAACTAGGAACGATAAACGTCTTCTAGCTCCTCTAGTTGTGACCGCTAATGGAACATTGATTAAAATATATGTTAGTCATTGTTCAGGTAGTAAGCTTTATATGGTTAAATGTTAGAATTGTCATTACCATTTTACTACCTTGAAGATATATTAAGATATGTCATTGATTCAACTTCAACATTCATACAAAATAACCATACTCATCACGGTTCCTGTACTAATTGCCAAGCCATAATTTAACACCGCAAATTTTATGGATTGGAACATATTATAGGTTATCTGGTATCTTATTGTAAGTACATATAGGTTAATGCCGGATTTGTATACATATAATTGTCGAGAGTCGAGTTGAGTAGACTCAAGGTTACTGTACTAGACCTGAGCGTTATTTGTGATGCGCAAAGCGAAAAAGGACCTTTTGTCAGCATTTTCCAAAATTAAGTTAGTGCTACTTTCTGGACCTTGATTGACGGTCGTACAATTTGAGACATGGTTCATCTTTGTAGCTACAAAAAAAAAAATGACTAAGTTATTATTAGGTACTTTGAAGTTTGCAAATAGGATTAGCTATTGCGAATACCCTTTAACTTTCCGCATCACTTTTAGTTCATTTTTTTACTTAAAAAAAACTAATTGATTTAAAAACAAAACAACCCAAATGATGAATACAATTATTATTTCTGATTAAATAATAAGAAACCAAATGATAATTACAAAAACATTTATGCTTCGATGAATCCAAACAACAAACAGAATTGTAATTAAATACATTTTTAATTAAAACTAAACAAACGATTTAAATAATTTATTTCATTTGAAAAATCAAATCAACTGAATATTAATTTTTATTTTAATATAGTTTTTATTTAACAAAAAACAAGGGACAAATTTATGACTAATGGGCGGACGGGTCCTTGTTCAAGAGGTATTGAAGTAGGCCTACCGGTTGTATAAGAATTCTTGGCCACTGATTATTATTACTATTATTATAACGTATTATGTTTATTATTACTATAAGTGAAATATTAATGCACGTTGATTGATATTTTTTTTTAGCGTGCAACACATTTTAATAAACATTATTTATGATCAAAAAAAAAAATCATTCTTCGTCTGTCAGCCAGTATAATAATACTGAGCAAAATGAGCTCTTAGGTAGAATCATATTAAACACAAGATTTGATGTCGTTAACGGTTAATTAAATATTTAAATGTGAGTCTTGTGTTTTATCTTTTTTATATTCTAGTATTTTATTGTATTTAGCTGCTGCTGTATTCGTTAGGTCATATTATATTGGTACGACGTCGGTGTAGCTATTATTCGTTTAATTATAATATACAATGATTTGTAATAAATACAGTAATTGATTAATTTATATATTTTTTTTTTGTTCTCAGACTTAAGTGTTGTAATTGTTATCTGCAGCCTCTAAACCTGTGTAGTAATTGTTATACACAGAGTATGATCACTAGCAATCAATGTGTACAAATTACAAACATTCTTAGATTACAACAGACCACAAATACCAAGTAAGAAAATCTATTACTGCTACTGCGTGTGAAAATTGACTAGTAGGTACTCTTTTTTTTTTTTTTTTGCCGACTATACTATAAAAATGCGCAATGATAAAAAAAAAGTCATCTCGGCGACGATTATTAGAAATCTTTGTACAATATTGAATGAAAAATTATATTCATTTTTCTGTATACAATTATTTACCGTTGTTTTATTTTATGTGTACAATTAATAATACTATTGTTTTCAGTGATAACTCGCCAAGAAATAGTTTTTTGACCGATGATAATATTACAACTGTTTGAATTACAAGAAATGAAGAGATTCGTGCCATTTCGAATGGAAAAAAAAAAATGTTGCAAACGTGACATCGGTGGCGCCATGCCGGTCCATCAATAATGTATATAACTATTATCAGAGGTTTTTTTTCGATTCCGGTAAACGTTTGGACGAGAGGCGAAATAAATGAGAAGATTATAGGTTTACTGAAAAAAAAAAAAATATATATATCCTATAGAATTTTGGTTTGACGTCAAAGCCAAACGTCTAAATCGAATTTCCTTAGAGGTATGTTTTATTGCTGATAAACCGTTATTATAGTTATTAGTTTTTTTTTTAAAAAAATTTTTTTTGTAGATGCATCGGCAATATCGTGATTAGAGCAGTACCTGTTGTAATGACTAACTTTGAAACTATTTCCAGTGTACGATCACAATGGAATTTAAACCCCCCCCCCACATGGCAATTACTAATTATTAGAGACTAACTGAATCATCGCGAGTGAGTAATTTTGTATACCTCACAAGCGGAGTAAGTAAGTGGCAATGAAGTTGATTTCCCCGTGGTCAGTGTATAGTAAATTTAAGAGTTACCTATAGGATAATCGTGCCACGCGCGTTTACAAACAAAACAATGGCTCGGTTATAATAACAATAAGTTAATATTATGAACTGTAGGTGTAAAACAAATACAGACTAGCAAAACATTTTCTTTGGTCAGTGGTCAGTTTTTGATACTCGGGCGGGAAGTGACGGAAAGTGCTGCTTTAACTAGACGATTGAAAAATATTTCAGTTCAGATCAGTTGTACAATCATGACTGACTCGTTTTCTTGCGCACACCAAAGTTATTCTAATGTGAATACACATCTTCACCCCTCTCGCCCATCTCCTGACCAAATGCTTGCCGTTTCTGGAAATCCTCGCAGCTCCTGTAAATCCTGCACTCGGTCGCCGTTTCTTAACAGTAATGCGTCGCAAGTACAACGGGGAGTATGCACTCGAGTGACTTTGTGGCTTATGCTTTGTGTGAACACCACTTATACATAACACGTGCAACGTCTTTGTCTCATCCACTCGGTAACGTCTTGGCACGTTAATTTAAAATACAGTAACAGTGTATAATTATAATGAAGTCGGTCGCCTTACGTGTCAAATGACATTAAGCATATTACCTAAACATTCTAAATAAGATTTTTTGGGCTTCGGTCACAAGTCACAATCGTATTTCTATGACCTTTAATGGACGAATTGTTTATTAGGATTAATCCAAAGTACCTTTGTCCTTTATATTTAAAGGACTCGGTGCCAATTTTCGTCTGCACGTATACAACTAATTTTTTTCTGTCATTTATTTCACATTACTTTAAATAATACGGCGACACCAATTGAGTAATAAAATAAACAACTTAATTTCATTTTTATTTAAAATTACAACCACGCTAAAAAATATGTTAAATAATAATAATATAACAGTATAGTATGGTTATTGCAACGCGAGTTAAAAAAGATTCAATAATTGTGAAATTAAATTTAATGAACAAATTTATTCATATAAACAAATCTCTACCGAGCGAATGCGTTTACCTGCTAAGACCAGAAGACTTCAAGGGGTATATAAGAGTGCCTACTCCAAAGAAGCATCCTACTTAACGTCTCCAACACAACACTTAACATTTCCGGCCAACGACACAAGTGAACATAAAATCATTATTATTTACACACCAACGGAAAGCAACGGTGTGTTGTACACCTACAACATGGCATATTCCGGACAATTCGCGAATAAGGATACAGCCGTAACGAGTTTAAATTTAATTAATTGTTTTATAAAAACAAAAAACTAGAATGCGAGACTTTAAAATAATTACTCATGTAGTATACATATATTTTCTAAAACAAATTATGTTAGAAGGAATTTATACGGTAAGGGGGAAATCAAATTAGGCGGTGTCTAAAATTGGATAAGAGTTAATTGAGAAACGTATAGGACTGAAATCGCAAAATATATTTTATCAGTTGTCTACTGAACATTATTAATAATATTATACTATTATATTGTGTAGTGTTGCCCGAAGTCAGATCCGAATTAGCCAATAGGCACCTTGTAGGTCTACGACGGGACCTTGATGCTGGCACGCGCCAATGGCCCTGGCCAAAATAATAAAATTAAATGATAGTTTTTACTTTTTATTTATTAGGTACCGTTGAAGGAACGCACAACGCATAAAAAACAATCTTAACAATATAGTAGGTCATTTTTGCAAAAATAATGAGTAGGTGTTATTTATTAATCTCGTCGACCGTTTGGATAGTGTATTATGTATATTATTGTAATATTCGCCTGAACATTGTGCAATAATATTGATCGGTTCAGGAAAACGGACAACGCGCAATTTTACTGGCCCAAAATTAACTCAAACGGGGTGTGCACACAACAAGCTTTGAGCTCTGTAATTTGTTCAACGAACCACATCATTCTACATACTAATATACATACATATTGTTACTTAATAGAGTTTTTAAGATGTTATAAGTGTCAACCCATTAAAAATGATGCAAAAATTGCATAATAATGCAGTTTTCACTGAAAATGTTAAAACTATCTCAGTCTCGTGACGTTCAATTAACCTTATTGAATACATCCATTCACCATATTTAGCATAATATTTTCTACTCTTCTATTGCTAGTTATTAAAAAATAACTTTTTCGCTTTCTAATTTCTTTCTACCTCAGTATCAAAAATTGACCGCTGAACAAAGAAAGATATAGTATTATAATGATGTAATCATGGTAATTGTTTTCGAACTGCTATTGTACGACGGAATCGGTTTGAACAGTAAAACTATTACAGAAACTTGTACAGATATATACATATTAAATACACTTATTTATTATGTAATTAAATATTATCTTTTAAACTGATTTCCTTCTACTAGTTAAAAGCTATAATATTAAAATTTAGGTTGTTTATATAGAGCACATTCAGTCAGGGCCAACTGAGAAGGCTTTAAACAAGTTATGATTAACCATAGCGATTAGCCTTTATGTAATTAGTTTTTATTTTTTTTTTTTTAGCGAGTAGCGACCTAATTGCGTTTATTACTATACCGAAACGACAAGCCTAAGGGCCCCGCCGACTAAGGGTAAACGAAACGAATATAATTATTGCCATCGTTGTTGTTTTTTTAATAATTTTAATTAAAGATGATTTATTTTGTTTACTGCAAAAATCCAATGTTTACACGACGAATTGATGATTTATATTATTATACAATGTCAGCACTCTTGAAAAACATGGTCCACATTGTAGTTGTTATGATGGTAGCGCTGCGGGCTGTGACTAGGACTCGACTCGTGTAAACGAGTACAATGCAATGACAAACAAATCCCCAATCGAATTGGAATAATTAATAAAACGGTACAACACGGAGACAACAGAAAAAATCGTTTCGTACTGCGGGAACAAAACAAAATATTGAAAGGCTTTATTTTTAATTTTAATTCGTAAATATTATGCAAAAAAAAAAAACCCGAAACATAGCACACAGCATACAGTTACCGGGGATTAATGTTAATAATGAACGTTTTTTTTTTTTTTGCAAAATATTGACCAAACAAAATATATATTTCCGGTTTAACGGCGTTTCTGCGTTGTTTGATTAAACCGCATTATTTTTCAAACTAAATATGTTTCAATAATTATCATTTTAAATAATGGTAATTTTTATTACATCAAACTCATATTACCTATACAATATTATAGTGTACAATACGCTTGATCAAATCTCAATTAAATATTTATTAAAATATGAATTGTATTGTTTAATTGTATAAAATAACTATGATCTGGATGAACTTTTATGCTATTTTTTTTTTCCGACGATGAATGGTAAGTACGTTTGTACATGCACACACGGTCACACGGATCTCGGGTTCAATAAGTAGGTATCTTTATACAATATATATATTATGTACATTTATACTATATTGCGTTTGCGGAGCGTAGACTCGCAAAGGCGTTGCAAAAAAACTATAAGGGCAACGTTTTTGGCTTTTTTTCCCTCTCTTTATTAAAATATTTTAACATCTAGCCTTACTAGTAGGTACAATATAATATTGTTGGATATGATATTAAGATAAGTTATTGAGATGAGTAGGCATTTTCGGCGATAGCTTCAAATCTATATAGGGTCGATCTGTAAAATGAAATTCAAAAAATTATAGTCAAACGCTTTTTTTTAAGCACATTTATTGGTTACATTAATATTTTAATATATTTTATCGCCAACCGATTCGCGCGTTAACAAACGTTTATACATCCGTTTAAATCTGAATACTAAAATCGTGGCAGATATTTATGTGGGCTTGTACACATGTGCGGGTGTCCGAATATGTTTTTTTTTTTTTTTTTTGAGAGCATCCAAGAAAAACTGGTTGCGCGCTACAAACGTATAATTTCTACTCGTTTCAGTCTTGGTTTTTTTCCTATTACTCGGGCGACAAGATTATATATATATATATAATATGTTTATATTATTTTATTTTCTCCGGGCGTAATAATATTATAATAATACATAAGACGTTGTGTATATTTTATACCGCACCGCAGTGTACGTTATATTGTTGTGTGGGGTGGTCTCGACCGTTGACGGTGGGGAGACAAGATAGAAGAAGAAGAAGAAGAAACCAAGAACATCCAGTCAACCGTCCAGTCATACACCCACCCATGCGGATACGTTCGGTCGTTTCAGGTGCAGCCATTCGGAACTCCAACGGTCTTTTCTTGCGTGTATGTGCATGGAAACCTGTGAGAGTCTATATTATATATACAAACACCTCCTTGGGCGCTTG
This sequence comes from Adelges cooleyi, assembly GCF_023614345.1. Lineage (NCBI taxonomy): Eukaryota > Metazoa > Arthropoda > Insecta > Hemiptera > Adelgidae > Adelges > Adelges cooleyi. The sequence goes on along the minus strand of NW_026096053.1, from coordinate 13,054,123 downwards.
CGGTGCGTCGGGCTCTGCCACACACGAACAGGCTGGGTAGCCTGATGGTTTTTTCCTTCACACAGTTTGTTTTATTATATTGTCATTAACACTAGACAAAGGTAGATAAGGATACCCATAATGGTTTGGAAAGTTATGTATTCAGTACTTGTAGTGTTTTAGATAAAAAAAAAAGGCTTTAAATAAGTTGAGAGCTTTAAAAGCTTAATTGAAGGGGTGGTATAGGTCGACTGAGTTTAAATAATAGAATATAGACGTTCTGTCAATAAATCTACAAATAATATTCAGGAGAATTTATCGAAACGTATTTTGTGTTGTATTAATGTTTTATCTCTTGTACAAATATTTGTTTTAAGTGTAATATTACTTTCAAGTTTAATATTAAAATGCTAAATGTAATATATATATATTAATGCTGTGTGTGGCGTGTGCTGTTTTTTTACCAAGTAAAGCGTATCACAGCGACTATTTTATAGTACATCAAAAGACATAATAATACAAACGGGTTTTTTTTTGCTAGAACAAAATATATTTTTCTAAATATACTAGCAAATTTTGTTGTTCTTACATTAGAAAATATATGAAAAATATCTACAGAAAGAACCGTTTAAAAAATAACCATGGCAAACATTTTCAATTTGGCGTAGCTATATAGTAGATGCACAATGATTTCAAAAGCTGTCAAAGCCGTTTTTTTTTTTTGTATTTACTGATTAACTGAAATAAATTACTGAGTGAAAATGGTGGATAAACTACTTTTAGAGGTTTAGACGTTTAGTGAAAATAATATATTGTGTAATGATTATTAAGGGAATTTCCTGCGACTTGAATAAAACAATTGATTATGCCAATTTATCAAACAGAACAGTTAAGAAAAAAAAAATCACTTCGAATCAATCCAAGTTGGTTTTTCATCAAATGAGATTTGTTTAGAGTGGCCATTAAGCTAATTTACATGATTATGTAGGAATTACGGCTATGATGCTATATTATTAATTGGCTAGATTACTGATTAGATATTGAAGAAATGCACATGTAGGAATTTTCAATAGATTCAAATACAATTTATAATAATAAATACATTATGTAAACCCTAATAACAACTCAACGTCCATGCATAACCTGTTAATGTAAAAATAATTAACATTTACCGGTACGTTACTATATTTTATATTAAGAAAGTGTACGCCTAATGTATCTAACGTGCATTGTATATATTGTTATGTCAATGAACCCATAATGTATAAACGTTTAATAATACTTAACATAGTAGGTAGCTGTTAATAGTTTTACTGACACTTAATTATTTTCCATTATATATGCGTTCTTTGTTGTTCCCCTCTTACCTTATATATTAATAATTATATTGTATTCGATATGAATCTTAAACACTTGGCGGAGTCACACTTTACAACAGAAGGGAGCCAGTTTTAAACTATAGTGACTTATATTATTGTTATTAGCGTATCAGATTGAATACTTGTATAGGTACATTTACTGGGAGGTATACTTACGAGTCTTTTTAGTTGGTATATACATATTTTGCGCCGTGGTTTATGTTTCTTTTAATAGATATATCTGCCGTAGGAACTCAACTTAGAGTATTATTTTCCAAAATTATGCTACATTAATATTTACAGAAAATTATAAAATGTCTCCAAAGTACAAACAGTAATAATTGTTTTTTTTATTTTGTGTTTTTCAGCTTATATATATATTTGTTTAGCGTTATTAGGTAGTATAATAATAATTAAACGAAAACAACCGGTGCCGGGGTTTGTTTTTATACCCCGTCGCGTTTGCCTGTAAGTTGTGCTGTTTCATTTCCAGATTGTTACACTGCTAACAATGCGGAAAATAAAAGCGAATCGTAGAATCTTCATCGAAGAAACACTATCAGTTCGGAAAATAAAAATAAAACAAACAACGTTCGATAAAACATACGACGGCTCTCTCCTATAGCTGGAAACTAAATAACCGGAAATAGAAAACACTATAATGATATACAGTCGGTTGACGTCTTGAAAAATGTACCCTATGAGATTTACACTAGAGTTATACTTCCAAGACGGCGTACACACTTGGAACGTTTTATTTTCAAATCGTTAGGTACCACCCGACACAAGCTTCGATGCTGATAACAGTAAGCCAATATTCGGTAGGCGGTTTATTTAGCTTAATCTAACCGTCAAAATAGAGTAATATAGTTTGCTGTCGTTGAAAACCGTTTTTGCTTATTAACTGCAATTGATCAAACGTCTAGATGAATATCGAAATACGAATACAAATACAAATACCTAACTTAACAAAATAGTTTAACTTCAAATCAAGTGTACATATATCATTACGGTTGTATAAAAGTGATACGCTGTTTGTTTGATGAAAATTGAAATTAAACGTTGTTTTAGTAGATAATAATAGTAAACATTTGAATCCGACAATCAAAATTGTATATAAAGCTTGTTATATTTTTTTTAAATATGTTTCGTTATACCCAAGCAAGACGCGGGTTAATATAATTTTAAAAAGGGCATTAAATATCAAAAAAATGTAATGATAAAAATGTCCTAAATCCCGCTTATGCAATGATCTAAAAACAATGTTATTTACCTTAAAGTTACTAAAATACAAAATTGTATTAAAGCTCCTACCGATAAGCATGTACGCGAATGACATATAATACACATCAAATACAAATAAATGTAGTCAGTCTACATATAATACATTGGTAGAATATTGTAATGACCCGATTTGATAGGATAACATATTTTTTATTATTTGTTTTTTATTAAGGTATACTTGACGTCTTGACCTACAAATTGACGGGTTATAAAAACGGAAGTAGAGTGTGTATTTTGAGCATTAAGAATTGTACATTTTATATAATCATACTGATATTATTTTTAATCATAGTGTTTTGACCTAAAGTTTTAGGTTTAAAACCTAAAGTTACCGTTATTGCTGTGGTCGCCCATTTGTTTTTACTTAGCGTCCATATTATTATAGACTATAATAGGTATGTATTGTTTTATGCTCAGCTTTAGAACACAATAAACACGATGATCACTACAATAATAATAATATTGTAGTTTACTACTCGAAATGCATCGCCACGTTTACAATGGAAATAATTGTCGAGACACTGCAGAAAGTATAATATAATATTGTACAGTAGACACGAATATATTGGCGTTTTGACCGTGAGACGAGGCTATATCGGCTCGTTCAAGTAATAAAAGGACCATTAAGAACAATTATACCAATTTACACAGTTGCGGTATAATATGTATTATTATTGTACAGGCGGAGTTTTTTTATTTAAAGTTGTATAAGTTGATTAGTTGTCTTAAAGCAGACAGAACGGTAATTAATCTAAAAACCAAATCGTTATTTTTGTCTTATTTTACATGTCGTAAAAAAAATATATAACGTAATATTAGGCGGGTTACGTTTAAAATGTATGAGTTAAACGCCAATGCAATAGGGTTCAGACCGACAGCTCGATGGCTATAGAAGAAGTTAGAAAACAAAACCAAATCGAACACGCCGTGTATACCATTAACCATTATTATATGTATGTATATATATATATGGGCCGGAGTTCATTGTCGTGGTGTAATATAGAAGCTGGCAGCACTTGTACATGCAGGCATAACGTATAGATTATAATATAATAATAATAATAATAATAATATAGTGTACTGGAACGGGTATAACGGATACATACAACGCGGTTGCATGACACACGGAAATGACCTTATATGCATAGAACCGAACCCCGAAGGACAGGAATCGATTAAAAAATAATAATAATAAAAATAAAATACAAAAAAAAAATGTTATTATAGGACGAGTACCCGAATCTCATCAACGCCAAGCCAGATGTACCCTACAGAAGTGTACAGAAGATGTAATACCTAATATTATTATAGATAGATCATATAATGTCCAGAGACACGCACACGTCGGTACATTAAGAATTTGATATTATGATTGTGAAAGATAATGATTTCTGTGTAGGATCATAATATACAAACCGTTTAAGTTAAACTCCCTTTCCTCGCGGCGGCGGCAGCTATAGAAACCAGTCCGCTTAGATAATATATTATATTTAGTATTTTTTAAATAATTACTACATTAGATTTATAATAACATTTAAATGGTCGAGCAAAAAAAAAAAAACAAAAACAAAAACTTCAGTTCACAAATGCAATAGCCAAATATTTGTGGGGTCTAAATCTCCCGTGATGTTAAAGTGGATGACTTCCAGTATTACTTTAGTGTAGTACCTACTCGGTGTACTCCCGAGAGTACTAAGAACGACCGAGATGAGACAAGAATAACAAAAGCCGAAAGGGCGTTCTTTGCATTGTCAAAGTTCTCTTTCATTGTCAAAAGTTTTCCGAAAAAAGAACAAACATTAGACGAGTGTGAAGTGTGGCCTATGAATACTGTCACACTCCATTTGGGTATGTCCTTGCATGAGGAATTTTTGTTCGATAGTCGAATTCAATGTTATTGAATTAAGAAAACTGAAGTAAAGCATTTGACAGAATTGAATATCTGTTCTGGTGTCCACATTTTTTACTCGTTTTAAACTTTCTTTGAAGGTTTTTTTTTTTTCAATTGCATCTGAGCGCACGGCAGTGCGCCGGCCGAGTTCTAGCAATGCCAGTGTATCTTTACCACGAACCAATTCACCCGGTATTTCTAACTATCTTATCTCCGCTACTTCTTGAGATGGGCTTTTCAAATCTGACACCTAAATTAAGCTTAAACAGTTTAGGACACTGTCTAAAATCGAGGCCTTAATATTCAGCCGTTTTCAAATGAGAGGATTTCAAAATTTCCATTTTCGTTACTGACTCGCTCATTCCACTCATCATCAAAATTATAAGACACTTCCAGTATAGGCAGAAACGTGAAATTCGGCACAAAGGTGGGTCTTATAGTGTAAGTAAAGGGAAAAATGTGAAAATTGCAATTTTCTCAAAATTAATGCGCTAGGTGGGGATTAATAATGACCTTCGCCACGCTACAGCCGGACAGGGCGCTGTTGATGCCCACGTCTCTAGTCAGCTCTAGTCATTTGGTCGTAGTTTGTGTCTTTGTTAATTCGTGTTCACATGGCAGTGTAACAGTGTTCTCTGTTCTTGTTACGTTTGTCACGTGGTTTATTACAAAGTGTAATTGTACACCTAAACGTTTAGGTTTCGTTTATAGTACTAAACTAGATTTATAGTGGCTACTCGTATAAATTCTAGCTTCACTACGATAAATTCTAGCTTTATTATACTAATTTTATTAATTAAAATACACTATATTAATTGTGACTTATTTAATTACTACATTATAGTGGTTTATTAGTAATTTGGGGTGCCGAGAAACGTCAAATCCTTCTTAACTCGTTCAGGCTCTAAAATAATGTCAGCAACAAAACAGACACGTAAATCCCCCGAGTAAGGTTTATAACTTTTATACTGAAATATACTAGAGGAAGCTTTCAGACCTCCTCTCCCGAAAAATGGCAGCCTATCAAAGTAGTGGCATCTACATTGTGGCCAATTCTGCTATTTGTTTAGTTCATAACCACGCTTCACTCCTACTTTCATGAGCAACACTGTTCTTTTATTTGTATTGCCTAACACTTGGTCAGTTTTTGAATGAAGCATGAAACATCATTATCAAATGTACTCACTTAGGAGTTATGTAGGTGATGACATTTTTTTTTTTATAATTTCTATCATTTTTTCGCAGTAGTCTCGTGAAACTCATATTAAACTAACCATAAATAAAATAACTTGTTGTATAAAACGCATGTGTCTACAATGACTATTTTTCTCACAATCAAATAACGAAACAAAAATGTCAGCAACCATATCTCCATAACAGTGTGTAAGTCAGAGTGTATACATACTTCAGAAAATCAAACATTGCAAAGACATTTTTCGTCGATATTTACATATTTTATACTATTGAAAAAGTTTTAGCACACCAATGGTGGGTTATTATCATTTAGATAAAAACCAAGACAATTTTGGAGGAGGCAAATAAAGCAACACGCGATTATAATTGATTAAAATAATTGTACTTTTTCATTATTATTATGACAATAATTTACTGTAGTACTAATATTAAATTATATTAATAATATTATATTTTATTATTTCGGCAATGATGATTATTGGTTACACTACGTTATTAATTATTTGTCTTTGAACAGTTTTTTCTTTCTAATTATTTTAGAAAGTTTTAATAAAACTAACAAAATAAAAAATGATTAACAAATTGTTAACAAAATAACATTGTCGGATTGTCTATGAAATGAAATTAACCTGAAAAAGTCCGGTTTATGAAATCCGTAACACCTCTGTATACCTGTGCACCTTTCAGTCTGCCGTAAGCATTTCGGAACTTGATTGCGCCAAGGTCGTCTTCAATGATGGTCAACTGATCCAAAACATCATTGTAGTCGCCTTTACTGAAACCAATTATAAAAATAAAAAATAGTTTTATCTTAATTTTTAAAAATATCCAATACAGCACCATATTAAGTATTTCTTAAGCAACGCGAGTGGCCCTCGATTTACAACCGCGTTTTTTCGGAAAAGCCAGTCAACAGTTCATTACCTGTTGACTGTTGATTCACGCACACATAGCAACCTAGAAACTGACTTCGGCCAAAGTGTAAGTTTACCCTATTTTTGGGGTTTTCCCTCAATAATAAAAAAATTTGACTACAGATTTTTGAGAAAACTGTATACGTTATAGTTCCATTTTAGATCTACCTTTGGTCTAATTTTCAGATCTAAATCTCTAAAACTTTGCTCGAAAAAGCGAAATAAAGAAAAAAATTCTATCCCTTCTAAGGGACAGGGTTTATGATATTTTTTCGGTTTGTTAATATGTTTATCGATAGTACTATGTTTGAAGAACAATTCATATAAATTTGGAATATTTTCGACTATTTTTAAAAAAGTTATAGAGCATCGTAATTTTAAGTTGAAAAATGTGTACATCTTTTGGGTGTTTTTCTCGATTTTGATGGGAAGGGGTGACTTTTTTTCATTTTTGGTCTGATCAAGTACCTTACGGGTATGATTTCTGATCCATAGAGTTGCTACACGAAGAAATCGCGGTTCAGTGGTTTACGAGATATCGTGGGTCCAGACACAAAACAAATAAAGAAATAAAAACACATCATTGTAAAAACAGTACCTTCTCAGCTCTGCATCGAAGCTAAAACGGAAATGTTTCGACCTACCAAAGTAACAAGTTTTTTTGTTTATGTAGTTGTTGCCCAAAATATAATAATTTCATCAGGCACAAAAAAAACTAAAACGTTTATCTTCGCGTTAAATCGTAGATGATAATATTATTACTCACTCTTTTTTCAGAACATAATCCACATCTGTAACAGGGAAAAGTTTTTTTAAAAATATTATATTTAATATAAAACAATACACGGTGTTCAATTTATCGCGAACCACTCAATATCTCCTAGTAGGGTTTAATAAGAAATAACATTTTTTTTTTTTTTAGTGTTTATACATTGCGATTACAATTTTTCACATTTATTTTTGTTTTGCCCCCTTCCCCTAACTTAATTTTTTGATAGCAACATTTGAAACTTAAACGGTAACGTATACATTTCACATTGACTTGTTAAATTAAGAATTTTTTTTCTAGACATTTTCATTGGTCGATGGCCAGTTTTGAAGTTATAAGAGTTTAAAAGTTAGTACGGAGGGGAAGGGCGTGCTGACTAAAATAATACTACACTCCGCCTAAGCTTGAAACATCCATACCTTCACAAATAGTTATCCATAACTGGTTATCGACCAGTCAAATTTTTTATTACATTATTCTCAATTTAAAAATTTAATAAAATATATGCGTTACGATTTAAGTTTCAAAAGTTGCTATCAAAAAACCAAGTTAGAAGGGGAGTAAAATAAAAAAAAAAAATGTCTGTAAGGTTGAAATCACATTTTATAAAAACAAAAAGAAAAAAAAATTGTATTTCTTATTAAACCATACGAGATATTGAGTGGCCCATGATAAAAAATACCACCCTATATTATTTAAATCTAAATGAAAAAAAAAAAAATGTCTTAATACTTTGAACATTAGGATCCGGACATTGGCCATCTGCAACAAATGTTTTAATTATATTTTATAACATAATAACCCATATCGTAGGTGCAATGAGTGCTAGGGGCAGGGCTTAAAGTGGGAAAAAATTACAGGGGGGACTAATGTCTCCATATAGTTTTAGGCGTTCCATATATAATTTTATGTATAATGTCTAATGCGTATAGTATATGTAATATAGAAACAGTGATTGTGTAACATACTCATCCCACTTTTATCCCTGAATAATGTTCAAATTTGTAATTTATTTCATAAAAAATGTAAACCACAAATAATACAACATTTTTAAGAATAACTCGTGTTTTATACAAATTTAACATTTTGCAAGAGAATATTTTTTCTTATAATATTATGTTGTAAGTAGTGGTTGTCTTTTAAGAAAACTAAAAAAATCACCCAGACAAAAAATATATACATCATAAAAATGTAGTGTTTTTAGTGCTTTAAATTGTACAAGAAAAAATTCAAATTCTACGCATGGTGGGGTGAGCATGCTTAAAAAATCACACATTTACACTTTACCTATATATCTATGTTATCACTTATGGGCTAATCGAATACCTATTTATCACAGTATAGCCATTTACAATAACTAATAAAATCAATTATTTTTACACATATATTAGATAGTCCATAATTTGTATTAAATACATTTGATAAAAGTAAAGTAACAATTGATGAAAAAATAAAAACCAAGATTTAATCTCAACGGAATTCTGAATTATATTGACTAATGTTTGGTTATAATTGGAGTGGTACGGTGTACCTTACGAATGATTTGTTAAAGGGGACGCTTTTTAACCACCATTAAAGGTAGAGGGACTGAGTCCCCCTGCGTCCCCCCACTTTAACCCCTGGCTAGGGAGACTTTAGCACTTCCAAAAATTCAAACCCCAATCCTTGATTTGTACGCATAACATTTTAATAATGTCCATACTTTGTTCAAATTTTTTATATATCATATTTTTGTTTACAAATAATGATTTGATGATAAGAATTATGTTTAGGTCAGGTATACATAATTTTAGCACCGCCCCCCCCCCCCAAAATGTAGGTCTAGTTGCACCTATGACCCATATTGTTGTACTACATATACCTTCAACTACAAACATCCAATAGCCGGTCGCTGAAATAATAATAAAAAAAAAAAAAACATTTATAAATTCAGCAAATTAATTTTATAATCGAATCAATTACCAATCGACTACAATACTGAGTTATAATAAAATATTTTTTAACAAGTATGTTTTGAAAGATCTGGAAACATCTATAAATTACGAGTTTTTTAAGGGAAACATAAACATAATTACAATTATTTTGGCCTCCATTGAAAAATACCAAGTCGCCCTTCTCGAGTGTATCTAAAAAATGTGTAGGTGTTTAGCGAAACGAAAGTTGGTCAGATAACTGATAGATGGTCTGGGAACATAATATAATATAAAATAATATTCAATCTACGGATTCTGGTTCAATAATAATTACATTATGCGTACCATCAGCAAACGTACAAATACAGACCGATAAAACAACTAAATAACAACTGAAAGTCGCCATAATGAAGAATAAGATTTTTTTTCGGTAAACGTTGATATTAATACGACTATGGGACTTGAGAGCAACTCTAGAATTGCGGTAAAAGAAATTCCAAGTTACATTCCCAAGCCTTGTCGGCGCAATGAAAATTTCAAACTTCACCTGTTCAAACAATGTGAAATAAATTGTACGAATAATAGCATTGAGTATACCTCCTATCGTATAGAGAAACAATCCGCTGTAACGCTACACATTTACACACACTTATAAAACTATACTATGTAGTATATTCTATCACGTAGGTTTGAACCCAATTTCCATTTGGGTTTTTTTCAAACCTAGATAAATAAAGGAAAAACACATTTTTTAAAAAATATTATTTTTTTCAAACTAGTTATGATCATTTTGAATGAAAAATATCAGATATTTTACATGTTTTTTTTTTTTTTAAGAGAGTAGTACTAAAATTTGCCAATTTTTACCCACATATCAATACATAGGTTTTGTAGAACAAGTATTCAGGTTTTTAAAAATAATAATTTTTATTGCGACAGACAAAAATTAATTAGTATACAAATTTTTCGAGTTGGCAAATTAATGAATCTAGCCCTCCCCCCCCCCATGATTTGTCCTTCGGGACGGCCCTGAGTGTGGACAACCCCACAAGTGTTGCGGAGAGAAGACTGAGGACTTATAAAATAGATTAACAATAAGTCGTTGTAAACAAAATGTCATAAGGTTGTTTTGCACGCCAACTGAATGTATATTATTTAATTGGAGCTGTACACAGGTAATGTGTAATAACGTGTGTTCGACCCATATATATATATAGACTGCGCCTATTGTCTTATCTCGGTGCGGAAGATGCGTGCCCGGTGTATGTATGTGTGTATATATAGGTTCTGTCTATAATAATATATTACCGTCGGCCGGCAGCCGTACAAGACAATGAGCTATTGTACGTCTAAAATAGCTTTACGTGTGCTACGGCGGCTTATTCGGATCACGATCGATTGGTTTTTTTTTTTTTATTAACGGGTTTTGCTTTTTGCCCGAAATTCAATATCCTAAGCGCCGCAGTGGATGTATTTTTTTTGCTCTTCTCGTTATTTTTCCACAGCGGATGTAAAAGCCTTCGTCCGCTGGCAAATACACGGTGGTGAGATAAAATAAAATACCCTGCACGGCTGCAGGTCCCCTTCAGTGGTGTCGCGTTGACCGCAATCGTTTCAAAAATAAGATAATACCTACCTACACACACACAATATGTGGTGCGTACGAAACGTGACTTTTTTTTGACAAGTCCGGGGAATACCTAGGCGTGATGATAATATTAAAAAAGCCCGTTCGTTTCATATTGGTACGAGGCTAAGTGTAAATTTTGTTGTCATTTAGTATGTCGTTAAACGTTTTAAATGCATAGTAAATATTTTGATGATTTTATTGCACTATTAGTCCTGCGCGTACAGACTAACGAGACTAAAAGTGCATATTGTACTTGGTATTTGGAACACTATTTTTGTTTTAAATCATCCGGGATATGAATTGGATTTATTGGTATTTGGTTGGGCGTAGTAAATCGCTCGGGTATAGGACTATATATGTGTATGCAAACAGATAGCTCGCTCGGCCAAAAACAAAAAAGGGGTTTTCAAAAAGACTACCTAATCGTTACATACATTATTGTGCAGATATTTTACAATATTATTATGCCTACCAACCCCTTGTCGATAATACGGTCGAAACGATTCTCAGGCTATACTCTATAACATGACAAATTGGATAATTTTCATTTTATCTAATCCGCGATGTCATTAGGAAATTTCATGCTTGAATCTGTGAACTATATGCTGTGTGGTTCGACCAAGTAACGACGGTCACACGGTATTAACGCGGTTTTTCTCGTTTCCACGAAGCCCACTTGTTGGCTTTTATGACTGCGAAAAGGTTGGAAATAATGATCTCGGAATACACCATTATACACCGAGCCGTCGGTTTATTGACCGTAAACTATCGATGTCAAAGCAAAAGCTCTTCCATACATATATATATATATATATATACATAATATACAATACCTACTCGCACGTGTATATATTAGAGATGCGTTTGAATTGGCCATTTTCGCATTTTCATTATATCTTTTTGTCGTTGGCACCGTCTGTGTGTGCTCAGATTTTCGAACACACGCTTTACCTTGTGTACGCCTTTATAGTCAAGTTATGAATATGCCCTTTGTTCGTCTTGTGCAGGGTCCACGTGTCGCACTTGTACACGCGCAGTTCGGTCTATGATATTTTATTTAAATAATGGAAATTATTTGAATATAATGCCCTACTACATAATATACAAGCTTATTATGTATTGTTCAAAACGTTGGGGCAGCTGCTGCTATTCATTAACCATCTCTTATTGGCCAAATAGTGGCAGTGAATGCCGAAGGGTTGGATGACGTATACCATACATTTACTATTTAAAAACAGACTTGTATATTATTTAGAAAATATGTTTACATTCTCATCGAGTGTTCTGTGTTTGGTAACGACCGAATGGTCTGTTTAATACTGCCGAACGACTTGAAACCACAACGGTTCGGCTCAACTAAGCTTTGTAGGTGGCTCGGATACTGTTGGGATTAACTGTACAAAAGTTCCACAAAAGGGATCTTAATTTTGGTACGCGTGCAATTTACTGATGAGGGAGGGATGGGGGGGGGGGGGGGGGGGTTGGGATAAATGACAGGTGAATAGAGCATCTGAAACGAGCGCCTACAAGCACCTTATTGGTCGATTTTGCCCAACTCGACGTGCAAACGCCGAATAGATTTTCCGGGCTAAATCCGGCTTTATTGCATTTGGCAGTACAAACAGAGTCGGTGAATTGTAAGCAACCTGTTTAGAAACACAGATAATAATACAATGTTACACCGTCGCGCGCTAATGGTCGCTGGCCGTTTTATTTGTACCGACAATATACAATACGTGTCACACCTATAAACAAAAGCAGTTTATTTTCCCACCGTTCCCGACGAGATTACCCGTTTATAAAGAAATAGCGGCGCTGACACTGGCGACGTTGTGAGAAATGTTTAACGTCGCTGCTGGTGTTCTGCCGATCGGTGGTACATCCCAGGCAGTGCCATGTTTACAAACTCTACGTGCCCGAATAGGTCTCTGCATAGCCCTGAGCATAGGTCTTAGCACTTGGGCCAAAAAATTGGACTTGATTTGCTTTGAAAAAACGATCCAATGTCATGTAGGTACCATTGCTGAGTATGTTGTACTCTTGTGCAGAGCGTATAACGTGCGAAATCTCGAATAACACTACTCGCAACTGTTATGACAATATTTTACCGTCTACGCGCGCTCGTCTGAATTAAGTTGGACGATTTAACATTGTGTGCATGATGATAAATCGTTCCGGATTGTTCTCAAGGCGCCAATCGTGTGTACGGGGAACCTCTTCGGCTGAGCAGCAGTAGCAGCAGACGCGCCGAGAGTAAATTAATTAAACACACAACGAAAACAACTTTTTACCCGTTCGCATAGGCTTATTTTCCGTACTATGTTATTGCACCATCTCAAAGCCAAGCAATGTGTATTGTGCTCGAAACGCGGAGTGAGTGATTAATTACCGTGGCGGCAGCACTCGGAGTTAGCCGGACATATTATCGCGAAATGGCGGAAACCAACCCATTTCCGGTCGCTAAGCTTTTACATGTGGCGTGACCAAACTTGTAGCGAGCATTTACATGTAGTTTGATCTTACTACACACACACACACACACACACAAAAAAAAAATATATATATATATATGTGTATTCCTTAATTGGTCTTGTATAAAAATGTAATTTAAGCCTAATATCCGTCTCAACGGATAATTCTACGACAGCGTTGTAAAACCAATACGTTCTCAGCTCGAAGGCAAAAAACCATTCTGGTAATTCTATCGAACCGACTGATTTTTGAAAGAGAATTGGGCTTGTCTGCCGAATAACGTACTAAACGGAAAGTAGTCGATTTCATGAAAATAATGCGCCAGGTATTCAATTACCTGTCAGCGCTGTTTATGCATACTGACGTGCCCGGGTACTTGGTAAAAAAAAAGTTCAATTTCGATCAATTTTCCAGTTTAATTATCATCGTGTCAGTATCAGAAAATAACCGCACATCATAGGTATTATACACACAAATACAGCGATTGGCCAAAATAATATGCTACCCTTCGCACGATACAAAACGCAAGCGTATCGCTTCGCCTTGAAAACATTACACTTGCCCACCTCGTCCCAGTTAATATAGTTCCTGTTAAGCAGACACAATCTCTGGCACATTTGGAGATACAAACGGTACACAGTCGATGAGTACCTGCAGCACATTGTCTACTCTAATAATATACATGTACATATTATGCTATTATTATGTAATTCACATATATAAATTAAACGGTCATAAACTATACACAATACACTATTATTGTTGTTAGGCCCAACCCGTCAAACTTTAACCGACGAGATCATCATAATACTATTACTGTCTCGTGCGTGCGATTTCCTAAATAATAATCCAAAAATACTATTACTTACTATGCCTAACGTCTGATGTCACATCCTTGACATAATAATATTATCTTATTCGAAGAAGACGATCACAATAACAATATGGCGTCGTAGATAGATTCTTAGCACTTTTTATTTATTATTGCCACAGCCTACCTCTTTTATTTTCCAGCAGGGATTATAATTAAGATAGGTTTTTTCTAAAATATATTTTTTATTTTCATAAATAATTTAGCGCGTTTGGCACCGGGTAAGTGCTAGCGAACCACACCGAAAAATACATTATAATATAATATATTATTTTGTTTGATCTTTTTTTTTAACATTAAAAAACTGAGGACAGTGATTGTTGATGTATATGTGTGTGTGAACTGTGAATAACAAGATGGTAGCAAGGCGGGACAGTTTTTTTTTTTTAATTTTAAGTTTTTCAAAGTACATAAATAGATCCAAACAACTACCGCAGTGAATGTACCGTACTAATTATAACACTCTCGATTCGTTAAATTTTGTTGAATTCGACTCATTATTTAGTATTCTAAACTATATAGACTACAGTCACCTCGTGTCTAGAATTATTTTGTGCACTTATGAGTTATAAGTTTAATATTGTAATTATTATTTACATTAGGTACCTAATCTATTATTGATTGATTGTAGTTTCAAAACGTACATTCTATACAGCATCCTAACTATCTACTATACAAGAGCCCATAGCGAAGAACAAGTTGTCTTCATTATATTAGGTACACCGTGTACATAAATCAAACGCTGACTCAGCCATACCGAAATGCACCTACATCCAATAATATTATTTATTTTCCAATCATTAATCTATTGTGAATTTTTTTTCGATTGATCAAAATATAACACACGGTAGGAAGTTTGCCAAATAACGTTGTTGAATCTTTACAAGAAATGGCTATAATGACTCTTTTAGTGGGCTAGAACCAACGTTACACTGAGGTACCTATTGTAAAATATTATGTTAGTCGGTGTGCCAGAGTCTAGGGCGGAAACGGGCACAAGTGATTAAAAATGCAATTTAGTTGACTTCTCATCAGGTACCATACATGCAATTATATACACTTATAATATATACATAATATGTGTATATATTACTAACAATTGGCGTACAACATGCGACGTTCGCTCTTTACTGATACTTGGTGTAGTTAAGATGGGTCTTTTGAGATTGGTGGCGCGGTTTTTTTAAAAATTATTTGAAGTTTTGTCGCAATTAAAAGACACGGTCGTTTTGTTGAATATGCGGCACGTTCGGGCATTATATATGTGTATGTCGCACGACAAGGGGTCGAGTGTGCTTAAAAAATGTTGGCTTTTTTGTTGTTGTTATTTTTTACTACTTAAAAGATAAAAAATATATGTTGTCGTTGTGCGGTGTAGAACACACAAAAGTACCGCTGTCGTTAAGTTTTTGTTTTTTCAAAGACAACAATTATAATACGCGCTCAAATTGCGTTTTTATTTTCATTAATATAATTGTGTGTGTGTGTGTATGAGTTTTACCGTTCCAATGGTAAGTGTCGGAAATCAAATTATCTTTCTAATAGCTCTCGCACAGTATCCACCGGAAGGGCGTACTTCGAGTAGCTGTGTGTCGCGTAACATAACATGTACAAACGAAGTGACCGCGGTTAAATGTATGTTAACTCTAGCCTAATAGTCGCCCCCAATTGCCAGGTAACAGTGACGGTGCTATAGTACATAGCAGTATAACAACATACAGACATCTAATCATCATCGTCATCATCACAATTCGCAGTAGTTACAAACGAAAATTGATTCATTAGAATTTTTCGATGACCACAAAATAATTTAGAATAGTCGCTTATTTACACGGAATTCTAACTATTTTGCTAGTGCTAATTTGCTACTCATAATTTAATTGAATGTTTATTTTTGTAAAACCTCGTTTTCTGTGTACTTTTTTTTTGGACAGCCAATGTTCGACGAGAGCGGTCGTTTATTCAGTCAACGTTTGTTTCAAAAAATAATAAAAATTGGAACATAAAAAAACGGCAATAATCTGATTTTCATGTTCGACCTAGGAGTGGTTGTACATAAGTATATATATATATATATATATATATATATATATATAGAGAGAGAGCTGAAGAAAGTTGTTTTTCTTGTGACTGTTTGACGCGACCAGATGCGACACAGAGAGAGAGAGAGAGAGAGAGAGACAGACACTCTTCACATATAGTAATGGGCCATAAAACTTGCTGAACGTTAAATCCCACATTTATCACTTGCAACAACCCTTCGACTTGTCCGCACAGCCAACGCCGTCGGATTCTCGGTGTTCATCTAATACCGATGACGAACTTATATATGTACATATTATATATAACTATATAATATGTACATACATATAGGAATAGCGGTTGAAGGAACGGCGACGCCCGTTCGTGACACGGTGACAAATAGTCAAAACCGAACCGAAACAATGCTCGGCCTATAGGAAAACTCTGCCCAAGCACAACCGAGTGTGTACCAGTGGAGCAAAACGCGCACAGAGGCAGCCATAATATATCATTATAATGTACAGTGTAATAATATTATTGTACTTTGCCGCCTTAATAATAAATTACATGTTCGTTGCGTAAGTACACAAGTACTCGATCCAGCACGATTTCGATCTCGCCTGTATAAGAATAGGTTCATTTTTTAACGGGTAAAAAATATTTAATATTTGACTAAATTTGTTCTGTATAGGTGTCCGTCTTGCAAAACACAGAAATGTTCTCTACGATTTTCTAGCGATTTCTCCAATAAAGAATGGAGCGGCGGTTCCTTCATAATAATAATTTTGTTTCCGGCAACGAGTGACTAATAAGTCACATAACGTATTTCACAGTCGACCATTTGAAATAAAGCATTACAATTTATTGCAACCCCGTTGATAGTGTCAGAACCTCCACTCAGCACTCAGTACTTCTTGTCAACCTTGGAAAAAAAATGCTCTTACTCGCTGGACGTACCTCGTACAAATAATGTTTCAAACTTTCATGATACAAAATTAATTTTTTTTTTTAATTAAATGTTTTCGTATATTGTCAATGAGACATTTTTGATTGTTTGTAAAGAATAATATATAACCGCTTTTTCACGTCCGAAAAAAAAAACAATTTTTATAAATTATAATATATTATGTCGTAATATATATATATATATATATATATATATCCGGTAAGTTCAAAAAGAAAGTAATTGCTTCGGCGAACCGTCGGGTTTTTTTTTTTGCCAATTTTTAAACGATGACCGACCCAAAAAAAAAAAAAAACGGCCACGACGAAAACAGGTTACAGCGCATAATAAATTACAAAAAAAAAAAAAACGATTATTAATTAACGATTTAGATCCGAGTGGTTTTATTATATGCACATGCGCTTTGTGTGCACAACGCAGAAGGGTCGAACGTGATCAGCGTTGAACGATTGTAATTTGAAGACAAACAGATTCGAATAAAAAAAAAAACCCATCAGATATATACGACTGTCCATAGCTAATTTAATTATATTACTCGGGCGTTGCCACGTTGGTCACAGACAAGCGTTCATGGGAAATTACAATAATTAGGTTTTCCAGAAAACTACCTACAATTAATCCTTCTCAATCAGTTGGACGTCGTTTTATGATTTCATCAGCAAATTTTTCAAAACTAGTAAAAACCGCGTTTGCCTATTTTTCACCATAAATGTGTGTTTTGACGTTAAAAACTTTTCACAAAGGCTTCGGGGTCGCGCGCATTCCGTTCCGAGCTCACGGCAGCAAATCCTTTGCTTTCTGTAAAATCACGTTTCTGTTTTGTTTCACCCGACAACAATAGACGGTATATAATTATTTTCATACCGCCCACACTTTTTTCTACATTTCCAGATCAATAATAAAATACAATATCGGCGGTGCGTGTAACACCACGGTACAGTTTTATTTTCATACTATATAATTATTGTTATTACATTTACAAACTGTTAATTAGCCAAGCAATTTGCAAATGTAAATTAGACTGTTGAAAGGTATATAGTACAAATAAATTATTACCTTTTTTTTTTTTTGGGGGGGGGGGAGGATTATTTTTATTCGGTTTTATCGTGTACCGCGTTAAAATCAACGAAAACCCCGACAGCAATGACGTTGAGAAAAAGTAAAAAATAATTACAACGAGTAAAAAAAAAAAAAGAGCCTCGAGGGTGTTGCACGGTCGAGCTGTTATATTTTATTAGAGGCTGTTGTTTTTATGTTATGTACAGCTCGAGAAAAAAAATATAAATGTTCTGCTCTGGTTAGCAAAACGGGTCCCCCTGCGAATAGTGCGTAAAATAGCCGACCAAAAAAGATATATAACGTCATATAACGCTTCTTTGTAAGTGATAAATTTATGTATATATATATAAATTGGACAGAGTAAGTTGTTCCGACGGCAAGAAATGTATGTATCGAACAAATCCGCCCTCTTCCGAATGTCGGCGCAGCTCCTGCGAAGCGAATGATATAAATAATAATAATAATAATACACTTCATAAATTTCGCCGTTGGATGAAAATGTCATAAATCTTGCCGGCAGAACAACGGTGTTTCTATTTTAGGACAAATGCGTTTTTTTGTTTTGTTTCAAGGCCGGTAATGGAATTTTACTGAAAACGCATCGTATAGATGATAGTTTTTTTCGAATGAAATACATATTTTTATCGCTTGACTGGATTCGAACGTTGAAAAGTCCTTTGGCGACTTTTGTGTGAATTTACATCCGCTCACTTAGATTTTGAATTGAGTAAAAAAAAAAAAAAAACACAACAATATTATTTGAAGAATAAATTAGAAAAGACAAGTTTATCGTATTATGCTAAGTATAGTACTGACCGAGTACACATGAGCATATCAGCTAAGGCTGAGTATACCGCATAATGTGCACTTAAATAAACACTGTTCATACCAAGAACAAAGTTCAATATATATATATATATATATATGTACAATCATTAAAATTAAATTTAAAGTTGCACCAAACTAACTAATAGTATCCAAAATTGATCCAAATTCAATAGCCAACAGTAGTTTATAGCATGATGTTTGTACAGAGGCCGATCTTAAGATAGTATTCCATTACTAGACAAATAATAATTTCCCCCATAGTAAATAACTCATCATTCATAAATACATATTACTGCTTTAGGCCTATATTACCTTTCATTGTTCCCCCCCCCCTCGTGTTTGTTCGAGAATTGGCTGATCGTTGAACAATCTTTATGAACTTTTTTGTTTAATATAACCCTAAGGTTTCTGTGTTTTTTTTTTTAATAACAACTCTTTTAATCATCATCTGCCAGCATAGACAATGGACTGCGTGCATCTGTTCTATTAATATATATATTATACAGTAGGGATTCGCTTCTAATTTATATTTTCTTTTTTCTTCTTTTGTAATAAACGTTTTTTTTTTTTTTTGTTTAACGCGAAGAAAAGAAGTATTTAAATTTTTAATATCGAAAACTCGAAAAGTTTTAACGCTGCGAGAAACTAATACAAAAGCTTGTAATACCCGCCAGTTATATGTTTATACCTACTTGTCAACAACAACAAAAAGTGTAAAACATCTTATTGCTATAAGGATTTCAGTTTAGATTGTATAGTATAGATTATAAGGAAATTATTTGTCACCATTAGGACGTATTTTATCTTATTCTTGATGATACCTTCAAATATATTACACTAACATACATAATCATATTAATTAACTTAGGAAATCTATCGAGTTTAATTGTTTATAATTATTCCTGCACGGAGAGAACGCGCGATTGGCAATTCCCGTGGGAATTTCGCATAGATTCTGGCTTTATCGCCGGTTAGTCAGTCCCAACACAATCGGCGGCCCGAATTCGATTGGCATAGGGTACATCTGGGACTGTGTAATTTAGTATTCGACCCCTTTGGGCCCGACGAGGTCGACATAAATCAACTGGCGACGTTAATCATATTTGCAGTAGGTAATGATGATGTAATTTTTAAATCCGCAACACAATATTCAGGTGACAAAATCTTGTATTTCATGTTGTACAGCTGTCAACGCTACTCTAAGCAGTGTTAGTACATATTATTTATACTCGGCGTTTAACTTACAATATACAATATATATATATATATACATAACCAGTGCCAGGACTACTGGCGTGACCTCGACGTCGAACCGAGCAGATTCAAGTATATAGTACGGCTTTTTCAGCGAAACTAATTTGAAAACTTTCATAATTTTCCACGCCATTTAACGGTCGGTTTTATTGCACAACTATGCCCTCCAAAAGTTCTCATGTAATTTGAATTCCCAATTACTATACTTGAAAATTTGAACGCAACAACGTGGAACTTGCGAAAGATTAAAAAGGAATTACGCTGTGTGCGCCGTGGCCGCACAAAATCTATACAAAGTTACTGTACCTACGACGCATCTGTTAAACGTCCCAAGAGATACGAGTGACAACGTCGGGGTCTTCCGCAGGGTTTGCGGTTAGGTGGTCAGACAGTAAAAATATATTTCCACTGTCTACATTTATCACAATTCACAAAACAATTATTGTAGCATTTTGTCCGCTTTATTTGCCAATCAACGGTACATCATGTGTTGTGCAAAGATAATAGTTAAATTATCTAGATGAGATAACGTTTTATCATACATAAAGTTCAATCAGTTTATTTTCAGACGTTTAGGCCAGGCGTGTACTAAAAGATTTGGTCTGGCACCGAAATGAGTGTTTAGCAATAATAATTACACACGGATAGTACTTCTTGATGTTATAAGAATTTGTGTACATCCGGCCGTGCACAACGCACGGCTTTGTAAAGGGCTTCCGGCTCGTGTACCTCGACAAAGCCCTATGTACGTTTCCGTTTAGCAATTTTCTGATGTATTGAGAACGACAACGAGGGGACATATTTTACATATTACTATTATTACAATATATAGGTATTATTATTAGGATTACAGCAGCCCGTTGACCGCACCTTTTCCGTCTGCAACCGCAGCATACTAGGATCCGGCTGTTTGTTTTATGCATATCAATACCGAATAATGTATACAAAACAATAATAGTAATAATAATGAAAAAGCAAAACGACCCACGACCACTTCTATTGAAACGCACTGTACAAACAGAGCACACAACAATAATAATAATAATAATAATAATAATATGAGCTATGACAAAATATTAGAGCAAACGTCCGGCACGAATTGTGGTGGTTGCGCAAACGTGTCAACTTAAATAAAAGTATTGTGCGTTTCGAAATTTTGTCAAAAAATTGTAAAGAAAAACTCCTACAGTAATAACAGTATGTGGTTGCGAAACGACCGGTCAGCTGCAGTCTCGTTGGACACGGACAATATAATACCACGTACTTAATGGGCTGCTAATCTCATCTGTAGACACACAATCGGTGAAAATGTATCGTACTATGACTGCATTAAATAAAAAAGTAGAAGGAAAAAATAAAAAAAAAATAGTGCAAAAAGTGTCGATTGTAACTTGTTAAACAAAAAAAAAACAAAAAACAGTTGTAAATTGTAACCAATATTTAGTTAGTAATTGACGACCAAATTCATATTATCTTCTATACCTTTGACTTATAATATACTCTGTATAGCGTTCCATGATGCCTATCTCCTATGCCATATTATAAGTATATAAACATTGTAATAATAATAATTACTTCGGACCAACCCGGCCGCAGTGTGTGTGTGTACAAACCGGTCGAACATGCATATAATTCTATATAATTTTAACTCAAAAAACGAAAATTATCACTTATAAGAGAATGGCTTATGCACGTGTGTCGTCCATAAAATATTATTATACAATTCCTTCGGCTGTAACGCGTCGCACATGATTTTTTCCCTATGATTATAAAAATAATGTTAGCTGTGTTTGTATCGTGTTATACAAATTGTACCATTTTTAAGCATGCATTACTATTATTATTATTATTATTATTATTATTTAAAAAATAACGTTATACTTTAGATAGATGGACAGTACACGGTGCATTCATATTTGCATTGGAACGAATATTTTAAATAAACAGACTAAATATAAACAATTAATTATTATATTATAATTGATTCTATTTAATATATTCACGTGGTTTATTTCGAAAAGATAAAATCAATAAATGTGATTTGAATACAGACTAGTCGATTGTAGAGTGAGAGAGGGGGTAATGTATGTAATTGGCGAATAATATTTTTACCTATTCTCGTTAAAACACACGGTGGTTATAATATAGTTTTTTTAGATTTTTAGCTTCGATGCAAAGCGAGAAGGTATTGGTTTTACTCTGATGTGTGTGTTTTTTTTTTATCCATATACACTGTAACTTTTTTATTTTTTTTTCAATGCCGTTAAATCCAAAAATATTATTTAAAATGGCGGAGAGAAAAATATACCCTTACAATAAACGCAACGTGTACGACTTCGAAAACAAATCCATCGTCGTTGTTGTAATTCTCAGAATAATTATTAAAAAGTTATTCTTAAGTTTTTTATTTATTATTCATTTGCGCTACTAAGAACATTGAGAAACGACTTCGGTGAAAAACGTAATTATAGCGAATTTCCTCTTATTAATGGAAAATATATTTGCACAGCAAACTTGTTATTCGTATACTTAACTATATTTAATTAAGAACAAACGAGCGTGACGCAGTAAGCTGTAATTATTTTCCGCCAAAAGTTGAGTGATATTAGAAACTACTAAAAGTAAGTATAATCCATTTGAAATCAGCTCACAGAATTATATAAAGTATATCACAGCTATTAGTTTTCAGTATGCAGACATGGTTAATTATCATTTTAAAATACAATACATAAATAAATAGTGTCTTATAATAAATTATCTCTCACCGATTCTACCGCTGTACCAAGAATACTGTGTAACAATATTTATAATTATTCGTTTTATTTCTATACATAAATATATATATATATATTAAATTTAAATATTATTATGTTATTATTCACATGCAAATATAAATTACATGCTGATAATAAATAATAATTAACTTACTAAATATCATTTTTCAATAACCGCTAATCACCAAAATATTAAAAAGTAAATCAAATATTAATAACACAACAATTGTTTTAACAATATTATCTTAACCCTATTAAATTAATGATATTAATTAAACAGTTTAAATATTTGATTTCCTGTCAGAAGTCACCGTCTGATTTGGTAACAGGAAATAATAATAGTATTTTTTATAATATTAAAAAACAAACGTGTAAAATAATAATAATTATAAAAAAAATATCATATTTTTAAATAATATTTTTGCTGTATAAATTCTCCATATGAAGTGTAATAAGTCTTTGGATTTAAAAAAAAAATATATATATATATATATATATATTTCTACATTTACTCATAGTGAGAGACTGACAGCTGCTGTATAACGATATCGTTGTAAAAAGCTCGAATCAAATTTCTGCACAAAGACGGTGAGTAGTTTAAAACTTATTTTCGCAAGTATAAAAGTTTTATTTTTTCCCATTTAAATTTAATCACAGTGTACTTATACTTAGATGTTTATACATATTTTGTATTCGTTTTCGTTGGAAATGCAAAAAGTCTAAGTACATTTCACTGTTTATTTAGCAATATCAATATAATATTTAAATTCTACGAATGATCTTTAAACTCATCGCGCAGCACAACTCGCAATTGTAATTTCTTATAGCTTTTTAAATGTTTTTAATGGTATTTACTTACCCCGAAAACGCTTAAACCAGGTCATCGTATTACCATTGGTATAAACTAAATATTATTCTAAGTATATATATATATATATATATTATTATCATTTGCATTAACATAATATTATGGAATGATTGTGTTCAAGATACGCGTTATTCGATATTGTTTTAACGTTTACAAAATATTATTTTATGAATTTTGATTAAAAAAAAAAAAACTAAAAACTAAAACAAAAGCAATATCATCAGACTGCGGTGATTAGTAATTACAAATAGATATAGAATTTAAAAAAAAACTAAGGCTAAATAAGTTTATACAACCAAAAATAACCGCAAGTATAGAAATCAAAATGTTTGTAGTTTTTATTATTTCATACGAAATTCCACAAGCCAGTCTGTGTAGGAAAGTTTGAAAGTTTAACGATCCAATTGAGAATTAAGACCCGAATGTATAAGAAGAAATTTAATAATGCGATAATATTCAACTCCATTAACGAAGAAATAGTTTTTGATTCTTCGTAGCAAGCCGATTAATTTGTGTGCTCTCATTAACTTCAATTTGGACATTTTCTAAGAAAAGTAATGTTTATAACCATTAAAGTAAAAAGTTTGTTATTTGTTTGGCCGTATTAATTACTAAAAGGATTTGTTCCGAAACGAATTACTTCAACGGTAAAACTTGTAGCTATTGTACTTATGGCTACAATATAGAGGTCCACTGAAATTAAGTTGTATTATTATTTATTACTTGGAAATTTCTACTTTACATAATTTGGCCGATTCTAGTTGGAGCCTTTTAAACAAACTTATCCGCATTGATACTTTTATAAGGACATTGTGTATACCTACACGTGTAGTAACTGCACTACAGTTTATGAGAATTTTGAATATACACTTTATAAAAAAGGTTCAAAAGTAGGATCAATTTCTTAAGAAATAAAGAGATTGGGAAACTTTAACAGTTTTGTGCCCATTATCGAAACGTTTCAACGGTAATACTTTGAGTTTAGATTTTTTGTCAAAGCTGTATAGTACAAGTTAAGGGATACTCAACAAGTGCAGAACACGTTTATGTAAAGTAACTGTTTTATTGTAAATCAACGCCAACAATATTATTTCGGTAACAAGGTGTATTCAATTGCTTGTACTGCACGGCAAGAGACAAGTATATGTCATAATTATTTACAGCTGTTAATTTCCCTTTTTTCTTCACTTTTTCCCCATAGTGTATAATGTGTAGGATATTTAGCTCAAAGTTTTCTTTTATCGAATTAAATATTAAATATATTTAATTAATGTTTAAATAGTCCTCATACATAAAAAATATCTAATCTAGACACAATCAACAGTAATTAGTAATTACAATACAATTATTAATAACACATTTTTTTCAAACCCAATGTTTGTTCAGAATTTTTCATTTACTTGTGACTAATATTTTCTTATACACGAAAAGTCAATAATGATTTAAATAAAAATTGTTTTTATTAGTAAAAATCAAATATAATAAAACAATGTTTTTTTATACAAATTTTATAAGTTTTTTTTTTACGGATTGGTTTATTTTAAATTTTATTGTAACTATAATTTATTAAAAAAAATATATATATAATTTTTTTTAAATTTTACTTTATTTAATAAAACTTGAATAATAAGTATTATGAAAATAACTCTACATTTAAGAGTTGTTGGCAACCCCATCAGGCGATAAGGCACCTCCGGCTGATGATTTGACATCTGAAGTATTGCCCGACTAAAGAATAGTAATAATAATTTCGTAACATCGAAAAAAGTCTCTTGTAAAGAGTTAATTTTTTTTTATAGAAAAACAAACATTAAGTAATCATAATTTATTACAAGTTGATTAATTCGATCTAAGTTTATAGGTATACCTACGGACACAAAATAATTTTAAAGTAACCCAATAATTAATTATCGAAGCTTTATGCTGTTCGTTGTTGGACGTAATATGTTGAGAAATAATGAAAAAAATTAATGGTTTCGTTTTATGTTTAAAATGGGAGTTACTTAATGGGTCGTTTTTAACATAAATAAATGTAATTAATCTCATTTTCGGTGTATTATATTATTTATGGCGTTCATAAAAAAAAATAAAAAAAATAAAGGATCTTTAAAACTCTATGTTGCAGTAACGAATAATGATAAATTTTAAGTATAATAATAAAACCTATACAACACAAATATTTTAAAAACGAGTCTGCCCTATTTGCAAAGGAAAAAGTAGAAAATCTATTTCCTTTTCATCGATTAAATATATTATAGTAAGGAAACGTTTGGAAAAGTTATACCGATTTAAAGCAAAGATAAACGGTGTGAATCGGTGACATATTGTTTCTATTGGTTTTGACATTTTTTTTTTCCATTATCATTCCATTACCTACTTCCGGCTTTGGCCGACATTATAAATTGATTTTTCTTATAGAAACCATTTTCCAATATTAGATATTCATGTCATATTATATTTTGCGCTCTTTTCCGAACAAAAATATTTTCAATATGAAACAGGTGTTACCAAATTTACTTTCAAGAAAAAAAATTCTTAGGGGAAAAGTACCAGATGTCCTTCGGAGACTTAACCTTAATAATTTCTTGTACACAGTAGTGTTTTCCTTACCTAGTCCAACCATCAGGATTATTTAGGTGTTTGCAATATTTAAATGCCAAACGACGGACAAAGTAAATTGTTTAAAACTAGTTATAAAAATAAACTCCCTTAGGCTTTGTTGAGAGGTACTTTTTAAAAATGATACAAAAAGTCTAAACCGCAATGTTGTACATTCAGAAAAAGGACGATCAAGCGTAATGGCCTGTCAAAATATTATGTATACCATTGACTTGTCAAATATGTTCAACCGTTCAAAGAAATCTGTCTGGACATGTGATACACAAACAACAAGCACTGCAGCAATAGTTGTACAAAATCAATACAGGAAGTCAAACAATTACTATTTTTTTTTTTTTTTACCCAACCATAAAATATTTTCAATTAAAACGCGGATAGCTTTTTATGGAATCTTATTAAATTCTCTTTAATTCGCCAGTACAATAAACAATTTTTTTTTTATTATTAATTCGTTCGAACAGCAGAACCGAGGAATGCATTTCCCGTAGCCAATACACAATTATAGTAGGAGATATTTATATTATCTCAAAAGCAATAATAACATTTTTGCTTGGTCGGTGTCGGCGGCCGTCGAATTACATTTTTGCGGCAAACCGTGTTAACGGTAAACTTTTGCGCTCGCCAGTTTTCAATTAAAACTGTATAACCAACACATTATTTGTCGACGTCAGCCAATTCGGTTTTGGCTTGTAACAGCTCTCTAAGTATAGTTTTTACTCAACACCACCTGGTGCGCGCACGTTGCCAAATGCGAAATGATGGATACTGTAACGCTGCTTTTCCTACCCCGGTGCTGCTACCCTCTTCGCGTTTCCCTAAAAGTACCTATATTATATATTATATAAATGTATATTTATATATATATATATATATATGTAGGTATACCGTCGAAGCGAGGAAATATAAATTCAAATTAAATATCCGCGTAACACACACATGCGGGTTTTCGCGTGAAGTGCAATATAATATATTATTATAATCTCATGCGCGTTCTTCCTGCGTTTCCCACCAAACCGAAAAAACATATAATAAAAAATATTTACCTAATAATTTTCGATTTTCGGATGGAACAAATTAAACAGACTGGCCAATATAAAAATCATCCGTCGTGCTGCTACGGTGTACCTACCTCATTATTATATGTTGTAATACCTACTACACAGTATACGGTATCAATAGCACATGCTAACACTTTTTTTTTTTTGCTTTTCATTTAATACCTAAGCATTATACCTGTTTTAAGGCATATACCTAGTGTACTTATTTAAAATACCGCAACAGTTTTGTACAGTTTGACTCTAGTCTTGTTTTGGAGTTATATATATAACTTGATTAGGATCATCCATCAAAATTCATAGATTTTAATGGTGTATCAATGTTTAAATGCTAGTCAAAATTATGGAAAATTCTTGATACACTAATTAGTTTCCCAAACACGAGAAACTTATGTTTTGGATGTTTTTTTAAATTTAAGTATTGCTAATTATACAATTCGCATATGTAGGTAAGTTCCAGTAGCATTATTTAAATGATAAAATATATTTATTTATTTATCACATACACATTTACATACCAATTCAAACCATTACATACATCAAGCAATGATTGAGTATTTTAAACATTTTTAAACTTAAAAACTAATAACGAATAACAACACCTTCTCAGGTCCACGTCGAAGCTAAAATGTTTTTAATTTCCATTAACAACTTTTCATCGGATGCAAATGGAAATTACAAAATAAAATATGTAAAATAAACCTAAAAGTTGTTGGTTTTATAAAAATACATGTTTACATTTGACTAAATCGCTATTAAAACTACCTCGTACTTTTGTTTTAACCTTTGATGTTTTTTTTTTTAAATACATTTGTAATAAATTTAATTATTTTACATATGTATAGCCCCGTGGGTATCATGCAAATATTATACATTAAACATTCATTTTTTTTTTTTTTTTGAACAGAGTATTCGACAGCGAAACAGTCAATAAAAGAGGGCAAGCCCGTTTGAAACGCAAAAATATACTGCGCAACGTGTGTCAAATGTTGTACACTTACATTTCAAAATGATTTGCGGATTTGGCTTTCCGGGAAACGGTGATTTTTCCATAAAGACACAACGGTACAAACATATTTTAGTACCATTATATGCTTTAGAGCTTCACATTGTCATCGTTTTGATCAATACTTGGCTATATTGTAATATGTAGACTGTAGTTTAGAGTGACATTACTAGTATTGAGTACATACATTATAATTTACATTTAAACTCCACGACACGGGTCGATGTTATGTCTCTTCTATTGTCAATTTTGCTATTATTGTGAAAATAACGTTTAAATACACGACTTGGCGATTTAACATGTCATTGGGTTTATCACGAACCTCTTGGAATCGACATGTGTATTTAAATATTCAAAACACTCGTTTTGACTGTCGTGTCGATTTTTAACAAAAAAATGTCGAAGATTAAATTATTCTTAAGTATATTGTTAAAATGCATCAGTAGGTTAAACCGTTTCCTGTTCAAAACTATCTATGAGTTATCATCGTCCTGTTTGCATTTTGCACCGATTGTACACTTTCCACGTTGGTAACCACTCCCTTCTCTGCCTTCGTCTCTTTTTTTTTTTTTGTACGACGCATAATATATCATATCCACGCAGTCACACCTGCATATAGTTAAACGGTTCACCTGCTCGGCACTACTGTTGTCGCGACCAAGGAACGAATGTAATTTATTGTGGGACTCACGTGGAGTTCTCACGGTTATAATACACATTATACTGTAATATTATATTGTTATCATCATCATATTGTACGAAGCGAATCCAATGCTACTGACCAACGGACCGCAAGCGACGCCAAGCCGAGGCGCTATTTATCACATTTATAACTTCGCCCCCATCACAAATGCTATCACTATTCGATGGATGCAACGAGCATATTATTTTGATTCAGCCGTAAAGCCACCCTCCGCCATTACATATGGTTGCCCCTATCACAACACAAACGCAGTTGTCATTACCGTTGTGATCGATTACTACATTATCGAGCCTGCCTATACACACCATACACACAACCGACGTCTTGGCACCTAAGACGATGCCTGCACATTGTATTATGATTCAAAAATAAAGTGTTTATTGTTGCAGTCGACCGACGCATTGATAAGTTTAAGGGCGTTATGCATAAGGGATAAAAGGAACCAAATCCTGTGTATTTTCTTACATTCATTTGTTCGCGGTTTTGCACGTTATCGACGGTTTCCCTTTCTCCGCCATAACTTAGCAACAATAGAATACATATATTGTATAGGTACCTACTAGTCATACTGTCGATGTATACATTTGTTATTAGAAAATTAGTCGAGACAACCTGTGTTGTAAAAACTACGAAAAAACTATATAAACTTTATACTCAACCGAAAATAACAAATAGGTAAATTTAATATTTGTTTTTTTTTTGGTTTACTACTGCTTAATAAATTTTTACATTAATAAACGCATAATTCATATCGTTATAGTTCAGTCAAGTCGTTCCAACCGAAAATGACCTGACCACGCCTGGCCTTTATTAAATAGAGTCCTTTTAAGTGCAAAATGATAAATGTTTTTTTTGAAAATACTTCAAGTGACAACGTGGACGGTTTTTTTTATTTTTATTTACCGCTGTATTTTTTTTTTTCGATTTCGGCCGTCCGAGTATAAAACCGAAAATACATTATCAACCGTCACACGCTGTTGTACATATTATTGTATAGCGTATGCCGACCGCGTCCCGGCCAAAGGTTTATATTACTATGCGACCGTCATGTGCCCAATATCATATTAAGTACGTGATAAGTTTTTAATTCGCCAATTCCTTTTGTTTTTCTCTCTCTCTCTCTCTATCTCTGTTTCTTATAACTCGATTTCGCCAGTGTAAAACTGCGGTAAAATATTAAACTTCAGCCTTTAGAAACGGCTAAAGGCTAAATATATGTTTAGAACTGGAACTCGGAAACATTAATTTTATCTGTTTCCATAATTTGAGTTGAGCATATTTTTTTTTTTTACCAAAAGTCATATAAGAGATATACTGTGCAGGCATCTATTTTGTTCCATACTATAGCGCGGCCGTTAAAAGCTCATTATCCTCTTGAACGACCCAATTTTTTTAAGTACTCGCCGTAGTATTATACACAGTAGTTACACGCGGTAACGGTGGATATCAATTTTGAAGTTAAGCCGCTCGACGCTGTTACCCTTTTTTTTTTTTGGGGGGGGGGGGCGAAGACTTATATACATGAATACATTATAATTATTTTTTCGTCCCAAACCGGAGCGCGTAGATTCGAGTAGGGAAAAAATATATATATTTTCGCGTTAAGTAATATTTAATGATAATACAATTTTAAACGGAGACGGAGAAAAAGAAAACAGTGTTCTTGTCGTGGCGACGTTGGCTTTTATCTTGATTAATGGCACGGACTAGCGCCGGCGCGTTACAGCTGAATATACACTGTATAATTGTTATTTAATTGTTTTTGCAACCTGGAAAATATATATTTAATATTGCATTTTGTTTTAAAACTGCAATAACAATGCCCATAAAAAAATGGCAGGTTCAGGCCGAGCAACTACGGTGAGTATTTTACACTGTTGAAAAAACCAAAGTAATTATATTTTATTTGTGCGCACATCAAATAAAAATCAAATTTAAATGTCGGCAATTGCATTTCCATACCGGTATTGTGTACAGCGAATATAATATTATTATGTATAGCACAGCACACAAGTTGGGCTGTTGTAGTGTATACAGTGTGTAGTGAAAAAAATCCCCATTACACCTTACACGGGACAGCTGCCGGCTTGTTATCGGGGAAATTGGTTTTTGCGGTTCGAAATCGGCTGGGTGTGTATATATACATATCCTATTATACTTGATAGGTGTGTGTGTGTGTAATCCCTATACACACATCCAAGGCGAAGGCAAGGGCACGGAGAAAAGGGAGAAGAGCCAATTATATACCACCCACACGACGAAGACGACCTGAATTCGAAATTGTAGGAAAACTATAATGATTTGGCGACTTCATCAGCGTTATTGTTTCCTTTTTCTCCAGTCCGACCAGTTTGCCATTATTTTTCCACATTGAGCTTATTGTTGCCTACCTACCTATTGCCGTACACTATTTAAAACTTTTGAAAATCTGTACCTAGTCAAAATTGATCGAATTGGACAATACACCAATGCAACAGACAAAATCATTGATCGGTGTTGGGCGATTTTTATTCCAGTCGAATGACAGATTCGATAATTAACGTATACACCTACCCCTTGGCTGCAAATGTTTTCTATGTACCTATTGTTATTGAGCATTAGCCGCGAAAATAGATTTTTTTTTTTTAATGTTATCTTGGGTTCCAAGAAGGTATTACTACTTCTATTCTGACTTTGTAACAGTAATTATAGTACAAATAGAAATAAATTGAAATAAAACAGAATTGAAAAAAATGGAAAATCGTTTTTTTTTTTACATAATACCTACCTAGTATTTTTTTTCAAAAGCGTGCTCACTTGTTTTGTTTCGCGTTTCAGATTGGTTTTTTTTTCATTACAAGAGGTTTTGTCGAAATGCCGCAATTTCTATTCTAGAATTTATTTCAACATGACTGCATGCAATGAGATTATATGTGTACAACAAAATAGATGAGATGCGCGCATTGTTGTTGCACAGTTTACAGTTTAATAATATGCTGTGTGCAAACAGCATCTTTAGGTCCATACAAATTACACATTAGTGTGAAAAAAATAGTTTTTTTCTTCTGTCTATAGGCAGTTAGTCCTAAACTTAAGTCCCGACTCCAAATTTGACGCAAAAAACGAAATTGATAACATTTTTCCATTAATTAATAAGTGACCAACAGCCCAGTGAGTGGCACGATTTTCCTTCCCTAAAAAATGCAGCAATAGCAATAACAAGTACAATATCTGACCCATATGTTGTTTGAACAGTAAGTCAGACTGTATTAAAACAGTTGTTTTTATTAAAACTCTCTCGAAATGGTTTCAACATTTTCTCCCAACAAAATGATAATTTTTGTAAAATCAACTAAAATGTGAATTATATTTTTACATTAAAGCAGAGAACACGTTTTTTTTTTGTCACAAGTTTCATTACAATTTTTTTTATTGATTCGTGGAGTTATTACTTGAAGCACACATAAACATTTATACATATATATTATTATAAATTTGTTATCATAAAAAGTTTATTATTAGTGTATGACAAAATGAAAATTTTAATTTATAACAAGTATACTAAATAGTTTCTTTCCAAAATACCAATGTTATATTTATGTTTATTATGATCAGAATCATGACTTAATGTACATATAGGCACTACATTAATTTATAATGCAATTTTTTTACCATATTATATTATACTTCTTATTAACATTTTAGCCAACGGTGTTAATGCCAGAAATCACTAATGAATCGTTTTCTCATACACTATATGTAACAGTAGCCGAGTCCTAGCACGCATCCAGTAATAAATTAAAGAGTGATTTTCATTTTAGTCAAATATCAAATATATTTTTTTTTAGTGAGAGTAATTGCAGAGTTATTTTTGAAAAATTTCGTTTTATAAATTCGAGTGATTGAGTCGTATCCGGTATAATTAAATTATCGTTTTTCCACTTTCAATAAGACAAGGTGATAGCGTAACGTCCCTCCGTTGTCACTTGAAATCAAACGACGATAACAGCCAACCCATTTTCATAAGATAATATCACAAGTTGCCATACAAGTCCTGCGAGTCTCGTCACACGTGTAAAACTGCATACACGGAGACCTTTCGAATATATCTTGCAGTGGTTTGCAATTCGGATTTAAGGTCACTTGCTTCGCAACGACTATACAACATGGTTGGATTGAGTTGTTTGCCGGATATTAATAATTATTATGCACCACATTGACAACTAGTTCCTAGTCGACGGTGTTTTATACCATAAACGTCAATAGGATTTGTAAAAGAAAAAAATCAATCAATTGACCACCACACCCCATCTATCAAAAACTATTCTTGGATTGCGGATTTCTTTTAATATCTCTATAATAATCAATCATGCGGTAACGCGTTTACATACATATCAGATGTAATTCATATAAATTAAAATTACATAAAAATGATAACAATAATAATAATAATACAGGGAAAAGATGAAATAAACAAAGTCGGGCGCTATTTAAATAGGTTTTTTTTTTTTTTGTAAATTCCTAAGGAATCGATTTGTTATTCATCGACGCAACTATTATTTGTGAACATTCGGTTTATTTGTTTTCAATAAATTTTAATTACAAGTACAATTGAAAAAATCGTTATGTATTAAAGTCGTGTAGATTATACACAGTTGTAAATAAATTAAGAAATTTCAAAAGTCGACTCTGTTCGGCGACCGCAAACTGAAAATCCTTCTCGAGCTGTAAACTTTTACCTAGACTGAGTTTTTCGTTCTTATCTTGCCAACCGCGCTTTGCATACAACACGCAAAATATACAAGTATAACAGCGGCACTTAATACATTCATTTATACGGTCTCTCCCGGTCGGTTTGAAAACTTTTAACGCCACGTTATGTTGTACCATCAGACGACAGACTTGGTGGTTTTATTTTCTATTACAACGTCACGGGCGGGGGTTGTCCTTGAAGCCAGCTAGTTTCGGTTACTTTCCACCGGCAAACATCCGACGAGCAAGATGGAACGAATCCGGTCGATTGTGAACGGGGTTGGGTATTTTTTTTAAATTTTTTTTTCGTTCCGATCACGGCTTTAATCTCAGCGGCGTTAATTAAATATCGCGTTCCGGTTGTTTGTATTTTATGGATTATATGGGCTGTCAAACGACCGATAACCGTCTTCGGCCCGGGAGGAGGTCATCAAAAACAATAAGACGAAAAATTACAGCCGAGTCACGATCGCGTTACATCACATCGCCGTGTCATGTGCTAGCGATGACAAGATAATATTATTTTAATTATATCGGACGGCGACGAGTGCGGGCGGGTATGTGAACGAAAAAACAAAGGTAATTATAAACGATTTCATAACGGAAAACGACGGCTCGAAGTACACCCTAGAAATGTATGTCCTTCCATTGTGATGTACACGGTGGAAACAAAAGAGAAAGAGGGAGGAAACCACCGTCAGATAAATAAGATCACAAAGTCTGCGGTCTAATCACACACACACACACACACACACTATATGTATATCCGATGGACGACGATCGATAGTCGGTGCGAGGCCTAGCTGCTGGTAACTTGATATCAGCAAACAGTGCATAGTTTCGAGCAAGAGCAAAGGATTCGAACAATTCCAACATACAAATGGCTCGACTAATATAACACGTCGGAAGAGTTGATGGGAAAAGCGGAAACGCTTAATCCAAAAACTTCAGTTCAGAGACTACCATAAATATTCACGTATTGTACTTGACTTATGTGTAAATAAGGATTTTAACGCTGAAATGAAGTAGTCAACAATTTGATGAACGGTTGGAATGTGTCGGAAATGATCCACATTCAAAAGTGACAGAACTGGCCAATTTTGCCAATACTGTTGTAACGTTAAAACAGTACACACAGTCGACATCGGCCAGTAATCGTGTATTCATATAGCATTACCGAACGGTCTGGCCGTACAATAGGTATTGTATTTGTTATGCACGCAACGCATATCAGGTACGTTGCATATCATTGACAAGCATGATGTCTTTTTATTGTGCAAATTATAGATGCGATTTCCTACCACTTTCCATTTTCCACTTTCCATGCACATAACACAACAATACCTACAAAGTCGTTGTAGGTACTTGGGGGTTTTTTTCCCCCCGAGTCTTTACTGCCTTTTGCAAAATTATTACTATACAATATGACCTACTACTAGCATTTAAACCGCGTACGTGGTCCTGCCGCCTCTGCACCCTTTACCTCATGTCTGTCCATCCACAGGGTTTGCTGGCCCGGTCAGGCGATAACGATTCCAATGACATCATTGATCCCGGATATTAATAATACTAACAATGTATAATATATATATATATATACCTAGCGGGCACCCCGCACCGCATTATATGGTCGTTCGGCGACATGCTCTTTGATACGCTCATTCGAGTCGGAAGCCAATATCCGATATGCGGTAATTCCATTGGGAAACCCGCAAAAGTCTATTGTGCACGGACGTCCGGCCATAACAATTTAATAATTCAAGCCGGCCTTATCGGAGACCGTTCTTTTAGTATCGAACCTTTAGGCGAGTAGCAGTGCAATAACTTATAGCCGA
This sequence comes from Adelges cooleyi, assembly GCF_023614345.1. Classification (NCBI taxonomy): domain Eukaryota; kingdom Metazoa; phylum Arthropoda; class Insecta; order Hemiptera; family Adelgidae; genus Adelges; species Adelges cooleyi. The sequence goes on along the minus strand of NW_026096053.1, from coordinate 13,018,130 downwards.
ATAATGAATCAAACATTAGAAATAAAAAAAGATAAATATACAGAAAGAAAAAAAATTATAGCCATATATAATAATATAATACGTGTTTCTATTAAATTAAAAAAAAAAAAAACGTAACATAATAGCTAAGAACATGTTACATTACTTTTTTTTTTTTAATTGCCCATTTGTTTCGTTGTTCGACTTCGTAATGGATACCTTACCTATAAACTTGGGCAATACTACTTTAATGATAGTAATTTATTTTCGTTACTCGATGGCTGTAAAGCTTCTAATAAGGATATGTGAGTTTTAAGTTGAGTTCAGTTATAGTACAATTTTAATATTAAGCTCAATAGATAAAACTATAAAATACTGTTTCTGATAGCTAGATGCATTTAAGCAATTATTATTGCCTATTGATGATAGTTGAGACAATATAGGTACAATCCACAAAAACATTTATCAAACATTAAAAGATCTAAAAATATAGCGTCTTGCATCATTGATTAATAAACAGTATATTTGTAAATTGAACAAAAAAAGGCCAATTCAATTTTTTTTTTTTGAACTTTTAGCTAATAAGCTTTTGTTAGACTTTATAGGTAATAAAAAATAAGTAATTTTCGACGCCGAGACCTTTAAGTGTTTATCTGCCATCAAGCTGTACGATTATTTTTTAAAGGTTGTGTTTAAATTTACTTGTTTTATTACAATATGTCTAACTCACTCTTGCTATAAAAACCGACAATAGCCTCCAGTATTTTTATACCCAAGCTATAAATGGAACTCGGAAACAAATTTGTCGAGCGAATCAATAAAAAATGTGCTATTGTTCGAAATTGGCTTGGCCATAAAAATAAGTTCAAATAGTTCAACGAGAGATTGGTAATTAATTAACAACGGATTGAAATTGCGCAGACGCACTTAGTTTATTGAAACAGATTGATTTTACTGAACGTAAAATTGCCATAGCATTTTTTAACCGTTACCGAATTGACAACGTCAGATGGAAATATATTTCATACTAAAGCGGACCACTCAAAAAATGACAATTCGATTGGTTTATTGGACGGTACAACCGCATTCGAGTGATATTTGTCGTCGGAGAACATGTCAATCATGATTTAGTTTTGCATATTATGTGAAATGACAAATACATACTAACGTGACATCAGTCATCGAATACACATATACCACCGACGGGTTTTATGCGGAAAAGGGCCAAGGACGCGTTTCCACAGAGTGATCCGTGTTCTGATGTAAGGCACTTCATTTCAGTTGTAATCATTTACTATATTTTGTCTTTGCGATACACAGCAAAGAGGATACAACGTTAACGATTAAGATGATGACAATGTAACGTTAACACTAATGATAGTGTTCAAGACAAAAAGAAAAACAAAGACAAAGACACATTTTAGGAATGTGTAATTTGAGATGTTCGAATATGCCGCCATTGTTGTCCACGCATACCACGGTTACCGCACATACCACGGTTATCGCACAAACCAAGGTTACCGAACATGGCACGGTTACCGTATGCGTCAAAATAAAAAACAACAAAACTAAAAACAGCCAAGACACATAATTTACAAATAATGGGTTTTGCCGAAAACAATTTCCCACAAAAGTTGTTAGTTTTTTGATAAGAACATATTTTTGTTTGGTTAACAAAAAAATACATGTCTTTGACAACTTCCCCCTCGGGATGATAACAATGGGACACGTTGTATTGGCACGAAGAAGAAAATATAACGTTGTCCGTCCAAACGAACCTACCTACTAATACGGTAAGTATAAAATTCTTAGTATGTATACATACATATAAATATAACGTTACACGTCATGCATGTGGCGCACAGGAGGAATCTCTCTCATTTGGGGCGACGACTGTCGTTCATTCACACATTCGGGCCTTACTCAACGACTATTATTATTAATATACACACACTGTGAAGCGTAGGAATACGCCGAATTTTCCACCGTAGAATAATATAATAATATAATGATATAAATTCCGTTCAGAGACAGACATACATACATAATATATAAACGGCAGACGTATCTCATCCTCGAAAACCCTGTCATAATAGCCGTGTATATATGGGGATCTATACACTGTTGTTCCGTTTACCGGACTGCGGGATGCATTGCACGCATTAATATAATAGAACATCGTTCGGTGATATAATTACCATTGTATGTTTTGTATGTGGCCGTTGTGATGTTTACTATGTAAAAAATTGGCAAACACACGACACAATGAAAATTGACATCCAGTCCGATTGTTTTGAAGAAGAAAATGACACATTATCCTCCTCTTACAGTCAAAGTGTTCAGTGAACCGAACCCCGAGTTATGACATAATTAGGGGAAAATACAAGATAATATAATAGTTGTCATAGCGATCAATGAACGAAGGCCCCAGTTTACGGACTGTATTTTTAACAGCATAGAAATTCAATTTTGTGTGGAGTTAATGTATACTTATGCAGTGCCATTAGACGGAATAGAAATGAAACTTAACTAGAGTTTACAAATGATTAAAAAGTGTCTATAAAGAAAATACCAATTCTAGTTTTAAAATTTGTAATTTTTTACACTCGCCATAACACATTAGAGGTAGTGTAAAGTCACATTTTTTTCATTTTTTTATAACTAGTCAAGTTTGTTGATATTTTAAAAACCTAATTGTTACATTGCTACGCGATAGTTATCACGGACAATATTATACTAATAAATGCATTTTCAAAGATTTATGATGTATTATAATAGTTATGCATAGTACATACAGCAATCGTCGAAGTGAAAACACAATGTACTTCTTTTGGCCCAACTACTTTGCGCTATCCGAAGACAACGCAATCATTTTGGTTACAAAACTGACAGAGTAAGTATATTCTTGTAGCAATAATAATCTCTTTGTTCTTATACTAATTACCTCATGACCTCCGGTAACAACTTTATGGTAAACTAATGTTCATAATTACAGTACGTTTATCTGTATTTTATCTTTTTTTCTTCTTTAAACAAAACCGTTACGTCGTGCGTGCAGTTAGTTAGTTATATTGGAAGAATGTTAATGTATTTTCATTTTACAGAAATTATCATGTTAAAGCATCATTTTTTTTTTTTTTTTATAGGTCACTAAACGTTTAACCTGTATATATTAAGAATCGGTATGAATGCAATCCTTTTGTAATAGCGATATAACCGCAAATTAAACTCTTTTCAGATACCCATCGTTGCCAGCTTTGCCTTAGGCCAAACAATAAACTAATAATGCGTTTATTTTGATATTTGATAATTAGCTACATTTCAAGCATTTCCAATACTAAAAATAATATATTGCTTACAATGTGTATCGGATTTTGAATAATTAGTAATTAAATGATTTTATTCTATTTTTACTAAATAAAATGCATACAATTGTATGTGACCTCAATGTGTCCAATGTTTTGTCTAATATATAAATATATATATTCAAGAGACATATTATTCGTTATTATTACACACATGAACAAAGATTTCGCACAAGTGTTATGATGCTGGGTTCTTCTTATTGCTATATATGTTTAAGTTCACATAACATATACAATGAATAATCACGACACGCATTGTATATTTGGTAAACTGATGCGGGGCGAAAGTCAAGAGAAGACAGAATAATATGGAACACACTTCAAGTGTAATATATGGGAGTATACATAATTATTATATGTTATATACTCCACTTGGCTTGGTGGTATTTTGCGTCGAATATGAGAGTTCTCATAAATATTCTAGTTATTTGTGTTGAAACAGAATAATTTAATCAACGAAAATTTAATTTCACTGCGAGGCAACAATAAAAAAAAAAAATCCAATTGCAGCATTAAATTTGTTTATTTAACTCCATAATAAATAATAGCTGTACTTATGTCAGCGAGGGTCCATAAAAAAAAAAAAAAAATAAGAAAACTTAATAAGATAATATTTAATTACTAATATTATTGTATGCGGAAATCATAATTTACAGGAATAGGTTCAGTAAAGTATTGGAAACGTCAACTTTGTATAGAAACTACATTTAGAGGTACATTTGCTTAATTTTGCTTACAATAAATTGCTATACTCGATTGATTGAACTTGTTAAATTTCAATTTATTTAACGAGTAATAAACGTTTTTAAAATCGAATTAATCAAAGGAAAACTATGCGTACAAGTTTTTTAGAATTGTGTGAAAACCATTACACGGAAAAATTTTCAAAATATTTCCAGTAGAAAACTTCTTACTGAACTGAGAAATTCACTGCAAAGCTGGCTGCCGGTACAGACAGAACAGATTATGTTGTGGAATAGTAAATAATTGTCAAGTGATGCTCGCGTCCTGCTCATTCGGTCGTGTATATCTCCTGTAATTATACAGCGTTCGCACAATAACTATTATCCTTTGACATCAGCATATAGGGCCGAAACACACACGAACGCAGCGGCACATTATTGGAATTTTCACTATTTTCTACCGTGTGTAAATGTAAGTATAGCTGCCGTTTAGCTGTCCAGGTGATAAACGCCCGTGGGCATTGCCCGTTGGGTGGAAAAACTAAATGGAAATGACTTCCTATTTACACCATACCGCGTCGATTGCATAATAATGTTATGTAAAAGGCGATGGTGTGGTGAACTAGAGCGAGGTTGAATTTTCATTTGTATCGTGTAATGCAATCCGGTCGGTCCTACACATACAAGAAGTCTAAGAAAATATCACCCAATCGATGTGAGACCGAAAAGATAGCTCGACTTAGGTCGAAAGCATATTAGACAAATTAAGTGACTTTTTTCCGTTTATAAATTCCCACACAAGCCAGTTTTTATTATTTACTCGCTTTCTTTTAAGAATAACACCATACATTATTGTTTACTGTGTCTCGAGGGCGGGATTCGAAAATAATGCTAGTTGCGGTGTAAATGTGTACATTTTTCTTTTCTATCCGCCAGAATTTTTTTTTCTTCTTCTTCTTCTTAATGAACTCTAAAGTAAATTTTCTTTTTCTTATCCTTTTCCATTATACTCGGCGAATCGCACAATCAATCATTCGCCGCCGTCGTCGCATACAAACACACACAATCAGATTCGTTAGGTACTCTACCTATACCTACTATAATTATCATCTCAACCCGACTCGTGTCAAGGGCGAACGTTTAAAAAATTCTTTGGCACAGCCACTATTATCTAGCCGTTATTATTACAAAATACATTTTAGTTTGTACACAACACAATAGCTTCGTAGATTGGCATGAATAATAATAATCATAATTATTCTCTAGACAGTTTAATAGCAATAAATAGAATAATATATTTTTGAAATAAACACAGGTACACTCGTACCGTACGGCTATTATGAACGGTCCTCGTGCATAATTATCATCATTTTAGGCCAAATACTATACGATCGGGTATAATTATACGGTACACGTTAAGATGCGTAGTACGGTCAAAAGGAAATATTACAGCATAGACAAATATATTTCATCTGCGACGGTCGTTAAATCAAAATACACACACACACACACAATGTATGTATAGAGAAATAATAGATGTATACTAATTATGATGAGTCTTGAGATAAGTGTCTGCATGTTAAGTCGGTACGCGCAGTTGCAAGCGTTATGATAAATAAAAATAAAATACAAAATTAATGGTAAAAATATTCAATCCGGCCGGGTCAACGTTAATAGCACGGCTTTTCAAAAATCGGTTCGCTCTGAAGGTTTTGCTTTTTAAGCTCAATGTAATCTACCGGCAGAGGAGGAGCTTTGATGGGATAATTCTGGGCTTAACGTCCGGCCGGGGACTACTTAGGCCGTGTGCATCATATACTTACACCTTTGGCCCATTTTTACTTGCTAGTAATATATACACAACATGTTTACCGTATAATACAACACTATGTTATAACGGCTGCATGTGCCAGGACCCGCGGACGACCTGCTTCCGGATTCTCCGCAGTAGCTCACACTAGTTCCTGGTCGGTTCAATTCGTTGACCTTTGCTTCTCATAAGGTAATGAATTACTAAAATGTGAACAAAAACGGCACGTGGTACGCGAACTTTGTATGGACACGTGAGAGCAAGTTCATTCGGTGTGCTATTAATACGAAAAAAAAAAAAAATAGCGTATAATTATTATAGGAAAAATCTGAAATCGACCACCTACCCACACAGTTCTTTATATTTTCTAGTCTAATATATTCAAATAATTGATGCGCCGAATATTAGTTGTTGTAGTCATAAATTATGCGTTATACGTATTATATTATATTGTAGAATATACGAGTACCCTTTTATTGAAACGACTAATTAGATTATCCGTATAATTTTTAAAAAGCAATTGTTTATACGAATACAATAGGAAATTAAAAAAAAAAATAATAATAATAAATACAAAGTGTATACAATCGATATTTAGCGGATAAAGAAAAGATACATAATATTATAAGAAGGCGGTATAAATCACATGCTATATTATGTTGTAAGCATATTTAAAACCTTATTAACATTTATGAGTATTATTCGTGCACGAATACTGTAAGTGATATATTTTTTTTAGACAAACGTCAGCTGATGTATCATCACAAGTGTATTATTTTTACTGATCTGTAATTGTTGTTCCATTTGGCCGATAATAACCGTTTAACTTGTACATTTTCGGGTCACCCGACATAATAGTCATATTAATAAATTTGTCGAGCAGTGTTGTCAGAACAGCTATCATGACGGTACCGAACCTTTGCACTTTGCACAAGAGAAATAATTAGAGAGAGGGAAAACGGTTTCCAAAAGCCTCGAAAACTTTTTGTAAATTTGCATTTTCTACAGAACTGACGTCAATTACATCAATTATTATATGTAAAGGCAACTAATACAGCGGTAGGGAGTAACATATATGCAATACATATAACACCATAGTATATTGGAATGCACCACATTTTTCTTAAATATTGCCTATATAAAACTCCTTAAAAACCGCCTACTCAAGGAGGAATTAAATGATTAAATTTTATATTTGAACTTTGTTTTGTCCATTTAAACCGAAACGATGTAATCATTTATTCAACGACGGGACAATACAGACACTATTTTTTTGATAGACTATTGTGTATATGTTCTTGAGGTTGGCTTCGGTATGACGGTGTGGTGACTCAATACAATAGCGTCTTGACGTTGAAATGTATACTATACAGAAAGAAACAAAGTTTGAAAGCAAAGTTTGCGTTTTTTTGTTGTTGGTAGTTTTGAACTGATGAACGGCCTGATATACAGCAGTAGAAGTAGCGCGGCGAATTAAGCTGCTTTAACTGTTTGGGCGTGTCCGGGCAATCATTTACCCTGTCCAAGTGGTTGGTAGTTGGTAGTTTTTGGTAACCAAAACTCGATTAAGTCCGCCTAATAGTTCTCGACAAACATCGCCACCAGATTTGCTTGATGTTTGTTTTATAGACCCGAGTTTTACATTTTCAAAAAAAATAACTATTATGAAAGTTTTTTAATACTAATTGTTATAAAATATATGAATATTCTGCTATTGATATATCACGACGGGGATTTGGTAAAATGTATTAAGTCGACACATTGTTGTTTGAATAGAAAATACAAAAAATGTATATAAATCGACAACGCTATAATGTAAAAAATCGAATTTGTTCAAATGTTATATTTTGTTCTTTTCCTTTTCATCATACATAATGTAAGTGTACTCGAGTATTCGGTGTAAAGAGGAGGCTTGACGAAAAAAATTGTTTTTCTTACTTTTTAAATAATTTAACTCGCCGTAACGTAAAGTTTTCTCATTTGCAAACACCCACTGCAGAACCTCTGATAACATTTAGGTAAAATTCTTCTCCAAAATAAGTACCAGGGTTAAACAATCTAATAAGAACTATATTGCAGTATGATGTCCAACAACGATGACGAGATATTTTAAACACGACGATTATCTGTTTTGTTTGCAATACCCGCTGACTTAAACATTATAATCTATAAAAATTGTTTATTTATTTTATTTTTGTGTACTTACCTTTTTTTTTTTTCCACGCGCGTTTCGCATATACAAATATAATTTATTATTATTAATATATTATTTTTTTCCTGTTATAACATTGTCGTTTAAGTAAAACTGAGCTCTGCCCGGTAAACGCCAGTGCGCACGCGCGTCCAATAGATCACCGTTGCCAAATGTGTGGCCTACCGTTAAAATGTCACGGCGCCACGCGAGATTTAAATTTTTCGATTTTCCGCATAGCAATATGTGCGAGGCGGTTTTTTTGCAGTTTTTTAGAAAATATATAAAAGTGAGTTCGATTAAGATTTCAACGACGAACGGGTAAATAAAATGTCAGGGTTTGAATAACCGTTTACCTCTTTTGTACGTACACACAACGCGTAGGTACTACGCGGCTCGTTTAGTTATTTTTTGAATATTTATTTGATTTTCATTCGAAGTCTTACGATGAAAGCAAAAGCCTTTTTTTCCATCGACAACGCGGTTACTCTACACGCGGTGTTTGGCCAACAGTTGAGAAAAATCCTCACACTCGGAGACAATATAGGTATGCATGTATTGTGTGTGTACACATCGGTTTGTGTGTGCATTCAAACACACAATACAGCTATACGATTTCGGGGTGGCCTTTGTGAAGCTGGGTCAAAGCAAACATTTGTGTCGCTATATTTCACCCTTTTTTTGCAGCAGGTTTCCTCCGAACGCGCATTTCACCCGGAACGGATAAGACAGCTACCCTGGCAAACATCCGAGTTGAAATAATTAGAAATTTCACTCCAACGACGGTCCAAAAAAAAAACTCCAACTCACTCTCTATTGCAGCTGTTGTATAAATGTGCATGAAATAATTAATGTTCTTAAAATAAACACATTCCGCGGTTTTAGAAACTATTTTGGTGTTGTTTTTCGCATTAACAAGTTGTGTATTTTACGCACGTTTACTGGAAAGAAAAAAAAAACAGTTTTAAAAAGAAATATTCGCCAAAAAAAAAGAATCCATATTACTCTTTGCTGGTTTTTCATTTGCAATTAATTTCACAGTCGAATGACATATATATATATATACAGGGTGTTCCAGCATGAAAGGTAAGTAATAGTTGATTGGACATCTGGGGGACCTCCAAATATGCCCCCGTTTTCATTTTTTCGGCAAGTCAAAAATTGAAGATTTTGACAGTTAAGTAAAAAAAAAAATGACTTAACAAAAACAAAAAAATTATGCCCTGTTATTCAGTGCAAAAAGCTCACCTTAAGAGGGCGTCGCACGGCCCATTTTTAAGGATTAAAGTATAGGCAATTTTTTACAAAATCTTAATTTAAAGGTTAAACTGTGATGTGTAATTATTAGTTCAATAACTAGGACTCTATTTTGGTAGTTAATTTATTTTTCAGACTATCACAGCATCCTTGAAAGCGATTAAAAAATGTTTTTTCGTCTTTACATGTTTAAGCAGACTGAAAATAACTCGCTTAATTTTGGTTTTAGAGTAAAAGCACTCATTATAAAATTAAAAGAAAACAATATTCCGGAGGGCAAGACGGTGCGTTTTTAGCACCCTTGCTTTTACACTAAAACCAAAATTAAGCGAGTTATTTCCAGTCTGCTTAAACATGTTTTTACCACTAAAAAACACCAGCGCGACGCCCTCTTAAAAGAGGGGTCACATTATTTTCAGCCCCTTTCGGCCTCTAAATCAAAAAACGATAAGAGAAAAATGATTAGAGACCAGAAATAAATGATAAATAATAAAAGATAAATATTAAGACATAATTGATAAGAGATAAAAGAAGTATGAAAATTGATAAGAGATAGATTATGAGAGATTAGAGATAAATGATAAGAGATAGGTGCTAAATGATAAGATATTAGAGATAAATTATTAGAAACAAGAGATAAGAAATAAATGATACCTAAGATATTAGTGATAAGAGATAAATGATTAGAGACTAGAGGTAAGAAATAAATGATAAGAGAAGAGTTAGGGGCTGAAAAAGACTGAAAATGATACGACCCCTCTTTTAAGGTGAGCTTTTTGCACTGAATAACATGGAATATTTTTTTATTTTTTTAGATCATTATTTCTTTACTTAATTGTCGAAACCTTCAATTTTTTATTTATCGAAAAAATGAAAACGGGGGCTTATTTGGGGGTCCCCTAGATGTCCAATCGACTATTACTTACCTTTCATGCTGGAACACCCTGTATATATATACATTACAATTTGTAAGAGGATTTTGTAAAGAAAATGTCATGAACATGTAGGTGTAACATATAACTGTAAAATATATTTCAATCGAATAAAAAATTTTTCTTTAAAAATTACTAAAAGGGATTTAAAAACAATTTTACACCAAACCCGTTTTACCCGAAGACTACTTATTGCTGGACTTTCATTGCGTGGCTTATTGATTTTACACCACTGTGACTGAAGTAATATCTTAGTTTATGCTTACCGAGGAGGTCGCGGTCGGCAGGACGTTAGAGACGCTTGCTAGCTATGTGAAACCCTATTGGATTACTTATTCTTCTATATTTGTCCTGTACAAGTAATTGTGCCGATTGTTGTTCGGCATTTGGGTAAATGTGTTTCCGGGCGAGATTTATAGATAGGCCAATGAAATTAACCGAAAACTTCTTCGGCACAAACTTCCGCGCAGATCGCAAGTCAAAAGTTAAGAAGCCCCGCATACACACACACTCGCACGTGTATACTTACCGACGTCTTGGTGGCAAAGTTTAAGGAAAATTATTATCGTTCAAGTCTAAAGCGTTAAGAATTACAGTGTGTGGCGCGTGTGAGCGCGCAAAACTTTCCAAACGCATTACACGATGATAATAATCCTTTGATGAATAGGTGTGTCGACCTTAATTATGTCAAAAGAGAGAGAGAGAGAGAGAGAGAGAGAGAGACGTTGAATAAAACTATAAGAAAACGTTGAATTTGTTTGCTATATTATTATGTAGTCCTACGACTATAGCAGGGGGCACATTTTTAGGAACAGGGAGGGTGTAACACTCTTTGTACGGCAACATCTAATGTCGCATCGTGTTGCACTTGCATTCATTTCGAAAAAATAGTTCTTAAGTATATTAAAAGGAAAAGGTTTTTTAAATTGTTTGTCTCTCATTAATACCAGACTCTTCATAGTATTATTGCATCCGGATTGTTGTCTTTATCCTGTGAAAGGTTTTTTGCCGTCTTGTTCTTCTTTTGGAGATATTACATAATATGATAATGACTCTCTCTCTCTGTGTCTTTCTCTGTGAACACAGACAATGTGGGAGGATTTAGCTGGTGGTACTTATTTGTGTATGGGGGATACGGTGGAGGACTATTAATTTATTTAACAAAAATAACACTTTTCCCCCTATGTTTATCGTCGATAACGGCAATTAAAAATATTATAATTAACAGTTTATATTGGATTTCGTGGGACACGCACAGTGTTTTATATACATATTGGCCATTAATGGGAAATAGTTTTAAAACAGTAAACAAAAATAACGAATACAAATTATTATACGAACGTCATAAAATATAATAACGTTAAAAATATATATTATATATAATGAACGCGACTGACAATGTTTGGCTCTCTAGTGAATAATATTTTACCGGTCGATACTCTGTGAACTGCTAATTTTCAACCTCATAACATGTACCTATATAATATTTTAACATAACCGAATCGCTATGATTATTTATTGTCGTCGATGGGGTGCCAAAATGAGAGCGAAAAACTCAAATAAATCATCCTATTGCCGCCGTTTTACAAACATAGATATGGGTACATGTTTTATTATTACACCGTACAAAACCTAATACAAATAGAGTGTGCGTATTGCCAAACAATATATATATATATTATGTACTATATCACCTCATATCACTTTCACCGACCACATAAATATAATAATACATTTAAATATAGATACGTATATCTACATATCTAAATGCAAAAGGATCGATAATTATGATTGCAAGGATAACATAAAAATAAAGAACAACATATATTAAGCCAGATAGAGTTTTAATATTTTAACTACCTAAAACGTGTGATTGATACCTAGTTATAGTGCAGTTTTTTATAATATATATATAATACTGGATTCGGTTGGATCCGAAAAATCCTATACTTGGCCAATTAGTATGTTTAATTAATAAATAATAACTTAAATGATAAAAATATTTTTTCACCAAACTACATCTATACTACATTTATACTATACTTAATATCCGTGCATAAAAGACTATATAAAATAGTTAAAAAAAATTTTAAATGTTTGGTCTAGATGAAAAATTAATTATTTGATTTTATTGTTTGTACTTTTATGAAAATAAAAATTCATTTAAAATTATCAATTGGATTTTTGTACAAATAAAACTGTTTATTGTACAAATAAAACTGTTTATTTTTTTGTGTTTTTAATTAAACGTATATTTATTTGAACTTTTTTTTTTAAAACAGTCACTAGGTTTGCTCATAAGCTGTGTTGCTTTTTTATGTTTTATAGTGAAGCATCAGCCAAACTAGACAGCAAACGTTGGAAAGTTTTTAACAAACAAATATTTTTAAAAATTTTAAATCTTCCCACGTGGGTTTATTCTAACTTATCCATTAAAATCCGTCAAACAATTTTAATGTAAAATGTAGGTATTTTTAATTTGTATCCATTAATTATACCCGTTTGTTCCCTATGGTTATAACATAGGTATGACAACTAATTATTTAACCCAACGTCAAAGGTGAAAATGACATATATGTAATATAGGCACATGTTAGTTGTTTTCAAAGGTGTCTACTAATTTGTAGGCATAAGGTCGTTTGGTCGTAGACTATTGTTGAACACGTTAAATGTTAATTACAAGTTTATTAATTAAAAACACGTTAATCAGACCTATGCGGAAATATTTTTCAATACTTTTTTTGTGTTCTAAAACGATTACAGCGTCAACGTTTTTATTTCTTTAGTTTAACAACAACAACAACAACAAGATGCACTTTATTGTGTACGTTCAATAATTTTATATGTTTCCACGCACAAAGAAACAACAACGCGTAATTTGCATAAGTTAAACAAGTTTTTTTTACAGCCTCTTGGGTTGCAGGAAAATTCGTCGGTGTTAATAAAAACGGAAAACTTATCCTTTTTGGTAAAATCCAAAAAAGTGTCTTCTTGGGAAACCGTAGCTTCTCCGGCCGGAAAACTTTCCAAGCGAGACGTGTAAAAATGATTATGATCCAAACGATAAATCTTGTGTGTGTACCGGAAATCTATTAAATAAGCAAAAACAAAATCATCGTGTTGGCGGTTGGCTTTTTTTTTTGAGGGGGGTTTTCTGAACTCTCGGCTTGGGATCACTTGAGACGACGGTTTTCTGAAAACTATCTGGCCTTATCTTCGACCATCATCATCAACCAGAGCAAGGTACAAGCACACGCACACAGATGTTGCACGGCCAAAACACTTGTGCAAACACACTAAACCGCATTGCAGCCAGCGAGGAAATTTCAAGACGGTTTATTTTTTATTTTATTTTACTAGGCGGTAAACGAAAAAGCTGTATTTTCAGAAATTACTACCGACATTTTTGGTACACCGCGTTCCTTTGGGCAGGTACCTGAGACGGACGAGTACCTTAATAAATAAAAAAGCAGCCAAACGGAATTGGATTTCCGCAAAACGACCACCTAGTCATGTTTAACACGATATTATATGTATAAAAAAAAAAGAAGATATTTGATATTGGGTTAAGGCGGACATCACGTAGACAGGATATAGGTATACCCGTCGTGACTTACATATTACATATTATATTGTTTATACCGTTGTACATGAGCTTTTGCCGCGGTCATATATACTATTGCATTGTATTATTATCATTATTATATTACATATTGTTTCCGTACTTATATATATATATATATAGGTTACTTTATGGGTTATGCCCCCGCAATACCAAAGTAATATAATAACGTCCAAAACCGTCGACAATAGCCGTTGTGCGTAAGTATTTTGTTTCCTGAAAAAAAATGTCGCCCATTGACCTTTTCTAGTGCTTTCAAAAGTCGCACAGGCCAAAAATACAATTTTTCCTCAAAAATAAATCGTTTAAGCCAATAATAGATGTTAACAAATGGTTTTATTAGGTTAATCTGATATTAGGAGTTTTAAAAACATGTTCAATATTGAGATTTTATGCTCATCAAAAAAGACCCACAAAAATTGTTATTTTCAATTAATTATATATATATATATTATTTCTCACGTATTGACTTGTTTTTCAATTCTCGAGACAAAGACGTCGTTCCAAACGAGAAATCATTAACGATACTCAACTTGAAAACACTGCCAAGTAGCTGGCCTCGTTATACTTCAACAATATTATTCCCTTTATTTCATTTTCGATTTGTGTTATTGTTTACAATAATATTATTATTTATTTGCACCGTTGGGACGAAAAGCCAGCGACAGCGATGCGACCGACACTGAGTTGGGTAGAGGTAGGTTAAAGAAAATGCGGATGGGTACCGGACTTGAATAGGTACAGGGAGATGTGGGGTGGTGTAGATAGAGGAGGAGACAAGGTAATGAGAAAAGTAATGAGAGAGGGCTCGCCCGTACTTGAAAGTAGTAACTATGACAGAATGGAAAAACAAACAAAAAGCCAGTCCAGACTATAACGTCTGAAAACTACTTAATTAGTAATAATAATAATCGTGTAGCAGCGAAAAAGGTTAAGTAAGTATTGAGTAGTTTCCACGTGGCTTATGAACATAACGGTTTTTTTTCTTTTTGTACATAGTAAGGTGGCCTCGTGATTACTGTTGTTATACCGTTGAATAATGATAAAATGTATTTAATTTCATATCTGGACATTTCTTTTTTTTTTAACAGTCTTCTCGGATCATTGCTTTGTGAAAAACCCCAAATTTGCATACAATCATTTGCAGGCATATTTGTCGGCGAAAACCGTCAGTTGCCAACTCATACATAATAATTATCCACATTGTGTACATTATTATAATTTATATTATATTGTTATTAACCGACAACGAGGATAATTGTTATTGTATGTATTTCACAATAAACGTTGGATTTACATAGAATATATAAAGCAAACAAATTTAAATGTGTGTAGGCGTACTTGAATATATAATAATTGTTATGCGATTTTAATGTATCTGCAGGTTGTTCAGTTTACAGTGTTTAAGTTTTGTTTTTTAATTGCGATTTTTTTTTTATAATTAATTAACAGCCTTGGTGCCAGTATTTTTAATTAAACGGGACCAACTCATTCTAGTAATTGGTACAAACAAATATGTTTAAATATATACGTTTAAATTCAATATAAAATGCAAAACAATTGCTCGGATATTCGGTAGTTAATTTGAACATTATTTCATGAAAATGTTGTATGTTTTACATGAATATATTTATACAACCGGATGGTAAAAAGGTCGGTCAAGACTTAAAGAAATTAAGAAAAAGTAACAGCCAAAGTAAAGACTAAAATTGAAAGGAAAAAGATAAACGATTATATGCTAACCGAAGTCAGAACGCGTTTTCGGTTTTGGAAAAACTAAAATAATATTTTTTGTCGTTGCAATAAGCTAAAATTGTTTTTTTTTAAATTTATTTTAAAAACGAGAAAAAACAATAATGTGTAAACGTTATATTCGATAATAAAAATAATATTATCCTTACAAAATACCTAAAACTCATTATATATATTTTATAGCCGTTTGTAAGTGGAAAATATCGTACTTACTTGAAACAAAAAAACACAAAACATTTTACATATAAGCAAAAAATAAAAGTGATTTCGTTACAAAGTAATATCAAAAATACCACCATGGTATAATACAACAAAGACAGTAAAAAAAAAAAATGCATTACAATATTATTTGATTCAGATTTGGCGGTTACCTAGTTAAACATGATTTTAAAAATATTTTCCAATGAAATACTGTACTATAATTGAAATTATCTTCTATTCACAGGAAAACACTGTCTTAAGTATTTTCAATAACGCTATTGGCCATTGCGTTGAAATGATTATTAACCGAGAATAATGGCCAACTTTGAACATCACCAACAATGGGATCATAAATCATAAGTTTTAATTAGCGGAGTAACACTTGGACTGATCTTTGGAGGTAATATTGAGATAAAACATTGGTTGGTTTATTTTTCCATTTGTCATTAAACTCGGCACACGGTAATAACTATAGTGTGTGTATTACAGAAACAACATGCGATAGTAATAAATGCTGCAGAGTGTCTTCACTGCGCGTCTTGTTGTGTATAACGGCTTAACGTTTTTTATTGGTCTTAAAGTATTTGATTATATAGCAAGAATAAAAATCTTCTGGTGATAAAAAAAATCCCAGTGAATTACTCAGACATGTCTCGACGATAGCCGGACATGATATAATAATAGGTCACGCCGTAATAATACATTTTCTTGATATTAGCGCTGCTAAGAAGACGCCACCACAAGTATAACAAAATTCAACATCTTTTGTCACATAAACCATTTTGTTTTAAGTACATAAAGTCATCGCCCGTGTGTTTAAACATGTTAGAGAACATTAAACGTTATTATAGCAAATCGTTTTCGCTACTTTTTATTAATTTAATTAAAAACATCTCTATATTTTATAAGTGGTGAGCTTCTCAGCCATATCTGGCCTTTCACGGGTGCCATCACGGCTTTTAAAGCCCAGCCATTATAATACTATATACACACACTAGTGCTGTACTGCTGCTGCATATCCGTCGCTTTAACCGAGTACACGTTAAATCGCTTAAATCGGGTCTTAGGGCGGCCACACATAATATATGCATATTATAACCCAGCCGAATAAACGATTTTCGTTTACAGAGTGAATTCTCCAATAAACATGATTGGAAAAAAAAATGCTGATATCTTTGGTAGAAAAATCATAAAAAAAAGGGAGATACAAATTATTTTATAACTGGAAATGTATTACTTACTTGAAAAAAATGTAATAATACTCGTTGAATTCCTTTAAAAAAATAATATATGATATGATTGTAATTAAACTATGCAAAACTTTCACTTCAGTAGCATATTTTCATTGTTGTTTATGGCTTCTATATTATATTTACCCAATAAAGGCTATGGGAAGAAAAAACTATGTGGGAAACACAGCGATAATATTATATTTTAATTTATTTTGCTATGAAATTAAACCATTAATATAATACAATAGGTTTTAAGACCGTCTACAAATATAGTTTTGGACTGTGTGAGATACAACTGCGATAAAACCGTAAAAAAAATGTCCTAAATACTTTTACAAAGCTTGCAATATAGTTAGAATAAAATCCATTAAATCCGTTTCATTTGGAAATACATGTTCAAAAAAATAACAACTACAAAAGGAAACAAAAAAAAACTCGTTCGCCCAAGACTTATTATCTAATACACAAATCGAAACAGATCTAGACGTTTTTGCCTTTCTTTTACCAAAATCTCATTGTGTGTGGATCCTTATATGAAACATAATATCGATCCAGACCATCTGAACGTTCTCGAGAGATAGAGAGAGAGAGAGAGTGAAAAGTCAAAGTTTGTATAACATTGTTGACAGTAAAAAATTGAAAAGTATTGCACGTAGAGTCGAAACTCGAAAGCGTTTGTGTTGTCAAACGGTTCGAAGGTAGGCGAGCCGATAGACAATGAACAATGTACCTATAGAACGTACAATAATAATAATAATACACTATTTGATGAGTTTAAATTAAAAAAAAAACCCATGCGGAGAAAGACCGCGTTCCAAAAAGGGACAAATTTCCGAAATGAGTTTTCACCATAAGAAAGCAATATTATTTCCTAGCTGTGATTTCACCGGCCAATCGTCCAAAATTACACAAACTCAAGCTTCACAGTTTTCCGTGTTCGTCAAACGAGTAGTTTATAAAGTATTTGATTAGTTCCTCTGTTTGCTATGACATTCCCCTAGTCGCAGTAGTATTAATTAAACTGTTAATTGCTGCCGGCCAAAACCAATTAATGTGATTTGCCCGAGACCGGCGCCTACCGGTTCAGGTCGGTTCTCAAGGCGAACAAATAACAAGTGTCCACAGTGACTTACTCACGACGTCAATCGTGATTGTGGTAAAAACAATATATGTTTAATAAAAAACGTTTTTCTATTGTACTGCAATTATTTACTGTGCAACGTTTATCGCAGTCGTTGTATCAACTGTGCTCTGCGAATATAAAAAATAACACCTACCGTTTGCACAAAACTGAAAATTAACATTTTATTGCACCCTCCCCTCCCCCCTATAATATAACGGTTACTAAGGGTTGTTTTCTTATGCCGTGTTTTAGTGGAACGCGAGCCTATATCAACTCCAATAAAACCGAGCCTAAGTTTTGAGATGCTAAAAACAAACTATGTATATTAGCTGTTAAATTGAATTGGCCACAGACTCGGTTTTATTCGGGTCGACGTGTATATTCTTTGTGTGTGTGTGTGTGTGTAGGTATACAAAATGGTAATACTTACTTTAGTTGCTTACTTTTATCCGGCCATGTCCTATCGCTATGTGGTCATACATATATGGGCATAACTGGCCAGACGATATTCTAACGGATTGCTTTTAATAAAACACCACATTTTTAATAACTATACACCAATCAACCGTCGTTGCGACGGAGAAGCGAACATCTTAATGTGTATTTAATTGCACGTGTGTTTAATCAATTGTAAAGTCATTGTTGGGTGTATAGAATATATTAAAGGGTCGTCGCCGAGACGCCATAGGTCAAATTCATATAAATAGATCAAAAACCAAAATCGTTCATCCGACAAACTAAAAACGGATGGGAAATGTATTTATTATTTTTTTTTTTTCAAAGCACAAATATAGAAATGCAATAGCATTATTTCGTTAAGACAATTTTCTTTACCTCGAGTCGATTTCATACGGTTGCCAATTAAATACATAGCTTACACTTATCAGCATGCGTACTTGCGTGCATACTTATTAGCATTGTGAAAAGGATATAATGGTTACAAATTAGTAAGTATACATTAAGAAAATTCATACGATTTTTGAAGTAAGTAAAACTTATTTTTGTTGACAAATTTTTGTCAAACGTTTAATATTCCACGTTTCGACTACTTAGAGAGACTTAACGTTATATCTTTGTGATACCATTAAAAAAAAAAAAAGGGAAAATCGTCCGTACTTAGACTACTATGCAAAAATAAATAAATAAAGAACAATACTCTTTGGGTTTTTTTTTTTAATTTACATAATTAATATTAAAACTGTAGTACGCGCCGCTTTGGATTCTTGAATGCGTTTTAAATAAATTAATATAGTTTGAAAAGTAGAATGAGAAAAAAAAAGGAAAAGAATAACATTTTTTTTTTTTTTTACTATTATTACAATAGCGTTGTGAAATGTTATGTAGATATTTTAAAATTTGCTTATTCGCCCTAGTTATTCCAAGGTAATTATGTCGGCTAAGTGTAACACGTATACATATTCAATTAATTGTTAGTTAAATTTTATAAATAATTATCAATTTCCTAAGGAGTCGTGTAGGTATTATAATAATTTTGTTCATTTTACATTTCGGCGTAGTGCAGGTCTTTATTTATCGTTAGAATGGAATTCTATCGTTACTATACTCTGACACAACAATTTGAAAATACAAACTGCTTTAAATCAGTCTTTGATTAATATTTAAATTTAAAAAAATATGCTAAATAGATATCGAAGAAACGCGCGGAAGGGAATGCAACAGAATATTAATATTATTGTATTTTTTTTATTTACTTAATACAAAGCACTGTTTTTATAATAATGACGATTGCAATCTTATAGTTAATATTTGAACGTCGGATTCATAAATCGGTTGGATTTATTGAATTCCAATAAAAACAAAGTTCAATATTATTAACGTCGAATAAAAATATGTACAGTATTAATTTAGTCAAATGCTGATTTTATATTGTAAAATAATTAAATCTGATGTTGTTTATTTCGTTTTGTTAGAGTTTTGAATGCAGGTAAACGCTGTAAACATCAAACGTAATTGGGTACATGCGAAATAGTTTTTATACAAAAACAAACTGAATTTATATTAATACTTTGCTATGGTTTTGTCTTTCACTTGGCCGATGGAAATTTTAATGAAAGCAGTGAAATATAAAAACACTTCGAACGATTTTTAAATATATTTTTTTTTTCGTGTAGTTTTATCAATAAAAATAAATCCACTGGTACTTTTAAACGATTTCCGGTGTATCTATTACGGTTTTATAACAAAAAATAAATTTGGCTAAATATGTCCTAACAGAACGGTTTCTCTGGATCATTTTCTCACAAGCCTTCTCACACAGGGACAAACACAAAGAGGGGGATATGTATAATCAGGAGACAAAATAAATAGGCGATATTTAACATAAAATATTTTTCAACTCTTTTGTGGGTAAGTCACTGTACAAAGGATTTCAATTTTTTTTTTTATTAACCGTTCACTCTGGTGTGGACTAAACATTTTGTTTTTTTTGTTTTTTACTACTCGTAAACGGTATAAAAATATAAAAGTAAAAATATAAACTTTTACCAACGGGTTTTTGTTAGAACTAATTTGGGCGCCCAATGTCGGGGGACAGTACCTGGAAAGCGCCTTTGCTTTGTTGCTATGTATTCATTATTAAATGTCGCTATTTATCCATACAACCGTTGGGCTACATTGTGTTTAGGAAAGTAATTTTATTTTTCCAATTGCCTCGGGTAAACAAATTATACATTTTTAACAAACACTTTTCCACAAACAACTGCCGTGTTCGAGATCAAAAAAAAAAAAAAAAAGTCAAGACATGGATAATATAATATTATATTAGTATTTACACGCGTTTTCGTCGCACCGGTCCTTTTCAATTTATATATATATATATATATATATATATATTTTTTAATATACACACATTGCACGCCGCACAGCTTCCACGTGATCTCGTTGAATATGATTGCTTTATTTTATCCTTTATGCATACTTAATTCGTCCTTATCAAACGACCGTCGTAATTGGTTTTCTACGTATACTTCACGTGTAAGTATATACACACAAGTCACGTGACTTCCCACGAGAATTTAAATTTGACAAAAAAATTACATTTCTAGCCAAAGTTGAATCCGACGAGATGGACGTTTTTCAAAGTATTAACGTTAATGGAAAAAATAATACCCGAATAGTTTGAAATAATAAACTTAATTGTTTTAATAAAACACATCGGCAGCTTGCAAAACTCATCCCGCTCCATACCACGAGATCCACACACAAGTTACAACTCAATTGAATTTGCTCGAATGTATCCCTGAAAATTTTCTAATTCATCTAACTAGTATGATATAAATATTATATATATATATGCTTTATTATATAAGTTAAACAAAAACTACACCGATTTATTCCGTTGCATGCCAGCTGTATTTCTTTGATTATATATATATATATATTTAGCGTTTATTATTTGAACAGATTTAACGCAGTCGTCGGATGGTTATAATTAGATAATGAAAAAAAAAATTGACTAATAAATTGCAATAACGTAAATAGTTATCGTACGATTCGGTTGAATAATTTTACAAAAACTATTTACATTAGTAAGTATGTGAGTATGTAGTATTTAAATATGCACATGTTCAAGTACAATCAACCTAACATGACATATGATTATGCATATTACGCGTGTGGAAGTGCTTTTTAATTTTTTTTTTTTTTTACTACAAGTGTGCCGGTTTGATAGTGTTAATTTAATAATCGAATCGTAAACGACAATTTATTATTAACAGGTACGGATAAAGCGGGGGAAGTAATCTCTACGCACGTCACATTGAAAAAACAAAAAGGTGCAGGTAAATCTTAGACACCGTTTCAATTGAACGAAAACAACAGGCAAACAAGTAATTAGTTACCTACTACAATTAATATTGTAGTAAAATGCGAAAACTAAAAAAAAGACAATAATTTAAACACCATTGTTATTTGTATTACATCCGCTAATCGTTTTTGAATTGAAAAATAAGTTTTATTAAAATAAGTTTGGTTATATTTTAGCAAGAATTCAATTGTTGTGCATTTCAATTATCAATATGTGAATTAATTATTTCCAAACTAGGTATACTTATAATGTTTTACACCAAAGGATAACATTTTGAAATCACCGTCTTGTTGCAAGTCATTATAAAATGTTCAAAAAACCATTGCAAACGTCCTAGTTTACTTACTTTTACTGTGTTTTACTTCATGACAGCCTCCTAAACGGCGAGCACGACACACAAACACTTATATGATAACAGCTATGCTGTTAATTGATTTGTTGATATGAACTATAGTTGTTCTGTATTGTTCTAATAGTTTTTTTTATTTTTTACATGCGCATTTACAATAATTAATAAACGCACGCATATAGTAAAATCGACGAGAAATAGTTGGTTTTAATTATTGTTTTTTCATTCCATTCGGTTTGTTT
Organism: Adelges cooleyi; assembly: GCF_023614345.1. Classification (NCBI taxonomy): domain Eukaryota; kingdom Metazoa; phylum Arthropoda; class Insecta; order Hemiptera; family Adelgidae; genus Adelges; species Adelges cooleyi. The sequence continues at coordinate 12,995,566 of NW_026096053.1, read as the reverse complement.
GTGATTTAAACGTTAATAAAAAAATTGACCCATTTTAAACAGTTCTTTATTAGAACACCGTTTGGTGCAAGCTAATGATTTGCACTGTAATATTATTATTTTACATAATATTTAAATGACGGTTTTGTATTATCTGAGGAATTAATTTCAAAACAAACTATTCTTGCGTGTAGTTGTGTTTTTTTTTTTTATTGATATAAGCTTTTCATAAGCTCTTTAAAACCGCTTTACCGTTGTAAAATAGACCAAGTTCGCGTGTAATGGAATTCCACTGTTCCAACTAATTACTTAAATGCTTATAAAGTCTATAAAGTTTACTAACCGCTCTTAAAAACTAATCGCTGTTCATTGTGAGTGTTCGTCGCGTTTCTGAAAAGCGCTTTTTTTTTTTTTTAATTTAATTGGTTTCTCTACTTTGTTTTTTCCGTATTGCTGCGCCAGTATAATAACCAAGACTGTGCTACACCACCCTTAGAATACACAGCAAAGTGTATTTATTCGAAGAATTTTTTTGAGAAAGACGCAGAATACCGTCGGGGTTTTTAATAAATTTACAAAACGTGTACTTGTACATATTTGAGTCTGCATCAAAGACAAAAATATAGCAATGAAATAATGAGAATTGTCTGTAGCCAGCGCAAGGTGTTTTATTCCTTCACAAAACTCGTTTGCAAAATTAAAACACTATTGTGGTTTCTGGTATTATAAAAAAAAGTGCATATACTTGATCCAAACAAGTTTTTTTATCTTAAGAAAACACAATTAATACAAGTGTCTAGTAATTAAATTTACTGTTTAAAAAAAAACAAACTTTAGCGAGGTAACAACCGGATTTTAGACCGAGTAAAACATTGTGTTGTATAAAAAACCGATGACAATAATGGTTTTTTTCTTCAATATTTAAAAAAAAAAGCTATTTAAGAGGCGTATCACTATTATTTCAGTATTTATTTTATTTCTTAGGCCTATCCAAAAGTTATTTGCCCGCCGGCCTTCTTCAACGCACCAACATAGAACGGCTTAGCTCATAGCTGTATCAAACTATTTGTACCTAAGTTACATTATCAACATAAGTATTTTGTATCGTCATCTGTCACAAAAAACAAGTTTTCAATTAATACATATATCTGTAGATACATTTGTTATTTTTAATTCAACAACATTTATTGCAAATATATTTACAAAACAAGTACCTAGTATTATAACTTCAACATAAAAACTGTTTATTCCAAATTATAATTTTATTCAAATAAATATCACAGGCAAACAAAGATAAATTCAAAGTTATAAAATTAATAATATATAATATTAAGTCATCCGAGAGGGCATTATTCGAATAATTAAGAAAACATGAACTTATATTTTTAACCATTATTTGTCGAAAACTATTTACTATCATTAATGTCTAAATATTGTTAGAATGTCTAAATAATATTAATGGGTAATATTTTTAATTATTTTAGATGCTTACAAGTATTTAAGATAAACCAAAAAATTTATACCTATTTATATTAAAATATACATTTTTTTTAAAGTATAAAATATAATCATGTTAGTATATTATGTTAGTGTAATCGTATTTCAAATTTTATATATTAAAGAGTATCAAAATAGATACTTGAACCTGAGCTATATTTGTGTCTAAATACATTTGTATAAATTGGAAAATCTGTGCCTGTAGTTATATACATACATAACAAATATAAATATATATATATATATATATACATGTATCAATATATAGATACATTTAAAATAAACGTATCTGCACCTTCATCTAGATAATATGTAAAAGTATCTTACTATAGTTCTTATTATACAGGGTGATCAATGCTTACCGTGAACCACTCAATATCTCAGTGGGTTTAATATTAATAATTTAATTTTTTTTCCCCATAATGCTTTTATACAATGCGATCTGAATTTCTGAACCCAGTGAGATATTGGGCAATATTATATCTGTTTTATTCATACTATACTTTTCTAATAGCTACTTACCTTGCACGCAGAACTACCTTCGATCATTTTTAATGGACTAATATTTCGTAGTAGTCTTCTCGCAGGCCATAACAACAAGTGCTTGAATAATAATTCGTGTTAGCTGTTTTTTATCTTTTATTATTTTACCATTAGACTGAATAACGTCATCTTTCTATACAATACAAAACGCGTGTGATGGTTTCCTCCTTTTTATGCAGGGGTAACTAACTTGGTGTACCTATTCTATTATTCACACAATATATATATATATACATAAATATATTAAACAGTTAAACGATTGATTGGAATAGGTTTGGGGCGGTACCTATGTCTGTATAGGAGATAAAAATACAAAGATGATATATTGAGATTCGGATGACGGGCGACCATTACCGTACGTTAAAATATATATCGTTCATTTTTACGTTTTCATCTTGTACACGCAAAGTTTCGAAGGTCTAAACCGTTCTATCAAATTTAAACAGCGACGGCACAAAATATGGCAAAATATATAACGTGCACGGGTCGACCCGAGTTTGTGTGTGAAAAATGACCGCGAAATTGTCGTTTTTTTGCCCAAAAAGTCTCTTAAAAAAAAAAAAAAATGTCCCGTCGTTATAATATATGTTTAGTAAATACAATTTCGGCTACCGCAAGACAAATCGCTGGCCATTTGTGACCATCGATTTTCCGTTACAGCTTATTCCTATTTATTGACTTGTCCCCAGAATAATATACATCTCTTACCTGTACACGCAACGTCCCGTTGCTAAATAATTTATCTAATTTGTATATTTTATAGTACCGACAGTCTCCGAATCTGGACTATTCGTATATTTGAATAAGAAATAAAAAATTTGAAATTAACATATGTTACTTGAAATAGGTCAATCATTGTTTGACACAGCAAAGGCATAGTGTTGCGAGTAAAACAATTTATTATTTTTATCCTATTTCTTTAACCTTTTTTACAGTAAAATTTTTTTTTAGTAAAAATGTCCCGAAAATTCTTTAATAAAAACTATTTTAAATAGGTCGACATTAACAATAGGTATTCATTTTATTCAGAAACGTTTGGTTAAAGTTATATGTAGTTTCCATTTCTTATAATTTTAAAAACTATTTTTAATTATCATGTTCCAATAACAGTGAGAACGTTTTATGATAATTGTTTTCTTTAAAGAAAATATAGACACGTGAAATATGAAATAATTGTTTTGACTGTGTTTTAAAAACATACAAAATGAAATAAGATAACGCTGCGTGGGGTTCAGTTTGAGTTTGTAATAATGACATTTTTGTAAACGATCAAAGCACAACAAGTTTCATTGTCAAAGAGACTTTTTTTTTTTATACCAAAATGTTGAAATTTAAAAATCAAACATCTAAAGAAGTTCAACTGCACGTGTACCGCGACTAGCTGTTTTTGCCAGTAGATTAATAATTGTGTTGTATCTCAAATAATACGAAAGTGTTTGTAAATGAAAATTCTTCAATCAAACCAACGAACCGTCAACCCAAATGGGAACGTGAACACCACGACTGCTGTTAGTATACATTTTATTTTGAACTTTAAGTGGAGTCTCAATGTCGTGTGTTGTGCGATTAGAAAAAAATACCAAAGACTGTGCTATACAGCTCTTGTCTGTTTTATTTGTCATAATCTGGTAAAGTACATTTTTGTACAATGTAATGTGTCTGATTATTGTCTTAAATTAATCTCAATCTCGCATCGAGTAGGTAGACAAAACGTGAAATTTGCAGTCGTCGGCGGTCTAATACCGAATGTAAACACTATTAAATTGACCCATTTTGTCGTGCGATTTTATATGCGTTCTTGAACTTTACTCGCCACTTTATGAATGTCTTGAAAATTAAAAATTATAAATAGGCACATAGGTATCTATGACAACATAAAATAGATGCACTCGCTTCCACCGCCCGCCGGTTGACCGTGAGGGTCATGTGACTTTTTATTATAAAATGACGAATAATCGAAAACAATGTTGTCCTCAATAAAATCAATGTGATCGATCCCACTTTTTCTTTTAATTTAAAATTCCAACTCTGCCCTACAAAAACGGTGACGCTGATTGCACACAAAGCTTGTAAATAATACAACGGAATTGTATATACTGCAGTGTTAACTTATAACAGTTTGTTACGAGGACGACGTTTTTACGATATGTCTTAATTTTAATCATCTACACTAAATAAACAACAACAATAAAAAATTATAAATTTTCAGGCGTATGGCTTTGCACATTTGTTTTTGACAATATTATGTATTTACACTTGTCAAAATTAGCCTGTTCGCTGCGCAGAACTATATTGCGACACAGTGGAATTTTGTACTTTCCGATTAACCATAATATGTCCACAATTTCTTCAATAAGGTTCTTCCGCTGTTGTGTGAAAAGTGAAGATGCTCGTTTTCGCGCCAACAGACGTGCAGTCATATTGTACTACCATCAAAAGTCCATATTGTATTGTCAGCCATAAATAGTGTCGACTTCACAGTTGGCAATCGGCCAATCGGTGACGTAAGTTAGTACTTCACTTGTCTTGTACACCTAGTGCGGGAGAGAGTGTATACGTTATACAATATCAGCAGTGACCTCACGTCGGGTCAGAGCACCGGAGGCCAGACCTATCTTTGTGAAGTCCCAATCCGGATATGTGTGTGTATGCAGGGCTTAAAGTGGGAACAAATTACAAGGGGGGGACTAATGTCTCCGTATAGTTTTAAGCGTTCCATATATATAATTTTATGTATAATGTCTAATGCGTATAGTATATGTAATATATAGAAACAGTGATTGTGTAACATACTCATCCCACTTTTATCCCTGAATAATGTTCAAATTTGTAATTTATTTCATAAAAAATGTAAACCACAAACAATAGAATATTTTTTTAAGAATAACTCGTGTTTTATACAAATTTAACATTTTGCAAGAGAATATTTTTTCTTATAATATTATGTTGTAAGTAGTGGTTGTCTTTTAAGAAAACTAAAAAAAATCACCCAGACAAAAAATATACACATCATAAAAATGTAGTGTTTTTAGTGCTTTAAATTGTACAAGAAAAAATTCAAATCTACGCATGGTGGGGTGAGCATGTTTAAAAAATCACACATTCACACTTTACCTATGTATCTGTGTTATCACTTATGGGCTAATCGAATACCTATTTATCACAGTGTAGCCATTTACAATAACTAATAAAATCAATTATTTTTACACGTATATTAGATAGTCCGTAATTTGTATTAAACACATTTGATAAAAGTAAAGTAACAATTGATAAAAAAAAAAAAAAACCAAGATTTAATCTCAACGGAATTCTGAACTATATTGACTAATGTTTGGTTATAATCGGAGTGGTACGGCGTACCTTACGAACGATTTTTTTAAAGGGGACGCTTTTTAACCACCATTAAAGGTAGAGGGACTCAGTCCCCCTGCGTCCCCCCCACTTTAACCCCTGGCTAGGGGACTTTAGCACTTCCAAAAATTCAAACCCCAATCCTTGATTTGTACGCATGAAATTTTAACAATGTCCATACTTTGTTCAAATTTTTTATATATAATATTTTTGTTTACAAATAATGATTTGATGATAAGAATTATGTTTAGATCAGGTATACATAATTTTACAGAGTACCAAACCGCGCGGATCGGTAGCAGATTTTCGAATAATAATAATAATAATTAATGGACAATCCGAGATTTAAGAGATGTTCATCCGAGCACTGTCGTCGTCGTCGTTGGCTGTCTATCGTGTACCCTGTGTACGTACTACCCCGTGCTGGATAATATTTATAATTATTATTGCCCGAGTACAGCGAACGATGCGCGGTTTTGTAGATAATAAAAAAAAAGCAAGTATTATAATTTTTTATCGTGAACTTTCCTACGGTAATAATTAATCTCACGCATCATTAAGGCGAAAACGTGCGCGCGTGTCGGCTATTAAAAACAATAAAATTACACGCTGGGGAGTTGAACGTCACCGAGATTTTCAGTATAATATTATTATGATGAAAATCAGCTGCTACCGGACGTGCAACGTGTCACATTTAATCGTCCACAAAGCTACAGTAAAATAATGCGTACAATATTTCGTAGCCTCGCCAGCTCACAGCACTCGATAACAATTTTTTTTTTTTTTTTTAACTACCTTCTCAGATCCACATGGATGCTGTACGCAATAAAAAGTGCAAATTGTTTTTTTACACCGACCCAATTTTTTCCCAAATAAACCTACTGTATCGTTAACATCAATGTTATTTTCCAGTCGCCAACACCGTCCGTAGACAAATTATTAAAGTATTGCCTAATCGTAGCGCCTTAAAATAAATCGGTAAAAAAATAAATAACTTTTTATATTGTACTTTAATCGCATTGTATTGTTTTTATCAATTATAAATTTACAACTAAAATAAAAAAATGTATAATTCATGGCTAAAAGTTTAAATTATAATAAATATAGTAAAACAACTCGTTGGGTCGTTAGACTAACTACAATTTAGTTACATTAACTAGTCAAAAAAAAAAAAATATTTCGATTAGGTGATTTATACGTTTTGTCAAATCATACCGCCGTTTTTAATTTACTGGGTTTCGGTTTAGTGGACAAAATTGATCCTTTAAATTCGTTTTTTCTTACTAATAGTTGATTATTTTATTTAAATATATGTCTACGTATTAATATATCATATCATATACTAAGGATATTGTAAAACACTTAGAAAATAGTTTCACTTTTATTTATTTTAAAGTCCTGATTTTGTTGATTGTTTTCTTTCTTATAGTCCATACTAAGGTTGGGACTTTTAAAATTCAGATTTAAAAAAAACAATACATGCTATTGTTTATATACCAATACATAGATGAAAGAAATATGTTTAAAATATACCAAACGGGAAAAATCTATTAAAATGAATTGATTAATTCAAAATGTTCTAAATCATTTTGGTCTTTTACATCTAAAGTGTTAGTATTAGTAAATCTTAATATTGAATCAATATAGAATAACAGCCGTTTTTACTGTCTTACTCGTAGTAAATATTTTTTTATTTTTTTTTCAAATCATAAAATCCTGACGGTTTGTAGGGTTTGTATAAACTTCATTTTGAAGTCGATTAATTTTTAAAAAACCAAATGAGGTACATGAAAACCGTCAGCCACGGATCGAAACAGCCATTTTGGACGACGCCCAAAATCTACTTGGCTCGAATCGATGATTTGTCACTGCGCGGTTTATGAAATACTGATACGGCCAAACGAAAAAATCCATTAGTGAGTTAAGTGTATGGTTTTTTTTTTTCAAGTTCATCTCTGCGACTTTATTGTAAGCGTGGCCACCTATTTTCCACCCAAAAGTTCTGACGGATTTTTGAAGTCAAGCAGCCAGCCAGCTAATATCGACCTAATTATAATGTAATTTTTCTATCAAAAACGGCTAATAATATTTATATATTTTATAACATGGATGTGGTAGTAACAACCGTACATGGTCAAGTTTGACGTCAATAACGTTTGATGGTTGAAAAAAAAAATTGTTGCTAAACACTGTGTATGTGTGTTTTTTTACCCGTTCGGTAAGTAAATATACTTTTTGGAGTTTGATCAAAAATTTATTTTTTGCCATAGACGTTTTGACATCGTGCATAAGCGTTAGCAATAGTTCACACACGCGATTGCACATAATAGGAAGTAGATTTTGACTAATTATAAAAAATAATTTACACTATACTGTACAAAGATATAAATACACACACACCCATCATACGAACGTGACAGCATGGTGTTTCTCATATCTGTATTTGTTAATACAACAACAATATCATCAGTTGGGTAACATCACAGCGCCTATGTATTACATCTGGTAAAAAATGATTGGACAACATGTTTATTTTTGTTTGATGCTGTTACGCGAATCACAATTCAATTTTTTAATACATGCGATTATATGACAGGTCAGCCGGTGTCGCATATTGTTTTGTAACAAGTACAATACAATTTATTCAGCAACGCTCCATGTGGCGGAATATACCTTTAGGGCTTTTTCTTATAAAGGTTTGGTAAACTTTCATTATTGGGCTACTTTTTACACTCACTTTTTTGAAAAACTCGTGTTGACGCGATAAAATATTGTTGGAATTATTGTTAAACCGAATAATAACAGCAAAAATAAAATGTTCACAAATAAAAAGCGTTGGTGGAAAAATTTTTCAGAAAAAAATATTTTACACCCTCGCGAAAACTCCATTTCGAGAGTTGTATTAATTTAAACAATGAGTTCACTGTTTGCTTTCAAACGGTATTATTTTTTTTTTTGACCGAAACAAAATACCGTGGCCGTTTTATTTACTTTACTTAAAGGCGTACATTTCCAAGAAGTTGGCAACGTTTTGCGGAGATCAAAAGCCATCGCTGCTTGCAAATAATAATTTAATTTAGGTTCAAGTCAAACAACCGTCGTCGAAACGATTCCATGTCTAATTAACAATACTGCGAATTACACAGCCTTTGATGAAATATTAATGATTTTTATTGATAATATATATTTTTTTTAAATTTAAACTCAACAAATTTATACATTCAGACCTAAGTTATAATAAAAAAAAATATATATATTGACTTTAGACTTACAGACAGGTGCGCACAATGTCGAGCTTGTTTAATTTTAATCTATATATACATGACAGTTCATCAGCGCAAACTATAAAAGATGCCAAAAATGAAAAATATCATCAAGGTTTAATGAATACGAAAATAAAAGTTTTCAATTTGAGTACTTCCATTTTTGGGTATTGTTTGTATATTTTTATGGACGACTTACCTCTGTAGTGTACAAATGAAGTCTGAATATATCCTTGATAATAGCACAGGAGATGTGTGTACAAAACAAAATAGATATTCAGCTTTTAATTTGTGTGTAGCTAATTAAATGTATAATAAACAGCACACAACTGAAACTACTACTAAAACACAATTTGTATTATTTGACTTTTTGCCAAAAATTCAATGTAAAATTATTGTGACATTTGTTAGTGTTTTTTTAATAATAATAATAATAGATAACCCAACTTAAACGGGGAAATTTTAAAATTACAAAACAAATTATTGTGTTAATAATATTATTGGTGGTATATTTTAAATAATCAACTATTTTTCAATCGGTCATTGCCCCAACTGACAAACTCTGAATATAACAAAAATTAATAGAAAATACAATAACTAATATAATCGTACATTATAGCAGTAATATAGTAAAATAATTATTTTTAGAAAAAATCGTTTTAAAACTGGAAATAAATTAATGTAGTTGAAAAATATATGTTTAGATAAAAAACTATTTCTGTGAAACTAAGAGGGAACTCGGTAATAAAAAACATTGTATATTACATCTATAAAATATATTGGTATCGAAAGACAGTGCATAGCAGAAGTGTTTGCTAGTTTGTAATTTGTATGGTTAGCCGCTTGTTATTCGAATAATATAATAATTACCGACTTGTTAACAATAATTATGAACGGACGTGATTACTGATTGAAATAAGATAATATACCTTTTCCGTATATGTTTACCTATAAAGTATGTACAAGGTAAAATGTTTAAGGCAAAAAGTGCGGCTAAATTACATTAATACTATTAATTAACATGAAAAATACAGCGAATTAAAAACAGTCTTTACTTTTTTTTAAATTGAATTTTATCATTAAAAATGTCATAGTATTTTTTTACACGAGGTATATAACATAATAACCGTCTATATTTTATTAAAATAGTACTTAAAAATATTTGATTTTAATTTTTAAGAGAGGGTTACAATCTATACAACCCAAGATCTGCCCCAACTTCTTGTTTTGCTTTGTTGTTACTGGTAAGTTATCACAATAAGTTTTGACGACGAAAAATTGTAAATTGCATCACCTTTGGTTACAACTTTCCACAACATAATAATTATAATGTTATGCAATTTCAGATAACAGCCAAGACACAACCGTTCCAGCATAATATACCTATGCGTATTATTAATAAATGTACGCCTTTTCATGTTGAGTTTAGATAAAAACAAAACTGTACTTATGTGTTTGCACTGTTGTTTATTCCAGTGTACTTTTTATCTTAATTTAATTTTTTTTTTCACAACTCTTCCTCTGTACCTGTAATATTATGGTTTCAACGTTCTAGGAACCGCAGTAAACAGTAAACTGCATTTACATATTATTATTATATTCCTTATCGTGGCCCAAGCGATAACGAATATAATCCATTGACCAGTAATTAGAGACACTAAAGGAGTCATTGATCACATGGGTACCTACGTGAAAAATATTTTTTTAATTATTTCCTTTTGCTCCTTTATTTCCTTTAAATGATAACATTTTTAAAACATACACACTAGAACTACCACAAAAATTAATCTTTGTATACGATAAAAAAAAACTAGACATATCAGAAAGAAAGGCGCCTATGACAACACTACACTACAGTTGGACTTTATGCGAAACGATTTAACGACCTTGCTTGAAATCTCATACTAGTTACTACTATAACGGTTCTCTTACAAAATATTAATGTTCGCGGGTCATAAAATTAAACGTTTTCAAATTTTAAATTAGATTGATAAATATATTGAGCAGGTTAGAATGAAAACACACATGATCCAAAAAAAAAAAAAAAATTAGAAAATGATTTAGCACCACTGCCTTTTAGGATTTTTGACGCTAAATCCGAATGTGTTATTAGATTTTTTGAAAACATCTTAGAACATGTGTATATGCGTATCCTTGAACAGGTTCCACTGGAACATGTGAGTTTTGATAGTGAATTATTTTTAACCCGAATAATGGCTTCGATAATCAAAGGTCGTTGACGGAATTGTTATTTTTTACACTTCTTCATCTAAATTATTATGATAAACTCTTTTCAGTTGTTTGAAAGTCATCTGATATGATATAAATGAACAATAACATTTTACCGTGGTTGGCAATGAACATTTTTTTGGGGGTATTATTTTGTTTAATAATATAATAACAAATTTTAACTTTAAATAAATACCTACTTTTTATGATTTGAAATCCGAAAGTAATTTCTAGTCAAAGTTAAGCGTTTTTTTTTTTAATTTTCATTGAAACGTTTTACTTAAGTACACAGCTTTTCATCGTAATAAAATGTATTATTTCCAAGAATTTTAAGTGGCTTAAATCCGGATTCCCATCACTAGTCAAAACTCACACGTTCCAAACTGGATTCTAAAAAAAATGTATGCATACATTTATCGACTAAACTTGCACATTTCGATGGAATATTTCAGTTTTTCGGTCTAAGCAACTCGTAAATAATGTAGTGTAGATTTTCATTGTCGTTAGGGAAAAACCCTCTCACAGTTTTTTGGGTTTTCTGAAAAATGTGATTTTCGATTCTAGCCTACTCAATTATAATAATATATTAGTTGTTACATAATATAGTATTATACATACATACGTACATCCACATTATAATATTATATACACAAGACGGGTAAAACAATTTTACTGCCGCGGATCTCTACCCTCCCACCACCGCCGACCGGTTACCACTTACCAGTTACCACCGTGGCGGTTACGCACCGTAACGCACTCACCGTTGCCGCCGCCGTCGGCGACAATCCGCTCACGAGTCGAGCTAGGGTCCAGCCACCCAGTCGTTAGTCGATCGTTGCGCAGTGACGTTGTGCGCGCGTCCCGTGTGTGTTGCTGGCGTCGATTTATACTCTTGCTATTTATTATTGTTATTATTATTTCCACCGACGCTTTCTCCGTGTCCACCTAACGCGTTTACCACCGTCGTCGGTATTTAGCGGGTTCGGGTTTTTTTTTTACAATAATTATTATTTGAGCATCTCTAGTATTACATACTTTCGCGGTGTTTTTTTTTTTTTTTAATTTTAGTCGTACGATCGCGATTTTCCGTTAAAAATATATTTCATATTACACTCGACATAATAATCGATGACGATCGTCGCGTCGTTGTATTAGTAGATTTTTTCTTGTTTTTGGAAAGCGCCGTTCGTTTTGAAAACGAGAAAACCCGCCTACCCGTCCGATTGGGATTATTGAGAAAAATATCGTCATCATCGTTACACGGAGAAAAATGAACATTCCGGTAGCCGCTTTTGCGGTGCTGTTATCACTGTTGTGTTTTGGCGCCAATCGCGGTCTGGCCGCAGGTGAGTTTTTGCGATAAACAATATATTTATTAATTAACACGATAATATTGTAATGATAATTTAACGTTTATCTGCGCACCACTCGACTGTCAGCCCGCGGGCAAGTGCACACCGGTATTACTTATTTGATTTTAAACGTGCGTTAAAAATAGATACGGAAAATCGTTATTATAATATTACATTAAAATATCGTTTTTGGTCGCCGCAACATTATCGTTATTGTACAATCGTTTTTGTTATTCATTTGTGGGCGGCGATCATAACGATGATGGCTACCACTTTAGACGAGGGTACTAATTACAATGCACCTAGTACCTGTACAGAATATTATTAATTTTATTACCAAAAAGGATAGGTTTCTTCGGTTTTTTATTTTTTCTCATAGTACTAGCGCAAAACGCGTTTAGTATAATACATACGACTACGTGTGCCGACAAAACCGGAAATGTGTCTGTTCCTATTAATTAATTTCCACGCAATCTCGTCGCACCGCCTAATGGCTGTGTAAGGCCATCATTTTTTTTTTTTGCATGTTAATAAAAATATAATAATAATTTTATTATTGTTGTGTATAAGATGACCTGTACAAACGTTGGCCGAAGTGAACGCACCTGGTTTGCCGTCGTCGTCACGTGTACCAGACTTCGGTCGTTTTCCCGCCTTTTTTTTTTTTAACTGCCGTCCGTTCTCTGATCTGTTTAGGTATATTTGCTAATTAGCAATTGCTTATTAATATATTTATTATTATTTTTTTTTTTTTATTAATAACGACGGCGGTGTTTTCCTCGTGCGACTTTCTAGTTTTAATCGAATACAAAAAATGTTACCACAGTTACCGCGCGGTTAGGCGGAGGTATAACATAGGTACCGGCGGCGAGAATAGGGAATTATTTGTCTAGACGATTCATTGATGATTTATGTTAATATGCTACTTATACAATAGGTAGACAATTATCCGAGGTAACGTCGCACGCACAGTTCGACGGTCTTGTTTAAAATATTCAATTTAAGACATGATCGAATCGGACTGATGAATCGGCCTCTTAATTGTGTATTAAGATACTAAAGTCATTAAAAAAAATATACATGTATCATAAGGTAAGGATTGTAGTAAAATTCACCAAAACATTTCACGATTGAGACTAAACACAATAATTGTGAAAGTTCAATTCAAACGTATTAGTATTGTTTGTTCATTGTTGTCCAAACAAAGTGATGATCATTATTACATTGCAATGTTTAATATTAGACAAATCTATAAATACCCATCGACAGCATATCAACAAGTACCTATTTTTTGTTTACTAAAAAATTATCAACAACAAGACACAGGAAACGTGGGAGTAACAGCTAATTTGTTTATTTTCCGTTTGACGTTCAACGTTTACTTAAAAACAATAACAATGTCTGTGCCAAAGATCAATAATTTTCTTTCGACAAATTTTCTATTTTATGTATTTAATTTAACTAATGTTTTTATGATAACCAACACGATGTTGTTTTATTTACTTGGTAAAAGAACATATATACATTATAGATGAGTTTCAATGTCGGTGGTAAAAAAAAAGAAAAATGTGGACCGACTTAATCTTTTTGGGATATTCCGCCGGGCAAAAGTTCCCATTAGAGTGAGTAACTCGATAAGAATTTTTTTTTTTTATTTAGGTCAAAAGAATTTTAACGCCACTTAAACAAACATAATATTATTTAGATGGTATAAATAATGCATGTTTGTTTGGTTGGCGCAAATAATGTAAATTATTTTAGTCGGTAAATGATTTTTTTTAACGCCTACGAAAAACAAACTCAATAAAAAAAAAAAAATTATAAATGTGTGTAAATATTCACAAGGGAACTAGTGTCTTGTCTACACTGAACCGCCTGGTTGTAGTACATGTATGCCTGATTATATATTTATATTATTATTAATGTTGTTGTTGTATAAGTGGCGACGATAATTTATGTTTGAACCCTTGTTACCATTGATTGTTTATGATTTTGTACCTTCAGCTGTTTACATTAACCCTTTTCCTTAATACTCGAGACCCGCAAATTCAAGCATTAAAAACAAACGAAATGAACATGCATTTATGCGACTAAAATTACCTGAACTTGCATTTTTTCTTCAATAGCTTTTTAATTTTGTCATTTGTGTATTAAAAACGGTTTTATTTAAATTCGCAATAATATTTCAAAGTTTAATCTAATTCACTTTTTATTCATACATAGAAATATATTATAAATTGTAGTATTTATTTATTTGGGTATAATATCCATAGAGCCAATGGATACAATTAGTTTAGGTACAAGGCAAGTTACTTAAGTAATATTATGATAATTACAGAGAATAGTGATAACTATACAATAATATTAAAAATACATTATTTCGAGTGCTAAATTAATCAGAAAACTCATTTACAAATTTAGAATAAAACGAGCTGTTTTACTTATACGCAGACTATTAAAATGAAATAGGTGTATCAGCTGAAAATAGCTGTAGTTTTGGACATGCGAGGTAACGTTCATAAGGTGTAATGACTTGAATTATAGGAAAGCACGTGAAATGACATCAAGTATTTGAGTTAACTGTACATTTCATTATTCAGTAGCTGTACAAATATAGACATCATTATGTTGTGTACTTAATTGTAAATATTGTAAATTAACACTACTGGCGACAGTAAGTCGTTAATTTTTTTCTGATTGGTCCATTTTAAAAGCAATAAATCTCAAAAGACGCCATCGCATTGAAGTTAAGGTTTCAATAGACTATGTTGAGAATGAGTCCAAATAACTGAAGCGTGTTTCACGATTGACCGTATCAAAGAACACTTCAAAGCGGCTATACCTACATTGTATATGTTAGTAAAGATCCGACAGTTTCTTTTGATGAAGACCAAAGTTCTACTAGGTTTATTGGATTTATATGGTTATTAAATGAGAGATCACAAGACTTGGTGGTAGTTGGGACGCACTTTCTTGTATAGGATTTTCGTCATATCTATTTTTGATTTCATACAAAAACATTGGGTCGACTAACCGAAAATAAATTTTGGAGGCCTTTTATTTTGTTTTTGAGTCGGTTGAAGATACACGGCAGCTGCCATGACCTTATACCGCGAACCTATCTTTAATATAGACGCTTTAATATATTTCGGTCTCCTTTTTTTTTTTGACCCTCCCCTACTTTGCCGGCTCTTTGAAACACGGATCTCGGCCTTGCCCACCACGATCAGACCGAGTACTTCATCAATCACCGCATCTTAACCCGACAGTTTTCACCGTCGCCGCCTTATTCCCGTACCATACTTGTATATCCACTACTTGTCGTCGTCGGTGCGCTTTTCTATACGTTGTTCGTATAGGGGAAAAAAAACCATCGTCCCGCGGCGAACGTCGATAATAATTAATGTATATAAGGGTTTACCCGGCCCTATTCTCTTGCCCGGGAAATAGATTATTTCCTGGAGAGGAGGAGGGGTCGACTCTGGGGGGGAAAAAAAAAAGGGAAATTTAACACAGAGACAAATCCGGCATGACTGTTGGGGGAGGGTTGCAAATTAAATGAGTCGCTGCACGTATCCGGCCTGCCCCTCCTTCCCCTGTTGCCGTTTTCCAGCAAGCGTGTTTCGTTTGTATGCAAATGGCGTTTATACAATTTTTAAACGGCCGGCGTGGACCTAATTCGCCCGTGCCCTACCCTATACCCTACACTACACTTCCTTGCCTTTCCTCTCCGCCAAAGGGGCCAA
Source organism: Adelges cooleyi (assembly GCF_023614345.1). Taxonomy (NCBI): domain Eukaryota; kingdom Metazoa; phylum Arthropoda; class Insecta; order Hemiptera; family Adelgidae; genus Adelges; species Adelges cooleyi. The sequence continues at coordinate 12,979,606 of NW_026096053.1, read as the reverse complement.
TTAAGTTTTGACGCTGCAACCGACTGTAGAGTGCAAAGCGCAGAGTCCGTCGCGTTACACACGTCTCTGTACACGCATATATTATGAGAACTATAATTCCAATATATATACATATAGAGCTAAAAAGTGTGTGTGTGTGAAATCAAATATAAATATTCAATTGGCGTACAACGCGCACTGGCCCGCGCGAGAAAAAACCAACGACGTTAATAATAATATTATTCCCTGCGGTTATTTGCCGAATTAACCCTTTGCCAGCTTCGGGATGAAACGCTTGTAATACAATAATTATTATTCTACGACCGACTCGAATATTATTCCACTGGTTCTTTCTAATTAAGGACGACGTTTGAAATATAAGAAATACAATTTCAAACGATGCATAGGTACATATTTTCATCGGAACTAATTAAAAATATAACAAAGAAACTTCAAAAATGATTTCAGTTAGCGTTCAAATAAATATTGTTTATTGCTGCTACAAGTACAGTAATACAACAATACTTAAATATAAATAAACATAATTAGGAATAATAAAATAACTATAAAGGTAAACTTAAATACTGGATAAAATAAAGAGTAAAAGGAATGTTTAAGGATCTTAGAAAATTTGTTAAATTATCACGTTTAGAGTGAGATCTTTATTACTCGGCATGGTTAAATATTTCCATACTGATTTGTAAACTGTGTCAGACATAATTATAATATCAAACACTTTTTTTTTTTTTACAGAGATTTGAATGTTACTTGTTCTCATAGGCATATGTGTTATGACGTTCTTATATAGGTACTATATATACAAATAAGCTTGGTTTTACTGATAATTATGGGTTGAATTGATTTTCCGAATAATAAGCGAACATTAATAAGCTAGTAATAATTAAACAATTACTATGTTCATGCAGTATGATGATGACTAGAATAATTTTTGTGCAATAAAAACGAATGTTTTTAATCTTAATAGTTATACACACTTACATTGTGCGTAATTAAAATTGTGAATCCGTCTTGGAAGTCCATTCACACCATAATTCGTGCCGTTTAATTGATCTCCGAAAGAAATCGTTTACAGTTTTGCCGTTTATTTTAATATGACAAAATGACGTATACATGGATTGGTAGAAATTATTTTTAATTATTAATAACCGGTTTTACTATCCAAAAAGAATGTGCACATTATATGATTTATAGTCCAACTATATCTAATTATATTTAGTCTAACAAACGCATTTATTTCGTATGTATAATAATCTTGTGACGCATTATGTTACACGATTGCCTATAATATCCAATTACCTATTACATTAGCTTAACAACACATACTTACTATAATAAATATCTATGCAGTGTATGATAAGTTTTTAAAACATTACTACTTTACCTCTCACAATTAGAGAAAAACTTCTCAAAAATGTACACATTTCAAGTATTCCCAAACTGACTAAGCAGCGAAGACGGCAGTTCTTAAAGTATCCTATGTTAATAAAGTTACACAAATCGTATTACCGGTCTGTGTAATATATCTCTCGTTTGTCGTGGCGGGTAACAATATCTCGGAAGACAATCGTATTGCCTTTGAAGTATGAAATTAATCAGTATTAACCGCTTTTGTGGTCAACTGGAACCTATGCAATTTCATTTGCGGGTAAAACTACTGTTGTGAGTGAAGTCCCTTTGACCTCGACCACACTATTCCGCATTCTCTACAGCCGTGCAAACGTTGTTGTTGTTTCCATTCGGCATTCCCGTAGGAAAACAAACGGGACATCGACGATAGCGCTTTTCTGTGTACAGTATATGACCTGTATACACTATAGGTACACGATTCCCTATGTAGGTATAATAATACAATATATCGAGCTTCTGATTAAACGGGCGACTAGGTATAGTATCGCCCAACGCATGTATAGTTTATTCCGCCCCTGCGTGGAAACTTTTCTGGCTTACGGCGAAATTACATTATAATACTGTTAAAACTTTAGGTTTCCCCCTCAAAAACTTCCCACCTGGAAAACGACTCGTCCGATTGGTTTATAATTTTTCCAAAGATTTTACACACGAACCCTCCTTGTACAGTTCTCTTCGATTTAACTTTATATTTTCAAACAAAGTTTTTTTTTTTTTTGTTAGATTTTATTGCCAACTCTGTTTTTGCATAGACAACTCGCTTGTTTGAACAATGCTCCAAATCGATATCTTGTTTATATTGAATAATTATTGAAGCAATTTGCTAGGCGTGACAATTGTGATACGCTGTCGTTGAGGTGGCCGTGTGTCTCCCGTCTACACCGGACTGACGGATCGTCTTCCACAGGTTTTTTTTATACGCACCATATGCTTTATTATTATTATTATTATTTCATATCATAAATCAATCATGGGATCACTGCCGCTGTAGGTAGTGTATAAGCAAAGGGCAATACTAATTGATGAAACGCGCTTTATTAATTGAATGGTTCTGTTCCTCATCAGTCATCGCCCTCTGCGGCAATAACGAGCGCAAAATGAGTTATTTCGCGTCCGTTCCATTTAACATTCCATTCATTTTATTACAACATTAAATCCATTGTAGTATTATTATTTTATATATATATATATATATCTATCGACAACAAGCGTACAGTGGCGCCACAGAGTTTCATCTCTTCGGTCCGATAAACTAGCATTAATATATTTATCATGACAATAATAAGCCATGTTTTATTGGTTTTTAACGTCCGACTCATTAACCCCGCATGGATGGATACTATAAGCGGACAACGAATAACGGTCGACTCGGGGGCTTTCAGTTTTGTGTACATTATAATTATTATTATTCCAAAACTTTCGGGCCGATCTTAAAAACCATAATTTTAATATTAATTGTCCTGTTAAACGTTATCTGTCGGTCTGTTATCTAAATTATATATTTGGTCGTCTAATAATTATCTTATAACAACTGAATAATAACACTTAAATGCCATTGAAAAGGTTTTTTTTTCTACGAATTTGTTCACTTATAATTCATTCATGTCTTATAACTCATTCGTTCATTCGTGTTTTTTTTTTTTAGTCTCGAATGCTTTAATTATTTTAAAAACCATACTTGTGTCGACCTATAATAATTCAATGTATTATATTATAATGATCGAAACCTCGGTGCACTGCTGCCGCGGGGCTTAAAGCGGGTCCGGCTAATTATCTAGTCGTTGCATAAGTTACACGATTCAACCAATTAAGACTAATTGGTTTGGTAATTACTAATAGTGATTTCTGGAGTATACGTAGGATTTCATTTTATTGTTTTGTAACGCGACAAACAGTGCTCTCCTACTCGCATTTCGTGCGCGGTCGTTTACAACAACAACAAAACGACTTGTAGAACTCTTAGACTAGATTCATCAAAAGTTAATAAAAACCAAAATCACGCCTCTGTCGGTGGGGGGGGGGGGTTAATGTTAAGTGATAAAAGAAAATTTGACAATTTGATTTGACGCTAATATTTTGAAAAACCTGACCTAATAAAGTTGTTATCCGGTGTACTTAAATAAAATCCATATTTTTCGGTACATATCAAACATTGGCTAGGGGTTTTTGTTTTTGCCAAGAAACTGCACTTGAAAATCTGTAACCGTGTATCATAATAATATGTTGATACGAATTCGTCGGATGTTAGCAAATATCATGTTTATGTTGTATATTTTATTCTGGGCTAGTAGTCCTTGTAATTAGCCGACTAGGTTAGGTTGAAATTAACCGCACTTTATACCGCGTTGGAGCGCTAAAGGACAACAGGTTGTGCATGCTCGCTAACTACATGTAGCTAAATACCACAAGTAGATAGGTATAATATCAGTCCTATGTTTTATTTAAAAAATATATAATAAAAAAACACAGATACGTGTTGTACATGTATATATATATATATATAGGAAATAGGAAATACCGACCAGCGGTCAATCGTAATATATAATTTGTTTTTAACGCTGTAAACATCCAAAAAAGTTAGAATTTTAGGTTCCTTAGTTGTTGTAATGTAGTTTGAGTAGTTTGTACTCTATAGTAGTTCGATATTTCAAGAACATGACTATACAGTAAGTAACGATGCACGTGGTAATTGCGGGGTTCTGCAGTGAAACGGATCTAGTCAAGTTAAAAACTTTTTATTCCGCGACTACTACGGCGGGCGTTTGTTAAAAAACTTCAATAAAAAATTCAACCACCGGCAGCGGATTTATAACGAGAGGGGCTTGCGGTTTGCCCAAGTCTCACCACCTACACAAATAACGCATAAAGCACACAAAGCAAAACAAACTGCTAAAAAGCGCCGCCGCCAGCACCTACTGGTATCGTGTTAAATGAAAAGTACACGAGTTTTTTCCTTAAAGCCAGTTTTTTTTTTTTTTTTTGAAGCAGTAAAAATATTTTGAGAAACCTTTTAACTCGAAAGTTGCAAAAAAAAAAAATACCTCACGTTTTTGTTGAATGGACGACCCGCCGAGTTTTGTAGTCGGTGAAGCGAAGATTGACCTTTTTTTTTGCCATAACAATTGTCGCCTCGGACCCAATAATATTATTTAGTCTTATAGTCCTATTTTAAGAAACAAAGTATACATCTAACTTCGTACTAAATTACATTTTTTTTTTTTTAAATAAAATCAATTTAAATTACAAACATGTCGATACGCAGTTTATCTAGCTATTAAATAATTTTACTTTAAGAAAAACTGATTTTCCTAAAAAATCATGAAAATTATCTGATTAGAGTAATTTAAAAAATGTTAAACAAAATTACCGTCTACAAAAATGTGCATAATCGAAATAATTAAATAGTTAATTGTTTTTAGTTAATAATTGTATAAAAACAAACTTAAAAATATGTTTAAACTAAAAATTATTAAAACAAAAATAATTATTGTGCCCTAACCAAACAAATAGTACATACCTAAAAAAAAAAAAATTAAAACAATTGCATACATTGTAAGATGTACAATAGAAATCTTCCAATTATACTAGGTTGAACCATATTATGTACAGAATTAGGTTTTATGAATATTCATAAAACCTATTGGCGTGAGTCATTCATTTTCACGTGCAATAATATAAAGTAACGTCGTACTTGAATGTACATATTAACATGAGGTACCTATGCGTTATCTAAGTAGCCGATTACTAGGAATTTTAATACTAATCGTATCTAGTAAAATTAAGTTGATATTATGTTTTATTTACACAGTACACACTTTCGCAATCTGTGGGCTTTGTCCTAGAGTTTGAAAAAATATATTAATGTTGCATGCGCTATGATAACGCAATCGTCGAAAATACAGCAATGCGTTTCACTTATGATAAGTATAGGCATTCGAATGTAAGATAAAAAAAATTGTTATGGAATAGCATATAGTTATATGCAATTTTTTTTCTCTGTGTAGGGCTGGTAGTGAAGTGCATCTCTCTCGGCTGTGGTGTAACATATATGTGTAAGCTAAGAAAGTCCCTAAGTTTTTTTTTTTAAAGCTTCTATAGTAGTGCGATAGAGGCTGGCGTACGATTAATGATCGGCTAGATGGTTTTAATTAAATTATTTTGCCTGCCTCTTCCCACTTTCTCCACCACGTAGTCAGAACAAGAGAACTTCTGGTTTTCTACCCCGTCAAAAGTTTTAGTACTCGTCGAGACGGCCAGAACTGAGTTTTAGCAAATGTTAAATGGTAAAATTTTGGTATTAACCAAAAAAAGAAAATTGGGTTTATTTAGATTAGACGGTAAAGCCAATAAAACTTAACTGAGTGTGGCTTTTAATAAAAACCCAGGTTATGCCCACTCTGAATGTTGTTTACCGGTCATGTCTGTATTAATTACCTACGTTGGAAATTTTGATTAAATCATCTAAGCCAACACATTTTCAAATACGTCTGCGGTTTTTCCTCTTGCTCTGCTGATTGAACGGCAAACGATGACGCATTAGTAGAGCACACACTTGCGTTAATTGTATTTTGTTTTATCTAGGTAAAAGTACTTTTAAAAGTTAAAACTATTGCAGTAATTGCATCTTATATATAAAATCATTATAGCTGCACGCAATCACTTCGGTTCGACCATTAATCATGAACACAATATAACGGCGATTGGATTCACAACACTGTATTATTATTTTCTCTGGAGTTTTATAATACTGGTTGTTGTTTTACTACCCTATGTATGCGTGTCTGTGTATAGTAAATGCAATTGTTTTGTCCTCGGCAACGGTTCATTAATTGGAAGTCCCGACAGCTTAAGTTTAACGAGATTCTTACCGCAGCTTCCTGTAGTAGAGCGCGCATAAGACGCGGAAAATCCTAAAACTTATTTTAATTTCTTGTTTTCAAATGTATTAAAAAAAATAATAAAAATAAACCATGACGAGTGTAGTTTTAACATCAAAACGTAACCGAGTTCATGTTGTTGATGTGTTTTCACTTTTTACCAGGGGGCAACACCGTGTCCGGATATAATTCCATATACTTGTTCAACATCAGCTCCACGTCTATCTTTTTAGCTGCGTTTCGGAATTCTTTGGCCAGTAACGGTATTATCTCATCGGCTCCTTTGATCTTCAGCGCTGCGACCAGAGCCGTAAAGTTTGCCGTTTTCATGGGAATCAATTGTTCGGTTTCTTTTAATTTCAGCAACGCGTGACTAACGAAACAACGGCAATGAGTACTGCAGCGAGAAAACTTTGTAATTGGGTAATATTGTCCGATATTGAGTATAATATTGTATGCACTACGCAATACCGGCGGTACTATGTTGACCGAGTAATCAGGGTGGTGGGGAGCTCGGTCATCTTTAAAGCTTATGTAGGATAAACGGTCCACGCTGTTTTGCGGTGTAAGATTAATGAATCCGAATGGATTTAAAACGCTAAGCCGCCGACGTTAAGACCCCGGCAAAAGTTTGAATTTATACAGTTTCCTTTGAGCGATAAAGATAATAGGTAATAATATTTTCAGCGAGATAAGTCGCGCTCACCCGATATCGATTTTGCTGGTTTTCTTCTTTGGTTTGGTGACGCCCAAATAGTGGAGTCGCCGTAAATAAAGCGACTGCAAGTCGGTGGGCTTTCTTCTTATGTTCGTGTACACGCCCACCCTGACTTGGAAACCCGGCATTCTGGTCTGTACGTTGAAAATGGCCTGCGAACACGACGACGAAGCGCGCTCGAAGTTAACCCGAGTGCGGTGAATGTAATTAATTACTGTGCTTTGCGTGCCTTCTCCAACGTCTCGTCGACCAGCACGTGAGTCAAACCCAAAATCTTCAGCGACGTTGGCTGCTGGACGGAATTCAACAGTTCCACCGTGTCCTCCGTGGTCAGCGGGTTGTTGCTCACGTCGAGGTGTTCCAGACCCACGGATTTCTTGATGCCGGGACCGAAAATCTTGCCGACGTCTCTGAAACTTTACACACGTTTCCCCTAAATGACCCTAGTGCAAAACTGGCTGCCGGCAATCACAATTGCCGGGTGGTTATGCACTTGTTCCAGCTGATGTCCAACACTCTCAAGGTTTCGGACTTCATCATTAGTGTTTTGAACACCCCGGCGCACTCTTCGCCCGAAATGCCGTTCCATCTCATTATCAGCGTTGTTAGAGTTTCGTTCATATTACAAATCGACCTCACCACAAAGGTCAAGTCTGTATAAGCGCACACGCGGTAGGTTAGATTTTAGGTTAAACGCTAACTCGGCGGACGGTTGCTTGTATCGACCCGCGACGACTGACCTGTTTTTTTATCTATGTAATTGTCGGACAAGTTAATTGTTTTCAGGTCTTCGTTGATCTCTAAAAAGGTGCTTATGTCACGACCGCATCCTTTGGTCAGGTTGTTGCGGCTCAAGTCCAGTTCCTATAGCAATGAGCGTTATAACTAGAGATTTACTAAAATACAAATCCAGATGACCAAACCGACTTGTAGGTATTTATTTGTCTGTAACGCGTCTAAGACGAAATGAAGTCCCGAGTTTCCGATCTCGTTGTAGCTCAGGTCAATGGTGTCCAAGGAAGTCCTTTCCAGTGCACCGGCCAATTCAGCCGATGCTTCGCTGTCGATCCTTAATCATACAAGTGAAACGACAAAAACCTCCGAGTCGGATATTAATATTTTACGCCTACTTGCATCGACAGAGTTGCAAATGCTTGATAACTTTGTTTTTACCAAGCATGTTTGCCACGTAACCGCATGGAATTTTTTTCAATATGTTTTCGGACAAGTTCAAACACGTGACTTGTTTGTTATCGAATAAAGCCCTCGTTACCGCTTTGACATCGTACTCGCTCAGACCGTACTTCTATGAACGGAAATTGGAGATATTGCTTGGCTTAAAGAACAGTTGACGGCTTATTACTTGTAAATCGACCTCGTTTGTGGCGAACTGCGTTTCTAAAACGGACCACTCGACTAGATCGTACAACTTGACTAACCGCTGGTACGCGTCCCAGCTGTTTTTTATCATTTCTTTATCTGTGAAACGGTATGCAAAATCGTTAACAACAACAAGCTGTGTCTGCTCTGCCTTTGGAGCAATGTAGTAATACCGGGTCCTTTGATTTTTGTGGCAGCGCTTATGCCGCAGTCTCTCAGCTTCCAGAAAGTACCGTCCGCGTAATCCGCATACTCCGAAGGTTCGCATTGTTGTCGGTCGATCTCCTCGTAATCCGCTACATCTTCCTCGAGCACTTCTTCTAAACACTCAAAGTAGTCGGTGCTTGCATTGATTGTAGTCAAATAGCTGCTGGAACTCGTCTCGATTTGGAAAGACATTTCAAACGATTTGGCAACACTATGGTGGTTTGCACTAAGACCGTGTGTAATAATATAATTGTTTTGTTGGCCCAGTGACGGTTGACGATTATTACTGTTGTTGTGTTGATAATAGTTTTAAAAAAAAATTCTAATTTTTCAGAGACTTCATTCTTTTCGATTAGAGGTATCTACATTAGGATTTTTGCTTCCTGACACGACAAACAAACACGGTAGTAATAATGATTAGCATACGAGTAGCTCACAATGGGTTCTTCCGTTCAAGTGCTGTTTTTTATTTGTTTTTTGTATGGACCGTGACGGGTCTAAAAAGTGCTTTTGGCCGACAATAGCCATCACCATCATCTCCAAACCCGATCGTTGTTAAATAAATTATAAATATACAATGACGAAATGTGCCAAAATAGTTGAAAAAAAAATATTTTTAAAAACAAAACTGGACGCGTATTCCAAACGAGTTGGAGGTTGGCTGACGTAGTTTGTTTGTGTATAATAATAATATAATACCAATATTATAGCGGCTTAATATTATCTCTCACATTTCCACCGGTGTGCACTGTTTTATTATCTACTATATTATGCTAACATAGTAGAAAAACATACCATTCTGGTTTTAAAGCTAACACGGCCAACGTCGTACTGAGCGCATACGATTTCTAGCCAGGAATCTGCTGATATAATAATATCGCGTTATATAATATTATAAATAAATGTCACCTATTTAATTTTTATATTTGTTCCGGGTTCATCATCGTTTATAGCTTGTAGCAGCACTAGATACCACGACACTTGGGTTGCAATTTTTCTGACTCGCATAATTAATGTACCGATTATTTGTACACATGAATTAATCGTCTAAAGGTACACTCATACTACCTTTTATGCGTGCAAACAATTAAAACGTACACACCCTATATATTGTCGGGCATCGTTTTCACAAATGTATTATGCCTTTTGCAACGTAGGCATGTTCATTGTGTTTAGTAATGCTTTCCCCTAATCTCTAAAAATAATATACAATTAACGACGTACCTATGTATGTTTCCCAACAACGATTAGGTCAGCGTTCAGCGACCTGTACGGCTGGACGAAACGATGAAAAACAATTTTTTTTTATTATAACAAACACAAAAGTTATAGTAGGATAATAACTATTGCAACAATTATTCAAGGCAATTAACTCAGCATCGACCTCGTCGTTGAATGGAAATTCCAACTGGTTAATCCACTAAAGAGACGATTTCAAGCTCGTTTATTCCGCACGTGTTTATACGCTTTTCGTTTGTTAAGTGTATCGCAAGATAAAGACAAGATAATAACATTGCAAAAGCCCAAACGCGGAAGTTCGATTAATTTATGTGATCGTTTACATATTAATTGTACTTTCAATATAATCCCTCGGGTAGTGGAATGACTGCTTGTTGAATTTGGATTTAATTAAAAACATACAAGTTTTTGTTAATTTTAAGCGTACGCCGGTCTTGACTTTATTCTTGAAAAACAATTACATTAAGACTGTGCCAAAAATATCAAATTATATAAATGCATTTTCACTATTTGCACCCCTCTCTTTTTCTCTTACAACCAAGTAGTCATTTATTATATATATATATCGAATAACGTGTGCGCAAAATGTCTTCATAACAAATAAATATATATATATCCAACAAATTGCTGACGTTTACCGGACATAGCGTCTGTGCCCATCGGATTTAGGGGACAAATCCGACCGAGGGAAACGGTCGGCAGGGAAGTAGAAGCAGCGCAAACGTCGGTCGTCGCCAAGCCATTCAATTAGCCAGAAACGTATATACAGAAACTACCTTCGATTTTCTCAGTCTCGTGTGCGACACACGTCCCTGGCACGTTTTCAATGCACAATATAATATAATATAATGCCATGAAATGTGTTTGACCCTATAAGGCGAGCAGGATCGAACAAGAAGGCAATAATGAATAATAAATATTAGATTTGGTCCCTCATACCATATCGGGCACGTTATTATATTTATCAGTAAATACTAAAATCTAGAAATAGTTTACTAAAAAATTCGTTGGGGCGTGCAGAGAAAGACACGGGTTTAATGCGAGAGGTTTGTTAACCTAACCGCTGTGAACGCTCAGTGTCGCTGTAGACGCTTTCTTTTGCCGGATAACCGTGTAAGTCTAAGTAAACCCTGTTAAGTTATTTAAAGTTGTTATAGTCTGTATCTGTTTCGGAGGCATTATTGACGAAGCGGATCGCTTCAATGGACAATGGTAACTACGCGAACAACGGTCGATTGCCCCAAGTTAATCGCAATAACTTGGCAACTGTTGTTAGCCACTCTGAAACTATGCAGCACTACCCTTTAGACCGGCCGAAGGGTCAACCTATGTGCAATGTGTTTGAGGGGGAGGGGCGAGGAGAGGTACGATGAAAATGGTACAAGTCCATGTACACATTGTATGTACTTGACCCGGAAGAGATAAACCGGAGCCGCATCGATTAAACGCCGTAACACTATATAATCATAGAGCCACTTGAAGGCATAATATTATAGGTATTATAATTATTATAATGAAATGATACCCGACGACCTTGATGTTTTTTCACGTGTAACATTATATAAGTATAATAATGAAAAGTGTTTTTTTATGTCATCCACGTGCGCGCCGTTGTTTTCCTGTAAACGTGCCAACGTTATTTCGGTCAGATATTGGTAATTTAAAAATGGTCCAATTAAATAAATACCGACGGGTTGTGTTCGGCTTTAACAAAACAAAAACTCTTCCCAGTAGTTTGCCCATCTCTATTTGCTCGTTCGTCTGGAACAAAACAACGGACGAGCAAATCAAAACCGTCTGACCATCTCTTAGTTAGACATCCCTGGCAATATTGTACTGTTGTACGCATAGACTTTTATTAAAGTATTTTTTTATTTTGCAGCGACTAAATCGAATAGTATCGTCAGCAACACCACTGTAGAGCAGAGCAACAGCAGCAACAATACCCCTGTCAAGAGGCCAATGCCCCACGTCGAGTGCACCCTGAGGCAGCATACCTGTGGCAATGGCAAGTGCGTTCCCCTGGCTTGGACTTGTGACGGCGACGACGATTGCGGCGACAACACGGACGAGTCGCCGGCCTTGTGCAAAACAGGTAAGTGTGTTGCAGTGTGTATTATGCTTAACGTGCTACAAGTTGTTTGTCAACAAACGCGCTGCAGAATACGTGCGCCGGTTGGCGAGTCGATGACCTAGGAAATTGTGATTTTTCAAAAGTCAAAATTGACTTGGACTTAATATTATGTAAACACAACGCCGGGCCAGTGAGTAAAATATTATAACAAAATATCAACCATCCGCCGTTGTAATAGCAGTGCAAATTATTCGCAGCCAAACGGTGCGACACGCGAAATTGTACTAAACCTATTTATAAAAACCGTTTAACCGGATTAACACGTCAATGGCCGTAGAACAAATTATTCAGTCATACAGGACGTTATTGTTCTGACCAAGTCAATTTTTGTTTCGTCGAGTAGGCGAAAAATGCATTCACTTTTTGTTTTTAGGTGGGACACGTGTTTCCGATTACTTATCGTTAAAAAATGTTGTAAAATCTGACTGATATTGTCTATCGCATAATACGCTGCAGTATGTCTGCCGGAATTTTGCCAATACTTGTATTTTTTTTTTTTTTTTGCTAAAATAGTTTTAATTAAATAATATCTCTGCATTCAACGACGACGTAAGCTGTTTTAGACAGGTTGAACAGTGTGAAAGTTATTATGGTATTGAAACAAATTTGTCTGGTACATTAATTTGTCATTCCTGGCCGAGTGTTAAAAGTCGGAAAACCGTCGTATTAAATTTCCAAAAATCCGTCTTGTTTTCCTCACCCTGCTACAAATAAAGAGTAATGTGATATCTTGATAGAAAACTGAAGCGTTACAATTATAATCTAAATAGGTCTACCGAAATGAAAGTTATTTTTATGCGAACATATTGTAACGATAAAAAAACGCAGCAGTTCGCTATACAACCGACCCTTTTTTTAGAACTTGAATCAAAATAAGCCTATTTTTTGCTGGACCCGAGCGTGGCCTGCCAAAGCACTTTATTGTGGAGTTATTACTGTGTCCTGTACATTTGAATAATTTTCTATATATAGTTTTTTATTCTATTTTTTCCCTCAAAATTCAGAACTGATCTCCAAATCAATGAAAAATGCGTAGAAAATTTTTAATTTAGTTTTATTAATTTTGAAAACTTTGGAGGGCATTTAAAAAACAAATTGACTTGCTAGACGATATATAAGGCCAGATTTGGATTCAGCGGATAAAGTAATTTTGGTTTTTGTTAAAAAAAATGATCAAATTTTGCTGTACAGTGTTAATTTTGCAACAATAATTATTATGATTACAGTATATTATGCTTCTACTGTTGTAGTAAACTAAACTGCATTCGAACTCGATCGAGTCTGGTGTATTATCTTTTCTTGAATTTCAGACGTGTGTACTGTCAGATTTGTTTTTTTTTTATCGGCTTGTCCCTGACCTAGGACAAACACACCAGTCGACGGTTTAAAAAAAAAAAACACTTACGTTATAATAATTTATGTAGACCGCTTTTATCATCTCCTCCGAATATCTGTAACCTATATCTAGAGTACAATAATTTCTTGATTAAACAAAATTTGTCAACATTGAATGAAATGTGTTTTTCCGTCAGTGTTGTTTTGTTATTTAGCCGACTACACACGCTTCCATTCCAAATACGAAATTTGGCATACTCGCCACATATTTAAAATTAACGAAGATATACAAAAGGGGGGGGGGAGGGCTATGCGAGGTACGAAAAAACAGTTATGATACGGACCCAACCTACACTGTAGTGATGGCGCATGATTCGATTCATCCGGCGGTATATTATTTTACCTGGTGCAGGTGTACAACGTGTGTAGTATACAAGGCACGCACTAGTCTGTACATAACATATAAATATATTACATGTCTGGGTGTACCTCTAAAATCGCACCGGCCGCCCGCGGCGGTGACGGTCGTTTGGAGCACGTGGTCGCCGGTCGCTGGTTGGTCGCCGGCGGGTCACGTGATGTGGCGTGATGTTTTCTGCTATGCGGTGACGCGGTGGTTATGACTGTACACACATATTATAAATTGTTGTCGTCGTGCACGGTGACTGTACACGGGTACTGACACTATTCCGAATAGAGTTTACTACAACTACTACTACTACTACTACTATTACTAGTACTACTACTTGGTATTAATTACTAGTACTAGTACTATTGCAACTACCAGTCCCCGGCATCGGCATTGCTGTGCACGACCTTTGAGCAGTGCCGAGTGCAATGAAAATAATAATAATAATACTTTTTGTGATTAGGGCGAAATGATCGGGACGACTGGCTTTTTTTTTTTAAATAAATGTTTTTTTTTTTTTTTTATATAATACACATAATACTATGTATGTTTTATTGCGATGTGTGCGTCAAAAACGAATTCATTCATAATAATATTATTATTGTTGTTGTTTTGTAACACATGATGACCGCAAGCAAAAACCGCACTTGGGGTTATCGCGGTGTAAAATGCACCGGATATTATCGGCATTACTTAATGTTGTTACTATTATTATTATTATTGTATTACCACCTTCGCATCGTTGCGGTTAAAGAAACCCCACGACGTCAGTGTAGAGATCACCAAATTTTCCAACGAAAAAACAAATTATATTTCAAATTTTGTTCAATTTCGAATCATTGAATTTTAATCGACCAAAATGAGTCATTCCTCGCGAGGATTTGTAAACAAAAACAATATAAAATAAGTGAAATACACGAATTCATTAAATTGAATAAACTTGGGTTTTTTGTTGCGTTACACAAAAAAAAAAAAAATTATCACGTTTTGGGATAGGTTTAGCTTTCTCAAAATAATTGGGGCTTCTGTGTTTTTATAGCAATAGCCTATTGAAATAGCACGGGTGTTAGCGTACAACTGGCAACAGCTATAAGTTGGCAAGGAAATTGATGTTACTTAACAATTCCCCTTCGAAAAAAATTGCTCCAACGGACGTAAAATTAAAAGCGTTAGACCTCAAAAGCCTTGACGAATTAATTGGCTAAAATCAGTTTTGATGGTGTGTGGCTTCAAAACAAGGCGGGTACTAGGTTACTTTTATGAAATATGCAATTATTTCCAAAGCTTAAAATACGTCGTCCGGTTCGGCAGTAGCCGTTTCTGTAACTGTGTACTTTTCGTTCGCCTAGTGAAGATATTAATGATGTGTTTGGCGGTTTTCTTTATTTCTTTCGATGACGGTGTAAAGACCATCCTAGGCGCTAAAAAATAAATCTACAAGGACGGCGAGTAAATGCAGTCAAGCGTATTGTGTGTGAAATTGATGAGATACATTTACACGAGTTTCGACCGAACAAATGGACCGGCCCAGAAATAAACGACTCGACGAGCGTTTGTTAAATGTATTTAATACAAACGGGTTCGGGTTGTCCTTCGGAAATAATCTTTCGGGCTGTCCTAACAACAGGTCTTTGTATTTTTGGCATTTTTAATCATTTTTGTCGCATTTGATTTTATCGCAACACTGATCAGAGAATGAGAACGTAACACCGCGTGTACTTAGGTAACCCGTGTGCTCGGTTTGCAGACGGAATTTCGGGATCGTTGGGCGTGTGCCCTTTATTTTGGCGACTTGGGCATTTTTCGGATTTCATTTGTTGTTGTGCTACGCAGGAAGTTTCGTTTTGTCGTCGCCAGTGTTCTTGACAAGTCGCCAATGTAGTGTTGCTGTTTTTGGCTACAGGGTGTAACCGGCCCAGACGACGGTGGTATTTCTCATTTGGTTTATTTTTTTTTAATTCTCGCCCGTAGGGTTTGCCGTGTCTAAGTCGATAAAATTGTATACAAATAAAATACACCTACCGTTAACAATAAGTGTGTCGGCCGACAAAAACCGAATCTATTGAAGCAATATAACTTTAAACAGTTAAAATGTGTAAGTATAGCAACGTTGGTTCGTTTCGCCGCCTTCGTCACAGCGCGAGTTACCGCATTACCCCAAGTCTCGCCGGACGTTGTTATACATATTCATACTGTTGTCGTTAGAATTTTTTTCTTTTTTTTTTACTAGCTAGTTGACCGTGAAGCGTTTTTTACAGTCTCGAATCGGGTTTCGAATTTTTCTCGTACACCAACCATCGTTTCGAAGAAAACAGAACTTAACACTGTGCAAAAAACAAAAACAAATTATAATATTGGCTTACACGTCGTTAGAATATATATTTAAAAACAAACTAAACGGGTCGTGACGTAAACGGTTGGCGTACAACTACCCACTTGTTGTTTTGACACTTAATCAAAAATGACTTTCTCGACCTCTCCGTGGTGACGCAAATATGGGGGAGGTTCATATTGCCTACTCAATTTTACCAAACCCCCCCCCCCTCTTCCTACCACCAGTGTATAGTGCGGTCCATTTATAAAATATATTATATACATTTAAATTTCACGTAGGTACGCATAATAAAGCAGAAATTGACCACCGTTTTATTGTTTATGTTTGGTGCAGGGTTTACATCATAGAAATTGTATATGATTGCGGGATACCGGTATTGTATAAGTAATGGGTAGATTGATTTGTGTTGAGCGCTTTAAGATTAATTCGATTTCCTATTGAGAAAAATGTTTGCACGTATACATATATAATACAAAACACCACCTACCGGGACGTCATTATTGGGTTGGATTTCAAATTTCCAGCAAACGCGGCACATAATATAAGTGCGGTGTTGTAACACTCGGAACACACCCTCGTCCGGTTACACTGTTATTATTATAAGGCTTGACTTGTGAGCCGAACCAGCGAAATATTGTCCCTCTAAAAAACACGTCTCTTCGCGGATCTTATTTTATTGTTATATATTTTTTTTTATTATAACACGAGGGGGCTAGGCGCGGAAGACGTTATAACATTTGTTGGTTCGCGCCCATTGTCTTGTAGTATGTGCAGCAAAAAAAAACACTATTATACATCCGAGTTCAATAACACGCGTACGACACGCATTCCCCAGGACTCTCCATAAGATATTGTGTTGTATACTGTCTTGACGAGTACTAACGTAATAATAGGCGACTGCGTTATACTATTTTAATATGTATCTCGAACCACTCCCCGTTAACGACCAGCATGTGTCAACCCCAGTCCGAAAGCATTTAATACCCCCAATTGTTTCTATACGCGTAATATATTGTATTAAATGTATAAAAAAAGGCCACCAACAATTTTAGAACACAATATGATTTATATACATTTATAAGCATGTATAATGTTCAATAACATATCTAAGTATATTTACCTTCAAAATATTATAGGCCAGAGTATAGAATATTATGTGCTAACGGCGAGTGTCTTATAATATATTATGTCTATGACATTTGGCGAAAAGTTACTCCGAGTATTTTATTATTGCCTTTATACGTGTCGAATGTTTAATGTAAGCGTGAAGTTGCGCGGTTGCCTTTGAAAAGCGCCTTTATGAATATACAATTTTTCATCCACCCTTGTCAGTCGGGATTGCCTACAATGAGTTGTACAAGCCGCCTACCTTTGGCTTTTGCAACTCTGAAAACTACTTGATTATTGTTTACACTGTGTCTTTTGGCAGTTTTCGCAAAAGTAGACTATGTCTTTGGGTAATAAACCGGAATCCCTCGAGTTCCGTACGCCCCCGTAAAAAACCAAATCGTCTCCCTTGTGCCGGCACACGAGGTCGTTATACCGGATAAAATAGGCGAATATATTATAATAATATTATATAATATATATGTGTGGGGTATAGTTGCATTTCCCTTGGGAATTCGACCAATACATATCTATATTATTATCCCGCAACACGTTTTGTAGTTTCTGTGTGTTTTATTAGTATTATTATCATAATATTTCTCTTTTGCCCGGCAAGTATTGCTTACTCGGGCCGTGTGAGTTTGTTTCCCCAGTAGTCTTTACCGGTACCACAACCGCGGTTTACCCAAAGTCTAAACGATCAGCCGCGTCCGCCATTGATAGTCTTGGCCGTCGTTCAAGTGAAAAGCTTAAATTACCTCAGGAAACTGTAGGCCTATTCTGTGTATATAGAATATCCGGGAAAAAGCAGCAGACAACTTATAAAAATATAGTAAATAAATATGATTTAACGCGAGGTCGTTATTTTATCCCTTCGTACTCTTATTTGTTAAGGTATATTATCGTTGGGAAATATTAAAACAAATTAAAAATAATAATCATTATCGATTAAAAAAACCAATGCCTTCGCTGCTCTGCATCGAAGCTAAACTAGTATCGGGAAAATTGTTTTTACATTATCTTTTTGTGCGATTATAGCTGGAAAATTAATAAAACTAAAAAATTTGAGTATTTTTTTTTTTATCATACATATGTGAAACCGATTTGATACGATTCATCAATTTCCGGCACTATGTACTTTTGTGATAAAACACAAACGAAAAAAAAAAAATTAAACAAAATAGTTGAACGCGGTTTACCGATAAGCGAATGTAATGTCATACTTTTTCACCAGGAATAGTAGAGGGAAACACCTATATTTTTCAAACTCCTTTTCCGCGGTGTTAAATATCGTTCAGGATTCTTCGCTTTAACGGGTCGTGTACAAAAAAAAAATATTCCCCTTTTAAATGTATATGTATTGTACACATAATATATAACATTTGATTTCGGTTGCAAAAAAAAAAGAAAAAGAAAGCCAACGGTTCACCGTGAAAGTCGCGCTCTGTATAGGTTGTTTTCCGCTGGATTTACCGATTTACCCAAAGGGTTTTCCCACCGACAAAGGAAAATATAAAAGCCCATACCTAAGCGGTAGATCGACGGTCGACCCGTCATTAAGCTCAAATGGGTTCTTTGCGATAACAAGCCGAATGGCCCGAATAAATTTCCACGATAAAATCAACCCGGCCAACCACCTTCTCTGCCACCTCGGGCATTATCAAAATTTAAATCTCAACCTGCAGTGCAGTATTGTATAATACGTACAATGGACTTGGAGCCTTTATAATTAGTACAGCCCGACGTCCCACCGTCAATGTCGAGGCGCGGTCACTTAATGGGAATTCCCCCCCCCTCCCCCAAAATGCAATGAATCCACGACATATTTTATCTAAGCGAAAGAAAAAAAAGGTCTAGTCAAAAGAAGAAGCCTAACGAGAGAGCAATAAAAATGCAAATCGCCTTTACTCTTTTTTTTTTTTTTATCTATAGTTAACGTTGTTGCCTCTGACGGTAGAAAATATTGATGATATTCTTTTCATTTCTATAACAATTCGTATTTCATTGTTGATTTTTTAAAAGCGCCGAATTTACCACTTCTGTTTTTTTGTGCGAGAGAATTTATAATTTTACAAATATGATTGGAGACCATTATTACTATTAGCTTCGACGCGAAGCCGAGAAGGTATTGTTTTTGTACAATAACACAAAAAATAAAAAGACTTAAAATCGGGCTGAAGGTTTTTCTAAAAATGAAAAATATTTTAAACAACAATTTTGATGTAGTTATTTGTTAATATATTTATTTATGCCAATTATGTTGGTATTTTATTTGTTTGTAATAAGAGTAATTTTGCAGTTCTTAATTTTTTTCGAAAACTATTGCATAACTGAGATGAAGAGAATATTAGTTTTAGCGCCACCACGCTGTCCAAGAAAAAGTAAACACGATTTTACTCGAAAAATAATTAATTAAGGATGGCTGTTATGTATACTTCGTTTTTGTGGTCATTTCGGGGTATAAGATAAAACAAAAATAATAATAAAAATATGCAAATGAATGCGCCGTCGAGGTAAAAACCCATCTATTACTTTTATCGGTTCCACGTTTCCCTTGGCGTACACAGCAACAACAAGGCACTCGGTGCCGTTAAAACAATTTTAATATATCTTCTATAAAGAATAATAGTATTAAAAAAAAAAAAAAAAAGAATGTTAACCCGTGTTTACACTATGAGATGTCCTCTACACTCGCGAGACCGTAAAATCCTTTTTCGATCCTTAAAGAAAATAATAATAATAATAATAATATATAGTAGTTCGGTGTATAGGATTTACGTTGGCGTTGTCAACTCTGTTTATTTTATCTTTTAGTTGGAAAAAAATAAAATATATAATATGTATTCTATGACCGATGTACAGTTTTAGTGTCTGTAATAAATTGTGTCGGTTAAATTTAAAGGGGTAAGATTATGTATCGTTTGAACAATCGATATCTTGTTATACGATTTACATACACGAATAAATAATAATATGTATTTTGTCCCTTTTTATATGATGCGCGGAGTCATCTTTCGTTCATATTATCTAGTTAATCGTGGATAAAACGCTATTAGTAATAAAATAAAATAAAAACGCTATCTCTTGCATCATAAAAATATAATATTCTAGAACATTGGGTTCACAATATTATAACCGAATTGTGTACTGCCTTGTATTCTTTGTTTGGTTCGTTAAAGATTTTTGTGTACATAAAAGTTAGGATCGAGGTACACTCTGTGCTCGCGTGCGTTTATTGTTTATTTGCTGATTCATTTTGTGTACTGATTAAAAGCATAATATTTGATAATATTAATAAAATGATAGAACGCAATTAAAATATATCTATATTATTACCTACAATACGCGCGGGGACCGCTTCGTTAATTTTTTTTTTAGTATACAATTAATTATAACATAGTAATATATGTTATAATTACACAATCGATCAGCTTTTACAACATTTTTGCATCCGAAATAGTTTGTTTAAATAACCGAAAATGAAAAAAAAAATTGCTTGTTATTATACTTTACTTTATTATATCATTTTAGTGATTCAATAGTATTATAATGATTTTGTTGAATGCCATTGTAATTACTTTTGCTTTTACTGATAATTTATGAAAATGTTTGATAATCTCTCATGTCTTAGTCGAAATTTAAGCAAGGTGTATTTATTTTACTCTGATTTTACCTATCTCGGTTGGATTTATAATTTATACATGCAATTCATTTAAGACAAAACCAAATTCTTCAACTAGACAAGAATGTGACATTTTGTATCCTTGCTGTTTTTCAATTAATGTAATTGTAGTTTTTCTGTTTTACGCCTTCGCGTATGCCTTAAGTGAGGAAATATAGAGTAAAGCGTTTGTCCGCACCTTTCCTGCAGTGTAGTAAATTGTTTATGGCCTAGGCGGTACATAGTTTGGGCAAAGTAACCCCCTCCGGCACTCATAAGCTAGTTAATGTACAACACATTACGGAGGTGTTAAACCGTTACTACCCCCATGGCCAGGCTACTACTATTACTACTACCCCCGACAATGAACCCTAAATACATGTGCCCCTCGACGCCTTTGCCTTGTTAGATATTTGGAAGTTTTGACCGTCGCCCCCAATCGACTTTCGCCTTAATAACAACACCTGTATAGTTATCATTACTAATGGCCCGTCGACAATATTATCTTTGATCTCTGTTACATCTTTAGGGCACGAGTCATTGTCCACGTTGTAGACGCCATGTCCGCGTTGCACTTTTTCTGTTTTTTTTTTTTTTTAATTTAATTTTCGTTTTCATTAAAAGCAATCGTGTAGCGTAATTATCAATAACAAGAACGGTCGATCGGTTATCGTCGACGAGGTCCGTCTCAAGCGTGTGCGCCTATTGTCGTAACACTCCTCGTTAAGCAACCGGTCCCAATGATAATAATTATTAATGGGAGACTCATCGCACAATTCAGTAATTAGTGTATATATATATATATATATCGACTTCCATATGTGTTATTATGAAACGTTACCAATTGTTTATCGATTCCCACCGATACCCTCTGCGACCTCATTGACTCGTTATAATATGCCACGCACACGCAGACTCCAATAATTAACATTAATACTTTTTTCTTATGATAAATTGTTTTTTTTTTGGGCGTGAGCGATTGATTATGTTTATGCGTGAATAAAATACAATATCAGTATGTAAAAAACAGTTTTCTTAAAATTTTAGCATCGCTTATCGCACTTTTTAACCCCACCCCTCCCCCCGTTTAAATGTGTACAATATACGTCATATATTATCTTCTAAGGAGAAAATTGGCTAAGATGTTTAGAATAAAGTACGTTTAAATCATTTTTTAATAATTAAATATTAATCGGATACATTTTTGATTATATAACACTATTATTTCTAGAGTATTTATTTACAAATCATCCGAAAAAAATGATTAAGTATTAATTATTTTTACTAACAAAATAATTACTTAAGGAGTTCTCGATTGACGTACATGCATGATATTACATGTTAATGAGCTTGTGCATAAAAATTCGATCAGACCCAAAAGAAGGAACGTCATAACATTTGTATATACTTTTTTAATGTTTATATAATTTACAGTCAATCAAAGTATGTACATGAAAAATTGTTTACATAAGTATCAATATATTTTTATACAATGATTCCATGCATTCTCTGTATGCTTTATAGCTTATGGTGGAAGTTTGCAACTCATATCAAGCTAAACGTATGTTTACCGTCCTAAGCAGGATCAAAATTCTCTCTGTTATGCTATTCAGGCCAGTTGTACATATTTCTAGGGGGAAAATGCGTTTTCCCTTTTTGTCGAGCGGCTCCTGAGACAAATTCGTTTTTTACATGGAAAATGGAAATTCGGCTGGCGCCTCCGGTGTTGGCCCACACACACATATATATATATATATATACATTAACTGTATTATATATAATACCGAATGCGTGCTTGTGATGTTGCGGCAGATGTTAACGAAATACGCCCATCTTGAGCTTAGCGATCCGTGTGTCATGTGCGGATGCAAAAATGATCGCCTGTACCGTGTATAGACAGTGTGGGGAGAAAGATAAGAGAAGGAGGCAAAAGAGGCCGGTATATAGGGTCAAGCGCGCACGATGAATACGTAAAGCAACTGGGAAATTCGCATTTTTATGGAGATTTTTCTGGTAGGATTTGATCAAATAAAATATATATGTAAATAGGCAAATTCCATAGCGTGCGCGGCTGAAAATTCGCTGTTTCCACCCTACTCAGAAGCCTATATCCTAGTCCGGATACGCTTTGGACGGAAGAAAATAAATAGTACAATTATATGTGTGTAGTTAATTAACGAGAGAAGAGGTGGTTTGTTCGTTGAAAAGAAACAGAGTACGGGAAGAGGTGCCCATAATCGAAGTTTTCAGCAACGCGGCCGTTTCTTAGTTTTCTCAAAGAGAAATGTTAATTTTTGGTGTTCATCTTAAACGCGTGTATCCTTATTCCTTAAATAACCATTTACCTAAGTATAAATCTCATTAAACACCATTCAGAATATTTTCAAAATTTTCATAGCCGACAAACAAAAGGTCGCTATTCTATTGACCTTGTATTATTAGACTCGGCCGATAAGGATGACTGAAGGACGAGCACGTAGACAGAGCGTAGGATTTCTTTTCGCGTTGCTCCTTTAGAAAACAAATATAATACGAAGAATCATAGTCCGCGCACGCTGTACGCTTAATCGACCTCTACATATATTGTGTATAGCTGTTGTTACCTTTGCCATAATATGTGTACACCGACACGTACATAGTACATTTGTTAATACGTATATATATGTATACATATTATGTGTAATATAGTCGGTCGAACTTTGATGATCCCGACTCGGGTCCGGCGTAAGCTGATAATGACTTTTGTTTTGCTGGAAAACAAAACAAAAAAGTTACAGCGCACGTGACGGGAAACAAGAAGCGGATTACACTTGTATCCAGTCGGATCACAAGTGTTGACCGTGGAAATTATTAATTTAGAAGAAAAAGTGTGTGCAATATAATAAAATGTTCGAAGGAGAGTGTTTGAAGGATATACGCGCAGTTTACAAAGCAGTACTTACCCATATTACATTATTAAAAAAGTCGGCTAGAGACGAATGAATAAATATTTTTAAAAAAACAAACAAATACAAACAGATAGAACGAAGAGATACGCGTTTCCGCATCAATCTATGCCGGCACAGAAAATCCGCTTCGTGCGGTTTGAACGGTAGGCAAAAATAAGATATTGTATAATAATATATATTGTCTACATGGGGCTAGTTTAAGCGTGTGTATATTTTATATTGCTAGTAGAGGATTTTTATCTGCACGCTTCGATGCTCTCAAAGGAGATTTATCGACCGGGGGGGGGGGGGGAAACCAGCGTCGGCAAGGGCAAAAGTTTATCTTTCCCGTGTCGTGGATACTGCTGTATGTGAGCTGCTGCGTTTATGTACGGCCTTTGCAGGAGACCACCCCCACCCCCACTCCCATAAAAGCACCGGTTTTTTAACCTTATCCGGCAATTGGAAGGATAAACATAACGGACCGGGGGTTGTTCTCTTCGTCGTAATCATTTCCAAAAGGGAAAGCGGACAATTTCCCAGAAAATAGGTAAAGCGAAAGATAAAGAAAAGGTTTTGCAAACTCCATCCACCCATAACTTTACATTTATCCCTATGTATTTTTTTTTTTTTATGCGTTATTTTATCCCAAGCTTGTATCCTTATTTTTAAGGCTATTATGTTCATTTGCAAAGCAAAGGGCGCTTACTGCGCGCGTGTGGTGTGTGGGTGTATAATAATATATTTATTCACTTCATGTTTACAAAAACATGTGAACGGTATTACATTTAATAATATATCATA
Source organism: Adelges cooleyi (assembly GCF_023614345.1). NCBI lineage: Eukaryota > Metazoa > Arthropoda > Insecta > Hemiptera > Adelgidae > Adelges > Adelges cooleyi. Next base: position 12,955,066 of record NW_026096053.1, on the reverse strand, counting down.
TTCGGCTGTATATCCGTTATCGCCGCACAAAAGATTTAAGAAAAATTATTTATACGATACACGAATTTAAGAAGAAGGTACTCTTTCGGTACTCTTTATATTGTATATTTAATATTACATACCACGCGACTTAGCTGATCCGATATTACTCGAGTTGGTCGGCGATCCTTTTAAGGTTTGCCAACGAGGCGCCTGCTTTTCCTATCGTCTTTGCGCACTAATCGCTTTCTTGTGGAGTATATAGATAGCGCGTTGTGCGCCAGTCGGCGTAGGGGAAAAAAACGGTAACAATAGGATTTTTGTCAAAACATAAACCACTGGGAATCGAATAACGGAAGCTAGGCGGAAATAGCCGTTGCACAATTCTAGAGGGAACGATCCGTCAAAAGTTTGTGCACTGTCTTTCGATCCGAACGGGGGAAGAATGTAATATATTATTTCACTGACCGAAAGAGTAAAAAAAAAGAAGAAAAAAAGCCGCATCAAAGGGTTGGTTTTGCAAAAGTCGTAAAACGAATGTGCGTGGACGGTGATAAAAACCGGAAACCGTTTTTGTGCCATTAAAAAATGTTCACTCGAAATCGCTCTTTTTATTTTCGCTTGTACGTTTTACAAAAAAAAAAAACGATTATCAAACATTTATACCGCATACATCATGTATATTTAGGAATACACCCCAGTACCGTATTATAATGGTTATTGGGCCGTTTCGCGAATGATCGTTAGCATTGTGGAGAGATGGAGGGAAAATGTGAAATCTAAATAGGACCCGGGAAATTGTGCACGTTGTTGTTGTTGTGTGCGCCAATAAAGGTTCCGCACGTGGCGTATAGGGTCACCATATATAGGCAATATTCGACGACAAGTGAATTCAGATCATGTCAAATTGTACTTGAGAGGGTACATCTCGGTGGTACTAAAAAAAAAATTGCTAATTTAATTCGCTGTTTAACCCTCGAAAGAACTTTGATTAGCTCATATACGCATAAACAATACAGATACAAAATATGTAGATTTTTTATAAGTTACAATAATTAATTAACACTTTGTACACGACAGAGCAAAATAATTTTTTGGGCTTTCGGTATCATTAAGTTAGGTTATTAACAAAAGGTTATCTACAATACGATGCACGTAGGTTTCAGATAGATACCGGATTTACACTATTATGATTGGACATGTGAACATTACACGTTTGTGATTATATTATTATGAGACTGAGAGTGTGAAAATATTACAATAAAACAATATATTTCTGGTTGGTCTTATTTCCTAACAGACTATTTACATGGTCATTTATAACACACATAAATCGCGTGCAATAGCTAGTTCATAAAAAATTAAAACCGTCGTTGCTTTTATAAGTGTACTTAATAAGGGCACTGCGGAAGTTATTTCGTTGTTGCACGTTATAATGCGAGTTTATTATTTTTTTAACGCGCCAGGATAAAACATGGAGTAGAGTATAATAAAATAAGATAAGCTTTTATGTAAACATATAATAGAAGATTGTCCGAAATCATAAGCTTGCGCACGTGACGGGGTAAATGCAGAATATTGATATGATAAAAAAAAATACTTTACTTTTCTCTGTTTTAACAGAGTTGGAAATAACAAACCAAACCCAGCAAACGTTTAGTATTCATCCAAAAATATGAGTTTATGTATACTCATAAAAACTTGGCTGGGTCGGGTTATTAAAAAGAAAAATCGAGTTATTCCAACACCGTTACTTACAGGATTAATAAAATACAGTTTTGAGCTAAAAACAAGAACATGTTTTTTGGCTTGATAAAAAAACTCTGCGTCCACGGTTAAATGTTTTCAACTCCAGCTCAACTTCTGTTATCCCTTATAATTGATCCCTAATCAATAAAATGTATTTGTTTTGATTAAGGATTAGCAGCGATATTCATGTTAAAACTTGGGAGAAGCTTTGCGCTTTGCAAAGGGCCCAATAATTGGTAAGACTGCGCGGCCGCTCGTGTCCCAATTATAATACTTAAAATCCCTGTATTTTTTTTTTTTAGCAACCTATACCATTTATCGCAAACGCAATAATAACGTAACATAAACCGGCGAAATATTAACAATAACGCAAGAAACTCGGGTATAGCTTACGGAGGAAGTCGAGCTTTTCTTCTTGCATCCCAGAACCACCGCCATGTGTAATTAATGGTATCCTCGATCGGTTGTGTGTGGCGTGCCCACATAAGAACGATGGTGTGCTTGTGTTATCTATAAAAAAAAAAATTGTTTGTGTCGACGATGAGCGCAAAGAAAATAGGGATCCGACAAATAAGTAACAATTTGCGCGCAATACACCATGTAAGTATGCGACTCAAACGAAAGGGGAGAGGAAAGGAGGAGGGTGGTGAGTTGGCTATTAAGAAACCGTTGTCGGCCATTGTGCGGTGGCGGACTGGAAAACAAAATGGCCATCCGCCTAGCTGCGGTTATTTAATACGGGCATATAAGCACAGCCAGCTATATAAACACACATAAGAGTCTAGATATATATATATATATAATATATATGTATGTATACCATATATAGGAGAAAGGGTTTTTGTCGTCGGTAAGCTGTTGGTACGTCCGTCCCCGGTCGGAGACCCATTAGAGTCCTGGCGCCTCCGCATATTATACACGGTTCTACTAATTATACAACAATCCGCCGGCAGACGTTTCAGTCTTTTTGATCAAGATTAATTTGTTTAAAATAACAATATTGCGAGTATATACGAGATGATGGAAATAATAATAACGCTGTAAATAAACAAAAGAAAAAACTTAAGGGCTCGTCGAATTTCGCGAGACCACAATGGGGTTTCCTTCCTTTTTCTGATGTTTTTCTTCTCTTCGTCCGCGTGACGCCTCGCTCCTTTCCTGTCAATATAATTACTATTTTCCTCTTCCTTTCGAAAGAACTCGCCATTTTTTCTTCACTTCATCGTTGATCGATATTTTATTGGAGAGGGGGCGATTTTCATCTTGGCGTCATGCGGTTAATGTATTTTGTTTAGTCCGTTGTGTGTAACACATTTTACCTGCTGTGGATTTTTGACAAATGCCAATGGTAGGCTTTTTTCGAGCCCGATCGACGTTGATCATCGATATGACAAGCGTTCAGGCAAAATTGTCTGTGAATGCGAAATGCAAAACTTAGTCAACGGTCGGTATTGATTTTTCCATATTTTCCTATTTTCTCCTTCGTTACTGCTGTATTGTACCGTGTGTACAAGTTTAATATTAATATCAAAAGATCAAAGGCAATCGGTTTTCCGAGAACGGTTAGTCCCTATTCTGCTGGTATATACCTACCGATGTTCGTAAGTTCTTTTAATATAATCCTGAAACGATTAAAAAAAAAAAAAAAAACTTCACTTTGTATGGCATTTATCGATTTTCGGTGCGTCTCTCTCGCGGATTACAAAGGACACAAACATCCGCCTCGCCGTCTGTCGCGACAAACAGCTAAATGCTTTCACGGTTATTATAATATATTATACCATATTACGATGACGAGATAAAAAAAAAAAAATACCTTAAGTGACATCACCAGTGTGTAGGCTGGTACAGAGGTGGGTTTTTTTTTAAATATTAAAACATACAAACGTTATGACTTTTGATCTGCGAGGACAAAGAGTTTCAATAAAGACTATTTAAAAAAAAAGGACAAAAAGTTCTTCTCAAAATATTCGGTTAGATAAAGATAGTATGAATATTCGGTCACAAAGATTAGTCGGATTTTTCCAAAAAAGGTGATTTTAACAAATTTTGATCCTTTTGCCCTTATTTTTTTTATTCAAGTTGTAGGATGGCAGAATGTCAATTATGTTACTTTTTGTCAATGTTGTGTTATAATTACACTAATTACATATGTTTTCCAATACAGTGGCAAAATATGCTGGTATTCCAGCATATTATGACTTATTTTAACATAATATGAATGACCGTATGTGTTTTACACGTGTTAGGTCTTTTAGTTGGTTTTTTTCTTGCAAGACTATTATTGGTTTTTTTTTACTATAGAATAATATAATAACAATTCGCACAAACTATTGTACAGCATTGTCGCCAGTCGGACGCCAAACATAATCATTGTTCGCATAAATAATTCCAGAGCAAGCAAAAAGTCAAATAAAAAAAAGTCCTTTTCTGTATTTTATTACACACACACATACAGTCCATTCAATTCGTATTTGTGTGGGTGGGGGTGTATGGGCAAGTATACTACGAGAGTTTAGTTTTATGATTCCGAATAGATTTTTATCGTTATCATTATATATCATGTCGCTTACACGGCCGGCAAAGGACAATTAAATTGTTTACATAATATACAAACGATGGTGTACAATCATAGTAATATAATATTATACATGTGAAATCCATAGCGTTATATTATTTGTTCTGCTCTTTCGGATGTGCGCTAAACATTACTCTATATTATTATGTAAACGCGTCCATTCGTAATTTATAATGCGAAAATAATAAAAATGCAAAAGTTATGTAAATGTAACGCAAATTTAAAATTTATTGCCGTCGGTGCTTTTTGTTTTTTTTTTTTTTAATTCGCGTAAACCCGGTATAAAAGCAGTAGAGCGTCGGCCGGTGACAATAGTAGTGTATTGTTATGATTATTGTCTGCTGAATATTAAATAATTTATGACCGTTTTTTTTTAATTTTCCAAACAATTCATACATATTACATATTATTACGCGAACAATGTAGCGCGTTGGCTATTGAATTTTTTAATTGTAGGATTTTTTTTTTTTTATTATCATTGTAAAAGGAATAAAAGATAATTGTACTTTCAAAAAAAAAAAAACAAATTTGAACATTTTCGGTACTGTACAAGTTAGATTTATTTTAGTAACTCTCAATATGTTTTCTAGTTGTCATTCGTCATTGAGACAGTACCCTCAGCCCAAAAGTATGTATCAACAACATGATGTGTTGCTTATTTTTATTTTATTTGCGCATTTTGTGTTTTTAAAGTGTTTTATAAATGTGTGTGTGTAACATCGAAACGTGCACGCCGAAGAAACTTACTCGTGTTTGCAATATGAAACTGACAAAAAATTGTCATGTCGTTATACTTTGATATTGAACTCTTACATAAACATATAATAATATTATATGCTTGCGGTTTTTCGTTGTACACCACTTTAATATTTGAATAGAATTTTGAGAGTTATGAAGAAGCACGTTTTCGTTTTCTTATATATGCTGCCCTCAGATGTACAGCGCTAATAGCGCATTATATATAAGTGCATTGAATAAATGATCGATTTTTGGCCAATATGGCGAACGTCGGAGAGAAGAACTAGGAATGATAAGTTTTTCGGTCCATTATTCTTCATTTCGAAGGCTGTTCGTTTATTAACCCAAACACGAATTTGTTGTAGTATAGTATCGATGTATACTTTTACACCGTGTAGTGTACATATACGTACATAATGTAAGTTAATAATAAACTAAAGCTATTAACGTGTACCTTTCCCGCCGCATAGCTGCTGTCGGTGTGCGGCCGACAAAGTTTGGTTAATAAATAAAAACAAAAAGCATTTTTCCCCTTCCGACAACTGTTGTTGTTTTGCGTAGCCTTTGACTAAGTCAAAATTATAGTACATAAATATAATCTGAAACGTTATTGCCGGCGAATCTGGGTGGTGGTGGTAGGCTGCAAGTTGCAGACCGAAAATAATTTATGGCTTTTTCTCTCGAGATTTCTATACATTTCGGGCGATTCGACGTAAACCGCGGTGCCATTAACGGTCTTATATAATTTATATATATTAGACCCGAAAACCAATTAACCGGCACGATAATAATTATTATTAAAATTAAGCACTCCGCTCTGCTCGGCGTATAATCTGCGTAGGCCAACTATTCGCCCGCCTGTGTGGATAACCCTTTGTGTTGTTTGCGTTGGCGAACCTTTTGGCGATGGGAAATCACTATTTTCGCGTTTCCCACAAGACCGCCGGAGAATCAATTGAACGCATAAATAAAACATAGTTCGATTACACAAAAAACGCGCGTTGTATTCCAGATTTCTACCGGCGCTATACGGTTATTGTAAACTTCCATAGTTGTGTGTATATAATAATATAATCTGTTTTCATCGGGCGATTACAAGTTTTTTTTTTTTTTTTTGTACACGCTGTACATATGTATTATTACACTGTTGGCAGTTTCGGCACGCCGATAATAGATCACAAATCATATTACTTTGCGCCACATACACAATACCATGGAGGCTTGGCGTTTCATGATTGATGCACGGTTAAGCGGCTTTAAGTGCTTGTGCCGCCGTCGAGGGGGAAAAATAACGTTAAAGTTATTATCGCTAGTCTCCGTCGTCGGTTATTATTAATGCCATTTTTTTTTTTTTTCGGTTACCGAATTTCATCAAGGAAACCTACCGCACACGTCGAACGGTGGTAATTTATGTAAATACAACATATTAAGTCGTCGAATATGACACACAAGGTCGGGTGTGACCCGATTTTCATCGCCCGTGACCTTTGCCGGTAATTAAGTAGTTAACCGAGTTCGTTGACGACAGTGGGCAATTATAATAAATCGAGTCCACCGTGTGTTTTCAATATTGCGGCGGTCATTGGTTCCGGCGATTGTCAACGGGCGAAATTAGGACAATGATGAGATAACGAGAGGATGGTAGGGTAGGCGTGTGTGTGAAGGGGGGGGGGAAAGGGTACGGACGGTGTTGCGTAAAAATCGTGTCACCAAATCAATAATGGACAGGCAAATATTCGCCTTATTTTTATTTTTTATTTTTTTCGCCCCGGTAGTACGTATTTTTGCACCAGCCAACTTACGACTACCACCGTGTATAGCGTAAGTACACACACACACCGCCAGCAGCATACACACGACTGTCGTTGCCATGGCGATATCTTCGCAAGCTCACCGCTGTCTGGTGTCTCTCTTCACACCCCCCGGCCGGGCGATTCCCCTTCGCCCTCTGCCCCGTGTCCTTGGCATGCTTCCGCCTCCTCGCTTTTCCCCAACCGGATAAGCTTATAATTTATGATAACCTCGTCGCGAACACAAGACGTCGCCCCCGACTCCCACGCAGACCGTATGCGTTTATCGTGCACCGAAATTCATAATCCTTCGATGGGAAAACCCCGTGCCGGTCGTGTCATGTGGCCAGGATGTATACGAATGGCGGTTCCGTCTTCGACTTGTTCCGGTCTGTCGAACGCGGTACAGTGTATTCAATATAATACACTATACGTGCAAGGAGAGTGTGTATTTTATCGTCGAAATAACGTTTGTTTGTTTTGACAAACTCGCATCAAAACGGGTTGTATTATTATTATCGTTAGGTGTTTGCCACGCGCGCAAGGGAGCTGTCGGTATTCAGATGTCTCGGAGACGACACGCGGGCACCGAGGAAAACGTCTAGCCATTATCCCTCGTCACTCGGCTTTTCCCAACTGAGTGGTACAGCATCAGACCCCGGTCGAAAACCGTACACACACCTTGCTGCACAACCCATTTTCCGTTTTGCCATTTACCGTCTCCTGTTCCAGACACACTTGCCGCATGTTATCCCGAGGAACCGCCTCGGGCGCGTGTGTCCCTTATATATATATATATATTATAATTAACCAGAGTGCCACGGCTCATCGTTGTGGTGTCTGCCGCAGAGATTCGCGCAGGTGTGCATAAGTCGCAATAAGTATAATAAATATGTCTCGTCATAGTTCTTAACTGTGTGGATATCAGTTTTGAAGTAAAAGTTTTCCTTAAAGACGTATGTAAAAAACTCGAACGACGTCTTAATGATCGTTATTATATCATGGAATATTTCACTCGGATGTTCGTTGAATTAATTATCTTCTGTTATTCGACAGCATCTAGTTAAAAATTCGCCCGACGCTGATTACAAGCACGTCTTATTAATTTAACTCGAGCTGTGTATCAAGACGTATTTATGAAGATCAACAAAATATTATACACTTGAACTTACTCGACGACAAAGTTTTCGTCTCCTCGTCTTGCTTTCTCGTGTGTGTACTCAAACCGTCGCTGTGTACACTACAATAATTACACATTTATGCATAATAATTCATCATATACACACTGTACAAACCAGAAACGGGCTTGGCGGGTAACTCGAGGATGGCGCGACGCGACTCGGCCGTTTGTGAATACTTAAGTAAGTGCGTTTAAAAGTTTGATGGACTTTGAGACTTACCCGTATCAAACACCGATAAAATATTTAAACTGCTCATTATTATGTATAATATTATGTTTAACGGCGTCGCCAAGTTTTTCGCTAATAAGCAGGTATTGTATATTGTTATACATTTTTTTTCCTTTTGGCACGTTTTTGTCTTAACAATGTTATACTTTACTATAGCGCCAGCTTTATTAACGCCGTGCACCTTGAGACGAGTAGTGTGTACACGCTCATTTCGCTGTTGAAACAATAGCGCTCTTAGGCTTTTAGACGTTCGAGAGGTCCTTGTACCAACCGTCAAGTGTCTGCGTTAAGACACTTGGCGGTTGCCGGCAAGAAAACATAAAAAAAATTTGTTAATTTGTACCTTGGGTGTGGTCAAACATGATAAAATAAAAATAATTACTCGAAACCTCGACTTGGACATTATATTTTATGAACACCTCGGGTAGATCGTTAACTATAGGAAAGAGAAGGAACTTTATTTTCATTCTATCCGTTTTATTTGATTCTGTCTCGATTATGTTAATCGTATTAATTTTTCCTTTTAAACTTGAAAGATAAAAATCAATGAATGGCTCAGAAATTATTATACATTGCGGCGCTACCGCGATTTGTTTCCCTCGCGCCCAAAGTGTATGTAATGGGACACATAATAAAGCGGTGCTCGTCGTCCAAACAAATTGCTCGCTATTACACTGCCGTGCCGGTGTTAAAGAATAAGAAAATCGAGTTTCAAACAAAAAAACAAAAAAAAAAACCCCTAAACAAAAAATATGGTCGCATCTTCCGATGATTATCACTTAGAAAGCCACCGGGGAAAACGCGATTTATGTCGACTTCCGTTTTTTGTAATATAATATATACACCACCGTGTAAATAGATTGGTATTGTGTATATTTTTCGAATACAAAAGATTTATCTCTGGTGAGCTTTTTTCGAACTATACGAATCCCACGAGAGAAGAGCCTACGCCATTATTAATCAAACGTTGATAGGGTTATATTGCGATGATTTGGTTTGGTTTCTTTTATTGTGCATTATATGTTGCTGTGTTGTTTTTGGGTACCTAAAACTATAACAGAATTTGTGGGGGGGGGGGGAACTAATAAACACAGAACCTGCAAAACCCTCTATTTTTCCCATGTCCAAATATTATATGTTGTCTTACTATTCCATTTTTTTTTTTTTTTTATCAAATTTATCTCATTATTTTTAATATTATATAACATAAATTCTCATTTGTGGGTCGCTGTGACTAAAAATAAAAACACATATTTATACATAATATATTAAGATCACTGCGACCACCGGACCCGTGATATAAACTAATGGATGTAAAGTTCGAACCGTTGTATACAACAAAACACTAATTATAAATTATATCATTGTATTAAATGTTGGACTCGTCGGTAGTATTCTGTATTATATTGTTATTAGTGTTACCATTGATTATAAATAATAATAATATTATTTTTTAAACAACAGACTATCGTAATGCGGCAGTGGGTAATTTTTTTTTCATGCCCGACGAATATTTGATTTTTACAAACATAAGGAGTATTGGTATTATAGGGTTTTTGTGCGGTCAAAAAAAAAAAAAAACATAAATGAGTCAGGATTTTATTTTTTATAAACTTGTATTTTTTCCGACTCTCAGGGGAACGGTTGTATTTTTCATAAATTCACATCTTTAGTCACACGCGCACACACAAATTTCGTTTTAAATCTGATTATCTACTAAATAAAATAATATATATATTTTATTATACGGTCGAGCACGACCGATGTGAAACGGACCGTGGTTTTTTAGGAGCGAGATAAAAAAAATATATATATAAATGGTTAACACACGCGACCGGAATCCTGATGGATATCTGGATTTACCCAATTTTGTCGAATCTCGTTTGTTCTTTATGTATAACGCCAATTCGTTCAAATAAATAATACCCTACTGCACTGGTAACGGCTTTTTAAAATTCATGTACCATGAAACTCTCGATCCACCGGGTAAAATAAATGAATGCCCATTTAAATTTTTCCTCGGCCCCTGTGTTACAAGTAATAATACTATTTCGTCGTGTCACCTTAGGCGTTCGCCCTTATCCTTTGTATAATTTTGTTTTATTTTTCGTTATATTAGTTTTACTCGACCACACCGGGTCATTCATCACCAACCCGGTCGCGGTTCCGTTTTCGTGGGTTTTTTTCCATTGTTTCCGGCTTTCCTATCCCTCTTCCCTGGCATCCCTCGGGAAAATATAAAAGGATCCGAGCAGACCCCGATGTCGTTTGTGTGTGTGTGTGTGTGTGGGAGAGACCGTTTACTTTTTGAACCGTGTATACCGCGCATTCTATGGGCTGGGCTGGCCTATCTATGTACTTTGGACGGACATTAATTGAAATCGCAGGGGTCGTACATTTCTAGTACAGTGCTTTCGAACCGCGGTCTTCCACCACAGTATTAACCCCGCTGGCCTGGGTTCGAAAACAGCGCAACAACAACAATGTAATAATAACGATAATATTATTATTTTAATTCCGGTCGTGATTCCATTAGGATATGTCGGCTTAAGCGCAACGGCAAAATTATACTTACCCAGTCGGCGTGGCAACAAGTATTACCCGTCCGAGATTTTCCCTTAAGACTTCATGGTTGTTACCTTGCCCCCGAAATTGCCGCCTCACTTGGACCCCCTATTAATAGGACTTTTATTTGACCAGAATGACTTTTTTTTTTTTATAAAAATTCTATTTTTTCCGGTTTTGAATTGTGAACAAACGGACCTAAGACCCAATAAAACTTTGTACGCCACTGTTGAAATGCTTTTATCAAACAAGTAGTAGTATAATTGTAGTAATGCATATTTTTGGCTAAACGATTAGGAAACTCTCAAACTTCAATATTTTCTAAATATTATTTTATCGATTGGCTATGTCAAAAACATTTCGTCACGTAACATGTTTTTATCGTCGTAAAGACCCTTTTTAATTGACATTATTATTTGTTTTAAATACTATTTTTTATAAACTACCTGTTATTTATCATCACTTGAACTGTATAGTTATTGAGATGGCCAATTATACAATATCGACCATCGGTTATAAAGTAAAAAAATAAATGCGTTTTCGTCGATTAATTTTGGGCATTATTGTCGCTACGGTGGTGGCAATAGCGCGTCACCCGGTACGGTAATTACCGTAGCATCATAATAATTACCGCGCATGGTGGTCACACTGTTCGCAGCGGATCGATATCACAACGGGTGGTACCTCTTAAACAGCTGCAGCTGCCGCGGTCGCCTTCTGCCTCTCAGATAGATAACCTTATCGTTCTCGTCCGGACAGTCGTCGGCGCAAGCACGTGTGAAGTTTTCGTTTCCACTTAAGTATTGTTATTAAGTTCAGTGTTTTTTTTTATTATATTTCACCATTAACCACAATGCTGATGTGAGAAGATATGAAATTGAATCACTTTCAGAAAGTCTTCATTGGATGGTGAGTACAAACCAAATATGACCGACCCTATTTACACTGGATCATAGGTATTATCACATTAAAACGCTTTATCTAATTTTTTTTTTTTTTGTAATCGTCTCGTCCGTTAAATTCCTTGTTTGATGTAGACAAAATAATAAATCGGCGTACGCTTAAATTTGTTAAAATTAAAACCGCGTATTGATCGCCCAAGGTCAATATTAACATCATACAGTGTAATATGAAGCAACTACTAACTAGGCGACGTTCCGCTTGTTTAAAATTTTAAGTTTTTTGAAAACTAAATACTAAAGTTGAGTTTACAATTAAAATTTTTTATTTTTTTAATTTCTCTTAACAAAATTGCAAATGTAATTTGCAATTCTTTTACAAACAATTGTACTGTATTGTTATAATATTACAACTATTACATTTTTTGTAAGAAGTAAAACTTCACAACAATTATTATAAAAAGTGAGTTTTATACCTAAATATCTAAGTAACAATTTTTTTTTAACAAAACCCTAATTCTTAGCGGACCTCGTTTCAATTTTCAAAGATCTAATAAATTATACATAATACAATAATTGTTACACGACAGTCGGTAATTATATTATTCTAATAGATTAACAAAATTTGTATTGCACATAGATAAAATATCTTTGTGGCTATTATAATTTCCGTTACCTATCCTAATCCTGTTTTTTTTAAATATATCATTTCAATTACTCTGTCGAGTAACAAACATAACTATATTTACTTTTCTCAGGTCATTGGCTATATCGGGTGGTCTTTATTCGTTTGTCCTGTCGAAACGTTACATCGATTCCAAACGATATGACAGCATGAAAGCAAGAGAACGGATGCGATTATCTAACGTTGGCGAATACACACCGAGTGAAAGAAAATTGTAATAGGAAGTTTCACGTGTTACGAACAACAACATGGCTGCAGCTTCCATCCCGATGCCACAGAATCTGTCTAACCTCCAGCAAGTGGAGTTGGACATGATGGCTGACATGTACAGTCGTATGACCGAGTCCTGCAGGAAGAAATGTGTGAAACCCGAACACAAGGTGGGCGATCTGAACAAAGGCGAGAGCGTGTGTTTGGATCGATGTATTGTCAAGTATCTCCAAATGCATGAAAATGTCGGCAAGAGCTTAAGACTTGACTTCAACGCCAAATAATATATGTATTAATCATGTCGTAATAGTCTTATACTTGTACTAATAGAAATACTGTGGGTTTTTTTTTTTTAGTACTATTTAAGTTTGTAATTAATATCGGCCATTTCTGGACAAAACAAAATCGTACTGTTGTCATTTTATTAAGTTCTACGTAGATGTTATTAATTTTCAGATAGTCTGGAAATATCAAAATAAAGGTTTTATTATTTAAATTCTGTTTGTATTTTTTTTTCTCGTTTATAGAAATCTTTATTTGGTAATAAATGCAAATGAAATACTTCACATTATTTATGTTTTGTTTTTCTGATTAATTTAAGAATTATTCAAAATACATTTTAATTCACCATATTAAAAAAATATTTTTATTTGATAAATATATTAGTTGAAAAATTAAACTAGCTTGTTATTTAAATAATTTTTCAAAGTAAAAAAATAATTTCATTTTACAAAATGTTATTTACAAGAAAACTGTTTAAAATATCAAATTACGTGCCAAAATATTACCAACATATTAAAAATATGCATTTTTATTGAAAAAAATAAAAAATTACAATATATTTAAATTTGTTCAAATAAAAATAAATTAGTGTAGTTTTAATTTAAACAATACCCAAGTGTGCTGCCTATTGTTGAACGTGTCAAAAATTACAATATCCCACAAACAGTGGGATGCTAGGCATTCCTACAGAATACTGATAATAATCGTGACCGAGTAAAACCAAATGTGTTGTGGAACAAGAAAAAAAAAGGTTTATTATTATTCCACTGCCTAGTATTATTGTTGTAACTTCACAAATGGTATTTATCACAATGGAGACCACAACAGAGAATATTCTGTGACCACATCAAAAAAAAGAACCTCGGTTAAATATTTTAAAAAAAAAACCCTGTTTACCGCACAACAATGAGAACGGATTCAAATCGTTTTGCCAGTCTCTTTGTACAATAATATTGTTGTTGGATCCGACGAATCGCATTTGAATAATGTGTGTAATTGTATTTTTAATGTGCGGTCATGTCTGAACTTAAATTTCCAATGCCAAAACTTGGCACGTCAAGTGAAGAAGAACCCCTCCCCCCCCTTTGCAAAGCACTCGTGCGCGTTTTAATTATACACGTGTAGCGTTGGGTATTTGGAAAACTTTTCGGTCGTGCCTAAACACTTGTCAAACGATCACTGGGGAAACATTAGGAGGAAAAAGATATATATATATAAAAGTCTATCCCCGTCCAAATCGATCAGCGGACTTCGGTGTTTGCCAGCAGCCTTTCCCCGTACACCTATCCCGTTTTCATCCCTCCGGGAACGCTCTAAATATGCTTCACGGTTGATTTGCACGAACCCACCCCCCTTGCCTGCAACGAATACCTTAAAACGTCGTTGTGCCCACCCTATAGGTACCGCCCTCTATAAATGGCGATTCGGTGTGGCCGAAATTTGTAAAAAGCCTTGGTTTCAAAATAAAACCTTTAGGTAAACCACCGTCGGCGGCAATCGATGTAAACTTATTGGTAGTTCATTTTTTGTATTACACTATCGTATTGTATATTTTCCACATCATTATAGTGAGATCAGCTATGAACTTTTCTAATTTGTCTGTACTAGTGGTTGTAGAATAACACAATTTTGACTCTTGAAAAAATAATATTATACGACTAAAAGCGTGTAATTTATTGTGTAATTGTCTTCTTTAACTGAAAATACAAAATAGTACACGACCGACACGACCGTTTTTTTTTTAATACTTGTATTGTTTTTTTTCTTCTGCAAATTACAGGTCGAGGGTTGACCTAACCTAACCGGCAGCAGGTAGTATAGTGTAACACGGTGCGACTGCCCAACAGGACAGGAGGAGGGTACGCGTTAAGTAGAATCCTCTGGGAACTAACCCGGAGGTCATATTTTTTTTTTTTTTTTTCTGCACTTGGTTTGTTCGGTCACAACCGGCCCACAAATTCTCTGGGGAAATCAGTGGGGGCAAAAACGAGAAGAGCAAGCGGCAGGTAAACGAGCTTAAGACAAAACGTCCCTGCTCACACTCTCTCTCTTAACTCTATTTATCTGCAATTGATTCGGACGACCGATTCCACGCCCTTTTGCAGCGACGTCCCTAGGCCTAGCGAAATCATTTTAAACTTGTGGCAGCGACCGTACTGATTTTGGAATGTTTTTTGCTTTCAGTTTTGGCCAACTTGACGTGTGCCGAAAACGAATTCCAGTGCAATAACGGACATTGCATATCTCTGCACTGGCAATGCGACAACGAAGAAGATTGCAAAGACGGCAGCGACGAGGATCCGAAAATATGTCGTGAGTTCATTCAACAGTGATAATATGTTGTTATATCAAATATAACGTACCAATGAGACATGATAATATATAATAGCCGTTAATGTTATGTTTAATTATAATGATATTTACACCTAATCACGAACGACCTTCATCAACCTCCAACCGCGTTTAGAGTTGCATCAATCAACGTGACTGTCTTTTTTTTTTTTTTTTTATATATAGTGTGAACCCAAGTACTAATACTAATACAACGAGTATAAATTATTTTAATTGCCCAGATAACACTTAGGCCGGCAAAAACTCCGGCTGGATCACATGAACTTTTCCTAACCGGATTCTTGTGAAGCTGTACATTGGTCCGAATTTATCGTTATTAAAAATTCTCAAAACCACACTAGCGGGATAAGAAGGAGACTGTTTTTTTTTTTTTTATATATAATAGTTACCTGTAGTGTAGGTACTATAGGCTAGGTTGGGTTATATAGCGTGTATAATATGAGTGGAAATAAGGGTTTTTTTTTGTTATTACTACCTAATTAGCTAGACTCGGTCGTGAAAATAACGAGGCGGTCCCAAGGTGGTCTCCACGGTCTCTGGGAAAGTAGTAGTAGTAAAGAAAAAAAAAATCCTTAATTTATGGACTGTTTAATGTAGTTATCGGCGGCGGCAGAAGGCGAGAAAATAGTGCAGAAAAAAAAATACTTGGAAGGTTTTATGTAAATTTATAAGCGGAAAACTCTTCATTTGTATTCCTTTTTTTTTTTTTTTTATCTATGGCTTTTTTTCGGCTTACTCGTCCGTCTCGAGCCAAAAAAAAATAAATATATATATATACTTATTTATGTACAATCAATAGAATCACGAATAATGTCAATTTTGTCGCCCAGAGTGGGATGGTGTTTGCCACAACCGTAAACATTTCCTTCCGGTTTTAAATCCCCAACAAAATATACTACAAAAATACCTTATCCCTAACCGTTTACCCTAGATTTCCTAGATTTATTATTATACAATAATATACGTTCACTTCTCTGTAGTTTGTATATTTTATTTGCCAGCTTTGTCTCCGCCACAAAATAAATTACATTTACAATTTTACCAGTACAACGAATATAACCACATCTCGGCTAAGATCCGCTAGGCCTGCTACAAAAAGGTTTAACAATAGCTGTTCTGGGACGATAAATGTTTTTTCACATAGTCTACAGTAGTGTTATTAAAATTTGTTTATTGGATTTTTTAAAAGAGTAGGTATGATTCTGCTTATGGGGAGGGGTGGGGGTACATTGACAGTAGACTGTTAATTAAATTCCTGAAACAAAATAACATTAAAAAAAAAAAAAAAAAACTGCAATATTAAACTTTTACATTACTGCCTCCTCACAACCCGGCTTCTGATTTAAAAGAAAAAATGTTTTCGATTAAAATCCTGCGCCGTTCAATAAAGGAATACTTTTGTAAAAAATAAATGCGCCGTCCCGAAGTCCTTGAAATTAAATTTCAAAAAAAAAAAAAAATAGTCCACCGATAATAAATAGCAATAACGTGGACGTTTTTTTACAAACGGGTCTAACACTTAGAATAGAACCCATATGCTCTTTCGTGGAATTCCAGTTTTATCACAGTGTGTTTGACACGACGTAATTGTATTAATTCATTTAAAAAAAAACATTAAAAAAAAAAAACACAAGTGCCACACGTTTTACAGGCGATAGGCCCTGCGTTGACGGGCAGTTTGAATGCGATAAAGGATTGTGCGTATCTCCGGCTCTGGTTTGCGACGGGCAAACGGATTGTCTTAACGGCGCTGACGAAGCGTACTGCAGTAAGTGCCTCGCCCCCGAGACAATTTTTTCTCATTTACCTTGGTCGAGGGCTAACGGTCGTGGGATTGCAGGGCCAAACCAAAATAATATCATCCAATCATAATAATATTTTAAAATACATTTAAAAAAAAAAAACGCAGTAGTCGCGCATCAGTAGTAGTAGTAGTAGTATAGACAGTTATTACTGTTAACCAGCATGTTGTATCTGCGTCTAACCATATCGGCACGGTTCGGTTTGTTTGTTTGTTTTTGACACAGAGAAACGGGTGTGCAACGCGGACGAGTTCACGTGCAGGAAGACCAAGGGCGAATGCATACCTCTGACTTGGATGTGCGACGGTAACGCCGACTGTTCGGACGGTTCGGACGAGAGGGAATGCAGTAAGCGCACGGTTGAAATAATTATAATATTGACGTTTGTGTTGTGTGCTGCTGCTGCTGATATAGCTTGTCGTTGTTTTTGTGCTTTTTTTTTTTTTTTTTTATCGTCTCACATCATATATTATGACGCTAATAAATAATTGTACACATCTGCTTGCGCTTTGGTTGCGTATCACGTGCTCTGCGACCGGTAACCGTAGTAACTCGGTGTCGGGCAAATTGTAATCGGTAATCATAGTGATAGTGTAATCGTGCGACTGAGGGGAGGGGGCTGGGGGCTTAGGCCCTCGATTAAAATTTAGCCGAAAAAAAATATATATATATATATTCCTCGTCCACTTGAATTGTATATTTTCGTATTTAAAAATTGAAAAGTAATAATGAACGTTATTCAACAAAAAAAAAAATCTAAATGCTTTTTCAGGTAAAACTGTTTAATTGTACAAGTCGAAAAATGAATAGCAATGATTTTCGATATTTTATATTCCAAAAAATAAGCACCTTTTGTTGGTTAACGAAACGTTTAGAGAAAGCAGAATTAAAAAAAAAAATTGAATTTTTCCAAGAGATATTACAATTATTATAAAATCGTCGTGGAACACTATAATAAAGGGTGTCCCAAAACATGGTTGCGCCATTTAAACGGTCGCGCTATTTTTGGGACACCCTTTGTTGTTATAAATGTTTATATATCTGTAACAACTGTGAATAACCGTGCAAGTCGATTTGGGCGATTTCACGGGAGAGCAATTTTAAACTTTCAGCTGCTGCCATAAGGCAATAATAACTCACATCTCTCTCTCAGGGGCGGTTAAACAATTTTTGCACGATTAATGTAATCATAACATATATTCGATGGCTAATGATTACAACGTGTAATCACGATTACCGATTACGCCCCCGACACCGCTGGCGGCGGTGACGACGGTTCGCGGGCACTTTGCGCTTTGTCTAAACTCGACTTATGTGTGTTGTGTGTGTGTGCGGTTTAGACGAGACGTGCAGAGACGACGAGTTCACGTGTGGCGACGGCAAGTGCATACAGAAGATGTGGGTGTGCGACCGCGACGACGACTGCCAAGACGGGTCGGACGAACGGCACTGTCCCAACCTGGTGTGCTCGCAGTCCGAGTTCGCGTGCGTCAAGGACAACATGTGCATCTCGTTGAACTGGAAGTGCGACGGCGACTTTGACTGCAGCGACAAGACCGACGAAGCGGTAAGTGCCCCCCCGTACACGTACACGTACAATACGACGACACGGTATAATAATATAGTCTATTTACATGCTCGGTCTGTCGTCGCTGTTTTGTTTTACAACTAGGGCTGCGAGGAATCCGCCAGAGTGTCCGAGTGCCGGGCTTCCGAGTTCGAGTGCGAAGACCGCAGCCACTGCGTCATCCAGTCTTGGGTGTGCGACGGCAGCGTGGACTGTGCCGACGGGTCGGACGAGGCGCCGCACCGGTGCCACAACACCACGTGCCGGTCCGACCAGTTCCGGTGCAGAGACAACACGTGCATTCCCGGGTTCCTGCATTGTTCCGGCACCGCGGACTGCGCGGACGGCAGCGACGAGGAGAACTGCAGTGAGTGTGTGTTGTGCCCATAATGCCAAAGTGTTGTTGTTGTGCCGACAACGTTCGTTCACTCGGTCGTCGGCGTATCAATATTGCCTACACGACGCGCCGTCCGATTGGGCATTCGGGGGTCGCCGTCGTCACCATGTCCTTTATCTCCATTCCGTTGGGTCCGTGCGGATCGTGCGGCCGCTACTAGATTTAACACTTTTGATTTAATTCACAACTTATGGTGACAGGCCCATTTTTATCTTTTTTTCCGGGGCCTCAAAAATTCTAAATCGGATTGCAAATCATCGTGGAACACTCTATGTATGTTTATATACATTTTAGAGAAAGCCTGGGGCGGGGTTAAACAACATTTTTTTTTTTTTTTTTTTGCAACCGTTTCTTGATTACAATTTCACGATTAATGTAATCATATACTCGACGATTACTGATTACGCCCAACCGTGGCTGGTGACGAATAGTTGTATTTAACGTGTATTGTGCTTGCAGAAGAGCCGGTGCACAAGTGCGACCCGTTCACCGAGTTCGAGTGCGGCAGCGGTATGTGCATTGCGTTGGACAAGGTGTGCGACAAGAAGCCGGACTGTCCCGGCTTCGAGGACGAACAACAGGACGGGTGCAACGTCAACGAGTGTCTGATCAACAACGGCGGGTGTTCGCAGGTGTGCGTGGACATGCCGCACACGTTCCGGTGCGACTGCAATCCCGGATACAAGCTGGTCGACAACAACACTTGCGACGGTAAGTCGGCGTCGGTGGTCTCGTGTTTATCACACAGGGTGTCTCAAATGAAACGAAATCTCATAAATGCAATTGCGGTGTGTGTGTTAGACGTGAACGAGTGCGACATCGAGGGCAGCTGCTCGCAGGTATGCATCAACGAGAAGGGAACGTACAAGTGCGAGTGCCAGCCGGGATACCTGCGCGACCCACAGGACCACACCCGGTGCAAGGCGATGGAGGGCCACGCTTCCCTGCTGTTCTCCATGCAGCACAACATCCGCAAGATATCGCTGGACCACCGCGAGATGTCGGCCATCATCAACGGCACCAAGTCGGCCACAGCCATCGATTTCGTATTCCGCACCGGCATGATATTCTGGGGCGACGTGTCCGAGAAAAAGATCTACAAGTAAGTCAGTCGGGGGTTGCTTGCCGCTGCTGTTCAATGAAAATCGCGACGATTTCCACCGTTTTTGTGTTTGCAGGGCGCCGATCGACGAGGGCCGGGAACGGTCCGTAGTGGTGGAGAGCGGCCTGTCGTCGGCCGACGGTCTGGCCGTCGACTGGATTTACGGTCACATATACTGGACGAACGCCGAGAAGGACTCTATTGAACTGGCCAACTTCGAGGGCAACATGCAAAAGACGCTGATCAAATCCGAACTCAAAGAACCCAGGTCCATCGCCGTAGACCCGATCGGAGGGTGAGTCGCGCGCAGAGCCGTTGTATATATTTTATGTATTCTCTGGGGGGGGGGGGCTAGAGAACCCGGGTCTTTGCTTAGCTCTTTGATGAACGACAAGGGAATTAATTTGTTAAACCGTGATCGCACGCAGTTGGCTGTACTGGAGCGATTGGGGAAGCGACGCGAAAATCGAACGGGCCGGCATGGACGGCACTCACCGCGAGGTGATCGCCTCGTTCGACGTCAAGTGGCCCAACGGCCTGACGCTGGACCTGGTGTCCAAGCGGCTGTACTGGGTGGACGCCAAGCTGCACACCATCTCGTCGTGCAACTTCGACGGCAGCCAACGCCGCCTGGTGCTGTTCAGCCCCACCTGGTTGCCGCACCCGTTCTCCATATCCACGTTCGAAGACTCGCTGTACTGGTCCGACTGGAACAAGAAAGCCATCGTCAAAGCCAACAAGTTCAACGGCTCCAACGTCACCACCGTCACCTCGTTGCACATGGTAAGCGCGCATACTACCCCGTCGTGTTTGACGTACGGTGTAATGATTTTTTTTTTTTTTTGTCGTCGTCGTCGACGTGTTACAGGCACAAAACCCGATGGTCGTGCACGTGTACCACCCGTACAGGCAACCCGACGGCGTCAACCATTGCGCCGCCGTCAACGGCCACTGTTCCCATCTGTGTCTGCCAGCTCCTCAGATCAACGACAAGTCGCCGAAGATATCGTGCGCGTGTCCCAACGGGCTGACGCTGATGGCCGACGGCCTGATGTGCGCCGAAGAAGGTAACGTTGACTGCCCGAGCCGACAGCGCGCGAGCGGGCGGCCGTCCGCTTGTGTCGCGTCTGTCTGCCTTTGGTTTTTTGTTGTACGCTACGAAACGTGTAGTAGAAATTGATAATTAATATTAAAAAAAAAAACACTTTTTTTTTTTTTGTCACGTTATCGCTAAATATTTTTTTTTTTTTGTATTGTATTGTTTTGACGATTAATTTCTTACAGTTAAGGACAAAACGGTTTTAACTAAATCAAACAAACACAATCATTATAAAAAACCCGATATCAAAACGCTGTTACGTAAGTACTTGGAAGTTAAAAAACACCGTATACATGTATGTCGGCCACGGCTGTACTCTTCTTCTTCTTCTCTATTCTGTGCTGCCTTTATCGAGATTCGTCTTGTCCTGCGTACATAATACACAAACGCTTTGCGGTGGTCGGGTGTCTGTTTATTCATTTAAGCGCAAGATTTTTGGTGATGGGCGGCGGTGGAGGCTATGACGAGAAACTATGATTTATATGGACGAAGAATAGTAGACGAGGCGAAAAGTTGGGCAGATAAATAGTGTAACATGGCAATAATAATTATTATTTGATTGAAATGGAAATCCTGTGCAATTGTTTCGTCGAAATCGGAACGTTTTTTGTGTTGTCAACCGGCATTGAATGTTTTAACCCCAATGGCTGCCTTTTTTTTTGTTATCTTAGAATCCTCTCTGGACATGTGTCGAATCTTAGCTGCATAATACTAATATTTTGTTGTCGATGAATCAATATTGTTGTCGAAGGCCATTGGTTCGGTTTTGCTCGTCACGGAGAGCCTTGAATGGACGTCGTTGTTAATTTTTTTGAATCTTTTTAACGTTTTTGGTGGAACTCTAAAACGAAAAAAAAATTGCATTCCTATAACATATGTACACACAACCTAACTGGACTGACGCCAGTGTTTTTTATTTGACGCTTTAATAATATAAATAGCAAATGCGGAATAGAACACATTCGTCCATTACCCTCAGTCTTACTTTGTGTCTCGATCAATATTGTTATGTATCAATGTTAACCACTAATGTCAGATAATTATCATTATTAAATATTCATCCGGTCGACCTTAAGGTTCGCTGTGGGAAGTATTATACGAATGATAGGTATACATAGTGCACAATTAATATTATAAGGTCCTACAATGTCGTCCTTGATGGTTGTTTCTATAAATAGGAGTGTATTGTATTGAATAAAGGATATTCGCATTGCGTTTTGCATTCTAGCAAATTTCAGTCTAAGTATTTTTAGTAGTTTGGTACCGACAAGTCGTCTGTTGTTTGCGTTTCTCTGTATACAAAAACGGTAAGTACGTACTTGTTAGTTATTATTACCATACTTACTAACACCGCTTAACAAGCGCGCCATGTGATTTTCAATTTACTAATTAATATAATAATATCTGTAGTATAATTAATACCTAGTTTAATAGTACTTGAATTAAATGTGAAAAAAAATGTATACACACATTATGTAATATATTATATATAAACTCCCTTCGACCTGTTGCCATTCTATTAATTATCAATATTGCTAATGTCTGGTAACATATTATGCAATTATTATTGTATTGATTGGCAACGCACGCTTGTACATAATATTGTTTTCATACGTGCCTTTAAATCAACTGCCTCTGTATACTAATATGACATTGTAATTTGCCCCGGAATGATTGTTATAGGAGCGTGTAAATTAAAAAAGTGCTATTCTCTCCAGAACAAATACATATCATATTTTGTTATTTTAGATAGAAAATAAAATAACAATTTTCATTTGGGGGGTCTTACCTTAAACAAAGTTTGACTATAGATTTTGAAATTTCAAATGATTAATTATATTCTTTTGGTTTTTCATAATACCGTTGATTACAACTGTTATAGATATAATATAATATTTTATTATTGATTATAAAATATTACTATTATTTTATCTAAGGAAAATCTCACACACAAATTTTGGAAATAATTAAACTGTTAATAATAACTACAACTCGCTTAAATAGGGTCATTTGATTTAAAAAAATAGTTAAACAGTGGCAAGTTGCGTTATCATAGTAATATTGGATGATAACACACGTTCCTGTGATTATAACGATTGTTATCTATGGTTACCTTAATGGTAACCCACGCCTAACCAATTAACCTGACCGTAGATATAGTATCCGGAAAAACAAATCTTTTTGGCGCGTAACCCGAAATTCAAAATCAAAATCAGGCGAACGGTTAGAGGTATTTATCAATTGCAACGGACAATCATTCTGGGACATAAATCGCTGCTGTATATAAAATATAATATAAATATTGTATAGTTTGTATTATGTGTTATGACGGTTCGCTCGCTGTTGCAGATATGAACAGGACAATGATTGGCATAAACGACAACCACAAGAATCAAGAAGACAGCGGGCTGGTCGCAGCCATTTTCATATTCGCCGGATCCCTGTTGGTCACTTTGGCGGCTTTGGTACGTGCGGCGCCTGTTTCTCCTCCAAAGGGCAAATGTTGTTTAATTAATGATGATTACTATTGTACACAGGGAGCTTTCTTGTTGTACCGACAGTACTTGCACCGCAACGTGACCAGCATGAACTTCGACAATCCCATCTACAGGAAAACCACCGAGGACCAGTTCACGCTGGAAAAGAGCCAATACCAACCGGCCAGAGTGTACCCCACGTCGGTCGGCGAAGAGGTAAACTTCAACGTTATAATCTAATCTCGACAATAATAATAGTAATACCACATCCGAATGTTACGAGTCGTTCGCGTTTTTTTTTTTTGCCAAATATTTACTTTAAATATTTGTGTTTAATTTTTTTTTTTTACACGCTGCGTTAGTTTTTCCACAGTAATTCGGTAAGTCCGGCCCGTTGTTGTCGTCGTGTACGATCACATATTTTGCTTTAGACGTTCCTACGTGGAACACTCTGTTAAAACCGATACTAACGATTTGCTAATGTTTTTGATGTTTTGTTTTTGTTTTCCAGGCCCAAGAGCCGCTGACACGTCCAGGCACCAACGAGTACGTCTAAGGTAGACCGGTTTTTTTTTTTTTAGAGTTTATCTGCATACAGTTTGTAACAACACTAGTCAATGTAAAACAATTACACGTGTAATTATGTATACATACATTTGTGTATATAATATTTCAAAAACGCACTTACGTCCAAACAGCGTCGACAAACGTCTCGGCGAGTTACCAAATCCGCGAGGGTTTACCACTATGCAGGATCAAAGTGTGCCGTATTTACCCCGAACGACTTAAATTAGCCATTTCCTAAATTACAAAACAAATATATCGATTACTTGGCTTGCACGACAAAACAACGGTCGGAGTCTTCCTGTATAGCGTTTTCTCGAGGGCCATCGTTTCAACGACAACAATATTTTATTTCTTCCAGGAGCCAATTTTTTTTCTGTATTTCTTTTTTTACATATATATTATACAAAACAGTTCCTATTGTTTATTTTTTATTAATTTATATTTAATAATTTTTAATGTAAAAATAAATTTCTATTATTATTTAAGCTATATATATATATATACATACGGTTTGCCTATTACGACTGAGGTGTGCGTGCCAAATAGAGAATTTTTCGTCTTCTTTTTTTTTTTGTTGTATTATTTATTATTATCGTTTGTTGCTCAAAGTGGAAATCCTTTGATCTGTGTGTGAAACGTCGGTTTAATGTGCAATTTTCGACTGGTAAATCGACATTAATATTGTTTTATTATATAAATTCATTCCGTTTCGAGTGTTTACAAATAATAGTTAGGGAATGTATTGATACAATACTTAGGTGGTAGCGCCATTATATATTTAACTGTCGCACGGTCGATTTAGCGGCTAATTATATTAATATATTTACTATTAAATGTAGTCCGATAATTGTTGCAAGCTTAAAACCGTCTTATTAGATCAAAACTTATTTTTACTGTTAATTGGATGTATTTAATAATTTATAATTATAATATAGAGGAACCAGCTCGGTTGGTGTAGTGGGTAGTTGAATTGAGTATTTATTGTTTTTCTCGAATGCCGTACGGTTTTTCATTGTATCCGTTCACGAACCCTATTAAACGGCCAGTGCTCTGCCGATTGATGTTCTGGTTTTATGTCATTGTTGTTTTGAGAATAATTTATACTTATTGCCATATGCAAACATGTTTTTAAACTATTGTAAAATTTTTGTTAGATAATAATAGTTTTTATTGTTTAACTATATGATTTTTTTTTTTTTTTGTCTTTTTTAAAATATTTTATTAATTACTTAGATGAATCGATTTTGTGTAAACTTAATAAAATAGAGAAAAGTGGTTTGTTATCGATGTTTGCATTTGTTTTATTTATTTATGAAAAAAAATTCAAATATATAAATATATTCACGATTTGTGTAAAAAAAAAAAAAAATGTATAATAACAATAAAATTATGATGCGAAAAACTTTACGCCCGAACCTCCGTCCAACGTCAATATTTCAGCTCGTTGTTGTCTCTCCAATATTTTCAAAACCTTTATGAGTACTGAGTCTTCGATTCCATTCACTTCTGTAAAACCGACTTATATTGTGATACTACCCAACACAGTTGTAAGGGTTTTATATAAATTTTGCCCTCAAACTTACCCCCACAGCTGTCGTTGGTAGCTATTTCGTAGAAAGTACACACGGAGTTAAGCATGGCGTTGTCCTGTGCCCATTTGTAGACGATCGACGCCCACTCGTCCAACGTGTGCCAAAAAACGTGCCACCTACACAATTGATTGTTTGAACAAATTGAAGAAAAAAAAAAACACTTGGCTTATTAAGTTTTGATGATTGTTTACCTCGTTTTAGATTTATCTAACGGTTCGGCATTTCCAGTCTTTTGTAACGATTCTAGTACAGTAGTTATGGCTTCTGGTGATAATTTTCCTTAGAAAAAAAAAATATCAAATTTCAATATTTTAACGTTATGATTGTGAGAACGCCAAGTAAAAATTTGATACAAAACAAAAGAAGGCGATTCGACCACTTCAATGGTGAGCATAAACAAATAAATTTAAAAAAAAAACCCGTGGAGACGATATAAAAAATAATGAGTGTACAATAGAAAACGTGACGAGATTTGAATTCAGCAAAATAAAAACAAGGTGGATTTTCTTTGATAACAAGAAAAAAATTCAAATTTTGTAGTACAGTGTTATCAGTGTCTTTCTTTTAAGAGGACGTCATAGCCCCATTTACTAAGGAGTTGAAGAAAGTCACTGTTAATCTGTATACTTAAAATATTTTGGTTACAGAATTTAAACCCAAAAATTGATTTCATTAATGAAAACCCATACATAGATTTA
Source organism: Adelges cooleyi (assembly GCF_023614345.1). Taxonomy (NCBI): domain Eukaryota; kingdom Metazoa; phylum Arthropoda; class Insecta; order Hemiptera; family Adelgidae; genus Adelges; species Adelges cooleyi. The sequence goes on along the minus strand of NW_026096053.1, from coordinate 12,928,529 downwards.
TAGGCTCGACCAAAATAAAAGTACTTTAAACTTAATTTATTATTTACGAATTAAAGAAAAAAAATTTAAACTTAAAACATGATTTAATATGTCACGTTTGTAATTAACAATTTGTCAATTAGCAATTTATTATTACAGATGTAATATAACAGTGTTAATTCTTTATAATAAAAATTCAAACATAATTAATCGACGAGAGTCTAGACATTAAATAATAAAGTTAAGATCAGTCGGTAAGTATTTATAATAAATTATAATAGGAACCTAAAGGTTGTCGCCAACAAATAAGAGTTATTCAAATAACCGATTATCATTATAAGTAATAATAAATTTACAACAATTAAATCACTTTATCGACTGTCTTGGCACTTACAGTGTTTTAACGGTCTAGCATAAATAATACTCTTAAAATAACGTAGAGATTAGGAACTATCAGTAGATAATAATATAAAATATCTTCAAAAAGAGAGTGGAGTAAAAATACAAAATAGGTTAACTTGTAAAAGATGAAATATTTACTCGATATTGTTGCGTTATTGAATACAGCTAATCGATCGCCTTCCCGTACGTCGATGGTATTTATTTTTTGTGTACGACAATAATCTAATAACAATGTTCTCCAAGCGTCTAATTGTTTTTTTCTTGTTTCGGCATTGGGTTGAATCCTGTGCACAAAACAATATGTTCATTCAGTTTTGATCTTAACAGTTTAAGAATTTATGAACCAACAGTAAAATGGTTGTAAACAAAAATTTCACTTAACACCATGGCAATGATATATGAACTTAGTAAAATATTTTGTGGTTATACATTGAAAATCAATGAGACCTTTTTTCATCTAACCATAGAATATTAATATTAAACGTAGGTACTCACGTAAAAAAAGGAGGAAAATTATACTGCCACGGCCACTGGATTTCGCTCATTTTATCACATGCATCCGCAATTGAATATTTTGTGTACTGACCTCTGGCTAGTGACAATAATTTTAAGGAAAATGTTAATATTTAATTTCTCTGAAAACCGAAACTCAGAATTTGCAGTTAATACAAAATAAAATGAATCAAAAAAATTGATTGTTTTAAGTATGTAAATAATGATAAGTGATAAAAATGTGATAACAATAAGTGATAACAAGGAACAATAAAAATATAGGAATAGAAAATATACATCAATTGGGTGAAAAGTTCAAAATATTAATAAAAACAAAGTATTCAAAAAAATATTGTTTTTAGTCATATTATTATATTATCTATATATAAATATAAATAAATACAAACATAAAATTATAATTATTATAATAGTTTATAGCAAGTACATAATATTAAGAAATAATTTATAGAACGTGCAATGGTATTGTTCTGATAAAATTATCATAATAAATATATATATATAATATAATGTTGTAACAAAAAAATTTGATAAGTTTTTTTTTTCATTATATAAAGGTATTGTTTAAAATAATTTTCATAAGTTTCAAAAAAAAACAATAATTTTATTGATTTTTTGCTTTTTTCTAAACATGTTCAATATTATTATTAGGTAATATTATTTTTTTTATTTCAAATAAATATTTATAATTTGTCTAGTATTATTTAGGAAACCATCAATAGCTAGAGCAAAAAAATTAAGGCAATATCGCCAGCTCTAAGCCGATCAAAAACTTTTGTCATTGTTTGTTGTTTTTAGCTAAATTGTGTGATGCCCAATTAAGTGAAGTTTTCCACGAATTTCCGAGCGCTTCTTCAAATTTTGACCGAAAATGTAATTTGGCATCGTGTTCCGACAAATCTAGTACAAGCGTTTCACGCAAATAATTGAGGTCTTTTTCAGAACCCAGTTCGGGCAGACCGGTCGATATCATCATAGCAAAGAGAGATAAAATAAGTGAACCATGGCGTCGTAATATCAGAAATGCCTGGTGAAAAAAAAAACAAAGTTAATTTTATTTATATATATATATATTCACCGTTTAAAGCCCAGAGCACTTACTTTTTCGCAATAATTTTGAAACATCTGGAACTCGTTTGCTTCCTTCCGAGTCTGGCCTTTGTTGATGACGTGCACAAAATCGTGGGTTAACACAAACGGTACGCGTTCCCGACGAAAACCAAATTTTTCCTTAAAATGACCGAGTATATGGCCAAAGTCTATGTGAAACAACTAGATAAAAAAAAACCGTTTAGAAACCAAACAAAAACAATCGTTTTCTTTTATATTCTCACTTGTCCGGTTCTCTTGACCATGATGTTGTCGGAATGTCTATCGGCAACTCCTAGTACATAAGTTGCTACACAATAACCAGCACACGAAAATGTAAACTCTTCGATCGCCTTTTGTAATGACTGTTCGGTTTGATTATAGTCTTTTAACCAGGCTAAGAAATAAAATCGAATAGTTATCGTGTTCAATGCTCAGATAGATTTATTAACATGATAGTTAATCGTGTTTAAGTTTCCATACCCAATAGCGATCCTTTTTTAAACGCTGACGTAGCAGAAAACATTCCTTTTTCTTTTTGAATGTTGGCGATGGTTTCTGCATTTAATACTACTTCGATCATACCAACACGATTATCAGTGGAAATACACTGGTATGGATTCATTCTGAAAAACAAAAGTTGGGTAATTTTATCAATTAGTTTCCACTAAAAAGTTGTACAACTCACCTAAGGTCTAATCCTTCGTTTTTCCACAATTTGTCCATGATACGTATCATTTGTAAAGCAAGCATGTCTTGTCTTAAGTCGTCACCGTTCTTAAATATTACATAGATATCATCGCCATGGGCATCATCGTTCTCAAACACAATCCATAACGGTTTCATTTTACTGTCCATCACTCGGCACTTTTCAGTTCTAACACAAATATTTAACATTACTTAAAAAATTCAAATAAACATTGTATAAGTGTATTGGCGTTGCAAGTACCTGACTTTTTTACACTTATAGCTAGGATCCAAAGGATTGTGTACGGTCGACATGGCCTCTATGCAATGGGCTTCTTGAAAGTATTCTTGCAAAAACGACCGGGCTTTCTCTTTGTCACGTCGCTGTCTAACCAACTCCGTGGTCTTTTTCAGTTTTTCCAAAAAATCCATTTGGCGAATAAGGGTTTTCATGTGTTCAATAGACCCACGACAGTACGCTTCCAACATGAGACCAAAGCGTACAGACACGGACGCCACTTGCATTTCCGACCTAACATTTTTTCAGTATTTTTATTAAAAGTGTCCAAATAATATTTTAAAACACCTACCTGAGGTGCCAAAATAAATAGTGACCGATTTTTTGATTTTGCAATGCTCGTGTGAGCAAAAATTCAACTAGATCACAACACAGATAAGACTCGTGTTTCAGAGCTTGGACGAGTTGTAAAAGAAACAAAGAAAGATCTTCGTCACTGTAACAAAAAACATTTTGATCAACATTAATTGTACGGTATAATTTTTGGCGTAATGTCTCACCTCAATTTTTGTAAACACTTAACGGCGAAACTCCGAACTACTTGGTCGGCGTACGCATAGTCGAGAAGTTCTAACGCTTGCTGTGGACCGAGCAGTGGCCATTTGGAAACCAGTGTGGTGGCTTCCGCTACTTCCCAGCGGATACCCCACTCGACACAATCCAAAAGTTTGGCCAACAGTCCGGGCACAGATTGTAAAATATGGTATCTATGACGCCAAAGTTTTTTACGGTCCTGTTCGTGCATCTCATCCAAAGGTTCTCCGCGCTCTGCCATTGTTCTAATAATAATAAAAAAGTTGTTTTTAAAAATTACTCAAATTATAATACACATATATACAATACAAGTCGTTGTTATTTTATACTTTATTTGATCCAAATAGGTTTTCAATGATTGAGAATCTCCAGACGCCTGATCATTGAAATCGTCTTTTCCCTTTTTTTCCGCATATTCTTGTAATTTTTCCAGGCCAGGATATACGACCATGTGGTCTGGTGGTTGGTAACTAAAATAAAACAAAGAGTCAAGGTTATTTTAAAAACCTACATGTTTAGAATGGTTAATTTTACAAACCTATGAAACGTTATAGTAAGTGCAGTCGTTTGTTCGATATTGGGATTGGACACTACAGTACCGAGTGGATGTAACAGGTCTTCGTTTTGCATGTCGTCTGCATAAGTCCACATGTATAAAGTAATTGATCCGCTTTTTAATTGGTTTTTAAAATCGTAGACCGTAGTATTGACCCAGTCCATTGGCGTCACAAACATTTCCTACAATTTATTCAATCAATAGATTGTTGATTAGAATTGTAAATAAATTATTCAAATAACTATTCTAATCAAAATGTATTAAACAATTGCCCATCTCTAATTGTAGGTATAGAATAATTTAAAAAAATTGCTTTGTATACTTGTTTTGATTCTTTTATTCTCCTCGTTCTGAGCCCTTTAGATGTCTTGGACACTTCATATACTACTAGGCATAAACGAGCCATGCGCGGTATGTCGGCAACTGTCATGTCAAACACTAGTTCTTCATCCCACGTACAGTCGCCATTGTTGACAACTTTTTCAGACGTTCTTACACATTCACACAGAGCTTTGCCGCCGTGAAATAATGCTGCTTCAATTCCTACTTCTACGGTTCTAGTAACATCACAGTTTAATTTGCTTATATAGTTGACTTTAAATTTGAATTTTTCTTCTATGTCAAAAGATAGTTTGTGTTTTGTTTTTTTGCGTAACGTCAACGTAGTTCTAGTTTTGTTTTGCTCTGTCATGTCAGTCTGGTCGACACATACTTCTTCTGGAACTGAAACGTAATTACACGGGTAAGGTAAACAGTAGGAGTGTTATTAATATTTTACCAATGAATGTCTTACCTGGAACATTATACTTGGAAGCAGCTACTAAAATAGGGTTGAGATCTTGAGAAAGACTATCTTGGACATATGCAAAATCGATTAAAGGATGCGGTCCGACAATATATTCCTCTCGCCCACACACTTTTAATGTGAAGTCTGAACACTTTTCATTTCTCGTTTTTAACGTCATAGCACGCTTATTGATAATTTGCATCATTAATTGATCCGGAGTTGTAGTAAGACCAACATTAAAAGTAAATGTCGTCTGAAATAAAACATTATTTAACCATTTTTTTTTAAATTTATTTTATAAACAATAATAATTACCTCGGTGTTATCAAATTTCACAACAACTGAAAAGTTATCGTCTCTCAGTCTTCTAGTAACTGTTGCAGGTAAGACATTTGACGATAACGTAGAAGCGGCTAAACGCGGTGCAAATTGATATAGAAGTCGTTCTAACCAACTTTGTCTCCGACGATCAGCTTGCATTTGATCGGCTAGTGCTTTCATTTTTCCACGAAACTGATTTACTTCGGAACTTTTCAAAGAGTCAAATTCCATTAAGCCTAGTTTAAAAAAAATGTATTAAACCAAAAGAGTAAATACAAAGATTTCAATAGCCTGCCCAACATGAGTGAGACGAGGCAAACAATAAGTGTATCCAATTGTTACTGTTGAATTTAAATTGATAACTGCAGAAAGAGGACAATAGCAAAATTGATAATGGTGAACTTTCCTATTTTTGCAGTTACCGATTCAAATGCTCACTACATTATTTACCTTTTCCAATTAAATTGCTGATTTGAGCATTAAGTACATTATCGGCTTTGTCTTCTTGACGTTCTACAATACTAAGCACAGCTAAAAATGGTTGAACATCACACAGTCTCTTGTTCTCATCAACTAGTGTTACACGTTGGGCCATTGCGTTTACATAGATTATACTATAGCTGCTCGAATCGTGCAACATACCGTGCAACGGGTATTTGACGGCCTCTTCCCAAAGTTCCTATAAAGTCATATTGTAACATTAATTACATAGTAGCTATCATTGTTTTTCAAGATACTCTCACATACCTCTTTCAGCTCGTGCAAAGAAGTACTCTTAGATACCGTAAGAGGTATGGAAACACTATTGGGCATGAGGCACGTTACTTCGACGACAGAATCACTGTTTTGATTCCAAAAATTGAAATCAAAACTAGGTGGAATGTTGTACACCATTTTTACAGCTGTTTGTTCACAGTTTCTCACGTCATTATATAGATCGCAAAATGAGGTCTTCTTCGGTTTTCTAAAATAAAAAATTATAATAACAACAATAACTAATACACTACATTGAGTCTGAAATAGAAAAAGAGAAATATACTCAAGTACAAATACACCAACTTTAATTAAAATTTCATAAATCCGAAATGTTTTTAAAAACTTACTAGATTAGTCTTGTAATTTGTAACAAATAATGCTATTCCATTTTTAATACTTTTCGATTTTTATACATTTTTTGATAAAATAATTATTTAAAAGGCCATTAATAAAAATACTATTGTGTTAATTTATGTTGCATAATTCCATAAAAACTTGAACATCCTTACAAAAATAAAAAACTGAATCATCTTGATGTTATCACTTGTTTTCAATTGATTATGATTACAATAATATTATTTTGTTCGTTTTGTTGTTTTTTTTTTTTTGGGGCAAACATTTAACACAAAAAATATTGTATTGTTCCGGTTGATTATCCGTGTACAATGTAAATATTTCCAATTTGGCTACACTGCCGGGAGAAAGCTCCGTGGACGCCATCTGTTACGTACGTGAACGAAGCTGTTATCTTGAATTTCGCTCTCGAGTTGTGGTGTAATTTTTACATTTTATTTTTTTTTTCCTTCAAATTCCGTCCTTCGTAATTCGCAAAATAGGTATCATCTTGTATACGTGTGAAACATTTCCGTTGTGTTTTTTGGGTTTTTCTCGAGTGATTTTCCCCGTGTCCGTTTGAGTCGACGACGAGCAACGTTGTTGTACGGGTCACAGACCAGAAAGCCGTCGAACCTGGTGGATAGAGACGAAAAACATGATATAATTTGCCGAGATTGTAGACGTCAACAGAGTGGGCCTTATCATATCCGTGCCAGTGGCAAGGCAAGTAGTGACATTCTACCAGTCGCCTACATTTTTCAGAAAATCATCTTCCACCCTTGTGTGTGCCCTGTCGCGGTTGTCCCCGTCTTGCTCATTCGACAATCATGTTGAGCCGCGCCGACGGTCTAGTACAACGGCGCAACGTCAACCGAGACAACCCAGATGGTACGTCCAGAGAAAACGGCCATTCCACGGACAAAGCCGATTACGAAGAGGACATAGACGACGGTGACTCCAAGGAGACCCGACTGACCCTTATGGAAGAAGTATTATTGTTGGGCCTCAAAGACAAAGAAGTGAGTTTAACAGCGATGTCAAAAACAGTACACATCGTTTCAGCCTCGTCATAATAATGTTTTTATAAAAACTGATTTATACGTGTGATTTTAATTGGTTAGAAAGTTTTGTTTTTACAAAATTGAGATGATTTCTTAAACAAAAGTTAGTAGTCCGTGATTGGTCCATTAAAGTAGTCAATCTGTTTTACAGCCCTGAATAAGACATTAAATTGTATGTCACTCGTTCATAAAAAAAAGAAATACTTAAGTTCTTATGTCTTATACCCTTTTGTGCTAATTTAAATATTTAAACGCATGTTATAAAAAATTAAGTGTATAACAGAAATTTCTTATCACAATTATTGTGTTTGACCTAAAAAATTTTTACTTAAACTGAATTTAACTATAGAATATGTTGTCTACTTGAAAATTGGTATCAAAAAATTATTATTACCTATTTAATTAAATATTTATTGTTGGCAAGTGTTTCTATACCTAGAGTCTATAGAAACAAATGTCGATTGTTGGCAAAAATCAGTATCATACCAATTAAATTACACTGTTATATTATATCATGATATCACGGAGACCTAAAAACAAGAAATATCCTAAGTAATTGTTTTGTTTTTTTTTTTATTAATGAAATATAGGGCTATACGTCATTCTGGAATGATTCAATATCATCTGGATTACGAGGCTGCATATTGATTGAACTAGCACTTCGGCAAAGAATCGAATTAGAAAAAGCTGGAATGCGGAGAAAAAGTTTACAAACAAGAAAAGTGATTGTAAAAAATGATACGCAGACGGGCGATGTTCTTCTTGATGAAGCTTTGAAACATATCAAAGAAACAAATCCTCCGGAAACAGTTCAAAGTTGGATTGAATACTTGAGCGGTACTTTATTTTATTTAAAACTTAAAATTATGACATTTTAAAAACTTTAATATCCTAAATTTTAGGTGAAACTTGGAATCCGTTAAAAATCAAATATCAATTGAAAAATGTACGAGAACGGTTAGCGAAAAACTTAGTAGAAAAAGGTGTTCTTACAACTGAAAAACAAAATTTCCTTTTATTCGATATGACCACGCATCCGTTAACAGATAACGAAGCAAAAGTTAGACTAGTAAAGAAGGTATGTTTCAAATGTATTATAGCAGTAGTTATAATGATAATAAAAGATCATTATTATTTAGGTACAAGATGCGGTTTTGTCTCGGTGGATTAACGACCCACATCGAATGGACAAGCGACTTTTGTCTCTGTTACTACTGGCACAAGCATCGGATGTATTAGAGAGTGCGTTTTCTCCGTTAAACGATGAAGATTATGAATTAGCCACCCGAAGACTAAGGGAGTTATGCGATATGGACCTGGAAGTAGAATCAATGAAAGGGTCGACAAATGATGTTATTTGGGCAGTATTTGCAAACTTCAATAAATAAGTAAGTAATGTAATGACCAAACTGTTAACCAATGTTTATTAAACAACAATTTTGTTAAAGGTTATTATATTTTATATAACTACCTATATTTAGTATATTATTCGAAACAATACTAATTGTTTTAACATTTTTTTCTTTATGAAATAATTTTTTTATTTTAAGCAATTATTCCACTGCATCACTTGTTTACTAGTTGTATTTTTATCAATGCTGATGTTTAGAATTTTGAGTGTTGATCCAAATCTTCCACTCTTATCGATGATCAATAATATTATTGTTATTATTGTTAATTTATTAGAAAATGAAATAACAAAGCTTAATCATTCGGAGATGAATGTTGTACAAATGTCTTACAAAAATTTAAACAATAAATAGTAGCTGTTTTATGTAAAGTGGAATGAGCAATTTTGCTAATTTCATCTCAAATCAAATCACTTAGTAATGAATCTACATATTACGTTAAACTACATGCTTATGTTATAACATAAATTATCATTTGAAAAAGCGACGAGATTTCTGTTTTTTGTTTTGTTTTGTTAATATTTCAGTTAAATACTGATCTCGAAACTACATAATGTATAGTGCCATCAATATTTTTTAATTTAATTTTTACCGGTGATTTAAATTAAAATATATATTTTTTAAAATTGTATTTATTTATTATAATATGGAACATTAAAATGTTTTTTTTTTTTTATGTAGTTATTGTTCTATATTATTTTTGTTTAACAAATTAATTACGAAATTATTTTCATTTGTTTTAAAGCACTTCAAATACATAGGCTATGTCTTCCATTCCTTTTTTTTTTAAACATGATAATTAGTAATAGTATTGGATTTCATATAGTATAATCTTATTATTTGGTACATTTCAAATTATTTTTTGCGTTCTCTCCTCAATGTGATGACAACTCCTGAAATATATTATTTACCTTTTTTTTTGTGTTATGTTCATTTTATTAAAGTTGATTTGCTTGAGTTTTTATTTCCGTAATAGGTACCAATCAATAATGTATGTATATAATAATTAATTATTGGTAAATTGTGCAAAGTAATGGTTGTATGAAAATAATAATGCTATATGTACGGCTGTGATGGGTATTTAACAAAATTTATTCTTCAATTTTTACTATTATTATTATTATTATTATTATTATTATTACTTTATTTATAATTTTAATAGTTTACCTACTTTATTCACTTTGAAACACCATGTATATAGAATTGATATTATTTAATTATATAAGTTTATATATTATCGAATAAAATGTGTAACATTATTTGTAAATAACTACATCATCTATTTAGATGAAGTTCTTGGGTCCGTTTCACATCGGCAAGCGGCATATAAAATACATTAAATATAACAATTCATATCTATGTGTGTGGTACTGCCACTAAGTTTTTGCAACCGGTGTTCTTTACGATCCAAACGTGTGACTTGGTCGGTTCTAAATTTAAATGCGGCGTTTGAAAATACTGTACACGTATTGTGAAACGGACCTTACTGTGACCTACGCATAAACCATTTTTATGTTGAAACATTATTTTAAATCATTTTAATGTATTATAGTTATAAAATTTAATTTTTTTTTAGTTTATAAATATATATATATATATATATATATATACATTTTTCCAATGTATTATTAATTTGTAATAATTTACTGCTCTGCTTCTATGGTTACGCTAATTTTTTTTTTAAATTTAATATTGTTATTGGAAAATCCTTTTATTAGACTTAAACTTTTATATACTATGTCAAAAACATCCCAGACACTTGTATGTGTGTGTCTATAACTTAGGAAAACATAAATATAATGAAAACTATTTTATCAAAATGCTATATTGATTTAATGTAGTAAAATTTTTTTCTCTACGATTAATGGAAAAAAATTAATGTACCTATTATTTATATACACATTTCTATAAAGTGCGTTCTACTTAAAAAATTAGGTTTTTTTTTTTTGTAAATATAATATTACATTTTTTAAATGAAAAAATAAATATTATAGCTTTTACTTAATACAATTTATGATGTAGCATGATGTCAACATTAATATACTAAATTTAATACTAGATACTATTACTGTATTAAGCCTCGATACACTGTATTTTTTAATTACATGCATGTGTTTTAAATGTTAGGTTTAATTATTATGATTATGAACATATAGAAATGTCGAATGCTCAAAACCGATCAGTATGTGTTTTGCTTCATGTACAAAAAATACCTCTTTTTACGTGTACTCTTTTTATTTATATCAAAATGTATAGTATAATAATTACATTAACATTTATATAAAATACAATAATTGTGATAATAATGAGTAAGTATTTTACTAGCAATGCAATAAATAGTACCGATCTGATTATTTTCACAATCGCATATCCCAAATGATTAATAATTAATTACGTACAATAATTAGCGCTTTAAAGTAGTTGTTTGTTTACAAAGACATTGGCCTGACACTAGGAAATTGTGCAAATGCCATAACTTTTAATCAAATCATGATGACAATAATGTCTACCCTGAAATTTAAACTGAACAGATTATTAGTTCCTAATAATCCCATCCAGTGTTTAAAAAAAGTAAGGGTATTCAGGATATTTGTTTAGATTTTTCAGTCATATAAATTGGGCGAAGCCAAATAGACAACACGTATTACGCATCAAAATTAAGAGTTGCAAACGTGCAGGAGACGAGTTTTTTTTTATAACGATAAAAAAAATATTTATATTATTTAAATATTAAAAACTAATGTTAAAGCCGTTGAAGAACTTATAAAAAAAAAAAAAAATGATTTTTTTTTTATCTTTCCTCAATTGTAATGTGTTAAAAAATGATTAAATTGAACGTTTGAAACTGACCAACTCGATTTAATTGGTTGTGATCCAAGTATAATCAATTATACAACCGTTGAACTAGGTATATAATTGCAAGAACTCGAGTATTATAGATAACTTACCTCGTTTTAATTCGACCAGATTAACATTTAACGTCATACCTACTATATAGCGATCTTAACTACACTAATAATGTATTATATTATAAAGAATTTATTAAAAAATGACACGCATCTTACAGACGAAAAATGAGTATAATAAATGCATGTACAAGTGTCATATAATATATATTATAAGACACTGTGGTGTGTATTTAATATATGTATTAAAGATTCCAATTATTTTTAAATTGGCAGTAAAAAAGTGAGACAAAATAATATATCAATGGAGATTGGAGAACATCAATGCACATCATCATCATATTATGCGTCATACGACATAAGGTCATATTAAGTTTTCAATAACATTAATAATAATTATTACATATAAATAAGAAGTTAGATCAGTCACACTAATAAATATAATTTGCTCCAGTGTACTAAAGTGCATCACACCCAAGGCGATAAGAAATTTTGTGATATTTTTTCTTAGATCATAAAATACATATTGTATATTATGATTTAAGTGTTCTTTATCGTATACATTTTATTTTGTTTCATTGTAAATGTTGACTACTAAAATAAATACAATAGAAGTAAATGCTCAATGTTGGGTTATGGGACAATTGACTCGTTCATTAATTATTTCTGATGGTATTATTATTTTTTAATTATCCCGAAGTAGTGGTAATCATTAACTATCAAATGTCTAGTAGTAAATAATTTACAGTATAAATATTTATAATTGTACTAAAAATTATAAAATGCATAATAGTATTATGATACTAATTATTAAAAGTACTGTCGAATTATCATTAACATTACTAATGTTATTATTTACAATATCATAATGTTACTAAATTATCTTAGTTGCTGTTTAATTTTTTATTGTATTTTCCAGTTAACTGATAACCAGTTTCGGATAATTTCTTTTCAAGCTAATAAAGCTTAAAATTTAAGACAGGATGAATGGTGGAAGTGTATATAGTGTTATTTTTAACATCTGCATCCATTATTCCAGCGCACTTCGCCTCCTGTCTTTAATAGAAAACTTTATTAAGTAACTATTATAGAAGAATAACTAAAAACTAGTAAAATAGACCAGTTAAAACTGTCAGCAAATTATTGTTAACTTAAAAAATTAATTAAATATTTACAACCTTGGAAAAAATACAAAGAGCTCTAAAGCGACTTAAAAATGTGGGAAAATAAGTGAGCTGTAACGATTCACATGTTCTTTTTTCCTTTAAAAATAATTATTCTGAATAACATGTTTGCGTCAACTACCAAAGGTATTGTTATTTCAATTATAATTAGGTAAATAAAAATGCATTACCAGGTAACTAAATTTATTTTATTTTATTTTGCATATGGCATTAATGTCCTAGAGTAGGCCCGAAGGTCTAGTTCATTTATTATGTACCAGACTGTTTGTTTAAATTTCTCTTTAGAATATATTTAAATAATATTATCAATTTGACATTTGATATATAATCTAATAATAATTAATATAGCCTAGGTGTACTCGGTATATAATTGCCCCTACTGGCTTCTTCCATCTGGGTACATTATAGATTATTATAGTATCATAATTCATAATATACAATGCCCGCATGAAATTCATTAATACCCTTATACGCCCCTTTTTTGTAGGCTTATAAATCATAATATTTCAATATTTTATTAGTAAATATCATAAATGAAACACACTGAAACCCGAAAGGGGATTGCTGTACTTGCTAATAATTTTAACATCAAATCAACTACCCTAATTTTATAATAATTAGCTATTGCCGTTATTTCCTGTTGTGCGGGTTTTATGAACTTTGATTCCATTTCTCTGTAATTATATTATGCACTGTTCGTCTATTATAATGTATATTAGTTTTATGATGCTTAGACTTTTGTCTTCTTTGTAAATCCACAGGTAATTCGCCGCAAATCGCGGTTAGGAAAAATTATGCTAGTTCATATCGTTTTGATTTTGCCGTCGTAAATCGAATAGGTAGTTAATGAAAAAATTTAATGTTTCTTGGACGCGGTTGCGTCAATGACATGACCCTCATATGTATATATTAAACTAATGTATACCGACAGCATCTCACTGACCTTAGATTTTTAATACACCCAAGTGTATATAAGTATAGTTTATAAATAATATGTACCTATAATTACACAATAGTATAATTTACACAAATTTAATTATGAACATCGTCAGTCGTTACCAAAGTCCACCTAGTTTCAAAACGTTAAGGTATTAATAATATGTACGTGAAAACGATTCATTTATTATATATTAATTATACTATTATTATAGTGTATACATATATAACGAATACTACACTGATAATTGTAGATTATAATTTTATAGAATAAATGCATTTTAGTAGACTATATCTCACAATCCGACCGTTTTAATAGTCGTTAATATCACAGTCGATGAAATATTTACGATACAAATATATAATATGTATTCTATAATTCAACAAAATGCTTGTTTATTACAATGTCCAATTATATGCAATAACGTACTCACATGTGCTTTTAATTGAAATTAATAAAAACTATACAGAAGTAAGTACCAAAGGTCTAATTCCAAAAGGACCAGCCGTCTAGGTCATTGAATTATAATATACATTGTATATTAGTATCTCAATATTTTGTGTTTGTATATAGTAATTTGTGCTGCACTTAATACTTAATAATTAATATGTATGAATATTGAAATAACGATTAAGTTTTAATTTTTATACTATGATGCAAACATCATGGTGACAAATCACCTTTAAATTAAAAATAATTTATCAGGATACAGCAAATACCAATATTTTATTTTATTAAATAAGTAACTATACGTCTTTAAAGTAGATTTAACAATTATTTTCCTAACAAAGTAATTCTAATTTATAATAAACTTTTCATAAATTATGTATTATTTTGATATAGTTTATAGTATTAGTATATAAAGCCAGAGCCGTCTTAACGTTTTATGAGGCCCCGGGACAAACATATTTCGGGGGCCTTTTGTGCATTAAACATTTTTACTCACAATATTTGATTAAATATTCTTTATTTTTTTTTATAACAAAACTAAATTTTAATTAATTATAAAATCAAGAAGTCTTTTTTTTTTTTTTATTTAGTTCTTGCAGTACATCGTCGGTCTCTACGATTATGGGTTTTGCTAATGGCCATTGGTGCCGACTGCCAAGGCCAATAATTATAATTTAAACAAATATATTTTTTAAAGTTTTAATGTAAATTTATATAAAACCTATGGAATGCCATTGTAAAAGAATACACAATGTAAAATATGTTTTTACTGCATTTATTACAGTTTTTAATATTATGATAATTAATTCCCAATTTTCAAAGCACAATGCAGCGTTTGCTGTCCTGTTCACTATTTACCAGTATAAATAATAATATATTTGTTATATTTTGATATTGGAATGGTTTCGAGGTATTTTTAATTCACTTTCGAGTGTCGACATAATTGATAATAGTATTCCGTTATCAATGGAATGATACAAAATTTTTAACTGATATGTGATAACAGTAAAATATAAGCAACAATAATAAATAATAATATTAAAAAAAAAAATTATAAATATTATTTAATTGTCATTGAATTTTAGTAAAAGTAACTGTTGGCAAATCTCGTCTTAACTTCTCGATAGTCCTTTTTACTGAAAAAACAACGACCGGTATCGAATCGACATCCTTATGACTGTTTATATACACGCAAGAGTAGCTAGTTTTAAAGTAAACTTTTGATTTATCATTTTATTTGTCTACATTTTGTGAAAAATTGATTTGATTATCATAGTTCTCTAAAATTAAATTGAAAATGAGTAACGAAGAAACGAGTATTCACTGGTTCCGGAAAGGTATGCGTTTGCACGACAATCCATCTTTCAAATTGGCTTATGAATCAAAAAATAGTGCTGGTCAGTACTACAAACTTCGTCCTATTTATATATTAGACCCATACTTTCGAAAACACATTAGAGCTGGAATGAACCGTTGGAGATTTTTGCAACAAAGTTTAGTTGATTTGGATTTGTCGCTCAGAAAACTAGGTACACGGTTGTACGTTGTCAGAGGATTACCTGAAGATGTATTTCCTGGTTTATTTACAAAGTGGAATGTGAAATTATTAACATTTGAATTGGATACTGAACCGTATGCCCGTAAAAGAGATGAACATGTAGAAAATTTAGCTAGACAACACAAAGTCAAAGTGGAACAAAAGGTTTCCCATACACTTTACAATACAGAATTAGTACTTAGGGCAAACAAAGGCAGTGTTCCTATGACATACCAAAAGTTTGTGTCTGTGGTTAGCTCTATGCCAGAACCTCGTCGGCCTTTATCGGCTCCGACCATTTTACCTGCAGAATGTCTTCTCAACGACGACCTTGAAAATGAGGAATATGATGTGCCGACATTGGATGAGCTGTTGACTTTAAAAGGTTTTAATCCAGAAGACATAAAGCCTTGCTTGTATCCGGGTGGCGAAGTGGAAGCCTTAAGACGCTTAGAAGAATACATGAAAAATAAGACTTGGGTTTGCAAATTTGAAAAACCCAACACAGCTCCCAACAGCTTGAAACCAAGCACTACCGTGTTAAGTCCTTATATGAAATTTGGATGTTTGTCTAGTAGTTTATTCTATTACCGATTGAAAGAAGTCATTGGTAATAGTGCACATTCAAAACCCCCAGTGTCGTTGATTGGTCAGCTGTATTGGAGAGAGTTTTACTATACAGTCGGAGCTGCTACTCCCAACTTTGATAAAATGCTTGGGAACCCAATATGCTGTCAAGTTCCGTGGGACAGCAATCAAGAAGCGTTGGAAGCATGGGCCAACGGTAAGACGGGCTACCCGTTTATCGACGCCATTATGAGGCAACTGAATGATGAAGGTTGGGTGCATCACTTAGCTAGACACGCAGTTGCTTGTTTTCTAACTCGTGGAGACCTGTGGATTTCGTGGGAGCAAGGTTTAGCGGTTTTCGAAGAACTATTATTGGATGCAGACTGGTCTATGAACGCCGGTAACTGGATGTGGATGTCGGCATCGGCGTTCTTTCATCAGTTTTATCGGGTTTACAGTCCAGTGGCGTTTGGAAAAAAAACTGACAAAAGTGGCGATTACATTAGAAAATATGTTCCAGAATTAATCAAGTATCCTGATGAATATATCTATGAGCCGTGGTCGGCACCGAAATCAGTTCAGTATAGAGCCGGATGTGTGATCGGCGTGGATTATCCAAAAAGAATAGTCGTGCATGAAGAAGTGTACAAAATCAACATAACGAAAATGTCTTTAGCCTACAAAAACACAAAAGCGATTAAAGAGAAAAATGTTCATCCGGCGCCATCCCCAGAGGAAAAACAGAAAAAAAAACGCAAATTCAAATGACGATTGGCTGTATGGTTTTGTTATTGTTTTACCGCATGCGTCCTTTGCTTTATAATACACACTCATGTTAAAAATATTTTGTTGATTGTTAAATTATTATTATTTTTTTGTACCTATTAAAAAATAAGTAAATTATTAAAAAATTTCATACGTCGTCGTCGCGCGTTACGTACAAAAGTGTAAATAATATATTTTTCTATGTTTATTATAAGATTTTCGTTATTTATTTTTATTTAGAACTTGACCTCAATGACAGGATGATATACACGGTTTACTATCTGGCGTTTAAATTTATTTCAACCTTAACCGTGTGACCGGTTACGGTGCCGTGCGTGCTCACAGCTTGTTTGCGCCAAATGCCTAATGGCAATTTTGGCAAATACGACGCCTTAATAATATATAATATCTATTAATACATTTTTTTTAAATAATAAACACAGAGTCTCTGTTTTCGCATAGGAGTCGGGAGAAAACGCAATTTTATCGCCTAAGTAAATATACGGTAATTTCAGTAGGTGCGTGTCGAGCATTGAGCACGGCCCACGGGCCACGGCAGTCGACAACCGGCGAAACTACGTCGTAAGCGGTAAGTCGTTACTCGTTGATCAGTGAGGCGAGGAGTCACGAGCTTAGGGTGGCTGGGGAGGACGGGGGGGGGGTGATCGTTGGTGTGCTCCGCTGCTATTGGCTGGTCCGGAAGTGGTGCGATACGATGGGCGCGCGCGATTCGTCGCGTCCGCCGGGCGGCGGTGGCCGTCGACCATGTGACGTGTGGCAAACACACGTTGCCGTCGGCGGTCGCGCGGCCACAGGTACGTAGGTCCGGTCGGCGACGTTGCGCGCGAATGGCCGTCGGGGCACTGGCGTTCGCCGTACATGCATATACGACTCGCTGACGTCCCGTGCCCCGGTGACGTCACTCGGGATCGCCATTGAGCGTACCTACAACCCGCCGGTCCCGTTTGAGCGGTTTGTGCGCGAAAAACGGCCGTCCGTCTTGACTCTCGATCGGCAATCTCAAATCGATGTCCGATATTGTGTCGGCTGGTCGCCTCATTATTGTATTACCGTCGCTCTATTAATAGACCAATAATAATATAATAGAATACACATAATTGGCATCGACTGTCGATTGTCGTCGGGCAAGTATTCGCGTTTTTAAATTGAATATTAGTTTTTAATAATAATTGTATTATTGAACACCAGTCGGCCGTTACTGTCGTCGTCGCCGGGATTGTTGTGGGTACGCCGTTCTCCCATAGGCCGACGTTATTATAATTTTATAATTTTCGATGGTTATAATGTTATAATATTATCTGTTGCCGTTTGGAAAACACCGGAATCCGGTTGAAATATAGATAGAACCGTTTTCGGGTATCCCGCCGTCAATGTGTTGCTCCGCATGATCACTTATCGACCTTTTACCGTTTAAATTATGGTAGTTCGTGTATGAAAACGAAATTTTTCATTTCAATTCCCAGCCTGCCATTCGAATTTCTTTATCGCATTAGTTCCTATAACACCGGCGTTCGTCATTTAACAATTTACCACGAAAAAGTTGCCAACCGATCAGTTTTTTTTTTATCAACCTTATCATATTCATCTGATCGTCATCAACTGAAGGGGCTCGACGGACGTGCAAGAGGCAATAAAAAGGTAACTACACCAAAGACTTAATGGATGCTTGGATACTATGTCGAGATCTATGTAAAATAATTATATTGTATAAATAAATATAAATTACCTACGTGTTATTTTACGCGTAATTATAATACATCACCTAACCCTTTTTATTACAACTTTTTCAACGAAAGCCTTAAAACTTTAAATAATGTGGACACACACTTGAGCATCGAGTAATGTAACACGAGTTTATGTTCGTGCATGTCAAGCAACAGCAACACATGTAATCATTATGGATACAGTACGCCAAAAAGTATATATTAATATATTATATACCCATCATTTAAAAAAAAAAAAATTTGTTTAAAGTTTTTTGGTATTTAATTTCTGCTTGTCGATTTTAATTTGCATTTGTTATGGTTCTTTTGAATTTTTATTACTTATCACGACATTGTACCTATGACACGTGTAATAGAGGTTAAACGGACAGTCATTGATCTCCCTTTACTTTGTCTTTCGTTACTATTGCTTTCGTTTGATATTTTACAGCGCATCAGACGTACAACCCTTTTGATATTGTTGCATGTTGTCTTGTACAATAGTTTGCAATAATTATCTTTGTTGTGATATATCAGATTATCATGGTTATTAGTACTAAATGCCTGAGGCATGTGTATTGCTAATTGTATTGTTAGTAGCTGTCTGGTTTTTATGCTAATTGTACCTGCAAATGTTGGTGAGTTCTCTTGTTACATTAATATACTAAAGGTATAATGTCAAATTATTTTGTATATTTAGCTGTTAGTTAGACATGGTTATTTTAGTTGTTAACATTATGTTACCTAGTTGTCCTTTAATTAATTACATGGTTAAAATTTGCAATTAATTTTTAAATTGGGTTTTCCAATAAATACAGATAATTTATAAGAAACGGCATAAATTATACTTATTAACAGCATAATAAAACAAATTAAAGCCACACATAATACAATCCAAAGTCTTTGTCAAACAATTATTTTGTTAGACGACTAGATATTTTATATATTTTGCACATGAACATTATTTCTTTCGCTAAACAATATTTACTTTTTTTTATTAGAAATATAATTATTTAAATCTTTTCTTTTTAATTTTTTTTAAAAAAAGTATTTTTTTTTTTAATTTAAAAAATAAACATGCAATCTTTTTAACTATTTCTTTTTGATGGTTGCTATTTGTTGTAGTTTATTTTGATGTATGCATTACTAACGAAAATTCCAATAAAATTGCCAATGAATTTCTGTATAATTATTCATAAAAGTATTAACCTTTTTCTATTATATTCTGCAATTGATAAGTAAAATTGTAATAATTTATTTTTTTATTTGATTTGCTGGCTCTAGTCTAAGAGTACTATGTTTTATTGTTATATTATCATTTTTATTTTTTATTTTATTTTTTCTGATTTATCAATATGAGTTCATTTAATGAACTACTTATGTTTGGTATATGCAGTTTATATTTATTTATAATTTAACAATATTTTGATAAGTATGGTAATGATAAACCAAAATAATTACATTAATGCTAGATGAATATAATACAATTATTCTACATAAATGTGACTTGGGTCTCTATGATAATATTTAATTGTACTAATTCAATATAATCTAAACTATCAATAGACAATATATTGGTTCTATTTTATTACTCTTGTGGTATATGTAGCTTGAAAGTTTATTATTAAGTATAATATATAGGTATGTTTTATTATTGCATGAAGTATACCCAAGTCATTTTTTTCATCAAACTTAAAATGTTGGTATGAATGATAATAACTTTATTTTAATAATAGGCAGACAAATTGTGGTAATTTTTAAAAAAACTGAAACGTTTTATGTCTGCCCCCACCATACACAAACTCTTTTTTTTGAGGTGCTGTAAGAATTATTTATGTTTTTATACATTCAAATAAAAACATGCTTATAAATTTAAAAAGTTTTCATTAATTTACAATATTGTAATGACAGTAAATACAATTATTACAAATATTTGTATTATGACTTTAGCAGAACCATAAAAGAAACACTTTGATGTATTTAATTTGTTTTAAATTTTGTTATGTAAAGAAATAAAAGTTCAGAAACTCAGGGACGTTGTAGCAATCGTTTTGAGCTAATTGAAAATGACAATTATTTTAGGTACATTTAAGCAAGTTGTTTTTTAAAAAAACTATTGTCACGTTACTGTTATTTGCTTGTTTCTTTGGCTTGTCATAAACAGAGCGCTATGAAAATGTATGTTATCTTATAACAACTTCTAAAATGAAATAAAAAGTGCTGTTTTTTTTGTTGTAATTTTTTGCTTATTGACGACCATTGACAAAAGCCCAGATATATTTTATCTATAATTTTTTTTCTCAGTGCGTATGCATTAGAACTTTTCTTTGGTTTTTGTCTACTTGTCGCGTCAGTCATTGCTGGCCATGGGGCAATACAAATATTTTAACACTGTAATAATATAACATTATACATTTAATGAAAAATGAATTTCAATGAAACCGATTTCAATTACACTTTGGTAGGGTAACCTTAAGTGAAAATTCAAAGACTTAAAAGTGTTTTGCCGTTTTTGTCAATGAGTTCTAGTTATGGAGAAAATTGACTATAAAGTTGATGAAACACTTTAAATAGATGATAAATAGAAGAATGTCACCACTTGTTATGTTTGTGCCTTCTGAAATTTTGTATTTATCACCGACTTAAAACAAAGTTCCATCAAATTAAAAATATATTTTTCTTATTAATACTTAAATTATATAAAATAAATAAAAAGCGAGCAGAGTGGGGTCAGAACTCGGAGAGGTCACAAGATTGATTTTAAATTATTATATTATTACAATTAATTTAATTAAAAAAAAGTTTACTTCAGATTTCTGCGAAAATTATATAATTTTTTTTTCAGTTCCCATTTATTGTTATTGTTGTGCAACCTGACCTTTTGTCATAATGTGAATATTATTTGTTGAAGGACAATTATAATAAATGTAAAGTTTTAATTTAACATTACACTACCTTTTATTGTAGTAGGATGGGAAATTTTTTCTATTATGTGTATTAGTAGTATATTTTATATTTATATTATTCTGTTCAGTATTTCTACGTTTTCAAAACACATTGTTGTTATAAAAGTATAATTCATAGTTGTTTCGTCTTAAAGCGTAAAAGTATTCAACTTTAAAATATCAGTGAAATTATTAATTGTCTTAAATTGTTTAGTTTCAAAAAAGTTTATATTTTGTATTGCTCACTAAATGTACACTGACGGCACAACAAATGTTTGTATTTCTGGTCTGGTTAAACTAACAATTTTTTTTTATTTATTACATTAATTATAAAATATAAATGATCCGACGATTTTTATATTATATATTATAATTAGATATGACTTAACTTTTTAAAAGAGTTTTTATTATTTAACAAATTGAACTATAGTTATATGAAATAGAGTTTTATTTAACTGATTTTAAAATAATCTAAAACTTTTGTCCTATGTTGTTGAAATATGATTTCTTTTGGCATTTAGTGTTTCTAAGTACAAATCATACAAAATTATCCTAAGGTAATAAAATTAAAAATACAAGTAATTTTTAAATATAATTGTATAATATGTAAAATATGTAATTCGTTTTAACTTATTGAGTTAATTATCATTTTCGTTAGTATATTGAATAATATTTTGTAGAATTTAAATAATTATATAGAACTCGTCCTTGTCTTAAATAAAAAAACCTTTTTTAATTTGTACCTACTTAAATTATAATTTTCTGATGTTCACAAAAGTAAAAAAAAAAAGTAAAAAATTAGGAATTCCGTTTTTCTGGTTTTTATTATTTATATATATATTTTTTTTTGTGGCCATTCATATATTTTTTGTGTTATCAAACGCACGAAGGGAAAGCAGCCTCGTTGACGGCAAATCATGATTATTTAAGTATCAGAATGAGGTCTACTCGTTTACAATAATATATTATGTTGTACACTTGTACCTGCATTCAGTACAAACGCGGTGAACTGTTATACGTACGTGTTTTAAGGTCATCATGGTCAAGTTGTAAGCTAAAATTATATCTTGTTTAGACATAAAACCTGTTTCATAGTCCACATTTTAGTTGTCTGTTGAAGTACATCCGTCATTTACTTCATTTTATTTTATTTCTCGCGTGGTTCAATAGACATAGATACCTATAAAAAATGTATAGTTAATGAAATATTTAGGCCTAATACCTATTTTAATTTTGGGTTATTAATATCATGATTAATTCCTATCAGTTTAATTTGTTGTTTTTTTTTAAATATATAATTCGAAGTTTTCACTTGCGCTTTTGATTGGTTATCTATTTCGAATTTACATATAATTAAAAATAACTGGATTTTGTCGAAAACTAAAAAACCCGGGAAAAGAATCAATTTAAAAAGTAAAATTAAGTAATGTGACAACAATTATTATTAACGGACGTGTTATAATATGTTAATAGATTATTTTTCAGACAGTCTAGAATTTTAATGATACAAATTGTAATCATGAACATGATCAGTTATACTAAGCTTCGAAGAACTTAGTAAATTTTGTTTACAACACTTAACACATTTTTTTACGCTTTAATGTGGTTTATGTATACATTTTTTATCTTTTCGTGTTTTTGCATGGTAAACCCAATCGCTTATTGAAAGAAATCAAAAGATGTCATGTTAGGTATAAGGCGGACTCGGGAATATAGATTTAAAATTATTTTGTACGGCACATTTTTTTCCCTTGACTGTAGGCAACAGTATTATAATCAAAAATATTAAATTCAACGCTGTGTACATAAACATAAACCCCGGATGTATTTTTTTTTTTGTAGAGAAGTGTCAAAATATATTATATTTTCAAATATTTCCGTCACGCGAATTGTTTTTCTGATTCCATTGTTTTCCACCTGTGGTGTTTACTACAGTCACCTGATATTGGGTGTCGATAAAAAAAAAGTTTTCAAGTCGACATATTTTCTACTAACCGTATATAAAACGGTCGTTAAATTATTTACATTGGCGTTATCGATTGGTCAAGTACGGAACAATGTAATTAGGCGCGATTTTATGACCTCGCTTATATTATATCATCATTATTATTATTATCGTGTCGTCATAAAAGTACTTTTTTCTTTTCTTAAACCTAAACAGACTCGGAGGGTGGGGAGAAAGGACAATACATCTTGGGGGGATTGAGTGGAATGACAGGGACAGACGTTGAACTTCTTAAAATGCATCCGGTCAGTCTGTCTGCATAGGTTTTTTTTTTGCACGATCTCTGACACGCTTAATCTTGGTCTGCGCGTGGTGTTTGTGTGTTCCATTCAACAATTTAATGTAGTTATTAACCCTTCCTGTTTTGTTAATATTGTTATGTGTGTTAAATATGTACCTTTAAGAGTAGGAGAGCTGTTCTATAGCTGTAGGAAAACACTCGAATACGGTATTGGAAAACCCTAACCAACACACGAGTCACGGATGACCTTGTTGAATGTCGAATCTGCGGTTTTGTACATACATATATGCACGGTAGATACCCGTTGTGTTAACAGTGTGTTTTTAGACATCAACACAAGTCGTATGTAGTTGTGTGTGTGTATTTCACAAAATTTTAAACAATTTTTTTTTTTGATAGCATAGTAAAATAATATGCACACTTACAGAAGACTAGATGTAAAACGTGTAACGGTATGTTTAAGTTATTTTTTTTTTTCAATTGCGAACGCAAAGTTGCTCTTCAGAAATACTTATTTTTAATAAACGTTGCATTCGTTATTAACAGAATTATTTTGATTATTCGGAATTATTAATTATTATTCGTTTAAAACAATTTCTTTTTACAAATTTCAAATTATTTCACTTAAACTTTTATCATTTGACGAAAACAACCAAATTAAATCTCATTCGGGATACAATTTACTTGTGCGATAAAATTTTGATTTTTTTTTGGTGATCCATGAAAAATGAATAAATTTGGCGACTTAGCGAATTTGTTAGCTTAATGTAAACAAAAAATTAGCTTATTTTTTATGTATAAGATATATTTAAATGATGTTTGATTCAATTGTAAATCGTTGTTACAATAAAAGTTCGACATAACTTTTAAGTTTGTTTGGTTTTTAGCTGTTAAAATACATTTTTTGTTTTGAAATTATATTTTTTATATACTTGCCTGGTGTGGAGGTCAATTTTGTTAATTTAAAAGTATTAATCTTTCTTCGTTTTACTCGTGGTTACTATTTGCTACTTTTTTTGTTTATTATTTATGCAACATGTTTTGTGTCCTATTCATTTGTTTTTATAAACTCGCCCAAAACACTTGCATGAACTCAAATTTCATATTCATATACTTATCCACGGCATCGGAATTTGTCTTCTTTTTTCCAAGCAATGTCCTGTATTTAAATGTTTACAGCTGTTTAACAAAAATGTTAAAATAAAGTTACTATTGTCTATTGGTGGTTTGATTTAACGAAAAGATATTCGTGTACTAGGTTTTAAGTGTTTTCATACATCCACACCAAAGCAAAATTCGTTAGTTGCCACTTGTTTCACAGGTTAGGTCATGATGTGGTGCCTTCCAACTAAAAAGTTAAACAAAATTGTTCTTTGACAGTGCGTACCAACCAAACTATATGAACACATACCGTGTATTTATTTAGTAAAATTATATACTTTTTAGCGATAAAAAAACTGACGAATTAGCAGTATGTTTATGTTAAATTGTTCGAACATCTGTAAGGCCATTCAGTCTAACGCGGGCAAAACATTTTTTTAATCTATTTAAATGTTGTTGCAACCGGTTATATGGTAACTGGTATGTGTTTTCCAACACCGGTCCTGATCTTGATAAGACAAAGCAAATACGCGTTTGTAACAAATACATATTTAAGTAGTAGTAGTACTACTACTTAGGTAAACCGACGGGTAAATATTTTTTTATTGTTTCTTTATGAAAGGTATTTTTTACATTATTACCATTTTTCCAATGTTCAATAAAAAAAAAAAAATAGCGATGTAGGTAGACTACATAATGTGGTTTATTATAATTATTTGTACAAAACGTTACGTCATGTTTCTGCTAATATACGAAATTATATTATTTGCAATTCAATTTGAAAATTTAAAGTTTATATCGTAGCTTAGATCCACGTATTAGTGGGTATATACCTATTAAATTCAGGGTCTGATATTTGTCATCAAAATTTAGTGCTCTTAATAAAGTTACTAATTATTATTACTCGTTGTTTAATGGTCGTTTGAGATTAGGTTCGAGGCTCCTGACTCATATTTATTGCGATTGTGCGCCGGCTATTTAGGAACAAATATAGATATTTTAAAACATTAAAAAAAAATACATTTAATTTGTCATTAGCAAATTTGTATACTTTAGGATAAATTTATCCTAAAATGTATACAATTATGATAGCGTTGTTAGTCCAATCGTGTGTTTTTTGAGGAGAGGTTATGTTTGGAAACCCGTAAAAGTAAAACGATAACCATCATAATCGTTAATATCAATAATATCTAGATTTAATTGATTGGTTCGGTAATATTTGTGTAAGGGTGCGAATTACTATAAAAAAATATATTATGTGACATAGCAAAAACTTAATTATAGAAATAAGAAAATTTTATCGATTGATTTTTTCAATACTTAAAAGGTATTTTAGCCGGTCAATAAATTAAAAAGATATAAAATAAAAATATTGCCCCGTGATTACATTACTTGGCTATTAATTTGTGATTCGATATGGATGATACGTCTTTTAAGTTAAAGGTCAATTCGTTTCTGAGGTCTAGAAATATCAAAGCTTATAAAAGTACCAATGATTTTTAATAAAAATGATAAGACAATGTACAATGTACGGTTTTTTTAAAAATTATTTATTATCGTCGGCGAGGTCAGATTGTGTCTTGCTGACTAGTTACTCTACTAGTTGTCGATTACAATGATATTATACCTTTAATATATGCAACATTGAGCAAAAACAAAGAAAATTGTCGGAAAAATAGATAATAGAACGAAATAGTATAAAATGTCTACATTTTACAATGAACGTAATAATATATGCTTCCTGCTTAAGTGCAGTTAGTCTCGAACGATATTATACGGTTGTCGAATGCATTTTACGATTTACTATTTAGTCTGGGGATGGACCTGTAAATAGCACTTGTTAGATTAGAAAAAAAAAATAACAACATTCCTCTCCAAAGAAGACTTTCGAAACTCATTAAATGGTTGGTCCCGTTGCTTCCAGCGCGAAGAAAAAAAAATATCCAACACGATTTTGTGACTTTAATAAACAAACCTTCAACTCTTGGTCTACATTGTTATTGCGTTTGTACATTTTTTTTTTCATTTTAATTTATAAAATAATAACATGTGGCGGTGTTTCGATGTAAACTTGACCTTAGCGCGAGATGGATATTTGTGTGTGAAATATTTGCATAATTCACTTATAATAATATACACATTATACACCCAGGGGTTAAAGTAATTCGAAAGTACGTATACCTTAAGTAGTTTATTCCAGTCTTCAAATTTTGCACTGCAAACTAAACACAAGAGTATTGTTTACCTCTTATCGTTACTGAAAATTTGGTATTAACATGATTTTTTCCAACAACTGTTGATAAACTATTTTTATATATCTTAGAATTTTCCCAATTTTTTTTGTTTGAAACAATCGTTAAAGAATTAACGAATTGCTTGGATTTTAGTTTCATAAAAAAAAAAAAAAATTTCCTGCGAGTATTGTTGGTTGAATTGAATGTTTTTAAATAAGTTAAACAAGTGTCCGTTGTGTTTTACTCGATTTGTTTTCATGGCTGATGTTGGTCAGGTGTAACTGATTATTAATACTTTGATACAATATGAACTTTGGTTTCTTTCGTTCGTAATCGTCTTTCTACTAACACTTTATAAATATTAATTACATTATATAAATGTATATACTTATTGTATTGATTTAATTATTTTCCACTAAATAATGAGTTTATAATGATTTTAATTGGGTCATATATAGTTTTTTTTTAATACTTTACTATATGTTGTTATTATATTTTTTGTTTCAGTAGTCATTTGATCCACAATGAGCGATGATGGCGATACAACTCCAAGTCTTTCACAAAACGGTGGAGCTCAGTATAATCTAAGCCGCAAAGAGGTAAATTGAATTGTTAATTATGCCGTTATATTTATTTTTTCAATATTCAATAATTATGTTTATTATTGTGAACACTAATAATTGGGTTTGAGAGTGTATGTAGTTTTCATAATAATATTTGTTTAATTTCTAGGCATTTTTGGCTAGTACTACAACTACTAGTATGGTAATTGAAAGCAACGTTGAAACAACACCATCGAGTACAATGAGGTAGGTGACAAATGCTTTACAGTTTTAAACTGTGAATCAATTATTATTTAAAAAATTAAATGCATGTTTTTAAAGTAATAGCACAATTATTTATATACACAATATTTATACTATGTATTTGTTATTGTTTCATATTGCAGTTTTGAATCTTCGACAAACCAAATAGAAATGTGTAAGTTTCCATTTCAAAGTATTAACGAATACTTATTAATTATTAAAATTACATATTGGTAGATGTGATTACCGGTAGGTGACTAATTGTTATTATTTTTAGATGGGCCTGACCAAGTGCTGCCCGCTACAGAGCTATATACAAGCATTCCAAATGGAAGAGTGAAATTAAGAATTGAAAAAGGTTCTGATTCAACTCCCATATCCGTTCCTGGTCTTTTAAGTAATGCAGTAGAAAAATATGGCGACAAGCCTGCATTGAATTACAAAGCTGATAATAAATGGATTAGTGTTACATACAAGTAATTAATAGATTACAAAAATTGTTCTACTTCCAATGATTTCACTTAATTTACTGTTTTTTTTTTCCATAGAGAATATGAACAAAACGTACGAACTGTGGCCAAAGCTTTCCTCAAGTTAGGTTTGGAAAGGTACCATGCCGTATGCATAATTGGGTTTAACTCTCCAGAATGGTTTTATTCAGATTTGGGAGCTATTTACGCTGGGTATGTTAAATAAATTTAAGTTTTATTTAGATCATTATAATTAAATATATTTAATTATATATTTATATATTTTTTTAAACAGTGGTTTTGCTGCTGGTATGTACACTACAAATCTTGCTGACGCTTGTCATCACTGTTTATCGACGAGCAGAGCAAATATAGCTGTTGTAGAAGATGGAAAACAGTTGGACAAAATACTTTCAGTCAAAGACCGCTTACCTCATTTAAAGGCCATTATTCAATATGAGGGCAAACCAACAGTCGAAGGGGTTTTATCTGTAAGTCACTATCATACTGCTTTGTCTGTATTGAATATTTTTTAATTTTTTGATTTTGGTTTTAAAAGTGGGAAGATGTTATGAGAATAGGTGCAGCCGAAACCGATGACAATCTAAATCAAGTATTGAAATCTATGGGAGTCAACGAATGTTGCACATTAGTTTTTACGGTAATAATAATTATAAAACATCCTATACACATAATGATCTGGTCGATCTGACAGGATAATTTGGTTACATCAAATGTCATGTGTAGACGTGTGGTCTGACTAAAATCCTGTGGGATGTTGTCAGATGGCCACACCATCAAGGGACCTTAATAATAATCCGTAGTGTTGTCCTAAGGGTATACATTACGTGTACTCTTAGAACTACTCCACTGATAATAATAACACAAATTATTGGATTACTTACTGACTTTTGGTAATATGTCTAGTCTGGAACCGAAGGCCCATCAAAGGCGGTTATGGTCAGCCACGACAATTTACTCTACAACGCCTATTTGATAACAAACTTCCTATCTCTGGAACAATGTAAAGAAGTTCTCGTGTCTTACTTGCCATTGAGTCATGTAGCTGCGCAAGTGAGTTGAAAACATTTTTTTACCGTTGTCCATCCACAAAACAATCAAAATATAATCTTTTAAAAATTATTTTTCAGATAACGGATATATATTGTGCTATCACGGTGGGAGGTCAAGTGTATTTTGCCGAAAAAGATGCGCTTAAGGTTTGTTGACAGCTTTAATTTAATTTTGGGTTTTTCTTTCAGTACATATTATTAATTTGCTGAATCAAATATTTTAATTTAGGGTACTTTAGTGACTACACTTCAAGTGGCAAGGCCTACAGTTTTCTTAGGCGTTCCGCGTGTCTGGGAGAAAATCAACGAAAAGTTGGTCAGTATTGGCAGAAAATCCGGTTCCCTCAAGAAATACATTGCAGATTGGGCGAAACAAGTTGGTTTACATCACTACGAAGAAGCGATGAGAGGGTTAGTATACTTTCAAATGTTCACTGTCATATTATCAACTTTTAACAGAATAATGTATAATATTTGTATATAATTTGCGCATTGTGTAATATTTAATGATTTGGTTGTAGGAATGAAAAGGAAACGTATTCATACAAATTCTTCAGATGGTTAATATACGGTCGTATCAAGCAAGCCATTGGTTTTGATAGATGTAAATGCTTTATCTCTGCCGCTGCTCCAATATCCGTTGAAATTAAAAAATATTTCATGAGTCTGGATATACCGTTATGTGAAGTTAGTATTGTTGTTTTTTGTAGTTTTAATTATTTTATCATGTCTAATTGTGTATTTTATTTATAGGCATTTGGAATGTCTGAATGTAGTGGCGCACATACGCTGAGTATTCCCACTGATGAAAATGTAGCTGGAGTAGGTAAAACGTTAGATGGCGCTAAAACAAGGATAGACAAACCCGATAAAGATGGCAATGGCGAGGTAATGATTTTTATTAATCAAATCGCATTTCATTTGACTTATGTTTTATAATTGTGTTCTAGTTATGTCTGTATGGACGCCACATATTTATGGGCTATTTGGATTTACTCGATAAAACAAAGAGTTCATTGGACGAGGAAGGTTGGCTTCACTCGGGAGATATTGCACAAATCGATGACAAAGGGCACGTTGTCATCACCGGAAGAATAAAGGTATTACTGGTTATTGAGTTGATTCGCTCAAAAGCACATTTTATTTGACTTTATGTCTATTTGTAGGAATTGTTAATCACAGCTGGGGGAGAGAACATACCACCTGTACTAATTGAAAACAACGTTAAAGCAGAGTTGCCTATAGTTAGCAACGCTTTATTAATAGGAGACAAGAGGAAATTTTTGTCCATTCTATTGTCGTTAAAAGTAAAAAAAAAAATTAATTAATTCCATTAAATAAAATTATTTAAAGTAAAGAATGTATTAAAATATCATTTGACATGTGTTTATTTAACTAGTGTGAAGTTAATCCTGAGACTACAGAACCTTTGGATGATTTGACACCCGAAGTTATTTCGTGGTTGAAATCTCAAAATTGCGATTATACCAAAGTTTCCGAAATTATAGCCAACAAACCCAAAGAAGTAATGGAAGCCATTCAAAAAGGTATTGACAAGGCAAACAAAAAGGCAGTGTCCAATGCTCAAAAGGTCCAGAAATTCGCGTTCATGCCAGCCGACTTCTCCACACATACCGGAGAATTGGGTAAGTTACTGGAATTCAGCATTATTTTAATAAAGTTATTTTTTTAACTCTTTGACAAGCGATAAAGAATACACAGATGATAGTCAAGTAGTAGAATAGGATTGGAAAATCGAAAAAAAACTTTTTTATATCTGAGCAAATTATGTATATACACGTCTTATTTTTAACAAAATTTAAATTAGAACTAACAGAGTAAAGCACATAATTTTTCTCTGGGTTTTATAACGTCATTTTATTAGTCAACAACCTTTAAAATAAAGAAAACAAAAACACATGGGCAGTTTATACATACTATATAAAATACACACGTCCATGCTTCTTTTGGCAAATCATTTATAATGTATATAAATGTCATTGCTTTAGTCGAGGGGTTAAAAATAAATGTTCATAACTGCGTAATTGTTATTGTAGAAAAATCTTCAGTCAATTATTCTGGTTTAAATGCAGTAGTGTAGTCTGAGTGTATACACGCTATGTGTATTCACCTCCCACTCTCTGAGTGCAGCGTGTACTTGTGCCCAAATTGTGTATCCACGGATAGAGTACACAATTTTAATTATGAGTACACGCTGTACTCAGAAAAATGGGAGCTACATCAGCGTGTATGCCCTGACAACTACATCATTGAATGTAAAATTATTATATCTTATATTTTTGACAGGTCCGACATTGAAAGTTAAACGTCCAGTTGTGTACGAAAAATACCAAGACCTAATTGAGGAGTTCTACAAGAACACATAAGCCGTTTAACAACAGCAGACAACTTTTTATTATTATTACGTGCGTCCTTTTGTTGGTTCCACGAATAAAAGTATTTACATAGCTCTAAATAAAATGCTCACAGGGTGTTAAGGTTATCCTCTTTAATTATACCATTGTACTACCACGGCTACGAATGTGTTATTTTGTTTGAATCGTGTAGGTTTCTTTTTGCTAGAAACTTTTGTTGTACTTAAATTGTATGAATTTTAGTGTTTTTCATTACTTCATTTATTACCTTTTTGTTACCTTGTGATTTGAATTTGTACTGGTGTGTGTACATAAATTTAAGTTTTCTTCTCTAGGTAACCCCTATGTCTTTTATTTTAATTTTATAGTCAAGGTTTTATTACTCTATTAGAAATATTTTTATTGTGATATTTTTTTTTCAAATAATTCGAATTTTTACGATATATATATACATATATATTATATTTTTAATAACAGAATATTATTTAAATTTAAATACATTTATTTGGTGAAAAAATAAATAATAAAATTACAGTAATATATAAAATATATTTTATTTTTCAATATAAGTAATTGATATTATTTTACTAAGCATTATATTGTATGTTTGTGTAAACTGTAAGTAGGTAAATTCGTTATGATTGGCTGTATACATTTTTAAAACAATATACTTTTTAGTTTTATACTAATAAGAAAAAAATAGTTATTATTTTGTTATATGTTTTTTTTTTGTTATTCTATCCAAATCATGCATGTTTATATAATTTTCTAATTGTGTGTGCGCGACTACATATTATGTGAAACTCTACACAAAATTAAGCTATACACTTACTAACTCGAGGTTTTTTTAAAAAACAATTTGTTATTATACTATAATATAATTATTGATTTAAAAGGTTTTTTACAATTTCTTCTCGATGTCAATTATTTTTAGCTTCGATGTGTTGTTATTATTCTCGTGTATAATATAGTAAAATAATTTCGCTAGCATTATTTAATACCAAAAACATTAGATTTGATCTCTTTAACAAATCGTTGCCTTAAAAAATTAATTTTATTTATATTGACTTACATAAAATATACTTACATTTGCTTACTCTTGTGAACAAAAGTTCTGTTTTTTTGTGTATATAAATAGAAGAAATTAGTTAATTTGATTATCATTTAAGTGGTAAGACAATAAATAGTTTTCGATACTTAACGCTTGCACGATCATCAACAATTTATTTAATAAATCAAATAGTAATTTTTTTTATTCGATATATTAATTTTGTACAGTAAACTCTGTAAATATTTTTAAACCGATTATAAACTACAACATCAAAATACATAATATATATATATTTTTAGCCAGTTGTTGAATAATGCTGCATAATTTTATTGTAACTATTTATTTATTAAACTCGATTTTGTCATTGTGTGCTACTTTTTATTTATACAATATTATTTCATAATATTAGGTGCTCGTTTTAATAAATGTTAAATGACGTTATGATATTTGGTACTGACGGGAAGTGTAATACAATAAAACATGATAATTTAATTATAATACAACGATAATTGTGGAAATATTTATTTTTCAGGACAATTTTTTAGCGTTTCCTATTTTGACAATCCGAGTATAAGAATTAATGTATAAAAACAATTTATAAATATTTTAGCTTTGATGCGTTGGTTTTTTTTTTAAATTTTAGTACAAATCAAACGCATACCCGACGAACCTTGCTAAGACATCAAAATGGCGCCGCTCAGCAATTAACAATATTTAAATATTATTAGTTGTACCCAGTCATTGTACTTGGTTGTATTTTTTTTATATTGTCCATTTGGAGAGTTTAGTTCATAAGAATTACGTTATTACTATAACAAGCACAATATTTTTCATCAACTCGTTTATGTTAACAAATTTTTAGACCATTTTGACTACTCCAGGTAAAATAGGGCAGTTAGTAGCTAACTAATAAAATGAGTGAAACATTTAGATACAGATGTACAATCGTGTACTAAAGATGAGAATAAGATGATTTTTCTTTAAGTATAATAACATGATAGAAGCTTTTGTTAATTTTGGGGATACGTTTTAAAATAGATTACTATTATACCACATTTTTCATTGGTGTTTGCGACACCGTTCCAAATTTCATCTTTATGGACACCATCTTTATACTTGTCGTGTGAAAGATCATACAAAATATGTATTATTTCTCATGTTTTATATATTTTCTCTTGTTAATTAATTAAAAAGCATGTCTCCAAAAGCAATGTCTTTTGTGTACAATGTACTGAAAGATGGACTGTCAATTGGCTTTATCAAAGTCTTAGACTGTTTGGCGGATGCCAAGCCTGCAGCGATTATGGAAACAGCCAAAGCCACATTCAAACCTACCTGCAAAGCCGGCGGAGACGTTGGCGTCAAACCCGTGGACGCGCGAACGGTGGCTTTGAATTGTTGCTGCATACCACTTAATTTTGCACATTATTCCGTTGTACCGTTTGATTTCTAGTATTAGTACACTTCGTAATTTATTTTTTTCTTGTTTTTATTGGTATTACGCCCATGTTGACTGTATCCATTACTTTTTATATTCATCTGTTGTAGTTACTTTTTTATACTTCCTGTCAATCCTCACTCTTTCTTGTCCTTTTATTGCTCGGCACTTTCTGAAGCCAATAATGTTTAATACCGTATGCTCTTTGATGATTCCCATTCGAAGCCACGGACGTCAAACCGACAACCAAAGCCGCCGGCCGAGGAACAGGTACGGTAACCGAACGCGGTGGCCAAACCACACCGTCGTGGACGCCGAGCATGAAGCCAGGCTCGCCAGGTTAAAGGCCACCGCTATGAGCTTGAGAAAAAGGTCCGGTTGCCTGGACATATCCAACGATAAAGGATTGCACTATTCGGGGGGTTTTAACATACCCTTGTGGCTTGTACCTTGCACCTCCATGCCTATTTGATTCACTGTAATTATTTATTTGATTCATAATATTATTATTGTCATTAGTTTCTTGTTGATTGTTTTGTATAAATGTACATGGCATTTTCCTTATTTGTTTGTTGTTTTTAAATCGTTGTTATCATGTTATTCTGTGTAAATAAAAAAATATAAAAATTTCATGACAAATAAAATATGTTGCATTTCTTTATACATAATTATTTCATTTAGTATTTCCGTTTGAAAAAAACTATAATAGTGGTATTCAAATTATATGAATTTCAAAGGCATCTTTTTGTTTTCTATGCTATTATAACAAGCGCTTTCACAAACGCAAAAAAATATTCAAGCGAAATGATGTTATAAATTGAGAATGATTTTAAAGCAGTGATTTAAAAAAAAAAAACTGTTCACAAAAGACAAATTTTGACCATACCTATCACAAAATAATAAAAATTACACAAATCTAGAAAACCTATTGGATTTTGGAAATTTGTTTCGAGTGAGCAGCGAATCGATGGTAATTTTTGCCCGGAACTTTATATGATACCTACAAAATTAAAAAAATATGTTATTAAATCAAATCCGAAGAAGAATCCCGTTTTTGAGAATACTTAAGCCTAACCTTTATTATTTGTCTTTATTTAATCCGTATCTAGTACCTAAGTTGTTGCTGTTTATTCTTTTGTATAACTTAAATAACTGTACTCGTTACCCCTTTGGGGTGTAAAAACTTTAAATAAACAAATAAATATAATAATAATATGTCGGGTTACTGTATTATACAATCAAATGTTGCAAATAAATCAACGGTCGTGACGATGGCCGTTGTTTTATTGTAACTATCAACTTGTCTTAATTTTACTGTGTAATTGTTTTGTCTTATAAATCTTTGTACCTATCGGATTTAAATTGTTTGTGTAATATTTTTATTGTTTTCTTGTTTTCTATTTCTCTTGTAAATCTTTAATTATCAAATAGTATCTATGTCTCCAAATGCAATGTCTTTTGTATACAATTTACTGAAAGACGGGCTGTGTCAATTGGAATTATCAAAGTCTTAGACTGTACAGACTGTTCTGGCCAGTCTCAACCGTTGGGTACGTTGAAATCTTTACCATATTATGTTATTCTGTGTAAATAAAAAATCATTTTTCATGATAAAATAAATGTTCCATTTCGTTATCATTGAAAAATACGGATAAAAAAGTGTACAGATGTTTGATAGTTTTAATTTTTAAGATACAGTAAAATAAATATGTAATAAATATTAAAAAAAGTGGCAAAATGTTGTAGGACTGTGGGCTTTCGTTATTAAGTTAATTTTGCTATTATTGAAGCTAATACTATTTTGCTGAAACACTTGAATTGTACTTTCCCGAAAGTTGCAAAAAAATACATAATATCCGTTTTTGCTATCCTACCACAGGTTTACAGTTATTTATAATAGTTGTCCATGTAATAAATTATAATTGTATGCAAAACGAAGATAAGATGATAAATAAAATGTAATCATAAAAAACCAGGATCATGATAATGTTATAACCGTTTATTAATATAATACACCAATCTTTCAAAATAGATTAAGTATAATACGTACCTATATTGTGTAAAAACTTATTATCGAACATAATAAAAATATGTTATTATACGATAGACAGGTTAACATAATTTAGTGCGCAATGATCATGTTTATTATATTAAGTATTTATAACTTTATAATATAATCTTTTAAACAAATATAATATTACGTTGCGGACCGGAAAAAAAACGTCTGCAACTTTGTGCCTTAAAATAAAAGTCGTATAAAAAAAATACTCTTAACATGACAATAATAATATTATATTTTCAGCTTAACGTACCTGTACAGCTTTTGTATATTAGACAAATGGCGGGCCAATTCGCTTTACACAATATTTTTTATTACAAAAAATTAAACTATAAAAATAATTAATAATAATAATAATAAAACAAAGTATTGACGAAGAAACACAACTTGATTAATTAGTTGATATAAATTGTCCCAAAGGCGAAAACGCGCAAAATGACTGATCACCGCTGTAGTTCTGTGCCCGTCATGTTGTCCAGTTCGGGCAGCCGTTCCTCGACCATCCTTTCCAATTCCACTTCGTCCAATATGGTCTGCACTCTCTGCTTGATGGGCTCTTCGAGGGCGTCGACGATGACGTGCCGCAAAAGTGCCGGCAACGAGTTGACCGCTATCTCGACGATGTAGTCCAGCGGCGCTTGCCTGTCCATCTGCACGGCCACTTTGCCCACCTCGATGTCCAGCTTGTGCAAAACCGGCTTTTGCCGGATGTCCAGCGACTGGTTGACCATGGCCCTGACCTGTATATGGTCCACGGTGAAGTTGGTCGCACCGGACCGACCGAATTTCTTGGACAGGTCCAGCTCGTACGCCCACCGCATGGATCCGTGGACGGCACCCGTGATGACGTGCAGCGTCAGCTGCAGCACTCGGCCCCGGACGCCCACGCCGATTTCGCCCAGCCTCCGGAAGTCGGACAGCCCGTACACGTTGAGCTCGCTGAGGGTGAACGAGAACGGGCCCTCTTTGATTTTGCGGTCTGCCAACCGGTACGGGTCGTAGCCCATGCGTCTCACGTACTTCCGGCCTTCGACCACGGCCAGGTCGGTGACGGGCATCTTCATTCTGGGCAGCTTGCTGGTGATGGCCTTGATCTGGGCGTTGATGTCGGCCTTCATGTTGGTGTTCATCTCGTTAATGATGAACGGTTTGATGCCGTCGAAAAGCACCGAGGCCACCGAGCTGATCACGCCTTGAAACATGGACGCCATGAAGCCCAAGTTTTTAAAGTCCAGTTCGCAATCGGCGAACTGCATGTCCATTTGCGTTTCGTTGGTCTGCAGGTTGCCGTCGGCGTCCGGTTCCAACTCGGCCGCCAAGTCGGCGTCCACGTCGATCAACGTCACGTTGAACGGGCCCGCCGCCGGTCGGCTGAAGAACGTTTTCATCGTGTAGTTACCCAACACGTACAGTCTGCGCATCTTCAGTAACACGTACACCTGCGAATCAAACCGTATTATTATAAATCAAGCGTACACGGTTAATACAAATTTTGAAAATACAATGAAACTTAAAAGACAACCGTTTTGTAGTGCTTGCTTACTCGGAGCATTTGTATATTTATTTTATTAAACATTTTCAAGTGACTAACAACGAAAATTAATGATAAACAATATTGTTTAATATAATATTATATGCAACATCGAATGTGTCCGCATTTAAAGAATTTATTACTTGTTTATTCCACTATTATTATTAAAACGATAACATTTAAATTGATGGCATAATATTATGCAAGGCAGCTAATACGTATTTTATCATTTGTACAACTAAATAGGTTTAACGTTAGATTATATTTACCTACAGGGTGATTTTTTTTATCATGGGCCAGTCAATATTTCACTTAGTTTAATTCACCTGTATACCTACGTCACCTCGTGTTACATTTATTAGCCGAAAAACAGTCTGTTACCTATTGGGGTTTTATTTTTACAGTGTAATAATGAGGAATAATCGCTCTAATGGCATTCCACGATTGCATTAGTCTGGGGAAATAACCACACCTTCGCAAGATTCTAATAATTATTACAATTTTGTTGTTTCGCGTTGTGTCTGATCATCGACCGGTTTTCATAATATATAAAATGATTTGGAAAATGTGTATATCTATTTAATTATTAATCTTTGGTATTAACCGAGGTTAAACTCGAAGTGTTCGAAACGGAAGCGTCGAGTCATCATTATATTTTTATAACTTTAGGTTTCCGTAGCAATGCGTTCAGATAAACGTGATAGACTCTTCTAA
This sequence comes from Adelges cooleyi, assembly GCF_023614345.1. Taxonomy (NCBI): domain Eukaryota; kingdom Metazoa; phylum Arthropoda; class Insecta; order Hemiptera; family Adelgidae; genus Adelges; species Adelges cooleyi. The sequence continues at coordinate 12,889,688 of NW_026096053.1, read as the reverse complement.
TGTTCCACGTGATATATAATAGATAACGTCAACAGATGACCCAAATCAAATTTTGGCATTATAGCGTATCGGATGTTGTGTATAACTATTATTATAAAGTACATATATTGGTCAAGGACGCATTTTCTTTGTGAGTTTTTAAGTCGTATTCCAAGTACTGAATAATAGGTAATATTATCGTTTCCCAACTAGTAACGTTGTGATGTGATAGTGATTTTCAACGAAATAATAATTGTCAAAAATCACTTAATCAAAATAATATACTGAATCACTCAATCTAATCTCTCTCTCTCATTTTGCCAGCTATTTTCTCCTTGCAATCTTTTAACGCTAAGTTTCGAAAATTGACCCGCATAATATGGTTTTACTGCAGACTGACTGCAGATGTCTTACCTGCAGATGATCTAGGTCCGTGTTGACCCGTTCCACCGTGAATTTGGACAAACCGTGCACTGTCATGTTACTGAACGTCATGTCGGCAAGCCCGAAGTTCTTCTTCATCGGAGGTATGGCCAACGGGTCCGGGACAGGCGCTCCGGGAAAACCTATAGGGTCGGGTTTTTGGTAATGTTTCAGGATTTTCCTGATCTGTTCGCTCAGCCTGTTCGTGACAGCATCGGACGACAGCGTGATGTTGGTGTTGCCGTCCGCGGTCGCGTTCAACGTGATTTCCGACTGCGCGGGCGGCGGCACAGGTCCTTCGGTCACCTCTCCCGACTCGTCAACCGCGGTCACGTTGACGGCCACTGTTGGTGCCGCCGACGTTGGAATGTCTCGCTCGGCGGCCACCGTTGTCGGCGCCGGCGGTGTCCTGTCTTCTTCGTCGACGACGGACACCGCAGCCGACGTCGTCGAGGTCGTCTCGTCTTCCTCGACGACGACGACCGCGGCCGGCGGCGTGGTGGTTTTTATCGACGTTTCAATTAATTCGATGATCGAAATGGCCGTCGAAGTGGTTACAGCTTCTACAGGCGCGGGGGGCTCGTTCGTAGCGGCCACATCGAGTGTCGGTTTAGCGGTTACCGGACTTCCGGACGCGGATTCGACTTCCGCCTCTCCGCTGTCCGGAACTGGCGACCCACCTGAAAATAACAAACGTGTATTGTGACTTAAGGTAGATTGGACAGACGGATATTAATACAGTTGTAAAATTAAGTGAGACGTCTCTTGTTCCTTTAGATGATTATCATCCGGAATTAACCATACGTCTAATGATGTAAACAAGTCTAATTTAATCGATGCTGGGGATGGTGAGATATAAGCTGAGTTCACTACCTAATTATTTAAAAAAAAACGGTTGAGTCTGTATTCACTTGTACATTGAGGAGGAATTTACTTGATGAGCAACGACAGGCTTAAGGAATGGGAAGTCTATAGCAACCAATTTGGTAGTATTCTATCAGTATTTAGTGGACAATGTATCAAAAGGGTTTTCGTAATTGACTCTATGCATACTGGTATAAGAAAAGCCTTTGATACGGTTGATCATAAGTCATTGCAGTACTGCTTAGTGCTTAGGTGTGGTATCTTAGTAATAAAAGTGTTTTGAAAAAAAAACATGTTTTGTCATTGTCAATCTTCTATTTAACATCATCTTTGCCGAAATGATTCATCGAACAAAATAATATAAATATATCCATTTCTTTATAAAAAAAAAAAGGCGTAGCAGAGGAATGCTGCTGTGGGTCGTACTTAGGTATGTATATTATTACCAGAGACCGGTTCGAGGTACCGATACCAAAAGATAGGGTGAAAAAAGGATAAAGTGACATGCGTTTGGGAATTGGTGTTGTTTTTTGTTTACCCTTTAATCTATAATCAATGACCAGTAAAATAAAAGTAAAGATGATTGAATCCATTTGTACAGCCAACAGAGGAGTTGGCTGGCGTTGTTTGTATTGTGTGAACAACAATAAAATAAAACAAACTTATGTTCACTTTTAAACCCAAATTTTATAATTATCTGCTTGCATGTTTTAACTTTGATGTGAAAGTCTAAAAATTATATTTACATTTTAAAATGTACACAGTATACATTAGTTTTTTTTAGATATTTTTCAATATAAGTTTAGGAAAACCTGTTTTTCATGTAGATTTTTTAAAAACTGTGACATATTATTGTCAATGCAATATATAAATCGCAAGGAGATTGTAGATCAGAAATAATCACTATACAGGAGCCAGCTCCATGAAGCATGTTCCACGATTTATAATTTTAGCCGTCAGGCTTTAAGTAGACTGCGACTTTTTGATTTTCAAAATATAATTTGAGAAATTGCCTTTGACTTTGAAAACTGCAAAGGCGGCGCTAAATTGTCACAATAACAATTATTATGGAGAAACACACTGTGAACTATGAAGTATAGTATAATATAATGTTATTGGTGTAACGGATAGGTATTCGCGCGGTATGTCGAAACTATATTGTTTTACATCAGCATATAGTGTATCATAATTCATAACTCATAATAATATTACAAAACCTTTGGTCGAGTGACTCTGATGTTAAAACTTTAGCGCGTTTGAATTCAATTTGGAAATGAAATTTTCAAAGACATATCGTTTAAAATTAGACGGTATTTTAGGATTTTTTTTTTGCAAAGTGCAAATCTATATAGACGAGCGTAGGTGATAATTTGTCCAGAAACCAAAAACCGACACTTACCGGCTAAACGTGCGGCCAACAAAGCGCAACACAACAGCAGCAACGCAGTATAGTTCATCGTATAGTACCGAGTATTTTTAAAAAATTTTTTCTAAGAAAATTTTGTTAACTTAATATTACATTAATTGTATAGTATGTTTTACACGGAAGCATCGAAGAAAAAAAAACACAAGGCACTGACTCGCGGATAATACTGAAACGGTCGGCCAAACCGTTTGTGTAGATACGCTTGTAGTTTGTGTGTGTGTGTGATGATAACACTGCAGCGGTAGTAGTAATAATGAAAATACTATAAAGAGCAGGTCTGGGTGAACTCTGGCGTTGTGATTAGGAGGTACACCCGAATGCCCTATAACCTCGTGCTGTATGAAATACAAAAGTATATTGTACATCTTATTGTACCAATAATGCGCTATTGTGCGCGTTATATAGTAGTCTCAATCAGCAGCCGGCCAGTTTACGACCGGTCGGTAAAAATCCCATTACCACCACCACCACCATCATCGCTATCATCATCAGCTATCTAATTCGGCGGATTGTCAGTCATAGTGTAGAAAAAAGTAACGTTGAAATTTCTATCGAACGCGTCATGGCGGCATTTTAGTATAGTTTTTTTTTTTTTGTCGGTGCGGTTTCCAACAGCTACGCTGGCATTTTATTAAGCGTGGTGTATCTTGATTGATAAACATTATTGTAATTGCTATTGTTTGATCGAGATACGGATTTATTATTGTAATATTTCAACTGTGTGTGTGTAACGCTGAGGTAATAAATTCACCGGTAGTCAAATCAAGATAACCGTATTTATGCAGTGGCGGTCGGTCGTTGGAAAATGTATAATTTAATATAATTACACCGATTCAATTTGAAAAAAACCACGTCGAATTTAGGATTTAACTTAATAGTAGAACTTATCATAATTGTCGGTTTTTGTTATTATTTAAATTATATTTAATGATTCTTAAAAAAAGATAATGTACGTAGTCTTAGTTTTCTTAATAATAGATATTATGTTATCCTCTGAGTACGCACACTGTCAGGAAAATTCAATAAAAAAATAAAAACACAAACCATTACTTATACAGTATACTATTGTATGTCAATAGTAGGTATACACATATTTTTATAGTAATGTTATATATTATTTTAACGACTTTAGGTAGTAAACTATGATGTTCAATGTATGTTCACAGTATTTGCAAAGTTCCTTTAAAAAAACCTGTTTCAGTTCTTCGTTCATTTACAAAAAAAAAAAAAAACTCTATTTATCTGTTTAATATTTGGAAATAAATTAAAAAAATCGCGTTTTTTAAATAACAAACCAAAAATGTCAAATTTCCACTTACAATAAACTGATTAAACACCACCACAATAAGTTGTAGTTGATAACCGCCAAATTAAAATTGCAAACAAAATTCGGATCACTGTTTTCGTTGTATACTATTTATTATTCTATTTCAATTCGACGAAATAAATTAAAAATTAAATACACCTATTGGTGGTAGTATATCAATATGGTTGTTGGGAATCAGACAAAAAAAAAAAAGTTATACTCGAAAATAAGAGCTACAAAATACATACATACATTCAATTGCTCGGTTCGTACTTTGTACGCAAAAATAAAAAACTTAAATGCTGCAAACAAAAAACTTGTTCCATGAATCCGTTTCTGTTAATAATAATAATAATAATAATTGCGGAACGCGTTTTTCAACGTTATAAATGAGTTTTTTGTTTTGGAAACTAAATTATTAGCTCTCTGCAATCCTTGTGTGTAAACAGGTATACATGTTGGTATATATATATATATACCGTATATATGTATATATGTACATATATGTATATACTCTGAGCCAGCGGTTGGCTCGTTTGTATTCAGTTGTAGGTGGTACACGTGGGGCTGTAGTACCTTGCTTAAAGTTAAATTAAATACAACATGTGAAAGAGCTTAACGACCACAAAAGTTGTTTTGCGGCTAACGAACCAAACACCGTCGAATATATTCTTCTTCTGCTCGTTTAACCGCTAATTGCGCGGACCGCGGCCGGTTTTTCCCCGAAATTCTCATCTGAGCGATCGACTATTATCGAGTTCGGAAATCCTGTACCGCGTCAAACCGCCGGTACATCATGTGCACATGTACACAATATTATTATACAATAATATGTGCCCGGATAACGCAATAAACGTTTATGTTATATATAAGATTTGATTTTTCGCAAACGGGGCCCGAAACTTTTGGCGAGTGCGGCGGAATCGAATTACAACCCCCTCTCACCCTCTCACCCACCCCTTAGGGTTTTTCCTTGACTTTCCCCGCCGTTTTTACCCTCTTAGAGGTTTTTCCGGATGCATGTGTGTGATTACTGCGGTATTGTCGTACACAAAAAAGGTCGGTCGAATTTGGATCTCACAAACGTCGCCCGGTTATGATCATATAATATTTGTTTCCATCACCGTCTTACATATATATATATATATATATATATGTATATATATATATACCTATTAATTATTGTCACTTGATAGCGCATCCAGCAAGTACGGTATGTACCTCTAGCCGCGCGCAAACCAGAAGAAGTACGCAAAACTGATTTGCCATCATCGGTCGATGACTTTAATGGCGAAAATGGCATTAAATGGCAGGGAAATCCGTCAAAAAAAACTTTCGGTCGGCAAAGGAAATTAAACGCTGTTTATCTGGATCGACGTGTCACATATTTTTAGGTACATTAACATTTCATGCGTTCGACTGTATCGCGCATTTTTGTATTTTGAATGCAGCTGTTTACCCCCGCAGGAAGTATACATCCGTTGTTTTTTTCGGATTGACAGTTTTTGAATATTTTCATACCCTTGTCACATCGATCACAAGACCTACACGCATATAGCACAAAGTGCATACATTAGGAAATTTCAAAACGATCCAGACACTTTATAGTTTTTTTTTTGTTCAAAGTGAATTATACAAAACAATGTAGGTGTAAACGTGAAAATATGTAATAGTAATAAAAAAAAATATTTCATTTTTTTTTTTTTATAGTTGGGTATTTATTTCTATGAATTTCAAAAGTGTCCGTTTGTCTGACATGCACATATTACATTAAATACGTTAACGTCTACACGATGAAACATATTTTTAGACATTACTTTTTACTTATTATTATTGATAAAAGTTCAACAATAAAAGTCTCTACTACATCAACTATGAACATCTTAAAATTTGGATTTTGAAAGCTATTTTATGTGAACCTACTGTGGATGCTGAACACTACTTTAGTAATTTATTTCTTACCGTGCTGGTTTAAACTGTGTTGGGTTTCGACTGTACTGGCTTAAACTCACTCCGAAAATACTGAAATTCCCGGAGCTTTAGACAGTTTGATAAACAATAATAATAAGTCATAACCAATGGTATTAAAGGACATTAAGTTGGATGTCGTCGAAAGTCGTCTAATCCTCAACACATTATTAATGTATGTATTTGATACTCTGAAATTTAAATTCGGCTTTTGGCCACTTTTTCGGTAATCGCCGAAGACAATACGAGGAAATATGCAAGCGTGACACATATTATAATATGTTGTATAACGGCTTACTATATAATATGAACGTCACTTAACCGTCTCACACAATCCTCGGCAGTCCCTGGCCCCCCGTTTGTGCTTGCGATTTATCACAATAATATATATATATACATATTATTACATAAATTATATATATTATATTGTGCACACAGTGTCGTGTCTTCTTCGGTACCGTGGTTTATGATATTTGTTTCGTTTAATCGCTCCGGCCTAACCCCAAAGACAACGGCTTCGTGCATAATCAGTAGGTTAACTAACCGAAAACAAAGAACGGGAAAGACGGCGGCGTGGGGTCATTATCAGACCGTTTACCGGCAAAGCTTTTAAATCAACTGCTCGGCGTTAAGTTTTCCGAGTATCCAAAAGTCGCGTTGAGCTTGTTTTAACCCTATCTACGCAAAAGTGTACTTAAACAGACTGTGGTTTCTGTGTACACAACAGACGGAACGCGTACACACATATTGGGCCTCGTGCATAACATGTGGTGGGGTATTAAACATAGTATTGTGTTATATTTTTTATGTAAAGTTTACCGAGTAGGAGATCAATTTCACATCTAGATAATAATAATACTCGTTAATGCGTATACGTGCATTCGATAATGTTACAGAATATATCATTTAAATATACAAGTCGGATGACTTAACCGAACACTATTAATCGAACGCCAAGTCTGTGGAATTCCTGCGCCTAAATATTTCCTTTCCCTTCATCAATCTCATATGCGGCGGTGTCATCAATGTATGTACATAGAATTTCTCTCCGACGTGTGACACACACGCGCAATTTAAATTCCCCGGAGTTAATATAACGTGCAAAACCCGTGCGCGAATTTTAATGGCTACCAGTCTTATTAGACGAAAAAATATATCGGTTTTTATGTATATTTCTGTTATATAAATTAATAACAACACGCAATAGGCAACGCAGTACATAATTGTAATACATTGAACGGCATTATTTTTTTCTGCTGTGATCATCCCGATTTGTTAAGTTCAACTATATTTAATTTTGCGGTCGGAATCTGGTAAATTCTAGTTTTGCACACATAATATAGTATACTTGCTGCTGCACCGAGCTAGTCCCATTTAGTCCTGCACGGTTTGGCGCCTGTCCGAAAGTTCAAACCTTGTAAGGCGGTTAGTGTAATAAACAACAGCTAGGCGACGGCGTTGGTTTTTTGAGCCCCGACGCCTCCACAGCAAGCTCCCGGAAAGAGCAAAGTTGGCAACCGAAGTGCCATCCAGTAATTCTCCATTAGCCGGAATTGCTCTTTTTGTCGGTGTATAGTATTTTCTCTATTTTTTTTTTTTTTGTTTACTTCTTTTTGTCGCCTAAAGCCGTGGCTAAAAAACGCCTGTTGTTTTTATGCAACACTCCATTTAGCCGCGCTTGGTTAGGAACGTGTACTAGTCATCAACAAATACAAACTGTACACCCCCCCGAACCGTAAAATATAGAAAACGTTCTAAATTTGTAAATTTTCATTTTTATAAATAAAATGCTGGCCGAAACAGAACGGTTGGCAGATTAAATGAAAGGCAATACCGTATATGCGGGTGAGGATAGAGAGAATGCGAGCTGTGAAGAAAGATGATCTAGCTGATAGATTTTAAGCAACTATTACACGTTATGTTGCATTCAAAAAAAAATAAAAGTTATATTGTAATAACACTTTTTAATTTTGCACCTATTCAGTTATGAATACTTTGTAGGTACTCCGATAAAACGACAAAAAAATGTATACATATTTTATCAAATGTATTTTTAGTTTTTGTACGTGCACTTGCTAATGTACATTTTTTAATTAAATTTCTGAATTTCCGTTACTTATTTCAAATTATTAATATCTTTGTACAATTTTTATTTTGTAAAATAATTGCCCTCCAATTTGTTTTGTCGTCTGTGCGTTTATTAAAGTGTAACTTTTAATATTAAACATTCGAAGGTTATATCATATATTAGAACTTGACAATTTGTTTGAAACAAACATTATATATAAGTACATATAGTTATATTAATATATTTTTAAGCCATGAGTTGACAATATTTTCGAAATAGACGTAGGTTATAGAATATTAGAATGTGTGCACATAGCTGTGTGTACAACTTCTGCCTTTATTATAAAATCAATAATAATATAAAAATAATCCATACAACAAATAGTAAATTTTAATCAAATATACTTGTGCGAACCATTATAGACCTTGACTATAATAATTTACAATTCATAATACACGTTATTATGAATGCCAGTACATTGAGGTCGGACTATAGAAAATACATTTAAAGTTTAAAGTCTTAAAGCTATATTGTCGTAAGACAAAATGGTCATCATATATAACATTATAAATGTTTTATGCTTAGGATTTTGATGATTTGATGTGTTTGTTACAGCAAATGGGGTGTTTAAAAATTATGAACCACACCAAAGTAATTACGAATTTTTCGATAGCCTTAAAGCTTATTTAAGAGTTGAAATTTGATTAGTTTTATTTATTTCATATTTTATGTCACACCATAATTTTAATAAAATAAACTTTTTGTCGAGGAGAGAATGAGAGATTGAGACTTGGTAAAACCATTTACGGTGATATTTTCAATGTTGTGGTTGAAAATGAATTTTACCACTAATAGTATCACGAGTAACTATTATATTGTTATTTCAAAACTCGGTCGTTTAATCATTTTCTCAGATTTTGAAGATTTATCTTTGAGTGCCCTTGCAGATAATAGAAGACGTCGTGTTGTTCCAGCTTTAGTAAATATAATTAGACGTGTATTAGGTAAATATTAATATGGAGTTTTATGGGGTTTGAACTATTAAACATATATAACATATATGTAACGCAACACCATATATATTTATAAGGTATTTAATAGGAATAATTCACAACAATATAACACAAGGATACAACTAATTTTCATTTTTAATAATTAACCAAATAAGTTATAACTACTAACACGTCATACTTTCTTGTAATACAAATAACATGGCTGTACAATACGGACAGCATGCATATTCTACTTTATTTTTAGAAAATAAAACAGTTGTGTCCTTTACCAAAAATAATAATAGTAGTAGCTAGCACGCCAGTTTTAGCAAATAAAAAAACACATTTTTTTTTAAATTGTTCAGATGGAACTGTACGCGATAGCTCTTTGTTAGGGATGTGTCGTTTGTTAGGATTATACTGGAGTGCACGGTTTCCAACATCATACATACAAAGTCTTGAGATTGACTACGATAGTAGAATTTGTGATCTATGGGATGGAAACGACCATAGAATATACAGAAAATTTAATCGCGTATGGATCCAAATAACCGATCATAATGGAAAAACTAAAGAAGAACCACTCGAAGAACAGTTACCTTAGAGAATTACTTAGACCAATCAATGGTATAACTTTTCTAAAATTATATAATACTATTGATGTTTTATTAGAATGATATTTTTCTATTGCACTAATAGCTGTTAATTAATTTAATGTATTTCATAATGAACAGCTGTTTTGTTCACAATTATAATAACATTTTTTGCTTATATATTATGTAGATTCAAAATAATATGCCCAATTCTTTTTACCATATTTATACAGAATATAATTATTCGAACAATTTGAAAAATAAAAATATACTCATCCTCTACACATAGATATCTATAGCCATTTCTTAATTTCATAATTTGTGTTTGGGTTTGGAAACGGCTGCACGGCAAGCAAAAGTATAGCAAACAACGCTTTTTTCACAGTGAACTAATTCGGTAATTACGGTTATTCGACGGGTATAAGATTCCGCAATTAGTTTTATTTTTCATTCTAGTGTTCTAATTTAGTTATGTATAACGATGACGAATCTGGCGGTTATGCGCGGCCAGAACAAAGTATTTTATTATTTTGTTTTTTTTTTTACATAATTTTTATTTAAACGGTTTGAATTTGTATAATACGCAGATAAATTCTATTTTTTTTTTTTCTTAGGCTCCGATGATTTATATACGCGTGTTACCGCCAAACGGAAGGGTTGAACCGCGTGAGCGAGGTTAGGGGAGGCGTTTCAAATGTTTTAATATTAAATCCGTCGGTTTGTCTGGCACACGTTTGCAAAGAGCAATTACTTTGCTGCCGACGAAAGCCGCCAGCAGTGGCATAAGGAGAAGAAACACAAGCGGCGAGCGCAGTATAAAATATGGAAAGTTCGTTTTCCAGATGATTTATACACGCCAAAGATTATAATAGTAATAATTATTGTTATTGCCGCCGAGGAGCGGATTCTCGTGCTGCCACCGCTCTTGCATAGGTCGTTTATCATAACACTATCAGCAAGCATAAGCAGAAACCACTGCCGGCTGTCTTTGTTGAAACGATATTTGAACAAAACTTAAGAAATCGGCGAGCCGCACTAATGTACTTTTTGATTTTCAGCGCAGTTGATGATTTTGACATTTCACAGTTCCATAGCCAGTAGTTCATTTTCGTTCGGTTTATTTACGCGTAGTTTTAGACAAAACAAAATCTGGTCCAATTCAAAGGCTTGCCACAAAATACACGATAACACAAGAACATAAAAAGTACAAATACATTAAAACGATTCATAAAAAATTCGCAATAATTATTATAAATATACATAAAGAACATAAAATAAAAAATAAAAAAATATGGGTCCTCGTTGGCCAATTTCATCACGACTAGAGTACCACAACCCAGATGTGCAGAAGTACGCAACTCAGATCTTACAGTCAAGCATTTAATATCATTCTCGAGTGTCATCGTTGGTCAGAGGAAAGAAATATTTTTGGTGACAACACAATGATTGTTCCCAAATTATTCAATTATTTAAAATAGATTAACATGCATAACAATTACTAAATGTGTAATGTAAAACTAGATTAAAATCGATTGTAATTTACTAACCAATGTCTGGCAATAGCGGTTTTAAAATTAGTCTTTGAAATTAAATAAAACGGCCAAGTGGCTTGTGCTCTGGACAATATTCGAAAATATTATTTTTTCAAGTGGCTAATCCGCTATTTTTGTCCGTTGCCAAGTTTCTCAAGTTTTTCAAGTCAAGTAGCTAATAAAATTTACTGTTACGAAACGTTTGTACCTACCTACTTACGTTTATGAAGTTTATTTAAAATAATAACATTAGTAAATACTAACTTGGAAGAAATTAAATATCAGAACTAGGATAGTTAACCCATTTGCGCGTCGACCGACATAAGATTGGTCAGCCGGTTGGCCCAGCCTAAATGCATAATTTCTGCTTTTAACTACAAAAGCAACTGCGTTGAAAGGATTAAGCGTGGCGGAAATTAATAATTCGATTTTAAACCGTCTTAAACGTTGCGTGCTCGTCTCTTATTGCGAGTGATCTATTCTAAACAAGCAACATTGCCCTTTACCGTTTGTGATAGTGAGTATATATTTTCTTCGAAGATTTATAACTTTTGGAACTTTTGTTCCGAACGTTTCAACGCGCCGCCAAGGGGACAGATAATTAAAGGTAAGGGGGAAAAAGCAAAGCGCGAAAAAGTTGGTATCGCATATCTGCTGCCAGTCATAAACCTAACCGCAGTGTATATAATACAAATGCGGCCAACCAATGGCACTGTCGAGTTTAATAATTTCTAGCAAAGAACAATTATCACCGGGAAACAAAAAAAACGTTTAAGATAATAATATTATACAATGTACCTACATAATACGCATATATATACACACATACACACAAAAGTTTTGTTCTAGATAACCTTTTGTAGTACATGAACATAGTCTAAAACGCTTGTTATAATATTTCTGGAATACTATATCAAACGTTTAATTGCACTTTTTAAATTTTTTGTTAAATATTAAGGTGTTTTTTGCAAACGGAACAAAACGATACAGATTACAGTCGAATCACAAAAATAATATGCCATTAACGGTGATTTTGGATAAAATGAAATTGTTTAGAAATAAATCGTTTCTCTTGCGTAGAGAACTTACATGGTAGTCGATTGGTACATTCTCAAATTATGGTGCATAATATATTTTTATTGTTCCTGATATTTTTTGGGTCAGCCAGTTTAGTCGGTAGCATTGTAATTTTTATTTCGTATTATACTACTTTGGCGAGTTCAATACACTGTGATTGCATACCCAAATCTATATTGTTGCGTTATTGTCTGTTTACTACTGACCCGAATGATGGCAACAGCATGAAAACGAATTCGTCTCTTGCATACCGTTGAGGACGAGTAGGGGGAGTGTACTCCGTTTACATGGATTTGTTGTAAAAGAAAATTAAAATCTGCTAGTTTGGCAGATGCGCCAGAAAGAAAAATAATCAAGATATTTCTTCGAACAACGAATACACATTATTATTGTACATACGATTCAGTATGATGTTATACATATATATATATATATATATATACTGGAAAATAATAGCACAAAGGGTTTATATGATATGCCGGGGTGTACGCTCGAACGGATAACATCTATGATTGGTATATAAAAATAAAGAAGAGAAAAAAAACGGAGACCGACTCCTTAAAAATCAAGCAAGTGCGTACGTTGAGAATCTTTAGAATTCACTGACCGATTTGGCCGGTTGAAGATGATTGTTCAGGCGCCTATCCCAGATAGGTTTTATTTGCATTTATGTGGTCATATTACCCGTCGTCTTGTGGCGTTTTCCTTATTTAGAGAGAGAAAAAAAAACCCGGATGGTGGTTTCGCCATGTGACAGACGGGTAGACTGATCCGGACATGCCACTATCGAGCACGGGGAACCAAACGAAAGCGGCTTGTCATTTGTATATCATTATCCGCTGCCGGGAAGCGAGATCATGCGGGGATTCTGTGTCGTCGTTGTTGTTGCTGTTGTCTTTGCGGTCTTGATAAAATAGACGGAGGTGTGTGGAAGGGTAGAAGTCGCTATTTACATGTAATTATCGACAACCGTGTCTCAGTGTGTTCCCAACACGGCCATGTGTTACCTCCAATGTAAGATCAACAATGTAATGATAAAATGATGTTGTGTCGATGCGGTCTATAGAACACCCGTTATGGCCACTTTTCATTTGAATTTTAAGTATAGTCGATTTCATTTTGTCATAATTTAGTTATCACATCCATACTTGCTACTTAATGTGTACAACAATTAGACACTACGCTTTTTTAGTGTGATGTTGCTATAGTAATTGTTTGCATATCAGTGTAAATGGTAAACCATTCATCGAGGTGCTGATAATGTTTAAGAACTTTGTAAAAACCTAACTGTAAAGTATTATAATGTGAGTGGCATGATCATATTGCAAAAGTGACACAAGTCAAAAGCAACAATGAAATTGAAAAATATGATTTTTATTAAAGGACTGTGTCTTACTCAAAAACACAAATGTTTTTACTTGTCTTACTTTTGAAACATATCTGTGATGTACAGCGAGTTTTTTTTGTTTAAAACTGAAAGAAAATTTATTTTTCAACTTCTAACGGTATTGTTGATATCGTTATTTTTTTTTTTTACATATTTGAGGTAAGAAATAAAATAACTTCTGTTGTAAAAATAAATGCGTAAAACCTTTGTTTTTTTTTAAATTATTTTTTCATTTACCTATGTAGCTTGATAAAATTGTTTTGTGACTTTTGGAAAAGGTTCAAGTTTTTACTAGGAAACGGATAACTTAATATGGTACACTTTTAAAATGTTATGTACAGGTAGTAGGTAATAGTACTAGTTGAGCTATGCCATGAGACTTTAAACAAACCTAATTAGTTTATGGGTACACCATACCAATACGTTGTAACTGTTGTTATAGTTAAAAATCATAAGTATCTGAAGTATTAAAATTTTAAAAGTTAGCTGTCGAATAAAACTTACCGTTCTCGCCATTGTAATAACAAACTGAACTCTTAGAATGAACTCTAAATGAATTACAGCTTGTATAGAACCTATATTTATAATTTTATTTTGTAATAGAAATAACTAAGCCATGCGACATTTGAACTATTCGAATAGGAAAACAACAGCAATAATTTATCGCAACATCCAGTAAGTATTCGGGTAGTAAAATATTTGGCAATAATCAATATTATAATACACCTGAAACTTTATTGTAGCTTGCAGTAATATCATTAATCATACAAACAAGATATTATTGTATTGTATTAGTTAGGTGGCAATCATTTTTTTTTTTTTAATTTTTAAACGTTCCACGTGTATGTTCTTGGTCCTTTTAGAATTACCATTCTAGACCAGAGTTTTGTTGCTTTGGACTTTTACTAATAAATCTTTCAGACCGTTCGTATTTTCTCTCTCACTCGCCAAATGTCTCTTTTTGCTCGCTTATCTTCGCAATACAATAATATAATTATTATCAAAAACATTTACTCGGTCTCTAGTGTGTGTTTAAACACACTGTACAATTAATTATACACCGCGGTTGTATTTAACAAATTTTTAAATTATACATATATTCGCTTAACGGAGTCACATTTAGTCTTATCTTTCGTTATAAAAGAGAAGAAGCGACTCCGATAATTGCATTAATAGAAAACACTGAACGAACACTTGTATTGTCGTCTTTGATAGATATTAATTTACAAAAAGCTGGTTATTTTTCAATTTAATTACAAGGAGACAATTCACTTTTGCAATGAACGACACAATTATATTCCTCGTTAGTTAACAAATTACAGTGCAACCGTGGTTGTTCCCTGAGGACTGTGATTGTGATATTATTACTAGGTCTTTCTATAGCCCGGGATGAACTCGTTTGCAAATCATTCGTCCTGATTTACAATGAAAATAACGTTATCTATACATTAGTCGATAATACATCCATAAAAATGTCTATTGAGCTGAGTGTTTCTTGGGCGTACAGACGAGAAAAGTCGTTGGTTTTACAATCGTGTGTGGTTGTTTTCTTTGTGTCCAAAAACGTTTTAACATGGGCATTTTTTTTTTTTTTTGTCACGGCCAAGCATAAAAAATGAACATTTTCCGATCCGGTGGCAACCTTTGGCGCGCTCTCACGTCAACCGACGGGTGCTTCGGCCACCCCAAACTCACTCGGTTTACATTGTTATATCATATTATTATTATATTATTATTATTATTATTATTATTGTTCTTGTGTAATACCTTCGAGTCGCAACTGGAAACGCGAACTGTTTAAATTATTACGCCGCTTCCGGCGTTTTAAGTGTTCCTCTGTCCCCGCTTTGTTCGGCCCCTCTCACCCCCCCCCCCCAAGGGGTATACCGACCCCTCCCCATGCCGTGCCGCACATCTGAATAATTCATTTTGCCGGGATGTAAAGCGAGCAGCCCATTGTGTGGCATTGTCTAACCGACCCACCGGTGTACGGTACGCGCGTATCGCGAGCCATTATCATTACGGTAGATTACGAGTCAATATTTGACACTAAAAATTAATTTCTCGTGACGAATTATTAATGTCGGACCTTTCTTAATTTGAAACGGCCTACCCACCCGCTCTCCCGCATCCTTTGCTCGGTCTCTGTACCGCCCCGCCTTTGTGCGTCGATCCGGGGCAAAACCAATTCACATAATTGTACTTACCCGCGGTAACGGTTTTCATTAAGCTCGACTCAGGGTTATCACATCACTAGGCCGTTGTTTTTTTTCTCTGTTTTTATGTTTGTGTTCGACTTAACTTCTGCACGTAGTCTATGTGCGCATACGGGGAAATCGCCGCTGGTCAAGCGATAGTCTTAAGAAATAGTTCAGCAGGAGGATTTACGCCAAGAAAAAAGAGAAGTTGCCGTATTAAAATACCGTACACGGCAGTGGCAAATTACATTTGTTTGTGTATTTTTTAAAAAAAAAAAATTAGGTCAAATGGTTTTATATTTGATAAACGCTATGGGCTATTGGCACAACTAGAGCGAGGCCCGGGGTAAGTTCATATCTTTTAAAAACTCTTTAAGCTTCCTCAGAATTTCGATAAAAATTAGAAACGTTACTAAGGGGGCTATGGCTATTGCTTACATTTTTCGAGAGCCTGAAGTAGTTTAGAAGGATTTGAAGTTCATACCCTACTCTGTTTGTATTCTGTCTAATGAGTTGGGAACTAAAATATTTTTGTTATTAAATGTTTATACTGGTAAAAAAATATAAATAATAATTTTAAAATAATGATAGGTAATTTAACAAATATATTTTGAAATATTTTTTCAGTGGAACTCTTATTAAATATTTAGAGAATTATTTCAAATTCACGTTTTATAGTTTTGTCCTCTAAGTGTAAACAACCAGGATAATCACATATTACTAGTTATCCTATTTTGACAGTACACTGTACAACAAAATTTTACATTTTTTCACAAGAACTAAAATATATGAAATTATGTTGTATAATCTTTGTAAAATAATTAATTGAGCAGAAATTAGTTAGTAAAAAAAAATATGTATATGATTGTACTTAAATTGTGTTCATACAGCGTTGTTAAATATAATATTTAAATTTTACCATACACATCTGTAGTAAGAATTTGACACTATTCGAATAATTTTTTACCCTTTGATTTTCTCAGTAACTAAAACCTAACATCAAAAAAAGGTGAGAAGCTGAAACGACAGCAGGATGATAGTAGAAACTAGTTGTAACGGGGTTTATTAAAATTTATTTCCATATAATATATATTATACATTATAATGTTGTACAAAACGTAACAAATACAGGTATGACATAAACAGAACTATAAAAAAAAAAAAGAAAAAAAAATACAAATTGTAATGTATTGTTTTTACTATGTGATGGAATAATAATTGTTAAAAAAAAAAAAACAAATTAAGTATGAAATAATATCGGTGTAAAAAAATAATCGGCGAATAACGTAAAAAGAAAATATACAAACCGTATAAATTGTTATTATAGGAAAAAATTGATAAACAAAAAATTGACTAGCCCTATAATAATTTGTTGTGTGTGTGTGTGTGTGTAGTGTGTGATACATGATACAAGTAAATCAATCGATTCGATAAACTATTAGGTATTATTATAATTATGTACACAAAAATCGTAAAGTGATATTGTTCTAAACAACTAATGTGTAGTATACCTGTGACACTTCTCTAATATAATATTGTATGCGTTGCCGAATACTAGAGTCATTTTATTTTTACCTATACACACTCGTGTAGTAATAATAATAATAGTAGTAATGATAATTTTAGGTAGTTGCTTGCACCCTTAACGCGTAGAGTCAGAGACGATGGGAAATCGGTTTGGGCGAGAATAACGAACTCTCCTCGTCCAGTGGTAAATATACATGTATATATGTATAATTAATACGTTAATTCAATAATAATGATAATATACGATAGTATAATAATAGTAATACAATAATAATTGCGTTAGAACTCGAGGAACGTGCAAATAATAATAATAATATTATAATCAATCGGGCGAGGGTGTATTCCCCAACTTGCCTGCTGTTATGTGTTACTCTACTTCTTTCTTCTTAATATTATATATATATTGTATTTCATACTTTATTTCCCCCTTGTACAGTTATAGTCGTCAATACTAATAATAATAGTGTTATTGTTTTATTTGTTTCATTGTGCTGTGACTCGGCGAGGGGAACGAGTTATGGAGATAGAAAGAAGACCGATACAGCCGACAGTACGGTGGTAATATTACACGGTATTAGAATTGGGTACGAGACACGAATGGGACAGAGATTGAGCTTGTTAATTTGTTATGTTTTTTTGTAGTTTTGAGTTTGTTTTTTTTTAACAATTTTTTGTCGTGCTTTTGATAATATTATGGTCTTATATCGGCTGGCCGCCGGTCATCATTAGACGGGCCACGGCTGTTACCAGCAACAAG
Source organism: Adelges cooleyi (assembly GCF_023614345.1). Lineage (NCBI taxonomy): Eukaryota > Metazoa > Arthropoda > Insecta > Hemiptera > Adelgidae > Adelges > Adelges cooleyi. The sequence continues at coordinate 12,871,591 of NW_026096053.1, read as the reverse complement.
GATGTTGCGGTCGGCATCTTGGGTTCCGGTGTCGAATCTGAAACAGTGATAAAAAAAAAATGAAAAAGGTTTCATGCGGTTAATACAACCAGATCACGTTTTTAATCGAAAAATATTTTTTAAATCCAATAAAAAAGCTGTACATATATATGAGCAATATACGAATATACATGATGATTTATTTTACAAAAACTTTCTTCCATACATTCTTTCCAAGTTTCTTCCATGGCCTCGTTTAAAATTGCAAATTTTGGTTTATTTTCAATTTAGTAAAAACCATGTTTAAACGTTGAGCAAGAGAAAACACTATTATTATAAAATAATTATTTAATAGGTTAATGTTGTGTATACATTAATATATCAATGGACTACAATAGGCTGTGTTTGTTTTGGTCACAACTCAGCTCGACAATACTAAAGTGACATTTTAATTACTAGTCCGGCAACTTTGAAAACGAAAAGTTGTTGATTAAAATATCAGAAATAATAATAATTGTAATTTGTAAATTTCGCGGTGCGGTTAACTCGTTATGTATAACCCTCTTGTTTAGTTTTTGACTCAAAATGGCCCTTTTGAGACAGTGTAATATAATTTTGTATTAATATATACAATTCCATACACTATTTAACCTGTGTAAACTTTTCAATTTTAACTTTAAATTTAAAAACACCGAAAAGCGTAAATCGTCGTGAAACGAATTCTTACAAGTGTTACAAACTAATTGTTTGTAAAGTTTGGATTGTAGAAAAGGGGGAGGGCGCAGAAAACGCATGTTAAACGTTGTTATTTAACCACAAATCGGCGTGGCTATAAACAATTGCTTTGGAGATTTTACATGAAAACGAACGCTACACTTAAAATAATATTTATATTTTGTATTGTGTAAACGTCGGTGAACTTGTTCTTATATATTTTATTGTTTTTGTCTGCGGTACGTCGTTTAAGTGGTCTCCGGGGGCTCTTCATCGGTTTATAGCTATAACGGCAATAAGAGGATTTCGGTGGCTTCGGCAGCAGCTATATTATATTAATATAGAACTTACTGTCAGAAATTAATGGCAAGATTTCGGTGCGTGCGGGGTTGAAGTGAAATTCGAGATTTCCAAAGTGAACCCAAGTGCTCGGACGATCAGAAAACCGTATAACGTTTATTTTTTATGTATGTAATTTACTGTAATCCGCTAAACGACCTACATAATATTTTCTTAGTAATGGTAATACTATTTGCTGGTAGTAAAATTTCGAAAACGTTGTAGAGATAATAGTGTTTTACTATTACCTATACCCCGCGGGTCAGAGGGTTTTGTACCTGATGTTATATCAGTTCTAATGGCTATATTTGTATTGATTTTTAAAGTACACTTTTTCTTAAGTCGTTAGTAATTTTATTAATAAAACAACACACAAGCCAACTGTGTAATGATTGTTATTATTCAAATTCGAAAAAGACGAATGTAAAAGCTCGTAAGTGTGGAATAATTGTTGGGTTTTTTCCATCTAGATTAATTTTACACGGTTACCCGACAGTGTAATCTTGCATCCCCCGTTTGTCAGCGGCCCGGATTAACTATAACGTGTGCTTGCGGATTTCACGAGGGTGTGCGTGACCCTATGACGACATTCCGGCCATTTCGCAGCAACCGCGTGATCCATTATTATGTATAAGATGAGACAGCAGCACACGGGGCCGTCGTAACCGGAGACGGTCAAGTCACAAGGAAAATTGATACGAATCCGCGGGGGTCTCGACAGCGGGTGTAATCCGTTTCCGGAAATTACCCAAAGACCCCTCTCTCTCTTCATTATCTAATTGACCGCGGGCAACCGACATACGAAAATACCTGGTCGTCCCGATTTTCCACGGTTCACCGTTAGCCTGCGTGTCCGCCTGTCATTAACCGCGGAAAACGCCATTTAATGGAACAAAAATCATGTTAGTAAAATTCAGTGATTCACACAGATAGTGTGAAGCTGACGTATGAAACAACTGTCGATTAAATGTTAATCATCGAAGTCGAAACTTGAATACGCCAATTATGCGTCCGTTTCGTGACTATTATAATAAATGCAAATTAACTTGACAAATAATCCGGCAGCAATTAAATACAGCTAGTAAATACGAGTACAGAACAGAAACTATCCCTTCTCAAAAAAACAGGACGTTAGTCGGTAAATATCCTCCAGGACATATTCAATTATCCCCAGTTTTCCCTTTACGCGGTCTGCTCATAAAATTTCACTTGGACGGCCCTTAGCGGATTGCCGCGGGTAATACGCCATATCAACATATATTACCGTTTTCGTAATATATTATTATTCTTGGCGTAGCTCCACTGGCCGTTAAATGTAGCAAACTTACTTTTCGACAGCCCTTTGTGGCCGTTGGAATTTTTCGGTTTTGCCGCAAACGTCTGTCCCGATTGACCGATCTCGTTTAGAACTGTGTTGTCGCCAGCTGGAACATAAGAAACAACACTACTCGTTAATAATCAAAAACAAAATCTCTACCCCGGAAACCCTACTCCGAAACTGCCCGTGCTATATATAAGGGGATGAAGTCAAACAAAGGCTCAACCAGTTTGCACTCGACGAGTTATAACAACCTCACCCTCTGTTCCAGGAATTTTTTAACCCTCCTCTATTCTCGACCAAAGCGTAGGTACACAAGATAAAAGCGGTCCCGACTACGTTACTATCAATAATTATTATTATTATCACTGTTATCCCTCGTTGCGGCCAAAATACCTTTGATTTTTTTTTTGTTTTTTTGTATACTTTATCGGCCAAAGCGGTCGACTCGGTCATAATAAAAATAAACGTTTAACGCACGTGTTCGGTGGGTTACGTGCCAGGGGTGCCACGGATCTTGACGGGAATCGGACGGGAGACAAGACGAAGGACCCCGAGAAGGAGAAAAACGGCGAAGGCGGTAAAGCAACATCGGTGGACGCTGTTGCCGAATGATGATACACAGAACGCCGATCGCTCTCTCCGTAAGGGGCTGCTGGTCGGACGAGGTAGGGAAGGTTGGAGACGAGAACGTCGGGGGTTGTTTCCATAATCGAATGTCGAAGGTTTACCCGAAGGGTTGTTCGCTCGCTCTTCCCTTATAATATTGTTGTGTACCCTTGCCGCTATTATAATGAACGCAACATCTGTCGGCGTTTGTCCCTACAACACTGCGGTGGCGAGCACGATCAACCTCGCGAATAACGCCACCGGTACAACTGTGACCGCCTAACCGAACAGTTTTCCTCTTGTCCAACCCCTCCCCGCACAAACCCACACACACCTCCCCTTCGTGGCCTGTTTATTATTACCTTTTTTCCCTTCATTTCCGTTCATGTTGTTGGACGAGCCGTTTTCCAAATCGTTGTTGCCGGTCGGCCATTGCGGACCTGAAACATAGGTCCATGATTTAGATGTATGCTTATATTATGTATGCTATAATGTTATGTTATGGTGCACGGACGGTGTAAGGACGAGAACCGAAAAGAAAAAATATTAAGACATCAAACGCATTTTGTATATTATTTTATTGCATAATATTGTAATAGTAATTTCGGTCCGTTTCAATTTTTTTGATGTAAACTCTATTTTTATAGTGTAAGTAAGTGTAAACAGTATGGTTTACGTTGAAGAATGAACAAGAAACGACAAGAAGCAGCAAGATGACAGTTTTGACAAAGAACCGGCTTAGGTTTAACTTGATATTCTATAGTATAGGTATTTACTTCAATTGGGTAGACTTGGAAAAGTAAGACAAAACTCGAGTGCACCTTGTTGTTAGAGTTGATCTAAACTGTTATGTAATTTATTTGAACAGTTGAAAAATTGTTTTAAACTCTAATGCTTTTCATTATGCAAATTAAAATATTTTTAGGCTGTGGGAAAATAGATTATAATATCATGTGTATCTTTCTACGCCAATATTAACAATTTAAACAATTCGAACGTGGATTAAAGGATAACCTTCAAAGATATATTTTACTTTATACACAGTGAGCTGTAATTTTAAAATAAGTTTTGTTGAAGGATATTATTATAACTTTATCAATGTAAAATAAATAATTTCCTCTGATGTTCGAATGAGGCAACTTAAAGCGGCGTTTTTATTTAGTGTTACATCCCCGGAGAGAAGGATAAAGATAAAATAAGTAGTGAAAAAATTCTCTGGAATTTCAATTACAATTTATAACTTTTTTATGATGGGGTTTTCATTATACTTGCACAACATTCATGTATATGTTGTAAATAATTTCGTGCGTAAACAGAAATGGACATTTTTTTATTGTTAATTTGAATATATATATATATATTTTTTTTTTTGAGGAGTTATTTAACTGGAATTTAATAAAACGAAATTAATATAGTGGTAATTTGCTAAAAAGAAAAAATCACAGCAAATATTTTCGTTGTTATGTCATTCCCTTTTCCAAATATTTAGCCAAAAAAAAAAAATGAATCGTTGTTATTAATTCTCGTGATTTTGTATTAAAAAAAAAAAAAATGCGAATTCTCAAATAAGTCACTATACTGTTAGCCTTTTAGTTTTTGGTTAATTCAACATTTTCTTACAAACACTACATAACGAACTTTTATAATACACATAAACTCTCGCTTAATAGTTTAGTTGTTAAGTAATATACTTTGTAAGACAATATTTTAAGACATTTGAATAGTGAATAAAATAACGTTTGTTGTAGTGAAAATAATACAGAAAGTTTGTATAACACAGAGTATAGTTGAAAGCGGGTAAAACGTTGATATCCGTCTTACCTAAAGCTGGGATGCCAGAAGGGGAAGGGTTCTCCGTGCTCTGAAGTTCTGGTGCCAGAGTGGGTGGGTGTGAAGCTTTGCAACAGATAGACAAGAAAAGTGTTAGACAAGAATAACAGTGCTATTATAAACTTAATTTTTTCCTTATTCATATCAATGTAATCGTGCGAAATACATAATATACACAGACGACACACACAGTCTAAAAAAACAACAGCATGCAATAACAGTGGACACATATAAAAGCACAACACAACATCAGGCATAGAACGTCATGTGTACTAGATGTGTTATTTATTTATTATTTAGTTCTTACAAAGAACACTGGGCCTCACATAGTTATACTACATAATATCTAATTAACACGACGACATATGCTAAGTAATGTTAAAAAATAATGAACGGCTTAAGTTAGATTAAAAAATAATTAAACCCATATTATGTGCAACTAGGCGCGGATTTGATGGGTTCGGCTGAACAAATGGATGTATTAATGTGTTAATGATTGACGTATAATGTATTTAACTAGACCAGTATATTAAATTTGTAATAAATCTATTTGCCTAAGAGTATACCTCACACACACACGCTAATGTTTTTTTTTTTTTTTATAAAAATGTCGACGTTCCAAATATAATATATATTTATTACATATAATAACGGATCCTCCCATAAAGGAAGTGTGTGTACCGGAAAAGTTACATTGATCAAAGGAAATTGATGTAAATTATTATTCTGTGGCGCCAGTGCTGTAGTAATTATATAGAGAGAGTGCGGTGTGAAGGGTTTGCATAATATACATGTATAATATAGCATAGATGCGCATTTCTATTATCCGATTTTCAAAATTAGTAACGTGTTATCGAGCAACTCTCGGGACACTTTTCTTTCTCAGGCCGCCAGTCATACTCTTGTTGGCATCGCTAAGACACGGATGCATGCGTCGACCGTTTGTTGTAGATCTTCGGCTGAACGGTTTAGGGGAAATAAATATCGGAGGAGGAGGAGGAGAGAAGGAGCGGTCACCTTCCGGCTGGTCCTTTTGTACCGGGAAATTGGTCATTAACCGGTGGCGTATCCGAGGAAATTAATTATATTTTCAACAGCCGTTTTCCGGGCAGAACGCATCATCAAACGGCGACCACCGATGTCGGTTAGGCGCCATCCATGCACGCGTATTGCCGCGGGTGGCATGTTAATTACAAATTCGGAACCGCATCCGTGTGTATATAGATATGCATAGGAATTAAAACGTGTAGGCAGTAGGTACGTATATGTATGGCGTGTAAATGGGTCTGTGGTCGAATTACGGGGACGGTTTTAAAACGTCAAACGCGACGGCTCGGCCAGTGGTGTTGTGTCTCGCAGCTTTTGAATATGCATTTATTATTGCCCGGAGAGCGGGGAAATTTATTCAAAATGCTCTGCTTGTGTCGTGTACTAGAGGAGGAGGGATTCTTGCGGTCTTGACACGTCACCACGTCATCTGGCCTCGAGAGCCGATCTAAAAAGGAGAAAATAATAATTATAATACTTGCAGCACGGATCGCAGTTCCGGCATACAGCGGAAGTACAACACGGCCGGACCGCGCTCTAGTCTCTGGATACTGATCCAAGTGTCATGTCTTTTCACCGCTTTAATCGCAGAGCAACTTTATTTCATTCGCAGTATTTAAATTCCAATACATACTTGTACGGCTTTTGTTAATGCACCAAAAACACAACAAATAAGTTTAACCGCACAGCTGTCGAATGTGATGTTAACACCGGGAATTAACTTGCGTGTAACCATATTATATAGTTAAAACAGCTAAGTTACTAAATCTACATAGCATAATAATAAAGCGTGCGTATTATCATTTTTAAGTCTACATTGTTAGCGTGTAACGGTAAAGCTATAGTAAATTATACTCGACACCGCTTGATAATATTATTCATATAGTAATATATTCGTAAGTAACCCAATCGTTTGTCACGCTGTAGCACCAAGACAATTGTGAATGCTAAATACTTTTGTACTGGCGTGGGCTTAAGTTTAAACATTACACGTCTCGCCACACACGTCTTTTTATTTTGTCACTCAAGACCCGTACTAAAAGTATAATATATTTTAATTTAATTGAATATTAGGAGTTAGGACTTCGCACGGGCGATTTTCGATCGATTTATTAGACATTGATTCAAAAGCCGTTAGATAAAAAACCCAAGCGGTCTGAAAAAGCCAACTTACTCAAAGCGCATGCAAGCAAGTGTACGGCCCAAGTAATAGATGTGTTCACTTACTGTACAGCCGAATGACGCCGTCGGTCTCACCGCGAGAATTTTTCGCCACACACTTGTACATGCCGTAATCGGTTTGGGACACGTCCATAATGGTGAGCTTCATGTGCACCTTGTAAGACGGGTTTCCCTGGATGGACACGGGTTTGTACTTGCCGTTGTCGTGCAGCATTTGGCCGTCGTCTCGAGTCCAGTAGTGCAACGAAGTCGGATGTGCTTCCGTGTAACACTCCAGAGTCACGTTGTAACCCAACGGTACGCCCACCAGTTGATGAGGTATCCAAAGCATAGGCGGAACTGCGAACAAGACAAACCAAACCGTCGATCACAGAGGTATTCGTTTGAAATCGCCGGTGCGTTTATCACCACAATGTACCAGCAATTTGCCACAATGTTTTAAATATAGTTTTTACCGATGACAGAGTGAGACAGAGCGAAATGCTGTCTACATAATAAGTTAATTCGTTTAAAGACGAGAAATATGAAATGTAATTTCAAAACTCTGCCCTGTCAGACGGAAATGTTATTAAAAACTTTTAAACATTTATTTTGTATCTTGTTCGTTAAAAAATAACATAATACACAACACAAACTCCTTGCAAAACCATTTTACAAAATTATCGTTGGTGGTCTTAGAGAAAATTAACACAAGCGGCGGCGACGGCAATGGAAAAGTTGATGTTATTTTTTTCAAAAACTACTCCGATTTTACCGTCAACTGTTGAACACCAATCAGGAGATAACAATCGAGTCGAAACAAAAACGGTATTACGGGAAATGTAACGTTTAGAAAAAAATCACATAGCTGTGTATAAACGAAACGGATTTAGTACGGTATTTGTTTTTAATTTTATAGCTCATCATCATCGTTTTGCGGTATGAAACGTTTATGCCGAGCTTAAACGGTATTTATAAATTCCATTTGGGCTTTTCGATGATATCACATTTTCTCTTTTATGCGGTTGGTGCGGTACCTAAGCACAAAACATTCCATCCGATCTATACGGATAACGGCGTTTTTTTTTTTTGTTGTAATTTATCGAATCGGAACAAGCGCTCAAAACAGCAACAATATGTAATAGTAGAAAAAATCGTACATTTTTTTTTGGAAAAAATACCCAAAAGTTCACAACGCGGTATCATTCGGTAAAAAGTTTTCGGAGAGACAAAAAAAAAAAAAAGCTACTCCAGTTTGCCAAAAATATAAATTCATATACCTACTACACGAACACGAGTTCCAACCTGACCTGTAATTTATATATTATATTATATATGTATAGCTAGTTTTAGTTTCGAACAATTGCCGTTAAATATCAAATTGTAATGACCGTGATAATTATTTTGGTTTTCCCGCAACAATATACGAGAGGGGTGGGGGGGAGGGGAGCGAGGGATTCGTCGAGGAGGAAGAGGCGAGAGGTGGAATGACTAAACGGACCATCGTTTGGACACAACGGTAGTGCGGTGGTATTAAAAAACATTATAAAATAAAAGAGGTGTAAAAAAAATAGAAATCTCGCGAGATGAAGAGAGGGGGTGTTTTCCCTCTGCCCCTAAGTACGGTAGACGGGGTTGCTGCGACGTTGACGACCAGCTATTTAACACCGATGATTAATTGAACCCTTTGTGTTGTGTCAGGGTCGCAGTTTCCGTGACGCTGCCGGTAATACCTGGCGATCCCAAAGATATATATATATATATATATATATATATATATATATATATATATATATATATATATATATTCATTATTTAACGTTGCGGTGCATCTTTTATAATATGGGGTAACACGCGCCCCCGTGCATTATATTATTATAGTTATAAATTATAAAATATATATATTATTAGTGTTATTATTATTATTATGTTATTATTATTATACGTATAAACGCCTTTTAATGATTATTAATGGACGCTTTTGTCTTTAAGGTTCTGTTGAGAACCCGGTACGGTATATAAATCTGCGCCCTACGCCCCTGTTGTTGTTGTCCCTCTTCCGTTCACATCATAGTGACTGGCTTGCTGTCGTCGATGACATTCAGCGAATACTGATTTTTCCAAAAAAAAAAAAACCCCAAACCGTAGCCTCGTCTGGCAGTACTTTCGCAAAGGGGAGTCGAGGAAAGATTAAACTTAATTAATTATTATTATTTATCTTCATCATATTTAACAAAGAGTGTAACACCGAAATTTTACAGAACAACAACAAATGAAATAAAAGCTTATTATTGTTTATGAAAGCGATTATCTTCATTACTATTATACGTCAGCAATATGGTTAGGCTAACATTGTGACATCGGCCAGGCAATGTATTACAGTTCTTAGCAAATATACAATTTGGACTAATTCGCAACACATAACTTGAGAATTCGAGAGTGAAGACCGAAGAAGTGATATTTTACCGTACTTGATAATTTGCCTATTTTTCATTAGCAGGCTTAGAAGAAGAAAGTCATAACACTACCGCGTCGCCGGGTGTTGTGTAATTTATTTGTTTATTAATGTATAATAGTTTATTATTCTGTAAAGAGTGTCTAACCGTCGCATAGAATATCCGAATCACACGTTTTGCATACAACCCGCACAGACTTATAAATAATGGGTTTTTCTTCAAACCTACCCTCCCTCAATTATTGCATAGCAGGCACCACACGGCTTTGGCTGTCTTCGGAATGAATCGCGGCCGAATAAACGAAAAAAAAAATAACACCGCTGTTTTTTTTTTCCAGCAAGTCCTTTCACGTGTAATTCATAAATAATGGAGTCGGTACATTAACATTTTAATGAAATATACTGGAAACGGTAGATCAAATGACATCGTCGCCGGTATAGGGTAGCCCTGCAAGAGGGTAGGAAGAGGGAATAAAACATGATAGGGTGGTGGAAAAATAAACGTGAACGGGAAAGAGCCAGACCGACGACACAAACGAGTGAGCGGAGGAGACGACATTGGTTTATATACGGTTTATAATATTGTATTATTTAGCCCGACAATACATGTTTGAACATATCTATATTTATGCGTACGATTGCGGTGTGTGTTTACGGCTACTGAAAAATTAACATCCGGTGGAATTATTCATGTGGTGGTGTATATATATATATATAGACATTTTTGCGGCTAATTCGACCAAGCTAATGGAATAAAATGCAATTACGGCGAATGAAACATGTCAATCGTCGCTGCGGCCGCCACGGGCTCTGTTGAAGCGACAAGGGTTTTTTTTTAGATTTTGCGGTTTTTAATTTTTTTTTTTTTTTGCACATAACACCAACACACTGCAGCACTGGCAGGTACACCTGGAAGGCGGCGGGGTAGGCAACAGAAAATCATTCGTCATACGTGTTCCGCCGGGAAGCGAATTAAAAATAAATTATAAATTTTATAACCGTCGCGTTTTAATATTACGGGTAGCTATCATAATATGTATGATAATAACGCCTGTACGCGGATCCCTTTTAAATAATAATAATAATAAAGCGTACATAAATTACAATTTAATTAAAAACCGCGATAATCGAGTTAAACAAAATCACTATCCTTTTGCGATTCCGATTTAGGAAAAATACAATACTATTAAATATTTTATTGATTCGTTGTAGTGCGAATTGGACGAAATAAGCAAGTGTTATCGCGGCGTTATTGCAACTGTGCATAACTCTTGTACCCACTCGTTTATGATCTACAAAACAAATTAATTAATTATCTCTCATACCTACGCAGAGCGTGAGCGCGAATAAGGCGAACGATGGCGACTATACAATACGGTAGCTGCTAGTAATAACTGTTTATATAACATCTTGTTTATATTGTTTCAATGAACCTGCATATTATATTACTATGAACTGCGTATGGGGTAGGCGATAGGTAATTGACAGAGTAGGCAGAGTTAAACAACAGAGTTAATAAACCAACACAAATAATCGGTGCGTTACTCTCCCAAGTTGATACCTTTTCAATAGTATATTATAAAATGGTTTAAACTCAACTATGTAACGTTTGTTCAGCTTTATAATAATCGGAGCTGCGTTTTTATACGGTTCAACGTATTATGATAAAGATAACATATTATACAATGTAATATTATTTACTACTCACAGTCCACGCTGACTTTGATTCTTTTGCTGACCGACGGTGGCACCGAATTGGTGGCTATGCACAAGTAAGCGCCCATGTCCAACCGGCTGATCCTGTGCAACTCCAACGTTTGTCCTGCCCATTCGTTGACTGCAGCAGCCACGGGAAAGCCGGAAACGGACAAACACAAACGACACAATGATAATAAAAAAATTAGAGAAAAAAAACCATTAGGGTTGGAGCTTGAGTTGGAACTGAAAATAGAGATGGAGATGGAGCTTAAGATAACAGCTTGCGTACGAGTCAGCAACCGCGGGAGACATTAAAAAATTGTTTTAATTATATAAAAAGATATATAAGGATATAAGGAGATATAAGGATGTATAAGGATAAATTTTCGTTGGGTTTTTTTTTTTGGTAACGCTGGAAAGACATAAAATGGCAACAAAAAAAAAAACAACACACTCGGTCGTCGTAGGTAGGTACGTGCACGCATCGGCGGGGTAGGTCGGAAATCTTAATAATTACTGTATCGTGTTATCGTTGTGGTAAAGTTCTTTAACGTGAAAGGGTATGATGACTGGAGGGTATTATAGATAACAACAACAACGGCGTATAACGTTCTCTTCGCGCTGCGGCAAATCTTGAACCGCGCGCATAGTACATAACTTATATTTGTAACGGAGGAAATAGCGACTCGGCGGGAGAGGGCAAAAGGGGAAGATCGTAGGACCTAAGTTCTCCCGGGGGGGGGGGGTGCGGGTAGTGGCAGTGTACTCGGGCGAGGGGACGACCAACTTCGGTGCCGGTCCGTATTTCAAAAGTTTTTGGGATTCCTTTGTGTGTGCGCGCGGATACCACACCACCACTACACTGTCAATGATTCATTGCTACCAATAAGGATTGTCGCTATTAAAATTTCCCCGTGCCCCACCGACGACTTGGACCGGATATTATTGTTCCAATTAAACGGGCGAACAAGACGAAATTCCACCGTCCGCCTCTAACACAGGCCAATCGCGCGAAAACATAACGGCCGCGGAAAACGATAATTATTGTCGTTAAACGTTTAATATTTCCATTTGTTCTTGTGGCGAGTTCGGGGGGTGAAACTTTCGGATTGTCGCCAAACGGTCCCAGTACGGTCTAGTACGCCGTTTAAGCGGTACACCATTGTAGAGCGTTTACCTGGCCGTTAAATTTGTACATCACACAATAATAATAATAACGATAATAGGTACATACCTAATGAAATATTGTATACATTTTACAATCAATGGACATATTATACAATACTATGCTATTCTATCGACGTTTGCGCGAGCCAGGATTTCATAATGTTTTTTGTCTCCTGTGCAATATTTAGTATTAATCGGTGTTGGGCAATTTGTATCTAAGTTTAATGGTTCTTTTGTGGTTAACGATTTCAATCACGTACACAGAGAATTAATGTTTAATCACGAATAATTGTTTTTCTATTACGAATAAACTTCATCAACATTTTGCTATTTGGTAGTTATAAGTGTAAAAAAACCTAACAATAATTTTTTGTTTTTTTTTTAATTTATAAAAACATTATAATTGACATTTGGTTTAAAAAATTAATATTTTTCCAAACTTTAAGGTTTAATCTACAGTAATTGTAAAACGGTCTTAAAATTATGCCAAGAATAGAAATATTTTTCAAAAAACAAACCACAAAGTAGTTTTCCAGGAAAATGAAAGGGGTCCATTTAAATTATGTTGAATACAAGTAAGACTCATTTAAAAATGTATATAAGTGTAGGATTGATTTAAGGTAGGAATGAAAAAAAAAAACAATAAAAGATTGAAGGAGACTGTTTTTTGTTGTATAAATCAATAGTTTCTTTTCCAAACTTACCGGTAAGGGTTTTGTTGATGTTGATTTGTGTGCCATCGTCGCGTTTCCATTTGATTTCTGGTTTCGGATAACCGTCCACGTGACACGTCAATGAGACGTTTGCACCTTCCCTAACGATAGCGTCTGAACTACTCAATGAATCCGAAATGGACGGCGGCACTAAAATAAAGAAGAAAAAACCAATTAGTTACGCCTTGAAGTCCGATTCACCGACTTAATCTAAATTTTTTAACACATTAAATCATTTTAGAACACGAGGCCGGCCTGGAAATGGAATTTTTTTCCAGATAAGTACTTAACAGTATTAATTGATACATCCAACAACAACAATATTTTGTTCTGCTCAAGTATAACAACAACATATTCAGTAATCTTTGCTTTGTTAATAGACCTTCGCATTACACTATTGATTTACAATTTTATTTCTTTACAATTCAACGCGCACAAGTTATAACCTAAGTACCTATTGGAATATTAATAGTTTAATTGCCAGAAATTGATGACCAAACTCTAAACCCTAAATAAAGCAGCAAACTCACCACACGTGCAAAATATGACTTCTCGACATTCAATTAAAAGGGTAACGTTATACCTAATCCAATAAACTTCGGTCAATTTAATAATAAATACAAAGTGGTCTAACGTATTTTATTTTTTTACAGTAATATTGCTGTTTAATATTAGCGCAATGAATTAAAATTGAGAATGTGTGTTTTAATAATAAAAACCAAATAAATTAAGTTTAGTGAAGCATTTTCGATTCGCCTGTTGCTTTAGCAAATACAGCAGCGAACGACTTTACAATAATATTATCATATTATGAACTTATTTCGAATGGAAATACCGTACACTTTTATTTAATAAGATATGTACTTTTTTTTTTTTTTAAGCTGTGATACGTTTTATTACAATGATGACGATCGGGTCAAGTTAATTTATATTACAACGAAAGAGAAAAAACGCGTAATTATGAGTAAAATTTAGTCGATGAAATTTAAATAGAAAACCAGTGTCATATTAAATTGATACTCATATTCATCACAACCGAGTCCGATGAACTGTACCTACATCATGTACCAAGTATGCAAACCAATGTGAAGTTAATGGTTTTTTAAACTTGTTCAGGACTCGACTGCTTCAACGTCTTACTATGAGATTTATAATGTTTTAAACAATTCATTTTGGAGTTGTTAGCATTTCAAGTAATAGGTTAGAGAGGAAGTGCCGTAGTATAGTATTTGAGGATAATAATATTGTAATAATACAATAATATACTAATAAAGCCAAAAATTATGTGGAAAAAAAAGAAATCTCGATTTTTTTTTTTTTATTTAACGAGAACGAGCGTCTTTTTGTAAATTAATATCCCGGCTGTGAACATATCCAACGCAAGTGTGGAGTGTTTGAAAAGGCGTGCGTGTACATACAAATGTGTCGTAATTAATATTATTATATTACCTATGTATACACGATGAAATCTATTGGCAACGCATAAGCAACGTCGGCAATAAAGATTAGAAATATGTCATATTATATTATTATTTTTGGCCCCATATACACCCCTAAGGTCAGAAACGGCGGAGAGACGTGTGAGTTGCATTCCGATAAGACGTGAACAGTGCGCACACACACACACACCATATGGCGAGAAGTAGCTTAGGGGTAGAGAATAGCGGTTGTCCGCCCCTCGCATCGTGTACCGTCGCCGCCGCCGCCGCTGCTGCTGCTCTTGCCCTTCACCTCCTTGCCGAATGCAAAAACGTGCCTGACTTACTAATCTATTTTTTATTCCCCCTTTATCGTCCTTTATTGCTGGCCTCTGGACTTTTACACGTCAACCGCCGTTCACTGTTCTGCCCGGACGTCTTTTGAACGCGTATGAAATGAAAAAAAACAAAATCGTTTCGCAATATTCCCGTGTTTTCGTTTCACTATCAGTCACCACCCCTGGGCCGCCACTGTGGGCGATCACCAAATGAAAACTTAATACCTATATATAATAATAATAATACACCTATTTGATGTATACTCGACAATAGACCGAGTAGCATAAGATGGTATTATTATTAAGTATTTTCGACGACACGTCTGAAAGGTAAACATAATTATATGATCGACCGTTTCGCGTCGTCGACTCGACAAAAAAGAATCTCCGACGACAAAAAAATTAAAAAAAAAAAAAAAAAAAAAATACCTTACAAACTCGCTATGAACGCGTTCGATAAATAATAAACATCTTACAAACGATTTTCGCTCGCTGCCCGGCTTTGTCCACGCGAATATTAATTTAAATATTTTAAAATTAAAACCAGCAAACGATAATTTAAAAAATGTGGGAATTAATTTCGCGAAAAGAAGGAGAGACAACTCCTTAGATCGGGCCAGTGACAGAGGGAGGTGCCAATGTATATTAGGTTGTTGGCTAGTGAGTATAATAATATATTCAATATAGTATGGTGTGCACTGATTATTATTTTTTTTTTTTTAATAAATATTTTGATTTAAGTAAACAACACTATACTATTATATCGAGAACCGAGTAAATAAATATGGGTACCGGGGTTCCAGGACCCTGGTACTTTGGAAGTGCGACAGTGCCGGCCTTCAAATTTGCAATGTGCTTTAATGTTTTTTTTTTTTATTATTATCAATAATGTCGTTATTTAGAAATTTGTTGGCATTTTCGGCCGAGACGGTTTGAACGTATACTCGACTAAACTGAAAACCGCAATCTCATTAGGTATGCTTTTCAGAAAACAAAAATCAACCCGATGATGGCACAAGTAATAATATAATAAGACTATAACCGCTCGCTGTAGAACCTCCGTCGAAGCGTACCAAGTGCTGTTCGTCCCTACATAATATAATATTTTCATTTTTTCGAGTGTACTTTTTTTTTTTTTATGTGTATAAACATCTACACTGGAGACGGTAACGAACAAACCAACGAACGGTGGTGTCTGAAGGGTCTGTGCGGATTTATTGAAATGCTTTACTCTTACACATTGCCTATGGTACTTGTCTGTTTACACGCCCCGTTCGATTCGATATTCATCCGGTCAATCAGTGCGTGAGTAATCATGACAAGTATAGTGTAACGTACCCTTGTAGTCTTGTATACCACACAAAGTGAACCGATGTGTAGGTATAGTAGTATGTTTCCTTCGACTGACAGTAAAGTCACGAATCTTGAACTTCATTCAATGATATCTCAATTATTATTAGTAATCAAATACACAAAGCTGCTCATTGTATCGCACGAATATCACAATTTACACTTTTTCCAGAGACTTTTACATTGGAATAAAAAAGCCAGATTTCATAACGAAATCGATACTTTTTACTTGTGTACAACTTTGCTATGCGAAAATGACAACGGTTACAATGGCTCTAATACACGAGAAAAGTGCAACAATCATCGGTTGTAGCTATTTACAAAATCACATCTGGAAAATAATTATTTCCTTTGGACATTTTTTTTTTCTTTTATTCGTCGTAGTAACGCACAAATTATAGTTGAAATATAAATAAAAAGTTGAGAAAAAACTTTTATTTCTATACCCTTTGGGGGGTTTTTTTTTATAACATTATATAAAACTTGAAGCTATTTCTGTTCAAGTTATGAATTGCATCCTAAAGGGACAAATTAATCGAACTGGGAAAACTTTTTTTTTCGAATCCGGCCGCGTTCATTTTTCAATATTTTTTAAATATCCATCACATCGCAATGTCGATAAAAAACAAAGTTGGCAGAACGAATTTCAAAACAAATATCTGTTCTTTTTGTTATTATTATTATTATTTGTTTTGTTGCGTTGCATCTGTAAAATAAGTACACGGGTTGAAGTACGTGTAGGTAGATTATAGTAATTGCACACAAGCTCTTATTTAACATTTGTTATTATTATTACTGTATACATAGAACATCAAAGAAGCCGCGAGATTTCAATAGTGATCAAACACAACTTTACAAAGAAAATTATGTTTAAATATATAATGGTAAACGTGTTTGTATAGTAGTTAGCTTTGAAACCCATAATATTCATGTGTTCATTATGATCATAAGTTTTAACTATAATAATGAAGAACAAGCTTAGTGAAAATAGAAATTATAACAGAAACAAATATGATAATGTATAACAAATAATACATTTTGTATAATACACAGTCGAAACACTATTATGTTATATTATCCAAACAAGTGTTATTTTTCAACTAAAACAGTTGTATAATTTAAATACACAACTGTCAATAACTAAAACTAGTCGACTAATAAAACTAATAGTAACTAATCTGTAAATTACTCAACTGTTATTATTAGAAATTACAATATTTTTAAAAAATCAGACACTTTTAAATAGCGAAAAAACGTTAAGGGTAAAAATGTGAGTAAAAGATTACAACGTCACGGTTTTTATAATATATTGCAAATTCCATATGTGTCAGAAACAACATTTTATTTGTTATATGTTTATAAATAACATTTCTATAACATGACAAAAAAAAATATATCGAAATAAGAGTCGAGACTGCTAACCGGGTTTGATGGCGCATACAATTTATACGAGTTTTTGATATTCTTTTTTATATTATTATGATGCGAAAATACGGCTTGTACGTTGAAAAAAGCCAAAAATGATGTGCTTATTTTGTGTAGGCGTTCCATTATCACATATGACCGCCGCCCAAATCCCGAGATGGACAAGTGCACTTACACAGAGAACGTACGCTGTCCGCAAAAGTCAACAAGGTCTCTCGAGAGATGCGACTTCTGCCTTGGTACCGTTGTCGAGGATAATGTAATAACATTATATACAGTGACCGAGACGGCTTGTATTTTTACCTTTGCCCAGATAATATAACAGCTATACCCAATGTATTTATGGATCGCCTCAAAAGACCCCCAGGACGGTACGCAGAGCTCGTTTCTTTTAAAAGCTGTTCCGTGTAACGCAAATACACGTTTTGCCTTGATATACCTACTCGCGAAAGACTGTTTTAAGAATAAACCACTTGTACACACGGTTTGTCAGGAAAATACATTCACATGCCACTAAAATATATATAATATGCTAAACATGTCAATATTTTTTAACATTATTTAACTATCAAACAGCTCTTAAATATATAATAAAATAATTTCCATTTATGTTCATTGTTCAACCGTCAACGAATATTATTTACAATAATAAACAAAAACTAAACGTATGCAATTGCAACATGTAACGGTGTTTAATAATAATAATAATAACAAATCTTAAAAACTATGTTTTTTTGGCCAGAAATCGTTTATAGCTCGTACTATTTTTAATTATTAATAACCAAGAATTAAATATCTTCTGTATGGTTACAACGTTTAATAAAGGTTGAAATTTATTTAATACAAAATATTGTCTTCCTTTATTTATCGGGGCGGTGAGTTTTATGAAAGAAAATCTAGTAGTCATCAATACTTAAAAATCATAATGAGAATCGCTATTTATAAATCTGGAATAGACCAGCAGAAATGGGTCTGAATGGTCTCATTAAACAATGGTAAATGAGACTACTGTTATTATTTACTAGGCTGGGCACAGGATCAGTAAATTTCTCAAGGAATCTTTTAACTATGGATAATTTGTTTAAATGTTTTAACAAACTGTGTTTTAATGTCGGTATCTATCGAAAAAATGCAACAAAAAAATCAATAAGAACCTTAAGTGGTCCTGAAATTGACAATTGTATGTTATATTACAATCGATGCATAAAATGATTTGTAAGCTCAAAAGCCATTAAATTATTTACATATTATACACAACGTTGTCATATAGGTACAGCGGCGACCTTTATCAGAACTTGTCAATTATTTTATTTCACCCTCCACTGCGTTTTACTGTGCTTTATCCCCTGCCTGACCCCCGTAAACATCCCCAGCTGTATATCTATATGAGCGTGTCACGGTTTTCATAAAATGTTCATTTTGTGATTTCAATTGATAAAATATAATCATTTTCATCGGGTAGTCTAACGGGCGCGGATTGAGTGCAGTTGATTCCAAGTGGAATTCGAATAATTTTCCAAGTAAATTAATTTTGTTCTCCGTAATGGAATACATTTTGTCGAAAAACATAAATACTTCCACGTGAAGTTCTGGGAAAATTCATTTATCTCAACAACACTTTAAATAAAATAGTTACAGACGAGCACGTCATCTATCTAAGGATCGGTTAGGTTCTTAACGTAACGTCCAAGTGTTTTTCTGTTATTTGTAAATCATCTTAAAGATGACAATAGTGTTATATATATACATGTATAATATGTATAGTAAACTGGGATATTCTTCAAACTCTTCGAATTGAATCGTGTAAACAAACCCGTTATAAATATTATGTCATTATAATAATATCACATGGTGTAAGTACACGACACGCGGCGATGGCGAAATGTATAATAATTAATTGTTTTGATAGTATAATTTATATGATACATTGTTTGTGGGGTTGACCATGTAAATAATAGCGGCACGTTTCGCACGATTGTCATGCGGTGCGGCAGTTAACCTCGCACAACAGTTGGATAATATTTCCACTTCGTTAACGTCGACAACACTATTATATAATATATATATATATATATTTATGTCTCCTTTGTAAGTTTCACATATAAGACGCCATTTTTGTTAAACCCCAAAATTCACCTCAGTGTAACACTAGGTAAGTTGTCAATGTTTTGTTAGCAGCTGTCAATGTATGTTTTTTTTTTTTTTTTACAAATTCATGTAGACTACTCATTTAGTACATTACCGTTTACACGGGTCTTTTGAAAACTGATTAAAAATCATAGAGAAAACGCACCACGCAGATAGGAAAACGGTTGTCTACTACTTTTATAAAAAGAGTTGCAAGCATTTGGAACTGAATGTGTGTGATAAGTCCTATTAGATCCAAGGTCAGGTAGTACAAATTATATTATACCTGATCTATTAACAAGATGTATAAACTCAATTTTTTTTTCTTTTTATTATGATTTCAGTGTTGGCTTCGTTTAAGCGCTTTTCTTCACCCGAATTGAGACGACGATGGTTTTGAATATTCTTCATGACGTTTACAGATGCAATATAGATAACGGGGAAAAAAACTCAAGATTTTCAAGTGCCTAACCGTTGCAATGCATAATTTATGTTAGCTACTATGTTTATCCTAAGAAAATCATACGATTGTACTGAGTAAAGATTATGCCACAGTTGTATGTGCACTATTACTATTTAAAAAGGGACCAAGCGATTATTACAAGGCAAGTATATGCGATTCAGAGATGAAAACGTATACATATCTATCATATAATTTGTTTTAAAGTTTTTGAAAATTATTTTGAGTTTTACAATATGCGTTAAGGGTAGTGTAAGGGTAGCGTGTCGGCGCGCATTGGGGGTAAAATGTTTGACCGTTTTTGATAAATTACAAGCACATCCGCCTATAAAGTCCGGAATCAATTATGGTTTTTTTTTTTATTGTTGTTTTATAATAATACCCATGCTTGTTATACTCGCTTGTTGCGCTTTACTGTGCAAACGAGTCGAAATTGAATTTGTATAGTGTAATATTACTATTAGCTATTATGGCGCCGTCGGGGGTTTTGTGATATTTTGGCGACCAAAGTGACTTGGACGGCTTCTCGTCAGAGTGGTTTACGATTGACGATGTTAGTCCTACCATGGCAACGCTTTTTCATTGTCTAATAAAATATAAATTAAAAACATGCTTGCCGTCATAAGATATGTAAAAAAGCGTACAAAATTTGGGTATTTTTTTTTGTTATTAGTTAATGTTTTCTATGACAACACTATATTTCATATTTGCCATAAAAAGATGTAATTTTTAGTGTTGCTATCATATGATATTGAAAATGTCTGAAAAAATAATTATTTGTAAAATGTTAAGTAAATTTGTATAATTTACATGCCAACGCGCGTCTCCAGTTTAAAGCACCACATAAATAAAAAAAACTTTAAATCTTCATCTTTCAATTAATACCTCTAAAATTTTATAGGAACTCAAATTTTTTTCTGACGATAAATTGAAGCTACAAAATAGGTACTTCTATATAGGTAATAACTTAAAGTAAATACAAATTTTTTGGTTGTGATTTCGAGTTCTAGGTTTCAACTGAGTCGTTAATGTATTCATATACATTATCATACCTATTAGTTTTTAATAAAATTATGTTAATATTAAAAATAATTGATTTTTACTGAGAGGAATTGAATTAAAGATTAACTGGAGAAAAGCAACATAAAATGTATCGTTTTAAAAATACTTTATCAACAACTCTGCCATATTTAATACAAAGCTTATACAAAACCCCATTATGCTTTTCGTGCATTTCCCTAAATGACCAAGTACATTTTAAAGATTCCGTTCGACACCAATCAGGAACTGTATACTATGACAAGCAAACGACAACGATAACAGATAAATGATAGACTTTCAGCAAAGGCAGGCATGCATCAACCATATTTCATCGAGTATCAATATGATAATTTACCAGAAAAAAAGTATCATAGGTTAAAGAAATATTCTCGATGCTCGGTATCTTTATCAACGGAAAGCCGTACCGATGCCCGTCTTTGACTGTGTACATACATATTTTACTACCTTATAAGTGGTACACGACGTACGATGTTGTTGTAATAGCGTGTATTTATTATAGCCGATATATGTAGTTGCATATAATATTGTTATAAGTGTGTATGAGCGCTGATGAGAAGAAAAGCCCGACGCTGTCCCCAGGTGGTACTGCTGTCAGCGGCGCGGCAAATGATATATCACGCGGACGTTGACAAGCAATCAATTCAAAGTTAGAATCCCTTTGCGCCCGCGCCCCCGCCCCCGCGAGTGCCCTCCCCGCGGGCGCTTCCCGGTCTGCCGGTCCGTGCCCTTTTCGGCCAAAAGCAAATTATGAATTAATAGGCGCACCGGGGGGATTTATAAGTTAAACGCAACTTTTATACGCGTTATCTCTCTCTCTCTCTCTGAAATATCAGCGCCAATTAAGGGGGACACGTCACGGCCGATTATTTATGGGCCAACGTGACCGACTGTCTTTATTTTTGGTCACGAACGGCAAGCCGCACCGGTGACAGCGTACATTTGTTCCGGTTTTTCCGCGCGCCCTGCCCTGCCCCGGTCCGGGCGTTTTTCGCCTCGCCAAACCAATAAAAGCCGCCGATGGCGACGACATATCCCGCGACTAGCCGACTCCGCAGAGCTCGGCCACACGTTATTCAACGGTAACTGGAGCGGTTTTCTGGTCAACACACACACGGTACTTAGATGGTACCTGATACACTCTGCGACAACATTTTTCGGAAACAACAAATTAAGTGTATCTGTTTTTCTATTTATATTTTGTTCGATGAATCCGAATCTGGCTTAGATTATCTCCAGCCCACATTTTATGTATTTACTTTGGCACACAACCGGAAAAATCGACAGCGTTAAAACCTAACGAAATTTATCCTTATATATCCTTATATCCTATATCCTTATATATCTTTATATATCCTTATATATCCTTATATATCCTTAAATCCTTATATATATATAATAAATTTATACATAATTATAAAAACATAAAATGTCTCCCGTGGTTGCGGACTCGTACGCAAGCTGTTATTTCAAGCTCCACCTCCAACTCTTTTTAACACATTTCATTTACAGTTTAACACTAAAATATATCAGCTATTTTTTAATTTTTTTAATCACCTCCGAAGTCATAAAAAAATAAAATTGGATTTTTCTAGTTTTCTTTTGAATAGACCAAAAAAACAATTATTTTGAATGGGGTAAATAACTTTTGGAACTTTTGGCGTAATTATGTACCTTTGGTGAACGATTTCTGATCTATGTATTTATGAAGACGCGGGTCCGATTCGCATCGAAGCCAAAAGAATTATGGCGAGCGAACTTCAAGAAAGTTTGATAACAATAATAATAATGAATTTTAGTCTTTTCTTTAAAATTTGTGTTATTTTTTTGACTAAAATCGCCGTTTAAATAAACGGATGGCCCTTTGTGAGAAATGTGTCACGGTAGACACCTATCGAGGTTAGCTTTTTTATTCTTTTACTATTATTTTGTACGTCCGTATTAGAACGCAATTCTCGCTGGACGCATGCCGAATCTTAATAGTTTTCGTTTCTTAAAAAAAAAAAAAAAAAAATGCTTAACCTATTTCACAAAACTTTTCTTGACAAAAAACGAGGCGTAAAATGTTTTTATTAACACATCTCTGGACTCTTTTTCTCCCCTACTTAATCTGATTTCCTTTTAGTTGTATACGCCGCTTATACAATGCTTTCACCCTCAGTGGTCGTGTGTATGTTATAAGATGACACTAGTGCACAAAATGATGCACTCGGTTTGATAATACCGAAATATTATTTACAGTTACACTCGACAACACGCCAAGTAGTCATTCCAGGTTCGATAGATGATTTAATTTAGATTAGATTTTATTTAAACAACAAAAAGTAGGTACACAGTTTAGATTCGTTTTCTCATTACTACTAATACAAGATTCGAACGAATACGATTTTGGTTTGCTCAAAGCGGAAACGTTATTTTGTTTGTAAGCTATTTCCTCTAAAATTGCATAAATCTCATTCAGGTTATTTATATGTATACATTTTTTTTTTTTGAACCGTGAATAACATTATAATAATATACATGGAAACATACACACAGCTAAGATATATTATTTTGGAATTAACATAATATTTTTATGGTCCTTTTTTTTTTAACCACATAAATAATACCACTAAAGGCCAGGAGTATGGCAAGTGCAGATTTTAACTTAAAAATGTTGTTTCTAAAGTTTCAGTATAGACAAACTATTGTTTATTTATTTTCTTATATGAATTACATATACAATAGTTAACAGACAATATTAATTTTAAGAATGCCATACTATTGTGTTACACTAATTTTGTTTTATAAAAATAAATAACAAAAATGAATAACCTTTCTTATGATATTTTATTATACAGCTAGGCAAACCGTTATATACTAAGTTAACCGTTTAACATTATTAAAGTGTGTTAACACTCAACCATCGTAGTGTTCTAATCAGAACATTTTGTTTCAAATCATATTATAATAATATTGTTCTCTCGGTTATAAATTATTATGATAACAGATGTTTGACTGCTGATTGGCTGTATTGGCCAAAATAATATAACTTAGAGTTGGTGGGGAGATGTGTGACCCCGGGCATACACATCAATATATCAATATATGTAAGACATTTAGGTACGTAATTACTCACCGACAACGTTGAGGAATCCTATTTGAGTTTTCGCCGTGATAGTGTTTATCTGGCACATATAACGGCCCCGGTCTTCTTGCTGCACGTTGCTTATGTGCAAAAACCACGTGCGGTGTTTGTCGTGCGAAACAGTGATTCTTGGATTCCTCGTGATCACGTGGCTGTTCACTGTCAGTATAGCCGACTGCTCGAAATGCATCCATGCCACCTACAAAACGTATAAGATAATGAAATATTTAGAAAAAAAACATTTAACTATAACGTACAAAAACGGTACATTTTAGCGTATAACGGTATTTCGGCAGCAATGTTTCACTCAATTTGACGACGGTAAAAAAATTGTGTAAAAACAGTGTTTATACTTGACTAATTTCGCGGAGTACCCAATCATTATTGACAGATCGCCGATGCTTATGATCTATTATGCTGTCTGTGTAACTGTGTACAATAAAATATATATATACCTGAACGCGCATTGGCGTTTTTTGGTTTGACATATTTCTATATATTTTTTTTTCTTTAATCTGCGAAACGTTTACTTTATATAAATTGAAATTTCGGGAATTCGTATAAAATCACGGCCGACTACAGGTTTACGTTAAAAATATATTAATATAATATACTTTTTTTATTAATAAAAAATCAAACACAATCCGTATATTTCATGACTCAGCACGATGTTCCAGGACTTAATGTAATTGGGGAAAAATGATCTGATGGCGAAATGGACATATTATTATTATGTCGCCAGTTTTTGATATTTATCCATCACTACTCTAAACCGATCTACGTGGAAAAAACAAATTACCAAAATGATCACTATCGTTTGAGTAAAGGATGGATATTATATAATATGTATTGGATAATAAGACATTTGTAATTGTTATAGTCAACTGTATGTTAGACAAAACCTCCTGAACTCAATGACGTTATCAATGTATTGCTTTTGATTAAAATATAAAATTGTTTCTGTTGTAAACGGATTTCATAACAAACGTTTTTATGTTGTACCTGCCTGCACTTAAACCTATAATAAGATATCGTGTACCGGATTGCAAGCTAAACGCTAAAATGTAATAAAATGGAAACGGGTATAAGTAATATTTTTGAAAGCGTGTATTATTTATCGACTCTCGGCAATAACACAAAATATGTCGACGAAACGAATTAATGGCGCATAAATATCGAAGGAAATAAATCAGTCTGAACCGAACAAGACACATAGGTATAAATTATTAAAACAAGCTTATGGCGAACACTCGAAAAGAGAGAGAGAGAGACGTGCCCGGTGTGTGTGTGTGGATTTTACTTTAAGAAAAATATAAGCCAACATTGGCACACGTCATGTCGGAATTTTTGTAAAACAAATTAACCAGATAACAATAAATTGTTAACCCTTTTCATCCAATAGGTCTGAGTAAATCTTCCAGTCAGCTTTTCGACAATAAATCACCGTAAACAAATCCGAAAGTATATTATACTATAACTTATACAAGAGACCCGCGGTTCGAGTAAAAAGTTCGTCCGCGAAAGACAAGATAAAAACATTCGGTTAGTATACATTACCATCATCATTATTATTATTATTATTATTATTATTGTTACTGCTACTGCGCTGCCGGCCCATTGGAATAAAGGGGTTACGGTACTTAAGATAAAAAGAGAGATGAGCTAAGGGAGGCAGGGTCGGGGTGGGCTCAGAAATTGGTCGGTTGAATTAATGCACGGCGCCCGCGGTCCAAAATATTATTATAATAACAATCCAAAACCCGAATAGAGCGACAGAGGGCGACTAAGGGTAGGGGGTCGACCAAATTGCCCAATTACTCTCAGGTGGTGCTCCTCTCCAGCATATACCTTTTAATATAGCCGTACACCAACTTTCGGCAAGGTTTTTTTTTCTATATTACAATATTGCGAATCGGTCGCTACGGTGTCCTACGCGAAGCTCTGGTAGGTATGAAATAGCTCTAAACATGCGGCAGGCGGGCGCAAGTATCATATCAGGGGCCCCGTGTGTATTTATTTACATTTTTTCAACTAATGTAAATGTTAAAATATTGCCAGAGTGTCAAAAGAATCGAGAGAGTGTCTCGAAAGAACCTCCT
Organism: Adelges cooleyi; assembly: GCF_023614345.1. Taxonomy (NCBI): domain Eukaryota; kingdom Metazoa; phylum Arthropoda; class Insecta; order Hemiptera; family Adelgidae; genus Adelges; species Adelges cooleyi. The sequence goes on along the minus strand of NW_026096053.1, from coordinate 12,845,158 downwards.
ACGCTTACGCTTGCAGAACGACATAATCGTGCGTCGATCAATTGATGCAATTTAATCGTGCATTGAAACGTCTAAACCAAGCTAAACTACATATTTTAATTTACACACTATGAAGTCACGTTGTTAATATTGTTATTTTTAAGCCTAACAGCCCGTCAAGCTTATTGCTGATTTCTCCTTGGCGGCGGAGGAGGAGAACACATTTGCGTTATGTTTATGGTATAAAGGCAGGAGCACAGATGGGTAATTTTGTTGTCACAGGTAAACACTTCACTTTTATTGGCCCACTTATCAATTATTGTCTACCTCTTTTAACGACTCTTTTTCTCAATAAACATAAAATCATAAAACTGTCTACATGTTTCGGATTAGAAAATCACGGCCGTGGCCTCGAGACACGCGGATAAGAGTTTATATTAAAAGGCAAAAGAATATTCGAAATTCGGTACACGTGCGTTTGTGCTCCAGACGAGAATTATACAGCTGTGCGGGCATAGTTGAACGGATTTGTCAACCCTCTCTGTGTGTGTGTGTGTGTATATACACCTTCAATTGCACCCCCCCCCTCCTCCGGCCCCAATTTTTTTCTTATTTTACTCCAAACGTATATATGCATAACGCCGTCGAGTCTTTTTCGAATGCAAACACCGGCCGTAACGTGACACTCGAGCACACGGGGGTAGAAAAAAAAATGTGTCCATAATCCATACGTCGTACGGCGTATATGCGCTGAAGCACGGTGGAAAACTTCAAGAAGATTAAATGTCCATGTACGTGACGACAGTAAAGGTCGGGTTTGCGTTTTCCGGACTAGCTTTTGCGGCGTTATGAAGAAAGACCGAAAACAAGCAACTAGCAAAATAACAATAATACTAGGTAACAACGAACGTTTTTCCGGAAACATGTGCTCGAGTATAGCTTTGAAAACAGAGATAGGTAGGCGCACCTATGTATACGTACTAGTCAATCGGGCAATATTATTCCTCGTCTCCGTGCGAGGACCATTGTGTTGACTTGTTTGCAATTTTCTTCTAGGGAAACAAAAATTATTGCCCCATAACACCTCCTTATATATATATATTATAGAGGTTTGCCCTTATGGCCCAATTTAAAAACCACCATGTAACGGGTACACCTGTCTTCTGCCTTATATACCCAATTCTAGTTGTAACTCTGTTTATGTTTAATTGTATATTTTGTATCGAATTCCAGTGGCACGTATTATATACAGTATACAAAAATAAACCGGCTAAACGTTACGATAATATACAAACTACCCGCAATTAATCCGCATGATGTGTACAATAATCATCAGAAGAAGAGGTCTATAGTTGGACGTGATTTACCGTCGACTATCGCCCTTCGTATAACCCCACAAACGTCAAGCTCGGCTACCTGAACCGCCGCCCCGGGGGCAAATTACACGGTAAAACATACATACCGCAAAACGCTGTCGTCCGACATCAAATGAAATGAAAATTATTATTATGTTCATGTATAGATGTCTCAAAAGGCTGTCAACGTACTTCTGACGGTTACAACGAAATAGAGACCGAAATCGAAGTAAAAAAAAAAAAAACCTCAATTCCTCTGGGTGACTTTTCGAGGTTATAACCGGCGTGCAAGGGGGTAAGTATTGTATTGCGTTTTTCTATCTGTCGTTTAATAAACATGCGCATCTTCTCCGGTATAGTGTTCCCGTTATAGGACGATTGTCGGTGGAAAACGCAAAAACTAATTAAACTCTCGACGGTTAAAACAAACGTTTAAACTTGCCGTGGCAAACGGGGCAAAGGGATGATGAAGGCGAGTGGCGACGACGAACGGTGTGTAATTTATTATTGCTTCGGTCCTGCGCGAGATAAGAAATCCGAGCACAGTCTACAGTTAGCGAGGGGACGAGGGAGAAAATTGTGTCCGTCCGAAGAAAGATCAGCCCTAGATTAATATTAAGCGCTTAAGTAGTAGTAGTAGTAGAAGTAGTACGTCGAGTCTTTTATTGCCTCGTTTGTACGTTTTTAAATTATTCCTAAGTGCAGCAAGTTCTCTCAAATAATTACAAAACATAATTAAAAGTAACCGACAAAATATAATATAATGAGATTTACCCGGTTTGTTGTTGTTGTTTTTTTTTTTAAATAATAAATAGTGTAAAAAATTATATTACTTACATTAACACAATATAATAATATATTGTGTACAATAAAACGATAGTTAAGTTGATTTATAAAAAAAAAAACTGTCATTTAAACTAACTGTTTTATTTAAACTACATAAACTGAAAACTTTTCTTTTACATTATGATTTATGACATTGTTTTTAGCGAACCCCTTCGTGTGTAACCGACCGTTAAAGTATAATTGATACACCATAACGCCAATTGTACAATGGATTGTACCTATATTTTATTCGATTTGTTTTTGGGCTTGCGACTTGCTCACGCGGGTGTACATCGGACAAGATGTGCGGTATTAAAGAAAAACTAAATAGAAGATAAAAAAGTTTTGAAAAGTAATACAAAAAAAAAAAAATATGTTTTTTTTCGGTGACAAAAAATTTGATTGAAACACTACTTTGCAACCGCACAGCTGATTCGCAAAACACGGGCTGTGACAGTGTGTGAAAAGAAGAGTGTGTTCTTCGCGCAGGGTTCAATCAAAATAATGGATTCTGCGGTTTGTGATGTCGGTACAAGGGGTGGAAAAATGAAAAGGAAAAAAAAACCAAAACGGTATCGTAATATTAAGCACGTATTCGATTTCCGATGGAAAGGAAAAAAAAAATAATGCCAACCTTATATGATCCCAGATTTCTGACTGAGCATCCCAACTTCACACTGCGTCCTGCGGGAACGGTCACGTTCACTATGGGTTCCGTAAATTCTGGATCATCCATAATCACTGGAAAACAAGCAATGCAGAAAATTAAATAAGATATCATGTTTGCATAATAACCAGCTGCTATGTGTGCATAACGAGTTTCTAGTTTTAAAAACAAAATAAGTCGGTCGGTTTTCCTAGACCAACATAATACACTATATAAGAAGGACTGCGGGTGTCGAAGGATAGAATAAAAAGTCTAATTTAATATTTATCTAATTTTCATTGAAAAGAAAAAGTTTAGGTTGTTTCAGTTATATTTTACAGAAAATTGGTCCAGTTTGAAAACCTAGTAATAAAGTCCATGAACGTCAACAAAACGGACCGCTTCCAATTCCCTCAATTTAAAAAAAAAAATTACACTTTTACGTTTTTCTACTCGTTTTTTTGATCTCTCAATTCTCAAAAAACTCATTAAGATACTTGGTGTTATCTAAAATAAAATTGAAAATACCCAGTGTAATAATATATTATCAGCCAACTATGTAAGAACAGAGTATTTATGTAAGTATATGCAATTATACAGAAATTAGGGAACCATATAATTTGATTTAAAACCTCAGAGGTTGAGAATAACTCTTAACTAGTCTAGATGGCTATTTAAGGATAATCTAGTTAATTATTACAATATTAGTAAATAAGTTCCGTTTTTTTAGTCCTTATAATTTAATTTTTCCACAATCTGTTTTCAACGAAAACATAGTTAAACTTATCATCATTGAAACGTTAATTATATTGTTGCTGTATTCCCGAGTATACTCTGGGAAATACAAAACACTTGAAACGCTACCAAAGTTTTGATGAAAAACAATTTTAGTTCCTGGCCGCAGAAGTGGCCGTGATAGTCTAACAAAAAAAAAAAAACATATATTATTGAACAATCCTCATATTATATGCGTATATCAATTATCCACATTATAGTTTTGGCTGTAAACTAAGATTAGGCGCTGTGGCGTTTTCTTAAAACTGTTATGGACGTATTATAACAACACTTGTTTGGGTTACGGTTAACTCAGGTTAACTCATGGGCCCAAAGAGAATTGTATAATGGTACGATATTTGTTTTTTTCTTTGTTAAAAAAGGGCAAGAGGGAAAATGTGCTTTGCATATTTTAATAAACGCCCGGCGAGGGAAAAAAGTGCCGGTGGCAGGTTAAGAACGTGGGGAAGTCTCGGATGAGGATGTATAGAGGTGGATTGCAGACGTGTGGCACATGTGTGACAGATGCATCAATCTCGCGTACGACCCCTGTATGAATGAGAAGAGGCCACACGCTCTAAGCTTATGCGAAGATTCCATATGGAGAACAACATTCGCGTTATGTTTGTATCTGCTGCCATATGCCTTGTTGATTCGTCTCGGTTGAATATATATTGTGTACACGCGCATAAGTATTATATTCAAACAATAATAATAATAATAATAAAAAAAACAAATAACGGAAAAACGCGACATTCGTTTGCAGAGGTATTTTTTTGTGATCGATTTTCGTTTGTGTACACTTTTATCTAAGCTTTTCGCGCGTGCCACTCTTAAGTATTGTCGGTCCCGTTGTTTAAGCTTTTTACATAAGTGAAACGGTATGTGATGTGACGAGCAAGTTATTATACAATAAATACATGTCTAATTAAACTAAAAACGGTGGTAGTTTTGCGACGAGGACGTGAAACATAAATTCCTAGACATAGGTTTAGGACAAGGGTGGCCGATCAAAAATAGGAGGAGAAGAAGATGCTCACTTATTGGGGCCTTAAGGCTTTTAGCGGGCTAATGCTAAAAAGTTAAAATTTGAATAGGCTAATCTCTACATAAGTAATATTTTGTACAGTTATTCAAAGACAATGTCCTTAGTCGTTTTGTAAATAACATTAATATTGTAACTATAATAAAGAACAACACACATTTATACATCAAGTCGAGTTTTAAGTGGATGTGTGATATCTTTGTGTATCTTAAGTTATCTTAAGTTTGTAATAACCACAGTAGGCCGTCCCTAAAAATCGTTTGGAATCCATACAGACCGGTCAGGACGGCCGATTTACAGCCCGTGTGTTATATATATATAATATTACTTATATCTTAAGACTTTAAACACACATCAACATGCCCGTTGGAATACGACGTTCGTATTATAATGTAGTAATATTAATAACCACCAATAAGAGGGGAAGGGGGTTAGGTTGACAGTAGTAGGGTGGAAAATGTACAAACGCGGCTTATCCCCCGGTCCGGTTCGATTTAATAATAATATAATATCGGACCTTGACGTTTGTCTTTTGACTCTGCCCAGACCCTTCGCTGCTTAAAGTCGGTGCCGGCAAACCAATATTATCACCGCGATGCCATCATACTTAACGGGGTCGGGGTATAAACCCCAAAAAGGACATCCGGTCGCGCCGGCAATTATTAACACAGACCGCAATCTCTGGTATGATTAACTCGCGATTGTTTCTTATGTATATATTGTGTAATATTATTATGATAATAATATATAGTGTACAGTATAGCCGCCGTGGCGTTTAATAACCGAGCTCTGTGCTCGGGTAATAACGGAAGGCCGGGGGGGGGGGGTATGAGTATTATATAAATATATATAGAGAGAGGGTGTATTGAAAAACAACCGCACCGGATATCCGCTAATAGTACACGACGGCTCTGACGGATGTTTCTTGTTGCTCACGAGCTTCCGACGTCGTGTTCGCCGTCTTATATCGTATCTAATATAATACCACCGTGGAACAGATTATGGATCTGAAGGACGCTATATATATATATATATATATAGGATTAACAATTTACGCTATTAAATTAAATACACAATTTGATGTTGTCGGTGTGACTACGTTTAACGCGGACCTGTATGAGCTCTATTCAAAGCAGTCGATAATGAGACCTATAAAAAAGTTATAGCAAGTGAAAATCGCAATAGAATACTCGGTAAAGATCAAAAGCTTATCCCGACGGTGTTCCCCCAGGAGTACTGTATTGCTGTTATTCGGACCCTAGGTTTCGGAATCACTCTATATATATATATATATATATAACAGACGTACTTGAAAACAAAACAAATATCAAGAGAACTGTTGGTTCCTCTCGCTCTACTATGTATGTTACACAGTCCCTTTATAATCAGGTACCTATCACAATGTATATAACAGCAAAGAGAAATCTATTACTTATATTCAATATTTGTTTCAAAATTAAAGTAAAATATCTAATATACAGAATTAAAGATTAAGACTGTTTGCATTTTCTCATAGGCGATTTTCAGTACATAATTGTTAGAAAGTTTACAATGGTATTTATATCTAGTAAAAAGTGTTGTGTTGATGTTGTAACTGATCAAAACTGTTACCCTATATGCTTCCAAATGTGTTGTTGTAAGCTAATGTAAAATTTTTTCCCCGACTTGAAAGTAGTCGATTTTGGAGAGAGAGAGAGAACGTCATGCACTGACGTGTGGCCTAAGTAGTAAAAATAAACCACCCGAGTAGTTTTAGTCGGCTACTAAGCCCGAGGACGATATTCGCCAATTACACGGAGTGCCTCGGCGAAGACAGTTGTGAATTATTCGCAGTTGGTACTCGGGCCATGCAATCACAGCGATTGCACCGACACTGTATTTACTCCAGCGGTTATATAGGCTTTACCCCTTAAGTACGTCTTAAATGGCCCGTGCTCGCAATGAAGACGGCAAAATGAATTCGCCGTTCCGGAAAAATAAAAGCCAGCCCAACACCTACAAGTTGATAATGTACACGTGGCGGACCTTAACCACAATGCGATACACTATTAGAACAATCCTAAAAATCAGCGCTGGCATTTTGATACACTAATAAAACGGCCTCGAGCGGATGAAATATTACTATTTTCCCTTAGCCGGCTAATAAAAAAACAATGAGTTGACAAATGACGGGATGAACTTAATTGACAATTAAAAGTCTTTGGCAATGATACATGACCGACATGATGGAACAGCGGGACATGTGAGATGTGATTGAGCATTAGAGGGGATTTAAAGTTCCACCAACCATTGTCTGACAGTAGGTATACACGTATACACCGAGCTCTGTCGGGCTCACAGAATTACGGTTCGTTCAAATTTTAACGTTGTCGTGAAAAATATTTTTTAAAAATGTTTAATCTAGTTTGAATTTTGAAAATCACAAGTGTACTCTATACAGTTGTTGGACTTTGAATATTGTAGTTGTCCGTCATTTCTGCAGTGAGTGTACAGTGTGTACATATACAATTTGGATACCTTATATACATGAGTGTAAGTATAATGTATAATATTGTAGTGTTTTATTTAACGGCTGGACTGCTATTATGCAAAACAATATATATATATAATGAAAGTCATAACAACCATATCGTGTGTTGCCTACGATGGAATTTTGTGTGTTTTTTTTAATACAAACAAATGAAAAAAAAAAAAATGGTTTCATTTCGCATAGTATGTCGCTGCGGTGTTCTCGGAATATAATGGCGGCAGCCGATTGCCCTAAGAATCCAATATACCGCCGGAAATTAAAATCGATTACTCATCCAGTCAGTAAATTCCGCATGTATACATGTATTATATGTATATTATTATAATGCATTTTCCGAAGCAACAGCAGTGTTATAGCTACACTGAGTGGACCGTATTCGTTTACATGCAAACGTAGGTACATATAGGGTTCTCGATCCGGTCACGGATAACAGCATTTTGTTTCGCCCGGTCGGCTAAATTAAAATAAAAATAAAATATTGATAAAAGCCGTCCCGATTTTTCAAAACGGCTAACATAACGATTTCGCGTCGACACGTTTTGTTGTATGAAAAAAAAAATACATATTATTATGTCTGTGCACAAGCACAATGACTATAATACACCTACGACGAGTAGACTAGAAAACTTACAAGACACAAGCAAAAAAAACTGAGAGAAGGTTTTTCCAAACAAACAAATCTGTACTAGGTACGTTATTTTTTCAAATAGTTTGGCTTCTCAGCAAAGTTGCATCTTCTGCGTTGTAATAGTTGGAAATATAATAAGTGTGGATATCTCTTTGCTATGATAGATGATGACTACAAAATTATGTGCTTCACAAAAAGTTATACCTGAAAGTGGCCTGTACTTTAATCTCAAAGTATCACACATTTGTATTGACCGGACTTGCCGTTGACCTTATTTGCCGGATAATTTCCAAATTGTCTACTATAAGGGTACAACATTTTTTTTTTTTAGTACCAATATTATTTTTTATAACTGACATGAACGTCTGCTTTACCTACAAAATATAATGTAAAACGTATCTACGGTGAAAAAAATAAAAATCGTTTTCCAAAATAAACACAATATGAAATTACAAAACAGAAAACCGGATATTAAGTTTTTAACTAAACTTTCTGACGCGATATGTGTGTTGCTTCTTTCTTCCCCTTGGTCCATTGCCGTCGACCTTATCGTCTAGACCATCTGTCTAGACTCTTAACCGAAAAATATTATCAAAACCCGTATGCAAGTTTATTATACACTTTGGTGCAAAACATAATATATATATATTTATAATATACCTCTATATTAAAACACAGATTACGCTGAAAGATTTCTTTTGGACTGACAAAACAATCGATAGCACCATTTATACTTATAAAAATATTTGTTTAACAAAATCAATCCGGAGAAAATTCCCAAGTAATAAAATAAAGTGTTTCAAGAACTGGGTAATCTTCGTCGAATAGATCTCAGAGTTCTATCTGCACTTTTTTAACGAAAATTTTTTTATGACAATAATTCCTTTTAAAATCATAATCATAACCAAAACAATTGTAGTTATAAACAAATAAATCGGTTAGGTCGTGTAAATCACAACGACAAAAATGGTGTACAACAAACCGCAAAGTAAACCGCGAAATTAGCGATAGCGGATTCTCGACAAAGGCCAAGTATTTAAGTAGGTATAAGTTTTTCGCGTCGTTTCCACCCTACCCCCAATCGCTTTGTCTTGTTCATTCATGGGTAGCGGTCGCTAAGAAGGGGAAGACCGGATGATGCAAACCGGGAACAGTTATTTTTTACGACCGTTAAACTACTTGCGGGACGAGGTGTAAGTACACACTGCGGCGAACTGCAATCTGGAAAATAATAAAGAGCATTCCGTCGTTGGGCGAAAACGCGGAGAAAATAAAACACACACATTTTATTAAGATCATCGTGTTAGATGCAAAGAAATATTATATTAATACTACCATCCCCCGTTTCTCTCTCCCTCTTGCTCATAAAACTTCCATTGTTGACGACAGTAAACCATTTTTTTTTTTTCGGTCATTGTGCAATACTGGATAGGAGGCGTAGCAGCGATCACACAGACAGACTGAGCCCAGGGTCGTGGTGCCCCGTTTTGTATATTGTACAAGTTTGGGGAGAGGATGCGGCGGCGAAAAGAGGAAGCCAATTCCAATTATGTAAATGAACGCGCGTGCAGTTATGTGCGCCCACATAACGACGACACACAAACAGTGTGTATCCATCGTCGTGCGGATTGTGGTTATAGTTTGCGTGGGGTTGTCTCGACCATAAGATATGCACGGCGAAGGGGCCGCCGCCGTGGAGAGGCGCTAAAGGATTGCATTCTCTGCGAAGATGAGATTAATAAGTCCAGCCTTTGCTATTGAAAATAAAATTGATGATTTTTTTTTTTTTTTGGTAGGTTTGGTAGAGACAGAAGTTTCCCGAACGGGCCGGGGGCAAACAATAAAATGTCGCTTTAGCCGGTCACCAACCGCCTATTACCGATCCGTTTATGAATGTGTAATTTGTAAATAGCTCTACTGGAAGTGGGAGGAATCGCCTGCACAAAACCAGACAGCTATGTGGTGTGGAAATGTCTAGTGTGTACTATGTAGGTGTGTGCTTCATAAAATAATTTAAAATCAAACTTAATTTCAACAATTCAATTAATAATTTTAAATTTCAATTATAAATACAATTTAACAATAAATAAGCAAGATAAATAATTAATACACAATTGCCCCTTTGGCACAAAATAATAATAAATAAATATAACTCAGTCTAATTTTTAGCTCTCAAGTCCTAAAATTAAAAGTAATCTTTATAAAACCATTATACTCTCTCAGCTATACTATATGATCCGACCATACTGTGCTGGATTTTTTTTAAATGATTACAGAGTTTGTTTCAGAAGTTAATAGGACCAACACTATAGATATACATGTATAAATTATCAAAAAGGTCTCGATACTATTGATGCGTCAATAAACGTCGATGTCGATACATTTAACGAGTATACGCGATTATATCTGTATGAATGTCACCCGTGTGTCTGGGCCTGTGTAAGTCTTTATAATATTTTTTCTTCTCCGATTGAGTATAGTGCTGTGACTATGGCGAGTGACTTTGGTGGGGTTTAAACCGGAAAATTTGACTATAAAGTCGGGCCGCGGAGCCGTTTTTCGCGAGACAGATTTATTCGGTCGTCTTATGGCGGCCATGGGATAAGTGACGCGCATCAATCATTGTTTCTTTGAAGGCCTTTAGCGCGAAAAGAGGACTATAAGAGACGGTGAAAAAACAGCGGGCGAATTTCAGCAGGACATTTTTCGACTACCGGTAACACTAATTTCCACGGTGTATCGTTAATCACGGGACACCGGATTAATCCCGCGTAAATCTCCGGGCAAAAAGGGCGAACGGTACGAGGGAGATAGCCGTCGTCTCGCCCCTTGGCGACACGGGGTAATTGTGCGACGACAAGGGAAGTTAAAAAAAAAATAAATAAAATAAAGGCAAAGGGTGTGGAGAGTGTGGAGGACATTATTTGTTTGACAAAACATAAACGGCGGCGCACGCGACAAGCTTTCCTCTCCCCTTTGCCTCCCCTTTGGAGCTCTCTGACCGTGTACGCGCTATAATTAATGGTGTCAACTACTCCTTAAAAAAAAAAATAAAAAACAAAAAGAAAATAATAAAACCACCGCCAAAAACAAAAAACGATAGATAAGTTATTGATGCGGTAAATAAACGAGAAGACCATCACCTCAACACGCTCGTTTAACGGATAACAAGTAACAAAACAGTTCTATACTAAACGGGCAGTTTTTTTAATTTGCGCAAATTCTTAATTCACAATTTTAAAACTAAAAAATGTATTATTCTATTAGTAGGTACTTGTATACTAGTTATTTATAGTAAAGATAATCGTCTTACATCTTTATGTGCATCTATCACATATATATTAGAAACCTTTAACAACAAAACTATGATTTGTTGAAATAATAGACGGAACAAAATAATCAACTCAATCCAATTTATAATACGAGACAACGTAGTCTAAACATCGGCTCTTCTGTAGTATTCTGATTTGGGATAAGACGGCAGCGAACTTGTATAGTACTCTTTAGAATCTTTATAATGGGATTTCGAAATTATCTATTGTGATCTCGAAACACAATTTAGACTTTCGACCATATATTTTCCCTATTTATTTTTGTACGCATTACAAAACAATATATATAACGTTGACTTCATCGTTATTAGTTTAATAACCCATCCAAATCCCCAAAACGGTTTTAATTTTACAGTAAGCCCCAAAAGTTGCGCGACACTCAAACTAATTCAATTTTTTTAATTCGATTGAAGGCAAGAGATGGACTTTTCCGACCATTGACAATCGTAGGTACCTTTGGGGTAGGTTTCTGATCTATATAGACTCACTAGCACCTATATTAAGATACATCGGTCCTGTGTCACCGTGTCATTATATTATGGAACCCGTGTACTGCAGATAGCAATAATAATAGCGCGGTTAGCTCGTTGTGTACAAAGGGCGCGAAGACGGTTTCTCTATGTGTATATGTGCCCGGAAACGGCAAAGCTAAATAAGCCCCTGCAAACTGTTTGGACGATGAATGTTTATTGCGTCGACTGATGTTTGCTGCACGGGCAGACACGTCAGACTTTGCCTGTGGGTATATAGGGAACGGCTAGCCAGGGAAAATGTAGAGAATGGTTCAGGTTTTTGATTAAAAAAAAACACCCCTCTCCGCCCGCGACACTTTAAAACAATAGCAATATTATATCAGCTGTATGCAACGACATAAACCGGACTTCCGGCTATCCTCGCAGTGTGTACTATTATTATTGTTACTATACTTTACAGGGGAATACGGCTGTCGTTTGCCGCATCGGCGGTCAGCGCAGAGATCCCCTTCCGTGTAGCATCGTTAGAGAACCGTTCATTTTAAACAAACGTAGAAAGATAATATTATATATTACCTCGTGCCGAGCCTGCGAGGTGCAATAAGTGTTCGTGGGTGTAATAAAACTAAAGGATAGTAATTCTTCGATAAACGTTCAACGACCGGAAGTGATTTCGTACAGTACATTTTGGCGGCGCAGGCCGAGATCATCAATCTCTCGGAAGCACTTTGTGCATGCCAATTCAACAGCTACCACCACCACCACCACAATGTGACGGATAATCTAATGCGGGTTTGACGCGAAGAATGAGAATACAAGTTGGTTTTCGAACGCACCTTAATCATACCGATGAGAGCGCACGATCATCGTGTGGGTAGTCATCGGATCAGCTTTAACGCATGTACACACTGGATAGAATGATAATTGTTCGTATTCCCTACTAAATGTATTAATCATATTCCACTCGACGACTGATATATTTTACGGTTTGTCGAAACGAGTCCTAACCTAGCCGGGGGGTGACGGTCACCACGTCTTGGGCCGTCGGTAAATACGAATTCTTCTCCTTGGAGCCGTGACAAAGTGTAACGGTGTGTAGTGTACGGTATATTATTGTCTTGTCCGTTGTTGTCACTGCCAACACGATTGAAATTCAAAAAGGCGAGCGTCACGGCACTACCCAACGGTGTTGTAATACGGTTAGGGAAAACAGTTGAAAACCCGGTGCCAATATACGCATTTTACACGTGCAAACCTTCTGGACTCGTGTCAACTTATCATTTAGCACCGGAAGACGACGGTATATAGCGGCCATGTCTCATGCGACACCTCTATATTAATATCGGATGTTTACCGGCTCTTTTTTTTGGACGGCGGTAGGTGGGTGGTGGGGAGGTCAAACGCTGCAACATATCAGCTGGCAACGTTTGACTATCGTATATATATATATATATTATATTGTTACATAACTGTATATAGGTATGATCGGTAGTCAAATAATGCATATCAATCGTTCGTATTGTCCCTTTGCCCGGCCAGATAGTCAAACGGTGTGTATAGGGGTGGGGGGTGAGGATGGTTTGTCCCAAGCGTACGATTCATCAAAGGCAAAAACGCAATCCCGCACACGCATATAATGTACACACACACATATCCACCGCCGCCGTCGTGAGTGTATGATGTATCTGTTGCCCTAACCTAACCTTATACAACCCCGCCGGTCCTGTGCCATTAGGCCACCGCAAAACTGCGAACGTACCCTCCGACTACATCCCATATACAGTCACGTCGGTCGCCTCCGTTTCGCTCATATACCGTGTGTGTGTGTGTGTGACTGTGTTTGCGTGCGACCGTGCACCCTAATGAGACCGACCTTTTTCGACTATACGGTAGGTACAACCGCATAATATAAGGAGATGTGATTTTGCACGGCCCCGTGTACTTATGTCGTCTAAAGGAGTAGACGCAGAGACGCGCGTAAATAAAGACCCACGATATTGGTAAATATTCACAAATAGCCCAATCGTCGTTGTTTTGATGGACAGGGAAAACGTTATTGTAACCGTTCGCTTTCATAGTACTACAAAGTATGATCGACATTTACTCGATCGTATGAAAAAGCTTCTTCTCGTTAAAATTCATTTTACGACTGCTTTTTAATGTTATGACGACACATCGCACGGTATTGTGTTTGATAACACATACTATAACGTTATAATGTTTTGCTAGGCGTGCCTGTCTTGTATCAGGTGTGTAAATCTATACAAAAAAAAAAAAATAAAAAATTGTTTCTTAACGATATTAAGAAAATGTACAAACTGTATCGAGTACAAACCCATGATTTATATTATATTATCATAACGATAATAATATAGTAATAAAATTGATTTTGACCTTAAAAAATTCCGGCAGATATTTCGTCGAGTTGTTGTTGTACAATGTAAATATATTTTATACAGAATATGCGTTTTATTAGTTTTCGCATTATTATTTTTATTAGTATGTTTTTGGGAATTCTCCGAGAATGCCGGCCCTCGTTTTAAACATGATGCACGTCTACGCTGTTATTCCAGAAACTTCGGGAGTAGAAGAAGAATAAAAAAAACACCAAAGCTCTTTTTACAGCGTGTGTCGTTTGACCGTAAAAACAATATTTAGCATCGGTTTAAGGGTGCACGGGACGAGCATAGGGACCAAGAATAACATTGCTTGAAAAAATAATATATGAAAATAAAAATTCAAAAATGCTTTGTTTACCTGCTGTATAAACATAGTGGGAGTTCTTTTAAAAAAATACACACACTTACCGATATTTTCTTTTTGTATCTAAATAAAACATAAAAGTATATTATTTTCTCCTGTGGCTTCCTTAACATATATATATATATATATTAATCTTCTGACGTGACTCGACGGAAACGTTGTTTTTTAAAGAGAGAGGGTAAACATGGAAAAAGTGACTTCATTTCAAAGATATTGGTACCGCGTGTGAGCGCGCTAATAACACACTTGTTACTTGTTTTCGTTGCCGTCAAGTATGAACAAACGGCTAATTAGAAAGTACCAGAACCAGGAATTATATATATATATATATATATATCCTACCTACTCAAACACATACCGCACTAGTCATAATGTATGCGCGTTTAAAACTTTAATGGACAAGGGTGAAATTATCATACGGGACGACTGATACACCTAGTACTATACATGTGCTGTACTTAAAAAACAAATTGAAATCACCAAAAAAAAAAAAAAAAATAGCTAACTCTTCCCCGGAGACTGGATTCAGTCTGAAAGAGCTTTTTGATCTATACCGCTGCTGCTGCCCTTTGGTGAATATTACAATTTTTGATTAATGGTATTGGACGAACGAATATTCCTTTGAAATGTAAATTTCGTCAAAAAAGGAACATCCACTACTACCTGTGCAGTATAACCGGGAACGCTTGCCCCCGGGGGAGCGGATTCAAGTTGATATTGTTATACGAGCCGTCGCTATTATAAACTCGTTAACAATGCAACGCATGACGAGATGATAATTCGCGTCCAAATTAGTTGACCACTGTGCGCTGCGTTATGCAAAGGCTATATAGTGTAATTCCAATTATTATTATTGTGCTGACCAGTGTTCAGAACCGGTCTAAATGGACCTACACAAATGTTTCACAGACTAAAAACAGTACAACTCCAAACCGTAGTTTAACAAAAAAAAAAAAAAACCTGTGCGCTCTAGAACCCTGTACCCATATTTATTGTTCATTAAATAATCTCGTTCTTTATACTTCAACGACGGCCTTTATGGCGTTAATTTTCAAATAAAAAAAAAAAATTAAAATAACAAAATAAATTACAATATATATATATATGAATGAGTACAAGTTTGTATGTTTAAAACTGCTTCGTTCCTAACAACTATGACGAAATGGCGCGAAAAAGCACAATGCCCTAAAACGAGTCATTGTTGCGAGTTCATTAAACACGAAGTATATTCTCTTATACGTATATACAATGTAATAATAATGAATTAATTTCTTAAGTGAACCCATTGTCCGTTAAAGAGCGCGACATAAGCAATTAAAATAGTTATTAAGACGTAATAAATTAACGCGCGTCAAATAGACGAATAGTTATTATATAACGATGAAAACGCCAATCGAAAATGTTGTTATTTTTTTCAAATGTGCTGCCGATGTAATGATATTAGCTGGTTTGATAACATACAAAAAACAAGTGAACGAGTTTGGCGCCAAGCAGGCGGTTAGGTCGATTGCGTTTTGACAATGTTGTATCAAATAAAAAAAAAAAGCTGATGACTTTGAACGCAAGAGGTTCTTTTTGTTTTCTTGTCCAAATCTCAAAACGATCTAAAACAAAAGATTATTTAGCGAATAAAAACACACAAGTTATAATTTGTTATGTTTACTGTCTGTTGTTGAACTATACACACAAACCAAAATTGGCACGAGTAATGTACACATTTTTGTTTGCTTTATAAAAATGGATGTTTGAAAAAAACTGCATTAAATCCGACGACGACTGGTCCGGTTAGGCGAAATATAGTATACAACGCGTTAATCTCCCCGTCGGACGATTGTTGTTGTTATAATATATAATATTATAACATGTATCACGAAGGAGTTATCGCGGTAGTCGAGGAGGGGAAATTACTAAATTATAATACACGGGGGGGGGGGAGGGGGGTTGCATCGGCGTATTGCACTTAAAGCCGATTATAATATCGTTTACGCGTGTGTGTATATATATAGGTATATATATATATACAAGAGAGTAATAATAATCCGTCACTATTTCATACTTCATTAAACGACATTATCTATCGCCCGGCGCGAATCGGATTACTTGACAGATTAATTACGACCGGCGGTGGAGGTGCGTTTAACGAGCCGGGATGTTTAGGGGAGGGTGTAAAACCACAGCCCCAACCTAACCACAGACCGAAGGGGGGGGGGCTGTTGTATTATCAAAATATCTTATTTCCAAAGTCACAGGGCACGGCGATCCGGTTAGGCAATTCGGATACGTCCCAGACGCGGTGGACGGATTTGTGTATCACTGCGGATTACATACACATAGGTAGTACCTACCTATTAATATTGTCTTGTAATAAAAAATTATGAGAACAACATAAACTATAAGTATCGCTTTTGGAAGCTCGCCGGCGGCTGAATACAAATATTTCAATGATTTTAAATGGAGGGAAGGTCATTAATTAATTCAAACGGAAAAAAAGAAGGAAAAACCGGCCGTCAAGAGACAATTATTATCGACGAAAGACAGAAATTTAGCTAAAACATATTATTTACGATCCAATGGTAAAAGATTGTGATTTTTCAATATAGTTGTGATGATTGAATAACTCTACTAAATAAAGCTACTTTACTAATTAATTGATTAGGTACATATAGTTATTTGATCAAATGTAGGTAGTTGTTAATATAAAATATACGTTCGCTTAGTATTTAAATATAAACGCTGTTATGAAAAAAACCATTTGTGCGTTTGAATTAACAAAAAATCGAATAATTCAAAAATCGATTTGAAAACGATTCGAATTAATTTTAATTCGAATATATTATAAAAAAAAAAACTATTTAAATAATATTTTATTGGAATTCATTTCATAGTGAATTTTTCAAAAGAAAATGTATTTAATTTACATTGAAAAAAAAAAAGGTATATCAGAGAGCAAAGCAAATCCGAAACAATTAAACAAAATAAAAGAGTCTCTCCTCTTGGCCACAATACCGAAAGTCACCGGAAAACCCAAAGTTGTATCCGGCTCCCATTTTTTTTTTTTTTTCATATATTATACCATATATACATATACATATTAACCGACCGTTGAATATTCATGAGTACATTCAGTGGTCCGAACAACGTGCATATCATCATCAATGCACGCTAGTTTGCGGTGCCTTTATGTGTATGTCGGGTGTGTGTAGTGTAGACTTGAAATGGTATAAAATATTAATAATTCCAATGGTAAAACCAATGTGTGTGGTCCGCAGTTTGCGCGGGAAAAGGTAAAACAAAAATATAGTTCATAAAGTAAAAACACCTCTTGACAATAACCACGTGCTAGTTGTGCCCAAACCGAGTGAACATCATAAACCCTTTGCCCCTAAAGAGAGTAAGTTCTTTGCTGTATTTCCCTGTTTTTTAAAAGGTGGTCTTAGAACTGCTTTTTTTTTTTAAATGGTTCGGCTACTTACAGTTATGACTGGTCCTCCTAGGTGACCTCTCCGAAGTGATCTGACCAAATAATATATTTAGACTGATATTATAATATACTAAATAAACTATAATAATATATGCGTTATATTAAATTTCAAGAAAAACACACACGTTGTTGTTTATACAATTATAGCTACAAAAAAAATGTATACTTTAAGATTCAGCCCATAAAACAACACTTTAATCGTCTCCACGTTTCAACTTGTACATATATATACATGTAATTGAAACATCAGTGCCTACATAAGAACATTTGAATAAATATAAAACAGTTACTTTAGCTATTATCAAATCAAAAGGATATTTTATTATTTCTCAGGTTGACAGTTTTTCGAAATTTTAGTTAACATAAATAAATTACAGTTATTTAATAAAATTATAATAATTATAGGTTCTTGACCGCGAACTATTAAATCATATTTAATAGATCAAGTTGGAACCCAAAACGGATTTTGTTTTGCCCATTTATTTGTAAACTATGAAAACATGTTAACACTTAAGGTGTTAAATGTGACTATCGATGATATTTTACTCTTTCGCTTATAATTATTAAACTACTGTTAAATAACATAGGTTAATTTATTCAAATGTTTGTAGTAAATAAAGCTGTGATCTATAAACAATCTATTTTTGCTTAACATAATTAAAGATTACATTATATTGAGTTTGTCGACGTTTAATATTAATAACAAAATCATGATTTCTCTATATTAAAATATATATGTTAAAGACGGTGTCCGTTTACGTTGTAATACTTTTTATTTACCTATTTCGTTCGGTAAGCTAAATAAAATGAATCAAGTTGAAACTAAGTATTTTACTAGTTATTTATGTATACATATCTACATACTGACAATAACAAAAACAGTACCATTAAAGTCCATTAACAAAATCCATGACATTATATTTATATTTAATGTTGATACCGCAATTTGCATGTACCAATAAAAAACTGCTGACTTTTTAACCATGAAATTGATCTCCTAAAAAATGTGAAAAAATGAGATAGAACTTTCTCGCCCAGAGCGTTAGAACTAAGATTTTTGTAAGTAAGCTGATCATCCAAAAGTCACAAAAAGACTTATTTTTAATAAAACCACAATTGTTGACTATTGATAAAATTCACTCAGACACCTGTAAATTGAATGCGTTTCGAGTGTGATTTTTTCTATTCTTATTTTGGATTTATTCTTAATTAAATAAAAGTTTGATTACTGATTTCTGCAAAACGATTAACCCTTTTTAGGGAAAAGAGTTTATGATATTTTTTCGGTTCGTCAAAGTATTTGAGTAATGAATTTAAAAAAAAAAAAATCATACAAATTTCGAAATAATTCCCTAATACTAGGGACTATTTTTATAAAAGTTATGGCATACAAATGTGTTTGGGATTTTTCTCGATTTTAAAAGAAAGTAATCTTTTTTTGTTATTTGTTCGATAAAGTAGTTTTTAAGGTGTCAATTTCGATCCATAGACTTGCTACGTACAAAAATCGGTCCAGCGGTTTAAGAAATATCACACAAAACTTAAAAAGAAAAACACATCATTGTAAACAAATATGTACTCAGCTCTGTATTGTACAGCTTAGACTTGAGTAAAAAATCATTTATTTGCCAAGACGTTTAGGAGAACTAACCTGAAGGGCCGACCGCCGCTGCCGTCGCCACTGTGGCCAATTCGCAAAGGAGCGCCATCGCCACTGTGGCGATCACGCACCACATGGCCGTACGTTGCCGTTTCATCGCGGCATGGTGACCGATTACAGTCGGGAAACTTTTTTTTTTCGAGGACGACAAAATTATTATTATTATTATTACGTTAGACGATAAAGACGACGACGACGACGACGTCGACTTGGACACGCGTGACGACCGGTCGACTGTCCGTTAGTGGCGGCATTAGTGCGGCGTGTCAACCGTGTGCTTACGGCGGCACGCGACTGCCGTGCCGGTCCGCGGGCGGCAATGCTTACGGCCTGCCGCGGGCGCGCGTGTCGCCGGCCCACCGCCGGCGACGGCTAAACCAATTACAAGCGGCTGGCGCGGTGCGCAACTGTCGGCTGGGCGTGGCCAAGCGTACCGCCGCGACGGCGTCTCCGAAACACATATTCTGCGGTCCGTAAGACTTAAGCCACGGCGATAGCCGCAAAGACACCGGACCTGTACCCCTCCTACCCGTCCACGCACGGACTGTCGTGCTTGGTCGAGACCGTTTACGTATATGACCGGCGACCGCATAAAATCCTGTAACCGGATACTGTCCGTCAACGTTAAACGATTTTGCCGGGTTTTGTGTAGCTCAGTGTATTGTACCTATCCGTTTATTATGTGTAGGTATATACTTGCACCGGATTTGCCTGGAATAAAAAGAAAACCGCCTAGTCACCCCCGTCAACTGCGGCCGCGCTTTATTAGCTTTACTGTTCGGTGACAAGCCTGACGGGTAAAACCCACACAAAATCCAAAATAAAACAAATTAAAAAATTAGTTGAAATGCAAGTTAAGTAAATCCGAAAATTAGGTGCTTACAAACCAATTTTTGATGCGTTGATCTTACTGTTTAAACAAATGTCTTCAATTTTTTATGGAATTAACCCTAACAAAAAAGATATAACACAATAGATACAATGCACATGGAAACATTTTATTATTTCAATTCATTGGCAATATTGTAACATCACACCACAGTGTAAACCAGTTTTGACCTATGTAAATGTATGAAAGGTTCATGTTTGGACTTTAAACGCAATAATTTCAACAGCGTACAACATGTACAGTACAACGTGGTTTAATCATAGCATGTAAATAACATGTTTGACCCTTAATAAAAAAAAATTCAAAAATCAAAAATCTTTTGCCAAAGAAAGACATTGGATCGCAAACTGTTAAACTGACGTCCCGGGGACGGTTTGTTGTACGCCAATGGCTGTCTTTAAGGCCCAGATTCGCTGAAATGAAGCAATCATTTTTACACGAGGCTCTCGACGGCGACGTTTGTCAGAGAAAAATCGAAAAACGCCGTGACGGGGAAAAAAATCACGTGCCCTGTGCCGGTGTAGATTAAGACAGATGGCCAAATGAATTATTGTGCTCGCCTCCAAGCCGTGTCGTGCAATCATTGATGATCCCAGATGTGCAAAATTCGATCCGGACCAATATGACACGGGCGTGACATTATTACTGTGTAAAATGTAAAAATCCACACGAATAAAACAAAGCCAGAGAGGTACGGTTTCGTTTGGATAATATTTCTTTCTGGTAATCTTTGAGTTTTATGGTTTACGACCGCAAAAAGTGTTTGTGAATATTAAACAACATTATAATTAACAAATACAAAAATATGCTACAGTAGGTTGCTCTTCTATTACCTACAACACTGTACAAGTTGATTAAAGTGTACAAAAATGTCACCATAATATGTATAAAATATTTGATTTGTTTATATATTTGTTGATATAATTACAATAATAAAAACACTGTAATTTTATTGTGTACACGTATACGGTGGGGGTGATCTGTATTTTTTTAGGGATACGGTCAAATCATATTCTACAAAATTCAAAATTCAAAAAAACATTGAATAGACACAATTATTTCTAAATCTGGCATACCATATAGTATGGAAAACGAATATTTTAATATGAATTGATACGTAGAAATAATATTTGGATGTGCACAGAAAAACGAAAACACCATGCATAATGTATATAGGTATATATACATGTGAACATATGGTATATATATATTTATATAGGTATGAAATGCAAAATTCAAGACATCAGTTTGGAAAAATATTTTTCTTTAAGTTTCTGCCCTTGTACCTTTACCCCAAAATACTATAATAATATCAATCCAGACGACGGTTGATCGTGATTGCGACTTCCACTTGGTTGCATCTTGATTCCACTTATCGTCGTAGTGAACATAATAAATATTATGATATTAACACACGGTGGGGGAAAAATGCTGAATTTGATAACACCTTAATATACACACGTTGTGTCATTAACCAATAAAAGATCTATACTAAAAAACATATTCATAGTGATTATATAAAAGACATGACAAGAACCAAAAAAAAAAAAAAAATAAGAGCTGTCGAGCCAGCTCAAAAATAGTATGTGTAACATTACATGTGTATATATATATATATTATATTGAAACCCATTTAAAAGATACCTGTTTTGATTAATAACGATGATATTCTATAAAAAATGTGCAAATTGCAAACGTTTACTTTTTATACCTAATATATTATAATATGATAAGATACAGTAAAAAAATGCATTAGCACGGTATTAAATTGGCCGATGTGCAGTTTCAATAAAAACACATTTTGATTAAACTTTTGAAAAAAGCTCACCTTTTATTAATCGATGTCAGCATTAACAATTCAAATACATATAAGTATAAATGTTTACAAACCTTTAAATTTATTAGGAAAAACATTTTTTAGAACAATTTATGTACAATTGATAATGATCTCATTGGGAATGCGGTTCGTTGTAGATCTGCCGGTACTTGTCATAATAACTTGTAATAGAGAGCTACCTACTTAAAATCGAGTAAATAATTTTGCTATAACGAGTATGAAGCTCGAGAAGGACGTGGAAAGGATTTAATTTTCAGTTTTGCCATGCAAACGAAGAGGTAAAATAATAATTGTTTGCAAATTCAATAACCGTTTTATGAGAAGCTTCCGTCTCGGAATGCGGTTGGGGAAATGAAGGGGGTGCAAAACAAAGTCGGGTATCTTAATATAAATATCTACCAGCAGCAGCAAACACGAGACATTTTAACTTGTTTTTGTCATTTACGTTTTAAGTTGGTTATTAAATTCCAATCGTTACCCGTTTTCGTCTCGAAAATTGTCAAAATATTTTAATAATAATAACTGTAGAAAATCCGTTAAGAAAATGTACTAAATGTATAAAGAACAATAGTAGTATTGTGAATTTTTTATAATTAAAAATTACAACGTTTTCACTTACATAATACCAGCTGTAGCGTTGGCCATCGACGACTAATATAAGTGTAAAAGAGAGCTATTTTAATAAACAAAATAAAACTATTAGTCGAAAATAATCAGCCATATTTGCAAGCCCAAATTTTTTCCCTCTTCGATATTATTTTTTAGATTTATAAAAGACCTTCTGACTAGTTTTTCACTTGTACAACTATTGACGTGGTTAATTTTTTGAAAAATTACACAATATATCTTCAACTATGTTAGATTTACATTTTAACAGCTACATCATTGTTTTAAACGATCGCTCGGACAACATTGCAAATGATTAATAGCCTCAACTATACAGGAGTCCTGGATCTCCAGGACACAAACGGCGTATCTCGACAGACCTATTGCGCGGTATAGGCAAAGACGAATGAGTCGATTTTATATTGGCCTCGTGCGCCCTCCTTAAAGCCGTCAATATCATTTATACGGACTCATTTGTCCCGGCGGCGGTGATGGTGCGAAATCCAGAACGGTTTGTACTTAAAGTCGATTGCAACCGAAGAAAAATGCACTGGTTTCGTTCATTAGTACACAAGTACAGCAGGCAGGGTCCTACTTCAAGGATCTACTAATTGCCCGTACAAGATTTATCACGATCTACCGGAAATTGGCCTCCGAATCAATCTCTGTCCCGCGGCGACTTCCGGTCCAACACTTGGCCGGTTCGACCCAACCTTACCTGTATACCTTGCAGAATCGACAACAGGAGGAAATCAGGCGAAACCTAGAAGTATATTGATTCGACAAAACGGATGACGGCGGCTGATTTGTGTGCACAAACGCCGTCTGAATGGCAAATGAATGTAATATTACCCATCTAGTGCCATATATTGTTTTCTATATCATACAAAGGTAGAGCTTGTGTTCACGCACGGCTGACGGTTTCTATGTTATGTAGATTTTTCCAATTCTTTACTGTCTTACTCGTATTATCATTATCGACAATATTATAATAACGACCGTTCTCGATAGCTGTTTAGCTTAACAAATAAGTATAGTTCAACGACAGCAGCTACTAAAATCATAGGCTAAGCCGCATACATTGATTGTTAAGCTAAATCAGCGAGAACGGTCATAAATAATTGAAACGCCAAAGTAAAAATATAATGTCCATTGCAATACAAAATACACATTTTTATTTACCTGAAACGCATTCAAAGCCAACTCTATACAAAAGAAATATTTAGGCATTTAAACGCCTCCAAATAAACTTAGAAAATTATTATTTAAAAATTACACTTCACAAATACATTACTTACAAAATTGTTATTAGCTTATTTATTGTCCAGGTGACTCTGATTACCTGACCGTTGCTAAGCAAGTTATTAATCGTTATTAAGTGCAATATCTAAAATTAGGTAACCTAACCTAACCTAACAATAATACAATATATTATTAATCGAAAAAATACATAATAAATTTAAAATATATATTGTTATCATAAATTAAAAATCAAATAAATTAGCATCATATGTTACTTTATAAGGCTAAAAAAAAATATTATTATTAGTATTATTGCATAAATAAATATTCGTGTATATTATTTATTTATTAATCCACATTATATTAATCAAACATTAAAAAAACAATTTTAATGGGACATGTTGATGGGACTGAAAGCGGATGGTTTTTAAGGAGTTTTATATAGGCAATATTTAAGCAAAAAGTGGTTTTAATAAATTTCGACCACATTATCAAATTATTTAACGTATAAAGTTTTTTTTCTATTAATTAAAGCTAATTCGGTGGTACAAGAAACCAATTTACACCTAAAAGCCTGATAAAATTGTGCCTACTTATTAGAATGATAAGATTTTAATTCTATAAACATAATATTTGATCTCGTCGGCCTTTTTTCCAGATTTTTGTGGAAATCAGTTTTTTAAAAACTGTTTTATTTACTTAAAACTGAATACTAAGAACTACTTTTGAGAAATTACAAGTAATAATAAAAATTAAGATTTTAATTTAAATATTAAAATATCGATTCCCATAACTGACCTAGAAAAAATGTGTACACAATTGAAATTGGTCCATCCTAAGTAGAGCTAATTTTATCAGACTTTTAGGTCTGGAACGTCTAAAAAACAAACCGGTTTCCATTCCCTTTAGTTTTTAAATATTTCTATAGCATGATATTTTCTTACCTCCAATATCCTTAGGGCCCTCAGAAACTATGCAATTATTATGATACAATATTTTGATTTCTTATATAAATTTGTGGATTAGTATTGTAAAAACCTATAAACAAAAATCACATTTTCCAACGTTTTATTTTTAGCCACCGTTTTTCATTTTGGGCCAAAGAGTGCCTGCCTGTAAATATTAAAAAAATTATTTAAGAAGCAGCTACAGTGAAATGTATTGTTTTTATCTGTAAAAAGGTAGAATGATACAATATAATAATAATAATTAAGAAACCCGTTTATCGCAATAAAATTTCCCTAAAGTATAGTTTATATTATTATTAAAAATGATTATAAGTTAAATAAAACACATAAAGTTAAAATGTCAACGTTTAATATTATTCAAAAATATCTTTCTCAAGCTGCGATTTACAACATTGTTCATTATGGCGTAAAATATCCATACAAGTGGCGCCGACGCTATTCTTGACGAGATACTGACAACTAAAATGTGACAAAATCTTTGATCAAAAACCTTCGTTCTCCTAGACGACCAAGTGTTGTGCCAAGACCTGGCCAAACGTTATTGGCAATACGGGCGCGGTCTGATGATTTTTTCCTACACAAAACCATGCCCGTTTAATTAACCGCTCAATACATGCCGCCATACCATGTGTATACCTATACTGTTGCAGTTGTAATGTGTAACCTGACCGTAAAGGAGCGAATAGCGGTTGTCACAACACGCGTGGCGGAGTCACCGACGGATAACGGTTAGGTGACTACACCGAAGAAAGTTTGGTCGCCAGGGTTGATTGTGTCGGCGCTCCGTTGAATACAGATACGGGTATATTGCCTCTCCCGGCAAAGGGCATAACGTGGAGAGGTGGCACGGCTTTCCGGCCGGCCAATCAAGCAGTGTCTCCCGTACACCTTGCCCGTATCTTGCCGTCACTGTTCTCGGGAAACAGACGGACCCGGCATCCGTGGACTGCTTACTAAATCAATTGTGTGTTTATGTGCTGCTGCTGCTCTGTGTCGTCGTCGTCGTCGTACAACTACCGAGTAGTGCTTTGTACGGCGTGCATACCGCACACACACACACACAGCCGGAAGGCCTAATCAACGGTAATCCGGTTAAACGATGTACGCGTGATAACAACACCGGACGACCCACGACCCTCGGGGTAATTATTATTGACGACTCTCGCCGTCGCCGACCGACCGGAAACAACCGCGAGGCGCAAAGCCCCCTTTGCCCAAAACAAGTATATGCTAGTATTGGAAGTCTAACCGGCGCCAACGTCTCCGGGCAATCCGGACCACGTGATTTAAGACTGCACGGGGGCTATCGCGTGTATTACATCTTATTTTCGCTAAAGTGCAACACTCTCGTCGAACACACACACACACACACACACACAGCGCCTCTTAATGGCCGCGTATAGACCTCCATGTATCCACCGGTTTGTCGTCGGGGGTGGGCGCGCGACGGAGAGATTTTATTACCCTAACTTTTGCCTAGGACAATTTTTTTGGCACGGCTATGACCGCAATAACGCCGGCGTATGTCGCACGTGCCAAAACGGCGTTGTAATTATTATGTTTCACTGCCAAACGGCGCGTCCGAATTTATCGCGTCGACCGAACAACCGCACGGCGGAAAACAATTACCGATGGAAAAACCCCGAAATAAAAGGATAGAAGGCGGTCGGGGGGGGGGGGGGGTCGAGACGGGAAAAAACTTCTCGGCGATAAGTCAACGATATTTATCGCGTGTCGGCGCACTTGTATGTGTGTATACTCGTGTGTGTAAGTACAGGTCTATTACACGGGCAGATGTCAGAAGAAGAAAGCCCGGTCGTGGGCTTTTAATTGGATTAAGAATACATAGTAGGTCCGGCGAATCCCCGTCGTACAACATTAGTATGGATAACGTGTGGCGGTGCAGAACTCTGGTCCTGCGGTAGAGTTTTTGTGGTCCTCGACAAAAAGGGGTCTTGGTGGCCGGGCTCGTTTTAGGAAATTAGATTAAAAACTTCGGTCGTGGCAGGCAAATGACGAGGGGATTGAACGGTGCCGTCGGTGGGGCCCGAGTGTAGGAGACCATGGGGAATCGACGGACGGCAGACCTAATGCTTGGGTCAAGCGATTAATCTGAATTATCACCTTCGGATTTCGATGTGTCGAGTTGGCGAAACATTAGTTTAACGACAAAGTGTGGGGCCTGTGAAATGTCATTTATCGCATTGATAAATCAGCTTTAGCACGCACGATTCCGCTACACGCCGAAAAATATGTCCAGTTGTGTGTGTGTAAAACGTGAGAGAATTTGCATCTCAAATAGCTCATGACAAACTCAAAATTCATTAGCGAATAATTTAATTTTCCCACAAGTTTTTACTTTGTGTTTTTTTGACAATACAGCGTAATTTTTGTGTAAATTATTTTTTACAGACAGTGAAACTCTGAACAACACATCCTCTTATTTTTGGCCTTTTATTATTAATATATATATTTATATTTTTTTATTGAAATATTTATAAACGTCGTTGGAATGATAAAATATTGTGCCGCGGTTCAATCTAGTGTTTTATTGTTGTTTGAAAAATACAAGTTCCGGAAAAGTGAAAAAAAAAATATAAAAATTATAGTAATAAAGTTGGCTCGAGGCAAATCTGATTAAATGGCTCCGAGCGCAAAACTTTGTTGACGAAGGGGATGTTGCCGGATAGAGTTCAAATGAATATTCTAAAACTATTTTATTATTATATAAAGAACGTTTCGACTAGGCTGTTGAAGTCTTACCGTTTCCGTTTAAATCGTACAGTAATATAAACTATATTATATTGGGTATAGTAAACACTCTACATATAGGACAATTGGCGGTTTTGAAACCTTGGGCGCACTATAAAACACAGTTATGCGATTTTGTTAGCACTCTCAGGTTCATATGTGTGTTCTAATATATTTTAAGACACTTACTGAAACGAAAATTTGAATTACTTAGTTGCCGGGCCCTCGGTGAAGTCTCTCGGTGGTACCTAGAGAAAGTTTATAAGCTATAGACTATAACGAAAAACATATATTTATTACAATTATATAAAATAACTTTTGAATGGACCGTGCAAATTAATTTACATATTTTCATAAGTACTTACAATTCATACAACATACATTTTTCTCGCCAATTGTAAAATCTTATACATAATATTTCGTTGTTTTAATTAATAATGATTTATATAATCTTGTCTCGGTCGCAACACTTTTTTCTTTACTTTTTGAACAGAGTGTTGCTAATATTGGGTTTAATTATTATAACTGGATAATTATATAATGTAATAACATTTATTTTTTTGTTTTTCTTACAGACTATAATTATTAGTTATCAGATAAACATTGTTTTCCACTTCAATAACTTGCAGTTTTTTCCTAACAACAAATTATATGCATAGTGTTCTTCTGTGAAAGTATTTTCTTCTGTTTCTACCATAAAAATAGAATTACTAAAACCACCAGGAATTAACTTTAGGACATAATTATGCAAAAACTAAACTGGTTTAATTTGTTCAGATTTTCATGTTATATAATAAAAAACCTAGTCAACACATATTAGATGTGTGCTACATCGACCGTTTACTCTCTTCCAAATAGCCGACTTAATTGAAACCTAAATGAAATTTTAATCTTTATAGTTTACAAGTAATTATTGAAAAATAATAGCATAATACTAGACAACACGACCATATGACAGAGTTTAGACATTAACCTTTCAAAACAAATTTTGACCATTGGGATATATTATTTGTTGTTCACTTACATAGTATACAAAACGATTCTTAACAATGTTCTTGTAGAAAAAATGTATATACATATAGTTGTATGTATATCATATCACTACTAAAGATGTAAAGTATAGAGTGTAGAACTAAATTCCCTCCAATCCATAAAGCATATATTTTTATTATAAATTAAGATACAAATTTACCCATATTATTTTTTTAGTATTTTAGTAGCAATTATACTTAAATGGCTGATGAGAAAAACGTGTTTAATAGCATTACACTGTACAACACTATTTTGGAACACAACCCAAAATAATTTAGTTTTTTTTTTTATCTGAGACCTAATCTAGCCTCAGATTTCTCCAAGGCGTCTAATTTTATTTTAATCGCTAACACAGTTGTAAAAAAACAATTCAAATAAGCCACCATATTTATTATAAGTCTAATCAAATCTTTCTAATGATGCGTGACCTTACACGTTGTATCGTGAAATGATATAACCACAACAAGTTAGGTATATCATTAGTGTTCTGATATTTTTTTTATAAAACACTACACATATCAATTTCGTGCCACAAATACAAATATTGATTACTATTTTTTCAGTATAAAACTCACCGCTTAGTACCGTTAAACATCGTATTCATCCAACACACACCGTAGTGATCGTACACTAAACAAGTAAAAATGGTCGGCGCTAAAGTCTTGGTAGCAGCAGTAGCTGCTTTCGCTGTGATGTACGAGGTATGTGTTAACTGACCTATATTTATGTTGTCTTATAAAATAACAAAATTATATTCTTTTGAACTCAGGTCCAGGCTGTTCCCTGTGGTCTCCCATCACCAGCACCAGCTCCTTGTGCACCACTTCCACCATGCGCCGCTCCAACTCCTCTTCCCCTACCAGCACCACTTCCACTCCCAGCGCCATGCGCTACATCCGGCATTAGCCCAGCTCTCCTGAGCCTGTTGCCACTCTTACTCTCAGCACCAGCCCCAGCCCCAGCCCCAGCTCCGTGTGCTACTCCAGCACCACTGCCCCTCCCAACACCAGCTCCATGCGCTGCTCCAGCACCTCTACCCCTACCAGCACCACTTCCACTCCCAGCGCCATGCGCTACATCCGGCATTAGCCCAGCTCTCCTGAGCCTGTTGCCACTCTTACTCTCAGCACCAGCCCCAGCCCCAGCTCCGTGTGCTACTCCAGCGCCACTGCCCCTCCCAACACCAGCTCCATGCGCTGCTCCAGCACCTCTACCCCTCCCAGCACCACTTCCACTCCCAGCGCCATGCGCTACATCCGGCATTAGCCCAGCTCTCCTGAGCCTGTTGCCACTATTACTCTCAGCACCAGCCCCGGCCCCAGCTCCATGCGCCGCTCCAGCACCACTTCCCCTCCCAGCTCCAGTTCCATGCGCCGCTCCAGCCCCTCTTCCTCTCCCCCTCCCAGCTCCAGTTCCATGCGCCGCTCCAGCCCCTCTTCCTCTCCCCCTCCCAACCCCAGCTCCATGCGCTCCATCTGGTCTTTCAGCTCTCCTAAACCTGTTACCTCTGTTACTCTCAGCTCCAGCTCCAGCGCCGGCCCCATGTGCAGCTCCAGCTCCAATCCTTCCCCCCTCACCACCATCACTCATTCCAGTGCCGTTGGGCCCTTTGCCAGTTCCACCTCCAGCACCTTGTGCGCCGGTTGCTCCTGCTGCCCCCGCTGCTCCAGCTCTAAGCCCGGCACTTTTGAAACTATTGTTACCACTTTTAGTACCTGCCCCTGCTCCAGCACCGTGCGCTGCACCACTACCACTCCCTCTTCCTGCACCATGCAGTTGTTAAATGATTCAATCAATGTAAAACAATTTTAAACAAAATTAATAAACCAATTAATAAAGAAAAAAATTTACTTTGACAAATTTAAATAAATAAGTAATTATTTTCCTTTCTCTTACGCTTTTATTAACAAACAAATTGAAAAAAGCGAATTAGTAAACATTTCTACTTAAGTATAGACAAAGCGTGTTTTCATACTACTAACACCGTTCGCCATTTGTTTAGTAGTACTCTTATATACGCTACACTAATAAAAAAAAACGACGAGTAGGATGACCTACTTAAAAAATTAAACACACCAGTCAGCTGCACTTAGTGTAATAAACATTTTCTGTTCAGATTTGTTTTATAATGCAACGCAAGTTTTGGACACACAAAATTAAAACGAACGTGATACTTTCGTATAACAAACTAATCGTACCTACCTTAATGGATTACACCCAACACGATGCTGTACCTATTCGGCAGAAATGTTCATAGTGTCTAAAATAAAATCCATTCTTAACAATTAAGTATTGTACTATCAGTTAAAACGAACCAACCAATGTTAGAAGTTTCTATATATATATTACCTAAATTGAGAATTGAGCATTAAATGTAATATTGAGTGGTACCTACATGTTCTATGACTTTATATTTTGCTTGTCTTGAAAACAGATAGGTGCCGGCCGCATCATAGTCAGTCTGTCTGTGTAAAATTGAATTTAAAATCTTTAGGTAATACTTACATGTTGTCGACCGGAAACATATTCAAACAAACACACGCGCTTTTATACGCTAGAAATAGGGTGACGACACTCTTTTGTGTGCGCCCCGCAAATTGGTTAATGGAACGTGCGGCTTTTCAACAGCATTTAATGTACGACAGGACACGCATTCACTTAAAAAAGCACACACACGCAAGTAAGAGGAAAGAGAAAAATGAGTGTACAACGTTGACTCGTCATAAGTTTAATAAGTTATACGCAGTGTAAGACCGTAGTAAATAAATAGAATTTAATAAAAATTATAATTTTTTTATAAGATAAATATTACATTTTGGCAAGTAAAAATATCTCGGTGACGTCTTAATCTGAAAAATCTAAATAGAATATATGAATATGTGTAAGTATTTGGTTAGTAATAAATTGGTTTGCATAGAGAGTACTTATAGTAACAACATTTTCAAATAATGGAAATTTCATTATCTGGGATCAGTCATTAACTATATAAAAACAAATTTTCACTGGAATAATTGTGTTAAAACGGATGAATATATATATATATATATTTAGTTAATATGTTAGATTGATTTTTAAAGTCAATAACCGAAGACCAGTTAAAGTTTAAAGAGATTGAAATACCGAATAGAAAATATCAATTTACTTTTATAGGTTTCGTAGATTTGGAAAGAGCCTTTTGGTGAGGTTAACCGGAAAAGGATGTCCGAGATGTTGTAAAAAGCATTTGTTACAAAAGAAATTTGCTCAAAACCAAAAGTACAAGCGAGGAAGAATATTGTATATGTATACATAAAAACATATTACATATTTTTATAACAGCTATATTGCTTATGAACATAAAACGTGGGGCTGCACGAATGTGCAACGTGACTAAAAAGCAAAAGAAAATAAGACTTTATGCGTGGTGTGACAGGAGGATTAAACTACCGCATAGTCTTACTTTGCTCGATTAGATCAACGGGGTCCTCTATGTCAGTCATGCATGTCCAGGAACCTCATTTAGTCAACAGATGAAAGCAACTGGTCGTGGATCAATGATTTAGAATCGTATTACGATAGTAAACTAACTGCTGAAATCCGAAACATGCGTGAAGCAGCAGTATGTTGTTGAACAGCTATAATTTCAAGTTAAATACATTCATTTGTCGTCGGGTTCCTAGACAATCCAGTGTGCGGCTTTCAACAGAATTGTCTACCTCGTGGATGGCTTCCTATTCAGATGTATTTATTGATGAACTTTTCGTGAAAGGTATACCACTAACCTATCCTGGGACGAACGCCGAAAATGTTTTACTCAATTACAATTCCGAATGGCGGCGACAAATGTTTTATGCAACAATGACGTGCGTGCGGGCATATACAGACAGATAATAAGTACATGTATATACAAGTAGTGTGTCACATTGGCCGGAGACAAGTGCAGCCGGGTGCCCAAAGACAGGGAAGGAAAGGGCGAAGGAACGGCACGTATAATAATTATATTCTGCGTTTCCCCGAGGGACACGGGTTTTCTCTCCGATGGTTCTGTGGGCCGATAAGATGTGTATAGATATGACGAAGGATCGTACCAGAGAAAAATAACTTTTACCAGAGATCATCATGAATAATGCAACGCCAAATGTGTACAAGAATTCCGCACTCCCGGCACCGCGAGCAGCAAAAGTATATTATTTATTTATATATTATATATTTTGTTATTACACAGTAGTAGTACACAATCTTAAAAAAAAAAACCAATAGTTTAGTTAACATTGCACAAAAAAAAAAAACTGATCAATTTTACCCATAATAGGTAGGTACAAACGATGAGGAGATCAAAACGGTAATCTGAAATGTTGACATGACTGATTTTCAATAGAACTTTCTAGTATAATCTATGAAACTTATCTAGTAGGTCAATTATGGGGAACTAAATTTAAAATTATTTTTTCCGTTTAATCATCAACCGGTAAGTAAAAATTTATCATGATACAAATTTTTTTTTTTTTTTTAAAGTGACTATAATATAAAATCCAAACGAGGCACGTTTTCAGATTTGATATCATACTTATGTAGGTAGGTATATTTAAAACATTGGCAAGGCCACTACATAGGTCGGTTTGTTTCTCCTACGACTGAAATCTGCGCATTCCTGAGCTGTTTGTTAAAATTCTGGCAAAGGTATCACCGAATCTCGAGAAAAATATGTTTTTCAATAAGTATTTTAAGTACTTTTATCATAAAATTGAATTGTACGCATTCCTGTACCTAAGGTCTAACGATCAGAATTAAGATTTAGTATAAATTTTATTTTCACATGATAACGATTATGATAGCTTTGTGCAAATTTATTTAAAAAATTCGAAATTTCCTAAATTCGACGATTGGAAATCACTCGGCAAGAAATTGTAAAACTTTAAACGAGAAACTTGACAAACCAGTATCCTTTTTTTGCTTTATAAAAGTCTCACGCAATCATAAGCTAATTGGGGTTATGAATACATTATTCTCTTTGGGAGCTAGCGATATTACCTATTGTGTTGAAATCTCATTCTTCATTATTTTCGTCCTTCTTCGCAGTAGCGCAGGCCGTTTGGGATGCATAATAATAATAATATATAAATATACACATTGTACGTTGTGTATTATTGAAGTTGGAAGTCCGCGTGGCAAAACGGAGAAAACTGAAAAGGAGAGAAAAGTTTTAGCAGCGAAAAAAAACGTACATATACATATATATATATATAACAATGATAACGAAGGGGGTCGAGGGCAAGTAGAACGACACTATTGAACACTTGCAGAATACATTATTAGTTGGACGCAGTAGTATTTATAAAATTGCCAACACATTCACAACGCACAGTGAAGTTTTCCAGCAGCAAGTATAACTTTTTTTCCCTTCTCATTCGTATTCCGTTTAATTTTGTCACCATTGCTGTCAAACTTGCTGACAACAAACGGCACCGCAGTATACTAAGCTGTCCGACGACGTCGGCCAAGAAAAAATATATTACCTTAAAGCTAACACACCACAGGACCTCGAGTCAAAAGATTTTGAATATCGTGTTCAAGACAAGTTTAGATTTCAATTTTGCTACAAATATACCTACATAAAACAATTTCACCGGTATGGTTTTTTTTTTTATTAGCCTTTATTAGGAAATATGATGGCTCGACAATTACAAATTATTATATAAACAAAATTAGAAAAACGTTACAATAGATGATATGTACGTAAAGAAATTTACAAACACCGGTATGGTTATTGTCACATAACAAATCAAAATATTAGGTTTTCAACGTGTTAAGCCAGTTGCGGTGTTTAGCAATGTGACCAAATTCACAATTATTAATAACAGCGTATTAATTGATAACTCACGTTTTGAACCATTTTACCCATTTAAGTGGATAATTTGTCGCATACAATTTCCAGTATCTTATTGTAAATAATTACCGTTATGTTGTGTCTCGCTAAAAAATTGCACTTCGCTTGTGAAATGGAAAATTTTAACAGCATATTTGAAAAATGTTATGAAGTCTAATGACTTTAACTTGTTTTTTTAAAAAGAACGTTTTCGACATGGACCTAAATCTTCCTATATCTTGTAAACCATCGTTTGAGTTGAACTCAAACGGATTTTTTTTTGGAATTTTTTTTAAACTAGAAATATAAAGACAAGAGACACACACACATATAAATACCGCCAAGTCTAACAATTTTTTTTTATTAAATTAATAATATCGTTAAATTTTTTCATAATAAGTTTATCCTTTGGTTGTTTAATATAAGACGTCACGTTTTGGACAGGTTATTTATTTTCTAAAACTAAAACAAATCTTTTAAACTTGCGGTACAAATATATTTGTTACACAGTTGTTTAATTAAATTCCATAATAAAACCATTTAAATATTGAATTATAAGTCATAACATATAATATAGAATTATACATAAAATATTTCCAAAATAAGTTATTCGTACCACTAAAGTAGGATATGAAACATTATATTTTGTATATTATTACTAAAATATTTAAATTTTAAATGTTTAATGTGTAGATCCTTTATCTTCTTTTAAAAGAAAATAAACATACACTTCTCCTTCGGGAGTCTGGACTTTTTCTTTGTATGTTATCATAAAAATCGCTGAAATGCCGTACACGAGTAAAGGTATTCCTGAAATCAAAATAAGAAATAAATCAATGGTTAAGTAGATATTATAAAAACATTTTTAAATAATTAAACACATAAAACCTAACATATTATTCGGTTTGTTGGAACTAATTTAGATTTTTTGTTAAAAGTTAATAGAATAAGGTATGTGCAAATAGTTAACAATATTTCACAGGATTGAAAACGCCGCTCACCTAAGTTTATAATTTTCAATACATAAAACAATGAATCTTCCGTGCTTAAATTTTCAAAAGGCCTTTTGGTACAATGATACTTTATGTAAGGGAAACATCCAGACCGCAAAATGTGATAGTTACTGTTGCCTACTTTCCAGTTGAAATGTGACAGACCATGTTGATCATTATTTACGGAACTATACTTAATAAAAAAAGACGTCCACGGTGGTTCGTTTGATTGTTCTAAATATTTTGTAAGAACGGCCGAAGCTTTAGGCAACTTTTTATACGATTTCCAAAATAAAAATGACATTTTCAATTTGTTTAAAGCTATACAACTAATGATTAAATTAGAAATCTTTAAGTTCACAAACCATTTTGAAGAGTACAAATATAACAGAAAACAGGAAAAGAAATGTCAAGAATCATATGTAATATAATATACATTAGGTCTTTAATTTTATAATAAAATATATTAAATTAAATAACTCAAAATGTCATTTTTAATTGTTTTTATAAAAAAAATTGTATGGATAAAAAATATATTTTTTTTAAATTGTAAATTGTTTTATTTTGAATTCATCGCATATAAGAAATTCACAAAACAAAAATTGATAATGTTTCAGTTTACATTAGAAACTGCAAGATGAACGCTTTACGTTTAAAAATTAGAAAAACTTACAGGCAAGAAAAGTAATTCATGTAACATGAAATACCTAGGGTATACCATATTATGTATAATTACTGTAAATAATATCCATAGGGTATGTCGTTCAAGTACTCTTATGATAAAAATAAAATGACTTGTTATAAAATATTATAGATCATTTTGTTTTTTATTTTACATATTTTGCATTTTAATAATCACAACAGATGCGCTAAAGGATAAAATCGTTTAAATAATTTTTTTACAAGGTAACGAATGTCGATTGTCGACCAGTAAACAGCAGGGCTGCTGCGACCTGTGATAAGCGATACTGGTAAATTGATAACACAATACCGTCAAGGTGACCGCTACCGCAATTGCGGTCATACACAATTTATACCGCGGTAACGGTATTATAAACGAACCCTTACTCCTTGGTTTTTTTAGTGTTTTGTTGACAAATCGTCGTGATTATAACAATTGTTGATAAATGTAATGTAACTGTTAAAAGAGAATTTTTGCTTTTCCGGAGTTCAGCTTTAGCGTCCGATCACCGATGGCGTCGTCACAAGACGCTTGGTATCTGTCGCTCTTGGGGCTTGCAGAAAACTTCAGGACTTCAAATCGAATAAAAATGTGCATTCAATGTCTACAAGCCGTGTTCAGCTTCAAGCCTCCACCAAGGGTCGAAGCCAGAACTCATCTGCAATTGGGCAACATTTTGCTACAATACACAAAAAACACAGACCTCGCCCGGACGCATCTCGAACAAGCGGTAATTTTCCACTTTTTCGTTATTATTATTATTATTATTGCCAAAGAAAAAAATCGTTTATCTCGACAAATTTCTCAATTCCAGTGGCTGCTGTCACAATCCATCAACGCCTTCGACGATGTCAAATTTGAAGCGGCCAGTGTGGTGGCTGAACTCTACCAACAACAAAGTCAATCAAACTTGGCGAAACCAATTTTAAGAAAAGCCGTCGAACTGTCACAACACAACATCTACTGGCACTGTAGATTAATCTTTCAATTAGCAGTACGCTTAACCAACAATAAATCTTCACTGTATCTACGGTCCAGATCCGTAAATTACAGCTTGAATAAAATGTAATACTTATATTATCATTGTTATACTTTCAGCAAATACATGCCGTTGAAAAAGATTACGAGTTAGCAAGTAGTTTGTTAGGCGTTGGTGTTGACTATGCTCACATATCATCAGCCGCATATACAAGAGTTCTCTTTCTACTTAGCCGATGCATGGTATGATCAATGATAATTTATGTCGATTGTTTGATTTTTCTAATGATTTTATTTTTTTAATTTTATTAGTTACTACTAATTGACAAGAAAATTACAGAAGTTTCCCCTTTACTTACGCAGGCTGGATATTTAGTTGATAATTGGCAAGCTAGCCAATATCAAAAAGAATATCTCAAAGTCTTTTTTTTAGTTTTACAAGTAAGGAAAGAATTTTTCTAGTAATTAGCTTACATGATATTATTAATTTGCTTCTATTGTTTTTTTTTCCTTAGGTATGTCATTATTTAATGGCAGGACAAGTTAAAAGTGTGAAGCCGTGCTTGAAACAATTACAGCAAAGTATTTTGACAATAATGCAGCCAACATGGCCTTCTGATGAAGGTAAAAATTAATATTGTTATGATCATAAAACGATTAATTTTATATGACCTCATTAATCGTACATAATAATCTGCAATGTAACAAGTTTATAGTCTTTTTAACTGCATTGTAGTTGCTACTTAATATATTTGGAGTATTACAATATTAATTCTTTTATTTCTGGCTATTTACGTTATTGCTAGTAAGTTTATATATTGTAATATTATTATATCAATGGTCTTAATTAGTTTAATCGTTCTATATTAAAACAAAGTAATTGATAAATTATAATTAAAAAGTAGAAAAAAATTATTTAAACATAAACATTTGTCAAAATTTGATAGTAGATAAATAATAATTTATTTTTGTTTGTGTAATCGACAGAAATTGGCTTTTTAACTATTTGTATTTGGTAATACAAATAGATTTTACTGCATTATCAATTGACCAATTTTGATAATGTGATTAAGTATTAGAGAAATGTATTGAAATTCACAGAATTCTGTTATTTACTGCCATGACAAACCTCTTAATTAAATTACAAATTTCACCTTAATTTGAGATATTTAAGGAAAACTATTACGACACAACATTGTAACATTGTTACAAAGCAACATAGCAGCTTTATTTTCAAAAGTTTAGAGTAGGTTTTGGAACTAAACCACTTTGCCGCTTGACTCATTGCCCTCCATTTAATTAAAACCTAAACTCATCTCAATTTCTTACATAAATTGATGACTTAGTGATTTTTGGAATTGGAAGACTAAATGTTTACTTTTGGGAAATAATAGGTGTTCTGTCAAAAGCCCAAATAAAATTATAGTTTTAAAATTAAAAATTACTATTTAATATTTTTTAGTCGTGTGTGGTTCTAATATGGGAGACATGTTCATCTGGATGCCCAAAGAGCAGCTCTATATTGTTGTATACTTGGTAACTGTGATGCATAGCATGCAAGCCGGCTACATGGATAAAGCTCAAAAATACACTGACAAAGCCTTGGCGCAAATAGAAAAACTTAAAGGTAATAATTAGTTCTTAATCTTATATCATCTTATATAAAACTTCTTGCCAATAACTATTATATATTTTGTCCGCGCAGCCGGTGACCATAAAACTCCAATACTGTCGGTGTTCCAGCTTATGTTGTTAGAAAATATGGTAATGTGCCGACTAGTTACAGGAAATAAATCGCAAGCTCTCCGTGAGATGTCTCAAGTGTGCAGTATATGCCAGAGACATCCGCGATTGCTGAGCTCACACCGTCCTCAACTTCACATGCTTATTGGCCTATACGCAATGAGCATGAACTGTATGGATGCCGCCGAAATACAATTTACTACGTCGTTAAGAGTACGTGTTTGGTAGTTTATTAAGTAATCATTTTTTTATCATTACAATATTTTAAAATAATTTTACAGCTGTCACAAGAACGTGAATTGTGGGCATTTGCGAACCTTAACCTAGCAATTGTTTACCTAAGAACAAAACGAGATGCAGACTTAAATGCTCTTCTAGATCGTATCAATCCAGAGACTTTGACATCACAATCGCACAGTCTCAGAGCTGCCGCATACTATGTTCAAGGCTTGCAGTCATTTTTCCAAGCACGATACAACGAAGCAAAGTAAGCGTCTTGATATAGAGTTGGCCATAACCTGGTTTTTTTTTTTTTAGATAATATGCTAAAATTATATTTTGTCAACTCTGATTTGACAATAATTTTTAAAACTAACACAAATTATTGTTACAACGTTTTTCAGGAGATACTTAAGAGAAACCTTAAAGATGGCAAACGCTGAAGATTTAAATCGCTTAACCAGTTGTTCGTTAGTTCTTCTCGGTCATATATTCTTATCGCTGGGCAACAGCAGGGAAAGTATGAACATGGTCACTCCAGCCATGCAATTAGCTAGCAAAATTCCAGATGTTCACGTGCAATTGTGGGCTTCTGCTATTTTAAAAGGTATATTATATAAATTTTAAATTTTCCGCTGAAGTCGTATTCTAAACTTGTGCTGTGTGAAATATTTTTTAGATTTGTATAGAATGTGCAACGATCCCACAAGAGAGAGTGAAGCCCTGCAAATGCATAGCAATTTTTCTCAGACGTTATTGAAAGACCATTACCAGTCGTCTGAAATGCTCGAACATTCGCTAATATCGTGGACCGACGGACCATTTCCCATTCCGTTGAAACCTACCGTGTCGCCCCCTCAGCAACATCAACTCGTTTTACAACAACAGCAACAACAACAACTGCATATGCAGCAGCAAATGCACATGCATCAACAATCGATGCACATACAACAGCAGCAGCAGCAGCAGCAACAACAACAACAACAACAACAGCAGCAGCAGCAGCACGCCATGCAACTCCAACCAACGCAACAAACTCCTGCCGCTCTCGGACTCCCTTCTTAGCGCCTGCCGCAAACTAATGTGATCAAAGCACGAGCACTGTGCCATCGACATATATTCACAAATGTCGTCATCAAGGTAAATTAGTGAAATTTGTAATTATACACGTTTTTCGTATTGTGTACAAAATTGATTTTAATGTGAATAGCCTCTATATATGTATATACATATTATTATAAATTGCCTTTTTATACTTTCATGTTGTCTTCTCAAGTACGCAACCGTTTGATTTTTTTTTTTCCCCCAATTACTTTGTTTAATTTAAAAGTAAAATTTGCATTCGTCACGAATGCTCAACACACGATGTTTTGTGTTTAACGGATTTATAGATGGAATTGTAATCTAAAACATAAAACATTGTAAATTATAACCCTGTCAATTGACCAATAAGAATGAAAAACATTAAATTCTTTAATTTGACATTTTAATCAAATAAAAAAACTGTGAACTTTTTTATAATTTATAGAATTGTGAATGTTTTTTTATTAGCCTACTACCTAATGAGTTTTTGATGTAATTTGTTTTTTTTTTTTAACTACTTGAATTTTTTAGTATAAATATTAAAATAGTTCTGTCAAATTTAAAGATAAACACTTCTCGAGCAACAAGAAAGATACTATTACACGTATATATTTACAATACAATTTGTTTTTTTAATGACCTATGAGCAGCCTTAATTATTAATTCCACCTGGCTGCTAAAAAACAACCAGACTGGTTAAGAATCGTTATTGTCATGCGTTTGTAATGAAGTATTGTATTTAGCTCATTAAGTTTATCAGCTTACTATTACCATATAAAAATTATAAATTTATAAAAACTGTTATTATTATTTTTATTTTTATATTTATTATAATTGGTTTATTATTTGTAGTATTATTTTTTTAACGGCTACTAAGATGTACATATATTATTATTTATAATGAAGTCAATAAAAAATTAGATTCATATCAACGATGAAAATCTGTTTGTTTGTATTATTATGAAAATAGTTTTTGTTTAAACTATGTGCCTTTTTTTTTTTTACCAGTGTACACCAAAGATAAAGTTATATTTTATTTTATAGAATTTTAATTTCTATACATGAAAAATATAGGTTTA
Source organism: Adelges cooleyi (assembly GCF_023614345.1). Classification (NCBI taxonomy): domain Eukaryota; kingdom Metazoa; phylum Arthropoda; class Insecta; order Hemiptera; family Adelgidae; genus Adelges; species Adelges cooleyi. The sequence goes on along the minus strand of NW_026096053.1, from coordinate 12,803,721 downwards.
TTACTTGTCTACATGATAACTACCTAATTGTTTAAATTATTAATACCTGAAAATGAAGTTTAATAAAATAAACAAATTTGATACTATGAAAACGCTTTTTAACAGAGAGAAGACCATACTTACTTACTAGAATACATACTTGTTGATATTAAGGAGAAAACCTTTTGAGTTACGCATCAAAGCTGAACAATTTATCTTTAAATAATGCCAAATTAAAAGTAAAATTGTTTACAAATGTGTTGAATTTGTTCGATTCAAGGCTGTTCAGTGCGGTCTCAAATAAAACTCACTCTGAATATTTTACAACATGCCCGAGGCTATGTAAATGTAAATTTACATACATCTAATATAAATACTTATACCTTATTTTATGACTTAACAGTGATGACTTCAGTGTCCGGTTTGCCAAACCATCGACAAAAAAATAAACACGAAGTATGTATATATATATATATGTATTAAGTACATTGTTTGTTGTAAAAAAATAGGTATGCAACACTTTTAGTAAACATATTAAATCGTACTAATAACAATTCAGGTTTACAACTTAATTTTGATCTGTGGACTTTGTTCTGTACATAGGAAACGGGTGTTTATGGAACCCAAAAACGACTACCTCGAATCTGTGGCCAATCCAAAGGGGCAAAGCATACAAAACCGAATAGACTCGAAGCACACGTAAGTATACGCCGATTTGTCTTGAACTGGCCCTACGTGAGACACATGCATAATATAATATCTCTGTCGTCAGAGATGTTTTACTCGCAACTGCGGTTTAGGTATTTAACGAGCAATATTCTACTACAAAATGTCACGTAGCCGAGTCTAATCAAAACCCAAATAGTTTCACATGGGTGGGTCCAATCTTATTGGACAGCAGCCGTGTTGCTGTGTCTTGTGAGCATCCGAATTTGTGTGTTTAGTAGCTTCGGGTAGTCAATTAAAAAAAGAAACGTGTTCGTCCGGCAAAATGATTTTGTACAACGTGTAAACGTCCATGTGGGTATACCACCTATTAGTATGGTGCAAGGAAGGATCCATTGGGTTTAGCAGAGTACAACGAAACCGGACTTCCAAGCCACGTTTGCTTGTTTACAAGCTGTCCCGAAAAGGAGGGACACCGACTGCCGGTTAAAAAAGTAACAAGTTAGGTACAATGTAAAAGATAAACGTGCAAACCACAACAATTATACATGCAGCGACGATAAACTATAATAAAAAATTTAAAAAACAAGTGCGACCAGAGATCATTTTAACATTAACGCGGACATGGAATTAAGAGAAAGTATTTCATTTTACAATAATTTTCCAATTGTCGTTTTATAGTTTGTATGTGTCAACGGTAAAAAAATTAACAAACAGTCAAGAGTAGGCACCAGAAATCAAATGATACCGTTTGAACTATAAAAGGTATACCTTCGTATAGTTGAAACTAAAATTTAAACGTCTGTTGCTTTGTGTCGTTAGCTTGGTTTTTAAAAGTGTTAATTTTACAATAGTTAATATGCAAGATGAACAGCACGGATCCTCAATTTTATCTTTAGTCGTCATCCGTTTTGTCACTTGCAGTTTTTAATAATTTTTTTTACTAAATATCACTGCTTAATTTTATTTAAAAAGGCAGCTTTAACGACAGAGCCGTAGTGAGCTTGTTGGGCGCATAAAGAAGAAAGCGGTGTGTCAGATAAGTGAAAATGAGAGTTTTTGGGTCCAATTCGAATGTGTTCTAATAATTCCACTTATGAATCAATCATAAAAAGAAACTATAAATCAAACATTTTTATGTCAAAATATCGCATACGGGAACGAATAAAAAAACAGCTCCAAATCCAAAACGTAATCACGTGTGGAAGTGATCAATCATTTTTATTATAAATTGTTTTACAGTGATCTTTGGTCGGAGTAAGTAATGATTTTTCATATAAACATTGGATTTTGAGGAACATTGTATGAGAGGTATCTATAGATATAAATTGGTATATATACAAAAGTTACAACGGTCGAAGTGTTTGCTATAATAAAAACACTCCGCTGTTATGTCGAGTAAACGTTCAACTGGTTTTGAAGGAGTAAGATTTAATATTTAAATTCCCGACAAAGAAAATACCAGCTCGGTAATAAATATCAAACTGTGCGCGTCTGAAGAAGATATTGTGCATAATAAATTATTATTATTACTATGTCCGCCGGCTGCTTGTATACTAAAATCCGCAATACGACATCCGTGGATAGAAATTTAATTTCAAAAATGTTCAAATAAACTACACAAAAAGACAGTGGAAAATATAATAACACGTCTAAACACCGCCCCGGGAGTAGTGTTGACAAATTGAAATTAGGCTTCTAATCTATTTTAAAATTCAAATATACCACAAAAAAGGATCTCAACCCAGTGAGTTATATACCGTACATTCACGGTAAGTCGATCACCCTGTATGGTCTGGCTCTCGAGCGATTTTTTTTAAAAAGAGAATTTAAAAGAACTGACATTTTTTTAGAGGATTTAGCTTCCCATAGAGGAGCTCCTTACGTCGCATAATATTATTATAATATAGTATGCATGTCAGGAATACATCCCACTGATTTTGCTATTTGAATAAGGCCATTTCTGACTTCTCCTAACCCAACTCGGTGTATGTACACATTACCGGCATTACTAGTATTATACAGTAACTTGTACTAACAGCAACACAATGACTAAACACAACATTTACTATATTATACTAATCGGTCGATATTAGACAAATAGCGGTAACGCCAGAACAAAAAACCAGGCTGATTAATGAACTTAACATTTACTTATGACACGAGTATTTGTTTTTATTCTTTCTTGCGAGCCGACCATTCTGAACATTGCATCATTGACCATTGTGTGGCATACTGGTTCATAAAACATTAGATAGTAAAACACACGGATTGCAATAATTATTATGATTGTTTTAGAACTAGTATTTGTTTTTTCTGTATTTTATGGGTTTCAATTGGAATAATTGTTTGTGGATAAATTATTGATAAAATTAGAAAAAATAAAAAAAATTCCTATACTAATAATAATTATAAATATAAGTAAAATTTAAGTTAGAAATATTTTTAATGTTATGTATTAAAAAAAAAAAATATATATATATATATATATATGGAGTTTGAGATAATTTCAAAAGCCTTGAAATTAATAAATTACCCAATAGTTAATAACTCGGACGTAATGCACGTTTTAGTTATTAAACATGCTAACAAAATAAATAACAGCTAAATAAATTTCCATTACTAATTAGGTATTTTTATTTAAAAAAAAAAGAAAATGTCAACTAATACGAATTCCTATTTCCTACTATTACTTTGTGTTTAATAATATGCCTACTAATGTCAACATAATATTGACCTAGAGATTTTTTATAGGTGTTATTTATTACATTTTAATGTGGATTTAAAATTCGATAAACGTAATATTATTATTTTTGTAATTAATTTGTACTTTCAATAAACAACCGAAGGTCGTCAAGACAACCGCATTAGTCATAACGCGCAAAATGTGAGTTCCGCAATGGCTTACATTGTCGAGATTGTAATGGTAACAGCCATTTTTTTATTGTATTTTTGCTAATATTAAAATATGTAGAACACAACTTATACAAGTTTACCCGTGTCTTGTACAAAATGTGGTTTGTACGAAACAGGTTTTACTATTTAATTTATCTTCACAGCGCGCCCAATCCTCGTTTCAACCTATTCTTCTTAGTTTGGCGTCAATCCTTTACTATTCACTCTTGTATACTAATCACCTCTACATTCACATTTCAACTACTTCCATTTTCCTTTCATTCCTTTTTCATTCAATGCTTCGAGCAGTCACCTCCGTACAGTACACTGCCAAATGTGGCATGTTTCCATCGCATATTTTCCCGGTTGCCACTTTTCACTGCTTAAAATAAAACCAAAAACTTGCATTGCGAATAAAAGTGAAGGAAGTTCAACCGAGGATACAGAAAGCCATAGTAATTATGTGTCTAATAAATTCAGACGGCGAAAGTCGTGGACACTTAATTATTAATACGGTATTTTTTAAAGAGAAGTCGTCACGATATATTATACACTTCAACAGCGGACGTTTTTTTTTTTTACCAATAGGCGATGCTTTTTAAACTATTAACGTTGTTAATAATATTAATTCATACATCTATTATTAAGTCAAGAGAATGTGTTAAACGTTTCCATTATTGAGAAATTTCCTCTGTCTTGTGGGGGCATTAAGGCTTTTTATAGTTCACTATTCTTAAATATATTAACTACTTGTCTACAAAAAAAAAATGAAAACCGTAATCCTACTATGAACTATCATTACTATGTACAATATTTAATGCCTTAACGACGATACACCGCCTCGAGTGTGATATTAAATTGTGTAAATCCAAGTACGTTGTTGAAGTATTTATCATACCCAGCGGGGTGTATAATATTATTATTGTATGTAAAAAAATATATATATATATTGTACAATCGTGAAAATAGTGTGGTTCCACTCGCATTTATCGAATATTGATAATTATATAATATGTTTTAGCTTCGGTGTTGTTTTTACAATGATTGTTCTTCAAACATAGTACTACTATCGATAAACATTAACAAACCAAACAAATTGTATAAACCCTTCCCCCTATTTTTTTTATTTCACTTTTCCAGGCAAAGTTTTAGAGATTTAGATCTAAAAATTAGACCGAAGGTAGATCTAAAATGGAACTATAACATATACAACATTTTACAAAAATTGCACTTTCTAAAAATTAAAATAATTTATATAAGTATACAAAGTGTTAAAAAGAAATTTCTAAAGGTTACAGCTCTTTGGATTGATGTTACAATATTAAAAGTTCAATAAAATTATATTTTACTAAAAAAAAAAATACCCTTATATATCTTGATTATTATACAGGTTGCTATAAGAGATTCCAAAATCGCCCCTCCCTAAATCCTCTTACCGAAGAGGGGAAAAATTACAATGACCTTAAAATGACATTGTATGATAAAAAAAAAATTATTCACATTGGTCTTTTAATGTGAGTTTCTAAATAATATTTACAGTCTTTTGAACGTGTAAAAAATTCTGTAAAAACTATTTGCAACAATATTTGCATTTACATGAAAAGTGGAAATCGAAACGCGCATCAAAGTATTTTTCCTAAGTAAAAGAATTGTGTATTCGAGTTAACGCCTCGGCAAGAATTCGATAAAAACAATACTTAAGTTAAAAATTATATTTTTAAATTTTTGTTTACTTTTGAAAAACAGGGTCACAAAAATATGTTGTTCCAAAATGAAACACATGCGCCGATATGCGAAAAACATTCTAAAATTTAAAATAATTTTTATATCCATACGAGGTCTTATCATTAATGATTCACCCTTTATATGTATACATGTATAATTAATACAACCAGTAGGACTCTGATGACTAGTAGACTTATTGTTGGTTGGTAATGGCTAAAATAAAATCCCTAAATTGTTGAAAATTGTCCACCAACTTTCATTGTCACCGCTACTTTTAATATTTTGAAATTGAGTAGAACGCGAAGAAATGGCCATTTATCAAATTGATAACACCTACTTTTTTTATTTATATAGAATTGGACAGTTAAAACTAAATTTGTTTTCGACATAGTTTCAAAGATAAGACGAGTCCAATTGGGATTTTTTATTTAAACTGTTTAAACGTTTTCTATAAGTTTTCAAATATAATTTTTTCTTTTATACAAGTATACAACTGAATTAGGAATACTGACAATTGTACATTTTAGACACTTAATATAATACATATAGGTCGATGTTAAAGGTGTTGTTTTCGTTGTGATGGTTATATTTTGTATTTATCGCATTGATCTATGACTAACAGGTAACTGTTGAAACAAGCATACAAAACGGCAAATGGAAATATGTTTTCTGCTTGTTTCAAAAAAAAAACACGACTTAAAATGTGTTTTCACACATATACTATTTTTTGGGTAATATAAATCTCCAAAGAGTGTACACAGTACACGATCTTGGGGTAAAATTTGACTGCAAACTATCTTTTAATGATCGTATACTTTTTATTAGGAATAAAGCGTCTGCAAAGCTAGGTTTTTTAAAACGTACCTGTCGAAACTTTAGAGATGAATCTGCTTTAAAAATATTACATTACTCATTAGTCCGTTCACACTTTGATTATGCCCTCCTAATCTGGCATCCATATTCAATAAAACAAATCCAAGAGTTAAACAACGTTCAAAATAATTTTATCAGATTTTTATGCTACCAGCGTTTTGCTTATACAGCCCCTCATTCTGATTATAATGTTACAATCAACTTTTTTAATATACAATCGTTAAAACAGCGATTCACAATAATTAAATTGAAATTTTGCTACTGCAAAATATAAATTTTAAAATAAATCTAACAAACTACCGATCTCTTCATTTATTTTACATAAAATTGTCAACTACAAATTATAAAGCAAAATTCTCCAACCAATATCTTAATGTCTGCTGGTAACTCTGTAAATAATATTGATTTTTTTAGTAAATCTCTTGATGTTTTTATGACAAATGTCCTAAGAAATACATAACGAATAACTAGAATTTGTTTTATTATTTATTTTATCTTGTTTTTCCCTTTATACATTTAGATTTGTTGTATGATATTGATACGTATTTGTTTTATTATTATTATTATTTTATTACATTTAAATTACTCATAATGAATCTTTATATGTATGAAAAAAAAAGTTATTTTGTAACTGGAATTTATTTCCGTAATAAAGAAAATTATTATTATTATTATACGTGTAATAACAAATATTGTCCAGAAAAGTAAAACAATGATAAAACCGTAGTTATCGGTCGATGGGCGTGTATTGATAATTTATCACTGTATGGAGTTGTTTTAAAAATTTGAATTTAATTTGTTGATCAATTTGAACGTCAACAGATCGACAAATCGATCATTTCGTGTACGGGAGAGGCTTATACAATTTTGCAATATAAATATTACAAAATCGAAACGGATAGGAAAAATACTACTACGCGACAGTTGGTTTTGCAAAACATATTTTATTTCATGTTATTTATTATATTATTATTACTATTCGTTATAGAAATGAAAAAAATAGTTGCTAAAAAAAAATGAACTTTTCTTTTTATTGATTTTATTTACAATCCATATACATGACGGAAATGGCGGAAGAGAGAAGACATCCATAAAACGAAAACCAAAGACCTTCAAAAATGAACTTGTTTACAGGGTTCCATCGACCTACCTGGTAGAAGTTAGAACAAATATTACAATTTTCTTACGTGGCTTCACACGGTGAACGTGGAGCTGAATAAAGCTAAACAAACATTCACCAAACCTAACCTGACGAATTCGCCTGCTGAAAACCAAATTATACCCATCTAACAGTCCTGTTTCGTCGGCCTTTCAGTAAAGTCTAGCTACTCGAAATATAACAGCTATAAACTATTACAAATATGATTGGACTTTTGTTCTTTGTGTATTGGTTGTTTTCCGTTGGCACTTTTCCGACGTGCTCGGCCCAAGGAAATCCCGTGGCAATGTTAAACGATATCTTGAAGGCGGAACACTGGACGAATGTGGTAGCAATAGTCGAGGACACGGGTCGAGAATTGAAATCGATCGACGGCCAAAAAATCAACGTGTCGCGTCTGTTTGACAAGGACGCGGGCGGCAATGTTGTTACCCCGGCAAACTACACGGACAAATTGGCAAAATCTTCGACGGTGGTGAGCTGCTTTTACGTTGATGTTCTAAAATACTTCAACGACATATTCGTTGAAATAATCGCGGTGTGGTGCACGGAGGCGGACACGGCCGCGGAACGGTTGGATTGTATGGAACGGTTTTGGGCGATATTGGACGCGAAAAAGTCGCTGATCGAAAAAATACTATTAATTCTGAATTTTTACCGCAAAGCTTCCGGAGCACAAGACCCCCCCGCGGCTTCCACGGGCACCAGCCAGGTCATCGACGCCTTATCGACCTTGTTGCCGCACTGCGACCGTGGGACGTTGAGCAAATCAAATTACATAGGCGACAGAGACGCGATCAAGGAGGCCGATTTTAATAGAGACTCCAGAGAATTCCTGCGACAGATAACGTCGGCAAACAACGAATTGCGGGACTTTCTCCAGGCTCGTTGTTGGTCGAATTCGATGGACCCGAACACGACATCAACGGACATCAAGGAATTCAAAGACAGTTTAACACCGTATATGGTGGCATACGAGAAGGTTGTCGAGGAAATGTTTCGAATTTATATTCCACTTATAGAGCAATGCGAGGCAACGGTATTGACACCGCTAGGGTTCGACGAGCAACAATTAAGAGCTTATAATCTTTAAGTAAATTTCTACACGTTTAATTATGCACACCAGCTGTTTTAAAATATTTAACTCTTTTGCCGTTGTACGAAACGATTTTGTAAATTTTTATTCTGTTCGACACAATATGTTTGTTGCATTTCGTAAAATAAACAAGTTTCTGAAATTATTAATATATATATATATATTAATTATATATCATATTCTAACGAATGTGTATTGTTAACCTGTTTGTAAGCTACAACTGCGTTTTACTCGTGTGGACAGATTCTCTTCGGTTACAAAAACAACACAACAAATAAAAATGCATAATAATATGTTTTACATTTATAATGTAAAACAACATAACAACAGCTACTGTCATTTAGGGTTTGGTCGTATAATAAACGTATCAAACGAATAACGGATAAATTTCTTTTCTTTTTTTTAATTGATTTAAATTAACTGACAGCTGAATAGTACATATAGGTATACATAAAATATGTTCACCGTGAAAGCCAAGATGAAAACATGTTTGAGATTACAGTGTGGTGAATGTCAAAACAGCTACACTAAGTCGTTTTGTGTTTTGTAAAACGATACAAACAAACGCCGTCGTACTTTCGCTACTTACATTTATTTTGTTTTATTATTCAAGGCTGTTTCGGTCGTGCCGAACGAAATCGAACGCATTGAACTTGACACTTCATGATCACAAACATGTGCCGGCAATCGAGTCTCGTACCTTTTACATTAATGGTCGATTGTGGTTAACGAGTAGGTATGTACAATAATTATTATTGTACTGGAAAATTTACTCATCGGGGAATAACGTCCAATTAAAGTCTATAAAACCAGTTTTAATGAACAAAACCACCAGGGATAAGCAACGTTTGATATAGTGTTGTTTTAAATACAGAAAAATTATTTATCCTGAAAACAACTTCAAATATCGCTTATCGTTTTTACCTGTCTTATAACTACTGTCGCCCACAAAGAAGGCAGCATTTAAAAAAAGCAAATGTGGAAAATCCAAAAGATATGTTTGAATATAATAAAGAAAAACTCAAGGACCGCCTTTGAAATTACAGCGGTTGAAGGAGATAGTGTTGTGTGGACTAGCAAAGAAAAAGGTGAACGTTTCAATACAAATATAAGCGCACTTTATTTATAAAAGAAGTGCCGGATATGTACAGTTTATATACTTAATAAGTGATTTGTCAAAAACATAAAAAAACGAGTTCACAGGATAAAAACATAGAACGATAGATTTTTTTTAAAGGTATACAGCGTATTATAAAAATAATGATATATAAATAAAACATGCGTATACACGTATCTAATAAATTATTTGAATTTGACTAATATATAATATAATAATAATAATAATATATAGATTTATAGTATTTACAAAAAACTAACAAATTATAATTTAAAAAAAAAAAATGTTGTCCAAGATGTTGGCACAGATTCCCAATCATATGTATATATTTGATCTTTGGTTTGTCGTGTTTATAAATTCAGAAATTATTATATACTTGAAAACGCGGGTGTAATTTATACAATATAAAGCTTAACATGTAACCTTGAACGTACCTTGTATACGGCTTACCACGCATTGACATGACATCATCACGTGTGTACAACATTGTCGCATTATTATAATTATATTATTATTATTATTCTTACTATTACAATATATTATAAAATACTTTATACTATCGTTATCATGGCTCGGGCAACAGGTCGGTGATCGGTTTGTTTTTTTTGCTCTTCACGCACCTGCCCTTATAACATATCTCAGTCTCCATGGATACTTTGGTTGTGGTGGAAGTGACCGGTGCGCTGCTCGGCGTTTCCGTCACCACGGTAGGCGGCACGGTCGTGTCCATTTCGACCGCGTCCAACATCATTTCCGAGTTGGTGGCGTCTTCCACAGGCGCCGGCGCCACAGTCGTCTCCTGTGCTGCTGCTTGTTCTTGCGGGCCTCCGATAAACTTGGCTAACATGTCGGCCAGATTGCGTTGGAACGCCTCGTCCTGTTCGTCGTTAACCGAAGCGGCGCCTGTGGTCGACGTGGTGGTGGTGACGACGGTCAGCGTGGTTTCGGCCGGACGCTCTTCTTCTTCGGTGACGCCGTCTGCGGTGAACTCATCGGCTACCGTGGTCGTGGTCACGGGCGGGCTGACCGTGGTGGTGGTGGTGGTGGTGGTGGTGGTGGAAGACGAAGAAATGACAGGAGAAGGGATGTCGGTGGTCGCAGCCGTCGTTTCGGTTGTAGAAGATGACGACGACGGGGAGCTGTACTCAGTGGGCGTCGTGGGTTTGGTGGCTAGTTCACGAATTGCGTTCGCCGACAGGGGGCCAAGTGAGTTCTGCGATTCGGCCGTGTCCAGACCGTCTTGTGGCTTCTTAACTCTGACTCTGACCCAGTGACCTCGTCTGCCCGGCGCTTTCTTCTCGCTGTTCGGGTCGTGGGCTTTCTTATCGTTGCCGTATTTTTCTTTGGACACCGATGATTCGTCGACTGGCGGTTCACCGCTGCTGTATCTGGTGCCCTCCGGGTTGTGCGAACTCAGCTCGTATCCTTGGCTCTGTTGGACGGTCACCGGTTCGTTCCAGAACGAAGCGGCTTCCTCGATTTTCTTTTGCTCGTCCTGACCAGCAATCTGAACATCGTTGAAGTTATCTATCTGCTCTGTGCGAGGTAGCTCCGTAGTGGTCGTGGTGGTGGTCGTAGTCAGCGGCCGTCTCGTCCTGGATCGCACAAATTCTGATCGTCCCGCTTGAGTGGTCCTAGACCTCAAAGGATGTCTAGTCGTTGGCTCAGATGTTTCCGTAGTGGTAGTGGAAACCGGACGACGTCTCTTCAGAGGATTGTACCTTTGCGTAGACGTTTCAGTGGCGTGTTCAGAAATTTCATCCGATGATTTCGATTCGGTCGTTGGTCGTCTTGTCGTGGTCAACCTTTGTCTAGACCGCAACTTTGGACGTTCCCTGGGTTTTTCACTGGTTTCAATAACATTTTGAATACTTGTGCTTTCCACAGGGGTTTCTGTCGACGACAACAATACTTTGTCGTAGTAGGACAAACGCTGTCTGAATTTTGGCAATTCCGTTGGCACTACGGACTGTGGCTCATCCGATGCGAACTGAGGTACAGCAGATTCAGTTTGCACTTTTTCAGCCGAAGGTTGCTGTTGACCTACGTTATTTTTACCTGAGTTATACTGCGAAAGCGGTTGCACGTGCTGGAAGTTTTGATGGAACTGTTTTTCGGTTGTGCTCGGGAAATACTGTTGTTGAATTGCTTCTTGAGTGTTAATATCGACCGGGGATTGAGAGTTTAAGGTTTGCTCTGTAACAAACTGTGAGGGATTATCGACAAGTTGTTGTTGAGGTGGTTGCTGATTATTATTATCAAAAGCCGCCTGTTGGTTTGGTTGTGATTGAGCTGACTGTTGTTGCTGACTGTCGAACAATTGTTGTTGAGTCAACTGTGAAAAAGAGTCTAGGAATTGTTGTTGGAACTGTTGAGGAATCTGTTGATCTGCAAAGAGCTGTGGCTGGTTAGTATCGAATTGCTGTTGTGGCTGGTTAGTATCGAATTGCTGTTGTGGCTGGTTAGTGTCGAACTGCTGTTGTGGCTGGTTAGTGTCGAACTGCTGTTGTGACTGTTGTTGGATGGGAGACTGAGTAGATTCAAATACAGGTTGTTGCTGTTCAATCGGCTGCTTTGAAAATTGCTGGGAGAATTGCTCTTGAATAGGCGATGGAGTACTTTCAATAAACTTCTGCGGCTCAGTTGAAGAGCTAACTTCTGGCAAACGTTGGAATCCCGCAGGCGTTGTGAACTGATCTCTTTGTCGTTCTGTAACATCATTTAAAGGAGTGGTTGTACTAAAACTGGTCAATGAGCCTCTGTGCAATGGCTTTCTTTGCCGGTTACGTTTTGGAGTAGTTGATGAAGGGCTTGAACTGTATTGACTTTTTTCTGTAGAAGCAAATCCACGCTGTGTACTACTAGAAACAGACGATGGTTTTAAAGAGTTCACTTCCGTCGGCAACTGAGATGTGAGTGCAAAAGGTACAAATTCTGTAGAAGAAGCTATAGCTGGAGATTTAGAAGACACGACAACTGATCCTATATGAGGCGGCGGGAATGGAATTTTAGCATAACCAATTGGCGGTTTAAAGTTAAGTGGCGCCACGAAGAATGGTAAACGATCGGCCATAGATTCAATTTTAGTAATGTCTAGCGATGATAAATAAGGCAGTTCAAATTTCGCATATCCTCTGGGTGCATCTAAATCAGACGGGCCCACAAATACTTTCGGCGAACGGTCACCAATTGTATCTAATACTGGAATGGTTTTAGCGTCTTTTAAAATAGATAACACTTCGTTTACTCTATTATCTAGACGTTTTTCCATGTAAACAGAAAGAGGAGGTTGATGCGCTGGAGGATACGGAGTTGTCGGTGTTATTTGCTCTATAGAATTTGGCGAGCTAAAGACTTGTTGAGTTGGTGGTAATGGAAATTGTGGTTTTTGCACTTTTGGTCTCGGTCTTGGCCTAATGTCTTCAAAACTAGGCGAGAAAGTTTGCTGGGAAACCTGTTGATTGGGTATTGTTTCTTGGAAATTTGGAATGGCATTTTGTTGAGATTCCGGTTTTGGTCTTGATGTCTCGAAACTGGGTACAAGTGTTTGTTGCGCTGTCTCTTGACTTGGTCTTTCTTGGAAGTTAGGAATCAATTTTTGAGGCTGCTCTGACGATTGTTGTTCGAAATTTGGAACGAACTGTGTTTGTTGTTCTGGCCTGGGCTTGCTATCCAGGAAATTAGGAATAAAGTTTGGCGGAAGTTCTTGTCTTGGTCTGTTTCCATCAAATGCTGGTGCAAAATGTTGTGTAGATTCCTTTGAAGAATCATCGAAGTTTGATGCAAAGTTTTGTTGTACCTGCGGTTTCAGTTCCTTTGGTCTTTCTTCTTGCGATGATGGCTTCGGGAAACGGTTTTCGTGAAATTGGAAAAAGTTTGTCGGGGGGGTTCTGACATTTTCTACAAATTGATAAGATTGAGGTGTCGCTGGTTGTTCATTTTGAGGTACAATATCAGGTCGTGGTGCCTTTGACTGAGTAGAGAATGTTGGTTTTTCTTGGTTAAATACTTGCGATGGAGGGGGGAAACGACCAGCGTTTTGTTCAAATGAAGACGGCGGTGGTGTAAAACGAGTAGCATCCTGTTCGAATGATGATGGAGGAGGTGAGAAGCGACCAGAGTCTTGTTCAGTGGATGCTTGGGGTGATGGGAAACGGCTAGAATCTTGCTCTACTGATGATGGGGGTAGCGAAAAACGACTTGCGTCTTGTTCAACTGACGAAAGAGGTGGTGGAAAACGCCCGGAATTTTGTTCAGCGGAATTTAGAGACAATGGGAAACGGCCTGAATTTTGTTCTGCAGATGATGGATGTGATTGGAAACGTCCAGTGTCTTGCGTGAAAGCCGGCGGAGGTTGCGGGAAGCGGTTAGATTCTTGTAAAAATGTTGGTGGCGGAGGTGGGAAACGTCCAGACTCTTGTCCAAATTGAGGAGGGAATCGAGGTTTTGGCTGTTCTGCTGGTTGTGGTGGTCTTTGGAATCGCAATTTATCGCTATCAAATGGAGATTGTGCTTTTGCGTCTAACGAGGATTGTTGTGGAGCAGGTCTTTCAGATTGAAATCTGGGTTTTTGTCTTTGTAACGCTTCGATGGGCACGTAAACAAGTTGCACCATTCCTTTGTTGGGTTGCTGATTAAACGTCGGTTCAGGGAAAGCAATTTTGTTGTCCTTCGCTATTGGTTGAACTTGTTGTTGCTGTGGCAGGAACGTGAATTGTGGCTGAAAATTTGGCAAACTTTGGAATCTACCTTGGAACGGGTTTTGTTGACCGAAAAATGGCACCGGGAAGTGCACCGGTTGCGGTATTTTTTGCAACTGTTGTGGGTTAAAAAATTGTTGCTGCTGCTGCTGCTGTTGCTGTTGCTGTTGCTGTGTTGGTATAGGAGGTGGAGTCACTTCGTATGGTTCACCGGCCGGCGCACGTTTAAAATGATTTTGAGGAGTATTAAAGTTGAAAAGACTTCTGGCGCCAGATGCCGGAATAGCCGGTGGATTTAATAAACTTCCGATTTCATCGACCCCACCGGAAGCAATAGGCTCTAGATTTTTTCGACATGACGGACAAGATGCCGTGATCGGAACCCAGTCGTCTATCCGTTTTTCCGCCGTTTCGGGTCGACTCCATTTTTCTTGAGATCGGACCGCATCACAAAGTAAGGCCGTGCAAAGGAGCACGACCAACCTCCACTCCTTCATTTTCCAAATAAACCTGAAAACAAACACAGACGAATAATGAGTTATAGGTAGAAACAATTATATTTTTCAAAACGTTTTAAATTTATTGGCAATGATTGTGTATTTTGCGCGATAGTGTTAGCATAATGTATTTGGTCGCTGTTATATTATACAATATACGTTTTTTTTTTTTTTACCAAGAAAGCAAACGCAAATTACTTTAATGTTTCATATCGATTGTTATCGCATGTTAAAAACGAATTTATCAACCGAATAAGATTATGTTTATGATTGCAGGATTAGTGATAATTTTAAAAAGATATACGTGGATATTTTTCATAATCTTTGATCAATAACCACATCTATTACGACACGACAATATTGTTGGGTAACCTATACCGTTAATGCCGGTAAGGTATTTTAACGAGATAATTTTTTTTTTTTAAACCGGAACTCTTTGGAGTGAAATAATAATATGTATATCAGGTCACATCTAAATTGAACTAATATTAAATTATCCGAGACTTGGAAACACGGGGTACAGCCATTGTGGTCTCTAAGGACAGTGAATGTGTGACGCATGTTTACAACTTAAGCACAATATTTCATAGAAACAAAAATAACGCATTAAAAATGTATGTGTATCCATAAAAATCCAGATAACGAACCGTAGTTTAGACTGATATTAAGAAAACCCCTGTATTTTTTTTCCAAACAATTATATTTCAATGATGCAATCCGTTTCATTTTAGTTCTTGATTTATACAAAAAAAATATAATAAATAATAGTAAACTATAAAAAAAAAATACCATTTCCCAATCGTCCAATCAAGCGTATAATGAACTATATTGTATACAGTGAAATTAATTGTAAAGAAAGAAATATAATATAAAGAAAGAAAAATTGTAAGGCGGAAGAATCCAAGACGATATTATTTAGCTATATCCATTAGGAAAAAAAACTCAAATTTGTTAAACAGCTAATATAGGTAAAATTATTTTTAAACAATTATAATGGATATCTTTTTTGACCAACTAATATATTTTGAAAGTGTATTTTAAAGTTAATGAAATATTCGGTTTTATGTGTTTGTACATACCCTGCCTGTGTGCATACAAATGATGAATTATGCATTATAAAATTATTTTTTAGCTGTGATCATATTATGTGAATTATGGTTTTTAGCACACTAGCGAAAGATTTTTTATTTTCTGCACTTAATTTTATTGACCTATCGAAAGTGAAATTTCATTAACGTGACATCGGCCACCCAGTGCTTTTTATACGTGTCAATAAAGCTAAATTATTTTATTTTACAAATGCTATTGTGTAATATTGTGTACTAATATTAATTGTTTCCATACCTAATCCAAAAACCATATACACTGCAAGTATGCCACGTTAACAATTACAGAACCGCGCGTTGGGAACTCGTTGGACGCAATTGTTCGCGTGGTCGGTTTGACTTGTGCCTGAGATTTGCGGTTGTGCTTTTATTTTTCTCTTTACACACTTATGTTGTCCAGTTACAGAATGTACTCGATGAATATTATATATTCGTCGAATACTCGAATGCATACACAACAATAAAAACCCGGTAGGCACGCACACGTTGCACTAACCCACACGCCTTCGACGACGCCCACTTTAATATAACAACAGGTTTTAACAGAAGTCCCCCATAAAGCGTTTGTCCTCTACTGTTTAATAATACTGTTTTAGTTTCCTTTTGAGTTTTCAATCGGTTATATAATCTACATGTACCACCACTTTGTTTTTTTTTTTTTTAGCTTCCTCAAAGACACGGTGCTCCGGTGTCCTAGAAACACATTGTCAAAACAAATCCTGTGCAGTTCCCCTTACAAGTTAAATTTTTACCAACGTGTTGTTCGGTTTTCAGACCTACAGCAGAACACAATGTCGATAAATTTATCTTCTTCTGGAAACGCGATCGAGTGGGACGTACCGCGTTGTAAGTAAGTGTTGAGAAGGTGGTAAAGGGAAACAAATTAAAAAAAAAACCGAAACCACACCGGAAAACGATGCACTTGCTCTACATGTGCGCTCAACTCGATTATAGACTGCAATTACGAGCGGTGTTTATTGTTATTAAATACAAAAAAAAAAAAAATATATATAAACTCTTTACTATTATCGGAAACACACGCCAACGCCCTAAATTTTACACACACACACACACACAACAGTGCTGTAGCGCTATTTTCAAAGTCAACAAACCGTACCCAGAAAGTCGTTCTCGTCCCAAGTAGCGCGTGTAAAGGTATACACAACAACAACAATCTTAAACGGCGTGTATCATTATTGTAACGAGGCTAGAGCGAAATCATTTTCAGGTATAGAAAGCGAACTTGTAGCGTTCAAAAAGAGGCGCTACTACTTACTGCTGTAATACCTATACACACATACATATTGTAACGAGACGTGCACACAAGCACGGTCGGATCAATTAAAACAAACTGTGTTTTGTGTTGACGCGGCTCGCACTCGTGTTTGGATGTAAAATATAATAATATGGTAATATAATATACTATTGGGTGACAATAATAATTATACAATCCAACCGGTCGGACGACCGAAACGAAAGCGGTCCCGGAAAAAAAATTGCAAATCTGCCGAAGCCTTGGTTGCGCAACAGTTGCAATCTTATGCGGATAAGTCGGAAAAAGTGTTGACTTCTCGTTTGGAGACATATCGTTGTCGTTGTGTTAACTTTTACCGCTATACAAGGCGGTTTTTTAGGTACACGCGTGTGTTATTCGAAACAAGTTTTTTGAGTAATCACACACACAGCGGCTCATAATTAGGGTTTCATCTCGATGGGAGAGGAGGGGGGATTAAATGTTGACATATATGAATAGAATATATATAACATATATATATAATACAATACAGATTTGTATAATATCTGTACAAGTTTACAGATAAGCTTGTGTAAGTTTTACACTCTACCGAGTAAATGACTTTAAGGAAATAATAAAATAAGGTAGATGATTTGGCCAACAACGTGATTTGTAGCTGGTTAGTGAAATAATTTGTTTACTTACAAGTTATAGATAATAATATTATGACTTATTTGTTTACATTATTTTGTTTCATTGGAAAATAACTTGCACCGCTTATTTTCGATGGACTGAATTATAGAACGTCTTAGAGGAAACGAGGAGAGGACATTCATTTTTTTTTTAATATAATACCTTAAACTTAAACTTAACAGTTTTACCGCAGCTACTCAATTTATTGTGTTATTAGCGGTTTTTTTGTAAAACGTTGTGAAAACGTTTAACGCTCAATGTTTGCTAAGATAGCCATGTAAAAAATTATAAACCTTTATTATAGAAATAAAAAATATCATTCTTAACCAAAAACTACACGGGTTGTCCGGCGTTTTTGTCAAAGACTGTTGTGCTCAGCATTTCAACGATAAAATAATTTCTCAATATAAAGGTTTCCGGTAGTTCGTCGTTTCGGTTTCACCGGAATTTTACAAAAAACAATAATGATTAAAAAAACTATACAAAACGATTATCTCCTTCCGTATAGTAATCCCAATTGAATATACCTACTGTAGTCTGTACCAACGTGAATAAAAAAAAATTGACTATACACTGTATTGTATTTGTTTGTCGACCGTAATAAGATATAGTCACGTTAAAATGTGACAATTATTATACCAATACACGTTGGGTAACCAATCTCTGTCTTCGCTCAAACTGTGTGACGTGACTCGATGATATTCGACAAGTGCGTTCGATTGAGTGTTTCCCATGTTTTTTTTTTCGGTAGCTCAAATCCTGATAGGTGCGGGGCTGTTGGGTTAGTCACAAGGTTTTGACCATCTGGATTGCCCTGTAATCTAATATTGTTCCCATCTAGAACTTTTATACAAAATCCCCTTTGTCATGTGTTTTGTATTGCTTGAACTTATGTTATGGTAGGTCGCAGGTTTTTATTTATTACTAGTTTGGTATTTGATTCCCGGTTTTTGTTTAGCCTAGCTAACGGTATTTGATAGGTACGCCACATAATGCTGTCCTACTGTTTAAAACGCAAACAAAAATGTGTTGCGTTATTTTTCTATCAGCCTATGGTTGGAAGTTGTCAAGAAGTAGGTACCTATCTAAACGTCGAGCCTAAAACAGTTTGTTTTACTTCATCATCAATTATATGGCACATAATAAACATAAACCATGACGAAATCGTTGTTTCTTACAATTTTTTATTTTCTTGCGTGGTGACATCATACTTGTTGTAGGTAGTAGCCTCAACCAAAAAGAGTAATTATATAACCGTATTGAACCTGATATTGTGTGTAGGTATAATATAACGCGTTTCGATGGCAAAAAAAAAACACTAGTTTCTCATGTTTAATCTTTTAGTTTATAACGCTGAAAAAATTGTGTTACGCACTTGTTAGGTTAGGTTTAGTTTGAATTTAGACTAATTAATTTTTATAGACCTTCCTACTTTGTTTTTATTAGCCAGGTAATCATTAGTGTTTCGAAAACATGTATTAATAAGAAATACTGTAAATGAATTACTGCACTACACTGATGTCCAAATAAGTATAAGCGTTTGTTGTAATGAACTGTAGAGTCAAACAGAAGTACTATCTTGTACAGTGTTAGAAATGTAGTAATTAACTGGTTTAGAGTTTAGACTTAGTAAAACAATAAGAACTGACAAGATAGGTTTGGTTCAATGTAATTTAATATATAACTTTTACACAGACTGTAACTTGCTCGGGCGAAACAAGACAAAACAATTGAATGAATACTAGCTGTTCCTTTGGGGTTTTATAGTACAAAGAATACAAGCTAAGCATATCTTAATACTTGTAGAAAACAAGTATTAACGTCATTTAAACAGAGTTGAGAATGCTTAAATGCTAACTAAGTATTATACATTAATTAAAAGTTACCCAGAACAACAGTAAGCAATAATTTGTATTCCACGTGCCATGTGCATTACAATATCTCAAAGAGATCTGACCATTACATTGTATATTCCTCCGTTTATTTGAATAATATTAATCCATTTTAATGTTATTTAAAAAATTGTTTGAACATTATATATTTAATAAAAAAACCAAAAAAGTATAGTTATTTTTATAGAAATTATTAAAAGAATAATAGTACTATTGCTAACATAATACAGTTGTATTGTATATGTTGTACACAGAGCAGCATCTCTTTCGGCGATAATAAAATCATTTTACATATTATTATAGTCGACAAGTTAAAACAAAAATAAAAGTTATTTTCTCCGGTTATTTATGTTAAAACAAATTATTGACTTTTTTTTTTATCAGAATTATTATCATGCTTAACATTTTGAAGACAACTCGTCATGTTTAAAGTCATCACATAAAATGGCAACTTTTAGCTAACCTATTGCTAATTGCTGCTGTTAAGTGTGTTAATGTTTCGGTTTGCTGTGCGTTATTATAATATATGAGCATAACTGCACCACCTTCAGAAGTAATAAAAAAAATCATGCGACTCTTGTGTGTGAAAATGATCAATGGACAAATGGATAACGGATACCGTCGCGTTGGGCGGATGTCCGCGTTTTTCACCGCGACGATTATATTCTTATACTTACATCCAAAGAGATTTCCTATCTTTGGATCTTTTGAATAATGCCAACACAATCGTCGGAGCTGTCCGAGTCGAAACATTTGATTTTTGTTATTTCCATTCATTGATTCTAGTTTCTCGTCACCGTTGGGGACATATTTTTACCAAACGATCAATGTGAGAATGGTATTAGCAGCTATACAAGTAGATTTTTTTTCCCTGTCGTCTTCCAATCTATCGCGGCCGCCGGATCACGTTTATCATTTTTTTTTTTTTTTTTTTTGACATTATTACTCGGTACAAAATATTTCTAAATACCGCACGGGTACATCGTATACACAATAATAATGATAATAATTTCCAGCTGAAGAATAGACTGCGCGCACCCGCTTTCATCGCAGCTCTATCTATTTATATATATATATATATATATATCCCGGCACGATGACTGGACCGTCCTCTAGAAATCTCGCCGACCTTCACCGCCGGACCAAAGCGAAAGTTTTCCATTTTCTCGATGACAAATGATCCTGTTTTTTTTTTTATATATGTAACCACCACATAAAATCGTTGGTAAGTTTACTTCCTTCCTACTTGCAATCGATACGTCTCGAATACTGTTTCCCACGACCGAAGACAATAGT
Source organism: Adelges cooleyi (assembly GCF_023614345.1). NCBI lineage: Eukaryota > Metazoa > Arthropoda > Insecta > Hemiptera > Adelgidae > Adelges > Adelges cooleyi. The sequence goes on along the minus strand of NW_026096053.1, from coordinate 12,782,793 downwards.
AATATAATGTAATTATTATTATTATACCGAACAACAGTCAAGGGTGTGGCAACAAAACCTCTATAAAATATCAGTAAGATAAGCCTATATAAGCGTATATATTTTTTTCTATATTTTTATCCTATCTATGTATACTAGCGGTGAAGATCGAATGTCACCGGGCTTTGGACACGAACCGGTACGAGCAGTATATTATAGTGAAAGCTGTATATTTAATAATATAATCTTAATATGTATATATGGGTATATAATTATTAAAACTCAAGTGCGTTGACCGGCCAACCGATAATAGGAATAATAATTATTGTAATGAGCGGTACATTTTACACATACCATCCGTACTAATATTATTATGTCTGTACCTAATAAAACATTACATGAACGCGTGTCTTGAGTGTGTGTCCGTTTGTTTGTTATTAAACCGATCGCATCAGAAAGTGTGGTCACGGATCCGACGATTATATTCCACTGCGAGGACGTGAGAAACATATTTTTTTTTTTAATGAAATATACATATTATATACGTCACGAAGAGGACCTAATACTGAAATAAAAAATAAGAATTTATAATATTTACATACATGCGAGTATTATTATCCGGTCCGACCTCGCGTTTAAAAAAAAAATACAGGTTCGCCATTAGAGTTATGTGAATGTAATAATAATAATACATATTACTACATTTTTTTGGGGTAAAAAATATTACCGTTTTGTTTTGGTAAAAATAGATTTTAAAAAAAAAAGGGGGGGCCGATCAAGAGAAAATACTATGCACCGACGTCCAGTCGATACACACAATGTACATTGCAAAATTGATTACTTATTTTTTTTAACCGTAATGGTGACTTGTAAAACACACGAATGCGCGTTCAAAGAAATTCTAAAAAAAAAAAACTGTAGAAATATAATAAAATATGTCTATATTGTTGTTATTGCTATACTAACGTGTGATCATTATTATTATTATGATTTGACACCGACCGTCGCGGCGGCGTCCAAAATCCAATGTTGATTAGTACCGGTGTATGCTTGTTAGGTGTTTGGCCAGACACAATTTGACATATTTCATTTATTGTTATAATATATGTAGATACCGGCTGGCGTTCCAACGGACTCGAAGGTAAAGTGTACTCTATATGACGTATTTGTGTATATTTTTTTTAATATAGTTCGTAAAAAAAATTATACACACACACTCGGTGTACACATTATTTGTGAATGCAACAGAGTGAGGGCAAATCTAAACCGTCGCCGCCGTTGATTAGTGTCAGCGAAAATCGAATGAAATTAATGAGCCGCGACGAATTGTCCAAAGAAAATGAATCGCGCAGTTTGGGTTCACACACAAAAATAGTAAGTACACAATAGTATATTATTTATGATGGTTGCACAGCGCAGCTGTACACAGTAATGATTTCTTCGGTTATAGAAGATATAAATAAATAAAACGATATGAGAAAAGTCTAAATGAACAAAAAGAGCAGGGACGCGTTTTTGATCGGTCAACCGCAACAAGCAACAGGTGTGCACCAAATCGATTGGTGGTCCGCACACAATTATTCTTTTCTAGTACGATGATAATCATAATTCACAATAAAATATAATTATTATTATAATATTGTGCTTATACTTGCGTCGGTCACCGCGTTTGGGAATTGATTTTCACATTGAACCGAATATAATATAATATTTGCGAGATTTAACGAATTTATATAGATTTTTCAACGATAAGCTGACATTTACTAAAGCACAAAAAATATATTCTACACCAACAATGATTTGGTTTAGCTTCAGTGCAAGCATCGTCATGAGGGGAAAGTCGTGTTACAAACAGTCTCCTCGTTGGTACTGTATAAATCTATACATATAAAAAAAAGTACAATCATGAGCAAAGGCTGGTCCAATTTCCCACTCTATACAACATGTTTACAAACAGAAAGTAGTAGAAGTATAACCTCAGTCTTGATCCAAGAAGAAATATCACAATCTAAGGATTAGATTTAATTACAGTACAAAATACCTGGCCTATTCCACTCGGTAGTATATTTTCCATGCATAGGTTAGATTATGCCGAATAGCAAAATTTAGTTAACATAAAAATTATATTAATTATAAAATAGATGAGCAATGGCGACGGCGATAATATTAGGCATTTATATTAAAATATAAGGCTTTGAAAACTTTCTACTTTTTAATGAAAATAGGTGCATACATATGTTTTAACATAGAACGGTATAGTTGAAAATACAAACTTAATTAAAAATTGCCGCAGTAGTATAAAACTAGCAAGCAGTAAAAAGCATTAAGACATAGGCGGTTAGGTTAGGTCAGGTCACTGGGTTAAAGGTGACAATCTCACTTGAAAGAGATATAAAGTGTCTGTAAAATGTTTTTATCGGTTTTCATGAAAGTGATTTTATTATACCTACTGCCATCAGCTGGCCGCCTAGATCCTATGCAGTGATGGGTTTAGAACGTGCGTTATGCACTGATAAGTAAGCGTTCTTGAACGTGTCGTATTAAAGACATAGTAAAAAAAATATTTAAAACAGCACCAAATAATTTCAAGAGTTAAAAATATTAGTTGTATTTTAGTATTATTATTATATAGTGTTGTGACCAGCAAGTTTGAATAACGATGAAATGCAAGGAATCAAAAGCAATATTACAGCATCTACAGAACAACCAGTAAGTGTGTGTAATATAATTTTATAATAATAATTGACAATTCACAATGTCATAACTGGACAACGGTCACTAACTTGTATCATCCGACAATAGCCGAAACGCTAGACCAAGCCATTTTGGACCATATACAAGCAATGCTATTTTGGTCTGCCCTATTCAGGTACCGAGTGAAATAAAACACTGTACACTGAACATTGAACGCACCGAAAATAATCACTTATAACACATCAAAAGCACATTGACAAAACTCTTACAACGGACCGCAGCTACATAGTCATTAGTATAAAATCGCCCGGTGCAACATACTAATGTATTATCTCTATTATATTGTATCGCTACTATGATTAATCACAAGTAATCACCTGTTCTATTACAGTCGTGATGTCTTGTAGACAACAATAATACATAATATAATAAATTGTATTTTTAAACGTCCGACGAAATCAACGAACGAGTAATTTGGCCCAGAAATGCACAATTAATTTTTTGTGATCACATTAAACCAATATAACGTTGAAGTGGCTGAAGTTGAAAATTCCCAAGTTCTTTTTATCTTGTCTAGAAAAATTTCCCTAGATACGTCACTGCTTATGCCCATCGCCTACCGTACACCTATAGGTCTGCACTTCACTCACTGTATAAATTTGACACGCCAGAGGGAGGTATAGAACAAGGTCAGGGAAACTCTGGTTGGGCAATTATTGTTTAATTTTGTAAGACGCGTCAAGTGACATGCCAATTGTTGTCTGCCGCAATTACTCGAAACTTAAAATTACAGGTTGTTATACATCCCAGTTGTCGTCTTAATGAGCATTGTTAACTTGTTGGGTCAAGTTGACTGGCGGTCGATAATCTTCCTACAACGACCAAACATTACAAAAATATAATAGTCTTACAACCGAGGACACGCACAAAAGGGTATAAAAAAAAGGTATAAGAAAAGGTGTAATAAGGTATAAGCATCCCCAGAATTTTGATTTCCAGAAAATAATCATTTGAAAAATGATCTGATATAAAATGTTACATAATATGCATTTTTAAGTCCATAAAAATAAACGCCATATTAACAAAAAACAGTTATTTTTTCTTTAATATTAGGTATTAAAATTGTTTTAATTTTAATTAATTTCCAAAAACAACTATTTTGTAAAGTGAAATTGTACCATTAACAATTTATTGGTTGTAAAAATATTAAACGAAAAAAATATATGTATATTTTCTCAGATTCGCATTGAAGTTATAACTAAGGCGGTATAGTTGGTTTAAGTATAATCTATTTTAATGTACTTGATCTGTTCTTAGTCAAACATATTTTCGAGGATCTTATTCTTGTGATCAATAATCATTTGATAAACACATTTTGATAATAATAACTATACTATTTGATGATTTATATACATCATGGCGGCGGGGCATTTAACAACAAAGTGCGTTGGACGCACTAACTGCGAGCGTCCGGCACTATACACTTGAAAAAACCTTTTCATATGATTTGCGTGTAAAATCAAAAATATTATATAGAGAAATTAAAATCCGATTTAACGCGTCTGCAATAGGTGGACGTGCCACATGAATGGAAATCGTTTTTATGGTTATTTTCACCGTCATATGCGCGCGCGCGCGCTCGTCTCGCGGTATTCGATCAATTGGCAAGAAACCTGTGCTCCTCCACTGTATGTATACGTATATACAGCAATAGGTAGGTACCCATCTATCCATCTGTAATATCGTCTTCATCATTATAATAATAATAATAAACGATCGGAAACGATGCGACGGCGCCGGAACTTAAAAACTGTGAAAGCGACGTTATTGTTGTTAACATAACATATTTTTCATCTATCGATAAATATATATATATATATATATATACATATATTTGATATGCAGTACAAAACGACAAATGTTTTCGATTAAAAAAAAAAAAAAAAACACCGATGTGACCACGTCAAAAAAAAAAAAAAAAACGTTGTTAACGACAAAATAAAAGAATTATGATTTCATATCCGTCAGCGGTCCAGTCGCGCGGCGGTCGATGGAAACTGCGAGATAAAGAAATCATCATAATCGTCTGCCGGCAATCGAAAGATCATCGTTGTGGTACACGACTTACGCAATTATATATTATATTATTATTATTATTATTATTATTATCGAGCAAAAGAGAAGAAGAAGAAGACGACGACGGACGGGTCTAGGCGATTTTTATTGGCGTCACATTTGTCTTGGTCTCGTTTGATGTTTATTATTTATTATTATTATATATTATATACAATTGCGCTTTGTATGGTTTTTAATTTGCTTAGAAAAACCATTATGTCGAGTGTGTGTGTGTGTGTGTGTGTGTGTATGATATGACAAGAAGATGAAACACAATACGAAAAAAAAAATAATAATAAATTGTATAAATGGTTATGTAAAAATATATTATACGTGTTTGTGCGGTGTGCAAAATATGTAATCCTGTCCCGCTGGGTGACCAAAACGGAAAAGGAATAAGATCAGTCAGATAGATGTGGTGTATACATAATAATATTTAATATAGCACAACGGCGGAGTTGGAATCACTATAGCGTTATTTGCGTTAATTATATTATGTCCACCGATTGTTAGATCATCTACGTGCGAGTCTACATAGACAGTGGTAGTAGCTTCCATTTGTATATAATATATCTAAATACATAACATGCATTGTAATATATTGTCTTAGCGTTATGCGTAAACGCGCATAATTAATTTTTTCCATAAAAATTATTATAACATCAAAATTATAACGCAATATTATGTACTCGTTTTGACTGGGTGACTTCAACGCCAGTTCCTATATGTCCAAAACACGCCTTGTCCGACCACCTTCTACTAAGGAACGTGTACAGGCTTAATTGGTAAATATTTTGCTATATCGACCAAGATTTGTGTTTAGGACATTTAATGAGAGATTTGGTTCAGTGTGCTGGTGGCTATATGTATATAATTGTCAATCATGATTTTACCAGACTTGACCAGAGGCGCGCGACCAGGACGTGTATCCGGGAGGCGTTATGACTTTCAAATTATAGTTAGTACACGGGATTTATGTAATGCACAATATAAACTTCGTATTCATTAAGAGAAAAAAAAAATAAAATTTCGTCAAGTGGTTAAAACCCCTTGATTTCCTTTCGTTACGCCACAGGTCTCGAAGGTAAGACATAGTGGACTGACCACTGGGGATTTGTACCTTCCAGGGCTAGTACAAAATTACTAAATTATGGCCTGGAGAGCTATATATTGTATTGTTTAAATAAAAGCTATAAAAAATAGCCCGGCGACATGAATGTTATATTATGTGTTAATGTAATGTTATGCTCAATACCTAATGTTTTATGGAATATGTGCGTTTGGAAGGAGAGACAGTCGGTTGCAATTGATCCTCAGGCCGCTGTCTTTGGTCTGGATTGCTTGTGATTAAAAATGTTTGTTATATATGGAATGGAATGTAAATGTGCGTTTGCCCTGCTTTAGTGTAATGTTTATTTTGATTGTATGTACGGTGGGTGTATGTAATGCATGTTGTGTAGGCACATATACTATGAGAACGTGCAAACAATGAGACCTGACCGGTGCGCGCGCGCCAAGAGGTCATCCGATATTTCATAATAATAATAATATATTATTCCTGTTGGGTATATATTTTTAAGTGCCTTAAGGACATTGCAATTGACGCGGGTCTTTCACACGTTATTCGGATTGGAAAAGCACTTCGGGTCAAGGTGTTGGTACGATGTGGTCTTAGCCAAATCGACAAAAGTACATGTGTGCGCTAAATAAATGTGAAATTAAACGGCCAAAACGTTTGATAGTGATACGTGATACGTTTTTAACGATGAACGGTGAAGTTTATATTGTATTCAATGTCAAACACAGAGTAAACCGTATTAGTAGCCACATAGATAAGAAATACATAGTAAACAAATCGAGTGGGAATAATTGGATACATAATCCAAACGTGTTTTATATTGTAAAAAAAAAAAAATAACTTCATAATTACTTAATAATATGCCCGTTAATGTGTTAAAAATTTAAAACTATATACTTGAATCTCGAAGGACAAATCTTCATATTGAAGAAAACACATTAGGTAGTAAAATTCAGTTTATTAAAATTATTGTTGATGATTTTTCAATTAATGTTATAAATTATGTAAATAGCATCGAGTCCTGTTTAAAAGATAATTTGCATTTATATTTTTTAATTATTATGATTTTTAGCGTACCTACATCGAGATTAGACAACTGTTGTGAACAGAGTTGTTTTGAGGATTAATAATAATAATATTATTATACAGCACACAAGTTGTAGTTTGAAAAAGACATTAAACGTTTAAAGCGCTAATGATTTCCTACGGCTATTTTTTTAATATTATACCAAATAGGCCTGTGTAGTATTATGAAGCACGATTAGGTAAGCCTTTAAAGCAGATCCCTTTAAATCGGATCTGTGCCGAACGCAACTTATCTAACTTTGATTTTTTCTTGTAAATAAACATTTTATTTTCAATTTGTACTATTATTATATTGTACATTACTTATATTTTTATATCTCACGCACGTGATGTACCCGTACTTGAGCCTTCCAGCCTCCAGGTGTTAATTGAATAAAATAAAAAAAGTTATTAAATTTTTAGTCCTTTTAATAAGCAATTAAGTCACAGTATTTTAGATTCTCTAGTCGTTTTCGCTGTACATAAATAGACTCGTGTCCTTTCTGCATATTTTATTGTAACGGGATATAAAAATGAATTTATGTGGTTAAACCATTTTCGGTAAACCAGCGTACGTGGTGTGCCCTATCTGATCTCAAAATTACTATATATATTTTTAGAATTCTCAGTGTATCTTGTGTACACTGAAATTCCAAAATCCAAACGAGGATTTGTCTCGAGGAAATTTTATTAATTAATTTTTGCTACTCACCGTTGTCGATGCGGTTGCGAATTGCCGCCGAATCCTTTGAATCCGTCAAAGAGTGAGTGGCGGCGACAAGTGTGTTTTAACTGTGTAATTCGTGTAAACTGCACCAGGCAAAACACGATTAACCAAAACGACACGAGCAAAAAAAAAACACTGTTGTTGGGTTAGCGCGGCATACCCTTCGCGGTGCACTGGAGAACGCGGTTTGGACGCACCGGCGGCGCAGACCTGTCGGAGAAGACCACCGCCGCCGTGAAGAGCGACAAACAAGCAAGCGGTAGAGGCAACAAAGAAAGTGGGGTGGTCGCGTGTGGGCGCCGCCGCCGCTCGTGGAAAGGAAAAGTGAAGAGAGACCCGACTTCGGGTGTCGTTGGCATTGGTAGCCCCAAGGTCGACCTATGGGTATGGGTATTGGGTACCTACCATGTGCACCAGAGGTAAGGTAAGGTAATGTTATTATTTACACCAAAACGATCGAGAGTGCATTAATATATTATGATGTTTGTTCTCACGAAACGCAACCCCGAGACGTTAACGTGTCGGGTTCATACGTTAAGAGTTTATATTTATACATCTGTGGGATTTAACACGTCTGCAGAGGTAATAAATAATAATACGCCACGAATCATTCCACGAGATGACGCATCACCGGCTACGGGCCATTTTTGTGGTCATGTTTATGTAACTCATAATAGTAATAATGTATAATGTGTACACTCGAATTATTGTTCTTTTTTTTTTTTCACCATGCGGGTAAGGTACACCCACGATTTGCACGTGTCCACCGGAACGTGATGTCTTAGCCGTGAAGTCTTAGCGGCAATGTACTTGTAGGGTCAATGTCCATATTATTTTAAAGACCAACGCTCGATCATGATGTATTAATCTGACAAAAAAAATGTTTAAACAAAATTCCAGAAATTCTAAAAAAAAAAAACAAACAACAATCAAGCCAGCCCGAAAACCTAATCAATTCTTCTATGAGCAATTTCAAACCGTGCAACGACAACAGTTTTAGATGCATTGTGGGTTTTAGTGCGACGTCTTTGGCCTTTGAGTGCACACAGGGTACCTTAGATACAATTTTAAGTGACTTAACGTTACTAGTATTTTGACCAAGTAAGATTTGTGGGTTCATAAAAGATGTTAGAAATCTGGAATAGAATGGAGAAAAAAAACACTACACTTCTATATGTTATTGTAAAACACAAATCATTATTAATCGACTTAATATATTCGTCGTGGCAAAACATTAATAACTAAATCGTTTTATCCATTTTTCTTACTTTCCAACTCTTACTCGATGACGAACTGGTTTGACAAATGAGAAATGTAAAAACACAATAACCAACGTTATTTTTCTAAGACAGTAACACTGATGATAATTACTATAATATATACTTACTAGTTCAATAAATTCAGACGACAACGCCAACCACTCTGTTAAAAATCATATTGGTTTCAAAGAGCAAAGTTTACTACTTAGAGCACTTTTTTTTAAAAAAAAAAACCTAATCTATAAAAATGCATTTTTTTACAAAATGTCAAAATATCAAGTCCGACACGTTAACCGATAAGATTATGATTAAATTATTAGTCGATTTAAACTTTTTAAATTAAACAGTTATTTTTAGTAATAATTAACTTAATTACATAAGCCAACTTTCTGATTTCTGTATTAACTCAATAACTTGACTAATTATCTTTTTGATTGACCACAATTTATTAGGTATTTTTTTTTAAACAATACGACACAGTTAGGTGTAAAACTTGTGTACCTAAAATAGTATTTTTTTATTGTTTACCCGACTTGTGTTAATTCGATACCGACCGTATTTTTAATTTCAAATTTGATTTAAAAGTTTAAAACTTTCAAATGTAAATTAATGGAACTCGACTGAGTCAACTGAAAAATGAACTTAACGTTGTAACTTGATCGATAATTGTTTTAAGACGTTCCATTAATAATTTTGAACATTTATCAATTACGAACACTGTAACTCTGTATTTGTGACATAACCACTATAATTGTTATGATATTATATACTTAAGTGATAAATGGCATAACATAATCTACGTTTAAAGCATCGTCATCGGGTATTGCACACGTTCAAAAGATTTCACTTATAAAAGTGGCATTTGCCATATTTTCAGTTATCTATAAATAATGGTTAATAAATTATCGTACCCAACTGTGCCCTTTTGATTCGCTGTTTAAAATATATATTAAAAAAATATTTCCCGTGAAAGTCTAATCAGTAATCAGTTGGCAGCTACAGCAATAGCTACCTCTATTCCTCAATGTCAGTTTACGACATTTACATAAACAGCGTTTGTGTACTAAACTCGATTAAGAAGGCTAGATTATGTGGCGGTTACTAAATTTTATTGAACTATTACTACTTTGTTTTTTTTTTGTTTTTTAACTCGTTTATTTCTTGTAACTATAACGGGTAGTACAACGGGTATAACGGTGGTTTAGTTATACTGTGTGTATTAGGTACACCGAGTATATATAGTGTTAAAAAAAATTCAATTATAATAATAAATATAACATAATCTACGTTACAACAGATAAAAATAATAACAATAATGTAATTACTACATATTTGGGCACTTGACGTTTTCAGTGTTACTAATACCCAACCTTGTGTTTGGTCACGACAAATTAGTCCTGTCTAATCGGTGTCCCAAATATTCTAATAATAATATTGTTATTATTATTATTATTATTACAATAGTGCCTTTAAACATAGTTATGGAATCGAATATAAATAGTAGTGACTAATGCCGTTGTATACTAATTTGTGTTGTTGTGAACAAGTAAAATATTATAAAATATCTATGAGGAAATGTTGAGACGTGTTTGTTAAATAATATATATTATGTTGTGCAGATACCTAACACAATGTTATATATTATACATATTTGCGTTATCCGTGGAGAAAAAAAAATGAGTAATAACAATAATTAGATTCAAGTGCTGCCTACACCTAAATCCGGAGTCTTAAAAACACCTGCGTAACGAGTAGAGAGTGAATGAGAGGAAAAGAATTCGTATGTAGCTACCTATAAAATGCGCCCAGATGAGGTCTGGGGGTGAATAACAGGTTTTACCCTGATACAAGAAAATATGTGTGTACATTAGCCGAATAACTCGATATTCTATTATATTATGGTGTTAGTCAATAGTCACACACACGCAACAACAGTCTACTCTGAACCAAAATAATTTAATAAAATAAATCGAATGGATTTTAATAAAACGCATTGTTAATTAGCAAATCGAATGTATAAACATTAATATAAATTAAGAAAATGGAAATAGTTTATAATATATAAAATACGGATTTTAGTTGGAAAAAAAAACATAATAGGTAATTTGTAAAATAATAAAAATACATAGTTTGACCAACTAAAGTTATGGTTAAAATACAATAAATTTAATTGGACCATCTAAGTAAATAGTTCGGATTAACTAGTTCAGTTAGATAAACCATAAATGTTTACTGTTAAAAGCAACTGTTCAGTTATTCCAACTATATACATTTACTGTGCCCATATATTTGCAATACTTTTAATAAGTCTATGTATATTTATATATTTTTTTAAGTTGTATTTATTATATTATATTTATTATTTATTAATAATTTTATGCAAAGTATATTTGAAAAACTAATTTATAAATTTAAAAACCATAATTTTTATAATATGTAATTGTTCATACATATTATCTTAATGCAATTTAAATTGATTTCTCTGTTTTAATTACAAATGTCATTTAGGTATATTGTTAACGCACATTAACAACGGTATAATATAAACGAGGTAGATATTCTAAAATCGTATTCTAAAAATGTTATCTAAATTGTGTAATTATTAGTCACAATTATTTTTATCTGCACAAACAATTACTAAACGATTATTATCAAGAGAAACGGAAAGCGCTATTTATTAAGGGGCAAAGGATAGGCAATATTTTACAAAAAATTTATCTAGTAGCCATTAGTTAACAATACGATTAATTTTAAGGTGGAAAAACATTAAGTTTTTCTAGTCGTAATTCTTTTTAAGTTATTCGTCTCCGAATTGTGGAGAAAGTTTGATCAAAAATGAAAGTCATTTTCTGCCGCATCTATTTGGACGGATTTCAATTTTTATTTGAAGCTTACTATTTTCGTATGGTGGCTAAAAGGCAAACTGATGATTTAGCAATTAGAAAATTAGACAGATTTATTAGAAAAAAAAATATAAATGCTTATAAAATTTGTATGAAAACAAAAATAAAAAAAAAACGGCCTTTTAGCCCTCGTAGAAAATATGTTAAACTATTTAACAAAAATGAATTAGGTATTAAAATCGGTTTGGTAGACACTTCACAAAGTGACTTCGCGTTTAGAAATGTTATAGTTTTACTATGTGCTTAGTATACATATATATATATATATATATATATATATATATATTTGATTGCATAAGACCAAACTTTCACGCGAATTGAATGAGATTTATCTAATATTTGCATCTTTAGCGGCGCGTACACATATCAATAAATAATTATATCTAAACGAAAGATAATAAATTGGTCGTGGTGCATATCATTATAACGGTTATAGAATTACACGAACGTCTGAGTGAGAAATCAGAGCTATAGACTATGGCATAAGTGCCAGGACCGATATAGGTAGGTACTGTGTGTGTGTGTGTTATATTTACTACTAATTTCTAAACGGACGGATTGTTAATTATTTAAAGCACAAGAAAGCGGTCCTAGATTAACTCGGTGATTAATATTCGCTTTTATTTTTTTTTTTATTCAAGACGGATAGGTCGAAACGTCAGTTTGGCGACTACGATCTTGTACAAAAAATATACACCAGAGGTCCTGTTAGTGTGACAACTGTGCAAGTTTAAACATTCATAATAACGATTTTTCGAAGCGTGCCGGAATGCCATAGCGATGATGACTGTCGGCGATTGATGAGCCCCATTCGTACAACAACTGTTTAAGTACAGTATTTTTAAACGCGTCGATTTCGCTTGCGACTTCCCGCTGACTCAACCCGGCCGTCGAGTTTCACAATAAAAAAACATTTACAAAACCTAGTTGTGGAACTTTTGTTTTAACGGTCAATTTCATTACAACAACACCGTTGACTCGTCAAACAAATATCAATCCCATTTTAAAGTCTCGAAGCTCCCAAAAAAAATCATTAACGTCACTCCCGTCAAAATCCAGGAAAACTAAGTAAAAATCAACACAGTTCAACTATGTTTAACCATAATTTTATGGCCAACTGTCAAGCATTTCTTCTTTTTTTTTTTTTGAATTAAAAATGTAAGAAAAAACCGATAACATGATACATTATTGTCTTAAGTTTTATACAGTGTTACTTTAAAGCCTGTTTATGTGCACTGGAAAAAAATGCACAGTTGAAAATGTTGAAAGCCTATTTGCTGTTCACTAGTTGAAAAATGTATTTTATTCAAATCAATAAAACATCTATTAAATGTACCTTTTAAGAAATGTTTTTGGTATATTCTGTTGTTAACAAATAATTTATATCATATATTTTACAAATACATTTTTGGTTCAAAATAATTATATACAAGTTTTATGTGCACTATATTTTTACAAAAAAAAAAAATCGGGCAATTAAGCAATGTCAGAAAAAAAAAATACTATACAGAAGACTATTTGCTAATTTATTGGTGATAGTCATGTTTGGTCACGTGTGAACAAACTTTCCAACCGTCTTGCTTAGATAAAAAAAAACTATCGTTTGACTTTGACATTAACACATTGTTATTTTTATTGCGAATACAATATGGTAGGTACGTTCTCTCGTGGATCTTAACACCACTGACTTTTACAAAAAGCGATGCCGGGGCCGCTGACAGATTATTATATTTTCAGGAACAAACATAAGGAGCAACAACAGCGACTTGTCCTTTAGGTTTATAAAAAAATGTACTGTACCGTTTTGTTAATTTAAAACATCTTTAAAACGCTATTAGCTACTTGGATTTTTGAGTACTTCTTATCCGACAAAAATCATTGTTTAACACATGTAGGTTGTGCAATGATGTACACAAGTGTATAGGTTAGATTTAATTTGTTTTTCCATGTTCACATACACATACAACATAAATATGGGAGAGTAGAAACTTGACTATAAGCTTGTTGTGACCTATGAATGATATGTATAAATTTAAAACTAACTATTATTATTCGGTATTTTCTTAAAAATAATAATATGTGGTTTTTATTTATTTTAATACCGATCATGATTTTTTTTTTTTTAAATTAAAGTGTTTTTTAATGGCTCGACGAGTGCTGGGTACAAGTACAATTATTGTATTGAACCGCCTCGGACCGATCCTTAGTCGTGTCGTCAATTACTACAGAAAATCCATTATCTGTACAGGTTTCCTGCGCGAGTGTGGCCTTCGTATAACATTTATAATAACACAATACGACTGCCACACATTTGCTGTGTATATATCCCTTTTAAACATCCACTTTCACTATTATTATATAGTCTCCTTGTCTGTTGAATTTTCTAACTTGTGTTCACTCATACGTGTCTTCTGTTCGTGTAAAACTTTTCCATTCGTCCATGTATGTGTGTTTTGATGACATTTCGTTGATAATAATTGTTGTACATGCATGTGTAACTTTTAACAGCAACCAAATCTCGATTCAGTTCTCGAAAGAGATCTTTGAAGCGAAATATGTGAATTTTTAAAGCTTAGACAAAATTAAACAAATGCTGTTTTGAGACTGTTATGAAAAAATAAATACAACTGCAAACATGATGTAACTAATAAGTAAAGACTTTTAAGTAGCTACCACGGATTTATATCAAATTGTTTTCTCGACAAGAGATTGTAGGGCTAATCGTGCCACAGAAGTCATCATGTGGGACACCAAGGTCGTTGTAGTATAAAATTATGATGAGTTGTTTTATTTTTGGGCGCCGGACTTGACCATAATTATTGATAAAAGTTGCTATTAATCAAATTCTGGCAAAAAAACAAAAGGAGACTGTTATTAAATAACAACCAACAATATTAATATCGCACTTTCTACCGACGCCCTTCGGACGACATATTAGGCGTGGACTTATGACGGGTAAACGAAAAATCATGTCTGATGTCATTGTTATGCATGTGTGGGGACATCAACGGATCTACCACGCTGATGTGTATTATAATTTATAATATTACTAATATGAGCAACCAGGATTAACCCACCGCTAGATTGGTGGACACGTGGTCTGTCAATAAAATAATACCGTTCATTATACTGTGTGCGTGCAACTCCTCGCACATTCTTAAGAAGCAATGGCGTAATCGCGCGGTCTTTTGCCAACGGAAACGTGACTGTTAGTTTTTTTTTTGTGGTCAATGTTAATGGTCGTCCGTTAATGACAATAATAATATGATATAATTATTATCGAGGGCCGATCGATAAGCGGGTCGCCAACGGTTTGCTTTTTGTTTATTCGGCGCACGTAAACTGCAACAGTCGAATTGTATTTAATACAGGCCATTTGCATTTACTATACACCAGCCACAGCAAAGGTCGAGACCGCGCAACCGGACCTAGTCTACTATATCGTATCGACGAGGTCACTCAAGAGTGTCAAGACCAATACAAAGAAGAACGCAGAATTATAGAAAATTGCTTATTGCTAAAATTGTTTCGTTGTCAAATCTTGTTGATTAAAAAAAAAAAAAATGTTTGTAGGGCGTTTTGGCCGTGTTACCACCTGTTATCACCAACAACACCACCACCACCACCACTACCGCAAGTTATCACTGATAAGCCCCATTATCACTGATAACAATCCCTTATCAGTGATAAAGGGCGGTGGCGGTGGAGGTGGTGATAACAGGCGGTAATACGGTCAAAATGTACCTAATGTTATTTACGTTTAATTGTCACTGCGCTATTGTTTTGTTTATTTAAATCAAAGTTATTATCGTGTTTAACCCCGAAAAAATGTCTACACGCGTTGCACTCTATTAGAGTGCACCTTGAATTATTTTTCACGAAAGGATTTTGGAAAACGCATCACTCCACAAAAATCATTTGCTTATGATTCATGTAGATTTTATTTACGAACACTCTGTTCGAATAATAAAATTACATCATAACTCGCAACTTTACTAAAGCGGCTGAAGTGAATTTCGATATGAAAGTTGAATAATGTGGTCCGAACTCATATGGTCGCCGTCTTGGACCATCGTCGACACTTTCATTCTTTAAACTGCAATGTTATGCCGACGACGACGACATTCGACTGGAATAACTTGTAGGTACCTTATACTATTATTACTGTTATGCCTCGGAGCGTGACTTATTAAAATTGTTTTTCTCTCGCCGACGTCTTTCAATATTAAGACACACGCTGGCCAGTGTTTGCGCAGTATTTCCAAGACAATAGAAACGCATAACACAAACGCGGCTATTTTGTAAACAAAACAATATATCGGCTAGCCCTATATTACCGTAGAAATGTGTATATTATGGTACATTTTACCTTTACACACATACACAGCAATAGTAGGTGTATTGTTCTAAAATGACTATATATTTTGCCGGCGTTTATGGCCGACGCAAATCATACCGGCTACCGTTTTTTTTTTTTAACGACCGCGGCCATGACAGTCATGTGAGTTATCTAACATGGTTTGCAGAGAGAAAATATTTTTGAACTTGGTCGCTCATCTGACCCCGTTCGGTTGATTGATTGTTACTTATTTTACAGGCAAAATCGATGCCAATCGGTTCAATGATTGTCTACTCCGTCTTCAATTCCTACACAGTAATTATTTAATTGTCGTTAATATTACAAACGCGTGCCGTCATATAGGTAGAAACAAACAAAACAAAACAAAATCTAAAAGCCGATGATTGAATTCATTGTTGTGTACCTACTGCATACATATTTTATTGGATTTCCATAACGCGTCCTTCTGCCCACATTGTTTTACACACAATAGAAGATGTTCATGACGGTATATTTTCTGTATTAATATTATAATGCTTTGTAGCATACGCAGACGTCGATTCTTCATTGTATCGTTCCTCATTTTTTTTTTAAAGATTTTTATCGAAATTAAGTAACACTTTTGTTACGTTTTTGGATTCCGTTGATACGCACACCGCACAAGTTATGACGGTTATGCAAATACATATTTATAATGTTAACTAATCGCCATATTGTCCTACAATTAGGGTTTTAATTTCGAATGAGTTACAACTTACAGCCACATTTGTCATTTGAGGGGAGTAATTCTCAATGCGATTATATAATAATTATTCTACCATGAGTGCAATACGGCCATTTGTAGTAACAGCTCGCACATTTAATATTGTGCAAGTACACATTCATATTAAATATCAATTATTGTTATTATTATTATAGGTAAGTACTTGTGACAATTTTATTAGCCGTATCAATTTTTTTTTTTTTTTAATTTAAAATTGCTCAAAGTTAGGACATCTATGATTCGTCGATGTCATGCGTTTTACACGGAGATGTATTCAATATAGAAATATAAATAACCGTTAAATGCCATTCTATGTATCAACCTCTTTTTCCCTTTATAGTAGTCAGTACCAACAGTCTTCAATCACGATATAGATACATAACTTTCACGCATACAATATATCGACGAACAATAACATTAATATTGATCTTGTTAATATTATTTATGTATAGTATTAACATTTTATACAAATACACTAGCTGTACGTCATACAATTGTCCTATTAATTCACTTTCGTAATACCTAATAACAGCCGATTAGGTATTGAACATATTTTGTAAAATATTCATTTCAGTAGAATGTATGGTGTATATACTATGTTCCTATACAAGTGGGAATCTATGGGTACCAAGTCTTTACTCCCCCCCCGCCTTGCCTTTTTTAAGTACATCATCATCGATATTAACAATTATTCAGTTAAAAAAAAGTAGGGTTTTTAAACACTTCATCTTATCTTATCACACAACGGTTCAGGAGTTAGTTTTTATAAACATTACTAGACAAGACATAGCCAAGACATATAACCTTATTTTTTTATCACTAACTAAACTTTAAGAACTATTGCACTACACTATAGTACAGCTTTGCAGGAATCGTCCAACACGATTCCTATTCAAATTTCCACAGAACTGACAACATCATATAGTACAACAAAATATAAAAACGCTCACCGATTTCAGTAAAACAAACCGCATTAACATTAAACGTAAGTAGGTAAATATTTTTTATAGGCTTAATATTATTACGTTATCCGTAAGATGTAGGTAGTGTAAAATAAAACAGGAAAAACTCGACCGAAACGAATCGTGTCGAATCGATATGTCATTAGATAGGTAGGTACCGACCGAATTGTACAAAAAATAAAAAATAATACTAAAACAGAAGTAAGTGTACAGGTATACATACAGTTTTAACGACTCTCGACGGTTATTCAATAACTGACAAATTAGCAGGTTTTAATTAACGGAACATACCGATCGTTAGATAATTTTTATATTATAACAATAAAGTCGGTCGCCGACCCGCACAATGCTCTTTGCGATGACTTGTCCGAATTAGATGTACCGTGTAATAATAATAATAATAATATATTAATATTGATAGCAAAATATTTTAACACGGTCGTTGAACTTATTATTATTTTCAATTATTATTATAACCGTGGCTTAAGCGCAGAACAGATTAAAATCTATTAAATTTTAAATCTATTCTGTGGCTTAAAAATATACTAGGTGTTGCTTCTCTATAATATGGTAGCGTAAGGGTCATCCAATCAAACTAATTTTTTTTGTAAAGTTATTATGGATGTGTTTATAAAAAAAAAAAACAATGATGTACCTATCCTTATGCTGCCATTTTGTGAATTGAAAATTAAATTAAATGGGATCAGCATATTAAATGATATGCAACAATAACCTAGTGTATATTTTAAGCCATGATTAAAACAACCATGTTTTATAAACTATTCATATCAAATACATCATAATACATCTAATACCCGATCGGTATCCTTTACGGGTCGGAAAAAGGAGTATTGACCGCATTTGTTTGTATACAGCATACACTATCTAATAGGAATATCATCATATAATAAAAGGTTTTAGATAACTGATATGTATAATGATAAATTTGTAATTAAGTTGATAAAATATTGTAATCTACAAACTATTATATGTATTAAGTTCATGCGTACCTATAAAATTGTAAAAACAATAAAAATTACAAAATTGTTTTACATAAAGTGAGGTCATTGTAAATGGATAGATCAAATTGTATTACCTAAACTGTAATATTCCTAAAACCTAGCGATAAATAAAATATATAGATAATATAATATCTTATAAATTATAATACAGAAATTGTTTGAAACCGATATAGTGTGCCACGTGTATGATCTAGGTAAGGGTGGTTTTTTATCGCTCGTCGAAAGGAGGGGAAGGATTATAATATATTAGAGCCATTAACACTTAATTTTTTGATAAGTTTAAAAAAAATACAGGATTAAAGACCATAGTCAAGCTATCTGAAAATTATTTTCTTTTAAACAACCTACTCAAAAACCAGGTTGTTAGAGTCCAAATAGAGATCCAATGGCTTCTTTTAGTTGAATAAAAATTGATTTCAAACAAATCTACTAAACCCACTGCTAAAAATGAGTACACATTTTCATCTTCATCACAAACTGCAAACAGGAAAAAAATGTAATATTTTTTAAAACGTTATCGACTATATTGAAATAATTTTGTTTTTAAATATTAATATAATATATTGAATCAATTTGTTTTCAATATTTCTCGGTAAACCAAATAATTACATAATATAATACATCTGATCCCGATCGGTATCCTTTGCGGATCAGCTGCTTCTAAGCGTTCATAGATAACACAGATATAATCATAGCATATTGTTAGTACAATAGTCGGGTGAACGATTTTCTTTTTTTATTTCCGTATAGGACCGACCGCTCCTTTAGCTGTGCCGTTTCTGTCTCTTCGGATTTGCTCGCTAATTGATTGTACAAAAATAATGATAATAGGAGTAGGTAGGCGGTACACCTATCTTAGGTGGGTGTATAGATACGGATGCTTCTAAGATGCAAAGTTCGGCGGCGGCGGCGGTATGCGATAACTGTTATGGATAAAAGTGAAACCGATACAACGGCGGAACGGTGTGTAATGTGTTGGTTGGGTTTTTTTTTTTTTTTCGTTTTCGTTTGAAGGGCGGGATCGAGAAAGTGGTTCGGCCGGACCGTAGTATTTGTATATACATATATTATAAATGTGTGTGTGTGTGTGTGTGTGCTGTCGGTGAATGCTGCTAAGCATCGGCGATAGGTACGTGTAGACTTTATCCCCTAAGGCGGCAATACGAAAGTGGTTTCTGGAAGTTGTTATCGTTTTCACTCCTTCTGGCAGAGGGCACACCGCGACACCGGCAGCATCCAATAGCTGGCTGGTAGGTATCCTTGCTCCAACGCCGAAATCCGAAATTCCTGAGCGCGTTTAGCAAATATATATTATGTCCGGCGGTCGGTTTCGATCCGGATATACACCCATCGCACGTGGAATTCGGTTAGGTACTCTATTTGCCTAGTCGATGGCCGCATAGACTTGTTACTTGTGTTACACAACAACCGATGCCGGACGCAATCACAGTAGGAATTATTAATCCGATCATAACGGAACTATAGCGACATAAACGCGTACTCGGGGCACGGATTTTAATGTAAAATGCATTTTGAGATATTTTCACACTATCTCAGGTAGATTCATAATTTTGACTTTTAGAAGATTATGAAATAGGTAATAATACGTCGTCGTATACATTTTCTAATATTATTCTAAATCGTAATGATTTTCATTAATTATGGTGTACAGCCGGAAAAACTAGTTATGGTAATTGCGGTGAAACAGTTTTAACAGTTAAAATAAGTAACTGAATTCGGAAAATTTGCAATTTGTATTGCACACAAAAAACAGAATATATTATTATTAATACCAAGTTTTGAACTTCATAAAAAAAAAATTATTATCTATACGACTACGGCTAATTCTGATAGCTATAGAAAGGTAATAAGAAATTGTAGAGAGTAAGAATTTAAGGCAAAGTCGCTCAGCCCAGTTCTATGGCCGGAAGCAATTTTAAATTGGAATGTGACTTTATATATTAGAAAATTTAATCGGTAATTTATGTTTGACAGAGTATATCCATAATTATAACGCTTTAATAGTGTGATAATCGTCGGAATTTGTTGTATTTAACTTGTTTTTTTGAAACAATTTTTTTCGGCCTAATCTAATACAAAACTATAGTTAAAGCTCAAATAATAATCTGACATGTAAGATTCTACACAAACAATAGGATTTTTAGAATTATGAGAATCTATTTTAGCTGCGCTATGTGCCTAAAATATAATATTATATTTTTAATAACTATAAAACCTAGTAATTTATTTGTAATTTGACCTGCCTGTGCAAATTGATCACACTCCACTGGATTCGTCCTTAAGTGATGAATTATAATTATTCCATCATTAGTATTCTCACGTAATACATAATATTATAATAACGTGAGAACATTTTTTTAAATCGTTCAATGTCGTCGCTAGCTAAATACACTTACAATATAATATCGCGGTTAGTAAACAATCATTTTATTCGGAATTTATTACTTTTTTTATATGCATACATTTCTCGAGATATTGACATATGTAAAGAAAAATAATTTATTATAATTACTACACTGTATGTGTACAGTTTCATCTTATTAATTATTTATTTTTTATAATTTTCTTATTTATATATATTATAGTTTTCAATTTTTTCTTGTTACTCATAGTATTACATGTTTTCGATTCAACGCATAATTATAAATAAAATGGTGAAAATGGTATCTTATGTATGAAATGGTTTAAGTAGGTATGGAAGCAGTTTCAAGGACCACAACCTTCGGAAAAAGGAGTATTGAACGCGTTTGTTTTATACACTATCTAATAGGAATATCATCATATCATAAAGGATAATAAAAGGTTTTAGATAACTGATAAGTATAATGGTAAATTTGTAATTAAGTTGATAAAATATTGTAATCTACAAACTAGTATGTATTAAGTTCATGCTTACCTACAAAATTGTAAAAATAATATAACAGTTACAAAGAAAATAGTTATCTCAAAATTATTTTCTCTTAAACAACCTACTCGAAAATCAGGTTTTTAGAGTCCAAATAAAGGTCCAACGGCTTCTTTTAGTTGAATAAAAATTGATTTTACACAAATCTACTAAACCCACTGCTAAAAATGAGTACACATTTTTACTTCATCCCAAACTGCAAACAGGAAAAAAATTTAATATTTTTAAAATGTCATCAACTATATTGAAATCATTTTGTTTTTAAATACAGTTTAATATTGGATCAATGCATTTTAATGATTGTGTTTACAATATGTCTAAAATAACGGTGTTTACAATTATCCCTCAATAATATCCTAGAACAACTAGTAACTACTAATTAGACATCTGCTCTGTAACAGGCAATGGTACCATCTAGGAAATAGTATTGTTCGCTAATTAGTTTTATAAGCAACGAGTATATTGGCTTATTACTCAATTTAGTTATTTGCACTATACCAGGAAGACTCGATACTTTTATAGAGTAACAGTTTTATGTAATAATGAAATATAATGTAGATGTGCTATTTATTTTTATTTGCCTGTTTTATTCTATCACTAAATTTTACAGAAAGTAGAAGATATACTATTAATATATATATATATATGTATATTATGATCATTTGTTGTGTTATACAAAGTGATCAATTTAACCGTAAGCCATTCATTTTCTCATAACATAATTACAATTTTTTATATTTTCTTTTCGGAGACACTGTGTTGTTTTACAATATTCAACAAATTTGTATCTCATGCGTACGTTTTCAATTAATTTTTCAGATTAAAAATAATTTAACGAAATTGTTGACCGGTCGATAACCAGTTTTGGATAATTCATTTGGAGGTTTCTAATGCGTATACAAGTCAGGACAGATGGAGTGCGGTAGAGTAATGCACGCAGACAATAATAATACTATGACTGCAGTTGATAACTTCCCAACAGATTTTGAAAAGTGTTTAGACTTGACCATTTTCAAGCCATCCGGTGGCCGTCTTAGAAACCGGTAGCTGGTAATTATTATTTTTACTTTTTAATTGTTATTTCTGTAAACAGATGCAATGTTATTAGATATGATTTAAATTTAATCACTGCACCTATCGTTACGCGTCGTTCCGTTACTCGCTAAGATCTGTGATAAAACAGTATACTGCTATACCTAGCCAGTGTACTTACAAATAAAAATCAACAATGATTGCACAACCATGCAACCATATACTGGACCATTAAAAATAATTAAAACGTTTTTGAACAAAACAGTAGCAATTAAACACACATCGGTCCGTTCCTGGTGAGTTCATATAATACGATTTCTGCATTTAATACCCATTGACTTGTTGGTAATAATACATTTAATACACTACAAAACTTAGTAAGGATATTAGTGCACTAACCGTTCTCCTTCTTCATTATGTAAATTTCAAAAATTTCTAATTACATATTCACTGCCAAATAACTACTTATATTGACTAAGCGGCTTATTTTCCTAAATAACATGGATAGACTGAAACTTGAATTATTATTATAGATCTATGATCGTTGAGTGACTATTGTCTATTATAACTATATGTTAAATCTTTGAAAATATCATTTTTTTCCTTAATAACCATCCGCACAACAATGTATGTAATATCATTGTTCTTATACAATTAATAATAATAATATCATTTAATTAGGCTTGTTCCGTTTTTTATAAATAAGTAAATAAATAATGTTATTTTTCGTAAAAAAAAATTACATATTTTTAAATAAATATTGTTATATTTTAATAACATAAATTTTGGAGAGAAAAAACTTTTATTATTAAGTTCGTTTTTTCAAACAACTTTTGCTTAAAATAGTTTATTTTTTTTATGATTTTAAAATAGTGACTTACAAAACTTTACTACTTTTTTTATAAATTTAATAAAATGTATAAACAACTTTTTTAAAATAATATAAAAGTGGACTGCTCTGTGCTCATCGAGTGAGATACCAATTAGACACAGTTTACTATTTAGTGCATTGTATCTAGTTTTAAAAAAATAAACTGTCCACATTTGTTTAAGGAGGGACCCCACCCTTGCCTTAAATTCTTAGGACTTAATTAGTGTTTATATTATAGTGTGATAACTTATACACGATTATTGTGTTATGGACATTGATGTGTGTTATAATTTATAATCATATATACAGTTATCAACTTATTATTATATCATTCTCTTCGTCAAATCTAGCGCATCTAGCAAATATCGACTACAAATGGCCGTTACTCGCTTTTGAGGTGTTTTCAATGGATTACAGGTACGTTGGGTCGGCGGATTTGGCCACAAGAGCAAAAATAGTTTTAAAAACAAAATATTTCTTGATGTTTCTTATATATTATTATACTGCGGTGGGATTTTAAGCCTCGCCAAGACACATAATATGTCTTATACAAACGCAAATCGGCTAAACCGCCGCCTCCCACGCAGACTTCATTGTGTTTAGGACGGCCCCATTGTTGTTGTACGACAATCGATTACGGTACAGAGGAAGAAGAAGAAGTTAAAAATGAAAAAAATTATTATTATTATTATTCTAATTATTATCGTCCTGAGTCATACGTACAGTGAAAACCCGTCGCATATGGTATTCGCGCCCGAAATGTATGTATAAGTATAATAATAATAGTACCTATGTGTACCGGCATCTTTTGCAGTGAAAGTAGACCGCGGTCTGGTCCACGTTCGTCATCGGTTCGGCCATTATATTATTATCTACACCAAGTCTTTGTAATGCCATTCTTCTTCTTCCGTCGTCTAATGTGTGATTATGTAATTTTCTGTTATTATTTACAGCCAAAGCCACACACACACATCCCGGCATTTTCGAGTGCATATGCAGTTTCAGACACGACCAGGTCCTGAAACTGTTTGTTCAATAACTGATGTGATCGTCATTGAGTAATGAGTAGTAACACACATTATCCGTGTCCGAGCTATAATAATCTGCAATAAAGACAATACAATATAATATAACACCGTGGACCAACGTTATTGGCCGTAGATGCTTATATTTGTATTATTTTTTTTAACAAATGTAAACATAATATGATAGTAGCTGTTAATTAATTCATTTGATATTTTGTACTTTTTAATTTTAATTAGTTATAATTATACGTACATGTCTACTAGCTGCACTGCATTATAAATAATTCAAACTTCATATAATTAGAGTATGAACAGCGTTATGTATTTTATACATTTTCTATAGGTACAACACGTGCTCCTCAGTAACGTGGTCAGTATTAAGAATTACTTTAATAAAGTTTTGAAGTACTTAAAAACCAACATTTTCGGAAAACAAAAAATCAATCAACTTCAACATATAGTAAGAAAAAAGGTAAAGGAAACTTGAATACATCAATTTAAGGCATTTATGTGTATTCTGTACATTAGTAAATGTCTATTATAATGTAATATTATACAGTCCACGGATCAGAAATCAAATTTTATTTTATAAAGCGTTATTGCAATATCAAAAATGTAACCTCTTCCAAATGGCCTCCGAAATTATATAAAGAAAACCCTTTTTTACTCAGCACGTTCTGTAAAATTAATGAAGAACATTAAGTTGTTTTTTTACAGAACACATAAAGAAATTAGAAAACTGACTTTTGTACTTTGTATGTTGTTTATAAATTTGAAAGCCATTTGAAAAACAAATTTGCGTATTAGAGAAAACCTGAGGCCATATTCAAATTAAGCAACAAAGCTTATAAAATTCAAATGAAAAGTTCTTAATATGATGTTCAAAACTAAATAGTGGACTATTATATTGGTTTAAAAACCAATGAATTGTTTTTTATTTGTTTTTTGTTTTATTTATATTAATTTAAACACTGTTTTAGTGTTTTCCATTTACTTCCCTAAATTTAAAACTGCGACTAGTTTAATGGACAAGGAGTAAAGTATAATATGTAATTTTTAATAAAACTTGATACTCCTAACTTGATATGTAAAAGTACATCTATATGTGCTAGACAAAATTAGAAGATTTTCGCATAGGTGATTTAGACATCTGTTTTATACATTTTCCAATTTATACATACATTGGTGTGAAATTGTTCTTTTGTTAAAAACTGCCCATGTCGACATTTAGATAAAGTCTCGATATCTAATTTTGAAGAAATGTATTAGCAACTAAGTTGCTGAGATCTTTGAAAAGTGAATCTTTTGAGATCTTTTTTTTTTACAAAATATGTAGAGCTCACCGGTTTGTGTAATAATAATATTATTATATGTTATATTTTATTATTATAATCATAAATGGAAACAGCACGACACGTTTGCACACGCTGCATGGTGGCCAGCACAAAAATTCGATTCGCTTTCGATCATAATATAATGCCACCGGTCATACATTAACCACATTGATCAACAACAAATAACATTTATTAATGGAATTCGTCCATCTATCATTACGTATCTATTTAAACAACTGAATTTTCTCCTACTTGTGTACCTAGGAATACATGAAAAAAAACTTGTTTTGAATCGTCGCCATTTTCTTTCCTACAATAGGTAGCTGATATTATTATTTGGACATGAGTTGCATAATAATTATAAATGTATGTATTCTTTAGGCGCTAATCTTTAATACCGAATATGGATCGTGCTTAGTACAGGTAAATGACGACGGCGGTGTTTAAATAATAATATTATTAAGGTAGATCCGTCGATTTTTTAATTAATGGCCCCTGAAATGAGGATAACCTTCTCATTTAGGAAATGTACCTACTCATAAACGAAAAAAATTCAGTAGTAAATCATAGATTTTGTCTTGAGCTTAAGTCCATACTTTCATACTGTTCTAAATGCACAAAATAGCTTGTACAAAGAATTAACGAAAAGTGTACAAATTGGCCGAGTTAATAGTTTGAGTTACTAGTGTGAGCAATAATTTTTGGGAACCATCACATAAAAAAATATAATTGATTTTAAAACGCAAGATCACCCACAAAGTTTTTATGAAAAAAATGAGACTGTCGTTAATTTATATGTCATGTACCTTTTTTTTTTGTTTTTATTGAATTGTTTTATTTTGTTGTTATTATAATATTTATAACAAGTAATTTTCAAACTTTTTTTTATTAACCTTATTAGTTAAATATTTATAGAACCTCTAAGAAGGTAGCCCCAAAGAAGTACTGTGAAAACAACTAATTTTTCGTCAAATTCGAATTAGTTGAATATTTGCGATTCCAAAGTTATATTAAGTTAAATTGCACGACACACGTTGTTTGTACGCTAACAAGTTTTAGTAAGTTTACCTGTATTTCCAATTAGATAGCTTGATTAAACTGTCTTTGTGTAACATGTAATGCGACAAGAATATAAATTTCGTTTAATTAGCTTTTATTGACTCTTGAACAACGACAGAACTCATTTTTAATAATATAACTAGTGATTACTATTTACTAGGTACCTTGTATTATAGCTGTTGACATCCACTTTCAGGAGAGTTACAATTTCAATTAGAAAAAATCAAAATTTCGTTTTACTAATTTCTAGTCATTAAACATAATATAATCAAATACAAGCCACAAGCCACACATCACATACTTACTCTTTAAATCTTATAGAAATATTTTTATATACATATACTACAGTCTAATATCTTAATTGCTACGTATATATTTGATGAATAAATGCAATAGCAGAATTTTAGTTTTTATAAATAACTAAATTATTCGAGTTTATTTTAAATTTCCAATATATTATTGTCATTTTTGACGGTTGTCTTTTCTTTTTGGAACGAATTTCTTTTTGTTTAATAATAACAAATACATTTATTGTTAAAATATTTCTTAAGGCGCCATCTATTATTAGCATAATGAACTACAACCGTGTAACGTTTAACTGATAAGGATTTCTTCCAAAATCGTTTTTTATCATTTCAATTTGCATAATATTATTTTATAAAAAAAAAACCGTATCTAATCTGAAGAAAAAAAACCTAACCGTGTGTGGTGATTTACGAAATTTCGAACATAAACTTATATTTTCACTGTTACTGTAATATTATTTTAATATAATCATAGAATAAAGTATAAATATATATCATCTTGTTCCGACATCGAAATGTCCAAAAGGTGTTAAAAATGAATTTTAAAATCAAAGCAGCCTTGTTAGACGACGTTCATACAGATTTCATAGTCGCCGTTTTCGAGTAATTTAAACATTATTTAATATTATTATAACCAATTTAACTTTTGTGTGCACAATAATATATTGTGGATATGTTTTCAATTCCATAACGTCCTTGTGTTTATAATTTCTACAGGAATACACTTTTCATTGTGGTCACGCAAAATTCAAAACTTGGAACGCTGTATCTATACAATCCACACGGTTTATCAACCGACGATCAAGGATTCGACATAAAGTACATGTTATTTTCTATTTGAATTAGCGCAAAATGCGTTTTTTAACTATATTAACCACGTTGTTATTTTTATATTACAGACCTCTGTTTGGTCGAGAAGACGAATTTCTTACTGCTGGCGTAGCAAGTTTGATGCGAGCCTTAAACGTTGATCGTAGAGTAATAGTATCACTCATGTTAGAAAACTCAAACTTTCGAACCATTAGAGCTATACAAGAAGTCTTATCTCAATTAGTTTAAAGTTAACGTATTACACAAGTATGCCACTATACGGTCAAGTGGTGATCGGTCCACCCGGAAGTGGTAAAACTACTTATTGCCATGAAATGAGTAAATATTTGACAGAAATGGGTCGTCAAGTTGCCATAATAAATATAGGTGAATAAGTTATACTGCTCTGTGAGGTTTTTAAACTATGTTTTTAAAAATCTTTGTTTTTGTTTTACATCAGATCCCGCCAACGATTCATTGTGTTATGAAGCAGCCGTCGACGTTTCCGATCTCATTACTGTAGAAGATGTCATGGAATATAAGAATTTGGGACCAAACGGTTCTTTGATTTATTGTATTGAATATTTGGAAAGACGTCTTGACTGGCTTTTAGAAAATTTGAGGAAATTTACCAATTTTTATTTTCTGTTTGATTGTCCTGGACAGGTAAAAAGTTGTGTTTTTTTTGTATTACAAATATTTGAATGGAATGTATATATTTAGATAGAATTATATACTCATCACAACTCTATGAAGAACATAATGGCTGCGATTAAGAATGAGTTGGATACGAGATTATGTTGCGTGCAACTCATTGATGGACATTATTGTAGTGATCCAGGTATGTTTAGTATAATAATTCCTAAATGCCTTACTCTTACTAATTCTTAAGTTTTTTTTTAAAACTCCTTTGAATAAACTGCGACTAGCAGAAGAAGGTGCAGTCAATATGCTCCCACTATGATCTTTGTAGAAGATTGTATGATCTAACATAAAGCTTGAACACTATGTCCTAATAAATTGCTTATGTCATTTACCCTGTTATCATCCCAAGCAGTAAAAAAACTAACTGACCATACGTACCTCTGGCAGTGGACACAGACTAAAAAAGAAGCTTTGTAATTAATCTACTATGTGTTAATCTTCTTTAAAGCTCATAATTACGAAAATGTTTTATATTGTTACCAACACATCCACTCAAACTTTTCTCACCACAAAGAGCCACTCCATGAAAAAATTAGGAGACTTACTTTTTAGACGCTTCTTTATTTTTTAAATACATTTTTATTAATTTTTTTAAACAAAAATATATTTTACATTATATTACATCTTTTATTTGCATTTCTATATAAATAAATAAATATTTAGTTAAAATTAGAATTGTATTCAAATATATATACTTTTCGGAATTTATAGGCTCGTTGTGTTGCAATTTACATTTTCTGCTGGTCTGTAGGTCCCTAAAAACCATGTGAGGGCCAGGTATGCAGTACCATGTTAGAATAAGATTTATAATGATGCACTGTTTTTTTTTTTTAATATTATTGTATAAAATGACATTTTTTTTAAATGTATAAATGACAAAATATTTATAGTATTTATTTATTTTTAGGTAAATACATATCGGCACTTTTAATGTGTACATCCGCAATGTATCAAATGGAACTACCTCATATTAATATATTATCGAAAATTGATATCGCTATTAAGCACAAATCAAAACTACTCTTTAATTTGGATTATTATACAGACGTTTTAAGTCTCGATCAGCTGTTGAACGCATTACAAAATGATCCGTTTACTGCCAGGTACAGAATATTACTAAAAATTATATTTTACTTTATTTCCTACTTAATTAATCTTAATATTAATCCAATATTTTTGTTTAAATACAGATATCGTCGTTTAAACAAAGCTATAGTAAGTCTGATAGAAGGACAAAATATCGTTTCATTTATTCCGTTGAACGTGAAAGATAAACGTACCATGGAAGTGGTCAGAAAAAACATCGATAGAGCTAATGGATACATGTTCAGCGCACAAGAGAATAAGAGTGCAGAAATGTTAAGTTCAGTAATGCAGTTAGACATCAATGATTTAACTTTAGATGTCTTGGAGCATATACCAAAAGATGATTCTACTGAAATGATTTGAAAATATATATTTTTTTTTATTTAACTTATAAGGGTAAAAAGAAAAAATGCAAAGAAAAGAAAAATAAATATTTTTAATAATATAATAAAATATTATTTTTTGTTCGCAATAAAATCCCTAAGTTGTTATTAACATAAGGACATCAATATGCCATACAAAACAAACATACAAATAAACACACATTATAATAGGAATACAAAACAATACTACGACTACCTCAGAAGATAAGACAAATTATTTTCAACAGCAGATTGTTGAGAGTATAATATCAAATTACATTTATTTTAACAGCTTAATAATAAAAGTATACATTTAAAATTTTTTTTTTATAATTGCATTACGAAAACAGTTTGTTTTAAAATAATAAACTTTTTATGCAATTTAAATCCATTCCAACAAAAAACCTATTAACATATCTTAGTTACACCACTCCTAATCATTGTAACTGCGAATCACAGTCTGTGACGGATAGTACGTATTGAAGAGATGTGATTTAATATTTGTGTATCACATTTTACAGTGCTTAAGTTACTACATTAATTTTTAATATTAAACAGATTTACTTATAACCAGTTTTACTTAGTACATATTCTTCATCGATTCTATGAAAAAGAAGTAAAATATTTTGATCACAGCAGCATTTTACTATCGAGATTAACTCTTATCCAATTAAACGTAATTCATTGTAATAGCCTGTTCGTAATCACGCTCTCTGGATTCGTCTTCCTCGGACGTGCTAATACGAAACCCTAGTAATTCAGTAACAGAGTCTGATAACGATGTATTGGCTTCTTTCAGTTGTTCGTAGATGCAGTAAGCTGTAGTCAAAGCTCTTTCCAAATCTATTCTTTCGGACAGATTGTTTACATGCTGAAATGTGTTAAAAAAAAAAACACAAATTATTGTACATTTTGTTGCGTCGACGACAACGATTCAAGTAAAAGTATTATAAACCTTAAGAATTTCGGTAAGCCCGTAGTTTTCATTGATGATCGTTTCTTTCTCGTTATCCAAAATAGCGACACAAATGAGCAAATGAAAATTGGAACACGGCAAATCGGTCCATAGTACTTCCCACAGTCGCATAATGTCCGAGTAAACAAATTCCCTTTTAAACAAAACTAAAAGCCATCTAAAACAGAAATACATATTGCTGGAATCCATTTTCTTCAAATGGACTTCCAAGTCGGGCGACACGGTCGATAATAAATAGTGCAGATCGTTTAGTTGTTTTTTCATTCCGGTTTGTTTCAATTCAAAGTTTGTATTCTAAAAAAAAAAAAAAAAGGTAAAATGTAACTGAAACAAAAGCCTTCGTCGACACAATAGTTTATTTTCCCGTAACTTACAACTTTATTCATGAAACCGACAAAACACCAAAATGATTCAACTTCTTCGCTGTCCATTATAACTAAAATTGGAGATAAAAGATCGCTCATGCCTTGGACGTACCCAAGATCAAAGTTGTACATTACATAAGTCATTAATACGTTGTGTAATCTAACTAAATTTTTGTTTCCGTCACCGGCATAGAATTCAAGGTTACGATCAGTTCGGTATACGTCTTTGTCTATCGAAAAAATTTAACAAATTAAAACATTAATTTGACGTTGTAATAAAACCAAACTCACCGATGAGGCTTTTTCGATCTCTATACATGTTAAACCTTGACATTTGATCGGAAGACATATTCGTCCATTGAATTTTCATTCTCTCGTATTCATTTTTCTTTAGTACGTCAATTTCTTTACGTTCTTCCCAGGTAGAATTCCAAGGATAATATGCAAGTAAAAATTTCCATACTTCTCGCCTGATCGAATTGTCTATGCCCTAAGCAATGCAATAATAATAATAACAGTAAATATTAAAATATAAACAACAGAAGACTAGGTTTTAGTGATTTTTATAAAAACATACACCGTGAAAAATAATGTTTTTAATTTCTTCAGGATTAATAATGCGACCCTCATCGTCCATCGATTGTTTAAATGTTGTTAAATCCAAAGGAGTTCCCCGTGGTTTAATTGTAGGTCGGGGTGGCAACACCGATGTTGGATGTTCCAACATTGTATATTCATCGTCTTCTTCAGCTCGATTCAATAGCTCAGCTACCTCTTGATCGGGTCGAGTGTCCGGTGTACGAGTTACTAAATATTTGTTTTTGATGGTTTATTCAGTTTTCATGCGTGTTATCAAATAGGAAAACTTACAGAGGACGTCACTGATTTTAGCAAATGTTTCATATGTTTTTTCAACGGGATTATTCTGAAATCCACTAATGAAACTCCAAACCGTACTTGTCGGAGGTTGATCAGGGAAAATTTTCAACTCTTTAATCGACTGGCACAATGGATCTGAATCCTGCCTTTCTCCCAATACCAATATAACGCCCGTCGGTCTGTGGTGACGTATTTCTCTAAAAAAAAAAAATGTATATTTAATATATAATTGTGATTTAAAGCATAATTGATTTACTTTTCGGTATACAAAAGTGTTTTCAGAGCAGTGATAAAATCGTTTATCGGAGAACTTTCAAATAGAAATGTTACAAGAGATCCATTTGTTTGCAGAATAGATATTTGATGTCTCTTGTGTTTTTTTAGTTTATAACTCTTTAATGTAGCCAAGTTAACCTTTATATCTATGTTACGATCATCTATAATAATAAAAAACATCATTCGTAAATACAGAAAATGAAATAAGTATAAATGGTATGACAATTGTGTTTACATATTTTAGATCATGTTAATTAGTGCATTTGTCTTTAAAAAATAACCCAAAGATCATTTGGGCATATTTTAAATACCTAAAACAAATTGTATCCTAACAACCTATACTGTTAAACAATATTTTTAACATTACTCATTATACATCAGATAAATTATGTTTTTTAAATTAAAATCAGGTCATAGAAATAAAAACAAGACGTCATATGAATTATCTACTCTACGAACGTCATTTTTGATGTCTACAAATTAGTCTTATCAGTCTTATTTTGACTAAGTGTATTACACTACTCATTTCTAAAATCTTGAAGCATAAAAAATTTAATTACTATGATTAAATTAAGATGAAACAATTTAAAGCACAATTACAATTATTTCAACATACTTAAATTTTTTCCAGATTGTTTGAAGCCTGTATCTACTATATTCCACTCATCGGCATCAGGCACTATAGACATCTCTGTCGGTTTCCACTCTATGAACTTATCCGTTCTCTAAATAAAAGTTAAAAACAATTATTTACTTATAGTTGTATTTATTCATTGTAGAAATTATTTAATCGGTTTATGGAGAATTTATATTATCATTAACGATAACAATTTCTTATAAAACCTAGGTAATAGTTGAACTTGCATATTTCATGATTTTTAATATTCCAGTATAATGCGTTTCGGCATTTCTATGACTTTTCGATCCTTTGTGCAATTTACTTAGACTCTTTATTGCTACGCCTTGTTGCACAAAATATTCCTGTATAAAAAATAAAATTCATTGAATTTAGTTATTGCTAATATTGACACTCGTTACGTTTATTTCTTTGACAGGAAAAGAAATACGTTTTGTTCCACGTGGGTTTAAAATGGGCAAAAGTTCTATTTTTCATGAAAACAAAACGTACTACTTTTTATAAGGCAGAGAAAACTTATTAGCTTTCGTAATGGGTGTCGATAAAACAACAATTTTGTAAATGTACATACTGTGCCAAATTCTTCATCTGAAGCACTAGAAACAGATCCCTCGTACGTTGAATTCATGTTTGTAGTAGTCGATTCGTACAAAACTATTTCTCCGGACGTACCTTTAAACATTTATTGGTTGAATACATTTTTTATACATGAAAATTACAAGCGTATTTGTATAATTTAAAGTGTATACAAGTTATTACATTTTTTTTAACACTCGTAATAGATACCTAATAATTTTACCTGGTAAGTCATTTGGTTTTGTTTCTACTATAGAAGTACTGTTGGATGCCATTGCCTCCATTTTTTTCATTAAGAATAATATACCTTTTAATAAATTCGATCTCTCTTTCTTATCTAGATCTTCGTGAGCTTGTAAGTTATCGACACGATTCATCAAGTGACACAGCTTTGCGTCCACCATTCTGTACTGCTCGCTAAACCTATCTCCTTGTATGTTATCGATCATTGCATTGATAAGTTGTAACTTCTTTACGCAAACTTTTATTTCGTTCTTCACATCGACCGTTGTGCCGCCGTTTGAAGTCAACATCGCTTTACCTTCCATTTCGATTCTCAACAATCCTCTCAGCACATTTCTCATTTCACAAACGTCGGTCATTGCCGCTATTCCTCGGGTCTTTAACTCGTACAATAATTCCTCTTCCTCCAGCTTGTTAACGTCCATTTTTTAATTCGTTTTAAAACTTTCAATATAAAAAAACAATCACCGAATGAAGTAAACTTTTTCAAAAAAATTAACGCAATGGCCTTGGACGTACAAAACCAGTTTTGTTATGACTACTTTTCAGATGTCATCACACACACACATTCATCTACTACGCATAACCCCTACCATTTTCACAAACCTGGTACTTTTGTTGTATTATAATAGGTAATTAATGTATAGTATTATCATTAACGTTGTGTACCTGAATACGGAAGGTATTAAAAAGCTTCAAGTTGTCGAATCCGCCGTGAAACAGTAATTCGGTGAAGGACGAGAGACATGGTACACCTCAATTATTATTCGTCATAGGATCCCAACACGGCCACGGTGTATAAGGAAACCTATAGAAATGCTAAGAAAATGCCACTTCAATTGATATGATACGGTTTATCTCAATATTATCCCACAACGTACGCTGTAAAAGGTAGCAAAATGAAAACAAAGCACCGTCCAGTCCAAATTGATAACGCGCAATTACGACCGAGACTAGAGTGCGCAGCAGATATATAATAATAATAATAATATTATAGTTGACATCTCTTGAAGTAGTTCGTTTCTTTAAATTTTGTCATAGTCCTCTAAAGTCCAATCCCAATAATTAATAAACGTTCGTTAGTTTCGCTTTTTATCGAAACATGGAAACAAATGGAAAGCAGCATACATTGCAACACGGTGCAATGTTGGTCTATGCGTTACCTTAAGGGTCGTCCAGCCCGTTCCTAATAAAAATAGTCTCCATTACAAAACTTTTACCAAATATTCTAAATACATAAGTATAAGTAAGTGCTGTAAAAATTTCAGGATTTTTGGTTCATGTCATAAAAAGTTACAGGCTCTTGAGTATAGCACTTTTTAATTAATAAAATGTCAAACTTTGAAATTACTTGTACATTATAAAAAAAAAATTGTAAAAAAAAGTTATGAATCAAACAAGTATAGTATGATGTATCAGAATAAAAAAAAAGTTTTGAAATTTTGACCTTAGGTCGGTAAAAAAATTGAATGAAATTCATACAATTTTGAATTTGTTTTTCAAATTTTAAGTACTCAAAAATGTGGAAAAAAACTGTTCAAGTATATTATGAAAAATAACACTTCAATTAAAATTGTTTAGTGAAAGTTCCATTACGATATCATAATTAGTCATTAAGTAACCTGATCGTGAACTTGAGGTGTTTTCACAACAAATTTCCGGAATATAGCATCGCCCAAGTCGAAAATTAAATTTAAAAAAAAACGTTTTTCACTTTTTTGGTTTTATGGAACTATTTGCATAGGATATGTAAGTTTGAGACATTTCAAAAATCCACTCGCACACACACACATTAGGTGATTTGGCATGGAATGACCCTATTTAAATTTAGCTGTATAATAGCTAAGAAATAAAAAAACTTTAATACGAGTGATTTTTGATAGAGAAGTTATAAGACGTATACTATGCTATAATTTCGACTTTCAACTTTTTTATGAAAAATCTTTATGGTAGATTTTTACTTGAAAATATCTTTTACATTATGTGTTAAAAACGTTTCGAATCTATTCACAATATTAGAATCATACGTAGTTTCCATTTTGTTGGTAACATTTTTACGACAAAAAATCTTAATAACAAATTTTAAAAATATTGAAAACGTGTTTAAAATTATTTACTGGCATCAATTTTACGGCATGGAAACAACCATTTCCAATAATCGTTATTATGACCTTTTGTGGAAAAATTGAAAGGCAGCTCTGATCATGACGTTAAAAAGGTGGTACATAATTTGAAAGTGTTCATAATGGCATCATTTTGTTTAGTGAATCGTATTTTAAAACGTCTCGTATCTGTTTATTAAAATTCATTTCTCTGAATGCTTTTAGGTATAAATCCTTTATACAATATGAATGTGTTGTCCTTTCTACAATTCGATTTCAGTAAAACATTAGTATGTTAACTCTAGTCACTATCCTTTAGTCTCCTTTTCTGGTCGTTTACTGTATTTGTTAACTGAAAAACCCACATTTTCCTAAATGACCATTTATAGGATATGCTTGAACCAACGATTTTTTCATATTTTTATCATACAAATATAAAACAGATTTTTTAAAAAACATTACAGCTTTAATAAGAAAAAAAAATACGATTATGGGAAATTATATATTTATAAGACAAGCCTCTAATATCATTCTAACTAACGTACTTTCAGTTTTCGCTTTTGCTATATTTTAAAATTATTTATAGAAATATTATCCTTTTGAAATTTTGAATACAACCGGTGTCTAGTAAGTCAAAATTAAAAATTAAATTAACTTTTTTTCTATTATTATAAATTAAATAACTCTACAAAAAATATCAGTCTAAAATAATATACGCTGAATATTTTCGTACAAAATACTAAATACGAATTAAT
This sequence comes from Adelges cooleyi, assembly GCF_023614345.1. NCBI lineage: Eukaryota > Metazoa > Arthropoda > Insecta > Hemiptera > Adelgidae > Adelges > Adelges cooleyi. Next base: position 12,745,563 of record NW_026096053.1, on the reverse strand, counting down.
TAAATATTTTTAAATCCATTCAATTTCAATATTAATTTTGAAAACATAACTTTCACAAAATTATGAAAATTAAATAATTGTCAAAATAATAATTATTCTATAAACGTGTCATAACCATGCCAATGGCAACACGCATATCACAATTCTTCTTCAAAACATCAATTCGTTATTTTTTTTTAAAAGTTTTTAACGCATTCAAGGAGATACCTGTCAGTCAGATATATCGGCGTTACTCTATGGATTTTATTTATTCGACGTCCATTTGTAATTTGTTCGACGACGTCTGATTAGTAAAATGAGTTAAAAGAAACAGTTACCGAAGACTGAAACTCATTTCTCATTTCTCAGAACATTTAGAGGTTAAAATATTTAATTGTGTGACAAAGAAAAACACAACGATAATAATATTATTATATGGCACAGGACGGCGAAAACTCGTTGAAAATATGAAACCTAGTGACTCTGAAGAAACACATACCTAGTATTACATGACAAATTGTAACACTTGTATACGGTTTTTGGTTCACTCAAACCAGCTGACGTGGAACACACTTAAAGACAATCAAAGCCAATTGCCAGTGCCTTCTAATCCCTTTGAGACTATACCACAGCCAGCATACTATCCCACTATAATAATAGTATAATAATCAATCAGTACCTCGTAATACGATTGAAATTTCTGATTAGGAACTGCTGAATTTTACTGAACTGCTGAATTAGCTTGGCTATATTTGTAATAAAAAAACTTGTGGGTTAAAAACTATATCCAATCTTGATTACTTTAAGTCATCACAGTGGCTATATTTAAAAGTGAACCGCTAGATGAATCTAATTAGCAAGTGATAAAGTGACGCTTTAGAATAAACACACAAAAAAAATTAATACTTTGAAAACAATTTTAATGATACGCATAACTTACGTTTCATGAAAACACAATTATAATCGTAGACCGTAAAATTAAATAAATTGAAATGTATTACTCTAATGTGGTTATATTTTAAATGTTTTTTGACTTATAAAAGGTTTTGTGCATTTTTTTTTTTTTGCTAAACAACATAATGATAAAATATTATCAATTACTAAACTACTATAATTATATATAACTAGTTGTCGGCGATTGAGGTATATAAAAAAATCTAACATACCTAATTAAAACTTTATAAACGACCGTATAATGTTGTAGAGAAAATAATTGGGTATCTCATAGTTAAGCTAATTTCATTTTCTTTTATCTTACAAATTATAAATATCATTTTTTTTATTAATTGTAGTAGTTTTTTCTAGATTTGCATCGATGTAAATGTATATGTATATTAATTCACGCCAAATCGTCCGTTTTATGTAGTTTACGATAATTTTTTTAATTTATTATTATGTCATTGATAAAATTGTTAATTTTTTTTTCAAATAATACCTAGTTGTTTTTTCAATAAAAAAAAATTGGTAGGTATATTCGGATTGGGTTTAAAAAAAAACTCTAATACTTTGAACTAAACAATAATTAAGACAATGCAATTTATAATAGCTACTAAAAAAAAAAAAAAATATATATTATTTAGGTTTGAACTTTTATAGAATCGCGCTGTATTAAACTATTTTAGTTAAGAAAAAAACCCTGTAAATCATAAAAGATATATACATAATACATTTGTATTTAATGATGTTACAATAGGGTTTTTGTTGCCGTTCTTATCTTTATAACCCAGCTATAGACCTAACTTTAGTCTAATTTATTTTTTGGACTATCACAGCATCATCTTTAACAGTGATTTAAAAAAAAAATTCTAAACATAGCTACGCATATTCTCTATTGTTGGCTAAATAACCGTAGACAATTTTTTTTCCATCTTTATAATGGATGAGAACTTTATCTAGGTTCTCTCGAAGGTTTTTTTTAAATTACTAACCCGACATTCATAATTTATATTTTAATTGTGACATTTTTTAAACTTTTTTAAGCGCTTGTATTTGAGCTAAAATTAAAGTTTTCTAAAAAAACCGACGAGAGACCTAGTTGAAGTTGTATTGTTTTTAACGGTTTTATTGTTTTGCCATGACCTACACATTGCTTTCCATATTCGTCGTCTAAGGCCTTGGATTTACAATATAAAATTCATGGTGTAAATAGATAAAAGTACTATATAATTTTATAAATTCAAATGGTGTGGAAGACAATTTATACTACCGAGAGTTTTGCCAAAAGCAGGGTAAAGACAAGAGATCTGGACATATGATTAAAAAGTGAACTTTTATGGAAGATTTGGACATAAGTGGACTATTAAAAGTGCAAGTTATAGAGCGCTAATTATAACAAAATATTCAGATGTAGAAGAGAAAAAATGTTATAATTTACCAGCAAAAAAGATTTAAAGTGCAGGAATAAAAAAAACCGAATCAGCTAATCAAAACCTTGCTATCAGAGTAAATTATGCGCGAATGTCGGTAGCTTCAAAAGCAATGGATAATCAGTAGTTTTTACAAATCATAGATTAAAGTATCACCATTTTGACAGTGCAGTTAATATTTAATAAAAAAAATAAGATAAAAAAATAAACGTACCTATTAATTTTGGATCTCCAATTAAAATTGAGTTAAAAAAAAATATCAATATATAATTGGCACTTTCAATGCTAATATGTATTCTATATAAGTATTAGTGAATTTATCATAATTTACATATTCGTATTTCGAAAGTGCTTTTGGTCAAATATCACTTGATAATGTTAACCGATTAGTAGAGTCATTTTGATTTTTTTTATGAAACTAGCAAATGGTACAAAAAGCATATAAAATATACTAAATAGCATAACTGACTTAGTAAAAGAGTACTGCTTTTGTATGATAATTTATGGAAGATAGTCAGAGGCGAATAGGCTTCCCTTTCAAACTCACCCTTTAGGTAATATCCAAAACAAATTTTTATTATTTTTATCATGCACAGTATAGCCTATATAAATATAGAAAAATCCTATCGAGAAGTGTTGAAGTCTTTATTACCAATTAACCGAGAAAGTTTAATATCTTATATATGTGTTGATAGAATTAAAATTTGACCATCAAAAATATTGTTTAACGTGAATTTAGAATTCAAGTTAAATCAAATCGTATCGAAATAAATGTTAAATGTTCGTAGTCCTTTGGGTTTAGCTGAACAATTTAGAAAATAGAAAATATTAAGTATTTAGTTAGAATTTTTATATTTTATATTTAAATAAGAAAACACTAACAAAATATTATAACGCACATAAACTTTACTCGTGGATTTTTTTTTTGCCCAACACCGAGTTATTAATATCAACCTGCAAGTAGACTCAGTTATTTTCAAGGTTTTCCATAAATAATTTATTTATAAACATGGTAATGTGTTTGGCAAGTTACCTATCTTCAAATGGTTAAGGTGAGGCTTCAGCCTTACTCTACAGCTCTACCGAAACTTGTTCTCTGAATTCAATTAGCATTTTCATGGGGCTTCAAAGGACAATAATTATATTATTATTACAATTAGTAATAACGTGATTTCTTCACTCATCATATAATTAAAGTAAAACGGTTTAACTATCATTTTCTATAAGTACCTGTTATTGAATCTATGACTTAAAATTGATGCCTGTATCAATCTCTAGGTCTGTAATTTGTAGAATGACGTTTAATTAGTTACAAATAGTTAAATAAAAAACGCTGAACAACTATTCGCTTATGTTAGTAAATTTTATGATTTATGGGTACACAAATACACAACATATGGCTAATAATGGTAGGTATTTCCAATTTGTTTTATGTATACAAAATATGAAAGTATATAAATATAAATTATAAGTGTAGCTTTTTTTAAATAAAGTTAGCATATAATAGCCACTTTATATTTTATTTACAAGTTACAATATGTATTAAAGAGTATATTGGAATTAATTTTGCTTTGTTTTGGAAGGACTTTGGAAGTCATTGATAAAAATTAACATCAAGTACAAATAAATTTAATGATGGATCAGCGACGGAAGATTAAGAGTGAGAGATAATGAGAAATAATGCCATTGTATAGTTTTACTTTTCAATGAGCGATTATTTATTTATCCCAGTTTCCAATAAGTATCATTATTTCAGAATACACATTCTGAGCAAAATTGTGGTAATTATAATTTGAAAGGCTGTAACAGTTTGTTTTGTTTTACAATCTACAGTTATTAAATAGTTTAAGTTAAGTCAGGCGTTAGGTGTTAAGTACACGGTTAGGTTATGTACATATGTGAGTGTAGAAATTGCATACCTTTTACTCCTTAAAAAGTGATCACTGATTACCAATCGATAACAGCTAATAAGTATTACAAGTTATAACCATGAAATACAAATGTTATACAACCAAACAACAATATAGTGTGTAAACAATAATTTAGAAAAATAAACACAACATGCACTATATAATGTGTATAGATAACCATCCTTACTCGTCATCATTCGCATTACGCCATCATTATAATAATTATTTCCCAACACGAATAATACATACTAATATACCTTATTCATTATAATATGTGCTCATTACAGGATGAACATAAATCATTGAAATGAAAATCGGTCTAAAAATAGTTATTGTTAAGAGTATTATCTTATGGTTTATTTTTTAATTATCGATTATCAAGAACATTCTAAAATTATAATTTACACACACACTCAGTACAAATATGCGATTACGAATAATTACAAAATACACAACCAACATTAGGTTTACCAATTAATTATTATATTTTTTTTAATCTTTTGTGTAAATGATAATAATTGATTGATAGTAGTAGATGTACGTGTGTATTAGTTTTCAATGACTGTAACAGAAAATGAAAATATTACTTTTTGACGTAGGCATATTTCATCATATCAATTCATTAGTTGTTTTTTACATTGTTTACCTTTTGGGTTTTCTCAGATTTTATCGTTTAGAACTTTAGCTCGTCATTGATTATAATATAAATGGCGTTTTCTCAAAAATTATTATTTTTAAATGAAATAAATATTTTATCGGTTGCTTCTAGTTTGTACATAATATTATGTTGTGTTTTTTTTGGTCAACGTATATTTTAGATGTTAATAAATAATGTTGTTTTTTTACCAAAAAAGTCGTGGTTACATTCGTAGTAATATTATAGCGATCATAAATCACGGATCATATCCGTGTTTTGTGACCTATTGTGTATAAATTACTAAGTTATTTTTTTTATTATTAGGTATATTTACATGTATAAACATTAAACACAATAATGTTATTCAACATATTTACACATCTAATCTATGCACAATGTATTGTAAACTAGTGACAACATAACCGCTATTGTTAAAAATATACACAATTATATTATTGTTCAACATTATTTAGGCACAGGGCACTATACAATCACTGGAAGATGTGCCTCTATCTAAAGATAGGCATAGATAGGACACCTGTCGGCTATCACCTCTACCTTTGCACGTTTTCATGTCAAAAAGTACTACCGTTTTTTTTTGTAAATTTGTTTATTTGTTTTCAAATTAACATAATATTATACGGCATACTACGTATTAAAGTTACATATTGTATTTGACGAGACCGTACTATAAAACGGACTTTATGCTGATCAGTTATTATGATGAGATGTTCACTATCGTCTATCACATTATAATATGTTATGCAATGTGTAATTGAACACTATGAATGAAGCGATTCCAATAGTGGGGGTATTGTTTTGGTTCGAGAGACGGATAGTAGTAATAATATTAAAGTTTCATAATAATACATGGATCATTCATTGTCATAATATAATGCAATCGCAGTACAGCATTACGTAGATAGTAAAAAAAAAATTTAAAAAAAATCTAATTACACGACTCGAGGAAACCGTACAATTTATGCACAAAACCGATTATGCAATACTTTTTTTTTTATACTATAAAATCGATTTTTTAAGCTCAACCTATTGCAAACGCACGGCGCTCAAAGTAAAATAAATATTTACGAGGACAACACTGTTTCCATTGAGATCCGACCGTCATTTTATTGTATAGTTTATAAACATATAAGTTGTTTTTATTATTAGTTATTACTTCTACCATACTTACAAGTAAATATTGTATACAACAACTACATAGTATAATATGTGTAGTAAAATGTAAAATATGTAGTACACTATTGTAACGTGGTCGAGTAATTCAATACACTTTAGTAGGACATACATTTGATTCTCGTATATAATATAATATTTTAGACTAGGAATAATTGTATTTACCACCTATGAATAAGTTTAGATTACAATATAACCTTCAATTTATATATCAATAATACGAAGAATAGGTACTAATTTTAGTAATGTCTTATTTTTCTCAGAATTCTTGATATTATTTTCAACGTCTATTTAAGTTTTCTAAAATGGAAAGGTATGCATTTATAAAGTATCCGATGCAGTTGTACCAATTACCGGTCATAAAGTGTAGAAAGTAATTTATTCTATAAACTAAAGGATTTCACCACATTGCTCAACTCAACACGCATTAGTAGTATATAGTGTTGAACATTTTCACCTTCTGCATAGTTTAAAAGATACCTAAATCAACAGCTATCCGCATACCTTACCTTTGTGTGAAGGACAAATCATCCCCCTTCTTTTTTGAGATCTAAAAACTGAATGAAAACATTTTTAATTTTCTATTTGAATAAAATTAAATACATTTTAGAAAATTATTTTTGAACGTACAACATACGCTGAAAATACCATAAAACTGCCGAACCTTGGTCATCACCATTTGTAACAAACATTTTTTAGTACTCATAATGATTTTTTTAAACTCCTAGAAAATGTCATGAAATTTTTATGAAACCTTTCACTCGAATAACTACAAAATTATTGAATTCAGAAAAAAAATCGGATTTCACCAATCGAAAGAACGTTACAATTAAAATACTCTTGAGAATCAAGTTAAGAAAAAAAAATATACTTTAAAATAAATTTAAAACATTTAGGCGATTTCCATTAAGTGACAAAATCTCTAATGAACTATTAAAAACTACAAACGAAGACATTTTATTTAAAAAGGAGTAGTCCAACTTCAAATACGGGTGTGGCACTGGCCAGTGGCCACAATTGACCCTTCTCCTTAAACTTGATCTAGGGACTTAGATCTTAAAGTTGGAGTCCTTCGTCCCCCCCCGTGTAGTTGAAATTGTTTCAGTGGTTACCAATTTACAAACCGGGACGTTATTTAAATATAATTATTTAAAATAAAAATATATTTGATTTATTCGAATAATAATTATTTTTCAAAATGTTGATTTTTTTTATAAATATCCACGCTCATTATATAAATGCCCATTATTTACAATTTACGAGCAATAGTAAATAATAGATAATTTGTTATTATTCATAATATCCAAAAGGGGGGAATTTATTCGTTAGTAATTTCAGTAAAGCTGGTCTGTAGCCAATCAATAATTATCGTCAGTTGTATACTTGTATACAGTATACTAGTAGATCACGGTATTATATTAACATCTATATTATTTTGCGGTGTTTACTATATATTACAGCTATAATCTCGTCGACAGTAATAATTTCCAATCGATTATTTCTGAAACATCGATACGTCCATTATTTATTATTATTATTGTGCTGGTGAAACGATTGGCGAGTTGTGCAATAGAATACTGTCGAAGCAGACAGTCGTTTTTATGCCGTCGCCGTAGCATATCGCATCTCGTGAGTCCAGTTAATGTTGTGATAGTGCCGTATCACGTGTGAACTGTGGTAGTGATAAGCGCGCCAAGAACAGGAATTATAATATTATTCTTTTCCTTCTCATTCCTCTGTAATTATTCTCAATGCGGCTGTGTTATGTAACCGGTCGAATGAGTGTACAGTAATATAGGAAAAATTTACAATGTGTGTTTCTTCGAATAGCCGTTGAACGCTGTATGTACCGTGAATGTGTTTTTTTATTTGTTGCTAAAACGGATTAACGTTTATAATATCATGCCCCTTTGAATTTTTCAGACTATTTATATCTTATACGATTAACAATTGTACTACATGGATTATTCACTGCCGATAAAACCGTCGAAAATACACATCTTCTGGGAAGCTTATTCGAATAGTACAAAATCGATCGAGGGAAACGCACTGAAAAATGATTTTGTGAGTAATAATATGTATAATATTATCAATACTATATTATAATATTTCCTACAAATATCTCGTAATATAACATCACTTATACAATGGGCAGTGTTTATGATTGATCTTAAACCGGTAGAATAAATAATAAAGTGAACCAATAAAGTCAATATTCTATTAAATAACACTGTTAATAATTTTATTTATTTTTTTATTTTAGAAAATCGCTTGGTTTGACTTGTTGCTCTCTGAAATACTATTCGTCTATGAGAAGACTAAAAAAATTCCAGAAGACATCCCTAAAGGAAAGTGAGTAACAAGTAAAAAATATTAATAGTTGAATAGACAGATACTACAATGTTGAGTGCATGGTCTTTATTTTTTTTATTCTGAAGATAAATTTAGTCGTGTATAATAATATTAAGAAGGCTCAATGTTAGGAGTAACATTCTACATTTCTCTACAATATTATTTTAAATCACCCTAAGACAAGGGTCAACAATAGGCGGCCCACGGTCCGAAACCGGACAGTGGAGGGGAAATTAATGGACCGCTAAAAATATTTTACTGTTTATTCTGTTTTTATAAAAAAATAAATAAATTTATTAATTCATATTTAAGTATTTTCTGGATATAAAAATTTTTTTTTATTAAAATTATCCGGACCTCCTTAGAAACTAATGCCAACCCCTGCCCTAAGACTTCACTCAAAACCAATTTTTACGATTCTAGAGCTGCTTTTTTTGCAATATGTAGTCAGTGACGGTCCCTGTCATTGGCCCAATTAAACTTAAAATTTATGCTGTCGTTTCAACGTGTGTGAAAACTGGTATAGCATAGATCCAACCTCTAGAAGTCATTCCTTAAAATTAATTTTCTGTTATTTCAAAGTATACCCAAGATTAATCCTATTATAATAAATAAATGAGCCTATTAGAATAGTCAGATTTTTTTAAACATCTTAGAAAGTGATTGCATTTTAGTCTTTATTTTTGTATAAAATTTGGGTCTTTCAATCCTTTTTTTAGTAAATCCCCAATTGAAAAAAATATTTGTTTTTGATATTGCTTGAAAGTTTGTTAATATTCCAATATATAACTATTATTATGTTTTGGAAGATATTAAATGTTTGAAAAATAATATTAAACAAAATGTTATCAATTAAAATATAGAAAATATTATCATAATGCTTAAATATAAGAAATATTTTCTTAATATTTAAACAACATGGTTTAAATAATAATTTTTAGAACACTTAATTCAGTAATACATTTTAAAAAGCTAGTAACTGTTTTTTTTCTATATTAAATTTAATTAATTCTATTTAGTTGTAAATTATATCAGCTAAAAATGATGTCGTTAGATTTATGTTTTCTATGGAAATATATTATTATATTTAATCACAAATCTTTTTATAGTTCTGTCTTATTATTTTGTTATTTCTTGCGTAATTAATTATTCAACTAAAATTAAATTAGTTCAAAAAGTTGATAAAAAAAAAAAAGGTTTGTACATTTATAAATTACAGTTCACAATTGATTTAGTTATTTTTTATAACTGTTGTAATATTTGAGTCGTAATACTGTTTTATGAACAGCTTATAAAAATAGTAGTTGTGTGTAAATGACCTTTTCACATGGGTCCATAGTCCTAAAAACAACAGCCTAACTATCAGTTCCAATTTTAGAAATGTCATAAATTGTTTTCAATATTGTAGATACTTTTTTTTAACGTAATTTTGGTAAATGAACTATGTATTACGTACTATTGATATCACCAATATAAATAACTTCACGTCCCAAATTACTACAACTAACTTATATGTGGCCTAGTAATGGTATCAGCCTATTGTTTTCATTGTGTTCAACAACCAAAATTGTGTGTTGATTACAAGATGTATATTTATTTTTATAAATTACATTTCATGGATGACCTTATTAAACTCATAATATTTACTTTTTTCTTTTAGTATGTCAAATGCATTAGTCAATCAATTATTGTCCGATATCGATCATATATGCTCGGTTTCTGGAGAAGAAGATTTTTCTTGTTTAAAAAAATATATTTTAAATGATCGAGGATGGAGATGTCTTACTGTTTTACATTTACTAGGCACACAAGTAAATTATTATTAAAGTTAAAAAATACATTTTAATGCTTTCAAATTTTTATGTGCTCTTTTTTTATTTTTATTTTTAGGATGTTCAACAATTGAAGGAATTGGCCAACGTTTTAGTATCAATGTATAATATATTTAATGACGAATCCGATAGTAAGGATATAAATCATGATGTAACACTGACAAAAGATAATCCGTACATGCTTCCGTCTGACGAGTTCAACCTAAAGCTAGATGAATTGATCAAACTTACTAAATTCCAAGGTGTAAAAACAAAGTCTAAAAACTCTGGCAGATCAAGTCCGAGTGTACCTAGATCCCGTCGCGTTAGCTCTGTGTCAGCAAATAGGTATGTCATAACAATATTAGTAGTAGGTATACTAACGTAAAAAAGCCAGCATTTTTGGAAGGTAAGGTTAAGTCAGAAATGATTGAGTATTGAGAAAAGTATTAAATAACTTATAAAAAAACTGTTATAAAACTGTAGATTGTAAAAACCATTTATTAATCATTTTTATAAATAAGAAATTTTGTTTACAATTATATTGTTGGATTTTTACATTGTAGGTTTTTCTAAATAAAAAAAATTGTATTTCTTTTGTACAGGTTTAAAAATCAATCCATTGAAAATAATGACAAGGGGAACGATGTTGCAGAATCTAGTGAATCAGAATCTCATACTGTTTCTGAAATACCCAAGTCGAGCACACTACGAATTCGTTTCAACCCTATGGATTTTGATTATTTTACGTCTATTGTGCGTAGTGAAGATGAACAAGAGTACGATAACAATGAAGAAAAAAGCTCCGTAAAAAGAAAAACTTTTTATCCCGGCTATTTTTTCGATGATCGTATAAAGACTATTACTACCTGTACGACAACTCCTAGCAAATTGAAACTATTAGTACTTGATTTGCTTACACAGATATTATCGAAAGGTGCTCAAACCCAATTTAATAAATGCACGTTAAAGAGTAGTCACCAATTTGTACCGTTCATTGTGATGAAATTTTCTTTGGACAATATTTCCCTGTTGCAGTTCGATCCGTGTAACTTATATGATGACAAAATACAATCCAAAATGTTGTACAACATGGTTTTAGCTGTAAAACAACTTTATCAATACCCGAATATCAGTGAAACAATCACACAAGAAGGTATCGTGCCATTGCTGTTGCAGATTTTAGAAGGTCTGGTGACCAAATCCAGAGCTTATGAAATAAAAGAACATTCCTGCCGTCAAAAAATTCTTTTCGGAGTTCTTTGCGCCTTGTTAATGATGTACTCGCTGATGTTGTTTGAGTGTTATTCATACAATAGTCATTTTCATTTTTTAAAGCACATTCGTGTAATGCTCGACTGTCAACGTGGGAAGTTGATAGAAAAATGCATTTCGGTAATGCTTAACGTGAGAGGAAAAGAGCTTTGCAATGAACATATTAAAATTGTCGTAAACCTACTGGGTTTGTTGGTGTTAAACATGAAAAAAATAAGACAGCGTATGGTACACGTTCAGGACTGTAGTAAAGTTCGACACAGGCATTGTAATAAATTAATGATGCACCATCACGATAAACTTTTTGGAGAAGTTTACGTGAGCAGTTTAGTTTCGTCTCAAGACACTAGTCAGAACTGCTGCGTTACGTCATTATCGTTGATTCTCATTCGCCTAATGATAAATTTAGAGAGCCCCGACAAAGAATTATGGTTTTACCTCGCCAAAACTATTGGTGTTGCGGGAACGTGTTGTTGTATACCCCTGTCAGCAGTTTTACCGAAATTGTTGAAAGTAGTTGGTGAAAACGATTTCAAGAAGAGTTCCATGGTGTTGCAACTTTTAGAAAAAACATTATACAGAGACGCTGGCGCCGCGTACAAAGACGTCGCTTGCAAGGTGTGTGATGATGAAAACAATGGTACAATATCATATGAAAAGAGCAAAATTAAAAAAGAACAAAGATGGTTGACTTTTGAATTGTTCAGAAAACTGTTAATTGGGCCGAACTTAAAATTGTCTTATGCCGTTGGGCAGCATTTATCTAAAAATGCTCCTGTATTTATAAAAGATGTTCAACATATATTGTTGTTTCGAATATTTTATCCTGTGTTCAAAGCGAGTGAAAAATCATATATAGAAAATAAAAATGATTCCGATCGTTTTCTGTTGAATGTATCGCTGAACGTATTCAACATACTATTAGTGTCTTTGGATTTTACGTCAGAATTTGATTCGATGAACGGAGTCAAGTACATAAAAGATCTAATAACCGATCCGGTGTTTACTAAATTGGCGTGTAGCGTTTTAGAAACAAAAATAATGTCAAAAATGTGGACTTTAAATCAAATAAAATCTACTCCCATCATAATAACGGACACCCAAGCTGAAGATTTGAACGTCATTGTGAATGCAGTGTTTAATTTAGTAGAGTTATTCTGTAGCTATGTGATGAAGCCTCATTCGATAGAGATAAATTTGAAATTTAAGTACAGTCTTTCAGTTTTGGCGGATATATTACAAGATGAAATTGCATTTGATTCTGTAAACAAGTATAACGACTATAATAGCGTCATATCTAGATTGGGAGATTTATTTCAATGTTTGGCTAGACTTTCGTTGACGTGTCCAAGAATAAGAAGTTATTTACAAGTATCGTCCGTCATACATCAATATGACACGCTCTTATCAATTGTATCTTTACTTTTGATTAGACCTATAATTGTGGAAGGTACGTTATATTTTTATAGGGGTTTTTTTCCAAATGCAATAAATTTAATATATGTATTATAAGTGTCTTATGTTAAATGTTGATTTATGATTTGTAGGTAAAATTGAAGTAGCGATCGAAGACAAAAACGTTATGAACTTGAAACTAATTGAATGTTTATTGGTGTTAAACCTGTCGATTTTTGAAAATAAAAGTTAGAACCCAATGAATCATTTTTTATTTAAAATAATTATTTGGTTAAAAATGTATTGAATAGTCTCTGATTATGAAACAATTTTTTTAGTTACTTTGGATTCCCACGTAAAAGACTTGTTAATAGAAGCATTGTCTAAGGGCCATATTGGAATCAAACAAGTTTGCAGCTCTTTGATAAGGTGTGCTACAGTATCTTCCAACCGACACAGGAATTCTTTAACGACAGGACTGTCATTAACAAAGGTAAATATATAATTTAGAAATACTTAATTCCCCTCATTTATCAATTGTGTCAAAAATATTGTTTTAGTTGTTAGACACTGAAACACCGACTAAAACGGAATGGATGCCATTTGAAGATGATGACGATTTTAATTCAGGAGATGAAGGTTACGATGCTGATATTGAATTTCAGAGTTGGATTAATATTGATTCTTCTGATAAGTAAGTGTATACAAAGTGTTTAGTAGTTTTTATATTGTAATTGTCACACGAATGTAGAAAAAAAATTAATGGAATTAGTGAAAATGATTGAATAGATTTTAAAATATGTAATTTTTTTTAGGACTGCAGACGAAGTAATTTGTCATAAAATTTTCCATACAGATTCTAAAAAACTGAATATCATGCATCCTGCTTTATGTACATTGGCCGTAGATTTAATGACTTTTGCCAGGTAATGTTTGTGTTATTGTTATTATGTAATGTAATATGATGCATTTAAAAATTGAATTGTTCCAAATAGAAACCTTGATAATTTGGAAGGAATTATTTACTGTTTACAAAGACTAATCGCAATTTGTAAAGATAACAACGAAAGCTGTATAAAACTCGCAAAAGAAGGACTTATTGCTAAACTATTAGGTTGTATTAAAGAACATATGGCCAACTCAGACAACGTCGAGCTTTGTTAGTTTTATTTGATTGCTTAAGTAAAACATATGCAATTCATATTTATGTTGTTTTTTTATACAGACGATACAATTTATATTTATATGATGGAACTAATTGCCTTGATGGCTTGCCACCACATTGAGAATCACGAACTTCAAACATACTTAGAAATGTTTAAAATGAATAATCCGTCGCTAGTAAGAAGAGATATTTGATGAATAGATTATAATGGATAACAAATCTAATATGTATGTTTTATTTTATTTTGTTTAGAAATTGGTACTCCTACCATTGACATACTTGCTAGATCATATATCAGTATTGTGGGAACCGCACTACAGTATTAAATTTCCAGCCAATGTCATATCAGACATACCGATCAGCGATAGACCAGCAGAAGCCTTAGCTATTTTAACTCGAGAAAATCATAAAGAAATGAGTAAGTAATTGGGTTATTAATAACATGCAGTATGGTCTGTAATATGATACTTATATATCAAGTATTTCACAATAATCTAACAGAATTGTTTATAAAATATGTCACTGTGTCAAATCTGTCAGATTATCATTATACATTCTGTGGCAAGGAATATAAATAATAGTGATGGGCACACAATGGACTAATTCCCACCTAATTAGTCAGAGGCAGTACTGTGTAACTAATGTAGTTTTACATTTTTTACTTATTAATTGATTTACAAATAACAAATAAGTTATTTAACTAATGACTAGAATGTGAAGAGTGATTTATATCTAATGTCTAAAGAGTAAGGAAATCAGAAAAGAAGAAAACAAATTTATAAAAGTTTATAGAAAAACTATAACTTACTATAAAAGCAATTATATTGTGCCAATATTGCGTTATTGAATTTTTAATTGGTAAACCAAATAAGTTGACTAAATTAATGAATCAGTTTACTAATCATAAAATTATCGATTATCAATGACTAAATTAAGTTATAATCAACAATTATATTTGGTAGACTTATCTATAAATAGGTTGACTAATACTCTTCTAATTAGTTAGTCTTGCAAAATTATTCGACTGATTATAATGATAGTTACATTATATAACTAATAGTCAGTAATTAGGGGTGGAAAACTGACTAGCAGTCATTAATTCAAATAGTCTATTCTACCCATCACATTATTCAGGAGGTTAGCCGATGTAATTCTTAACAATATGCTTATTAAGTCAAAGATATTAGTGACATAAGTAATAATTGTTTTGTTACAAACTGATAAATTATTTATTATTCTTTGTAGGACTATTAACACCTTGGTCAGTTTTTGCATTGAGTTTGCCTATAAATACAGATCTAGGATGGTCTATATTTTCAACAGGATTTTCACTGTCATTGTGGCTTCATATCGACCATGTGCATAAATGCCCAAATAGCAAACTTAACAGCTCGTCTGAATCTATTGGGAAAAGTAATTTTCTTTAAATATAATATCACTAAATAAATCAATTAAAACAATTTCTTAAAAAAAATGGTTTCCAGTCCAATATTTTTCCAAGGAAACAAACTCTTTAGACGATTTAACTCATATGCTATCTATTGGATTCGATGCAATGCTTGTTGAGTTTTGGGTGAACCCAAATTCTGATGGACTTGTTGCAAGACTGTCGAGGCCAAATGAAAATAAATTTGATATACTTTCCGAAGCAAATTTCAACAATTGTATAAGTTCGACAGCGTGGCATCATGTCGCTATTAATGTTAATAACATTAAGAAAGGAGAAAAAAACATTGAAGTAAGGGTTTTCTTTTTGTTCATCAAATTATAATCACACGCTACATTTAAAATTTTGTAAATTTTCTAATGTTTTTTTTTTTTTTTTAGATTTCAGTAATAGTAGACGGTTTGTGTGAAAATAAAGCGAATCTCTCATTTAACGGATTTCTCATCAAGAAACCTAGGCCGTCCAATGTCCTCTTAGGCGACACTAGAGATATTGCTCCGCCGATATCCATAGGAAATATAATGATGTTTAGACTTCCAGTATTAACTAAAGAATGCGCGTGTACTTTAGTTGCTTTTGGACCAGACTTGGAAAATTTAGCTGATTGTTCAAACAATTTACTGAAACCCAATTTCAGCATATTGTTTAACGATTCGGTTTATAACTTGAATTCATCGCTAAATTCTAATTTCGACTGGCATCAAATGGCAAAACAATGTTACGAAACTATCAAACCTTTACAAGTACTTTGAATTGAACAATTTATATTTTTATTTTTATTGTTAACGAATAATGATTATGTATTTTTTGATTATATTATATTAGGATGTCATATTATTAAGTTTTACACCAAGGGAACCTCGCACAGTTTGTCTATATTCGCTTACTCTGCCTAATCCAACGGGTAATTTTGTTTACATTTTATAAAAATGTATTAAAAAAACAATAAAAGTGTAAAAGTAATTTTTTTTTTAGGAGCATTATTTCCACCTACGCAGCCGTTGATGTTCAAATTGGCAGTGTACGACTTACGCGCTTGTCAGAGTCCGCCGCAGGTGGTATCCACGGTTATTGTGAGTTCGATTGACGTTTTCGAACCACATGGATTTTTGACTGTGGTCAATAATATTGGAGGAATATCGTTACTCTTATTTTTATTTGCAAGGGTAATTTTGTTTTTTGTTAAATTTATACTAAATAGAGGGCCGTCTCGTAAAATATCGAGGCTAAAAGTATTGTATTTGAAAATCATTATTTTTATAGGTTTTAGAACTTGATTCGTCGAGCGATGACCAAGTCAAAGTGTTGAAAGTTCTATTACACTTTATGCAGGCCGATTCAAAACTTTATTCAGAATTCATAATGCTCGATGGATATAAATTATTAACAAAGGCTCTAACCTCGTCACGAACCCTGCCGAGTTGTTCGATGTTAATGGTATACATTAGTTGAGTAAAATAACTACAAAATATTATTAAATACAATTTGTATTTTTTAAGGTGCTCTTGGAAGCAGGTTGTAACAAAAAAGGAGCATTTGTTCGAGTCAACGATGAATGGACTATCAATATGTTCTACGAAGGAGTATTACTCAACACAAGTTTTATCAAAGAAGTAGTGTTACCGTGTTGGAAAATATGGACCGACAAGGACGAACAATCTATTAAATATTTGTTCAAATTTTTCAAACACCTTCTGTCGTCAAATCACCCACATAGAAAATTTAATTTAAAACAGTTGCAGTCGTCTGAACTGTTAGAAGTGATTTTGCTGCAAATAAAAGTATTATTTCATTTGTTAAATGTGTTTATGATTCTATATGTAATTTTAACTTTGTTTTTTTCTTTTAATTTAGTGTCAATTATTGTTGGAAGATAGTAACGAAACAGCTTTGTCATGTTGCGTTCAGAAGGATTTGGTGGAGTTTGTGCAAAATGTTTTTGATTTGCGAATGAATAAGAATTACTTAACTCTGATATTAGACTTCTTAATCGCCGTTCATTCAGCCACTTGTCTATATTCTCCACATTTCAAACCATCTGTTTATTTTGTTTTAACACCTCAATCAAAAACATTTTCATCACCAGATTATCAAATTTTTATTTCATCAGGTTCGATAGTGAAAATAGTTAAAAATTAAAAACTGTTTTAATTTGTTCATATTTCCTTGTTTAGAATCATGCGAGTCGGACATTAACAAATTGCATTTGATAAATGACTATTCCGAACCAGACTTTTGTAGTTCTATTGATACCTTAAGGTTGAATAATGAATTATTAAAACTTCAGGTAGATTAATTTATTAGTGGTGTATGCAATGTAGTTGCACAATCCGTGGATTTAAAAATAATTACCTCAATTTATCATAATTATTTAGGCCAAACAAAATTCAACAAAAGACGATAAATATTCCAAAACTTATTTATCAAAGGCTAGCGGAGAAACATCAGATAGTAGTGAACACATTATTCCCGAGGAAACTGGCCAGGATTCAGGTATTGATAGCAGTGTGAAAGATGTCGGAATAGCTATGAAACTAACTGACAATGAAACCTCTTGTGATGCTGATGCTTACGAAGCAGAAGTCTACTTTGACACAGAAGTAATTGCAATTAATTATATATACTTACAAACAAAATCAAACACATTTAATACATATATGTATATTTATGTTTTCGGTTTTAGGCTAAATCAAATAACATTAATCAATTTCGATTAACCGATACAAAAAGTAATTGTGAACTCATTGAAGGCTTATTTTCCATATTAAGAAATGCGTTGATCAATATGTCAAGCTCTATTCCGGAAAATATCTTAGACAAAGTGTTCAACATAGAAAAGTTTATTATTCTACTCAACAATCCTAGACCAAGGATTAGAATTATCATTTTAAAAGTAAATACATTTTCAATTTTAGTTGGCTTACAGTTTTGGTAATATTTTAATTCATATTTCAGATATTCAACGTGTTCTTGCAACGTTGTAGTCCGTCATACGCTAAAAAGTTCTCTACTAAACTCAAAGGGTTTTATCAAATGGCCAACGTGTTGGCGTTGCACAACACAACAATAAGTTTAGTCGATACTTGTGCTGCAATGTTCACTGGTAGCTATTGGCTACCTTTGGATGAACAACTTCAATGGGATCAGACTGTTGAGATGGCGTCGCTTAACTTTGCTGCGCTTCCGCTATTGCTATCACTTATACCAAAATCGGCACTTAATTTGACATTGTGTTCGAGTATAGTGAACTTTTTCCTCAAACTCGTAACAAAAGCAAGTTATTTAACTTATTCACTAGTCTGTGTTTACATAATTAGTTTATCTAGATAATTTTTATCTATCTGACAAATTCTATATCATATATAAATAATTTTATTCGCAAATAAAAAACTAATATTTGTTTTAAAACAAAAATTATCCGTAAAATTATTTATTGTTTAACTTTTTACTTTAACTAAATTTTGCTCAACACTGACTATAATGTTGCTTTGTTTACTGTAGATTCCACAAGTTTTGCCTACTATCATCGAGTATGGTCTGATAGAAAGTCTGTTTAAAACTTTATCAATAATAGCATGCATTTACCCATCGTATCAATCGCACACGGAATTGAGTAAACAAGATATACTTGTTGACGATATAAACTCGCTTATAATAACTCTAATTACTTCCGCTATCCACACTCCAGGAGTACAAAATATTCAAGTAAGCCATTTATTTTTGTATATAAAATTATATTTGAGTTTTTATTATAAAACCTAGTTTTTCCATATTACTCATGCTCGTGAACATTTTTCTATCTTATAGATTCTAAATGACGCCGTTTATCAATGTAGATATTTACAAAACACTGAATTACAAACGTCAACAGAAGGGTACAAGTCAAACTTAATTCTGAGAGAAACCCAGCGCTTTATCTTAGAATCTGGAATGGACACTATACAAGATCTTATACAGACACAACCTCCACCAGCTCCCGCATTGACTCGCCTGAAGAAAAATCTCAGCTCGGGTACATTTTAAATATAAGTTTAAAAACTATTTTGAAAAATGTTTTGAAACCAAGTGAATATATGTAATTATTTTGTTATATTTCCATAGTTTTAACATTAAATCACACTAAGGATTTTGTTGTCGAGCCTTCCATGTCTGCTAGCGAATCGAGTTTGTTTAGTGTTGCTTCCCTTTATTACCGTCAGAAACCTTTATCTCGGGCTGAGCTTGTAGAAAGATACAAAAACATTATCAATCGGTCTGTTGAGTTTATTTTTGCCCCAAGTGAGTATTGTAGTCTATTGCCAATATTGTCATAGATGTAATAATTGTCATGTAATAATATTAGACGTTAGCTGTGCTGATGATACCATCCCAGAAGTTCCGTTTGCGTGTCATTTATTCAATATCTTTCTATACAATCTGAGTAGCATAATTCAAAGTACTCGTGAACAGAGACAACATCCGTGGGTTTCAATTTATGGCGCCGCTCGTGATCTTATAAGGTAGTTATGGAGATTTTAAAATTTTGCCACTGTGTATGACATGATTTCAAACAATAATTTTCTGTTCTAGGTTGCAAGCTGCCAATTTGTTGGTTTGGCTTTTAAGCCCTCAGCAAACGAATAGGATTCGCTTATATGCCGTGGAATCGTTAATAAAAGAAATAAGAACAAAAGATTTTTATAAAAATATAATTTACATTAATCCACAAGTATGATTATATTGTATAAAACAATTATTGTATAATTTAACAGCGGTTGTTGATTATGTACTTGATTTGTATACTTGTTTTTATTGTAGACTGAACAACGGTTTTACATGTATTTGTTTTCACTAATAAACGCCAAGTTGCCGACGCCATTAACCGAAGAAGAATTGTATAAATGTGAAGTTTTAAAAGAAAATCTCATAGAGTTTGAATTGTTAACTAACGAAAGCAACGGCATGGCTTACGAAAAAGAATGGGAGGTACAAATCGATTCTGTCGTAGAAACTATGAACTTGGAATTAAACGAGATGTACGCCAGTCAGAAAAACAATATTATCAAGTATGTCCATAAAATTATTAAAATATTAAATGTACAAATAACTCATCGGCAGTGTTTGTATTTAATAGAAGCGTTTGTAAATGGGATAACACGGTCAAGTCGATTTGTAATGCAGCTTTATTATTGACTACTCGTTTGTCCGAAGAACAGAATTCCCAACGAAAACGGCTATTAGAAAAAACAAAAGAAAACTTCAGAAATACAATTCAAGCTACATTACGTTGGAAATCTATTATCAATCAAATGTCCCACGAAAAGGCACCCTGGTATTTTCCAAAGTCTTATCCAACGTAAAAAATATACCTCGTAAATAATATTTAAACAAAACAAGTGCAAAGGTTATACAAATTTTTTTTTTTTTTTCAAAATTCAATACAATTTAGATCGTGGGAACTTAACCCAACAGAAGGTCCCAACAGAATGCGAAATCGTCTTCAACGGTGTCATCTCAAAATTGCAAAAAGATTTATCAAGCCAGAATTTTCTCAAAAAGTCGGTTAGTGCTTTCTCAATACACTTTTGTAAAAATCATTAGAATTTAATTCGAAAATTAATTTTTGTATAATTTCTTCAGAAAAGGATACAGTTAAAGGGCCTTTGGAATATTTGATATCAGATAATTTAGAAGTGCCCGTGTCGTCGGCAGTAGTCGAGAGTTTGTTATCGCAAGAAAAAATATCGTACATGAGTACTGCTAAATTAGTACTTCTTTGGGAAAAAATTAAATGTGAAGTCCTCGTTAGTGAACATTCTATCTATATTGTCCCAATTGCCGGATCTCAGAATGTAAGACCATAAACAAAATAGTTAAAAATAGTTTAATTTTTTTTTTATATTGTTATTGTAGACCGTTCAAAATGATTATTCGCACGTTCTTAAGTTTGACGAAATTAAGGAAATACACAATCGTCGTTATTCATTAAAGGAAAGAGCCATAGAGATATTTCTCATTAATGGAAAAACATTTTTAATCGCTTTTCATTCTCAACAGGTTTGTTTTTGTTCTGTCTTGACAGTTTTGGTTTTAAATTTAACTTGTGTGTTAAACATTGTGTTTTTATTCTCAGGAAAGAGATGAATTTAGTAACTATTTATTGAATTTTCCAATGTCCAATCGAATTACCAGTGAAATACTCAGCGAGACAGTAAATTTATGGAGGACAAGACAAATTACCAATTTAGAATATCTAGGTATTCTGAACAAGATGGCTGCACGTTCTTATAACGATTTAATGCAGTATCCTGTCATGCCTTTTGTATTAGCCAGTTACAATGGCAAAGAGCTAGATCTAAATCAAATGTCTACTTACAGGTAATGACAATGTAAAATATAGTAATTGTGATAAGTTTTGTTTAAATTATTTTGTACATTAGAGATTTAATGCGACCAATGGCAATACAAAACAAGAAAAAAGAATCTCATTACATTCAGCATTACAATGTAAGTTGACAGTTTTATTACTTTTTAACTATAGGTCCCATTTAAGTTACAGACAAAATTTATATTCTAATTCTTAAAAAAATAATGTTTTATTTTCTAAAATACAACATGTTTTATTGTGCGATTCAGTAAAATAGATTTTTCTGAAAGCTATTTTTTTTCATAAGAGTATAAAATGTGGGTTTTGCCCGGACCTTCTTTCAAACCCCTTTTTTAAAATGTGTTGTTCAATCTCATTATTTTTGATTTGCCAGTATTTGAAAGAAGAAATGCATCGATTCGGAACTGATCCTCACCACTACAGTTCACATTATAGTAACTCTGGAACGATACTTCATTTCTTAATTAGAGTCCCACCTTACACTCAAATGTTCATCAAATATCAAGTACGTAATAATTGTTTCTGATGTTATATTTATTATTTGTTAGTTAAACAAGTAAAAAATGAATGGATATTTTAAGGATAACAACTTTGACGTACCTGATCGATCGTTCCATTCTATGGAAGTCACTTGGCGTTTATCGTCCGATGAATCGACCACGGACTTAAAAGAACTCATTCCAGAGTTTTTTTATTTACCAGAAATGTTCATTAACTTTGAACAGTTAAATTTTGGAACAAAACAGTCCGGTGACGTCGTCGATGATGTACTGTTACCTCCTTGGGCTCAAAACAATCCTAGGTTATTTGTATTAATTCATAGGTATGTAAAGAAGTGTTCAAATTTGTTTGTTATTTGTTTGTTTGAAATATGTGTTTTACTATTTTTAAAGGCAACTATTAGAATCTGATATTGTTAGTGAAAACTTGCCTCATTGGATAGATTTGATATTTGGTTTCAAGCAAACCGGTAAAGCTGCGATCGACGCAATCAATGTATTTCATCCTGCTACCTACTACGGGTCACACATAGAAGAAACAGACGATCCACTAGCGAGATCCGCATTTAAGACTATGGTAAATACCTATGGCCAGACGCCAAGACAGCTTTTTCGTTCACCACACCCAATGACGGTTGATGATTATTCTATGAAAAACTTGACCAAAAACACTAGTTGTCCAAGTGTTATATCGGGTAATTATAATTGACACATTCATAAAATATTATATGCAAACTCCAATAAAATACATTTATGTAAACGTTTCAGGCGTAAAGAACTTGAAATGGGGTAACTACGTCGGTTCTCCTGAAGAATACGCTCCAAGTTGTATTTGGAAAAGCCAACATAAGACTCCGGTTTTTAATTTCTTACCGCTGCGTACTAACGATGTTTTCGGACTGTCTAATAATTCAGCGTTAATTTTGACATATTCTAAAGTAATTGTAATTCATATATTTCTCTTTTTACAAGTACAGGTTTTGTTGTCAATTTAAGTTGGAGTCTTTTGTGTATTTAATATTTAATTAATAAGAAACCCTATCCACAATAAAAACAATTATACGCAGTTACCCGTATTTCGACAAATAACAGCCGACTGCTGTTAGTGCTGATAATGGAAACATAAGTGTTTTTTTATTTTTTTATTGTGGATATGGTTTCTTATTAAATTAAATAAGTTTTGTCGTTCATCGTAACCAAATTTTTTATTTTAATCTACAGGAGAAATCATTGACATTACTAAATGAAGGTGTTACAATAATGGCTGTAGCAATATTGTCGTGGAGTCATGCTGACGGCTTAGTACGTATTAAGCAGCGCAAAGAAGCACCGTCTAGACCGGCTTTAAAATTCTTCTCGGGTGATATAGTCAGTACGATCGCTACAGCACCGCATTGTCCATACATTTGGATTGGCTTCAAGACTGGTCTCATCCATGTGTACAAGTAATTAATAATGATTTCTTACTGCACATTATAACTTTTTTAAAAATCCAAAACTAGTACTACCGATATACTGTAGACAAAAAAAATCGTTAACCTATTTCCTAATAATTTGTATTTTTAACAGTTTTTTTCCAGAAGTTGAAAACATTTCCAGGCCGATATTTACATTATTTCTTATAACTAGTAGTGTGAATTTTGGCTTAGTAATGTTTTCTATGAATTGCATTCAAATCACTTTCATAACTATAATATTTTCTAAAGACTTGTGACTTCTCTGACCCGCCCCCCCCCCCCCACTGTGCTGGCTTTTTGATTTTCAATTATTTAAACATAATTAATATCTGAAAAACTGTCATAGATTTTATTTCGATACTACTGCTGGAAACGTAATGATATATAACGAACCTTTCATTCTTGTTGGACATCAAAGTGAAATTTCATGCATTTCCGTAAATCCAGCTTTTAGCGTTGCCGTGAGTTGTGGAAACGATGGCTCGGCAATTCTTTGGGATTTAAACAGTCTTACGTATGTGCGATCGTTACATCCAATGGATTATTCAGTAAGAAATTTGCGTTAATCCCTTTGTACATTTTTAACAGACGCTTGTAAAAACGATTGTCGATTTTTGTTTTAGATTAATTTAGTTACAATAAGTGAAACACTGGGTGATATAGTGACGATCGCCTATAATGTGAATACTGAAAAGTCTATTATGACTCTTCAAACGATAAACGCCTCTGTTGTCGGAACCGTAGCCAGTGATAAAAAAATTACAGCTGTATGTTTTTCTAACGCACCCGAAGGTATCTCAGTGAACGTCATAGCAACCGGATTGGAAGACGGAAGCGTCAAGTAATTGTTGAGGAGGGGCAAATGGTACCTATGTACTAAAAATATTAAAATATCAATTGTTTACAGGTTATATAGTACGTGGGATTTAACTTTTGTGAGTGAAATACCGATTAGCCACTTTGATGGTGCTATAATTGCGTAAGTTAGCTTTAATAATAACGCATATTAGTGGTGCAAAATGTTAAAAAAATGTTTAATCTTCTAGGATTATTTATTCAAACGATTCTCAACACTTATACATGTCTTCGGAAGGCGGTACGGTAACTATTTGGGGGTCGTTTGGTTCGAAACGAGTCAGTGAAACCCCGAAATTTTTAAACCTCAGTATGCTATGAGAAAGTAAGGGATTGGTTTTTGTATAAAATAGTATTATCATAAGACTGTAATGTTGAACAAAAATTCATTTCTAAACAATTACCTTTACTATAATTTTATAAATATTTCTTTATTGAGTTTACTACTGTAAATATGAATTATTGATAACTAGTCCATATTCCATATTTAAGTGCATTTATTTAAAAATTATATTTTATATTTATACAAATTTGTTTAAGATAGAACTTATCATAGTTTTGTAAATTATTAGTATATATAATTTATGTACTGTTGTGTTAATGTTTTTATTTATACATTTTTTATTATGGTTTTTTTTTTCACTTATAAACTGAGCGTGTATTTTATTGAAAATTTAATAACTCAAATTTTCTTTATATTGACTTATCATTGTTATAATTGGTTGAGTTCCTACTTAAAAATTTTGCAAAATTAATTAAATTTTTTTGTAATAGTAATTTATTTATATTTTTTTAACATAACAATAACTTAAGCGACATCACATTTCCAGCAATAACGTAATTTTTTTAATAAGTCAACGTGATAATGATCGACAGTGCCAATGTGGAAAATATTAAGTATTATTGAGTTGTTATAAACCTTTGTTTTACTTGAAAAAGTATTAATAGTATTTATTTATATATATTCTATATATTAGATAAAAATCTGTAAGAATTTATGTTAGTGTTAATCATATTTTTCAAATGTTTATATTATTTGTTATTTTTATTAAAATGTATGTGTTAATTAATATAATTTATACTATTATAATTTTATAAAAAAAAAATTTGTATTTATAAATTAATATTTACATATGTCTAATCATTGATATTTATTTAGAATGATATTAAATACTATAATAACTGCTATAAGTATATTATATACTGATGACTTGACCATTTTGAAAATAGGTTTTTTTTTTATTTCACTTGTTAATGAATTTTTTTTTTTTTTGCTCAACTATAAAACAATTTATAGTAATAAAAAATAATGAGTTTTTTAAACTTATTTTGAAAAAAGTAAATTTATTTTAGAGATGTTAAAATATATTTCTGATAATTGGCTTACAAATAATAATTTAATTAACAAAACAATATACTAAATGTGCGTATATACAATAATTCATAAGGCCTCTACAATTTATTTTGATTACAATGCTCTTAAAAAAATATATATCTTATTAAATCGTTATTAATTTTATTGACTTTTTTTCTGACTATCAATTTTTGACCTACGGGTTATACAGTAACAACACAATTTGAGTATTTTTTTAAGCAAATATATAAAAATAAATAAGCTTATTAAAATAACTCCGACGACATCGATGAGTAACAATTGAAACCAATTTAAGTTGTTTGCGGCAGTCTTAAGATGATGAGCCCCTTTGTGACGAATCACATACTCGATCCAATAAACGGCTCTATCGACTGGCTTAAGAGGTTGATCTTTAAACCGCCGAGACAATTCTTTGGCATTAACTTGATACCTAGAACAGAGTTGTACATGAATTATTCTAATAATGAATAAGTTACGAATAAAAATAATTATTCAAGAATAACCAAAAATTATTATTTTATAAATAATTTTCTATTCTGAATAATTATTCAAGTAAAAATGTATAAAATAATAAATGCTTCTAAAAAAAAACACTATTATGATTATAACAAATAAACCAACGTTTTATCATTGAGTATCTTAATTAAACTGTCTTCGAAAATGTCTTCTGTTAGTTCGGTGTACTTAATTCGTATCGCTGCTCCTCTAGTTTGCATCATTATAGAGTTATACCATTGATCTCCGAAAATAGCTATGGCCAACATCGGAACACCATAATAAACTGCCTCTACCGTACTGTGTACGCCGCCGTGTGTAATAAAAAGTGTGCAGTTTGGATGTCCGAGTATGTCTACTTGTGGAAACCATTTTCGAACAATCACATTAGCCGGCAGTTCTGGTAAATCGGTCGATTCCCATTTCCATAAAACCGTTTGCTTGAGTTTCCCCAGCTGACGCAAAAACATAGTGACAGTTTCTTTTGGCAAATGCATAGCTTGGACGACAGAACCAAAACTGAAGTACACCACTCCGTTGGGCGAGTTGTCCATTATTTCTTGCAGGTCCTGAAAAGTAATAATAATATTAATTATAATTGCAACTATTTATTTTTGTTTTTTTTTTTTTAAGTAAACACCCATCACACATTTGGCAACGGAGAAGCCGGTTTCAAATGCATTCCGGCGACTTGTACGAATGACGGAACTAGTGGCCGAGGCGATCCGATTGTGAAATGTGCGTTCATTAGTGTTAAAGATATGTTTTTGGTCATTTCTTCCAACGTCGGTCTTGTTTCCCATCCGGTGTAGTTGAAATATTTGTTCATAATTTCGGTTTGTTTAGGCATATAGAATAACGGATAGAGGGTCAATTGAAGGAGAGCGACCAAAACGTTTGTCAGTCGGTCAAAGAACGGCATGCGATCCGTAAATCCAGAATTCTGATCGGGTATGTACGCAGGATGAAAGGGTTGGCTATGCCATTGAGAAACAAAAGCGGTCGGAGTCGCTGGGATTAGTTGTACAACAGGTGCACCGTATTTATGACCCATGGCGACGAAACATTCGTGTTGGAAATTTTCAAATATAACCAGATCAAACTGATAACCATCTGCTTCGATAAATTCTTGAACTTTTTTATTGTTTAACGTCTGCTCGTTGATTTTGGTGCCGAGAAATATTATTCCTATGGGAATTGTCAGCGGCTTCAAAAATTTAACTTTATTCAAAATACTGTCATCTGAAAACATTATAAGATATAGCAATTTGTAAACATCATAAATTTGTATTATTATTATTTTTTTAATACATACTTTTATTTTTATACGCAAATTCATTTTTCTTCATCGATACATCAATATGATGGTAATTAGGAGGTGGATCTTTTAAAGGAAAATGCGATAAAACTGTTAGATTATGACCTCGAACTGCAAGTTCTTTTAGCATAGGTTGGAAAGCGCCATAATGACTCCGTGCAAATGTCGGTAGAAAAGCTAATATGTTGGCTGACCAACACGGACATGAAAAAGTTAATACAACAACACCAAATAGAAGCAGCAATTTGTTCATCTGTAAAGGAAATATGACATTACTATATATTTTACATATTATTTTAGTAATTTAATGACCATTGAACTTACACTGATTTGTCACAAAAAAGAAAAACTTGGTAGTATTTTAATTTCTAAAATCTTCTCTCACGGCTGAAGGTAGGAAAACTGTAAAAGTTGAATAATAATAGTATATTATTGTGATAAGAGTATAAATAAAATAAATGTCAAAGGTTATACTATTACGTAAGTAATTATAATATATATACTAACACTAAACAAAATACTTATTACACCTAATATGAAATAATAATAATAATATAAGATAATGGGTTTCTTATACAAAAGAAAGAAAAGGCTGGAATACCTGAACTAAAAATTTCAACTTTGACCTTTTTACATATTTATCAATAATACAAAATTAAGAATAATTTACAATTATATCAATAAAATTTTATATTCTGAATTAAAGTTATCAAATTATATTTTAAGGTGTTTAAAATACATACAATTTTCAAACATTTTAAATTAAAACAAAAAATGTGGTAAAATAATGAACTTTTGTCATATTTTCTTACACATTAATTAAGGGGTTAAAGGAACTAAGATTTTTGAAAATTTTAATTTTTTTTATTATATTTATTTTAAAATTTAAGAATTGTGTTTATTTTAATTAAAAATCATATGACGCATTTAAATGAAATTTATGTGGCACATTCTAGGCATGAAAAATCTAAGAAATTTTTTTTTTGGATCAATAATATTTTATTTAAACAAGGGATTTTTCCCACTTAAAATTCTTACGACTTTCAGAATCTATCATTTTGCTAAATTAAAAAAAAAACATGGATTATGCACTAGACAAACTAAAGTATTATTATTTATACTAATCATTTGTTTTTCTTTAATCAATTAAAAATAAACCACTAAGAAATACTGATAGCCACTGTAGTCTGTAGGGCATTATTTGTAAGAGAGTGTTCAACATTCAAACAGATAACTTGGTCCAAACTCCATATTTTGATAAGAAATTTACTTTCTTGAAATAATAGTGTAAAAACAGACAGATCAGTACTACTTGTCAAACAAAAAACATACAACTGTTTTAAAGACTGTTTTTTCAACCTACTGAAAACCCTTAACCCTTTAAGTTTTAATAAATATTATTTTGGATTATAATTGTTATATAATTAACTAATGTCTTGGTATTTCACCTATTAGGTGAAATATTGTACTTAGTGTTTATAATAATAATTGATATTGAACTGGAATCAAAAAATTATTAATATTAATTAACTATTAGAACTATTCTTACACACTTGATATTTTTTAAAAACTATTTTGGATAATACAATACGTGTTTCGTTACAACCCTTTCGAAATTAAAAAAATCTTTAAATCACTATACACAATATTGTTTTATTACTCAAATAACTTTACTGGTATTTATGAACTATATACTTAAAATACATAATTAAAAAAAAAATATATATATGACGTTGAATTACAAAAAAATTAACTATGCTTAAATTAAAACTACAACTTGATTTGTAATTCAAGTATTATATTAATAAAAGTGTTATTGGAAAAAGTAAATTGCTACATAAAATCATAACGTCTTGTGACCTGTGTTGTTCTTTCGAAAAAATACAAATTACAAATTCTTATCAATTGTATACAAACACAATATTTTTCCAATTAATATTTTATTCTGTGATAGTAGTTTATTTAGCCTACTTTAGAGTTTAGATTAAAAAAATCGAATACCAAATGGCAAGACAAGTACCTATGTACATTACTTTTGACTCTTGACTGTCTTGTAGAATCTGATATTAAAATTAGTTACTTTCTGGCTACATAATAAAATGAATTTACAGATAATTAATTTTTTTCAGAACTAAACTATTCTATTCAATTATTTTTTAAAGGACTTACCTGTCACAGTTACGGACAGTTTAACTGCAGCTATGAAAAGTAATATAGTTTCAACCCAAGAATACATTTTACAAGGGAGTGGTCTAGATTGTGCTGTTGAGGTATTATGCGACAATTTGATTCAGGACCAGAAACATTTAATGATCATGTGTTTTAGCACAAGCTATAAAATGATAAATATTTGTTTTCCATCTCGATTACCTAAGCAGTGTATACATTTTTAATCCTCGAATATTTAAAAACATTTTTGGAAGAGTAACTCCACTCACCCGCAGCCACACATACTGAGTCAGACGAGCAATAGATTATTTTGGATGTACGATATCAATTGCAATAGATTGGACAACCTGAAATTGCTACGTCAACAGTTATTAATTTGTTGGTGTTATTATTATTTCTTCGAGTTTACGCTAACACAACATGCACCATGTTGGTAAGATTAAATTTCTTGTCACGGTTCAATACATAGTAAATTCATCTAGTCAAGATAGAAATATCTTAATTGGTTGAAAACTAAACTGGTTGTTCACTATTTTTTTTTTTTTGTGAACCTTGTCAAAACAAAACAAAATTGGTCGGTCTCAAGCGATTCTGCCTTAGCATGGCTTTACTATAATTTGGTTGAGAAATTGTGGATTCAGCTATATAATATAAAACAAAAAAATCTTAAAACTACCAACACGAGTCGCCTGTGTATGACACCTACTTTCAACAAAAAATTCAAAAATTATTAGTTGACATTTTGTACATACGCAGTCAAATATCTTACCTGAGTTTTCCCGCTAAATTTTGGTTATTTTTATATCATTTAATTGAAAGGTAGTGTAAAATTGAAATGCTGTTACAAAGAAAAAAAACAATTATTGAAAAATACAGTTATTTAATTTAAGTAAAAAAAGGTTATATAATATATTATCACATGTTTATAATAAATCAGACTTGCTCAAATATTTTGATTAAATAAATTGCTTTAAATTCAGCAAATAAGTTTATAAAAACAGATAAAAAAAAATTATAATTATAATGACAAAGCAAGTCACTGAATAAAAAAGTATAGAATTAAAATAATGTATCAAAGTTTTTATAATTAAGGCTTCACATTTTCTTTCCCTTTATAAACAAATCGTTTGTACCCTGGCAATGCCTAAAAACATAAGACCACATTGAATTATCAGCTTATTAGTAATATAAAGCTTTCAAACTAAAAAAATTAAAACAATAATATTACATTAGACGTTTTAAAAAATATTTACCTTAGTTTTAGTAGTTGTTTTAGTTTTGTTGACTTCTGCATTTTTGTCTTTTATATCTTTATTTAAAACAACTGTTGACTGAAATGAAAGTTTTACATTTTTTATTTACAATTGACAAATCCACATATACAATTAGTTTTTATATACTTACATTGGTACAATTTTTTATTGATGAACTATTGGGCGTACTCATCTTCCTTGGCTTTATCAGTGAAGTCTACAAAATATTTAAAAAAATAATAGTAATATCATAAAAATAAGAAAATGTACATATTTTTTAATGAAACTTACATTTTTAATATTTTTTTCTTTTATGAGTAATGGTGTGCGAGGACTTGGTAATGATTTACGTAAACTCCTATTTAAATATGAATAAAAATTATTGTATGTAATTATGATTATAAGAAAATTAAATAAATAAATTCATGAAACTAGTCAATTTAAAACATTATTTTAAATGGAATACTTTTTCGTGGCTGTACAAAATGTATTAGTTTCAAAAACTGTTAATGGACCACTACTATGATTGCTCCAGTTTATGGAACTAAAATAATTTTGTACAACACATTATTTATATTGACACAACTTAAACATGAAATAAATTGTCGTAACAGTATTTTAATATAAAACATAAATTTAAAGTAATCGTACTGAGACTTAGCAAATGTATTGTTTAATGGAGTTTTCGATCCCATACCAGACAACGTGGGCGTTGAAGCAGCAATGGGTTTTATCTAAAGAAAAAAAATAAATACACACATAAATATACTGAATATTTCTTCAATTTAAAGGCGTGAAAACTTTTAAAAATGATCTATACAATGTTATAATATCGTAATATTTGAATATTATAAAGTAGTTCAACTATTTATGTTACCCAAATCAGTTAGATCATAAAAAGATAATAACGAAAAAATATATTGCTAACATTTTAGTTTTGATGCAGAGCTTCCCAGGTATTGTTTTTACAACCTTTGTGACTGGACTCACAATATCTTTTAAATCACTTAATTTATTTCTTTGTACAGCAATTTTATAGATCAGAAATTGTACCTGAGAGGTACTTTATTGGGCTAAACTTTTTAAAAGTTTAACCCTTTCCCTTTGATAAAAACACTTAATTACAGCCGTCTTTAAAAATAGTCCGATTAGTTTGGAAATTGCCAAATTTATAAAGATTATTCTTAATATTAAGTACTATTGATAAATGCTGACTAACTCTAAAATACCATAAGCCTTTTCTCCTAGAAGGAATCTTAGCCTTAAGGTTTGGATTCAGACTAAAGGTAGATCTAGAGTGGGTAAAAGGTACAATTTTCTCAAAAATCTGTAGTCAAACTTTTTTAACTGATATGTTTATAAAATGTGAGCTATGGAATCAATTAATGGATTATTTATAAGCTTAAATTAAAGACTTTTTTAGTATTCGTGTTTGCAATATTTAACAACTAAATTGATAAAAAAAAACTGTCTTTAGTCTATAAACTGTATGAAATTAAGAATTAAAAAATTTTTTTATAAACAGAATTACAAAGCATACTTGAATTTCTGGACTTGTTTTCTTTTCTTCCATAGAATCTTCACTATAGTTTCCTTGAACCATATCTTTGACAGGAATATGAGCAACAAAAGGACCTTTAGTGTTTAGTGGTTTTGTTTTAGACTTCACAACTGTTTGACTATTTATTATTTTATTGTTGGCAATTCCTAAAGCAGCAATTATACACGTAAATAATAGAATTTATTATAAAGAGAAAAATTATAAAATAAAACGAAGTTACAAATTTAAAAGCTATAATAAAATTAAGTATTACCTATACGACTTAGGGCTTTCAGTTTGATATCAATTGCATCAACATTCTTGAGTTCTTTTTTATTGTTATCCTGAAATAAAAACGTCCTTTGTACTTCATTGAATATTAATTATTATTTTCTATAGCAATATATCTTTACAATTTTCGAAATTTCAAATGATCCATGAGATCCATCAGCATCACTGAAATTATCAGTTACCCATTCAGGCTTAAGAGCATTTAAATCAAATGAATTATATTCTTGAGCACTTAAAAACAAACTAGATGTATTATTGTCATTGATATCAATCATTTCCTAAAAAGTAAAATTTATGAAATAACAATTCTCTATTTTCTCATTTAAAAAAATAAACAAGTTTAAAGTACTTACATTAATTTTATTAGTACTTCTGGAAATACAGCTAATAGAATTACTATAGAATGCTTTATTCAACATACAATCCGTTTTATTTAAGCTCGTCTCTTCGTTATGTTTATAAAAAGAATTTTGCCTATGTTTTTCTCTACATTGTTTTTTACTAGCTTCAATTAGCATTTCAATTCGTTGGCGTGTTTGTTCTTTAAGCTGTTTAATTTCTTCTTCATTGCATGGTAAATATATATCACTTTTGTTTAAATCGCTGCAACTTGATGACAAGCCTGGTTTTAAATCCTGTACGCAGTCTTGTTTAATATCGATTGTAAAACTTTCTTTTTCTGTTTGAGATCTATCATTTGGTGTAATTTGCTCATTGGGAGAATGAACAATATCATCAATACCAGTTAAGGAAACACTTTTTTGTATTTGTCTATCTTGTGGTTCCCATAATGGACTTAATATTATACCACATGGTGGTTCTATCCTTGACGATATATTATAAGGAGCTAAATCAAAAGGATCCATAGAAGCAGCTTCCAATTCAATTACATCAAACGGGTTGTTAGTAAAATGATTTTCATCCATATTTTTAGTCTTATTGACCTCTGGAGTTTTCCAGTCAATAAGACAATCAGACGATACATTCAGTATATCACCTCTGAATGAATTCATAGTTCTGAAAATATATAATTCTATATATTACATAAATACGGGTGCTGCAGTGAATTCTGTTTTTTTAAAACGGTTGGAGTAGCCAAAGAAGTGGGCAGGATTATCATTGTGTTTCATATCCAAAAGCATTTATTTAATTAATAGTTATTTTTAAATAAATGAATAATTTTGATAAGATTTGTAAAAATGATTGACTAAACTCGGTTCAAAACAAGAAGCGGTCTCGGCAGATATTAAAAAGTCACGTAAAAAAACAGCCGTCTAGTAGCAAATTTGTTATTAAGTTATTCTTGCTTAGTTGCATCAAGGTATAAAAATAAACGTACTAGTAAATTTTTTAAATATTTTATATTATGTTACAATGCAATGATCAGCGCTGTGATAAAATGTAAATATAATTCAACAACTATTAATATTATACCTAAAAATATCTTAATTATGTTAATCTATTTAGTTTTTTTTTTATGTACCGAGTTTAACTGTAATGATTTAAACATTACATTTTCGAGCATTTATAATACTGTATTAAAATTAAGAATTAATTTCGTGTGAGTACGTAAAAATCATTATTTATTATTCTACAAACTTAGTAAGTAAATTTTACAAACCTCAAAACAACGTACAATTCTTCGGGAAATGCCGGAAATACCTTCGATTTCAATAGAAATTCCTAAAATTAGTGTTTAATAATAAATGTAATAATTAATGTATTGTATTTAAAACAAAATACAACTCATCAGTCATCAATGCTCGCCTGCTCAGCAGTCAGCACTGAACCATAGAAAAGAGATTTGCACTGAACACAACATAGAACTATTGAAGTTTGAAGTTTGAACATCAACCGTCAACCGAGCGAATTAACCAAATACTATAAAATATAAATGATAATACCTACCGGAAAGTCAATGCTAATTTGTGTCAAACCAGAATTTCCCCCCAAATAACAGTGTTCCCCAAATAAAGGAATGAAAATAGCGTTATTCTGAAACGATGTCTACCCTGAAAATTGAAATTTTACATCGGCTTATCAATTATAAATTATTATCATATGCGTAATATGCATACGGTGTATTGTATCACAATATATGGTTACACTGATCATTAATAAAATTTGAATTTTGACCGAACTTTGAAGATTAAAATAGCGGTCATCATAATTTATAGTCTCTCTCCAACTGTGACACACGACAGCGGACAGACGCTTGTTATTTTATTATTATTTTACAAACCTTACTTAAAGGTGTGTACAATTAAATAATCAATTAAGTTAATTGATAATACAAAAAAAAATATTGCACATAAAAAAATGTGTATTAAATTTACAACTACCGCTTATTTAATATTACCGCGGTAAGTAGTACATTCATAGTGATTTTACCTAGGTAACTTTACATTTAAACTATTTTGTTAAGGGGCCTCTACACTAGCATTTATTAAGGCGCGTTGTATAGGTAATTTTTCGCTAAATTTAACATTATGCTAAAATTTTTAAACATACATATTACCCGGTTAAACCCATGATTGCAATATACAAAGTTATTGCACATAATATACCCTTTCTTCATCATGGAAATTACATTCATAATACATATTGCAAATTTATTAAGCATTTGTTTCTATTAAAATAATAAAATATACATTTTATTATTGGGATAATATTATTTAATAACTCAATATAAAACTTAAACTCAAAGGTACTGCTTTGGTGTTCTATTATTAATAAACAGAGGAGTCCTAGTATATAATTGAAGTATAATTCAAAATATGTACTCTACACAAATAACACCTGTATATAAATGTATTAGCTATAACCAATGAACTAAAAAAATCTAAAAATTCATAAGAGCTGGAATTAAGACAACATTATACCTCCAATTTATTAAGGAGTTAGTTATTGGTAATGTTTTGCAAAATCTTATTGTTAAAGGCTAAACTGTGATACGTAATTAATAATTCAGTAATTAGGACTCTTTTTTTTCTAGTTAATTTATTTTTCAGACTTATCACAAAACCAATAAGACACTTATTTTTTTTTACTTGTAGGTACATGCTTTAATACTTTGAAAATGTTTAAGATCATCCCTTACTATACGTAATAAGACTATCAACTTTGTTTTTTTTTTTTTAATACAAACACATATTTTTATGTATTTTTAACCGGGTGATAAAAAATGTAATGTTTAAATTGTCGTTTGAATTTTTACTTTTAATAATTGGTTCGTCACTTATGAATTTGTAAAGATTTTAATTTAAGATCGACATTCGTTCGGTTTTTTAAAGACAGCAGCTCGCCGATTCACTTTTCCGTCAAAAATAAAATCGAATTGAAGTACTTATTTATTCAGTCAATGAATTAAGTAGCTTATTTCCAAAACTAATAATCAGCACTTTTTTAAATTTTGGGAAAATAAGAAAAAATTTGTTAAACATTTCTAAAACAACAATATTTAAACCTATACACATGTTTGACAATTTATATGATTAAATCAATTTACCGCCGCCCAAGTAATGTACTTAGAGGGTCGGGTGTGTTATAAAAATGTAGAGGGGGGGGGGCATTTAGAATTATGTATTTCAAGCCCCGTCTTTTAATTTATTTAAATATACTAAGTCCCGTTTAGACTGTAGTAAGTGGGATGTAATATAAAAAGATGTAGGTAGAATTAACGACTTTTGTTATATTCCCCTTCTTTGTATAAATAGTTTATAAATTATGTAGAATGATTAATGATAATTATGTCCTGTTTATAATTATTTAAGTAATAATAAACATAATATTTAATTTTTGTTAGTCGGCAACACTGATCTCCGAAATGGAAATGTTTCCATCACGTCCCGTCCCGGGTTTTAGAATTATTTTTTTAAAAAGATCTTTTTTTATTACAATCTGGATATTTATTTCTATGATTCCCACTCTGTTATAAAATCAATTACAGAAGTAGCTTCTGATTTACCTGAAGATTCAGAAAGCATAGAAACTCCCATAAGTTAAACGATCCCATCACCGGAGACTAGCACAGCTAATCGCTCAACGGATGTTTTAGAAGTTGAACTGGGTAACATTTTAACATTCCAATAGACAATTAATGGAATATTAGATTTGAAAGAAGATTGTATATATTTTGATATTTGTTCCCTATTAATTATTCTACCCCGACAAATCATATATTTACCAACAGACACAGTAGCTATATTTATCACTGCTGGCGCTACAACTGCGGCTACTACGTAGGTTGCGTTTCTAATTGAAACATTAGTTCTATCAAGAGCGGAAGTTAACGTTTGACTCATAATTTTTAAATATGATTTACGTTCAATATTAACTACGTTAATTTTGATTAGACTTCTACGATCATCTTAGTTTTCTAATAAATTACAATTTTCTATTATTTTTCAGTTACAATTTTATTTCTGGTTTTATTGCAGGGTAGGTTTGTTTAGAAGAATAAATAACAAGGAACGTTTTAATAAAAAAAAATATGAACAAATCAGTAAAAGTAATTTTTTTTTTAATCATATGCCTAAATGATGTTCTTCGAGGTAATTCGGACAGTGTTACTGGTATAAACAAAATAATGAAGACTAAAACACTTTATAAACGCCAGACAGCCAATAATGATGGGACAAATAAAGAAACAAAATTTAAAACACAGTTGTAGGTTATTATACTTTTTCTTTTCGTTAACAAGTGTGTTTTAATATCAATGAATATTTCATCAAAGAAATATATAAAAACTCTCTTGAAAATTAAATGGATATTAAGTTATAAACGGGGTATTACACGATTTTAGTGGCTTCACATATTTTATTATCTACAAAATATTATAAAAACATTCTATCAATCATCTATGTAGTATTATACAATAAACTACCACTAGTATAACAACATTTTACAATATAAAATTTGTATCATATTACTATAACATTAGATCATTATTGTGACATTGTTATAAAATATCAACTAAATAAAACTAATAAAGCGTATTAAAATAATTTCTATGGTGATCGTCTTAGTTTTCTAATAAATTACAATTATCTGTTATTTTTCGCTTAAAATTTTTTTTTTCTGGTTTTATTGCATGGTAGGCTTGTTTAGAAGAATAAATAACAAGGAACGTTTTAATAAAAAAATATGAACAAATTAGTAAAAGTAATTTTCTTTTTAATCATATACTTGAATGATGTTCTTCGAAGTAATTCCGACAGTGTTACTGGTATAAACAAAATAATAAAGACTAAAACACTTTATAAACGCCAGACAGCCAATAATAATGGGACAAATAAAGAAACAAACACAGATTCACAGAGTGATATGTTAACAAGGTGTAGAAAAAACTCTTTGATCAAGCACAACTTTTATAGAAAAAAGCACGGCGTACCACTGTTGATTAACAGTGAAGAGGTTAACATACTTTGTATAATACTAATTTCATAATGGGGTATTCATTTTTCAATGAAATTATTTTTGTAACTTTAAAAGTTATGTGTTTGTATGTTTATTTTACTCAGCCTTTTTCTAAACTAAACAAACGCGTTATATTTCTAAATAAGAAATGTTAATAGATGTTATTTCTTTAAAC
Source organism: Adelges cooleyi (assembly GCF_023614345.1). Lineage (NCBI taxonomy): Eukaryota > Metazoa > Arthropoda > Insecta > Hemiptera > Adelgidae > Adelges > Adelges cooleyi. Next base: position 12,706,819 of record NW_026096053.1, on the reverse strand, counting down.
CAGCAACTATCAATAAAACATTGAGCTAGTTCAAATTAAATTCGACTGTTTTAAAAAAATTCCCCACAAGTAAATTACTTTTATTGACAAGATTTTTTTCTCCGAAGTAAAGTATTATTTAATTTATTTGAATTTGTTTTTTTACCATGATCACAGCTTAACCAACTTAGTCAAGAATGGGCTGAACGTTTGGCCGAGGAGGACAAAGCATATCATAGAGAGAACAATACAAATGGCGAAAATCTATATTGGCTTTTACATCCAAGTATAAAATTATCTTTGAATAACGTCAGTGATTTAGCAGTAGAAACCTGGTACAACGGAATTCAATTTATAAAATTTAGCTGGAAGGAATCTCATATGGCTATCGCTAACAAAGCTCGTAAGTAAAAAAATAATTTAAGACGATTTTAATTAAAATATCAAAAATAGATTCTCACAATTACTTAGAAAAGAGGCCGATAAACTTAAATATGTTTACAGAGTTGAAATCGGACCATCTTAAGTAGACATCATTTTGTTAGGATTTAAAGCGTCCAAAAAAACCTACCACCGCTTTCAATCCCCTTAAATCATAAATGTAATATCCCACTTTTTTTTCTACAGTTACAGTAGTGTGCTATTAAATATATAATTCCGTGTTTTGTCATACTTAGACTATTTCAGTCAGATGATTTGGAAGGACAGTAAGGAGTTGGGAACAGGAGCAGCTATAAGTAAAAGAGGTTGTATATATTTTGTGTGCAATTACAACCCACCGGGGAATCTAGTTGGATCTTTCAAGAAGAATGTTCTTCCTCCAGTTGACAGGTAACCGAGGAAATCTTTTTTTTAAATAGTATGACGTAATATGCTGTATTCTCTATCTTATTGTCAACTTTACTTTCCTTAAACTAAAACTTAAAATATTTTAACAATCCACAAAATAGCAATTTTTTCTATTCAACAGCCTCAGTGACTTGCACAGAAGTGTTTATTTAAAAAACAATCTCATCACCTTCAGTTATAACAAGTTATTATCCAATGTTTGTAAATAACAGTTCCTATTAACCTGTGATCTCTCCGACCAAACTAAGTGCTGAACACTCTGTGCCGGCTTTTTACACGAATTTTAGAGAAATTATCAATATTATTGATTTATTATAATTCACTTAACAGAGGTTACAATTTACCAAAAGTCAAACAAGACATATTCAGCCATATCACTATTACTAAACATAAATTATTCTGATAAAACAATACATTTAATAATTTCGGTAAAATAATATTTCATTTTTTTGTTACTCTATTTATTATTATTGTATTTTTATATTTTTAGATGGCACGAATATGATGTCTACGGATACAAGCAAAACAAAGCAGATGCTGTTGATTATTCGAAATTTATTTTTTCAATTACAATATTTTATCACGCATTACAATAAAAATCTATAAACCTATTATAAGACTTGCTATAGCACATATACAATTTACCCTTATGCCGTACATACATTCCCCACGGCCTAAAACATAATTTAAGGGACCGTAAAAAAAAACTGACCAACATCCGGCATGTTTAAAAAAATTATTTTAGTTTCGATACATAGCTGAGGTGTTATTATTTATACTTGCATTATTCTATTGACAATAACTATATGACAATACAGCCAAAGTGTACCTAGTGTATGATTTAATTGATCATACTTGCATATTTTCCCTGCAAAACGATTTAGCTATAAAAAAAAAAAAAAGTTACAACTCCTGTAAAACGCTCAAGATACGCAATTGTTGTAGCGAGACGTTAGACAGATTGTAAATTTCGTGTACCAGGGTCCGAACAATAACGCACAACTTCGTCGTACGGCCAAAAATATTTAAACAAAACAGTCAGCGTTATTAAGATAATGAGCCCTTCTACGGGTTGATTTTCCTTGGACCCTGGTACCATGAGTCGTGACGCGAGTACGACGGGTTAGCACTTGAGCAGTAGCAGACAGTCCCCGCGCAGCGCACTCCACTGTGGTCACCATAGACCTAATAAGAATTCTTTTTAGGTCTATGGTGGTCACTGAACAATCACGATATAACCGTTGATTATCAAATATACATTTGATTATAATCAATCTGATATCGCACATCTAGATCAAAACTGTAGCAACTCACAAAAAACACATTTTTTTTTTCAGGAATTCCGAAAAACTTATTTTCAAGTTAAATTATTTTACCTGTTTATTTGAATAAAACGATTTTTGTCTTAGGATTAGTCATTTTTACAAAATGTTTACCTACAGCGCCATATTTTGGAGGTAATCGAGATAAATTTAAATTTGTTTTGTTGTTAGTTTATGCAACTTTGTTTGTAGAATTCGAATATACAAATCATTTAAAAAAAAAAACCAACTTTTTGAGTTGCTACAGATCAAAATCTAGGTGTGCATGTGAACTGTATAGCTATTAAATATTAATGCACAAAGATGTTTTACATGTTGCTGGTTTATTTATAAAGATAGTGTGAGAATTGCATAATAATTTAGTTTTAAAACCTATTTATTAATGATCAAACTTTTAATTATTTTTTTTACTTAATTTGTGATTCGCGTTGCCTTTTCTCTTACAAAGGTTAAATTATTTTAACAATTCATTTGATAAAATATTGAACTTATAACAGGTACCTATTATGTTAATTGTTATTAAAAAACGTGTAATATACATTTGAAAAATCGTGCAGTTTGAATAATTATTAAATGTACCAAATAATAATGTCCAAGAACGCAAGGTAGGAAGTATACCAAATTATAAGCCATTTTAAATTTAAATATAAGTCAAATTGTGGAAATTTACATTAGTAGCCTTGTTTTTCAAGTTACTTATAGCTATTACATTTTGTCTTTGTCAGAACACATTTATGTTTTCCGTCAACCAATTTACGGCGATAAAAAGTTTTTTTCCTGAGCTTCCCAACTTGTTTTTTCTATAAAGTGAACCAGTGAGTCAAGAAATCTTTAATTATTTATCGTGGGCATTAGAAAATGTTAATTTGAAATTTTTTATTTTCTAATTGAAATACAGCTAGATACAAACCACACAACCATGGTTACGGAACCATTTTATCTATAGCAGCTGCGGTGCACAAGATGAGCCCTAGTTCCCCTACTTGTTTCTTTTATAGGTACCGTGATTAAACATTTATAGTTATCATTACTTATCATCATTGGTTAAAATCGTATTGTATTTAATATTTAATAATGTAAAATTAATATAGATTTAGGAATAATAGGATTAGTAATTTAATAACAATTTAAATTTTAACTCTTAGTTACCTATGTGGTGTTCACTTTTATGAAAATGTGTTCACAAAATCATTTTTTACTAGTAATTTGACATTGTTTAGTTGTGTTGATCAAATCGTCATGACCGAAGAACAGGTCGGTTTCAATTTGGCCGATCTGAAGAAGTTGTGCAAGTCTTATATTGACTACACGAGAACTTATGCAGACCTAAACAACCAACAGTGTCATGAAATGGATGGATTCGTGTTTCAGTTTGCATCTGAGGTTGTTGACTTTAGCTCGCAGTACGGTAGCGACATTAGTATATCATACACAGCCAGCAACCTTACAGGCAAGCCGAGCAAATTTCCCAATTATGGAGATTTTCCACAATCCTATGTCATGGTAATTTAAACAATTTATTATTGCAACAACAAACATTTCATAATTCTGTGAGATGCAATGTATGCTTTCTTTAGTGTCGTGTAGGGATAATATGATAACGTTCTGTGAGTCTATCTTTCATGCTGTATTATACATAGGAAATAACAAATTGTTAATTAAAAACTAAAAATAGAATTTACTTTTATAATTATAGTTACTTAATTAATTTTTCAGAGATCTTATGGTCCATGGAAAGAGCAATCTCCATCTAGAAAATGTATAATAATGCCACAAAATGCAGATAAAATTAAGAGTGAAGATTTTATAAGTAATATTAATCATCATATAAGTAATCTCTAAGGTTTTTTGTTTTAAATACCTTTTCGTTTTTAATTTAGTTTTGTCATTTGACATACCCGTCATTCCCATGGTAATTTCCATTTTTGAAACATATACACCAGGATCAGTTGTTCGTATATCAGGTAAAGTAGTTGACCAACCAGATACGAAAGCGTGGAAATTGTTATGGGAAGGCATGCCTCAAAATTGTAACGGCCTACGACAATCTCGATTGTTCACTCCGCCAATAAATTTCATAGGAGAACGTATCAAGTATGGTATAAATGTGGTAATTGAAGAATTATACATTTTAAAACTGAAATTTTGATTTTAGGCAAATATGTATCGAGTTTAATCATACACAATTGGAGTACTACACGGAGTTGGATGCCGTTTCTTTAGGGGGTATTATAAATTACCCAGAAGATGGTGTAATCCGTGTAACAAAACCTCCAATTACACCATCTTTGGCAGGTTATATTTTTGATGATAATCAAGATGCTTCGGAAATTAGTGTATCTTCGAGTGTGCCCAAAGTAATATAATATTGTGATCGGGTATCATATGATTATGTATTTGCATTGCTCATGTGTTCATTGAATTTTTAGATGCCCATTTCAACAAGTTTAGATCCTTTTTTAAAATTAATAAAAAACATAGAAGAATTAGAAAACGAATGCCGCAAAGCGCCAAATGTCGATCTCATATCTCAATTACCCGTATGTTTTTGTTTTTTATAAGTTAAAAAACACATAAGGTAGTAATATTTTGTAATTCGCAGGATGAAACATTGCTGCAAATATTTTCATACTTGGATTTAAAATCTCTGCGTAGATGTATGGCTGTTTGTAAACGGTTCAATGATATTTGTAAAGACGAATTTTTGTACACTGAAATAAATTTAAAAGTGAGTTTATTTACTTTTAGTGTCGTAATAGTGTAAACCTATTTGAACCATATGTATATACTTGGTTTTCAGCCATATTGGTCTTCATTTTCATATTCAATGTTAACTTCATTAGAACCTTATTGTACTCGACTAACAATGTTGGATTTGTCATGGTGCGGCATAACTAATGGAATAACTAGTACGGAGTTTAACTGGTTGGTGTTTGTTGATCAATAATAATTTCCACGTATTGATTAGTTATTAAATAATTTTTGACAATTTGTTAGTTTCATTAAAAAATGCGGAATCAATTTTACACATTTGCGATTGGACAGCTGTGGATTTGTCAAAGGAACCGTGTTAACTGCCATTAGCTTATACTGCCCTAATCTCAAAGGTATGTTGTATTTTAAATTATTGTAATTGTAATTACAACCATTATATTTTTGTGGTATTATTAGAATTAAGTTTAAGAAACTGCACCTCAATCGAATTTGAGTTTAATTGTATGCTGTGTTTTCCGAAAATTGAACGATTTGACTTTTATCGGACTAATGTTAGCGTGAAAGCATTAGAATCCATTCTGCGTCATACACCTAGATTGAAACACATAAACTTAGGTAATTATTTTTAAAACTGAAAAATGTATAATCATTTTTTTTTTTTTAATATTTCTGAGTTTACTTTGATTAGGATCTTGTAAAAAAATTGAAACTATGGATCGAGTGGCGTTTACTTTGGCTTTTTGGAACACAGAACTTGTGTCTGTAGATTTTTGGAAAAGTTACACTTTGTCACCAAATGGACTACGATTCTTGACAGCTTGTTCTAAACTCGAAGAAATCGATCTTGGATGGTGGTTAGTATTTGTTATTCAAAATAAAAAATTGCATGGTATAATGATTATTATTATTACCAATATTTTTTTTTTAGTTTGGGATTAAGTATTCCTGGCGACAGTCTTGTGAGTTTGGCGAAAGCGTGTCCAAATCTTAAGAAGATTATTATTGTGTCTTTGCGAGGTGTATGCGACCGAGATCTGTTTGCATTCTCTGATAACTGTCCCTTATTGGAACAAATAGATCTAGTCGGTCTTAGAGCAATTACAGCTGATGCTTGTTCTAGGTTCTTACAGAATTGTAAGCGGTTAAAATTGATGGATGTCAATTTCTGTGAGAACGTTAAAGAAATGAATATCCTCGATTGGCGGCTGAACTATCCGGAAGTTTGCATAAAGTATACCACTTCAAATCATACCAACGTATATCACTACTAGACCATCACAGTAAGTATAAAATTATGTGTTTAAGTGTTTCTAGCGTTGTTTCTGCTGATCGTTTGTTCTTAAACTATTTGTTTGACAATTAACTTATTAATTTAGCTATCTCTATCTATCGAGTAAAATACCGAATTGAGTGTCTGAAATGCATTTAAAAAAAAACTTCCTCTCAAATAAAAATGTCAATATTTATATGACAGTTTACTTTTCTCAAAAACAAATTATTGAACTTTTATTGAAACTCATTTGTTTCAATATACATGCAATTTATGTTGAAATTATTCGATATTTTTTTTTGTATCTTTATTTCATTGTAACGTGTCATCACTTTTTTTTCTAGTTGAATTTCTTAAAATATATATTTAATTAATCTTTAATACTGTTTATAGAGTGAGGCGTATGTGTCATTTGCCAAAACTACTGTTACATAATTATTTTTAGATGAGGTACAGTAATAATAATAACAATAACTTACAACAAAACATTATAACCGTCTCTGGCGTTAAAACTATATGCTTAGATGTTAAAATATTGACATAGTTTTTATTATTAAATGAAAACGTGCATTAAAGTAAAATATGGTTTCCTCATTCCATTGATTTTTTAATATACTTTATCTATACAATGTATTATTATTAAACAAAATAGACATTTTGGGTTATTGCATAAAATTTGAGGGAAATTTTGAAATCAATTTCGATATGTAGAGTACATTGTGTAGGTAACTGTCCATTATTATTATTTTTTCTGAATACTTGATAAACGTTAATCACGTTATTTTGATGTTTATAACTAGTGTATGCTATTATAATATCTAGATATGTGTTGTAAAATGTTTAGGATAAAAATATAAACTTTCACAATTAATAAAATATTTATATACAATATAAGTATAAAATTTGCGTGTATTTAACAATAAATAATACGTAAATAAAAATAATTAACGAATAACAATGATGTTATCTTATGACAATGCCCAGTTCACTTTCAATAACATTCGTAAAACATTGTCCAATGTACATTTCATTTGTTTCTTGTTGTTCGGACAAGAAGGGCCAAAAATGCCAACATCCGAAATATGAAGATCAAACAGAACAGTAGAATTATGTCCATAAAGAAATCCGACTAGAAAATGTAAATTAAAATATTATCAGATTATATTTAAATACATTTAGTAACATAATTTAATGAAATCTAAGTGGATACAGTGCAGTATCAGTAATTTCAAACTAATGAACAGTAACCTTAATTAATATATTTATATAATCCAAAGCTTACACTTTACGTAATCTAATATTGCACATAACCATGCGTTTTGAAAAACTAATATTTTAATTGTATTGTGCATTGTTATATAGAAGAGAAAACTTAAATATTTAAAATTGTAAGGTTTTCAATGACTATCAAATTTCTTGTTTTATGCAAAAATAATCAAATTCTCTTTTAAATGTCTAACTTGAAATAAAATTAATTTTTAACAATAATGTGTACATAGTTATTTTTTTACCTCTAGAAAATTATTTGACTCTAAGACGCCGTGACCAGTTCGAGGACAAGTGGTGTTTACTCTATTACACTGAATTCTTTCGATATCAGCCCACTGATTTATTTGAAGTCCTTCGTTGGCATACTTGAACCATGAAAAGAAGCTCAACCACCGGAAGTAAGGGGGAATCGAACTACAAAAACAATTGGTGTTAATAACTAATATTATTTGTATATACTATTAAAGCGATAAACAGTTTTTTTTTTAAAATTTTGTCTTGTTCATGTTTTAATAAAAAAAATATATATATTAGGGTGGTCCTTTATTTTTGTCAAGTTCAAATTGTGAAAAAATATTCCTCTTTTTGGGAGGCATCTATTTAAATTTTCTAAAAAGAAAAAAAATTAAGGACCACCCTATATATATATATATAATATATTATATTAGGATTTACCCAACGTTCAAGAAGTAACCACCAAATAGCAAGAACGGTATAACAATAGTGGGTCCTATTGACAAAGCAACTGATATACTGCCACTCACACACGATATTAAATAACCTGTAAAATAATTAGATTTAATTAGAATTATTAATTAACATTATTTCTATCGGAATACAACAAATTGTGTATCTATTAATAGAATGTCATGTTTATACAAGGGGTTAGGCAAAGAAATTATTTGTATCGACTGCTTCATTAAATGCTCACTAAAACGATTATTGGTTTAATCGTTTCTAATAAAGAAGAAGACCTAAGCACTCACCGAAGGAAACTGCTACGAGACTAACTAGAGTTATAATCAAAACGGCCGTAAGAAAGTGTATCAGTTTAGGGTTGAGACCGATTAAATAGTACATGATGGCAGTAAATATTACTGGAATGGCCAGGAATATAGGCACTTCGGCTATCGTTTTGCACAGAAAGTAAACATCTGTTCGGTACATGCCGTTGTGATGTTCACGCATAAACACTGGAAGCTCTGAACAGAATACCTAAAACGAATTGTAATAAGTAAGACACGATAAATAGTGTGTGCTTACACAAATCAAAACGCCACTCACATTTATAACGGCTAAAACGTTTTGAAAAGTCATGTTCGATATACACATAAACAGCGCACCGTTGATGTTCGTAACGCCGTCCTGATCCGGATGCTGATTGTAGAATATAAAACTTATCAAACTTGCTACCATCTGCAAAAAAAAAAATCATATAAGGCAAGTACTTGCGACATGTTACAGAAATTAAACGGGTCGATCATCACTTTTTTGACAATTCTCTGCTCTTACCACTGTCTGTACGATTCTGACTTTGGTTATGGTCGGTTCTTTCTTGACGCTCAACCAAGACCGCCAAAACACAGCCGAGAACTGTTCGAGCCACGTGGCTTTGTAAGGCGAACGATTGGCCAACCTTTGGGGACTCAAGTCTAATGTATTCTACAACAATTCACAACAACATCTGTCATAAATAAATTTCATTGATTTTTATAATGATAATAATACTTTTTTCATGGCAGTCAAATCGTGCTGATGATCCATCATGTTTTGTTTGTATTTAGAATTCTCGTACGCTTCACAAACGGTGTCGATGGTCTCGTACGAAGCCACTTCTTGTGTAGGTACCACGGCCAACAGTTGTATAAAGAAATCGGCAGGGTTGTGATTTTTCGGACAGGTGACGCCGAGCCTTGAAAACGATATTGTTTTATTAGACCGGTTCCTCAAAAAAAAGGGAAGATATATTCCATGAACATGTGTACTTACATTTTGAAAAACTCTATAGCCTCGTTGGGCGTGCCTAAGAAAGCGGTCCGGCCGCTGGCCAATAGAAGTATCTTGTCGAACATGGAGTAAACTTCAGAAGAAGGCTGATGAATGGTGCACACGATAGTTTTGCCTTTGGTCGACATCGACTTGAGTACACTAACCACATTCTGCGCCATAAACGAGTCCAGTCCTGACGTGGGTTCGTCGCAAAACATCAAAGGTGGATCGGTGAGTACCTGGAAAACATTAAGCATATTTTAACGCTATAGTCTCCATCTCCAAGTGCATATCCAAAGGAAGTCTCATTAAAAAGTATAGGTACTTCTGAAGCAAAAGATAGACGTTTCATTTCGCCACCTGATAATCCTTTAATTTTTCCAGCTACACCGATTATTGTATCTTCACACTTCTTTAACGATAGCTATAAAATTCAGGCACAAAATTAAAATCATGACGAAAAGACAATAGTTACAATAATAATATTGAATGTTAAGACACGTGTAAATGCAATTTGTATGATCTATTACATTTTTAATGTTTTATGCAAATCTGATGGTTAAACGTTTACAATAAAAATGAACAATTTTTAAATTGTACTCGATTTGTTCACATAAACTTGATCAAACTCTGTAATATGCCATGCCACTATGATATTAAATAGGTGTACCTCTTGTATGACTTCTTCTACGCGAGCCATCCGTTTTTCGTACGGTATATGTCGATCCATCCGAACTAGAGCCTGTAATTTTCAATAAAATATCATCATGATTCATAATCAATTTATTTAAGAGCACAAAAAAAACATAGAATGAATTTGAACTTATAGGGGTTTGAAATCAGTAAGTTTTTTTGACATTTGAGACCTAAAAGCCTGACAAAATTAAGCCCAAGTAGGATGGTCCAATTTCAATTCAGTAAAAAGATTTTAATTTATCGGCCTCTTGTCTAGGTTATTGTGGGAATTGGTTTGTGATATTTTAATTAAAATTGTGTTTAAATCTTATTTGAATTTCTCAAATTTGTAGTACTCTATTATTGGTTTTTTATTTTAAGTAAACGTAACAATTATTCAAAATTCTATTTCCGCAATAAACTAGAAAAAGGCCGACGAGTTCAAATATGTGTACAGAATTAAAATCCAAAAGGCGTAATTTTGTCAGGCTTTTAGGTTTACATAGGTTTTTTGTAAGAAAAAAAATGACTTACTGGTAGAAAAAATTATATACGTTAAAAATTATACTCTAAAGTTTATACAAATTATCCGGAAAATAAATTTACATGGTCGAAATTGATTAAGACCACTTTTTTCTTAAATATTGCCTATATAAAACCCCTTAAAATCCACCAGCTTTCAATAGAAATTTTTTGTTTGAATACAAACTTAATTGGAATTTGGATCACATGTGGTATTTTTTCTGGAAAATTTGTGAATTTTTCTAATATATTTTTCAGAAAGCTGAGATAATTTTACATAAAGTGTGTAAATTTCAAACTGGGATCGCCATGAAAACGCTTAGTAAAACAAAAAAAAAAAAAATTGGGGAAATTTCATAGAAAAAACGGGGAAAATTACCACAGTTGAAATAATTATATGTAAAAATAAGATATGATTTCGGTTTTTTCGAACCCACGACAGCTTGTGTACTTAACTCTGTGAGTTTAAACAGTATTTTCAATCGTATTTGGAGCTTTTTTTACTTTAATTTTAATTATATCTGGTATCCGGCGGTACAGTTGTTGGGGGGATAGGTACCGAATACGTTTTACAGTATAAATGTAATTATTATACTAAGGTACTTAGGTCGTACTTGGAACGTCAGATGTTCCCTGACGGTGAGAGTGCCGATGAATAAGTCATGTTGTTGGACGTACGCAGAGACAGCTGCCAATGTGTTTGCATTAACAGGCATGCCGTTGATGGCTCTTGTGCCCATTTCCTCGACGTTTCGATCGCCCCTGAACGTTAAGGAATTTAGTAGGGTAGTTTTCCCAGCTCCGCTAGAGCCCATTAGAGCCAATAGTTCTCCGGGGTGCGCAGAACCACTCACTACAACATAATATATATATAAAAAAAATAAACACCGTTATTACTATTGCTACAACAAAACAAATCGTACGGAATAATTATTATAATGTTATTTATACAATTATTATTATTCATCCAGTTGATGAATAATACAGGTGTATACGTAAAATATAAACACAATGTGTAGTGATAGTACCCCCCCTATTGGGTTTCAGAGAGTTGACCAACGAGCCTTTTAGGATCGCCCAGTTGGAGAACCAATTTTAATATTTTATAATACATTTTTTACCGTTTTTTAAAATTTGCTTTTTCTGTAATTTGTGCTTGGAGTTGTTCGAACAACAGGAAGCCATCGTCTGGTAAATATTTCGACTTTTGCCGTTTTTCGTATGGACATTCATGTTGGTCCATGTGTATGTAATACTCTGCTGATTGGACAAATCCGTAGTACCAGCAAACGCGATCGGATCCCTGGATTGGTCCTGTAATTAAAACACAAACATTATTGCAAACAGTTATTAGCCGTCAATCTCATCTACCCAGAGAGATAGATGATTTAACTTTTATCCCTCCGTACTAATACCAATACTAAACACTATTTGTCATCTATAGAGTTTTTGATCGAGTAAATCAGTGAATAAAAAATAGAGTACAGACACAAAAAGCACAAACACGCGTCATTTTAAACTGAACACCTTCTAGGTTCGTATCAAAGCTAAAAAATTGGTTTAGATTTCCAATAACTTACTTTCAAAATTTTCCCCGACTATGAAGCTTGACCAAGTACATAGGTGTGTACCAATGCTGACCAAGAAAATCTAGACTTAAATATTGAGGTAGTCTGGATTTGATCTCACAATGTACGTGGGGGGGGGGGGATCAGTGGAGCCTATGAACCTCAGTTTAAGAGGATTCCCCTCTTGAAGAGTCATTAAACTTGCACGTTATTTAGAAAATATGTTATGTGTAATTGGTACACGGTTGGTGCAAATTAAAATTCATTTAAATACAGGAAAATAGTTTTTTTTAATAATTAGTTAAACATTAGCTGTATTAAACATTATATTGGCGAATGACGAGTTTATCGACATTTTTGAAAGGTGGAAAAATTGGTGGTCTGTAGCTTCAAAATAAAGAAGTATCAACAACACATTTTTCGAAATTTCAAATAAAAGTAAAAATATATGTGTTAAGTGTTAACACCCGTTAACGTTAGAAAATCCCATTTCATTGATATACACCATTTTTAAATCGTATACCTACCTACCGTTTAAAACCGATACCTACCTAAATTAATTAAAACGCATATTTTCAATAGTGTTAATACACTAATAATCGATAATACACGATCATTAATAATTTATCTGTGTGTATTTAGAATGCGTTCACCGACAGAATTCGTTAACGCTACTATCAAACATTGAGAGATTAATCTTTTCAAGAATAATTTCGCTTCACGGTTTTTACTGATATTACAACAATTGAACAGATTCGAAAAACGGAATACGAACAAATTAAAATTACTCCTAAATCTTAATCTAGTAAATAAGTTATCAACTTATTAGTATATCATAATAGTTATACAAACAGACAAATTAAACCGAGCGCACGGACTTTGGACTTAAGAATAAATTACAAGTACGAACCAGGAATGTGATGATTAAAGTCATAAGAGAACTTATTTGTTGTCAATAGTTATAATACTTATAAATACTCATTTTTTATATATATATATAACTGCGCTTAACTAATATTATTATTCTGAAATACAGACGTATTATGACTATGATTTATACTGTACACACAATCAGTATTGTATTATCTTAAAAAATATAATTATAATATAATCTCTTTTTTTATATACATAGGTTCCTTCAACATTTGTCAATATTTAATTTGGTAGATATTTGGCTTGTATAATCTACTTTCATAATTCAAAGGTCGATTGATAAAAATCGACGTTTGGAAAAAAATTTAATACTTCTTCGTTGACACAAAGAAACCTCCGGCGTGTTAAAAACCTATTTTTTTTTCAAAAGACAAAAAACAAACAAATTGCCAATGATTTATCGAAATCAATTTCATTAAATTTTATAAAATTATATTACACTCTTATTTTGAAAACAAGAAATCTGAGTTAAAAGTATAATTATAGCTCTATAAATATTTAGGTATTTGTCAATGTTTTGACCAACATTTTACTTCACATTAAAGATATTTCATAAGCGATTTTTCATATTTTATTTAACATGAAGATGGACATAGATGAACATTTTTTTTTATAATCTAATTATAAATCAATTGTGAAATTACGAAAAACAATTTTACATAATTTAAAAAAAAATAAACAATTTTTTAAAAAATAAGTAATAACGTAAAGCAATTTTTAATTTATATTTTTTAGTTCACTCGGCACTAAATATTTTGGTCTAAATTTAAAAATTATTTAGGTACTTAATATGTTAAAATAATTTTGGGAAAAAATTGTTTATTTTTAGTAATTTTACAGTGAAATCCTAGTTAATGCAATTTTGGAGAATCCTATACTTAGAGATTCCAACAAAATAGGAAAAATAACAAATAACTACAAAATAACAAAACATGAGTGACATAGGTACACTTATACACCTATATATGAGGCGTCTAGTTTCAAAAAGTGTTAAAAGCAATTTTTGAAAATGTTCACAAACATCTAATAATTTCTTCGATGGGTGATTTAAAAACCAATCAAGATTTTCCCTACACGGTTTGGAGTTAGTTATAATCTTTAATCTTTGATATTCAACTATAGTTTTACATACAATGTAATACAGTGTTTTGAAACTAGACGTCTCTATGGTGTATACCATATAATATACACCTAAAGAATTCAGTTTTGATTATAATTATTACATTGTTAGTTTTACATACCCCGTTAACAGGGATAGTGTGAAATTATAAACACCAAATGACGGACCTTTTTGACCTAACGTACCTATTCCATATTAGCTATCTAGTTCAAGGGTGCCTGGTAAAAATTCAGGGGGCGCCTATGATTTTTAATCGATTTTTACAGATTTGGGATATTGGATATACATTTTTTTCATTTTCAGATAAGCTGGGGGAATCTGTGGACTGCGATTGAATTAAAAATCGCTAACTACATCTATACCGATTTACACTGTACTGTTCTTTTTTTATTTCTAGTAATAAAAGCACAAGGTGAATACTGATAAAAACTGCCATGCTTCAGTGGTATACTGATATATTTTTATTACACGAGTAATTTAAGTAATTATATTACAGGTGAAATTATAGGTAAGTAAATGATCTCAGAAACCATTGAAGTCATATCATGCTGGTGTTAGATATATGTAATATAAACCAATATTAGTTTAGGTGCAGCTGTTGTATAGCTTCTATCAGTATCGGTGTAGTAATAATATATCAATATCGACAAATGATAATATACCTACTCCGGACACTTTAAGAAGGTTGGGTCACACGTCTAAGGGGAAAATGTATAAATTACTTGAGAAAACGCTTTGATACAAACTATAAATAATCTATTACCAGCAATTTTATTGATGAATTTTTTTTTGCGATTTGAACATAGTTAAGTGCATATTATGTTTATTTGTATGTTGTTAAAGTACAAATTTGAGTGTTTCACAGTTTCCTTTTCCGTAGAATTATTCCAGAAAATGCCTTTTAAATCAAAACTTTTTCCACTAAAGATAAAATGAAGGACATCTTAATCAAATTAATTCTTCTAGAGTTCTAAATCAATTATAAATAATAATTAGAGTTTTGAGGTTTTCATAATACAAGTGATTATACATTTATATATATATATATATATATATACAAGTACATTTCTGTGGTCAGTGGTGACAATGTAATTATGCTTGGAGTAGACAGTAGTAGATTAAACAAGAATACATAACCCTTCATAATCTCTTCCATAAATTGATTGTACAAGAATAATTATTCTTGTACAATAAATCTCATCCAGGAATCAAATTTGAGATTATCTCAAGATTTCCATTAAATACGATTTATTCAGAAATCGGAATACTGCTTGGGACATACGTGGAATATAAAAAGACTCCTGGTATCATCCAATAGATTCTCTCCACGTAGGGAGACCCGTCTGGGGACAGGAATAAGATAATCGCAGGCAAACCCTGCCAATGGTGTTAAAGTAACAATAAATGAATATGAATATTGTCGACTAAAAGTTGGAAGTATAATATGTCAAACACTGAACACGTAGGAATTTTGATTAAATAGTGCATATTTTTTTAAGAAAATTAAACAAAGTTATAATAAAATATAATGAGTGCTACGGAAGAAATATATTTGTTAAAACTCGAAAAAATTCGGTTTTTTTTTTGTTAGACAAAAGTACATACTTGTATGTATATTTTTTAAACAGTTAAATTATTTTTAGTGCAAAAACAGCCGAGTTTAGACATCAATTGGAAAGTAAGTTTAAAAAATAATTATTTAATTTACGATTGACAACACATGATAGGATAATTGTTTTATTCATTTTGATCATGCCAAATTAAGTTTAGGTTAATTTGTGTTTTCTTCAGCATTTAGGGTATAATTGTTAACGTTTAAATTTAAGATGCATAGTAATCAAATTTTGATTTTTTTTTTTTTGATAGACTATAGTTTACAATGTAATTTCTGTACGTCGTTATAGGAATTAAGTTATATACATATGAATTTATTTAACACATCGTTTTAGATGTGTTATTAATCGTTATAACTTAACAAATCTTTAAAAAATTGGTAGTTGATCAATAGTAAATAATAGTTGATAATAGTGCTAACGTATAACATAAAACAAATTCTTGAATTTTAAATACGTACGAAATAGTTTACAATTATTAAAACTATTTAGTATACAATTGATTTGTATAGTTGTTTGACTAAACCGGTGGCTTTTAAAAATTGAAGTGTCGTTTGTTTATGTACGACGGATTTGGACAAATAGCTTTTGAGATGTGCAATGACTGCGATGACATACGGAGAGTGATCTATTGTGTTTTTCTTGATATTTTTTTTAATTCAGTTGGTAAATACTTAACTGATACATGGATACCACGATTTTCACATAGGGGAGGTTCTTCGAGTGATATTTTTTTTGTGTTTACACGATAACTTTTTTTTTTAATATCTTTAGAGATAGTAAATTGTACCTATATATTATTTTTTTTATGTTATGTCATTTTGTATGTTAAATTATTCCAGTGTATGTTTTATGTATTGATATTTGTTTTATTATAATCAACTATTTTATAGTAATTAGTATTCATAATATTTGACGTGTTGAAAAGCATCTAAACGTTTTTAGGTAATTGAAATAAGCTCATAACTTAAAAATATATTTAATTGACTTTAATTGCAAATTTAACCCAAGTAAAACTGTCGGAATATTACCATTTATATCAACAATTGTTGAAGTTATAACAAATAATGTACTATATAATAATTATGTAAATCTTGGCATGGTCATGTTTGTAATCATCAGTTGCTAGTGATTAGAAAGTATATAATATTATAAGTAATCATTTTTAATTTGTTTTATAATGAAAATCACGGATTCTAGATGCACATTAGGTAAATGATAATTGATTAATTTGCATAATATAGTAATAACACATAATATCTAGTTTCTTGGCGTTATTTCATATAAATAAATTAAGTCGTATCTACCAATAAGTACCGAGGTTATTCGTGTACCTATCTAATGCGTAGTTTATATTATATTTCGTTACCATTCGTAATACTTAGCTAGGTATATCAATATATCATTTAAGTATGTATAGGAACTATAGGAATCGGACAATGCTGTATTTAACCGTTTAAGTAAATTCTTTAGGCATTCATTCGGTTTTTATTTAATTGTTTGTTGTAACAAGCCTTACGACAAAATATACCTAATCTAACGGTTAAATATGGGTGGAATTTGTAAATTTTCGCCTAATATTAATAGTGAAGAGTTTGACACATATTATAGACTATAATGTTTTCCACAATAATCATTAAGTGATGCATCATAACAAATGAGAGAGGTGCGGTAACATGAAAACATGATCAAAAATGTCAAACTCACCAGACTCAAGTAGTGGGACTTTGCAGTGGCATCTCCATTGTTGTTCCTTCCGCCCAGCAACGGTTTTCTTTCCTCTTGGTTGCCCATTGGCTGTCGCGTATTATATAGTATTAATTATTGGTTTGGTTACCGCGAATAAAATATATATATATATTTCAAGGATCTATAATATATACCGAAATAAAATACCTAGATCACTACGCTGGTATGGAAAGGATAAACGGTGGTATTCCCCGCACGTTGATGCGCACACGTGCTGACCGCGACGTCTGGCTGTCGCATAGATACTGTTAACTGACCGGTCGAGCAGAAGGTTGTGGCGATGAAGAAGCACTGAGAAGTGTGGGGGAGAGAGGGCGATATTACGTAATGTATGCTGTACAGTACACATAATTCACCTGAAATAAATATCATATTATTTTATTATCAATGTAATTATTATTTCAATAAGGGCATCGCTTTATTGATTCAACGACTGACCCGGGACTCCACGCTCAGTGAAATCGTCGCGTTTGCAGTCATAGACAAGTATATTATACTGTTTGCAGTGTGGTCTGGTCTAATCCGGTGTATAATATTAGATTTTACTTTAGATAATTGCTACACACATCTACAATTTATTATTAATAACGATAATAATTTATCTAATCTGTGTAAAACTGCGTTGCCGTATGCGGTCACCCTGTACACTTTGAATATGAATTCCTTGTATATATTAACATGATATATTATATAATGATACACGTGGGTATGTTCAGGGTGATCAACTTATCGTGAACCACTTATGTTTTTATACAATTTCATCTCAATTTCTCACAATTTTTTTTTTGTTTTTACCTACCTCTCAACTTAGTTTTTTTTTTGAAACTTAAAAATGGTACGGCATACATTTCATCGACTTTTTAAATTGAGAATAATGTACTGAAAATGTTGACTGGTCGATAACCAGTTTTGGACAACTATTTTTCAAGTTATAAGAGTTGAAAAGTTAATTAACTCTTGCCCTGAACTTGAAACTTCAATAACTTCATAAATAGTTATCCAACGCTGGTTATTGACCAGTCAAAATTTGTAGTACATTATTCTCAATTTAAAAAGATAATGAAATGTATGTATGCGTTACTATATTTAAGTTTCAAAAGTTGCTATGAAAAAAACGAAGTTGAGAGGTGGGTAAAAACAAACAAAAATGTGGAAAATTGAGATCACATTATATAAAAACACTTCAATAACAAAAATAATTCAATTATTAATTAAACTCGGTGAGATATTGAGTGGCCCATGTTAAAAAAATTACCATGTATACCAGTCAAAAAGTTTAAAAAATAATTCAATTATTTGGATATGTTAAAATAAAAAACGAATACGTACAACTTTTATATAAGCAGAAAGAAAAATAAAAAGATTCGGTAAAATGCACTAGAAAAACAGGCAATTTTTAGAACTATGTTCTTTAGATAGCTTTCTAGCATTACCATGTTAACTTTTAGTCTCGAAATTTCATATTAAGCCTTATAAAGTTATAGAGTATAATATAGAAAATGTGCTAAAAAAAAAGTTCTAATCATGCTCTTAAAAAATTATACTTTTGGCCGCCTAAATTGGCGTTTCAGACCACTGTGCGCCGCCTAAAAAGTTTCTAAATACAATAAAAATAAGATAACAATTTTTTTTTTTAAATATTAATGTCAACCCGTGCTCCACAAGGGTTGAAGTTTAAATGGGATTTAACATAGGATTTCGACTAGAGCCGACGATTCTACACGTGTATTTTAAACTTTAAACAATAAGTTGACTATTGTCTCGAATCAGTCATCCTATTTTAGATTTTTTTCATACAGATGTTTCGGTATATTCTTTTGAAACTGCTATAGGTGTTGTTTGAATATTCATCCAAAAAAAAGTTATATATTTCATTTTGAATAAAATCGCCTATAAAACACAAATAACGATCATGTGTCCCATAATAATGTATGCAAATTATACACATTGTCTTTTGGTTTGATATTTGTTTTATGGCTACACTTTTATGGCTTCTCTTGTCAGTAAAATGCGTGCTGTAAAAGTTTTAGAACAAAAGCAAAACACCTAGAAAAGCCAGTACAGCAGGGAGGGGGCGTAGGGGAACGGAGCATATTGGGACGAGGGCTGAGGAAACATGGGCTTTTATGAATTATTAGAATTTGAAAAATATGTAAATTTATCGGTTGTTTTTCTCGATTTCAAAAATCAAGTATCGTTTTTTGTGTGTACAGGTGTCCTACACTCTAAAAAGTTTTAAAATGTAACGACTTGGGTTAAAATTGTTAGGAAAAAAAAACTGCCGTCCCTACAAAATAATAAATGAAAACGCACGCGTTATACAGGAGATTTTTTTATCATGTGCCACTCAAAATCTCATAGGGTTTAATAAGGAATTAAAATTTGTTTTTTTATATTGTTTTTATACAATATGAAATTAAAAATTTTAATTTATTATTAAACCCTATGAGATATTAAGTGGCTCATGATAAAAAGATCACCTTGTATACAAATAATAAAAAAAAAATTGCTAGATACTCCTAAACGGCATTTATTAACACTTGTTCTAAAGGTAAAAAAATTCCTTAGGAACTAATTCGGCTATTTCAACGGTTTACAACTAATTTGACTAATTTTAAATTCGTAGAGCGCCGGAATTTTTAAGTTGAAAATGCAAAATTTTAAATATTTCATAAGAACTCAAACGATTAATTAAAGATGTTCTTCCTTGAAATGGAGAAAAACACCCAAAAAAAATGTTTATATTTTCTAACTCTAAATTACAAAGCACTAATACTTTTTCAAAAAAAATAGTCTAATTAGTTCGAAATTTGTATAAAATATGTTTTTAACATTGTACTACCAATAAACGTTGACAAACTAAGTAATAATGTACTTATATTTAGTCTTGTGCAGGGTGGATACAATAAGGGTTGATCGTCTGTTTATAAAAATGTACTGTCATAGTTACCCATATATCGTAATTAACAATATAATGAACATATTTTCATTACCTGTTGACTGTTGATTCACACGCACACACCTAGAAACTGACTACGGCCAAAGTGTATATTTACCCTATTTTTGGGGTTTTTCCTTTATAAAAAAACTTTGCTTTAAAAAGGAAAATAAAGGGGGAAATGCTATCCTTTCTAGGGGAAAGGGTTTATGATATTTGTTTGGTTTGTTAATGTTTATCGATAGTACTATGTTTGAAGAACAATTCACATAAATTTGGAACATTTTCGACTATTTTTAAAAAAGTTATAGAGCGTCGTAATTTTAAGTTGGAAAATTCGTAAATATTTTAGGTGTTTTTCTCGATTTTTATGGGGAAGGGGTGACTCTTTTAAATTTTTGGCCCGATAAAGTACCTTCCAGGTATGATTTCTGATCTATAGATTTGCTGCACGAAGAAATCGGATCAGCGGTTTACGAGATATCGTGGGTCCAGACACAAAAAAAAAAAAAAAACACATCATTGTAAAAACAATACCTTCTCAGCTCCGCATCGAAGCTAAAAATTACATTTCTTAATAAACCCTATAAGATACTGGGTGGTTCGCGATAAAATGATCACCCTGTATGTCATAAATAAACACGAACCACACAGTAAGTACATACGAACTAGTGACGACGATACTTTGATTTTGCAATGCGTTAAACACCATTTGGCGTTTTTGTAAAAATTGTAAAACGCTTACATACTAACAAATATTATATTCTAAAATAATATGTGACTTACAACGCCAAACGCTTAATATGGGATAGTAGTGTTGGAAAGCTTAGAGACCAAAACTCCAAATATTTAAGGGATCTCCAATTATCACCCTGCCCGCCCTTTTTAGCCATTAGTTCTTTTAATTGTAATCAATTTACTAAAAATTTGTAAAAATCCACAAGCTTGGTAGTTTCTCTGAAAACAAATAACTAAGTGGGGGCTGTGGTTCGGCACTTGGTCAGCTCAATACAGACAGATGTTTTCGACTCCTCACATTAATCCAACAAAATCAAACTAAAACAAATACTTGCCTTTTACTACTAAATAAAAAATATGCCTAAAAAATAACAAAAATAAATTTTTTATCACATTGTTGTAATTAGGTACAATGTTTTTATCAATAATGATATTTCTACTATAACAGATTTTATTTTTTTTAATTTTATTTGTGATGTACAGCGTGGGGCAGATGGTTTCGAAAGTTCTTGTGAGGTTATCCTGATAGACTTTACCTTAAGAAAGGATTAGACAGGAGGTGGTTTAAGTCCCACTAGCCATGCTGAAAAATGTGTTTAACAACTTTTCTTGAATGCTTTTTCGTGTACTTTGATGTGGTAAAAATATAATTGGAAAAAATCTATGCCATTTTTTATATTCTTTTCATAATTGCTCTTTACTCTGCCCCTTAGTATATTCAATACGAATAAAAATACATATTTTTGTCTTATAAGAAATTAAAATTTCATATTTTATTTTGCAACATTTTGATTTTGTCGCAATATTAAATTAAATATCTGAAAACTATGTAAAAATTACATAAGTAAAATAATAAAATGGTTTTAATATGTACCGTGCCTAACGTTGTGTTTTTGAAAATCAGTGTGAATAATAAAATATACACATTCGGTTCGATAATATATCAAACAATTTGGTCTTTTTAAAATTAAAAATTAAAAATTTCGATGCTCTCTGCTCTCGATTTTTATTTCTTTGCTTTAGTATAAACATTTGTGAAATTCGAAGGTTACAAAAAATCATAGGTTGACAATATTCTCGCTTTAGACATACTATTTTAGGATTTGTGCAGAAATTTTAATATGTTTGTTTACCCTGACTGTAGTTTGTACACATTAAAACTCATTGTTGGTATATTTAAAGTTTAAAAAAATATGACTTGGCCAAATACTGTCGGATCGAGTACTAGTTTATTAGGCATGTTCCTGACTTAAAATTTCGACCACGTCAACCGGTTAATTTGTATAAGCTTCGTAGTATTATTTTTAGTTTAAATCATTTTGTCTATGAGTAAAAGCCATTTTAGTTAATATAACATACATTTTTTGTTCCATCGCACAGGCTGAACCAGTGATCCGATAAGTAATCTGAAAACAGATTTGAATTTGTCATGAAGTTTACTTGGGAGCCTACTAGGTACTTTTTTGATATCTTTTTCTTGCTATGAATAAGAAACGTTTGAGCATTTTATAAAATTTCAAATTTTAAAATCAAATTTGTAAAGGGTTAAAATTCAAAACTGAAAAAAGTGCCTTGTCGAATCTCAAGTAAACTTAATGACAAATTCAAATCTCTTTTCAAATTACTTATCGGATTACTGGTTCGGCCTGTGCGATGGACAAAAAATGATGTGTTTTGACTGAAAAAACCGACCGCATGCAATCCCCTTAACTTAAAATGTATAAGATACGGTTTACTTAGTGAATACTACATGAATAATATATTACATTTAAAAAAAACACGTGGCACGTGGTCGGTTTTTTTTTATGTTTTAGTCGAAAAAAAGCCAGATCAAAATTTCTACTGCTTAGAACGGTCCGACATCAACTCTGTTAAAAACACAAGTACATTGGCAACTTTACTAGGATTATGTAGGAAACAATTTTTTTAAAAAATTTTTTTTTTTTAAATTGATATTAATATTGAAAAAATTGCAAATTTAGTTTTATTAACTACAAAAAACTGAAATTTTTAAATGAATATTGGCATTTGAAAGATTAGCACTTTCAGTAGTACTATTTCATATAAATATATAAAACTGTGACCCATGATCTGAAAGGTAAAATGATTTTACTTTGGGCCGTGTCTCTATTTTGTACAAATTTGTTTATAAAAAATGTATATTTTCTGTTTATGACTACAACGTGTACCTTGTAATGCCCTAATAACTCTTTCAAAGTATTATACTTTGGAAAAACCATTTTTTATAAGCAACATAAACCAATTGTTATAATTAAAAATATTACCAAGTAATGTCCTCAGACATAGGTCAAATCTTATAAGAGACGGGAAAATTAAGAAACTATTTTACTCTGTAAATGATGGAACTATTTTATTGATATTTCATCCAAGATTTGACGCACTTAAATAAATGCTAACAAAATATAAAAGCAAGATTTATAATTTAAACAAAACTACATTTGTATGTGACAAACCACATACATAAACATTTATAATTGAAAAAATTATAATTATAATCAAAAAGATCCAGGAAAGAAATAATCAATAGCGATGAATGTGGCTTCCTTCTTAGTGAACTCGTATTCTGAAAATAAAAAATATTATACAATTTTTAACAAACGAATCGGGTCAATTTAACAGCAAATGAGTTATTTGAGATGCGATACACTTGATGAATATTATTATTTCAAATTATTAGTGAAGAAATCATAATGTAAATTTTATTTTTTACATTATTAGTTAAGATTAAAAAATGTAAAAAAAAAAACCGATCATGTGTGCCACAAGTTTTTTCAATCATTCTGTCCACCAACAATTTTTCAATATTTTGTCTGGTCCGAGAATTATGTTATTTTTTGGTTTAAAAATAATTACAATTTCGAGAAAAAAACATGACAATCTCCATTAATAAAATGGTTTTTCAATAATTTTCATCATTTGAATCAAGACATTTATGAATTATAATTATATTGTTCATTATTACCTGATCTTGCCGTTTTGTACGGTATTGACGTTTTCGGTTCACTAGCATATGGGTATTCGTCAGTAGAACACGGAAATTCCGTTCTGAATAGTGTAAGTATATCTTTTAATTCATCAAAGAATATGCCATTTTGGTCGAACGTTCTGAAGCACCTACTTACCCATGTCTATTGTTTTCAGAATAAAAACTATACATTAGAATGTTTTCAATAAAATTAAAAACAAATTGTCTAGCGTAGGGTGTTAAAAAAACCATTAAAAAAACAAATGGTTCAAGTATAACACTAATTCACCAAACAATAATTTACATGTTGTACAAATCAGCAAGAATCTTGCTAATGAATTTCGACCTATTTTATATAATTTCGTTGAAACTTGCAATATTTTGAGAGTCCTAACACATACAAGTTGACTAGCATTGTAATAAAGTTTTAATTTACCGCCATAGTCGGGGTTAATTGCGCAACATCTAAGTACTTTGCGGCGTATCTTTCAACTTCCTGCAATGTGTATCTATACCCTGAAATTATAAAATATTGCAAATTTTTATTTAATAACTCAATAGGACAATTATTTTACCTCGAACGAACTACGAGCGTACACTTATAACAATAATAATAATGTGATATTATCTTAGACAGTTTTATCGAAATGTAAAATTAAAAAAAACAAACATTTTTGTATCGAACATTTTGTCAAAAATATTTTTGCACTCTCAAAAAAAGTCTCCCTGATTCTTAAATTTTTTATTTATTTTTGTGGTTTAAAAATATAAAATAATTTAAATCTATACAAATGACAAACTAGATTCGTTAAATGTATTTTCAATATTTTTTTCATAATTCAATATATTAAGTTAATTAGATAATTGTCCATTGTGTATTACTTGTTCCTATCTGTTGCAGTTCTTCAAGACTGGGAGTATCTATATGTACTCCGAATTGCTGTGCTGCTGTTACAATGACATCTTTGACTCCATTTAAGTTTATGATCAGATCTCTGCCATCTTCAACGACCATGCCATCTGGATTTGCATAATTATCGACTATGTTTTTAATAGTTACCTATTGTTTTCAGAATAGGAATTAGACGTTAAAATGTATATTATAATTTACACATCAAAATCAAAACACTAAAATACCAGACATAATTATATACTTGGTGAATTTTTTCAGCGTAATACCATTGAATACCACAGTAGTATTTTTCCTTATTGTTACTATATTGTAATAACTTTTTACGTGTAAATATCATTTAAATAAACTCTTCGGTGCGGAAGTGGGTAAGGTTAAATCATTTAAAAATAAAACACATCTTGAACATTGTTAAGCAAGCATACTTACAAACCGTTCTACAGTAGGGTCCAAACAGTGACATTGTAAGAGGTATAATTCCACGCAAAAAAACAGTATGACAATTTTTAAATACATTTAAAAAATTTAAACAATATACTTGGATTCGAAATATTTAATTTATTAGTTTTGGAAGTAAAAACTGTATTGAAACTATTCGATAATAGTACTCAATACTTATGTCGATTTTATAACGAAATGGGAGTGTTGTATCTTTTTGAATTATCGCAAGACTTTCTATAAGAAACTATACTACAGGAATGGAACGGTTTCAACACTGTAAATATTGAGCTGTGCGATTTCGGTGTAAACAAATGTTGTTTACGAACGTTCTTGTTTGTCATTTTTAAGACACACGCACCCTCTTACTGTTATTGTTTTAGTGAATAATATAATTTCCAATGTCGATGATGTTTACCAAAGTCTGACGACTTTGGCGTGACGTTGCAGCACGGTTTTCAACCAGGTCGCTCTACCACGACACGGGATCTTGTTCTAAGCGTTAATTTTTGTATGAATTTTTCCCATTAGGATCGCAGCTTGATGTTATCTGTACGGACTTTAATAAAGCATTTGATTCTGTTAACCACTGCGTTGTCACTGCAAAGTCCTCGGTTTTGGCGAGCTTTTACTATACAGACTCTCCTACTATCCTGTACTTGATCAACTTTGAAGTTCCACGATTAATTATTATATCAACAATAACTTTAATGTAATAATTATTTTTAACACTTCACTTGAATTAACGAATCGGCACAAATGCTCGAGTCTACCCTGGTTGTTTAATGTTTTGAGACTATACTAGAGACACACATTTGGAGGTAGAGACCAGACAAATTTTTAGTAAAACCACTACAATAAATACCCTACTATAGCATAAATTTTAATATTATTAAATGATTTTGTTAAATAATTGGTTCTAATAAATGCCGTTTAGTAGTCTAGCAACTGTTGTTAAGTTGTTGTTGCGGTTGGTTTTTAAGGCGTTTTGTATAGGCAATATTTAGGAAAAAAGTGGTTTTAATAAATTCTGATCGTGTCAATTAATTTAACGGTTAATTTGTATAAGAAGGTTCATGGTATTATTTTTAATTTAAATTATTTTGTCTATGAGTAAAAACCATTTTAGTTAATATAACATACATTTTTTGTTCCATCGCACAGGCTGAACCAGTGATCCGATAAGTAATCTGAAAACAGATTTGAATTTGTCATGAAGTTTACTTATGATCGGTCAGGGTACTTTTTTTATATCTTATTCCTACTATGTATAAAACACGTTATATTAAATTTCAAATTTTAAAATCAAATTTGGAAAAAGGTTAAAATTACAAATTGAAAAAAGTACCCTGACCGATCACGAGTAAATTTCATGGCAAATTCAAATCTGTTTTTAGATTACTCATCGGATCACTGGTTCGGTCTGTGCAATGGAATAAAAATGATGTGTTTTGACTGAAAAACCCGACCGCATGCAATCTCCTTAGTATTTGTATGGCGCGCACGTTTTCATTTACTATTTGCCAGTAATTTTAAAAATGGTTTTAACTCAAGTCGTAACAAACACGTTATGCATTGTGTGGTATACAAAAAAAAAAATGATACCGACACCTTGATGTTTCAGTGTGTAGGTGAAATAATCATTAGATTATTACATTACCTACTAGCTAATTTCAAAATATAATTTTGAAACATGTTTTTAAAATGCTTTGTTACGGATGACACCAAGGAATGTTTAATCCACCAAGTATTAAATCTAAGTAAACACATTGAAATTGGGTGGTGGTGGTGGTGGGTGTTAAGAAATATCATAACTGAAAAGCAATTTATTCATATGAATTAAAGTGTGATCTAGTAATCTTCTTGCTAGATAATCTTTACATGAACCAATTCAGTTCCAGACAGAACAGTAGTTTCAAGCCAGTACAGTCCAAACCAAGCACAGGGTAAACCAGCAAAGTTAGAAAGTATTAAATTGAAGTGCTGTATTTACAAATAATCATCAAAGCGTTAATTTGAAAGTGATTTTATCCGGGAGGACTAGTTCAGTAGATTATAGGCATAATGGAATCAAAGCATAGAGGGAACGGAGAGGTTACAGGTCCAAATAAATATTTCTTATAAATTTCAACTTGATCCGACACTTTTTATTGAAATTATTGCCAGTAAAAGTTCTAACTTAAATACTTGTACGGTTTTTTTTAAATTTTAACTGTGAAGAAGTAAACTTTTTCTACTTTTACTCCCCGCCCCAAAGTACCAACTAGATAAAATTTGTGATTTATAGAGTTGCTACTCTAAGGAATTGGTCCAGTGACAAGCCCACATAATATTAAAACCAATACCTTCTCTGCTTTGCATCGAAGCTAAAAAAAATGTTTTGGCACAAACCTGAAATAGTATGTCTAATGCGATGATATTTTCAACTATAATTAATTATAACCTTCGAATTTGAATATATCAAGTTATATTAACAAGCGCTAGCACAATGTAAAATAAAGAAAATTCTAAAATAAGTCTGTATGTTATACACATAATATTATTATTGTTATAATATAAAAAGCAAGAAAAATATTCAATGAATATGTGAAATAAAATGTTCATCAATTAAATTGCAATGACATTTTGGTAATCAACTTCGTCATTTGTATAGCTATTATTAACTATTATTTATTTTTTTCACTAAAAAATCATAACTCTGGACCAGTAAAAAAATTGAAAATACTTGAGACCTTCTTTTGACGATAAAATTGTTTTAACAAAATCTAATAATTTTACAAATGTTTTGCAAGACGTGCAAACACATGATTTTTTTAAGAGATTTTATCACTTTCGGTTATAGTAATTTCTGTAGACCTGCGACCTTCTCGTCCCCACTATGCATGCCCCGAACCTATTGTACTGGAATTTTTTTTTTTTTTTACAAAAAAATTATAACTGAAGAACCACACGACAAATTGAAGAAAAAAACATGAGACCTTTTTTGATGGTGTACCAAAAAAAATGTATAATTTAATATTTGAAATAAATAGCTTTGCATGTGTAACACATTGTTATTTTCAATTCTTTTGCGGTCAAATTTTGGTTGTTTTAGTTATTTAAAAAATGTACGATATTTTTTACTTTCAGACAGGAAATTTACATTGGACGAAGTTCAATGGCTCGTCAAAGAATATTTAATTACCCAAGATCCGGCAATAATGGTAAATAAAAAACAATAATACTATATTACAGATAAAAGGCTCGTTAGATTTTTTGTGTGGGGATATTCACATTATTTCAACTCACTATTCTCATAAGTAAAATAGGTTTAAAATAATCTCGTAGTATGATAAGTACTTATATTATAGTATTTATATGTTTATTGTCACGGTGGTAATCCCACTCCAGAAGAACAAGCACTTAGTATTTATGATAATAAGAAATTGCTGAGATTCTTATTTAACGACATACAAAATGTAAAATATTGTTTAGAAAGTCAATGTAATGTTTTTACCAAAAAGTTCATTATCAAAGAGTATTTTTTTTAAAGTGGTTTTTTATTAAATTATAAACGATTCTTAATAACGATAGGAAATAATGCTTATAAATTCCTAATAATATGTTAGTATGCTGAAAAAAATCGCAAGGCGCATATGTTTGTCTGGTAATTTGGCAATTTGATTTTGCTAATTAAGTCTCAGTTTAATGTGTAAAATATCACAATATACGATTTATCGTTTATTTCTAGTTCTGTAACAATAGGGATTTGACAAGAAACGCATTCGTACAACATACAAATCATCAAAATATCGTAGACATTGGAGGTTTAAAAAAAAACAATAAAAAAATATTCAATAAATATGTTTAAAAAAATGTTCAACTACAATTGCAAAGGAATTTCAGTAATCAAATTCGTCATTTGTATAGCTGTGAATCATTTTTATTGTTTTTTAATTAAAAAATCATAACTCGGACCAGTAAAAAAATTAAAAATACATGGCACCTTTTTTTTGGACGGTAAAAAAGAATTTAGCAAAATCTTATCAATTTTACTCAATGTGTACAATGTACTGAGATTTAATTACGCAAGTAACAGTTTTAACAGTAAGATAATTGTTATCATGAAAAAAAATATATAAATAATAAACTCTTAAAACTAGACGCTTAAATGGTACTTACAACTTTAGTTTTTGATTTGTTTTTTTCATGTTAAATTGTTGCAGGTTGTACGAGTTCCTACATGACTTTTTTTCTTTTTAATTTGAAATAAATAAAAAAGTGTTTTATTTTAATGATAAACAAATATATACATATTTTTTTTAAATTTAAATTCGTTTATTAGTACACTAAAGATTCTTTGGTTTTTATCGTGCTTACCTGATCCATCTCACTAAATATTAATACATTAATATTATGTTACTCATCAGATTAAAACTCAAGACACACCATTTTTGTGTCTGTATTTAAATATTTTCAATTGAATTTCAGAACAAAATAATAATAATAAGATATGTATTATATGTTCATTAAATATTATTATTATTCAATATATTATGTATATTTGTGTATATATAATATATATACTATATTAATTATTATTATTATCCCAATACCCCAATTATATTTGCAGATTTACAAGACATTTACAAAAGTAATAATAATAATAAACAATAAGTCAGTGTAGTATTTTTGTTGGGGAGTGAGGGATGTTTTAAATATTAAGATTTTGACTACTAGCTATTGACAATAAATAAACTATGTTTTGTTTAATGAACAAAATAAAATTGAATTATTAATAAATAAGAAAATGATATCACTTATTATTAAATATTTATTTTACACAATGTGTTGTATTTATTTTATAAACTATAAAATACATTAGTTTAATCTTAACAACATTATAAAATACAAATCATTTTTAGTTTTAATCCGTAAACAGTTTTGTTAGTAAACAAATTGGAGCTGTTTAACTTGTATAATGTACACGATGAAATAATTTACTGAGTACCAGTTGAGAACAATGCTATCAATCCACTTGCTATACCAACGGAAAATATGTAATTCCTATAAATAATACGAGTTAAGGCTTAATTTATCAAACTTTAAAATACCTAAAATATAAAAAATAAACAATTATTATTTACTAAGGTAACAATGTTAGCATTTATGAATTAATCATTTAATACATAAATGATACATCACAATACAAAATGTTATGTTATCTAACGTTTATCACAGATGAGCGGCCGTACCTAAAATGTGATCCGAGTCAAATGTATGTTCTATTTTAGATATAATTTTAAATAATCTAACTACTTTAACACATTTAATAACTTTATAAAAATTATTTGCTACAAATAATCTGTTAGTCCATAGATGGATTAAATATTTGCAGGTTGGGTTTGGTTTGATATTAAAAATTAGGGTTTGTCACTTAGTAGCTTTTATATAGTGTTCAGATATCGATTTGGTCACGTTTACTATAAGCAAAACACTATACTATCAGTAGGGTAAAACAAACGGATTTAACATAAAAGACAAAAATGAATTATAGTATAAATAGTAGTAGAGGCCTACCACCCTGCATACTAATTGCTATTGTCTCAAAAATAAAAACTTAATTTTAATATTTGTTGAGATAATGTGTAATCTACTAATTATTAATTATCTTAAGTTTAGGATAATAAAAGTTATGAATTTCATATTTTAATACTTAACATGGGATGTTTGTAAATATTTTTAAACATAGTGATCGCTAGTATCAGGTAGTGATCATAGTTAATCAAGTTGAGTTAATCATGTTTATTTCAAACTTAATAACTAACAAAGGAATTGTAAGTAGTATATTTTCCAAATATTGCATTTCCTACCTTAAGAACGTAAATGACACAGTTGGCATTTATTAAGAGGGTCAATAATGATAAATCATACAATAACTGTGTTTTTTAAATTAAATTTATCAAAAGGATACGCTGTTGTTGAGAAGCCTTTCAGTAGGTAAAAACTGAGCAAGACTACAATGACCAAAAATATTGCATTGTTATAAAAAATTGAAAATGCAGTTGCTTCATAATCTGCTACATCGTTTTTCTGGAACAAAGCTCTGAAAAAATGTAAAAAAATTATAAATTATTACATTGAAATTAATTTTAACTAAAAATTAACGTTTACAAAAATATTATATTTTTATTAATAGTATATTCTAGTTCAAAAGTACTTCTAGGAAGTATTAGTCACTGGCCATGGCCGTGCACCACCTGGGAAGTACTCTTGTGGATGGAATGAACTAGAAAAAAAATGTTCACTTTTTAACTCCTATTAGTCTAATAAGAATTATCAGTGCTTGATCAAGTATAGGATGAGCAAAAAGCTACGCTTATGATTTCTAGTGTCCCACGACGACAGCACTTGACTTAGCTCTAACATGGCTTTTATTTTGGGACATAATCATTAGAGAATGTTTAAAATTTAACTTAATTAGGCTTATTTGAAAAGTTTAATGTTTCGCCGAAGATTAAAATCACTAAATGCAAATTTAATACCTATTTAAATAACTGTATGAAGAAATAAATTATACTGACAGAATTGGGGAAGTTACTTGAGCTTACCAATACATTTTTATTCAATTAAACATTTTTCATGACTAAAATGTAATCCTATCAACAGATATATTACTTATTCTTAATCCTCAACGAGTAAATCAGATTTCATAAATTTTAAGTTATCGATAGTATGCTTATAAATTTCATTTGTCGGTTATTTGTGAATAACCATCCAATACTGGTTATAGTCAAATAGTAAAATTTGTAACTACTTTAACTATCTTTAATTAGTCCAAAACCCTTATGCGGGTACTGGGAACTATATGAATCAGATTATTCTAATAATATAATATGATAATATAATAGATTAGGTACTTTTCATCTTTTTCTTTCTTGCTAATTTTCTTGTCTTCGGCATATTTAAGTGTAATTTCTCGAGTCACAGCTTCTTCTCGTTTAATAGCAATCTAAATCATAAATCATAAATTAATTTTTGAAATGTTAATTTCGTTCCATAATTATTACTTTGTGTTTCAGTATGAACTTGGTGTTTTTGTAAGCAAATGCAATCAGGTATGTACTACCCAAAGTAACCAGGATGAACCAAATTAGTGCTGGTTTCATGTCAATCATATGTATTCTCCAATAGAGCCCTAAAACACAATTAATCGGGATATAAATAAACATAGTGTAAACCTGATAAATAATAAATGTAATTTTGGCAAAAATAATAAGACCGGTGCAGTAGCCAGTAAATGATAGTTGGATAATTTTTTTTAAATATTTTGAATGGCTAAAGGGCCCTTTGTTCCTAAAATAGTGACATTTTCCCTAGGTTAGGGCATTGTATCCATTAATGTGTAGATATAAACGGAACATTTGGAATAATATGTATGATTGGCAGAAAAGACAAGCGGGTTGAGTTTATTTTGAGAGTTGGTGGTCGAATTTCATTTGAATAGCATTGCAAATCTTGGACGATACCTCTTTTACTCCAAGTGTTAAAATATATTATCTTCTGTAAATCTGTTTGGAACCACCATGAATACTAGTCGTTGGGGCAAATGTTCCATCAAGATGTATACACGTGTCTATGATTGTATCTCAGACATTAGTAATCGACATAATTAAACTTAATTTATTTGTTGATTAACTTTTTAACGATACAAAAAAACTATTATACTTTTTATTTATTTGTATTGAAAATTAAGATAATTTATAAGCATGAAAACGTTATAGCAACTATTTTTTAAATAATTGATTGAGGGAACCTGAATTTTAAATTTGTAGTAAGAACTTAGAAATTAATTGGAAACAGCTTAAGAAGCACATGTAAGGCCATTGCTGCCCCCTCCTAAGGTTTCCTGACTTTTTCTTATAGAACTTAAGAACATAATATTTTAATCTATATTATAAATAATAATGAAGTTAGTGAAACAACTAGCACCAAAAAAAGTACACTTTTTTTTTATACACTAATGATTTATATAAAAAAAAATGACTTTTAGACATTACTAAAAGTATATATAATAACTTTTGTAACCCTCTAATAGAATGTTTTTAAATTTTCAGTTTAAACTTGTGATTTGATTCTTAATGACTATTTTATTTACGTGTTGTTTAAATTTTTTTTAGAGAAAATCCGAGGAATTGATTATCACCGTTTAAATGTATACTTACAAATTGGTAAAGCAGACACCATGAATGCACTTCCATAAAACAAGGCCGATGATTTTTTGGAAACATTTCTGCTAAAATCTGACAACAATTGTTCTTCTTCTTTGGTAAACAAACTCTGTTCGGATTTCTCTTTTTTGCCCATTTTAAATGATTATACCTAACTATCGAAACTTAATAACAAACTTTAAACTTTATTTACTATTTTATGGTAATATATAATATGTATATTTATTATTTATATGAAACGTGTACTGTAGACTAACTGACAAGTGACAACTGTACAGGGTATATAATACTAGGCCTAGGCCACAAACTACACACTCAAACAGACTACAGTTATGTTACTGTTTACGTATCATCCATTCACCGCTAAATCACCAACCGCGCACAACGTGTTCAATCTAACAGTGTTGCCGAAGTTGAAAAACAAAATGTTGTTTTATTTCAAAGCGATAACACACTGATATCTACGAACTACGCTTTCTCGATCGAAACCATAGACCTATAAAAAAATCATATCCTATGGTCTATGGTCGAAACGCACAAGTATTAAGTACTTAAGTAGCAGCTATAGAATGCAAGTAACGATGAAATGATAACGAATGACAATATTATGATTTGTTAATGCCAGTTTTTAAGTAAATCGAAATTAGTATAATATATGTAAAAATCATAAAAGTACCTAAATATTGAACTTAAAACATAAAAAAAAAATAAGTCAATTATAGCAACAAAAAATTTGTCTTTTCAATGAAAAAATGGAGTTTCCAATGAATTTATATAAACATTTAGATACCGTTCCTGGAAAGTGGATGTTTATGACTGAATACCAGCACCGAAGATGTATTTTAAATACATTTTTCAAAAACTATTCTACCCACTGGAATATAATATATTATATGATTTAAAACATACTTTTTCCAGCACTAACTATAGTTTTTAATCGACCTCCGGATTGATTTTTGCGCTCAAAACATTTAAATTTGGCGCAATTACAGAATTACCTTGGGAAAATATCGTTTTTACTTTTTATTATCATCTATCGCCGGTTCATGATTAGATTGCAACGACTGCAGCCGAGCTCAGCTGCAGTTGCAGCTGTGCCGATGTCGTTGACAGTGTAGGCGTTTGCCCGGTAACCGTGCGGTAACGCGTCGCGTTCGGTTTTCTATTCCATGATAACGCATACAGGCTCCTTGGGGTGTGCTTAAATCGGAGTCGAGCTGAGTCATATTGCAAGAATCCTCTGCTCGCTAGTACTACCATAAAAACCGAACGAGTTTTTCGCTCACCGTTCGTGATTGTCCGCGCAACCGCAAAGCTGTGCCGTGTAAAACAGTTGAAACTTTAAGTGATCAGCCGAGCGACGCGTTTGACCATTGTGTCGTTTTCGTTCACGTTACACGTACAATAACCTAACCGCATCTGACGATATGGCATCGGGTGTGACAGTAGCGGACGCGTGCAAAAAGGTGTACGAGGAAATCAAGAAAGACAAGAAGCACAGGTACGTTGTTTTTCATATAAAGGACGAGAAGCAAATCGACATCGAGGTGATCGGCGAGCGCAACTTCACGTACGACCAGTTCCTAGAAGACCTGCAAAAGGCCGGCCCGCAAGAGTGCCGTTACGGGCTGTTCGATTTCGAGTACACTCACCAGTGCCAGGGCACGTCCGAAAGCTCCAAGAAACAAAAGCTGTTCTTGCTGTGCTGGTGCCCGGACACGGCCAAAGTCAAGAAGAAGATGGTGTACTCGTCCAGCTACGACGCGCTGAAAAAATCGTTGGTCGGCGTCCACAAGGCGTTCCAGGCTACCGACCAGTCCGAGGCGTCCCAGGA
This sequence comes from Adelges cooleyi, assembly GCF_023614345.1. Taxonomy (NCBI): domain Eukaryota; kingdom Metazoa; phylum Arthropoda; class Insecta; order Hemiptera; family Adelgidae; genus Adelges; species Adelges cooleyi. Next base: position 12,671,192 of record NW_026096053.1, on the reverse strand, counting down.
GGTTATCGAGGAGAAGCTCAGATCCACCGACAGGCAGTAAAGAACTTTATTTTTTTTCTAAATATTTATATATATATATATATATATACAAATCATATATGTATAAATATATGCGCCAAAATATATATATATTTATAAGTGAAGGTTTTTCATCTTTTACGTTTTGGTATTTATAAACAATATATAAGGAAAACATTTTAGTACTTCCACAACGTAATCGTTTACTACTATACAAAATACATTTATGAATTTATATTACATTTACTAACATTAAAACAAAACAAACAAAAAAAAAAAACCCCCAAATAATCATAATATTCATTATTTTTTTTTTTTTTGTTTTTATCAAAGCAATATGTTCCCGTGTAAGAACATATATTTATTTTATATCTATATATTATATTTATAAGTATTAATGCATGCGTGTTTAATTTTTCATGGACAAATTATACATAATTAGAAACTTGATGCTCTCTATTTTATTTCGTTTTTCTTTCTCGTGTGCCGGCTGGGCTTACAAAACTTCTCCGGCATGCTACAAAAATATGTTATACCTTTTTTTTATGAACAATTTATTTAAATTTTTATTACGGTGTACGCCGCCGACAAGAGGGACGTGTATAGGTTGTGTGTAAATATAATTAAAATATATTAACAACGTTTGAAATTATTAATAAAAATATGATGTGTAATTTCCACATATTATGATGCGATCTGGACTTTGGATTCGGATTTATTTTGCCGTCCCGTCTATTATCGGCGTTTACTCATCCGACCGATTCACGGTTGGTTAATTTTATTTGGTTTTTTTTTTTTTTTGCCCGTCCGCCGCAGTGGCGCGGCCACCGTGGTCCGTGTGAATTGGACGCGTCGTTGATAAGCGGCGGCGACGACGGCACGGCCGCAGTGGCGGCCCTTGTGTGCATAGTAGAGATACGGGCACCGGGGACCGGCGCAGTGCTGCCAACGTTGCGCGCATCTCTCCGAATAAAAAAAAAACGTGCTCTCTCTCTTTAGTCTTTAAATGGGAGTCACGGGACGAATGGAGAGAGGAAACCGGCGACGAGCGCAACGTCTCAAATTATAAACGGGCGTCTAAAATAAGAGCGTCCCACACACAGACGTTCGGATTGGAAGTTTTTTTCTCTCCACCGCAAGGGACGTTATTTGTGAAGGCCGGTGGTATAAATGGCCCGTTTTTGTCGTACGAACATTGTTGAAATAAAAAAAACATGTATAATAATTATAATGTAGGTATTGTGTCATTAAAGGTGATAATGATATTTAAAAACTAATACATTTATGGCAAAAAGAAACCTGGAATGGTAAATGGTTGTATTAAAATCGAAATTATCTATCAAAAAGAACATATTTTTAACTTTGAAATAGCTTGTGCCTACTGAAATAAAATAAAAATTTATTTAATTGTGAAGGAAATATTTATAAGTAAAAAAAAAATAAAGTCATGCGAGTACCTTTACAGTATTTAGTGTAACTTCGGTTGTTTCACTAAATTAACACTTAACTGTATGATAGTGCTTGTAAAATCTGCATTTTGCTCACAAATAAAAGTGTTATCACATTTATATAGTTAAACGAACCGTTTTGTGTGTCATGTAAAAAGTACTGCCTAGTAAAAAATATGTTGTACCTCTTCCTCTACAAAAAAAATGGTGTTTGATCATTAAATATTTAAGTTTGATGTTTTTTTTTTGTCAATGAACAGCAGCAACGTGGTGAGCTGGAGGGATTATTCTTAGAAACGTTTATTTATGACTTGGCGTAACAGAAGCTGTTCTGTATTTGAGGGGGGTCTGGGCTATATATATATATATATAAATTATACAGGACGATTAAGTCGACGTATAAAGTCCTACTTCTGTATACAGGGGGTTACTTACATTTTATGTAACAGTGATTTTTTTTAAAGAAATAATTATATAACCTAAAAATAAGGCAGCCCAATTTTTTTCTAGTAAAATATTAACATTATTTTTTTTTAAATTTTAAAGCTATGAAATTATTATAAAAAATGTTTTATTTTTATTTAAACGAACCGTACACACATCAAAAGAAAGATTTTGTACTTTCTTTGTTTTTAATTGTAACTAGATAATACAGCACTATTCAAAAGCAATGGAAAAAAAACATCTTTTAATATATTTATAAGTATTTTATTTAAAAAAAAAAAACAAGTTTTTACCAACTAGATTTTTTGTACGTCTTGTGAAATACCCAATTTGTTTAATGTTAATTCATCTAAAAAAATGTGTTGTATTGAGGACGACAATTTGAAGAGATAACATTTTTAAAATGACAATTTATTAACTTTAATATTTAAAACCAATACTAGTTTTGCATAAAAAATATATGTATATAATTATAAATGATAAATTAAAATTTTGATTAGGCAATGATTATTGGTAAAAATGATGCCAGCGTGTACATACTTGTATAGTAAGTGCAGTTTAAACAACTTTGTCTACATAACACAAAAAATTGCTAGGACAAGCAAAATAAAAAACTACTGTGATTGGAAACTGCAATTATTATATATATATATAATCAACAAGAAAGAAAATATTATATACAATGTACTACTATAATATTAATCATGTCACAGCTATGAATATATTTTTACAGTTAATACAATATAATATCATACAAAATTATTTTACTCGTTTTCGACGAAGAAATGTATACGAATATAAATTTGTGTGTTGTGAAGCAATTCATAAGATTAAAAATAGATGTTCTTAGCAAAATTAGTGTTATTTTATGAACGGCATCGAATCTACGAATCTGGAGTAACAAAATTTATAGGTCAAGGTTCTTGAAAAAATGTATGGTAAATAAAAACCAACAGTTTGTTGTAAACACAAATGCAGATTCCTTTATCACTTTAAAAGAAACATAATTTAAATTAAGACAACCATTTTACAATAGTATGCATTTTATTAGAAAATGTATACAATGTACCAACCTAACGTAATTTTTTTAATAAATAATAATATTGTTAAAAAAATATCAAATGATCAAGATAAACTTGTGCGAACATAACAAAATGTAATTATCTGTGAACTACGGTAATAATATTAGTCATACCGAAAAAAAGTATTGTTTAAAGCTATTTATATTTATTAGTCAGTAAAACCGTGTTAGTCACCGGTGATTAATTGTATAAAATAAGAAATATTTGAATTGTCATTAAATAGGTATCATTATAATTTCAATAAAACAATAAAATGTATATAGGTCATCTACAAAATTGTTGAAGTACTCGACACAAGTTACCAAATACTTGTACTTACTTTAATTGAAGAATACTGTTATAAGTGCCTACAATAGGCAAAACAAAACATTAGTAGTTGGTAATAAACTGCAATGTAGAAATGCCAATATTGGAAGATTATAACTTTTTTGCCCTCATCAAACGATAAAAATATTAACCATACATAAGTGGGTATTAATTTATTTTAATGAAGGCATTAGCCGATTGCAACCAATAAAACTTTCAACCTGTCCAAAGTAATAATAGGCATACAATGATATAGTTATCAATCAAGTTATTTTTTTTTATCAAATTTTCACAGTTCGTTTATAAAGAAAACGGACAACGACAATATTATTAGGATTTTTTTCGGACAAGTTTGAGACAAGTTAAAGTTTCAAAATATTTGTCTAAACTAAAACAGCTACACAAAAATTGATAGGGTTTTGTAATGAAATTTCTATGAAAATCGTATTAATAAACATGAACAGCAAAATATATATTACAATATATTGTATACAAACGACAACGTTTTACTACGAATAGTGAATAATTAGAAAAACTATGACTATTAGCTTCGATGCGGAGCTGAGAAGGTATTGTTTATACAATGATGTGTTTTCATTTTTTTAATATTTTATTTTTATTTTTGTATCTGGACCCACGATATCTCGTAAACCGCTAAACCGATTTCTTCGTGTAGCAACTCTATAGATCAGAAATCATACCTGGAAGGTACATTAACGGGCCAAAAATTTAAAAGTCACCCCTCCCCATCAAAATCGAGAAAAACACCTAAAAAATGTACGAATTTTTCAACTTAAAAACACGATGCTCTATAACTTTTTTAAAAATAGTCGAAAATGTTCCAAATTTATATGAATTGTTCTTCAAACATAGTACTATCGATAAACATTAGCAAACCGAAAAAATATCATAAACCCTTTCCCTTAAAAGGGATAGAATTTTTTTCTTTATTTCACTTTTTCAAGCAAAGTTTTAGAGATTAGATCTGAAAATTAGACCAAAGGTAGATCTAAAATGGAACTATAACATATACAATTTTCTCAAAAATCTGTAGTAAAATTTTTTTTTTATAAAGGAAAAACCCCAAAAATAGGGTAAATTTACACTTTGGCCGTAGTCCGTTTCTAGGTTGCTATGTGTGTGTGTGAATCAACAGTTATACTATCCACAGATTCGCATCGAATCGTTTATTTAAAAGTTATTTTATCACTTTTAGTTGTAATAAAATCTGTAGACCTGTGACCTCTCCGTCCCCACTACGCCCTGACCTCACTGTACTGGCTTTTTTTTTTTATTAATAAAGCCTGGACAACTGGGCCATTGGCTAAACTATGACTATTAATAGTAATCATAAACGATTACTGTAGAATTAGTGGTTAAGTTATAATGTATACATTTTTTGTTGTTTTTACAACGGAAATCTGGCGGATTGTCGAATGAAACGACTACATAATAAGCCTTTTTAATTTTAGATATATTCCGAGTTCTCAGTTATTACTAGGGCAAAGCAAACGACAGAGATATTCTATACTTGTGTTGTTGCTCACATACATAATATTTAAAAAACTGTGCTGTTTAAAATAATGCAGCTTTCAAACACAAATCCTATAACATCTTATTTCTAAGTACCATAATAAATAATAATACTATTTTGGCCACGTCACAAATACCTTTTTAGGCAGTTATTCACATCATAATATGATAATATAATATGGTAAATGATTATCATAATGTGAATAAACAATTTTTTTATGGCACATCCACTGAACTAAAAAAAAGTTGCAAAGCTAATGTAGTGAGCATTATACTTTGGCGTTTAAATGCATTTCAGAAAACCCTTATTTTAATTTATTAATTAACAGTTCCCCTCTATGTAGGGTTTCTATTGTTTATAGATTTGTGCGCAAACAAGTCTTTGTCTTTAAGGTTTTGGGCAAATGTGTATTAATAGTGGATATAGCCAGCACATATTCTAATAATATATTTGAAAACGGTACTTACATTTGACCAATTTTCATGTTAATTAGGTATCCTTCTCAACCCTCTCATAAGTTTATTATATATAATTATCTAAAACTACGATGATGATATTTAAAATAAAAAATTTGATATAATAACAAGTGAGCAAAATGTTACTCAACAGTGTATTTTTCTTTAAAATGTTTTACTCAGCTATTTTGGATCATTTAATTGCATTGAATCAGCTCATAATATTATTAACTTTATAAATGATAATTTACTGATCTATTTAATTAGTTAAGTGTGCAGTTTGTTGCCGTTTGCACAATATTTTAATTTAAAACTATGTTGGTTGATACCACAACCTTGGTAATGTGCTAAATTTACGATGGTGTCAGCAATAACAACAATAACGTTATCAACATTTTCAAGAAAAAGTTTTATGATACGACATTGGTAAACCTCTCATTTTTATTTTTAATGACTAAAAATCGGATACATAATGTAGTAAATTGTTAAGTGGTAAAGTTATTAATGGTTCGAGAAGTTCATAATTAAATGTGTTAGGATATATTTGAATGACTCATTGGTGGGCTTATGGTTCATGGGCTAAGTAAACATTGATTGAACCCGACACACAGATTAGATTTAAATGATCTTAGGGTAAAGGAATACAGTTACATCTTACAGGGTGAACCGTAAGATGTGACTTTCTAAAATGCGGTTGATCTCGGTCAGGTGACTCGACCGAGTCGCGAATGTCATTTATAACTCACAAAGATTTACTTTATGCGGCATTATTTCCTTTTCTGAACGTTTCTAATTCGTCCTTGTCGCAACACGGCACACGCATTATTGTTATTTATTTTTTATATAATATACCTATACTATGTTCAAATGCGAAGTACTGCACTCTGACCAACACACAGCCGGCCTTGTTTTTGCGCCAACTGTATGAGATTATAATATTTTTATGCATGTACATGGACGTCAGATGACAATGCACTAGTTTAATATATTATGTATTCTAACAGAAAACCAATTTTAAAAACCCGATAAAGTGATAAAAAAATAGTACAGCCAAATTACAAATCACTACCGATAGGCAGAAGATTTAGTAACTATCCTGTATAGCAGCATACAAGGCTACGGCACCCAATTGGTATAGCATAATATTCGACAAAAAGTCGTACACGGGTGTAGTTTGGTTGCATTTTTTTATTATACGGCTAAATACATAGGTTGTTTCTGAAATTATGTTCACGCAGGAAACGGCGCAGTATACACTATATAGCAACACGTGAGTGTTGTTGTTTGCATAACTATTACGCCTAAAATCATAACTTTTAACCGTGTTAAAAATCTGTAGCAAAAAAAAAAAAAAATGTACAATATTTTTAAAACGTCTCGCTCGGCCGTACGATTTCTAAATAACTCGATAATTGGTCGTTGCAAGTTATTTTCCGATAAATGTCAAGTTGTAAACAACGACAATTGGTTAAAAATCGCGTTCCCCGATGTAGTAGAAGAGGCAATCAATCGTCAAGTTTCAGTAGAATACAAAGCCGGCATGGTATACCGGTCCATGGTAAGTAACACACTACTTTGGATACTATAACTAGACAAGTGCAAATGCCGTTAAAATTGTCTCATTGTATTTGAAATGTGTAATAGGAATGTTGCTGTCTTTGAAATTGAGATGGGTTATCGTGTACAGTGTTTAGTTACCTGGCTTGGTGCCATTAGTTTTTTAAGTGATGTTATCACTTTCAGTTATAATGATTGATAAGGCGTCACCTACTCCGCTATGTCCACTGTACTGGCTTTTTTTACTATACATTGCTATAGAATTATTCAAAGTTTTATTATAAAAAAATATAATTCTGTTATTCTGTTGTACAATTACAACATTTACCTCCTAACTGATCCTATGTGCAATGTCCTGTGCTGTCCAGGCAAATTATTTCAACAGGCACGATGTGGCTTTAACGGGATTTTACAAACGTTTCCTGAGACATTATCGCGAAGAATTCAACCACGCCGACGGTTTGTTGGAATTCTTACAGAAAAGAGGTGGAAAACCAGAGCTGTTCGACATAGTCAGGCCGTCCAACGAATGGGACGGCGTTGAACACATTGTAAAATCGGCGTTAGACCTGGAAAAGAACAACTACGATGTAAACGATAGTGTTAATCGTTAAAAATTATTATTTAGCGGATAAAATAAAAATAAAATAATAATAATAACGAAAATTACCCGTATAGGCACTGTACAAGATAAACGAATTGGCTCAAGAACACAAAGACGTATCGACCAGTGAATTCTTAGAGTCTGTTTATTTGACAGAACAACTGGAGGACCAAAAAGACTTGGCCGACTTACTTACCAAAGTGCGGTACGCGATCGAGTCGAAAACAATACATTTGCTCGACTATAACGTTGGCAAGATCGAAGCGAAAGAGTTTAAAAAATAATAATGATTTACACATTTACCTGGTAGAAAGCATACAACAAAAAAGTGAACCATGTTTTTTTCTGTCGAACAATTGCGGTGACGATCTCGTTTTCATCTAACATTGATTGGAAGATAATAATATAAAGGGCACAGGGGGAAAACGGCAGTTGTCACATTATGAAAATTTTAGAGTATAGCAAAAACAAATTTCGTGAATTCCTTTACCTCTTACATAAGAACAAAAAAAATCACATTAAATGCTACTCTAATAATAAATGTATTTATTTAAACAATCTATTGACATAAATAAAAAAAAATTATTGGCAAAAATTGAAAAAAACTATTTAAAAAAAAAATGTTTCATAATGTGACTACTACCGTTTTTCCCCTGTGCCCTTCATAAGTAAGAGGTTAGGAATCCAAAGCCCGGAAGTTTATACTAGAGCAATGAGCATATGCATATGTCGGTTGTTTTTAAAATTATCATAGAAATATGCATGCATTAACATATTGTCTGAAAATAGCCACTCTCTCTCTCTCTCTCTGTATATATATCTCTGTACATAGTTAGAAAAAATTCTACTTTTTTAATAATCAAACATAGACAAACTAAATAATTGTCAATTATTTTTCTTTTGCTTTTACACATCATTGAAAAATTAAGTTTTGGTCTTGAATTCTTTGAAATATGATTCAAATTTTTACATAAGGACATACTAACGGATTATGAGAACATTTTTATGTTTGCTAATTGATTAACAAATTACTATTTGACTAAGCCCTAATACTTCTAATTAGTTAACAGGAATGGTCGTTTTTATGTCATGTTCCTCACTATGATATTTATATTATATTTTGTTCGTATAAAAAATCACAACATACGACTTAAAGTATTAGTGAAAATTATAAAGATTTTTGCAAGTTTTCTTGTTTAATTTTAGTATGTATAATTGTGTTTGTAGGTTTTAATTTTTTTTCCAATTTTTTTTCAAAACGCTTTCTCTATTGTTCCACCAATAATATACTACACGTATAATATTAAGTGTAAACATACTAATAATTAACGTTAATAATTTTTTGTTAATAAAGGCTATTAAAAAAAAAAAAAAAAAAAAAATGTTAATAATAGTATACTCGTATTGATGGTTTGTAAGTATTTTTTCTCATTGCCCGCTTTACATTCAGTAGCCAGTTTAATAATTTAAGTTTTTCAAAGAAAACCAGTAATGATACACCTTTACTTATTTAATATAAGTTTTAATTTTAATTTGTGTATTAGAAATGTATTGAATTTTGTTCTCACGTGTATAACAATAACACCTAATATACAATCACAATGTCAGGTACATTTCAATTGTTCCGTGTTTATCAAGGCAAATGAACGAGGTAATAATTACTATTTTTTTTTTCTATATTTTAATATCGTTTCAAAACAGTTGAAATGATAATATTTTAATTAATTTTTCATTATTCAACTGCGGTGTTCACAGAGTTTATGCGGTGTTTACGACCTCGACGTTCACAACATTTGTTATTCAGTATTGTGATTTGTGTGTATTCTTCACTTGGGTATTTTTTTCATTTTCTCCGTAGTTAAAAAACAGTCGGACGTACGTCAGAAACTCATAGTTCTTTGCTTTAGCCGTTGATATTTATTTATTTACTGACCTCTTTCCGTCCAGTGACGTTGGCAATTATACATGTAACGCGTTATAGTTTAATATTGTTTTAAGAAAAAAAATTAAAAAGCCTCTTAAATTATAAACGGATAACAATTCAAAGTAATAACAGTATATACCTATTGGCTATTGCGTATGTATCCTTAATTAAATACTACTGATAATATTTTATCATCGAGATTAAACAATACTATAATACATGGTAATTATCTATTGTATTAATGGATAAAATATATTAGGTATTATTATAATACCTATCCCGGTCGAGTAGTCTTCTACTATTCAAATTTTGTGCAGTAATTGAATTTTATATAAAGTAAACATGGTGCGACTATATCTGCTGAAACAGGTAAGCTTTATAATATTATTATTTAACTATTTAATTAGGCTGTAACGTTGGCATAAATCAAAAATGACATAATTGACTATGTATCATGAGTAGTTACATCAGAATGATTATATTGTGTTCACTAATAGAATAACTTTAATAGTTTTTAGGCTTTTAAACTTATTTTAATTATTCATACATAATATTTAGCTGGGTAGTGGACAAATTATAAATAATTATAGGCAAGTGATAATTAATTTACAGGACTTTATTAATAATTGTAATTTATTAACTGAAACGATTTCAAAAAAAATATCGTCGAAAAAAAGATTAGCTTAACTTAATCTGGTTTAATTACTTCTCGTGTAAGTAATTTTTTAAAAGTATACAAATATAATAATAAAATTAAATCTTTATAATTATTAAAATTAAAGAATACAACCTCCTATTTGAATATTGATTAAATATATCGCCTACTAATTTATTGTATTTATTTTAGCGATCTAGTAGATTAAAATAGATAAAAGACAACTTTTTTAAATTAAAAACATTGTTTTGGTTTATTTATGCATATAAACTAGAATATTGTTTTTAGACACACATAATTTTAAAATGCACGACCTTTGATTTTATAATAAAAAATAAATTATAAAATCAATGATAATAAATTGATATTACATAATATTTTATATTTTTGACTTAAAAATAGTTTGTTCAACCGTAGCATTATCTAGTTGCCTTATAACTCGTTTTAATTTAAAACTTAATATACAATTAACAATGGATTTACCTGACGATACGAATTTCAACTGACAATTACTTGATCTTAAATGTTATCTCAACAACACAATTTAATGAAATGTTATTAAGCGAGCACTTCAATAGTAATGTCAATTATCAAGTAATCTTTAATACCTTATTAGCCTATATATTATGTACAAAAATAATTAACTTCTTCTTTTTGATGCCATATTTTGTGTACGTGACTCATCACTTGTTTTTTATAACTTCCAAATATTTCTGACTATATATTGTTACTATTTTTATCTGCGTATGTGAATATATTGTTACATATTAAAATTCAATTGAAATGTCGTTATCTCTCTTCTTATCGTCTCTTTTATGTCTTCTCCACTTGGCTAACACACTTGTCAACAATGTACTTATACTTAATATTCCATGTACATTTTATTCTATTATTAGCGCCACTCCTGACTTTTTACATAATCATTCTTAAATCCTTACCTCAATCGTTTTTTATTGTCTACGTGATTTAACTTCTTACCGATGTTACACCTAACCTACCATAGACGAGGGCTGACTTATAATTTTTTTTTACAACAGCTATATTTTTAGCTTCCCTTAGGCCACACGTTTAAAAAACCATATCGCCTTCCAGGGAAATAGCCCTTCACTTTAAATGGTATATTAACGATGTAAGCCTGTCTGGCCTTCAGTGTTAAAATTCCTTGTTGTCCGGCAACGAGTATGCAATATTGTACGTCACTGTTTGAATTCTTTGTTAAATTTTAGGATAGGAACAATGTAAGGTTAAATATATGTATCAAAAAATAAAACGAATAGAAGTAAAAAGTATAGCACTGAGTAGCGCATTTAGGGATGGGGCTGAACAAAGCAGGTAGGGAGGATTAGTTGATGAGATAAAATAAGAGTGCAATAGACAACAGTGAACATCTTGTAAAATAAAAAGGAATAAAATTAATGATTTTCGTGGATCTTTGAATAAAATGGATAGTTGAAAAATATAATAATGTTTTTTATGAAATTTATTCATCAAAATAATATTTTTTTCCAACAGCTGTAATCTTCTGGCATAGAATTCACTTACTTTTCACATTTATTAGGTTTATTCGTTTTATTGTTATTTGTTCGGACTTCGGGCTATTTAATAAAAACGTCTACTCGGCAAAAAGTTCAACAATACATTTTAGTAACTTATATATTATAGGGTGTTCAATGACTTTGGAAAGTTAACCCGTTTTCATACTAAGACAGAAACCGGTTCCCAAACGAATTGAATACTAGATACAAGTCTATTCAAGAACGTTTCTGAATCACGTTATTTTTTCAAAATCTATTTTTATTCTCCAGATTCTTGAATGAAAAACAATAATTATTGTTTTAATACATTTTTTTTTTAATTTAAGGAAGTAACATTAAAAAAAAAACACAGTTAAGACTACAGACCAGGGTGTATTTAGGGTTTTGGGGGGGGGGGGTAGGGCTGAGGCACTGAGTAAATGAGCAGTTAAGTAATTTCTGCGTTTTGATCAAGTTTCGATGTAACTTAGATCATCTAAGGAGAATTCAAACAGTTACTAGTTCTCCTTTAAAATGTATAGCCTATAGGTATTGTATTATTTTTTATTAACTCGCTCAGTCTTTACAATTAAATGGTGGCTATCTAAAGTTAAAAGAGTACATGCAATGTTGAATGAAGTATACAAGTAAGCAAAATGTAATTTTCATTTTCTTACTTATATTTTCAACGTTTTCTCAAAAGATAAAGGTTAAACCGTTGTCTGAGGACAGTTAGGCCTTACCTAACCATCTTAACCGTTATACTCAGTCGTTATGTTATTAAATATTCAAATAAGTTATGTTAGATGTTAAATAAATGATTTTTTGGACAAATCGCTAATTTAAATTTTCCTGTAGGGGAGGGGGGGCATCAACTCCAAATACAATGCTAATATAGTGGTAGGTTAGTTGGTTTTTTTTTTTAAATTTTTACCATCATTTATAATAATAATATTATACTTGATGACACCTTGAACTATATAATATTTTATTATTTCATCGTGAACGTGGTGGTTTTGCTTGACGACAACGACCTTGTTGTCTGCAATCCGGCCGAGTGAGGAGGCGGACGTTGAATAATAATATTATCATGACGTTTCTCAGTACTACAACTAATTCACTTCTATGAGTTCTACTAATTACCATTCTGTTTACGATAATAAGCATATAGTATGTGGGTACAGCACAGTCTTATTTTTTCCTCCTAATCTAGTAGTATTGTAATTCAAATATATTCAATATTATGCTGTTACAGGTCGAAAACCCACAGTAAGAAGCTCTTTAAAAATTAAGTCAGTATGTTATATAATCATTTAAATGATTAATCCATATCTACTTATGATTTTGTTTTTTGACTAGGAAATACAGATTTAACAAAAAACACATTTCTCGATGCATTGTTTATTGCCATAAATTAAAACAAAAATGTTTCGAATAAGTTTAATAATGATTGAATGTTTTTTACACGTTCATAGTATGTTGTTTTTAATACTAAATACATATGTGTATCTATTTTCACCTTCTAGTTGTATAACTTTGGTCAAATTCCGATTTCCGCGAAAACTTCTAGCAAAATAATACAGAGTGTGGCGGAGCCGACTGACGAGTTTTGAGGGGCTATAAATTACGAACAGTAAAACTTAGTTAAAAACGGTTTGTTTTATTAAAATCATTAACAAATCCCGTTTTTTAAATTACGGTTTGAAAATGATATCACCAAAATGGTGACCGTCATTAGCAATACATTGTTGTGAGCAATTTCCGAAGTTTTCCCACGATCTTCGGCACGTTTAATATGGATATGACCACGATTTATTCAGTGATTCTCTCCTTCAGGTCTGCTAAGGTATAGGGACGATGTTTGAAGACCTTATCCTTAGGGAAGCCCCAGAGGAAATAAATCGCACATGCTAAAATCAGGAAAGCGTGTTGGCCAGCCCACGTCACCCCTTGAGATACCAACCACCTAGGGAACATTTGTCGAATAAAAAACTAACAAATTTTGAGCTGTGTGCGCTGTAGCCCCTATTTAGTTGAAACCATACATCCCCCAAGTCATATTCTTTTTCCATTTCCTCCAACCAGTGCTGCAGTTAAGTGTCCGACATTAGAACATATCGCTTCGAAGTGACAGTGACAGTCCTGTTGTCCTCCTCAAAAAAGTACCGGCCGATCACCCCAAGTCGGGACCCAGTATTTCCCAATTTGGGACATTGTCACTTTAGTGGAGTAGAATGGTCTTTCATGGAGTTTCCGTGGGTTATTTTCAGCTTAGTATCGAAAATTCTGTTTATTTACAGATCCTAAGATCGCTGAGTAAACACTAAATATCGGCTACAGCAATTTATTGCTGCTGACAACCGCCATCTTGGAGGCATAATTTTAAAAACATAACTTAAAAAACGGGATTTCACACTGATTTTAATAAAACAAACAGATTGTTTCTAAGTTCTACTAATCGTTATTTATAGCCCTTCAAAACTCGTCAATCGGCTCCGCCCCACTCTGTATATTTTACATCACCAAAAAAGTTATTACTTACTTTTGGCTTTTGCTTAAACGGATAATAACCATTTAATGTATAAGACCTGTCCTATACTAATTATCCACTCACCAGCCTATAAAGGTGTAGGGAAAAGTATTGTAACTATATACTATATATATATATATATATATATATATATATATTTAGATGCCAATCATCCAAACGTATTTTCTAAAACTAATTTAACTGTTGAAATTGTTTAAATATTTATAGTTTAAAAGTCGAGACTATATTTTATTGTTGTCGAACAATACGTCGTAACGTTTCAAAAGATTTTGTTTATACGTCAATAAATTTTGCTATCAACTGAATATATATTGATATAATATCACAGATTAGAAGTTTTATCTAATCTGCGATAATATCATAATGTTAATAATTTTAATCGATAATATTTGTAGTTATAAAATATTTGGTTTTGGTAACGTTTTTAATGTCTGTAGAGTACTACGGTATCACAAATGTAAGCATAATTGTGGCAAAAATAAATTCCTCCTACGATCTGTTTTCTGACCACTGTGTGTCGTCATCTCGTTGGCGGTTGCCGGTTGGGTAAACATATTAGTTTGCGTTATTGCCATACAGAGACCGACAACGACAACGACCGCTGCGCTATACAGTGGGGCAAGCGCAGAAGGAGCAACGCGTTGAGAACATTACACATTATCACTTGCACCAAACAACTCTGCTCACTGCTTGGCTCAGTGTCAGTACCCGCTTTGCCGTTCGCGTAGGGTGGACTTGTTTTGACCGTGTGTTTGTAATAATTATCCGTTGTCGTTGTAGTACAATATTATACTACTATTATCCCTGGGCCGTGCCAGCCGTATTCCTGTGTCTTCCGGAATTGATATTATCATTCATTGTTTTATATATATCGGGACACGTTTTCATTAGCCCGTCTAATATTATGAACTTCGTCAACGACGTGACCAAGTTCATTTACGGTGGGCTCAGAAACGAAGCGAGTAGGCTGAGGGTATGTGTATACTTTTTACCGATAAGCCATAATAAAAAAAAAATATATATATATATATTGTAAAACTGCACGCTTCCTTATCACTGACGATTGTCGTTGTTATCACCGATTGCGCCCGTTTAGAGAACGAGATAAAACTCATCTAGTTTTTAATTTCTATTACAAGTTTTAGGGTTTGCAGGGGGTGAAGCAAGCGAGGCCAAATCGTCTCACCAAAAAATAATAGTAAATATAATATTTTAATAATTAACTTGGGTGTTTAAAATGTTAATATTATACACTAAAAATGTATCGAAGAAATTATCAATTTTTTGGTCACACGTGATTTATTATCAAAAAAATCGCACTGTTTACGGTTCTACAAAAAAAAAAAAAATTGTATAAATAATCATGTTTAACGTAACCGTGTTGTAAATCAAATCTTTAAAATCGTATTCCCTAATATACGTGATTTTATATATATATATATATATATATATTTCCTACACTAACCTTTAGCCTTAGTCAAACTGTATTATTTAAAAAAAAAAAAACAAGTTGGAGCTTATTCCTTTTTTTGGAAACGTGCAATTGCAAATTGTAGTTAATTTTAAAATAATTTGTTTGTGTATGTATACTTACCCATATTTATCTTGTTAATTGCATTTCGACAGGTGCATGACAAATGTGTAACATAGGCAACCTTCAAAAAAAAAACAGTGATGTCCGGGTCCTAAAAACAAAAATAATCATCTAAAAAAAATGTCTACTAAACAAAATAGCCATTTTATTTTAAAATTAAATAAATTTACAATGTTTAAGTTCTTAAAAATTTACATTGTTGTAGAATACATTCAATTAAAAACAATAGAAATTATGAAATACTATACCGATTACTGACGCAATAAAATAAGACTATGGTTATCGGTTTTAATCCATTCATTGGTTCAATTATATTGGTATTTTTTTGCACAACTCTTACTTTTCAATATATAAAATTAAATATAATGCAGATACACGTGTTTATTATTATGGTCACTAAAAATTGCAATAATATAATTTTACTTAAGTCTTAAGTCTAGAACAAAATAATAACCAAACGAATTCCAATTCAAAAATAACTTTGCCAACATTGCATTGAAACTATAATAGCAAATTAATTATAATAATGATTGGTACCAATTAATTTTCGTTTAGAATTGTCTGGTTCTGCCTTGTACTACCATGTAATAAAATAAAGATAATAATATGGCGCGCAATTACAAAATATAATTATACTTAGTTGGGTACTGCTAAAATTAGGTTAAACTAAATTATTTATAAATATATATATATGTCGTTATAGGGTCAAGTGAAGTAATAATTCATAGTTATATAACATAAACGAAGTAAAAGTAAATGCAACTATTTTTTATGTAGAACAAATGTCAATGCGCGCTAAAAATGTATATAAAAAAATAATTAATGCAAAAATACACTTTTGGTTACTTCTATGAACAAAGATTTTTTCGCCTTTCCCGACAGAACACTTAACGCTGGGTCGAATGGTGTAACCCTTGTTTTTCTATCTTGAAAACGTAACAGTGTCTATATTAATTTCCTATTTTAATTTAAAACCTTATTTTTGGTCGTCCTGTACAATTTTCTGAGCGCGTGTTAATATCGGTTAAGGTCAAACAATTGTAATATGAAATAGAATTTTTCCAACCCAAAACAATTTTGTTTTCGTTTGAATCATTTATCGTAAATATTTTTTTCATAAATTACAATAATATGCACAAAATGAGAAATATTGATATATTTTCCTTGTATAGTAACTGGTAGCTAAGAAATATTGTAAAATCCTAATGCTAGAGTTTAGTAGTCATAGATTATAGATGCATATATTTTAACTGTGGTTCGTTGATTACAAGTGTTTTAAACTTTACCGGAAATTCAAACTCGAAACGGTTATCGGTGTTGGCTATTGGAGACTTTTGTTCACTCAATTGTTATACATCCAAAATTTAAAGTTAACAGTGATATTTACCTGACAAGGTTAGATTGGACGACTACGTAAACATTTTTACATCGTAATTATTTAATTTTTGTAATTTCATACAAATTTTAAACTGTACATTATAAAAGCCAGTTTAGTTAGTTACTATATTGGTACAATAATAAAAAACACTTGTTTTTGTCAATCTACCTTACAACAAATAAATATAACCGGTACCCTTATATTGTTCTAAGTATTAACTGTAAAAATATTACCATGCAACTACATAATTTTTTTTTAAACATGTTTGAATACTTGTTCTTGTTAATTCGTTTCATCAAAAATGAATTAATTAGTTTTTAGACATAAAAAACATTTAGTTGAATGAAGGTAGGATTAAATCTAAATCATTTATGAAAGGTGCCATTTTTTACTGAATTTGATTGATGATAAACATACGCTCAATGATCGTTTGTATAGCAATATGTTTAATGTGTTATTTATGAACTATACGAGTAAAAAATCGTTTATTTTAGTTTTGCACGTGTTTAATTTATTGTTTTTGGTAACTTAAAAATAAACAATTCATTTCTGTTGGACGGTATTATCGATTTTTGTTTTTTAACTCTACACGACAACACTACAATAGTAGGTACAATGCTTTAAGACTCATTTTCATCGACCCCTGAAACGGTCAAGGTTACATTACGATTACAACACCGTAACAAAAATTAAAAGCCAGCTGTATGTACATATTAAGCTTAAATAGAAATTTGAACAAGTTACAGCCAACATCTATGGTACAGCTGTATAATATAGATAAATATAGAAAAATGTACATGGGTAGGTAATCATATTCATATGTAAAAATGATAACAAACACGATGATATAGTACCTGTGTTTTGTGAAATGTAAAATTGCATAATCAATGTTTTTTTTTTTTCATCTTGCATTTGATTGGCGATTTCTGGCATTTAATTAGCTGTTATTTTACTGATCTCTTACGTATGCGAAAAATTCCATTAACAGATATATTTATTCTTTAGAATAAATGGCCTAGAAATCGAGTATTTTTGATCGTACTTACAAAACTAAAAAAAAAATTTTAGTTGAGATTACTGCAATACAAAGTGATCAGAGATACACCGAGTAGGGAAATTTAACTTTTAACTATTTTGTGATACGTTATGTTTGAGAATAAAAGAATGGAGAAGAAGATTCATTTGAAGTAATAAGCAAAATTATATAGACTGCAGTGAGACCAAAAAGGAAGTTTTGTGCACTGATTGAAATAGATGAAAATACAATTTTTTTTTAAAAAAGAGCGTAAAATTACTAGGTTTGACAGAGGAAAGATTGTGTACATTTGAGGAAGAATAGGAAGAAAAAAATGTGAGGGTTAATGTGAAGAAATTAGAAGCGTGGATAAGCCTAGAGAGATTTAGAGGTAAGGTTAAACATGGAGATGTGTGTGAGAACTGTGTTTTTTACCATCTATAGAATGATTTTATGGCATATTAATTATATAGAATGTAAATTATATTATATAACTGGGCGGTGCGGATAATATCTATCCTAAAGTATTTTCTTGATTAAAGTTCATTTAGGATAAGTATTATCATAATGTAAGCATTACTTGTTCTAAAATAACCACTTGTGACGAAACACCGCATATGCATATTAAACACCAATTTCGAGTTATTTGTTTCAAGCACGTTTAACACGTTTTGGAATTACTTAACAAAATAGTTATCGATTTTAGGTATGAAAAATATCAAATAGTATTTTTAGTTTTTTTTTTATTAGTATAAAAGTAAAAATATTTCCCATGTCGATTAACATTATTTTAATCGCTTTCAGTTAGATATTATATTATTACTTTTATTTCATTGTTGCACATAAATAAATAATGATAACAATATAACAGATAGTATGTTTTTTATATTATGTACATACATGTAGGTCATTGGTAGAAAAGTTTTGGATATCAAAAGTAATTATTTACTAACTATTAGTACAACGACACCAGAAACATATTTATTTAAGTTAAAGTATGATGTTATATTATAATAGTTGAAGTTAATTTCAATAGAAAAAATCTATGGGTATTGTATAATATTTGTTTTTATTTAAAATATACTATTTCAATAAACATGTGAACGTTGATAATAAAAAAAAACTTACGACCTAATTCACTATATCTTTTGATAAATAATAAAGGTCCCATAAACAGTTTTATTATTACATATTGATTGACAACTTCATTTACATCACGTAAGATTTGCTTCCTTAGAATTATAATGTTATATCTCAAATCATTATGCTAATCTAGTTGTACATAATTCTATACTTGATAATTGGTTAATAATAGTCACGATAATTGTACAACAAAATTTAAACTTTTTTTCAACCAGAACTAAATTTCAATGATTTGTATTATACATGTTTCTCGGAAAAAATTAGTTTTTAAACAACAAATTAAGATTATATTTATCGTTTCTATATTGTTTTAGCATGAACACTATTTACATAGTTTTTCTTAGTTAAAATCAAAATTATGATATTTTCTTTTATGTTAAAAAATCACAAAGTAAAATGCAACCAGCAATAGGGCAATCCACATTTTTTAAACCTACAATTAAAAACCAATTATGAAGTACATGTTCAAAATAATAAATAGTAAAAAAAAAACAGTTAAATGACTTTACTGCACAATGTTCCATTTATGAAACAAAATATATATTTATTGTTTATATCTGTTCATGATTTGTTGATATTGTTTTTATGTATAGTTCAAAAGAATCGGCATAGATGTCACTAGATGTTTCCATAGAAATAAGTATAATATAGCTAAAAGCATATGAGTTTGTTATGATGAAGTTCCAACAGACCAGTGTAAGAAAAAAAAATAACGCAGTGAAGGGTTAAGATGCGATTTACAAATAATATAAAACGGGTGTTTTTAGTTTGAAACTGATGAAATTTATTTTTAAATTTCAAAATTTGTGTTGTATCACTTGTAACCAATAAAAAATCGTATTCAGTCGAAACCTTTCGAAATATCTCTTTGGTTTTAGAACAACTATAATTTATATTTGAATAGGGAATCGTTTTTTAAGATGATGCGGAAACTAACATACTTAGTTTACCTTGGTTAATGTTTGAACGTTAGAAATAATTTAAAATAAACTCAATCGACAATAGCTGATTTGTAATATGCGTCAAAATACATATATTTTGATTTTATCTTATTTGGAAAAACACATCATTATTATTCAATATGCGAAACGCCTAAAAACAACTGTTTACGTTTAGATTCTGTCAATAATAATAATAATAGTAAACAACGCATTCCATGTGCAAAGTAAAAAAACAGGTCGCAGACAGGAAAAGGTCCCACACGTGTTATCTACAGACAAAACATAGTAATTAACAGAGAAATATTATACTTACTTTACGGTACGGCGTTGTTTACTATAGCGAAAAATGTATGTAAATTGTAAACTTACATCAGGTTTTACCGATTCGTACACACAATACCGAATAGTTATTGTAGTTAATAATAATGAAAATAATTATTTTTACCATTGTCGATCGACAGTAAGGCTGTGTATTGGGAAAAGTAATATAATAGCTGAACAAATCCATAATAATGAACAGTAGTCGTACCATACCTAGCTATAGCTGCAGGTGACAAAAAAATATTGTCGAACAATGACAAACTATTATGAAAACTGTTAAAGTAACAATACAAATTGTATCTAAAATAATTATTCCATAAGTCACACATTTATCACGGTTATACGTTGGCGAAGAGTTTACAAGGTCGTACTGTCCAAGGGGTATTTAAAAAGATGTTTAAGTTAATAAATTTGGAGGTCAATGACTTTGTTATCGGGTGGTGTCCAATATTAATACTTATTAGAATACATTACATAGTCGAAACCAACGTTTTCTAAATTTTGTCTCTAAGAAAATAAACATGTATAAACTAGGTGTAAAGTTTAAAATATAATCGTTAAATGTAATTTTAAAAAGTTCTAAAATTGTGTTGTTTTTTAGACATTAAAATAAAAACAAATTCTCCTTTTCACATTTCGGAATAACACATGGAATTGATTCCATCGATTGATTTTGTATTTTTATCAATGTTGTTTTGTTGCAAAATTAGTCAACAAAACATATCAATGGCTGTAGTTTTTTCCCCGAAAATAAATAAAGATAATATTATGCTAGGAATTGCTGTAAACATTAAGTGTATGTTTTAAAAA
The DNA here is from genome assembly GCF_023614345.1 of Adelges cooleyi. Taxonomy (NCBI): domain Eukaryota; kingdom Metazoa; phylum Arthropoda; class Insecta; order Hemiptera; family Adelgidae; genus Adelges; species Adelges cooleyi. The sequence goes on along the minus strand of NW_026096053.1, from coordinate 12,649,898 downwards.
GACATCAGAAAGTTGCACGCATTCGTTTTGATGGGACAGTTAACTTCCTGTAAACAGGTATTTAAATTATGAATGTTTTCCAAAACAAATTTTTATCTTATGGGCAAATATACTTTATTATATGAGTCGTGACCTTCCAATTGTATTATTTTGTTTCTTTTTACTCAAGTACATTGCGCTTAGTCCTTGATGAGGTTTACAACGATCGCCGTCTTTAGCCTTACAACATTAATCAATGCTGTTTTAAATCGTACCTACTTGTAAAGTCATTATTGTATCCATACGTTTCTTTTAATTGGAAAATATTGACAATTATATATATATATATATTTTTTTTTTATTACGACTATCAGTTAAGACTTATAATTAGTAGCTTATGTTATAACTATAAATTGCAATCGTCCTTTTGCGTGGTGTCAGTCAGGGTTTGCTTACATTTTTGTTAAGCCACCTTTGTAATTCTAATAGGTACTAGTGTTTTTCAATCTTATGCAAATCTAATCTGAATATTTTTATATTTATGTTTGGTACTTTGTCCGTTCCAGAGCTATGCGGTTCAATCGACAAACCGATATCCACCCAAAGTTCGCATTGTCGAAGTTGGCCCCAGGGACGGTCTTCAAAGCGAACCAACCACTATTCCCACAGACGTTAAAGTAGAATTCATTAACCGACTATCCGTCACTGGACTGAAAAATGTTGAAGCTACTAGGTAAGTTTATATACATTTAGATTTTAGAAACAATAAAACCTATGTTTAACCTATGTATTGAATGTCATTTACAGTTTTGTCTCTCCCAAGTGGGTCCCTCAAATGGCAGATCACGCTGACGTTTATAGCAGGATCGACAAAGTGCCCGGGGTTTCCTATCCGGTGCTAGTGCCAAACATGAAAGGTTTAATTACAGCAGTAAGTCGAAATTGTCAACAACTGCTCAGATTTGTGATACACGCAATCATATTGAGTTATTGTTAATAATAATAAATCTTATTCTGATCAGATGCAACACGACGTCAAAGAGATCGCAGTATTCGGGTCCGCTTCCGAAGGGTTTAGCCGGAAGAACATACACTGTAGCATTGCAGAGAGTCTAGTGAGGTGTGAAGATGTCGTTTCCACCGCTTTGGACCACGGTATTAAAGTTCGAGGTTATATTTCATGTGTTTGCGGATGTCCATACGACGGAGCTGTTTCTCCTCAAGACGTTGCAAAGGTACTTAACGTGATCGACCAAAAAATAGGTTAGGTCTAAAAATAAGCGTTTCAAAAATATGTTTAAATATTATAAATTTAATAATTATACAAGCAATGTAAATTATTTACATTTTTCAAGTGCTAGGTATTAAAATGTTTGTGTAGTAGTCATTGTGTAAAAAACATAGGTTAACAATGTAACTAACAAACCGTTGTTAATTACGACAGTTTATCGTGTAATGATTACTGTTTGTTTGTTCATTAGGTATCAAGTGCGCTGTACAACATGGGTTGTTATGAAATTTCTCTTGGAGACACAATCGGCGTTGGCACTCCTGGTACGATAAGGCCAATGTTACAAGAAGTTATGCAAGTGGTACCCGTTGAAAGATTAGCTCTGCATTGTCACGATACTTACGGCCAAGCCCTGGCCAATATACTCACTGCACTAGATGTAAGTTATAATAATAGTGTGTTTTTTTAAAATTAAATATATATTTGCTTTATTACATGTTCGTTGTTCGTTGTTAGATGGGCGTTACTGTATTCGATTCATCCGTTGCCGGTCTTGGAGGTTGTCCGTACGCCAAAGGAGCGTCCGGTAATGTTGCCACAGAGGATCTTATATACATGCTGGAAGGAATGAATATTGAAACAGGTGTAGACATGGAAGCGTTGCTCAGCGCCAGTAGGTATATTTGTGAACAACTGTGTAAGACCACTGAATCGAAAGTGGCCAGGGCTTTGTCGGGAAAAGAAAAACCTCTCAAATTTATACAGACTTACAGGAGCAAAGCAATGCTGGCAGATCATTAATGTTTCATTCACAATCGGTTGACTTATTATATTCCATTGTTTTATTAAATTGTACTTTTCGGTGATTTTTAATTTTAATTTATTATTTATAAGACTGAGTATAATTAGTAATTGTAAAATGTTTATAATTTTAATAAAATGTAGTTTACTTTTAACGTGGTTTTACATTTTATTTTTACAAACGTTGATCAAGACAAATTTTTAAATTTGAATGTAATGTTTTTCTAATTAATTGATATTTATAAATTGTGATACTTAATGATTTTTTTTTTTTTAATTAAGTTTGTATTTACTTTATAATTCATTTTCATAGCTGTACAAAAATATTTGAAAATTATAAATGTCTAAAATATTATTGTAATTTGCCCTCAGAATTATGATTTTGTTTTTAATAATAACCGAGACCTTTTATAAGATACTACAAATAGTTCTCTATTTATATTTTTTTATTTATCCAACTTTTAGAGTTTTGTGAACAGTAGTTAAGTTGATAATTAGAATAAGTATACACAAAAGTTGATTTCATTTAATTATGAAAAAAGAACATTTTGGAACTCGCTAACATGCCAAAAAAAAAAAAACAAAAGTGACATATTTAAGTTTGTAAAAATTTTAAATCTAAAAAACTACCAAAGAGGCGTTTACTCGTTGAAAAAAATGTATAAGTTAAAAATAATACTTCAAAGTTTACACAAATTAATCTGTAAATAAATAAATTTATTTTAAATTTACATGGTCGAAATTAAAATCGAAATCTCTTTTTTCTTAAATATTGCCTGTATAAAACTTCTTAAATCCCTTTCAGTTTCTTTAATCGACTTAAATTTACTACACTAGAAAAAATATATATCAAAGGGTGGCAAGTTAATAAGAATTAATTTTGGATGGTTATCATGTATATTTTTAGTAGCATTGTTTATTTGGCTATTATTTAAACAACTGATATTCTGATTAGAGAAACGGAGTAATATTGGAAAAAAAGATTTATATGGGATAAGTCAAGGAGACTAATTATCCTACTATTACTATTTTTTCGATAGCTATGTAATAATTATTAATTTTTGAGTTCCTTCTTTAATCTTTCATAAAGTTATTTATACTGAAATTGTAAGTAAATATTATTAATTAATAATTTTCATACTTTAATTTACTATTTTTTAGTCTTACACCTTTTTCATTTAGGTTGGTTAGACAACTCTTGCTCTACAAGAGACAAGAGTTGCCATCCTGGAGAAATGGGTTAACTTACTAAAAATATATATAATTATTTTGTTAAAAATACATTTGCCTACTAACGGTAAGTATCTTAATCGACTATTACCGTCCAGTCAATTATGAAGTCTACCTTTTAAAATTTAAGGCGCAACATTTGACATATAACATGTAGAACCACTAAATAAGTGATAAAAATCACTAAAAAAATGCTTCTATGTGAATCTGTGTATAGTTTTTATAATTTAGTAGTTTGTATTTTTAATAATACATACCACAGTGGCAATTTTGTGTTTAAAACCGTGTTATTATATTATTCAAGGCAATAGCTTCTTAGTTCCTAGACGAGGCTATTTTTTTAAACATATTTCTCCTAAAATAGCATTATATAATATTATCTAAAAAATTAGAAGCTAGGTGATTTTTTGTATACGGTTTTGGTTTTGGAAAGTCATTTATGGTTTTTACTGATATTTATTATGATGTGAATTTTTCTACTATTGATGATTCATTTCGAGTGCAAATTAGATGCATTTTCCGTTTTACAAACGAGACAATAATAGAAGAAATCAGACCATGGGAACCGAATGAAAAAGTGTTTATGGAAAACAATAAAAAAAACAATAGTATCTCATAGCTATATTATGATATAGGTGTACACATTGAAATGATAAAAATCAAATACACTTCTTTAAAATAACTATAGTCACGTAATTAAAGAGCATATTAAATACAAAAACAGTAACCAGTAACGACTTACGACCCAAACCAATAAAAACAGAAGGTATTTTTGGATTAAAAGTCTCATTTACAATGTACATAAGTAGTTTTAAATTAACATACTATGTACGTTAACCAAATTATGGTTGTATGTAAATGATCAGTTTATTAAAAACTCATAAAATGTCATTTTTTGTGATGTCATAATATATATTTTTTATTGCTCAAGTTTGTGAAGTTACGTCATTGAAATGAGTATAACATTATTGCTTCATATTATTAGCCAAGTGTGCTCAGTTTTTCTAAAAAATTGCATTTACTGAGACAAATTTAACACAAAATGAAGTAGTCCAACATTCTTTTGCCATACATCACAAAAAAAAATGGCATTCAAAATATGTAACAAACAAAATAATGTGTTCTATGTAGTTATTGTTACAGTTTTATTGTGATTATTTTATTATGTTATGATGACTAATGGATTATTGTAAACGTCTCTCGTTTGTACGATAATACCAATAGTCGATTAGAATGTGCGCCCTATTTATAATATTGTTATTGTGCTCTACTTACTATATACATATTTTGCATACAAGCATCTGTACCGCTACCTGCATAATATTATTACACTCGACGGCTATTAAGAAAAAGGTATATTACACCACAACAGTATAGTATAACATTTTTGCATACAGTATAATATTTTATAGTCGATGTTTACCCATATTTTTTTCACACTATTCAAGTAAATGAACAATTACCCGGCGCCACGCAGTCAAACGCGTGCACAGGTTTTTTTTTATTCTAACATAATAATAGTATAACATTAGCTGAGCATGAAAACCGGTACTCTTATAATATTGACATGTAAAACGTAGCAAAAAAATGTAATCTTTTGATTTGCGGTCAACTACACTAATCTTGAAATGCTCAATCGTCTGTAACCATTCAAGAAATACCTAAACATGAGAATATATGACCACCAATAGTATTGCAACCTGTAAGTAAAATGTAAATTATTGTTTACCAGTGATAGTAATTACAATCCGAGAGATTGCTTTCTCGTCGGCCATTGAAATTGCTATTATACTATTAATATGATATTTATGCCAAAACCGTTTCCAAACAATTACATAATATACAATTTACAAAAACACCCAAATTGTATATGAATTTTGTGGTAATTAAATTTTATAAACGTCAAAAAAGAGCATCGGCTGTATTATTGTAAGCGATGAGTATACACTTGAAGTACCTATTTTGATTCTGAATGTTTTTACATATTGGTAATTTTGACTGTACACGTCATATATCAATTATATAGTCAGAAATATTTTTCAAACGCTTTCCCCGCTCAATTGGTTAACTTTTACCATTGATTATAAATACTATAGTCCAGAACAAATATGTAATATAATATTTACAATTAATGCTTTTACTATGCTACCTTAAAGTATCCAATTTTATTTCCAAAGAAATTATTTTCTATTTGAAAATTTAATCAAGCTACACTTGTAAAGGTAAGAACTGTTTTTTTCAGAAAATAGAAATCTGATAAATCTAATTTAACTTTCAACAAAGAATCCACTGCCCGCAGTAAATAATAATAGGTACTTATAGTAGTATAGTAGTATTGTGTATAAGTATACACAATAATCTACAGTGAATAGTTTTAGCTCCAGTTAAAATTTTGGAAATAAATTTAAAACGAAACGAGACTAACCAATTAAGTTAACTGAATAAGGTAATTACACAATAAACTTTAACTTAATTGTCAATATTTTACATAGTATGCATAGAAATACCGAGTACATTTCTAACAAACTGTGCGAACACTAAACATATGAATATTATAAAAGTTATATTCTTTATACTTGATCAATTTTCGGTATTGCTACTGCCTAGATTAAACTTAAATATGTTTAATATTCGGTAATTTTAAATGCACATATTATACATAGATAGAGTTCTCTATATTGTGTCTAAGTTACGCTTTTATAATTAAAAGTTGTTCTATTTATCTCGACGACACAATGTGTGTAATTTAAATTATTAAGTTATTTTGTGTATTTATCTTCAACACAATTACCTAGTTCGATTCGGCTATAATGTAAATTATGATTTTGTGTAAAATTTGTGTAACCGATAAGTGAAATGGAATTGATTTAAAAAAAAAAAAAACAACAGAACTATGCAATATGAATTATGCCACCTATATTAATCAACTACACCATGCTGTCCAAATAGACTGATAGGGACACAACATTTGAGTAGGTACCGCTATAGTGTGAATGATGGCCGATACTGGTCAGATACACACGATTTATTGTTCTGGTTGACTTTCACTGCCATCAAATTTGATTTCTGTTTGTGCAACAACATTCATATTTCAAATTCACATTTAAATGGGTAGTCATCTTTTTATTGACGCATTAAAAGAAGCCGCAGTAACTGACGATATTTTATATGTACACGACATGACATAATATCTTGTGTTACGTGACCGCGTCATCTCCTCTAAGTAGCATAAAATAATAAGGTTAGGCTATTAGATTTTTTTTTTTAAATTTATAGTACCTATTATTTGTCTTGAAGATTTTTTTAGAAAACTTTGTGTACTTTGCATCAGCTATTGGAATAAAATAAAATATACACATATTCGTTGAGCTTTTTTGTTTACCAATGCTCCCACTAGATTTTCACTTCCGTCCTCGTGCGTCGTGGCCGTTGTATTGAAAGTGAAAACGATTGTTTTGTATGAAAGCAAAAAAAAAAAAAAAATCATCCTTTTCAGTTATACTTGTACAATATATTTCACTCTTTCTTCCTACAGCCAGCGTCTGCCTCCCACAAAACGACTACAGGTATGCCAATGAATTATTAATATTCTTTACTGCTACTACAGACTACTACTACCTATACTAGTTACTACTACACACAACAATAACTTTCGATAAATTCAACGTCACACTTGTCATGAACGTGCACGACGCACGTGCCAATTATGATAATTGCTACATAATAGAAAAAACACACACACACACACATATAATAGGTATCTAATTTGTTTCCTCGGTCTATGATTGATCTGCAGACGGCAAGGAATATTTGAAATTGATTTTTTATTCTCGCCGTTTTAATACAATGCAAACTTTGTGATTTGTCATCAGTTATTATAGAATATCACAACAACTTTTCAATGAAATATTAACAACTGACTGATATTGTGATTCTATGTTGTAGCTTGCGACCCTAACTTAACTGTGACTGTCGACTTCCCGCACCCCAGGGTATTTGAGCTAAATTGTAAAATTAAAATTCACATTGCGTGTACCATGTAGTTTTACCTCGTGTGCAATGTGCAATGTTCAATGTGTTGTGTGCACACTGCATAAGTACTTTTGCATATATTATATTAATAAGGCTCGCTTTGGCAACTTTGTCGGTGAAAGTTTATAGTGCCACGCGAGCAGCGTTTGTTATTGTTGTTTATTTTTCTGGTAAATATACATAAAACGTGTAGAATATTATCGGTAAGGTACCCGCATATGCAGGAAGACGCACAGTGTCCAGTTATGTGTCTATATTCATTATAATATTACATATTAGTATTTTATTCATCCTAGTGCGTTATTGAAAACCACACGATAACTTGTTGCGCAACGGTTCATGATAATCCAGCGATAATAGTCTCTCTAGATAAAGCAAATACATTGTGCATACTTGATAATATATTTATACAAAATGTATTTTTTAGTAAGGATTTTTTTATTTATTTTTTCTAATCCGTTTAACGGAAACGGTCATAATCGCGTCGTAACATCTTCATAGAGAACGTGCGTGCGTAAACGTTATAGACACCGCAATCGCAAACCGTTTCCCATGTAAGGTGGCGATAAAACTTTTTATTTCCCTCGACTATTACCTGCCGTCATTACACACCGTAGCGCGACTGCGTTGACCCCACGATGACCCGGGCCATACTTTCATTTCTCTCTCGCCACGGCAGTGAAAAATACATGTACCTACGTTTTTTTTTATTTCTTTTTACATATATTTTTTTATATATTTTTTACCAATGCCGACGACGACGATGATGATGTTCTGTTCCTCGTGTATTGTATTACGCCTGCGGGCATGGTGAGCTATGATGGTTGTTATCCCCTTTCACCACTGCCGGCTATAGATAGGTACACATACAACACACCCGGTTATTGCATTTATATGGATGCCATTTTTACGTCACTCCGCGCGATTATCCACCTAAAGCTGTTATTATATATATTTTATATACCTATTTATTATTATTGCGAACGGACGCTGTTTTTTTTATTTCTCCTCGAGATGCTCGACGACAGTGTCCGGCAGCGTGGAATCTTCGCACGCCGGTCTCGTGTAAACGGTAACAATTACACTATTATATGGACAAATCGTTACGGCCCGGTAAACGCGAGGAAACGCTATCGGTTTATATTTTAAGAGGAGCGCAAAAATAATATAATAATAATTGTCTATTGGCCGACACGAAACGAGCGAGAGCGTTTGGAAAACTATCCGCGAGAATTTCGAATTAACTTGTTTATTATTAAATTCAGTTACATTGAGGTTTTTTCGAAATTAATTATAATTAAACGTTGTTTGCCAATGAGCTGTAGGCTATCGCGATGATAATTGACAGTCCTTATAACACATAATTCGCCTTCCCTCCTTATTAGCGTATTCGTTGATAGAAAATATATTTATTACTAGGTACTGAGATCTATCTAAAAGATTCTATGTAAAAAATAAAAAATAAATTTCATTAAATTTTAATAATAATTTTGTACAAATAAATGTTTTTGTATAAAAATACTATACCATATATTTAAATCCTATTGTAAAATGTCTAATGTTGACTCAATTTATTCGAACTCTATCGCTTGTTTAATTTTCAACTTATCAAGTCCTTGATGTATAAAACACTTAACCAAATAGAATGTACAAGCTAGATGTCAAAAAAAAATTCCAAAAAATTGTAAATAGAACTAACTGGACACGAGTTCCCGATATATATTTTAATATACCATGCTTGTAAATTCAGTAAATAATTATTTATTTTGTTTGTTTAGTTATGCCAAATAAAGTATTGATGATTAAGTTAACTGAATATTTCGGGTTATTTAGTTAGGTTAAAAGTTAAGGCTTACTGCATGAGTATTTTTTCTATACCAATACCAAAATTGGCTACTCTATACTTTTATATGTACTCGTTCTCAATAAATTATGCTTGTGTTGGGCCCAATTTGTTTTACTTTTTCTAGCATCAACACCTCGTTAATTGCTAGGTATATAGATAAATTTAATTTTTGTGATTATTTAAAAGACTCATTTTGTGATTCGGGCATGGGTCTAGACTAGAAGAAAGAGAGCAGTTGGCCAGGATTAGTTTGGTTATCTTACACGAAATAGTATCCCAACAATAACACTTGGTTAACTCAGTATAAATATGATAAAACAAGTATCTCGAGACCTCAGCAATGTTGTGTTATTTTGCTTATAACTAAGAAAGTATTCAATCAATATGTTTATTTGCCCGTTCCCTTCTATACAACTTTCCCAAACTACTGATATCTCATATGATCAATTTTGTTCAGCCGTTCACTCACAAAAAGGTGACAAAATGTATGATAAAATTTACTCGCGTTTAATGGGTATAATTAGTATGAAAATCAACCGGATTTTTTTTTTTTTTTATTACAGCTTGAAATAACGAATTTTAAACAAAATATTATGGCTTGTCTTTAGGAAAATTTTGGACCGTATTAAAAATGTTTGTCTTTCTATAATAATACATTTTTTTCCGCCCTATGCGTATCGAGCAACGACAAAGATATCTATTTCCCAATAGACAATATGTCTTTTCAATAATATTTGATCGAATTATCTGCTAGTAAGATACGTTTTGCGTGCCTATTAACTTATTAGACTTCCAATAGTAACGTGGGTCTGAAACCCACAAAATGAATGGCTGCACCAGGGCTTTTCGGTCTGATATCTTGTGAAAATATTTATCGTGGACCAAGTTGCGTGATAGAGTGGCATAATAATTATTCATCTCACGCGAATTGCTATTTATGATACAATTATGGCCGTATTATTATTATCTACTGCTGTCATTCAATATAATATAATATTATAGTTATAGGTATCGTATATTTTGAAACACGTTCAATCGACAAATACCGTTTGCAATTTCTAAAGAGCTTGGAATTATTATTTTTATTCGTTATGACAATAATGTTGTCATAAGCGAGTTCAGAATTTTAATAGGAAAAATAATTGAATGCGTTATTTGTAACTACTGTTACACATATTATATCTATATATTTATATCTTTATATATATCTCCCTCTATATATAAATAAATACACATTAAACATTATTATTATTATTATTATTATTATGTAATTTCAGTACTCACTTAATACAGTGGGTATGTTTATAGTTCCTTATTGATGCATTACGATTCTTATGTTCATAATTTAGACACCGAACCGAACAGCTATTACGTAGGAACCAATTTATAATAATACACAAACTATCTGTATAATGAATATAATATTCCATTGTGTGTTTTGTTTATTTTGATTATAAATATTTCCTTTTCTTTACATTTTACCAATGCGAAATAAGTAGGAACACCCACCTTATACTACTACATTTTTTTATTATTATTAATACAAATATATTTATGATAAAAATCTAACAGATTGTGTTGATTCAGTAAATTCAGTAAATTAAAATAAATGTACTCAAAACAAATGAACTCACTAGTCAATATGTAAATACAGTAATATATTCCAAACGAATACCCGTCAATACAAATAATATTTCATAAAGACGTGTTTTTTTAATGTTGTTGAGTTCATTTTGAATTGAGTTAGTTTCATTTCATACTCTGTAATATTCAATAGCACAGTTAGGGGCTCTAATTAAAAACTCCTCCAAAAAGGTTCAGTGCGGTTTTGGGGTTTATTAAGTACCTGCATACCTAATTAATCTAAAATTGAAATCCGGTGTGAAGTGGAAAATCTAGTTGCTATTGTCTACCTATAACAATAATTCTATAAGAGTTTGTTTGAAAATGCACTCTTCGAGTGTTTTGTTCTATTGAAACGGATGATAAATGGTTAAAGTGGATCTTATAATATTATATATATATATTGTTAAAAATAAAAGAGAAAGATCCTTGTGGGTACACCTGTCACCTACGACGTAGGTAGGAGGTATATGCTATTAGAGAAACAAATGGATGTAATAATAAAGTATCTATATATTATTATTATTATCTAAAAATCAAACCCTTCGCCTTTCAAAAACGATTTAACCGTTCGTGTGTCTGATTATCTGTTCATACCACTTATTAAAAAGCAAAGATTAGCGGCGGCGGCAAACATTCCAAACGAAAGTATCTTATGTACAAAAAAAAAAATAAAATAATGGTAGATTTAGGTAGGGAATCTTGGGCATCCTCGGAGTAGTAGCGGGTGTGAATATAGCGCCCAAGAAGAAAGTGACCAGTTTTCGACAGTCGGTTGCACAGGTCAAAACTCTTCCGTGAACAGAAGATTGTGTGTTACTATAATAATATAATTTACACGTTAAAAATTAATAATCAACAGGCGATCGCGCATGAATTTCCTAAACGGCTATACAGTATAATTGTTACTTTTTTTTTTTTTTTGTTATTATACAAGTGATTTTCGTTTCAGTTAATTTTTTTTTGGTTTACTCGTACTCTGTGTACATATTTGTGTATAACTCAGCTATGAAGACCGTAAGACGTATTTAAAAACTAATTGTTTAACCGAAAAACCCGAAGACACTATGGTTGAATCGCATCGACTTCTGCGGGTAAGTGAATAAATACAATATATTATATTCAATAGATTTTTTGCCACGCATACTTAAAAATTCCCATACCTCATACTATGTGATACTTGTTTTATTTTTAAACGTTCCGATCAATAAATATCCATTTAAATACGCCGAGTTACACATGAAATTGATAAATTTAATGGCTCATTCAAATGCAATATACCGACCGATCCGGTAGATCATTGTCCAGTGAAGTTAGTTAGTCGGCTATTAAACTTTTATACAAAACCGACTTTAGAATATACATATCTATGGGTGCTGTAGTAAAAAGGTGTTAGACTAGTGATATTTTTTTCCAAAAAGAGCCAATTCTGTGAGTCATAACAGTGAAAATTGCATACAACAGCTTAGACCAATAAGAAAAATGTACTTAAAAAATCGTTTCGATTGCATTAAACAATTCTGGAAAAGAAAACTTATTTAAAGTAGAAAAATAACATATTATATAGTTTACATTATTTTTAATTTAATCATATAAATAATATAAAATATATAGCACGAGCTGTATATGTTGAACAGTTTAAATAATAGTAATATTTTGAAAGCTTTTATGAATTATGTCTTTTTAACAGCCTAATGATAATAAAAATAATAGCCTATTAAATTAACGGGTAATTAATTTGAAACATACACTTGTGTTTTTTCTTTTATTGGCTAGTTAGTTGCAATACAGATTATTTAAGTATTTTAAATGGATAACATTTTTTTTCTATAGTGGCTACTAATAGATTTATAATTACATAAAAATTCGAAATAAAATAAAATTAATAACATTAACTTTGATTAATTTGATATTTATGTAAAACAAATGTATATTATCGATTAGTACTCACAGTGAATATAATTATTTTTTATTGATTTTTTCATGTTAGAGTAATCTCATTGATTTGAAATCGTATTTTCTAATGTCCACAAACAAAAAAAATTACTATTATAAATACCATAACTAATTATATAGAATAGTAAAAATATTTCTACAGTTTTGGCTATATGTTATATTATTATTATTATTACTGTAATACGGGAAGTGTCAATCCAATGCCAGAGAGATTTTTTTTGTTAGAACTTCGACAATTTGACCATTGTTAATTCATGTTGTCAAGAATTCGCACGGTTTTCTCTCATTGTCTTGTTTTTTTTTTCTTAACAAGATCTTGGCAAGATTCATTCAAACACAAGATCACTATTGTTCGCGCGGTCTTCCCTTATTACAGTAGTTACTGCACCGGATAATCTTAATCGACCATTAAACGCATCGTGGCCATCGTTAAAGTAACTCTATTACATCATTAGCGCATCCATCTTGAACGTTTTTTTTTCTCACGTGTACATTACTATTTTTTTTTTTGTTTATTATAATTGTACCATACAATGTGTAACACGTTCTAGGTTTGCTTGCTGATCGGATTGTTCACGAATGCGATTTGTCTGCGAAACATTGATCAGTCAAGACTGATAGCGGATAGGCCCAAAAGCATCATTAAACCTTCATCGCTATGGGACCAAAACAATTCGAACAATTGGAAACACAAGCAAGCCGCCGTGCCACCGTACGCTGTGAAAATGGAACCTATGGTACACTATTCGCAGCAGGATCCCCTTTACCTCAACGCTGCTGCTGCTGCCAATAACGCTTCTTTAGGGAAATTACTCGTCAGCAGCGGCTATGTAGGTGGTTCTGAACCGAGAATATCCACAGACTACGGGGTGCCCGGCACCGGTTATGGCGTGCCATTTCAACACGACTATTACAAAGAGCCAGAACCGATTATCGAAATTATCATAAAAGAGTCGAACGAATCGCTGCCGGCGCCGCCCACGCCACCGCCTACACCTGTTACGCGTCCCCCGAAGGAACCGGTTCAGGTGTTCTACGTGAAATACAAGAAAAATCCGAATTCGTACGGCGACAAAGAAGATGATATCATCTACGAGCCGCCCGTGCCGGCCATAACGCCCAGTTCCGAAACGGCGAGTGAAAGTGAAACGACATACGCTACAGAAGTCGCACCGCAATACAGTTACGCCACGGAAGCGCCGACTTCTAGCACGACGTTCAGGACGATAATAAAACCAGACTCCGAGGTGTACCACGGAACCGGTCTTCGAGTGACGTTTGGGAAAACCGAAGAAAAATGGGGGTCCACGTTGGACGAAGCGCAAAAAAGAGATTCGGTCAGCGAACCGAGCGAACAACAACGTAAGTTCAAAAATGCGGATCAAGAGTTCAAAAGAAGTTACGTTCAACCTCCTCCTCCTAATGCACAACATGCAGATTATCAAAGGAGTAATAATTTTGAATCGCCACAGATTTCCAATCAGCCTCAACCAAACAGCAATAACCAGAGACCTAACTTTGAACATCCAACACAACAACAATCGTTTAAAAACCCTGAACCTCAAGTTCAAACTTTTTTCAGAGAAGAACACCCCCATTCAAATTTCCAAGGCCCAGTGCCTATTCGTGATCCAACATCAAGTAAACAACAATATAAACCGCAACAAAACAATTTTGCAGGTATCGTAGAACAAAAACCACAACAACTTAATGATAATTTACCACAACAGTTTAATCCTCAAAGGGTTCCAGCTTTCCAATTAAACCCACCACCTAGGAACCCAGGCACGTTTATCGAAAGACCAGTCCAGCCTAATCAAGAAAGATTTGTCCAGCCTAATCAAGAAAGACTTGTCCAGCCTAATCAAGAAAGATTTGTCCAGCCTAATCAAGAAAGACCATTTTTAAATAATCCTTTTGAAAATCGCCCAAACCCAAACCACCCCCTTGAAAATAGACCTCCGCAAGAAATTATTTTTGATAATAAACCTTTCGAAAGTCGTCCTATTTCGGACCAACCTTTTGATAATCGACCTGGTCAGAATAGACCATTTGAATCACAACCTATTCAAAATAGACCTTTAGAGATCCGGCCTACTCAAAACCGTCCAATTTTAAACCGTCCGTTTGAAAATAACGCAAATCAAGATAGACCGTTTGAAAACAGGGGCAATCAAAACATTATCAATTTCAGACCACATAATCCTCCAACCAATCCGCCGAGTGTACCACCAAATTCAAACAATCCATTTGTGCCAAGCGATAGACGGCCACCTGTTCAACCTCCACAATTTCCAGTTAATTTCAACAACCAACCCGTCGGTACTAAACATACAGTAGATTTGAAATTTCCCCCACAGCAACATCAGCAGCAGCAGCAACAACAACCGCAGAAAATTCAGCAATCTCAATTCCAAGCCCCACAATTCCACCAACCACAATTTCATCAACCCCAATTTCAACAAATTCAGTTCCAGCAACCGCAATTTCAACAGCCACAGCTGTTTCAACAACAACCTTTTCAACAAATACAATTTCAACAACAGTACAGACCGGAAATCCGTTTACCCATAAGCAACAACCCAACAATATTTCAACAACAACCACAATTCAATCCGGAAGTTAAGTCGGCCGTTACACAGTTCCAACAACAGCCATTAAAGTCGCAACAGTTTAACTCTGAAAACGTCAAAGCTACATCAATTCCTCAATTTCATTTGACTCCGTCGAGTGGATTCAAACTGGAAACACATCACCAATCAGCTCAATCTGGTCAATTTATAGAAAATTATAACAAACATCAACCAAAACAACCGGAACAAAATTCTTTCCGTACAGACAACGGTCCGTGGCAAGTAATGAATCATCCTCAGCATTTTGCTAAACTTCAAGAAAACAAAGAAACCGCCAGCGCGAGCACGGTGAAAAACGCTATAGACGCTACACACAAGACCATACTTAAGACCACTGAAAAACCTGTATCCTATGTAACGTCTCAGTACAAAGACCGCAGCACACTAGCTTCCACGACTGGCCCTCCGCCGCCTAAACCGACAGCCGCAGAACCGACCAAAAACGAGTCGACGAAAACAAATACCAAAAACATTGCCGCTCTTCCCGACGAAGTCCCGGACGAACTCCGGGAACAACTGCTTTCGTCTGGTATTCTGAGTAACGCCGACATTCAAATATTGGACTACGACAAAGTCGGCGACATACCGATCGAAAGTTTGCCTCCAGAAGCTTTGGAAAATTTATACGGACAAGGCAGTGCCCCGGTGCCGTCGATTGCGCTTCCGCCAAACAGCACAAACGTCCAAATGAAAGTCATCAAATACGATCCGGCAACCGAGGAAGGTAAAAATATCGAAAACAAATATGTTGCGGACAGGCCAAAAGCTCAAACACTCAATCCGGTCGTTTTAAACGACACCGGATACAATCGGTTTCTACCGCTTAACGTGAACGGTTCACAGTTCCCAATACCCAACTCGCCGTTATTGAAAAACAAGGCCATCGGAAGTGTAGTGATTCTGTCGCCCGTGGGTTATGATTTGCCGGAAGATCAGAGCCGGTCGTCCAGAAATACCGCGGTCAAAGTGAAAGGCGTTCATTTCATCGTAGGCGACGTGGTCAAGAACCTTGTCAAGGATCCGAGTGCAAGTAATTTCCAGACTTGGCTAGAAAAAGAGAAAAATACCCCGACCAACGAGCAGTCCGTTATCCTCTTGGTCACAAAGTAAGTTGTGATGCGGTGTGTCACTTGATTTTTTATTCTCACTCCATTTTTACCAATGTTGGGCGTAATCGATTACTCTAAGATTAAATTACGTAATCGATTACAACAATGTAATTATGATTAAATTAATCATTAATCGTTTTGTAAAAGTAATCAGTAATCATGATTACATTTTGTAATCATTAATCATTTTGTAAAAGTAATCAGTAATCATGATTACATTAATCATTCAATTGTAATCATGAAAATTAAAAAAAAAATTGTTTAACCGCCCCAGGCTTTCTCTAAAATATATAATATATAAACATATTATATAGAGTGTTCCACGGTGATTTAACCTTTATAATCCCTTGGAAAAATTATTTTTTTAATTCTGCTTTTTCTAAATATTTCATTAGCCAACAAGAAGTTTATTTATATTTTAGTAATTTTTATTTAGTAAGTAGTTAATTTATATTTTATTGGAATGGAACGGTGCTATTTTTCGTACGACGCGTCGATATGTAATAAAGAAAACCTAGGGCGGTTAATAAAATGTAATTATTAATCATTTCATGATTACAATTAAATGATTAATGTAACCATAAATATAATCATGATTACATTTATATGATTAATGTAATCATATATGAGGCGCCTAGTTTCAAAACCAGCTATACAACTTTGGAAAGTTTTCACAAAACAACAAATAATTTCTTTAGATAGAACCAACCAAGATTTTCAAACAAACACAGTTTGAATTATTTGTATTCTTTATTTGATATTCAATAACAGTTTTACATAACATGCAATACATTGTGGTCACTTAAAAAACAAACATGTTGTCAAAATGTCTTAGGACTGGATTTGAAACTAGATGGTTCATATGTAATCGTGATTACATTTATATGATTACATTAATCCAACACTATGATTATTGATTACAATTATTAATTGTAATCATTAATCATTAATCAGATTAAAATTTGCCCAACACTGATTTTTACACTTTTAAACCGTTTTAAAACCAATTCAAATTACAATAAAATGTTTTAATTCCAAAACCAAAAAGTGAGGATTTTGATTATTGTTAGACTACAAAAATGTTGCAGTATTATGTTTACTAGATGAATAAAATTATGTATTTATATCGATTTTCAGGCCAATCGGTAAAGCGAGTGGAAAAGAAATTTACATGTACGACGTGACACACAACCGGGTCAGTAAATTGTCCGGTGAGCTAAGTGCGACTTTCGTGGACGTGGCCGAGTCTAACTCGCAGAGTCACGACTTGGATAACTTATCGTCGGACGAGGAAGCGGACGTGGTTGTGTCCGGAAGTAGTGCAAACAATGATCCCCGCATCGTATCCGGTTACAGTAAAATGAATAATAATAACTCGGCGAGTAGGAAAAATGGCGCAAGCGATAATTAGACTGATCTAATATGAATACTTTAAAAATGTATTTAATTGTTTTTAAAAATAATCGGTTTGCAAAAAGTAATCGAAGCAAATTATCAACTATTTATAATAACGACATCAATAGTAATTTATATCAATGCATTATATAAACGATATCAGTGTTTTATATATATACAACAACAGAAACACCGATAATTAATAATTGTAATTTTTTTTTTTTCATTTACCCGATTGGTATTTCTTTTTGACAAATTAATCACTTAATATAAAAAAAATTAGGAAAACTGCGCAGAGAAACGATACGAAATCGTGCGTTCAAAAAATGTGTATAGCTACAATACTTATGTTAGTTATATTATTGTGTTTCATTGTATAAATTATGTTTGCATAAATATCGACAATTATAATATTGTTTTGGAGTTATTATTGTAATTTATGATAAATCAAGTGACTTTTTCAACCAACTTTACCTGTTAAATATACTACATAATAAATAATTACTTGGATTGAAATGTGTCGATAGAAATGTATTATTAAATTAATTGATTTATAATATATATATATATATACTATATAGAGTCAATGGTACCAATTAGATAATATGAAAATAATAGTACCCAGAGCAAAATCAGTTGTTCAAAAATATTTATAAATGTTTTAAAATGTGTCTTCTAGGATTATTATAAGTAATCAACAAAATACTTAGTAGTAGTTTTTCTTTACCAACGAATCAATAATTATTGATATTAATCTTTGAAAACATGACATTGGTGTCACAACTCATAACCTACAACGAACAATTGCATTTTAATGTCAATAATGTTTTTATAACTTTGGTTTATTGTGGAAAATAGTCTTAAAAAATTTGAGATTGTACCAATGTGTCTATCACTCGGTGAATAATTAGTTAATTGCCAATTAAATCACTTTAAAATAATAAAATGCAGTATTAAATCCTAGTACCTTATTAGTTAGATATTGGGCTACGCTAGGAACATATTATATTCATAAATCATCATATTATAATTGATAATTAACAGAACGGAGAAATGTTAATAAGAGGTTGTTATAATTTATTATGTTTGCTATTTGTGCTTTACAAACTTTATGGAAGAAATGTGCTTAAACAAACCATTTTTAATGCACACGGTACAGAGTGAATTAGCTAACTAAACCTTTTATCAATTTCTTAAAATTCTAATAATCTTTAACTGTTCCTATTATTTAGACTTCCTGACATGAAATAATATACATTTTTTAATTATTTGCATTAAAAATACACCTTGTTTGTTTTTACTGTCGTCTATTTTTGATAGTCAAATGACAACCTACAAACTTGACAATTTTTTTAATACAACAATTATCCAAACATGGTAACTAAATATACAAATAAATTTACTTCACATAACGATTATAGGATTTATGTTCATATAAAATGTTGTTTTGTCACAAGTACATACTTAATATAATATGTTCTATTACCAAAATAAAACGTTATGTTGTTTGTATTGGTTGGCCTAATTACATAGTTACACTTATCGTAATTATCGTTTAATAATTAGCTTTATAAATGTAGATAAGTATTTTAATGGGTCGTTAATATTAATGAAATTGTTTGTACCTACAGGCTATATTTGTATTTATAATGTACCAACAATTGGCTTGGATCCATATGAAACAGCAAACTATTTCTCTTTAATCTATTTTCGTACTTGAATATTTAAAAATAGTATAGTGTTATTTTATAAGGAGACAGTCGAATACAAATAATAAAGCTATCAGATATTGTGTTTAAAAAAAACTAGATGCTATTGTGTTAGGAAAACAAATTCACTCAATTCGATGCTTATGAATTATATCCGATATAACAATAATGATTAAAAACTCTAATAAAGTTTATAACTATATATATTTAATGTAGAATTGTTTAAACCCTTCCTTAAAATGTATCGTAAATGAACATTAGTTAACATGAAAAATGTTTAATGGCATTATGAGAATAATAAGATAACAAAAGGAGAGGAATTTTTTGGTTCTGTTTTTCAAAAAAAAAAACAATCCTTATCATAATAAGGTAATAACAATACGTTTATTTATTTATTTTTTTTTTTTTTTGAAAAACGTTTAACATTTTTGTGCAATCAAAACGAAAGTAGCAAAATATATTTTAAACAAGTACAACCGACTCCTAACAATATTTCGGTTAGACGACATAACTTACTTCGGAGAAAAAAACATAAAAATATGTACGCTGGCGCGATTGGTGCGTGGAAACTAACCTTAAAAGTAAATAAAATAATAATAAAAAGTCAACGAGAAACTGTGTAAGAAAGGGAATACACCTAACATGATATGAAGAACAATAAATTGCAGTATCACACGTTTAAACGTTTTGGAGGGGGCAAGCGCGGGGGATCTCATCGATGATTCGTGCACATGACCCGTGCGAATATCGCAAACATGGCCGACACCATTGTTTTGATTGCATCTGCATGTTAGTAATTATTGTATTATATGATGTTTTATTCTCAAAATGATCGCCGCCCGCCGACTGATTGAATATTGTTATTTATTTTCTAGTATTTTTTAATTGCTCGGTGTTTCTTTTTATTAATACACCATCGTCGATAATGTGAACGACACAATTGCTACCGGCAGCCATCGACTACAATTTTTGGTGAGTTTTCTTATCACAAAAAAAAAAAACCCTAATTTAATATTAAATCTCGACTTTTTCGTAGGAGGTACATTTATAACGTATAATTTTCTCGTGTTAGCCCTATGCTGAATTGACATTTTGAAATTAATATGTTTTCACACATTTTTAATGCCGAGTAAAGATCACATCACCGTCACTCACCGATCACGACGTCCGGGGTAAGAACAATTCTGACAAAATACAAATCTTTAAATGTATTCCAACATAATACAATCTTATCTCATGAAATTCGCCTATTTCATTCATCATAATATTTTAATGTTATTAATGCTAAATTTCAAATAAGTCTTGACCGATTTACTGTTGTACGACAACGTAAATATAATGTAAAATAATTTTATTTGTTAATTTTTTTATAATAATTTAAATAATTCTATTGTGTTTCATTAGATTTTTACAAAAGCAAACTGTCCATGTATAGGGCTTGAATGATTTAATTATACAAATTTATATGATAATTAACCTTAGTTCATCTTTATGTTATAATGAAAACTAGTGACAATGTGGGTTGGGATTAATGAAAAGTTTGTTAGAATAAATAATAAATATACAAATAATATAGACAATAAAGACATACTAACAGGCTTTCAATTGTTACATATTATTTGTTCCTTAAATTTAATAATTGTTATTTTAGTCAGTTAATGCAACTTTTTAAGTAATAAAAAATATGATCTCTCTATTAACTAACACCTCTAATATACTATACACATAATTTGTTCACCACATCTTCTTCTTAATAGCTTATTTTTTACGTCCAAAGAAAAGTTGTTATTAAAACATATTTTTATATTTATATCAGACATTAAAAACTCTTAAATGTATAGCAGGTTTTTTAATAAACCATAATTTTTTTTTTAGAAAATAATACATTAGTTAAAAATTAACATATTATTAATTAACTATATTAAAATGCATTTAACGGTAAAAATTCTATTGTTCTTTTGTTTTAAGACTTAATGTCTAGTCAAGGCTGCAAAACACTGGGAAACTATATCTATAAACATAAAACAATAGCATTAAGTAGCTATTTTATAAAACTGTAATTATTGTAATAACATTTCAATGTTACTCTCATTTGCGTAGTTTCTCTATAAATATTTATAAAATTATCCGATTAATATTATGTTAACACTTGATAGTTATTGCTGGTTAATAGATAACATTACAATTTATTGTTAGGTAAATAAATTAGTTTACTGGTGTGATGTTTGAATAATGGTTGTCACTTAAACAAATATCATTAACCACACTTGGTTTTAAAATACTTTGATGTAAAATATCTTTATAAAAGTTAGACTGAAGCTCTGCTTTATAACAACTTCATCGTTAATGTAAAAATAAATTAATATCGAGAGAATTTTATTTTTTCGCTTTAATGATGACCATTAATATTTTTTATAAACCATTAACTATTTGTGCATCTAATACATTAATTAATTTAATATATATTTTTAATTGTTTGTAGATTTCGAAAATGGACAACGCTGGTCATCATCCATCTGCAGTGAAAAAACGTTCCATCGATGATATCATTAATAACATTACGTCGGATCTCCAAAGTTATGAAGGTCGTTACATGGTTTTGGGTAACCCTAGACAATCAAATGATTTTATGTGGCAGCAAGTTAATAACTATGCAACGCCACAACAGCAACAACAACAACAACAACAACAACAACAACAACATAACATTTATAATCCCGAACCAATCAATTTGACAAATAATCAATATGTTTTGAACTCTAATCAGTATAACCGGTACATGCAACCTCAAAATCCTATGCCACCGGGTTTTGTAAATTATGACCACCAAGTTTATCCACAACATCATCATCATCATCATCATCCTCCTCCTCCTCATCACCATCAACAGCCCCAACAACAACAACAGCAGCCGCCAACACCACAACATCCTTCTCAGCAACAGCAACAGCAAATGAACTATACTTACTATCAACATTCACAATATAATGGCCATCCTGTATCATACCAAACTCCGTCGTATGGCCTTTTCGATACACCCTGCAACGATGCTCTAATTGAAAACTTAGTTCAAAGTTGGAGTCAAACTCAAAGTGGAGGTGTTTTTAGTCCATTTGGGAATCAGGCGTTTCAGACTTCAAGAGAAATGATCCCTGAATGTGAAATCAATGTTCACAATAGTTCACTGCCCTTTAAGGATAAAACAATCGCTACTCCAGTGAAGAAGGTTCGAATGGTTGCAGAAGTCCGTCCAATGCGACCAAGTTATTCTGATGTTCTTGCTAAATCTCCTGCTGTTGGCCCTGTAAAAAAAACAGCGGTTTGTACACAAGTAGAAACACCTTCAGACATTAAAAATACTTCAAAAGCCAAGACAGCTGTTAAAAAGAAGAAAAACTCTACAAAGGTTTCCAAAGTTGAATCCGGTTTGAAAAGACAAAATTCTTCAGCCAGCAGTGAAGAACGTAATACTCCTATTATCGAATTCAAAGAAGATAAAAAATCTGAAGCTTCAATTAATAGTAATGATAAAATATGGACTTCTTCTGAAGATTTAAATGGATCTGAATATTACGAAGCTGATGAAAATGCATACGGTAATATTCCGGTACCAAAGCCTAAAGAAACTAAAAAAGATAAAGTCAAAGTTAAAACCAAGTCTACGCCTCATCCAAAAAATTTAGGTAACGTTTAACTGTTTATACATATCATCAAAAACTCGAGAAAACAAAATATTATTTTACAGGTCACAGTTTTAAGCCTTATAAAGATAATGTTGACAAAAACAAGACGAGAAAAACTTTAAAATCAAGCAATATGAATGGCGTTATAAAAAAAGACAAAACTATTAAAGACACTAAAAGATGTATTGAAGTGAACCGTATGTATACTTTTTTTACATTTTGTATTGATTTACTAACTTATCTAACGTTATTTACAGACATAATTATAAGTAACGATAGCAATACTGAAAAAGCAATTGACAACGACAAAATGTCTTCTAAAATTTCTTCGGTTGTGTCTCAGCCACAACAAACTACTACTAGCAAAAATCAAGGATCGCGTAGTACGGCTACATTTACCGCCTTGCCGTTCAAAGCTAGATATCAGCGTGTAACTAAGAAGCGTCCCCGTAGCTCTGCCATTAATACAATGAGTAAATAATTTATCAACAAATAATATCAAATTTTTTATAATTTATATACATTTTTTTTCCCAACCATTTTTAGTTAGCAAGTATTTCAATTATTTACAGTCCCGGCTTGTACAGTACGCCCCTTTGATGGTCTTTTGGTTTATTCATTTGCTATGGGACGTTATCACTATGAGTTTACATCTACTTATTCATTTGTAATTATAAAAAATTGAAGTATTACGATAATTTTTATATTAATTATGCAAAATGCCCATAGGTCGGCATCTGGCATGACTCAAGTATTTGACTCTTGCAAAAAATGTTGGTCGCAGTTCTGGCTTGGAATAAGTGCACCGTTTACAGGTGCATCTCATTGGGCAAGGGTTAGATGGAAAGATCCTCAACCAGACAACACTCTCCAGACAAATATTCCACTGCCAACGACTGGTGAAGAGGCTCTAAAAAGGCTGCTAGCTTGTAAAGGCAAAGATCCTTACAGGTATACTCACAAAAAACATCCCCCCCCCCCATTGTTGTTTTGTGGATATTGTGTTTCAATGGCTAAGATTATAGTTTATTGTTGTTTGTTGTACAGTATTTTGGGTGTGACTAGTGACTCTTCGGAGGACGATATCAAGAAGTATTATAAGCGACAAGCAGTTCTTGTTCATCCAGATAAAAACAATCAGTCGGGTGCCGAAGAAGCTTTTAAAATCTTAATTCATGCATTTAACATGATAGGAGATCCAGTAAGAAACAGGCTTTATTAAATTTATATTATTTTCATAAAAACTAAAACACAACAAATATTTTGAAACAGGAGAAACGTAAACTTTACGATAGTGGTATTGAACATATTAAGGAAAATTACGACGAATTGAATAAATTGCTGAAGAATCTTCATGAAAAAATGGCACAAGTGGCTAATACAATCAGGTAATACAACCTTGTTATTTTTTCTTCCGTGTTGGTCTTTTAACCAATGAAATTTGCCCATCAGATGTACGAGTTGTGGCAAACGGCACAAAAGAAAACTAGTATCCTGCCGTCCAATGTACGCTGCACGTTTCTGTGCACTGTGTAACGTCAACCATTCGGCTCGCGACGGTGATATCTGGGCAGAAAGTAGTATGTTTGGTTTGCGATGGAAATACTACGGTTGCATGGACGGCGGTATATACGACATAACCGATTGGGCCACTTGTCAGCATGGTAGTTTGAAGCATATGAAAGCGGACACACATTCAGTACAGTACAGAATAATATTTGGGGGCAAACAACAAACTCCCGAACCAACAGTTTCCACATCGCCGCCTCCACAACCGCGGACTCAAGTGCCTCCGCCGCCCACTCCGTTATTTGAGTATGTTAAATTAATGTTGAACAAAC
Source organism: Adelges cooleyi (assembly GCF_023614345.1). Taxonomy (NCBI): domain Eukaryota; kingdom Metazoa; phylum Arthropoda; class Insecta; order Hemiptera; family Adelgidae; genus Adelges; species Adelges cooleyi. Next base: position 12,624,830 of record NW_026096053.1, on the reverse strand, counting down.
TTTTAAATAACAAAATCTTCTAATAACATTTTTATAATATAGTTTTCACCAACCTCATTTGGATGAATTTCTAAGTTCGTTCTACCAACATCCTATGCCGGGATCAGCCACTAACGGAGAGTTTGGTACTACATCGGATATTCCCCGACAACGCACCAAGAATAAAAGGAAAAAATAAACCAAGTTGCTTCCTTTAACAAGCCCCCGTTAGATATTTAAGAGTTCAGTTAAAAAAAAAAAAAAACGAATTATGAAATAAGTATAGGACGACTAATCTTCTATAAAAATTACACGTTTCCTATTTAATTATTATTTTCTGCGTTTTAAAATAACCTTATCACTTCAGTAAAATCAATAATATCAGCTAACCATAATTTAATTTTTTTCATTATCATTTTTGTCATAATTAACACATCTTTAAAATCAAATCAAGTGGTATTATTTTTAATAATTTGCGATAGTGTTTTATTAATTTACTACTACATACCTAACATATGATTTCCTATTCTGTTTTAATGCTTATTCTTTTATTTAACTTAATATATTAATATATATTATTATAATAATAATTTCATCATAATATATTCCTGTTAATTTACGTTTCAAGTTTCCTTTTTATTTAAATGATAACCTAATTTAAAAGTAAGAGTTTGTTTATTTAATTTGTTTAATAAATTAAATTTAACATTGTTTTTTTTTTTCATTTTCATCTAGTGCAACTAGATACTACGTACAAATTATAAAATACATAAATTCTGTGAAATCTAAACAACAATCTGTTATTTATTAGAAAATAATCTATGATTATTTTTTTTCGAGTCAAATGTATTAATTAATTAATATACATGCAAAACTAATTATTTAATACTCGTCCAAATGCTAAGAAACTATAACTTTTAGCGAAATTAAAATATTTAAGTATTGTATGCGGTTTGATATTGAAAGTATTGTTTTATATACATATATAATATATGATAAGTAAAATTTCTATAAAAATATTATTATAAATTTAATATTTTGCATAGACGTTTTATAGTGTAAAACTTTAACAATGGTAATTAAATAATAAAATATACGGTTGTGTATGACAAAATGTTTGTTAAATCTAATTATCAACTGTAAAACAAGAGCAAAGCTCTGAAGTTTCAACTAAAAAAAAAAAAGTAATATTCAGTTAATACAAAACTTGACATTATTTCAATAGTTGAATCGGAAAAAAAATACAAAGTCATAAGTTTAATAACAATATTTTGTAAAAATAAAAAAGGAACATCAAATAGTACATTTATTTCATTAATTTTCTTTAAATACAATAATTTACCGATGGAATGAAATGTTAATAATCGTACACAACGGATGGAGCGAGTAGCGACTATTTATGTGTTAAACGATATCCTGAGAGAAATGGCGTCTTAACAAATGTTTAACATGGCCCGATTATCAAGAAATACATAGTTTTATAAAAAAATCACCTTCACCTTTGGTGTGTTACAACAAAAATACAAGTTACTCATTTTATTTTGCTTTGTTGATCTAAATGAATTAGTCAAATTAAAACTATCGGCTTTCGATGTTCAACTTATGTTTTATTGTTCGAAAATATTTAAACAAAAGCAATTAAAACAAATTGTTTTAAATGACACAATTATGAGCTCGTAATGTACCTCGTTGAAGACTTATACGATAATTTAGAATAATTATACCAATAATATAATCGTTGTTTTTAACTAAAGTATTTTTTATAAATAATTTGTTTATCTTAAAAAATATACACTTATATTTTGATTACCCGTTATTCAAAACTATCTGAATGATTCAAATGATGACAATAATACTTAACAAGTTGTTTACTTGATGCTTAATTTTTTTAATCTTACAACTATATTGCACTAGGTACAGCGTAAATAATTTCCTGTCGTAACAAAATAGTTATAACAAAAGTCAAAAAAGTAGTTTTCCTAATTATAAATATAATCTAAAATATAATATAATTTGTCCATATACTCTAATTATTGTTTGTTGTACAAAATACTTACATTTTTTTTACAAACGTAAAAATGAAACGCAGCTGAACAATTTGATAAAACAAATTTTACAACTCTATAGCCTCTTTATTAGTAAACATATATATATATAAAAAAAGAACAATGCATATAATTACGCAATTCTTAAAAGCTTAAACTTATTTGGTAAAATGGAATTATTGCAGAATAAAATGTATAATATAATTTGATCCAAAATTTGTGTTTTTGCCTTTAGTCTAAACCCTGAATGTAGTCTTAATTTTAAAAATGAGTTTGGTTAAATGATTTACAAGTTCACATTAGACTACGATAAGCACTTAAGAGGACGTTATACCCCCGTGTTATTGTCTTTAGATATTTTATAATGGTGTTTTTGTTCTAACCGAGTAAAACGCATTCTGCGGAGTTATGAAGCTGTGAAAATAAATTAACCACCAAAGTGAGTCTTAATAATTGAATTAATACTTACAGTACCTTTAAGTTTTAAATAAAGATTTTATAAAAAAAAATTGCCTATACCAAACTTCTTAATAAATAGGAATTATAACTTCCTTTTAAGAAAAATACTACATCGAGAATTTGGACCTAACAAATCACTGAAGTCTTTGAACTTTTAGTTGCGATTGAAGGGTAGATACGAGTTCTTCTAAATCTCGAATTCGTCTGTCTCTGTGGGCCAATTGCTTTCTTAACATGTTTAACTCTTCGCATTGTCTTGTAAAAGCTTTTTTCATCTATAATATACAAATTGTTTATTAATTATCTAATTTGTAAGCCTTTTTTTTCTTTTTAATTCATAAATAATCTTAGAACTAACTTAATTAAAATAGTCAGTACGTCAAACTACAGAAGAGACGACAACGTAGAATTTAAAACTTCATTAAGATTTAAAATCGGAACTTGGATTATTGGAAATAAATACATATTATGAACAAAAATAGAGCCTGCGTGCATTATATGTTGAAAACAAAAAAATATTAAATATTAAAATAGATCTCTCTCTATCCAGTGATATAAATGTAAATGTTTACAAATTTTAGCTTCATGTTAAGTTTTTTGTGAGTAGTTTTTTGCAATAATAATTTTTTCGAGTAATTTTCCCAACCCAATTTGCTAACATTGATCTTACTTGATATTCATTTTTAGAGTTGTCGTTATTGTAATTGAAATTTTCAGGTACTCTGGTATTGACGTAATCTTCTTCTTTATTACCCTAAAATATATACAAATATATAGTAAGCTCATATAAATCCTAACAGAGTGTATAAACTAAGGTAAGGTGTTCACAATAATATAGAAAATCTACCCACCATTGAATTTGTTAGTTTTTGTTGTATTTGTTGAAATCTCGTATTTTGGTTTACTTGGGTTTTTTGTATTTTCTCATTTTCCGGTAAAATCTACAAAATTTAATCGGTTAAAAAAAAGATTTCAAAGAAAAACGACGTTTCAGTATTCTCACGTCTAGTGGCCGATAATCGGGTACAGTCTCCTTCGAAAGAAATGCATACTTCATACGATAATTTGTGTCGTTACGAGTTGCTTCGTTGCATACAAATGCTTGAGGCTTGTGCGTTTTTACAGAGACACCTGCCAAAAACAAGTCAGAGTTTTAAAATATGTATATTTTCAGTTTATTTCATATTTATTATTATTACCAGTTTTCATCGACATCAACACCGGTGGTTTATTAATGCCGCCAAACCATTCTTGTGCACTCAAAGCTGGTACTGGCGCGGCAGTATCGGGATACAAGTCGTGTTGGTACTGATCGCTCTAAAAAGGTAATTTTAAATAACTCAACATTTTGATTGCTCTTAATCATTAAAATTATTTTCAACTTACTTTGCGTGGAACTATCATTGAAATGGGTTCACAGACATTACGGGTTGTATGCAATTTGTAAAACCTCATTATCTCGCAACGGCTCACATTGCAACCTCGTTTCACCATCATTCCAAATCCTTTCTAAGAGACATAATAATACATTTTTTAAAATTAAAACGACATAAAATCTTGAGCATTGCAATGTACAGTTAATGTATTAGTTAGTTACCTGTGGACAACCAGATATGAATTGATTCAAAAAGTGTATATAAGGATGTTCATCGACTATTTCATAGTATCTTACATTACCGTCGCCCTAAACGAAAATTAAAAAATTTAAATTAATTTTTTTAAATGAAATACACCGTGATGAATTTTACAATAGATACTCATCTTCTCAGAAAATAATTAAGACTGTAGTTTTTTTTTTTGAAAATATTTTTAATTATGCAATATTGTACAACGTTGTTAAATTACCAAAAATTGACCATTTTCAGTATTTTTTCAAAGCGCTATCAACTAAGTAAAACAAAGTGATTTTTTTCTGAGAATATTAGTCTTACTTTAAGTTGATCATCCTGTATTTATTATTTTATGTATTATATATGATGAATTACTTTTCCGGCTAAGTAAACCATTTTTGTATCGAAATCATAGTATGGAAATAAAATTCCAGAAGACGAATCGACCGTGAGACGATTTAATGGTTCTGACAAATCGCTATGATTCCAAACGGCCAGTTGTCTATCAGAATATGTCGAAAAACCTGTTGTTAGTATTCGTTCATTGTCCAAATAAACCGCCTTGCATGACCGTGAACCTTCATGGCAAATTCCTTCCTAAAAGTTAAAGCCGAATTGACTATATTATGTTGTGACAATTAAAAAAAAAAAACAGTTGATATTACGTACCGATACTACGAGCCCGGACCTAGGGTCAATTGTTCTGATTTTTTTGTCTTTACAAGTAGTTGCTAATCTGCTTCCGTCTCTATTGAAAGTGATCGAGTGCACTATATCGGGATGACAATCGATGATATTTATGGCTTGGCCGGTTCCTACGTTCCATAGTATAACCTTTAAAAACAACACAGATTAAATTTTATCCATTATAAGTATTTCGCATTCAGTGTTGAACCAAAATGGTTACCTGATAATCAAAGCCAGAACTAGCCAAAACATTTTCTGCAGTTGGATGCCACTCTATGTAACCAACTCTGCGTCTATGACCACGTAGTTCTGTTAACCATTCAGTGAGATTGCAACTCAATCCACTGTCCGGAATGTACCATAGCTTAATCTAAAAAACATAATTCTTACTATGTAAAACAAGTAGACGTAGATATGCAGTACTGATTCAATTCTTGAATTTGAGACTGACATCAGTTAAATGATTTAAAAAAATAAAAAGATACAGTGACACTCACAGTGCAGTCGTCCGAACAAGACGCAATTATATTGTCGTTGAATGGATTCCACTTAATATCCAATACAGGGCCACTGTGGCCAGTGACTTTGCTAGTATTTAAATCCAAACGACCCGTCTAACAAATATAATATAGAATTAAAACGGTTGATAAACTTGCTTCAAAAGGGAATGGTTTTTACCTTAGTAATTGGCAATACTAAAAATGCTCCTCCGCCTGCAACTTCAGTGACAATTGCTACAAATTTTGGGTTGGCTGCACAAAAATTGGAATCATGAGCATTACGCGTTATTGGAATATTATCGTAAAGCTCTTCTCTTCTAGATGGAGAACCATAAACGTGGCGGAACTTTGAACTACGCACCCCACGGAATAATGACTAAAAATTAATAAAATATTCAAGTACACAAGTAATGGTTGAATAATAAAATTTGTCGACACTTTTTATGAAAACTAATACGTTATCTGCCGAACAAAAAATAACACTTTGTCTCTTTGTCAATCCAAAATGAAGTGTTGTGTATCGTTGACAAAGTGAAATGTATTAGTATTTATAAGGAATGTCGTTATGATCATCATACAAATAAGACAAGTGCCATACCGTATTATTTATCATATTGATGATATTTTTGCATAAAAATTAAACTTCAATAGCATTCATGCAGTTCAAAAACAAATCTAATGTAAAACTAAACTGAAAAAAAAAAACAAAAATAAATAAAATTAATAATGAAAATCAACAGTTCTACATACGTTTAATGTACGTATATCATTTTGTCATACTCTACTACTAAAACATACGCAACTAATCTAATCATCAAAACACTCTCTTTTGAAATCAATTAAGACAAGAGCTAAGCTAAAAGTAACAGTTTACACTTAACTGTTACAAGTGTAATGTGTATAGTGGTATTGCATACAACACAATATGAAGATATTAGACTCATGAATTATGCAAAAGGACAAGGAAAACGTACAAATAAATCCTTTCTCTCGGTCTGTATTAATTATAGTGATTGTTACTATACCGTTTTACAACCGAGTAATTTCGTATTATTTAATTTATTATTTTAGATTAAATCAAAACTTAAGCACGAAATCCATCAGCTAATAGGTCTTATGATTAAAATCAGTATAATGTATGTTTCTTTGCAATTTTTAAAACAAGCTAGTTTTTTTTTTTAGCACTCGGTTTGATGTTAAATAACGTGTGTCGAACAACAAATAAAAATTAATCGTGCGAATAAATTTTGCAAACCATATAGGTACACCAAATACATTTTTTATTTTTTTTTTAATCGAGTACCTATATCTATTTATCTTTTTGGGCGACACGTTTAAAAAAAATAAAACTAAGGGTTTCATACAATACACATCACACCCTTTGGGTAATAAATTTGCGGCCACAGTTTTCTTCAGTCTTTACCTTGACGACCGGCTTGCTACAAGCTCTGATGTCTACCAAGGCGTTCGATTTGAACACATCGTCGATCTTGTAACTGGTGTGCTTGTCTAGTGTTCCCATGTTTGTGACGGAGTAATAATTAACAAAACCAAATAATAATTAATTAAATAATAATAATAATAAAAAAACGCTAACGACACAAGTCGACTAACGAGACGACCGACGACGACAAGTGAATGGACGCGACTGAAAGCGCGCGAGGCGAGAAACAATACAACACGAAACAAGTGCGTCCGTAATAGCGCGTTATTGCTATTGTTGACATTTCGACTGCGGCGCCGCGCCGGTGCGCTGCTCCGACGACCGACTCTCGTTGCCCCTATTATGATTTATGAGCAATAATATAGCGTGGGCGGCGGTGGTTAACATATTCTAACCATGGTAACCATAGCCGAGGGAGAGGGCGAGAAGGCCGGCGAGCCGCGGACGGGACGAGGTCGACAACCCGCGTCCCGCATGTCCGGCGTCCGCGTTTCATTGCTGTGGGTCGCGACGCCAGGGTCCAGACGCGACACGACGGCTCCGCGACCGTCCATAACTACTAATCCTCATTCCGTCGGCGACCCTTTTAACATTATTATATTTATGAATGTACGTAATTTTAACCCCGGGACGTGGGTGGGGGAGTGGAGTAGCTAGTCTGGAAATGTATTGGTGTCGTGCCTAATGCCTATAACCAAACCGATTATTGCAACTGACACTCAGTCAAGACAATATCTTTTAGTACCTATTTAGATTTAAACTGAAACTAAAATAAGAATTTCCTATTTTCATTTACGTTTATCTAAAAAACTTGACTATCGAACAAGTGTTGGAAAGTACCTGAATACTATAGAGGGAAGGTCTCTAAATGGAACTGTATCCAGAAAAGGAGAAATAAATGTATTGGTCGTGCACTGAGGGTTGAGTCATGATGGATTACTTGAATCCTACATATATAGTAGTGTTACATTAAAAAAAGTTTTTTTTCTAAATCTGCTTAAAAGAGAATAACTCTACGGAAATCGGCAAGGTAATTCACATAACTTTATGGATTTTGTCTGGTTCTTATAGATTTTTAAAAGTTAATTTTATCGAAAGTTTAACTACCTAACGTAAAATGTTTAATTTAAATTCACTAATAATTTAACACACTTATCCAATATTTCTCTATAGAAGTTTTATAAATAAATGGAGTAAGTCTAAATGATTTACAGTTTGACCAAAGGCTATGTATTGGCTGTAAAATGTAAATAGTCTTAGGTCACGATTCACTATGTATAAAAAATGACTGTAATGCAGTCATGCAGTAAGATCACGTGTACCATAATTCTATATTATGTAAATTTTAAGCATATAAATACTCAAGTTAACACGGACTCTCTTGTTAATTAAAATTGAAAAAAGTGTACATTCATAGTTTAACTAGCTGGTTTTTTTTATACGACATTCATGCATTATTTAAACTCGCAAATAATTCATTAAAATTTAAAAAAAAGTGCTGTGACATGACCTCGGATTTCTTTATTGTTGTGTTATAACGTATACATTATTATACCTAATAACCTAAGGTACTTGCAAGTGTTGAATGATGAATGGATAATATTATAACGCAATACTTATCTAATACGTTTTGCCATTGGTACCAGTTGTCAACAGACACTATAACATAAACAGCTAAACTATAACAAGTAGGAAAAGAAGTAAAAACAACAATAAAAATGAATATAACTTGATTGATTTTAACAATGACCAGATAATAAGAAACATATTACTCGACTATGGCCTTGATAACTATTTGATTTTTAGATTTGCAAACATGTGCAATAGACGTCCTATTATTATTATTTTACACTAAATAGTATAATAACTAAAATTAAACTATAGTAAAAAAATGATGTACAATTATTATTCATATTTTTTAAATGAATAATTATGCAATTAATTTTGCTTGCCTAAATAATATAATCAGAATAATGAAGTCTCCATTTTGTTCAGAGACATTCTAGTTGTCAGTTTTACTTATACATTACACAGTATAATTTGTGTACTGATAAGAGTATTTATGAATAATGTAAGACAAAATTAATGATCCGTAGTAAAATCCATTATAATAATATTTTACAGAAATCATGTTAAAAAATGTATAATAAAAATAAGTTAATTTGCATCACATATAAATAAGTACAAGGCGCGTACTTATTGATAAAAAAAAAAAAAACAATAAAAAATACTAAGTCACATTTGATACACAGTATGTTTTCTTATACATACATTTGTCGTAACCACCTCTAAAAAATATTATGTATTTTACATTGTAACACCAAGAAATTAGTAAGGCGGTGGCTGTAAACCATAAGGATGTCCTTGTTGTTGTTGCTGCGGATTTTGCATTTGCCTTTGCATGTGATGCTGTTGTTGTTGCTGTTGTTGTTGTTGTTGCTGCTGTTGCTGTTGTTGTTGCTGTTGCATGGCCATTATGTGACGGATACGTTGTTGGCTCAATTGCTAAAATAAAACAATAAATTCAATTAGTGGGGCTGGTGTAAGGTAGTGGGCATGTAGCTGGCTACTATGTGTCGTATAAACGGTTTGATTCCCGATGTCACTTTTAGGTGAATCTATAACATGTTGTATATACTCTAATTTGTTATGCAACAGATTAACAACACGTCCCGTACAGCCTATCTGTTAAGAAACTTTTTACTGATATAAGGCGACAGCAGGTTCTTAATGGGCCACAAACTAAATTTCTATCTAAAACATTCACACCACCCCATAGTTACACCACTCATTGTTTATACACTTACCTGTTGGTATTGTGAGTTTTGCGCCTGTTGGTTTGGCCCAGCTGGACGAGTGTATGGCGGTGCCGGATTCTGGGGACCACCCATTGGATTCATTGGGACATTTTGGTTCTGAAAAGATTACCATATTAATAAAATGACAAAACATAAATGTTTTTTTAATTGTAAATTTCGACTGACTTGCATGTAAGGAGGTCTCATTCCGGCTTGCTGCCCTACATAACCACCATAGTTTTGATTCATACCTGAATAAATAAAAATCATTTTTAGAATAAATAAATGTTCATATTCACTAAATTAAATTACACATACTGGGTTGCATATTAGAATACATTTGAGTTGGCTGTTGTTGTTGTTGTTGTGGATACATTTGTGGAGTGTTCTGTTGCTGTGGTGGAGGTTGTATCGGAACATTGTGTTGACCTCTTCTACAAATTTTTTAATACATAAATGCTTTTGTAAATAAAAATTACAAAAAGTGATATATTTTACTAACCGCATAAACTGTTGTCTAGGCATAGGTTGGAAATTAGGGTTCATGTTGGTCTGTTGGGCAGTTTGACCCATGTATTGATTAGTAGGAATTCGCATTCGCAACATATGGCTCAATGCTTGTTTAGAAGTATTTACTGGTCTGTCAAATCGAGATACAGGACCTGGAACTTGTGTAGGAGGCACTTGCTGAGAGTAAAAAGCTCCGCCCTGTGTTTGTTGTCCATAACCAGCCCATTGAGGATTTTGCTGAGGAACAGGAGCTGGACCTGGAACCGGACTTGGGCCAGGACCTTGTTGCATTGGGAACATTCCTCCATTTGGATTACCATAACCCATGTGCTGCGTTTGTTGGCCCTTTAATAATCATTATTAATTAATTTAAACAAATTGGTTACTTAAAAAACAACAAATGTCGATATTTCAAAAAATATATATATATAAAAATATTCAGGTATACAATATAAAAATTTAAATTACCGGCATTTGAGGATGCATTTGAGTCGGTCCCATTTGGGTATTTGGATTCAGAGGTGACATCGCTGGTGGCTGCTGTTGTTTCTTACGACGTTGGTTTGGTGGGCCGCCTTGAGCTTTCATACCTCGTTTCATGCCTCTTCCTGGTGATTCAGGTACAGAAGATGGAGTATCCGGTCGTCCTCCTGGTCCTGGGCCCATATTTATTCCTGGGCCCACACCTTTAATCTGGTTGCAATAAACACAAGGACACTACATTTTAAAAGTGAATGTACTGTTCATTTTACTTTCCCCAGAATAAAACAACAAATTATAAGCTCCCGAATAAAAAAAATATATCACTCATCGTAACTTAAAAGATAATAAAAACAAAAAAAGGACACGTAAAAAATATTTATAAATATACAATACCTAATTATAAAAACTGACATTTTAACAAAATTAGATATATTAAATATTATTTAAAAAAAATATGAATTGTTTATAAATTTGTACACGTACCGGTTTTTCCTGTGGTGGTTCAAGATCTTCAGGCGGTAAAGGTAAAGGTTCCAAAAAATATGATGCCGGTTTAACTAACGAATGTGTGTGGAACTTCAGCATCCTGTGATTCTCTTCGTACCATAATGGTTTGCGCTCTACTCTAACTGCACTAAACCAAGACCATGACAATGGAGCTGGGTTTTTGTGTCCCTCTAACAAGTCCCAAGTGCTTACACGTTGCTTATCACACACTTTCAAACCTTGCTTATCATTAGTGTCTAGTCCCGAAGATATTTTATTTCCTTTGCCATCCGTACCAATTTGTTCACAAGACACAATTTCACACAGTTGTTTTCCTAAAGGCAGAAGTTGTCTCACTTGAGAAATCGATGCTGAATGCTTTTCTCCTACCTCCTAGATTAAAATTCAAAATTTAATAGCTGTACAATTGCAGATTAGTTTCGTATTATTAAATTATTACTTTTTTTAATTTTTTCATTAAGTTTTGATAATGTTTTCGATTTTCTTCTCCTTTTTCTGTTTGAGAATCTGATACAAGAGTCGAATGTATTAATGTGGCCAGCATATCAATGACAGTGCTAAATAGTTTTCTAAGAAAAAGAAAAATACATAATATATGAGACGTTATATATTTAATGTATTTAATATATTAAACATCCTTACGTATTATTAGTCAAGTCTATCACACAATATGTCACAAGCTGTACTAGAAGAACTGCCCAATCAGTTGTTAGTGCTGTGCTTCGTTGAATAGTATCAAACATACCTCCGACGAGACTAAATCTTAAAGCAAGGGAGTCTTGCATTGCATCTACCACTTTATTATTGGCGCAACCTTCTTGAATACCAAGGCGCTCCTGTAGTTGAAAATATAATAAAAGTTATTAAACATAAAAACATGCAAACTTGGTTGCACAATATGTATATTATTTTTCATAAATAATTACTTTTGTTGTAATATTTACAATAGTTATAACTTAAAAGCAACCAACAAGATTTTTCATAGAGAATCAATCTCTTAAATCAACAATTTACTCAAGCATTATTTCCATCTTCGACCATTATTATTACTTGAATATTAGGTCCTTTTATACTCTACATATTCACATTGACGAATGTCAAGTCTCTGGTTATATTTTCCTTCAAATTTGTTACACTGTACACCACCATTACTTATTTTTTCGTTCCTACTCTGTTATGTAGTTCTTTATACTTCTACGGAACATACACTTTTTATTGTGCGCTTATTTTTAAACTAAATATATGTTAATTAATGTTTTTTTTACCTCCTTGGATAATAACAAATATTGTGATAATTGATTGTGTATCGATGACAGTAAACTTTCTCTTTGATCATCCTGTCCTTTTAAGCAGCTAAGCACCAATGACAAAAATGGCTGGTGGTACGCTAAAATAGCAGCGGGTGGAACAACGGGAGTTAAATTTTGAGCAGGTCGGGGATGAGGTGGAGTGCCTTTATTACTGCTCCGACTGCTACTGCCTCCTCCGCCCACTCCATGAGTAGAAATTGGAGTAACATTTCCAGATGTAGTACCACCTACTCCTACCATATTTCCACTTTCTAATACTTGGCCTAAATAATTATTTGAATAAGATATAAAAAAACAAGTATAATTTATCTTTTTATTTTTTATTTTACCAGCTACTTTAAGTACTCTTCCTTGAACTGCACTCGGTAATTTTGAAATAAGAGGTGCTAACAACCACATTGAATGAGTTTTTTTAGTACATTCACTTCTAAAAATATAAACAATATTTAATAAACAAATCAAATTGTCAGTAAACATTCTTTGTTGTTGATAAGTTAAAATTAATTTTAAATTACTTGTTTTGTGAGTTTGGATTATTTTGGAACATTTCAATGGCAGCTTTGGCCACAGTATCTAGCCATTGGTTTAAATCTGGAGAGTTGGGTGAAAATTGTTTGAACATGAGTTGCATTTCCAACCAAGACATTCTTAACGTCCATTGATCAGAATTCTATAAATAAATATATACATACTGGTAAGCTTAAATTATTTAATTTTCATATTATCTTATAAAACAGGGGTTGTTGGGTCACACCTATTCCCTCCAATATATTTATATTTAGATACATCTAGGGCATATTTAAATGTGTTTATACCTCTAAAATATTGGTAATTATAGTCTTTGAATCCAAAGAAATGTCAGATCCACTAGCAGTTTCTGGATAACAAATCATGTGCAAAAGTCTTTGAGCCTAAAATAATATCATGACATCAATGTTAGAACACACACAATTTACAGTACGATTATTTACTTGTTTTGAAGAGAGCATGTTATCTAAAAGCATATCTTGGTGACAAAGTTCTTCTGGATTTTGGAGACAACGTTCTAATACCCATTCTTGACTACATATTTCTCTTAATACAAATTGCGCTAATTCAGACAAACCCGGTGTTTGAGTGTCGGAATTTCCAAGGCTAAAAAGAAGTTAAAACACCAAATGCTATTAGTCCAGACAACTAAAAAAAACTAAATAAACCTACCCTCTTAGTTCCATCAATAAATGGTCAGCTGAGCCTCCTAATATATCGGTTGTACCCAAAATATGACTGATTGACAATTCACCGGACATTTTACTAGTGCCACCAGGAGTACTAACTTGACTTGAAGGTGATTTTTTTACAGACTGATTTGGGCGTTGTGCCGTAGCATCACCAACAACGATAATAGCTTTCAGTACGGCTAACAAAGGACCAACTCTGATGTTGTTATGAGCCGCAGCCAACAGATGTCTATCACAGCTCTGTTTGATACTACAACCTGAGCTTGTATTAGGTATCGGATTGGGCGACGTGCCTAATTAAATTACAATAATTAGCTTAATTTGTTAAATGGCGAACTTAGAAATAATTTAAATTTTACTAACCAACTGAATATAAACTAGGCTGAGGTACTTCGGTGGTTTTAAAAAGACGCAACAGTAAATGACACGTTAGTCTAGCACTTGCTTCAGCTTCAGGATCGGTGTCAGCAGCACCATGTCCTAAAAAATAATATATTTATTATTGATTTTTATATACTAAAAGAAAATAGCACTTTTTAAATATTACTGACCTTCATTGCTAACTGTCAGTAAAGAAGGTAAAGCAACGTGAACTACAAAATCTTCCAAAGAAAAACAATGCCGTGCTGTAAAGAAAATAAATATGTCAATTACAAATGTTTAGTTGAACTTTATACATTAATAGTATTACCATTGATTTTAATATACAGATAAGTGGTGCTATACATACAAATTATGGGCCTGTCTATATACTATGATAAGGGTGCCTCTTTCTGCTACCAATGCAAATTGATTTCTGTGTTCATGTATAGCTCCGCTTATCTGTATATTATAAAACCAATAATATTTATAAATACTTACCAACAAGAATAGATGTGAACAATGCTAAGGAATTGTGAACAGCTATATCGTTCATTTTAACATGTGAAAAAACATCGCCAAAAATAATGGGGTTGTTAGAAGAACAACATAGAGCCATGAGAACACCTTTAAACAAAGTAAATTATTCAGTCGGTACTTTTATTATTGTTAAAATGTTATATAAGTTAAATAACATGAAAGTATACATAAAGAAAAAAATAATTGAATTACCAAGCCATTCTGAAGCTAATGAACTACAAGAAGCTGTTAATTCTGCACTTAGTATTGCTAAATCATTAAGACGTTCTATATCTGACGTTTCAGTGGCAACAGCAATTATCACATTACAAACCAGACTGTAACGATTGCTTTGCGATTCGTTTAACTGTCTGTACCAGCCCGGATCAATTTTACCTATTAATACATAAATAAGTCGATTTAAATATAGCGTTTCAGAGTTAGAAAAAAACACACTTACAGCCTCTTCTGAATGTCGAAATGAGTTCATTCATATAACTAGAATTCCAGTTTCCTTGGGTCATAGTAGACGGCTGTAAATTTGCATGAAGTGTCTGTCTTATTTTTACATATAAATTATTGAAGGATTCTGCTCCAGGGAGACGACCTTTAAGTAGTGGAGCCGCTGATAAATATAAATCATATAGATGGGAAAGAACGCAGCGCTCCACACTTAGACATTCTGCAGGATTTGAAACATGTTTGACTACACGATAAAGATTTTCAAAAGCACCAACAACCTGTTCTTGATTCACTGTAAATAAAATACAATTTAATTGTTTAATCAAACATTTAAGTATAGATAAAATAATATTATACACACATAATAGGCAACAATGGTATCTACGTAAAACTCCAACAATGTACAGCACTAACGATGTTGTGTATACACGCACTAACGATGATCCCTTTGCAATTAGTTGAGCTTCAACGTCAGGTATATCCATTAAGATCTAGTAATAAAAACAATACTTCATTGACATTTTTTAATTTTATTTATTTCAATTAAAATGTATCAGCATTAATTGAAATTAAAACATGTTATATATGAATGTATTAATATTGGCTATTATAATTTTATTACTTGAATGCAGACATCCAAAAGAGTGTTTACATTTAACGCTAATTCCATAAGATCAAATAAAAACGCTACGTGTTCTTGAACAGGAAGATAATTCGAATTTCCTGTTAACAAAAATCAAAAAATCAAATAATATTACAAATAATAAAACAGTAGGATTTCGAACAACAACTGGTTTGTAGGTAAAAATTATTATAATTAAAAGTGACAAAGTCTCTTTGAATTTTCATAGATGTGAGCATGTAAAACATGAAAAACAACTTTACATTTACCGGCTTTAAATAAAATAAATAAAGATATTTAATACTAACTAATTAGTAATGATACATACTTAATAAAAAATAAATTACCTGTAGCAAATGCATTGATAGCTTCAAGTACATTAAGGCTACACTGCCATGTCACTACGTGTTGATCGAAATAAGATAAATTTTGTACTCGTGCAGTAGTAGCTTCAAAATTGAACTCGTTACGAGAATGTTTTTTTACTTTTCCACCTGAATTAAATTATATATATATTTGTATATAGAATTGTAGATACTAATATATTGTAATAATTACCTTCAGCAATATCAATACTGAACTTTTTACTAAACAACTTGCAAATATCTTTGCTTATGCGTTTAACAGTATGTCTTGCGTCATCTCTCATTTTTCCAAAACCATACAACAGAACATGTCTTTGATTACAATCATGACTTGTGGTCTCTTCATCCTAGAATTATTAATACATTTGAGTAAGGATATATCATTTAGTTTGTTCATCGAATATCGGATTTAAAATTTACTAGAGGTAATGGAAAATGGGTTGCATAAAGTAGATGGCGCGAAGGTCTACATTTATACATATTTTCATTGGTGTTAGTTGAAGGATCATTCGAATCTAATCCACCGATCGACGAACCGGCAAATGGTTCAACTTTAGGTGAATCTGGTGCATCCTAAAACGAATAAACAACTAATTTAGTTAAGACTTTTTATAGTGATTATTTAACCATTAATGTTACCATTGAATTTTGTTGCTCTTCTTTAATGTGTTGTAGTAATTTATCAAGATCATCATCGATTTTACTATCGTCATAATCCATATGTCTGTTGTGATGCTCCTAAATAATTATAATATTGAGTTTGATGAAAAGTATAAAGTTACAAAGCAACTTAATGCATTTTACTCATCACTTACTGGAACATTGGGTTTTAAATCAAACAAGTTATCATCCTCCATGTGAACTTGCCCTTGAGATGGACCAGTACCCGATGGCGTATCTGCTGGTTTATTACTGCTTGCATGTTGAGCCATTCCTAATACAGTAAATTTAAATAGTAAACACTATTAATTAAGTACTGTATTGGACTGCGAAAGAGTGGCGCGATGATTGGAATAACTTTTCCATATTAAACAAAAATCTGGTGCTACACCCCAATCAAGCAGTTAAAGGAATGGAACTGCCTAGAAAAGAATGGTTAGTATTAAACTGTCTACGAATTGGCCACGGCCGCTGTGGTGACATGATGTACATGTGGCTGCTTAGAGATAGCCCAGAATGTAACTGCGGCAATAAAAGACAAACTGTAACTCAAATTATAACAGAATGCCAGGCGAGAAAATTTAATCAGGGTATCGAAGAGATTCATACACCAAAAGCAATAAAATGGATAAAGAATTTGGACGTGTATTTGTGAATTAAATTTGTATGTAATAAAATATTTTAGTTATCATTACTTATTAGCAGCTGATTAAGAGTTAAATTTATATATTTTCTATGTTTTTTATTACTTATTAATATACTAATGATGTCATCATTATTATTTTTATTAACCCATGTACGGTCATTAGTTTAATTCATTTTTAGACCCTATTATAACGCTAATTTTGTGTAATCCATACAAATAAATAAGTAAGTAATATGTTTTTATACCAATATTATTAGTCGATTGTAAATCTCCTCTTGATATGAGCGTGCACATATAAGCATCGTGGGAAAAAACATCATTTCGTATAAGTTCAGTAAATAAATTAACTAAATTTGTGAATGTAGTACGGCTTGCACTAGTGTTTTCTGTAAATGTTCAAAAATACTCAAGTTAGTAATTAGGTATTAAAAAAAAAAAAAAAAATAGCTGCTCAGCTTCATTTTAAATCTATCAAAGTAATTTACTTACCTAATACTGGAGCATCATGGTCAAGGAAATTCATTAAAAGTGGTTGAAAGAGTGGAAGAGTGGATGGTGATGAAACAACAGAATCTTTATCTTCATTTGGGCCACCGGGAGCAACTTCTACAGACGAATCGCTTTCACGACCCGTAATTTCTGCCTGTCGTTTATCTAATAATTTCGCAACTGCCATACCACGGTGTTCACCGTGCCTTAAGTTACTTAAAGCCCATTCACATAAAACTTTAACAATAATTTGATCCTGTTCTATGGTCTATAAAATTGAATTTATTTATTAGTAAGAAATAGTGTACTTGAAATTCAACTAAAAATAGTTACGTATTCCACTTTATTATCCTTGGATGACTCATTTTCTATGGTTTTTGAAATTCCTCCAACAGCGATCGGCACACTGTTCGAGCTATCTTTTATACTTGGCAATGAAAATATTTTATTATACAGAGTATCTAATGAATTATTTTGATCAATACGTTCAAAACTATAACGGTCTAATGCATCCAAAACTGTTAAAATTTTCATTGTTTTTGCACCTAAAATATGATAAAATATAATATGAAATACTTGTTATTAATTAAATTTCAATCTGCATCACACTATGTTTTATGTTAAGTCTTATAATAGTGATATAATATTTCATCACTTTTAAATTTATATTATCTTACCAATAGAAGATTTGTGAAATTTATCTAAACACCATCTACCTTCTGCTGCTTGGCTCCTTTGCTTAACAATTTCTTCAAAATGTTTTAGTTTTATCCTAGAAAGTTTAATTAATAAAAAAATCAATACTTATTAAAAATAATTGGTAATAATTTAATATTAATTTTATATAAAAATATTGTGTAATTACTTTACCTTAATGAAACATTGTTTGTTCTTTGCGGCATAGGTAACACAACTGGTGAACAAGGAAGATAATCTAACGGTGAACCATTTAACACAGACGGAAGTTTTCCACCACCCAAGTGGTTCCAAACTAGAGAAGTAGGGCATTCCAGTGAAATGACCTATCGAAAACCATACACAATATTTAAAACATGTAATGTAAAACAACAATAGTAACTTACCTGAATTATACAACTTAGCGGAAGTATTATATCTCTATGATGAGCACAAGACATTATGTCATTAAGTATTGTTGCTGCATTGCTAGTTCCAGAATTATTACTATAAATAACATTTGAACAGTGGCCATAAATTATTACAGTTATAAACTTGTTTGTATTTAACTACTTTTAAATTAATATTAAAAATATTTGTACCTGGGGACACTAATACTAGAGGCGCCTTTAGAATTTGGACTCGAAGGGGGGTTGGAATCTACGACAGAATTACAAATTGTGTTTAATTTTCGCGAACAGAAGTAAACCAATTTACGACTCAGGAGTTCGGATTGACAAAACTCCGAACAATACTGCAAAGCTAAAGGACACAACACTTTTAATAGTCCGTCTTCACTGGACGATGATGATTTATAGCGCTCAAGCAAATCTAATATCCATTGGAGAACTTCTTGTCGTTCTAGTAGACCCTCCTTAAGGAAAAAAATATATATTAATAATTAATAAACAGGTTTTTAGAAAATAAAATATCAAGTTTTTATTATTTGAAATCTACATTTTTAAGAACACCAGTTCATACTTTAATTTCTATATTTAATAAAAAATAATCACCATACATTTTTTCCTTTAAATTATTTTAACGTTTAATTACGTACCTAGGGGTGTTCTAAACAACCCACTGCTTTAGTATTGAAAAAATTGTAAATTAATTAATATTTAAAAAACTTTTAGGGGAGATAGGAAGATGTTAATAGGTTTTTTATTTCCATAAATTTACTTAAATTACCAATAAAAGTAAAGGATAATGAAAATACCTCACATACCTAGTTATGTAGATTTTTATCACATACCTAAAGAAAAATTAAGATGGGTGTGATTAAAGATTTAAAGATTTTCTACGCTTCAAGTGAAAGAATGTACATCATGTACATGTTTTTACCACACTTCAGAGTTTGTTACATAATAAAAAAAAAATAATTCTGAACTGTAAGTATCTTTATTATTGTATAATAAAGACGCTGTAGAACTCTTTGTATGGAAATAGGATTTGTAATCGACAATGAAAGTTTGTGTAACAAGATATAATACGATATATAATTTAGCGTCTGCATGTGGGCAAACACTAATATTTTTTAAAAATTCTTAAGTATTTTAAAAGTATTAAACTATTTGATACTAATGTTAGTAATGCGAAAGAAGTATGATAATTTGTCCACGCAAAAAAAAAAACTCTCCTCGGGGAAGTACATATTAAAAACTACTTTTCAAGAAAAGATGAATTTTAAATAATTTTTTTTTTTCAAGGAAATAAGTGAAAATTTAAATAAAAGACATAGGTAGTATAATTAATTATTATCAGTAAAATTATAAGTATAAAAAAAAAAATCTTATGATTAATGAATATTATCGTTATTTATACTTTACTTGATACATGTATTTGATTAAACTAGTACAATAATTCCATTGTTTAAGTGATATTTTTTGTTCTTCGGTCATTGACATGTATTGCATTGAACAATTTATAGAATTTGATGCATTTTGGTAATAATCCTGAAGTTTAATTAATTGTTCTTTAGTAAATTTTAATAGCGTACTCGTCCATTCTACAAAATACAAAAAAAATTTAATAACATTGTTTTCTTGCATTGGATGATAAAATTTAATACGGAAACAAAACGAACCTAAAGTAGGATCAGGTAGTTGACGTTTTGATTTAATTTTTGCTTCGGATACGGCAATTGTGTAAGCAGAGCTTAATTTAATGAACCATGTAGCACGAATAAGTGGAACATTATAATCACACAACAACATAAATATTTCTTCTTTTTTGTTAAAATTTGGTGCCTGAAAAAATTAGAATTTTAGTTGACTTTTTTCAACAAATAAAAAAATAATATATATTTTTTATTTATACACTATATGTATGAATGTGTTGAAGCTTTCGCGGATTGAAATATCACATGAATAATTTTCGGATATATCCGCGTCAATGGTTGTTAACTCTTTCATGCACAAGAGATTTCAAAATTTCTATACCCAAGATGCACGGATACTTAAATTTTAAATTTTTTATTTTTTTTATCGTTGATTTGTACTTACATATGCATTAAAAATAATATTAAAAAAAAAAAAAAAAAATTAGTGGCAAAGTCTAGGAGTTACAGTATGTGGGATTACGTATATCCCACCGCACATACTGTGCGCACAACATTTGCATCTCGTATTTTTTTTTCATATCAATATACTTTTATACCATTTATTATAAACATACCCTAATATGGAAACGAACAAAAAAAGAACATTCAAATCGGTTGATTATTTCCCTCACAAATAACAAAATAAGTTTTGAACATTTTCTGGGAAAAAAAAATATGTGTATATGCCGATGCCTTTTGTTCAACATAGACAGGACAAATCGGCGTTACTTATTAATATTCTATAGACACACGGTCGTATGAAAAATGCTAAAAATAAACGAAAACGAGATAAATAAAATTTAGAAAAATAATATAATATGTGGTATATTATTTGTCCCACCATGCCGCAAAGGTGAATTTTTATGTGGGACAACTGTAATCCTACCATGCCGGAAAGTGTTAACCGATGTTTTGGACCCTTTGCAGAGTCCATCTTCAGGGTCATGTCACGACTGTTCCGCTGCCGTGACTGTACTGTACTAAAATATCAGTACAGTCACGGCAGCAGAACAGTCGTGACATGTCCCTGAAGATGGACTCTGCAAAGGGTCCGAAACATCGGTTAACAACCATTGACGCGGATATATCCGAAAATTATTCATGTGACTATATGTATGGTTATGACTGAGATGGACACATTCATAAAAGACAAAAAGTGAGTAAGTTAAGGCCAGTAAATTATGAATGTTGGGCAATAAAAGACAAATAGCTTAGAGGCTTCGTTATTAATATTTATATGAATAACGATTTAGTTTAACAGGCGATATAAGCGATTTTGAAAAAATAGGAATGGAGTCAGATAGAAGAAAGTTTAAACTGAATAAACAGAATGGTAAAACAAAAATGTTAAAAATGGTACATGAATGCCACTAAATCAGCAACTATAAATTAAAATTACTTATATAAAAAAAATAAATGTTATTATGGAAAAAACAATAGGAATAAAATATTATATATTTCCACCAAGAACTTATAAACTTAATGTTTAAAATGGATTATCATTAAAACTAGATAATTGTCCAGAATAAAATTAAAATGTTAAATTTACTTTTTTTGATAGTATATTCAGTGGTTTAATTCCAGCTAAATCCTTAAACCAAGCTTCAACAGTAGTTTTAGACCGTTGGGTGGCAGGCCAAAAATTGTCTTTAGGATTAATTTGTAATCGTTTTCTTCCTGTGTCTAACAGTGTGTTTAATTCTTCTTTTTTGTTGATAATCGCATTAAAGAATGCTCCAATTTTTGAGGCTGTAATATTATAATTACGGGCAGTTCCATGTTGGTGCTCGTCAGATATTGTAAGCGATGTAGTAAACCCATGTTTCACATTAACAGTTGTCAATTCGTCCTGAATTCAAAATAAATTCCAAATGGTGCTACACAACTACATACTACAAAAGAACAATAAATAAACTTTGTCACAAATTTACCTCTTTTTGCTTGGGTTCTTGAGGATAAACATCTGGAGGACCGAGGCGCGGTCGTTTCAATGGGCGCTTCTCGTAGGAGAAACCCATCATTTATATAAATTTTGTTTAATATTTCATTATAAACGATTCAATTTAAACATTACTTAAGGTAAACAATATATTCAACTTGGAACACTTCCATTCCAAACGTACTTCCTATCCTTGATATAATTCATTCTGATTACAACAATAAACAATGGAATCAAATCAAATTAAAACTAAAATTAAAAAAAAATCACAATTGAGACTATTAACGATATTTCTTTCTACTAAAATCTATTAATTTATAAATTTTATTTAGTATAACAAAAGTATAATATCTTTTATTTTATTGTTTACGCTATTTTGTTATTTTGATAAAAATATAGATATATATTGATAAACGTAAAACGTATGGTGAAAACAAGTCTTACCAACATTACATGTTTATTAGGTGACACTGAATATTTTTATTTTTTGCTATACTGAGTGATCCATCTGGTGAGACAACTCATTTTCTCAGAAAATATGTTTATTTTGAAAATAATTTGTTTTCCTTTACTTGTAGCCTGTAGGTACATATTTTACTATATTTTTCAACGCGTTGAACATTTTTAAATAAGACATTTTATTTGCTATATTTAATGAAAAAATGATAACCAAACAAGTGACAAGTTTTATTTAGCCGTATTAGAACCTTTTTTTAATTTAAAGTGTAAATTACTTAAAAAGTAATTAATTACAATATTTGTAAATACAACTCGTTTGAAATAATACAATTAAAAAAAAAATACAATATATTTGTAATAAGAACATATGTAAATGTGATTTAAATATAATAACAAAAAATAATACTAACCAAAAGTAATTAAAAAGAGGTAAACAAGACTTAATTAAAATTAGAATTTAGAAAAGCAAGAAATGTTGTAAGTTAGCAGATTGATGGGAGGAAATCTGAGGATGATAATACAAAAAAAAAAAGAATTTATAAACTTAAGTTTAATTATGTTTAGAATATCATCTTGAAATGAGGTATACAGACTTATGTGAAGACAGTGAAATTCAAGTAAAAAATTAAAAAAAGCTAAATGAAATAAAAAACAATTTTTAACTTAAATTACATTGAATTATGTGTTCTTCTATAAACAATCATTTGTTGAATAATTATCACTTAAAACTAACAAATTTTCAAGACATTCATTGAAATCCACTAAATCGATACTGCTGTCAAACATCTGACTCAATTTTGAACCTTTAACTTTATCAGAGTCTTTTTTTAATTCCACAATCATATTTCCCATTGAATTACTGTTGTGCAAACCACTAATGACTGTGCTTTTTGCAACCACTAATAAAAAAAAAACAATACATTTTGTCAATGATCAAAAATCTTCAATGATCTTGAATGTAACTAACATAAAAATTAGGCTATGAGTATCTTAACATGTACAATGTTTATATACAGTACTTTATAACTAAATCCTAGTTCATGCATTCTAATATAGTGTTAATATTGCTGAAATTTTTAATATTTTGGCCACCAAAAATTTAAAACCTTCCATTGCCATTATGTACCCAACTTATACCCATTGACTTTGCAGGTAGCCATTTAACCTATTTGGTTAAATCAAACAATATTTAGTGAAAGCCAAAAATATAATTTGGAAACAAATAATTACTAAGACATTGCGATGATTATTATAACGATTACTAATTGAACAATAATTATAGTACATCAACACAAAGATCTTATAGAACCTAAGTAAATATCGATCTCATTCGGAATATTAAAATTATTATTCTTCTTCTGACACCACTTTGGTAGTGGTCTATAAAGTTGTTTTTTTTTGTGGATTCTAACAAACACTATCGTATTAATGGTCCAAGCGCAGACAGTTCAAGGTATCAGATGACAATGAAAAGTCAGATTGAGAAACAAATGTTGTCTGTCTTCATCAAGTTAAAACAGATTTGGGATATTGACATGCAATTACCTGAGGTCGATGGTCTGGTAGTATCTGTTAAAAATCCATCTTGATTAATATACTGGGAAAATATGTTAGGGAACGGCGCTATTGTTTCTAGCGGAGATTCGAATCCTAACACTTCAGTTGCTCTCACTTGATCGCAATATGTCAAAAAAAGTTTTAACATCTCATTGGTTGAAGAGCAATGATGAGAAGCATTTTTCGAATCCTTTATAAGATTACTAAGAGAAAACAACCATATTATTATAAGTATTGTTACTCTGTAGGGTGTTAAAGTAATTTTAGCGTAATTTTATGCGTTCACCTAGCATAGAGCTTCTTTTCATTTAATCCTCTTAAAACAATTAACTGTGCGACAGACAAGTCTGTTGTACACTTTGGTGAAATAGGTTGCCATAACGGTAGTTTTGCATTTTCCAGGTAATCCATTAAATTGGATTTGAAATGGAATCCGAGAGGCATTTGTACAGAAGCACTGACCGCTTTTCGCCCTATCGGAGTTAATTTTGTGCATATGTCATTCATAGACTTGCATTGAGAACGTCTTCTGTATCCTAACGAAAACGTATCCACAGCCGAAGCTAATATAGCACTCGTATTGTAGTCTAAGTGGCTCTGAAAAAATACAACATGATTAATTAAATACGATATATTACCATTGATTATAAATATTTAATTTTAATATAATATAATAATTATTTATAATCAATGGTATTATATTTTAACACATCACACAATTCATTTAATTAATAAAATATATAAAAAATTCATATTTTTGTACATACTTTGTATGAAATATGTTCTAAACTAAGATTGGACAAACTTTTTGTCCAACCACCGTAAGAGGTAGTCAATGGAATGAATATATTCGAATGTTCAAAAAGCGACGAGAATAACAATGCAGTGTTTACTGCATATAGATCTATATTTTTTTCTTCGCAAATCTGATTGACTGACATTACCGGCATAGCAATGACCGCTTTATTTGAATAATCGTCTTTTAAATATTCAAGTGCCTTACAAGACAAACCACCGAATCCATTTAGAGAGTCCATCATGACATGAAATCCCTATTTACATGTTAAAGAACGTACATAATTAGTCTGTTGATCCAAAATATAAAACTGATAAATTGTTTGCACCTGTAAGTAATCGCATTCTTCAGCATATAATCGTAAGTTATCGACCCAAGTTTCTTTCATTTCATATGAGTCCCACAATGCAGTGCCTTGTGCGAAATTATCAAATGTGCGATTCGGATCATTGTGTTTGTACTCACTAACAGTCGTAATTGTTCTCGGATGAAAACGAGCTTTCAGGTAATCTGACCATAGCTTTACTGTTTCATCCAAATCGTAAACTTTTTCTGAAACGCTTATTTCTTTATTATCACCATCTAAAATAAATTGTGGTCAATTACAAATTGTACACTACAAATTCTAAATGTTACAGGACAGCCAAACAACATTTTTGGTTTTACTTTTTAACCAAATAATTGGTATTTGAACTACAATTAATGTGGTACCTAATAATTTAATTAAAATTTGCTTGCATCATAAAAATATAATCGATTACAGTTCAACCAGTAATAATTGTATCATGTGATATCTATTCAATGGTGAATAGTGTCAATAAATTTGTCATATTCCCCCCAAAATATAAAAGACTATTTTTTTCCACAGAGTTGCCTATGCTCTTTTTCCAGTCCACCATTGATAAATGTAAAACCTCGTAAGTGCAAAGTTTGAATGCATGACTCTAACCTTTTAAACATTTTTCTTCTTCAGCCAAGTCCAATAAAAATTCATTAGGAACAATTTTTTCTTCTTGAATCGTTTCAATTTTATTAGATGAACATTCTTCATTGTCTTGAAGTTCATTATTATCAGGTTCATATAGACCTTTATGCACTTTTGGAAGTTGATAAAAACTATTCATAAGATCAACACACAACAGACGAGGTGTAAACGTCACCTCACCCTATTTCAAAAACAAAATGATTAATAGTAAAATAAAAATCAGTAATATTACAGTAGGTATAATTTTTTTTTTTTTGAACCTACACAAAAATAATTATAATAGTGACGCCTGCTTAGGAAAAGGACCTTGGGGGTAACTTGTTAGATTAAGTTTTTCTGTTGGGAAGATTAAAAACTGAAACCTTTTGAAAGTTGAGAAGGTTGCAAAAAGTAGTTTTTTAGCTTGAAAATGTGTAAAATGTTTTTTATTTTTATTATAAAATTTTCATAAGGTCTTTTCTCAAGCTCACGTCAAATATTACGTTGATATCAAGTTTCACATTAAACAATGACGTCCATTTTATAATAATATGTTTTTGAAATTTAAACAACAACTTTTTAGACAGAGATTGAAAACTACCCTAAAAATACACAGGAAAAAAACAAGAATAATTACGCTCTATGTCTAAATTTAGTATCGTATTAAATCCTTGTTCTTAGGTTTTTGTAGATAATTAAAGTTTTAGTAGAAAAAATTATAAAAGACTGTTGATAAATAATCAACCTACGTTGTACAGACTACAGAACGAAAAAATACAAATACATTTAGTTTACCATTAAATTTGATCCTTCTCTGTAAAGAACGTCATGGCATACTTCTAACGGCTTTGGAATATTTTCATCGTAACTAAAACTGGCTTCCTATGAAAAGGTTTAAGAACATAATAAATACATTTAATTATTTTAGTTTCGTTGGGGAGCATAGAAGGTATTTTATTTAAATGTACAAGAACATAAAAGTACCTGTAGATTCCAGAAATGCGTTCCGATGAAATTTGAATAATTTCCAAACTGTAATGTGATACATTCTCTAAAGGAGTTCATTTTGATTTAAATTTATATAATTGACAAAACAGTATTCACATACATAAACTTATACGTGCAATTAAACTTGCGAAATCAGTTAAAATTAGTTTTAAAACTGCTCACAGCTCATCTCACATTGCACATGGTCAACAATATTATCATGATAAAAAAAATAGGCAATAGGTATGTCAGAATTTTTTTAATACGATGGCCGACTTTTTCCCTTTGAAAATACACGGTCGCCTGAGAAAACCGGCGGCCATTTTCCGGTTATCACAAGTTGCTGACATACCTGTTTATTTTTCATGATGTTGCTAGTACAAAAAATTGTTTCTTATATGATAACTGATAACAGAAACAACATATTTTCAGATTACGCCTACCTGTTATCCGCAAAATAGTACACTAGATTTTATGCGCCATTATTATATTTTATTGCAGATAATTGAGACATTAAACAGTAATAGTTCAGAAGGTGTGAATTAACTTCAATTGATACTATCTATACATTTTAATGATTTAAAATAAATACCCATAATGTCCATTTCAAGAACACATTTTTTAACAAGAAACGACATGTTAAAATAACAGTTAAAAAAAATTAATGTAGAAACTAATCATACAATAACACGTCTAGAAAAAAAAAATCTTATTTTATTTTAATAAAAACAAATACAAATTTAAATTTGTATAACAGTGGTTTTCAATATTTTTTGCTTTTGCCGTTTTCTCTTCTTGTTAACGTTTTGAGTTATGTTAAATACGAGTTCTTCTTCTTCTTGGTTATTGTTTATCAATAACAAAGAATGTAAATTTTCACCTACGAGATCCTAAAATGAAAAATGTGAAAATAGTTTAATCAAAGATCTTCGACACTTATTACTAAATATATTGAAATTGTTTATACTTACTCGAAATTCACTTGTTCTTTTATTAGCGAGGATATTTAAATTTCTTAACCTAGGCAGCATATCTTTCGATGATGTTAACGGTTTGTGCAAAGTCTGAACCAAAAATATAAGAGAACGAACGACCGCTTCGATGTCATGATGGGTGTGACCCAATAACGAAACCAATAATTCCATAAAGTAACATATACTATCAAATGGAATTAACAGTAACACCTCTTCTAATTCACTGTAAAAAATATTTAAATAAAAGTTTAAACTCAGCGGTTTAACCGAATAAGATGCACTAAACAAATCTAAGGGTTTTTAAAGATAGAATATGTCAACGATATGTTTGCTTATTCGAACTCAATTATAATTGGGCAATCTGTTTCTTAGAATAAAAGCAATAATTTCAATCATAATTTGTAATTATGGAATATGCCATACCTTGAACGAATTCTTTTGATAATCTCTAATAAATAGTCATCAGTTGTTTTTACATTGAACGCACTCATTATTAATGGTAGAGACGGTAAAGCCGTTTCTTTACTTTCACTTTGAGCACACGCATCTTTATATTCTTTAATAACGTTCAAACATTCTAGCAAAAGTTCTGCCTGAAATAATATAATTATATGAAATGATCATAATAATAAATTATGAAAATTTAGTTGTTATTATTAACTTGTCAACCTACTCCTTTTTCAGAAGTTATAGTTTTCTTTGTAGGCAATGAAAGTACAGATGGTCCGCCATAGACATTTGTGTCTTCGCCCGTAGCCAATTCATTATTATCTTCTTGCGCTCTTTCTTCTTCACGTTCATCCTCCAATACTAGTGGTTCGTCAGTTTTCTCATATAACCTTATAACATTGTCTTGACCAGAACTGATGACATAAGCACCGTTACTACTTACAGAAGAACTATAGCATTCACCACGATGACCCTGAAAAGGATTATTAATTTTATCGACAATACACAAAGTATTTTTAAAATTGTTTTTTTTTTACTTGTAATGTTAATATGCGTTCAAAGGCGTCTCCATCCCAATGTTTCACATATCCTAATTTGTCCGTGGTAAAAAACTGATGAGTTTGAGGTACAAATTTTATACTGGTCAAAGCCGAGTCCGTCGTCAGACGTCTGTGACAATCTCCGTAATCCAAGCCCCAAACTCTTATTGTTTTGTCACCACTTGCAGTTATAATAATAGACGAGTCGTAACTTATATCCAGATCGTTAATAGGAAGCGTGTGTCCGTAAAGATCTATGAAATACTGGAAGGAAAAAAAAGGATTGTGTACAAAAGCTTAAGGGTAAATATATTATTGTTCTTAAAAAAATAATAAAAAATGTATTGAACATTTTTATATTCTACTAATTTAAACTATACCTTGAATGTGTCCATAAAAAATATTTTGACGGTGTTGTCAAGTAAAGCTACTGCCAAGAGTTTGTTATCCGGGCTTACTTTAGCGCACTGAACATTTTCGTCCAACTCTAATGTTTTTTTATGTAATAATGATAAGACTCTTCTATCAGTCTCTGGCAAAGTAACTAATTCTAATTGCCACAGTTTAACTGTACTGTCTCCTCCGCCGGTGATGCATCCCAACTGCAATTCAATATATTAATTAAAAAACATTTTATTAGACTTAAATAAATAATTATACCTCATCCGGTAGCAAATAAATTGATTTGATGTCTTTGGTGTGAGCGGGAATAACTTCAACTACGTCTCCAGCGGCAATATCAATCACTAACAAATTACCATCTTCGAGTCCAGCTAATACATGCCGATCGCCAGGCACGACACACATACACTGAACAGGACTGGTTGTATTTACAGTACGAATACAATTTAAACTTTTCCTGTTCCACATTTTCACAGAATCCGCTCCACCGGTAAAAATGGCCAAATTATCTGAACTAAATGTTACAACTTTTGCGTAAGATCTATGACCGTGTAAAGAAATCTTGCGCACAAGTTTTACTTCTTTACTTTCATTCAATGGGATCGAGTACAATATTAAAGTATTATTGGCTAGACTTACGGCCACCTGATAAAACAAATAAAATTAACTACCATTTTTATAATATTTCACTAAAATGTATACTACCTTGATGTGAGTTTGATTTAACGTTACATTAGCAGATTTGATTTTGAAATCTGTTAAAATAGCTGGTAGTCTTCTAACAGTGTCTTGCAACGCTGGATTTGTTTCATTCAAAAACTTAACATCATCTATATTTTCTTCACGTCTAATTTCAAAATAAAAAAAAAATGTATTTTATAAATTTTTTTTTCAATGCTGTTACAATTAATTTTCATGTAAATAAAAAAACATCCATTCATCTTACTTAAGAGCTTTTTTTCTAAATTTACGTTGTCTGTTACGAAAACGTTCCAGTGCTTCTCCATCGTCGGTGAAAATAAATAGCTCCAGTAACTTTCCGTGTCCGTGGCAACAAATAATATGATTTGTATTATCCGTAGCAGTCGACACAACACGACCAGGTCCTTCTCGCATTAACGATCCCACTTTATCACATTTTATCGGAGCCTTAAAATCAGGGATTAAAATAATGTTATTTGATTAAAAATGTTTTATTTAAAATTTCTAAGCATAATTATTGAAAAGTACTAACCGCATAATCTAATAACCCGTCTGTTGACAAAAGTTCTGTCATTTTAATGTCTTTTTCATCTTCGTTAGTTTTTGATATTTTCCAAGTACGTAACTCAGCATCATTACTGCCGGCAACAATAAAATCACCATCGCGTAACACATTTAATGTCCATACCTATAAAACATTAGTTGTAAAAAAAAAAATGTATTGTTAAAATTTATTTATAATATATTACCTCAGTTATGTGACCGGCTAACGTTTTAAAACAGTGGCCAGTAGTCAAATCCCAAAATTTGATGTAAGTGTCTTTAGACGATGTCACTACAACATTGTGTTTACTTATAAACTTTATGTCTGTCACTACACCTTTATGACCACAAAGTCTATGTAATCCTTTTTCAGCAATAACATCCCAGACTACAGCTTCGGTATCCTAAGCAAAAAAAATTATTATATTTAAATTTAAATTGACTTTACTAAACATTAAATAATATCCACCTTTGAGCCTGACGCGAGCATATGACCGTCTGAATCATAATTTAACGCGGTTATCGCTGATCGATGTCCTTGGAACGTCCCAACTAGTTCACCAGTGGTCAAATCAAATGTTTTCACTATTCCGTCAGAATAACCGGCCGAAATGTGTTTGCCGTTGGGAGCTGTTGCTAATTTAACAACGCTCACTTTCTTAGAGGTATTATTTTTCGTATCTTCGTCTTCTATCATCATGACCTAGTGATCAAGTAAAAAAATTGTATAACATTAGACGATATCATATTGAGAAAAATGTTTATATATTTTACAAAATACTTACCAACTTGGCTAAACGTAAATCCCAAATAATTATATTTTCACAAGCTCCAACTGCAGCATATCGATCATGTACCCCGTCAATAGTTACAAAAATTATATTGCAATCGGGATGGCATATTATGTTGAAATTTTTCAATGGAGCGTAACGTAAATATTGTTTAGTCAAACCCATTTTTTGTAAGCAATATGTTCAAACGCCTTACTGTAATAAGGTAAAATTATGAATATTTTTGTGTGCTTTTACAGTGAGAGTTTATTAATGTAAGTTAATTACTGTTAAAATCATTTAAAACAATAATTGTTGTCCAAGTACATAATCATTATTAAAACATTACTTAATTTTTGAATAGTTTAATATAAACAAAGTTATAGAAGCTAACCAATTACCAAATTTGAAATTGAGTATTTATGAATTATTATCATTCTAAACCACGTGCTGCCTTCAAGTTCTTATCACTTCTTTTGATTTTTTTTTATCACACTTGGATTTGTATGTTGAGTTTTTAACGCCATCTAGTTGCTTAATTTTAACTTTCAAGCAAATATTTACAAAAAAATCTAGTAAAATTTGTTCCAAATTTGTATAGAATATTCTTTGGATACTATCACCTAAAAAGTAAAAACTATTTTATTATTTCACTATTTCAAGGGTAGTATACTATTTTAAGTAGGTAAATTGTTGCATTTATATCTTTGGTCCCAGGTTAAAGGAGTTTAAGTAATTTTTTCGCATTTTTTCTTTTTTTTTACAAATTATGATAGCTTGTATTTTACTGTATTTATTGGTCCAATTGGCTTGCAGTTATGCAAAAAATTGACTTAAGTCCTTTATTATATTATTGATTCTTAACGATATTTAATATTTATACCATCTACAAATTCTCATCGTAGCGTTTTATTTATGAAGGATTATTATTTTTATAACCTCTTGGTAATAATAATAATTCTGCAGTTATGTGATTACTGATTACACCGACCACTCTGTAAGGCTTTTATAATAGATAAATATATAAAAAAAAAATTGGCAAAGTGATACTATTAATGTCTTGCAATTAAATACAAACCTAGTGTGAATTTATAATGATAAATTTGATAATATAAAAGAATACTAAAGTTTTGACTATAGTTTCTTCTTCTACTAGTTTCGTTATTACTTTTATTACCCGAGCGTATAAATACAATGTTAATAATCCTATCATAAAACATATTATATGTTTTATGGATATAATTTGAACGTGGGTGGTCGAGTATTTTACTTAGGCAGCGTTAACCTTCTTACCGCAGAAATTTGTAATTTTTTTTCTTGCATACTATAATATTATTTTCTTGTATTACATAAAATTATTAATACACAGAAATACATATTTTGTTTTAACTGTATTAAATTTTTACTTCATTTATAAAGTTAGTGGAAGTTCCTATAGCCTTAGATCTCGTGGAAACGTATTAGGTATATTTATGAAGTATGTCTTTATCTATACATTACAGATTAAAACCTTTTCACTCGCCACAGATAAAAATATATAAAAGAAAATGAGAGAAGAGTAGTAAAAAATAATTTATAATATGGTTTACTTGACTTATCTTAAGGGCATTTTATTAAATCATTATTTAACTTAAACCTAACCTGACCTTAGGTTAAAAATGCAGTACATTTTTATTTTTGGGGCATTTCTGTCCGTGTAGTATTTATTGCATTATCTATTTAACTGCTATTGAAAATAATGTAACGTCAAATAAAACGGTTACTTCAAGAAGACGGACATGCTAAGTAAACTGTAATTTTTATTTTTAATCGTAGTACCTAATTATCATGTTTTGTTATATATATAAGTATATTTTGTATTTTAGTTGGTTAATATTATTTAAATATCGCTAAACATCTAGCTGCCGTGTACAATTGTTTGCCTATTCAACGTTAGTCGGGCAATCAAGTTAAAACCCGTAAAAATTTTGGGAGACCAAAATGACCGTTTTTTATATGTTTTTTTCAAAATAAATTTAATATTTTGGGGCTTTCAAGTGGTGCAATATTATTATTTACCTCTTGTACAACAATTTTTCTTCTTGTAGATTTTTTCCATTTGATAAAAGGTTGTACAGTGGGTATATTCTCATGCTATAAGGTGTGTGGTAAAGATTAAATACGATTTTGACAGTTAAGTATAAATTTCCAGCATTGAATAAAAATATAAACCTTGACAAATGATTTGCCGCCAAAACAAGTGTCGCTCGACGTTTGGCCAGCATCGGACACAAGCCGTCTTATTAACCAGCGCGCGCGAGCGACTTATATTAATTAAAAGGAGAGCGTCTCGGTCCGTGCCACGGCACGGCGGCAGCTTACACTGGTCCGGCGGCGCAGCGAAGGGCAAGAGGGCCCACCCACGGCGGCCACACAAGTAGACAACACCGAAGACCACACGCGCGCGCGCCAACAACGTCGTTGCAGTCTCCCGGCCACTACCACCACGGCCTCAGCCACGGTCGTCCGTCCCAAACCGACACACACACACATACTATAACCGTGTCAACTATACTAAACGACGACGCCAACTTAATCGTCCATAATAATAATAATAATAATATTATTATTTTACGTTCGACTGTAATTGTTTATTTTAAATGGGAATATAATAAATATATTTTTTTACGTACGAATAACGAGTACGGCAATAATT
Source organism: Adelges cooleyi (assembly GCF_023614345.1). NCBI lineage: Eukaryota > Metazoa > Arthropoda > Insecta > Hemiptera > Adelgidae > Adelges > Adelges cooleyi. Next base: position 12,590,605 of record NW_026096053.1, on the reverse strand, counting down.
TTGTACGAGACAACGTCCGTCGTAAAATTCGACATGTCCCAACGCACAAGCCCGGACGTAGGCAGTAACAATAATTATTAACATTTACTGTATCTCATTCGATGGTAATGCGATCTGCGAGTGTGGGTATTATCAATATATAATATATTTATGTGTTCACTGGCATTAGCGGCCGGCGCGGCGCTACCGGTAACCAATGGCTGTACGCCGGGTGTTGTCTCTGGCGGTGTCGGGTTGTACCACAGTCTTAGTTGCTCGTCTGTTAATTTCCAAAAGGGGAATAACACCTCAGAATTGACCCTGATTTGTTTAGGGTTTGTCCAAAGTTGGGCAAAGCTATTTTTTTATACCTATTTTAGCTAAGTAATTTAAAAAAGTAACTGAGACGACTTTAGTTATTTGAAAAACAAATTAACAAACTAAGTTTAAAGTTAAAAGTATATTTTCATAGTTGCTCCATTAAAAAATACTTATTTTTGACATAATTCAGCCAATTCAACCAATTTACTAATTATCAATTACTAATTTATACCTTCTTACTCTCTCATCAAAGCTTTTACTTAAGATCCGGATTACCCGGATTTTATTTCATGTTTTACAAAAACTAGTACCTAATGGGATCACAAAAAACCATGTTTTACCAACAAAACGGTTATTTTAGTCATTTAAAATCCTTAAAGTAAGTATGTAATATGTTATATTTAGTATTTATAAGTATTTAATTGTGTGATCTCATTAGGTACTAGTTTTAGTAAAACCAGAAATAAAATCCGGCTAATTCGGATATCAAGTAAAAGCTTTGATGCGAAGCTAAGAAGGCATTAGTTTTACAGTAGGTTAGGTTAATAGCTAATGACTTAACTATACGATTATGTCAGTTGTCACTCATCTGTATTCAGAGACGGATCCAAGACTCTAACCGGAAGTAAGACAGTTACCAATTTTTTGTGTTCCTAATACCAAAACTTGTATGAAAAATGTTCAGTACCCAAAGATTTTTTTTTAACGGGACTTCCGGGAATGAGACTCCTAGCCTCAGTGCTCCCTCTCATCTAATTTACGTAATCATCAAACATTTTACCCAAAATCCGTTTCATAATGTATTAATTCATGATTTTTCTTATGTATACATTTTCCATGGAAAGACAAGTCCCCTTCCCTTAAATGGACACCCGTGCTTAGTTGTACGATTCTCTTAATAATAATAATATATTTAATGTAATTGTTCGTTTTGGTACAAAGGGGTTACGTTATTGCAGGTGAGTGTATAGCAGACCACCCTCGTCGTATTGTAGTTACTTACATTAACTCCAGTCTCCAACTTGGCCGTAGGATATATAATTATTTTCCTATTCAGCAATTTAGAGCACAGCGGAAGATCTAAGGGGTGTTCTTTAGCTTCGGCCTCCCCTCAACAGTGTCCAGCATTTTCTTTATAACAACTTCGCCCTCTATTTATCTAATATTATCTTATGACATTTTCATGTCAAAATACTAATTTCAAATCAGCTTTGGTACCTTGTTTCTTTATTGTTAAACGACCAAAAAACATTGTTTCATATCTCTCTCAATATTTTTAGTCTCTATATTCCTATCGGTTGTATTTTGTTAATTATGATGAGGTTGTGAGTATTTTAATTGTCTATACCTCTGTATATGAATGTGTATAGGTACCTACCTCTAAAACAGTATACCCGGCAATCGCGTTTGTCTGGTGTGTGAAGTATTTGATATTCTGCAACTCGTCCTCTAGGCTCTGTTTATGCATGAGTAATATTGTAATTGTAAAATTTTAAAATATAATAAGAAATAACATACACACACACACACACTGCGTACAGCGTACATTACTCATTCTACAGACAACAATGACTTCCATTTTTCCGCAGACACATATTTTTTTCTCGAATATTATATTATTATTATTATTATTATAACAAATTAATATCACATTATTGACTACTCATGTCTTATTGAATTTCAACACTAATGTCTCCTTATAACACATCTCTGGGGCTACTTAATAGTTTTGCTGAGTACAACTGAAAATGCCAAAAAATTACATAACTACTTTTATTGTTATGACACAACAAAAGCTGACTCTACTAAAAATCACGTTATTGTGAGAAATGTCATTTCCCGTTATTTCCAACGATTTAAATTATTTTTTAAACTGGTCTAATGGGCTCTTGCCAGTTTTATTAATTTGAGTAACTAATATTATCTATTATTATTCTGACTCATTATCTAACGATACAAATATACAATTTAGCGATAAGATTCTAAGGTCGCATGGAAAGCTTTTCTCGTGCTTAGGTATGTACAGTGTATACTAATTGTCACCACCAGTCTTCCAACAACTGTCATTTTTTTTTTTAATACATAGAGCACTTTGTAAATTGTCTCTTTAATATCCCGCGGTGGTGGTCCATCGAAGCGTGGCGCATATGTTAAAGAAGTTGTAGTAAATAAAGTATTATGTAGCTATACGAAGGAGGAGTACAATCGAATCCATTTATATGATTCAGTCGCATAGAAGAAACTAGACATAAACGCTGTCGAAGTCAATTGGTGAACGACGACCACCAACGATGACAACGTACCCGAAATTCATATGGGGTAGGGTTTATATATATATATATATATACACAGTGAAAACACCATCCAAAGAAGTGAGATTAATTTTAAGAATTCTCCAATATACTTTTTCTGTATAGCTGTCATGCCGCCATCGGAGCACGCGGAATTCGTTTTATTTAAATTTTTAATATACGAAAAATGCGTTAAAAAAATATGCAAATATTAAATAAATGTATATTCGTTTTAAACGGGATATTTAAAATATGTCAACCGTGTATTGTACGACCCAAACTCTCATTTTTGTTTAATAATATATTGAAAGTACATTGTACGATGACACACGAATACAATAGTAGATAAACCGATTTCTTCATGTGGAAACTCTAGAATTCATTGTACATGAAAGGTACTTTATTGAGCTAACAATTTAAAAAGTTCACCTCTTTCCCTTCATAAAAGTAAACTAACCATACTAAAAAAAAGTATGGTTCACCTTTTATTGTCCGGTCATAAGGGCAAATTTATACAAGGGAGCCAGGAGGAAATTTTTTGATGCCAGACGGTTGGAATCTAGTTTCTGATTTGCTGAAATTTGGTTAGCTATTGGAAGAGCTACAGAGAAAAACATGTTGATAAAGTCTCGATCTTTGATTTTATATATTTGTTACTTATTTGTTTGTTGTTATATTGTAATACTTTCATTTTTCTTTATTTTTTATACCTTTGTTTCTGGAAAATATTTTAATTCAAGTGTATTTACTCGTTAATTGTACTAAAAGGGCTCAGCCCGTATATTCATAAAAATAAATAACGGTTATTCCCAGAAGAATCTAAGCTCCTTAGACATGAATGTGTTGAAGCTTTCCTGGGTTGAAACGGCTCCTTAGAAATGTTTTAAACTTTTTATAAGCGAATACAATCGGTTAACTACCAATATACATATATATTATACAAAACAGTTATGTTTTACTAGATTTTTTCTTATTAAAAATGTCTACCATAATAATATGGTATCTGCGCTTTTTTTTTGTAACTCGAAAAGCGGTTCGAGCCGATCTCAGTCTTTAGTAATAATTTAAAAACTGTAAAAAGAAAAAAAAGACGAGTAAAAAAAAAAAAATACTAAAATCAAACGTCTGCGGAACTATTTGAACATAAAATACATTTGTGATAGCATCGTTTTGTCTTCAAACTTTATTATGCTGTTTTACCTCACAGATGGCTCGGAACAAATAATATGTTTATTTATGCAAAACATTCGGTCGTCTTTCACGAAAGAATACTATACAACACCACCCGTTAACGAATACATCAAACCCTATATATATATACGTGTACCAGTGTACCTATAAAGTTAAACACAATGTATTTGGAAATACACGCACAGTATTATTTTCATATCGGACATAAGACCAACTGAATGCCTGTATAGAAAAAAAGCTGTAATAAACCATAATGAGCAATATATACATACCTACACAAAATATGTTGTTTGTGTACATGACGTTATTTTTTTGTACGGTTATAATCCGACACGAGAAAATTTCAATTAAATTTTATTTTATTATTATGATGTCGAGATATGTTAATAAAACGGACGCGGATATTGTACTTGGATATATTATTATATAATATGTTTTGAAGTTTGTGCAAAACCGCCTGTATCTATACAGCCGATCGATATTATTCTCATCACACAAACTATATGTACTTACCTCCCATGTAGTGACTTCTTTACATTATTCATTAGATAATCTACAAAACAATTATTATTTATTATTATTATTCTGTGAAAATACAGCTATACTGCTGTTTATTATAGTGTCCGATGACGAACATTCGACATTTTAATAATCACTACGAGTCCATCGTTAATCGTTATTCAGTTATATTATTATGCTATGCTATATTGCCACCATACAATATAATATATATGTCACACAACAATGACTGTTGCAGAGCCAGACTATACAAATACAATGTTTGCGTTTGATGGAAAATTTTAACCGAATTAAAAACTGCAAAAAAATGTTGCTTTTTCTTTTTAAAATGCTAAACTTTTTCATAGCATTATAAATATTGAATTGAACTAATGCTCTAGTTAGGACCTACCTACGCTGGTAGATTCTTGACCTTCGGGACCGCCTAACCTAAACTAGTCAGTAGCCCAACCACAATACATAATATTTTATCAAAATTCATATTTAGGAATTATATTAAAGGTACATTATATTAAGTACATACACACAATCTTGAATAGTAGCTGTTGAACTACGTTAATTTTATAGCTGTAAGTAAACAAATAAAACTCAAAAGTATCCCTACTCCTGACATGATATTTTCAGGTATCAAAATATAATTTAAATCAATTAGACAGATATCAAAATAATGTAATAATACCAATCAATGAATATTACTAAAAAGAAACCCCATTGCTCGATGGAGGAGTGGGTAGAAGTGGCGAAGGGAGGGGTTGGTAGAGTGATAAGTATCGAGGAGGTGGAGATAGAATGGTGATAAGGGAGAATCGATAATTCCTAGATAACTGAGTAGGGATCATTGATAAAAGACAGAAACCAACTTATCATAGGAGACAATGTCTTGATCCAATATCTTTTCTTCGAGGGAAAGATTGGTGTTTTTTTTTTCAAATGCTCGGCCAACTTCAACTCTAGTAAAAGGCAGATCACTCATTATTGTCTGAACAACATTTTATACGCTTCTGAAAAATATTTTTTAAGTATTTGTAGAAAAGTGTCTTTCCATTTTTGAGATTTAATGCAATTCAACTTGGTGTAGTTTAAGAGTAAGGTCAATAAAATGTTTTATTTACTGGGAACATTAACTTCGGTATAATTTTACTGTGTAACCAATCGAGTGAGAGACATTGTTTTGATCATTTTAAAATGTAAAGTATACAATTTATTTTAAACTGAAAAAAATAGGTATTTTATTTGTAATTTTTAAACCATCTGTAAATAAAATACAATGTTCTTATGTCTGTTCGAACATAATACCGTAATGTACACTGTTGTACAAACACTGCTTATGATAATTCTGCTTTTTGCATTTATAGTGAGGTTGTGACAGTAATTGCTCAGGCAGTCGTGTTTATGAGTGTTACGTTATGCGGGGCATGCGGCACAAATACCACCCTGAAGTTACTCTATACGTTTTGAAAAAAATTCATAAAGCATAAAATATTGTGCGTGTAACTTATATGTGTGACACTTATTATAGTTATTAGATACTTTTTTAAATGTATAAAAACATGAGTTGACACGGTGACGTTTAGGCGATAATGAATTGTAATTAGGCGCAAGTATAGTAATGAAAAAATTCAAAAATTCTGTATCCCAAATAGTGAATTTTTATACTTTGTAATTGCCAGCCTATTGGATATTGTAAAAAAGTGTTTTAGTATAAATCATCAACTTTTTTCGGTAAAATATACCCTTAAAGCGAAGTATGTTAAAAATTCTTATTCCTGATTACTTCCCCTTTTGGAAATTATCCAAGGCTGAACAATGAGAAGTTTAAGTTTTTTTCCAAAAAATATTTGAACTGTTATATCATACCGAATTATTTTTGTTATAACAAAGTTACTCTGTTGGTTACATTATTTACTAAACCTTTTTAATCTATACTTTTATTGATGTTATCTATAATGCTTCGAGGAATAACCACGATTTTCCAGCAATAATATGCATATAATACCTTAAGGGGGCTCCATACAGACTATTTTTTCAGTCAAAACACACCATTTTTATTCCATCGCACAAGCCTAACCAGTGATCCGATAAGCAATCTAAAAACAGATTTGAATTTGTCATGAAGTTTACTTAGGATCGGTCGAAGTACTTCAATTTTTCATTTTAACCCTTTCTAAATTTTATTTTAAAATGTTGAAATTTTATAAAATGTTCAAACGTGTTTTATATATAGTAGGAATAAAATTTTTTTTACTAAAATAGTATAAAAATTCAAGTTCAAGTTTAAGGATTTTTAGTACAAAATTCAAATCTGTTTTTATATTACTTATCGGATCACTGGTTGAGCCTGTGCGATGGAACAAAAAAATGTATGTTATATTAACTAAAATGGCTTTTACTCATAGACAAAATGATTTAAACTAAAAATAATACCATGAAGCATATACAAATTAACCGGTAAATTTATTGACATGGTCGAAATTTATTTAAATCAATTTTTTCTTAAATATTGCCTAAACAAAACTCTTTAAAAATGGTCTGTATGGAGCCCCCTTAACGAAATAGTCCATCTATTTAACAAATTATTGAACGGTTATACTAAAAGCATTTGTTACTTTTTAGCTGAAATCATGTCAATAATTCTTCAATATTTATGTTTGTGAAAGCGACTTTTTTAATTATAAATTTAGATAAATTTATAACTCATGATAATAATAATAATCTGTCATGAGTCACGGGGGATCTTATTTAAGATGTTAATGATTAAAGAGTTAAACATCTTCTGTCACACGTTGCCGAAGATATAAGTAATGATTAAATATGTCGTACCTACTTGAAATATGCGGACAATGCTTATGGACAGTTTAGGATAGACAGATCTTGAAACATATTTCTTTTATGTTCTCAACTGTGGTGACGCACGATAGGTATGTATATTTTTTAGAGATAAAAATGTAAAAACATGTAGGTGAGCTTTAGGAGTACTTGGGGGGGGGGAGTGGTAAGCCCCCTACGTTCGTTTCGCTTATCAGGGTTAATATTAGGCCGGTCTTACACGATTGTTCGGCCCAACAGCCGTTTTGGTTGATAAAACATTTGCTTATAAGTTTGTGTGTAAGTGCAATAATAGAAAATTGTCTATAGTATTTCTATAGTATTCGAGGTCGCCGAAGTACCGAACCCATTGCTGTGCTCGGCGCCGCCAACGCTAACGGCCGGTTGGCGCGCTGCGGGTCCGCCCGCCGACATGAGTGAGTAATACCGCGTGCCCGGCACCGTTTGTAACCGCCAAACGACGGCGTGCTGCTCACACCGAATCGCGTTTCAGCTATAGCCGGCGAGTGATACCTACACAGTGTAGACGTGACAATTGACCATGGAGCATTTGCGGCAAACGATTGTTCGTCCGATGTTTGTGACACGTGACGTGTGCTCGACCGTATTAGGCGCGAACCGGTGCTAACACAAGACATGCTGCTGTTACCTGGCGAATACTACAAACATCTACTGGAATCGCTTTTAAAGCACCGCATCGAACGAGTAAGTCACAGTTTTTTTTTTTTACAAATTACATATTATGTCATCAACTTATCAAGTCATTTTTTTTTAAGAGTCACAATAAAAGTCTCAAAAGTCCATTGTTGATCATAAGTAATTGAAATTAAAATCAAGTAAATTACCCACATTTTTTTTTTTCATTACAGGGAAGTAAAATTTTAATAGAAGCTATCTATTTAGAATGTTATTGAAATTTGATCACTGAGTACATCAAATGTATTTTATGATTGCTTTAGCGAATTAAAATGTTATTAACTTGACAATCTTTGGATGTATCCGCCGCATGTCTTCTTTTCGTTGCTAACTTGTTCGGTATTTGTATGTATGTTTTACTACCAAAACAAATCAAATTTTCAATTTCGTTCAGAAGTCGCCCTATCAATAGTCCCCACCTTAGCGCAATCACTTCGATATAGTTAGAATACTTAACAAAAGTTGTAATTCTTAAACACAAAACAAAATTAAGGCTACCCCCTCCCCTTATTAATAAATTACCTGACCTACCTAACTCGAGGATAATGAAGACGTTTTTAATTATTGCTGCATATTAGTGCTTGAACAACAATTGACTTACACAATAAATATCTAATGACGGGTTGTTATTGATGTTTAAGAAACTTGAAAAAACCTAAGACTTCACTACCCTGTAGGGTTATGCCCTGTTCAGTTATAACCGAATTTCTAATTATTTATGTTTTGTTGAGCCAAATAACAATAGTAATTGAAGGGTACATGAAAACTACACACAGTAGCTTTTTAAAAATATATATTTTCTATTTCGGATTGAATACATAATAGGAGATTTGGCTTTAGCAGAAAATTTTGGTTAAACTTTCAATTTATCTTAACTTATCTATCAAAGAAAAATTTAGATTTAGATAAAAATATCAACATAAATCACTGCAAACACAATAATCGTATTAAGTAAAAGTTTTTTTTTTTATGAATTATTCTTTAGGGTGTTTCTCAACTGGTTATCTTCAAAGCTAAAATAATACTGTATTTGTTACAAGATAATCGAAAAATGTAGTACTTTCATGTAAAGTTAATTATAATTATAATATTTTTTAGTATGGTAAATCTTTTAAGGCTTACGACCAGTTTGAGGATGGATAGTTATAAATTGCTGATAGGTATGATGTAAAAATCGTCAAAAGGGCGTATTTTGCTTGTTTAACGGTGTTAAGGAATTTATCTCCACGTTAAAAACTCTATTGTGTACACAAGAGAAACGTTTACGCGCACAGAAATTTGTATTGTGAACATACATTTTTCCCATACTAATATGTAAGCAATGGAAATAACCCAAATAAATACATACTTGGCTAGGTCGAATATCAACGGGGGCCCTCGTTGACCACATAATAATAATAATAATACAATGTGTGGGCAGATCGGTCCTCCTGGAGTTTAAATAAGATATTATTCCTTATATATTATAAAATATTATAATATTAAGATATCTCATGTCGTATTTAAATGCCGATTGTCCGACAATAATAATTGTCGGCAATGTAACAAAACGACGTTGAATTTTAAGAAAAATAAAAAATGTGTAAAACAATTATTAGCATGTTAGTACACAGCTTTTTTTTATATTCCAAAGCCATAATATGCCCAAGTACGATTATTATGGTAATTTGTTGAAAAATCAATTAAAATTGCATTATATTTCATAAATATTATGATCGCCCGTCTGTCGCGTCGCATTCGCGCATTCTGAAAATTTATATAAGTCTATTAAACTATACATTACATTATATTAGCCGGTTTTTTAATGATAATAATGTACGGACAAGATAATATATATATATATATATATATCTTGTTGTATTGGAGAGGAGAGAGGAGGGGAGGGAAAATGTAAATAAAGATCGGCGCCACCATCAGCGGGACGGCATCGGCTACCAGAAATCTATACCAGCGTTCGTTTATCGGAAAGACCACACACGATGATCACCCTTGATTATATATCTATAGAAATATATATATATATAAATTCCCATAGGAAATATAATCATCTCTCTCCGTTTCTATCTGTCTCTCTATCTTACCCCAGACCACCAGTTTACACCGTCGATGCGAACTACATTTCCGCTTGTACAATATATAATTTTGACATCTTAACTATTATATTTTTGCAAATTGTTCCCGACTAAGAAATGTATATTCATAGGTTTACTTATGTTAACTTAGAAAAGAAGACTAAGCCCTTATTTCAGTATAAATATGTTAGCCCCTCCCCAAGTTACTCAAAGGGTAGATTACAGCCCATTCACATTATTATAAACTTAAATGTTAAACTCTTGAGTGTCACTTCACAGCTGTTTTAACCTCCAAAAAATGTGCAACTAACGAAACATAGTTTGGTACAAAAACCGCACCAAAATAGAGCCTGAATGCGTTATAAAAGTTGAAAATAACATTTTTTTTTATATAGATGCATCTACATATAGATATATACATACAAATTTAAGCTTTAAGTTTTCTTGAGAAATTATTTATACTCTATTCCTTAATAGGTGGTTTAACGCCCTTTTAAAATGAACCATTTATATTATCCTTTGCCACTACTTTTCCTTAAGCCATAGGCAGAACTTTCATTGGGCGAAGGGGAGTTAAACTCTTAATAAAACAATTCTCTTATCAAATTTTTATTTATGTGTCATATAATTAAGTATTTTAATTTACCATTTTTGCAGTCACAAAACATTTTACATGAAACATGAAACATGAAACAATTTGAGGAGGCTTTTTTATAATTCTATACATTTATTATTTATTTATATATTTCTTTAACGGAAGAGCACGTAAATCATATGGCTAAACCCTTTGTTCAACAATTATTATGTGCCTATATTAAACAAAATTATACACTTAGAGTTATTTCACCTGAAGTTACTCCGACACATGTATAATTAATTTATAAAAATACAGCATCATATTTAAAAGCTACTCGCCGAAGGCAGCAAAATAATAACTTACATTTTGGGGTTTTTTAAAACGGTTTTTTTTTTATGAAATTTTTTTTACAAATTACGAATACCCCAATGTATGCAAAAAAAGATTCATTAATTTTTGTTTATGATTTATTACTATTATTAACTTATATTATTACTATAATTCACACTCCCCTAGAAAATCGAGACATTTTTTATTTTTATTTCGCATTTTTTGAGGACAGACTTTGGACTTATTTTCTTAGCGAAAAAATGTATTATAATGACTATTTCACTGGCATAATGATTGAACTCTCTAGTCTATTTATAGAATGTAGTATTGTGTAATCGAGAAGATAAATTTAAAACCATTCAAGCTTGCTAGCTTATATTATTATTTTATGCATTCGTGAGAAATAAACTAATATCTGATTACAATCGTCCCCCGTTAAAAAAAAAAAAACATCTACAAGACATATGAGAAAGCTTCAAAAACCTAATCTCTAATCTCACATGTAGGTATATTCAATTTCAAGCTAGAAAAAAAAACGCTACAATATAATATAATGTATTATATCATTATTATTTTCAACGTGAAACGTTTTACTCCTGCATTAGTCTTCAATGAACCGAGCGTTAACATTTTTATTTTAACGGTTTTTTACGGATTTGGTTAATATATTTTGTTACGGCCCGTTAACGAAAAATGTACAACAATAATAATTATTAATCTCTTTATAGAAAAAAAAAATAGTATAGTAATGTTATCGTGTACACGTAATCTATTTAATAATATTATGATATTTATTTACCAACGTCCGACCCGCAATCGTTCATAAACTGTAAATCAAATTGATGTATTCATCGTAACCGAATATTTGACAGTTTTATTGCACTTTAAGAATAATAATTTCCATTACAGTACTGAATTAATCGACCGTTGATAATTTATTGATCTCGAAGACCAATAACCGTGGAATTACAGGTCCATCGGTATCGCGGTGCTATAGAACTATAATTGGTCATACTTAAAAAAAAAATATATAATAATGTATATATATTATAAATTACTCTCGTGCTCAATAAAATATGTCATATGATCACGATTGAATAATTTTATTTTTTACAAATAATTTTTAATCGCATCTTTGTTATTTTTTTAATTACAAGACTTTCAATTACAGTTGTAATATTTTTAGTCCATAGGGAAAGTTGCAAACGACAGAATTATTTATAACTTTATACTTTTCTTCTTTACTTGGGAGCCATAACGTCAAATATCACCGCCCCTTGCTAGTTTCGTTACTGACACTAGATACACTAGAGGCTTCCCGCTTCAGCAACTCTGTACTTTTGCCGCTGGAAATCGATCTAGTGTATTTTATAAGCCGATAACTTATCGGCCGCAGGTTAGGGAGCAAAAAAATCATATGCTGGTTTTAAAAAATAATAATTATAATCTACTTAGAAAATATCCAGGTTTAATGTTTATTTTTTTCATTAACATAGAAAATTATTCTGAAAATGTAACAGTTACTCCTCCTCCCATATGTGTATATACTGAAGCGACCTCAAACCCAGACTACATACAACAATGTATATTATATAGCCGTATAGGTCCCTACGAACCACAGCGTTAATCAATTCGGTTGCCCGCAGTCAGCCGCACCCGAAGCGGCTGCGGCGGCAGAGCGACTTGATGTAAGTTGATACATATTATATTCTATACACCACCCATTATCTATGCATACAAATTATTATTATTATTTTTCTTTTTTTGGAACCGCCCCTACACTACCACCGTCGGCTTTCAATTATGGCCGTGGTCACATTACGCGCGTTTAATAAACGTATACCGTATTATTTTCTATTATCATTATTACTATTATTATTATTATTATGATAAAACGTGTCCGTATAGAGCACACGGCAAAATATACGTTTTATGTTTGTGGAGGAGGGCGAAGAGAGGAGGCGAAGAAATGGAGAAGGAGATGGCATTCGGTCTACCAACATCACAAACACTTTATATATATATATATATATATATATGTGTGTGTGTGTGTGTGATGCTGTATATATATATATATAGACGTTGTGGGTCCCGGTGCCGTCGGTCCTAATGACTGGAAACGGACAATCACAAATTACCGTATACACCGTATTTATATGCTGACAATGAATGACGGGCGGACGGTAGAAAAATTCAAGAATTTATATCGGCTGCGGCTGGGCGGCGGCGGCTATCCTACGTCAAAAGCGGTACATTTGACACGGTCCGTTGGCCCCACGTACACACAAACGGCCACGGCGGCGGCACGCACACACACACACACACACTATCGCCGACAACGACGACGCGTATTTATCATCCGAACCGGTGAACCGGACCATAAGAATATCAAAACTTTTTTTTTTCTTTTTGTTTTTTTTTTCATATCCGTCCGTCCAAGTCATACCGCGTTTTGCACGGTGTCCGCAGCGTGTCATTTATTAGAATTGAGAGTTAAAGTTGAGCCAAGTGTCCGAAATCCTTCTATCAAAAATTAAAAAAATGTTTAATTCTTAAAATTAAATTACATTACCTCAGGAGGATATTAGTTCCCCCCCCCCCAATGTTTTAGTGTAAAACCCTGACTACGCATAATCCAATTTACTCGGGCCATGGTTTAGCTAAAGAAAATACATTGTAGGTAAACTAATGAATTATAGAAACACATAGAAAAATAATTAAAATTACAATCATACCTATTACTTTTCGTTTAAATTGTATAACCTCGCGTGGTCAGCCTATATATATTTTTAAACTAAATTAATCACTAACGTTTAATGACCCAATAGACGTTTAAGGGTTCCTTTAGCCTAATTTGTTTGCCCGTGATTGGTCAATAAAATTTTAATGAGTTATCAAATTTATTATTTTTAATGCAACCCTTTATAGGTATCATAAAAAAATGATTTGTATATAAGATAACTAAATATACTAGGTTATTTTTGCCTATTAGAGATTAAAAAAGAGGAATATTTAGCTTATGTGTATATGACATACTTCAGAATATGTTTAGAATTGTATGGAAAAAAACATTTTATTTTAATGAAATTTAACATTTTAAAAAATCAACCAATTTGGGAGTATTTAAATATTTTTTTTTTAAATAGCAATTTTGAATAGATTATGTTATATTAAAAAGGTTGGAGTAACCTCAATAATATATTTTAAAAGAAATTTAATTGTTATTATGTACCTATATTTTAAGGTTTTTCATCGAGGGCTTCGATCAAATCTTAAAAACAATTTTTATATAATGTTTAAAACTTATTATAATTATTTTTTAGTTACAACCATTATTGTGATTATGGTGGTGTATTTGCATTATCTTAGCGATAACCTTGATTATATTTATTGTTTATATTTAATTGTTAACTATAATTTTTAATACAATACAGGTCATAAACAATATTCTTATTGTTACCTTTTTTTATAATAAAATATAGTTTATTAGTAAAAATCTAAAGAATAGTATAGTGCTCACAGACACAAAAAAAACACATCAGTGTAAAAACAATACCACATCAGCTTCGTATCAAAGCTAAAAAAATATACCATTTAAAAGATCTATTTTGTATTTTTTTAGGGATCTATTATGTTCTTACATTAATCAAAAATAAGCTGAACTTATTTTTACTTTAGTTTTAAAATATAAAAATATATTTTCTGTAGGTGGTCCAAATTTAATAGAGCCGAGGTTTAAACCGTTAATAGATTTTTTTTTGAATTTCTACTGGTTTCAATTCGGGGTTGAATAAATTATAATATTATTATATATTTTAAGTACGAACTGCAGCTAGCTCATCTTCCACACTAATTTCACACGTGTATTTTTTATATAGTTCTATGAAATAAAAAATTATAATCGTTGTAAATATTTCTAACGGCTGTCGTTGACGAATTTTCAGATTTGTTTTTGGTAATGTGTTTAGATATGCCTATTTAAAAAGTAGGTTTTTGTTCGTAAAATATTAGGAAACCCTTTCAATTTATAAAAAAAATCACCCCTTAGAAATATTGTATTCTACACATTTGATAATTTGGATGTTTTCAGTCTCAAACCATCGTGGACCAAGTAAAAGGGTTCTGCGTGACAATGTTGGGGTAAGAAATATATATTTAGACACATTATTGTGGCTGTGATAATCTAATAAAAAAATAGAATAACCAATAAAAAATCTTCTTATAAATGTAAACTTTAATTTTTGCTTGACATTAAAGATGCAGATTATTAAAAATATTTCAACAAAATGGCCAACTTTGGCCACTATTTAGAGAAATCAGTTGGTTTCATGCGGCGCTCGTTTTTTTTAAATTATACTAAAATTAATCTTTTCATTTTCCATAAATTATAATAATATTATTATAGTTGTACAACGGGTGGTAGCCGCTAGTGATGGGGATCCGAAAATCCGGATTTTCACAAAAAACCGCTATTTAAGCTACTTAAAAATCATAAAAAAATTTACAATATAAAGCTGTGTACCTAAGTAAAATTTCTTTTGCAATTATGTAAAAATAAAACAAAACACCAATAAGATAAACCGCTTTTGGATTTGTTGAAATTCGAAAGCATTTTATAGACAAATTTAAGTTTTTTAAAAAAAAATTGTATCGACAAATTTTACTTAGGTACACATCTTGATATTATAATAGTATTTAATTAATTATACGATTTTTAAGTGGCTCAAATAGCGTATTTTTTAATGATCCGGCCATCCTGATTTTCGGATTCCCATCACTATAGCAGCCGCACGATGTTTTTATGGCGCGCACCATAATTACCGTATCGGCGGCGACACTGCATCAACGGTCGTTGAGTGGGAGAATTTCGGCCATCTGCCCCCTCGCGGCACAATCTCGATACGCCTGGCACAGGAAATCTTCTCCCGTTCTTATTCGTCCTCGCACTAGTAGTTTGTAGCCACAGTCAGTAATCGCATTCCGCGCGCCCACGACACGTCGTCGCACAGTCGTTATGTCCAAATTATTAATATCACTCTAGTATATCATAATATCATGTTATACAGTATTCATTTACATATGAAATTACCTTTACTATAGTGTTATTATTTTTTAATTAAGTTGACGCGTGTGTTCGTATGTGTCTTGTGTGTATGCGAGTACGTCAAGCCGCTATTCGTTACCTACCGAGGAAAATATTATCTATATAGTTTGCCCGCCACAGTGATTTTTTTGTTGTTTTTAACTTGTAAATATTACAACGTTAGAATTTCTGTTTTTTGTTTTTAAGAAAAGTCTTCGAAGTCGTCTCGCTAAGTTCGGCGGTTTTTGGTTGTTCTACTAACTATTTATTGTACAGTGTGTGCCGGTCGACTGTCAATCGTTTTCAAAACAAAACAAAAAACAGTCGTTTACGTTTTATATGATCTACGGTTATTATTCAAAATCATTATTTCCTAATGAGGATACATTCGATTAAAAGTGATGCAGTGGAGATATGGTCGACCACGTTGTACTGGACTTGTACGTGAGGACCACTTTTCAAGATGCACAAGTCGCACGTAGACAAATCGAAAAGGTACACATCATTTTAATAGATAATGTATAGATAGTGTTTTCAGCTATATCGCGGTACATTGATGATTTCATGAAGTTAGGGTTCGAACGATTAAACGGTTTGTATGAATTTTGGGCTTGCCAAAAAAAAAAAAGATATCGTAGACCTCCCACACTGAGCGAATACCGACTTTTTATTATTCCACCGAAATTGCTCGACGTTTTTCCTTATATTATGAGTTGTAGTGAATATTATAACCTTTGTATTCAGCACGTTATAGTAACCGCTTCATTAAACACGTGTAGGTACCTTTGAAAATGATAAAACTTCCGACAAACGATTGTTAACCGTTTACCGGGACACCGCGTATACCCTAAAATCCTTGTATTCAAAACACTCTGTAGGTAAAAAAAAAAAAAATAGAAGAAAAAAAATTAATAAACACATTTTACCGTCACAACGCGCGTTCAATTAAGGAAGAGAAGGAATTTTAATTTGATTTACTAACCGTATAAAACATGAATACAACTATTAACGATCAAAAACATGTTTTAATACGATTAAAACATTAACATTGTGCTTTACTGTCTGGGTAGTTTATGGTACTCGTCCCTTGAACACAAATCTGAAATTATTAAGTATACTGATTAGGTACTTATTATATGGGTTTATAGTTATATAAAATAAAACAAGAAATGTTTCGTATTGACATGTGATTATGATATTTTCTTATTGTAAAATCTTGGATATTTTGTAAATTCTGTGCCTGTTATAGATACACCTAACTGTTTTAGATTATTTTATATGTACCTATGTATCCCTAACAAAAAAAAAAATATATTCAGTATTTTTAAATAATTGAATTTCGCGAAAACGCGATCAAAAATAAACAAATACTTTATAGGTGTTATCTCATAATTTTAGTTTTGAATGCTCATACAATAATATTGTAATTTTCTAAAATATTTCAATAATATTCATCAATATTGTTCAAAATGGGTTTAAGATCATATCGTTGGCAGAAAATCTAATGTTGCAATATAACTTTCTAAGTATCAGTTTCACGCGTAATAAAATATTATTATTTCTAAATTGTTGTGATGTGCAGTGTGAGGGAAGGTAATTTTGCTTTAAATAATTGACCGTACACGGTACGCGTACGTTTAAAAGTAAAAAATCCGTTAAAACTAATTTTTCAAAAAATGCGTTAAATTAACTCAAACGCCATATGTTCTTATATAGTTCATAACCTTTCAAGAAGATAAATACTACTCTTTTTTTTTTCTAAGCGTTTTGTACGCCTTAAAACATTTTTTTTTTATATTAATTCTATTACACGCAGTGCATCGGGGCGACCCGTTGCTACCAGGAATGATTATATGTTGCAACCAAGCCCCGGTCTTTCTTTCCCTGCGATTGAGGTGTCTGGGTGGTCCTCATGACTTCACACAACACAATGTGGTCCCCATATATATTATATGTATATTGTATACACACACACACACACACATATACGTACAAACGCATTAAGGAAGTAACATCCAGCTGGCACATTGCTCCCACTGATCGCGGAACAGTGGTTCTCATACTCTACAGGACATCTTTATCCGAGTGTCCCTTTTTTCTTTTTTCTCGGCATAGCAACGCGTTCACGTGTAATTACATTTTTATCGCCGCCGTTTTACTTAAGAATAGTTTAGAAAAACGTCGGTTGTCTGACGTTTCTACTTGTAATATTATAATCATATTATAACAAATTTCCAACTGTATACTATTTTTATAAATAACGATCGAGCCTAAACCAATTTTATTAATCATGGAAATATATTTTCCAAAATATGTCGATCATAGATTATATGGACTTAACAAAAAATATATTATAATAATGCGTAGTCAATAGAATGTTGTATTTCCCGTTTGGAAAGCATTGCGAATTGCTGTCCTCCGCACAATATAAAATTGTCTTAACTTTTTTTGCGGATTAATGGAACCCGTTTAAATATAATAGTTATTTATAATTTCGAAATATTTATGTAATTACATTTGATTTACTTACTGCCAAAATATGGTCTAAAACGTTTTGAAAATATTGGTAAATACTATTTACATATTTTAGAAGTAGGTATATAATTTCTACGTGAACCCAGATAGTAGAAATTAAATATTATACTTAAAATATACCGTACAAATATTTGTCTAGGTTTGTATACCGTTTTTACTATATTTTTACTACATGTATTTAAATAATACGTTATATTTGTCTTCGACAAACGTTCATATAAATGAATTTTTATGTTTTAAAATTGTGTTTGAATAAAAGTGTTTAATATAATTCTCCTACTTCTTTTTTAGAATCTCTAAATGCCTCTACCGTAATTTCTCTAATTTGTTTTACTTTTTTGTTATTTTCTCTTTTTTCAACATGTTCAAACCATCTCAATTCGTTTTACATTATTTTACTCTTGGCGTAAATCATAAACATACTCCCTATGTGCTCATTTCTTATTCTACACATATCCATTTGAAAAATGTATTAAAATATTTATTCATATGCTTTTATAAAATCAATGTTGGTTTAAACGCATAAGATGTTTGGTATTTACCTGAAGATATGGGTTTTATTGGTGTATCAAAAAAACATAACCGGTGTTTTGCGAATTGTTTAAATATTTGATCTCGGCCATTTAAAAGTATTAAACAAAAATGATTGTATTATAATTATTTTCCTAACCGCAACCACTATGTTTAATCAACAGGGCAAAGCTGTAGGGCGTCTATGCGCTGTACGGTTCAGAGCTTGGGAACAAAAGTGCTTGGAGCGATTGGGCCGGTCCATCCATCGCAAAACCCATGTGTTCTTTCTACCCTTGTTGCTGTGCCTCGGAGTGCTGTTGGCCGGATTCAAAGCCTTCGACAGAAGCTCGCAGTTCGATCAGCTATGGGTTGAGTGTAAGCGTTGTGTTTTTTTTTAAATATGTCTAAAATTATTGTTTGGACAGGAAATAACAATTTTTTGCGGTGGATTTTTACAGCGGGAGGACGTCTGGAAACGGAATTGCGTTATTCGGAATCGGCGTTGGGCGAGACGGAAAGCGTTATTCATTTGTTGGTCACGCAAACGGCCAAAGAGGCCACATCCCCGGAAGTGCCTCAGCAGCGGCTTCTCCACAGAAAAGCCTTGCTCGCTCACCTGCAGCTCCTCAGAGCTGCGTCTCATGTCACCGTCAACCTGTTCGACGTGTAAGTACACTTCCACTGACTTATTATAATTTACTCAAGTTGACCTAATTAATTGATTTTTTTTTTTTTTTTATAAACAGGACATGGAGTCTTAAAGATATTTGCGTATCGCCGAGTCCTCCGGACTTCGAAGTCCACTATATAGATACTGTAAGTATAATATGTGTATTGCTAAGATTGCCGTTGTCAAAATTGGCAAAAATCCCCCCTCCCAAACAAAAAAAAGTTTATGAAATCTCATATTTTTTTGGTAAATAGCATAATATAGTTGGCCAATAACAACTAGCAGGAATTTTTAAGCCCAGCAAATGTTTGTTATTTACCCGGAGATATGGGTTTTACTGGAATTTATATTGTATAGCTTGAAACCCCTAGTTTTTACCCTGCTCACTCCTGTTTTGCATGACTGTTTTAGATTTTTGAAAATATGATGCCTTGTGAAATAATTACCCCATTGGATTGTTTCTGGGAAGGTTCTAAACTACTCGGCCCGGAAAATCCCGTGACCGTTCCGTGAGTAAAATCAAATTTACGCTAAAAAAAAAAAATAGCAACGATATTTATTTATTTATTTGTTCCGTTTGTAGCGGTGTCGGCAACGGCATTAAGTGGACCAATTTAAATCCCCAAAGCCTAATGAAGTCGATCAAAGCCATGGGCGACACTAACTTCCCGTTCGACATGCTCGAGACTTATATGAAACGAGTAAGTGTTGTTTATTATCGGTCATTAGTCGTAAGTAGTTTGTAAAATACAATAATTGATTTCTATTTGTATTTTTTTTTAAGGCTGGAATAAATTCAGGTTATCAAGAGAAACTGTGTTTAGACCCGGACGACCCAGACTGCCCAGAGACTTCGCCAAACAAAAAAACCAAAAAAGTGAGTACCGTTTTTCGCTGTATAGTAAAACAATAATAATTACATTGCACAACCCCATAGAGGACTTTTTTTGTTGTCATTAAATAATTGAACCTGTTTGTCTGGTACGGGCGTGCGATTTGCATCGCAGCTTAGGTGCAATTAACTGTCGTATATATAATAATAATATGACTGACTATAAATTATCATTATATTATCTATAGAAACATTTTTTTATGTAAGAATAAGCCATAAACGGGTGTAATTACATCGCGATGGGAGGTAAACAACGCTTGGGAGGTAAAATGGGAATTGCAATTTTTTTTTCTAAGTGAATTGCATGTATTTGCGCATTAGTTAACGATTAGACAGATTGAACAAAAAAAAAAAACACATACCCTCGAATTTTAATTGATTCAACCTAGAAAATTGATAGTGTTTATACCCGAAAATTTGAGTTTTATGTACAAACGCGCGCAAAAAAATGTATTGGATAAGAAAATTTATTCATAAAATTACCTGAATTTAATCATCGGTTAGTTGGTTTTTTTTTTTAATGTAGGTCATTTTCTCACTCTTGAAAAGGTAAAGTAGTAGGTAATACGAGTTGCGTATGATTTCCTAGTATAGTGTATATTTGTTTTTGTATCGTTTTTTCCCTATATAAATCTTGTGTTTATATATATATATATATATGTATGTTTGTGTGTGTGTGTTAGACGGTGTATACCTAGCCAATATGTATCATTTAGGCCCCCCCAGACAACATCTATGTTTGACTTATTTGCATAACAAAGACCTCTTGGGAGGCATTGTGTTGGCCGGTGCCTATTCATGTCTTGTCATAGCCGAACACACACACAACCAGACTCTCTCGCTCGTTGGTTCGGTCTGCTCCCACTTTTTTTTTTTTCCTTTCTATCTCCATACCCAGGGTAATAATTGAAGTGTGTATAGATATATATATATATATTCATACCGATGAACCCGGAGAAGAGAGACCACACACGCCACACTCTGGAGCCATCATTCTCTCGGTCGGTGATGCCTTCATTATGGTCATAAGGTAATAGGCCTTGGGCCATACACAATGCACAGCACCCAAGCATTCCTTCGCATAAAAAAAAAAAACACCAATTTCACCATACATTTTTATTACTATATTACAAAAAAAAATTGTAAGCGTTTGCGCGCTCCTATCATGTTTACGTGCAGCTCGAATGGATTTAAATAAATTATTTCCTAAGCGTTTTTTATTTTATTTTTCTATTAATTGTAGGAAAACCCCAGGAGAAAAAAAAATTAAAATATTATACCAATACAGTTATATCAATGATAATACAAATATTTGAACATTTTTTGTAGTAATTTAATAGTCATTTTCATGAATACATTTTTTTTTCTTCAAAATGAATAAAATCTAACGAAATATTTAAAAATATATTTATGCTAATCAAAAAATGTATTAAGATATTTTACAGAAAGTTACAAAAACATTCCGTAAAAAAATATTTTATATACCTTTTTTGACTAGACATTTTTGTTTGATAATATTTTTAAATTATTTTTTGATAATGCTATTAATATATAATTATGTTTACTGAGTATTTTCCCGAAAAACATCAAATTAAATTATTTATTAGGTAATTTAGTCAATAGTGAAAGTTGTCATTGTAAAAATATCACTTTTGGATTGATTTTTTAAAACAGAAATTTTGGCTATTCAACATTTGTTTTGTTTAAAATAAGTTTGGTTGTCACTTGACGACCCTTATATATTATTATTTTTATTTTTCCCTTACTGTATAAATTTTTATTTTGCGAATTGTCTATAGTTGTATGTGTGCAATGCAAGTTCGAATATACTTTCGATTTTTTCGAACTCTGGTGGTCTATCTCGATGTCGGTGGTCTAATTTGTTGAAAAATGTATTAAAAAAAAAAAAAAAACAATTGTCGTCGTCAACGTAAATTTGTTTTCTTCTGGACATCCGCTACTTAATATCATTATTATAATAATAATGTGTATATTTTGTAAATATCGTTAACGGTAAATCAAAATACATGTGTTATTATCAATTTATATATTTTTTTGAAAATGTTTTTGGCGTTTGTGTGAATGCGTGTAGAGTATAGGAGAGCGGTCTCGCGTTCTCTGTGTGTAAATGGCAACTCAGCGCCGGCCTCTACTTCATGGGAGGTCTCCACATCTCTTTTTGGGCCTCGTGTGTGTGTGTGTGCAATGAAACCTGAACAGCTTCATCCTCGCGTCATTATATTATTATATATTATTTTGTTGATGTGTTCTCAGAATACTGCCCCCAATGTCGTCGTCCCGTAACACTAACCCGTAACTTTACCTGATCGTAATAATAATAATAATTTTTACGTGTTTCGGCCCCTTGTAACGGCGTGCAATATAAATGGCCGCAGAAAAAAAATATCCAAAATTGTTTGCTCGCTTATAAGGCGGAGGCGGCGGCGATGGTGTTCACCTGCTGACTTGGAGTCACATTCTTGAAGGGTCTTATGTATAAGGCCGCAGCCGCAGCCGCCGCCGCCGCAGGTAATACCTCTCAATGAATGGGCCACATGTCACAAATGTGGCGGTATTTCACATTATATTATAAGTCAGATTAAGTTACATCGATGAATGTATATTATGTATATCACACATAGACCGTCTGTCGGCCACAATAAAGTGATATTGTATTGTAAGAACTATAGAAATTTGCAAGGAGCAATTTCCGTCGCTATTGATATTTTGTAGCCATTTTCTAGTGGTCGCCCTCATCGCCCCATAAGACTTATTGTGGACCTCCTTAAATTCTTTGCGAGGACCCATACTACTTCTTTAACGACAACTTTATGAGAACGTTAGAGACACAGACACAATACATCTCTTGTTGTTCAAATAGTCTACAATAGGGAGAGAAAGTATAAAAAAAATACCGCACGACGGTTACAAAATAAAATGTATTATTTTTATGTATCTCTTTTTATTGAAAAACCTATAATCACGTCTGGACGATGCTGGCTTGTATTTAACGGAAAAGGCACCATCTGGAACACTATAATATTCGTTCACCTAATTTTAACTTTGCCTTTCCACAAGAGGGGTGGTGAAAAATGTACGAATGTTTGTAACCCAACCTAACCCATTTTCGTTTATAAGCAAACATGGCGGGGGGGCTGTTTCTCACATTCTCCCCCGACCTAACCTAACCTCACATATTTCACAACTCGGCAGTATTATGCTATATTGGGTTAAGACGAAATACCATAAGTCTAATTAAAATGTTGCTGGTTTCTCTATGAAGGCTTTACTATATAGAAAGGGACGTTGACGCCCCACGTTTCCTGTACCCACATCCTCGCCGTATAAGGTATGAGTTGAGTTGTATATTATACGGGCGATGCTCGAGGGTGAGCGACGGATTTAGATTATTATAGACCAGGAACAATGCCATGTAGACACAGAAGTGGGTGTTTTAAATTTCATTAAACAAAACACTTGTTTTCCGTCCCTCGACCGGACGTTTTCATTAAGGCGTCAAGCACAATACACGGGTTGTTAATAAATAATAGCATCAAACGATTGTCGTGGATTAGTAGATAACATAATAGATGTGTCTATTCCTTATGAAAACTCTTGAACAATTTTTAAAAGCGTTTTTATAGGTACTAATACTTATTATTATAGTGGGAATTTAAAAACCAAACACCGTTAGTTATAGTGTCGATTGATTTTTGTTTAGATACCAGATATAGGAGCCGAGTTGGCCAACGGCTGTCGAGGTTTCGCCAGCAAGTACATGCACTGGCCGAAGGAGTTACTGTTGGGCGGTATCGTTCAAAACAAGACCGGCTACATTCAAAAGTAATTATCCATTTCAACAGCAGTCGCGTTTACTTGACCCGGCCCCATCGAAACCCAAAACAACCTTACCAAACCTGACCAAAATATTTGTTTTTTTTTTTAGAGCCGATGCACTTCAGTCCGTTTTGCAATTGATGGGCGAAAAAGAACTGTACGAATTTTGGTCGCAAAGCTATAAAGTGCTACACTTTTCGTGGGATCAAGAAAAAGCCGCTTTGGTGTTGAAGACTTGGCAAAAAAAATTTAACGAGGAAGTGAAAAAAGTGTTGAAAAACTCGACAATGGCGCCCTACAATTTTTTCACTTTTTCAACAATGTTGTTGAACGATTTGCTCAGCCAATACGATTTTTTAGATCCCAAATTGATCTACATTGGTTGTTTAATTATGGTGAGGTTTTTTAAAAAAAATGTTTTTAATTATAATGGATAAAATCGTAGTGCGGTGTATTTTAATAATGAATATTCAATTTTCAGGTTATTTACGTTAGCATAATGCAAATAAATCTATTCGACGCCGTCAGATCACAACTCATCATCGGGCTGTTCGGTCTTGCATTGGTAGTGTTGTCGATAGCATCCGGAATAGCGTTTTGCTGTCTCATAGGAATTCAAATACATTCGGCCACCATAGCCGTAAGTATTATGCTTCTTAACACTATAAAATTGTATAGCTTTCAAAATCCGAGGACATAGAACAAAAATGTTAGGCTAAGATTTCAATTGTACCATACTAAAAAAAAGTTGCGTTGGGGTCTCAATAAGCGACCTTGAAAATATGTTTTATCTTTCTTAATTTAATGAGTTGTGATTTTTAATTTATTTAGAATATCTATAACAGTTCTAAAAAATACTTTAAAACTGAAAAATAAAAAATTTATATTTTTTCTGCTCCATCCTAACCCATCATATATTTTACTTGTTGGGTTTTGGATTATTCTCTGACCTCAAATCCGGACAACACGTCATATCGCTGTATAAAAGTGCGTAATGTATGTAATGTTGTGATTACAGGTGGTCATATCGATCGCGTCCGCCTTGGGAGTGAACAACATGTTCTTGTTGATGTTCAGCTACAAACGGGTTTCGAGCCACGGGTTCGACCGCGTTACACAGAAATACAGCGGTCACATGGGTAAAAAACAAGTGGGAATGGTGCTCAAGTCGGCGGGAACTAGCATACTCATGACGTCACTGATCACGATTTCCACATTCATGACGGCCGCCGTGGTGCCGATTCCCGCTTTGCGAGCGTTTTGCCTGCAAGTGGCCATTTTGGTGGCATTCGTGTTGGCCACCACGCTTTTCGGCGTGACGTCACTGATCAGCTTCGACGTGCGCCGGCGGCGGAGTGCCAGGATCGACATATTCTGTTGTTTCCCGTCCGAAGATTTGCAATGGCCGTTTTTCAACAACACTAAACAGCCAATGGTTGGCGTGGCCGACAGCACCATCGACGGACAAATGCGGCAGTTGGGCAAAAAGCCGGTAGCGTTTACGCCGGCGGCGGCGGCGACTTCGAATTTCCTACTGAAAGACTTCAGAGACGCCAATTCGGACTGCGAAGACAACATGCCGTCGGCGGCCACCGCCAAGACACATTGTTGCGAATGGACGCCGCGGGACATTGCCCGGAAATACGTGCAATACCTGACGACCGGTTCGTGCCGGATTCGGGTCATCCTGTCGTTTCTTGTCGTTCTGGGTGTCAGCGCGTGGGGCATCACCAGAATACAAGCCGGGCTGACCCTACCCGAAATGGTGCCCAACGGTACCAACGAACAAAAGTTCCTGGGCACGTACGGGCAGATGTTCGGCTTTTACAACATGTACGCTGTCACCAGAGGCGACTTTGAGTATCCGACTAATCAAAAGTTGCTGTACGAGTACCACGACGCGTTCATGCGGGTGCCCAACATTCTGAAGAACGACAACGGCGGGTTACCCCAGATGTGGCTGACTTTGTTCAAGGAATGGCTGCTGGGATTGCAGAAAGCGTTCGACAAGGACTGGCAGAAGAAGTGCATAAGCCAAGAGGGTTGGGATACGTGCGCGACCGAGAACGGCATATTGGGTTACAAGCTTTTGGTGCAGACAGGTAACAGCGACAACCCAATCGACAAATCGCTGGCGTCGACAGCCCGACTGGTCGACGAGAACGGTATCATTAACGAAGAGACTTTTTACAACCTGTTGACCGCCTGGGCGTCCAACGACATACTGGCGTACGGCGCTTCGCAGGCCAACATCAGACCCGAACCCAGGCGGTGGACGCACGTGGCCAACGATTACGATTTGCAAATAGTCAAGTCGTCGCCAATTATCTACGCGCAGATGCCGTTCTACGCGAGCTACCTGTACGACACGACGGTCATCACCAAGTTCATATCGACCGTGCGTGGCATATGCAAGCAGTACGACGAACGAGGGCTGCCCAACTACCCGTCGGGCATACCGTTCGTCTATTGGGAACAGTACCAAGAGCTACGGCAGTACCTGTGCGTGGCCATGGCGTTCGCGTTCCTCTTTCTGTTCCTCATTGGCGGTTTGTTCCTGTGCAACGTCCGCGCCGCCCTCATATCGTCGTTCATGTCGGTCGTGTTGGTCATCCAAATACTGGGATTCATGGGATTTGCCGACATCAAATTTAGCGCCATACCCGTAGTACTGTTGATCGGCACCGTCGGTACTGGCGTGACGTTTACCATTCACCTTTGCCTGGTGAGTACCACTTACAATATCTATCATTCAAACCTAACTTGTCCTAAAAAAATCATCCTCGCCTCCAAACTCTGACCTAACCTGAAGTTTTCTCATATTGTTGTATTTTATTAAATTAAATTAATTAATTTGTTTTTTTTTATCTTCAACAGAGTTTTGTCACTAGTATTGGCAACAGACACAGAAGGACTCATTTGTCGGTAGATCACATGTCCAAAATGGTCCTTCAATCCGGCGCTACTCTTATCATAGCCGTCATAATGTTGGTTTTCCAAAACAACTATGTTTCTAGGTAAAGTAGTCAACATTAAAAAATTAAAAAACGATTTAATTCGTACACTGTGTCTAACATGAAATTATGTTCCTTACAGATCATATTTTCTTTTATTAACGGCGAAAACGGTTTTCGGTCTATTCAACGGGCTTATTTGTTTACCAGTGTTCCTTTCTATGTTTGGACCGCCACCAGAGGTAATAAAACAATATATTTAAAAATATTTATGTAATATGATGTTATGTGATTCACGTTAATAAATGTTGTTCCCATTTACCAAACAGATAAAACCGCTGAAGTACGCAGACCGAATAAGTACACCGTCGCCAGAACCGATTAAGAAGCGGGCTCGTTACACGAGCGTTAGACAATCGGTGCCACCGCCGCTGTCGTCACGGTCGCATCACGGTCACCAACAACAACACCACCACAAGCATCATCACCAGCAACAGCAAAACAACACTGGGTCGTCAAAGTTACACGGACTACACTTTGCACCCAGGGACGGATCGCTTTCTACCATTGCCGAAGAATCCGGTTCGTATCATTCCGCATCGATGGCTCAACTGGAAAGATCCAAATCACAAGTAAGGAGGAGACTAACACCACAGTTGTTGTACTATTTTGTAATGTATTGTACTCACCGCTTATTGCAATTTTTTTCCATTTTAGATGTCTTTATCGCGGTCTCCGTCCCCGTCTCTCCGGTCCGAATGCTGTAGTACCGACAGCAGCTCCGAAGACGATGCGCCCCAACAAAGAATTGCTGCACAGCCCGCGCTTTCCACTTCCAATTCGAATCAGACCTCTGCCCCGACCAGGTGCATAGTAACTGCCAAGTTCGAGTTGGAGCTAGACGGCAACGTGATGAGCGCCGCTGCTCAGCCACGTATCCACAAGTCGAAACACCATCACGGCAGCAATCGTCAGTCGTCGAAACGGCACAAACGCCATCATTCAAACTCCTCTCGGTACTGAGATAATGTATGACAAACTCCTCGTGCAATTTGTTTTGTTTTGTTTATTTATTTTTATTATATACATATTTTTTTTTTAATGTATAACGAATTCGCCAAAATTCTTATCCATTTCATCTAGTAAAAATGCTCAAAAATTTATTTATTATTATTATTATAATTATAATACTTTCATCATTATTATTGTATCGCGGTTAGGTTTTATTTCAAAGATAGTTGTGTATTATCAGATATAGCTCTCTTTGTTGTAAGCTCTAAAAGACTGAAAATTGATGAGTATAGTCTTGATAAGACTTATTTGTTTTGTATAACTGCTCTATTTTTTATGTTTTAACCAAATACGTTTTTAAACGGTTCAATTATTATTATTATTATTATTATTTATTAAGTAATCGAGGATATATTTTCTTTATCCTCCACTGAAATTTCTATATTATATTAGGAGAACCCTACCCTACCCCCTTCCGGCAAGTTTCTTATATTATTTTTGTATTATGGAACCTAACTATTTTGCTATTAAAATACGATGCACGGTCCAAGTTACATTTTTGTTAAGCTTCAAATAATCTAGTCAACTTAACATTAAAAAAAAAAATTGCATTATTTTATTTATTTATTATTATTTTATATACTAGTTTAATCGGTCACAGTAAAATTCAACAAACGATTATTATTTCAACGATAAATAAATATAATGTTTATTAAGAAATATATATTATATTATATAAATGCGTAATGTGTATATCGTTCCTAATTATCGTTTTATTATTTTTGTTTTTTTTTTTTTTACTATCAACTACATAGATATTAAAATTTGTATTTAATTTTAATCACACACAATACACATTCCTTGTATTATGTTAAATATACAATGTAATATTATATATTACATTTTGTGCTCCAAACATTTCAAATCATTTCTATAGAAACAATTTTATCAAGTCACAGTCCATAATAACCCAACACGAGAGTAAGCACAAAAAAAAAAATTTGTGTGCGAATATTATATCGACATAGATATTTTTCTTTGAATATATAAATTTTTTTTTGTATAAATATATAAATTCCAATACAATTTTGTACCATTAATTGGACGTTTTCACATTTCCATTATAGTTCTTAAAAATCTTATTTATTTTGTATTTATTTTTAAAAAATGTACACACTTTTGTATAAAAAGAGAAGAAAAAAATGTAGTTTATAAAATATAACCAAAGGTCTATGTTAATATTTAATGGAGCTGTTTGTTTTATTTTTTCAACTTATTTTTACGGATTTTTACCGAGTTATTTTTGACTGAATTGTATAAGAGCGGCTTAAATGCAATGAAATTATATTGCCATACTAAATCTTACGGCAGGTCGATTTGGAGTAGAAATGGACAAAACTGTATTCAAATGTAAGACTCGATATATCATGATTTTTGACCTTACTAACTCTTTCCTAAAACCATTTATTATAAATTTTAGATTGCCCACCGATACAATTTGCAGTTCTGTACTTTGGCACGGAACGGGCGCTAGTTGTAACGTCTTCAATGAAAATTATACTACTAGCGCCAGTCCCGTGTCAACTTCCAGAACTGAAAATTGTTTCGTTGGTCTTTGTATAATAATTATAATAAATGCCAAAACTCATTCTTTAATAAAAAATTATGAACACAAAATCATTGTATGCAGGTAAAAATATTATTATATTTATTATAATAGATAATAAATCTATTTTAAAATATTTTTTTTTTGATGCTTAGTCAGTATTGATTTTTTAAATAATTTCAACAATATTTGGTATAAATTGTTAATAGTTTAATTTGAACAAAATAACCACTGTAGACAAATTACAATTTTATTGTATTAAAAAAGTGAATGGATGTTTTCTACATTTTTCTTATATTTCTAAAAAAAAAAAAAACAATTCTATAATTGTGGTATTATAATACGGTGAAAATAATTATGCAAATTTATATCCTCTGTCCTTGTACGCTACTTGACCAGTTCTAAGTAAATTTTCACGGCGGTCCTAAAAAATAAAAAAAAATAATGTAAATGTAAAATTTTTGTTTTGGATTTTACTATCCTAAAGAAATTTTCAAATAAGGATTTAAAAAATCCGTTAGAAATACAACATTTTTGGTTACTTTAACCTGTGACCTCTTTGAAGTTAAATTTTATTTGAGCTGTATTAAATGTCAGAAGCATAATTTATTTTATCAGATAAAATTTATATTCAAAACAACATAGTCTAATGATTTGATAAGGACATTTGAGTGAAATGGTTTCTCCATTAGCATTTGTTCCATACAATTTTATAAAATAACCAAAAGAGTAATTATTAATATATATTCATGATTGAATACAAGATACGTACACGTTCTTTTTTAATGAAGTACGTCAAAGCACAATAAGGTACGATGATAGTCAAAATTCCAAGAACCGAGTTCTTAGTAGTCGGTCGAAAGAATTCGTTTGAAGTGGCTTTCATCGACATGAAACGTTGAATTCCCTCGTCGAACTACAAAGATAAATAGTAGTGATATTAATGAAAAAAACTTATTAGTTTTGTAAAATTTCATTTAAATTACCATAGTACCGCCTTCCATTTTGGCATTTCGTAACGGATTGGACAAGTTCTTGATGTATTCAGTTTTTATAGCGTTTCGCATTTCATTTTTTTTCCGAATGATTTCCGGATCAGTGATCACCTTGTACGGTGCCCCGTGAACATTCATTTTTTAAACAAGATTAAACCCTAAGTATAAAATAGAAATAGTTAAAATTCAATAACAAAACGCATATAGTTAATGCGAAAAGGCAAAATCCAAAATGAAGAATATGTTTTAATGAACTGTTATCTCTTATCACAAGATGTTTGAAGGTTAAAAGTTAAAAAACAGTGCAGCTGATAAACGGGTAAATGTCTACCAGTCCCAAAGCTCTTTTGTACCACTATAGTGTTATTATTAAAGATTTGTGATATGGTGTTGTTTCAATTGATAATAAAAATTAATTTTTAGAAATTGTAAAACAATTTCATGTCTTAAGACTTAAATCAAGTGAAAAGCTTTTAAACCGTTATAATTATTAGTCTTATGCGTTAAACTAGGTATGTTAACACGTTCATAAAATATTTTAAATGTATTTAGCTGTACTTAGTACTTTCTACTTTTTAACATAAAAAAGTAAAATCTTTTAAAAAAATATACCAAAATGAACACTTTTGCTTCCAAAATGAATGTCCTGTGTAAATGGTCATTATGGGTAAGTTAATTTTTTAACGCTACAATCGTTTACCAAAGTAAATTTTCAGTAGTTCATTTTCTTTTTGTAAAAATTCAGTTATGCCATTTGTTTGAGATCAGCAAAACCATACTACAAATGTGTTTAATTCTTACAGAGCAATTACAATACTTATTTTGTTTGTCGTATTGTGGCCAATAAGTACTCTCAAAATATTGGAGCAACTACAGCAAAGTCTAACC
The DNA here is from genome assembly GCF_023614345.1 of Adelges cooleyi. Taxonomy (NCBI): domain Eukaryota; kingdom Metazoa; phylum Arthropoda; class Insecta; order Hemiptera; family Adelgidae; genus Adelges; species Adelges cooleyi. The sequence continues at coordinate 12,558,819 of NW_026096053.1, read as the reverse complement.
AAGACATTTTGAGAAACCGTCTTATTTATCAATCAAGAAAGAGAGGAACACTAGAGAATTGTATCATCTTCACTACATTTGCTGATAAGTACTTGTGTGATTTCGATGACTCACAGTTAAAGAAATATGACGCATTAATAAATAGTTCGTTTGACGAGTGGGAATTGTATGCATGGGCTATAGGCTCCAAACCTATTCCACAAGAATTTGACAATGATGTAATGCAACTCTTGAAAAATCATACGACCAGACAGAATAAGAGATAAAAAGTTGATGACAATTTTTAGTCTAGTTAAATATTATTATCTATTTATAAATGTTTTTGTTAAAAATATCATTATTTGTTCACTAATCAAACAGTATTTTTTTTTATAGTATTAAGGTTACCATTTGTTGATTCAGTAGTACTGGCTTTCAGCACATGGTCCTGGTATCTTTTGTATAGGTACTACAAAACTGTTAAATGATTGTTATGCAAAACCATAGATAATAATCTTTTTCTTCTTCTTTATCTTTGCCTTACACTCCTACAACTACGTGGGGTCGGCCACCCTAGTCCTTCATTTCCATAAAGCTCAGTCTTCTACATCTCATTCTAACCTAACCTAACCTAATCTAATCTAACACTAAAATCTTCCGTTTCTCGACACACACACACTCTTCACTCTTGTACTTGCCTTTATTACACATAATAATAATAATAAATAGGAATATTAATCAACTCGTTTATAATTATCACAAAAATTGTTAAAAAAAAAAAAAAAAATTAGATAGTATAAAATTGTGGAAAATGCATAATGTATGATTTATAAATTGATTGTGTCCATTTATGGAGTTGGAAAAAATAATGCTGCCACACAAGAAGCTTCACATACACCAAAAGCGGTGTTGCAAGCGGCTAAAGCTGGTGTAGCCGCTATTACTGCTCCAGGTACGGTTCCAAAAGTAAATCCTGCTGCAGAAAAGCATGCTACAGTCACTGCAGCACACCCTGCATAGCAAATTCCTGTTCCAATTGGGCCGGCCTGGACGACGGATGAAGATATTAAAAGAAGTGCCATGAAAAAAAGTGTTACTTTAGCGGAAGACATTTTTGCTGAAAACAGAACAATATACCAATAATACTTAATATAAGTATGTGCTTGTTTGACTTAAAACAAGCTAAATAAAAGTTAAACTTTGAGAGAAAAAACATTTTCTAGGAAAATTTATTTTGAAGTAAAATGTTCATTTATGTTAATAGCAAACCGCATAAGGAGACAAACGATTATTGTGATGAGATAAAATTGGACTTTTTTTTTTAAATACTTATAACATAAGCATTTTCAAAATAATAAATAATTTAAATTCAATTCATCTTATAAAATTTAATGATATTTTTATTTATAAATATTAGGAATACATTTTTATTTACTGTTTTAAATAATAAATCATTTTTTATTTAAGTTCTTATATAAATAATGTCTCGGGATGAGTAACATAAGTGAATATAGTCTCAAAATGTAATTTTTACTGTGTTATTGTTTATTTAAACTCTATATTATGTATCTAAATTTAAAAAGAAATGTATTGTAAAAATAAATGGAAAAAATGCTGTACCATTCTACTTTATAAATTGTATTTAAAATGTGGTTCACCTGAAAAATTCACTTATCTTTTATATCAATATATGATTTTAATATAATATTTTATATTAAAATAATATAATATATAATATTTTAATATTGTATTTATACAATAGTAATGAAATATATTGTAACAATATTAATAAAACAGATTAATCAATTTTTGCTGTCTGGGTAATTAAAAAATTTGATTAGGTTACGTTATTCATTACATTCATTAATAAATAATATAATATATATTTCAAAACAATTATCGATTAAGTTGTAGTTTTTTCACTAATATTTCTATAATTTTAAAATTATATCCGAAATTAACATACATATTTATAACAATTTATTAAATCCAGTTTATTTTAATGAGAACAGGAATTGTTTTTATTAATAGTATATTTTACAAAACAAAAAAAACGTCGATTTTTATAAAAATTTGAGTTTATTTTTAAGTTATTATAAGTATATTATATTTAAAATAACGTCTGGCATTTATTTATTTCAGACTGCACACAAATTAATTTATAACTGTTAAATAGGTACTATAATGTGAAATGAGAAAAATGCAAACCAACACCTTATGGATGTAATAAAAAAATCAAAATTACTTAAAAATGTATGGTTAGACGAAGATTTCTGTATATTTTGCTTTGAAATTCAGTGATCCGACACGACGCTAGACGATAACGTGTAAGCACTAAGCAGACTATAAAAACACAGAATAAATGAAATCTGAATGTAAACATTGATGATTTAACCTTGGAAGTATAAGACGCACATCTATGACCTTCGGCCATTTTCTAAGGGGTTGTTCTTTTATTATTACACATATATCTATATCAAAATATATAAATATATATATAATTCATTTATTTCGGACCACGCAGAAAATAGCTGCCGTTTTTTGTTTACACACTACCTTTCCATTTTGATTTCATGTACACTGTGCTAATAGTGTTCTTGGTCGAACCTCATTCCCATCCCCATCTCGAAAATTTTAAGAAACTTGAAGGGGAAGGGGTGGATTGTGTAAATGTTTACACCATACAAAATACGAGTAGACAGAAAAAAAATAGTGTTGAAAACATCAAATATTGACAATTTATAAAACGGTCAAAACAAATTTTTTACTAATCAAGTAAGTCTTATATAAGTCTTATATAGTCAATTTCTGTCTTCCATTTCATGCATATTTTTAAGTAGCAAAATCGTACATTTAGGTCTATATTTTCAAAACAATATCGCTTTGGCGCTAAACTTCATTTGTACCTCAGTTTTTATAGTAGGAAAAATGGTGTTTGGTAAAATTGGCAATAACCCGAATTTTGTGATGTCATCGTCACCATAGATAACAGATATAAAAATATAAAATTTATATTATAAATCATATTTAATATTATTATAGACGACACAACGATTTTAACGGTAATCAAATTCTGTACTAAATCTTTTTGATCATTCCATTTCGATTGTGCTTTTGTAATTTGAAACTTTGTATGCACTTGTAGTTGTAGTTAATTAATACTTATAACTACAATTTTAGATTTAATGATTGGATAAGAATTATCTTTCAAAGTAATTGTTATTTCTTATCGACTAATTAGTCCTACCAAGTATTTAGGTATACCATAAACATGGATAATAGTGAGATGTTTAGTGAAGACCAACTCGAGCCGTCCCTTAAAAATGTTATCGACCAAGAGACACTAAAATGGATTTTTGTTGGCGGTAAAGGAGGTGTTGGTAAAACGACTTGCAGGTAAATAACAGTACCCGGTAGTAGTAAAATAAAGTCTGATATATTATTATTTTCATTTTTCAGCTGTAGTTTAGCTATCCAATTGGCTAAGGTGCGTGAATCGGTTCTTCTCATTTCGACGGACCCCGCACATAATATATCTGACGCTTTTGGACAACAATTCACCAAAGAACCTACCAAAGTAGATGGATTCAACAATTTATTCGCAATGGTATGAAGAATATAGTAGGTGAAAAATGGATTATTTTTGTTCTGACTCTGATTTAGGAGGTAGATTCATCTGGTCACGATATGGTAATGGAGGACTTATTGAGCGGAGATGATGATTCTGATACTGTGCGACTGGGTAAAAGCATTTTACAAGACATTTTTGGAGCATTTCCCGGTATCGATGAATCCATGAGTTATCTCCAAGTAATGAAGTAATTTAAGTGCATTTTCAATAATTAATAGTAGATTATTCTTACATATTATGTTAAAAAAAATAATGGTATATTCACTATAATATGGTTCGTTCAAACAAAATATCAACGCCTTTTAACTCATTGAAGAGTGTATTAAAAATACAAAATTCCGGAGCAATGACGTATATAACAGCGTAAAGAACATAATTTTCCTTGGGTCTCATAACAAAAAATAAAGAAAACAACAACACATTGTCGCCAATGTGTATAAAATGTATAAATGTATAAAAACTTATATAAACGTCATTGCTCGTCAAACGTTGAAAAAAAAGTAAGATAGAAGATTCAAGTTAATCCATAAAGATAAGCTATGGAAATTATTGCCTACGCCAAATAGCGATTTTATAATCGATATGATATTACTAGTTAAAACCAATGTACTTATTATTTTCTACTTGAAATTAAAACATAAATGTAATACTACTAGAATAATATTTATGTTTGTTATTAATAGGTTGGCGAAAAATATGAATTTTTCTGTTGTCGTATTCGATACAGCTCCGACTGGTCACACTCTGAGACTTCTAACATTCCCCCTGATAATTGAACAAGCATTAGGAAAAGTATTAGAACTAAAAAACAGGGTTGGCCCTTATTTGAATCAAGTGTTAATGCTATTTGGCGCAGGCATCAACATTGACAATATATCAGCAAAGTTGGAAGAATTATTGGCCACTATTAAGACTGTAAATCAACAGTTTAAAAATTCAGTAAGTACATTAAAAAAATGTATTAGCTTTTATAAGTTGTTTTGACGCTTAAAAAGTTGGAATTAAATCAATTGTAAATTAGGGTGCCTAAGTCAGCCTATCAAAGTAGTGATATCTACATTGTGGCTAAGTCTGCTATTTCTTTAGTTCAAAACCTCCCTCACTTCACTACAACTTTCATGAGCAACACTTCTCTTTTATTTGTATTGCTTAACACTTGGCCAGTTTTTGGCCACAATGTAGGTATCACTACTTTGATAGGCTAACTTTTTTGGGAGGGGGTCTCGAACTTGGTCCTTTTTCACTGTCAGGTTTTTATTGGATATACTAATAACAGCATCAAATCTGTAAAATTACTAAATAAATGTAAATAACTCTAACTAATGTTGAAAAATATAAATTATTTTTAATTTATAATTAAAATTAAAAGTTTTCAATTTTTAGGATCAAACAACATTTGTGTGCGTGTGTATTGCCGAATTCTTGTCATTATATGAAACCGAAAGACTGGTACAAGAATTAACTAAGAACGGAATTGATACTCATAATATTGTCGTTAATCAATTGTACATGAAAAATGGAGATTCCGATCCAAATTGTAAAAAATGTGCGCTTAGACGTGCATTGCAGCGCACATACCTTGAGCAGGTAAACATTGTGATATTAAATAATTATTTTGGCAATTTTCTAATAGAGTACTGTTTAATTTTTCAGATCAGTGATCTATATGTCGACTTCCACGTTACGAAGCTTCCACTATTAGATAAAGAAGTCAGAGGCGTCAAAGATATTTCTGAGTTTTCTAAGTATCTAGTTACTCCAAATTATGCGTTTAACGTGAATAAATAGCAGTCGTTGTTTTAACATTTTGTCCCTTTATTTAGCTTATTTTGATACAAAGCAGTAATATATGTAAAAATATATATTTTTTTTCATTTTCTTATCATTCTGGTGTATTCATTGTCTTCACTGTAAAAAATATTTAATTATTAATATATTTTGTGTTGAATTAATTGAAACATTCAAATTAAGTTGGTCGTAAATAAAAAAAAAATTTAAATCTTTAATTTTGGACTGATAATTATTTTATAAACCTATTGAATAAATACATCATTTACAGTTCTGACTGAGACTCGAGGTCAAGAGTTCAAGAACTTAATATTATATTGTTTGTCAGTTCGATGCGTAATAATATTGGGTACAATATTATTGACTGGTGTAAGACGGAGAGTACACAATGTATTTTTTATTGTTACTCAATCAGTCGCTATTTTGGTAATTACTTCTTTTGGTACTACATTTAATGTCATATTACATTACAAAACCTACAAAATTAAATTGGCACTACAAAAACCAAATACTTAATTCAGGGGAACGGACATTCAAAATTTAACACGGTGTATATACTCAACACTAAAAAACGTGACGGTCAAATGATCTCATCACGATAATAAAGAATTATAATAAAGTTCTTTATAATGGTGCTTCTAATTAATCAATCAGTATAGTGTTAATTCTATACATTAGTCACAGAATAACTTGAGTAGTTTGTACCAAGCAGTAATTTCTCAATACTCATGGACATGTTATTAATTTTTTATGTGTGATAAGAAATAAGTGATAAGCACGGTAGAATAATATTATGAAAAATAAAACATAAAACTTATTATTCATAGCACATAAAAAAAATTAAATAAGATTAACTCGTTAGCTGTATTATAACTATTTTAAACTTATATTGTTATTACTATTATCTAAAAAGAATCATAAAATAAACAAATATTATGCTTCATAAGACGTGTTCAGTATCTTGTCTGTTGTTCAAAAACTTAATGATCCGTCCGGTGTTAAAAATGCACGCTTCGTCGTTGGATGCTAAAATGATGAACAAAGTAATGGGTCTCCGTAAAAAAACTAAGTATGTTCGTTAAATCAGTTTTAAAAATTAACACAATTTCATTAATTATATAATGAAGATTATATATATTTAATTAGGAAAAAGAGCTGGTATCAATCGACTGTCGGAGCTAATAGGTCGTTTGAAGATATCATTAAACAAACGACTAAGAACGAGTCTGGTCGTAATACTAACAAGCGAGTAAATATTTTAAATAATATTCTAATGAAAAATATCACCGACTTAATGACTGCTGGTGAATTATTTGATAAAATCTTTGGATATGGTCTTGAAATAACTAAAGTATGTATTTTATTGAAGTTTATTTATTATTTTTCAAGTAAACATAATAGTAGAATGGTACATTTAGGTTAGTATTTCAAGCGATTATAGATTTGTCAAAGTTTTTTGGATGTCAAAAGCATTTGAGGATGAGGCCAAATTAGATGAATTACTGAATAGCATAAGTGGTGCGTTGAGACATGAATTATCCAACTTACAAATCATGGGCGAAGTGCCAGTGTTAAAATTTGTTAAGGGTAATACTGATAAGTCTATGGACCATGACTGTCAACTAAAAATGCATTGCAATAAACTAAAATATGACTTTATTTATAGATAAGACTTTTGATAATATTAAAGCAGTCGATAATTTATTAAAGAAAGCAGATTTTGGAGAAGATTTTGTGCCAACCTGTCCTACATTATTGAACAAATATGAAACCATTTACACAGTTATTGAACCAGAATTAAAAGTAATACAGCAGTAAAAATGTTGAGTTATTTGTCATGTATTAACCAAGTATTATTTTTAGGTAAGAATAAATGATCTAGAAGACAGTGAAAATATAAGCGAGGAACAAGAAGAATTAATACCTCCGATGAAAATGGACGTTATGGGCTTAGATCATGCAACAATTATGTCTAGAGTAAGATAAATTAATTTCTTTAACAATAAATGAACTTTACACTTAAGAATTACTTTTTTAATGTTTGTAGATAAATGCATCTCTTCAAAAATCAAAAGCTGTCCATCGGCAATCAAATAATACACAGAACGTTATGAAAAATATTGGTACTTCCAACTCTGAAGAAGAGCCACAATATATGTCGTTTAAAGATTTTGTAAAAAAAAGAAGAATTCAACAAGCCAAAGCATATTGTAGCAGAAGAAGTAGATCGATCGAGAGAGACATGTATGAAGAAGACCTGAGGTCATTTTATAATAATAATAATACGACTGATGAGAATTTAGTAGACGATGAATACCCTTTTAATGTTTAATTAATACTCATTAATGTTACTTTTGTCGTTCTTTGTATTTAATAAATGTTTGTTTTAATAGTGTTTATCAGTAACGTTGGTCATTTTTAGAGATTGGATATTATGTTATGTAGATTGTATCGAACTAACTTTCGGAATAAGGCCGTCTTAGTGACTGTGGCGGATACAGAGTCATTGATGAACAGATCTTGTACACTCTCGTTGTCACAGTTACAACGCCCAGAGTCAATTTTTGGTTTACGTTTTAAATTGACATGACGACTAATCATTTTTAAAAAACTTAAAAGAAAGCCACACCACCTGTATTTTGGCTGTAAAACTCGTTGTGGGGGAACAAAGTTTTTGGGTTATACTCGTAGTAGATTTAAAACATTTTTACACTACACAGAGAAGAACTATCTGTGTCGAAGTGTTTTTATTTTTTTTTTTTATAACTAATCACAATCCAAATTATTCATTCGTAAAATTTGTTTGTTTTGTTTGTTTATTAAGTTAGATAGTATTAATATTACAAACGCTGTGGCATAAATAAAGTTTTCTTCTATGTATTGTGAAAATTTTGTAATTTTACTGTGAATGTTAGCCTAATAATTTTTTCTTTCACAAAGCAATTTTGATGCGAAAAAAATTGTAATTTATATTTTATCCTATAGACATGACCGTGATAGTCTGACAAAAAAAATGACAGAATAAAGAATCTTCATAACTGTATTAATAAGGAATACAGTATAGTTCAAGCCCTTAAAGTTTTAGCAAAAAATTGTTTATACTTTACTCCTTAACAAAAGCCATAGGAGGAATTTTGTCCTCTTAATATTAATGTTAAATACTGATGAACGTTGGTTACGTTGGCTTAATTTTTTTTTTAACAATGAGCATTTTAAGAATATTGCCTAATATAATATTTACTATTTAGGTTAAATACAGTGAAAAACTAGTATGAAAATTGAAAAAAATATGAAATATATAATTTGTTATTCAGTACATATAAGTTAAAACAGTTTTATTTTTTTACAAATTGATTTATACATTGTAACAAAAACTAAATGTCACTGTTCATTAACATTTGATAATTATGCCGTTGGTGGAAATTAGGAACAATGTCGAGTAACCATTCTTTATCGATCACAGTAATGTATCTCATGTATGGTTGACTAGTTTCGATAATTTCTGTGTACAGAACACAATGAGGATAAGAATGAAACAAAGTTGACGTTGGATGAATTTTGCATTCTTTTTTAGCATTGACCGTTATATATTTTTTGTCTTGCGTTATGTAGGCTAAGTTTTCGAAAAACCCAGTCAACAAACACTTTCTTATGGGATCAAAATTATCCCCACATGATTGACCAATAGGTAAGTGTAAATATCGACATATGTCCAGCAATTGTTCACGAGCACGTTCCGCATATTCTAAATTACGAGCATTTATAAAATTGTCATCACACCAGCTGTTTTTAGATTCTTTTCTTATTTTTCTATAGGATCGGAATGTTTTTAATAGCATTATATGGTCGCTAACGGACGATTTAAATTTTGCATGAGCGTCTTCTGCTTGTTTCTTTTTCTTCTCAGACAGACTGGACACAAAAAGAGAATCGGTCGATAAGATAGACACTATATTGACAACGTCTTCCAAACATCCGTAATTTACCGACGAAAGTATTATTTTTGAATACCTTGGATCTAAAGGAAATTTAGTCATTTTATGACCAATTTCAGTAAGAACTTTGTTTTTGGTTGCTCCTAAATTTTCTAACATTTTATATGCCTGATCGATTGCCTCCGATGACGGTTTGTTTATGAAATCAAATTTATATGGGTCCATGTTCATCGCTAGTATTTGTAGCACTACATTTCCCAAATTACATCTTAGAATTTCTGGCACTGGATCTTGAGTCATTTCGTCATATTGCTTTTTAGAATACATTCTATAACAGTAACCATCCGACTCACGACCAGCTCTCCCTGCTCTTTGTTCAGCTTGAGCCTGTGATATATTTTCAATTTTCAGCGCGTCCATTGATGTCTCTGGATGAAAACATCGAACTTTGACTTTACCACAGTCGATAACATATTTTATACCAGTTAGAGTAACTGATGTTTCGGCTATGTTGGTACTGAGTATGATTTTTCTAGCGAATTCGTTTGCTTCTAACGGCATGAAAACTTTTAGCTGCTCATGCGTAGGCAAAGACGCATAGAGAGTTCTTACTTTGATGACAGGGTAACTTCTTAATGAGGGGTCTTGATTGATATGCTCAATTGCTAAAGCCATATTTTCTATTTCTTCTTGACCAGTTAGGAAAACCAAAAAGTCATGACGTTCGGGTGCTTCTTTATGTAACTGAAATATTGTTACGAACGTATCATGAAAATAGTCTTCTACATTTTTTTTGGCATGGAATATGTTGATATTGTGTAACCTACCTTGTAAATAAACAATTTGGGCATTTCCAAAATAATCTGCAAATAAATCGGCATTCATTGTTGCAGACATAACAATAACTTTCAACGGGTTCTGACCGTTTTTACGACTTTTCTGGACCTTCTTCACGATGCCAAAGAGTAAATCAGTATTGACAGTGCGTTCGTGAGCTTCGTCTAATATTACGCAGCCATATGCAGATAAACTTTTTTCTAATATAGCCGTTCTTAATAACATACCGTCGGTCATAAATTTAATTTTCGTGAACTGGCTGGTTTTATCTATAAATCGGACACGATAACCGACTAAGTCTCCAATTTCAGTATTAACTTCGAATGATACACGTTCTGCTAAAGATATAGCTGCTACTCGCCTAGGTTGAGTGACTACAACGTCTTCGTTGGAACTCAATATGTGCTCATAGACGATTTGTGGAATTTGCGTAGTCTTGCCACTTCCCGTTTCACCAATGATGATTAAAGTTTCGTGTTGCTTAATTAAGCTACAAAGTTGATCTTTTTTTAGAGTGACCGGAAGAGTCTTCCGTTCATCGTCAAAATACTTGACTAAATCTTTTTTACTAAAATCGTTCATGGTTGAAAATTCTTAAAAGAAATATTTATTGAAAATTAATTTATTTGAATTATTGCAATTTTATTTATACTTAAATCTACACGTGAAAAAAACTTAATTATTTAATTAAAATTTGTTCACAATTTTAAATAATATTTCAAAACGATTTACGACACTATATTTTCAAACTGTAATATTAATATTACAATAATAATAATTTTTTATTGTCTTGTTGTTACTTGTTTTTGGTTCTTATCGACATTCAAAACCATGTGTCGATTTCCATCAAACTGATAGTATCTTAGTTCGTACTTCTTATCACACGAAAGAAATTGTTTGAATGATAACACGCAATTTATGATAAACTTATCAACTATTTGTGTTTCGTCAGTAATCAGTTGTTATCATTTGTTGGGATTTTAGTTTTTGTTTTTCTCAAAAGCTGTCGGGTTAAGTGTTCAAGTCAAACTTTGACGTTAACTTCAAAAGATTATGGTTTAAATACTAAGTTTCTGTAAACTCTTAGTAAGATCTCTTATGTATAAACAATTCCTTTTACAGTTATGTTATTTTAGAGATCTAAATTGTTCGTATTATACCTAAATTTCAAATTTCACAATGAGTATTACAAGATTACAAGTAGATATTAAAAGGCTTTTGGCAGTATGTGAAGATATGGCTCAGAACAATTCTTCTGATGACTGGCGATTAAGCAAGGTAACTTCATTTTACTGGAAATCATTTATGTCAAATGTTAAGTAGCCTGAAATGTATAACTCGTTTTGGATTTGTGGCAAAAATATGCATTGCTAAAACAAAAAATAAAAGCTAAACGATATTTGTTATAAAATTTGTTAATATAATTACATCAACCATTTTATTATTATTTTTCTATGTTTAAAAACTGTTTTAAATAATTTCAATCCTTGCTTATTTGTTTTTATTATTTTTATTTGATGTTATTAGACAGTTATTACATTTTATGATATCATGGCTTTATTTTGGTTTAGTACCATAATATAATAATTAAATATTATTTTAAAAATACGATGATATTTATACATTTTTTTAGTACATAGAAGCTGTTAGTGAAATGATTGCAGAACTAGTGAAAAAAAGGTAAATAATGAAATTCAGTGTAAATGTGTTTTCTTACTAATAATTAATTATAAGCATGTATACAAACTACGCTAAACTAGTATTTTAATTTTTGTAATTTACTTAATATTTACTATTAGTAATCCTAATACATTGGTGTTATTTAGTGATCCTGATAACGATACACTTAATCAATATACGAGGAGAATGCAATTTTTGAAAGGATTTTTGAATACTAAAGACATTGTAATTAGATTGTGATTTCACTTAAAACTTTTAAGATGTACAAATACTATACTAATTATTTTATGTATACATTTTTGTTTGATTTTGATTTAGAAAAATACAGAAGACAAGTTGGTAGCTTTAGAAATGTTAGAACCAGTTCAAGTGAATAATAGTCGTTCGAAAGATATAAAACAGAAATATAAAATGACTTATACAAAACAACTCAGGGAAGAACTACTTGGAAGTAAATATATGTTTTATTTTATTTTAAGTATGAATAATTGATTATTTACATATTTGCGTTTTTAGGTGATACAAGTGAATCAAAATCTTTCAGACAACCAGACGTAGAAAGTAATGATAATGTAGACGAGTTACTGAGACATCATCAAAATAAACAAGAGTCCATCGCCGAGGAGTTAATGTCTATTACTAAAAGTTTACGGGAACACTCTGAACTCGCTGGAAAAATAATAAAACGGGACATAGAAGTAATAGTGCGCCATTGTAATTTAATTTTTTTTTATGCACACATTTTTCTTTTGTATAGGTGTTAGAAAGTTCGTCAAAAGGAATGGATAGCAATTTTGAAAATTTAAAACGCGAAGAACAAAGGTTATCGGATTTTGTGAGAAAAAGTAGTTGGAGGTGTTGGATATGGATTATAGCTGTTGTTATGGTCGCTATATTTATAAGTATGTTTTATTATAATATGTATTATTGATTTTAAAACATACATTATTATAAGTGGTGCTATACACAAAAATGGCAACCAATTTTATTGGGCATCCCCACCGTCAACAGAGGTTCCCACATCAAAGTTGACCATTTGCCCATCCTTAAACTGTGATAAGCACTGCTTAACTGTATACTTTAAAAGATCAATGGAAAACTGTTTACCGTTAATCGCTTTATAAAAATGTGTTAAAAATATTTTTCAGAAATGATTTTGTTCATACGGATTACCAAAAAGAACTAAATGAAGTATATCAACTATAATAAAAAAAAATTCTTTTTCAATTCTTATCCCCGCAATACTTGTCGTTATAACAATGAAAAATTGAAGTTGAAGCAATATGATTAAAAAAGTGAAATTAATGTGTTCTATAGCTTCTATTCATAAGTTATAGCAGAATATTTGGTTCGGCTTTTAGTAATTTATACACCAATTATTTTATTAAAACATTTTTGTAATTTTTTAGAGAAAAATATATTACGGTTATTGGAATTGTTAAATTGTTATTATGTTTTAAATAAATACTCTTTTATAATGTTAATTCGTAATTTGTAACACTTATTTTCAACAAGTTTAAAGTTCTGAGTAAGTTTGATGATATGTCAAAAAAGTAATCTACTTATTGTTAAACCCAACATTAAAATTAATTTGGACTTTTTTTTAATGAGTTATTGAAGTAAAAAAAGGGGAATATTTCAAGTTTTTTCTCCGAAAATATCTTTTATATATTATTTCTGCTTGATGTATGGTAAAAAACCGATCCCGCTATTGAAATGGTCGTATAAATAAAAAAATAAAACAATTTCACAGCTTCACACCAAAGTTAAAAATCACATTTTAAAGATAATGAAAGTAATAAAAAGTTGTCTAGTAATTTGTAATCAGTTATTAGTAATTAATTAGAAACTTGGCCATTTACTTTTTAATAAATGCACAAAATGTACTTAAAAATGTATATATATATACTATTTTTGTTTATGTGCTGACGTTTCGGACCAACTGCGCAGAGTCCATCTTTAGAGATCTCTGAGCTATGTATCAAATTAATATTTCAATCAATGAAAGTTTTAAAACATTCACTTAAAAGTGAAATTAACTTTCCTGGTTTCTGCTATAATATATAATAATATACATGTCCTCCTTTTTCCAAGATCAAGTCTCATTTACCCACTATAACTATTTAACTATTGGACCTATTTCTTTATGTAAGACTTACAGATCAAAACTTGTACTCAAAAGTAATTTGTTGGTCTCATAGAGTAAAGATAAAAAGTACAAATTTGTGGGGAATATTCTTTGGATATTTTCAAAACCCAAAAAAAATAAACTTTTTTTTTTATAACTCTGTGGTGTATTTTTTATATTTCCGGTCTGACAATTAGTCTGAAGCGATCAAGAACGACCCTACAACGTATAGATAGTCAAAGCCCAAAGGGAAATCACTATTAAACAAATTTTACATGATAAAATAACATATTTTGAGAGATAACCAAGAGATTTTTTAAAATGCGTACAGTAAGTGGTTGGTGATTTACCGTCAGTTTACATTTTCTTAAGACTGGTAAAACTTTTAAGTTTTTTCTGGATAGGATTGTAAAATGGTTTTAAATATACGCAGTACACTATGTAATATAGTATGATTCCGATTTTCAATCAGAAACTAAATAGTATATAATATAATAATTTTTCTCAGCTAATGACTCATAGTAATTCACTGTTTTAAACAATGAATACATTTTTTTTTGTGTCCCACGATATCTTCAGGAACGATTTTTCCATAGATCAGAAATTGAACCCGAAAGGGCCTTAAATTTAAAAAGTTTAACCCTTCCGTTCAGAATCAAGAAAAACACCTAAAACTACATTCATTTTTCAAACTTTTTTAGAAAAAAATAACATTTAAATAATCCACATAATATACGTAGCAATTTTTTGTATGCAGCAGTCTTCCTGGTTAAAGACAATATAGATTTAAAGTTTTGTGTAATAGAACCGACCGAACATTGTTGTAAATATTAAACTTATTTTTGCGTTTTCTATATAATAATAATATATACTTTGAATGTAGGTATTGGAGCCGTACGCGTTTACTTAGTTCTATACAATAAATAACAATCATCGAACAGTGGTAATAAAAATTTAAATCCCCATAAAGTAAACGACCCAGGGTACCCCTCCCCCCGGGGGCGAGGGCAAATGAAATCATAGGAAAAACGGCCTCTTTGTGTTTAAGGAGAGCGTTACACTACGGTTATAAGTGGTCGTGTTGAGGGCTGACTAAAGGGAATGGCCGTCGCTGATCTGGTGATTCGGTTTCAGTTGCCAGAAGCATCCCCAAGTGGTCGGTTTAGGTTTGATGAGCTATGTTCAGTTTGTTTTGTTTTTGCCGTTTTATTTTAAACCGCAAAAGTTTGTAAATTATAATAATATTATAAACGGATTCGAATGCGATGGACGAATTATTATTGACACACGACACGGTACGCGTATTGTCGGTACAAAATCCTTTTAATTGATAAATTACCGGAATAAAAATATTTTCCCAACGCTGTACAGCTGTACTACTATTGTCTTCAAGCATGTTTTTCAAAATCAAACAGTTGTTCGTGACGGTCGTTCTGTTCAACTTTTCCACAGCGAGTTGGTGGTATGTAATTAATTTTATTATGTACAATGATACTGACAAAATATAATTTATAATAATGTATGGCCCAAAAAAGTCCCGTGACAATCCAAGTCTATTTGAAAATTATTTAAACTTAAAAAAAAACTAGTACAAATAAAGGTAGCACAGTAAAAAATCAGAAAATTAAAATAATTAAGTAGAAAACTATACTAGAAAAAAATGTTTTTTTTTTGTTGTTTGTGTGTCCAGACTTTTGGGACATCAGTATGTATATATTATAATTTCTGCTTTGTTAAAGCGTGCAAAACCGAAATTAAAAATTACTTATATACCGGTTATATTATAATTTCAGGTGTGGTTACTGGTTAGGCAAAAGTACGTTAGGTACTTAGGTACCACTTTTGCTTAGCTTTTTTTTCATATTCCATTTTAAACAACTCTTAAAAGCGTCAATTGATGCAATTATGGAATAGTTTAATATGATACAATACTAATTTAAATAGTTCCACATAGAACGTGGTAATATATATTGAATAAGTTCACAATTATTTAGTTTAATTTGTAAATATTTTACATTCTATCGCTAAAAAAAATGATCAAATCGTATGTTAGGCCATTGATGATATTTTGAGTTTGTCAAGTGCATTGATGTACCTAATATTTATAAAATGTTACCTACTATGATTATTTAAACTTCTAAAAACTCACACGGTTAATATATACATTAGGTTATTTATCTTGGGGAAATTAATTTTTTAAAAATTCAATAAAAAATTAGTGCTGGTAACTGGTAACTATTAGTAACTGGTTTGGTAATTGCTTAGTTTAAAGTTTTAGTTATGCGAACACGGTGTTCAACCCTCTGTTGTTGGTAGTTAATTTTTAATGTTTTTTTTATACATGGAAATTGGTAATTATCATTTATTGTTTAACAACACAGATACGGGGAAGTCATTTGACTAATAGCCCGTGAAAAATGTATGTTTAAAAAAAAAATCTTACTTGAAAATTATATTAATTTCGTTGTACACATTTTTTGAGCCATATGGTTCTCTACGGGCCATAAAATACACACGAATGTATACCAATTTTCTGGTTGAATAATCCAACTGATAACACAAATAGGTGAAGCATTTTACCCATTATTGGCCATTACGCTGTAACGACTTTCTCCGTTATCCCTTTTATATAAAAATAAACGGGCTTCTGTTGGTAGCGATGGTAATTGTTTTTTATAAGTACCCACCATATAGTCCTTCGTTGTAAGATAGTAACCCTGCAATGGCTTTGGATATAATAATTTACATAAACGTGAAGCTTTTTTTATTTTTATTTTTAAATCACTTTTGTCTAGATCGCATTAAACCGTGTAAAACTACAAAAAATGTACAGTTATAAAATATAACGATAGATAAGTAATCAATACAGTATCAATTTCAGAGGAAATTGTCTTGTTTTTTTTTAAAAAATCTCTAAAAAAAATTTTAAAAGGTAGACCAAAGTGAAAATATAAATATTAACAAATTTGAAGAAATTATCGCCTTACTAAGAATTTGAGAGGTTCTGGTTTAAATGCTGCCGGTCTCTTTTATAATATTAAATTTCAAATCCATTATTGTTTATTGTTATGGTAAATACTATTATGCTAGTGTCCCGAGGCTGATGTAGATCAAGTTTTGTTACAAGGCATAGAAATTATTTTTTTGAAAATTTGAGGTTTATAAAGAATTTGTTATGTAAAGTCTTCTTCTTAAAAATACCTTTTAACCCTAATTCGATTACTCTACGAGGCGCCATGTTTTTTTTCTGTAAGTCGTGTTTTTGAACAAAATAATTGTTTCTTAATATTTGTGCTTATAGACACACTCAAAAAATAAATAGTAAACTTTATGCGATTATTATAATAGTGACGAGCAAAAATATTACGGTACTTATCTCTAATTTCAAAATGTATTTATTTTCTTTGTGACTTGCAGTGTGCACTAGAATCCTCTTTAAAACTTTTAAACTAAAATAGGTATTATAGATTGTTATCAAAATAATTTATTGATAGATAAATCAGCATTTTATGTATATGAGATAAAACACATGCGATCGCCTTTCAAGTCTTCATGCTCTATAATTATTATTATTATAATATCTAAATCACAGAATAGATTTAATCTAGTCATTGAGGTCTTAGTAAGGCTATAACGACAATAACAAGTTTGAAACACAGATGGTTTTTCGAATTTACTAATATTGATGCACACGTGCTTGAGATAGGCATGTTTCACAAAAAGTCAGAGTTTGGTCGACGTTGTCTCTATTTTAATTTACCTTTGGCGCATATTGTATTAGTTCTTTTCCTTGTTTATATGTAGATGTACTTATTTGCGAGGTTCGACATTTATAGCAAGTAAAAGTGCTTAAACATGCGTTATAGTATCAAGTATGTCCTAACAAATAGCACTACTTTTAAACAAAAAATTTGTTTTAATCCAGCTAATATATTTGAAGGACACAGGGGAAAAATGGTAGTAGTCACATTATGAAAATGTTAGAGTATAGAAAAAACAAAGTTTGTGAATTCCTCTCCCTCTTACATAAGAACAAAAAATATCACATAAAATGCTATTCTAATAAAAAATGTAATTATTTAAACAATCTATTGTCATTAATAAAAAAAAAATGAATGGCATATATCAAAAAAAACTATTTGGAAAAAAAAATTTTCAATAATGTGACTACTACCGTTTTTCCCCTGTGCCCTTCATTTGTTATTTTATAATTATGATTTTTATAAATGACCTTTGTACACAATGAATTGAATGTGTATACAATTTTATACTGGAGCAAAATAAAGAATTGTACTCCCAATGTGTGGTGGTTATGGAAGATACTCATTAGGTTTTTGTCAATATGTCACAGATTGAAAATGTGTTAGTTGTTCACTATTCTATGATCAAAAATCTTGGGTTTAAACAAATTGGCACTGTACCTACACTTTTGTTGTCATCAGTTAAATTACAAATTGGATGAGAATAAAAAAATATTAAAAAATATTTTTATAAATAAAAACTCTGAATTATTTATATATATATATTTATATATATAAATTCTCTATCTATTTATCTATTTATAAAAGTTATCTATTTGATTTGAATACATTTTTTTGTTTGAACGTGCCTGATATCCTGATAAAATAAAAAAATAATTAATTTTAGAAAACTGTTTTAAATTGATTGTGTAATATGTTTGAACCGTTTAATAGTTGCTTCGTGTTATAATAAATGTAGTCATTAAAAACGCTGGCGTGCAAAACGAAAATACTTGTTTTTTTTTTTTTGGCAGATCGCGCACACCGCATATTATTATTATTATTATTATACGGTGTGCCGGTGTGAAATTTCGGTGTATCTAATGTATATAGAACTTTGGTGGGCTTGTGTCGTTTTTAAAACAAAAAGGGGAGGTTAGTAATAAAGTCGTTTTTATATGTCGATCATAAAGTAGAAAAGCCGTTTACGAGCGAGAGGAGGGGCCGTTTTCTGGGGGTGCCGTTTTCAGTTTTCAATAAAGATACGGCGGCGGTGTGTGCCGCATACTATAATATGCAGCTGCACGGTCCGCAGTTGCTTTTTTCTTATTGTCGTCGCCGTACCCCCTCCCCCCGCCAACCACCCCGTTCGTACGGGGGCGGTGGGGGATATAAAATTTATAGGTTGCGAAAACTATAAAATGAGACGATTTCCAGAGAGTTTTGTCGGTGAAATTAAGTTTCCCCCAACCACCACACTGTCGTCCCATTCGCGCCACTCACGTTCACCCCATCACCGTCGTGATACGAGGCCGTTTAAATTTTATACACAACGCCGCGCCGCGCCGTGTCGTTATCACCCCGATGGCACGATGGCACGCACGCCGGCCTATAATCTTTTGCGTGCCACGTTCTTCAACGTGGACACGGCACGGTCAAAACACCAATAATACATTTTGAAGAAAAAACAAATAATAATAAATTGTCCATAATTTTAAAGAAAAAAAAACAAATTGATAAAATAATAAAAAAATTACTGGGCAACATGCATATACTTTTATAATTTAAAAAAATAACAATTTCTAACTCGAGTTCAGCGTATCAATGAAAATATGATTATATGAAGATTCAAGATAGTTATTTCTAAGTACTGTAATTTATCGTTTATTGTTTTTGAATCAACTTAAATTATAAATAGAAATCAAAGAAATACTGAAATGGTTCAATATCTTGGAATTTCAGACACGTTAAAAATATAAGTCAAATTTGACTTAAATCTTAATCGTTAACAGACACTTCACACTTTAGTTTAATAAAAAAAATTTAGTTTTTAAGTATTACTTTACTATTAATTAATTTAGTTTTTAGCATTATAAGTTATAACTTATAAGATAGGTATTTTGAGTAGTGGAATGTAGATAAACATTTTGGTTAATACTATTTGGCTAAGAGTAATTTTCAAATGTTTATTAAATCAAAATAAAAATTGAAACAAAATATAATATTCAAACCTAAATGATTTTGTCAAAATGAGTTTAGGTTAGGATTTTTTATACTACTTTTTATAGCAAGAATTATCTTGATGTAAGAAGTCTAAAGTACGGTATTTTTCACAAAAGCATTAGCTCTCTAAAGGAAAAAAGGTCATTTCCGATACGTTAATTAAAAATTAAAAGTGTACTTACCGTTTCCTCTTTGTTTTGTGTTTTATTTTACTTAAGAATAATAAATAAGAGATTGTACTTACAGACTAAGTCGGAGACTCCCTTTCTTGTAAACAGTAAAATGATAAGTAATACATAAGTACATATTGTAACAAACGAAAAATAAATTAATATTTAATGAACTGTTACTGCTTTAGATACTCCATTAATAAATATCTAATGATTAGTTCTTCGTCGAGTTCTATCTTTACAATTAAGCTTTAAGGGGAAAATGTAATTAAATTTATATACTCTCTTTTAAACAATGCTGAGAACTGATAAAATGTATAATTACTTCAGCTTTAATACACCGAATAAGAAAAAATTAAATATGACCTTATATTTGATTTAAGAAGGGTTTGTTCAAAATAATCCTTAGGATCATTAAATATTAAAAATTACATAAAAACTCTGTGATTACAACAGTTAGTGTCGATCTACTTATTCCTCTCTGGTATAGAAACAGCCAAAGTTTTTAAGTTAAAGTTTTTAAAAGTCTAGCGATATAAATTACAGTGTTTAAAAGTTTAAAACAATAAAAACACCATCTTTAAACATAATAACTTTATTAATAAAACCTTCTACAGTCTGCATTATAATGTGTTTACCTGTTTTACTAATTCATTTTTCTAATCTTCCTCTTATACAGCCTACACCATTTAACCAAGTCCCCAAATTTTACTTTTAACTCTCAATATCTAACACATCACTACAGTTTTATGAACTAAACTATTGTAAAGAGATAAAATAACTTTCAAATAAACGCTTCGGTACAGATCTGTAAGTAATGCATGGTAATAACAATAATATGCTTAAAATTGTATTTTTAGTAAAATTAGTGTGGAATACGATTTGGGGTGATCGTCTGACTATAATAATGTGTTGTCGTTGATCTTAATCAACAATGTAATGAAAATATTTTTCAGATACCTGTTGACTTTTTTGTATTCATTCACACATTGCAACCTAGAAATTTACAACGTTCAAAGTGTGATTTCCCCCTTTTTTGGGGGAGGGGGGCTTTTTAATAATAAATAAAAGTTGACTAAAATTTTATATATTTTGGCCCACTCTATATCTACCTTTTCGTCTAATTCCAGACTAAAAGTCTTAAGACTACAATACTGAAATTCAAGGGGGTCATCAAACTATTCAAGCAGTCCACTTAGGTATTCTCTATACATTGCTACTTTCCAATAAGTAGGTACAAAAATAAACATTTTGAGTTTAAACTTTGCATATTGTATTAATCATAGACAACGATTGTTTTTTAATGTCTAGCTAAAAAACCAATCTATTAAACAACTTATACGATTTATAATGTAAAAATTAGTAAAAAGCTAAGCTATAAAATAAAAAGTTAATGTTATGTTTTATGATTATGATTGTATGCTGTGTAGGAAGCTATGTGTTTCAAAAAGATAAACGTTACAAAAATAATTTCCGGTCAATAATTTACATAAAAAGTTTTTATGAGACGTGCAATGTCGACTTCTGTTTAATGTGTACACATGCTTTTACGATTACAGACACCGCTGCAGACCGCTGTTTACAAAACATAATTTGAGTAAACAAAATTAGTTTATGGACCTCCAATACTCATATTTATTGTATTATTTATTTAGTCCTATGTTTAGCACAAAGAACGAAATGTTCTAGTAACTTATTTATATAATAGGTTCGATAATAGAAAAGCATAATAAATATTTATTTAACGGACAGTAAATCAAATGTTCTGCAGGTGTAGATAAAAAATATAATACAGGTTATATATTATAGTATTTAGCATTTAGGGAATTTATTTTTTGTGATATCTCATATTTAGTTCATTTTAACAGTTGAAAAAAAATTATAAGTGAGATGTTGGGGAAAGAGTTTTTAACTTTTGAACCTTCAAAGCACCAAAAAGATGTAATTATGAACAATGAGCACTAAATAATGAACACTTAATGGATCGTATAAAAACTTCAGTATAGTCTCTAGACATAAAAAAACGATGTTTCCTTAATCCTTTCGGGTGAACTAAAGCAGAAGAAACTACAAAAACCGTGTAGGTACACATTTTGTAAATTCTCATGTTACCTTTCAGGTGTCATGTCAAATTATCGTCTTGTCGTTTTTTTATGGTTGTATTGAGAGCAGTGTAAAGATATTAATGAGTTCATATTGCAGATAATTCATTTAGCTTTAACGTAGGCACTCAACCACATAATACTACACTGAAAAAAGTATTATCTATAAAAAATAAAATAAAAACAGCTATAGAAAAACATGTTTTTTACGTAAAAACTATAAAATATACAAAACAATTAATGTTAATGGTTGTTTAAAAAATATTTCTGGTAAAAATTACTTAAAGTGTGTTGAATGTTGATATTATTGTAGCTGGTTCTTGCGTGGGTTGACAGTCCTTGGGGGTCCAAAATGGCCGGTGATTGACATATAAAGGAAAACCGAAAAGGCGGAGCCTTGTCTTAGAGTTCAAGGGGTTACCAAGCAACCATGAATACAACAATATGCTCCTGTTTTTGAATAATAATAATAATGCTATGCCGGTCTAATAAGGCCATATTATATGTATGAGTGCATAAAATAATAACCCTCGTTGAAAGAATTTACTAGAGGTACTTGGCAATCTAGTGTGTAGTATACTAATTAGCATGAGGTTTATGCCATTCAAACGCAAGATTTTTCATGTTGTTTTTACAAGTGAAGAACTAATAAAATAATTGTTATCCCTTTCAACAAAAAAAAACATTTGAAGTATCTATTTATATTATATGCAGAGTTGAGGAGAATTTTCATTGGAATAAAATATCATTCGAACGGGCTTTTTAACATTTAATTGAATCTAATATTATCTGAATAGTTTTTAAATCACGTTTAGTCTAATAAAAAAAGCATTAGAACAATTTTAGATTAAAAAATATTGGAATACTGGCTTTATTTTAAATGTTTCTTTCAATCTCAATTGTTTGATTATAGAACATTTGACAACAAACGCGTTTTTCAATCTGTGCATGTTTTACAGTTTTTAAAAGATTGTTGTAAGAAACTCTAATTGTCGGCATATCAACCACAAGAACACAGTGAAAATATAATTATCTTCTCTTGTAATACTATATAAAAAAACACTTGTATCCTCCTTTTGATTCTTATTACTTCAACATAAATGGTTATTTAATTATAATTATATTCAAATAATGCCCAACTCTAAAAATATGTTATTATTACTAGGAATAATAAATAAATATAATATATTATCAACTAAAATATAGACTCAATAGAATAAAATCTAGATAAAATCGTTAATGTACAAATAAATACCTAATCGCAATTTATTAGGAGTTAAGACCTACCTTACAATTATGACTTCTGTAGTGCCATTTATGGATGACCAAAGAAGCTCTAACACTGATATACGACGATTTATAACCTATATTCGGTAATCTTGTATCGCCATAATAAAAATGATATATAAAAATATAAAGAAAACCATTCTTGTTTAAAGTTACTATTAATTTTTACCGCCCATGTAAGGTGACCGGTTTCGGCGTTTTCATAATTACTAGCCACTAGATTATACTTAAATAATTTTATGTTTTTATTATTGTAAACGCCCATTGTATTTTCTACAGTCAATGTAGACCAACCCATAAGCGGTCAAATAATAATAATAAAAAATGTAGATATTGTCAGTAATTATAACGTCTATTAAATAAGTATAATTTGATTTTATGACTTGGTGTTTTACACAGATATTTATATATGTTGTCCAACACTCTTGTATGGGTGTGTACCTAGCGATAATTAATTGTTTTTATTGGTAGCTAATCTTTAAATCATTATTTAATATATACACTTAAAAATATTTAACTGGGTTAACTTGTGTAATTTATTATTTAGTGCAGGATATGATATTATCTCTTGAATGTTTTCAAATAATTTAGAACAATAATTATAATTTATTTAAACCATAGCATAGCAATTTTTCATTAATAAGTGCAATTCGATTTTCCAATAATATATTAAATTTTTAATGAATTTTTTGTGCCTTATGACATGCTGTCAAAAATAAGTAAAAATATTATGTGTATTGTTTATTAATTATTATAAAAAGAAAGTTTTAACATTTTGTGAAATATTTTTTATATACTTTGAATATTATAATACCGATCACAAAAGATCAGTTATTTCTTAAAATATATATTTCAAATACTAAAAACCGTTTTGTCAACAAATTAACTGTTTTTTTAATAATATAGCTAATACGAATTATTATAACTACTATTATTATTGTGGGAGCTTTGCCTAAAAATACTTGAGATAAAACAATCAATTTGTGATTAAAATCTCAATGAAAAAAGCCATCACAAGGTTATGAAAAATTAAGTTTTTTTTTCAGTGTTTTTCTTGACAATTTTAATAAAATGAATCCCCGTTGAAATGCGTGAAAATATATATTGTAGTTACAACTGACTGCTTTTATCAGGTTTTTATTTTAACTTATAGGTACCTATTATAGTAAATAATGACTCAGGTTGTACTATATAAGCTGTAACTAGTGCTCGAATTGGAAAAATAAAAGTAGGGGGATGTTTTTACTGTGAAAAAACCGCCACTTATAAAAATGAATAAGGGTAAGTTTCCCCCCCCCCCTTTCACATTTGAGCACTGGCCGTAACTATGTAACTATTCTGTAAGGTATCTTATAATTGACTATTGCCCATTTTACTATATCTGTATTTGTTTAGTTCTAAATCTCACTTTTTTTATGATAGGTACTTAGGGCTACAAAATTATCCACCCAAAGAGTTCAACCCGTTGCTCAGTCACAAGGAAAATTGTTATCGGTACACGTTTCTCAAGAGCAGACAACAACAACTGTGCGATCTCGGTGAAAAAATAATGAGTGTAAGTAAGTGTGAGTGCACGTTGCTAATGCAAATGTAAATAATTTTATTTTTCACCCCTTCCGTGTAGGTCGTCAGCGGTGGTACGAAAATGGCCATCGAAGAGTGCCAACACCAGTTCGGCGCACAACGATGGAACTGTACGACTTACTCGAACAATACTTCAGTATTCGGAAATGTATTATCATACAGTATGTATTTTTCAAATGCAAATCACGGTTATGATCTATGGATCCCTCAACAATTATTATAATAACCTGTCACGGGTAATACCGACCGACTGATGTCTGATACCGTAAACATAAGAACTTCTCGACGGTACGCATTAGTATCAGTTTGGTCGGGAGATTCCTATTTTGAATCAAATCAAATCTGAAGTAGGATGACAGAAGTTAATAATATGTCACTTTTTGACAATTTTAATTGCGTTATATTATAATAGGTATTACATGCTGGGGAGGCTAGTATTTCAAAATTACATATTGCTGATATGACGAAATAGTTTGAATCAACTTTTGGTTATTGTACTGCGTTATTAAAAAGAATATATTGAAAAATATTTATAGAAATAATAAAAAACTATTAAGGTCTGGGGTATATATTAGTACATTTTCAAGAACTTTCTTCGAGAATATACATAAACCCAATAAAACCTGTATTTTTTTTTGGGGGGGGGGGACATTTGCTGGGTCTGAAAAACAATAAAGCCCGTTGGGTGTTAAGGATAACCATAGGAATTATTTAAGACTATCTGGGAGTTGAGTGGTTTGTGAGATGGATTTTGCGTGAGCTTTAAGATCAGAACGCGAAAATTGGTAGGTCTAATGGTGCCCTAAAGAAATCCTAGTGATATCCCAAAGGGTTTCCATGCAGGAAGTCAAATTCCTCGACGATTGAGCCCCAACCCAGTTAAGTTTTTGCGATGGGGCCATTAAGGTCTACTACTCATACTGTTATTATTAATGTCGTTTACATGTTTTCTAGAAAGTAGAGAGAAATCGTACGTGAATGCCATCACTTCAGCCGGAGTGGCGTACGCCATTACCAAAGCATGTTCCAGAGGTGAACTCAACGAGTGTAGTTGTGACAACAGGATTAAAAAGAAACAAGCTAAAAAAAATTGGCAATGGGGAGGGTGTTCAGAGGTAATAAACGAAAGAGAAAATTTTACCAAAAACAATAAAAGAGACGCTAAAAAATGATTTTTGTTTTCAGGACATACATTTCGGCGAAAAATTTAGCCGTGACTTTGTGGATTCTATCGAGGACGTGGACACCGTTCAAGGTCTAATGAACATACACAACAATGAGGCAGGAAGAAGGGTATGAAAATGCGCGTTTTATTCAGTATTTCAAAAACCTAAATACTTACATCCGCGTTGTGTACAGACAGATTTGTACTTACTGTGAAATATTGTAGGTTCACTGACTACTCCGTGAACACTCCCTTGAGTGAGCATTTATTAATAATAGTATAGACAGGTATGCGGGGACCTGTCTATCAAAATTTTTTTTATTGTTCATTTAGCTGTCCATCATTTTTTATATCAAACTCCGTACGTTGTTATTCGCTATATACACGTCATATTGAATTACATGATTTTATGCTCGGTGGGTATTTAAGATTTCATTATATTGTACGAAGTATGGATGTCGATTTGAAGGAGAGTGGGGGTTTCCGTAGAAGCAACATCTTCAAAATATAATACTCTAATTCTCTTGCATTACTGATCTCTCAAATACTTTAAATTAAGTAACGTATTTTGGCCAATTTTTCGGAAATTACCCGAAGTGTAATCACAAGAATTAGATTGTATTACATAGGATAATATATCTTATAAAATAAAATCTTAATATGTTTTTTTTTTATAAAACGGTAATAGTCACCTCTTTCCAAAGGGATAAATAAATCGATTTTCAATACATTAATAAAATGTTAACCTTAAAATTCATTTAGTCGTTACATTTTTAATGAATCGTTTGTGCTGTATGACATGCTGTCAAACATATTATGAAAATTATTTATTAATTATTATAAAAAGAAAGTTTTAACATTTTGTGAAATGATTTAGTTAAAGTACTTTAAATATTAAATTGTCGATCACAAAAGATCAATTATTTCTTAAAATATATAATTAAAATACTAAAAATCGTTTTGTAAACAAATTAACGGTTTTTTAAATAATATAGCTAGTACGAATTATTACAATTACTATTATTATTGTGGGAGCTTTGCCTAAACAGACTTGAGATACAAAATTAAATTTATGATTAAAATCTTATTAAAAAAAGCCATCACGAGGTTATAAAAAATTAAGATTTTGTTTTTAAATGTATTTCTGGACAATTTCAAAAAAATGAATCCCTACTTAAATGCGGGAAAATATATATTGTAGTTATAATTGACTGCTTTTATCAGGTTTTTATTTTAACTTATAGGTACCTATTATAGTAAATAATGACTTGGTTGCAGTATATAAGCTGTAACTAGTGCTAGAGTTAGAAAAATAAGTATATTAAAAGTTAAGTTTTTGTTTTTCAATGAATTTTACAACAATTCTAAGTTCAATTAGGAAATTTGATCTGTTTTTCTGATTTACAGAAGTTAGTATTGCACTTGATTGGCTTCTTATAATTGTCTTTGAATTTTTTTTTGAAACAGATGCTGCGCATTTTTAAGCATGTTTTGCTAAGATAAAAAAAAAATAGTGACTTGTCTGATTTGTTCGTACCCTTTGGTTAATAATAATAATAATAAGGCGATAATTCGTATAAATTACCGTTTATTTTTTACAGATCATTCGGTCCAGCATGCAAAAAGTATGCAAATGCCACGGTATGTCTGGGTCGTGTAGTGTGAGGATATGCTGGATGAGACTGTCGTCGTTTCGCGACATAGGAGACACGTTGATGGTGCGGTACGAAGGAGCTTCGCACGTGCGCCTCGGCGAAAAGAAGAGAAAAAAAATTAAAAAATTGCGACCCATCAGAATGGACCGAAAGACACCGAACAAGACCGAACTCGTTTACTTGGACCCGTCTCCGGATTACTGCGAACGTAACGAGTCGTACGTTGACTGAATGATCATTTAAACATTAAAATTTTATCTATTCATAACACAACGGGGGTTTTTTTTGTTACCCAGAAAATGTGGTCAAAATTCTCAAAAAAAAAAAATAATAAAAGTTTTTCAGCTGTCTGCAACCACGAAAGAGCATTTTCATGTCTCGTTGAAGTACCGAATAAATTTAGAGTAGTGGTGGAATTATAGATAGTGAAATAGTGTATACTAACAAGCTAGTATCTAAGATGGCTACTAAACATATCAAGTTTCTGGCTTATATTTTAGTGTTTTCATAATATCTGGCCTTGAACAATTCATAGGAAATACGACCTGTTAAATTGCATTGAATTAATTATTCAGTTATAATTTGATCGTTGTGAACACAACGTATCTCTTATCTCTAATCTCTTATCAGATAACAGCGTGACAAGTTTTTGTGATAAGTTTTTCGGTTATGTGCCAGAGCTAATTCCCACCCCCAACCCCCAACCCAATAGAACTGAATAATAAATTCAATAATTCAAAGGCCAAATTCTCTATGAATTGTTTTAGGCCAGATATTATGAAAACACTAAAATATTAGCCAGAAACTTGATATGTTTACTAGCCACCTAGGATACATGAAAACACTCTTACGTGGTCGCAGATTCGACTGAAATATAGTAAATAATTTTTCTGTTTTTTTTTCAATTACAGGATGAGCATAATGGGAACTAACGATCGGGTGTGCCAAGGTTTGGACGGTTGCAGACACTTGTGTTGCCACAGAGGGTTCCAAATTCGTTTGAGAGACGTCGAAGAAAAGTGTAAATGTAAATTCATCTGGTGTTGTAACGTTGTGTGCGAGGTTTGTAAGTACAAGAAAGAAGAGTACATTTGCAATTGATTACAAGATGTATTTGCAGTACCAAAAAAAAAAAAAATATCTTTAAAAATCCCATGGACAAGGTTTAGAGGTTAGATTAACCCGGATGAAACGTGTTTGTCGATTATGAAATTTCAATACTTTTTAGACCGTAGTCTTCTGTCGCTTTCAATATTAAAAAGTGACACTTGTTTTTCCTAGTATTATAAAGATTTTGTACAATAAGTTTTTACTAGATATATTTATTTATTTATTTAAAAAAAAAATATCAGTTGTGCAATTTTTTAAAACCTTGTATAATTATTTTTTTTTACATTTACATTAAAGTCTAAAGGCTTTTGTAATTTACAAACTAATATGTTTAAATTAGTTGGTCATTTTAATTTTAAAGAAACTAAAAATCGCGAGTTTATTCTAATCGAAATTCAATATTATTATTTATTATAACAATTAACTTTTGAAAGTTGTTTTCTTAAAAAGTCCTATGAATATGAATATGTATATGTACACATTAACACATTATTCTTAAAAATATTGTAAAAATACTTTATGTAATATTCTTACGAGTATATTGTTAGGTATTATTTAAATACTAATACCTAAATAAATGCACGGTGTATTCATCAATATTAGTAGCTGAAGACACTAATTTACAATATAATTCCGTTTCTTGACTGGTTAATTGAAAATCCAGAGACTTCTAAAATGATTTATATAATAATAATAATATTTATGTAATATATTATTAACTATTTGTGCACGTTTCCTTCCCATTTCTGTCCCACCTCAATTTAAGTTTTAATGTAAAATTTGTATGTATTATTTATTTATTAAACTAAGAACATATTTTATATAATATATGGTGTATTTCACGCTCATAATATTATTTTATTTGACTTAGGAATTACATTTGTTTGATTTCCTAATGTTTTGCAATCGTATTTAAGTTAACTTCGCATGATAAATAAAATGTATCTTTCTATTTTTTAATTAAAACAAAAAATAAACTACAAATCATCGATAAATAGTGTGTTCTTATAATATAGTTAACAAAAAATATACAAAATAGTAAATGTGTATTGCTGTCAGTATTTTGAAAATTATACTTCTTATAAAATAGAAAAATTAACTTTTAGTTTAATATTATAGGATAATTAAAAAAAGGATGTTTACTTATAATTTTTTTCCTATAAAAATTGTGTTATAACCATGGTTGAAGTATACTTCTACCAAGTAAATTTTAACCATGGTTATGGACTATGGTGTAAAACAAATCTGCAAATTATAATATAGCATCTATGACGTTTAATATGTTTGAGTCATCGGTGGACGGCTATGAATTCGGGATTATCTGTGGGGAAAACAACATGCAAACATTTTTCGGTACACCAATAACGACGTGACGGTTTAAACTATGTAATCATTTTAATGTTTTTGTTTTCCTTTTCATTTCTTCTCATAGTTTTAAGTATAATATACTTTTCTGTAGTCTGTACGGTTCTTTTACAAATTTAAATTGCACCATACCTACCGATTTACCGAGTTCTCGTTACTTGAGTAGTGTAGGTACGCTACGGTTTTAGGTATAAATATTTTTTTCATAATTAATGAACGTCGGCTCGCGAATTACACTATACAAGTCTAACTTAATCAATATATCTATATTATACAAAAGTGAATAGTACCGTTTTACATGGTACATTATGTGACCAGACGCAGCAACAACAACAGCTGAAGTTTGAATTGCTTTTTTTTCTCTAATTATATTAAATTAATTTATATATGCACTATGATAAAGTAATCACGTTTTGGAAAAAAATTTATAAAATAAAACTCAGAATAAAATTACTAATTTTATTAAGTTTGGACGCAGGACAAGACGTATAATGTACAATATTGTAAGTTTTGAGATTGAAAAAACATGTGACAACATTATAACTACTGTATAAATTGAACAATAAAAGCCAAGACTATTTTTATGTTTATGACGAAGATGCTAATTTAATTTAGGTCCAATTTTTAGAAACCAATAATTTTTAAATGGTCCTTATTATTATTAATTTTTTTTTACTATATAGGAGTAATTAGTTGTTTTGGCACTGTCTGAAAATTAATTATAAAACAAAATTAAATTAAAAACACTTATGTATTACTAAAAAATCTATTAGAAACAAAACATATTCTAAATTAACAACGAGTAAACTGTAAAAGTAATTTAAACTAAAACTGTTACTACCATTCATGGAAAAACAAAAACCAATTATTCATTATTTAGGGTTATACCCATAGAGAAAGATACATCACGATATCGGTTAAGTCTTTACACTCTCAAAAAAGTATTAACCGAACCCTCAAGATCGGTTTGTAAAGAATAAAACTATATTTTTTTTATCGGTCACTAAATATTGCATAGATTATTTTAAAAAGTTCTTAAATTCTTTAGAATCATGCTGTTTGTTGAATCATGTAGGTAAGTAGGGTGTTTTTGATTGAAGTATAAAATAGCTGACAGTAATTATATTCGATCACACCAAAATTATGTTTTAATGTTATTGATTTGGTAGAATTTTAGTTTGTGTAGTACTTCTTTTAGCCATTAGTTGCCACTGTGTCCACGCTATAATTGACAAAACGAGTAAAATTTAAATTTTATTGGAATGTATTATTCACTTAACATCATTTAGATGCTATAGGTCTCTTTATGCTTATTAACTTAGGTACGGTTTTGTAAATACTTTAGAAACAACTAGAAAATATCGAACCAGTCAATTTGTAGTAGAGTAGGTGTCTAATAATAAAAATAGACATTAGGTAATTGAATAATATAACTAAATTATGTAATATTTAAAATTTATTTATTTGATATATATATATATATTACACATACAACATGTTCACATAATTGATACCTACTTAGTACGTCAATAATACCTTAAATCGTAACTAGCTGTCTATTTACTGTTGTTAAGCAGCACTATTTAACATTTTTTTTTTTTTAAATCATACTTAATAGCGATAAATTCTTACAAACAAATAACATTAGTGTCTTCTGAATTGAAAGACAGTTAGTTTTGTTTAATTGAGAAAATAATTAAACAATTAATAATTAAGAAAAACTGGGTATAAATACCCATCAGAATATGAATGTAAAATTAACGTAGTGTTAGAATAATATGGCAGTTTTATATTATTAATTTCATGAAATTTTCGACGCAGAAGAAATCGTGTTTAAACTTGGCCACCCATTCTTCCACAAATACTCTTAACGGTTCTATGTAGGTTTCTTGGACATCACCGCTTGCATGTACGTCGCTGATTATGTTGTTTGACTTCAAAACGCTGTAGTAATCGGACATGTTTATACCATAAAATTCAATTTTTCTTTCGATTTTATCCTTCAAAATAGTCGCCTTAGTTTTGGAAATTTTGTTTTGCTTGAAACACCAAATGAGGATGTTAAAAATGTATTTGGGCGAATCCACTTTTAAATTAGGATACACGATGCTTTCAAATTGTTTGAAATTTTCCAAAATCGATGCTATTTGATCGTCGGTAAAATCTACTTCGTTTTGACCGGCAGACTGTAAAATATTCAATATGTATCCTAAAAATATGGATGTCACACTGTTTTGAACCAAACCCTGATACGCGGCAAACTTTTTTGGATTTACACTGGACAGGACATCATCTCGAATAGTTTGAATTAACTGTAATGCTCCGTCCCACTGGAACTTTAATTCGGTGATAGATTTTAGCGGATTGAGATCTTGTTTTTTATCAACTACAAGCGTATCAAAAGATGCTAAACTTTTGGTAATCTCACATTCATCATCGATCGGCGGTATGGCACTCATAATATGTTGTACAACAGTCACAATACTGGCAATAATTGTATAACTAGTAGTTTGGGGTGTTTTTGATGACTCACATCTCCTTTTTATCAGCATCCTGTTTTTGTATTCATAGGCGCCATAAGTTTGTACAATGAAGTATTCAATTTCGTTTATAATAAGCACAGTCAATTGTTTGAGCTTGTTTACTTTCTGTAAATTGACATTCACGTTATTTTCCGCTGGATTTGTCAACTTTGTATCAAACATAAACATTAAAACGATTACATTTCGAAGATTCGCGTTTTCTGATTTTGGTGTTTTTATCATTTGTACATACAAAATCCGAACTATCGATAATAATCGTCTCTGGAATTTTTCAGCTAATAAAGTTAAATTTTTTAAATTACAATTACCGTCACTTGTATCTGAACAGTTGAAGCGATCCAGATGTATTTTGAGTAAGGTGAAGAGATCTACAATGCCTGTTAACAATTTATAAACATAACGCTGGGCCACATTATTGAATTGTTCAGAGGGTGCCATCAATTTTGTTTCTTCAAAACCCGAAGCTTTCAACAATAAAACATTGTTAAGATTTACATTATTTATAGACATCCTCAGCTTTGCAAGTTCATCAGTAAATTTCATAAGGTTATTTAATCGTTTTGCGTAGTCAGTCTCTCCGAGATTCTCTTCATTGTCACCGAAGTCAGCACTAAACGTTTTCATTTCTAATTCCAATAGCTTGACCACTTCTTGTGGATCCACAATATACTCATTTTCTACATAAACAATAAGAATTTTTAAAGTCTCTGTTGCCTCTGCTGGCCAATCTACAGACAGAAATTTGATCAATTCGTTTTTAACATTTACCCAAAACTCTTTCTTGGCCAGTCCATTGTCTATTGGTTTGCGTGACCGAATAAGGCCTGTCCAGAAATTGTTTACAAACAAAGTAAAATAATTCAGTGGTCTAATTTCGTTATTTGTACCACTCCATGTCTGGAAAGCCTGGACAGTTACCAATAATTGTTTATAAAACATCTGGGCGATACACTTGAGTGATAATTTTTGGAATGCGGCAAATGTCTTGGTACTGTACTGAGATTTGACTTGTTGTACGACGGTTGTTACCTCTGTAGGCTCGTCTAACCAGCGGATTCGTATTTTCCGGCCACCTTGCTGCTGTCGTTCAAGCAATTGCCATATGCGCTGTAAGTCGATATTGTTGTTGTTAATACTATATAATTGCAAATGTGCAAATCCGAGTGCGACAAAATGTTGCTCGTTGAATTTATTCACTATATTCGACGTTGCATTACTATAATTTTCATTCGAATCAGAACTTTCATTAGCAAACAACGTCTCGGTATATATTTCATATGTGATTTCTATATCTTTTAGTCGTATCGGTTCGATTGTCGGCAAACAGTACATTGCCGCAAACCTTTGAATTTGAAGATCGCTGGAAAAAAGCAATTGTTCGATTTCTTGATATTTCACGGCGATGTTATTTACATTCGGTTTACTTTCGGCGTCGAAAAAAAAACCAGACTCCGTAAATGAGGTATTTGTCTGATACTCTGAGTAAAGTTTCAAGGCCATCAACGCGTTGTAAAAGTGTTTAAAATCGGTGTTGGTAGGTGGTGACAACCGATAGATGTACGTCAAAATGTTCAACATCTGTGTGATCATAGAGTGGATTTTTTCAATATTTCCCAACAATGAATTAAAGCAAGTGGCAAGTTTGTTGCCGAATGCTCGAGTTCCGCATATTCGTACTATGCTTAAAACTGAAATAATGTACTCCCTTACAAATGTCGATTGTTCACAGCCGAGCATGACTGCCAAATGTCTTGTCAACTGTCCATTAGACGTTATTTCAGAAGTTTTTGCACTATTAGAGGCATTTAACAGCTTTAACATAGTTATTTCCTTACCGTCGTCTAAGATTGTTACATTTTCTATTGATTTCCAGCCAGTGTTTTGGATTAGCTCTTCCAGTTTGATCACAGCATCGTCGTCATTAGCCAATATGAATAACTGGTGAGCAATACATACCGACGACAATGCAAATAAAAAGTTTAAAAACAGTTTTGAGTACATGACTATATATACTATATAGAAACGCGAATTGTCAAACTATGAACATTAATATGAAATCGAGTGTTCAGCGGCTTGAATTTATATATTCAATTCTTACAGGTTTGTAATTTTATTTGCATTTAACGTCGGCAAAATTTTCGGTTTGAACGTTATTAACGCATATGTATAATCATGTCGATTTATATTTGTAATAACCATATCAAATGTATATATTTGTTTTGGATATCTACAGAAATCACTTTTTTTTTTTTACCTGTAACAGCTTTATATTGTGCTCACGAAATGTAGAGTAATGCAAATTCCTACATCTGATTCGATAAAACAGGCTTATAATTCTGAAATTTTTATTATAAATTCTAAAAAATTTTAATTTTTACATGTACATTTTTTTTGTTATTTAATTTAGTGTAATGCTTAAAAAATCTAGAGTAGGTGGATGAGTCATATAATATTAAAACAATGCTTATAATATATTATAATATTTTTTTTCCTATATGGTATATTTCATAATATTGAATACATAATTGTCAATTTTTTTTTTTAAATAATAAAAAAAAGAATAGTACGGTGTGTTTGGGGCACATGTAAACTGCGCCCCGTTTATAATTTGGTTTAAAAAAGGTACATGTAAACTGCGCCCAGTTTCTTATCAAAGTTAGGTTAGGTTAACTGATAATACGTTGTTTACAAAACACTTTAACTTATTTGAATATTTTTAAAATTATAAACATTAAGTGTAATTCGTACATTTCTCTGAATTATTAGTCTACTTTGCATTTACTGCGTTGGTTGTGAAATATGGGGGTGACAATGTTTGTATAATAATTTTATATTGTTTTATAAATTTTAATTTTCCCTAAAACTAAATTTTGTTTTAAAATCTTAAAAATGTATATAGATTACAACAGTTTCCTATGAAAGAAAACCGTTCTGGATCGCAAATAATTGAGTTTTTAACAAAAAGAGTGAACGCTCTTGGAGCAAAACAGTGTGGAACGTTTTTAGTCGATTGTGAAACTTATGCATCAATTCCTCAATTAGGTAACTAATATAATGTTTAATTGATGACATCCATTTTGATAATCAATGATGATAATGTGAATACTTAAATGTAATAATTATATGTTTATATTTAGGCGTTCAACGTACTCTACACGTTTTCCACAATTCGGAACATCCAGCATCTGTGTTTGCGTTATTAGATAACGGAACTGGAAAATCGGTGCCGGTTGTGGCAGATTCTCTTTTTGATTTATTATTACTAAAGTTGTCTCCGGTCTATCCGTCGAAAAAATCCAAAGTAGAAATCAGAGGTCCCAGATTTGAACTAAATGATTTCGTCATTAAATTTGGCGCTATTTATATTAATCATAATGTTAAAGGCATTATTGTAGAGGTATGTAATGTTTTAAATTGTTTTTTTGAGTAATAATATTTTTCATAGAAAAGAAATAACAAAATGAGAAAACCTTTGAATAAATAAAGGTTCTACAAAATTATATATATTGGACATTTTTTTTAGGCGGAATATCGACCGTGTGTGGTTTTTGGTTTATGTTGGGATATGTTAAGAGAATTTTTGCAAGGTTTTCTTGGATCATGTGTTTCAAATATTCCACCACATTATTTCCAGGTATTTCTAAGAACAAACATTTTTTTTTAAAGAATGAATTTGTAGGTTAAGCTTTTCTGATGCATTGCGCCACATACGTACACTATCATTTCAATATATAATATTATATTACCAAAAACTTGAGCATTTGACTCATTTTGGCGTTTGCGAAATAGGCCAGCAATCAATAAAATATGTATAATGAGATATTTTTTTTCATTTTTAGAACCGAATGAATGATATATTTCAACCGTTGGACATTATACAGCAGTATCTAGATCATATCACAATATACAGAAAAGCTACTGGAGTTTTACAACAATACAACAACAACAATAGTACTTAGAAACAATGCTTTGTCGTTTCAATATTCTTAAACAAAGTCGTGTTTATTTTGATTAGGCTTAATATCGTACAACGTTTGTAAGATAATGTATACACCTGTATCTGAGTATTTATATTTTTAAATTAAAAAAAATTCCTTAACTTCAAGAATTTTGAGATAGAAATAACATTTCTTTTTTTTTTAATTATTATTTTATTATGTACACATGTAGAATATTTATGTAAATATACTAAGACAATTATTAATTATTTGTTCACTTGACGGAGCAATATATTGCTCCGGGTAACTCCGTTACTTCCTTTTTAAAAAACAACTACATAGATTTATAACCGATTTTATTGTACGCAAAGAATATCGACTAATTATGAGATATTCTCTTCACGGTATAGTTCTTTGTCCACTTTAAGCACAGGTAAGATAAATAATTTTATCGCATCTATGCTTAAGCGCAATCTTATGACACATACATCTCGATTACTAATAATAGCTACGTTTGGTTAAACATAATATTGGAATAGATTGAGCTTTATTTGAAAATGTTTAATTAATGCATAAAGTCCTTAAAAACTAAATAGTGAAATTAATATAAATCATATATTTATAGTTAAATCATACAATTCTATAACAAAATAATACTAATAACATTTATAATTACTTGTTTTTTTTTTTTGTAAAACAAGTAATTTTAAGTAATAAATAAAAAAAAAAAATTGAAATATTAAATTTGATCTTATTTTATTTCATTTCATCTTACTATATTCAGTTATTATAATCACAAATTGTATTCAAAATGACTTGAAATTTTACTTAAAATTAAATAAGTACAGCCTTTAATCTAAACCGTAATAAAAATAAATATAATAATATAAATCATACGTTATATATATATATGTGTGTGGGTACATACGATTGTTAAGAAATATATAAAATTGTACACGTCACAATTGGCTAAAATGTACATTTGAATAAATACTACCTAAAATTATCATAGCTTACTGTCTGGACACGAGTAATGTGTACTATTTCATACTATATTGGATATTAGTTAATACTTATATTCTGTAATAAAGAAATAGACGGCATTCCGCTTAGTAAGTATTTACTTGTATAAATAAATTGCTTTTAAGCAAATAATAAAAATATTTATGTATACACATAATACAGTTTATAAATAAAAATGAGTATCGGGTAAATACTAAATACCATGAACATTAATTACTATAATAGAAAATGTCTACTAATATTTAAAAAATAATTTAATTATAATATAATATGTAGCAAGCTTTACGTTAACTAATAAACTTTTTGGATTAATTATCAATGAAAAGTCAATAATAATACTAATTTTTACACTATTTGGTAATTTGGTTTTAAAAAAAAAAAATTCCAACTATAAAGGTTTGAAGGTTTTTTTGGGAGGTAAATAATAATGTACACAATTGAGAATAATAACAAAATTAGTTTAAAAATAATTGGTATGACAACAAAAATATAACAATCACTTGTACGAGACTCGTGGTATAATGTCATCAATTCGTTCTAAGATTTTTTTTTAAACTATCATATCATAATAATTATAATTGATTAAACTTGGTAACAAAATAAGTGTTGAATATTTATTGAAAAGTTATTAGATAATATAAATTTGAATCGCTTTAATATTTCATTTCATTAATAAAATGAGGGTTGCCATTATTTTAGATGGCACGAATAATAATACTTAAGTTGGAGAGGTAAAATCGCATATTTTACAGATGCAGTCAATCATTTAGTTATTGCGATATCCAATTACGGTTAGGTTTTATGTGAAATCAGTCTCGTATTAGAATTTAAAAGATGATTTGACTGCTTGTTAAACATCGGCGGGATGGCCTGCCTTTAAACGGCCATTTTTTCGATCGAAGCAAGAAAGAGGAGGCGCAGCTGACGTAAAATTGTTTACCCAATTATGTATTGCAAGCTTTTCATTTACATTATTGAATTATTATAGAAACACAATTGCACAGTCAAATTCGTACAACTCAAAGTTATAAATATAATATTTTTATAGTATCTATAAAAAAAAAAATCACCAAAATTTGTTTCACTAACAACCGTTTATAATAAATTAAGCAGCCGTAATACTTATGTTTGTATTGCTGTGGTCATTTCTCGGTGTATTGCAGCCAATTCTTGTATACGTACAAATAGACTGTTGTTCAATGTATCGATAACACGTCTCTGCGACTCTTGAGCTGCTAACGCAGTTTCCAATTGCGCTTGAGCTAAGCTCACTGCCGCTTGAAGTTCTGCATTTTCTTGACTGAGAACCTAAACGGATTTAGTAGGACAATAATTAATAAAATTAGTTTTTTTTAGCACATTCTACGATAATAGTACCTTGCACTTATCTTCAAGCGGCATTCGGTTCATTGTCAACTTTTGCAGCTCTTCGTTTTTGGATTTTAACTCGCTATCCATGTTTTCGACTTTTAAACGTAAATTAGTCAACTCATTTCTCAACTCCGAAGAAACTTCTGACCCTCCTTGAAATATAAATGTTTACAGATAATAGTATCGAGCAATAAACTAAAAATGTTTACAACACACCTTTCGCTACTTCAGCATCGAGATATCTATTTTTCAAACGCTGATTTTCTTCTTTGTACGACTGCAATTGTCGTTTCCATTCATCTACATTAGCTGTGCTCTCTTGCAACGCGTTGGTTAACCTCAAGTTGTTGTTTTTCAACGTCTGTAACTCAATTTCCCATTTTTTGGCATTTGCCGAACTGAAACAACAATGAAGCGACTAATAATATTTCATAATAACAAAACAATTAATTTATTTATTAAAAATAATTAAAAACTAAAAATACCTATGGGTCAAAGCCAATTTTAATCTTTCGTTTTCGTACTTCAACTGCGATTCAGACATCGTAGAATTTGTTCCAGTGCTTGTCCGTCCGTCGATAGGCATTTGATGTTTGGGGCTTTCGGCAGCCTGAAAATGAAAACTTATTAATAGTGTACAAAAATAAAATAATAAAAATAAATCAAGCGTTAAAAATATTATATCATACGTGGTTTGAGTTAGAAACCACCATATTTTTGGACATCTGATTCATTAGTTGCTCAGCAGTGTTAGGATCTTCAGGAGTGGTAGTTGGTTCAGTGGGAGTCATATTGGGAGGTTCAATAATACTTTGGCCGTCGGACGACTGGCTTATACGCGTAGTCACCGGACTGGCGTTAGCGCTAGTCACTGGCGTGGTCGACGAACTCATGTACGCTTGCTGAAGTTGTTGAGGATTATTGGCAGTCGTTTGACGGGTTTTTTCTTTAACTTCTTCAAACTTGTGGATAAACTGTTAAAAGTAAAAATGTTTTAATTTGAATCAATAAGAAGACACATTGTAATGTATTGACAAATAGAAAGACGTATTTAAAAGTTGCACACAAATGGGATAAAAAATACAAATATTTGTTTGACGTCCGCTTTGACTTTCAAACGCACTTGTCAGAGTTGAAAATACATTTTTCAAATTTAATTTAAACTATTATGTAATACTTTGTTTAATTCTTGTTCTGAAGAAAACCCAAGACCATAAACAGTGTTGGCACGCGTGTCAGTCCATTGGCCAAATTTTTGTGATGTTTTAGTGAAAGACATGTTCGGAGTAATCGTACTGTTGATGACGGCCTACAAAATGCATAATTTATATTTTGTTTTTCAATAAAGTAAAAATTAAGCCTCCTTACTTTAGTTCCTTCAACACTGATGATTCGATACAACGCCCGATGGGAATCGAAGAAGAATGATACAGTAACAGCAACGGTAGATGCAGAAATCCACGACTTTTTTGTCTTGGGATCGATATGGAAGACGTGTGCCTTGCATGAGAATATCGGTTGTTCACTTAACAACAAGAATAATAATCAAGTATAAGAACAAGTAAGTATTTTATATTTAAGTCAAGTACTACTCACCCTCCCATTGTATCTTTGCCTGAAGTCATAGCCATTAACGGCAGAATGATTACGGTTGAAAAAAAAATCACTCAATAAAACGACGAGCACTTTGAACGAAAAGTGTTTAAGGAACAAAAAAAAAAATGTTAAGTAGCAAATTCAAAACGGGTTTTAAGTAGGTACAAAAATGTTCTGTTTTTAAAGTTAACAAGCCGTGTAAATTATTGGAAATTTGTTTATCAATTGAAATAAGTTAATGTTTATGCGCTTTTGATAAGAATACCGATTGCCATGAAACTGCGCATGCGCAATAAGGACAACGCCCATATACGCATGCGGTTTGCTTATCAGCTTGTTATCATTTATTATCACTGTTTGTTTACGATAAGTGATAACAAAAAAAAAAAATTGAAAAACTATTCATGAATGTTCATCAATGAACAAAATGTTAAATTTTGTATAACTAAAAAACGGAAACAACTTTTAATATGAATACATCATTAAAAAAAAAATAGGTAATATTATTACTGTTTTAATTTCATGACGATCGTCTGTTTTTGAAATGCTCGATGTAAAAAAAATACACATTCAATAAGAGTATGTATTTTAATTTTATTTAGAATATTGTACATAACATAGGTAGTCGATATTGTCGCCAATTGTATTCTAAGTAAATTTTACAAGAATTGCACGATTGTTATGAAGAAACCGTGCAAAACTATTATCTCATAATCGGTAAAATGTTCATGCCAAGTTAGAAAACTACACAATTTTCAGGTATGCATTTATCATTATTTTGAATTTATGTTATTTGACTATATTAGCGTATTAGATAAGTAATAATTGATAATGAAGTATGTTATGTATCATTAATATCGTTAAGTTTTAGGGGCCCATTGAAAAAAAATTGTAACTTGTAAGCTACTTTCTTACTTAATATATATATATATATTTTTTTATTTGAGATTCTGCATATAGTTCAGTTTATCTCAACAATTACGTATGATTTAACAATAAAAAACGGCTAATAGATATATACAAAATTACAACAAAACTTACCGAAATGCATTAAATCGAAAAATCAGCCGCGATAATTAAGGAAATAATGTGTAGGATGGGAGGTTCGGAATTGGAAACCACTTTTACTTGTATTAAAAAATCATTGAGTTGTACAAAATTAAAGTTTTATTATTTCCAGCATTTAATATGGAAGAAAGTCAAGATACTGAAAATATTATAGCAGACCTGGAAAACACGTCTTTAGTCGAATCGGAACCAGAAGTATCAATTGTCAACGAAAATAGCGAGTCAAACGAATTAGCAACAGAAAATGTAAACGTTAATTTACATGAAAATTTATTTGAAAAACTTAAAGAGAACAATAAACATGTATTTGTGTTGAGCACAGCTGGCAAACCCATTTACACGCGGTTAGTTGAGAAATGTATCACTTAAATAAATATGATATTTATGCTTCCTCATAATAAGTTTTTCTTTTCTTTTGTAGTTATGGAAATGAAAACCAAATGGCTTCCCTGTTTGGCTTAATGATAGCGTTAGTATCGGTTACACAAGATTCTAACGATACATTACAATCAGTGTATTGCGGACCAACCAGAATAGTTTTTTTAAATAATGATCCGATCATATTAGTTGGTGTATCTCAGACTTCTGAACCTTACGATAGAATCAAAAAACAGTTAACGTAATTTTTCTTAAGTATTGCAAAAGTACCTTAGATTTTAATATTAATATATTATTATCGTTTTTGCGATAGCAACAATTTGTTTACAATTTGCTCGTGTTTTCCTTTCAGGTACGTGTACAATCATATAATTAGCACTTTGACGCTAACGCAGCTAAAGAAAATATTCCAGAACAGAACAAATTTTGATCTGCGACGTCTGATGAGTGGATCCGAGAGACTAATAGACAAGCTTATAACGTTCACTGAAAACGATGCTGGCTTTTTGTTAGATTCTATTTGTTGTCTACAAATGCCATCGTCGAGTAGAGACAAAATAACACAAACCATACTGACGGAATGTAGTAAAATAAAGGTGAAATATAAAATCATATTCATCGTTATCTCATCGTGTATATATTTTATTCGACCGTTTTATTAGAATTTAGTATTTGGCCTGTTGATTGCTCAAAAACATGTGATATCTATTGTGAGAATGAAAAAGTATACACTGCAAGTGTCCGATATTCATTTGATACTCAACCTCGTCAATTCGACTGAATCGTTTAAGACTGCCGAGAGTTGGACGCCTATTTGCTTACCGACGTTTGACGCAAGGTTTAAAGCTTTATTAGACTACTTGTCGCAGTAAAATTTGTCATCTCTATTGTGCGTGTGTGGTGTTGGACATTTTTTTTTTTTTCGGAGCTTATTAATTATTATTATCAAAGAATTAAATTTCGTCTGTTATATTAAATTTTTATGCACAGTAGTTATTTTTTGCACAATTCATTATTTACACTTGCTACGTACGTATATAATAGATGTATTGTAACAACAAATTTTACTGTAAAACACATTTTTCAAAATGTATAACAAAAGTTTCAATAATAATTTATTTTAACAGTGGTTTCATGCACGCTCACATATCATACTTGGCTGAAGATTGTCAAGCATGCCTGGTATTGTTAACTATCGATCATAATTTATTTTTTTTACTCTCCGACGCCAAGAGAAAAATAACCGAGGTGTGTGTAATTTGTATTATTTACTATTTTTGCTCGTTAAAACCATATTATTATGTTGAATTGTGTACCGTCTTTTGTATAATAGAAAATGCGTCGAAACGATTGTCTGCAAGCAATCAACGAGGCAATGTTACGTCAACCATTGAGTTTATCGCGGATCAACATTGTTGGCCTGAGACATTTGTTGTACAAAAATAAAAATCGATCACAACATTGGTGTCCTCCATTTACAGCTGTGTACGACACTGATGCACTTCGGCAAAACCTTATGTCCACGTATTACTCATTAAACAGTCAATTAAATTTTCCCGGTCGCACGTTAAAAGTGATCTATCAACAACTAATGGCTGAAACTATGCTCGCTTGGGTATTTTTTATTTAACTATTATTGTTACAACAATTTCTAACAAACAAAATGATTTTGTTTTTTTCTTCAGGCGACTGACGACGTAGAATTGTACATGTGCTTCGAGCCACTCGTGTCCAAAGAATGTGCAATGAACGCAGTTACTAGACTGACGCAATGGATGAAAAAAGAAGAAGATTCTTTGTTCATTTTCAATATACCCATGTTTTAGATAATACTGTCATGGGAATTACTTTCAACATGTGTGATATGAAGTTTAAAATAATTATTTGTTATTTTTAAAATAATATACGATATATATATTATTTTAATGTCTATTCATATTATGTATACATTTAACCATTCCTTTAGATAAACTAAACGGTTAGTCG
Source organism: Adelges cooleyi (assembly GCF_023614345.1). Classification (NCBI taxonomy): domain Eukaryota; kingdom Metazoa; phylum Arthropoda; class Insecta; order Hemiptera; family Adelgidae; genus Adelges; species Adelges cooleyi. Next base: position 12,514,537 of record NW_026096053.1, on the reverse strand, counting down.
TCACTTGTGCATAAATGTAATTAAATGTATTTTATTATAAACATTTTACTTCTGTATGCGTACGATAAACCTAATACTTTTTTTATTATTTTGAAAAGCGGTCAAATAAAATAGTTTCCCATGTAAATAAAAATTGACTTATTATTTTTAAATAATAAATTATTTTATTTATTATTAATGCAACTAGTTATTAGTTATAAAACTGGAAAGCGAATATTTGACTCAAACCTACTAAAATTAAGTATAAATAAAGTTAATCTTTTATCGTTGGCAGCAAAGAACATCTAACTTGATTATTGCAATAATAATTTTAATTTGCATTAGTGATTTTGCATCAATCGGTATTACAAAATGTATACTACCATATTATGAGTATTGGTCATCGCCGCTTCCCAAGGGTTTCCACTAATCTTTAAAGGGTGTTAGTCCACCGTCAGAGCAAGGATAAAATATGTTAGTTGGTTTTTTTAATAGAACAATTGCCCTACAAATCAAATAGTTCCAAGAATTTATTAACTTAGGTATTTATAGTTTATTTAACTTGGATACATATTGAAAATTCTTGGCTTTAAAATATATTGTGTATATTATTCATACTGTACACACTGTGTTTATCATTGGTTCTTTAAATTCTACTGATAGTGTTATCAGCCTTATCACTAATTTTTAAATGATAATAGATTTTGTAAACAACACAATGAATTATGAAATTGAAATTTGAACTTCTTATACCTGAATTTTGAAATGAATTAATTATCGAATTGACTTATAGACAAAGTACTGTACAGATAATTTTCAAAACAAACAAATTAACAAAATTTGAATAAAAATTATATTTTTTGTTTTTCAGTTTTGTCTAAAACTATGATGTTATTCCAAAACTGAAAAATGTCTAATGACGAAGAAATCGAAGCCACATATGTCATTGTCGGTGGCGGTATTGCCGGTATGAGCTGTGCTGAGACATTGAGATTGTATACAAAAGATCCGATACTGTTAATTTCGGAGTCGCCCACTGTTAAAGTGGTCACCAATATAAAATTTCACACAAAAATGGCAGCTGGGTTTGACGTAGAAGAAAAATGTTTACAAACGCTTAGAGATATTAAGTTTGTTGTGGGAGAAGTGATTTCAATTGACTCGGTCGCACGTATAGTTTATACAAACAATGTAAAAATCAATTATCAAAAACTATGTTTATGTACTGGCGCTACGCCCAAACTTCTAGACGATAAAGACTATATTATCGCTCTACGAGATACTCACTCTGTTGAATACTTCCAAACGATTCTCGGCCAAGCTAGTCAAATAGTTATTGTCGGCAATGGCGGTATAGCGACTGATTTGGTGTACAAGTTAAACGACGTTAAGATCATTTGGGTGATTAAAGACAATTATATAAGTTCACATTTTTTGGATGCCGGCGCAGCCGAGTTTTTCAGCAACTATTTAAACGCTACACAAGTAGAACCTAAAGTCGTCAAAAGACACAGGTATACAGGAGAAAAAGGAACTGGTGCTGCGCTGGGTCCGGATTGGCATAGCGGTGTAATGTTTGGAAATAACAAAAATAAAGAAGTCATTATTGAATATACCACTTCGATCAAAAGTATTTCCAAAGACAAACAAACAAGAGTGGAACTGGAAAATGGAAAAACGTATGAATGTGATTTTGTCGTATCTGCAATAGGCGTAACCCCAAATAGTGATATAGAATTGAAAAACAATAAACAGTTTGACATTGCACCTGATAACGGTATAAAAGTAGACTGGAAAATGGAAACAAATCTGCCAGATATATTTGCAGCAGGCGATGTATGTACCACCGAGTGGAAATCGGATCATTGGTTTCAAATGAGATTATGGACTCAGGCGCGACAAATGGGCATTTATGCTGCAAAATGTATGTTTCATAGAAACGCAAATGAAGCACTATACCAAGACTTTTGCTTCGAGTTATTTACACACGTGACTACATTTTTCGGATTCAAAGTCATACTGTTGGGTCTGTACAATGCCCAGGGGTTAGAAAAAAACGACTGTGAGTTGTTGGTTAGAGTTACCGATGGACAAGAATATGTCAAATTAGTACTGAAAAGTGGTCGAGTCGTCGGAGCCGTTTTGATCGGCGATACCGATTTAGAAGAAATGTGTGAAAACTTGATATTGAATCAAATTGATATCTCAAACCTCAAGGATGACTTGTTAGATCCAAACATAGACATAGAAGATTATTTTGATTGATTTAATTGTTTATTGTCTTGAAAAAAAATTGTAAATACACGTAAAAAAAAAAAAAAAAGTATATACTTATTACTTCCTATAAGGTGATCTAGATCGGTGTCTTCTTGACCGATCACGGTCATGGCTCCTACTTCTTCTGTGACGATCTCTGTCCCTCCTGTCACGGTCCCCACGATCTCTGCGTTCACGGTCTCTATCCCTGTCTCTGTCTCGATTCTTATTTCTTTTGTCGCGGTCGCGATCTCTTCGTTTTTCTCTGGCCGGAGAACGTTTGTCTCTGTGGTCTTTTTCTCTCTTCTTGTCGACTGGTTCTTCGTCTTCGGACGATTCAACTCCTTCTTCAATATCTTCCTCTAGAATGGACACCTTGGGTTCCAATTCGTTATTTTCTTCCAACACGTGCCTACTTTGTATACGCGGCAGAATGACGTCGCACACACGTTCTTCTCGTAACAACGAGTCGATAAACTCGTCCATGTAGACGAGTTCGAATTGGCCCGTTCGATTTTGCTGTCTCAGTTTACGACTGTCGGCGAGCAGAGGTTCCAAGTATTTGTAACAGTCCACCGACGATCCGGTCAGACGCATGTAGTACGCTCCCAAAGCGCGCACGTACTTGAACTCTTCGTTTTTGATGAATTCCACAATAATGTCCTTCTCGGGTTGTATTTGTAACATTTTCAGAGTCAAACACAGAAACGGAGTCGGTTTGATGTTTCCCCCGAAAACGCCTCCGATGAAACGGATCTGCATAGCCTTGTCGACCAACAGTTCGGCGGACAGCGCAAAGCATTCTTCTTTCCAGAATTTGTTGTCGTAAATCCGAGACCGAATGATCTTTTCGATCAAGTACTGCGGATTGGTTCCGTGGATTGTTTTTGCGTCCTTTACAGTGCGATTTGCCATTTCGTATGACGTACGTTTTTTTTATAGCATAGCTCGGCTAGCGGAAATGACAATTTTTGTTGAAAATGAATTTTAACGTTGACAATAATTATTAAGATCAGACTCCGATGGGTATTTTACTTGGAAAAACGCTGCTACATGCCAGATGTAAACACCGGCTTGAGCATTATAACACAGTAACAAGTAAGTAAACGCAACTCGTTCAGTTAGTAATTGTGATAACGGTGATAAGTTTTGACAGTGTAGCCAACTGTCGAAATCGAGAAATTGAATCATCGGCATAGATTATACAGTATTGTTTATCTAAATCGATGAGTAGAAGAGATATGATAATTGATAACTTGAAATTTGTATCACATCACTGATCACACTGCACACTGCACAATGTACAAACCAAATTTTAAATTTATATGTTTTGTCTATTCTGTACTAAATTGGAAATACACATCTGACTAAATCGAGTCAAAACATCTTTAGATATCTGTTATTTACTATATACACGATATAAATAAAAATATCATTATATGAAAATATATTTTTTTAAACCTAATTGTCTGTTTACACAACTTGTTATTTTGTGTAAAAACAACAACATATTTCACTCATATTTCTAAAACGTTGTTGTTTGTCTTAAACGTCCTACATTTGTTCTAAATACTAGGTAGTGTTTTAGTGAGTAAATGTAATAAAACTGACAATCGTTTTTTTTAATTTTTAGTGTAATATCGAAAAAACAACAAATAGTTATTTTTCTCATCACTAGTAAATAATTTACCCATTTTAAATAGTTTTACAAAACATTTAAAATGAGAATAAAAATTAAATTTCTAAAATCGATTTCAAATACAAAATATTATTGAGGGCCATTACAAGTCTTATACTTTTTGTTTTTGGGTTAATATTGAAATAAAAATGTACAAGGCTTTATGATAAATCGACCATTCATTCACATGGCTTATCATTTTTCATTAAATAAAATAAATGTATTTTCTTGCTTCGGCAATTCAGTGCAATATTGCATTATATACCATAATAATATATTACACTATGTCAAAAACAACCTGAAGACTAACTTTTTACTTATGCATTAAGTGACATGCTTAGATGGAGAAGAAAGATAATATTCTAAAATAATTACAACTACAAATGAAACGTCTGAGATCATGCGTGTATGTAGGTAAAAAACTACTTGCGTACAAGGCAAATGAATAAAATACACAAAGACTGAAGAAAATATTTTTAAAATATATTTCAATCATTATATTATGTTTTTATAAATCGAAGAACATACAAAATTAGAGTTAAACAATTTGCTTGGTAAGTTTAACAACACAGTCAGTACTGGCAAAAGCTACAGAATGTGACATTTTAATTTATAATGTTTCACATTGTTCTCTGTCAATGTAGTTTAATGAGAAGGTAAAAATGGTATTTATTAAAAAAAAAAAAAGTAATGCAATAGAATGGTACAGTATGATAACGAACATTTTCTTTTTAGCCACAATATACTTAATTATAATATAATGAAATCAAATTATGTTATCGATAAATTATTAAGTTAGTTTCTTAGATGTTAAAAATACATAATGCGTTGACAGCTCTATTTTTTTTTTTTATTAAATGTTAGGATTAGGAAACACAAAGTAGTAAATACAGTTAAAAATTAAATTATTTACTTTCGTTTTGACTTTGTTGTACTTTAATTTCAATCACTTCAGTTATGACATTTTGAAGTTTCTGTTTTTCAATGCCGATCTGTTGAATGCTTTCCATTTGTTCGACAAGAGAGTTGACGCGCCTCTTGAAATATTGTATAGAGTCGTCTATTTCGAGCCGCAGATAGTAACCGGCTCCGATACACACAGTTACGTGTTCAGGATCGGTTAGCTGTCCGGCGGCATACATGGATTTGGTCAACGGTATCATGAGCTTAGTGCCCGACGGCCGACTTTTGGTGCTTTCCAACGCTTCTTGAGAGCTTAAGTAACGCTTTTGTGCGATTTTCAACGACGTGAGAGAATCTTGGATCAAATTCACTTCCTTGTACACCTGTTCCTTCATTTTGGCCAATTGCTGTAGGTTTAGCTTTTTGAGGTCTATAAGCTGTGGTTGTGCCATGTTTTCCAATATAACGGTTGAATCTTTACAAATTTATAATCAACAAAATAACAAACTAGGTTTATGTTTTTTTTAAAACTAGCTGAAAATTCGAAATTTTATACTTTATCTCAGTGAGTCTCGCCGTTTGAGAAATGTGCCATAGGTTTGTAAAGACAGGCGATACTATTGATAACACCTCAAAAAGACACCACAAACCATGCATTGATAAGGCGGTTACCGGTTAGAGCCATGGGCAGTTCTTCCAAAAAATGATAAGAGATAAGAGTTCTTCCAAAAGATAGATGACAAATGAGCTGCTTGTCCATTGAAGACATAGCTAAAAGACAAACTACACGTCATGTAGCTGAGAAGCTACATGAATTGTTTTTACAATAATATTTTTATTTTTGTGTCGAGCCGATGTTTGAAATATAAAAGGTTATTGCACATAATATCATCAAATATTCGATGATGGAAATAAATATGTCAGAGTAAAGGGAGCGAATTAAAATCCAGTACATAATTACACAATAAAATGTAATATAGTAGTAGTTAAGTACAATTGATATCGCCTTACTCTGTCATTTTTTGTTTCTGAAGATAACAACTATTCGATGTGCAATGAACTGTATAATATATTAACCATGATCAGGACCCAAAACATCAATAGTTAAGAAATCGTACCTGAAAAGAACTTAATTGGCCAATAAATTTAAACCAGTTTTAAATAGTTGGTTTGTAGATGTAACAATATGGCACAAAGAAAGAGCATAAGTATTTTTATTAACTCAATTGTTAAAATTAAAATGTATTTGCAACAAAACATAGTTAAAGTTCTCATCTTTCAAACAATTTATATTTTTTTTATCCCTGCATGCATTGAACACAATATACCATTGGAAATACAAAAGTACTATTTTGGTGCTATTATTTTGTATATGACGTCCATTTAAGATGGAAATATTTTGCTAAAATGATAAATGTAGATACCGTGACAATAAATAAAAAATTGCTATTTTATTTAAATAACGACATATTTTCAAAATGTAAATATAAAAAAATCATTATTATTACAATTTCGGTCGTATAAGGTCTGAAATACATAATAAATATTTTTATACCTAGAGGCCTAAAGCGTAAGAATCCTTTTTTTCAACGTCCTTTGACGTGCGGTATTATATAAGTGGCGTTCGAGTCCCAATCGTATTGAAAGCCAGAAGTGTCGTAAGATTGGTTAAAATTTTTGGTTATACCTTTTAATTTTAATTTTATTGTATGCTCAGCGTTTGACTTACGTTTGGCTAGATCCCTACCAAGGCGCAAAGCTTCTGTATCGCCTATATTGTCCCGGGTCCAACTGGAACGGGGTCGGCAAAAGCTATTGTAGAAATGGTTTGACCGAGTTGCAATGTCGGACGCGTGCTTTTCATGTTTGCCGCATTCTCTGTAAACGAATCTCCAAATCTCATCTACCGACGGATTAGAGGTTTCCGGTGGTCTGGAGACGGGTTCTGCCTGGCAGTAGTCCTGTAATTCCAACAACATCTCATAGACTCCCGTTTCGAATGACGTTTCGGGCGACAAATCTTGCAGGGACGAAAGGGCGCCCATCATGCGTGCAATCATCGATTGTTTAGACTGGATTACCAGCAAGTAATCATCAAGACACGGGAACGCTTTATCAGTCGTTCGCAATAATCCTCTGCACAGATGCCCTATGACGCTCTCGTGGTCGCAGTAGTCTGTCAACACTCTGGCGTACGAACAGCTCAAAAACTGATGGGCTAGGCGGATTTTTTCCGACTGGTTTTCCTCGGTCACCGGGGTCGCCGTCAAATCGTCAAAGGTCACTTCGATTTGCCCATCCTCTGTGTGGTCAACAACGTTGAGAAGGCGTTCACCCTGCTCGGCCATCGCCAGCCACGCGGGAGAAGACAGCAGCTCGTTCATCGTGTCCCAGTTGTTTTTTGCAACACAACACAACGCACACGACAAGACGTGTATAGCCGAGAAAAACGATAAAGACTTCATTTTCGACGCGCGGATTAACTAAAGGAATTAATTTTATATGTATAATGGTAAAAAAAAAGATGCACACAAGTGACAATGTCGCGCCTACGTGTCGCGTATCTAACAAGAAACGACGTTCGTCGTTTGGCGACTTTCGAGAACTTTCGCACGAGGCGGGGAGGGGGAGGGGTAACGTTTGCTCAAGTAGTTTTATTTACATAACGCTAATTGTGTACCTACTGTGAAAAAAAAACCGATACGGTAAATGATGGCAACAGTTGTTGTTGTTTTTTAACGCAGGTCTCGACCTGATTTTGACATTTCGAACCACAAGCAAAATTTCATTTGGGGGGGGGGGCCCTATTCCTATATATTGAATACCGGCTTTGAACTTTTTTTTATGTTATAAGAGTTTAAAAGTTATAATATTGTCTTATTTGGACACTGTTGTTTGAAGGAACAAAAAAAATAGTCTATTACCTAATAATACCTAACCATAACAGCTAATAAGTCCTATTTTTTTCCCGTAACGATCGTACAGTCTTAACATTTTGATGGAATTTAACAAAATATAATACACATTGTCGGGTTTTTTTATACTTTAGTTAAGTAAGTTTTTTTTAGAGTAAATAAAAACTGAGTGGGTCACGGGACCATCGGTAGGAACGAAGTTCAGATATCATATGGTTGCATTCGATTAATTTATAAAAAGTGATTGATATAATATCTTTTTATCATATGTATAGTATTATATTTTACTAAATCTCGCATTCTCGCATAGAAATTATTGATTTATGTTGACTAAAATATGATACTTATATTTTTGACTCAATTTTGTTCAAATATCTGGAAAAACAGCATCAATGGTTGTGCCATATTTTGTCGTAGATTATGTAGGAACACTGTTCAGAGACAAATTAAACGTTTCGAAAAGAAAATGTATTCTTTATTAAAAATATAAATGTGTTATAATATTCTTTATTAAGTTCCGAACGTCTTGAAGTAAAACGGGTGAAAGAATTTTAATTAAGGAATAAGAAATTTGTAAGCAGTAGCACGTGGGAATGAATTTGAAGTGAGGAATAAGAAAAAATCATTAACGTGCCAGGCTCTCATTCTCTCTACCCACCCCTCTCTTAAATTTTGATTACTGATGCAATAAATAACTATATTCATAAATTTATTTGTCAGAGAGTCACTGTGTCAAGCATCTCAGTAGATAGTGAGATAAAGGAAAAGAGATAAAGAGCCAGTGCAAGTTATCAGCCAGTTATCATGTACTTTTAAGAGTAAAAATGTATTCTGTAGTAAGAAAATATAAATATTTTATAAGTTTTTAGAGTTAATGCAATATAAATTACCATAAAAGTTGAAAAAAAAATTCAAAAAGTGTTGAGAGGGTAGCCCCGGATTTGAACCCGGTACCACTCACTCCTGGGAACCGATCACGCTCGACCGCACTACATATAGTTTTCACGTATCGCTTTTTTATAACGCGTAACTTTTTTTCTCGGCTAGGTCCCCTCGCCAACCCGCGATAAGGAACTTGGTTCCAAAAAAAAAATTGCGATTTTATTTAAATAACGATATATTTCCAAAATGTAAGTATAAAAAAAATCATTATTATTACAATTTCGGTCGTATAAAGTTTGCAGGTATAAGGTCTGAAATACATTATGAATATTTTTATACCTTAAGGCTTAAACCATAAGAACCTCGTTTTTTTCTTTCCACGTCCTTCGTCGTACGGTATTATATAAGTGGTGTTGGAGTCCGGATCGTATTTAAAGCCGGAAGTAGTGTCGTACGAATGGTTAAAATTGTCGGTTATACCTTTTAATTTTTCTTTTATTACACGCACAGCGTAAGTATCTTTGTCGTAGTCCAAGACACTTAGGTCGTCGTCAGCACGTTTGGCTAATTCCCTACCAAGGCGCAAAGCTTCTGTATCGCCGTCCTCGTCTCGGGTCCAAAGGGAACGGGGCCGGCAAAATATATTGTAGAAAGTGTTTGACAGAGTTGTTATGGCGGACACGTGCTTTTCGACGTTGATGCATTCGGTGTTAGCGGTTTGCCAGGTGTTTTGTTGGTCGTTTCCGGCCGGTCTGGGGACGGTTTTTGCCCGGCAGTATTTCTGTATTGCCGACAAAATTTCATACACTCCTGTTTTGAATGGCGTTTCGGGCGACAAATTTTGTAGGGACGAGAGGGCGCCTTGCATGCGTGCAATCATCGGTTGTTTAGACTTGACTACCAGCAAGTAATCCACAAGACAGTCAAACTTTTTCGAAGCCGGCACCAATGCCCTGCACTGTGGCCCTATGGCGCTCTCTAAGTCGCAGTAGTCCGTCAGCACTCTGGCGTACGAACAGCTCAAGAACTGATGGGCTAGGCGGATTTTTTCCGACTGGTTTTCCTCGGTCACCGGGGTCGCCATGAAAACGTTAAAGGTCACTTCGATTTGCCCATCCTCTGTGTGGTCAACGACGTTGAGACGGTGTTCACCCTGCTCGGCCATCGCCAGCCACGCGGGATAAGACAGCAGCTCGTTCATCGTGTCCGAGTGGTTTTGTGCAATACAACACAACGCACACGACAAGACGTGTATAGCCGAGAAAAACGATAAAGACTTCATTTTCGACGCGCGGATTAACTAAAGGAATTATTTTTATATGTATAATGCTAAAAAAAAAGTTGCACACAAGTGACAATGTCGCGCCTACGCGTCGCGTATCTAACAAGAAACGATATTCGTCGTTTGTCGACTTTAAAGAACTTTCGCACGAGGCGGGGAGGGGGAGGGGTAACGTTTGCTCAAGTAGTTTTATTTACATAACGCTAATTGTGTACCTAATGTGAAAATAAATACCATACGGTAAATGATAGCAACAGTTGTTGTTGTTTTTTAACGCAGGTTTTGACCCGATTTTGACATTTCGAACCACAAGCAAAATATCATTCGGGAGGGGGGGGGCCTTCCTTTAAATTGATAACCGGCTTTCAACGACTATTTTTTATGTTATAAGAGTTTAAAAAAGTTATAATTATTACTATAATATGTGTTATATTAATTGGACACTGTTGTTCGAAGGAATAAAAATAGACTGTTACCTAATAATACCTAATATAACAGCTAATAAGTTCTATTTTTTTCCTGTAATGATCGTACAGTCTTAACATTTTGATGGATGTAAATAAAAACTGAAAAACATGAATTTTCTACAGTTAATAAAAACGAAGCTATTTTGAGATATCAACAAAACCGACCTTTTAACCAAAACCTATTAACTCAAACGAGGATATTTAAATCAATACAAAATAAAATAATAATAAACTAATTTATCTAACTAAACAAAATAAGGCTATGGCTCTTTTGATTAACGTAATAAACTTCAAAGTTAAATCAAATTCTATTTTACTAAAACATAACATGTATATCTAAATTAATATACAGATTTCATTAGAGATTTCAAAACTACACATTGGTCGTTTTATTATAACGCAAGCTCAATATGAGTGTCTAAAAAATGTGTACAGTCTTTTAAACGTGTAAAAAAATTGTAAATAAACAGTTGCCATCTTTTCATTTGTGTAAACAGTCCCATCGATATGATGTGCAATTGTAAACAACGCACATCAAATTACACAATTGTTTTTCTAAAGAAAAAATAATTTTTTTCACGAGTTATCGACTAGTTAAGAACTCGTGGCAAGTAAATCATTTAAAAATTCTCATTATTGTAAATTAATGGATGAAAAAAATTGGGAAGAAGAGAATAAGTAAAAAGTTCCAAAATTATGTAATACACAAAATAACTGTTTTCAAACTAGCCATTAGCCATTGCCAAGAATATAATTTATGCTTGGTGAATGGTGGCGAATCCGATTGATTCTTTGAAGATTAGTCTCTGAAATACCCTTAGAGATTAAACTATCCTTATTATACTCGTAATCGTTCTGGTTAAATTTTATTTGCCAACTCTCCACTACATCATCTTCACTCGCTAGACTATTATATTGCATTATAACTTAAATCTAATACAATTATAATGAATAAGTTCACGTATAATAAAATATAATAGTAATGTAAATTATAGCTCTAAATAATTTTAATGTTGCTATTTGAAAATCAGAATTTGCTAACAAATAAAAGTCAGGGACCAAAAACTTTCTGTTTAAAGTAGAAACATATATTTTTATACAAAAATAGAGCCTGTATGCGTTATAGAATTGGAACAAAAAAATTAAATATCAATAATGATCCTTCTTTTCTGTGTGTTAACACATATTTTGTTTTAACATTTTAGCCTACTGTTAAGTTTTAGTGCGAAAATTGCCTATACAACGCGTCTTAATGAATGCCAGTATAGACTAGTACTTTAAGTATTATGAATATTTTAATAATTTTAATTAATAACGACAGTTTTATAGCTTTTGACCTTGTCCTCCAGCTTATTCACAAAAATAAGTATTTGTTCTAAATGTGACACCAGTTTTTTTTTCTACTGGATATTTATGATATATAATTTTGTTCGTATCCAAAACATTTTTAACGGATAGAACGATTTTTTTCCGACGTGTACAGGACTTTTTAACCCGAAGCCCAAATTTGGGTTTCCAATTGGAAATGTGTTAGGTTTTATTTTATACTCTGAATTTCACTATATCTCTTATATCAAAAATATTCGAATCAATAATAACTAAAAAACTGACAGCAATTATGTCACCCTACTTTAGTATAAAGCAGCATGGATTTAAACCCAAAATGTCAATTTCAACAAATGTATTACTTTATCAATCTAAAATTGTTGAAGCCTTTAATGATCGGGTCCAATTGGATTCTATTTACACAGATTTTCAAATTGCATTTGATAAAGTGAACTATAAGCTACTTGTTAATAAATTAGTTTCATTTGGTATCCATGGTAAATTTTTAAAATGGATAGTGTCCTATTTAACTTCTCGCTTAAAGGCAGTAAAGGTTTCTTATCATATTTCTAAATATTTATAGTTAGTTCTGGTGTTCCCCAAGGTTCACATCTAGGGCCCCTTTTATTCATAAATGATCCTTCTATTTTTGATAGCTCAGTAAATATTCTTCTATTTGCTGATGATGCTAAAATATTTTCACCTATTCGACACCTAATCTCTATCCGACACGTTAATTTTACAGTCAAATTTGGACAAATTTGTCACTTGGAGTCGTCAAAATTACCTTCCACTGAATGTAAATAAACGTTGTGTTATTACGTTCTCTCATTTAGATAATGTTATAAGTTATAATTATAAAATTGATAATCATACTATCACCCGTGTTAATTCTATAAGAGACCTAGGGGTATTATTGAAAGTAATATGTGATTTTCATTACATATTAATACTGTAATTAAAAAAGCATTTAAAATGTTGGGATTCATAAATAGGAATACGAGTAATTTTAAAAATATTAATTCTTTTAAAACATTATATTTTTCTCTAGTGAGATCTCATCTCGAGTTTGGCTCAATCGTCTGGTCACCTAGTTATTCTTCATACAAACATATTATTGTAAATGTTCAATATAAATTTTTTAAATTATGTTATAAATTAAATATGCCCATTGCAAGAAACTTTTATAATGTCCAAATCCCTCAACTAGGTTTCACAAATTGTGAATTAAGGAGAAATGTTGCTGACATTATGTTTTTATACGATTCATTAAATGGTCATACTTATTCTCCTGAATTATTATCTATGATTAATTTTAATATACCCAAACGCACTTTACGAAAATCTAAATTATTCTTTGTTCCATTTTATAAAAACAACTATAGTTCCGCATTATTTTTTCCTAGATTTTTGTCATGAGCTAACCTTATTGCTGATCATATAGATTTTCTTTTTATGTCACGAAGTATGTTTAAACAAAACGTATACACAGCACTGAGTCTGGTTGTTATTTAAATTGTATATTATTATTTAATTAAGGATTAAAATATGTTACTAAGTATTTATTTATTGATACCATTTGTTTTATTTTTTGCAATAATTGCTATTGTCAATGTTAAAAACTACTATTACTTTATTATTTCTTATTCTTATTATTGTTTTCCGTTTAGTTTTTAGCTATTTTTCTGATTTTTTGTTAAATTAAGATTTTACTGTACTATTACTTAACAAAGGGCGTTAACCCGTTTATAATAATAAAATAAAATAAAAATATTTTATTATACATTAACTAATTTATTATAAATGTATTAGATTTAAGTTATAATGAAATATATTAGCGTAGCGAGTGAAGATGATGTAGTGGAGAGTTGGCAAATCAAATTTAACCAGAACGACTATAATGAGGATAGTTTAATCTCTAAGGGTATTTCAGAGACTAATCTTCAAAGAGTCAATCGGATTCACCACCGTTCACCAAGCATAAATTATATTCTTGGCAATAGCTAATGTCTATTTTGAAAACAGTTATTTTGTGTATTCCATTATTTTGGAATTTTTTTACTTATTCTCTTTCCATTTTTTTGCCATGAGTTCTCGCCTAGTCGATAACGCATAAACAATATTTTTTTACTAAAGAAAAACAATTGTGTGATTGATATGCGTTGCCATTTTCCACTGTTTACAGAAATGAAAATATAGCAACCGTTTATCTACAATATTTTTACACGTTTAAAAGACTGTAAACATTTTTTAAACACTCGTATTGATTTTGCGTTAAAATAAAACGACGTATGTGTGTCATTTTTGGTTTTTATCATACAATGATATTTTAAGGTCACTGTAATTTCCCCCCCCCTTCGGTAAAAGGATTTAGATTTTAGGCAAGGGTGGTTTTGGAATCTCTAATAGAAATCTGTACATTAATTTAGATATACATGTTAAACTATTTAATGTTTTAGCAAAATAGAATTTGATTTAACTTTGAAGTTTATAACGTTAATCAAAAGAGCTATAGTCTTTAGTAGTTTAGTTAGATAAATTAGTTTATTGTTATTTTATTTTTTATTAATATAAATATTCTTGTTTGAATTAATAGGTTTTGGTTGAAAGGTCGGTTTTGTTGATATATATTCTTTTTTATTAACTGTAGAAAATTCATGTTTTTCAGTTTTTATTTACTCTAAAATAAACTATTACTTTATAAGAACCCTGACAATGTATATTACATTTTCTTAAATTCCATCAAAATGTTAAGACTGTACGGCCGTTACAGGAAAAAAATAGGACTTATTAGCTGTTATGATTAGGTATTATTAGGTAATAGACTATTTTTTTATTCCTTCGAACAACAGTGTCCAAATAAGACATATAGTAATAAATATTATAACTTTTATACTCTTATAATATAAAAAATAGTTCAAAGTCGGTATTCAATATATAGGAAGGCCCGCCCCCCAATTGATATTTTAATTGTGGTTCGAAAAGTCAAAATCAGGTCAAACCTGTGTTAAAAAACAACAACTGTTGCCATCATTTACCGTATCGTTTTTTTTTCGCAGTAGGTGCAAAAGTAGCGTTATGTAAATACAACTACCCGAGAAAACATTACCCCTTCCCCTCCCCGCCTCGTGCAAAATTTCTTGAAAGTCGACAAATGACGAATGTCGTTTCTTGTTGGATACGCGACACGTAGGCGCGACATTGTCACTTGTGAATTTCAATTTTTTTTTACCATTATACATATAAAATTAATTTCTTTAGTTAATCCGCGCGTCGAAAATGAAGTCTTTATCGTTTTTCTCGGCTATACACGTCTTGTCGTGTGCGTTGTGTTGTATTGCAGACCACTCGGACACGATGAACGAGCTGCTGTCTTCTCCCACGTGGCTGGCGATGGCCAAGCAGGGTGAACACCTTTTAAAAATTGTAGACCACACAGAGGATGGGCAAATCGAAGTGACCTTTAACGATTTGACGGCGACCCCGGTGACCGAGGAA
Source organism: Adelges cooleyi (assembly GCF_023614345.1). Taxonomy (NCBI): domain Eukaryota; kingdom Metazoa; phylum Arthropoda; class Insecta; order Hemiptera; family Adelgidae; genus Adelges; species Adelges cooleyi. The sequence goes on along the minus strand of NW_026096053.1, from coordinate 12,499,351 downwards.
AACCAGTCGGAAAAAATCCGCCTAGCCCATCAGTTCTTGAGCTGTTCGTACGCCAGAGTGTTGACAGACTACTGCGACCACGAGAGCGTCATAGGGCATCTGTGCAGAGGATTATTGCGAACGACTGATAAAGCGTTCCCGTGTCTTGATGATTACTTGCTGGTAATCCAGTCTAAACAATCGATGATTGCACGCATGATGGGCGCCCTTTCGTCCCTGCAAGATTTGTCGCCCGAAACGTCATTCGAAACGGGAGTCTATGAGATGTTGTTGGAATTACAGGACTACTGCCAGGCAGAAACCGTCTCCAGACCACCGGAAACCTCTAATCCGTCGGTAGATGAGATTTGGAGATTCGTTTACAGAGAATGCGGCATACATGAAAAGCACGCGTCCGACATTGCAACTCGGTCAAACAATTTCTACAATAGGTTTTGCCGGCCCCTTTTCAGTTGGACCCGAGACCATAACGGCGATACAGAAGCTTTGCGCCTTGGTAAGGAATTAGCCAAACGTGACCCAAACGCTGAGCATACAATAAAAGAAAAGTTAAATGTTATAACCGAAAAGTTTAACCTATCGTACGACACTTCCGGCTTTCAACACGATTGGGACTCGAACACCACTTATATAATACCGCACGTCAAAGGACGTTGAAAAAAACGGGGTTCTTACGCTTTAAGCCTCAAGGTATAAAAATATTTATAATGTATTTCAGACCTTATTTACGTTTATACGACCGAAATTGTAATAATAATGAATTTTTTTTGTAACTTACATTTTGGAAATATATCGTTATTTAATTAAAATCGCAGTTTTTTTTTATTGTCACGGTACCTACATTTATCATTTTAGCACAATATTTCCATCTTAAATGGACGTCATACACAAAATAATAGCACCAAAATAGTACTTTTGTATTTCCAATGGTATAATGTGTTCAATGCATGCAGGGATAAAAAAATATAAATTGTTTGAAAGATGAGAACTTTAACTATGTTTTGTTGCAAATTAATTTTAATTTTAACATATATACATTTGAGTTAATAAAAATACATATGCTCTTTCTTTGTGCCATATTGTTACATCTACAAACCAACTATCTAAAATTGGTTTAAATTTATTGGCCAATTAAGTTCCTTACAGGTACGTTTTCTGAACTATAGATGTTGTGGTTCCTGATCATGGTTAAAATATTATACAGTTCATTGCACATCGTTTCGAATAATTGTTATCTTCAGAAACAAAAAATGACAGAGTAAGGCGATATCAATTGTACTTAAAACTACTATATTATATTTTATTGTGTACTTATGTACTGGATTTTAATTCGCTCCCTTTACTCTGACATATTTATTTCCATCATCGAATATTTGATGATATTATGTGCAATAACCTTTTATATTTCAAACATGGGCTCGACACAAAAATAAAAATATTTTTGTAAAAACAATACCTTCTCAGCTAATGCGTAGTTCGTCTTTTAGCTGTGCTCCTTGGTTTTCAAAGGTTAGGCAGCTCATTTGTCATCTAACCGGTAACCCTCCTTATCAATGCATGACTGGTGGTGTCCACGGTTATAGAACATACATAAACATACACCGTCGAGTAACCTGTTTATCTATAACCGTTGTGGTGTCTTTTGGGGTGTTATCAATTATCGCCTGTTTTTACAAACGGGATGACACCACTTTTACCAAAAACCATGTTATTCCATGGTACACTTTTCCTAATCAACATTATTTTCCAGAGACCATTTTTTCTGTTAACCACTTGTTCCAAACTGGAAAAATAATAGATGGAAAAAGTGGTTATTGGATCGTTAGTTTTTACACTTAGAAAAATATTTCCCAATTTTAAAATATCTTATAGAAAATATATTCGCTGGAAAAAGTAGATGTGTCTTATGGATATTTTCATACTTTGGAAAATTAGAAAATTATTAACTTTTATAACAATTTATCTACTGTCGTTTTTTCCATTTAAATAATTTACTGCTTTTTTAGATTACTTATCTCATGTTTGATTACATTTTGAAATATTTTTTTCCAAATTTATAGTCATAAACATGGACGGATGTACGCTTTTCAGCGTGGGCTTTAAATCTTCGGCATCCACTAAATCCTAAATTTAACTAATTAGCTTTATATATTTAGCTAATTTTTATACAGCCATAGCCGTCCAAAATGCACACTTATTCATTCATTAGTTCATTTTAATCATATTTCATATTGCGTATAACAGAAAACAGTTTTAATTTTTTTAATATTCAATATTAGGTAATTATTAGCGTCTTGAATGGTTTATTCATACATTTTCAGAGCTTTTACTTAACCCCGTCTACCTTTATACGTTGTCCATTAAATGAAAACCGTACATTGCCGGACTTTGTAAGTTCATCATTATAGGACTTACTTGTATTATCATATAAATAGTAAAATGTGCAAAAATGTTAGTAATTAGAATAAAAGTAAACTAAATCCGTGGATTACACGACGTGGCTTAATTCAATCAAAACTAAGAGGACGATTTTTAATAAAACGAAAATGCAACAATTCATTGTAATATGTAATAAAGTAGTTTATAAAGTGTAGGGATTTCTTGAATAAGCTAATGTATATGGCAAAAAACATGTGTTATGGTACTAAAATTATTAATTCATGAAATAATTAAAAAATAGTTTGGAATCTAATCAAATATTATATTATATTGTAGAAAAATAGAAAAAAACGTTAGTGAAATAATAGATGACACAGGGAAGACTGTTGACCTTTCTCTAACTATTGTCGTGATGCCCTTTAAATCGCATAATGCGACTAGTAAATAAAAATAATATTGATTTATTTGTTAAAAATTCGTTGGAAGCTTTGGTTAATATTTTAAATAATCCAATTGTGTAAATATTGTTTATCTTTATCTATTATTTTGTGTCGTTGAAATCCATTGTATTTGTCAGCTGTTATGTTAATCTGTATAATTTTATTTTTGGTCAAATTCTACGTTTATGTTCCTATTCTTCTCTTATTTGTAATTGGGTATTAACCCGTTTAAAAATAAAATAAACAAGTCAAATGCTCAACGGTTACATTAAAGGTATTGAATGCAGGAATACGTGTTATTGCGGAAGTCGATTGTTGAATAACTGATTCATTTACTTCGAAAAAAACAAATTTGAGCAAATAAAATAGTACTTAAACACAATTTTAAGTGAAATATCACTTGTCGATTTCTACATTAACCTAGAAAAGTAGCCGATTTAGTCAAATATTTTTACATAATTGATATCTAACCATCCTGAGTTAGCCTAAAATGTCCAACAAACAGGCCACTTCAAACCCCTTAAGATGGGTCAAAACATATTCATTGGAATCAAACTTATAAATTTTACAACAGTTTTTGGCTACAATAAATGCTGACTTGAGAGCATATTTTTCTTCAATGTCTAATAAGTAAGCATGCTGTTCCCCCAATACACGTTCAATCAAGATTGTCAATGTATTATTTTCACTTCAATATCTATTTGTATCATAACCTTTTTTTGTGACTTACGAAAATCCTTAAAAAGTAAAACGTTTTTTTTTTCAAATTAACTTTGAAATTTATAGAAAATATGTTACATTTTTTTAATGTAGCCATTGAGCTACTAGGGAGGGTATTCTAGAGATGGGCTCTCCCTCCTTTAATACTCCTATGGATTTGTATGGGAAAAATCGCCTTCGATGATGTATGTAACCTATGTTTTTAAACAAGGTTTTGAACCCAATTTGTAATTGAATTTCACAGTTGTAGTTTTCAAAACCGATTATGAGTCGATTGAACAATTTACCAACACGACTTTAACCGCTTTAGAATGTGCATGCTATATAAACAGCTGTACAATGTATTATACCTACAATATTTTTGTAATCTTCAGTATAAAAACTCTCATATATTTATATGAATATCGTAAAAAGGCCTTTGCGTAGTATGTTCTTTTTCGAATTCCAGCAAGTATAATAATAATTTCAACCGTTGCATCAACCCCTAACCTAACCTAGCCGGTTGTTTTTTAAATTGTTCTCAATTGGCAATGTAAAATAAAAAAGGTATTTCATCGTGCGTTTCTTCAATTGAAAATCTATTCATTTACCGTTAAAACGAAATTGTTATTGTGTTTTCTGATGTTGTTGTCGTTGTAACTGCGTTCTTATTTGCACAAATGTTTCATATGCGAAAATATTTCACCGAAAAACAACTTATTTTTTTGTTCCATATAGGTCGGTACTATTAGTTTTTATAACTTTATGCGAATTGTTGTTTTCAATATTACACAGTATTTTTTGTGCCTGCATATTATTTTTCTGTTCGAATACACATAAAAGCAATTTTCATAGATCAAATAGATCTACACAATACCTTGGTAACCTCTACATTAAGCATAATTTTAATTCGTAAAACTACAAATAAAGAAAAAAGATTAATTAATCCCTCTATTTTCAAAACAAATATGCTTTGCTTAAAAGTTAATATAATATAATATAAGTCAGCGCTTAATTATCAAAATGTAATCTATAATACATGATAATTACGAAGCGATTTAAAATTATATATATATATATATATTTTATTAACTGAATACAGGGTGATCATATTATCGTGAACTCTTGTACATTGTTTTTATACAGTGTGATTAAAATTTTTCAACAATTTGGTTTTTTTTGTTTTTATCCCCCTCCAAAACTAATTATACTGCTTAGAATTTATAAACATTAAAGGGTGGCAAAAAAAAAATGACTAAACATTCTCATGTGTGCACAAGTGCCGAAATTGTATGCTTTTCGAAAATATTTTCGATTTATTATAACCTTAGCATTTTTAGTATAAAAAGTTTTACCAACAAAATTACACACGGGAAACCCCGAAATTTCAACAACTCTCTCTCCTCCTGAGAAAAAGGCTGAATGTTTTTAAAACTTGTTTGGCGCAATTTAAGATTTAACAACTAACAAGTCAAATTAATTCCAATAGAATTTTTTTCTTTATTTCACTTTTCGAAGCAAAGTTTAGGAGATTTAGTTCGGGAAAATTAGACCGAAGGTATATTATCTAGAATGAAACTATAACATATACAATTTTCTCAAAAAAAAAAAAAAAAACTGTGATCAAACTTATTTTATATAATGGAAAACCCATCAAAAAAGGGGGAAAATTATACTTTTACCGTAGTCAATTTCCAGGTTACTATGTGTGAGTGAGTAAATAGACAATGAAAATATTTCATTATATTGTTAACAACGATATATGGGCTATTATAACAATACATTTATACAGATTACAGAGAGAACCTATTTTATATTTGTAACCAATTTATAAAGATAACATAATGTTTAAACTTTGCTCTCTTTTTGACATTTTCATCTTAGCTCTGGCACATAACCGAAAAAAGCGTTACCAAAAAAGCGTGACGAAAAATTACAACACGGAGTGAGGTTGGGGGTGGGAATGGGGATTGGGATGGAATAGGGTTGGGGTTGGGAATTAGCTCTTGCGCATAACGGAAAAAAATATTACCAAAAAAGCGTTACGCTGTTATCTGATAAGAGATAAGAGATATTGTACGTTCAACGTTCAAATTAGAGCTAAATGATAAGTTCAAAATAGTTTAAGGGCCTAAATTCTCTAAAAATTGTTTTAAGCCAGATATTAAAAACTACAATATTAGCCAGAAACTTGATGTTTTAATATACTAGCCACCTTAGATACTAGTTACTAGTTACTGCTTGTTAATATACTATATCATTATTTATAATTCCACCACTACACTAAATTTATTTGGTACTTCAACGCGACATGCAAATGCTCTTTCGTGGTTGCAGACTTGGCTAAAAAACTTTTTTATTTTAATTAAACTCCTTGTGGAAGCAAGTCCTTTAATGTGTAAAGCCTCAAGTGTAATTGTCATTTAAATGTATTGTAGTATGTTAAGTATGTAATCAGTGAATGTACAATTAACAAACTGAGAAACTTAAGACTATACAAGCATTACAAGAAAAAAATAGGACTTATTAGCTGTTATATTAGGTATTATTAGGTAATAGTCTATTTTTTATTCCTTCGAAAACAGTGTCCAATAAGAATATAATAATAAATATTATAACTTTTAAACTCTTATAATATAAAAAATAGTTCAAAGTCGGTATTCAATATATAGGAAGGGCCCCCCCAATTGATATTTTAATTGTGGTTCGAAAAGTCAAAATCAGGTCAAACCTGTGTTAAAAACACAACTGTTGCCATCATTTACCGTATCGTTTTTTTTTCGCAGTAGGTGCAAAAGTAGCGTTATGTAAATATAAAACTACCCGAGAAAACATTACCCCTTCCCTCCCCGCCTCGTGCGAAAGTTCTTGAAAGTCGACAAACGACGAGTACCGTTTCTTGTTAGATACGCGACACGTAGGCGCGACATTGTCACTTGTAATTTCATATTTTTTACCATTATACGTATAAACAAATTCTTTTAATTAATCCGCGCGTCGAAAATGAAGTCTTTATCGTTTTTCTGGGCTATACACGTCTTGTCGTGTGCGTTGTGTTGTATTGCAAAAAACTACTCGCACACGATGAACGAGCTGCTGTATTATCCCGCGTGGCTGGCGATGGCCGAGCAGGGTGAACACCTCCTCAACGTTGTAGACCAAACAGAGGATGGGCAAATCGAAGTGACCTTTAACGATTTGACGGCGACCCCGGTGACCGAGGAAAACCAGTCAGAAAAAATCCGCCTAGCCCATCAGTTCTTGAGCTGTTCGTACGCCAGAGTGTTGACAGACTACTTGGACCACGAGAGCGTCATAGGGCATCTGTGCAGGGGACTATCGCACTTGGCTGATAAAGCGATCCTGTGTCTTGAAGATTACATGCTGGTAATCAAGTCTAAACAACCGATGATTGCTCGCATGATGGGCGCCCTTTCGTCCCTACAAGATTTGTCGCCCGAAACGTCATTCGAAACAGGAGTCTATGTGATTTTGTTGGAAATAAAGAAATACTGCCAGGCAAAAACCGCCTCCAAACCACCGGAAAGCTCTGAAGATGAAATCTGTATAGTCGTTAACACCAAATCCGCCTACTCCGAAAAGCACGCGTCCGCCATTGCAACTCGATCAAACAATTTCTACAATAGGTTTTGCCGGCCCCTTTCCAGTTGGACCCGAGACCATAACGGCGATACAGAAGCTTTGCGCCTTGGTAAGGAATTAGCCAAACGTGACCCAAACGCTATGTGTTTAATAAAAGAAAAGTTAAATGTTATAACCGAAAAGTTTAACCTATCGTACGACACTTCCGGCTTTCAACACGATTGGGACTCGAACGCCACTTATATAATACCGCATGTCAAAGGACGTTGAAAAAAAACGGGGTTCTTACGCTTTAAGCCTCAAGGTATAAAAATATTTATAATGTATTTCAGACCTTATACATACTTATACGACCGAAATTGTAATAATAATGAATTTTTTTTGTGACTTAATTTTGGAAATATATCGTTATTTAAATAAAATAGCAATTTTTTATTTATTGTCACGGTACCTACATTTATCATTTTAGCCGATTTCCATCTTAAAAGGACGTCATACAAAAAATAATAACACCGAAATAGTACTTTTATATTTACAATGGTATAATGTGTGATTACTGTGATAACAGATATTGGGACACATTTGATAACTTTGAAGTACGCCGATGGCCATAAGTGATAAGAGTTTAAAGTTTAAACTCTAAACTTATACTTTTGGTCGATCAAAGTCTCCAAGTTCAGTTCTGGATTGTACAATTGAGTTTTCGGACAACACTTGAGTGAAGTATAATGCGAAATCTTCATAAAGAATATTTGTGTTATTAGACTCCTCTCTCAGTTAAGTAGCCAATTTGAAATCAACCACAGTAAGTACCTAGTGACTAATTATTGTAATAACTCTTTTTAACAACATTTAATTGATTATTAGTTGTACATCATCCAGTTCAGATGGTTAGTAGTCAGTAAATTAATAAAAAAACATAGTGACTCACAGGAGATGAAGGTACACTTTAACTCGCTTGCGCAGTTAAAAATGGTTAAAAAATTAACAGCCGTAATTTGATATTTTAAAGCAAATTAAAGTTAAAAATTTTAAGAAGCTCGAACAAGCAGTTTTTGTCATTTTAAAATTGACTTAAGACCGATTCATATTTTTTGCGTAGCAACCCTAAAAATTGAGTGTTTTGTTTTGTTAAGGCGACACACGAATATTGTAATTTAAAAACACTAGGTACTCGTGTTTTTTAATCGGTACTTTTTTTTCTTTCTTTTAGAAATGGCTTTAAGGGCCGCAACCGCTCGCTTACAGTTGAGATCGCTAATGACTGGAGCACACATTCCGCGTGGAAACCAGCCTATAATGAATCGTATGAAGCACTTTGACAATAAGCAACCACCAATTGGCAAACAATATCAACAAAATGGCAATAGTATACTACGTACAATTCGTAATGGAATTGCTATCGGCGTCGCAATTGGAGTCGGATATTATTATTTTATGGGTTTCGAACGTAAACTGCCCGGTTCAATAGTGAACACCCCTACGCAAACGACAATAATACAGGACATACCCGATATCAAAGTCACACGTGAAGTATGGACTAAAATAAAATGGTTAAATTAGGTACTTGGTTATTTGCTTTTAATAAATGAAAACCGATATTTTTTTGTTAGGTGCGGTATAATGATGATCAGAAAGCAGATTTAATTTTATTTCAATACCCTACTTGCCCGTTTTGTTGCAAGGTTCGAGCATTTTTAGACTATTTCAAAGTATCGTACGATATAGTCGAAGTCGATCCAATGTTGAAACAACAAATTAGCTGGTCGACTTATAAAAAAGTTCCAATTCTGCTAGTTAAGTTGAACGACGGATATATACCACTTACAGATAGTACAATGATAATATCGGCAATGGCTACGTATTTAAAAAACAAAACCGTCAGCATCGAAGAGGTCGCAAATTATTATCCATCGGTTTCGTTCATAGATGCCGATGGCAAGAGAAAAACCGATATTATGAACAAATATTTCATAATGAATATCAATGAAAACATGAAAGCCGAGCAGCTTGAAATTGAGTAAGCTTTTAAACAAATAACTAGGTATATTCAAACGTATTATGTTACGAACTTTTAATATTATTATTGTAGCAATGAAAGAAAATGGAGACAATGGTCGGACGAAGTTTTAGTACACGTGTTGTCACCAAATGCTTACCGTACACTGTCCGAAGCAATAGATTCATTTAAATGGTTTTCCATAGCCGGTCAATGGGAAAAAAACTTCCCAGTTTGGGAAACTACGTTTATGATTTATGGAGGCGCGTTCATGATGTGGATGATTAGCAAAGGGTTGAAAAAAAAGTAATTTTCGCATTAAAATTGATTACCTACCCGTTGAGATATTTTGGAATTAACGGTTTTATTTTATTTAGATATAAATTAAAAGACGAAGTACGTCAATCGTTATACGACGAATGCAATGTATGGGTGAAAGAAATTAGGAAAAAAGGAGACAAATTTATGGGCGGCGAATCACCAAATTTGGCAGATTTAGCGGTTTACGGAGTCTTATCGAGTATTGAAGGCTGTGCAGCTTTTAGTGATGCCTGTCAAAATACCGATATAAAAATTTGGTACGGTAATATGAAAACCGCTCTTCAGTAATGTCGTCGTTCCTATTGTGTTATCGCGTGTGTGTAAGAAATAAACAACTATATGTTATAGTGTAAAAATGTATTTTTTAAATCTAGTGTTGTTTTTGTTGTACTTATTTTGGATTAAATGTCAATTGTTAAGTAAGGAACCGTGGTTTTGAAAGCCAGATATTTTAACTTGTTAAAACTGTATTAATAATTTGTTCCATTTAAGAGGACGTCATACCGCCAATTTTAAACGGAAAAATAAACTCACTACCAAAAGAGTCCTACAAGTTCAGTTTAAAATTACTAAACTAATAATTACACATAACAGTTTAAGCTTTAAATTAAGATTTTGTAAGAAATTGCCTATACTTATCTCCTTAATAAATAGGGGTATTTCAAAGTGATTCAAGCACATTGTTTTAATTACAAAATAGTTTTATATATTTTAGCAAATATCACACTTTACTCGTTAAGTTGACGTCAACAAAATGTGAACAAGGTATTGTTTCATCAATTAAAAGGAAAAGGTTATAAACAAAAAAACCTTAAAAACATTTAAATAAACAATAAAATGGTTATTTTTTATTAGTAGTTTTCAATCGTTTTGCGTTGAGCATTTTTTGCTTCTTATAACTTTTCAAATATTTCTTATATTCTTTTTTCCTGAGCCACGTTGGATGTTGTACTTTGGTTTTTTTTGTTGGTTCTGCAATACTGTTGGCGTTGGATTGTTTCACTTTGTCGATTTCCATTTTATCTTCTTCTTCTTTCTTGGCTTTAACTAAACAATTACAGAAACATAATTAACAAAATAATCAATATTGGAAGCATATTGAGAATTGTATTTGACAGACCGTGCAACGTCAAGTTTACCTGTCGTCAATAAATCAATATTAATATGTTCTTGTGTTTCCAAAAAGTATCAGTTAACAATTATTTCGGATAATATTACCTAAACAAACATGTTCGATTTTTCCGTCGTCGTTGATGTTTATTTCACCGGCTTTCACCAACATATTCTTCAGACGGTCCAATTCTTTAACGCCATACCTGATCCGCTTGATGGCCCTCATTTTGCGACGCCATTTACTTCTCAAACTTTTTGCCATTTCAGTCAAAAATTATTAAATAAAAATAGGTTTATTATACGGTTGTACAGGTACTGTTTAATAAATTGAAGAAAAAAAAGCACATGCCAACTACGCTGCGCTTAACACAATAACATTTTACTTATCACACATTTCGTTTAACGAATGATAACAGAGATAACAAGTATGGCTGGTATAACGAACAAGGAGGTTACAAATTTCCAAGGATCACTACATAGTCTTTGTATTTGAAAACCGAGTTTTGATTGCGGTTTTTTATTATAATTTAAAATTTAGATTTTTCTAATAAGAATAATATTCAGTCTTTAATCTGTTTATAGTTTTCAATGTATTGACTGTTCTAATTAGAATTAATTTCTAAAGTTGTTATTGGGAAATAAGTCAAGTTAGGTTTGTTTGAAAAATTATAAAATAAAGATGGCCATCTTAAATCGGATTCTTTTCGTTTACATATTAATTATAAAAACGTATGAGGTATTTGCATAGAAGTCTGGCAGCCCAACAGTGAACTGAATACTGGCATAATAATATTATACAATATTGCCGGGTCACCGACACGTCTTGGGCTAGACATGACGTTTGCTAAGAATATTGTGATAAGTGATAACACGTCAGTGATAAGTGATAACACGAGATGACAACTCTGAAAGAAAAATTCAAAAACCGTTTGCTTGTATAAAGTTTGTTTATAGTTTGTAACTTAAATCAAAAACAGTTTATGAACATTTCCCTCAGATTTGTATATATTTATTTCACTTTGTTTCCTTGAAATTTATTTAATTAGTGTCTTTTTTTTTTATTGCAATAATGGCGGTTAGTGTTGTTTATTTAAACGGATTTTAATGAAAACTTCCTGTAATAATGATTCGTTTTGTATTATTTCATTTAGCCCCAAAAAGGAAAAACCGGTACCAGAGGTCAAAAACAGATCCTGGAAGAGAACTCGGCGACGTTGAAGTTTTACCGTAACATGATAATCGCCGTCAGCGCCATTTATGTGGTTTTCAATTTAGTGTTTGAAAATGTTCTTTCACTTACAAGCATAGTATGTTGATATATTATAAAATAAAATATATATATATATGAACATATTTTATTTATATTTTGTACAAAAGTTATTATTTGCATTGATAAATATCGTTTTACAGTTTATTTACGCGTTAATCATAGCGTCACACGCAGGCAGTTACCAATTTATGTCATACATGGCCAACGCAAAGTATACAGAAAGTGGCCAGTTACTAGATTCCGGCACTGATCTCAATATGGAAGGAGGCTTGGCTGAGTAATATACACTTTTATGTATTGTTTATGAAGACGTTATGTGTAATATGTCCATAGAAATCTCCATTTCGAGCAAATTATTCTACTTTTTACGGGGATTGAAAGCTGAGGGGCTACTGAAGTAGTTTTATTCAGGCAAAATATTTAAGAAAAAACCGATTTCAATAAATTTTGACCATGTCGTTTTATTTACAGATTAATTGATTAATTTGTGTAAGCTTCAATGTATTATTTTTATCTTATACAATTTTGCAATAAGTAAACGCCATTTTGTATTTAAGACCGAAAAATGAGTTCAGTAATTTATCATTTACTTTTAATACATTTCTGCGTGTACTTTAAAGGGCTAATTAAATCCCCAACAGAAAAATACAACTATTTGTGTTATTACGTTTGTTACTCTTTGAAACTATTTTAATAACTTTTATTTTTCGTATTTTTTTTTTTTAGGCACACTAAGGACTTGATTATTTTGACTTCGGGTTGTCAACTGTTGTCGATGATTAGCAACTATTTTTGGTTCCTTTGGCTTTTGGTGAGTAAAACAAACTAAAATTTCTTATACTATTATACCGTTGTAAAATATTAAAAGGAAATACTGACATAACAGTCTTGGTCTGCTTGTTGCAGAAGTGTAATTTTTGTTGCCGTTAATAAACCTCTTGTGATTTTATATTGGTAAAAAATAAAAATATAAAACTTTAATATATAAACTTTTGAAGCGAGAAGTGTGTTTGTTAAACTTAAGTTATTGATTTTTGTTAATTCATTTTTTGTACAAAACTAAAACTAGTTTCCTTTAATAAGGCAAAGTCAGACAAGTTCATTATTTGAGACATTAGTTTGAAGCATTATTATAAACACATTAAAAACTAATCTAATTTTTTAATTGAAATGTAAAGTATAAAATTGTATTACAACTACCATAAACAAATTTTGTAATTTTGGTTTCGTCGTGTTGTAGGCACCGGGCCGAGCATTTTGGATTTTATGGAAAAACTTTTTGGGACCGTACTTGGCGCAAAAATCTGCTGACGAACCACCGGAAATAAGCGAGAAAAAACAAAAGAAATTGGAAAGGCGGCAAAAGCGACAGCAAAACGTTCGCCATTAGTTTTGTGAACGGCCGTCAAACGAGCTTAATATATATTTTGTGTTTGTAAGAGTTTTTTTTCAGTGTTGTACAATATCTAATTTAGATATGTAATCTTTGTAATTATCTTATGAGAAAAGTATTTGAATTGTTTTTTTTATATAGTTGAATTACGATTTTACTAAACGTATACAACAACTCAACGCCTTTTGTAGTATAATTATAATTTTTTTTTTTGTCAATGTTTTTTAAAATGTATTTTTTCTTATTTTTTACTCGAAAGTCAATTGTAAAGAAACGGTTTATAAAATTACTCGTACGTAACACGACGCTGTTTTAATAAGAGTACAAAAAAAAAAAAACAATAAACGTATAATTAACGATAATGTACAAAAGAAAATTAACCTTGTTTTTTTTTCCTACTTTACGTCGTTCATTTGAGAGTTTTATCTCTACTGTGATACAATTTTCCAGCTGTTCTTAACAATTATACGTCCGACCCGATAATTATTGCGCTAGTTTTAGTGTAAAAGAAAACTGCATTTTGTAAATTCAAACAATTTATAATTTTCAAATGAAACAATCTGTTGTATTTGGTACTTGATTATTAAATATGGTTCCAAGTTAGTTTTTGATATTGTCGAATAAGTACTTGGAACGTTTAAGAAGATACGTTTTTTTTTTTTTTTTTAATTTAACTATTATATCATTCAATCTGTATGTGGGTACGTCATTTCTTATGAGCTTGCCGATGATGTTCATTTTTATCATGGTGTTGTTCAATGTTTTTAAATCCCAGTAAATTTTTCATGAATTCTTGAAAAGTGAATGCCTGCAAATGAACATGTATATTTATTATTTTCACTGTAAATTATTATTGCACAATGATAAACACAAAACTATTATTTTTGTAATTTTTATTTAAAAAAAAAAAAATTAGTTTTTCACTCATAAAACGGTAAAAAGTATTATTGTTTTTAACGGAATGAATTTCATTATGTTTTAGAACAAACAAAACACATTATTAGATAATTTTTAATTACTTAGAACTTGAAGTGTATTTAATCCCTTTTTTTTTAAATCAAATATTATATAAATATGCGCCTTTTTTAAAAGCAGCTTTTTAAATATTACAAAAATATCAAAACATGTACAATTAATAATAATGTATGTTTTGATATTTTTTTATTATGGGTTGCTATAGGTGTACTCTTTGGAAACAGTGATTTCGTCAACTTGATTCCATCGTAGAGGAATGCAGAGAAATATTCATGTAGTTTAATTATTGGGATTGCGTTCACTTCCACTTTAGGTGAAAGGCTTTAGGTCAATTTGAAAACTAATGCTATTCCAAAATCCTGTTTCTCGGTTAGGCACTAATGTGAAATTAATTAAAATCACTTGTATACATTAGAGGTTACCCCATAATAATTCTTTGCTGCATTAAACATTTAAACTCTGTCCACGTTGGACACCTATTCGTTGTAGACATGTAATTAATGGACAGCTAAGATTTTAGATAAAGTCGTTTAGAAGCAAACCCTATCGCCTACAAAGTCATATAGCTATTAGATAATAATGTTTCAAAGCGTTATGCACGTACAAAAGGTAAAATGCTGTGAATCGAGTAGATGGACTGTTGTTGATTGCCTCTCGGCGATATGTCTTCTGTGGTTTTCGACAATATATGCAAAAGAATTTCCATCTCGCGAAAGTCAATTTTCTCGCCTAAACAAACAATCATACGTGTGAAACGCCATAAATTATCCACGACAACGCAGGGTGTCCCAAAAAAGAACGGCGGGGTTTCAAACGGCTGTCGAGTTCCCAACGACTACCGCTAGATGTCTCTGGCGGCCTACAGCCGTTTGAAACCCCGTCGCTCTGGGACACCGTGCATGTCCACGGGGAAGAAGATCCACCTCTGTTGATCATCATGTCTACAAACGACTCTCTCGTCAACACCCTCGTGCCGTCGTAACAGCTGTTGACCGGATCGCTGCACACCGTGTAATTGAATGACTTTTCAACATCGTCGATTCGCAGGTCCACCTGGGACTTGTGGTTCACGTACAACACGACCAACTCGTCGAACGTCATCGCGGTGCTGGGATGACCCAATTTGGCGTCGTCCCTTATGAGCATTTCGTGAGTCATGTTTTCCACCTGCAAGCGCGTTGTGTTCGTAGTGTGTTTATTGTTATCGTTATTGACCGTAGTCGAGAGGAGGACGACGACGACGGTTACTTCTGATTCGGACGGATAGAAACCCATGGCCCTCATCAGCAATGAAACGTCGCAAACGTCGATGAACTCCGTCAGCACCGTGTCCACCTCGGGCTTGGAACTGGTCACCAATTGAACACAGTAGAAGTTCTCTTTGAGACGCGTCATTTCTGGCCCGTTTATGCCGCCCTCGAGCAACGGGCTGTACGCGGTCAAGCCGGCGCCGCCGAATCTCTCCAGTTTTCGCAGGTAACTGTGTTTTGTAACAATTGATATAATACAGGGCGTATCGAAAAAACAATGGCGGGGTTTCAAACGGCTGTAGTGTCAGCGAGTGGCAGTCATTCGTGAAACCCGACAACTCCCTCTTTCGTTCAAACCGTACCAGAGCGCCGTAGGTGCACTACTTCACGACCTACAGTCGTTTGAAACCCCACCGTTATTTTTTTAAAGGCCCCGATGGCACGGTTGGTCCGGGTTCTCACTTGGAGTTGACGGACCACATTAATCCCGAAGAACTGTTTTCGCTAATGGTAAACAAGTAGTTGCTCCTGGGGCAAACGTCTAAATCGAGCAGCTAGAATGACAATTTGATCGTTTACGCAGAGCAAATATTAAAATCCGATTGGTATGTGTGTTTACTTTTGTCGAGGAACCGGTTATAGCGACGCTCGCATAAGGGTTTCCGTCGATGGGTTGACGCAACATACCGATGCTCTTGTCGTTGCAAAAGAATACCACCTTGTTGCATTTCACCGACTCCTTTATCGGTGCAAACGTATTATTTATTTAGGTACACCCGCCATCGCCATAAAAATGACTTGTAAAAAATGTATAGGCACTTTTAAGATCCGTAAAGGTGTTTTCAATTGGACGCCGTTTGTAGTTTTGATGCATCTGTTTTCGTCCCACTCGTATAAGCGCAACTGCAATGCGACAATGTTTAATTAGGTATTTTTATTTCATATGCAACGGGGTTCATCTGGTTCGCAGGACCAAAAGAGAAACAAATCATCAGACAGCGCCCAGAGGAGACTTTCATTGCAATTTGTTTTTGAGGTTATACTAGGTTAGACGAATATACAAGGGTATAGTATATTTGTTTAGCTTAGCCTCGTGAACTGTAAACGACCAAGCCGCCTCTGGGGCCTGTACGTAACCCACTCACGTCTTTGCCGCTGATTATAAAGGTCACTTGTTCTCTGAACGTTGACCTCATGATGCATTGAGGTTCGTTCCAAGTTTCGGTTGAAATGGATTTCACAAATTCCATACGTTCGTTTTTCCTAAATAAAAAAACAAAAACGAACCGGACGCCATTGAAAGAGATACTAGTTAACCATTTAAAACCATGCGAATCTCATCCATTCTATATTGGAAGTTATTGTCGTGTGTCTACAGGTCTAAATGACGTCTGGGACAATTGTACACAGGAGATATTTCCGCGGTATTAGCAGCCATAGGTGGTTTAGCTAGTAAACTATTATATTTATACATACAGGGTGTCCCAAAAAGAGCGATGGGGTTTCAAACGACTGTAGGTTGTAAAGTATTGGACCTACAGCGCTCTGGTAGGGCTTGAATGAAATAGAGAGCTGTCAGAGACATCTAGTGTCACAGTCATTAGGAACTTGACAGCTTCCTCTTTCATTCAAGCCCTGCCAGAGCGCTGTAAGTCCAATACTTCACGACCAACGGCCGTTTGAAACCCCACCATTCTTTTTGAGATATCCCGTATACTATATTCGACTCAGTGGCTTACTTTTTGTCAAACTTGAACACCAC
This sequence comes from Adelges cooleyi, assembly GCF_023614345.1. Taxonomy (NCBI): domain Eukaryota; kingdom Metazoa; phylum Arthropoda; class Insecta; order Hemiptera; family Adelgidae; genus Adelges; species Adelges cooleyi. The sequence continues at coordinate 12,482,147 of NW_026096053.1, read as the reverse complement.
TATCCTGTGATCGGCGCCTACGCTGTACACCATGATGCTAGCGGTGTCTTCGAATATGACGATACCTCTTACCTCGGCCGTGTGCGCTTGGTAACAGCCCAGGAAATTCGCCGATAGCTGTTGTCCCGGCACCATAGTGTAAAAATGCAAACGGAACGTTTGGTCCTGCGTTTGATGGGAAGGAAAACACGGTGAAACCGAATTAAAAAACCCATATCTCTTCCCGGGGGGCACTCACGGCGTACACGACAAACTTGGACGAATCGTACTTGGACACGCTCGGGCTAAAAGTGATGTGACTGATTGCGGTGTTGCCCGATTTGAACGGCACCGGGATGGTTGGTGTCAACAGACAAGGATTGAGAAACCAAAAAGATCCGTCGGCCGTGCCGCAGCACAAGTAAAAACCTATACCGGAAACAGTCACGCCTATGGCTATTGACAAAGTAGTAGTACTTGCCTTTGGGGGAGAACTCGATGTTGGTAATGTATCGGCTGTCAGACGGCGGTTGGTGGTCGCTGGCGATGACGTACGAGATCAGAAACTGTTTGTCGTGATAATTGTACATGTTGAGTCTGCCGAGGGAACTGCCGAACACAATGAACGTCCTGAAAATAGTACGGTTGGAGAAAATGTCGTATCTGTTGTGCTCGTAGACCGTACTGTTCGGGGTGCACTGTCGACGAAGTGACCGATCCGTCGCACGGTTCCTGGATTTGAATGAAATTTTGATCGGCCACCTCTACCAGGATGATTCTACCGTTGCCAGTGCCTATATGGATGTGATCGTTGTCAAAAATGCAACACGCCCGAATAGCTGGTATACAAGTAATAATGCAAACGTGTCGTACTCAAGACGAACGAATCGAATTTCAATTGCGGCTCGTTTGGAATAGCAAAGTCTTTGGCGTTGTCGGGACCGGCGCATTTCTTCTTACGCGAATTCACACATTGCACTGGTTCTTCGATTGTGTCTTTAAACGACATGCATAACACAGGGTGTATAACAAAAAAATGGTGGCGTTTCAAACGGCTGTAGGTCGTGGAGTATTGGACCTACAGCGCTCTGGTAGGGCTTGAATGTCTCTGACAACTTCCTCTTTCATTCAAGCCCTACCCCAGAGCGCTGTAGGTCCAATACTCCACAACCTACGGCCGTTTGAAACCCCGCCATTCTTTTTTGGGATAACCTGTATAGTAATATAGTGCTGATCTATGAACTGTGGGTAGTAAATGGACTACCTATTTCCGTGCATTTGTCGATGGACGTTAACATGGATATCGACACTATGGAGTCGCCGACGAATTTTTTTAGATGATACAAAATCCGCAATGTCTTGTCGTAGAAGAATATGTCGCCGTTTGCGTTGCCCGTCATTATAACTCTGGAAACAAGACGTATGAGCTCATTAAAAAAAATAACTATCAATAAAAACATGACATAGTGGACATACTTTTGGCAGATTATAGTGTTGATGGCACAGTTTTGAAGCCGTACGGTTTTCAACAAACGTTTTTCGTTCTTTATAGGCGTTTCGGTGATCTCCAGCGAATTATAATCATAATCGTCCCACACCGACACGTTACCTGGCACATTAATAAATACAGGGTGTCTCAAAAAGAACGCTGGGGTTTCAAACGGCTGTAGGTTGTGCGGTATTCGACCTACAGCGCTCTGGTAGTACTTAAATGAACGAGGGAGTTGTCAAGTTTCGAATGACTGTGACACTAGATGTCTCTGACAACTCCCTCTTTCATTCAAGCCCTACCAGAGCGTTGTAGGTCCAATACTTCACAACCTACAGCCGTTTGAAACCCCAGCATTCTTTCTGATACACTCTGAAAAACGGCCATTGCGGTTGAAATTCTCACCTCCGGTAGAAGCCGACAACACTTGCCGGAAGTTGGTTATGTACACTGACTGCGTGTACTGGTGTTCTTTCTGTTCCGGATCGAGTCCGGGATTATGGACGGCCAATACGGTTTTATCGTCCACCTTGAAAAAAAAGAAAACCATCTCGATGAAACCGATGAAAGAACAGAACCCAAGCGGCGCACACACTTTGTCCACGGTCAGGAAAACGATCATTTTTTTGGTAGTGAAGCAATAGAAATTCGACCGATTCGGACAAGTGGCTATGTGCAAGACCGGATCGGTTTCAGCACCGAGTTGAGCTGAATCTGGCAACAATAAATAATAATACCACTAGTCGTGCGAGCACTCAATACATCACATATTAAAGCTGTTATGGAATATATACGTTTTGGCTCTTCTGCGCCCGAAGTCCAGTCCCACAAACCAATGGATTGTGCGCCGCTGTCGAGAGTCGACGATACAGTGACCAAGTATTTTGAGTTGATGCTAAACTTAACGGCAACCACTCCTACGTTAGGTGGCAAAAACGCTGTGAATATCGGAGTCCTGTAGGGGGTAAAAAAATTAAGTTTATACACAAGGTGTCCCAAAAAAGAATAGTGGGGCTTGATTTGCTTCTATATATGTCAGACCGTTTTAATCTTTTCACTGTCGTTATTTCTGTTTTTGCCTCATCTCATAAAAAAATCCTCATTTCTAGTTCTGCTATGTACATCTTAGCCATGCCAAAGGTCCGTCTCAAATCTCAACGTTCTCATTTTTTCAACTACTCCCATTAACCACAGGGTGGTTATTTAATATTCTAGCTAAAGCGGTATCAAGAATATAACATATATAGTATTCACTTATATACCCTTGAGCTATTTCCCAAACTACAAGAACCGAGTCGTGTCCATTGTCGGCGGTGACCAGCCAGCGGCCATTGGTTGACACGTCGAAGCTACTAATGAAATTATTCTGCAACCGATGAGAGACGAATATTATAGGTGGTAATCGTTTAAAACTAAAAAAAATATACCTATTTATTTATACAGGGTTTAATGTAAAGTTCTACCGATCTTAAAATGAGACATTCAGGATGCTCTATGGGTGCAATAAATGGTATTCATTTTTTTTAAATTTAAAAATTATTTAAAATAGAGCTCGTATCTCATTAAAAAATTGTCTTACGAAAAAAATAATTTCAGATTTGAAATCGAGAGAAAAAATCGTGTTGAATTGATGTGTTACATGATTTTTTGGTATCTGGCCACACACACACGTCCACAGGGTGGCCACTGAGTGGCCAGCATGTGACTAAAACCAACATATGGCACGCGACACATCATTTAATATAAAATAATTCTAAGGACACCACTGGAATGAGAATAAAATTCTAACCCAAAATGATGTGTCACATGTCATATGGTGTTTTGGTAACATGCCGGCCACACAGTGGCCACTCGGTGGACGCAAGTGTGGCCGGATACCAAAAAATCATCTGACATATCAATTCAAAAAGTTTTTTTCTCCCGATTTCAAATCTGAAATTATTTTTTTCGTAAGACAATTTTTTAATGAGATACGAATTCTATTTTAAATTTAAAAAAAAATTGAATACCATTTATTGTACCCATAGAGCATCCTGAATGTCTCATTTGAACCTCGGTAGAACTTTACATTACACCCTGCATGCAGTACTGTGTTTACTCACGTGGCCGTTTAATATTTTCATTTGAGTTTTTTTCGTTTCGATATTGTACTCCGATATGATACCGACGTGCGTGCTGGCATAAAACATTTGTAATTTTTTTTGATTTTTTTTACTTTTATCATTGACAATGATCTTCAACCCCATCGTTAGGTTCCATCCGTACGACCATTCAATTTTCTGTAACAAAGTGTCTCTGGCAAATTAATCGGCTACCTACTACTTACTTTTAATAGTCTATTAGTTAGACGTAGTAATGTGTAGCCTTAAGAGGACATATATATATGATTTGAGTATGGGTTTGGTCATTTTCGACAAAAATCTTATTTTATTACGGCTAATACTCAATACAGTTGTCCTCATTTTTAGGCACAAGGTTTAGGCCTCCGTTTCTACTTACGAACGGTACGGTGTCCGCCAAAGTCTCGGTATCGTTTAACGTGGGCACATGATAGCGTTTGATACGTGTGGATCGGTCCATTTCACTTTAGTTCTATGTGAACTTAAACAACAACAATATCCAATTTGCTGTGCACTCTGATAATACGTAACAATTCGTTTCTTATTTAAATTCCGTGTTGCCAAGGAGTCGTCGTTACATGCATGAGGTGTGTTTATTTTAATTAGAGTTAAAAAAAAAACTAAAACTGGCCTTGGATACTCGACAAATTAAAAATTATATTTTCTTTATAAAAATATCAACTTAAAACTATTTATCCCAAGTACAATGCAAATTTACATTGAACTTATGTGTCGTTGTCACCGACACCGCTAGTGATGTTAACAGTATGGGCAGTTTACAGGCAATTTTAATGATTTAAATTGGTAAAAACAAATAACAAATATATACACATTATATCCATACGAGATAACTTAATATTAATTTCCCGCTTTTGTGCCATTGGTAAATTACCTCGGGTAAAAAATTGTCATGATAAGTTTTAGGCAATTTATGTACAATTTTAAGTAAATTAGTTACAAACAGAAAGTTACAGCAAACATTTCTTTAGATTTAACCTTAATGAGAATAATACCGTTGTCTTAAAACTAAAATATTGTTTTTTGTGTCGATTCGATTTTACAACCATAATAAATTTAATAGCGCCTCGTAAAACTTAAATAATTATACATAGTATAAAAGTGGTATTAACTTCAACAGTCAAATTGCGTTAATAAACATAACCATTAATCTGTAAACATAATTATACGGCTAAACATATGAAAATTAGAAAAGTTTTGAAATACCACCAAAGAGTTATATACAAAATTAACATTAATTTGAAAATATCGATTTATACACTTATAAAAAGTTGTATTTATGATCACAAATTTATATAATACAATTTTTAAAAAAAAAACATTATACTAAAAAAATAACGGGTCAGTTAATTTTTTTAAAAATATTATTTTGAACACAATACGTACGACAAATTTTGTGCAAGGCAACAACTGTGTTGGATTTAACTTAAAAATAATGTAAATCTAATACAGATTACCTTATATATATGTATAAAAAGAAAACCAAATAAAAGATGTTGTACAGTTATTGTACAACACAATTTATTGACTAGTACATGCTATTAATAAAAATAAAATTTAATATACATAAATAACATTATTTTGAAAAAATCGTAACTTGAGTTATAACTAAGTTTTATAAAAGTATAAATGAATAAAACCATAAACATTCGGCATTCTACAAAACTTAATTGGTTTAAATTCGTGGTTGGCAAAGTAATTCACTAATATTAAATATGTAACTTGTCTGGACGGAATATAATTAACAGTGATTAAAAACAATCGTAAGTTTTTTTTTATATATATACCAGCTAGATGCAATATTTTTTAATACTTAATATCTCTAATTGTAATCACCTTATTTTAAAAATAAAAACAACAACGATAACTATGTATTATGTCGTACAAGTAATTATTATTATTTGTCTAAATAATATATAATCATTACAACATAATAACAAAGAAACCATTCTTTAAATAATAAAGAATTAAGGTTTGGTAAAAATTAATAATATAATATTACATCTGTTTTGTAGATCTTAGTTTTTAAAATGATAAAAAAACAATTACACGATAAACTATTTAATAATAATAATAATAATTACTCAAACAACTTATAATGATAAAAAAAAAAAAAAAACTCTTATCACCGCTTATAGAAAACCTATTATTAATATTTAATAGTTTTCTGTACGAAATAGCCAACGAGGCCGTCAAGAGTTTAACTTTTTATGTAACAGTTCCGTATCCTTTTTCAGTTTGTACAGTTCTTCCTCGATCTTGTCGGTGATCGTTTTTCGGGCTACTTCTTCGCTCGCACCCGATTCACGTAGGTCGTTCACTAGGGTTTGCAAGTCGATGGGTTCGCCGAAATTAAATGTCACCTTACGACCCGTCCGTAAGTAGTACGGCGGCGTGTTGGGCAGTATCTCTTCCATGCCGACGTGACAAATCGGTATGACTATGGGCATGATCGGCGCTTTGTATATCATTTGTCCGACTCCCCATTTGAGACGTATGTACTCTTTGGTCATGTTCACACGGCCCTCTGGGAACAAGTGCAGCCAATGACCCTTCGACAGCAGTTCTATGCTGAACTTGACAGCGTCCTGAAAAAGAGCGAAATTTTATAGTGTTAATAGTGAACAGAGTCGAGTTGAGCATTATTTGGGTAATTTTTTAAATTTTATTTACACGAAACACGATATATAAAATAATTCATTTTTTTATTTGACTTAATTTAGTTTGCAACTATATTCAATATAACAGTTGGTGAAAATGGTAACCGTTACGTTCTAACTAGAGAAAATACAATATTAAGTTTACCAACTGAATTCTCTCAGAGAATGACCATCGGTAATTCTATTTAAACACCATGACATGACCTTAAACATAGACCTCACGTATAACATGGTCTTAATAATTAGCAATACAAATTCATTCGGATACAAAATTATAACTCGCCAATGTGTATATATTATTCATTGTTACGTTGTATTAATGAATATATTAAATAACGGTAAAATTTATTCACAAAGACGAGCAAGAACAGTACAGGGTGATCGATTTAACAATTTCATGGTTTATCTTTATGAACAAATTTTTATTTATTTAACGGTACAGTATTCAAATAGCAATCAAATAGTTACTTTTTTTAAAAATATTTTCCAGACCTCTATCAACTTCTGAAACTTTAATAGTAACAACATATATATTTAAGTAACTTTTTAAATTAAGAATGAGTTGCTGAACATTTTGACTGGTCAATAACCTAGTTTTGGATAATTAGTTATTATTTTTTTAATTATCAAAATGTGCAGCATATAATTCTTAATTTAAAAAGTTAATTAAATACATTACTCTTTAAAGTTTCAAAAGTTGATAGAGCTCTGCAAAGTACTAAAAAAAAAAGGTAAATATTTGATCATTATAAATATTGTAAAATTACATAAATAAAAATGTTTCAAAAAAAAAAAAAACTATCAAAATGAAAATATCTTCTGAGAAAATCAGTCAAGTGTCTTACGTTAAATTGATCACCCTGTTTATAAAAAAAAACCCATTGTAATATTATATTAATTTTTAACCTTCTCACGTCATTCGTTTTATTATGTTGCTGTTTGTATAAAAAAAAATTCTGTAATTATAGCTTAAATGTTTGTAAATTTTAAATTTGATTCAAATAACAAAATATGTCTGTTGCAATAAAATATTTTGATATATTTTATTAATTAAACTACAGTCGAAATAATGAAAACGTGTTAAATTTATTGTAATTTTATGAAAACTATACTGTTTTAGTAAGTAGAGATATAAAATAATTAAATACTTTCGGCAGAAATGCTTTATACATGTCGAAGTTAAAAAATACACTATTTTTTACAACTATCGAAAAAAAAAAAATAGCAAACTATACCTGGTAGACTCCAGATCCTCGAATGGTCGGTATACACTGGCCGAGCATGAAGAAATAAGCACAAAATGGATTTGTAAAACATATGTCGTTTGCCGCCAAAGACCAACGGGTTTGTTTTGCTAAGAATACACTTTTCCAGTCGAAAGCAGCTGTAATACAACAAAGATATTACACAATAATGACCAGGGAAAAACTTGTTTGGATATTTTTTTATAAAATATATATACCCCAAATTCCAGGATCGTCGAAACAGGAGTCGTGATTGGAAACTGTAATGAGCGGCACATGTTTGGGTCGGTCAATGGCATCTAAGAACGTTTTGGTGTTATAAAATTTCGTTTTGTTAAGCCAACCTGCGAAATAAAGAGCAGCTGGAGTTATTACTTATGCGACATTAACAAAATTCAGCGTTGCAATTTAATGGGGGCGCTACGTGTACGTAGAGCCCAACGACAAATTTTATGATTTTTTTCTCCGCCGATGGCTCGAGCGACTCTTTTGTGGACAAAATTGAGTACAAAACAACACTGAAACTTAACCACACTACTTCAGTAGTTCAGTAGGTGAACCAGGCATTTAAGCGATATAACCTTTAACAACAGTGGTCTATCTAGTAGGCGTAACGAGACTCACTGATTATGATCTTGCTGAACAAGCCGACCGCTACCATCGTTATGTTGGACGCGACCTTCCACAGGGTCCGTTGGCTTCTCAGTTTGGGTATGACCCAGTCGATGTTGTATTCTTCCCTCATGGCGGTCACCGTAGAACAGTCGTTGCCGTGTCCAGTCGTCGTCGGTGGTATCGCTCGAGCTCGGACAACTAGACAACGGCAGACCAGAACATGACGACGGGTATCGGTCGTGTGCAGTAGACTTGTCAAAAACGGGGGCAGTTAATAATTACTCTATTCTTCATCGATCGGTATAATCCAATATGCATGCTAGACGGACACACGGGGGCGGGCGGTACGGTTTTTTCTCCCTATGAATACTTAATGACGAACGTTGTAATTATAAAAAATATATTAACTCTGTATAACGGCAAAACGTGAAAAAAAAATCAAAACAAAAGAGAGAGAAAAAAATTAAAAAAAGCAACTAACGAACGCAACACTACACTGCTGGCCGCAAAACAACTACATCGTCCGCTGACGGTCGCGGTTATCAACTAAAACGACTTTCAACTACAGACAATAACCGTGCCGTGACCGCACCACACTCTATGGCGGTCATCGCCACTAGCTGTGATAACGGAGGCTGTGTGGCCGCCGCCGCAGCTGCTGTCTGTCTGTTGTCCACCAATGACAACGGCGGCCGTGAAAAACGGGTATAGCGGGTCGTCCGGCGGCAGGTGCAATTGTACAATGTCTGTGTGCATATATATATATACCGGGTATGCGGTTAGCGGTATGAGAACCACTGGTGGTGGGAAATAACGATATTGTAATGTGTCACTTGTGTGACTGTGTTGGTCTTCCTGTTGATCTTGGACGGGCAAAAGAAACTTGGGCCCAACGTTGGTGTGCAGTAAGTTGTTCTGTTGAAATTCGAAACTATTCTAATAAAATAATATTATGGTTTGTTTTGTTATCACCTCTCAATAGTTGTCTATATTTTGGCTGACAAGGTATACTGTAATAATTACAATGACGTGGTTTTATTTATTAAAAAAAAATTAGCATTTCCAACTGCAACGTTTAGAGTTATAGTATTAATAATAGATAGTAGGTACAACTCTTAAGGCTTGAAAAAAAAAATCATAATTTTTCGAAATTTACTAGTTCAGTGTTGTTTTGTAAAAATATCACATTTTTCAAAGACCTTCAATGAGTAGCGTGAATCATCTAAATTTTTTTTTTTTTGAAAATCATTGTCCAACTCCTACTTACAATATATGAACTACAAAATACACAAATGACCCTGTGTGTAATAGTTAAATATTTTAAAAATTCTTGAAAAAAAAGTAACTTTTTGATATCTAATTAGGTACTTGTTAAACTTATATTATTTCATGTAAAATAAACATACTTTACCTAATCGAATGCGTCTCAAGAGTTCAAAATACTTATTGTAAATTATTAAAAATTATGAATAGCATAACCTTAACTCTTTTTGAGTGCATTTTGTTGTACAGTAAAACTATTGTCATGTTTTTAGTTATAACTGCAACAATTTGAGACAGAAAGTTGTTTTTTATATTAAATATTTAAGTTGGTAAAATAGTTTGAAAAATATCGACCAAAAAAAAAATGCATTTCTCACACCGTAGAAAATATATTACATTAATTATTATCAAAACTATTATACAATGTTATAATATATATATATATACATATATATATATATATATACATATATATTAATGTTGTTTATCAAGTATTATATTTGCAATACATTAAGGTCGAGTGAGCATATTAAATTTAATAAACTAGAAATAATATGGGTCAAATGCAATTTTTTTTTATAGAAAGTCCCGAACAATGTTTGTAAATTACATTACACAACTAAAAGCGTTGAATTAAAATTAAAAAAATGATTAGCCATTTTATTAAAACAAAAAAAGTAGCACTTCAACTGCAGAAGAATTATTGTAACGTTTAACATGTATTTTGATAAAACAATGTTTTTTGCTACTTGGGACAGATTCGACAGATTATTATAAACCCTGTGACCATTATGATCTCCAAATGATATGTACACCAGTGTTTTCAATAGGTATACTGTCTTGAAAAGAATTTTAATTACACTTTTTTGGTTGTCTTTCAATATAATAGGTCTAAAATTGTTCTTGCTACTTTCTCTATTCAGTCACTACTACTTTAGCAGTATTCTACTTACGGTATTGTCTGTGATGAAGTTATTCGATAAATAATATTGTTCTAGAGATGTACAGATAGGTAAACGGGAAAAAGCAATCCTTTTGCAATGGCGGAATTAAATATATTATATTTGAAATAATATACTACAAGTGATATAATATTACTCGGACACAGCTGCTGTGTGACATCTGCTAACAATAATAATATTATTATGTTTGCTTAAGTATTGACAGAATTACAAAGGCTGCTAGAGATAAACTACATATAATACCGGTGTGCATAAGATGCTGTGTAAATAATTTCCATTGTTACAATAGATAAAATAGAAATATACCAGTAATTAACAATATATATTATTATATAAAACGGATATCAATATAAATAGCTGCACAGGCGGATTCTGTCGGAGGCCACCGAGGTGATCAATTTTTGTTTTATTAAGACCTACTTAGTTCATACATATTTTATAAACGATAAAATTATATCTTAAGTGCAATAAGTCAAATAGTATATGATTAGCATAAACTGATACTAATTTGACCATATTTGTTTCAAAATTATCAAAAACATTTGGCTTGGATCAATTAACACGAACTGTCCAAAACAAAAGCCTTCATATAAGTAATTCAGTGATATTTTTAAAGACAAACGAGCCGCTAATAATTTTCATATCTATTGTTTCTTTTACCAGACTCAACATAATAATTGGCCCCTATAATAACAGCTATTATATTATTATCTAGAAAGAATGAATATAATATTGGTATAATAATATAATACTAATTGTTTCTCTTATAATATTTAAAAAAACTATTAGCGTGATACTTCAAAAACTTGTTAGTTTTGTTTATTTTTCATGTTGTTAGATAGGAGCCAGATGATGCTTTCGAAATTCTACCCCCAAAGTATTAACTAGTTAAAGTTTTTTTTAAGTTTATGAATTATGCACGACACACTAACAATCATACAAATTCAAAACTTTATTACTTACACAGCAAGTATACATTTTAGTATATATTGTATTGAAAAATACAATAATTTTGGAGTATTTATTCATAATATTATAAAATATGAAATTAACCATTTCAGTCAGGTTCAAGTATTATGGTGGTAGTATTATAGTATTTAAATCCAGTTTCAACCAGTTCTACATTATCATTTGATTGCTTTAAACAAATTTAGTGTTATATTTATTTGGCGGTTGCATTTTTTTAAAATATAAACTAAGCCAGTACATGACATAAAACACATGTGACATTAATGAAGAATGAAGTGATAATAAAAAAAAATAACATTATCTCCTCAGCACATCTGTGGAGTTGGCGCAGGTTTAGCTTGTTTTATTCTAGTTTAAACAACTCACATATTATTCGTTTCCGTTTTGTGGTTAGAAAAAAAAAACTATCAAACTGATTTGACCAAATAAGCACAATAATATTATTACGATAAAATGATGTGGTGTAATTTGCATAGATCCATGTTAAAACGACATTAGTCCCATTACTAGAACATTATGAAAATTATGTAAAATTGCTTCAGCCAAGTACTGAAGTTGGTTAATTACATACAATTATAGGTTTTTGTAAAAAGGTCTCAGTCCACGATACTTAAATACTAATTATCAAGACTGCGTTTTTGAATTTCATTTTACTATCCAAAAGCCATTATAGAGATCTTACAATTTTATACTTTCAAAGTTATAGCTATAGTAATTTGTCAGAGGTATAAATATTCTACTTACTTCCGGGTCAATATAACCGGTTTTTGATATAATATGTAATTTCACTACCTTATAAATGAAATGCCATAGTGCATATAATTATAGTCAAAAAAATACATTGGACCTAAGACGTTACTCCAATGCATTATGTCTTAAAACGTTAAACATAATATAATTGTTACTGTCAAAATTATTGTTTCTTTAAAATTAATTTAATAAAAATAGTAAAAAATACATAGGTACATTTTTATAGCCTTTTTAATAAAATATTATGCCTGATAATTTTTATAATACACTTAGGTAAAATTGAAAAACTACATTACTATGTTAATTAAAAAAAATTTCAAAAGAAAAGTAATTATCATAATATCATTTGTTTTTTAACAATGAAAGAATATATTAATAATTAATTTTGATGATACGTTTTGTTTTTTATTTAATTGTCATTCAATTCATTTGTTCACTTTATGCTATTAATTGGAATCCAGTCTTTATAAAATATTATATTAAATAAATAAATACAATTTAATATATACATATACCTCTATTCCCTTATTTTATTATTTCAAATGTTTAATGTTAATGATAATATAATATTCCAAAAAAAAAATGTGTTTTTAATCAATTTTTTTTTACTTGGATAAACTACAATATAATTTTAAAGGAGGTAAAAAACAAGCAAAAACAAATGTATTAACGAAAAATAAATAAACATTGATCAATTTCAGGTCATTTAAAAAAACTAACCTCTAACCGAACCTATTAGATCCATAGCGCTAATCTCATATTTTAGTATTACTCAGTACTTTATGCATTTAAAATAAAATATACTATTTAATTGAATTAAAAAGCTGTTTATATTTAAACTATTTAATAAAATTAGTACAATATAAACATGTTTTTATGACATGGTAATTATTTTTTATGGAATCATAATGTTTATATTTACTATTGCACTGAAACCATTCATGTGCATTTATGTAGTAATTAAAAATTCTACAATTATTTTGCTATTAACGTTGCTATTATATTTTGCTTGCATTGAAATGTCTTTCTAATGTAAACCAACAACATTAGACCGAATAAGCATTTATTAAGTATTATTACTCTTTATGTAATTTCAATACCAAGGCATTTTTATTGAACGGTTAGGTTAGGTTAGGTTAGGTTAACTGAATACCTTCTCAGTTTCGAATCATTTGCGTTTTGCGTTGGATTGTTTATGATTTTTTTTTGTTATTAATTGTAACGTAGTACACATAAGGTCATCCACAAGTGTCAGATTTCACATCTGTTATCACTTTTTGTAATTACTATAAACGTACACAATTTTGAAAACTCAACGTGTGTGCGTGATAAAATTAAATATGCATTTTCTTTTAATAAGATCTATCTAGGTACGTTTGTTTTTTGTTTTTCTTCTATTTTAGTACTACTATACTACCACTATTATACTATACTTGAGTGAACCATATAATGTACAATAGAACCATAGTTGTTACTTAAACAATATAAAAAAAATTGCAAATCTTTAACAAAAGTAAAAAATATTCTCACATTGTGTGTAAAATTTAAATTAGGTATTTCACAAATACATTTTATGCATTTAAGCCATTATACCGTATTTTAATCTAGGATTGCAATAAAAAAATGCGATATCATATTTTGTTTTTTATCATAATGTATTAATTAATTATTTAATACAAAATATTTAAACTTGGTACCTATTATTTTTTGGAGTTTTGTAAGTTTTTTCTACATTTTTTTTATTCAAATAATTTTTGTCTCCGTATAAAAAATTATATTAAATAAATAAAAACAATTTAATATAGTTACATTTTTCCTTAAATTATTATCAATCTATTTAATAATGATTAAACACTAATGGCGGTAAGACATTTAAAGAATTTTAATTTGAAATATATATATAATTGTTATATTGTTAACGGACTAGTAAATCAGTTAGGCTTTTAATGTAAAAAAAAATACAAGAAACTCAATTATACCAGTCTTGTGTAATTTTTGGAATTTAAATAAAAATTGTTTACTCGTTACGTTTAAGTAATTCAATTACAGTTTAATTACTTAAATGTAACTTGATTGTAAAAAATTGTAAAAACTACTCAGTATTTAGTAATGAACTGTAAAAAAATGTTTTTTTTAAATGATTTTTTTCCGTTAGCACATAGCTGTTTAATTAAGTTTATTATTTTTATGAGATTTCGGATTCAAATGCATACATTTTGTATGCGAGTCAATGATATTCGGTTAGTATACCTAATATAAAAAAAAATCATGATCTAACGGATTATAAAAACATTTTTGATATGTTTTTTAAAAGAACTACTTATAAGAGCCTTGAATTTTGACTATTGATACTTATCAATATATTTTTTTACACACTATGTAAAGTTTTAGCAGATCTGAACAAGCATTGCTATTTTAATAAAATACTAACAAAATAAATGTTATTTTCATACGAAATTAAATTACAAATAATATTACAATTGAGATATTAGACTTATATCAATATATTTTATCATCATCGGATAAGGCACAGTATCGTTTTTTATTATAGTCAAAACGTCAAACAAAAACTGATTATTGATATTAGTTTTTAACCTTTTGAACTGCACTGATTACGTTTTGTACTTTTTCTGTACATTTGGTACTATTGCGTTTTAACAGGAAGTGTAAAAAAATGAATAAAAGACAATTCACAGTATTATCTACATTGCTCGTTGTAGTTTTTTTGTGAAGATTAAAAAACCACAAAGGCAATATTTAAAAAAAAAATGTCTAAATAGATTTTTATCAATTTTTGGTGAGGTTATATTTTATTTTATTCAGAAACCCTTTTATTTTTAAAAAACTCTAACCCTTATTATTTTATGGACTTTTTTATTGTAGTTTAGGTTTTTTCTCATTTTCTAAACCTAGTAAAAGAGACCTACGATCAATGTTATCTTTTTTAAAAAAGTTTTTTAAATTTTTTTTAGGATTTTAGGTATACAATTTTGAAATCTAAACCAAATGTTTTTTATGACATGCAATTCTCTTTGTTTAGTATTAAACTCTAACGCCTTTAGTTGTATACCTATTTATTTCATTTCAAGGTCGATCGTTTACTTTAATGAAGGTTAAATGTGTTTTGTTCTGTGCTATTGCGTTTTTTTTTTAATTTTATGTTTTAAGACAAATAATTGTAAACACACGAGATAACAAAATATATAGGTAAACGATTTCGTTTTTAACTAATAAAACAAATTCGTTATTATTTTTTGAACAATAACAAATCAAAACTCATATATTTTTATGCTTACTGCAGTTAAACAGAATAGTGGCACTTGTAAGCAAATTATTATACTATTGTATTTAAATAAATTTTACCAAGTAATCTAAGAACCATTTTTAAAGTTCACTTCTCTTTTTTTAATTTAACTGTTTATATGTATTGCTAGTAGGCTGAAATTAGACCGAACGTAGATCTAAAAACAGGGAAAAAATTCGAATAAATAGTTTTCTCAAAAAATCTGTAGTCATCATTTTTTAAATTTATTAATGTAAATAAAAATATTATAACATAATGTTAAATCATTTTCACTTATACAAATATATATATATATATTAACGTCACACGCGTGGACTTTGTTCGTGAAATTACAATTTATCATTTCGACATCCACGCGATTAATATATTTGGTAATTAATCTTTCTTAACGCGGTTTAACACTATGCTTTGTATTGTAATTTATATGTATATAATAGAATATTTATGTACACCATTAATAACAGCGAATATCTCTGTAGTAAAGTCATCGTTAACAACGTCTTATCGGCTACCGGCTCACGCAAAACGGAAGTAATTATTTCTATGGTTATTTAAATTTATATTCCCTCAATAAGTTACTTAAACACTTTAATAGTGTCATTGGGTTTTAAGTTCAATTTTCAGCCCCTTAAACCGACAAGTATCCGCAAAAATTTTAAACGTATATATTTTTGGAATGTTTTTCTCAATTTTAAAAGAGAAGGATGAAATTTTGCCTATCCATTAACTGACTTTTGTGGTACAATTGTGGTGATCCTGGAGGTTTTCACCTGCAGAAATCCACCCAAGCTTCGATTCATTAATGAATATAAGTATAAATCACAAAGATAATATTTTCAGTTAAAGTACATTAAAAACATACTATTGTAATATTGCCTATCTCCATTTCCTTATATTATGAACATGTAAAACGTGAAAAATTATCGATTAAAATATTTTGATGGCAAAATTAAGTGATTTAAAAAAACTACTGAAATATTTAACGAGTGTCTAACACAGTTAAGGTCAGTACTTTTAATATGATTAGGTCATTACAAATATATAATATTTTCTCTTTATGTTTTTTTAAATTTTTTATTTAATTTAATTATGTTAACAAAAAATAAAGAGAATTTTTTTTTCTAAACTAAATAATGCACTGCTTTTTTATATATAAAACATATCAGATTTTATTTAAAGGGCCTCTGTTTTGAAAATATGAATTAAATTATTAACGTTTTATTAATAAGACGGGGATTCTGGTAGGCAACTTCACGTGCGTGTATTTGTTATTTTTAGTTTGATACTTTTTACACTACAATTTTTTTTATAAGATGCGTTGTATTAATTTTAAGCCTGATAATTACAATTAGGCTAAATCCTGGCAATTATTGCAGTTTATTAAAAACAGTAATAGTTAAAAAAAAGTTAATCATTAATTCAGTTCTGGGTAAATAAACATATCAATTTGATATCCTTACAAAATAATAGTAGTCGATTTTAAAAAGGTTTAACTGACATTAAACTTGAACGTATTAATGTCTGAACGCCAGTATTTATAAATTTGAATTTTTTTATTATTTTTAGTATGTTTTTATTTTCAAAAATCCATAGCAAATCCTTATAAATATTTTATAGTGTTTATTTTGGTCGTTTTGAGAATTTCTAATTGCATTGTAGATCAAATTCTTAAGTATTGAGTGTCGCCGTAATCATTTTTAAAGTAAGGTCAACCCTATGTCGAGGTCTTTGATGGACCTTTTTTTTTTTAAAAAATATCGATGGATTTTTTTAATCTTATATGGCTTGTTACTTTTGCTAATTCGGGCAAAAAATCAACACTAGAGTCACCATGTGGAGAATACAAATGAGCTTATTATTTAATAACAGCAAAGAAAATTATTTATAAAACAATTTACACATGGGCTATTATTATAAAATAATTAAAAAATTATTTCGGCTTCGGTCAAGCTTGAGTAACACCCAAAAAAACAACAGCATATTTTGTTTTATTTGTTTTCGAACCAGACCTTAAGTCGAAAACAAGTCATACATGTATTCTAATATCTAAAACAATTGACTTCGATGACTAATCTGGCAATAACATACAACAAAATCCTAATGTACATTTAACTGAAATATTTTTTATTTACCTAAAATAAAACATTTTTATTATTTGTTTTTAAACCAAACTTTTAGCCGAAAACAAAGCGTAGCCTATATTTTAGTAATCAAAAAACTGTTTACTTAATTGAGTACATCAGATTTACATTTAACGTATTTTTTTAACACAAACTTGCATCGATATTTGTAGCTGGTTTTCAAAACTTTTGGATTAGATGATTTAATTACATTTCAGAATTATAACTATAAATACATATAACTATAATACCATTGAGTATATAATCAATGATAATACATTTAGACCTTATCAAGGTATCTAAAAACTATAGTTTATGTGTAATACACATATGTATTACACAGTATATATTATTATGTATATTCGATACTTGATTATGGATTAGGATTTTATTGATTCATTATAAATAGCAGCCCAAAAGCAAAAGTAATAGTGTACTATAAAATATACTTGTAAATAATCAATAAATTACGTGTACAAAAATGAATTGGTAGCAAAAAACTTGCAAAAGTAAAAATCAAAATCAAATTGATTTATTTATAAATATACATTTATAAAACAAAAGCGGGGGGGGGGGGTGTAGCCATAGAGTTTACTATGTTGAGAGATGGAATGTCGGCCAATTTCCAAAGTTATAGGAAAAGACATGTAGATAAATCAGGCTTAAAAGAAAATAGTCATCGTTTGAATCGAAGCAGAATTTTAAAATTAAAGTTAAGCGCTGGTAAAATACTTATACAATTAATATTTTTAAGTTAGTTTTTGATATTATATGCTATATTTTTTATGTATAATTCAGCAACAACAAAGCTGTTGCATTATTCATGCTATTTTATAAATGTATATTCTAATCAAAACGTTTAACATTATACATTTCCTTTGTTTAATATAAGTGTATTGTTTTATATTACATACTAGAGCTTCGCTCTAGCTGGGGGCTCCGCCCCCAGGCCCCCGAGTCGGGCGGGTAGGTCACAGATTCCTGGTAGTGTACCCGGCTACGCCGGGCACGCTCACGTCCCCTCGCTGCAAAGTATTTTCGGGGAGGTCACAGATTCCGAGGGGGGTGCCCGGCTGCGCCGGCCACGGTGTCGAGCCGTCGCAATACGTCTTAAAGGAATGACGTTATAATTCATGGTACCTATAGGCTGTATCTAGTAATCAGAATTCACATCTAGTTATGGACAAATATTTTGCAAGCTAAGTACTGATTAAGTGTAGAGTAAGTCTAGCTATGTATCTGTAATTTTTTTAAATTTTAAATTGAAAAGAATAGTCTAGAAGTTAGACGGTTAATAAATATCAAGTGTCCGGTGTTGCTTACTTGGGTTGCTACCACTTTTACGAACTACCAATGTCCAGTTCCTTATCAGCGGGCGGAATTCGTATTGAAAACTGATAAGGACGGCAGGTCTCCGAGTGTTTTGGCATTCGCTCGCTTGGCGCCGTCGCTTCGCTCCGCCAACTAAAAATATCCTAGGTTTGTAGGCTACAGTCTATGAGGAGGTAACAGGTTTAAAATTAAGTTTAAATTAAAATTTTAAAAAGTTAAAGAGGCTTGATAAGAAGCTGGCCATTGGGAAAAAGTGTACAATGGAAATTGTCTTTGGTAAAAGTTGTTATATTATAGACCACGTCATCAATATAGGCCGGTGTCATCCCGCTTAATTTTATGAGTTGAAAACAGATAAAAATGTCTAGAGGACAGTCAGCTAAATGTCTGTTAAGGTTTACCTTTGTGAAACAAAATTTGTTTAAACGTAGTATGTTATATGTCTGTACACAGCAGTTCCGAGAGGGGTGCCCGGCCACGGAGTCGAGTCAGCTCACTACGTTTTAAAGTATACCGTTATAATTCATCGTACCTTTATCTAGTAATCATAGTTCATACTTAGTTTCGAAAAAGTGTTTTGCAAGCTAAGTACCGGTTAACTGTAGTGCAAGTCTAGCTATCTGTCAGATCAGAAACGTCCTACTACTAAAGCGAGTGTGCTACTTGCTTAAAGGACAATTTTTTTTTTTTTTTAATTTGAATTGTTTGAGGTGTTGTTTACTTCACGGGCTTGGTAATAGCTATGGTTAAAAATAGAAAGAAATGTTTAGAGGTCAGTCTGTATATGTCTGATATGGTGTTCCTATGTGCAACAAAACTTTTTCAAACGTATACGTTATATGTCTAGATATTGGTTGAATTAAAATCCTTATTTGTCCAGAAATCACCGTCTATGCCATTATTCGGTAATGACGTACTGTACGTTTAGAATGTAACCAACAGCATAATGCATTAAATATGTTTATTAAAGGTCTGGTGGTTTAACAGAAGTTCATAAGTGTTTAAGAATTCAAGAGTAAATCACATGAATGAAATGTCTAGAGTTTATATTAAAACTTAAAAGGGAAAGAAGTGAAGAGTGATAAATACATTATTTTGATTTTTGATCGACTATTTGGCAGAGCTTATAAAAATGTCCAAAGAGAGGTTAAATGAAATGTCTCGATGCAAATCTTTTAGTTTTTGGATCTGGACCTTTAATGCTAAAGGTACTTTGTTACTTAAGGTCTGACGTTTGTTGGTTATTAGAAGTTTAAAAGTGTGGAAGAATGATATGTTTGTGTGACGGTTACTTAGGAACTCATAGGGTGGGAGGGGAAGGGTGAGGAGTAAGGTTATATTTATCTGTGTGCATTTCTCAACCCTACACACTAACATCTGTCAATTTTAGCCCTAAATAACTATTGAAAAGAAAAATATTAAAATCTGGGAATCGTCTACACCAAAATTTCAGTCAATTATTCTTCATTTTAAAATTCATTTAAGTATAGATTTCAGTGAAGCGTACATAATTAGGATTTCATATATGTATTTCTCAAATTAGTCATCGAAGCCAATTGTTTTGAATATTAGAATATATGACTTGTTTTCGACGTAGGTTTGGTTGAAAAACAAATAATACAAAATATGCTGTTGTTTGCCTCTTAAATAAATACATTTTTTTAGATGATTTTACTGTTGTGTTACACAGAATTATTTAGGAAAGCCAAATATTCAATACAAGAATATACAACTTGTTTTCGACTTAAAGGTATGTTTCTTGTTTTAGACATAGGTGGTTTGGTTCAAAAACAAATAATACAAAATGTGCTGTTGTTTTTCTCTTAAATAAATAATATTTTTGTAGAGGATTTCACTGTTCTTTTACACAGATTTAGTCATGAAACCAAATATTGGATACAAGAATATACAACTTATTTTCAACTTGATGGTCTGTTTCTTGTTTTTGACGTAGGTAGTTTGGTTGAAAAACAAATAATACAAAATATGCTGTTGTTTATTTCTTAGATAAATAATATTTTTGTAGGGGATTTTACTGTAAACCTATAACTACACCGTTTATTGTATTTCTTAATAATTCTCAAGCCGAACTAGACTTATAATAAACGTACCGTATCGTTTCAGAGTTATTATAAAATTTAAACTGTGTTTTCCTTTTAGCCGCAGTGGTGTTTTTAAGTATGTCGTTTAAAAGAAATTTTACCAGAATTTTACTACTAGTATTGGTTTTTGTTTTGACAATAGTTACAGGTAAAATTAAATATTATTATGAATTTTTACAAATGTATTTTTGTGAATGTTGTAGTTAAAATCAAATATTCTAAATATGTATATTGTTTAGTCCATTGTGTATTTATCATACTAATAATTTTGACGGTTGGTATGGTAAAATTAAGTGACAATTTTTATTCTTTTTTTTCAGTCATAAACGCAAAACCCAGTGGTGAGTTTAATTTAGTTTAGTAAGGTACCTCTATTCAATATGTATATTACACTTAATTAAAAAAAAAATTATTTGTTTGCAGGGTCTGGGCAAAACCTTGACGGTATGTATAAATATTTGGTTTTTTTCATTTTTTTTATTAATTATTATTAGGTGCTTGTAGATTTTACAATTGTTTAATAAAAATAAAAATAACGCATACTAAAACCAATTTTTATACTTAAATTTGTTATCCATTTTATTCAGTAGTGTAATCCGGAAACTAATATTGGTCATGAGCCACTCAATATCTCATAGGGTTTAATAAGAAATTAAAATTTTTTTTTCATATTGTTTTTATATAATGTGATCACAATTTGTTTTTGTTTTTACCCCCTCCCAACTTAGTTTTTTTGATAGTGACATTTGAAACTTAAATGATAACGTGTATATTTTATTACCTTTTTTAAATTGAGAATAATGTACTAACAATTTTGACTGGTTGATAGCCAGTTCCGGATAACTATTTTTAAAGTTAGGATGGGAAGGGAAGTGCGGTTGGGAAATGCGCGCAGATAAACAATATACTACACGCGACCTTTCCTCCTGCCCTAAACTTGAAACTTCAATAACATTAAAAATAGTTATCCGAAACTGGTTATCGACCAGTCAAAATTTGTAGCACGTTATTCTCAATTAAAAATTTAATGAAATGTTGGTATACGTTACAAATTAGGTTTCAAAAGTTGCTATCAAAAAAACTAAGTGGCGAGGGAGGTAAAAGCAAAAAAATTTGTAAAAAGTTGAGATCACATTGTATAAAAACAATATGAATAAAATAATTTTTATTTCTTATTAAACCCTATGGGATATTGAGTGGCTCGTGATAAGAAAATCTCCCTGTATTATACTGTCTACATACGTGGCCAAAAGTAAATCTTATATAATCAGTGTAATCTGGAAACTAAGAATGGTCGATATTAAGAAGTTTTTGTATTTTATTTTGGCGATTTTTAAAATATAAATATATAGTCTGGGATGAGGCACAATTCGTTTTTATAAACTTACAGTAATAAGTCACTCGAAAAATGACCATATTTATTTTGTATTTAATATTGTTTATTTAGTTTGTACTTTTTATATTTTATTGTATGGTCCATTTGGCTTATTATAACTTTATTTATTTTCAGTTACACAAACAAGATCCGTCGGTATGTTTACGTTTACAAAATAATAATAAATAAAAATTCACACAATATTCGTAATTATTTTTGCAATTATAATATTATTTCTAACTAAGTTTTTATGGGAGGAAAGATTGAATAGGTATAGGGATGAGGAAGAAAGGGACTTTAATATTAATTTGTTGGCTAACCATTATTTATCGAGACTTACAGTAAACTAGTACAGTCGAAACCGAGCACAGTAAAATATTACAAAAGTGTGGTCCAGTATATACTATTGACTATATTATGTATTGTAGTATGTAAGATTCTTACTATGTTAGATATTAATCTACTACGCTGCTTCATAATTCTTTGATTTGTATTAATTTTGTTCGGTAGAAGAGGATACGGTAAATGCAACTCCTGGTATGTAACCTTTTTTTTTATATAGTTTAATCAATATGAGTAATAATAAAGTAAATGTCTCCATGATTTAGCGGCCGTTTGTTTTGGTGAAACGGTTATGTGGTGTTGTTGTCCTTGCTTTTCTTTTATCTGGTTAGCTAGAAGACTGTATGGTATTAAAGATGAATATATGTATAAAACAATGTGTTGTGGTGATGACTAGATTGAAGATTACTAGATTATAAAGTTAGTATATCAAGTTAATACTTAAATATCTTTATACCTTTGTGTTGAACAACTTTTTTTTAAGGAAATGTAGTTTTAAAAAGTCTAATTTCGACATGCTTAAACAATATTTACAATAGTTTTATTTTGATAATGGTGTCGTGAGAATAAATTCAGTTGTTTAATTTGTTATTATTTTTTATTTCAGGAAGTTTCCGTAGGTGTCATAATAATATCCAGTTTCTTTCGAATCCAACTAAATAATTTGTCAAATGTAGTGTACACATTTTTTTCAAAACCAAAATTATATATTTTTAATAAATCATAATAAACATATTTTACTTTTCGGCCAATTTTGAAATGTTTTGTTTTTCGTTAATAATTACACCTATTGTTGACTGAAACCTACAGATTTATTTACTCGTTTTAGATAGCGATTTTGTGTATTGAAGAGTGTTATAATCAGGTGTCAGGTTAAATTGAGATCACATTGTATAAAAACAATATTTACTAACTTTTGGCTTAGATGACCTAATTATATTTAAGAGTTATAAATACATATAACTATTATACATTTAGACCTTATCAAAGTACCTAAAAAGTATAGTTGAAAAAAATAGGTCAATACAAAAAAATTTTTATCGAAAAGATTGCCTTTTTGGTTGCTTATTTCAAAAGTACTACTAACATAAAACTTAAATAGTTATACTATACGCAATGTGTATTGTAAATCAGAAATAAATATGTGTGTATTACATATATATTATTTCATATTGTATTCGATACTTAATTATGGTTTAGGATTTTATTAATTTCTTATAAATAGCCGCCCAATAGCAAAAGTAATAGTGTATTATAAAATATACATGTTTATAATCAATAAATTACGTGTACAAAAATGAATTGGTAGCAAAAAACTTGCAACAGTAAAAATAGTTTTTCGTAAAAATCATAACAAAATTGATATATCTATAAATATGCATTTATAAAACTAAATGCGGGAGGGGGGTGTAACCATAGAGTTTACTTTGTTGAGAGATAGAATGTCGGCCAATTTCCAAAGTTATAGGAAAAGACATGTAGATAAATAAGGCTTAAAAAGAAAATAGTCATTGTTTGAATTTTAAAATTAAAGTAAAATTAATTAGGTAAACGTAAATAGGTAAACGATTTCGTTTTTAACTAATAAAACAAATTCGTTATTATTTTTTGAATAATAACAAATCAAAACTCATATATTTTTATGCTTACTGCAGTTAAACGGAGTAGTGGCACTTGTAAGCAAATTATTATACTGTTGTATTTAAATAAATTTTACTAAGTAATTTAAAAACCATTTTTAAAGTTAATTTCTCTTTTTTTATTTAACTATTTATGTGTATTGCTAGTAGGCTTGTAGGCTTAAATTAGACCGAACGTAGATCTAAAAACAGGGCAAAAATTCGAATAAATAGTTTTCTTAATAAAATCTGTAGTCAACATTTTTTTTATGTATTAATGTAAATAAAAATAATATAATATAATGTTAAATCATTTTCACATGTACAAATATATATATATTAATGTCACACGCGTGGACTTTGTTCGTGAAATTACAATTTATCATTTCGACATCCACGCGATTAATATATTTGGTAATTAATCTTTCTTAACGCGGTTTAACACTATGCTTTGTATTGTAATTTATATGTATATAATAGAATATTTATGTACACCATTAATAACAGCGAATATCTCTGTAGTAAAGTCATCGTTAACAACGTCTTATCGGCTACCGGCTCACGCAAAACGGAAGTAATTATTTCTATGGTTATTTAAATTTATATTCCCTCAATAAGTTACTTAAACACTTTAATAGTGTCATTGGGTTTTAAGTTCAATTTTCAGCCCCTTAAACCGACAAGTATCCGCAAAAATTTTAAACCTATATATTTTTCTCAATTTTAAAAGAGAAGGATAAAATTTTGGCTATCCATAAACTGACTTTTGTGGTACAATTGTGGTGATCCTGGAGGTTTTCACCTGCAGAAATCCACCCAAGCTTCGATTCACTAATGAATATAAGTATAAATCACAAAGATAATATTTTCAGTTAAAGTACATTAAAAACATACGATTGTAATATTGCCTATCTCCATCTCCTTATATTATGAACATGTAAAACGTGAAAAATTATCGATTAAAATATTTTGATGGCAAAATTAAGTGATTTAAAAAAACTAGTGAAATATTTAACGAGTGTCTAACACAGTTAAGGTCAGTACTTTTAATATGATTAGGTCGTTACAAGAATATAATATTTTCTCTTTATGTTTTTTTAAATTTTTTATTTAATTTAATTATGTTAACAAAAAATAAAGAGAATTTTTTTTTCTAAACTAAATAATGCACTGCTTTTTATATATAAAACATATCAGATTTTATTTAATGGGCCTCTGTTTTGAAAATATGAATTAAATTATTAACGTTTTATTAATAAGACGGGGATTCTGGTAGGCAACTTCACGTGCATGTTTTTGTAATTTTTAGTTTGATACTTTGTACACTGCAATTTTTTTTATAAGATGCGTTGTATTAATTTTAAGCCTGATAATTTCAATTAGGCTAAATCCTGGCAATTATTGCAGTTTATTAAAAACAGTAAGAGTTAAAAAAAAGTTAATCATTAATTCAGTTCTGGGTAAATATACATATCAATTTGATATCCTTACAAAATAATAGTAGTCGATTTTAAAAAGGTTTAACTGACATTAAACTTGAACGTATTAATGTCTGAACGCCAGTATTTATAAATTTGAATTTTTTTATTACTTTTAGTATGTTTTTATTTTCAAAAATCCATAGCAAATACTTATAAATATTTTATAGTGTTTATTTTGGTCGTTTTGAGAATTTCTAATGGCATTGTAGATCAAATTCTTAAGTATTGAGTGTCTCCGTAATCATTTTTAAAGTAAGGTCAACCCTATGTCGAGGTCTTTGATGGACCTTTTTTTTTTAAAAAAATATCGATTGATTTTTTTAATCTTATATGGTCTGATACTTTTGCTAATTCGGGCAAAAAATCAACACCAGAGTCACCATGTGGAGAATACAAATAAGCTTATTGTTTAATAACAGCGAAGAAAATTATTTATAAAACAATTAACACATGGGCTATTATTATAAAATAATTAAAAAATTATTTCGGCTTCGGTCAAGCTTGAGTAACACCCAAAAAAACAACAGCATATTTTGTTTTATTTGTTTTCGAACCAGACCTTAAGTCGAAAACAAGTCATATATGTATTCTAATATCTAAAACAATTGGCATCGATGACTAATCTGGCAATAACATACAGCAAAATCCTAATGTACGTTTAACTGAAATAAAATGTGTATATAAAATATACATGTATATAATCAATAAATTACGTGTACAAAAATGAATTGGTAGCAAAAAACTTGCAAAAGTAAAAATGGTTTTTCGTAAAAATCAAAATCAAATTGATTTATTTATAAATATACATTTATAAAACAAAAGCGGGGGGGGGGGGGTGTAACCATAGAGTTTACTATGTTGAGAGATGGATTATCGGACAATTTCCAAAGTTATAGGAAAAGACATGTAGATAAATCAGGCTTAAAAGAAAATAGTCATCGTTTGAATCGAAGCATAATTTTAAAATTAAAGTTAAGCGCTGGTAAAATACTTATACAATTAATATTTTTAAGTTAGTTTTTGATATTATATACTATATTTTTTATGTATAATTCAGCAACAACAAAGCTGTTGCATTATTCATACTATTTTATAAATGTATATTCTAATCAAAACGTTTAACATTATACATTTCCTTTGTTTAATATAAGTGTATTGTTTTATATTACATATTTTTGAATGTATTTTGGAAATGACATTTTAGTGTATTGTTGAAAATTAATATAATAATATAATTTTTTGGTGACTAGTAACCACATGTTTTTATCTTTTTAAGTATTATCTAGTTTTATCAACTTTTACCAGTTGAATGGTAAATGGTACTTTTTAAATTATGAATAATTTGTTGAACATTTTGTCTGTTCGATTGCCAGTTTTAAATGAATAGTTTTAAGTTATTAAAGTTTTTTAATTAAGGACGAGGGGAAGGGTCAGGAGTAAGGTTATATTTATCTGTGTGCATTTATCAACCGCACACTAACATCTGTCCTAAATTTAGAACTTAAATAATTATTAAAAAGAAAAAATATTAAAATCTGGGAATCGTCTACACCAAAATTTCAGTCAATTATTCTTCATTTTAAAATTCATTTGAGTATAGATTTCAGTGAAGCGCACATTAGGATTTCATATATGTATTTCTCAGATTGGTCATCAAAGGCAATTGTTTAGATGTTAGAATATACAATTTGTTTTCGACTTAAAGGTATGTTTCTTGTTTTCGACGTAGTTTTGGTTCAAAAACTACATCAGACGTCATTACATACACGTGTAACGACTTTATACACATGTACACTACACGTGTACATTAAACAAATAATACAAATGCTGTTTTTTGGTAATTAAATACTATTTCAGTAAAGCGTACATTAGGATTTCTTTTATGTATTTCTCAGATTGGTCATCGAAGCCAATTGTTTTGGATATTAGAATATATAACTTGTTTTCGACGTTGGTTCAACAACAAATAATACAAAATACGCTGTTGTTTTTTTCTCAAATAAAAAATATTTTTCATGAAAAATTGAAAAAATATTGGATACAAGAATATACAACTTGTTTTCGACTTAATGGTCTGTTTCTTGTTTTCGACATAGGTTTGGTTGAAAAACAACTAATAAAAATGCTGTGTTTTGGTAAGTAACTCATATATCAGTGAAGGGTACATTAGGATTTCATGTATAATATTAACATATTAGTCATCGATGCCAATTGTTTTGGATATTAGAATAAATGACTTGTTTTCGACTTTAAGTTTGGTTCAAAAACAAATAATACAAAATGTGCTGTTGTTTTCCTCTTAAATAAATAATATTTTTGTAGAGGATTTCACTGTTCTTTTAGACAGATTTAGTCATGAAAGTAAATATTAGATACAAGAATATACAACTTGTTTTCAACTTAATGGTCGGTTTCTTGTTTTTGACGTAGGTGGTTTGGTTGAAAAACAAATAATACAAATGCTGTTTTTTAGTAAATAATTAAAATTTCAGTGGAGCGTACATAAGGATTTTACTGTATGTATTGCCATATTAGTCATCGAAGCTAACTGTTTTGAATTTTTTGAATATATGACTTGTTTTCGACTTAGGGTTTGGTTCAAAAACAAATAATACAAAATATGTTGTTGTTTATTTCTTAGATAAATAATATTTTTATAGGGGATTTACTGTAAACCTATAACTACACCGTTTATTGTATTTCTTAATCATTCTCAAGCCGAACCAGACTTATAATAAACGTACCGTATCGTTTCAGAGTTATTATAAAATTAAAATTGTGTTTACCTTTTAGCTGCAGTGGTGTTTTTAAATATGTCGTATAAAAGAAATTTTACCAGAATTTTACTAGTAGTTTTGTTTTTTGTTTTGACAATAGTTACAGGTAAAATTAAATATTATTATGAATTTCTACAAATGTATTTTTGTGAATGATGTAGTTAAAACCAAATATTCTTAATATGTATATTGTTTAGTCCATTGTGTATTTATCATACTGATATTTTGACGGTTGGTATAGTAAAATTAAGTGACAATTTTTTTTTTGTATTTCAGTCATTAACGCAAAACCCGGTGGTGAGTTTAATTTAGTTTAGTAAGGTACCTCTATTCAATATGTATATTACACTTAATTATTATTAGGTGCTTGTAGATTTTACAATTGTTTAATAAAAATAAAAATAACGCATACTAAAACCAATTTTTATACTTAAATTAGTTATCCATTTTATTCAGTAGTGTAATCCGGAAACTAATATTGGTCGATAAGTAGTTTTGACATTTTATTTTGGTGATTTATAAAATATATAATTTTGTTTGAAAGGGAAGAGGCGCACTTTTTCAATACCACTTTTTTTAAAAATTTAAGATGTCCTAATAATAAAAAAAAGCTGGTCTGACAAATCTTTATAGTTTGACTAATAGTTTTGATTATCATATTTTTTTTATATACAATATTGTTTATTTGGCTTATAATAACTTTAACCATTTTCAGGAAAACCACCAAAGACACATAAACCGCCAGCAGGTATGTTTACATTTATAAAATAATAAATAACGTGTAACAATATATTTTTATTTTTTTTAATAACAATTTTCCAACAATTTGTACTATATACAGGGTAATTTTTTTATCATGAGCCACTTAATATCTCATAGGGTTTAATAAGGAATTACAATTTTTTTTTCATATTGTTTTTATATAATGTGATCACAATTTGTTTTTGTTTTTACCCCCCTCCTAACTTAGTTTTTTTGATAGTGACATTTGAAACTTAAATGATAACATGTATATTTTATTACCTTTTTTATATTGAGAATAATGTACTAACAATTTTGACTGGTTGATAGCCAGTTCCGGATAACTATTTTTAAAGTTACGATGGGAAGGAAAGTGCGGTTGGGAAATGCGCGCAGATAAACAATATACTACACGCGACCTTTCCTCCTGCCCTAAACTTGAAACTTCAATAACATCAAAAATAGTTATCCGAAACTGGTTATCGACCAGTCCAAATTTGTAGCACGTTATTCTCAATTAAAAATTTAATGAAATGTAGGTATACGTTACAAATTAGGTTTCAAAAGTTGCTATCAAAAAAACTAAGTGGCGAGGGAGGTTAAAGCAAAAAAATTTGTGAAAAGTTATGATCACATTGTATAAAAACAATATGAAAATAATAATTTTAATTTCTTATTAAACCCTATCAGATATTGAGTGGCTCGTGATAAGAAAATCTCCCTGTATTATACTGTCTACATACATGGCCAAAAGTAAATCTTATATAATCAGTGTAATCCGGAAACTAAGAATGGTCGATATTAAAAAGTTTTGGTATTTTATTTTGGCGATTTTTAAAATATAAATATATAGGCTGGGATGAGGCACAATTCGTTTTTGTACACTTACAGTAATAAGTCACTCGAAAAATGACCATATTTATTTTGTATTTAATATTGTTTATTTAGTTTGTACATTTTATATTTTATTGTATGGTCCATTTGGCTTATTATAACTTTATTTATTTTCAGTTACACAAACAAGATCCGTCGGTATGTTTACGTTTACAAAATAATAATAAATAAAAATTCACACAATATTCGTAATTATTTTTGCAATTATAATATTATTTGTAACCCCAACTAAGTTTTTATATGGGAGGAAAGATTGAATAGGTATAGGGATGAGGAAGAAAGGGACTTTAATATTAATTTGTTGGCTAACCATTATTTATCGAGACTTAACAGTAAACTAGTACAGTCGAAACCGAGCACAGTAAAATATTACAAAAGTGTGGTCCAGTATATACTATTGACTATATTATGTATTGTAGTATGTAAGATTCTTACTATGTTAGATATTAATCTACTACGCTGCTTCATAATTCTTTGATTTGTATTAATTTTGTTCGGTAGAAGAGGATACGGTAAATGCAACTCCTGGTATGTAACCTTTTTTTTTATATAGTTTAATCAATATGAGTAATAATAAAGTAAATGTCTCCATGATTTAGCGGCCGTTTGTTTTGGTGAAACGGTTATGTGGTGTTGTTGTCCTTGCTTTTCTTTTATCTGGTTAGGTAGAAGACTGTATGGTATTCGAGATGAATATTTGTATAAAACAATGTGTTGTGGTGATGACTAGATTGAAGATTACTAGATTATAAAGTTAGTATATCAAGTTAATAATAAATATCCTTATACCTTTGTGTTGAACAACTTTTTTTTAAGGAAATGTAGTTTTAAAAAGTCTAATTCCGACATGCTTAAACAATATTTACCATAGTTTAATTTTGATAATGGTGTCGTAAGAATAAATTCAGTTGTTTAATTTGTTATTATTTTTTATTTCAGGAAGTTTCCGTAGGTGTCATAATAATATCCAGTTTCTTTCGAATCCAACTAAATAATTTGTCAAATGTAGTGTACACATTTTTTTCAAAACCAAAATTATATATTTTTAATATATCATAATAAACATATTTTACTATTCGGCCAATTTTGAAATGTTTTGTTTTTCGTTAATAATTACACCTATTGTTGACTGAAACCTACAGATTTATTTACTCGTTTTACATAGCGATTTTGTGTATTGAAGAGTGTTATAGTCAGGTGTCAGGTTAAATTGAGATAAAATTTTATAAAAACAATATTAAAAAAAATGTTTTGATTTCTAATTAAACCCTATGAGATAAAATATTATTTATTTAAGAGAAAAACAACAGCATATTTTGTATTATTGGTTTTTGAGCAGAACCTAAAGTCGAAAACAAGAAACATACCTATAAGTCGAAAACAAGTTGTATATTCTTATATCCAAAAATCGGGCTTCGATGATTTTGTTTTTAAACCAAACTTTGTTTTTTACCCGAAAAAAAAACGTAGCCTATATTTTTGTATCAAAAAAACTGTTAACTTAATTGAATACATTAGATATACATTTAACGTATTTTTTTTTAATACAAATTTGTATTGATATTCGCAGCTGGTATTCAAAACGTTTGGCTTAGATGACCTAATTATATTTAAGAGTTATAAATACATATAACTATTATACATTTAGACCTTATCAAAGTACCTAAAAATTATAGTTGAAAAAAATAGGTCAATATAAAAAAAATGTTTATCGAAAAGATTGCCTTTTTGGTTGCTTATTTCAAAAGTACTACTAACATAATACTTGATTAATTATACTATACGCAATGTGTATAGTAAATCATTAATAAATATACGTGTATTACATATATATTAAAACATATTATATTCTATACTTAATTATGGACTAGGACTTTATTGATTTATTATAAATAGCGGCCCAAAAGCAAAAGTAATAGTGTACTATAAAATATACATGTATATAATCAATAAATTACGTGTACAAAAATGAATTGGTACCAAAAAACTTGCAAAAGTAAAAATGGTTTTTCGTAAAAATCAAAACAAAATTGATATATCTATAAATATATATTTATAAAACAAAATGCGGGGGGGGGGGGGTGTAACCATAGAGTTTACTATGTTGATAGATTGAATGTCGGCCAGTTTCAAAAGTTATAGGAAAAGACATATAGATAAATCAGGCTTAAAAGAAAATATTCATCGTTTGAATCTAAGCATAATTTTAAAATTAAAGTTAAGCGCTGGTAAAATACTTATACAATTAATATTTTTAAGTTAGTTTTTGATATTATATGCTATATTTTTATGTACAATTCAGCAAAAACATAGCTGTTGCATTATTCATGCTATTTTATTAATTTATATTCTAATCAAAACGTTTAACATTATACATTTCCTTTGTTCAATAAAAGTGTTTTGTTTTATATTACATTATTTTGAATGTATTTTGGAAATGACAGTTTAGTAAATTGTTGAAAATGAATATAATAATATACTTTTTTGGAGACTAGTGAAAAATGTGGTTGTTTAGTAATATTTTAAATTTTAGCAAAAAATGTTTACCCATTTTGTACAAACGGATTTACTAAAAAAAATTGATCTTAATATACCGCGTGTGATTTTTCAACGCCCTAATATTAGACAACGTTCTAATATTTCTGTTTTAATATTATTTAGGTTTATCAACTTTTGAAACTTGAATGGTAAATGGTACTTTTTAAATTATAAATTATTTGTTGAACATTTTGTCTGGTCGATGGCCAGTTTTGAAAAAATAGTTCCAAAGTTCTTTAAGTTTTTTAATTAAGGACGAGGGGAAGAGTGAAGAGCAGGGTTATATTTATCTGTGTGCATTTCTCAACCGCACACTAACATCCGACCTAAATTTAGAACTTAAATAACTATTAAAAAGAAAAAATATTAAAATTCATTTAAAAATAGATTTCAGTGAAGCGTACATATTTAGGATTTCATATATGTTACTCTCAGATTGGTCATTGAAGCCAATTGTTTTGAATATTAGAATATATGACTTGTTTTCGACGTAGGTTTGGTTGAAAAACCAATAATACAAAATATGCTGTTGTTTGCCTCTTAAATAAATACATTTTTTTAGATGATTTTACTGTTGTGTTACACAGAATTATTTAGGAAAGCCAAATATTGAATACAAGAATATACAATTTGTTTTCAACTTAAAGGTATGTTTCTTGTGTTCGTCGTAGGTTTGGTTCAAAAACAAATAATAAAAATGCTGTATTTTGGTAAATAACTAGTATGTCGGTAAAGCGTCGGTATATTAGGATTTTATCTTTGTATTTCTCAGATTGGTCTTTGAAGCCAAATGTCTAAAGTAAAATAGGATTTTACTGTATGTATTGCCATATTAGTCATCGAAGCCAACTGTTTTAGATATTAGAATATATGACTTGTTTTCGACTTATGGTTTGGTTCAAAAACAAATAATACAAAATATGCTGTTGTTTTTCTCTTAAATAAATAATATTTTATCTCATAGGGTTTAATTAGAAATCAAAACATTTTTTTTAATATTGTTTTTATAAAATTTTATCTCAATTTAACCTGACACCTGATTATAACACTCTTCAATACACAAAATCACTATCTAAAATGAGTAAATAAATCTATAGGTTTCAGTCAACAATAGGTGTAATTAACGAAAAACAAAACATTTCGAAATTGGCCGAATAGTAAAATATGTTTATTATGAATTAGTAAAAATATATAATTTTGGTTTTGAAAAAATGTGCACAGCAGCGTAGAAGATTAATAACTAACATAGTAAGAATCTTACATACTACAATACATAATATAGTCAATAGTGGCAAAGTTCCTATAAAAACACATCCAATAAAAAGGCCTTGCCGTGAATCTGAAGATAGGCTGGGTATATTGGACCACACTTTTGTAATATCTTACTGTGCTCGGTTTCGACTGTACTAGTTTACTGTTAAGGCCCCTTGGATACCGACCGTTTTTTTCAGCCAAAACACATCATTTTTTGTCCATCGCACAGGGTGAAACATTGATCCGATAAGCAATCTAAAAACAGATATGAATTTCTCATGAAGTTTACTTGAGATCGGTCAGAGCACTTTTTTCAATTTTTAATTTTAACCCTTTCCAAATTTGATTTTAAAATTTAAAATTTTATAAAATGTTCAAACGTGTTTTATGCGTAGTAGGAATAAGATATCAAAAAAGTACGCTGACCGATCTCAAGTAAACTTCATGACAAATTCAAATCTATTTTCAGATTACTTATCGGACTATTGGTTCAGCCTGTGCGATGGACAAAAAATGTACTATTATATTAACTAAAATGGCTTTTACTCATAGACAAAATTATTTAAATTAAAAATAATACTATGAAGCTCATATAAATTAACCGGTAAGTTAATTAACATGGTCGAAATTTAATAAAACCACTTTTTTCTTAAATATTGCCTATACAAAACTCCTTAAAAATGGTCGGTATCCAGGGGACTTAAGTCTCGATAAATAATGGTTAGCCAACAAATTAATATTAAAGGCCCTTTCTTCCTCATCCCTATACCTATTCAATCTTTCCTCCCATATAAAAACTTAGTTGGGGTTACAAATAATATTATAATTGCAAAAATAATTACGAATATTGTGTGAATTTTTATTTATTATTATTTTGTAAACGTAAACATACCGACGGATCTTGTTTGTGTAACTGAAAATAAATAAAGTTATAATAAGCCAAATGGACCATACAATAAAATATAAAATGTACAAACTAAATAAACAATATTAAATACAAAATAAATATGGTCATTTTTCGAGTGACTTATTACTGTAAGTGTACAAAAACGAATTGTGCCTCATCCCAGCCTATATATTTATATTTTAAAAATCGCCAAAATAAAATACCAAAACTTTTTAATATCGACCATTCTTAGTTTCCGGATTACACTGATTATATAAGATTTACTTTTGGCCATGTATGTAGACAGTATAATACAGGGAGATTTTCTTATCACGAGCCACTCAATATCTGATAGGGTTTAATAAGAAATTAAAATTATTATTTTCATATTGTTTTTATACAATGTGATCTTAACTTTTCACAAATTTTTTTGCTTTAACCTCCCTCGCCACTTAGTTTTTTTGATAGCAACTTTTGAAACCTAATTTGTAACGTATACCTACATTTCATTAAATTTTTAATTGAGAATAACGTACTACAAATTTGGACTGGTCGATAACCAGTTTCGGATAACTGTTTTTGATGTTATTGAAGTTTCAAGTTTAGGGCAGGAGGAAAGGTCGCGTGTAGTATATTGTTTATCTGCGCGCATTTCCCTACCGCACTTCCCTTCTCAAAACTTTAAAACTCGTAACTTTAAAAATAGTTATCCGGAACTGGCTATCAACCAGTCAAAATTGTTAGTACATTATTCTTAATTTAAAAAAGGTAATAAAAAATACACGTTATCATTTAAGTTTCAAATGTCACTATCAAAAAAACTAAGTTAGGAGGGGGGTAAAAACAAAAACAAATTGTGATCACATTATATAAAAACAATATGAAAAAAAAAATTTTAATTTCTTATTAAACCCTATGAGATATTGAGTGGCTCATGATAAAAAAAATTATCCTGTATATAGTACAATTTGTTGGAAAATTATTATTAAAAAAAATAAAAATATAATGTTACACGTTATTTATTATTTTATAAATGTAAACATACCTGTTGGCGGTGTCTGTGTTGCTGGTGGTGTGGCTGAAAGTGATTAAAGCTATTATAAGCCAAATAAACTATATTGTATACAAAAAAAAAATATGATAATCAAAACTATAAGTCAAACTATAAAGATTTGTCACACCGGCTTTTATTATAAGGACATCTTAAATAAAATAAAAAAGTGGTATTGAAAAAGTGCACCACTTCCCTTGCCAATAGATTTATATATTTTATAAATCGCCAAAATTAAATTTCAAAGCTACTTGTCGACCAATATTAGTTTCCGGATTACACTACTGAATAAAATAGACACCTGATTTAAGTATAAACATTGATTTTAATATGCGTTATTTTTATTTATATAAAATAATTGTAAAATCTAAGCTCCTAATAATAATTAATTAAAAAAACATATATTTATACATACCGTTTATGTTTTGCTCAGGACCTTCATACAAAAATTGTTTTTTATTACATGTACATGGAATAGAGGTACCTTATTAAACTAAAATAAACTCACCACTGGGTCTTGCGTTTATGACTGAAATACAAAAAAAAAATGTTAACTTAATTTTACCATACCGACCATCAAAATTTCAATATAATTAATATACATAATAATAAATATACATTGGACTAAATAAAAAAAAAAATGGTTTTAACTACATCATTCACAAAAATATATTTAGTACGTGTTTGACCACCGACAGTGAAACACGGGTGTCGGCAGTGCGATTTCATCAGCTGCCGATAAGCATTTTAGTAGTTACGCCACTTAACAGGTAATATGGACATTATTAAATAATACCGTAGGATCTGAAATGAGCACTAAGAATCTATTAGGCAAATCGCCTAACACTTCAACACCCACGCAAAAACACAACCCAAACGTCATACCAAAACCAACGGGTAACCGAACCCAAAATAACATCACTCCAAAATTACAGCAAACCCCTACCTCTGCCAAATCACGAATAATAAACCAATACCGCATATCAATGCCGAGCCAGACGGTCGGAACCAACAAAAACTACCCCTCCCCGGCCTCCAGCTCCGCAACGTCTACCTTTTCCATCAATACACCGCACGCAATCGGTATCGCAACCGCCACGATGTAGAGACTATAAGGTGACACCACTCAACTTCTTATCAGTAAAAATCTGGGGTCGAATGCTTCAGGCATTTTGGTAGTTCAGCTTCGCTGTACAGGTGGCGCCACCATTCGCCCGGAGGCCGATATTTTCTATGCGGCTTATGGACAATAAACGTTTTATTTTTTATTTTTATGTTGATTATTCTTTATTTGGAGTTCTTATTATTTTTATTGTCTTATTTAGTAATAAGTAATTATTTTGTTAACTTTTTAATTGCGAAAACTGTGTTTTTTAACCGCATTAAAGTAAATATTAGCACTAGAATATAGCTTTCATAATTAATTAAATTAAATTTATTCTGATCTAGTCTTTGTCCAGCACAGTTATTTATTTTATTATTTTAGCTACTCTACTAATATAAAGTAGTATTCCAATACTAATTAGTCATTAGTATACATGGTCATAATTTCTAAATTCTAGATCAGAGTAATAGAATAAAACTATAGTAGAGCAAATATTGCCAATAAATTATAAATCTAAAAGATCTACATTAGTCAATGAATGTTATTTGTAAAAATGAATAAGAGCAACAGTATTTTATAATTATATATGCCCCGGTTTATTATGTAGACACAAAATATAAACAATTATTTGTGATGCAAATATCATCTCTAGGAACACAATGCAGAGAATATGTCGCTACTTCGTCCCTAGGCATTGCACGTATGGTTGGGCTTGAATTACACGGTAGTCGGGCTTTCGAAGACACTTAATTGGGGTTTATTAAAATAATTAATATCCACCTTACACAAGCGATGCTTATTTTTTGGGGGTAAATTAAAATAATCGGAAAGAATGTATTGTTATGTACAGTGGTGTATTACAGGGGAAGGGTTCGGGTTTAAACCCCCCAGAGCCAAAAAAATTGTGTTTTAAGTAATATATTATAGGTATTTATTATATAACTGTTACAATGTTACTCTCTGAAGTAATTTAGAACTTGAAGTAAATAAATAATAATTTAATAATTATATTTTAATTATTAAATGTTAAGGGGAATTGCGGCTACCTAAGAAAGAATTAAAATATCTTCGGAACTATAAGTCCAGAAATTTCGTTATTCTTTATAACGAATTATTCTTTAGACCTTCAACAACTATAAACTCAATTTGAAAAACTTCTCTGGTGCTTAAAATTCGATATAGGAAGGGGGAGGGAGGGGTTGAGGAAAATTTGTTTCTTGTACATAATACGTGTTATTATATTATATACCGTATAGAATAATTTCATATATTGTTATAAAAGGATAGTCATCGTTCGACTACAAACGTATTTTGTGGAATAGGAATTAGAATAAATAGTACATTTAATTAGACTACATCTACGAATATTGTAGTTTTTAAAATAATATATAATCTATAGTCCTGTAATCAAATAAAATTACATGTAATATATTTTTATTTAGTAATAAAAATGACAGTAACGTATAATAATATGTAAAAAACCCTATTAGCTCCATGTAAAAGTCGGCCTCCGGGCGAATGGTGGCGCTATCTACGTGACAAAATTGTACTACCAAAATGCCGTAATTTCTTGACCCACTGATTTGGTTGGAGTGGCGTCACCTTATCTTCTCTACATCGTGGCAACCGCTAATGAACCCGATACCGAGATAACCGCTAGCATTACGAACACCGCGCTTACAAGCCATAAAGACGGACAAAATGTCTTTACACATACAAACCCAACACAAACAACACACATGACAACAAATAGCTCTAACAGAAATTTTGCTTCAATAACGGCAAATTATAATTCGCCCAAAAGAGACCAAGCCCTCGTATTCAACTCCATCGATGGGGTTCCACAAAAAGAATATATTCTGGCCGTAGGTCAAATAGTATCACCAAAAAATATCACCTTCGTGTCCGGAATCTCCAATAACCGCTTCTGTATATTCTTATCTAATAAAAGCACATTAGACGTACTGTTGGAAAAAACTAAAATAATTACAATAAACGATCAAGAAATTCAATTACGCAGATTAATCAATCCAGCCAAGAGAATAATCATCTCAAATGTTTGCCCCTCCATACCCAATCAAGCGATACTTAACGCCCTCAAAGATGTTGATATAATTCCCACATCCCAAATTAATTATTTAAAAGCAGGAATAAATATTGAAGGATACGAGCAC
Source organism: Adelges cooleyi (assembly GCF_023614345.1). Taxonomy (NCBI): domain Eukaryota; kingdom Metazoa; phylum Arthropoda; class Insecta; order Hemiptera; family Adelgidae; genus Adelges; species Adelges cooleyi. The sequence continues at coordinate 12,442,983 of NW_026096053.1, read as the reverse complement.
ATAATGAGTTTTAGAAGACAAATGTATATAAAACACGAGGACACAAATAAAATCCCGGGATCACTAGTAATTAACTCAAACGGATCCCAATTTCGTATATTTCTCACCGACGACTCAATCACTTGCTATACTTGTAAATCTACCGGACACACTTCCAAATCCTGCAAAAAAGATATTTTAGACGAATTAAGCACCCAATATTCCGATAACCAGTACCCAAAATTACTACAAGACACTCCATCAAAAGAAGTTACCGAAAGGGTAGATCATTTTCCCCCTCCCAAACCCGCCCAAATTTCTGACTCGTCCGACGTCGGTAGACCCATGGATTGGTCACAAGATGACAACTTATCAATTGACACAATAAAAACATCTTCCCCACCTACAGACACCAACTCACCCGACGAAAAGAATAAGGATTTCACCCAAGAGAACACGGACCACGTATCAAATCCCCCGAAACATAGTTTACCCCCTATCGTAATAAACGAAACTAACGAAAAAAATAAAAGACCACTATCCGAAACATCTCTTTCACAAAAATCACCTACTACGATTAACATTGCAACCTCTCCTATTGTTAACAAGAAGCCCGAGAAAAAGAAAGTCAAAATAAATTCCCGATCCAATTCTTTCTCGCAAGTTGAAGAAATCAATCTGGAAACCTTATTGAAACAAGCTCAAGAGTTTTTTCTCAGTACCAATGACGACCCATTATCAATATCTCAATTCCAATACGTAATTGAAAATTTTTCAAATAAGTCGATCAACATACATTCCTTATGCAAACAAATCAATACAGATATACCCTCGATTTTAAACATAATTGAAAAAGTTCGTCCAAAAATAACGGATAGAGGATTGAAGACCAAACTCACAAGACTTTCTAACCTCTTATTTCAAAGCTTGCCACCCCAAGAAGACAATTAAAGTTCTTCGCACTCAAATAGTAAAACACCACTAAATATTAATATATCTGAATGTGCACAATATTACAATGGAACATAAACGGGTTTTATAAAAAAACTCGATTAACTAAAAATTATATTAACAGAAATCCAACCAGCAATAATATGTTTACAAGAAACTAATTTTAAAAACGATAACACAGGAAAACTACTAAACTACACAGGTTATAGTAAAAACCGAACTGAGGGATTACGAGCTAGTGGGGGAGTGACAATATATGTCAAAACTGAATATCCTAGTAAATTAATCAACATAAACACCCACTTCGAAGTCACAGCGGTTAGAGTAAAACTTAAATACCTAGAATTAAATATATGCAACATATATCTACCAAACCAACACAGCTTCGACCATATCGATATAACAAATATTTTAAAACAAATACCAACGCCTTTCATCATTACCGGAGACTTCAATAGCCACAACATCAAGTGGGGATCCGTGTCAACCGATAGAAGAGGAAAAGAAATTGATAAAGCGTTCGATGACGACAATATTGTAATACTTAACAGCAACGAACCCACTCATATAAATATCGCAAACGGTCTTACGTCCAACATCGACCTAACATTATCTAACGCATCGCTAGCACAAAGATTACAATGGAAAGTATATAGCAATATAACCAGCAGTGACCACTTCCCCATTATCATTAAATACTTATCTCGGATCCCCGGTATCAAATGTATAAATGATGCCGAAACGGTAAGCATCAATACAATAGTACATACATTTACTAACTCAATACTTAAAATAGCAAATCTTACAATAGGTAAATCAACTGCTAATAAAAAAAAACCCAAAGTACCCTGGTGGAATCAAAACATTAAATCGGCAATTAAAGATAAACATAATGCATTAAACAAATTTCAACTCTCCAATTCTCAAGATGACTTCATTGAACTGAAAAAACGCCGAGCAAGAACCAAATATTTGATTAAAACTAGCAAAAAAGCTTCATGGGAAAATTTCACAAGTAGTATCAACGAAAAAGCCGACACCAAACTTGTTTGGAACAAAATCCAATCTCTAAAAGGACTTAGCAGAAGTCGAAGAATAAACCTTATCGATAATAATACCGACCTACTAATGAATAACGACCATTTAACTGCGAATAAATTGGGAGAATACTTCTACAACAACAGTAGCGATAAAAACTATAAAACCCAGTTTCAAATTTATAAACAAAAATGCGAAAACGAAAATATTCCCAACTATATAGACAGTAATCTTACGGATCAAATCCAACTAAACAAATCAATTTCCATCCAAGAACTCAAATACACTTTAGCAAAATGCAAAAGTCATGGCCCCGGGCCTGACAATATACCTTACATATTTATTCAAAACTTTGGACCAAATGCCCTAAAATTAATGTTAAAAAGATTCAATAGAATCTTTATCGAAGGCTCTTGGCCAACCACTTGGAAAAATGGTACTATTATACCTATCATCAAACAGGAAAAAGATGAATTTAAACCAGAAGGATATAGACCAATAACTCTATTGAACACCATGTGTAAGATATTGGAAAACATTTTGAACCTTAGACTAACTTGGTTCCTAGAAAAATACAACTACCTAGCCAAACAACAAAGCGGTTTCAGAAAAAATAGAAGCACAATTGACAATCTCTTTCAAATTAAACACGAAGTAAATCAGACCTTCGAAAACAAGCAAATCATGGGACTAGTGAATTTGGACATTTCCAAGGCTTATGACTCAACATGGAGACATAACATATTAATTAAACTCAATAAAATTTTATCCAAAGGCAAAACACTCAATATTATAACCGGCTTTTTAAAAGACCGCACATTCCAAGTAAAAGCAAATAGCCAGATGTCCGACGAATTTTATCAAGAAAATGGAGTACCCCAAGGCTCAGCCCTGTCAGTAACGTTATTTCTGTTAGCCATAAACGACATAACCCAATGCTGTTCCCCACCCGTAAAATGCAACCTTTTCGCAGACGATTTTAACTACTCATGTCGAAGCAGTAATATTAACTCTGTACAAAAATTCCTTCAGATAACCACCAACAATCTAGAAGATTGGGCCGGAAAGACAGGTTTTAACTTCTCTCCAAAAAAATCAAACTGCATAGTATTCATAAAAAAAAGAAAGATAGGCAAACTTCATATCACTCTCGACGGCATGCCAATTCCCAATAAAAAATCGGTTAAAATCCTTGGCCTTTTCTTTGATCGCCGTCTCACGTGGGCATCCCATATACAATACCTAAAGACCTCAACCAACAACGCTCTAAACTTACTCAAAATACTATCCCACACAGCTTGGGGAGGTGATTCCGAAACACTAATCAAAATCCACAGATCTACTATACAGTCCAGACTAAACTATGGATCCATTATGTTCAAATCTGCAACATACTCTATCCTAAAAGCAATTGATACTATCAACAACAGCGGACTAAGACTAGCTATAGGTGCTTTCCGCAGTAGTCCAATTTTAAGCATATATAACATAACTGGAGAACACCTACCCGAGATAAAAAGGATAGACTTAGCTCTAAAATACATGGTTAGAACAGTTAGAGCCAACTTCAACTCACTCACAGAGGAAAATACTGAAATTCACCAAGAACTAAAAGTAAACGGTATTAACACGGCTCAAATAATTTCAAGAGAACCAATGACCCATCCCCCTTGGATAGCTCATTACGCAATAAATACAGAACTAACTTCCCTCCTAAAACCTCAAACTCCTCCCCCAGTATACAGAAGTCACTTTCTCAGTATACTAGAACAATATAAAGACTACCAAAAAGTATACACCGATGCTTCTAAATCCCAAGACGAAGTTGGCTTTTCAATAATATTCCAAAACAGAAATCTATTATTCAAACTTCCAAGCACATGTTCCATATTCTCGGCTGAAGCAATTGCGATACTAGAGGCAATAAAAAGAATAATACATGAAGAGCACTCAAAACATATTATTTTTAGTGACTCCCTAAGTACCCTCAACAGCATCAAAAACCAATTCCATCCCGGCGACATCGCAATAAAAATTCAAAACAAACTAAACGAAGCCTCAACTATGAACAAACAAATCACGCTCATGTGGGTTCCTGGACATGCAGGCATCAAAGGTAACGAGTTAGCCGACCAACAGGCTAAAATTGCCACCCAAAACGCGGAAGTAACATTAATACCAGGGCTAACATACGATGACTTAAAAACCCAGATTAATGAGATGTCCAACGACAAATCGCTTCAGTTATGGAAGCAACAAACTACCAAACTGAACACTATTAAAAGTTCCACTAACCGATGGATTAACAGCTTTCTAAAAAGGAAAGATGAAACAATACTAAACCGCATGCGAATCGGACACACGAGACTAACCCATGGTTATCTAATGGCTAAGGAAGAAACTCCTATATGTGTAGCTTGCGGTGTAAGACTGACCGTGAAACACATATTAACCGAATGCCTCAAGTACGAACAAGACAGACAAAGGATTGGAATTGACGCGACACTTGACACTTCACCAGGACCAGAACCCGAGAACAATGCCAAGATGATCGACTTCCTAAAATCAACTGACTTATATAACTTAATTTAAAAATTACACATTCTCTTTCTTGGCTCTTAACTATTAGAATACGCAAACTTAATGTATACCCATTGTAAATAACTTTTGTTCCACCACATCTGTAACTAATGGCCATAGATGCCGGGTTGTAAAAAAAATTATCAATAAAAAAAAAAAAAAAAATCATAAATAAATATGTGTGTATTATATATATATATTATTTCATATTGTATTCGATACTTAATTATGGTTTAGGATTTTATTAATTTCTTATAAATAGCCGCCCAATAGCAAAAGTAATAGTGTATTATAAAATATACATGTTTATAATCAATAAATTACGTGTACAAAAATGAAATGGTAGCAAAAAACTTGCAACAGTAAAAATAGTTTTTCGTAAAAATCATAACAAAATTGATATATCTATAAATATGCATTTATAAAACTGAATGCGGGAGGGGGGTGTAACCATAGAGTTTACTTTGTTGAGAGATAGAATGTCGGCCAATTTCCAAAGTTATAGGAAAAGGCATGTAGATAAATAAGGCTTAAAAAGAAAATAGTCATTGTTTGAATTTTAAAATTAAAGTAAAATAGCTATAAAATTAAAATGTTTAATTCGTTTTTGATATGATATGCTATTATTTTTATGTATAATTATGCAACAACATAGCTGTTGCATTATTCATACTATTTTATAAATGCATATTCTAATTAAAACGTGTAACATTAGGTATTCAGTAATTCCTTTGTTCAATAAAAGTGTTTTGTTTTATATTACATTATTTTGAATGTATTTTGGAAATGACATTTTAGTATTTTGTTGAAAATGAATATAATAATATACATTTTTGGTGACTAGTGACCACATGTTTTTATCTTCTTAAGTATTATCTAGTTTTATCAACTTTTGCAACTTGAATGGTAAATGGTACTTTTTAAATTATGAATAATTTGTTGAACACTTTGTCTGGTCGATGGCCAGTTTTGAATGAATAGTTCTAAAGTTATTAAAGTTTTTTCATTAAAGACGAGCAGAAGGTGAGGAGTAGGGTTATATTTATCTGTGCGCATTTCTCAACCCTACACACTAACATCTGTCAATAACTATAGAAAAGAAAAATATTAAAATCTGGGAATCGTCTACACCAAAATTTCAGTCAATTATTCTTCATTTTAAAATTCATTTAAGTATAGATTTCAGTGAAGCGCACATTAGGATTTCATATATGTATTTCTCAGATTGGTCATCAAAGGCAATTGTTTTAGATGTTAGAATATACAACTTGTTTTCGGCTTAAAGGTATGTTTCTTGTTTTCGACGTAGTTTTGGTTCAAAAACAAATAATACAAATGCTGTTTTTTGGTAAATAAATAATATTTCAGTAAAGCGTACATTAGGATTTCTTTTATGTATTTCTCAGATTGGTCATCGAAGCCAATTGTTTTGGATATTAGAATATATAACTTGTTTTCGACGTAGGTTTGGTTCAACAACAAATAATACAAAATACGCTGTTGTTTTTTTCTCAAATAAAAAATATTTTTCATGAACGCCTGAAAAAATATTGGATACAAGAATATACAACTTGCTTTCGACTCAGAGGTATGTTTCTTGTTTTAGACATAGGTGGTTTGGTTCAAAAACAAATAATACAAAATGTGCTGTTGTTTTCCTCTTAAATAAATAATATTTTTGTAGAGGATTTCACTGTTCTTTTACACAGATTTAGTCATGAAAGTAAATATTGGATACAAGAATATACAACTTGTTTTCAACTTAATGGTCGGTTTCTTGTTTTTGACGTAGGTAGTTTGGTTGAAAAACAAATAATACAAATGCTGTTTTTTAGTAAATAATTAAAATTTCAGTGAAGCGTACATTAGGATTTTACTGTATGTATTGCCATATTAGTCATCGAAGCTAACTGTTTTGAATATTTGAATATATGACTTGTTTTCGACTTAGGGTTTGGTTCAAAAACAAATAATACAAAATATGTTGTTGTTTATTTCTTAGATAAATAATATTTTTATAGGGGATTTTACTGTAAACCTATAACTACACCGTTTATTGTATTTCTTAATCATTCTCAAGCCGAACTTGACTTATAATAAACGTACTGTATCGTTACTCTGAAACGATATTATCAAAACAAAAACCAATACTAGTAGAATTTTACTACTAGTATTGGTTTTTGTTTTGACAATAGTTACAGGTAAAATTAAATATTATTATGAGTTTTTACAAATGTATTTTTGTGAATGATGTAGTTAAAACCAAATATTCTAAATATGTATATTGTTTAGTCCATTGTGTATTTATCATACTGATATTTTGACGGTTGGTATAGTAAAATTAAGTGACAATTTTTTTTTTGTATTTCAGTCATTAACGCAAAACCCGGTGGTGAGTTTAATTTAGTTTAGTAAGGTACCTCTATTCAATATGTATATTACACTTAATTATTATTAGGTGCTTGTAGATTTTACAATTGTTTAATAAAAATAAAAATAACGCATACTAAAACCAATTTTTATACTTAAATTAGTTATCCATTTTATTCAGTAGTGTAATCCGGAAACTAATATTGGTCGATAAGTAGTTTTGACATTTTATTTTGGCGATTTATAAAATATATAATTTTGTTGGAAAGGGAAGAGGCGCACTTTTTCAATACCACTTTTTTTTTTTAATTTAAGATGTCCTTATAATAAAAAAAAAACTGGTCTGACAAATCTTTATAGTTTGACTAATAGTTTTGATTATCATATTTTTTTTGTATACAATATTGTTTATTTGGCTTATAATAACTTTAACCATTTTCAGGAAAACCACCAGCGACACATACACGGCCAGCAGGTATGTTTACGTTTACAAAATAATAAATAACGTGTAACATAATATTTTTATTTTTTTTAATAAAAATTTTCCAACAAATTGTACTATATACAAGGTAATTTTTTTATCATGAGCCACTCAATATCTCATAGGGTTTAATAAGAAATTAAAATTTTTTTTTTCATATTGTTTTTATATAATGTTATCACAATTTGTTTTTGTTTTTACCTCCCTCCCAACTTAGTTTTTTTGATAGTGACATTTGAAACTTAAATGATAACGTATATATTTTATTACCTTTTTTAAATTGAGAATAATGTACTAACAATTTTGACTGGTCGATAGCCAGTTCCGGATAACTATTTTTAAAGTTAGGATGGGAAGGAAAGTGCGGTTGGGAAATGCGCGCAGATAAACAATATACTACACGCGACCTTTCCTCCTGCCCTAAACTTGAAACTCAATAACATTAAAAATAGTTATCCGAAACTGGTTATCGACCAGTCAAAATTTGTAGCACGTTAATCTCAATTAAAAAGTTAATGAAATGTAGGTATGCGTTACAAATTAAATTTCAAAAGTTGCTATCAAAAAAAGTTGGGAAGGAGGTGAAAGCAAAAAAATTTGTGAAAAGTTAAGATCACATTGTATAAAAACAATATGAAAATAATAATTTTAATTTCTTATTAAACCCTATGAGATATTGAGTGGCTCGTGATAAGAAAATCTCCCTGTATTATACTGTCTACATACGTGGCCAAAAGTAAATCTTATATAATCAGTGTAATCCGGAAACTAAGAATGGTCGACAATAAGAAGTTTTGGTATTTTATTTTGGCGATTTTTAAAATATAAATATATAGTCTGGGATGAGGCACAATTCGTTTTTATAAACTTACAGTAATAAGTCACTCGAAAAATGACCATATTTATTTTGTATTTAATATTGTTTATTTAGTTTGTACATTTTATATTTTATTGTATGGTCCATTTGGCTTATTATAACTTTATTTATTTTCAGTTACACAAACAAGATCCGTCGGTATGTTTACGTTTACAAAATAATAATAAATAAAAATTCACACAATATTCGTAATTATTTTTGCAATATAATATTATTTGTAACCCCAACTAAGTTTTTATTTGGGAGGAAAGATTGAATAGGTATAGGGATGAGGAAGAAAGGGACTTTAATATTAATTTGTTGGCTAACCATTATTTATCGAGACTTAACAGTAAACTAGTACAGTCGAAACCGAGCACAGTAAGATATTACAAAAGTGTGGTCCAGTATATACTATTGACTATATTATGTATTGTAGTATGTAAGATTCTTACTATGTTAGATATTAATCTACTACGCTGTTTCATAATTCTTTGATTTGTATTAATTTTGTTCGGTAGAAGAGGATACGGTAAATGCAACTCCTGGTATGTAACCTTTTTTTATATAGTTTAATCAATATGAGTAATAATAAAGTAAATGTCTTCATGATTTAGCGGCCGTTTGTTTTGGTGGAACGGTTATGTGGTGTTGTTGTCCTTGCTTTTCTTTTATCTGGTTAGCTAGAAGACTGTATGGTATTCAAGAAGAATATATCTATAAAACAATGTGTTGTGGTGATGACTAGATTGAAGATTACTAGATTATAAAGTTAGTATATCGAGTTAATAATAAATATCCTTATACCTTTGTGTTGAACAACTTTTTTTTAAGGAAATGTAGTTTTAAAAAGTCTAATTCCGACATGCTTAAACAATATTTACCATAGTTTAATTTTGACATTAGTGTCGTAAGAATAAATTCAGTTGTTTAATTTGTTATTATTTTTTATTTCAGGAAGTTTCCGTAGGTGTCATAATAATATCCAGTTTCTTTCGAATCCAACTAAATAATTTGTCAAATGTAGTGTACACATTTTTTTCAAAACCAAAATTATATATTTTTAATAAATCATAATAAACATATTTTACTATTCGGCCAATTTTGAAATGTTTTGTTTTTCGTTAATAATTACACCTATTGTTGACTGAAACCTACAGATTTATTTACTCGTTTTACATAGCGATTTTGTGTATTGAAGAGTGTTATAATCAGGTGTCAGGTTAAATTGAGATAAAATTTTATAAAAACAATATTAAAAAAAATGTTTTGATTTCTAATTAAACCCTATGAGATAAAATATTATTTATTTAAGAGAAAAACAACAGCATATTTTGTATTATTGGTTTTTGAGCAGAACCTAAAGTCGAAAACAAGAAACATACCTAAAAGTCAAAAACAAGTTGTATATTCTTATATCCAAAAATCGGGCTTCGATGACTTTGTTTTTAAACCAAACTTTGTTTTTTACCCGAAAACAAAACGTAGCCTATATTTTTGTATCAAAAAACTGTTAACTTAATTGAATACATTAGATATACATTTAACGTATTTTTTTTAATACAAATTTGTATGGATATTCGCAGCTGGTATTCAAAACGTTTGTCTTAGATGACCTAATTATATTAAGAGTTATAAACACATATAACTATTATACATTTAGACCTTATCAAAGTACCTAAAAAGTATAGTTGAAAAAAATAGGTCAATATAAAAAAATGTTTATCGAAAAGATTGCCTTTTTGGTTGCTTATTTCAAAAGTACTACTAACATAAAACTTGATTAATTATACTATACGCAATGTGTATAGTAAATCATTAATATACGTGTATTACATATATATTATAACATATTATATTCTATACTTAATTATGGACTAGGACTTTATTGATTTATTATAAATAGCGGCCCAAAAGCAAAAGTAATAGTGTACTATAAAATATACATGTATATAATCAATAAATTACGTGTACAAAAATGAATTGGTAGCAAAAAACTTGCAAAAGTAAAAATGGTTTTTCGTAAAAATCAAAACAAAATTGATATATCTATAAATATACATTTATAAAACTAAATGCGGGAGGAGGGTTTACTATGTTAGGATTTTACTATGTTGAGAGATGGAATGTCGGCCAATTTCCAAAGTTATAGGAAAAGACATGTAGATAAATAAGGCTTAAAAGAAAATAGTCATCGTTTAAATTTTAAAATTAAAGTTAAGCGGTGGTAAAAAACCTATAAAATTAATATTCTTTAATTAGTTTTTGATATTATAAGCTACATTTTTTATGTATAATTCAGCAACAACATAGCTGTTGCAGTATTCATACAATTTTGTAAATGTACATTGACTAGTAACCACATGTTTATTAATATTACAAATTTTAGCAAAAAATGTTCACTAATTTTGTACAAACGGGTTCACTAAAAAAAATTGATCATAATATACCGTGGGTGATTTTTCAACGCCTTAACATTAGACAACATTAACATTTTTATCTTTTTTAGTATGATCTAGTTTTATTAAGTTTTGCAATTTAAATGGTAAATGGTACTTTTTAAATTATGAATAATTTGTTAAACATTTTATCTGGTCGATAGCCAGTCTTAAATAACTAGTTCTAAATTTTTAATGTTTTTAATTAAGGACGAGGAAAGGGTGAAGAGTAGGGTTATATTTATCTGTGCGCATTTCTCAACCGCACACTAACATCTTGCCTAAATTTTGAACCTATATAACTACTAAAAAGAAAAGTATTAAAACTGGGAATCGTCTACGCGAAGATTTTAGTCAATTATTCTTAATTTTAAAATTCATTTAAGTATAGATTGCAGTGAAGCGCAAATTAAGATTACATATATGTATTTCTCAGATTGTTTATCAAAGGCAATTGTTTTAGATGTTAGAATATACAACTTGTTTTCGACTTAAGGTATGTTTCTTGTTTTCGACGTAGGTTTGGTTCAAAAACAAATATACAAAATATGCTGTTGTTCTTTTCTTAGATCAATAATATTTTTGCAGAGGATTTCACTGTTGTGTTCAGTGTTATAAAGAATTAGTCATGGAAGCCAAGTATTGGATACAAAAATATCCAACTTGTTTTCAACTTAATGGTCTGTTTCTTGTTTTCGACATAGGTGAATTGTTTCAAAAACAAATAATACAAAATATACTATTGTTTTTCTCTTGAATAAATAATATTTTTGTAAAGTATTTCACTGTTGTTTTACACAAATTTAGTCGTGAAAGCAAATATTGGATACAAGAATATACAACTTGTTTTCGACTTAGAGGTATGTTTCTTGTTTTCGACGTAGGTTTGGTTTAAAAACAAATAATACAAATGCGGTTTTTGGTCAATAATTAATATTTCAGTGGAGCGTACATCAGGATTTTACTGTATGTATTGCCACATTAGTCATCGAAGCCAATTGTTTTGGATGTTAGAATATATGACTTGTTTTCGACTTTAAGTTTGGTTAAAGAACAAAAAATAAAAAATATGCTGTTGTTTTTTTCTTAGATAAATAATATTTTTGTAGGGGATTTCACTGTAAACCCATATTACTACACCGTTTATTGTATTTCTTAAACATTCTCAACCCTAACTTGACTTATAATAAACTTACCGTAACGTTTCAGGATTTCTATAAAATTAAAATTGTGTTTACCGTTTAGCTGCAGTGGTGTTTTTAAATATGTCGTTTAAAATAAATTTTACCAGAACTTTACTAGTAGTATTGTATTTTGTTTTGACAATAGTTACAGGTAAAATTATATATTATTATGAATTTTTACAAATATATGTTTGTGAATGATGTAGTAAAAACAATTTTTTTTTTATTTAGTCCAATGTATATATTTATTATATTGAAATTTTGATGGTCGGTATGGTAAAATTAAGTTAACATTTTTTTTTTGTATTTCAGTTATAAACGCAAGACCCAGTGGTGAGTTTATTTTAGTTTAATAAGGTACCTCTATTCAATATGTATATTACACTTAATTAAAAATAAAATTATTTGTTTGCAGGTTCTGGGCAAAACCTTGACGGTATGTATAAATATTTAGTTTTTTTTCATTTTTTTATTAATTATTAGTAGGTGCTTGTAGATTTTACAATTATTTTATATACATTTTTATTTAAGAGTTACTTATAAACAAAAAATGCTGGCTGATAAATCTTTATAGTTTGACTAATAGTTTTGATAATCATATTTTTTTCTATATGATATTGTTTATTTGGCTTTAATCATTTTCAGGAACACCACCCGCAACACAGACACCGTCAGCAAGTATGTTTACGTTGACAAAATAATAAATCAAAATTCACAGTTACATGCATGTAATAAAAAACAATATTTGTATGAAGGTCCTGAGCATAAATAAAAATAACGCATAATAAAATCAATTTTTACAATTAAATTATTTGTCCATTTTGTTCAGTAGTGTAATCCGGAAACTAATATTGGTCGATAAGTAGTTTCGAAATTTAATTTTGGCGATTTATAAAATATATAAATCTGTTGGCAAGGGAAGAGGCGCACTTCTTCAAGACTACTTTCTTTATTTAACAGTTCCAGTTGAAATAAAAAAAAGACGTTCTGAAAAATCTTTATAGTTTGACTTACAATTTTGATTATCATATTTTTTTCTATATAAAATTGATACATTTAATTTGCTTATTGTAACTTAAATAATTTTCAGGTACGCCGTCAGCAACACAGACACGCTCAGCAGGTATGTTTACGTTTACAAAATAATAAATCAAAATTCACAGTTTTGATAACACAACGCCAAAAAGTTTTTATTTGGGATTAAAGATTAAATAGGTATAGTGATAAGCAAGAAAGGGACTTTAATATTAATTTGTCGGTCAACCGTTATTTGTCGAGACTTAACAGCAATAACTAGTACAGTCGAAACCAAGCATAGTAAAAAATGACAAAAGTCTGGTACAGTATAACCTGTGTTTTTATAGGAACTTTGCCACTATTATGACTTACTATATTATGAGATATTGAGTGGCACGTGGTAAGAGAATCTCCCTGTATTATACTGTCTACATACGTGGCCAAAAGTAATTCTTATATAATCAGTGTAATCCGGAAACTAAGAATGGTCGATATTAAGAAGTTTTGGTATTTTATTTTGGCGATTTTTAAAATATAAATATATAGGCTGGGATGAGGCACAATTCGTTTTTATACACTTACAGTAATAAGTCACTCGAAAAATGACCATATTTATTTTGTATTTAATATTGTTTATTTAATTTGTACATTTTTTATTTTATTGTATGGTCCATTTGGCTTATTATAACTTTATTTATTTTCAGTTACACAAACAAGATCCGTCGGTATGTTTACGTTTACAAAATAATAATAAATAAAAATTCACACAATATTCGTAATTATTTTTGCAATTATAATATTATTTCTAACCCCAACTAAGTTGGATTTCTAACAGTAAACTAGTACAGTCGAAACCGAGCACAGTAAGATATTACAAAAGTGTGGTCCAGTATATGTAGCCTATCTACAGTTTCACGGCAAAGCTTTTTTTTTGGATGTGTTTTTATAGGAACTTTGCCACTATTGATTATATTATGTATTGTAGTATGTAAGATTCTAGAAATTAATCTACTATGCTGATTCCTAATTCTTTGATATGTATTAATTTTGTTCGATTAAAGAGAAACCAGAAATATACTATTCAGGTCGCAGTATGTAATCTTTTTTTTTATACAGTTTAATCAATATGAGTAATAATAAAACAAATGTCTGGTGTTTTTTTTCATTTAGAGGGATGTCTTCACGAATTAGGGAATAGATGTGTAAACGGCATTTATGTGACTTGTTTATGTCCTATCGTATATTGTATCTATTGTGTCAGAAAACAGCGAGGTCATAATGAGCAAGATCCTATTAGTAGATGTGTTTGTGGTGAAGATGAAGAGATTATAAAGTTGGTATATCTAGTTAATAATTAAATAATTGAATATCGTTATACCTTTGTTTTGAATAACTTTTTTTTAAAGGAAATGTAGTTTTAAGCTAATTAATCTTTATTTACATAGTTATTGTATATTTTTTAAATTTTTTATTTCAGCTAGGAGCCATAGGTGTCATAATAATTATATCCAGTTTCTTCCGAATCCAACTAATTAAATTGTCTATTGTAGTGTAAACATTTTTTCAAAACCAAAATGATATATTTTTACTAAATCATAATAAACATATTTTACTATTCGGTCAATTTTGAAATGTTTTGTTTTTTGTTAATAATTACACCTATTGTTGACTGAAACCTACAGATTTATTTACTCGTTTTACATAACGGTTTTGAATATTGAAGAGTGTTATAACCAGGTGTTAGGTAAATTGAGATCACATTGTAAAAAAACAATATTAAAAAAATTTTTTGATTTCTAAATAAACCTTTATATATTAAATATTTATTTGTTTGAGAGAAAAACAACAGCATATTTTGTATTATTTGTTTTTGAACCAAAACTTGGGTCGAAAACAAGTCATATATTCTTATATCCAAGACATCTGGCTTCGATGACCAGTCTGAGAAATACATACATGAAATCCTAATATACGCTTTACTGACATTTAAGTTATTACTAAAATACAGCATATTTATTATTTGGTTTTGAACCAAACCTTAAGTCGAAAACAAGTCATATATTCTTATATCCAAAACGATTAGTTTCGATGACTAAGCTAGCAGTAACATACAGTAAAATCCTAATGTATGTTGAACTGAAATATTTTTTATTTTCCTAAAAAAAAACAAAATACAAAACTTTTGGCTCAAATGATTTAATTACATTTTAGAATTATAACTATAAATACATATAACTTTAATACATTTAGACCTTATCAAGTACCTAAAAAATATAGTTGAAAAAAATAGGTCAATATAAAAAATATGTTTATCATTAAGATTGCCTTTTTGGTTGCTTATTTCAAAAGTACTACTAACATAACACTTGAATCATTATACTATATACCAAAAGTGAATAGTAAATCATTAATAAATATATATGTCTTAAATATATATAGGATACTTGATTATGGATTAGGATTTTATTAATTTCTTATAAATGGCCGCCCAATAGCAAAAGTAATAGTGTACTATAAAATATACATGTATATAATCAATAAATTACGTGCACAAAAATGAATTGGTAGTAAAAAACTTGCAACAGTAAACATTTTTTTCACGAAAATCAAAACAAAATTACTATATCTATAAATATACATCTATAAAACTAAATACGGAAGGGGGGGGGGTTGTAACCATAGAGTTTACTATGTTAATAGATGGAATGTCGGCCAATTTCCAAAGTTATAGGAAAGGCATATAGATAAATAAGGCTTAAAAGAAAATAGTCATTGTTTGAATTTTAAAACTAAAGTAAAATAGCTTTAAAATTAATATTTTTTAATTCGTTTTTGATATTATATGCTATTATTTTTATGTATAATTATGCAACAACATAGCTGTTGCATTATTCATACTATTTTATAAAAGTATATTCTAATCAAACCGTGTAACATTAAGTATTCAGTATTTCCTTTGTTCAATAAAAGTGATTTGTTTTATATTACATTATTTTGAATGTATTTGAAAATGACATTTTATTATATTGTTGAAAATGAATATAATAATATACTTTTTTGGAGACTAGCGAAAAATGTGGTTGTTTATTAATATTACAAATTTTAGCAAAAAATGTTGACCAATTTTGTACAAACGGGTTTACTAAAAAAACGCCCTAATATTAGACATCATTTAAATTTTTATCTTTTTTAGTATTATCTAGTTTTATTAAGTTTTGCAACTTAAATGGGAAATGGTAATTTTTAAATTATGAATAATTTGTTAAACATTTTTATCTGGTCGATAGCCAGTCTTAAATAACTAGTTCTAAATGTTTAATGTTTTTAATTAAGGACGAGGAAAGGGTGAAGAGTAGGGTTATATTTATCTGTGCGCATTTCTCAACCGCACACTAACATCTTGTCTAAATTTTAAACCTAAATAACTACTAAAAAGAAAAGTATTAAAAACTGGGAATCGATTGGTTATCAAAGGCAATTATTTTAGATGTTAGAATATACAACTTGTTTTCGACTTAAAGGTATGTTTCTTGTTTTCGACGTAGTTTTGGTTCAAAAACAAATAATACAAATGCGGTTTTTTGGTAAATAAATAATATTTCAGTTAAGCGTACATTAGGATTTCTTTTATGTATTTCTCAGATTGGTCATTGAAGCCAATTGTTTTGGATATTAGAATATATAACTTGTTTTCGACGTAAGTTTGGTTCAACAACAAATAATACAAAATACGCTGTTGTTTTTTTTCTTAAATAAAAAATATTTTTCATAAAAGCCAAATATTGGATACAAGAATATACAACTTGTTTTCGACTTAGAGGTATGTTTCTTGTTTTCGACGTAGGTTTGGTTCAAAAACAAATAATACAAATGCGGTTTTTGGTCAATAATTAATATTTCAGTGGAGCGTACATCAGGATTTTACTGTATGTATTGCCACATTAGTCATCGAAGCCAATTGTTTTGGATGTTAGAATATATGACTTGTTTTCGACTTTAAGTTTGGTTCAAGTACAAAAAATACAAAATATGATGTTTTTTTTTCTTGGATGAATGATATTTTTGTAGAGGATTTCACTGTAAACCTATATTACTTCACCGTTTATTGTAATTCTTAAATATTCTCAAGCCGAACTTGACTTATAATAAACGTACTGTATCGTTACTCTGAAACGATATTATCAAAACAAAAACCAATACTAGTAGAATTTTATAGTTATACACCCGGAGAACATTTGACCGAATAGCTTATATTTGCATATTCTGGATTTGCATACGAATAATTTTCATTTGTTTTATATGTTACACGAAGTATTTTATAAAAACTGATTAATTTATTCATTTTTAGGTTAGTTTAATTCAAATTTGGTAACAATTTTAAAACCAACTTTCTACTTCAGGAGTTTTAAGGGTTAATTATTAATTGTTGGAAAAATATTTAGATGTGTTAAAAAAACAACACAGATAGATGTGTAAATAAATAGAAATGCATTGTGTATATTTGATACACAAAAAAAATAATTTTAAGTCAAGTAACTGTGCCAAATCGATATAAGCTATTGTCAGCAATTTTTTCAACAAATAATTAACAATATTGAATTTTAATGTTGTCAACCATATGGTAATTGCGTTTTGAAATTAAATACATACCCCCAATAATACCGTACATAATGGTTTTTTGGTAAATATTAAACATTTGGTTAGCTTAAACAAAAAAACCTACCTGGTGTAACTCTGATGTCATTGCCAATCGATAGTTCTATTATATGTAAACATTGTTGTTTACGGGTAGCGTTAAATTCCAAATAACTTTGTGTTTAATGTATTATAATAATAATTATGATTCATTAAAAAAAAACAAGACGGTAAACTTAATATGTGACTTTCTCTTGTGTTGATCAAAATCATCTTGAAACATGACTCGGCACTGTGAGGGTGTAATTTGGATGTAATTTTGTTCATTCTTAGAAAATTCCTTTTGACCGTACTGCCTCAATTATATAATATTTATTTTGTTCAAGATAATGACCTATAATCTTTTCATAGAAATTATAAGTAATAATTTGAAAATAATAAGTTATTTAGAACATACTATCATTTAGCTCGTCAAATAATTGTTATTTCAAATAAATGTTTGTTTACCGATTGAAATATATTTTTTATTTCATTTTATTAAAATAAAAACATGGCTGTATTAATTATTATTAGAGTTTTTAATTAAAGCAAGATGTTTTATTATTTAAATGTTTTATTTATTTAAGAAACGCCTAGATTTGTTTTGTAAATATTTTACACTGTACTTTTGCTTGTAAATGTGGAAATATTGTTTACAAAAATGGCATCGCTAAATTCATATTAAAGTTTAGACCAATTTGAATGAGGCGTGCGTTTATTATTACTAATAATATCACAAGCAGTTGTTTGAAAATGTAAAAGATCTGTCTGTATAATTTAATTACACATGATAGAGTTATACTTCATTACAGTTTGTAATAAATAAGCTTGTAATTAATATTTAAAGAGGTATAATAATTATTAATATTTGTTATGGAATATTTTTGCCAAGTACATCTTAATTTTCATTGTGTTAAAGTAAAACAAATTGATATGATTGTGTTGTGATTACTTAAAATCAATATTGGGTGTCTTGTTTGATTTATATTTTATTACTATATACTATTTGACACTCGTTCTAGCTATAGCAACATAAGTCTGGCAACAAGTTTTGTTTTTAACTCTCCTGTAATTAATACTATTATTAAAATAAAAACGTACAAGCATTTAATTTGGTCATAATTACACGGCGTTGAACATTTTTTTATTGCTTGATACCTGTTCTGGGAGTAATAAACACCCCATATACACATAAGAGCAATATAGAACAACAGTTATAGTATAAGGGAAACGATTATTCAAAACGGATAGGCGTGTTGAGTCGGGTAATTTTTATGAAAAAAAAAACTTATACTTTTTACCTACCGCCGTGTGCCCTTCATACATTGTTTAAACAATTTACCAGGGTAAGAGATAATATGTATACATGAATGTAATTGGAATGCACTTTAAACTAATATTGTAAAATGTTTCTCGAATGGTGCATTTAAGAGTATATATTTTGCTATAACTCAGTTTTATTATTTTTAAATTCTCCATGTTATAAATTCATGACATTTTTGTATTAGCTATAAAATATAAAACATAGACAAATGTATAGATTAGCCATTTTTTTGAACAAATATTCGTATTTGAGTATACAAATTCAATTAAAAGGTATTTGAAATGTTTTTTTAAAAATACAATTATTTATTTAAAAACAATTTTTAAGAGTATTCGAAATACTAAATATTTTTTTTTTATAAATACTTAAGGGGAACGGAAAGGGCTATTTATTAATAGGAAAATTATTGGCAATGTTTTAATAATTGATCTAATAACTGTTTTAAACATGTCTCGGTAATTTAATGGAAAATTAATATCAAGTTTTTCTAGTTTAATTGTAGTTTTGTTGTAATTGTTTAATTTTGTAGAAGTCACTTTATGACTTATCTATTGGATATAATATTGTTTGTTATAAAGTTTAACATCTCTTCTAAAAAAAAAAAAGTATTAGGTATGCTTTTCATAAAAAAAAATACATTTTTAAAAAATATTTGTGGTTATATTTAAGCATGCGTATTTAAATAATATTATTGATTTAAGATAGGTAAATTATAGGCTTATTGTTGACAGTAGATTTTCAATATCATATCGGCAATACGACCACGCCAATTCCCTCGAAGCGTTGTTATAATGTAACACTCTAACAATAATTCTTATGCAATGTATATTTGTAAAAAAAAATTATAATTATTTACTTATCTATTATACACCCAGGCTATGTGTGAAATATGATTGGGGTTTTTTTTTTTTGTAACAACAACAGCAGTGATGGATAACGGTTTAATTGTGTATTAAATACTTCAACACTTAAGACATATTATTGCTATTATTATTATTATTACGAGGCCGGCGGTGTGGCCGTTGGTGAACGCCCCCTTAACGTACCGTCACCGCCTAAAATTTTTGAACCGGTTACCTGGTCCATGGTGACCGTGGGGAAACACGTCTGGACCAGAACGGTCAGTTTGTATTGTGGCGGCAGAGCGGACGTACACGGCGCTCCGGCAAAGCGCAATAACCGTGTCGCGTGTTCGGTGGTTTTTTTGTTTTTAATTTATTTTAATATTTTTTTTTTTTAGATCTTTGAAATTTTTTTCGGTTTTCAATAGAAAATTAAGTGTATGTTTCAATCTCGGTGTGTCGTGCGTTTAGATTCGTTTGGTAATAATTATAAAAATATTGTGTACAACAAAGGCATCGTGTGAATCCAGTTGGAATATGTGGATTTTTTTTAATTTTTAGCGGATTTTCGCCGAGCCTGTTGCACGAGAGGTAATAATTTAAAAAAATTATCTATATTATATAATATGCTAAAGTCAACCGCCATTGAAAAGGGGAAAAAATTGTATTAAGAAATTATAACATTGTTTCTTTCTGAAATTGGGTTTTACCACGCGAGAAGATTTTCCCAGTGAGGGCGACTTTATATTTATTTCTTATAAACATAGGTTTTGGATACAATATGATATGTACACTAAAAAGTAAAAACACAAACCATAGACGGATTAGTAAAATTAGTTATTAGACATATTGAACAGGATTTTTCTCGATTGAATGTTAACCCAACCGAAACAAATATTACATATAATTATCCTTATTTCGGCATAAATATGCACTAAAAATTATAGAAATGAAGCTAAAATAACTTTTAACTGTTACAAAGAATCACTAAATATACAAACAATTTATTTTTTAACTCAAAATATACTTAACATTAATTGAGCAAAAGAAACCGTACGCATTTGTCTTTATAATAAAATGTTTATGGTTAATAATTCATACATTTTTTTTCTGTATAAAATATTATAAATTTAACAACCGTACTAAAGGAAATTACTTGTAAAACGATCCGGTATTAAACTTTTTTATTAAGCGTATATTTTTATTTTTATCGTCTGTTATTTCCATAAAAACAAAAACTTTAAGTGCTTGTTCGAATTGTTAATCAAGTTGTTATTTTTGGATCAATAAAAATGGCTTTTACAATTTTGGTTCTCATCTGCCAAGTTAGCAAAATTCATTTCAACCGGTAATTAAGTAATATTAAATGATTTTTTTTGTTTTTATTTCCGTGTAAATTATACTGAATCGACTAAATAATGTTTTTTTTTCAATCTAACGACATCATTTCGCAGGCTACGGTCCTCCAACAATTCGACTCAAATTGCCTCGTTGGTTTTTTATTGTAATCGAAATAGGGATAATTACCTTTAATGAGGTGTCTAGCTACACTTAATATGTTGGTTAGGTTTGTGTACCTTTTTACATGACTAGTGTCATGTGATAAGATTGATATTTTCCGATCAACGACATAGATAGCAATAGGTCGCAGCACGTTTAGCCACAATAAAAAAATTCGATCATGTGTATCGTATCCGACAACACAATAATATTATATTCACTATAGTATGTTAATACACAGCTATGCTATGCTATGCCAAGACCGAAAGGGTTAAGTATCAGCGGGTAACACAATGTTAGTTAACAATTCATTTAAATTTAACACCTGGTTAAATGAAATAAGTTTCACCATACAACATTATTATTGTTAAATTCTATTTGTTAAATTAACAAAACGTTAGTTGGGTTACCAAAGCGGTTACCTCGATTTCAACGTTCTCATTGGTTATTAAAATGTGTGATAACTGATAAGCGATTGTAATATTTAATTTGTCAGTTTGTTATTATTTGACATTTGATTTGACTTTCTTTTAACGTTTCGGTTTATATAAATAATTTTTATATAATTGTTTAACACAATAGTCTGTACCTTTCTAAAAATAGTTTGTCATCAAGGTCATTAAAATATTTTTTTCTTTTTTAAAGGCCTAAAAAAAGGTAGATATTGACAGGAAAGACATAATATTAATATCTAAATTACAAAATACAATAAATTATGATTTTTTGAACCTATAATGCAAGTTTGTGCCATTCCTTTGTACCTAATCTACCTACATAAAATAACTTCTGCTTACCTAATAAAGAGTTATCGAGTTGTCATTTCTATTGTTCTCTTAATACTCAATATAAAGAAATTCCTCGTAAAATGTGTAATTCATTATTATATATTACTAGTATATTCAGTCAACAAAAATTATAAAACAATTTCTGAATTATAATAATAGAAATATTATATATAAGTACTACAATTTTAACATGCCGATTAACTTTTTAACAAGCCGATTTTGGGTGATTAATTCAACAATGTGTTAAGACTAACAAATCTCGATGAAACCCAATTTTCACTTACTAATTGTTAAATATAATTAACAATAAGTTAAAATTCTTAACAAATGTTGGTGAAACCGGCTGTATAAGTATTTCAAGTTAGGTATGCGACGGAAAAAAAAAAAACACACACACCGGTCACGTCAAACGTCGACTTGGACACTTGAACTTGGAACGCGATGACGTTATGCGTTTGTGTATTGTGTTTTGACTTGGACCTGACGGCTGGTTTGTTACCATTTACCGGGTTGTTACCTACACATAGGTAACCCGTGTACTCGAGTGGCTGACACCGCATCTGCATGATAATGGCTAATATGCTCAATGAGAAATAATTATTAAACGGCAATCCCATTGACCCCTCTCGACCGTGTCATCCACAATGCCCACGGTTTTTCTGACTACCTATTACAATGTCAGTGGTCTTTTTCGAGTTTTGTTTACTCTCGACCGGTGTGTTACTCTGAAGGAGATGAATAAAAAAAAGCACAAAAAACCGGCGGTAAAAAAATAGAATAATATAATAACACCCAATCACGTATGTATATATACACACATAATATGTTGCTGTACAAGTGGATTGTTTCCCCGTTTAGAATATTAACATTATGGGCGGTGCAAGTCACGGACAGACTCGAGGGGAAAAAAATGCAGGCGTTTCTCGTGTGTGTGTCTTATGTATGTTGAGCATAATATTATTGTAGAATTTCTTCTAGTTTGGCCTGCAGCTGCCTTCGGGTTAGGTGCACGAAATTATAGCCATTAAGGTCCCAATTAATGTGTACAGGTACCTTCTTAAGAACATTACCGGCTTGTGATTTGCCCTCTTAATTGGACGGTTGACGTGTACATAATATATACTCCAATGATGTGCAAATCTTAGTTTTTTCCCTCCTCTCAAAGCCGACCAAACTTTTTTCTACTGTTAGTGAGGTGAGGTCAGAAAACTATTTGATATTTTGGCGTTAGCCAGGTCAACCCACAATCTAATCCAACTTGGTCAAACAGTAATAAAATAATTAGAGTCAGGTAGAGTAATTGGAGAAAACGAAGCGAATGGACATTTTACCAAAAATAATCAACATTTTTTTTTACAAAAATCGTGTTGCCCATCTAGTCTCGTTTTAAATTTGTAACACAGTATTTAGTGTCTGATCATTTTTTAAAATTTTTATTTTAACTTTGCCGCACTATCATTAAAATTTAGTCTTAGTCTTTCTTAAACATTAATTACCCGTGATAAATGTATAATTTTACATACAACTTAATAACATGTTACAACATCAGCAATCGGTTTGAACGCAAACGTATGTGTTGTATAATTTATGGTTTTCAGTTTTAATCTCTATGTATGTATATTTAGTTAAGTGGTTTTAGAATACATTTTTTATGGTTTATATGCTTTGACTTAATGTACAAATCGACTAAATTCAACATATTTTTTTATCATTTATTCAACTGCTTCGGAAAAATGGGTTTTCTTTTAGGGCCGTATTTCTATTGGGACTTACTTACAAAATTTGAATAACAGAGTTTGGGTGTTTACTAGTTTAGAATCTAAATGCAATATCAACAGTACCAACACAGTATTGTAATATCAATAAAAATGTAATAATTGACATCGGTTGTTAATGTTTTCTGTATGAAAATATTATTTTGTTTGTTTTAAGAGAAATTTTTTGAAGAAAAACTTGATTGTACTAACAAAGTACCGTTTACGAAATATTTCTCAGAATTTACTACAATAATTGTTGGGTAAAATATACAGGTTTTTTTTTCTTTCAATCTATTCAACTATTTAAAACATTTCAAGATGTTTTTTCAATATGGTTTTAACTTGTTTCTTCAAAGTATAATTTTAATATTTTTACAAAATGCAATTTTGCACTCTTATTATCATTGACTTTTGTTATACCTACAAGAAACATAAATACTAACAACTCAAGAGGTATTTATCCAAAAGTGGTTATCATTATTTTTATTACTTACATTATTTGAAACACTGCCTTTTACCGCCAATTTTTTATTTGCTTGTATTTATAATGTTCTTATGTTATACTTGTGAGCTTACAAAATATATGCAAACATATTCTCCTTGTCGTATAAACAATGAAGTGCTACTGCGGCAATACAAGTAGTCGAACAAGTAGTCATTTGTTGAGTACTGCAGTAGTAATAATCTATTCAGTTGCCAACGATAAGAGAAAATACTAAGAGAAAAACAATACAGACAATAGCGGCGGTCTTCTGGGGCTAATAACAGATGCTCGCTGTTATAAATATTAACCTAACGACCGATTTATAAAAGCGCAATGTACTCAGATAAAACGCATGTAAATTGTGTGTGTGTACCTACACCGACTATTTTTTCTTTCTTTCAAGATGACTTGGTAACTATTATTATATTCAAAGTGATAACATTTTCAATATTAAAATTACAATTTTTTTTTATACGCAACAAAACATACAGAAACCGTTATGTGTAATAAAATTGTATAAGTAAAAAATTAATTTCTAATTATAAACTGTTTTGTCTGTTTGTATTGTAAATATATAACTACGTCAATCCAAAATATTGCTCCTGTGATGTAAATTACAAAAAAAAATTGAAAAAATATTTCTTGACTAAAAACTGAAGGTATAAATAAGCTGTCCTGCTGCCAAACAGATTTTTTTTAGTGATATTTATAAACTAGTTGTCATCAATTAAATGCTTATTGTTTTTAACAACACATGATATTACTTCTTTATTTTTGTTACCTATCCGAATTCATTTTTAGAAACACAATAAAGCTTCTGTGAAAGTATGCATAGCTCAAGTTACTGTTTATTATTGTTTACTTCGAATGTAGAATATGTAAAATGGTACATATATAACATAATTAAAGCCTTAGAAAAATTAAACATATTGGAATGATTTGAATTTTTGATAGCTAAATGGCTATTATCACCATATTTAGCGGACCGGTTGAAATCAGGCGCAAAAATTGATTTACTAATAAAATACGTATTTACTTAAAGATTGCTGGCAATTTTGTTTTTATATGAATTTTTTTAATTAACAAAGTTATTTTATAAACTTTTATTAATTTTATGCCTAAAAACTAAGGATGTAAGAAGTATGTAGAAACATACAACAATTTTGGTTTTGTAATGTAAATGCCATTATTGTCCAAGGTAATAGATTCTTTGTTCGAGGAAAGCACTTTACTACACAACGGCAGACACATACATTGTGATAAAGTAAAAAATATTTTATGAAATTTGTTCACATTTTTGCCTTTTATCTTTCCATTAGGTATCCGTGCGTGTAATGTGAGTGTTTTATATTGTTAGTAAACTCATTATAACTTGTTGTTGATGCCTTGTCTTTCGGAGTACTTGGTTGTGTGTTTCCATATTTTTAGATATCATTCCATTTAGTTTTTCATTGTATTCTTTATGTCTACGCGGATGAGTCTGTTTCTAGAAAATATGTCAGTTGGTTATTTATGAAGCTACTAGTTTTATCTATTGCATTTCGTTTCCTTCAATATGTTTGGTACATTAGCAGGGCTGTATTGTGGGTAGCTGAAGCTACTGACCTTTCGCAGCAATGCACGGCTGTGCACAAGCCTAGTAAAGGGGGAAAAAAGAGAGGTAAATAAAAACTCAATAAAACCACAGTCTGTATACACAGTGAGTTGAGTGCACGTCTTATGGTGGAAAAATAATATATCGAATAAAAGCAACGAAAAGAAAAGCAGGCAAGCTTGACTGGGGATATAATCATCATTAATTAAACGGATGTTGATCTTATCCTGGTCACCGCTATATGGAGGGAATCGAGAACCAGTCTTGTGTAATGCGACTGTACAGCAGCAGTAGAATGCGACAAGTTAGTGTCTTCCGATTGTATCGGTATAAATTATACAATTGTGCATGCCTGCCTATTTATGTGTATATGCACTACTACTACATATTTGATACCTATAACGGGATGGTCTGCCCGACTCCCAGTAAAAAATATATACAAAAGTGAATAGCAGTCTTCGAGAGCTGATAGTATAACGCCATCGAACGAGAACTAAAATATATACACATCCTCCTAATAGGATTACTTTAATGCATACCTAATGATATGCTACCTTTTGTGTTAATATAGTTTTTCAAATAAAATCGTTAATAATTTAGTCATAAAAAATATCTAATCCTATATGATTGTATTACATTACTTTGTAATGTATAGATAACCGACAAAAATGTTAGGATAAACTCAAATGGGTAAAAGAGTGTAGATACACATTGCTTTGGTAATCAGAAATAATAGAATCTAAATAAATCTCTGGCGATACTATGTAATTTATTTGACAGATTTATTTAGTTTAAAATGTTACCTCGGTGCCCTATGCTGATTTTAGCATAATCCAAGTTAATGATGTTACTTAGGTGCATTTGATTGATGTGTAAGTGCTTTGATTCCAAAACACATAAGTTTTATCACAAGTTATACAATTTTTAATGTAATGTACTTACTTAGTGATAACATCTGATAAACTATGAGATTATGGTAATGGACTAAAAAAAAAACACCAACGCTGAACGCGTTACCGTGGCATTGATATCTCTTTAATCGCCTTAGTTTGAACAATAAAGAAATACGAATTAACATAATATCCGGTTCTGGTTGTGTGTATTCTGTATTCACAACCATGTTCAAGTGTTTGTTTTATCGTGTATTATTTGAAGTTATAAATGTAGATAATATCCTACTAAAACTGTAGCACAGTCATATCG
Source organism: Adelges cooleyi (assembly GCF_023614345.1). Taxonomy (NCBI): domain Eukaryota; kingdom Metazoa; phylum Arthropoda; class Insecta; order Hemiptera; family Adelgidae; genus Adelges; species Adelges cooleyi. The sequence continues at coordinate 12,415,926 of NW_026096053.1, read as the reverse complement.
GGACGTTGTCGCTGCAAGTCAACCTTGTATTTTTTCCTTCAAATAATTATGTAACCGAATAATTTGTTGTTGTTATTTTTTAACAGTATTAGTCATACTACTGACAAAAATAAACGGCAGTACTTTCAAATTTTGACAATAGCAATTTTGACTTATAACAGATTTTTTGTTTGAAGTTTGTCACTAAATCGTTTGTCAAAATTAGTTCACGGTAAACTAAAAACGAGTAGGTATCGTTTTCTTCTCCTGACTTGTATACACAATATTGAGAGACACACTTTATTATACAGGGTGTCCCATTTTGAAATACTAATCCAAACAAAAAGTTGTTTATAAGAGACTTTTAGAGTACAAAGGGGGACGTTAAAAAAAAATATATTTCAAAATTCAAAATGGCCGACTTACGGTAAAAAACATGTAGAATCATGGTATGTGTGGTGACCATGGTTTTTATCTTTGTGATACACAGAAAAGAGGATAACGTTAACGATTAAGATAATGATAATGTAATGGTAATACTAATGATAATGATAAAGACAAAGACAAAGATAAAGATACATTTTAAGAATGTCTTATTTGAGATGTTCGGATATGCCATATTGGTTATCACACATACCACGGTTACCACACATGACACGGTTACCATATGCATCAATATAAAATAACAAAACTAAAATTAGCTAAAGAGACTTAATTTATAAATACACGTGTATTTAAAAAAAATTATTTTGTTAAAAATTTTAGTTTGAGTTAACGTATTTACACAATTATGCTTGTGTTTGAGTTCGTATAATTAAATAGACGTGATATTAAACGTAAAACTAAAATTAATAACAAAAATGAATTTTTTTGAATACACGTGTATTTATAATTACACGTGTATGTTAATTACACGTGTTTCACGTGTAATCGAATACACGTGTAATAGGGACCTCTATTTTTGTCGGGCATTTTGTCGGGACCTTAAGTCGGGCATTTTGAATTTTGGACCATATTTTTTTTTTAACGTCCCCCTTTGTACTCTAAAGGTATCTTATAAACAACTTTTTGATTGGATTAGTATTTTCGGAGAAAAATCGATTAGTATTTAAAAATGGGACACCCTGTAATATAATATATACATTATACATGTAAAATGGTATTATAATATATTCACGTTAAAACGTGTTTTCGTTTTGGTTTAACAGGGTGTTCTAATGGAAATATTTTATGATATCAGTGGATTAAAAAAACGGTAGTTGACTGTATAAGAAACCCGTCTGATTTTTTCTATAAAAGCCAATAAGCTCTTATCCATCGAGTAAATATAATTAGCGCGTAGTCATTCGGTAATTGATTTTGTTCTTATCCAATTAACGCTCACAAATATTGTAAACAACTAAGACAATATAATGTATATACATTAAGTATGGATACATGTACAATAAAGTTTATATTATATACCCGAGTATAATTTTGTTGTTAAATTTTTTAATTGGTCTAATACAAATAGTTTCTGACCATACCACACCTTGACATGACTATAATTTATAATTTTTAAAAGATCAAAACATTTTGGCTTAATAAATACGGCGGACTGTAGATTTAACAAACTAAAATAACCATTAAAAAAATGTTTAAAACAATTTTAATTGGGAAATAAATGAAATATCTAGATTTATCACAGGACAACACACAAACACAAAGTTATTAATAAATACAATATAACATTATAATCGCGCTTTATTAGATTTTTTGGTTTCTTCAAATCATAATTAAACAGTTTACAAATATTTCAAAGGTAGATCTACCAAACCTAACCCTAACCTTTGTAGCTTGGAGCAAGTAGCTCGAGGCCTTATACTTCATCAAAGGAAACGTACCCACCACTTGTAAGGGAAGCTAAGCCTAGGAGAAGACTAGATAAAAATCAACTAAAACACAATTTCATGATTAGAACAATATGTTCTGAGCTCGTCGCATCGAAGCTAATAATTATGTATTTATTTAATTCCAGAAATGGAAACGGATCGACCAGCCAACAACGGTTGTCGGAAGTGTGGAAAATGTCCAGAGTTTGCTCAACACTTTTGGAGGTAAGATTTCAGTATACATCACAGTGGTGTAGTCATATTACATGGTACATAAAATGTAGCTGCGTTTAAGAATTCCAAAATTACTAAGGAACTAGATAACTGCCAATGACCTCGCGTCAATCCGTCGACGGTCCATGTAGGAAGACCATGAAATTGAAATGTATTTTTTCTTCACGGCTATACCTACATTATGACCATCAGTGTTTGATGGTTTTCGCTACACATAAATCATATTATAATTTCTCCAACTTAAATTTTTACCGTTTGCGCGTTAGGCAATTTTCCGGAGTATTTTGTTCGCTCCGGATATGTAAATTAAAAACAATACTATATAGTAACTGTTTGCATGCTCGGCATAACCGATACTGACCACCGGATTGATGGTTGTAACTGTATAGAGTACCTGTAAAATATATATCCTATTTTACTAACAACCGATTGATAAATAATCAACACAAATGCGGTGTAAAGTATAGCTCAGATGTAAAAAAAAATAACGTATAACCTAAATATGGAAAACTATTTAATGTATTTTATTATAATATGTGTCTCGGTTAACAAGTAGTTTACCGCACTTGCACGATAAGCAAAAAATAACAGTACAATTTGGATGTTTAAATCTAAATCTAGTTTCATGCTGCTTAACGTAGAAAATAAGGATATTGAAATTCACAGAAAACTGATGAACTCTTTGTAGAAAAAACAATTGCATGTTTCTGCACGTTTTATTCTACAGTAAATAACCGTTATTTGTTTTTAATTATTCTCTGATTATTTACCAATTCAGAAAAGGTTCCAATCGTTACAGTAATTGATGTTTGCTTTAAATTTTTAAAGAAACGCTCAAGTTTAAACCGTCTTGTAACTAGAACTTTGAAATACAACTGGGAGTCCAAAGTATTTCATAATAGTTTAATATAGTACTTAACCTAACAAATTATTTTTGGTAGAATAGTAAAGTTGATGAAAGTTAAGAGGATGTTCCAGAAGAAGTCCGTTTAGTATTATAAAAATAACTCATTACTATCTCAATTGAAGGCTAATTTTTTTTAATAAAGTAAGCTATGTGTTACCACATGTTAATGGATTATAAATACAAATTACTGACAAATAGTTGTGTAAAATAAATGGAAATAAAGTATTTTTTACAGTATTAAAAAAAGGGTCGCCTCTTTCGAAAAAATAATTATCATTAATAATAATGATGATTAAGAATAATAATTAACGGTAACAAAAAATGTATCGCTTATATATACAGACAAGCTTTCTTTTGGTTGTTTATTTATAATCGTTTTTTTTTTAGTAGAATAATCTCTTTAGTTTAACAATATTTATCCATAGTAATAGTATAGAATATAATCCAAGGAAGGGATAAGAGTTTTTTTTTTTTTTTTTTATTAAATATAGTCCGCGACAGCTGTGGTCATTGGACTAAATAAGAGTTTTATAAAAGCATAACTGTATATTGAATGCAACATATATATTTAGATAATTCAGATCAGGTATTTTAGAATGTGTTTTCTCGACAATAGGTGTATTTTGTAATATTATATTTGATATGTATACTTTTGAGATGAGTGGAATAGAAAATATTTCCATGTATAGCGCACAATATACATAATTAATACTGCATAATATAATATTATGATAAAATTGAGTTTGTGTTATATAATTTAACTGGTGTATTATTATGGTTTTTTTAGAGATTGTCATTGTATTCTTGGTAAATTATAAACTCATAATATATTATTTTTTACTGCTATTTAGTTTGGTGGAGTTACCGAATCCGCGCACAAACTTGTGTATTTGGTTATAAAAAATGTAAAAAATAGCCAAAAGTTTTTCTCAGTAGATTAAATTAAACTTGTTTATTATGAAATAAATATTCCTGTAAAATACAAGTAGACATGATAATTTATTAAGTATATTAACATAATTTTACAGTTTTAGAAGAACTCACATTTTCTGCTTGAGTTCTGCAGAAAATAAAAACAGTTTTTTGTCTGATGTATAACTAGAAAAATTAAACATTCTTATGAATTCTTCCTTCACTCAACACTTTGGAGTTAATAATTTATCTGTATAAAAACACAAATAAAATTAAGATATTGCATTTCAAACAATTTAACAAAATTAAGTTTTTGCACTTTCCATGGGAAATATTTTTTTGAAAATAAAAAAGAAGAAGGTGAAAGATGAAGGATTAACTTTAAAAGTAAGTTTGACTGACAAAATCTGACTTCGCCATAGTTTTTCAACATCAAAAATTACATTTATGAAGAAAATAATAATTAAAAAATCCATTTGATATAACTACATTTATGGCAAACTTCTTACTCAATTGGGATTTGGTGGAAAAGTCTGCTTATTTGATACTTGTACAAGGTTGAGAATAGGTAATCTCCAATTTTTAAGTTCAATACTATCAGACCGCAAAAAACGACAGTTTCGTAGAAGTAATTTGTATTTTTTTTCAAATCCATTTTTTTTTTGCCTGATGGCACCGAATTCGACTGGGAGAGAGTATATTTCTGCTGCAGTATTGTCGGTATGATGATCATTTACTTGTCTTGTCATACTAGTACACATGCAAGACCGACGCAGTACTTTATGAACGATGCAATCAGTCATATTTTGTCTTGGTGGCATCTGTATAGTATGCCAGGAGAATATATTATTTTCTTTGCCGCATAATTCCTGCTGCAAATACACTACTCACCCATCAGCAATTTCATCTTACAAACAAACTCCTTGACGTCTCCATCCGGATTATTGAAATTCCAGATTTTTTCTACCTAGATACAGTTTTGTGCAATATCCGAATAAAAAATGATCAAAATGGATTATTTAAATAAAGTTAGATAAAGTTTCATCTTTACAAGATAGCAAAAACCGTCACCTTTGTATAATTATCTAGATAGTTCGTTTGTTAAGGTTTGGATGATTTCATTAAACTAATAATTTTCAAAAACTATTAGGGCTCTATTATGGCTGTCCACATGAATTTTGAGTTTGTGGTAAGAATGTTAGTTAGTAGTTTATAATTAATTGTTTTGAGTAGTTGTTATATAAATATATATATATATATATATATATATTTAGGCAATATTTTTATAAATTACCAACTTTTAATCAAACCTATACATTTGTAAAAAATTGTTTTTGAAAACCTAATTGTACTATTAACAAAAAAACGTACTGTGTGTTGATGAAATAACATTAATCCTTACACTAATGTTTCAAATATTTAATACTTTTGTTAATAATTCATCTTAATCATTTTAAATAGATGTTCCCTTTTATGCACTTAATTTGGTATACAAATTATCAAGTACTTCAACGCGAATGTGTTAATATCAGCTAATCAAATTTAAAAATAAAGATACATTCTTCAAGAATTTAAGTATTTAATAAAATTAGAACTTGTTACTAATAAAATAATATCGTGAGTAAATCTTTAAGAATTATTTATAAAAGTGTTTGTAAGCGAAAAAGTACTAACAATTAAAATGTATTTACTCATATACAACTGTGGTTAACATGATTAATAAACACTGTGGAAAAACATGGCAAAGTTGTTTTTTTCATCCAAAAATTAATTGAATAATGCACGTGTCGATGTTAAACAATTCCAACCGTTAATTAATTTTCAATCAATTTTGTTTCAGGTAAGTGCCACTGCATATTTAATTATGGACAGTATATTATAACAATATAATTACACCAAAGAGGTTCAAAGGAGCACGAAACAAGTAAATTATTATTTTTCGATTTTATTGAGTTATTATTTCTAAACCTGTAATTAAATAATAACAATCTGAAAACGTTAACATTAATTGGTTAAATGTAATTTTTAAAATTACTTGGTGAAAACACATACTAATATATGGTTAGTCATTTGATTGATTTACTTTAGGTTTAGTATTCAAACACTAATTTTTGGATAGGATATGTTATAGATATGTCTATACAATATTTTTATTTTATTTTATTATTGGTCAGGCTCATGTTATTGGCTCGTTGTCGTTGGACCTATTTATTTATACCTAAGCTAAGCCTTAGCCTGTTGTGCATATTAACTGTTGGTCTGCCCCTAGTTAAGAAGACTATGTTCAACAATTTTTTTAAAGTGTATTCAATTTTTGTTAATGTTTAGACAGAGTCTAGCTTCTTAGGTTCTTTACCTTATTGGTTTTTTTGGGCTTATGGCCCATGCACGTGTTCATGTTTTACATGCATAAACACACAAAAAATTGGTTTTATAATGTAAATTCCATTACTGCCTAAGAAAATAAATTCTTTGTTTGAGAAAAGGCAATCTTGTGCGTTGTTGTTTACTCGATTTTAGAATGTTACTTTACAACGTACACACAAGCATGCCCTGTATAGTTTGTAGCCAACGTAAATGGTTTTACATTTTGATATACTTGAAAACATTATATGAAATCGGTTCACAGTTTAGGTTTTTTGTGCAAAAAATGTGCAATAGTCACAAATAGCAAGAAGACTTTTTAAAACGAACGCACAACTTATTTATTCAAAACGTTGCTACGTAGCTGAGTACTGTTAATATCGATTGGGATATTTTATTTTATACTTTTTAAAATACAGGTAACTTTTTTTCCTTCGGTGGTATATTTTTATAAAGTATTTTTTTTTTTTTTGTTGCTACTCTATGGATCAGAAGCGTTCACTTAAATTATTATTTTTCATTTTCTCTGCGTTATCTATACAGCCAGCCGATGAATTGGAAAAAGGCATTTCAATCGTCAAAGTTTTTTTCTTTTTTTAATATAATTTCTGAAAATTTGTTTTATATATGTACAGGTTAATCCACTATCAGATGAGATTTATTAAATATTTGCAATAACTCTGTTAAAATCTGTGCGTTGGTACGGTGAAGTTTATTGTTGCACAGACACTACTCGGCTACACTATACGCAGTGTGTTAAATACCAAAAGCAAATTCTTATAAAAGTCTATCGCGTTTTATTCAACAAGCATGTAGAATCGTGATACAATAATGATGATGTGACTGCATACAGTGTTGTGTAGGAGTAGGTGTAAGTGAAAGGAGACTATAACAATTACCACGTGAAAGGTGGGCCGACGGCCAAATATTTTATATTATTATATTGCACAGCAGTGATATTGTTTGCTGAAGCTATGTTGACTTATATCCAATTTGTCTTCTCGGTTCATTCATTATATACCTACACTGTATTATTATATTGATTATCCGCCAACGGCGGCGTGATTCGAGTCGGGAAGGCAGTCGTCTAGTTCGGGATGAAAACCTAACTGACGTTTTTCTAAGAAGCTTACTTAATAAAGACATAAAAAGCCAGAAAGAAAAGAAAAATCATAGTAGCAGTTGTCGGGAAATCAACTAACCAAAGTCGTTCAGAGAGAGAGAATATATAAGTTTTATCATACACTTATCTTGAACACACAATCGCTGGGACCAATTAAAAAACAATTGTGTACAATGCACTTATACAACATGTTGAATAGTCTCTGAGTATTTTTCTAAAATGTTTTTAATTAGACTTTTTGAAGAGATAAACCCCGTTAATCGACCTCTTGCAAAAAAATAATGAAAGGTTTCCGTTAATTTACCGACTGTTATTATGCATTATTCTTTGGATAATATGCTATTGATTTATTATACCTATACCTACTGCGTGCATACTGATAATGTGGTGCCGATAGGATTATATAATTGAACTGCATTCATATGTGCATGAACGGCGTGAACACGTTTACTGGAGTAGACTCACCGATGCATAACAATAAAACTACGAGGGTATTAAACCATCTATAATGTAATACATCAGTAGTGTTTTAATGCACGGTTTTCTACGGTCCATTCGAGACTACTGTTTTTTTTTTTAATAAGCTAAGAGTTTCGTGTACAATTATTATTTCAATATATATATATATAATGTAAGAAAACAGAGCAGAAGATTTTGTAAAAGAAAAAATGATCGAAGCCAAAATACCAGTACATGTATTTAATTACAATGACTATAATAAAGACAACTATGTAAGCTTAATGTCAAAAGTCGTCTAATCGCCTACTTAAAAAATAATATTACCAAAAATGGCATAGGAAAAAAAATATCAATAAAGTTATAAAAAAGGTTTTAAAACGAAACAGTGTTTTTAGTTTTAAAAAATCAGTAGTCTTTTTACTGATAAAGATAAAGTCGTAGAATGTGAAAGATGAGAATCAAATGTTTGGCAATGAGTGTGCTACTTCTTGGTAGCAGTACATGGAACAGTATTGTATGAAGAAGATAACAAATGTTTATATAGCTAGAAGACTTAGTGAGCAGAATATAGCTGGTCTAATATAGCTAGTTGGTCTAAAAGCAAAAATATTGAGAAACATTTATTGACAAAGTTTGACATGTTGAAAGAATGGTAAAACGTATAAGATAGACTAGGTAAAAAACTCTGTTTGTAGATGTTACATATAAAGATGAGAAGTGTGTGGAAAAACAGGAACAGGATGACCCTTGTTAACTCGTATGAATTAAGAGTAATAAGAAGGTTAGGTTGGCAAAATCTGGCATTGAATAAGAGAGATGAAAGGAAAATGGAAGTAGACTAAACGAGAATATTGGGAGGGATGTGTGAAGTGGCCAAGTCAGGAAAATAACTAACGAGAGAGTGCAGATTAAAATGATCGAAAGAAGGGAGAACTTAAGTCTAATTATCAAAAAGAGTAAGGCAGAGGTAGACTGAAGAAGTTGTCGGATGTTATAAAATAAAGACGTGAGTATAATACAGGGTGTATCAAAAAGAATGGTGGGGTTTCAAACGGCTGTAGGTTGTTAGAGACATCTAATGGCAGTCGTTCGAAACTTGACAACTCCCTCTTTCATTCAAGCCCTGCCAGACCGCTGTAGGTCCAATACTCCACAACCTACAGCCGTTTGAAACCCCACCATTCTTTTTGATACACCCTGTATTTTGCTCCTTAGAAGATTAGTTACGGTAAAATGCGTTATACAGACTTATGGAAACGTCGTGTCCCCTTGCCCCCCCTTCCCTTGTGTGCAGGTATAATGATATAATGATGGGATATATAATAACCACGATGATGATGTCGAATAAAATATACATGTGTACTCGGTAACGTTTCAATTATGTATAGGAACAAACTCTGATGTCAGTGTTCGCCAATATAGTCACCAGCATCTAACTTTGGCATTTAGACGGTAACAAGAAATAGCCGGCAGATGGTTAAGGAGGAGTACATTGTGTATATTATATGTATATACTATATATAGTTATCCGATCAAGAATGATTAAGGCACTGTGGCAATTCGTTGGCGGTAATCAGTATTCCTGTAGCGTCGAATCGTCTCATTAAAAAAATAAAAGTATATATTAGTATAATATTATATATACACTATACCAGCTGTACCTTAGCCATTAGGGGTCAGAATATACTTATTATAATATCTGTCATATTTTTACACTTAACCATTTCCCCTTTTGTTCAGTTCTTCGATCTCGGCGGCTATATAGGAATTCCAATCAATTATAACCAGGCTGTAATTTACAAGCAGACTTTGGCGAAATTTAATTAAATGACGAATAAAAAATCGAATATCGTATTGAAATATACATTTATTTTTATTATCAATGTATAAATCGAATAATCAATTAGTTTTGCAATCAAGTTAATAATTTCTTCGAATAATTTTTTATATAAACAACCGTTAAAATAATAAATGTTTCAAGAGATGAACAGCTACAAACTCTCGATTGCCCCGAATACATATATTTAAATATTTTCCGACTGAATTAAAAAAGAAAGAATGCAATTAATTGTCTTTGTAAGATCCACTTCGAGTCTCCATTAACGTAATGAAGTAAAATAGTGCATTATATATGTATTATATTAGTTCGGCGCCAGCCTGTTATCGAAACAGAACCAATAAAAATGTAAATGTGCTCTTCTAAAATGTTTCTAAGCAAATTCGAGACGATCATTCGTTAGTGTCATGAGTTTATTTTATTTGTATTTTAAACCAAGTTAAGTATTTCTTCTTAAATATCATTGGAAAACTAAAAATACAATATAGGAGGTTTTTTTTTATAAAATAATATTTTGTCTGGTATATTGTACTTTTTGAACTGCTTCATTGGTTCCGTTAACCACTTTTGTCATAATCGACTTTATTTCATTTCTCTTACCCTTTTACAAGATTATAATATTAATGTTTTTGATGATTTAAAAAGAAAAATTCTACGCACCGATACACATAACGTGACTTTGTAAAAATCCATCAATCGATTGGTAACAGTTTAGCAGTGGTTTTTTTTTTATATATTATTAGCTGTTGTTCTACTGGGGAATTGAATTATAAATTATATAGACAAGTTATTTGTTTGTATAATGTTTTGTGTTATTTACTATCTTCTGCAGTACCTGTACATGGAAATTAAAAAAATATATATATAAGGTCAGATGGGGTCGTTAATAGTTTTATAATTATGTAAAGAGTTTACAAAACAACCGGATGAACGTGAAATAATATTGTGAGCAAGATATATTTACGAGAAAATATTTTAATAAAAAAAACTATTACAATGTGATAGATGAAAGTAATATTTCCCACCAGATGTACCTAATGTTATACAGATATATTATATATATATACACACACACACGGAAAAGACAATAATAATAAAACTTATTTCAGTACATAATTCAAAGTGCCGGTTATAAACTTATCTCCCCGGTGGATCTGAACCAAGTCTGGCCTGGAGTATAATTTGCATTTTAATTTCTGTGCATTCTTTCCATCGTTTCTCCCTACCGGTAGTCGATGGGAAGAGTGGGAGGAAAGGCGGTAGATATGCGAGCGAAAAAAGCGTTTCGGTGCAATACGGTTTAAATTAACAGCCTTTTAGTTTTACACCGGGGACGAATAAAAGCAATTATACTCGGCATTTAAACGATAAGAGAGATTGTACAAAAAACATCCCAACAGAAATCCTAACACATTTGGTGGTCGGAATTTGCGTGCAAGACTTATTTATATATTATATAAAAAAAAAAACGTTTACAATAGTTAAAAATGTTTTTAAGCAGGTACAGAAGATAAAGTACTCCTGTATGTATGCCACTAAAAAGATAATATGTAATAATAATTCAAGGTGATTCTTTCATCACGGACCACTTAGTATCTTATTGGGTATAATAAGAAATTACATTTTATTTTCATGTTGTTTTTATACAATGTGATACCATTTTTTCACATTTTTTTTCTTTTCACTAAATTCAAAGGTACCGAAGGGGGTGGCGGTGTCATTATAAACTATAATAAATAATAAAAATTGAAACTGACCTATACGCTGTGTTGTTATAGCTAATATAATATTACACATTGTTTTTACCGAAAAACGAATCAAGTAATCTGAAAAAAAAACGCTTTATTTTAGGTTTTTTAACCGGGTTGCCACTTTAATATTGTAAGTTCATTAAAGCCATTTTATATTATTGATACATCTTTAAATATATATATAATAGTTAGTCTCACAATTTTACCAGAGCGAAAGCATTTTATACCACTAAAATGGCTTTTACTTTAAAAATATATATGCAAATATATGTATATACGGTTCAATTTGTTAATTGGTATATTCACCTTCATGGATTACTGGGGGAAAAAAATCCAATTAACTTTTGTTCATACCTAAGTACTAAATGATTAAGTGGTTAATATTGGAACGCCTGTTTGCGTGGTGTTGTTAATTATTATTTTTTAAAGACTAGGCAAGAAATAGTTGTTTATATTGATTTTTAATTGCAGCCCACCCACCTGAGTCTAGCAAACGTTTCAACGTTTTTGAGATTTTATTCATAATTGACTAGCTACAATAAATCGTCCGTCCAATACGTTAATTGACTAGCATGTTTTTCTACCTAACCATTACAGCGATTTTTTATTTTAAAATGATCCAGGAGACAAAAGGTTCAAATTCGAGTAAGATTTGAAAAGAGCTTTTTCATGTATTTAGAATGGAATAAAATTAAGAACGATCAAATAGATGGTTGGAAAATTCAAATATATTATTTAAACATTAAATAGTCACCAAAGTTGTTAAAACACTTTTGTGTGGTATTTTCACCGTGTTTAGTATGTTAAAATATTTTTTTAAAAATGTATTTCAGTTGAATTTTTTTTTTCTTGTATTTAGTATTTGTCTCAAGTTTAATGTATTTTTTTATGTACAAAATAAAATTACTTTTGTTTTGTCATTTGTTTACAACTCTGAAGATAATATAATAAACAAATTGACATGCTATTATAGAAAAAAAACCATATAAAATGAAGAAATTTCCGTTTTGGCTTTTGAATAATTATCTAAAATGTATTTCAAATACATATTTTTTTGTACCAAAAAATATTAGTTAAATTGTATTGCACAGTGACAATTAATCATACAGGTATTTATTTTATTTATGAAAACCAAATGCATTGTAAAAAAAAAAAATGCTCGTTTATGTAGGTTAAACTATAATTTTTTTCCCTTCAAATATATTAAATTTATATATAATAGGTATTATATATTTATAGGTAGGTATGCGTGTATAAAACAATAGCATTTTTTAGGAAACAAAGAAACTAGTAATGACGTGCAGTGTTCGAAAAACAAATAGAAATTCGAACATAACCGGTTTTCAAACTTTGTAAAAAAAAGGCCTAAATGCTGTATGCAAATTATTATCGTCGAAGCCAATTAATGAGACATGCAATGACTATAAATAAGTAGTTTTTCGTATAGGTACTTTACAGAGAATATATAAATAGCGTGCATTTGTTTTTTAAAGACACCTTATTTATCTTGAGAAGTATTTCAAAGCTATGTAAATGATCTATTGACGTCACCGATGAGTAAATGATACAGAAAATAAAACAAAAACTTAATTATAATATGTTAATTTTAGATATTAGAATAAGCTTTAAAAATGTATTATTTATAACCATTGTTCATTAACGGTACAACTCATTAATCAGTAAAATTAAATAATTTAAAAGGAATAATTTTTTTATTACCAGATATAAGGTTTATGTAAACATTTTAGTTCGAAGCGATGCTGTATTTTTTATTACTCATCGTAAAATCTCTTCGGGTAATTGCATTTTTTATCACCCACATTCATATGTATCTAGTCTAGAGGTTATAATGTCTTAAAAATCCAAACAAGCGTTTAATGTTCTTTAAACATTTAAGATTAATTAATATATTTCCTTTCACTACTATGATAATATTTAAATAAATTACTCATATTTTTTTGCTATAAAAATTCAGACAATCTTTGATAGCTCAACATCAGTTCTGCTAATTCTTGTTGTTCTCATCTGAAAAAGGCTCGCATTTTTAAATATTCTCATATTGTAATATTGTATAACGGATAAAAGTTTTAAATTTAATTCAATAACAGAGTTCTAAGATCAGACATTTTATGTTTTTTTTGCTTTAACAAGTTTATCTCGTGATCGTTTCACACTTTGGGTAATTTGAATTTTATACCCCTACGACACATATATTTTATAAATAAAAATACAACCGTACGCCTGTTCATTTATTGTGTGTGATCATATCTCATTCTTTATGTCCTTTTCTCTTACAATATCTGTACAGTCTTACACGGAACGCCGACGAGAAATTACATTTTTTAACCAAAGTACAGCTAGCTGCCATAAAAATAATAATATTTACTTATCTTATACTATTTGCAAGTCAAACGAAATACTTGTTAGCTGTTCGTTTTCTTTGTTTTACAATAAAGTAAAATATTTCTCTGTAGTAAAGCATTTATTTTATTGGCCTAGTTTTACACCATGTTACTTAAATATTGCAGACTTTCCTCATAAATTAAAAGCAGTAAAAAATACTGCTTTTACTATATAGTTCAGTATAGGTAATTTTTCGCAATATCTCAGTTTTAATGTAAAACTAAATTGTACATTTATTAGTACATCAATGAGCAATAATAGGCAGTATAATAATATATGATTTTTAGTTACTTGAAAAAATTGTCCACAAGACCCAATTAAAGTTGTCTATTCGGCTTTTCTAAACAATAGTGGCGGCTTTGCAGTGATGAAACAAACAGCCGTGCAATTATATTGTAATATATTATGATATATTTTGTAATGTTATCTGCAGTGACCTTACAAGCAAATTGGTATGCCGTTTAAATGTTTTGGCTGGTTCTCATAGTGTTATCGTTTGCAGTATCCAACTATAAATCTGGTAAGGCCATACAAAATTATTTTCAATTAATGTACTTTATTTTTTTTTTTTCGTACTGATGTAAAAGTATGAAAATGGAAAACTACGTTAGTGTTTTGCATGTACGGTTGAAAAAAAAAATTACTGGCCTAGACTATATTATAAATCCAGTTTCATATACTATATTATTATTATTATTATTATCAATGGGTCTGATTGTGTGTATTGTTGTGGGACGTAAAATGTTTTGCATTATTATTAATTTTAGCCCGCGCTTACACATAGTATTATAATAACAAAAGCGTTATTCAATTATGTACATTTAACATTTTTTTTTATATCATTTCATATGATTACCGGCATTTCTTTTATGTTTCATCACGGACTGTTTGACGTTGGCAAGCGGGTCTTTGTTGAACAACCTACCTGTAAAATATATTATACAAGTGAATGAAATAATAATATTATGTACAGTGTACATATTTTGTTGTCTAAATAAATAAAGCAGCTATTGGTGTTAAGCCCAAGGCCCAATTTTCTGGCCATCCTTATAAAAATGTACTACGTTTAATACCCACAATTCATTTTTATTAAAACACTATTACTATGAAAATAGGGCCTTGCGTCTAAATGTCATAAAAATTAGAAATTAATTGTAAATTATACATGACAGGTGTATTTTATTTTATTTGGTTGGAGTCATGTTACTGGGCATATTAGTTGGTCCTATCTGAGAATACTAGTGTTTAACAAATAGTGTTCGCATATTCCATTTTTATTTTATGTTTAGACAGGGCCCAGCTTCAGCTGTTTGTTGGTTTTGTAATGCAAATTCCATTACCATCTAAGAAAATAAATTCTTTGTTTGAGGAAAGCACTTTACAACATGATGGCGATATATGGCGATATAGTGAATATTCGGTGGTTGATTTTTGTTTTATAGCGTACACAATATGTATACCATGTTCTATTATAATATGGTTTGTAGCCAACGTCAATGGGTTTTCATTGTGATAAACTGAAAAAATATGTTTTGAAATTTGTTCATAATTTTACTTTTACCTTTCCATTAGGTATCAATGCGTGTAATGTGAGTGTGTTATATAAAATTCATAATGGCTATAGATTGTTGATGGCTAGTCATGTCAATGTTTCAAAGTCTTTGGTTAGGTATTTGTTTTCATCGTTTTGGATATCCTTTAATTTGTTTTTTTTTTGTATTCTTTATTTCTATGAATGAGTCTATTTCTAGAAGAAATCTCAGTTACCTAGTTGTTTATTTATTGCATTGCAATATAAAACCGAATTTCACGGTTTGATCTTATTAAAAAAATGTTTCTGGATCCTCCCACGTTGTCGAATAATGGAAATTTATTGGCGTGACTTATCTCTGAGGTTTAATCAATAATAACTAGGGCTGCAAAGATTTTAACACCGGCACTGTTGGAGTCGCTGTTGCAGTCTGCTTAAAGGTGCAAAAAATGACACTTGCACGCGAGTCCAACACGCTATAGGTAGAAAAAAAATTATGCTAAAGCCATGGTGGGTGTGCATTTGCATGCATGCATCGGTGGAATGTTGCTGAGCACAGACAACCCGTGACACGGATATGGTGTGTGTGTGAATGTAGTAATAATATGCGTGTATTATTTACCAAGTAAGCTGTATAGTAAATAATATACCAGCGAAGAGCTGGTGGAATAACGTTTTTTATAAGCGTTACATTCATAAAAGTCACTCGTGTCTTGATACAATATTGTTTTGTAAACGCGTTTTGGCTTTTGACAAACCCAATAGAGTATTAGAGAATTTCAAATAGTTTACATTTAGCATTTTAGTCAATAAATAAATAAATACAAATATGGAAGCTTAATTACGAATAGAAACCGCTATCAACAGCTGACATAAAGAGAGGAATAGCTCTGGCCAAACATGCTTTCTTCAAGAAGTATAATATACTTAGCTGTGATAGACACCTCAAACTTGAAATTCGTAAAAAGTTGATTAAAACTTTTGTATGGAGTGTTTTATGTTATGGATGTGAGACATGGACAATGACGCAGAAAGATAAAAACAATCTGCAAGCAATGGATATGTGTTTCTAGAAGGAATAGCAGAGAAAAGAAGTCTAATGATTAACATAATGGAAAGAAAAATCAAATTTATTGGGCATCTTATCCGTCACAATGATTTTCTTAATAACAGTTTGTACTTAGTTTTATACGGAGGCTTATGATTTATTTTTATTGTTAGTAGTAGTTCTTTTGTTGTACTATTTTTTTTATCCTTTTATACTGTTATATGTACCTACTTATATGTACCTAAGTATTATTTTTAAAAAAGCCGATTGGCGTTAATTTATAAATAAATAAATACAAAATACAACATTTTTAAAGGAAGAGACCTAGAACTAATTATTTCCATGACATAAAAGAGAAGATGGGCTGCGCATCCTACCAAACAACTAAAGGAAGCAGCAAAAGACAGACACACATGACTAATCCGACAAGGCGTTGCCTTTAGAACATGATGAAGAATAAACTCTAAAGTGTTTTTATTTTTTAAAGCAAATTTATTATCAAGTATTATCTCACAGTCAATAGCGTATTAGGTACTTCAATTGGCAACTTTTAATTTTAATCTTATTTTCAAATAAATAGATAACCGTTTTGTTTTTCTGATGAAATTGAAAATATCCTTTTCCGTCTGTTGCATTCTTTCTGTTAATTAACTCGTATACGGCCATGGCGAATGTGACGTACGCGGAACGCCGATGGAAATTACTGAGGTATCTAAACAATGATGTATTGTATTGAAAAGGTTTTGTTTTTTTTTAGTATTTTTAATCGATGGCACACAAACGGTCGGATCGTTATTATTATTAACGTTATACTCAAACCGTACGGGTGGTCAAGAGAGATGTACAGAGAAACATAATAACATATTGTTAAAAACAATAAAACGTATCAGCGGCGGCCGATCACGATTACGGTCAACGTCTAGCTGATGTTGTATATAATATTTGAAATTTAAAAATCGCCCTAAAGGAATTGAACAATTGGATCCAGATATTGTGAAAGTGTCGATCGAAGTGACAGGAATTTGCTGACCAAAATTAAACTGGATTCCGTCGCGGCAAATAAATTAGCATTAAATAGTTGTCGACAAACCGTTTTAACGCGAAAACAAGTCTGCAAAAGTGCTCGTTAAATAATAGCTGGAAATCATGATTTTATGTTTATTAGCGTTTAAATCTCTGGCACGGTCTCTAACTACGCATCTTAATCTGCTATTGACCCTGTAGCCCTATAGTCTAGACTCTAGATGATGTTACAACGCGAAATTTACATAATACCAGTGCTGATAGATAGTTTAAGCTAAAAAATCGCCATGGATTTAGTTAAAAACACAATATTATATCCTCTTGCTACCACACCACTTTATGGTTTCTTAAAAATATTATAAACAGCTTATCTAGATAAATGATCTAAATATCAACTATTTTCACTTTATCTCATCTGGACAACTATCCCATTAGGTATCTAAGGCCTTTCAAACATTTTTAAACAAATGAGTAAGAACTTATTTATTATTATCATCATCATCATGTAGCTGAACTAAAATTGTATTCGAATCGAAGTCCTGGAGAAATTATTTAACCTAATAGGTACCCTTAACAAATTTCTATGAGAAATGAGGCGCTCAGGGGCCAACCCGATTAACTGCATAAAATTAAATTTGAGTTATTGTGTGTAAGTACAATTGCCAATTTTCTCAGCCCACTCTAGTGGTGAAAACATCATTTTGAAAGAGCATTTTCATGTATCTAAGGTGGCTAGTAAATATATCAAGATTCTGGCTAATACTTTAGCGTTTTCATAATATCTGGCGTAAAACAATTCGTAGGAATATGACCTCTTAAACTATTTTGAATTTGTTCTTTAGTTCTATTTTGAACGTTGTGAATACCACATATCTCTTATCAGATAACTGCGTAACGCAAAAAAGCGTAAAAAAGGTAACAAGTTTTTCGGTTATGTGTAATTCAACTATGGAGTTATTCATCTTAGCCACTGAAAATTATACACGATTTTAATCCAACCACGGTATTATTCGCAATTTGAAAAAAAAGTTAATCGGTTTGGCATGAAATATAACACGGCGGCGGTACCTACTGTTGATTGCCTTTGGAATATTGCTAAAATTTGATTTGGTCCATGACGTCTCTATGGGATTCGTTATTAATATTGTGTTATTATATTATTACCTGTTATTACTGTATGAAGTGTAGATGTTTGAAATTACGCGTGTCTATGTGAGCTGGCGTATCCAATCGTCGTATATAGAAAAGTAGTAGAAGAAGAAGAAGGAATTATTGTGTTCTCTCGTCCCATTGTTAGGCTACAAATCTTTGTGTGTGGGAAACGGACGGGAAACGGCACCACAGGAATGCCCCGCCGACCAAATTGTCTGATTTGTGTGGAACAATAAGCCGAAATTATTTTTTAACGTCCGATATTAAATCGAACCAAAACTCAATGAATATAAAAAAAAAAACAATATATATAACATTGCTTCGTTATTAAACGTAATCCTCGCATTGAGTATGAAATACTTGTTCGAATCCTATAAAAAAAAACAGCTACAAAAAACGTTTGGCGGTGTTCAGTGTTTAAAATTTTTTCCACAACGCTATATGGGTAATTTTTTTTATACCGTACACTTTCACGCGTATAAGAAAAAGTATAATACAAGAAAAACTTAAATAATAATAATACAGTATCGAGTAAAATAATAATCAGTGTGAACGCAATTTTTAGCAAAATGTATTTAAAAAAGAAAGCATTTTTCAGCCGAGTCTGCAACCACGAAAAAGCATTTTCATGTATCTAAGGTGGCTAGTAAACATATCAAGTTCCTGGCTAATATTTTAGTGTTTTCATAATATCTGGCCTAAAACAATTCATAGGAATATGACCTCTTAAATTATTGAATTTATTTTTCAGTTCTAGTTTGAACGTTGTGAATACAACATATCTCTTATCAGATAACAGGGTAACGCTCTTTTGGCAACAGTTTTTTCAGTTATGTGCCAGAGCTAAGACATGAATATGTAAAAAAAAAAACACTGAATTGAAAATAATATGTCTAATTTAATTTCAAATCTATGAACGTTCTACAAATAATCTACAATATGATATATTATTAATCGGTTGTTTGTTATTACTATCATTATTTTAATAAAATGCGTTATAAGTAATTGTTAAACCTCATACTTAGCATTTCTCATGGGAACTTTTGTTTGACATTTTAAACGAACTAGTACAGCTAGTGATAACGTGTTTGTTTTATTTTTCACCTGGTAAGTACTATCCTTTAATAAAATTCTTGGGATCTAAACAAATATGTTTTCTCTTAAAACAATAATGTAGAGGTACGGCTTTTCAATACTTAGAAAGGAATTTATGTTAAAACTATAGTAGAATATAGTACAATACTATTGCGTTCACTTTTTTGAATATCAAATGAGTAATTAATAATATCTACTTTTTAAATTACTAACAATGTACAATTCGAATTCTATAAATACATAAGTTGCTTATTGAATTACAAGTTTATAAAAAATTCAGGTATAATTTTCCATCATGTTTTTCGAAAGTAACATTGAACAACTGCAGGTATTTGTTTTAATTTTATGGCCGTCATTTGATGGACGTTTTACGAACCAGACATTCAGTTAGGTCCTGTATAATGTACTTCACATGTGTGTAAAAAAACTTGTCATATCGTTTCCACGAATCCCATTGGAGAATAGGTATGCGACCATTGCTCTGTTAAACATATCAGAGATGAACGTATTATGTGTAGGTATACGTTTGTTGAACGCTAATTACATTTCTTGGCAATCGCATACAATATAATATTATGTCTTGGAACTGCTAGTGTGCAGTGTTCGTAATATTCAATATAATTATTGTAGTTGAAGTCGTTACACATTTTTGATGTCAGCGCACAGACAAGAAAAGAGAATTTTGAAAAAATAACAATGAAATCGGTTGAATTTTATTCGGCCATTTATCAAAATTTAAAAATATTAATTTAATTACTGTTTTATGTTACCACACAATTAGTGTATTTTGTATTTTTAGCGGTAGTATTTATATTTTAATCATTAAATACTACCAACATTTTCTTATGCCCGGTTGCACCAAAATTGTCGTTATCTATTGGTTAATATTGTTTATCACCGTGATAAACTAACTTTTGTTAAATTAACATGTGTTAAATTTACAAGTGTTGCTCAATCGTTGTTTTATATTCAGGTTATTACCAGTATACTGGTTAACGAATAAATGGTATCGAATAAAAGGAGTTAATGTTATTATCATACAGGGTCTAATCATTGATAAACTGATAACGCACATTTTCGTTGTAGCCACTTAAATGCAAAACATTGATAACAAAATTGAACTGTACATACATTTTTACACAGGCGATAAATGACCATATAATTTAACTCGTGTAATAAAGTACATTTTTAACAACAGATGAAATTTAAAACATGGTTTATGCAACAGAATTTATTTTGACTGTGCAACCCGGCATTAGTGACTTATTATTAAATCATACCAGGCAAATATTTCCAAAACTAGATCCGATCCAAACAAACTAGGACCTTTTTTTTTAACTTCAAATCCGTGTGTTTTTCAAAACCTGTGACAATTTGTATTAATCTTGCTTTAAATTAAAAGTAAATAAAAACCTGTGGCTGTGTTGTTAAGCAGTGGCGATTTTTTAAGAGTTTGAAATTCATCGAATGACGTGGATACGTTAGAAATCGAAAAAAAACCTTGAGTGATGTCGTTTGTGTACTTTATATTATCGGTTTTGACCACTGTCAACAGCGCAGTTCACCGTGTATAAACTTGTTTGGCTACTAGCCATCGCCATAGCCGTCTGTGTTCACTGTAGGTTGTGTTACTTTGAAGAAAAAAAAACAGCCGGCGATGGCCGAATCAATAAAAGGTTGAAATTTACGACAGGGAAAATATTCTCCACAGCCCGAGTAGACGGAGCAGCAAATGGAGCAGCGAATATTAAACAAATGGGGTCACATATTATCTTGTATTTAATGGGCTGAGAACGTTAAATAAAAAAACAATATAAAAAAGCCAGCACAGTGGGGAACGGAGCATAATGAGATCGGTGTAGTCACAGGTCTGCCTTGCTATAACCGAGAGTGATTTTTATCGCTTCGATGCAAAACTATAGCTGTTGGTATCAAAAATCGGCTTCAGGTTATTATTTCGGTTTACAAATAGTAAATATCAGTAACTGTAGAAAATATTAACATTAGTCAAATTTTGTAAAATTAATTTTAATCCATGATTAGTAAGTGAAGGGCACGGGGGAAGAAGGGTAGTAGTCCACGTAAGAACATTTTAGAGGGTATGGCAAAAACAAAGTTCGTGATTTCCTCTCACTCTTACACAAGAACAAAAAAAAATCACATTAAGTGCTATTCTACTAAAAAATGTATTTATTTAAACAATCTATTGACATAAAAAAAAAAAATTAATGGCATATATTGAAAAAAAAAAATTTCATAAATGGACTACTACCCTTGTTCCCCTGCGCCCTTCAAGTATATACTGTATAATATCCTGTACGTGCTTTTATAAATCTATGCTGAATAATATTAAAAAAAAATTAGTTACGACAAATAATTTGGTTCTAAATTAATAAATACCAAATGATAGTAAATAACGAAATAAACGTTTGTTATTGAAATGTAGTGAACATTTTTTTTCCTCATTCTAATAAATGAATATTCAATTAACTATTAACAAAAACGAAATCAAATGAAGCGGACGTGAGAGCAAAATGAAAAAGATAAATATTTCTACGAATGATGTTTTATAAAACAAACACAAATAGCGAGAAGTTCAAATACTTTTACCAAATTGCTTCAGATTTTCAAAAAAAAAAAAAATGTCAGCAACCTATCGGGCACCTATGGTTCTGGCGTTAGGTAACGTTTTAAAATTTTATCCAAATTATGTGAGAGCTTAAAGACTGTTTTTTTTCAAAGAGAGTTTGGACTTCCCAGACATTGTAAATACAATATTGAAAAACCTTCTAGGTTTCGTTGTGTAATTGGAAGACTGCTAGCTGTCGGTGGGTATTCTTACTTGGTATTCTTACAGGGGAGACATTCTGTTTTGTAATACGACTGCCGTACGTGGCCCGCATAACTAAAAAGAATATATAATATTATTATATTGAGAGAGAGACACACACAGAAACTCAGAAAAGAGGAGAGCAAATCGACCTTCGGGCGCAACGCATTGTCTGCACATTGCCGCATCGTTCGCTGTCAATACCCGACCAACGCCGGTGACGGTATTAGATGGATGCGGTGCAAAAATTAGCTTTATGTCTGTTGATTGAAGAATGATTGGCTGCAGGAACCCCGAGGGGATGGGCTCGACGACATTGAACAGTAATAATGTGTACTATATAATATGTAAGCTGATACAAGTAAAATAGTTTTTAACCCAGACCTGACCGAGACAGATTTTGTTTGCCATAAGTAATGTTTAAAACAGTAAAAATCTATTAAGATTACATCTACACTGTGGCCCGTATTCCTATGACTTAAATGAGACCCATAAACGAGACTTTGGCTTAAGAAAAGAAAAAGTATTACTTAAATATAGGTACTATGTTTTTAAGGTTGGCCGAGACCTACCACCTTAAGCATTGCTTTTAGTTATTATCACAAATTTGAAAATTATCAAAAAAAAGTTTCATAACTACTATTACATATTTAAAATGGAAGTTATTGAATTGATGGATTTAATTAATTTGTACATTAATGTTTCTAATAACCGTGGTCAACGAATTCCGAAACGTTACATACGAGATATGGAAAATCCAGTTGACCGTTTTTAAGATGTTGAGTTCAGTAACCGATTTAGGTAAGAAAAATACATACATTAATTTTATGGTTTTCATGTAAATATTGTAATAAGTAATTATACAAAACTAAAATAAAATCAACATAATATTATTTATTTGGTAGATTTTCAAAAACAACTGTGTATTAGAATATTTGATGCCTGTTATGTTTAACGAAACCGAATTAAATAATAGTTCAATGAGAGGTTTGCTAGTCCAATTTCTAGTACCTAATCCAATTTCTCGCTGTTCTACGTTTTTATGGAACTGGAAATTTCCAAAAAATAAAATACTACTATAGGATGATCTCCGATAGCATTGCTGCTATCATCTCTGCCCAGCAATTTTATCCCAAGCCTGATTTTTTTCATGCACACTAGTAGCATCTGTCTTCTTGTTTTCAACAATTTTATTTTGTTGAACTAAATCTTGAATAATCTGTTTTTCAATTATTGAATAGGTGATGTCTTTACCCATGATCAAACTTATAGAACAAACTAGTTGTAGAAGAAACCAAATAAATTTTATCAATTGAATAAAATTATGTTACAAACAAAAGTATATTAACAATTACCTACGGAAAATCAAATTGTATTTGAAGTGTTCAACAGTCGCGATCAATAAAATACATTACCTGATAAATATAAAAATTGAACCTCTTATCAAGACAAAGTAATCGATAATCTATGGCAATCAATATTGATAACAATTAGTAACCAAGTGTTACCACTTACCAAGGTTTTGATTATGCTTTCAATTTACGTAGTCCATAAGAATTACAGTTTACTTAAAACTTATAAAAGCATTACTTTAACCTGTTTATGAATACTTATGATTAAGCTTTACTTTTAAAAGTATAACTTAAGATTAGATTTAAGAACCTACTATAAATACGGCCCTTAGTCTCTGATTTCAGTAAACTCTTTGTAAGTAACTCAAGCCAAAAGTAAAAAGGCCTATGATTAATTTTTAAAGTTTTAGAGTACAGTAATAATTTATTGTAATGCCATTATAACATATAAATGTGTCGGGTTTTCTCAATTTTTAAAGGAATCCGTACACATTTTCGGTTCTTTTTTGCCCAATTTAGTACCTTTTCTATTTAGGTGCTAAGTGAAAAAATCGGTGCCAATTGAGAGTAATCGTGGCTCCAAACAGAAAAATCTCAAAATACACAACTGATCAAGTATTTAAATACAACACTATACACATTATACTAAAACAGTTGCCCTTTAATATGATAATCACTTAATTTGCTCATCTTTAATGTTGATATTATTATTTCGTTAAATTAAACGAAATTGAATTGTACCGTCAAACGATATACGAAAAAAAACAAGTTTTCTTACACGTGCAACTCCTTACACTTCTTATTATAATTTATTATATGAATATATTTCAAACTTCGGACATTATTTGTAAAATGAATAATGAATATATTATTATCTTTAGCTTCTAACTTAGGCTACCACCACACGCGTATATAACGATTAAATTAGTGCCGCCTTACTACTACTACATTATAATATGAATAAAAACAACTTAAAAACCTTTATTAAAACACCCGTATAAATATTTTTAGCTTTTGATATTTTTAGATTTTCGATCGAGTGGTTTATTAAAAAGATGTATCCAGGACAAAAAGAGCTGTGTGTTTTTGGCTTGCTAACAATATTAATTAATAAAATGCCTTGCTGGTAAATATTAAAAAATTTAGATATGACTAAATATAAGTAATAATTTAAAAAAAATTGACGACATTCAATTAAACCGACTGGATCGTTTTTATTATCAGATATAAAAAAGTAATTTATATAATTATTATTACTGTCTTTTAACAAAACATACAAAACAACTTCTAAAAATGCTATTAAACATAATAACGTTAATTAGTAGCTTAACAACTTGGCGATACAAATAATTATAACTCTAATGAATATAAGGCTTAATGAGTACTATTAAATAATCTAGAACGTAAAAAAAAAAATATTTAGTATATTGTATTACATAAAGGTCATCAGACATCAACTGAGATGAGACATCAACTGTATGTGGTAGACATACTCATCAGTTTTTTTACACTTTAACGTGTCAATTAATTATTTAAAGTTGTTTCGAAATTAATGATTTTAAGACTTGTTTTATTTAAGTACATTTTACTTTATACTGATAGATTTAAGAAAATTCTGTTTTATTGTGTGGTTTATATTTAACTAGCGATAATAATTAATAATGAATAATTATTTTATCGATACATTTAATATTAAAATATAAATTATTAATAGATTTTTTTTTTACATCAAAGTGGTGTCATTGATATTGGGAATCGTTGACATAATATGTAAATCAGTTTTGTTCAGGTTTAACTCAATATTTAAAGAAAGGATCATGAACATGACTGAATTTTATTATCAATAATTTACAATTATCAAGGAATTATCGAATTCTCTTTTCCTCTCCTTTGTGTCACAAAAACTCAATTAAACTAATATTTTTGAGCGAATACCAAATTTTTTTTGAGGTCCAGCAAAAAAAAAAGACTATATTAAATTGTATTGCTAATGAGTTTTGTTTGTCAACTATGGTTGTTGTTTTGATGGAATCGCCGCATTCTTCGCAAACATCTCAATCGTTTTGCTGACAAAGTGTTTGTTTATCAGTGACGATTTTGGCCGTCTTGAACGATGATAAATGATCGTGGATCGGCGATCATTGCCACCCGCTGCCTTAACCCATTGCCTCATCCGTTAATAAGATGCCCGAGTGTCGGTCGCATAAATCATTTGTGCATTTTTTTTTTTAAATTTCATTTTAATACCTATCATATTATGAAGACGTGTGTAAATTTATGCACCGTAATAACAGGTGGGCGAGTAACGTGTATATAATAATAATAATAATATGTAAATTATTTTTAATTGTTGTCCTCGAAGAATTATGAGCCTCGACAGATAGCACAGAGACAGAACGAGATCATATCTATTTTTATTCGAATAATTTCTATAATATAATATTATATATTTTTCTTGGACATACTTATTTCTCACACCTTCTCTAACACATATTATACATAATATATATCAGACGCCATCGACCATTAAATGCAGCCCTAGGGTCTATTCTGCGTCCGGTCTTTATGCATATATTAAAATAAAATAATAAACACACTCGCTATTTTTTAAAATTATTATACTCCTAATGATAACGAGGTTACGGCTATTGGACACTAATAATGAAAATTAATCTTATTTTGTATAATAAACGGGTAAAACCCTTTTGTATAATACAGTAAGTATGAATAGACAATATTAAAATATCATACATACAGTGTCAGTAATTAAACAAAATTATAAAAAATAGAATTTAGACATAATTTTTTTTAAATAAATACAGATTGACTAAATAATAATAGTAACAATGAGAAAATAATAAATCGAAACATAATAAATAACAATTATAATAATTAATTGGCAATCGAACTTAAAAGCTACTTAATATACATTTCTTTTAAAAACAATACGTGACATAAAGAAAAATTCTACATAATCCATAATTTGATTTGCTAGTGTTAATGCTCTAGGGAAGAAAGTAACAGAACTATAATTATTTCTATAAAATGGAATGTGAAACAAGTTTATTTTCCTTAAAAAATGACTTGTTATATTAAACCCTATCATAGAAAGCAATTCTGGGGAAAAATGTAACCGTTCAACAAGTCATAATCAAGCATTGGGTATATCACCAACCTCCCTTCTTAGCTCACAAGATATAAACCCCAGTTCATTGCTTTGCATATTGTACGAGTTCTTTGAAATAAATGGTACATTTAGTTTGTGACAAAATAACTTTAAAAATTTTAACTATATATTTTCAATAAGATTAATGGATGAGTTATAACAAGGTGTCCATACTCAAGATGAGATCTAACAAGTGGGAAAAATAAAATGTTCAAGGTATTAAAATTATTGAATTAATTAATCCTATTAATCTTGTGTTTACTCAATTTGTATTTTAATGGTTAACGTCAATATAGCATTGTAAAAATTGTCGTTGAAAAAGTGTTTTAATCCCATTAATGGGTTTAATTTTTTTATCGATAATGGACCATTCGAGAGGTTAATTAATTTTCAATACTTGTTTTTGTTTCAGGTAAGTGCCGTTGAATATTAAATTATGACCAACGTAATATTATGTTTGCATCAAAGTGGTTCGAAAGAGAGTGAAACAAGTAATTATTTTTTTCGACATTTAATTAAGTAATAACAACCCGAAAACGTTAACGTTTCACTTTGGGTAATTTGTAGAATATACTAATAAATGCACATAATATGCAGACATACTTATAAAAACCATACTAATAAGCCACTGGTTTAGTATTAATTTAATTCATTTGCCTTATGTTTACTTCTTAAAGCCATGACTAACCCGAGGCCAGCCTATTTATTTGTAAAAAAAAAAAAAACAAATAACCTGCTCAAATGTTATTATTGTACAATATTTTGCCATCTCTAGACTAAAATAATAAGAATAACGATAATAATGATACGTTATTAATAAGTTATTGTTGTGTATAGATTATAGACTAAAGTGTAAGAATATAAGATATGTATGTAATATATAATATATTCATATGATATGAGGAGAGACGGTAGGCAGTAAGATTATAACTACTTATATGGTGTAAATGAAAAAAGGAAGTGAAATAAAAGAAGGCCCTGAATGAGGAGACGGTGTACCTAGAGTGAATAATTATACGGCCGGCCGGTCGGTGTTGGCGTGGGAGATGTGGAAACACTCGTTTGAATGGATGTTGAGCACTAGAATGGTGGTCTACAATAAATAGTTTAGAGAGAAGACAAGAAGTCGATTGAATACTCAGAACAATATAGAAATTTAAATAAAAATGTACAATTCATTTCATGTGTTAAAACTTCATTGTTTAATAGTTTAATTATTAAACTGTGTGCTATTTTTTTCATTTAAATACAACTTGTCGCGTTTTAGGAATAAACATTAAGACAAAAGTATATAAATCCTTATCTTGTATTCGACTTGTAAATAGGGCCAAATCCTAATTTAAGTCTATAATTGTTACATATTCAGCTGGTTTCACCAACATTTGTGAAGAATTTAACTTATTGTTAATTAAATTTTACAATTAGTTAATATTAGAATGGCACAGACTTGCATTATGTTAAAAAATTATATCTAAATAGTAAATTATTTATGTAAACCGAAACGTTAAAAGAAAGTAAAATAAAATGCTAAATAATAACAAACTGTCAAATTTAAAAATACATTCACTTATCAGTTATCACATATTTTAATAACCAATGAGAACGTTGTAATCGAGGTAACCGCTTTGGTAACCCAACTAACGTTCTGTTAACATAACAAATAGAATTTAACAATTGATAAGAGACAGAAAATCAACAGATCATAAGACATTTTTTTCATAGTCCAAAGTCTACTTTTTAACTGTTAATAAATTTATATCGGTTTTTTTATATTAATGCTTACTATTGTAAGATATATAAAAACACCAAACTATGAGCATTACGTCGCTTGTTTGGGAGATACAGTTTTCTTAAACGATCATTTGAATGATCTGAGTAGACAACCGAGTGTGTGTACGAGGTGTATCGCCGTTTCCATCTTTTTTTATTCGGTACACGAGATACAACCATCATAAATCATATTGATCGGTGTCCGATGTGCTTGTTCCCTTCAAAGACAATACAACTACAGCCGACAGAAAGCTTACAACCAACCGACCGGTACAACGATAATCGATCACGTGTCGCCACCAGGTTAAATAATGATTGACCCTTCATTAACGTCCCATAGTCATATGGTATGTATATTTGAAGATAATATTTTTTCAACCCACTTTCCAGGCGGTTGGATGCAGAGTTAAACACGGTTTATGGGTCTTGGAATATTATTATACACAACCAACATTGGTCAAATAAAGAAAAATTGAGATATACAATGTATAACTAACAGCTATAATCCAGCCTTAGCCGTGACTAATAGTCTTAAATCCATAAATGTTGGACCAGCATTGGGTTTCGTTTGGTCTTGTCGGTTATTTTTTTATATTTTGTTCATTTTTTCTGTGATTATTTAAGCGCATAATATAACATAACGAAGTCGTTTGAAGAGTGAACACATGTGTGTGCTTTATTTTACCTAGTTGAAAAAAACTGTAGCCGGTTTTTTTAAGAGAAACTGCTATCCAAAAACGGTCCGACTAGGATTGATTTTTTTTTGTTTATAATTAAATTGACTATACACGGTGATTGGATAGATTGTGCCATTCTATTTAACGAAAATGACCTTTTCCATTATAATATTGTAATGTAAGTACATTACAAGTAACATAAGTATACATTACAATATGTTAAAGTTTAGCTAATTAACTTAATCGAAAAGTTATTTTAATTTATCGTTTAAGTGTTCTACTCTTAATTTGTAAGCCTATTTAGTGAAAATTATAACGTAATTAAATTTAATGAAGTAACTTGTCCGACCTTGAATTTATATAATTATTCAACCAAACCATTTTGTATGTATTATTTCTAATTTTATCAAACAATTTTCCATTTTTTTAATTTTTGTTATAAGATAGCATATATAATGCAACATAATTTTACTTTTTATTCTTCGTTTGATATTGACCGAGTGAGAGCAGTTGTAATATTGATAAAATAGAGAAAATATGATTTGTAAGACATTTTATACATTGATTATATTGTAATATTTTCTCAAAATACTGTTCTTAATCGGTCAATAGTGAACATATTAAAGTTTTTTTTAATTGACCTCAATTAAAAAATTTATTCAATCTTATGATTCTATATAGCACATAAGATATGATTAGTTAAAAAACGCTCAAAATAGTATTATTGTAAAATAAATATATACAATAATATAAATGTATAAATATATACAATAGTAGTATTGGAACATTGTTTTAATATAAATTGGGTTGAGGTTAAAAAAAAATAAACTCATATTTTGATGTATTATAGATCAAAGTTCTTTTAAGCTATTTCATTTTTAACAAATTTATTAATGAATAATAAACAGCCCGTTCTGGTAGAATATCGTTTTCAGGGTTTTAATGTTTGACAACATTTCCAGTTATTTAATTAAATTTTGCATGAAAACATTACGAAAGGGTTTTACATTTTAATATCACTCTACACTATAAATGCATATGCATATTTGGTTAAACGTGTCTGGTGGTAAAGTTTGTCAATTAAGTTTTATGGAAACCGAACACGCACTTAATAAACTTGCACAAATTCAGTGGAAGTCTTATTGTAAGTGGTAGATATTTTGTAGTCTTGGTCCTGGTATAGAATACCATTAAAAAGTTAAAGTTTATCAAAAAATTTACACAAATACACCTACCTACACCTACACATACATTTTTTTTTCTTTATCTGTTTAAATGTTTTAACTAGCTTCCATTGATCATTAAAAATTTGAAGATGGTTATAAATAATGAGTAATCATTAATCGAAGAATGGATTTTTTACTCTTTGTATGTAATCAATTTTTTTTTTAAATATGTTAATTGAATCCTATGCTATCCTAGCTTTGTTTTAAGTTAATAAAAAATTCAATGTTACCTTGTAACAAATAATACTTACCTTCTAGTTTCATATCTCATGACTTGGCCGCATCGGTAGGGTTTTATTATATTTATTTGAATTTTTTTTTATAGTATGTTTGTTTTTATATTATTATGATTTCGTGGGGAAGGCCTCGTGGCTTGTTGTTACTAAGAAAAGTTGTTAAGTGAAAGATACGTGTAACGTTTATGTTAGAATGGCAAAATATAATTATTAAAAAAAAAAAACTATCCGAACATCACACGTAAGTGGTTAAGGTACGAATTAAACTACACCGCAACAATATAGTTATGTGGTTGAATATACCGGTATATAATACAATAGAACTAATTTCCCAGTAAGAATAATCTGGGGGGCGTGTCTAATCGTGAAGGAATTTTTAAAACCGCATATACCTAATCATATTATTATAATAATAGTAAATAGAAAAAGACAAGCGTCGAACAAAAATGAAACTTGCCCGTCGGTTTAATATTACAAATGTGTCTTTATTTTATTATAAGTAATTTAAAATTCATCAACCTAATCTTTTCCGAACCACGTGCTTTGAAATAGAAGCAGAAAATAACTTGAAAATATTGATTTGTTTAATGCAAAATTAAAAGCGTTACAGTTTTTATTTATTTATTAAAAGCGTCTTGAGGTCACTGGCCTTATTGTTGTATGACTTTGAATGAAGTCTTAGAACATTTAATAAAGTGTACAAATAATTGTAATAAAGTATATTTTTATTATTGACAATATCTCGTTTGTTTTTAAGAAAAGCTAATATCTTATCGGCTGTTTTCTCCTTATCACTATGTCTTATCAACATTTTCGTGATCAATTTTTTTTTTTGTTAATTTGCAGCCTAAATTATTTTATTATAAATAGTAACGTTACAATATTATGACTAAGGTTTACATTTAATTATAACCGACAATGATTTGCAAATTGTTCGGAAAGTTATCAGGCAACGTGAACACAAATAAGTACCATATTATTGTTTTAGATTATCTTTATAGCGTTTATACTGATTTTATTTTTTCACTGCAGAATAATTGCCAAAAAAAAAAAAAGGATACAAAATATAATTTCCAAGGACGAGTGTACACAGTTTTTGTATCGTTCTCACGTTTCGTATTACAAATAAATACAATATGCTTATACATTGTGTTTAATTGGCTTTTCCAGGGTCGTGTAAGTAAACTCTGTTTTGAGTTCATAAATATCATTGCGAATTTTATTGCAACTAGATCTCCCTATGACCTTCCTCCGGTAAAATCAAATTTCCCAATGTAAATAACAAAACGAATATACCTTAGTAGTGTTTGTAGTTGATATATGTATAATGTATATGTACATACAATGGGATGGAAACAAATATGAAAAATGCATACAGTGGAAATTGAACGAGAGGTTGGTCTGATAAAAAATAACGAGATAAACTTGGCGAGAAGTGGGATCTGAAGATTTACATGGAATTTGAATAAATCACTTCTGTGTATTCTGCGGTAACACTCAAACGCACATATAAAATATACACACGGGTGCACTTTCCAATGTTTAACTCTTGTGTGACTTGTCATTACACTTGCAAATACATATAAATACACTGCATTCGACTTGTGTGTAGGTACGGTTTCTGTTTATACAAGTGCGTCGACGATAATATTAAAGTTAATTGTTTTGATAATGTACCGCCAAGTCGTTTCCATGTGCATTATACAATACTTATAAATACAAACATATGAGCTTTGCGTTGAAGTACCTAGTGAACTTGTCTGACTTTGTAAAGATACTTCATTTGCTCTTAACAATTATTATCATATTTCTTCGGTTTTCCAAAACCGGTAGCACATAAAATTCATACTTATGTTCACACTGTTCAATTGGCTATAACATTTTAACAACTTGGAAGTCACTCTAAATTCTAAAAGAATTTGAAAAAATGATAGACAAACGGTTCTTATCTAGAGATTACTTAGATTACAGGTTATTGATTATATCTGATTATGATACAGTTGTAATAAAACTACTAGCTTTGAAGTAACGATTGAAAAGATTAAGAAATATAGTCAAAAAATGAAAATTCAAAATCCAAACGCTAACATATTTTTTTATTTTTTTTGTCTACAAATTTATGTAGTTAATAACATATGTTGCCGTTTAAAAAAAATTCCCTTTTTGGCTTATAAAGATTGGTGATAAAAATTGTCAAAATATTGAAAAATGTAGTAAAATATGCACTTATTTGTTGAAAATATTGAAAATGATACAATATTATACTGAAACGCATTATTTTCACATTAAACTAAAATGCATATATATGGCAAAAAAAACTTCTTTTGTATTAAAAGTTTTATACGTGTGGCATATTTTATTATAAAGTTGTGCAAAACAGTGTCGTCGTCAAAATAACCGCTTTAAAGTTTTTGGAAAGTTTTCAGTAAACGTTCAATATAAAACGTATGTGGGCACAAGTATGTGCGTTTAAATTATGCACATTTTGAATAATGAATGCCCAAAGGAATTCCAATAATAAAACATGACAATTTTAACATTACTGCAAACTGCAATATATTGTTAGTAAAAATAAATTACATTGCCACCTCTGAGAGAAAAACAATATTATACCAATTTTGTTATGTCTACATATTTTCCTTTTGACGTTTGCATATTGTAGATTTTCGCGTTGTCTGACTTAAGTTCATTGTTTAATTTTATGTTTGTACTTAAAACGCGCGAGCTTTCTCAGAAATAATTTAAATAACTGATCTACTTATAAGTATACACAAGAGATAATGCTGTTATACTAATGAGAAAACTTATTCGAGTGCATTCAAACGTAAAATGAACTAAATATATCAAATAAGAAATGTTTAATATACTTCCATAATATAAAATTATTTCACTACCTTTGTCGTCTGTTTACTATTTATCGTTTTCATAGAAATTTTCAATAAAATAATTACTCGCATTATAGTTTTAGATTTCATTTCTTTTAAAACACTTATGAGCACGTTATGCATATAACATTGCAAATACAGACTTAATAGCCTTTTAATAAATCATACCTGTTTAAAAATATAGTACTTAAATTTATTTATTTATTTTTATTTATTATATTTTAATTGTTTCAACATAATCTTGTTTTTACAATGTACAAATTTATTTAAAAGAAGTATAAATACATCTATTTTTTGAGCCAAAGCTAATTTAAGCAAAATATATTTTTATTTTATCAGCTGATAAGTCAAATCGCTTGTGTGCAATTTCGTCACCTGCACACTGTCCAATACCATTAGGTTAGATCTAATTTAAAATGGGTATAAAATAAATGTTCAAACATATCATTATTGGTTTATTATGTTGTTTATGACACGGTTGTTGTTTAGTTAAAAAAATCGAATTCAACTTTTAATTAGTTTTAGCGTGATAAAGTTTTTGTATATTTCTTATTTTCTTTTATTACTTTGTGGCAAATATAAAATTAATGTATATATTTTTTAAAAATGGGTAACCATCAAAAATGTTTTTTACAAATATTTTAATACTTGTTTTTTTTAAATGAGTGGTTCAATATTGTACGTGTATGTTTAGTTGCGTGCTCACTTATAAATCCGGCGAAAAACATATTGGACTACATTTCCCTAAATTAACTTCCCTACACCTATTGGCTATTCTTATTATCATTTTAATCAATTTAACATGCACTTGCTAGATTCGGGTGAGACAGTCAATAAAAAAATTGCATGTAATTAATATCGAAGTGTTTACATACATAATTTGTTTGTGTAAAAATCAAATCTTAAACTATTCACTTACTTCAATACCATAAATGGACTACGTCATTAAGGTCAAGTAGGGTGAATGTAAATGACATAAATTCTACACGAGTTGATTGCTTTTTTTTATCTGGGTCACAACTCGAAAGCTTAGAAAGTCTTAAACAAAAACATGCGATAATAATTAGTTTTTTAAATTAAATAATTCCTCTACCCGACAACTTGTTTATTTTATATAGTATGTTTTTGTAATGTATTCCTCTACAATGGCATTTAAACAGCTGGGATCTTAAGTTTTAAACAAAAATAGGTTTAGGTTAATCGAATATAAATTGTGTCAAAGCACTGTTAAGGCGAAAATGTGTTTAAAGTAGTATTAGAGTGAATGAAGTTTTCTTCAGAAGGGGTGGAAACTTTTTCTTTATTTCTATTGTATATTCATCGTTCGGATAATTATCATAGACATAAACAAAATGGACAGGTTATGTTATCATGTGAATCTATGGAAATATTAGTTACCAACGTTGTCTGTGCACAAAAAAAATACGACTGCGCAGAAACATAATGACAATAAATCCATAAAAAGGGTCTTATAATATTTTAAACAATTTTTAATAATGTATAATTATTTAGGTCACGTTTGATGTGTTTTGTTTTAAATTTAAGAATGATAAAAATATGTTTTTTACAGATAAACTAAATGTGTTTTTAAAATCCAAATGAGTCCAGAAACTACTTGCAAATGAAATTCCTAAATCCTAATATAATTCATCGCGCTTTAAAAAAAAACCGTTGATATATTAGAACTATGATAAAAATATCTATTTAATTTTGTTGAAATGACCCTCGTATATGTTAAAAGTCTAAATTTTAAGAGAGGAATTTCCCTTTAGGCTTTGAGATACTCAATGTAATAGTAGATAAGCTTGAAAAATTCATTTTGTGGAGTTAATCGGTTTGGCATCTGAGCGCCTCATACATGATATGTACATTTTTAGGATATTTTCTCAGTTTTGACGGGTAAGGAGAGAATCTAAATGTTTATATCGACTTTGTTTGTACACAGTTTTTTTTATATCATAGAATGTTTTTACCTCCCAACAATCAACATCAACCGTGTTGTCTATCGTTTATCGGATATCACATGCCCACGTATGGCATTTTACATATTTTTATGGACCGTTACTATCGGAAATCCGTCACCGGTTTGGTGTTTTCTAAGTTAAAACAATTAAAAAAAAATCGTTGATTTGCTCATGACTACTCCCCTACGGTGACGGCTGCTGCTGTTGTCGTTGGCATGGCGGTCCGACGGTATACCACGCGCCCCCTGCAGCACGTGCGCCTTGCATTATCAGTGCATCCGCAGCCCTCGAGCCCGTCGGTCGCCGTTAGTCGCTATTCCGTCAACTGTTTACATTCGAATAAATCACACACACAAGTATGCTTATGACCTAACCATTAAGGTAAGCCGTTTTGTTTTAATAAAAAATAAAAGTTACAGCCTACGGTTGTGTCGTTTCCCAGCTGAGAGGCCAAGGCTAAAGCTTGTTCTATGATATAAAAAAAAAAAACTGATCAGACTAGATTAAAGGGTAGGAAATAATATGTTGCGCGCACACGGAGAAGGTATTATTGATACTGTTGTTTGACGTGTGACCAATGCAACTGTGTAAAGTGTTTTACTATTGTTTAGAACGCTAAAAAATATTAATACGAAAAAAATTAGGCTTGTGAGCTTTTGTAAATAACAGGAACATCAATAAAGATGAACGGCATAGGGGAAAAACGGTAGTAGTCACATTGTGAACATTTTAGAGTAGGTATAGCAAAATCAAAGTTTGTGAATTCCTTTCCCTCTTACATAAGAACAAAAAAAATCACATAAAATGCTATTCTAATAAAAAAAATGTAGTTATTTGAACAATCTATTGACATAAATAAAAAAAAATTAATGGAATATATTGAAAAAAACTATATGAAAAAAAAAATTTTCACAATGTGACTACTACCGTTTTTCCCCTGTGCCCTTCATATGTTACTGAAAACCTAAAAAAAACTTAAAGTATGCAAAATTGAAAATAATAACTAAAAACGTATCGGCTAGCGAAGAAAAAAAGTATAAAATGTATACTATATATTTACAAGTATTTAGTTATATAAAGTTATTAAGTGGTACATATTTTGTTTATGAAGTAACCAATTAAACTTGGATAGTTAACGTATCAACTTAAATATTTACAAAGGGTTATTTTCAGAATTAGTTAGTTTAGTGTAATAACTTAAATGTCTTTGTAAAAGAATGTTTATACTTCATTTGTTTGCTAGTATTTTTATGATTTTTTTTTTTTTAACTCTGGCCCAATTACTAATTGTCATTAGTTTTTGTTCTAATAATACTTTCTGACTCCACTTGAACTAAACACATCATGTTATATTTAATTTAAACTTATTGACAATGTATATTATGTTAAGTATTGCCACTGTGTAAATTAATCGGTTGTATTTCCAATAGTGGTGTATTTTATATTAGGCCTATCCCGACACTGCACGTTCATTATCGTTTTTAAGTTCAATCGAAGGCCAAACAAAAGCAATAAAAATATTACCCCTAGCGCAGCAGGGACAATACGGAAGTAAATTTAATTACTTTTGAATCCGCAAAACTGCTTTGTGCTTGTATCGATTTAGTATTACTGTGATAACTTTACATTATGATTGCAACTGACGGTACTATACCTCTAATATAAGTGAATATCATATAAATATTACAGTGATTTATTGTTGAGCTATTATCTTTTTTTGTCATCTCTAACGCTAGTACTAACGCTCACGTTCAGGTATAATATTATTCTTAATCTTCTTAATCTTTAAGAGTTTTTATTTAATGGCACTCTGATTCGAATAGCGTCAAGTGCACATTTGTCACGACATTAAAGCACAACGCGCCAAATCTTGAAAAAATAAACAATTTCCACGAAAGATACACGGCTGGCTGGCTAACGTGCTTATTCTCTGTGGCATTTGTTGGCATTGTCTGTGGAATTTATCATTTTAAGTCGTTTAAATGTTATCATTAACGCCCCCAACTGTCAGTCGCCGTTAAAAGGTTCAAATATCGACACCGTACAATAACAATAATAATAATACACAATCAACTCAAATAGTATACATTTCACAGTTATGATCTCATTCCATCACAAACACAATACACCACGTTGAGATTTTGTGTTGAGTACAAGTTAAACAATACATTTTCACTTGCCAGTAATTCGGAACTTTGAATTACAATCAAACTATATTTTGACATTTTCAATTTTAACTCTATTGAATTTTTGACATCATCATAACAGAAGTCGGTCTCGGTTGTATATTCATGAACAGATAAGGTGTACAGTAAAGTAGGATATGCTTTATAAAAGTTGAAAAAATATATATCAAAACGGTACTTACCTCTCCACTGTGTCAATATAAATGTTAGCTAAACATTTTAGCTTAACGTTAATAGTTTTTGTGAAAAATGTCTTACACATAAATGCTATTGTTGAGAAGAAGCCATTTGTAGGTTCTAACTTTTAGCACTCACAAAAACAATTCATTGCTATATGTTATTTTTATTGAACTAACTTAGTCACCTTCGCTTGTGAGATGTATATGAATTATAATGTGTTACTTTTCTAATACAAAATGCTATGCACTCTAGATAGCTTTTTTCTTCACTGCACAGCGCATTATATTTTAATAAAAGGTCCATTTGAATATGACAAGTGCCTTACAACGTTTATAGACAATGTTGTTAGTTCTACACATCATTTGATAAACTGGAATATTTCTTTTAATTTTCTCTTTCCATTCGTGGTCCATATGTATTTATGTGGGTCTGTTTCTTGGTCAGTCATTGTGGCTTGTGTTTTCTATATTTAATTCGACTCGATTGCTTTTTGTATTGTTTATGTCAACGAATGAGCTGTTAATGGCCCAGCCAGTTTCATTAGTGTTTTTAGATGTTCTTCATCGTCTCGATTCCTTCAATATTTATGTGTCTTAGTAGTTCAACTGTGTTTGAGTTCTATATTGAAATTGTTTTGGCTTAACATCCATAGATAGTGCACATCATATGTATACTTGTATTCGCTTTGACGAAGAGACTTTGTAGGTAGAATGGTTCTATACGGTTCTTGTACATGTGTATTTTATTATAATTAATTGAGAATTTAATCAAATCCTCAACGGGAACAGGGATGCTTTATCCCTAAATAGAGACATGATAAAATAGCTTTGTCAAATTATCTACGGCCAATGAATGCTTTTGGCAAATCAAGTCATCAAACGATACGATTATACGGTCCAATAAATTATGTACATGAATCCGGACAAATGTAGTTCACTGGTATTAACTAACATCCGTAACATTTGGATAAAATACTAGTATTTTCAACGAACGCGCTAAAAATATAGTTAAAATGAATTAAGTAAAATTGCTTTGAATAATTTTTATATAGTGAATATAGTTATTTGGTGAAAATAAAATCAAGGAATTTAAATCAAGTCAGCAAACCTAGTCGGACTCTATTAATATATAAAATGTATGATTTACATAAACATACATATATTATGTATATTATAGTACACTATTGGACGCGTTTAAGTAAAATGTCTGTGGGGTTGTTTATTTTATTACTGTTGTGTTTATGTTTAAAAACAGATGTCTGTGTATTTCTTATGTTGTACTTTGACGGACGTCTGAGTCTGACTTATAAATATAAATAATAGTGCTATTAACTTCAACGTTTTACAGCAGTGGAAGGAAGCAGTTACTAAAAAAAAAAAAAAAACAGCGATTAGATACACGTGTATCTGTAGTGTTGTAAAACATTTAAAATGCATATGATTTTACTTGTGCTTTTTGTATTCATTGATTGGTCACACTTTGAAGGAGCCAAATTTGGTATACAATATAAAAAATAAGTTTTCTTATAAGTTATATTACCCGCTTGCTAAGTTATTAAGTTTATTAAGAAAACAAGTAAAATTCAATACATCTACAAATTGGATTTGTTTAAGTTGTATTAAATTAAAATTCACCCAACACAATTTTAAATCAATTAAAATTTTAGCGTATGACAAAATAATGCTAACGTAATTTTATTATTTATTTCGCTGAAAAAGTGAAAGTAATTTCATTACATTGTACAAAATTAACATGCCAAAGACCAAGTTTTAAGGAATTCCCTTGGGCAGTTCTTGTAGAGTACCCAGGAATATCGGTTGTAACTTGTAAAGTTGAAATTTAGTTTCCGAATATCCTACAGGAAGTCGTAAAATGAGTTAAATTAAGGATTTTTTTTAAGTTTCAAAATATTTTGCCTTTATTACTTTCACATGTTAATAATAACGAGAAGTATGTACCAAAACAGAACTAAAAAACATTAGTTTTGCTAACACTTTTAGTAATTGGAATAAATAGCAAAAAAAAAAATATACATATATAAGACTTAAAACTGATGATTCTGAAGAAGCACCCATCTCTGATCTCATAATTTGCAAAAATCTTATTATTATGTAGATTGAACTCAATTTGAAACTTCCAATGTCGGTTTAGCGGGCTACGAGAAATTACTTTACTTCATTTATAATACAGCTTTTGCTAAAGGTCTTAATAAAAAAAGCACTAAACAAAAGCTGAAAACGAATTTTCTTTTTCTTTCTCATTATGTGTGTCCCGGAGTCGATCAATCAAACGTAGTGTGTATATGCTATGTATATACAGACCTTTCCGCCATTGAATACAAAACTATTTGCCCCTTTTATTTTTGTTTTACACCCTCTTTGTATAGCTTTGTGAAACCTTTCAACCGACCAGCAGCAGCAGCATTCCGGCGCCAGGACTTTTCTGAAGTAAAAAAAAAAAGCACAGGGAACGCATACCATAGAAGTGTATGCGGAAAATTGAAAGTTCACAAGATCAATAATTTACATACTAATATTAGTAACAGAGTGAATTGGCCATTCGATGTGAGCATATTATAACTTTGTGTGTTAATCTAAAGCATAAGTTCATTTTAGTATGAAAAAAAGGACCGTCATCTATTAATCGTCTGATTAGAGACAATATAAAATCAGCCGGTTTCACCTACTATTGTTAAATACACCCTCCTTAACACAATGTTAAACAATTCGTTTAAATTTAACATCTGGTTAGAAGAAATGAGTTTCACCATAAAATTATTATTGTTAAATTCTATTTGTTGAGTTACCAAAACGTTAGTTGGGTTACTAAAGCGGTTACCACGATTCCAAAATACGTTCTCATTGGTTATCAAAATATGTGATAAGTGAATGTATTTTTAAATTTGACAGTTTGTTATTATTTAGCATTTTATTTTACTTTCTTTTAACGTTTCGGTTTATATAAATAATTTACTATTTAGATATAATTTTTTAACACGTTGCTTAAATAGTTTATACCTTTCTAAAAATAGTTTGTCATCGAAGTCATTAAAATAATTTTTTCTATTTTTAAGGCCTAAAAAAAATGTAGATAGTGATAAGAATTATTTCCATTAATTATACTCAAGACAGGCAAGACATAGTAATATTATCTAAATTACAAAATACAACAAATTACGATTTTTTGAACCTATAATGCAAGTCTGTGCCATTCCTTTTTACCTTACCTACATAAAATAACTTTTGCTTAACCCTAATAAAGGGTTATCGAAGTTATCTTTTGTATTGTTCTCTAAATACTCATTATAAAGAAGTTCTTCATCAAATGTGTAATTCATTATTAAATATTACTAGTATACTCAGTTAACAAAAATTGTAAAACAATTTTTGAACTTCAATAATATAAATATTATATATAAGTACTACAATACATTTTAACATACCGACTAACCTTTTAATAAGCCGATTTCGGGTGATTATTTTAACAATGTGTTAAGGCTAACAAATCTCGATGAAACCCAATTTTTACTAATTAGTTGTTAAATATAATAAACAATAAGTTAAATTCTTAACAAATGTTGGGGAAACCGGCTGAATAAATGATAAATTGTGTATAAATTGAAAATTCTTGAGCTGTAACAAGAAGTAAAAAAAAAATTGTTTATAACATGAAGTGTTGAGCGGATAATATTTTCCAATAAACGTTTAAAAAACATTCTTATTGTGATAAAAAAGTATAATAAAAAAGATTATGTAAATATTTATTTACTTATTAGTTATTTTATGTTAATAATAGTAAACTTGGGGTTTTATGATAAAAAAATGTTTATGAACGCATTATAAGATACTTGTGTAAGATATGAAATTTTTAAAAAACTATACATTTTTACTACCATACCGAGTTAAAAAAAAAAAAAAAATACTGTCAGACCTATAACAAGTTATTGCCTACAATAAATGGTATAAATTGCTTATTATTATCTAGTGACTAAATAAACTCTCTATATTATAAATATATATATTTGTATAACAAGTATTAAGTGCTAAATACACATTTTTTATAAATAATGTTACTCATAATACGTTTTAGCCAAACTATTAAATATTCTTTTCTGAGAATGTTAATTGAAAAGTTTGGGGTTAAAATTAAAAATATTTTTTTTTAAAGAAAATAAATTACAACGGCCATGGTACAAAATCTTAGATGTTTTTTTACAACTCTTCGAGTTATGGTTATTAAACGAGTATAAAAGATTTTTTATGTGCACGAAAATAATATTATCGTTGCGATTGTAAACATTATTATTCAAAAAGTGCCTATAAATTATTTTTAAAATTGCCCACTCTTTTGGTTGACAAATAACAGTATCGTTCTAGCCGTTTAATCTTCATTTGATTATTATTAAATTGCCATACAAGGAATTCAATTTGTTTGAATTAACAATCAACCGTTTATATTAAAATATAAGGTATTCCCGTCATCGGCTATTAATTATATGTTTTAAACTCGTCTTTAAAATTACTTATGAGACAAATAAACGTTTTATTTCATTAATGTGTAAAACTCAGAAGTTTTTGTTTATTTTGGTTCGTGGGATAATCTTCTAATAAAGTAAACGACTAAGTTAGTAAAATATACATATATAATAATATTACTTGTTATAAACTTTTTGTTGTTTATCTTTCATCAGATTACATTTGCCAGTGTACAGAGTTAATTTAGCAGAGACTACTTCTATACAGATATATAGATACTGGCATACTGCTCTCCGATTTTGTAATTAATATTATAGTTTGTAAAAAAAAAAAACACTTAAAAAGACTGAGAAACGAATAAAATCAACAAAACAATAAAGCTTGTGAGAAATTGTTTTTCTATTACTATTTAGAATATCAAGTAAAATTTAAGGGGGGTAAAAATAGAATAGACTGGCATTTTAATCTACTTTTTAGTTTTAGTCTTGATAATATTCTGTGTAGACTGTGTATTTTATAATAATTTTTTTAAAATCATATATTTTGGCAAGAAATCAAAATAGAGTATAACTAGCAGAAGTGATTCAATAATATTTAAACCGTTTTTTAATGATAACTGTTTTAGATCATTGTGTGTTGTTTTTATTTTCCTGTCAAAATATGATTTTAGGAGGAGTCTGTTTTTACACAATGGCGCCTTTGAAAATTACACAATAATTATTATTAAAAACATTATAATAACAAAACGAGAGGGAGGGGGGGGGGGGTTGTCTCGCGTTATTATACATAAAACGACACATCTGGTTTCCGTTTTAGAAAAATCTCCACCGAGTAAATGATTCAGCGAAAACGTCACTGTCTCTCCAGCAGCAACCAACAACAAGGGCTGTCGACGCACGACCGCTGTAAAACATGTCAACGGTTATTTTAATTGACTATTTTTTAAAGAATGTCCTTTTTATTGTTATATAGGTATATTATTACTATACTATCGTTGTAACACGAGTCGTTTTCTTCTTCTAATTTCCCAACGATAATCGTTTATAATTGTATTTTTTCTCCCACTTCCCAGTCCACCTTCACACCCGTCGGACAGCGTCTGCCGTCACGGGGCACAGACTCCTCTTTATGAAAAGGACTCGGTAACAGGCCATGACACAGTCATGTCCGCCACGTTATCCGGAAGGGAATCGAATGTACAATTATACCTAGACCCCCAAACACATCATTTCTCAGGTAGGTAGTACCTATAGAAAAAAAAAACAATAAAGAACAACAGATAACAGTGTGTAGTAAAATGGAAAAAAAAAACCAAAAGGAAATCGGTGGTCCGCCACACGATCGTTTACGGTCCGATAGGTATATTATAGTAATATGATAGGTATAAATAATGTGTACAAGGCGACAATTATTAATTATTATTAACCTCATCCACGTCTCGTTTAGACGTTTCCGTCCCAAATAGAAACGACATGGCTCGCTTACACTGCCATGTTACATATTATATATATATATATAATCTTGTGTTCGGTGGCGATTAATAATGCATTTATCTCGGTTTGTATCGCATTTGACACGACCGTGTAGCGCTCAAGTAATTAGTGTTAAACGCACATGAAAAACATCAGCCGCCAAATCGGTTTACAAGTACGACGGTTTACACGCCACAACCTGAGTAGAAATGAAAATTGAGATAAAAAAGCATTTTTCAGCCGAGCCTGCAACCACGAAAGAGGATTTTCATGTCTCGTTGAAGTACCGAATACATATTTTATAGTAGTGGTGGAATTATGGATAACGAAATAGTATATTAACATGCAGTAACAAGCTAGCATCTATAAGGTGGCTAGTAATCATAATATCAAGTTTCTGGCTAATATTTTAGCGTTTTCATAATATCTGGCCTAAAACAATTCATAGGAATATATTATGACCTCTTAAATTATTGAATTTATTTTCAGTTATAGTTTGATCGTTGTGAATACAACACATAATTTAAAAAAATTTAACATCCCCATGCCCACCCCCATCTTATCTCTTATCAGATAACAGCGTAACGATTTTTTGGTAACACTTTTTTCGGTTATGTGCCAAAGCAAGGACACAAAAATGTC
Organism: Adelges cooleyi; assembly: GCF_023614345.1. Classification (NCBI taxonomy): domain Eukaryota; kingdom Metazoa; phylum Arthropoda; class Insecta; order Hemiptera; family Adelgidae; genus Adelges; species Adelges cooleyi. The sequence goes on along the minus strand of NW_026096053.1, from coordinate 12,371,176 downwards.
AAAAACCACATTTCACATTTTAAACATATCGATCGTGCATTTATTAACGTCCAATCGAGTCAACGAAAGGATGTTATTTTAATAATTTTTTTTTTCAAAGCGATTGCTTTAGTCAGCCAACCGTTCCTTTTGAAGCTGACGGCGAGAGAGTAGGATTTTGAGCCGTTTAACGAAAATAATTGACGGCTACGAAGGAATGAAGATAAATTAGCGCATAAATTGAATTATCTTCTCGGGGAATAATGTACATGGTGGCGTTTGACTGGCTTTCCTGGTCGCATCTATTGACTTTATATAGCCGCCGAAATTAGAACTGTAAATTGCTACCGTTTTACAGATACTTAAAAATAATAATATTATTAAACCATCCGCGGTCACGGTTTATCGTAATGCGCTAAATGAGATTCCATAAAAATTGTCTTTAAAAACGACAAGTAATAAATCATATTTTATGTTTGAGCATCTTTCATATTTTTTTAATGTACATTAATAAAGAAATTGTGGGTTCTAAAAATACAGATATTATATATGTTTGTTTAGAATTACCACAAACTTGCTTTGTCCATTTTGCAAATTTACTATTTACACCTATTTAATAAAACAAATAATCCACTGTTAAGGTATGATTGATATTGATACACAATTTCACAGGAGAGCAAAATTGGTCATCAAAAATATGTATTGAAAATATGTTTTAAGTAAAGAAATAAAATAATGAAATATTATTTAAATAAATCCTGGACCCTAAAAATTATACTTTATTTCACTATATTACATAACCACAAGTGTTGCTTAAGAATTTTCTAGATGTTTTAAGTATTTATACACCCAATGCGGGTCCATTAATTGGCAAAGGGGATCTTTGTAGAAATAATATTTTCTTTAAACTCAAATCCATTAAATTCGTCCAACGTCTTGACTCAGCATTAATGATGTTGAATACAACTTTACAACGCAAATTATTTTTAATATATTTTATAATGGGACGAGATATATTTTGTAGATCATAAAAAATGGAAGGAAAAACGTTATTAAATTATACAACTGCTTTCAATAGTGACACAAACTGAAAGCTACAACTCTGCAAAGTCTCATCCCTTCGGCGAATTCTGTCTGTTTAAGTCTATATAATTGTAGTAGTTTGATCCTTGAGTCGTTAAAGTAGTAATGCTGGGAAGCAAACGGCCGCCTAAAAGGGTTTTGCTCCAGGAAAAAGTATGCTGTGTGGGTCAAAACTTTTCTGAAAGCCCGGCAGTAAGTAGCGGTCAGTATTGCGGAAACGTTATACTGCTATGAGTATTAAATCCATTCAAATCCGAGAACTTCTCTCATCGGCCACATAACATTTTTGAAATCACATTTATACTTTGGGAAAAATACCTTGAGATTGTTTTGTAGGCATGCAAAACGGTAAATCCAAAAAAAAAATCTCTCAAGGTTTATAAGTATAAGAAACACAATCCTTGTAATTATCACACCATGTAATTTAATAATTACAAAATATAAAATTATTTTTACCACTTTTTGGGGCTAGGTTTGGTTGAAAATATTTGTATACTTTTTTATTCATATAAAGCTATAAACAATCTATTATATAACATATACCTGCAACATTTTAAGAAAACCATCAAAATTCAAGTTTATAAATAAATAAAAAAAAATGAAAAACTTTAATTGTATTTGTTTTTATACCAAATTACATACATAATACCATTGAGTATATATTGTCAATGATTATACTCAATGATATCTATACATACATAATTGCATAGTGCATGAAAATATAGTTTCTGGGTTTATATAAGTAATCAATATAAAATAATAGATATAACAGACAAAAATTATGTACTTTAGTATTTAAAAACATAATAATTAATATATATACATTAATGTTAAGTGTATAATTTTTAAACGAACCTCTCCAAAGAGACGGTTTTGTATAGCTTATATGTATAATTATAATATATTTAGGAAATGTTATTGTTATTTGATTATCTCCCAAAATTTTATAATTGTGGTCATTACATTAACAAACTTATTGATTTTGTGAACGACCCAAAAGAAAATAGTGCAATAGTAAATTAAAAAAATTGCATTTATTTGTTTACTTTATTTTTTTTTTATTAAAAAGGCTGAGAAATTTGCCTGTGTTTTTTCTTTGTTGGCCGGTGTCAAATATTTCTGATAGCTGTATTTTTTACTGTTGAAAATTAGAAAAAAAAATTTTTTTTACGGTGAATAACAAGTTAAGATAAAAATGTTGTATTTTTTTGGTAATATACTATTCATTCTAAATATGTATTAAATGACCTAAATGTTAAACCCCTTTGTCGTTTTGTTTTTCAGGTGAGTACATTTTTTCAGCCAGTACAATAAAACATAGTCTAAAGAATAGAACTTGGAAGATAACCCGTACGTACTCTTCTATATATATATATATTTTTTTTATTTTTTTATTTTCCTCGCCCAATGATTCTGAAAATGGACGATCAATGATCATTGATCTCGATATGCAGTAGGTAGTGTGCGTTGTAAATATTTAGCGTTTTAGGTGTAAGTAATGTGTGCACTGTGTTCACTTTATATATGTAAATATAAATGTATATATATGTATAAAAATTATCTCTGAAATCCTAGATGCAGCCGTATAATAAATCCCATATACATACATTGTGTCTGTCGACAGAGCATCTGAGAAAGTCCCCCGTGTGATTTATGATTTAACAACAGTGTCGGACACACAAAAATTATACTACACGACCCTTTGTAATGGTGTTATTATAAACTCATTGTAAATAATAATAATAATGGCCGCGGTGAGTGTGATGTTGGTTAATGGCATTTCTTTTTGGTAGGGTGGTACAACTGTTTGTGTCCTTACCTTGTAAATAATGCGCTTGAGGTGTGATCCGGAGATTTGGTACACAACAATTCCTAAACTGAGTATTTACACACATTCCCCGTTTTGGAATAAGTACATTTTTATGGAAAAGAGCTGGTGTAATTCAATTCGGATGGATTACTTCAGATAAAAATACCTAGTTGGGAACTTAAAAATCTCACAAAATCCAAATTTAAGAAAGAAGCAATTGTCAGTTGGTGGTTTTCTTATTGGAAAATCAACATAAATGGAATATATTCTATCAAGTTGATATGATAGTTAATAAAATGTATAATGCTAGTTCGATATATTTAATATTTTTGAACGAATATGACGCATACATAAGTCGAACTTATACATTATTAATAAGTCTTGCGAGGGACTCGTCACACATGCGGGTTTCTATATATATATTTATATAGACTTCTGTTTTGCGCTCTGCTGGTCCAAGCACAATTGAATTAAATCATTTGAACAATCTTGCCGGATGACACGAACACATCACCACCACCGAGATTGTCATTGTGCAGCAGATCGTACACGGTTCTGTGGGGTGCAGGCAAAATAACAAAATCCCTCGATGATCAATAAAATAATATATACCGCTAAAGTCTGTTACACTCTGCCAACCGACAATAATAGTAATAGTTATATTGAATTTGTTTCTGACAATAGTACCGGTAAAATGTGCATTCACAGTACTTGGTATTAGAACTACAATTATAATTATAAAAAATATCGTTGCTTTAAACCCGAATAGTTTATTTGTATAATGGTCAGGACTTCGGTATAATGATTGGTCAAATATTGTGTCAAAAATATTGTATTATTCTAAGTATACACATTTTTAGATATTTCGGTTTTGGTTTGCATTTTTAGAACACAATTAGTTTTAAATTTCATTTTGTCCAACTTTGGTAAAGTTTCATTTGGATTCAAAGCCATGAAAAAAAAATGTTACATATTTTATTAATGATCAACAGCCACATTAACGAATTGAAACTAAAGCTAATGAAATGATAAGATAATCTTTGAGCGTTACATTTTTTTTTAACAATAACAAATGTGGTGTAGAAAAATTAGGCAGTCTGGATAAAAATACCATCTATCCACATCAGAAACACTAATAATAATAATAATGGTTATCTTAACTCCTGATCAGATAAAATGTATTTTAATTTCTCCTACATTATTATTAAATACCCAATATAATAATAAGAAACTGTACATAACAACTGTATAATTTTTTTTAACACTACCGATGATGTTTAATGAAACAAAAACACGTCATAAATTATGATGCAAACGATATATACAACAATAGTATTGTTTATGAAAAATCAGTGGAATAGTTTTTTTATTCTATATCTATCTCTCTTTCATGGGCACAGCCCACCAAAGTTAATAATATGTTTTTTTCCATGAAAGATACGGATCTATATACCGTTTTTTGTTATTTTTAATACTGAAAGATTTTTTTAATGAAAATCGGTTTGTTACATAACCTAGTAAAGTAGTCAAAGCACAGGCTTTTGGGTCTTAAATAAAACAAAACGGCTTTTACTCGTTAAATAAATTATAGAAATTAAAAATAATACTTAAAGCTTATACTCAAATTAATTGTGACATGGTCGAAATGTATATTAAGACTACTTTTTTTCTTAAATATATTGCCCATGTAAAAACCGTCAGACTTACCACAATTGTTTAAGGATTTACCACTGTGGTTTGCCTAAGTGGTGTTTTTTTTGAACATCATCTCTCAAATTTAAATTTCGAAGCCATGCAATATGTATTTTTCATTTGCAAAATGTATAAATCATGCGTTATTTGAATAACAAAGAACACCGAAATAATATTATGTATTTTTGACTTCCGGTTGATGACTCGCAATCACTTATGTGAATTATTTCTTTCATGGCTTGATTTGATAAAAATATAAAAGAGGGGGAGGGGAAAGATAAATTCTTATAAACATATAGCGACAATAAAACACACAAAAATAGTTTTGCAAGCAATAACTGCGCAAAGCACCGTGGAAAATGATTTTGAAAATATGTGTTCACCGTTAAATGTTATTTAAGACTAAAAGAATTTTAAACTGTTCACATTATATAAAAAACACAAAATAAATTTTGTCATTTGCGCAGACGGTTAATCTGTGATCTACATCAATTGTCTTTAGAACAAAACGCTATTACACGATTAAGGTTTTCGGATCACGTCCACGGTGTTGTTTACCTGTCTTTAATACAATAATAAAGGCCAGATAAAGTCGATTGAACGGTTTGTTTTAAAGCCCGAACAAAACATTCGGGACGGTTTTTTATCAATTTAAAAAAAGAAAAATATTCGTTGCTATAAAAATCTTGTGAAACGGTGCAAAAACAAATAAGTTATCATTAGTTTTGACATTACAACCGTCGCGTTTTTGTTGATCCATGCAAATTTCCTAAAAAAATAAAATAATGTGTTAAAAATTAAGCAGGGTCGCATTATACAGGGTGTCCCATTTTAAAATACTAATAAATTTGTCTCCAAAAATACTAGTCTAGTCAAAAAGTAGTTTATTAGAGACTTTTAAAGTACAAAGGAGGACATTTAAAAAAAAAAATATGGTCCAAAATACGAAATGGCCGACTTACGGTGAAAAACATGTTTTTTAAAATGGAACCATGTAATTTTTGTTAACCAAACAAATGATCTTATCAAAACTAACAACTTTTGTAGTAAAAATGGTTAGGTAAAACCCATAATTTGTAAATTAAGTCTATTTTTAGTTTTGTTATTTTATTTTGATGCATATGGTAACCGTGTCATGTGTGGTAGCCTTGGTATGCGTGGTAATCATGGTATAGTTTTGAGAGAAAAGTTCAAGCATGTTTGCACAACAATGGCGGCATATTCGAACATCTCAAATAAGACATTCTTAAAATATACCTTTATCTTTGTCTTTAACATTACCATTAGTATTACCATTACATTATCATTATCTTAATCGTTATCGTTATCCTCTCTTTTCTGTGTATCGCAAAGACAAAAACCATGGTTACCACACATACCAAGACAAAAAAATAAAACAACAAAACTAAAAATAGCTAAAGAGACTTAATTTACAACTTATGGGTTTTATCGAAAAATTTTTCCTACAAAAGTTGTTAGTTTTGATAAGGACATTTGTTTGGTTAACAAAAAGTACATGGTTTCCGTTTAAAAAAATCATGTTTTGACCGTAAGTCAGCCATTTTGAATTTTAGACGTCCCCCTTTGTACTCTAAAAGTCCTAATACACAACTTTTTGATTGGATTAGTATTTTTGGAGAAAAATCTGATAGTATTTTAAAATGGGACACCCTGTATATTTTAGTGTTAGTATATTCAATTATAAGCGCTATCGTCTCGTCGTCTCCCCATTGTCCAATATGTATAATATGTGATATATAATAGTAATAAAATACATAAAATACATTAACCAACCTGTGAATGGTGTTTCTCTTCTTTAATGAGACAAACCCGACACGCTGCTCGTCCGCATTTCGTTGTGAATTCTAATTTTTATTTTTATTTTAACCGTCCGGATGCCGAAATGACCGTTATTTTTATAGTAATATTATATTATAATATATAGTACACATCACCCCGAGACTTGTGGACATTCGGCAGCATTCCGACTGGGTGGTCCCCTCGTATAATACACCTATAATGTTTGTCACCAGAGCCATTAAATGTCCGACCCGATAACGCACCCGACGGGACAGTTCTAAATTATTATAATCCTATTGATCGTAGAAAAAATTATATATATATACAACCGTACTAAACAGATTTTATAATATTAGGTATACGGGGGATAGCCTAATCTACCGACGGAAACCGTGAACATGTCGGTAAATCCACTAAACCGTTTGTTAATATTCTAAAATATGTAAAAATCGTGAAGATCCGCCGGGCCACCTTACACCAACCGGCGGATAGGATGTGTATGTAAATGGACCGTTTATTTCCACTTCTGAAATTCTGTTAAATGCTTTTAAGTAATACCTTGTCTAAATAACTGCTGTGGACATTACCGGTTCGGGCCACGCGCGACGGGTTTCTTCCAATCATTAATTTATACTCATTCATTGTCACCACGGTTGTACATTATCTTATTTCCCCTTACCTTAGGGTTTATCCTCTTTAGGCAGGCATACAAACATTGTGTGTTGATACAAATAAGTTCCAAACGGACACAGGACAGAACTGAATCGCTGACATTAAAATGAGAAAATTTAGTATAGAACTGTAAAGTCAGCTGAAAAATATGACTTGTCCTTTATTGTACTGTTAACAATATGTTAGTGAAGGATAACCTAGTTCCAGCCCCTCTACCGTTGTGGTTTTCTGTTTTATATCATTACAATTAATTAGTAAAACGGCTTAGAATAAATGCATGTAATAACTGAAGACATTTTTATTTATAAAAAAAAATTACCATAAGTTTATTAGGATATCTATAATATTCTATATGGATATTATGAATGATGTTGCTTAAGATTTACAAAGAGATTACTGAAGTGTGAGACATCTGATCTTTGGGGAAAAATATAGTTTGGCCAACTAAAATTATGATGTAAGTGTGTCCAAAAAAACGAATAAACAGTAAAATAATTATCTTTTACTTTATTTTTCTTATTCTGACGCAAGTGTAAAAAACAATATTTACCAGACCAAACGTTCTTGAAAGTATTTGGTCGATTGTATATGGTGGAAGACTTTTTGCTAGATACATATACAACTGTACAGTTTTGTATTTGTTTTGTAGCATTATTATTGTTTACAATAACCCGTATTTACTGAGTAGGTTTTGTTTTCACAACTATGAGTTTTTAATTTTTGTTTGTCGTTTAGCTGTTGACAACAGTCAAAATGTATCTGAAAAACACTTTTCTTATATTGTTTAATACACGGTTAACAACGAGAACAATTTATTGTTGAAAGACCTTCCATCCTTATACTATAAATACAATTTTAATTGCCTTACTGGCTTTACAATGCATAAGTCTGCAGGACTCAAGACATTAAACTTCAAGTGAAAAGTTTATGATTACAGTTTTGGAATGTTGGTGGAGAACACAGACCTGTTTTTTTTAAGAGTCGATAAACGCTATACAATATTTAATTATTAATCTATTCATGCGATCATCGTCTGGTACCGACTTACATTTTTCAGAAATTATACAACATAACAGGTAGGCGGATCTATCTGTTCGTGATCATCACGCAAAGATTAAAAAACGATTTCAAATTAATTAGACCGCCTCGGCCGCATACCTAATTTATTTCTGTGTAAACGGCTAATCAAATTCAATCGATTAACAACTGTTTGATGTTTCAGTATTAAGCTATTATAATTATGTAAAAAATTGAGCCATGTTTAATTGGAACGGAAAATTATATCTTTACATTACCCATGTAGCGGGGTAATACCAATCACCAAAAAACACATGAAAATGATAGGGAAAAATTTAAGTTCCTAAAAAACTTACAAATTTTGATCAAAATATCAGTACAGACCTATTGTACAATGATATTGTTCAAAGACATTGTATGTTTAATGGGAATATTAATTAAGTAAGGTTATTACATAAGTTATGTTAGACCGTTATTATCCCATCAGTTTTGACTGGTATTACTCCTATCAGATTTTTTTTTAAATACATGTATTTACTTAAAAGCTGTAATATTTAGGTATATTATGAGCAAATAAATGCAATCCTTGCCAGTTTGTGATATTTTAGAGAAACGGTCAATGTAGTAAAAAATTAGAAATTCTTAATTTGAGTTGAGTTTTTTTTTGGAAAAATATTACAACAAAAGTGATAAAAAAAATTGATAATTATTTTTTAGTTGGAAAAAAGTTGTTTATCATTTTGGAATATCTGGTAACAACAGTTATCAAACTATGTGCTCATCTAAATTTTAGCCATCATATTTTAAGAGATATACCATTGACCGGTATTACCCACTGACTGGTATTCCCCCGTTCTCCCCTACTCGGATTTTACGATAGACAATTTGATCAGATTGAAGGTACCTATGGTTTGTGGATATTCGGTTTTAAGTTTGAATGGACGTTCTTCTCTAGCGTTCTAAAGACTTGCCCCTCGACCCTTTTGGGGGGTGCCCAAAAACGATTTGCTCGACGACCTAAGCGCACACGTACACCCTGTGTAATGTATGACTTGTCGTCGCGCTCAGTCCGCCCGTTTTGCACCGTTCCTACACTTTGCTAGTCTTCTGTCATTGTCATTTCTAAAATAATAACATCATCATCTTCTTTACGCGTGTTGTCAGTGTGTGTATATGTGTGCCAATAAAGCCGGGGGAGGGGGGGGGGTATTCGATTTGTATGCGAGCTGGTATCAACACATTCGGTGCACCAGGTGTGCGCCTATCCAGTTAGACACGGGTAGTCTCCAGGCGCACGTATCCCGGAAAACGGGATTACCAGCAAAATCATCCCCTTTGTCCAGACAGGTAACGTGGCAACGTTGATGACATGATCGCCGAGATTATAAACCCGCAAACCGAAAGTATTATATTATTCGAGCACGGAGGGAATCATATATTATATTGTGTATTCCCCCCACGAGGTTTACTTGGCAAAAACACTTTTATCTGTCACAGAAATGCGATTTTTTTTAAAAGTAAGTTGCCCTGATCGTTTTAAAAGACTAATGAAAACAAATATGACATAGTTATCGTATACATTGTCTAAAACACTCATTTATTTTTTTTTCCATTAACTTTGCGCTTGTTCTTATCAAACTATCGGTCAAGACTTTAGAAGTACACAGTCAACTCCCAAAAGTCTTGTCTACCGTAGCTTGGAAAAATGACCTAGACGTCTGTGGGGACAAGATGGAATTTGCATGTCTACCCTTTTTAAACGTCCCTTTTTATCATTTCACGTCTCAAGTGACTATACCGATTTGTTTTGTTCCCAAGTTTCCCATAACACCATTAGAGTCTTACTCGCTTTTACGGTTTTTGTCAAATACCGTCCCTTACAATCTTAGCAACTTGGTCATACTCTATATGAATAATTGAGAACAAATCTAAAGCTTTTAAAACCAAATGATCAATAAGTTGTTGAATGATTTTGTTATTTGTTGTTAAAAATTGAGAAAAAAATAATTTATGATTTATGATTAAATAATGTTTATAGTTTATATTCATATACATAAATCATAATCACAAATATTTCTATTAAAATGTTATAATTATTCTACTAAAATATGACTGTATAATTTATTGATAAATATTAGATTATGTATACATGTTAGGAGGAAGTGTGTTGGCACTAAATTGGTTGAAATGAATTTTTTTATACAGATGTTCTTAGTGACAAGGTCATACAGGATCCTCTTTACATTTATATACAATATGGTACTATGTACATATACGTAATGATAATACTAGCCGGAATTCCTTTTCGAATATTTATTGTGCGCAAACTTAATGGCGACTCGTTTATGGGGATGACGTTCATAATATATATAACACCTTGTGATGGAGGACGATGACGGAGATTGAAGGCAATAACCGTTTTTCCACAATCACGGGCACAAATACAAGGGTTTCCTCGCCCACCCTTTTTATCTACCCTTAACACATTGTTCTTGACGCTATTTAATAGGCTAGCCGGTACTTAACGGGGAGAAAGGTCCGCCATGTGTAAATATGATCAAGTTTTATTACCGGATGGTACACGGGGTTATTCAAACTTAATGTTACAGTGATTTTTTCTTCACAAGAAATTACTATAATAGGACATTTGATTAACCTAGATTTTTTTTTTTCATTAGGCTTATCCTATAATAGTATATAATATTTTATTGGAGATAAAAGAGGGTAAATTATCAGACACTCCGTCTGGGTTCTAGGCGGCAAAGTGTTTGCTAATTTATAATATAACCCCTCCGCCTATCAAAATTAATTGCACCGGTCTCTGCTCCTTTTGGAATAGTAAAATGTCGGGCTTTCAATTTATATTATAGTCTTACGCTATCCTCAATTACCTCTACCCGCTCTTCAATTCCAAATAATTATTTTACAATTGGTGTAATATTCTCCTCGGTAATTTAATTATTTGATTTTTTTAAATTTTCGTACAGCTTAATAAAATGATTTAGTTGTTTACTGTTCAGTCTAATGCTCTTATCAGTTAGTTTGAGCATCAGTTAGTTAGTTTACTTGAAACCCTAATGTTGGTAAACTTGATGGAAATATTATGATAATTTACACAACTAACATATTGAAAACATAGTGTATGTGATTTCAATATATTACATTCGGTTCTACGATGAAATATGAAGGGTATTATTAACTAGACCAATACAAGTGTTATTTTTGTATTATTGTAATGTTTTTAAATGAAGAAATGGTAATGGTTATAATATAATGGAGGTATAAAGCACTTTTTTGACTATACTGGAAGCTATGTGAACATTTTGTTCAAATGACAATTTTCAATGAAAATATTTTTATAAAAAAAATGTATATATATATATAAATAATTTTGTATTTTGCGAAACAAACAAAACAAAAAAAGGATTCGTCTAGACTGGACGTGTTTTATGTAAATTTCTAGACCGGGCTTATACGATTTCAGTTATCTCTTTATAGCTGTAGTTGAACTTTTTGAACTCTATAGGGTCCTCTTTCGGCAAACTCACATATTATTATACTCCACAGACAATACGCGTTTGAAATATATTTAATTTAATTTATCCCCCAAAAACTCGCTTTGGCTTTTAAGTTTAGAAAGTAAACTTTTTTCACCAGAAAAAAATCCTATTTCGTCAATATTTGACAATAGTTTTTTTTATTTCATAAAAAAAGTTTTTGGTTGTATTGACGTTTTATGGGACACTTTGAATTGTTAACAAATACGTCAGTTTAAAACTTTATTTTGTCGTAGTTCCATACTTGGAAACTTAGTATAAAAACATTAACTTAATAAACTATCGTCGTCATACCGTGCCAAGTAAATTTTTTAATAACATACTCATGTATTTGCCCCTGAGCATAATATACGAAGCTGTATAATATTTATATTGTATACAACATAATTAATACAATGTGACATGATAATATTATATTGTATGAAATGTATGGAGGTATTAATTATGGAATCACACTTATAACACTAATATATGCTATGTACTTATAAATCGTATATCATATGGTGTAGTGTAGTAATTTATTTAATCCTTTTTTCTCTCTTATTGTCTCGAGCACAATAATTGTATTAAATACGGTTATTAATTATCAGTTATGTTGTAATAAAATATATTTTGTTTTATGTTGTTCACTTTTTAGTGAATTTATATTGTATTGGCGAACTTATAAGATTAAACTTTAGTTGTCCAACTGATCCGGCCCGAAGGACCAAATTCTATGAAGTAGAAATGCGTTAAAATAAAACGTTTATACATTAAGTAAATATTACAATAAACTAAAAACAAATGTTTTTTCAGACACTTGTTATTCATTTATCATTTCGTTGTTGCGTGGATTTATATTTTATTTTCAAGTAGCTATTCTGTGAAAAGCTTAACACAATATTAATAAGCGGTTTATTCGATTATTTGTGTACACAAATAAATGTAAAATTATTCAGTCGGGATTTATATTCGAGGAGAGCCAACAGCTGCTTCTTATCATACCTGGTTTCAGCTGATTTCACAATGATTGTTATATTTTTTTTTAAGTCTTTGCCCGTTACGGCGTGTAATCATTTCGGTTAGGTGACAGGGGTAAGTATTTTTGTATACTTGCTTTGTGTACAATATGTAATTTGATGCACGAGCGACAATATTGTGGCAGAGTCGACCAGCCGAGTTATTAATTCCGCCAGGCAAGCAGGTTCGCTGCGGGTGCAAGTATAGTGCTCTATAAAAAGCAATGAGAGGAAGTTACCAGCTGCGAGCCGATTCCATCGGTTGGACGTTCAAATGACTGCGCGTTTATATTAATAATTTTGTCGCCTGAAATAAGTCTCATTGTGATTTTTTTTCCATCCCTCGTAAAAAAAAATATATTTTAAGCATACACAAAATATCCAAACGCGTCCTAACCGGTGACGGATTTCCTATAGTAAAGGTCCATAAAATTACAAGAGAGTGGATGTATGTCAATTGACCTTTTGTAAAATGCCATACGCGGGTACCATGTGATATCCGATAAACGATGGACAACACGGGTTTCACCAACTATTGTTAAATACACTCTTAACACAATGTTATTTAACAGTTCATTTAAATTTAACATCTGGTTAAATGAAATAAGTTTCACCATGAAATTATTATTGTTAAATTCTATTGGTTAAGTTAACAAAACGTTAGTTGGGTTACCAGAGCGGTTACCTAGATTTCAACGTTCTCATTGGTTATTCAGATATGTGATAAGTGATAAGTGATTGTAGTATTTCATTTGTCAGTTTGTTATTATTTGGCATTTTGTTTTACTTTCTTTTAACGTTTCGGTTTATACTTTATATATAATTTTTTTAACACATTGTTTAGATAGTCTATACTTTTCTAAAAATAGTTTGTTGATGACAAACCTGACAAACCAGACCTGATGGGTCGTTAAAATTTTTTTTTCTATTTTGAAGGTCTAAAAAAAAGTAGGTAGTGATAAGAATTATTTCCATTGTTATACTCAGGACAGGCAAGACATACCTAATAATATTATCTAAATTAAAAAATACAATAAATTATGATTTTTTGAACCTATAATGCAAGTCTGTGCCATTCCTTTTTACCTAATCTACCTACATAAAAAACTTAACAATAAGTTAAATTCTTAACAAATGTTGGTGAAAACGGCTTATGATGTTATATTGCATCTGCAAAAGTTACAACTAAATTTTAAAACAAATTTTAATGAGAAAAAAATAATCGCCTCATTGTGGTTTTTGTAGTTTATAACATTAGGCCTATACGATATTGTTTAGTGGAATTAGACAATTTAATTTGGTCAACTCAAAACGTAAATGAATCAGAAACCCATGTGAAAATACCATATGAAATTCATTTTAGATTCCATTTTTTCAAGTACACTTAACTATTCTGTTTCCAACGATCAATGTTATTGTGTAACTTATTGGCAGGAAAATTGTGCAAAGTTGGTACAGTCCATCCAACATTTACAACACCCATCCACTGCTTTTACCGGCTACCCTAATCTCTATGTATAATCCTCATCTGCATTAATTTCTCCTACAGGGTTCAGGTAGATATTTATTTTCCTCTTCTCTGGACACACTTCTCGACCTTGTAGTAGCCAGTTGTTTTTTTTATTTTTAAGTGGCTGCTATCATGCATCGATTTGTATTATACAATACGGTTACAGGTACACCCACTTAGCGGTTGAATCACAATCATTTATTACAAAGCGACACGTTGTTGCCGAGGACCTCCTTTGCGTTTTATAATATACTCTCTGTACATGTACATCGGAAACGGTTAATAAAATATGTGAAATCGGATTAGACACAATGTTGTTCGATGAATTTCGAACACACAGTACACAGGCTGTACTGTATAAGTGTATAATATTGTAATAAGTATGGACCTGAAGAGTGGACCGGTCAAATTAAACTCTGTACACATAAACCGTGTAAAAGGAACGAATACTACAGTGGGTTATGTACCTATATTCATTTACAACAATTGTAGGATTTGACAATATGTATACATGGTGTCCCATTTTAAAATACTATTCGATTTTTTCCAAAAATACTAATCCAATCAAAAAGTTGTTCATTAAAGACTTTTAAAGTACAAAGGGGAACGTCCGTAATTCAAAATGGCCGACTTACGGTCAAAAGCATGTTTTTTTTAAACGGAAACCATGTATTTTTTGTTAACCGAACAAATGACCTTATCAAAACTAACAACTTTTGTAGGAAAAAAACCATAATTTGTAAATTATGTCTCTTTAGCTATTTTTAATTTTGTGTTTTTTATTTTGATGCATATGGTAACCGTGTCATGTGTGGTAACCTTGGTATATGTGGTAACCATGGTTTTGTTTTTGTGATACACAGAAAACAGAGGATAACGTTAACGATTAAGATAATGCAAATGTAATGTTAATACTAATGATAATGTTGAAGATAAAGACAAAGATAAAGATACATTTTAAGAATGTCTTATTTGAGATGTTCGAATATGCCGCCATTGTTGTCTATACACGCTTGAACTCTTCTCTCAAAACTATACCACGGTTACCGCACATACAACGGTTACCACACATACCACGGTTACCACACATACCAAGGTTATCACACATACCAAGGTTATCACACAAAGCAAGCTATGGGTTTTACCGAAAAAAATTTTACTACAAAAGTTGTTAGTTTTGATAAAATCATTGGTCCA
This sequence comes from Adelges cooleyi, assembly GCF_023614345.1. Taxonomy (NCBI): domain Eukaryota; kingdom Metazoa; phylum Arthropoda; class Insecta; order Hemiptera; family Adelgidae; genus Adelges; species Adelges cooleyi. The sequence goes on along the minus strand of NW_026096053.1, from coordinate 12,355,861 downwards.
TATGAATATCAGTTATATTATTATTATACTAACGATTTTTCTTTTGTTTTTGATTTCAGGTGAGTGATATTTGGTTTTGACAAAATACATTATAATGACATTTTATTATTGTTGTTACAAGTGAGTACATATAATAAGATTGCAAAGAAACATTTGTTTTTTGTCTGTTTTAAATAGTCATAAAAAAATGCATGGTTTTCTGATACTCCTTTAATAGTGACATAATCCGCGTAATTCGAATCAAACGTTTTGTTTTGATTGTTGCTAAGATATTATTGTGTTATTACATGCCATGCTTATTTTCAAATGATTAATGGTTATAATATTTTCTTCTCAATGTTGGTAGTATCTATTGGTATCTAAAACTCGAAGCGACCGAATCGAACAACGTGTACACGGGTTTCTTTACAGTTGAATATAATGTTACAATGCATCTATTTTCTAGTTAACGATGATGATAAACTCCGGTTATTAGTAGGTATATAATAAATAGCTTTCACAATCATTATTTCCTCGTGACTTAACACAATTTCCATGTAAACATATCTTGTAGGTTCCTCCGGTAGTACAACAGTAATGACTGTTTGTATTTTTCGTGGTGGAAAAAAAATGTTACTGGCTTAATGGGGAATCTCAACTAAATGATATTATTGTCTTAAAAACATGATTTTAAAACTATCAACAAAATTTCCTACATATTTAGTATTTATGTACCTGTAAAATTGTACATCAAACAAATATTATTTAACACAAAGCTTTCTCGTGAATGTGCCTTTTTAATACAACCAGACAGATACAAAAAAAAAAAAGTTAATAAATGGAATGTTATTGTACGTTATTTATTTATGAAAGTTATAGCGAAATAATTAAAAATAATATTATTTTGTGGTAGCCTATAAAAGGTTTTTTTATAAAAAAAAAACCTGTGATAGCTCATATTCATTTGATTACATATCTGGTCGTGCGTTTACTATGAATTTTGTGTTCTGCATTGCAAGCCGGGTCCTGTATACACTTCTCCTCAATACAAAGCGGGATATGGTCCCTTTTTTCGCATTTATCTAACGTCCGGCTCGCGACACCTCTCATCATGTTTAAAGCGATTGTGACCTGTGTCTGGACCGCGTTGGCATGACAGTTATACCTGGACGTGCCTTCTCTTCCTGACATGCTGGCTCTCTGATCCCTATCTGCTTTGGCGACGTGTGTCGTCGTTTTGTCCTGCCCGGACGATAAATTAACTCTTCTACTTCACTGCCTCTCCACCATCATTCTTATACTATATTGTATTAAGGGATTTTAGCCCACCGGGCACCGGAGACGGTATGCGATGGACGGTGAGATACACGATACGTAGTCTAAAGGAATATTTGTCATAACCGATATTGTGGCTTCGTAGTACTCACAATAGTTGAACTCTTGCACGTTCATCATACTCCTCCGATCAGCATATAGACAGCTGTCCAGTCGTCTTAGTCGTTGTTATAGCGTGGCAAGATTCCAAGTGCAAAACGTTCACGGTAGGTGTGTCATTTAAGTACAACCACAAAGCTGATTGGATCTAAGCTGGTGACTTATCAGCTTCCATAACGTCTGCAAAAACATCAAATTGAAGAATTTAGCTCTTCAAATCATTTCTAACACGCCTCTTTTGTTAAGCGTTTTCGTGTAATGCATTCCACGCTAAAGTCCTCTCTTTATCTCCACTTCAGCTTGAAATTTCTTTATCCGATGATTCTAAATTTGATTATCCTCGAATTCGTTTATTTTGATTTGTACCTTAAGTATACTCACTACTATTGTCTTTATTATCTTTCTCGAGAAGCTATTAAATTTCACTTTATACCCTGGTTCCATGGGATCTTCCATACGACCATATCAGGTCTGTGCGCTCCGCTTTTGAATGTACTTGTGCCATATCCAAGGTTTTCAGAAAGGTTCACTTTTCATGCAGACATCTATGATAGTCGATTTATTGTTTAATTAAAGTGAATTCGAAGTTGTTTCGCCAATGAATTCTGTAATTTGGTATGCTCCAGGTCTGTTTAATTGCAATGCATTCATGATTTTAAAATTACTCGGATTACGGATGGTGGATTTTATCATTTGCCAAAGTCTAAGTATTCCACGGGCCGCCTCGTTGATAATTATTTTGTAAAAATGTCCGGTGACTTTTGACAGACGAACTTCAGTTTTCTCGCTACGTTGGTAGATGGATATCTGATGCAGTTCGTTAATAAAACACACAGACTTCTCTCGAGATGTACACGAGACGACAGTCATTAAAATCTTAGACTTTTCATTGTCATTGCGTTTCTGCCGAGTTTGTTAGATATATATATATATTTTCTCCCTTTTAGGCCTGTAAATATTTTATGACGTTATAAAGACACGGCGGCTGGAAACGCTTTTAAATGTAATATTGATCAAGTATAACTTAATAACAACCGAATTTCCATGCTACTCCGGTGCTCTTCCATTATTTTGGCTAAAGTCTAAACCATGATTTGGTCGAACGCTGCGGGTATACTTTCAATAAAAATAGATTAAATCCTCAACAAACATAAACAAGTATTGTATATTTTGAAAGATATTCATCTCGGACAAGGCTACCCCCATATTATATCAAATATTAAAATATAAACCACATCATAGGCGGTTGGAGATTTTAATATTTTCATTACAACGAATTAATTTTAATCTCGACTAAGCGTGCGGTTCAGCACTAAAGAGATTTCTTTAGCCATCATTCCTTGCTTTTAATCAGAATCTATTTAACAAGAGATGTTCAGAAGGTACGAAGATTGGTCGAGTTGAGTCAGCTGATTTAACCTTATCAATCTCTGTTCTTATCACCATCATATTTTTTATCAGCTGATCTCATCAATATTTTCGTGGCAAATAACTTGGTAATTATAGTTGAAATAAATTCATACAAGCCCCGTTGTAATAAAAATGTTGCTGTAATAAAAAAAAAACCTTCCAGCGAAAACAGAAATTATTATTTAACAAACTAATATAACATGTCGGATGTAGGCCAGTAGTGTACAACGGCATTCAATAGTGTATACTCATGTACAAAACTATTTGAGGGGAAAAATTACTTTTTATTTTGTCCTGGAAGGACCAGTGATATTAAATTTACCTCTGTACGGGTAAATTGAAAAGTTTCCCGGGTTCGTTGCCGTCGCAATCGCATTTAATAAATGTGCATCCAACCGAACGCATATTATCAACATCGGCTACGGTCGTTTTGCCGGCAGATACATCTAATTCGACCAAACCCATTCGACCAAATTTAGGTCAGCCTCAACAGAACTCCAAATGTTATGTTAGATATGCAGCCGGTTTCACCAACATTTTTGAAGAATTTAATTTATTGTTAATTATATTTAACAACTAGTTAATGAAAATTGGGTTTCATCGAGATTTGTTAGCCTTAACACATTGTTAAAACGATTGTTAAATTAATCCCCCGAAATCGGCTTATTAAAAATTAATCAGCATGTTAAAATGTATTGTAGTATTGTAAATTCGTCTGAGAAATACATTACTTATACCAAATCAAGCACTAGAAAAATGTCTAGAATTAACAAACCAGACATATAAAAATATGTTTTTTCAATTATTTTATTTTGAATTTAATATGTAAGAATTTTACTGAGTATACAGAAACTTAAGTACAATTATTTCGTCTGTAGTTAATTCCGGACCCTTACAGCTGTATATAATTAAATTATTATTAATATTTAAAGTAAATTACTACATGTTTTGCTTACGGGTTACTTCGTATTATTTATACTTATTAGAAAATGTATGATCGACCGCCACGTGTAAATAATTGCACTTGAAACTAAAAAAAAAAAATTTAACATAATATTAGTAAATAGTATTTAGCAATAATTGGATTTGGACTTTAGATTTGGTATTTATATTATTATATATTAAGAGATTTCTACACAGCATGCTGGGTTTTGGCATTACCTACTCTTAGCCCAAATGTGAAATCGCCCTCTTAGACTCTCAAATGCTTAAATTAATTCACCAACTTTTAAAATTCCAAGTGTTCTTATAAAAAAAATTTTTTTTCGAAACAGTTATTATAAATAACAATGAGAGAGAAGAACATATTGCTGTATTATGTTACATAATATAATAACTGTATGTGTTCGAAATACCTACCATCAAGTCTCCAGGCGAAACCCCTTTTGAGTTTTTGGTCGCCTTCGGATTTTTTTTTGAAATAGCTTGAAGTTACGTCCAAACTTATGGTATTATGATGGTACTGGTATGATGATATTTTGTTTTCACCTCCAGACCATATTTATAACTTTAACTGGAGATTAGTCGCTGCAGTGAAACTGTGACTATGGCTGTAAAGATGTACTTTGCATTGAGTCCAAAACCAACCACATATGAATACATTGCCTCGGGATTATGATATTGGGGTGGAATTTCCTAAAAACGCCTGAAACAGCTCTGTAATATATGTTTGACAGGTGCTTGTAAACATGTCGACGAGGGGTAAACTCTCATATTGTGTGTGTGTGTGATAAGTGGTTGGCGAGACAGACGGCTTCGGGGTTTGCATCCACCCGTAGAGCTGTCTTAAACGTCAGACTACATCAAAATGCGTTTATTATAATGACAGGTGACTATTATTCGCCCCCAGCATAAGAGGTATATAGCGTAAAATATAAGCTCTCAAAGCTTTGGGCTTTTTGTACAGCACCAGCCGCACCTGCACCCTTTTTAACTTATTATTATAAAACAAGCGACAAGACGGAGCATCAAAATATGTGCATAAAAACACACACAAAATCTACGGCTAATGTGATAATTAAGTTATCTCTTGTCTTTAGTCACTTGGTCGACAGAAGAAAGGGATATCAGTGGATTGGCAACACTTATCATAAGTGAGGAGTAAGTGGGATAATAATAATTTGTATAACGGAGAAAGAAACAAGGAATGAAAGGGAACAGTTTCACCCCAATTAAGTCGTCTGCTTGGTTAACAGAACCTTTTATTTTGATTAAAAAAAAAAACTGATAATTTGTTTTTTATTTTATTGGTAATAACATTTTTGTTCTCAGGTCATGATGGGGTTTTTTCTTCCACTTGTTGTTCTATATAATGATAATATAATATTATATGTTTACCTTACCTACCGCATAATGTGTTTATGATATTTTCGAACCAATTGCCGGCTAAGTTCAAACAGGATGTTTATTACAAATACAATATTATACATTTCCATTTTCCAGAAAATTGGATTTCGTGGTTGTTATACGGTAGTTGATAAATAACTCAATTTCCTCAGACCGGACAAGGCCTATAGTAGTGATTGAGCATATTATTATATTATACACAACTATTCGTACAAAACTTATACCTTTGAACCGCCTGTAAAACCGCATCAATCTAATTGGAAATCATCCGTATACTGTATTTTTTATCAAGATTTTATATATGTATACCTATGTTTTTATGAAAGAAAAAAAAACAGTAAAACCACTATTTTATCATAGTCGTCTTAATGGAAATTTTGTGTCTGTTATATTATTTAGTATATATAATTTATAATAAACGAATGTGGTATTTTTTTTAGTGTAAAGCGCATCAATATATTATTATAATCATATGCATAGACTTTTTACATTATACAGGTTTTACAGATGTTTATTCGTTTTCGATTAGCGCGCTGTATTTTTATGCACAAGAAAATGTTTATGTCGCAAGACAGAAGTAATGAAGAAAAAAAATCTTCTTTAAAAATAAAACAGAAAATGTGCAAGCCAAGTTATATTAATCAGTCATGTTTTCAAACTAACAAAACCGGTTAAAGTTCAAATAGCGGCGAGCGTCTTCAAAGTTGGGTATTTTATTTTTAGGGTATTAGGTTTTAGGGTTTATTAAATAATAAATAATGTACATCTTTTAGACTTGCAATCATTTTTTATAAAAACAATTTTTAAGTAGTCACATCAAATAAAATATATTCTGTTAGTCACTTGAAAGTATAAATTATAAAGTTTTAATTCTCATATAATATATTGTATTACATGCCAGCAGGTGTAATTGTTTTTTGAGAGTTGCCATGCCTATTTTTTAAACTTAATTATTATTGCTTTATAACATTGTAACTTAAAATCCAATATAATTTAACTTTAAGTATTTTATGTAAATACATACGCCACATGTTTTTCTTCTTCTTACCTATTGGGTTATAAAAACTAAGAAACATATCTTAAACAAATATTATATTTTATTTGATTTTATTATCAAATAAATGATTGTGCTTCGTATTACTGGTCTTCTTAAAAGCGTACTATCCACTTTTATTAATTTTAACCATTTTAGCATTGCCGTGTTAAACATAAACTATACTTTATGAATACGACGACATAACTGGTTTGGGTATATTATACTTTTAAAATACTATATGGCGCTACCACAGGATTTATGGATGCTTTTTGTTGTACTATTAAAATATGGAAATCATTTTTTTTTTTTTTTTAACTTTTAGTGTGGATTACATTTAATAACCTTTTACGTTTACATATTTGTATGCTAAACAATTAAGTGAATACTACATGACGAGTGCACAGATTTGTTTGAACACGGTGTTTATAACAACACTGGATTGATGCAAATGATTTTATTTTGTAAACCAACTTAATATAGTCTCAGAATATCTATTTCAAACTTTGCTCATTCAGTGTTTATTCAGTGTTTGTAGAACAAGTTTATAAAAGTATTACACGAGCACGAACACGATTGACACGAGCAATTTTAATCCTACAAAATTGTTAAAGCTGCTGGCGGACTTCAGTTGGTAATATCCAATAGAAAATGCCACTTTTGTACAACAGTAGCTTTAATTGTAAATAGCTTTTTTTGGACTACATTTGGCCATCTGCACCAGTAGCGCAATTCAGTAAAAAACCTTATGGTTTTTTTTTTTTTATTGTAAATTTAATTATACCTACACTCACATCAGCTATACACCTTATACAGTATAATATGCGGAGAGTACCTACTCTATCCAAGGACGAACACGAGATAGTGTCGGCGGTATTATTCTCACACTAAACCATCAATCTCGTTTATCCGTTAATTTGTTTTCGGTGAACCAAGACCGCAGCAAAGCGGCAATACACACACACACACGGAGTATAGGTGGTGTTATTATTGTTATTACCTGTACATAGCCAGAGTGGGTTATACGCCATTGCACCGAATGATATTCGAAAATAAATACATAAGATGGATGTGTTGTACCTGTACGAGATGATCAAAAGCGCAAAAAATCGTGACTTGTATCAAATATTTGGCTGTTGTAATCAAGGCAAATATTGTGTTTCTGTGTCTTAAACAATTTCATGACCGTGTTGCTGCTCTCAATAATACGTCTTGGGCGAAAGAAAAAAAAAGGCAAAATTCAATTAAAACTAAACCGGAAGAGAGGTGTAAATGAATAATTGTCAAAACATCCGGTGTTGGGTCGACATCCGTTTTCCAACGAGACAACCCGTAAATTACTTTTCTTCTGAACCTCGTACACTATATCATTATATCAGCAATACATATTACTCATCTGTTCTTGCATAGATGCAAACTATAGTATAAGATGCTATTGGTATGCTCGAGTTATTGTTATTATCTCTGAGTCCTGAGCATTTATATTTACTGTACATACTTTACATAATTTGATATGTCTTATAAATATACAACAGAAGTGTGAAACCTATGCAGACTTCATCGGATTCTAGAAGTAGTTAAATGGTCATATTTTCAAATATGCATACTACTTGTTTTATGTTAAATTCATATCCAGAAGACTTAATTGACTTTTTATGATTTAAATAGTTTTTTAGAAGAACATTCATGTTTTATTACAGAGACATTTGTTTTATAATATCCTACTATATACCGTAGTACTGTGTACTGTATATAACATGATATATATATTAACCACAAAAATAGTTTAATATACACAGACTGGAAAAAAGTGTTGAAAGTGTCTTTGAAATTTTGTGAAATCAATCTGAATATTTATGTACGCCAAAGTTACCAAACCACCGATTGTATAAATATTGAGAAAACTTACAAGTAACAAATAAAAATAGCAAACGTATAATCAGGTGTGAGGTACAAGTAAAATGTACAATTTACCGTTTCCCATATTATTAGTATTATTATTATGATAGTTGTTCAACAAACTTTGAAACAACAATAACGATAAATTTTCGACGAACAATACTATTACAATATATAATATTCTATACAAAAAAACAACCATACGATAATATAATGGTAACATATTATATGCACGTATTTTTTACACAACATGTATATTACAAAGATATTTTTTATCATCTTCTTTCCCATACACCACGGTCTCTGTAATATTCGCTCAACTGTTTCACATCGGCATGTGTAAAAGAAGCAAAAAAAAAAAAACACTTTGATACGCGGATTTGCACAGCAGAAGCGAGAGTAAGATAGGACACGCATGATATTGTATTATTAATATATATATATATGTGTGTGTATTGTACGTGCATGTTCTCATTTCATCCGTAAAGGTTCTTCTCGTTAGCCTCGATAAAGGTCCCTTTAAACACCCTATACGTGTGTTACATATTACACTTAAACGGTGCAATTAAAATAATAAACGAAATTGAATGTCTGTCACGTAAAACGTACAACATCAGATACATTTTTATAAGTTATAAGTATCCGTTGATCTCTAGATAATTTTCGACGCCCGACTTTTTGATAGATTGACAACTCCAAATTTGAATAAATCGTCTAAGTATCCACCACAGTTGTTTCTGGAGTAATTACAAAGTCCTTGTACATGTAGATTTAGATGAATGATTAATGACGGTGAACATCAGACATGAACCGAGATTGATTTTAGATGAATTTGGCCGTTACCATATTCTTCGAATTACATACATATGTACAGTTGATAAAATCACAGCTAGTCGTTCGTCTAATACCAGTTTAATCTAAATACTAACCATCCATGCACTGTAAAGAGATCTACAATTTTGTGTAGAATTTACATGAATAACGTACACGTTTAACACGGCTATACTCGTTTTCAGAGGGTGGACATGATTCATAGACTCTCCGTGCGGTTCACATAAGGCAGCCTTGGCTGCAAGTGTTTTTTGTCTTATGTTCAACCCGATGGATCTGTGCCCTTCTTTGGACTTGGTGTGAAATATACCCGATATGTACCCGATGTAGCATATAATATTTTGTCACGTATAAACACTAGGTCGTGGGAAATGGTCATCAAGAAGCCGCCTACGTGATTTCTTGTATATTTTCCACACTAGGCTACTGTAGTTAGTGCAAACGGTTAGTGCACTGGTCGAGAAAATCCGGCTGGTATCCACACCATCATCAGCATATAGTGAGCCTTCAGCTCGACCAAAACGTGAAAACGCACCAGACGTGACAAATGAAAGAAAAATCTGCAAGAAATCGAGAAGAAAAAAATAGGACAACGATTTTGTCGTGCAAAAGATAAGAGGCACAGTTCAAATGGAAACTGTCAAGCGGTCGGTTTTTTTGTACACTTTACTTGTACCTCACACCCGATTATACATTTGCTATTTTTTGTTGTTTTTTGTAAGTTTTCTCAATCTTTATACAATCGGTGTTTTGGTAACTATGGTGTACATTTTCAACAATTTTTTCAAGCGGTTACCAGTATGTGTATATTTAACTATTGTTGTGGTTAATATATATGTCATGTTATATACAGTACACCTAAACATATATAGTATATTATAAAAACAAATGTCTCTATAAAAAACATGAATGTTCTTCTAAAAAAAAAACAACATATCATAAACATTCAATTAGGTTTTCTGCATTGGAATTTTCCATAAAATAAGTAGTATGCATATTTAAAAATATGACCATTTGCAACTATCGCAGTTGGTTTGTTCGACTTGTGAGATATCAGCGTTAAGAACAAGACACAAAATGTATAACAGATTCTTAAGGGGATTTCACGCGGTCGGTTTTTTCATAATTTGTATTCCATTGCACAGACCTTACCAGTGATCCGGTAAGCAATCTAAAAACAGATTTGAATTTGCCATGAAGTTTACATTAGGGTCGGTCAGGGTACTTTTTTCAATTTTTAATTTTAACCATTTCCAGATTTGATTTTAAAATTTGAAATTTTTTATAATGTTCAAACGTGTTTGATACATAGTAGGATTAAGACATTAAAAAAATTATGCTGACCCGTCTCAAGTAAACTTCATGACGAATTCAAATATGTTTTCGGATTACTTATCGAATCACTGGTTCAGTCTGTGCGATGGAACATATAAAATATATATTATATTAACTAAAATGGCTTTTACTTATAGACAAAATGATTTAAATAAAAAATAATGCCATGAAGCTTATACAAATTAACCGGTAAATCAATTGACACGGTCGAAATTGATTAAAACCACTTTTTTCTTAAATATTGCCTATACACAACTCCTTAAAAAATCAACCGCATGCAATCCCCTTAAAGGACATTTGCATTTCCACACTGAATAGGCAATCTAATTTCGGTCTTAGGTCTTTCTTGTTGTACGTGACTTGCAAAGGTTGTCATCTCAATAATTCCAGTGTGGTTTTCATTAAATTAGTTTAAGGTATTATTGGAATTGGAGAAAATAAAAAAAAACAGCATTCCAAGACAGTTCGCGTTACTTTGTGTAATGTAAATAGTATTATTTTGGCCAATTCCCTTTGGGCTAAGTGCACGTTTTGGATTTCCAAGAATTTATACTTTTAGTCAAACACCACTCCGTTAGACGGTTTTCCTTTTATAAACTGAACACTAAGCAAACAGGAAAGCAACACATACATATAATATGTAGGTACTGTGTGTACAGAGTATTACACGAGTGAAAATAATTACACTAACGTTTCAATTAAGAAGGGTCTCTCGCGATTCTTAGAACAGAACGAACGGTACAAAGACGGTGTGCAACTAGCTCGACTAATTTAATTTTCGTCGTCGATAAGTCAACTTTGTAACAGCTACTAGGAATCCGTATGGTGGTCCCAGCTTTACATAACAAAATGTATTTGTGCCTTTACCTCTTCTAACTTTGAGAATTTGGATGAAATTTGGAAGATTTGGAAGTTACAAAATATGTAATTCTTAGGGGTATAAATGTTATTACTTATTATAAAGAGACTTTACTAGTAAATTTAAATTGTATTTGAAGTATAATTTGAAACAAAATCCTCATGTTATCTTATATTACTTAAAATTCATAGGGGTTATATTTAAGAATCAAATGTAATTTTCAAATTCATATTTTCGAGAGAAGCATTTGGTAGCTCAAAATAGAAGATGATTTCTTATATTTTCGATAGATTTAGAATTTGTTTTATCCAGAAATTAGGTATTTCTATTTTAATACTTAAAGAAAAAAAATGGTAAAATTGTAGCCATGTCTTAATAAATACAGTTTTAAATATAGTAAATAATTGAACATATTATATTCGAAAAATTGGTTTAAGTAATATTTTATTAAAGGTCATTTGGTGCATACTTATATTACTTATACTACCTTAAGCATAATGTATATTATACTGTTTTCCTACACAGAACGCCTTGCGGTTACCGTGTTCCGTTTACCAACACACTCCGGTGTTTGGACCGGTCGACTATGCCGTTCGCCTTCTATATCCAACGACAATGATAATAATATTATTTTCAAACCGATGCCATGTTTGAGACCATTAACGTTTAAAATGAAGCCTCGGTGCTAAATTTGTTAAACTATACTTAATTTCTAAGCTAACCCGGTGTTGAGACGTTTACCAGTGTTTTTTAATAGTTTCCATATATTGTCAGGTCGATAAAAAATAAAATGAAAAGAGTGTCATCCCGTGTGTGTGTGTGGCGTTTACACCGCTGTGACGATTAGCATCAGTTGCCTACCGAGAGCAGGTTATATTGTCTCCTGTAGTTATTATTATTATGTATAAGAAGTGTACATTATATTATAATACACTGCCGTATCGGGTTTTTAAGATTTTTTTGATTATTTTACATTAGGTCACCGTCGGCCGAGAGTGCTGACAAACATACAGTGTACAAACGTAGAAGATCTTATCGACGGTCGTTTCCCCAGTCCTAATGAACCTACACATAATAATACTTTATATACTACTTGCGTGGCCATCGTTGAATGTAAAATAATATGAGAGCCGGCTATTTATGTGCTTTGTTGATACTCGATAAAAACGGTCAATCGACTGAAATGTTATGCAGGTAACAGAGGAGTAGGCTCTATCGTCTACCGAGTCCGAAAAATATCCATGATTTTTTTTTACTACTTGGGCTAACCTGACCTACTTTAAATTCGGGTTTGTCCAGCTCGATAAATATACAAAGCAAGGAACTTTTCAGACAAACGAGTCGTTGACGTTAGCTGTCTATATTGTCTATACGTTATACTATGTAATTAGTGGGTTTTTTTAGGAATATTTTGCCATCTCCACATGAAGTGTACTCGCAATAGGTACGTGTTCGAGTGCGGACGAATCGATTGTGTCTTTGGTGTATTTTCTGTCGTCAAAGCCCGAAGGTGAAGTGTTTGGGGGGCCCATTAAAATACACCGACTTGAGCTGAAGAGAACCACACGACGATAGGTATGTACTTAAAGGTTATGCGGTTCCACTACAGTCTACACCGACTTCTCGAGTCGTCAATAATAATTGATAACCGACCGTGAAATGATCAACGGTACTATATAAACTTGGCTCGTTTGTACAGGGTGTCCCATTTTAAAATACTAATCGATTTTTCTCCAAAAACACTAATCCAATCAAAAAGTTGCTTATTAGAAACTTTTAGAGTACAAAGGGGGACGTTAAAAAAATAAATAAATATGGTCCAAAATTCAAAAGGGCAGACTTACGGTCAAAAACATGTTTTTTTAAAAATAGAAACCACGTATTTTTTGTTAACAAAACAGATGTTCTTATCAAAGCTAACAAATTTTGTAGAAAAAATGTTTCGGTAAAACCCATAATTTGTAATTTAAGTCTCTTCAGCTATTTTTAGTTTTGTTGTTTTATTTTGAAGCATGTGGTAACCGTGTCATGTGTGGTAACCGTGGTATGTTTATCATTTCCTAACCTAACCTTACCATTTCATTATCATTATCTTTATCGTTAACGTTATCTTCTTTTCTGTGTATCACAAAGACAAAAAACATGGTTACCACATATACCAAGGTAATGCATCAAAATAAAATAAAACTGAAAATAGTTAAAGAGACTTTATTTATAAATATTGGGTTTTACCATTTAAACTATGGGTTTTACCGAAAAATTTTGATTACAAAAGTTGTTAGTTTTGATAAGATAATTTGTTTGGTTAACAAAAAATATATGGTTTCCAAGTTTGTCCAAGTCGGCCATTTTGAATTTTGGACTATTTTTTTTAACGTCCCCTTTTGTACTCTAAAAGTCTTTAATAAACAAGTTTTTGATTGGATTGGTATTTTTGGAGAAAAATCGATTAGTATTTTAAAATGGGACACCCTGTAGAACTTGTTTGGGTTTTTTAAATGTTATTTTTTGCAAACATCCCAGTCAACGTGTACCTATCGACTGAAAAATATACATTATACCATTGTAGCTGCTATGAGCTTGTATAGTTGGGAATAGATAATGACTTCGTGTGGTCGTTTATATTTAACACGTTGTTTAACGCCGGTCGATCACTTGTGGCGTTTACCGAACTGGATTTGCATAAAACACATTAAAGCTAAATAATATATTATTGCGGTCGTCCCGTGTACAGATAGTTTACGTGCTATCGACTCGACTTCTTAAACCTGTGCGTTACTTCCAAAGTATGTTAAACGATAATAAAATGTTAAAAAAAACACACACACAAATAATCAATTAATTATTTGGCACCGCCGCTGAACGTTACAAGTCTTAAACTTCTTAGTTTTTTTTTTTTGCTCAAACAAATATAATATACAATTTATAATGTACGAATATTGTGTACCAAATTGCCAATAAACATGTAACAACGATTGAGTTAATGTTTTCACTTTGTTTGCATTGAAAATATTAATATAAACTCTTGTCTGAATACTCCCAACTGGTAAACTTATACACATAATAATAATATATTATAAGTATTCCTTTGATGACATATATATTATTAGAGGGATCAAGTTTCGAAAAGTCTTCGTCGAAATATTTATTATTCCGTTTTATTTTTATTAACCATTTGATGTTTTTTTTTGTAAAGAAAAGGTTCGGGATGGAAATATTGCTCGACTCTATAGTTTACGTTATTTTTTTTTAATAACTGATTTCCTTTGTACTGTAACAAGAGATTATTGAAATTCGTCTATTATACAGGATGATCTATCTGATGTAAGACAGTTGTTTCCCTATATTTTTCAATACATAGGTAATGTTTTACCTTCATCGCTCATACGCAAAAGAAGTATGGACTAATATATGATGACATTTTTTTAAAAAATTAAACTGATTACCTAAAAATTCCACTGACGTTTCTCTCTTTAGTATATTTTATTACTATTATTTTTTTAACTTAATTTTCATTTGTTTTTATGTGGGGTTTTTTTTAAAATAAAAAGTATAAATATTGTTACAAGAATTAACATGAAAATTATTAAAACGAATAGATTATACAAATGGTGGGAAAACTGTTTTTAGTGCTAACACAATTATTGCATATACTGTACATAATTTAAACAATTCATTTTATTTGAATATAAAATGTAAATAAACACGATTTTCCTTTTACGCTAAATGGCACTTTGCAGAGAACTATTGTAACACATTCAACGGCTATAATTTAGTTTATTTCAATATGTTTTTGCAGAGGTGATTTTTTAAAAAAAAAAAGTACAGTTATAGCAGAAATCAAAAGGGTTCGTTAAGCCTGAAAAGGATTAAACAAATCTTTTTTATCTGGAAAAAGTATATCACAGCCTTACCTAGTTTTATGGATATTCTGTTCTGCAAACTATAATATACCATTGGCCATTCAGTAAGCAATAAAACAAGTAATACTGGTTTTGGTTTTACTCTGGCGTAGGCTTTTTTTGTAAACTCTATAAATCACAAATTTTATCTAGTTGGTACTTTTTTTTTTGGGGGGGGGGGAATAAAGTTGAAAAGCTTACTTCTTCACAGTTAACATTTGAAAAAACAAAAAAAAATAACCATACGAGTTTAGACGTATGTTACAAGTTAGACCTTTTACTGGCTATAATTTCTTTTTTGGTTTTAATTAAATTTTTTCTAGTACAAACATGGTGTACCAGATGTGAGAAACAAACAGACGCTATAGAGAGGTCACAGGTCTACAGGAATTATTATGAATAAAAGTGATAAAATTGAATAAAATCTTTGATAAATAAACGCTTTGGTGCTTATTTTTTAAATACAGCACCTCGATTTACTACTTTCTCTAACTTTGCTGGCGTACACTGTGTTGGCTTTGGTCTGTACTGTCTTGAAATTACTAACTACTGATTTGCATCGAAAGTGATTTTATCACTTTCAGATTTAAAAATTCCTGCGAACCTGTGACCTCCCCGTCCCCACTATGCCCCGACCCCACTGTACTGGTTTTTTTGTGTTCTTGAAAATAATTTTCTTTTTTTATTTCTGTTTCAGGTGAGTTTGCAAACGGCGGCAGGACCGAGCGTCGGTATGTAACGAAATTATGACTTTTTTTTTTCTTACTTCATTCCCTATCCGGCCTTCTTCGACTTACTGTTACCGTTGTGCACTAATGTAAGGTATTATTATTATTATGATTATTATTACTACACGTCATAATAGTGTAACAACACAGCCCTCGGTCGCTTTACGACGGCAAATTCGGTGTGTAATGATCCTGTAAACACACTGACCGGTCTGTTGTTAATGTCCGTCTTGTATAAAATAAAATAAAAAGTAATTTTTAAAAATACCAACTCGGTCGTCAACGGGGTATGATTGATGATGAAACCGTCATGTAAATATACACACGCGGTGTGTAGTGTGTACATATTATTATTATCATTATTGGTATTATTATCATTACCATTACCACGGTCCGGGTAATTAACCTAGGGTGGTCACGACGATAAAGTCCTGTGTTTTATTTATAATTTAATATCCGAGTACACGCACTAAGAAGGAGCAGCAATGCTTCGGGCAGTGGCTATATAATTAAGGGATGTTGTGATTGTATTGTTATACTATTGTAATGCCAATGAAAATTAACCAAGGATGACCATAAGGACCGTTGGGATTTGTGCGATTATCCCTTTAAATATTATTGTTGTTCTGCTGGACACCGTGTAATAAATCCCAGAGAAGGGTATAATTTATGTATATAACATTATTGTTCATATATCGTTGACACTAGTTATGATAATATTATTATGTGCCGCTCATTTCTAAAACGGATTTTTTAAATCAAGATTAAAATATTACAAATAGGAAATGGACAAAGCGTGACATTCCTCTAGGTAAGGCGTTGTCATCTTCAGCCGAGAGGTGTTGTCACGATTGGGTGGAGCTAAAATATATAAAATTAATGTAATTTGTACGCCATAGGTTCGATTACCTGGCCAATGGATGGAACCGGAATTGTAATTTTTCCCCAAGCTATAATGAAATTTTCAAACCGGTAAATAAATTATCGACAGTCCCATTATCGAATAAACGGATTTTTTTTATTTTATTAGAATAACACATTTTTCTAAGCGGTGTGTGTTCACAGAATTATCATACAGCTACAAGAAAACATAAATTTTTAATAGTACAGGTTGTACGGGTGATATTTTTTTTAGGGTTTTCAACATCTCTTAAAAAATGTTTTTATAGCAAATTATATTAAATAAACACGCGGAGGAATGGTCTTAAGTTTGTATTAAAGTACTTACTTGTTGTAAATATTATTGACCAATTATAAGTATTATTTTCTGACTTTGTATTGTACTGGGCTCGTTTTATGTAGAAAACTGATTTTTAACTGACAATATTTTTTCTACATTTCTATATGTTATATGTTAAATGTTTTTGCACTCTCGCACAAGTGGGGTAAATTTTTGATAAATGTGTTTTGATTATTTTCATTTTGGACACCCAAGTCGTTGGTGTCTTCTCTGGAATTCAAAAACAAAAGAAACGTTACCCATTCAGTGATTGTTTTCTTTTACATCTTCATACTGTAGTGTTATACATGCTTTCATAGGTATAATAATGATGGGGAGACAATAATTAATACTACCACTGATGTATATGTGTAGTGTACCTACGCATTGTGTGTTTCGATTGGGATCTCTACATGAGTCCATTAGTTATAAAGGAGTATAACGTTTTCAAAATTGGATAAAGTCATAAAAAGGTTGTCATTTTTTTAAGAAAAAAATTTCTAGTTATGTTAATTTAAATTTTAGCTTAGACTGGCCCACATTTTCAGTATGTGAACCTATCAGTTTTTTTTAAATATTATTGATTATTTTTATTTAAATACATGTATTTTACACTCTCTTTTATTTTCTTGTATTTTTTATACATCCGCTACTTGATTAAGATTTTTGTTTAAAAACTCTAAATCGAAAACTTTCAAAGCATAATATTAAAAAGTTTTTGAGCACAAATATTACATATACATAGTCTTATGGGTATTTATACATTTAACGCCTATATAAGATTTTTATGACTCGCTCGAAGCACTTTAAAAGTTTAAACGTTTTGTAAAAGTACATTTTTATATCTGCCGCTTCTTTGAATCGGTTTTGGATTTTTTTTAATACACCGAGTATGAAATCCAATTTAACTTCAGTGAAATAAAATGGGACTATATTATTTGCCTAACCTAGTCAACTCTATACCTTATTAAAGATACTACTCGGTATTAACAAACATGTATTATATTGTATAATATTTCATTTTTAGATTGAATTAAAAACTCTGAAACATTTTACTTTTTTTGCACGTTATGCAAATGTAGACAGATTTAAATGCATATAAATGCGTATTTTATTTGCTTACAATTTAACCTGTACTTGTTGTATAGATAATGTTATTCTCTCGGCGGTAAAAGAAAGATACATAATATTTCATATCTGAAGGCTTGCATAATATATATGAGCCCGTGGAAGATGTCAAGATTAATTAACCGCTTTTTGAAATAGAGATACGAAAAGGCGGTCCAGTACAAAAAGGGTTAGGTACAACCTTTTCAGTTTAGTGTCCTGTGGCGAAGCTCGTATACTTTCAAGTTGTCACTTTTTCCCTGCTTCCTGCCTGGAGAGAGAACAACAAATCCATTATAGGAAACTGCCAGCGAATCTGTTGGTGGCGCAAGTATTGTTGAACTTTTAATTAAAAATTAATAATACCGAATCGAGGGCGACGGTTTAGAAAATATCCAAAAATCTATAAATTTTATTTTAGAATAAGTGTTAGTGAGGGCCAAAGCTTTAGCTGTGGAATAACTTAGTTGAAGAAGCCATCGACATTTGGTCGATCTGTCGGTGTATACATCAACCGAATGTCTATAATAACATATTATTATAATATACTTGTCATTACTGTACGCTTTGCTAGATTACAGGACGACCTTTTCCTGTCCATCCCTATCTATATGATGAGCACACCTTAACGTTTTGTTCAATTCCACCTGCTGCACCGTTATTAAAGTGCCTAACCTTCCGGAACACACTTTACACTACTACAACCCTCCACGCAAAACAGGTGGTTCTCACAATGGTTGCTTGCTGGACAAACATTTTCTCATCGTGATAACATTACATAATAATATTTTACTTGGCCGGCGCTTAAAAAAAAAAAAAAATTAAATTAAACTGCTTTCGCTTTATTTGCAGTGCTAGTCACTATAATCACTCAATAATAGTGTTGTACAGTTGCAATAGCTATGGAAATCCGTTATTTGCTTAAGTACCCCTTTTGAACCCAATCCAAAATCCGAATTATAATAAATTAAAACGTCGTGTAAGAATGAATTATATACTCGGCAGAGTAGTGTAATGACTGTGGGGAAATTGGCAAGGGTAGATACTTAGTTTTAAATCGCTATAGGGTTTGAAAATTAAATGAACTCATACGAGTATAGAAATCTTAAATTTGAACAACAATGAAGAATGTTTAAGGCGTGTTAAAAGATTATAAAGAGAGGCTTCCCTTTAGGAAAGACATGGGATCACAAAAACCAATGAAAGACATACAGTTTTACAGTTGTTGTTCGAGTTGCTGAACAGGTAGAAGTAAATTTGCAATTCACCAACAGATAAATTAACGCTGGGCCATACCACATGCGGACTCGCGTGGATATAGGTATGCATAGAACTGGACAAAAGGCGACCAGTCATCTTCGGTAATTGTCTTAGTCGGTGTTCTCCTTGGCTGTAAGTATCTCATCGTCAAGAGATGGGCCTACGCAGCTTTCTACGTGGAATTCTAATAACGGGTTCGCATGGCACCGGAAACGGTACTAAACTATAATATTATGCCACTGAGATATATTTTGCACTTTAGTTCAACTACTATATAATATCGGTTGTTTTGGCGTTATTAAATAAATTAACTAATAAAAGTCATTACTTATAAGAGCAACTATCATTATCATACAACTTACATTGTTTTTTAACCGGTGTATAATATTTTACATCTTGCCATCTCAAATCGTGTACATAATTGATATAATTGTTATTAGCGTGGTATGATAATTATTACACAAGTACACAACAATTTGTAAACGGGCATAATAACAGTGGAAGTCACGCAAACATAATTACATATATGTATAGCGACTGGCGAAGAATCAAGAATTATATTACCATTTAGGTGTTTTCTTACTATAGATATAGACTGAAGACGTGTCGGAAATAAGTAAAAATAGTATTATTATTAATAATGTTAATAAAACCTAATGCTAAAAATTTGACTTTTCTATACAAAACTACATAAATGGACTAAAACAACAACTATAATATAAATGATGGCACATTAAATTACAACAAATCCAATACAAAGAAATAAATGAAATGTAATACCGAATGTATAAAAACTGATTAAATTAATATAGTTTACAAAACCGAATTCATTTTAGCACTGTAGTTTTATTTATTTGGAAAAGTTGTATACATAGGGGACAGCACTCCCACAACTCCTTTAATTTTTTCTGGGAAGTACCATAATACTTTAAACAAGTTTAGATTGGTTTATAGCTTTATATGTTGTCATTAGATCTCAGAACAAAATTATACTTAATTTGGAACTTGGTCATTTATCATAGTTTGTTTCACAACTGTTTTGTAATATTTGAAAATATAGTGCATACACGGTTTATATCAGTAGAATATTCAGTGTTTGACTTGTTAAACTTAAAAACCTAAGGTCATAGGAAATCATGTGTTGACAATTTTTACTAAACGCAGACATACTACTACAGGCTTAAGTACACAGTTGTACATACACTGTACCTACTTTTTCAACTGCAATCAATTTGAATAAGAAAAATAGGTACGTCGATCCAACAACAAAATATTGTACGAACACGCTTGTTGTATTGAAAATTCGAAGGTCATAATTCTAGTTCAATATTCATGAGACAGTTAATATTTTTAGCATATTTGGTAATTATATTCATTAATGTAAACATTATATTATAAAAAAAAAATGCAGTAAGATAATCCATTATAAAAATCATAAAAAGCTAGGTATTAAAAAATCATTGTTATTTTATAAAAATTATTTAAGAAGAGTCGGCCTAAGCTGTTTATGACCTAAGTAATTGATTATATTTGAAATTTGAATTATTATAATTTATATATTATTATGGTAAAAGAATACACATTGAAATATAATTAACAACAATTCAAAGTATGATATGGTTTATTTGTAAAATAAATATTATCAATACAAACAAACAAACGAAGCAAAATTATTATAATTATCAAATCAACATTTTTTTTTTGTTTTTATTTAATAATAAACTTTGAATTTATTCTTCTACTTTTACTTCTTCATTTAGCACGTCTGTTGCGAACAGGTCGGCGATTTCTACTAGTTTGTTTACAGCGTTTTGTGAACAAGACTCAAAAAACATTTCTAACGGCAATCCACTATCGATTTGTTCGTTATGGAGAATATGTTTTATTAATACACTCTTTAATACCTTAATTCCAGTTTTAACTTGACCGTTTTTAATAAGCGCTCTTGCCTCTTCAGCCGCTGACAACATAACGTCGTAATACGATTTTCTAAATGTATCTGTAGACAAATGACAATTAAAAATAAGTCAATTACATTGCACAGTATTGTAAAACTATAATCTTGTTAGGCGCTACGACGTATATGCGTATATGACGTTGGGCGATTCGGTTGCAGTCTTTAAATTTTTTTTTGGCATCTTTCAACATGTTTTCAAACATCAGTGTAACGTAGATAAATTTGAGGATCGTGTGTGATGCTGAAATTATTGTATCATCCGCATATGTGCCAGGGAATAATTAAGTTAAATATTTTTTTTTAAAGTGGGGTAATAGCAGTCACCAAAAAACATATGTAAAATTATAAGTAAAAATTTAAGTTTCTAAAAAACATAAAAATTATGATCAAAATATGATGTTATCAGTACAGACCTATTGTACAATGATATTGTTCAAAGACATTGTATGTTTAATGGAAATATTAGTTAGGTAAGGTATGTTAGACCGTTAGTACCCCATAAGTTTTGACTGGTTAATACCTATCAGAATTTATTTTTAATGCATGTATTTACTTTAAACCTGTAATATTTAGGTATATTATGAGCAAATAAATGCATAAATCCTTGCCAGTTTGTGATATATTAGAGAAACGGTCAATATAGTAAAAAACTAGAAAGTCTTAATTTGAGATGAGTTTTATTTTGGAAAAATATTACAAGTGATAAAAAAATTAATAATTAATTTTTGGTGAGAAAAAAGTTATCAAATTATGTGCTCATCTAAATTTTAGCTATCATATTTTAAGAGATATTCCATTGACCGGTATTACCCACTGACTGGTATTCCCCCATTCTCCCCTACCTCAAATTGATGAAATTACCATAGAAATCATAATCGACGCCTTCTTATAGATAATAAAAATTAATAAAATCACAATTTAAATTTAACTGTGTTTTTCTTAGTTAATACAATTTTGAATACATAATTTAAAAACTACATTTTTTTGGTTCTGTTTTTTTAAATCAACTATCTATTATATTTTCAGACCCTGAACAAGTCCAGTAGAATTTTTGTCTTTTAAAAAATACCTTTAGTTCTTTTTTTTACTTGGTTCGTCAAGCACAACAGAGAATAAAATAAATATAGATTTCCTAAAAGCCCCACTGTAAAAAACAGTGGTTTCTACAGAATGAAAATCTGATCTTTTTAAGAAACATAAATTAATCTAAATATTCAATTAAATACTAACCGTCCTTAAATTGTTCCTGCGTCATAAATGTATCAAAATTATTTTCGTTTAAATTGTTGTACAATTTTTTTAATGATTGGGGCCGACCATCGAGATTATAACCCATGTCAGCACAACAGTAATGATCATCTTTACTAATGATAGCACTCAGTGAAATCTGAAAGACACATATTATAACGTTAGTATCATCTGTCGTCGATTAATATATCGGTTATATTAAATAGTATAACAGTTTTGTGTAGGTATACAGTGAAGGCAGAACCAAAGAATGTAACTTTGTATTAACCTAAATAGGTTGTATAATATCAAAACTGACAAACAATAAATAATGACTTACAATACCACCGAAAAAATACACTGCAACTAAGACAACGCTCATGTTTGATTTCATCTTAAGTCCCTAAAACAATAAAAACCGCAAAATATATTTTATTAATAGTTTTGTCAATCATATTAAATAGAAATAATAAATAATAAATGGTGAATGTCTAACGGATGAATGAACATCAGGCACATAAGTGTGTAAGAGCACAAACACACCATTTAATACAAAAAAAAATTGGAAACTTAATCAATCTGTCAAGAAAAAAAAAACTATACAAAGTTATCTTCAACGAGACAATTAACTAATTTTAATTATTTTCCCGAAAAAAAGTATACCATAACATTACATTTAGTTATAAAATAAATTGTCATTAAAAAAAAAAATATTTAAAACCTAACCTAAACTTTAATACCGCATTTCCTTGCAAAAAATCATTTGAAACGTTACTTACTATTTTATGTCTGATATAAACTTAACGCGTAGAAAAATCAAAAAACACTGTACTACTTTTAGTGCTCAGGCTGCCTTTTTATAACGACTTTTGCAGTGTAATACTTTTTGTTTGTTTTATCTTGTTTATCTTGTATATGCTTTTTTTCGAAATTTTAAAAAACTTCTAGACCAATCGGATTCAATATTGTCAACGCCATACTTTCCACCACTAGTCTAATATGCGAATCTTGCACCTAAAGTTATGTACTCAAACGTTTTTTCAACTTTGTACCTGTCGAAGAACAAGCATATTTTTTAACCATTTATTTTGCGTTACATTGAAAAAAAAACATGCCTGATATTTAACCAAAAAGTCAAATTACAATAAGTAATTATTCTGTTCTCAAATCGACCTAGCATTAAAAAATGTCTAGAAACCGCTAGACGCAGTATTCTTTTCTTATTGTAATAATAAATATAAGGACAACAATTTCTGAATAATAATTTAACCTTGCCAATACATTTTTTCAAGATTTGATAAGAAAAAAAAACCTCTATTTTCATTAAAAAATTGACAAAAACCGAAATATTATCCGAATAAATGTTTATGTATGTGCACTTTCTAGTATACATTTTTATATTACAAATTTAAAGGTTGATAAGTTGACAATTTTTACTAAACAGGCATAATATTGTAGCTGCTTAATTATAATATATTTTTTTAAACTTTTTTCAATGGACAATTTGATCCAATTCGATTTTTTAATTGTCTTGGCTTAAGTACATAGCGATATGTTTTTTTAAGCTACCATCTTTAACTGTCTTAAAACAAGTATTAAATTTTCAGGAATTATATTTAATGTCCAAAAGTATAGGACATTGCCAATATTCAAATTTCTGTTACTTATTTGAAATATCTTTAAAGTGTTTTTAGTTTATGAAATCGTCGCGACCAAAATTTTTTTTTTATGCTATAAGCCACAAGTTGTAATACATAAGCAGACAAATAATGTGGTGCACGTGTAGTGTTCAAATAACAACAGACTTCATAGTAATCTAAAAAAAAAATATGAAGGTTACCTATGTAAGACTTTATCGGTTTGAAAAGAACCGCATAAGCAACACACGTTATGTTACCAGTACACATTTTATAAAAGCCATACCAAATTATCTTATTTAATACATTAGATTCTGGATAGGATACTAACAAATAAACATGATTTTAATTTAACACCAAAAATATATTTTAAACCATGTACAAATATATAGGTTAAAAAAAAACATGCATGTATAATATTATGGTGGCTCTTAGGCTTAACTACTATTGATCTTGTTGTATAAAACAAAAGTAAAAATACTATTGTTACTGGAACAAACTGTTTTTAATCGTCCCACAATGCTTAACTTAACTTATTATAATTATTTTTTAGAAAGAGATGTGTCTATAGAAAATACACACAGGTGTCTTAATGATGTCAAGGTGGACTTACTAAGCTCGAGTCTGTTTGCATAGGAACGACCCAAATAAACTTTCAAGGCGGTTTTTAGATAAAACCAAAATCTCTGCCTCAAAGGCGGCGCGTGGCTTTTATTTTGGGTTTTGTGTATTGTAGCTTTTTGGCAAAACGACGACACTTTGACGAACAAGTGCTTCTGGCCTAGCCGAAGCTCGCTGTTGTTTGGCCGAATTATTCAAATCCGCTATCATTGTACGGATCTGCACAAAAGCAACGGGAACCCACTCAGTTTGTTAAGTGCACACACTGCCTATGGTAAACCCCTTTAGAGATAGAAAAAAAAAGGTAAATTTCCGGATTAGGCTGACAGACAGGGTACGCGAGCGAGTATAAAACTATAACACTGAATATTATTATCCTATACTCCTTGCACCGCAAAGTAACATGTACATTTTATATATTCTATTCAATGGCACAAATAAACATATAAATATTTACCTACCACATTTTGAGTGCCCATAGTTTTTTGGCTAGATATTCATAGTTTCAAAATCGTTGATATTTAAAATAAAATGCCATCAACATATTGTAAGGACAATATTCCCAACTATATATGAAACTGCGCTTTGAAAGTCCCCTCAAAAGGAAACTTATTTAAATTCTCAATTTAAAGGTGGTTATTGAAAAATCTGTCTTATCTTGCACTATCTACATTTGGCCCGTTGTCTTCAACCCATATGTATTCTTTCATCCATCGCAAATACCTTTTTATTGCAATTTTTCAATATATATTTAAATATATATACCCACTGTACAAGTTGTGCTTTATATCTTTGAGAGTTCATACGACAAGTCCCAACTAGACAAAAGACTTTTTTTGAGAAATTGAAAACCTTTTTAATGTATTTGAATTAAAACAAATTTAAGATAACATATTAATTTTCAATAAACTCTGTTACTGTAATAGTAAATGTCAAATCAAACAACGCCTCTTTTATCACCAAAACTGTTAAGGATGACACAAAATATTTCTATAACATCAAAATAAATGTATAAAATATAAGTAGACAACACAGTTGTTTCAATAATATTTCCTAAATTAGTATCTTTTTTACAATATCAATCAATTATATTATATTATACTTAAAACATTTTCCACTAAACTGAAATGTGTCGAGACATTAAGACAGTAAAACTTACAAATGTTATTAAAATAATAAATTGGGTTGTACAACCATATTATTATTTCAGGCCTAGGCAGATTTCCTGAGCTCGTTAGTTAGTGCTAGTCCAAACACAGAACCTAATGTTCCATTTAAGGATTTATATTATTTTACTTATTATATAGTTATGCCACCCTCGACTTTAAATATTTCAAGTAGTTTTAGAGATATGAATCTGTACAAATCAACAAGCTTTTTTGCATATAAAGACAACTTTTAAATTGTTTTTATTTTTCCTACACATTAACTAACAACTTATACACAATATAATATATGTATAAATAATATAAGCAATCACTTTTTTCACAATTTTAGAAAAATATTAATAAAAACAAAATATTAAATAGGTAAAATTTACTTACAAAGATTCTGCCTCGAGAGCCAAAATATATTGATTTTTAACAGTTTTAATAATTGCAAAAAAAAATAAGTCTTTGTAAAATAAGTCATCACTTTATATTATAAAATATTAACTATGTTGTCTTACATAGTATATGGATCCGTATGCGATCGACCGGCAACGACAATCATGATGATATATTTTATATAAAATAATATATTAAGATTATTATACAGCATTAACGAACTCGCGTTACAGTATAATTTAGTAGACTGGTTTATCAAATTTGACATTTTATGATATTTCACTACATTTCCTTTATAAAGCTTGTGCACTTTGTGCATACACACGGAGCGGCCGGATATGAAATAAGTAATGCGAACAATATTTAAAGAAAAACCGGAAATCATGATCTATCTGGATAAAACCGTGTGGAGCGTGCGAATTATTATCATAAATCCATCGCGGTTTTTTGGGTTTCTGATGGAAAGCAGAACCTCTATTATATTATATTGTACATTCGTCAATTTACATAATAATGTGTGTGTGCTTTTAACTTGAACGTTCATATACCTACATATAGCGACGACGGTGGTGTCTGTGTGTGTGTGTGTGATAAATCCTCGTGACTCGACGCAATTTAAATAAATGTAATTTATTTCGATTCTCCCCCATATCCTCTGGCCAACACGTCGGAAACGACAGCAGCACCAGCAAACCTTTTAGGGCGATCTGATTTTTCGCAAAAAGCTCATACTTAGGCCGGGCCAAAGCAAACACACAGCACTCTCGATTTGGTTTTTTTCTGATGATTAAAAAGGCTACAGTTTGAACAGCGACATTCCCAATATAGTAGCTATATAGCGGTTCAAATGAAAGTAGTCTCGTCCGGTAAAACGGGAGTGCTCGGTATGTAATAGTAATCTATACTGACAGCACAGTGTAACATCTGTATTTAAGGAAACTGACACATTTACATTGAAACCGAGAAATTCCAGTACAGCTGTTATTTGTAGTTTCTATTTTGACCGTTATCTTAGAAAAAAATGTGTTTATTTCGTCATAGTCTCGTTTGCAATTTCTATAATATGTAGGTATACGTTCTAAAACTATGAAACTCCATATAACCTACTTGTTTTGTATTGCTCCTATAGGTTAATAAAAAAATGAGTGCCTATATATTTTTTACAATCACTCGGTAAACACAATTTCATAATTAATGTCATTGCTTTCAAACGAGCCGCTCAGAAGCCAAACTGATTAACTACATAAAATGAAATTTTCCAGGAAAGTTTCTGATCAGTGTCACAGAGAAAATCTATGCTTATATAATATTATCATCATCACTACAGTCTACACGCCTTTAGAGAGTGGCACGCACATCACTTTAAGTCAACAACAATTTGCCAACCGGTTGTTATTGGCAAATGCTTACACGTTGACATGCAAGTATTATTGACAGTGCATACAATGTATGATTATTATTATTCCAAGCACAAGTACTATACCGTAATACTACACTAGTACAATCATGTTATATAGCTGCATACACTTTGTATTTTTCACTAACTCTTAATTGCACTTAGTAATTGCAGTATTTTTCTGTGTATTATGATAAAATCGATGGCTGATAATACTCAACAATGTCCTTACTAACGAGCTACATGTACAATACGTTACAAATAAATAAACCTAACGGCGGTAAAAGGGTAATGGCGGTACCCATTAGGTAATGATGTAAAAAAAAAAAAATAGGAAAAGAAGTACAGCAATTATTTTCAACTACAATGATTCTGTATTGTAGGATTGATGGAAAACCTGAAATACTAATACCTATGCTAACCGTACCAATGAGGAAATCAAATTCTAATTTAACTCCTAACACTTTACACTCTCATTCAGCATAAAATAGAATGTTTTACACAATCAATGTACACTAGAATCGCTTATTTATGAAAGTTTTGTTCATAATTGTTTTGTGGGTACAAAAAAAATGATTTAGAATTTTAAATATTATCAAAATGTTCTGCTAAAGTAATGTGTGCAATTATATTTTCATACGTTTAACATTTAGAACCGCCGCCACCATTAAGCACACATTATATTATATTTTAAACCTACACACTCGGTTTTGGAATATTTCCTAGCCACTTGCACTCGGTGGGGGTTTTTACTACCTATTATAAATTATGCCGGCTTTTTAACTGGTAGGCACACCAGAGAGAAATTTATTGCTTTATTGGCGCTAGCGGATTTTATACTTTTACGAGTAGCGTGAAACCATGAGGTTGAAAAATAATAATAGTATAAAAACCCTCGGTGATTATAAAACATAACATCATATTATATTTTACCTATACTATATATTTTATATAATAAAATGTTTGTGTGTGAAGTGTTAGAGATGAAATGAAAACCAATTACATTCCTACCGGAAACCGATTTTCCACGTAAAATCATTACCATCATACTCGCCGGTGCCTTTTGGTATCAGCCTTTGCTGGGAAGTGTTATTGTTTTCTCTGTAATTGTTTCAACTGAATTCATTTACAATGAACGTTTAAAATAACTTGCGCGGGTCGCTTTTAAGCTTCTGCAAGTGGTTAACTACCATTGACCTAAACCCGAAACAACAGTTTGGGAAATCATTCAGTCGACGACAACCACTGTATTGCATGACGTTATCTAATAATATTATTATTATTATCATCGCTAACCGCGAACAATACCGCATATAGTAGCTGTGTGATGATTTTTGTATTAATACAATTGTGTGAGACACTTCCGGCACCTTATTTGGACGTGGAAACTTGCGGTTGGATCCATCCGAGCTGACACCACAAAGAAACCAGAGTAAAAGCTAATTAAATGAAAATAAAATCTAAACGAAAATCACCGCACGGATGATCGACAACATTATTAAAGGCAAACGCTCATGAAGAACACATTCCGGTAATATATTGAACGTCTGACATTCCTGCATAGAGTTAAGCATGTACATTATATTAGCTCGGTCATGTGTAAAATAACGTGACCCTTTGTCAAAATTACAACAACAAAAACGGTACAAACCACAAGCACAAAGGTCAAGGTAATAAAAAATAAAAAATTTATTTAACCGTTTTCTAAAGCTTCGTTCGGTTAGTCTAAAAATCCGACAGATTTGCAACGAAAGATTTACTTGAATTTTGGTTTTCATCAGTACCTATCTTCATGTATTATTAAACTTCAAGTAGCCAGTAACGTAGAAGTTACTGAAGACATTATTATTAACTCAGTTTCACATTAAAGCTAACATTTCATTGATTTATTTGCCACTCAAATATTGGCATACAATACAACTATGATAAATCATATATATTTCAAACAATATATAGTTGATTGGAATAAATTAATTAAAAGTTTAAAAACTATTTAAACACGGCGATACGTTTTTTTCTGCAAAACAAATGTACTATAGACGGGATAAAGTGACATTATATTTTTTATTATAAAACCATTCAGCCCGGAATTCACGTTTCGTAAAATATTAATGTCGTTAAACGTCACAAGTCGGACAGAATTTCGTTTTTTTTATACATGTAATAATATAACCTTAAACGACGGCGGGTCTACAAAATAAAAAGTTCAAAAAAAGTAACTGAAATATCTAAACGAGAGATCAAAATATAAATGACTAAGATTGATAGCGACGGAAATTACTAAAGTGTCCAACGAGTAACAGTAAAAATGTCAACAGTGGAAAATGGAAAAAATTTTACTTGATGGTCAAGTTTTACTGTAAAATAAAAAAAATATGTATGCTTGTAATAAATAATAATACCATACTAGCAACATAAAATAATTACACGTGCAATGTTGTCATATTAATATTATTAAAACTGTTATTTTAAGTTCAATCTTGTTTATTTTATTAACATTATTTACTATAATTTTGTTTTTAAATTTTGTTCATCAACGATAATTGGTTAAAATAAGATTTTTATTTTTTACCTTACAATGTACAATTTCTAATGTTTGATTTCATATTTTTAAACATTTAATTCGATTATTTAGCAATAAACACATTTAGTTGCTAATTTCACAAACATTATTTAATTCAGTTATATATATTTTCATCACTGAAGAGCTTAGTAATTGGAGTTTGCTACTTTGGTTTTGGATTAAATAGAATTTCTTGTTGGCTCTGCATGCAATAAAAAGCTGCAAAATGTGTGTTTTTTTTATACCTTATATTATTACAGTACTAACTCGGAAAACACACATTCTGTGTACCTACTTAAACGGTCCTTGGGGAGATGAAGGGATACATATTATACCTAATGAGGAGTATATACATGTACACATTGTACGTGTAAAGTCATAGTTCATTAGACAGAGCACACACAATGCATAATAATATTATATATAATATGCCTTGCACAAAACTTATCTAAAGCATTCGCCCTAACAGAGTAGGTACTATTATTATGTAGTGATGCCAAAAGTGTCGCAGCCTCAATATCTTTGTGCTTTTAATAGGCTAACTAAAAAATGTGTGTTGCTTTTTACTAAATACTAAAAGTCTAATCATTTGTATCATTAAAATACACTATAATATGAATTTTTATACAACCCACATGGTATTATTATTATGTGTAGTTGCGTTATTGCCGTCCGGAGAGTGCTTCTGTAAAGCCCTCTTAGCCTATTCACTATATATATATATACATATATATATATATATCAATTTAGCTCCTTCGGGACCGGTGGGATAACGCCAGCTGTGACAACACATACACAATGCAGGCCTAACTCTAAAACCGTTTACTCGACACTAAAACCGACTAAGAATACAGTTTGCTGTTTTTTATTTGTCTTTTATTATTCGCCCATAACGAGAAAATAAATAAATAAATTAAGTATAGGTACATCGAAAGCGGTCGCTCACGTGAGTACAGACACGTGGGCTCCTTCTCACCCCCCCCCCCCCAAAACACATAACTTAAAAAGCAGCACGTTTTTATTTTTTTCAGTCGAGGATAAATGTTGACATCTCATCAACCTGCTTACAACAAATTTTAGTAGACAACAATAGCGATAAAGTTTAAGAATAACACAGAGACAGCGATCGATGAACCGAAAACTTTTCAATGTAAACAGCCCTTTCGAAGCACATTGTTTATATATATACACCGGACCCGGTCTGGACGTAGCAACTTATATGTACAATAATGATTTATTACAGGATTATTGTATTGCTTACTGCCTACCTTATCTTCGATGTTGCGGATAACGGGACCGACTCCCCTTTACTTAGTTGCCACTGGCGTCGTCATGACTTCTGGAAAAAGCCGGGGAAAAAATACCAGCTTTATACCAGCCGACCGACTGGTGCCGTGCCTATCCATTAAAGACACTGTAAACTTAATTTGTGATCTTCCTGAGAAGCAAAATAGATATTCTAACCGCACGGATTAACCAACTCGGTAACCGCACGTCACTGCGCGATGGACGTGGAAGTCAGCCTCGACGCCTTATTTAATTAAAAACCGTTTCAGAAACTGAACAATTCTGTCTGTAAAAGACAATTTTTAAAAAGTTTTTCAGCCGAGTCTGCAACCACTAAAGAGCATTTTCATGTCTCGTTGAAGTACCGAATAAATTTAGAGTAGTGGTGGAATTATAGATAATGATACAGTATATTGAGAAGCAGTAACAAGCTAGTATATTTAATCATCAAGTCTGACTGGTAAATATGATAGGCTATTGGACAGTGTTTTATTTGTAACTGGACGTGTGTCGGTTACCGAAAACCCGCATCCTTATCCGGAACGGAGTGTCCTATGTCAATATTCTCAATTATTCATAACTTAGTCGTATATTTATTGATATAAGTAGGTTCTGACGTTTGCATATTTTGTTTATCGAAATTACATGCAAAACAAACACAATAAGCGAGGCAAATATAATATATTTCTGAGCAGATCAAACCGACTTCAGGCTACCCTCGCTTGCTTAATCCACGTGCTCCTTAACAGTTGAAGGTACAGAGAATTAAAATCTACTTTCGATTGCGACAATAATGCTCTGTGCTTGGCCGTTTAACTGTACCGTTGGTTTATGTCTTAGGTTTTCATAGATTACACACACACACACACATGTCGCACAGTGGTGAAACTTAGATTTATTGTTTAGACCGACCTGTCAGTATATTGTTCGTTATCGTCAACAATTGATCGTTTGTTTTCTCATTGGCGGCTTTTTTCCCTTACTTAATCAACGGCTTTCGTCGCTCGAATAATTGTGGTTTACGGCTATACCTATCCACTGCGTTGCATAACCCTTGTTTATTTTACATAATACGGATGTGGGCACACACAGTGTTAAAATATTATTATTTATATGATATTATTATTATCATGTCGATTCGAAACCAACAGAGACAATTCAAATTATATGATTAAAAGTGTATTTTGTTTTTTTTAATTTAATTAAAACAAATCTAGTACAATATTATAATATTGTACTAGATTAGATACAGTTCCCTCAGATATACGCATAGTAGATAATATAAACAGTGTTGTCAATTGTCATAGAACAAATAGCTGTAGTATTACTGCTCTCCATTGACTATTTACCTAATTGGGTGGCTCAATAATGGTTTGTTGTTGTTATGAAAATATTATTCTAAAAAAAGTTGAAAGTATAATCTTAATGGCCTATATAAAGCTATAAAATATAATGTATTCTGCCGCTATATAATATAAATAAAATTATCATTGGACTAATGGATAATAATATGATATGATTTCTCTACCTAATCCTGTTTATGGTGTTTTTAATTTTTTTTAGTGTGTATGATAATTTAACACAAATACATATATTATTTATAACTAATACATGCTTATTTTTTTGTTACAGGTAAGAAAATAATATCATCTGGAGTTGACCAACTCGAACGAATCCCTTAAGTAAGCGTGAAATAATAATTATATATCATACATATTTTATGACTATTGAAATAGCTAACTTGTAACCAGTATGAACAAGGCGAATGACATGGAGTGTACAGGTTATGTGAGGCACGCGAATACAATTTAATAAAATAGTTATAATGTATAATTAGTTGCATTAACCGTGAAATCCACTCTACCTATAGATGAGATACAGTTTATAAATGATATTATAATTGTATATTGAATTAGTTCAAAAGATTCTGGTTAAAATATTTAAAAAAAAAAATCTGAAACGAGTCCGTAACGATATTATAATATTGTGTTCTAATCCTGTCAGAGTTTTGCTTATAATGTGAGTTGTACAACGTATCGATCAGTATTTAATTAAAATATTCAAACAAAAAAATTAAAAGCGAAGCGTTTTGCAAAACGGTAAAGGACTCATGCCCTAGGCGGCACTTTCTAAGAAGAGCTTATAACGTTTCAGAAAGCTTTAAAAAAAAAAAAAATGTTCCTAAAAAACCTAATCATATTTTTATGAAGCCTGCTGATGGTAAATTGTTTAACGAGTCGCCTGGAGATTATTTTTAATTCATTATTTTGAGAGAGATGTATAACATCTATCAATAATATTAAAACAAAATAAATTGATACACTGTGACAAAACTGATTTGGAAAAAATTGAAGAAACGAACAATATAAATTGGAAAATCAGAATTGGAAATTATTTCCCTATTAACAAACCCTATTTTATTTATTGTCCGTTTGGATATA
This sequence comes from Adelges cooleyi, assembly GCF_023614345.1. Taxonomy (NCBI): domain Eukaryota; kingdom Metazoa; phylum Arthropoda; class Insecta; order Hemiptera; family Adelgidae; genus Adelges; species Adelges cooleyi. The sequence continues at coordinate 12,321,843 of NW_026096053.1, read as the reverse complement.
GAACTGCATTTTGGGGAGGACTCTAACCTTATTGGTTTACCAAGTATTTTGGGTCTGTAATTCTCCTTTTAGCCGAGTACAGTTAAAGTACATCCTTTTAGTTTCAACGGTGTGTTTATTTAAACGTCCGAGACGGACACGAGCAAGCCGTAATTAACTTGACCGAGTCAAACATTATAGGGATCCGTAAATTATTTGTAATTACTTAAGTTTTACTCGAGAGTTACTTCCTTACTCGTTATTAACTTAGAGCGCAAGGTTTTTTTTTCTTTCTCGAACTTAAGCCTATGATAACGATGAAAAATGTACGACCGTCGGCGTAGAAAACTTTTAACTCTTTTTTTTTTTTTGTACTATATTATATATTTTTAACGAAACGGTCGTAACGATTCTGCATCGATTAGTCATTCGATCAACGTCTTAACAGTATGGTCGTTTTTAATAACAACCCTGTCCAGCGCGCTTTTCAAGAAGGTATCAGGGTTAATATTATATTGTGCCGCTACACGAGGCATGACGGGTAGACACTAACGTTTTACAAGGCTTTTTAAACGTTTAAGAGGATTTAGTCTAACTGCTATTCGACATTGTCGGTGTGCTATATAACCCTTTTGATTGTGCCCGTCTCTTGTCCCTCACGCGGGTCGTCCTTTTTCCCAATATCGTTACCTGAGTCGCGCGTTAGGCGTAAGACCGAAAAAATGTTTTTTTTTTTTAAAAATAAAATACCAAAGTATTTTACCCGCCGGGTTATTTTCCCCTGTGTACAGTCGACCTTCTAATTTCACGTTGTGTATACCGTGTAATATCCACCGAGATGATTGCCGGTGCCACCGCCGCCGGTTTCTCTCCCCACCTCTTGTGTGTGCACGGCAAGACTTGTATGATGACTATAGGAGAGTACACACACACCTGCAGTGTCCGAGACCGACCGGTAGCCGGAGAGCGTTAGTCAGTGTGCCGGATTTGGCGGGTAAGCGAGTGCGCGCTAAAAAAAAAAAAAAACGTCTGCATAAAAAATTAGATAATATCCGCGGTTTTTTTTTAATGTTTTTTAACCGCACGAGCTAGTGTTTTTTTTTTATTCGAATGGGTGTTTCGGTTTATCGCGAAGTGACCATGACCGCCACGACCACCCCGGCTGTGACCGCCGCCAAAACGTCTAACGTGCTCATGTGCCGGCAATGGTGGAAAGTGTGTTGGATGTACGGCGACCAGGAAAAATACTACAGACAGCTGTACGGCGCGGCCAAAAAGTCGTCCTCTCAGCAGGGCAAAGGCGACCATCACCGTACGGGGGCGACGGTCATGGAACTCCAGCAAATGTCCACCGTGTCCTTTGCCGCCGCCGATAGGTCAGTGCAGTTTAACCTTTCCCTCCACCCCTAGGATATCCTGTCGATATAATAGTGAAAGTTATGGTAAACATACGTTCAAACGAGCAGTAAAATTACTTCTGACAGTGAATGCACAAACGGCTTGTTCTTAGATAATTAGTTATACCGTGGCGATGGTCACATGAATTAGTAAACAGAATATTTAAAAACAAAATAAAAATAGGTAGGGTGAAGGAAGGTATTTTCGTGGCATAAGCAATTTCGTGATATAGTTTGTTGATCGTATCGCGTAATTCCCTATTAGAAAATTGTCTTGAAAGTCACACTGATTGTTAAAATAACTGTGTTTTAACAATCAGTGTGATTTTCAAGACAATTTTCTAATAGGGAATTACGCGATACGATCAACAAACTATATCACGAAATTGCTTATGCCACGAAAATACCTTCCTTCACCCTACTTAATTTGATTGGTTCGGCCTAACAAGTCTGTTGAAGATGATTTTAAAGGAAATATACCGGCAGAATTTTTATGGATGAATTTAAAAATGTCCTGCTGCAAACAAACGATAATATTATTCATGTGATATTTCAATCCGCGAAAGCTTCGACACATTCAGATAATATTATTATTAGCCTTTTGCAGCTGAAAGGAAAATAAAACATTTTCTTCTGTTATATAAAGTGTCTTAACAAAACATTTACTTGAACGCACTTGGACTTCTTTAAAGATTCAGTCGTGAATTAGTAACAGTAATTTCATGTATCCTCTTGGCACCGGTGGTTAATTCGATTCAGTTTTTATAATGGCTATTTCACCTTAGTGTGTTTATTTATTCTATTTTTTTTTTTACCAAAGGAAATTATTCAAAACCAAGGCACCCACCATGTATAATGATGATTGTTCGATGCTATCATTTGACGAAATCAAATTACTATTGTTACACTTGTTGCCGACCTACAACCAGAGGTTAGCTGACGAATACAGTTATTTAATTTCGGTTTATCGGTCGACTGCTGTTTTTTTTATCATCTCGGGAATCAATTTTTTTACTGTTCTCGGTTTGGCGCATAATAATAATATGATACATGTTTCTCCGCCGTCTTAAACGAATAATAATTGACAGGAAACCTTAGACCGCGGCTGCACGCATATCCGTAGCGCATCATCCCGGTTCAGAAAATACCTCTATTTTTGTATTTTTTAATCTCGTTTTTCAATCTGACTTTGCACCTGAATGTGGAAATATTTTCGAATACCGGTTGTGTAAAAATAATACCAAAATATACAAACTCTGTTACCGTTTCTCGGGTGGGTACACACGATCTTGATAATTACTACTACTATTGGATCTCGTTTACTTACACTGGGTTGTACTTTTTTTTTCAATTAATTAAATATGCCATTTAAATATAATTTGCGTGTCATTGTCGTTGTAGTTTTAATGGCAAGACGGATTTTTTTGTGTCACGTGTACCATGGCTGCTGTTGTGCCCGCCATTACCATTACAAACACAAAATAATATATTATTACTATTATTGAGATTTAAAATTATTTCACTTGCTGAATTAAAAAAAAAAAAACAGGTCAATGGAGTATACAATAGTTAGAATAAAAACATATTTTAGAGAATTCACAATTTTTGGAGCTTAAAAATTTTGGTTTATTATACATTAGATATATTATGTATAAAAACAAATAAAAATGTGCATATAATATGTATGAAAGTCGCCAATAAACATATTATGCTTGTGGAGGAGACTCATTTTGTTTCCTCAGGAGATTAATCTATTGGTTTGAGCTTTTGTTGCAAAATAAAATGTCTTAACTATGACTGTACTTGTCAATTTAACAATACATTAATTCGGTTTTTCTAGTACACTATTTTGTATATTTCAACTAATAATATGTATATATTAATTATTTATTGGAAAAAAATCCAAAATACACATTTTGTTTTTTTTTTACTTTTTTTTATCTTTAAACTTGATTCCTATATTTTGTTTACTATTTTTGGAAATGATAGTTGCCTAGCTCTCTCTAATGTACATTTTTTATAAAAATATTTCCCTAATAATTCACGTTACAAGAATCTTACAAGCAACCGACGTTTTTTTTTGTTTTTTATATTTATTACTATTGTTTACACATCGGTCGTTTAACATAATATAGAAATTCTCAATATGAACATAATTTTTATACTCCACTGGAATAAGGAGAATCGAGAGCTGTTGTTTTAGTTATTTTTTTTAAATAATATAAAAAATATGCCTCGGTGCTGCCAATGGCGTTTGTGTCGCATACCGACGAGATCTCAAAAATTGTTGTAAACGGCCAAAGCAGCGGCACATAACACAGAAAATATTTTACTTAAGGCAAATTAACTCGTATCGACGCCAAAGCAAAACAATAATACACGTTCTTCACATTGTTTGTATATTATATATATATATATATATTATTTCCTCGGCTTCTAAATCTCGGAGAATGCGCTTTATTTGGAATTTTCAAATTGAATTTTCAGTCGGTTTAATCTAATTAAAAAATTACAAAATATTATGATACATTATGGGAATTTTTTCATTAGTATAATAATATTATATTGTATTTAGTGGAATTCCTCAAAATTCTTAGCAAAGTACTGAAAACAAAACTAATTAAATTATATTTTTAAAGAAAACTGCACTGTTGTCCAAATCATTAGCACAATCCTGGAATAGTTTTGGGGGTTTAAAAACAAAAAAAAATCCCACTGTGTTTTAGATTTTACATTGGCCGGCGGTAAAAAAATTTTACATCATTAAAAAACATACATAATATATGTAATAAAATGTAACTTTTTATCGTCGCCATTATGTTGTAAAACCTGCACATGTTTTATTATGGGTTTGCGTCACATAAGCGTCCATATTTTTCCGGTGGTCAAGAACCTTTTATTTCTCTCCATTAATGACCACGACAGCTATACCACCGGCAACATGTGTTATATCACAGTTAGCTTGTACAATAATATTATAATGTGTGATTACCTACTATCGTGTAAAAAAGTAACCACTACAGAGACAATACACGGGTGTCAGGTTTGATTACCCGCTGGTGAGATGAAAACTACTAAACAGACATTCATCAGTTGCGGTTTTCCCAAAGACAACATGAGTCACAAATTTCAATATTTGAACCCACTCTTGTAAATCTCTCTATAAACTACTAATCGGCCTAGAAAAAAGCTATGCAACACTTATGGCTATAATATAAAGTCCAGTGATGACCTTGTCAAGGGTATTTATGATACACTTGTGAAGGGTATTTTAAATTTACCTTTATAATTTAGGTTAGGCTTAATCGTAATTTAAATTCAGGTTGGATTTATGTCAGTTGGACGATTAAGCAATCGGAAATGCGCACATTATACCTACCTATTATATTCATTTAATATTATTCAACGTGGATGCTGTGTATAATTTATAACCCTACCCCCCGAGGCTTATGTAAGCCATGTGGTAATAATTAGCTAACCGGCGTAGAAGAACGCTTTCAAAATAGACCTTTCATCGGGGTGTGTAATTATTTTTTTTTTTTTACCTTAATTTTGATTCATTCGATTGAGCAATACGTTGGGGTTGTCGCAGGGACAATGACAGCTAGTACAATACAAGTATGGTTAATTTGAAATTGCCCAACGAGATCTTTTGTGAGCACCTACGAGCTACAATATATATATATATATACATGATATGCTTTGTTCCCAATGTTAGTTTTACACACCATTTGCCAAAACAGGCCTTATCCATTTGGCAACCGTGACAACTCGACTGGAATATTTTTATTTCTGGATTGAGATTTTCGAACGGCCATAACCGCAAAAAACGAATTTGAAAATTACTTTCACAGTCCTAGTAACTTGTTACATCTAATACAAATATAAATGGAATATTTTTTAAGCCTCACTAGACTATTGGCAGATAATCTTCAATCGACAATAGCTGTGATTTGAGATAAAATTATAAAAAAAATTTTTAGAACTAATTGTAATAATTTATATCACAACGGTTAGATTTAACTATCGGACCATATAACAGTCACACTTCGTTCTAAAGAAGATTTTAAGTCTTAAGGCCGAGGGGAAGAAAACATTGGTCTCTTTCTTTCTGTCCTCTCCCTATTTCTATATGATTACAGTTCATTGTATTATATCCAAGCGAAAAGACACTTAAAAGATGTGCAAAAGGTTGAATCGACATAAAAAAAATACCTTTTTTGCCTGATCTCCGTTCTTGCGTTAGCGATGATGAAATCTTCTATAGATTTTTTTTTCTCACTGTTGTCCCTTTCCCCTTTTCGATCCATCGCTTCATCGACTCTCATCGGACGGGCCTTGCATAATACTCGTTTCGGGTTAATCGCTTCGAAATTCGCGCGTCAAGAGCCCTTACACGCTTGTTAAAAAATAAATAATAATATAACCCCTTTCTTCTTGCTATGTGATCGATAACACAACCCCAACAAGCCCCGGGACGCATCTCAATGTATTATCCATCGACCAGCCTCTTTTGAAATGTGAACTTTCGACCTCAAACAATCCAAGTATCCTTACATGTTCCATCGTGTAGTTTTTAGATACGCTCGACTACATGTGGTAAAAGAGGAGTAAGTTTTGTGCAATATTGTTTGCAAGCTACTTTTTCCCCCATTTCTATTGTGTAGGTTTTTTAGTCGTTAAAAAAAATTAGCAGCGCACACAACCGTTATTAACGCATTTCGTTCCGTCGTATCTGTCCGTTTTGCTCGGTCTCCTCGGTATATACCTCTAAGTACAGAGCACAATAATAAGTCATCACCGAGGAATCTCGAGCACGTCAGAGTTTACACAGGCTGCCAATTATACAGATAGCGCCGTACATTTTTCCCATAGATCCGCGACGTTTGATACGAGCCGGTTACACACTGCTGCTGCTGTCGGTTACTGGGTCGATATCCCCTCGGAGACTGTGAGAAAAAACCACCCACAAACTTAGGTCTAATGACCGGTTTTTAATTATTAACAAAGCGAAATGCGATAACGTTGCGAAAACATTGCATTGGATAATTGTCCGCTTAACCGAATCTCCTATCTCATTATTAAATTAGATTCTGGTGTCACAGAGTCAATTGCCGAGCATATCGGATTGGTACATTTTAACCGGTCAATTAACCCTTGGGCCGACTCGACCATGACTGTGAATAATAAACGACTGGGATAGTTTTTGTCCGTCCGTTCAAACCGCGGTATGCGCAGGAAAATCAACCAAAACCCTAGACAACAGCGATTGTAAATCAATTTCATAATTACTAGGCTTCCACTGTGTCCATCTATTTCAACTGTACAAAATATCTTCGACAATCTGGCTCATTGCAATGCGCAAACCCCAAAGCAACCGGTTCTCTGTACCACCTACGAGGTGTCGTACAACTGTGGCTAACCAACATGTGATAACATCTTGCCGGACACTCTAATTAAGAGATGGCCATTGATAATTATGTGCGCATGCGGTTCGATCGGTAGGACGATTAAATCCGATAAATGTGGATTAACAAAAGCAAAAAAAAACGCTTAGTTTTATGGTAATGTGGTTGAAGCGACAGTTAAGATAAGACGAGGTCTAACGAAAAATTCCCCTTTGTGTCTTTACCGCTTGGCCAGGCCGAGTGGAGTCACGACTGAATGCATGCGGTGTGTGTCCTGGAAATAAACTTGCGGTCGTGTTAACAGCTTCTTCGAGGATTGTACTTAAGCAGCTAGCACAGCAGAAGCGTCTCGTTATCGCATCACTATTCTGGTTTGGGAAAAACGCACTTTTTCCTGAATCGTGTTTGAAACCCCACCAAGCACCACGCTGACCGGGCATAAGTGAAATAATAAACGGCCAAAACAAATCGATTTGGAATTGCTGAACGGCTGATAGAATTTACGATTGACTATGGGCTATTAATTTTGTACGAGTATAATAATGAGATATATACCTAGTATAAAACCCAATTTACATACTGGTTACGTCGAGAGTCAGCGCTTTAGAGGTGCACTCTATCGGTTCGCCCTTGATGTCCATATGGAACAGCCTAATAGATACAAATCGGTCCGATTGATTGGCTCATTTGTCTTCCTAACAACTCAACTGTGGTAGAAATCGAATAGTTTGATTATTTGCAATTCATCGTTCGCTTGTCATATTTTTTCATACCTTGCAGTATGAAAACGTCCACTTTCTTGCACGCTATATTTAAAACGTTGCAACTCAATTGAAGTGTACATTTCTATTACAGCACCGACACGTGACAACATACCAATTTAATACAAAGATGGCTCAAGGCGTTCAAGATCCCAACATAGAAATATATTTCTTACTGTAGTAGAGCAACGGAAAGGCAAACGAATACTCTTTGGTGCGATCATAAGCAGTTTGGTGTCCAAGTGCTCGGCTACACAAACGGGTGGTAAAGTGCACTCCAAGTTAAGTGACGGCATGTACATGGTGAATAAGACCCTAACTTGTCAATTAAGGCATTTATTTTATTGTCATGGTTCGCTCGGTGCTCTTAACTCCTGAAGTTCTTTTCAACAACCTATCGAAAAAGGTGCCAAAATAAAAAAATCGCTGACGGTGTACATCTGTGTTACATCACTCCGGGTCTCTTCCTAGTCATTGCAAACCATCCTGATAACGTTCCATTCAAGTGATTTTAACAACAGTCGAACAGAGTTGTATGGTCGTTTTAGGTAAAGAATAATGCCACAAACGTTCAGATAAATGCCTCACTCTCCTCGGTCTCGGTGGCGATGGAGCAAAGGTTTATAATATCATTGAAGGAACGACATTGTTCCACACCAGTGTAATTCTCTTTCTGGTCCACGATATCATTTGTGGCAATGGTAACTGAAAATTGGAAACATCATAATAAGATGGTCAACGTGACTGCCATCGAAGCCGCACGAACGCGTGCCTGTCCATCGCCACTATTATTTATATTATTTGGACACACACATACACACCGAAATTATATACCTTATATATTGTATTAATATTAAATTATACGAGTCTCGGTAGGTGTTTTTGTTTCCTCCACGTCCACATAGGTCTTTTACGTGATAGTATTTTTTTTTTTTTAAGTACATTTGTCATGTATATATATATATCAATTCACACACACACACTCGCAGCAAATATACAATTGATGTTGTTATATTATATTATACTATATTTTTACTTCAATTGTACCCGGCGAGATGTGTTTTTATGTATGCTTGTACGTGCGAGAGAGGTAAAATATAGCCGCGATTATTATCGTCACTTTTTAATTTCATCCAAGACGTGACAGCAGCCATAGCAGTCGGGGACGTGAGGTCGTCCACGGGATATAAGTATTCTGCAGCACTCCATAACAAAGAATACAAAAAAAAACAATGTGTAACGACTTTTGTGCCGGAATATCCAACTGTAACTCGACACTGTGCACATGTTATGCGAACGCCAAAAAATATAAAAAACGCTTTCTTGTTAACCTTGTTTTTAGTATCAATAAAGTTGACATGTGATTCGTGTGAATTTGCTGGAGTCGCTGGTGCGTGATGCAGCAGTCTCGAAACCGAATTGAAACCGGAGAGTAGGCTGTCAGGTCGTTTTCATCATTGTACCACCACGCGAGCTTCTATCGAACCAGAGAAAATTCAAATATAATTAAAACTGGAGTGTATATTTTCTGGATTTGAAAAAATGGTCGGTTGGTTTGACGTCGGCGCCAAAACGAGTCGTCGAAAATTACTATCATTAATATTATATTATTATTCTTGTACGAAGAGCAGAGTCGGACCAGAGCAGATGGCGGAATATTATGATAAATAACATAATGATATGAGTGAGAATAATATGTTGGCGGGCCCAGCTTAATACGTTAACCGGGGCAGATATTACCACCTAATTGGATATTATAAACCGGCGTTATTGAGTTACACAGGTACTCGGGGCGGCGGTTTTCAAAATTGTTGTCATTTCGTAAATGTAACGTAATGTTTTAAGCCGCCGAATGATAATATATTTACAGATAATAATACATTGGAAATATTTTATAATAACTATTAATCTGCAGGTCACATACGTGACGCAAACGGACGAATATCAACGAGACTCACCTGTGGCTATAATATCACCGCACATGACTCGGTGTTCTTGAAAAAACCAACTTTATACATTATATTATAATACTGTCAAAACCTTTTCTTTATTCAAAACAAATTTGTCAATAGTCCAATTTTCTAGTACCGTGTAAAAAAAAAAAAAAAAAATATTTCCAAGACATTATTTAAAACATGCTTAAACATTACCTACATGCACAACATGTAACTATGAAGTGACACCGACTTTCACTGAAACTTGGATAACATATGTACTTAAACACCCATCGCGTAACGTTGAGACAGATATGATATTATATTATAATCCTGCTTGTCAGGAAAAATACAAAATGTACTTATACTTCCTAAACTTTTTGTTAATAGGTAAAGAACATATTATTGTATTAGCCAAACAAGACATTTGACATTCCTACGATTTGGTCTGGAAATGTTAGGTTGTGCATTTACAACTGAAATTTCACACACTGCACAATGGTTTCTATTATCCTTTGTCACGTTTACCGTTTCAATGTAAAGCTACACACTACAGTGCAATATTATACATATGAAAAATCAAAATCGCTCTACTTATACTAAAATGTCGGCCGGTATCATAGTAGAAATTTTTTTTTTTTAATTCTCTTGAACGGTCAATGGCGGCAACGGGGCGTGTTACGGGAGCATTCTTTCAGTGTAGGTAATTATAATTATTACATACACATATACATGTATAAAACCATGTACATACTTGCCCTCAAGCATACCATATATATATGTATAATAAAGATGGCCACGAGTTCCCCATTTCGCCCTGGCTGCGCACACATAGCTAATTTGCATTATAACACCGTTTTATGCTGAGCAATGGATATAATATATACAAGTGTGTGTGTGTGTGTTTCGATTACATATATTATATTGTACACGGATAGTAGTAGGTATTATAGGTACGCGTATAAATTATTAATGATCTTAAGCCTGTGGCGATATAGCCAAAGCACGCAACTGTGAATAGCAGCCATATATATATATATAAATGTGTTTTCTAGGCGACGACTTTGTACTTGTGTATTTTTATAGTAGTCATAATTATTGGAAATAATTAAAGTTCTTAAAAAACCGTCCGTAGAATCCTTGCACTTTTGAATAGCCGTCAGTTGTATTGCAAATCCTTTGGTCGATTAGAAACAGAAACGCGACTCATTCGATTGGGAACTCTCGAGGGAACCAAGAGGTTACAAAACAATGAAAGAATGTGTTGGAGAAAGGTGGTCCGAGAACAGTGTATTGAGTCAATACTTGAGGAAACGATTGATTGGACGGAACAGAATATTATGGACGTGTAAATAACGAAAAAACAATCATCGAGATAACTATTTTTTTCATTTCTGATAAGTATACCTACCATAATATGTAATTGCTTTGTGTTCCCATAGTCTACAAGTAAAATATTAACTAAAGCCTTTTCGAGCACGTTTTTTTTTTGTAATGCCGTTGTCGAATAATGTGTTGTTGTATACTTGTATCATATTATAAGCAACTGTGCGCCGCATATTAAGGCTAGAGCAATTTCGCCAAACCAGTCAAATCATCTTATACCTACCGCCTCTATAGTAACCATAATATGACTGTGTTGTAATCACCGAATCTATGTTATTACATGCGACCGGTAGTCTTAAAGTTATTTGAATAATGTATATTTTTCTCGGTTAGCCGGCAAACAGCATTATAGCTCGTTCACATAATATGCATGTTTTTTTTCTTCTAAAATTCCACTTAACCTATACCGATTTCGAAGAGAATAAAATAAATAAATTCATTTTACTGATAAACAGAAAATAGTACAAGACTGATACTGAATAATTCATTATGTTTTAATGATAATAATAATTAATAAGTTATAAAACTGAAATTTGTTGTTAAATGTCAATTGTTATATTATTTACATTATTTTATTACTATTGTTTTACCAGAGGATGGGAAATTTAAATTAAAATTTTTAGAAATATGTATATTTATAAATACGTTATGCATATTAGGTGTGTCATATTTTCTTGTATTTTTTGTAAAAACAACTATTGACCCAGATGAGTGTAGACTAAATCCAAAATTATTTTAACTCAATTAGGTGCTTGTTTCATAAAAGTTCTTAAAAATTATAAGAAATATTAAATTAAAAAAAAAAATCTTGATAAAACCAATACGTTCCTCGCTCCGTTTGGAATCTAAAATAAAAATAACTAAAAGGTAGGTTCATAGTTAATATTACTGAAAAGTGTAATATCATATTATCATGTTGCTGTACAGTTTATTCTTTTCCCCCCAATTATTCCTTTTTTTCCGGAAATCGTGTTAGCTGGCGGTCATTACCAGCAATCGTATACGGACACTGTAAATCTGATTTCCAATAAAATTTACACCTAAATAGCGGTACGTTTATAATATGTTTAAACCGAAGCTCTGGCAGCCGATGAGTAGGTATGGTACGCACTACTATACATGTTATTATACCGGATAAGGAAAATACAGCACTAGCTAAGGAATTTTTTTATACAATACACCATTTTCGAGGCACAACAACATCAATTACCATACAGTTATCATCGGTATACGTTCACACGGGTCGTGTACGTGCCATGCGGTTTTTTCGCGGCTAGATACATTATAATAGTAAAACACAATCTTCCTGTAGGCACGGTCGGTCTTAGGGGATAGCTGTTGGCCGTTTCCGTTATTGTTATTACCACTGCGGTTTCCACAAGGAGAATTACCTTCCAATCGTCGTCACAACTGTGAAATAATTTGCCTGGACCAAATGAACCACGTGTAATAGGTTTAAACTGAATTTTTCATCTTTCCGAGACTCTTTTCAATATCACGTTACGTTGTCTTTGTTCTTACTTGGGCGACGCATCCGGTACATAGTATTAAATATACATTAGTGCACCTCGAATCGAATGAAGGCATCAATTACATCTTATCCCTTTTACGACGGTTTCCAGGGCGTCCCTATGCTCATGCCCGCTCCATTATGGCGATTATTTTCATTGGTGCGTGAGACAAAGACATTTCAACGAATTTCCAAATCACCGTCTTACATATATATTATTATCTCTTCTTTTTTATTTTACCTGCGTTGTCCGCAAATCGAGATCAGCCGGCGCGACGGAGAGGCCTAGAGAGCAAGCACAATCAATCAACCTTCCCCGGAGGAAGGTACACTTCCTTATGGGTACACTTTTATAGATCCGAGATGTGTCTGTCCGCTACCGAGATTATCCGGGTCCGGATCGTCGCCCCCCCGCTGCTGCCTTTTCGGTCGATCATTAGTCATGATCCTTAACCTCTGCGCCGCACATACATTGCGCTACAGTTTTGTCCAACCACAGCTGTGCCGGTAAACTCTTTGGCAGACAAAATTCTAATGGTAAATCCAAAGTCAGCCGAAAGCTACAGCGTGACGCGAATGCGAATGGTGTGTACTAGGTATATGCTGTTTAGTATGTTTTTCCATTGGGAACATGACAGCGGCGGCGGCGGCGGCGGCTAGGTGTGTAGGTTTATTTAGAACGAGGATAAAATAATGAAATATACTTAACTCGGCAATTTACACCTACTAGCCGTATAGCCAGACCGTGTATATTTATCACATGCTCGCCAACTATACAACAGCGACACGACAACTATTATAATACAACTGGAGAAAACCAGTTGCTGTCCGATCGATCGCCTCGGCCAACGGTAATTGCAGGCTCGGCCTCCGCTGTCAATCCGCTGGGATAGGTTATCATCCGAGTACTATAGTATATATATATATATCTATATATCTACATAAGTACATTATGTTATATTCGGGTTGTTTGATGGACAAGCCAGGGAAATAATAATAATAATACAACGTTTCGGGCTAATGAAAGTCTCGAACGGCCTCAGTTACCGTTACATCTTTAACACTTGATTAGCTAGGTATTGAAGCAATGAATCCTCTATCCGGCCGGATCTCTTCAGAATATATCTAATCAAATACCTTCTCGTTACAGTAATGTGGCCAAATCGAGCGCACCTTCCCTTCCACGGCCAGTAGGGTAGGTCTATAATACATGATCTCCGCCATAGTGGCTTAATTCCATAGTATATTTGGCTTAAGTATAATCATAACGTCATGTTATATAACGTTTAGGAGCATGGTGCTTTCATGCCGACAAGCTCTATATAGATCTAGAAATATAGTTATGATAGTTTTAATTATCAAAACGCACTCATATAATATGACAATAATGTTTCTTTTCCCTTTTTGTCACTATATTATGACGTAATGCACTTGAATAATAATGCAGTTATTTTATTTTTATTTTATTATAAACGCATGACCGGTTACTTATAATTAGGCTGAATTATACTGTCGGTCCGCATGCTACTTGTAAATAAGTAATAATTACTCGTTGAACAATAGTGGGAAAAAATGGACTGTAGTAATGAAAAAAAAAAGAATAATAATAATGAGTAGTTTGTGAAACGGCTAGACCACTACAGTCGAATGTCGAATTTTTGACCAGTCATTTTATGTAATGTTTTTTTTTACATACACACTCATCGTTTGTATAGTCTCTTATATGGAAAACTTAAAAGGGGGGGGGGGTTAAATTTATAAAAACGTGTACCATGTCGCCGTGTTGAGGTTTTACTACATCTGTTCACACGGTAATTTATTTTGGGATATCGACCATATACTTAATTAATACTGTGATCTCTCATAGTGTTCTGTAAACTAAAATTTTACAGTGGTTATAATTGTCCTAAGTTGTATTACAAATAGCTAGTACAGTATTAAAATATACACGGCTGTTTGTACAAAGAAATTACCATATTGTCAACAAATTACATAATAATTGTTGAGTATAGATAAAAATGACTTATACATATGGAAATATTAAAAATCAACATGTTATTATAGAATATCATAAAACTTAGGAAAAAGAGATTTAATATTTTTGTTAATGTATTTGGTGTATTTGTGTAAAAATTATCAAGTATAATCTTTTTTTTACTTAATTAAAATATGTATGATATGTACATTCGTTTCTGTGTTCAAAATGTAAAATATGATACAACATAGGATTAGAAATAATTTATTGGTAATTTTGACTTTTGAAAAATAAAACCAGTAAATATATTATACATTTAGCACTGGTTTATACCAAGTAGGTCAAAATAGCCAGTTTTTCCAACTTATTTATGAAAAAAATCACTTACAAATGATATTTTCAATGTTAAGCTGTAGATGGTAATTGGTAAAATTAATTAAGTATAAATATGTGTGTATTTACAGTTCATCTACAGTAAGCGGAGAATCTTTCAAATAGTTAACTAAATAATCTTTTTTGTGGATTTAAATATTAATTCTTAAGCTGACAAAATAATGTTAAAATGATCGAAGTGTAGATTGCGAACACATTTAAAGTATACAAAAAAAAAACCGCAATGACTGTATTTATTTTAATGCAATTTAGTTTTTAAAGTAATTATTACAGTCTACCGTGTAATTGTAGTTTAATTTTTACAGCAATTATATCTGTTTATAATGTAAAATAATAATTCCACTTTATTAGAACAGTATTAGAGGTTAGGCTAGGTAAAGTTAAAGGTTACAAATTGGATGATATTTAAAAGAAGGTATTTAAAGAAGTACATTTTTTTAGGTCCAAACAATATTTAATTAATAAGTAATAGCAACATGAAAAAATACCTAAATACACCACGACAAAATTATTTCATGTAAGAAAATGTACTCAACGACAAACGACTGTCAGTACAGTTTACCAAACTCTTTTGAAGACGGTAACGTTTTCACATTTATCGCCTAAGCCCGTAATAGGTGGACTACCGAATTTTGGAAAACAAGAAGGCATTTAAATTGTTTTAATCGAATTGCCGGTTTTTTTGCAGTGTGGTATATAAACTAGTGTTTGCACATGTTATCATCCAGGGGGCGCGATGGTAGCAAACATCAAACTAGCCATAAGGCTAGCCTTGTTGAATCAAACACATCAGATTCAACAAGTTGTTTTCTGTACTTGTTGTTTAAAATATTATACACCTCATTGTGTTTCCCATATGTGAAACCAATAGGTACGATTAAGACGTTTGCTACCGACTACAATCCCCCGGCAATTTTTTTCTTTTAACATTTTATTGTTTTTTCAAAATTTTACAATTTATTATGATGTTTAATAAAGAAAATGTATATTATTGTAAAAGTTTAGGTGTGCAAAACGCGCGTTACCTAGCCAAAATGTACACTTACGTTACAACTTGTGATATTTATACCACTTGAGTAAATATGCTGGCACATATTGTGTTGCTTCTGAGGTTTTCTCTCTGTATTGAATTCAATATAATAACCATTTAATACTGTTATGATAACGATTAACGGCACAGATATTAGGCGGCAACCGGCAATTGAATTGTCATATTAACACACATTGGTCAGTTTTTTATTATTATAATATACCATCCGGTTCGCGGCCTGTGCTTTCCGATCGGTATCAGCTATAATAAAATTAGGTGTATATTATTTTGTATTATATTATTATTATGTATATCGTATGTCCGGGAGGCCGGTCTTGTGATTTATAAACCTAGCAGACCCTTTATTTAATATACAATGGACCACTGGACAATTAGCATAAATAATTATAGCGTGCTTTCGAGAAACTGGCGGCGGCTACTTTTATCCGGTTTTTTTTTTACCTACCTATATAAAAATATATATATGATAATAATGTCCTCTGATGTTATGATATAATTTGTAGTTTGTTGTTTAGAGGCCTCCTCTTCGTCGTGACTATATAAAACAGATAGATAGATTGTACACGGTCGATAGAATATTTCAACCTACGCGAAGACGAATCGACTCTTCTGTATACATAAAATATGTAACCAATATAGCTGCTGCTGCTGTTGTTGTTGCAACTCGCATGATAATATTAATTATAAAAAAATAACTGCAGCCGAAAAATAATTTCTGGATGATTAAACAAACATGAGAAAACATTCTATAAACGTTACACACAGATATATATATATATATATTATAGGAACTCGACGGTAACGCAAAAACCATCTCATAATATTCCAATAAATTTCCCGGGCTCGTTCAAAACATATTATCGTAAACGTCCACCGCAAAACCGCTTTTTAAAGCATATAATTTTGCCCGTCGATTTAATAATATAATATACAGGGTGTTCTATAAATGATTCGACCAAAAAAAAAAATGTAAAATAGTTATTTCATTTGTCGAACCATTATGGGACACCTTGTATACATTAAATATGTTTTTTTCTCCTAATATTTTTTATGCCAAAAACTAGTTTCTATATTGCGTGCGGTGGCTTAAGTTTTATTTCAACCAAGCCATATAATATTATTTATGAATTCCTATAGGCATAATAACGCTGGGGCTTCATACGGGAAATATATTACAATATCATAAGTAATTACACCGTTTGGCTGACTAATTTCGTTTTGTATCAGATGTATCAGGCCTTAGAACATTCTTGTAAGACTATCACGTTTAGCACCTCAACACGACTAATTTATATGATTTTGACTTGAAAAAAAAAACAAGTTTTCTTCAAAAATATTACACTCATCTCTTTTGCCAACATAAAAATAGGTATTGCAGGTGTATTTTTTTATTTTTTTAGGGTCATGTTGGATGTATAAATAATACAATATTATTATAGTATTCAACTTGTCTTTGATAAATGCAAATATATTGAATACTTGCAAATATATTAATACAATTTTATTACTTCGATATTGTTTCAACGTTTATGAGAGTCGCCGCTATTGATTCGATAATAATATAATTGTAGAAGATACTTAAAGTCTCTGATCAAACGAAAGCAAAAATATTATGTTGCTAATTAATTTGGGCATCCTTTCATAATGGAGCATTGCCTCTATACTTAGGTGGTGCAACCCACGTAGTCCTAAAGTCACACTATTTCACATTAATAATAACTAATTTAAATTATTTTATTGAACATCTACTGATCTACATTACATACAATTTTACCATACTACGCAATTTTAAGTACATTTTTTTAATTTTTGTATGAGCACAGTTTGGGAACCGTTATATTTTAGTGAAGTTTAAACAATAACGGGGTTTACTAAGGAGAGAAGTTTTTTGAAGAAGAATGTGTTTCAATATCGTAACATATTTGAATTTAAGGCTTTAGAATTAATACAATTTTTATAATATTATTTGTTGTCATTGTGATAAGGTAATTAATAAGTTTATACACCTACTTGTCTTTTATACTCATGTTATTAATATTACAATAGTTATTAAGATCTTGTAAAAAGGGCATAGCCCGTCAAAACTTAAATAAATAAATAAATATGTTAGTACTTTTAAAAAAAAGAGACATTAATGTAGTTTATGTATTAAAATGATTTTTTATTCTACTGGTTTGGCTCAACAATACATTTTTATATGATTATATTTCTTACCATTGAGTATATTTAATTTATTTGGTGTT
Source organism: Adelges cooleyi (assembly GCF_023614345.1). Taxonomy (NCBI): domain Eukaryota; kingdom Metazoa; phylum Arthropoda; class Insecta; order Hemiptera; family Adelgidae; genus Adelges; species Adelges cooleyi. The sequence continues at coordinate 12,303,806 of NW_026096053.1, read as the reverse complement.
TATTTTTTTTTTTTTTCCAGGCAAGTGTGTCGCAATTGCAGTTGTCCTCGAGACGACCACGACCGACAGGCACCGTCTTCGCAGCAGCAGCAGCAGCGACCTCAACCGCAGCTGACACAGTCGGAGACGACCGCAACCATGTCGGCGTCTCCGGGGGGCATCAACAGGGGTACTCCTCCTCCCCCGTTGCCCCCTTTGCCCACGGGTCCCCCGGGATACGACCAGGCGCTAGGGGGATACGACAAGCTCTTAGGCGGCGGTGGTGGGATTGGCACCTCGGTCGGCCGCAAAGACCCCGGTCACCACGGTCAACATCACGGGGTAGGGTCGTCCACGAGCGACCCTCATCAAAGGCATTCGCACTCGGACGACGATTCCGGATGTGCCCTCGAGGAATACACTTGGGTACCAGCCGGCCTCAGGCCCGACCAGGTTAGTACATTACTGTTTTTAATCGCTAAACTGTTGCTGAATTGGCATTAGCAAAAGGAAAGGAAGATTAGATCTGTTAAGATGTCTACCGACCAGCTGTGCGTAGCTTCTTCCTTCTTCTGTCTCCCTGTACGGTTTATCTACAAATATACAACAGAGTGCATCACAATTGTAATAATCATATTACGCTTAGATTGTTAGAGCCGGTTAATTACTATGCAAATCTCTTAGCGTGTATTATAAAAATATACCTAAAGAAATCAGAGATTGGAAAAGTAAAAATATCTATTGGCAATCTCACACAGCTATAAATAGTATATGTTCTAAAGGCTTACAACTGAAATCGTTGTAAGTTTGTCGGGATGACTATATATGATAATAATATCACCATCTCAATGGCATTTGTGCATTTCCAGGGGCTTGGCCGAAGTAATGTAGCGCATCTGCTCGGCGTTACGTCTCATTAGACAAAACAATAATAGTAGTGGGAGGTTTGTTTTGTATTCTGTATACATTGTCGGTTTATTTGTCTTTTATAATACAGTCCATTTGTACAAACCAATGTAGTCCCTGGAGAATTGTTGGCCGCCGACCTTTCACATAGCTGACGGTACGGTTTGGATTTCGCTTTTTACAGCAATTGGGTAATAATTATTGATAATTCAAATTGTATCCAATACAGCAAGGACCACCCGGCACGATCGTCGATCATATTATCATTATGATCGACTGCACTGCATAACATCAGAGTTTGTATACTTGGCTGGAGGGATACACGTCACTTATAGAACACAAAACTCGTTTGTTTTTGTGAATTCTGAGGCCTAAGCAATCGGTCAGGCTTTACAAGAGTCGAACACGTTCCAAAAACGGATACCAATACTGGTTATGCCGAATACCTGTCTAATTAGCTTTGTGTGTGTGTGTATTTTGTTTTTAAATATAAATAATATGTAGATTAACACATAGTCCGTCCAAAATCGATAATAATAATTATCCAACGCGTTTCAGACCACACGTTAATAAAATATACATAATTACAATGATAATTATTTTAAAAAATCTACGAGCGAGTGTTTTACAAAAAAAAAAAAACGCTTGCTCATCTCTTGTTTATACAAACAGTAAAGCGCTGTAATAAAATTATTAACAAACAAATATTTAAATACAAAAAAATAAAAAATGGTACATGACGCGAGTAAAAGGCGACTATTGTACGATGATAACCCTTTTTTAAAAAATATATATATATATATTTCCTACGAGTATTATTCATCCCCCACGGCATCCTGTACATTTCCAAACAGCATATTATATAATAATACCGTGCACTAACCACAATATATTGTCGAGCAAGCCCTAAAAAGTAGTATTTTTTATATATATACATATTATACTTTTTTCTTGACTATTCACTTTGTATAAACGTTGTCGTCTGCGGGCCGCGTGTAAACGGCTTTTGTTCGTTTATATTATGATGGATGAAAAAGAAAATTTGTTTTTCTACAATATACATATAGTAATACATAATAATTTAAGTACACACAACGCGAGACACCGAGTCCGATTGCGGTTTTTATGTAATATCCGACTGTAGGATATTCTTCAATCCAAAAGAACAAATACCTTTTTGAAAAAAGATGTTCTATTCATTTCATTTCATACCTACCTACGCTTTGGAAAAGAGATGTAAAAAAAAAAAACCAGTGGTGTATTGAAAATCACACGAGTAATGAATATTAATTAGTTTAGACACATACCTATTATACCTGGCATTGTGCTGGCGCGGTCAGAAGTCATCGTCTCGGTAATGAGATTTAATGGCATATTGTTTATTTTGTTAAGGCGAAAAAACACAAAAGTCTTAATGAAGTTTACACTAGTTCTCCTCGTTGCCGTTTGCTTGTAAAAGCACCCAAGTATTGTTAAGTCCAACACACGACCAGCTACACGGTTAGAGGCGGTACAATGGCGACAACACAAGCTATGTGCCATTGCTATTATATTATATAAAACATGTAGGCACGCATTATTAAGTTCCTTCGGTAATTGTGATAGTCTCGAGAACCGTTGAAGTCTTAATCTCAAAAACCATATTATGTAACCTTATTTCAAGTTTTTTTATTAAGTTGTAAGTAAAGTGTTAAAAAATATATGCTCGAGGGAAATTTCATACAACTGTTTTTTGAAGATTTTTAAATATTTGAGAGAATTTAGCTTCCTAAAGCATCCCCTCTACTTTGACTCAATGTCCACCGTATAATATGTTAAACAAAAAAAATATGAAGAATATATATTGGAATCGCGTTAAAAGAAAGGCTGAGAGGAAAGGGGGGACAGGGGCTTGGGGATATAAACTGAAGAATGGACGGATAAATAGATGGACTTTTCTCAAAGGATAGTTGAACATTTTAATAACATAATATAATATATTATAAATTCATAGTCAATAGACAATAAATACAACAATATTAACCTAACCTAACCTACCTATGAATAACGGTAACAAATAGCCACTTTTTTTTTGTAATTTAATTATCTGTACATATAGCTCTATTAGTTAATAATATTGGGTTAAAACACTATTCTCAATACAATCGACATATGTTTTCTGGTAAAAATATACATTACAACCTAACCTAATATCCAATGTATATAATTATTATTGTACTGATTATAGAGCATGTTGTGTCTGGTACGGCAACCCAAGCATAATATTGAGCAGTGCACTTTATAAATTACACCTATACCGAGAAATGACCTAATTCCGCAACTTGGACTATATTCGGTGCTATTATATAGGATATCGGCTATCATATGTGACTATCAAGCAATAATAATTATAGTTAATAACGTTACACTTTCGCCGGCAAAGCAATTAGCTGCCAAGAAAGAGTAAAAACTGCATGTCAGATCAGTCCATAAAATCGATTACGGTCAACGATAAGAGTTTTGATTATTATTATTTTTTATTAGGCAAGTCCAATAAAAAAAATGCTTGGTAACAAGTCCAAAATCACAATGCTTTGCTGGCAATCCGGTGGGTTCTTTTTCATAGACAATTCCATAACGCTATACGCCATATTAATGACTCGGAAATTGTTCGGGACGTTGGAAAATATGATTTCGATAGAAGATATTATTATTATTGCTGCCTACCCGCTATTGGTCCATCTCATCAGGTCCGGATTGTGAATGCCAAACCTTTTACGGATACAACCTCTGTTTGTACCACCGCATGCCGATCCCATATAATTACATACATTCACACAGATACTATAATATATTGTTAAGTCCAAACGGCAGACTATAATGTGTAATATAAATTAACCATCATAATGATATCCCTGGATTGTATATTATAATCCCATCGGTCATTGCCACTCGCATGCACTATAGAGAGCACTATCACCATCATATAAATATACTTGGAATACACCGGTACATTGTTTTTTCCTCTTCTATAAGTATAATATGAAAGTTAGAGATAATGGCCGAGTACAAAAGAATATCCAAGCAAGTTTAACCTTACAAAATATTGTTTTTTTTTTTAAATAATCTACTAGGTAGGTTATTTAATCGTTTCTCCTGTACATATACTATTCAGAGCCCAAGTCCAAGTTCAGGCCAAGAGCAAAGGCACTTTCGACCAATTCATTCTAACGTCGCGTGATCATCCTTCTTAGCGTGCACCGCATAATATTATTACCATCTCTTCTTTGCTATTTGTCGTACGACAGGTGTTATTGTGTTCCATGTCGTCGCCAGAGGTTTCTCTCTCTATGTGTAAAGTATACACAGCGGTTGTAATACGTGAACACTCGCATGCACGCCATAAACCGTATATTATATTCATATGTATGTATTTTTTTCCCAAACTAAACCGGCCGTCGGGTATTTTTTATTATTATGTATATATTATATATATATATATTTAATTTTTTTTTTTTGTAATTCTCCAGTTTATCCGAAGGTACAAACCAAACGGACGCGGACTCACGCTACCCAGCGGGTGTACCCCGACGACCGCTTTATTAACATTAATCATACCGGTAATTGCTTGAAAAGAACAGAAAAAAAAAATATATATATATGTACATAAAAAATGCCTCTCGGTTCGTCCATTGGCGTGTGCACGCCCCACATTCTGTATGCAGTTTTTACCCCGAGGCAAATTACCCAATCTATAATTATTATTATTACACGCAGGGCTTATATGGTTTTTTTCTTCAAAGCACACATGTCGTGGTGTCTTCGGGTGGTGGTGTTCGGTAAGTAAGAGCTGTTTTACTGTAGGTACACTTGAAACAACGTTTAAGCCTTCGTAACTATGCGTTTAATACAATCGGATTAACCGGTAGGCATATTACAGACAAATTGTCTTTAGGTAAAGGGACAAGGTCAAAGACCAACAGCGTTAATTGTACAAACAACTAACGAGTCGCAGTTGAAGTGGTTGGAATGATTTTTGTACAATTTTCGAGGAGAGCAAATTTAATTAATTATTTCCCATGAGTGTTCTTCTCGCGGGTGGTAGTGTTTTAATTGTAGAAACATAGTAAAAACATGTTAAACAGTAATTTATAAAAGTTTTTTTTTTTTTATAAAGAGCAATTTGATTGTGTTATGAAATGTTGTGCAGTAATATTGTTGTTGTTGGAATGGCTGCAAATATTTGCGATGAATGCGTTCGGTTAGATTAGGTTAAGTTAGCTCAAGGCAGTAGTAAAGTCAATAACTTTGTAACTGATATTATTATTATATTAATACAATTACCGTTTACCGTTTATATAGGACTTGTGTGTTAAAATAAAGTTTTATTTAAATCTGTAGCGACATGGTTTTGAAGCTCTATGCTTCTTATTTTATTTACTATAATGCAATTGTCGAAGTTCTTGGTTATTGCCTTCGGCTACGACATGGCAGATTGGTAGTACATTTGCCATTTGCCATGTACATTTAAAACGCACATCAGTCAGCCGAGACAAATCTCATTTGTCGCCGTGTTTCGACACCGTTCGATTGTTTTCCACTGCTGCGAATCGACAGAACGGCATTAATAACACGTTCCACTCGCCCCCCAGGTATGTGTTGCGCCTCTGTCGTCCATAAATTACCGTGTAAGCCGATTAATCACACGGGTTACACACCCATTGTTAACACCACAATGATCAGCTGTTGTGCTGCTCCAGAGAAAGTCTGTTCGTCAAGCGTTGAATAATAATTGCTCGTTTAAAAGTTCAGTTGAATTGTACTCGAGCATTTAGGTGTAATAGAAATTAATCACAATCAACTAATTAGCTCGAAAAATGTCTATTAAAATAAAATAAAGGGGCTCAGTCGTGAGCGTCATAAGTAATGTACACCGGAGCCCAAAACGCATACCTCGAGTGTCAATACCCTTATTAAGGTACCTATCTCAAAGACGGGTAAACATTATACCATCTCATGTATAAGACCGGCCGTTAAGAAGTGTACATACACAACAATCGACGTGTGTCTATCAGTGTTAAGTGTGGTTTGGTTTCATCGACCATATCCAACTCACCTCGTCCAAAAGTGTAACATAATATTATTACATTTTCTCTCTTACGGTCATATTATGGTATTATACGTTGTTGTAAATGAATACGAACGTAACGAGCAATGACAAACGCATTTAGAATCCGATTGAACGGGTCGACATTTCGTTGATTTCTTTCCAAATAATCCCAACGACAACTGAATATTATCCTCTTAAACCGTTCTTCTTCGGTGTCTCTATTTTAGTTGAACGTTTGTTGTTTAGGTCTTTTGCAATGCACACGGGGTCCGTTGGTGTAACGCCCACGTCGGTGTTGATATACTTTGTTTGAAAAATATATACTGTGTAGTTTTTGCATTTAATTTATTGTATTCCAATTTTGTTTGCCCACAGGTACACCTTTACTTTGCGGGCGTGCCAGAAGACAAGGTACCGTACCTGAACTCGGTGGGTGAACGATACAGGGTGAGGCAGCTTCTGCAACAGTTGCCGCCACACGACAACGAGGTGCGGTACTGTCGCGGTTTGTCGGACGAAGAGCGCAAAGAGCTCAAGTTGTTCAGCGCACAGCGGAAACGCGACGCCTTGGGTCGGGGCACGGCCAAGCAGCTGGTAGCGTCCGTACCGTGTCAAAATGTAAGTCAATGATCGATACAGGGTGTCCCAAAAACAACGGTAGGCTGTCGAACGGCTGAAACTTGACAACTCCATCTTTCGTTCAAGCCCTACCGGAGCGCTGCAGTAGGCCCAATACCGCACAACCTACAGCCGCTTGAAACCCCTTACCGTTGTTTTTGAGACATCATAATCATATTAGAGTATACGTCTAATAGATAACGGATAAACGTAGAAAATTCAAACGGAAAGTTACACACAAAGTTCTTCTCCCCGGCATTCCTATTAGCGTTCCAATGGACGTTGGACGTTACTTGAGAGTATAAAGTCTTTGCGTCGTCAAAGACAATAGGTCTTCTTCGACCGAGCGTTTGGAATAATGTGACATTTCTCAAATGTTGATCACAAAATACGCGTCTACCCTCGTTTGATGAGGGTGGCTACCACCCCGCCACTTGGTAAAGCACCGATTGTCTACACCGGAAATCCTTGGCTCGCTTTCACGCTTAACGTGTCAGCCCATAATGATCGAATCCATTATAGTTTCGTCAATCCGTGGAAAAAAAATCAAAATAAAAATCAGCCACCACCACCCGTGTGGTGATTACCTCATTTTCCAATCTATAATCGCGCATTATGCGCCCATCAGAGTTTTTGTGACAGTCTCAGTTTTGAAAAAGAAAGTATGAAAATATGTATTGTTTTGGCGTTGCGTTGATGGTTAATCAAGTGCGTTTCGGGTGGTTTTTCCCATTGAAAAAAAAAAAATAATCAATTCCCAAACGAGCAGAACAGGAAGAAAAATGAAAACAGCCGTCCCATTAGTATAGTGTATGGTGTTTGTAAACGAGACGGCAGCGATAAGTCGAGTTAACAAATGTGTTTAGATAAATTTTCGGCCAGTACTTTGGGCGAGAAAAGCGACGACGACCGAGTTAATGATTTGTTTGCGTCGAGTGAGAAAAAAATAATAATATCTTGTGCCGGTAAGACGTTTGAGATGTAATTTTTAAACGAACTCGTTAATTTCGACGGTTGGATGAGTCGTTATCTCTCGACTGCTGCTGACCACTCGAATGGATTTATTGCCGTGAACATTTTAAAGGGTCTCCTCACTCCTTTGCCGGTTAGGTTAAACCCCGACGTCGTTTTTGGCAAATCACACGTGTGCCCGGCCACACGACCAGCAGCAGAGGGATGGCAGCAGTAAGCAGCAGAGGGTGTTGTGTGGCAATTACTACCACCGCCGTACAGCCGTCACCGCCACCGGGTTTAAAGTGTTTTTAACGTGATTTATAGCGGAAAAGAAGGTAAACCAGAGATACAGATATAGCCGAGAGAGAAGAGAGGGACACAGTAGCGAGCAGAGAACCACCCTCTGTCCCAAAAGAGTTATTATTTGGCGGCCGACGACGACGACGAACAATGGCAACATTATAACGGCGGCTGTATAGGGGAGTTGTTGGCGTTTTGCGCTTTCCCCGGATAAGGACGGCGGCGAAGATGCTTTACCCCCCAAGCATACCGGAAAATCCGACTTAAGCCCCCGTAACGGGTTTTTCCCTTATAAATTCCTGTAGGGCAGATATTTTTATCTGGTCGATTACCGCGGAAATTATATGGTTCGGCATTCTTCCACTTCGATTAGGTTGTTTCAACGTTCACCCCAACGTCAAGAAACGTATACAGGGTGTCCCGTTTTAAAATACTAATCGATTTTTCTCTAAAAATACTAATCTAATCAAATAGTTGCTTATTAGAGACTTTTAGAGTACAAAGGGGGACGTTATTAAAAAAAAAAAAATAGGGTCCAAAATTAAAAATGTCCGACTTACGGTCAAAAACATGTTTTTTTTTAAATGGAAACCATGTATTTTTTGTTAACCAAACAAATGTCCTTATCAAAAATAACAACTTTTGTAGGAAAATTTTTTTGGTAAGACCCATAATTTTTAAATTAAGTATGCATATGGTAACCGTGTCATGTGCGGTAACCTTGGTATGTTTATAATGTTTTTAACCTAACCTAACCTTACCATTACATTATCATTATCTTTATCGTTAACGTTATCCTCTTTTCTGTGTATCACAAAGACAAAAACCATGGTTACCACATGCATCAAAATAAAATAACAAAACTAAAAATAGCTAAAGATACTTAATTTACAAATTATGGGTTTTACCGAAAAAAATTTCCTACAAAAGTTGTTAGTTTTGATAAGAACATTTGTTTGGTTAACAAAAATTACATGGTTTCCATTAAAAAAAACAGTTTTAGACCGTAAGTCGGCCATTTTGAACTTTGGACCTTATTTTTAAACATTTTTCAACGCCCCCTTTGTACTCTAAAAGTCTTTGATAAGCAACTTTTTGATTGGATTAGTATTTTAAAATGGGACACCCTGTATATTCTCAACACATGTCAACAAATTCTTATTGGAACGACTTTTATACGATTTTAACGATTTTACAAGTAAAATATCTGCTATAATTGCGGTAAACTGAGTCATAGACCGTACCCGTGTTAATGCATAAAAATATATAACTCCGGCTCGGATTGTGCTTATGCAACGCCACAAGATTAATTATTACAGCCGCACTTCACAGCAAATAGAAATAGGTACGTACACATATATACAGCGGTGTAATTGATGGATCCAGCACGGATACTGTTTTAATTCCACGTGTGTATACCACTCGTTGCTGCATATTATTGGCTTTTATACAAGATTATACGCGTTTCATATATAATATGTTTACCACTATCGATGGCAATTAACACGGGACACGAGGGGTCAAACGTATTACATTTGAATAACTGTGTGTTTTTTGTCTGACAAGGAGACGGTATTTAAACACAGCATAACCACTAATGTGTTGTGAACGCCGCTTTCGCGTGTCTGTAAAATCTTTACTTAACCTTTATTTCTCAGCCGGTAGGTATGTGTCGACGTCGTGCATGCATTTGATTGACCAATGAGTGTACAATATTCTCTGAAATCAAGTACTTTTAACGTCCATTGTTTTACTTTGAGAAAAGTCAATGTATCAAACACAAGAGTCTAGTAAAAGTTGGGCGGACTGAAAATTCCTCGGTTTCAGAGAATCACACGCCCATATGGTGGCGTTTGTACAAGTTGGAAAAACGGTTCCATATAATAAGCTAAAGTATAATATAAAGGGGCAGTAGGTATAGAAACGCATATAACTTTATAATGTCGGCGAGTGCTTTGTTAATTAAAAGGAAAATAAAACATTCAACAAGACTCGCTCTTAAAACTCGAATAGTACATATTAAGATAATGACGGTGCTGCTTTTGATGCCGGTTCATCAGCTCGCCTTTCTAAATTAAATTAGTATGCGAAGCGCAACGCGGTTTTAATCGTCTCTTGTGTGATTTAATGAATACATTAGTTTTTACAACTGAGTTGTCGCTTTTAAAAGTAACATTTGGCCACTTGTAGAATCAAGGTGTAAACAGCTATACGTACAAACGTAGAGATAATGACGGTTTTTTTTTTTTACCTAATGTCAGTCAAATGCGTTGTTAATATGAACAGAAAACCAATAGTCTCATCTCTTTGGGAACACAACGAAAGGAATTAACAGAATGTCTAGTGGAATTTGTTTAAATTAATTAAATAAAGCTAACAAGCCTTGTATTGTGAGCCTTGTTTACATCAGCAGCTCATTGGAACGTCCAAATCAGCTTGTGCTTAGATGGAAATCATGCTAGTACTATTACAGCTGTTAACAGTTGATATATAAACTGAGTAAATCGTTTTTAAACGCACACGTTTGGTGGAAAATATTCTCAGACAACATTATAACATGTTACCGTACCGAGTTTTTCATTATTTTTGCCAATAAACGGGCAATAAATGCTTAAATAATATTTTCTCTTGATCATTTAAAAGCTTTTTTTTTTTTATAATTTTCCAGTTGCTTTGTGGGTAGTGTACGGATTGGACTTTTTTAATTAACGGTTTTCAATTAAAAACAAACCGTGCGAGCTGTGTGTGTTTACCGATATATACTGGATTTAATATCATTTTGTGTTTGTTGTCTCGACGGACGAATACTTGTTCACTTGTAAGAATAGCAACCTCTCGTGTCTAACCGTTTCCCTGTTGATTCATTGGTCTGTTGAAAACTTTTAGCGGATATTATGTGAAACAAATAGCGATGGCAATATTGTTGTTGATCATTCTGATCACGATCCAAAACTTTGTTTGGCCAACGGTTTCCTTTTGCGTTGCGCCCATTAGCAATCCACCTGGAGTATAGCTTTTGTTTCATTAATAATGATATCAAATCGGTCGGTTCTGTTTTCACTCGGTTAAGTATTTTATGAGATTCTCCTGCAATTTATCTTTCTAGCTACTGACACACTATTCACTGTGTTCTGCGATCTGCTGGGTTTTTTTTTTATTTCCACGTGAAATCCGCACCTTATCCGCACAGCAATATAAACTATATAATTTTAATACCTACTTATCGGTTTGTGTTATATTTCAATGGTCATAAAAGTGCGTATCCGATGGCCAGTTAACGACGCGTTAATTTCACATTACCGTTATTTATAATATTACATTGCTGGTGTATGTTTACCTTTTTATTTTTTATAGCTCTCGTTATTCGTTGTAGCTTGTGTAGAGAAGCAGCAATAAAAAAAAAAAAAATACTATGCTGGTTTAAGCTCATAAAAATATAAGCCGCCGTGTTGGCGTTTTCCGTTTTGAAATTCCATAAAAAAAAAAATAACATTATTATCTTCTACCGCAGCTTCGTTATAGTCTCAATTGACATCTCATCCAAGTCTTCAATATACATTATATCTTAACCTAAGCGCTCCACATGACCATCTCAACATTCTCATTGCAGATACTTACACATCTTTGACTCGTCCATTGTCGTTTTTGTCCTAAACACTTGAATTCAATTGATCATACTTGATTACCACTGGGCATTATATTGTCTGCGTGGACTACACAATAGAGGTGAGATGATGTTTTTAAGTGTGTTCTCGCCATAAATTTGGGGGGGGGGCCTTCTGCTGAAAGTGCGAATTTGCCTCATTCCCCTCGAACCACAATGGTCGCTTTGCATAATAAACAGGCCAGTATAGTACTTAGGAATCCGTTTGAATTACCACCGGCATCGATTGTCAATAGACCAATTCATTACACATGGCGGTAAATAGGGTGGGGAAAACGTATTTACCTCATCTGCACACAAACGACGTCGGTATCTCGACGATCTGACAAATCTACATACTGTATACAATATACGTTATAATGATATGCGCATAGGTATGCGCATTCACGGATATCATCGCGGTGCCCCCTTAAACTTTTGAACGGGATTGATAAAATTGCAGTCCACAAATGGCAGAAGTTTATCAAAAGCCAAAACCACGGTCCGTATATTGTGCACGATGCACATCCGTTGTAGTATACAGGGTGTCTGGAAAATAATAGTTGGGTCAAGAGTGCTGGGGTTTCGAACGGCTGTAGGCAGAGACATCTAGTGGCGGTCATTCGAAACTCGACAACTCTCTCGTTCGTTCAAGCCCCGCCAGAGCGCGCTGCAGGTCCAATACCGCGCACACCCTGTACGGCCGCTTGAAACCCCGGCGCTGTTTTGACATTTTCACGTTCACCCTCTTGTTGTGTGCACACAGTGCCAGGAAGTTGTGCAACCCGGAGACATGGCCGTGACGGCTAGCCGAGTGGGATCCGGAGCGGCTTGGCATCCGGCTTGCTTCGTGTGCCGCGTTTGCAAGGAGATGCTGGTCGACCTGATATACTTTTGCAAAGACAACGCCATCTACTGCGGCAGACACCACGCGGAGACGCTAAAGCCCAGGTGTTCGGCTTGCGACGAGGTAACTTAGATCGATGAGATCTATGACATTTTGCGGGTATGTGTCTTAACCGATATGTTGTTCGTTTATTTCTTGCAGATCATCCTGGCCGACGAATGCACGGAAGCCGAAGGCCGTGCGTGGCACATGAAGCACTTTGCTTGTTTGGAGTGTGACAAACAGCTGGGAGGTCAGAGGTACATCATGCGAGACGGTCGCCCGTATTGTCTGCAGTGCTTCGACGGGCTGTTCGCCGAGTACTGCGATTCCTGCGGAGATCCCATCAGCGTGGATCACGGTGAGAGTGTATAGATCATTTACTACTGTATATGCCTCCACAACTTACTCTGACTTAAGAGTTGGCCCATTGTGTAAGCACATCTGGATAATTGACTCCCGAGTGCTTATAAATATTAATATGCCTGCGATAGATATGAATACGCACTTCTATTAGAGGTATTCCTGCTATTCGTTTGGAAATCGCTGGTCGGGTTTCTTTTGTTTTGTGCCAGCCACAAGCCGCCGAGTCTCGTTAGATATAATTATAATAATATGGGTTTATGCCGCCATTGTTTACACAGCACGGTCAGGAGAGGCTGGCATATATTTACACACTTTATGTATAATTTGTCAGATAATAGATATACCTACCGCGAAACAATATATTATAATAGGCGCATATTATACACAACTTCGGGATGAGCGGTACAAGTATAACACTATATCGCTACGGAATAACCATAATAACGATTAAATACCTGCAAAACAAACACCGTTCCTAACCTAACTTGTCCGGGATAATTTCTTCGAAGTAAAAGTGTATCTGTTGGATTTTCAATCATAGATAGTCGATTCGTAGATCTTTTGATAGTATAGTTCAACAATAAGCATAACCATTATTGTGATATTGCATTCACCGATCAGCTATATCATGGGCGGCTTGTATTTTATTATAGGAAACAATTAACCTAGATTTTGCTCTTGTTCTTGTTTTATTATATTATCTTATGTGAATAAGACCTAGTGGTACAAGGCCCGGAGTGTAACATTATATTGACCGTAAATGTCAATTATTATCATTGAAACGTTGGCCCAGACCGCCGCCACTCCAAGTAATAATAATAATAATAAAAAAAAAGAAATTCAGTGCGAGTCTCGCCGTCTATCTCGATGGTTTGGGTTAAATACAAAACAATATGTAATGTTAATCATTTACAACCACTTTCACGATTGATTGTTTTACTACCTCTAGCAACGGTTGTATGTTTTAAGGCGGTACTATGATTTAGACAATTAATAGTAACTGTTAACTGTTGAGATTAAAAGTTAACATTCAATTTTTGTGTAATATACAAAACACTTATTTAACAATTTTCTCTTTTGTCTTATTACAGGACAAATGAGTCACGAAGGCCAACACTGGCACGCGACCGAACAGTGTTTCTGCTGTCACACGTGCAGATCGTCGCTGTTGGGACGGCCGTTTTTGCCGCGCAGAGGAGCCATTTACTGTTCGATCGCCTGCAGTAAAGGCGAACCGCCGACGGCCACAACGCCTTCGGACGTTGGCAGTGCGTCCCAACAACCGGAATCGGAAGCGGCCGCCGCAGCCGAAGTGGCTGCGGCGGCTGCGGCTGCGGCTGCGGCTGCTCCCACACAACACCAACAGCAACCGGCGGCCGCCGAGCCCGACTCGCCGTCCGGCGTCAGAAGGACAAGCGACGCGTAGGTGTCCGTTTTGCGTTTTTTTTTATCAATACGTAAACGTCGGTCAATACGTTTTGTTCCCACTTGTTCTTGATCGATTAAAAAAAAAAAAAAAACAAAACGCCTAGTTAATAGTATTAAATCTTTTACCCACGGTTTAATTACTAAAAAAAAAAAAAAAAACAAACGCTTACACGCCATGTCGACGTTATAATTTATTTTCCGTTGTTGAATTTTTTATTACAAAAACTCGCACATTAAACGTGAATGTAGATTTCGTACACGGGTATTTCGAAACGTAAAATTCGAGTTTGCTTATCAGACTGATCTACAGCCGGTATTGAGAATATTATTAATTAGTAAATACAAACGTGGACCCATTTCATCGGTAATTCCCCGAATTTTCAAAAAACCTATATAGAAAACCTAGTGTAATAAAATATGTACTTGATGACCTAGACACGTTTTACAAGTTTATTATTTTTTTTCCATTTAGTTCACCATCGCCTTCGCATTCGTCGGTGACCTCTATGCTGGGACCGAGTCGATCGCCAAAATGTGCACGTGGGACGGTGCAGACGACGTCACCTTTGCGCGCAAAGCCACCATCTCCGTCGCCAGTCCATAAGCAGCGCCGACAAAGGACGCCGGAACGGTCGACGGCCGCCACTTATCAGAACGTCGCCGGAGGCGCGGTCCGCCCGATCGATCTGGACGTGCAGCAACGGCTCCCGCCGCACCGGAACCGCAGGCGGTGTAACGACATCGTGCAGGTCGAATCCAGAAGCGTGGTGACGGTGGTCAACGATCGGCGGCAACGGAAATTCTCGGCCAACGACGACGACGTCCACCAAGACGGTTTCGACGACGAACCCGACGGCGGTAACCGCCTGGACGACACCCTATACGGCCTGCAGCGGCTACTCAGTAACGGCAAACTACCTCAGCGGTTCATCGAGAAACTGATCAGCGACGACGACATCACGGACAGGCTGCTCACCGAATTTGAAAAACTGACTGCCGGCGAAAACTGTTCATCTTCGCCGTCGTGGCAGTCGAAAACCACCGCCTCGCTCGAACCGCCTCCGCCGATGGCTGCCATTGAACAATCGCACACTGACCTCACGGTTTCGCCCGGCAGACGGAGCGTCCGATTCGATGCGGCGGCCGCCGCGGCGTCCGAAAACAGTGGGCCGTCCCGTCGACGCGGCCGCGACGGCCGCAGCAGACGACGGCGTCCACCTCCGCCACCGCCGTCTCACCCTGACGACCGGATGCGTCCGTCGTGCAGCAGCAACCCGTTGTCCGCCGACGACGACGATTCGCACAGCTGCTGTTCCACTTGCTCTTCCAGTTCCGGTAGCGAACTGGACGACCTGTCCGTTTACCGGTTGCCACCTAAAAAACCGTACGGTCTAGGCAATGGCGGAGCAGCGAAAATATCGTACGTGGTGCCCAACGACGCCATTGCTTACGCCAAACAGCAAGCCGGTGCCACCGGACAGAAGTCTTCATCTCACGGTGTCGGCGCCAGAAGACCGAACGGCACCAGCGCCGCCAATAATAACAATAGCCAACCATTGGACGATAAAAACTGTAGCATTCAGTGAAACTAATTGTCGGTCTACTTAAGTATCGATACAAAACACATTGTATACAAATTATGTTTTAATATGAATTTAATTTTTAAGCATTATTATTGTTTGTAATTATTATTATATTATATAGTGTAAACATATGGTCTTCCGTGGTAGAATCGTAATATGTCATATAATATTATGTGCTACTCGTGTGTGTTGTACTTGCCAGTTTTCATGTTTTCTTTTGAATTATATGATATTTTTAATTTATAAAATAAATATAATATGTTGAAATAGTTTACTTGGCTAAGACGTTTTATAGGTCTTTTTGATAAAAAAGACATATAAAACCTAAACCTAAAACCCAAAACTTTGACCTAAAATTTTAATTTTAAATTCAAGACAAACAAAATGATTGTATCAGCCAAAAAAACACCACATGTTTAGTTATTTGATACCATTTTGTCCTTTATATTAATTAAGAGGTCGTGTTAACAATAATTTACTGTAAAAAGATGACATGTCCTTTAATCAGTTTTTTGTCTAATCTAAAAAAAAGGAACAGCGGACTCGTCCCCTTTGCGAAGTTAACGATTCGTTTAAGTCATCTTTAAGTTACTAAAGAAATTAATAGACATAAAACAAGCATAAACCAAAAATTGTATGACACTCGACAAAATATAATAAAATACAATTACTAGTTCCTACTAATCATAATGTCACTACTACTTGGAAACATATTTAAGAAAAGAATATGTTGTTATTTGCTTAAGGGCGCTTTATTTCGATTTTTGGTCAAGTTTCATTCCTTGAGTGTGTAAAATAAAAAACATGCTTTTAAAAAAAAAAAAAAAAACTAAAAAGTATAAAATTATTTTACTACAAGAACGGTTAACCAATCAATTGCAGCACATTTTATTTAAGATGACAATTACTTTGAAAAAAACTACAATTTTAAATAATGTTAAACATGATTAATTTTTTTTACTAAAAAGAAAAGCGTGGGCCCTCATAAATTTATCAGATAATGTTTTATATTGTAAGTTTTTTTTTGTAATTTAAATTTGGTTCAATTTTTAGTGCGCGACACGTACATTTCATAATACTTAACTCGATGAATTTGGACGTTGTTGAGTAGGAACTCAACCCTATTTTCCGAAAATAAATTCAAACAAATATTACTCTGCCGATTTTCAAGATAGGAGAACGATTTTGATCTTTAAAATATGTTTATAGCAACTTTGTTGTTCGTAAAATGAATCAAAGATAAATAATAATTATTCTAATAACACTATTCATGTTATATTATTATAAAAACTTAAAATATATACAAATTTCACATTGCAGTCGAGGGTTTAATTAGTAATGAGTAAACAGTAGGTAAAAAATTAACGGATAAAAATAAATAAAAAGCTAGGTAGATAAGTGTCTACTAGTGACAGGAGATACAATGTAGATTATAGACCTATTTTAGATATCCATACATGAAACAACTTTTCTAATAATTACAAACCGAGATACCTAATGGCAAATGCAAACGGGTGACGTCCTCATAACCAATAATGGTAATAAAATTGCGACCCATAGGATTTTCTTAATATTTAAGCATTATATCGCCAAGTTAGGCATTGGCTTAGTGGCCGCTGTTTCCGATTGTTAATGCGAATTTTTTGTCGAAGATGTCTCTCGCCTGTAATGTTAAGAATGTAATTAAGGAACTATGTATAATACTGTAGAACTAAGACTAACCTTAGAATTATTTTTTAAATTTATAACTTCTTCTTTTTTTGTACTGAAATCAACTGCAACAGTATATCAACTGCTTTATAATATTATATATGTTCGAGCACGATTTCCCCTAAGTCTTCTTCTCCATCTCGGTATATCTTCTTTTCTGAAACGCACACAACTGTATTACACTCTAATACTGTTGAAAAATCTAAAAACTACCGGCTATCATTTTTGTACTTACCAAATCTTCTATTTGGTTAGTTAACTTTGGATGCCTTAGTTATGTCTCGTCACCAATCTTTACAAAATCCATAAGCTGAAATGCATACAACAATATTAATGTTATAATAATTAATTCTAACTAATTAGTGACCATCAAAAGTAACCACCAACTCTGACCAAATCTGGCCATCGTCAAGCAATAAGACAAAATATGTCAACACTTCAAACACTGCCAAATTACATTGTTTCATTAGCAAATGGTGCACTAAATCCCAGACCTTGGACAGCTTATAGGCTGTGGCATAAATATTTAACAGAAAATTATGGTTACTATAAAAGATCCCTGCGATAGGCTGGAAGAAAAAGTCCTAGAATATCTTAAACGAGTTTTTCCCCTTTGTCATTAAATAAGATGGATAACGGAATTTTTAATTATAAAATAATTATTTTATACTAAATGAGTTTACCAAAAAAAGTAACTAACTGTATGAATTCCGATCTCATATAAGTATTCAACACAATTATTACAATAACACATTTGCTTTAATCCAGTTTATTTATAGAGTTGTGTTAAAATGGCTTTTTATAATTTATATTGTCATTTTTATACAACAATAATTATTACTACTTTGTTTAGTTTTCACTGTACCTATTTGTACTTATTTGTACGTTTGTAGGTCTATATTCAGAACATGTGTAATGTGTTTTTTTTTTCAAAAACGTTTCAAGACGAGATTCATTAAGGGTCGATAACCCGTTTTGGACGACTGCTTTAAAACTTTAATAATTATAAATTTAATATCCAAAACTAGTTATAGACCAAACAAAATTGCCAAATAGACAAAAAAAAAAGTACTATACATAATAGTAAATTACTTACCGAATTTCTTTTCTTTTGGATAAACATACCGAGTAGTGTACCAATGCCCGTGCCGTTCACAAAAGTTGCTGTCACAAGACATGTTTGGGCAGTACAATATTTGTTAAAATAATTGGCCATGATAGCTAAAGCAAAACAAATATTACATGTATTATAAGCCAACCTAAATTGTAAATTTATTTCATATGTACACATAAATAATATTTAAGGCACCAAATCCAATAGTCATGTGCTTAGCTAAACTACAAATTATACAGAAAACGCGCATGATTGTGATTTGTGAGAACACATGAACTTTGAGCTTGGTGATTTAAAAATTCAAGTAATTCACTTACAGCCCTTGTGTTCTGAGAGCCTCATAAATATACACCACAATAATAGAACTTTGTTAGTTTAGTAAAAATGATAGCTGATGTGTACATATAATGTTATTTATTGGTAAAGGTGTTTACATAACTTACACGACATTTTATCTGCAACAGTGTACGGTACAGGCCAAAAGTTTAAATTAGTCAACTCAATTATTTTAAATTTGGTATGTAGACTGTATTTTATAGAAATCTAACAAGAAAAATTACTTGTTTAATTTCTATGAGAATATTTATCAAGTAACAAGATTTAAGGTAATGTTGTGCCATCGATAACATCTGTAATATATAATTATAAAAAATGTTAAATGTTTTGTTTTTTTTTAAGCTAACTATTACTATTACTAATCCACTAAATTATAAAACCTTCAAGGAGAGATAATTCTTTTTTTATTTTTGTTTTCTGCTTAAAACAGATTTTTTTTTTTTTTTAACAGGAAATTACAATATTCTTTAACATAGCTGAATAAATTCCAAATTTGAATGATGTTTTTCGGTTTATAACGGTATTTTTAAACTTATATTGGACCATGTTTTAAAACCAAGACAAAAGGAATATTTAGAGTTGTCTCTATAATAAAAATACAACTAAAAAAATAATAAAACAACTGTTTTTAAACTTCTGTTGTTGTAAACATTTGGTGCAAAACGTGTTGTGCTTGTTGTGTTTCAAAGAGTACCTAATCTAATCCTAAAAAATAATATGATTGTAGAAAATATGAAAACCTATTATAAGACATCATGAAATGCAATAATCTAAAGCCCGACATTAGTACTACAATTTAATTCAAACGACTAGTAATTGTTCACGATTCGTGTTAGCCCCCCCCCCCCTCATGAATACATTCGTGAAATAATCTTAATCAAAATTCTCATTAAAAATATATAATAGTGTTTATCGGTATTGGATTTATAAGTAGAAAGATAATAAAGTTATGTCTGCATTGAGAAAGGAGACGGAAAACGCTATTTATTAAGAGGCAACGTATAGGCATTATATTTTGACAAAAATTGATCTGGTAGTAGTAGTAGAGTGTATTAAAAGTAAATTTCAGAAAGTGACTTCGAGTTTTAGTCTTTGTATGTATACAATTAAACGCTTTTAATTGTCCTCAAATAAAAAAAAAAAAATGTTTTAATCGATAAACTATAATTTTTCATAGAAAAATATTGGTGCATAAAATATATTTGACCGCTATAAGACCATGAAATAATGTAAGCTAATAATTTGTGTGAAATACAATTGAATAATTTTTGTTCTGCTAGGGAGGGATGGGGTAAATATCACATAATATGGATTTCTTTACTCAAGGGGTTTTCCATATGTCAATGTATAGAAGGAGTTCCTTAAGCTTTTATGCTTTATAGTGTCTGTCTAGATACATACTGTATACGACTTATAAAGGTAAATAGGAAAGAGAATAATTTTGATTTTTGTCCAATAACAAAAATGTTTTTTATGTTTTAAAATAAGCAACGATGAGATTGAACCGACGATTCCGTGTTCCATTTATTTTCAAACTTTATAATACGATTCCTTTATTTTTTATGTTATGAATCATTAAAGCGCATTTGTTTTATTTTGCTTAGCTTAGAACGTGTATGAGTGGTTTCACTGTAATTAATTTAGTGGGTATTGTGCTTGGTTATTTACTTTTGATACATAGCAGCTATGGCTGGGCTCATATTCGTTACAATAGCAGTTGTTTTTAGTATAGTCAAGAAATATGAAAAAAATAATTTTTTTCAAAAAATCGTATCGTTGTAAAAAAAAAAATTGTATGTCAACACAACTGTGACCTCATTTCGGCATTGAGAAAAACGCCATAACATTCCGATTCGCAACTTTAACAAGAAATAATAGTCATTTTTTTTATTTAAAAAATATTTACAATCTTTGCTACAGGGCATGAAAAGCAAATAGTAACCATAATATGTATATGCAGAGGAAAACCCGGTGATATCAAATGACGAGGTGGACCATCTAATGATAGAACCTAAAGTGATGTTAAATTAGAAAATAGCACCAAAATAAAAAAACCCTAACTATATCCACCTAAAAATACAATTGTAAGCACGCAGTGCCTTTACAATAATTACCTTTAGCGATACATAATATTTGTACCACCTATAGATTCGCATCCAAGCATTTTGTACAGATGTGATTTTATTATCTATTTTCTTTTGTAATAATACTATGAAAACGGTAAAATTATCGATTTTACCATGCCCACTGTACTTAATTATACTCCGCCCCCATTAATCGCCAATCCCACTGTACTCATATTTATAGTTAGTATAAAAAGTTAAAGATCTTTTCTGTGGAGGCCAAATGGGCGATGAAATGTATTTGCTGTCAACATTTTATCACAAGTGTTTATGTTTTTTAATAAATCTAACTAATTTTCTTATAGCTTAATAAAAAACCTGTCCTGTTCCTCTATACCCCATAGAGAAAACAATAAGCTTCACATAGGAAAAAAATTGAAATCCTTCTGATAGATACTCCGTAAAATTACTTTATCAAACATTTGTCATAAGTCAATGTATCATTAAAAGTTTTATTTAAAAAAAAATTCCATTTTTTCTTCATAAAAATAGTCGGCATATTTTAAATGTCTACTAGTTCAATGATTACAGTCAATTCTATCCTATTCTATTCAGTCTATTCTTTGCTCCTTAATTAACCTAAACAAACTAAAAACATTATTACCTAGCATAGTATGAAAGAACTATGGTGAGGTGCAGTGTTCACAAATAAGCATTAAAGTGTTTATTTATATGTGATTTTCACCAAGAGGACTAGTACAGTAAGGTCGAGACATAATAGAATCAAAGCAAAAGATGGGACGGAGAGGTTACAGGACTACAGGAATTATTACTATTAAAGGTAATAAAATCACTTTTGGCATATAATAAAAGTTCTTCAAAGTCAAATACTACAAACTATGAAGATAATATTGAAATGTTTAATTGAATTTTAGTTAATACCAAAAGTAATACTAATAATCCTATCATAAAACTGTGGAGCGTACAATATTAATTGAGCTTTTTTTATTGGCAAACTAACTTTTGATATAGATGGTGCAATCCATTTTTTTTTACAGAAGACTATCGGCAAACACATTACATAAAATAAACGTAAGGTTAAGAAATATATCATAACTTTATTCAGCATTACAATATTTATCTTTGTTTTATGGGATTCATAATGGTTTAAAAAAAACATTTCCTCTTCACTGTTAATTGTTTGTCTGCATACAAATGTTATTAAGCTAATTACTAGATTTGTTAATAAAAGTTAAGGTGTACAATTGTCTTAAATTATGTTGTTTTTTTTGTGTTACTAACTGGGTATGTTCTTTTATATGTTTTATCACATAAGAAAATAAATGTTAATTAATATTGCTTTTAACGATAGTGTATATTGTAAATAATAAGTGTTTTATATAAAAAATATATTATTTTTATTTTTTAAATACGTGACTGCAGATTTACTTACCGCAGGTCTTGCGTATGCAGTATATAAAAATCAAAAGGTAACGCAATAAAAATAGTATGATCGTACACCGCAGTTATAATTATTTTAGTGATAAGAAAAAAAACCAAACAAACGTTCATTAACCGTTCCAGAATCCTAATCAGACATTTAATTCGTAATACATTTCGAAGTGAGTCTTTGGATACTGGACCCAAATTTGGCGATTTCTTACTTTGTTGGTTTACACTGTGCTTGGTTTGAACCGTACTGGTTTTTTTATTGTGTCTGAACTTACAATAACTTTGCAAAAAACGGCCAGATCCAGTGAATTGTTTTAAAGAATATTGATTAGGCACGCCTCTATTTAGGCATTGCCTTAAACCAAAATTTCAACAACCCCCCATGTTGGCATTTTATTGTTTTTTCCTTTTTTTGGCGCAATTTTAGAGTTTAAGAGTAGGAAATCAGTTTGAAGACAGGTCTAACATATACCTATCATATAATATGTATAAAAAAAAAGTATAACTATAGATATTAGTTTTAATAATAAAAAATAATGTAGTGCATATTGTGAATAATGAGCGTTTTATATAAAATAATAGGTAGTTTATAAAATATAACAGCGATACTTAGTTTCTAAAGCTGTTTGAACAAATTAGTAGAATAAGACTTAACTTACGTCAGATAATAAATTAGATACCAAATGTGTGTTTACTTTTGTGTTTTGTTATTACAAAAAAAAACAAAAATCAATTGTATTGAAAGGCGTATTCAAAGTGGTTTTTTAAAAAAAATACTGTGTGTACTTAATTGTTTAAAAACAAACAAATAACAACACTATACAGTGCTCAGAAGTTAAAAAATAATTGTTTTTTAACACGAAAACAATGTAATAGTTAATATTTTATTATCATTTAAAACGAACATGCCGAAAAATTGTTTTTTTGTTCACAGTCTTTAATTCTAAGTCGTCGTTGTTCGTACTGTTGACTCCGAGATTAGTATTTCTATTTTTCTTTTTTATTAGCTGTTGTTAAAAATGAATTTCAAAAACATAATTACCATAACAATATTATTTGTATTTATTAACTACGTGGCCGGAGGTTTAATTTCCGCAGGTCTTGCGTATGTAACACATAAAAATCAAAAGGTAACACAATAAAAATAGTATGATGATTGTTGTATAAACAAGAGTCAAGTCCAATTATAGTAAATAACTATGGTTTGTCGATCATAACAAAATAATTATTTTAGTGATAAGAAAAAAAACTAAACAAACGTTCATTAACCGTTTCTGTATCTATAACCGAGTTATCTTGTTATGATCGACAACCGTAGATATTTACTATTATTGGACTCGACTCTTGTTTATAGAACAAAATATAATTATTCAATTTTAGTCATGGGAAAAAAAAGTTTATCTTAATTTTGAATCTCTCTTTTTGTTATTAATTTCTTACTATTATATATTTAGAAAAAAGAGCTTGTTTATAGCAATAATATAATAGTATTGTAGATCTTTGGATGGTATCAATATGTTTTTATAAGTGTATTTTACTAAAAAACAAATTAATAATAAGTGAAATAAATCATTTTATTTTTTCTAGGCTAGCCAACCTAAAGTTGAAAGCGCGATAAAAGTTGACCGCGAGAAAGAAAAGGTAGTATTATTATACAAATATTAAAGGCCAACGCAGCTTACTCTAAAAAGCAGTGTGCTACATTTTTTTCACTAGATGTTTAATGATTAAACTACATTTTTGATTGGGTGAACTAATAACTATTAAATTATAAAAATAATAATTTAAAAAAATTTTATATGATTTTGACTGGGTTATAGTTACCAATCGACAATTAAATATTTTATAAATGTATATAATGTATAGATAATTAAACCATTTTAGGAATATTCAATATTTTGCTTATATGTATATTAATTATTGTATATTATAATTGATTTGAAGTCACTTACGACAATACTCAACATTGATTTTAAACTAGAGTTTTAGAGCCGTATAGAACACTAAATTTTCAATTTTGTATACATAAAATTAGCATAAAAAATCTATTATTTTTTATTTCTAATAAACATGTTTAAGTTAAAATTATCAACAACCGTAGTTATTTATTATTATTGGACTCGACTCATGTTTCTAGAATAAAATATAATAATTTTTTTAATTTAAGTCATAATTTGATCGTTTTAAATGCAACACATAATTTTAAATAACAGCGTAACGCTTTTTTGATAACACTTTTTTTGGTTATGTGCCAAAGCTAAGATTTGCTTCGAATCTAAAACAATTGGAATCGCGATTTTGCTTAAACTAGAATTATCTTGTTATGATCGACAACCGTAGATATTTACTATTATTGGACTCGACTCTTGTTTATAGAACAAAATATAATTATTCAATTTTAGTCATGGGAAAAAAAAGTTTATCTTAATTTTGAATCTCTCTTTTTGTTATTAATTTCTTACTATTATATATTTAGAAAAAAGAGCTTGTTTATAGCAATAATATAATAGTATTGTAGATCTTTGGATGGTATCAATATGTTTTTATAAGTGTATTTTACTAAAAAACAAATTAATAATAAGTGAAATAAATCATTTTATTTTTTCTAGGCTAGCCAACCTAAAGTTGAAAGCGCGATAAAAGTTGACCGCGAGAAAGAAAAGGTAGTATTATTATACAAATATTAAAGGCCAATGCAGCCTACTCCAATAGGCAGTGTGCTACATTTTTTTCACTAGTCGTAAAAAAACAAAAAAATGCTAAATTTTTAAGTTATTTTTACATAAATTAGCATTAAAAATCCATAATTAATTTTTATTTTTTATTTTTCATGATAAAACGAATTTGCAGTAAACATCTTAATATTCATTGTATTATTTTATCTATATATTATTATAGATATTATAGTCTACTTTCCAGTTAAACCCTAAAATAAAATAAAAAATTTCCTCCTCCAGTGAGTAAATAATTGGTGTAGCTATTACCTAGAACTATACAAACTAAGTGTATTTTAAGATAAATACTTTAATTCTGGCTATGTGGTAATAAGTAACATATGTGTAGTGGAATTGTGACAAAGCTTTACTGGCATCTATAGCGAATTTCTAAGTTAACAGTTTCAGGATAACAGCTTGAACTATAGACACATAATAATGGACTAAAAAGGTGTTTGTTAATGTACATGTTTGAACCAACAGAAAGGATCAGTGAAAAGTGATCTGGATAAGATTTAGCAGGAGATATCATAGGAATATAAGACGCGAAGTATGTGTGGTAGTTAGTTCTTAACAGTCAAATACTACAATCTAAGAAGAAAAAAAATAAATATTGAATTGAATTTTAGTTCACAAAAGTTAAATATTCAAAATTTCTCGAATCTTGTTTGTTTTTGTACCGACCATAACAAAATTAACGTTTTCAATTATACAATTTGTAAAATTAAAGTAGGGCTTACTACCGTCATACACTTAAGTATTTAACCGTTGATGTTCATTTTCAGCTAGCATTGATCCCCGATGATCCAAAAATTCAGAAGATGAATGTTGATTATACAAGAGATCCTCATCAAAAAAGTAATACTTATAAGACCTATCATAAACATGTGGAGTGTACAATATTAAATGAGTTTCTTCTATTGGGAAACCAACTTTTGCTGTAGCAGGTGCAATTTTCTAATAGTCATTCCTTGCAATGATAATATCGTAGTTTAAATTTAAGTAGAAGATTTTCTATAATTAATGGGAAATAAATTGAGGTTTTCGGAAAAAGGCCTGTTCGAGGAAAATGTTTCGTCCCCATGAAATACTAATAACTTATGAGTAATATAATATATAACATAATAGATGGTATCTTGTTAGTAATAAGTTACCATCTAACAATTAAAATAACATAAAAAATTTGATCGTCCATCAATACCATTTATAAATAATATTAAATTAGTAATTAAAATAAAAATTGCTTATACCTATGTATATATTTGTTTACAGATCAATTAGATGCATTATACCTGTTTTAATGGATTGAGTTCAGTAATTTGTAATGTTACTGAAAAACAATATTTCCATATACATTTTTGTCTTATTAATTTAAATTAAAAATATTTTATTTTTAAATAAAAATAATATAATCTCTATCTGTATTCTTATGAGTATATTTGTGTTTACAGTTAATAACTATTATTATAAATACTTCAAAATTACTTTATATTATATTATACATTTTTACCTATCACTATAAATGTGTTGCATCATTATCATCTTGTAATATAAATTGCAGATTATTATTATTGTAATTTGTAGTTTTTTTCTTATACTCTTGAATCCTTTTCATGTGTTAGTATTTATTATTGATTATGAATAGATGCTAAATAATAGGTTAGCCTAATCCTTGGCTTGTTTATACTCTAATAAATAAGTCTTTCAATTTATTTTAAACTCCGTATTTATATTTAATGGTTTTTAAAATATAGTAGTACATTAGGAAGTGATAACAAATTTTTGGGTATCAAAATTCATAACCTGACGTACACGGAAATTTTATGTTGTAACTTAATTGTGGCTCTTGTATAAACAATGACAAAATATGAAGGATACTAATTTCAGTAAATAAAACATAACTCTAAAATGCCTTTTTATTGAAAATATTTAGTATGATTTGCTTTGGCATTAGTATAAAACAAAAAAAGAATATTACAATCATATAATAATTTAAAAATATTTAATTATTTGATTATTACACAGATTCATGTGTACAAGGCAAAACATGTACATTAATAAAAGAAATCGCTTCGAAGTGAGTCTTTGGGTACTAGACCCAAATTTGGCGGTTTCTTACTTTGTTGGTTACACTGTACTTGGTTTAAAACGTACTGGTTTTTTTATTGTGTCTGAACTTACAATAACCTTTTCCTGTAGACCGATTTATTCAAGTAGGATTTCTATAGATCCAAAATCGTTTTTCAACCGTTAACTCTGATTGGTCAATCTTTACAAAAAACGGCCAGACCTAGTAAATTGTTTTAAAGAATATTGATTAGGCACGCCTCTATTTAGGCATTGCCTTAAACCAAAATTTCAACAACCCCCCATGTTGGCATTTTATTGTTTTTTCCTTTTTTTGGCGCAATTTTAGAGTTTAAGAGTAGGAAATCAGTTTGAAGACAGGTCTAACATATACCTATCATATAATATGTAAAAAAAAAAAAGTATAACTATAGATATTAGTTTTAATAATAAAAAATAATGTAGTGCATATTGTGAATAATGAGCGTTTTATATAAAATAATAGGTAGTTTATAAAATATAACAGCGATACTTAGTTTCTAAAGCTGTTTGAACAAATTAGTAGAATAAGACTTAACTTACGTCAGATAATAAATTAGATACCAAATGTGTGTTTACTTTTGTGTTTTGTTATTACAAAAAAAAACAAAAATCAATTGTATTGAAAGGCGTATTCAAAGTGGTTTTT
The DNA here is from genome assembly GCF_023614345.1 of Adelges cooleyi. Lineage (NCBI taxonomy): Eukaryota > Metazoa > Arthropoda > Insecta > Hemiptera > Adelgidae > Adelges > Adelges cooleyi. Next base: position 12,275,910 of record NW_026096053.1, on the reverse strand, counting down.
TAAAAAAAATACTGTGTGTACTTAATTGTTTAAAAACAAACAAATAACAACACTATACAGTGCTCAGAAGTTAAAAAATAATTGTTTTTTAACACGAAAACAATGTAATAGTTAATATTTTATTATCATTTAAAACGAACATGCCGAAAAATTGTTTTTTTGTTCACAGTCTTTAATTCTAAGTCGTCGTTGTTCGTACTGTTGACTCCGAGATTAGTATTTCTATTTTTCTTTTTTATTAGCTGTTGTTAAAAATGAATTTCAAAAACATAATTACCATAACAATATTATTTGTATTTATTAACTACGTGGCCGGAGGTTTAATTTCCGCAGGTCTTGCGTATGCAACATATAAAAATCAAAAGGTAACACAATAAAAATTGTATGATGATTGTTGTATAAACAAGAGTCAAGTCCAATTATAGTAAATAACTATGGTTTGTCGATCATAACAAAATAATTATTTTAGTGATAAGAAAAAAAACTAAACAAACGTTCATTAACCGTTTCTGTATTTATAACCGAGTTATCTTGTTATGATCGACAACCGTAGTTATTTTACTATTACTGGACTTGACTTTTGTTTATAGAACAAAATATTTTGTATATTTTAATTTTGAATCTCTCTTGTTGTTATTTATTTCTAACTATTATATGAGCGGAGAAGAGAGCTTGTTTATAACAATAATATAATAGTTATATGGATATAATAATATATTAGTTATGTAGATACTTGGATGGTAAAAATACAAGTTTGTATTTTATTAAAATAAAATATTAAAAAAAATAAAAATTGATAATTTTATTTTTTCCAGACTGGCCAAGAAAAACTTGAACACATGATAGAAGAGGTAGTATTATTATACAAATATTAAAGGCCAACGCAGCTTATTCTAATAAGCAGCGTGCTACATTTTTTCACTAGATGTTTAATGATTAAACTACATTTTTGATTGGGTAAACTAATAACTATTAAATTATAAAAATAATAATTTAAAAAATTTTTATATGATTTTGACTGGGTTAGAGTTACCAATCGACAATTAAATATTTTATAAATGTATATAATGTATAGATAATTAAACCATTTTAGGAATATTCAATATTTTGCTTATATGTATATTAATTATTGTATACTATAATTGATTTGAAGTCACTTACGACAATACTCAACATTGATTTTAAACTAGAGTTTTAGAGCCGTATAGAACACTAAATTTTCAATTTTGTATACATAAAATTAGCATAAAAAATCTATAATTTTTTATTTATAATAAACATGTTTAATCATTTTTTTTATTTTGGTTTTGCGTGATACAATTAATTTGTAGTCAAAATCTTTTTTTTTAATTCATTGTGTATTCTTTTTATACCTAAAAATTATAGATATTATAGCCTTATTTTCAGTTAAACTCTATAGTTGGCAAATATAATAAAAATTAAAACTTCTTCCCTTCTATGTAAATAAAAAATAATAGCTGACAACAGTTATTGTGACGTTTAAAAATATATTACATATCCTATTTTTTTCTTAGAAAGCTGCTGAAATCGAGTTAAAACAAAGTATGGGTGTTATGCCTAACGATAATACCGTAAGTAAAAATTTGGTAACTTTTTAATATTGTACAAAATTATAAATACAATTATTTCCATATGTATAAATGAAAATGAGATAGAACTATGCATACTAAGTGTATGTATTAGAAGATAGCTGCTTTATTTCTGAGTATACTTAAGTGTATGCCTTATGATTTTTTTTAATAAATAGTTTTCGTAATATAAAAAACCGTTACTGAATCCAAAACAGTTGGAATCGAAATTTTACTTAAGTTAAAATTATCAACAACCGTAGTTATTTATTATTATTGGACTCGACTCATGTTTCTAGAATAAAATATAATAATTTTTTTAATTTAAGTCATAATTTGATCGTTTTAAATGCAACACATAATTTAAAATAACAGCGAAACGCTTTTTTGATAACACTTTTTTTGGTTATGTGCCAAAGCTAAGACTTGATTCGAACCCCATTTCCACCCCGACCCAACCCCAACTACATCCCTCATCTCTCATCTCTTATCTCTTATCCCTTATCTCCTATATCCTATCTTCTATCAGATACCAGCGTAACTCTTTTATTGTCACAAGTTTTTCGATATTTTTTGCTATAGTATACAACCCCTTTCCCACCCCCATGAAAATGTCAATATTTATGCAGCAATATTTTTCTATGACAAATTATAGTTTATCGAATTAAACATTTTTTTTTAATTTAAGAACAATTAAAAGCGTTAAATTGTATACATGTAAAGACTAAAACTCGAAGTCACTTTCTGAAATTTACTTTTAATACACTCTACTACAGACTACTACTACCAGATAAATTTTTGTCAAATAATGCCTATACGTTGCCCCTTAATAAATAGCGTTTTCCGTCTCCTTTCTCAATTCAGACATAACTTTAATATCTTTCTACTTATAAATCCAATACCGATAAACACTATTATATATTTTTAATGAGAATTTTGATTAAGATCATTTCACGAATGTATTCATGGGGGGGGGGCACGAATCGTGAACAATTACTAGTCGTTTGAATCAAATTGTAGTACTAATGTCGGGCTTTAGATTATTGCATTTCATGATGTCTTATAATAGGTTTTCATATTTTCTACAATCATATTATTTTTTAGGATTAGAGTAGAAAAGAGCATGTTTATAACAATAATAAAATAATTATGTAGATCTTTGGATGGTAACAATTTGTTTTTATAAGTTTGTATTTTACTTAAAAACAATTAATTGTACGTAAAATTAATTTTTATTTTTTTCAGGATACCCAACCTAAAGTTGAAAGCGCGTTAAAACGTGAATACATGATAGAAGAGGTAGTATTATTATACAAATATTAAAGGCCAACGCAGCTTACTCTAATAAGCAGTGTGCTACATTTTTTCACTAGATGTTTAATGATTAAACTACATTTTTGATTGGGTGAACTAATAACTATTAAATTATAAAAAAGAATAATTTAAAAAAATCTTATATCGTCTATGTTTTTGCCTGGGTTATAGTTACCAATCGACAATTAATTATTTAATAAATGTATATAATGTGTAGGTGGATAATTAAACCATTTTAGGAATATTCAAAAATTTGCTTATATGTATATTAATTATTGTATATTATAATTGATTTGAAGTCACTTACGACAATACTCAACATTGATTTTAAACTAGAGTTTTAGAGCCGTATAGAACACTAAATTTTCAATTTTGTATACATAAAATTAGCATAAAAAATCTATAATTTTTTTTATCCCTAATAAACATGTTCAACCATTTTTTTTTTTTGGTTTTGCATGATACAATTATTTTGTAGTCAAAATTGTTTTATTCATTGTGTTATTATACCTATATATTATAGATATTATAGAATTATTTTCAGTTAAACCCAATAGTTGGCCTTATAAAATAAAAATTAAAACTCCTTCCCTTCTGTGTAAATAAATATAATGGCTGACAACAGTTATTGTGGCGTATAAAAATATAGTACATATCATAATTTTTTCTTAGAAAGCTGCTGAAAACAAGTTAACACAAAGTATGAGTGTAATGCCTGACGATAATACCGTAAGTAAAAGTTTGGTAACTTTATAATATTGTACAAATATATAAATACAATTTTTTCCATATGTATTAATTAAAATGAGATAGAACTATGCATACTAAGTGTAAGTAAATCTCAATTATGAATCTGTCTTGCTGTTATTAATTTCTAACTATTATATAAGCAGAAATAAGAGCTTGTTTACAAGAATAATATAATAAGTATATAGATCTTTAACTGGATATTTATTTTTGTATGTTTGTATTTTCCAAAAAAAAATTAATTATACGTGAAATTAATCATTTTTTTTCCAGACTAGCCAAGCTAATATTAAACGCATGATACAGGTAGTATTATTATACAAATATTAAAGGCCAACGCAGCTTACTCTAATAAGCAGTGTGCTACATTTTTTTCACTAGATTTTTAATGATTTAATTTAAATTTTCGATTGGGTGAACTAGTAGCTATTAAATTAAAAAAAAAATCTCATATCGTCTGTGATTCTGATTGTGTTATAGTTACCAATTGACAATTAGTAATTAATATATGTATATAATGTGGAGGTATATAATCAAAACATTTTAGGAATATTCAATATTTTGCTTATATGCATATTAATTATTGTATATTATAATCGATGTTAAGTCACTATACCCACTATTGATTTTTAACTAGAATTCTAGAGCCGTATAAAAATATCTAGGTGTTTTTTTAACCGAGTTTAATCATTTTTTTTTTAACTTTTAGTACAGTAGAATACACTAAATTTTTAATTTTGTATACATAAAATTAGCCTCATATATCTATAATTTTTTTATTTCTCATAGGGTTTCAAAATTTTGTTTTGTTTTTGCATGATACAATTAATTTGTAGTAAAGTCTTTTTATTCATTGTAGGTATTATTATAATTGATTTGAAGTCACTATACTCAACATTGATTTGAAACTAATAATAACTAATAATTTTTTTATTCCTAATAAACAAATTATAAATATAATAGCCTTATTTTCAGTTAAACCTTAAAGTTGGCTTTATAAAATACAAATTAAAACTTCTTCCCCTCTGTGTAATTAAAAGATAACAGATAACAAATATTATTGTGGCGTATAAAAATGTGGTACATATCCATTTTTTTTTTTAGAAAGCTGCTGAAATCGATTTAAAACGTGGAATGGGTGTTATGCCTAACTATAATATCGTAAGTAAAAGTTTGGTAACTTTATAATATTGTAAATATTGATAAAAGATCTCATATCGTCTATGATTCTGATTGTGTTATAGTTACCAATCGACAATTAATTATTTAATATACGTACATAATGTGGAGGTATATAATATCTACGGTTTTTTTTAAACTGAGTTTAATCAATTTTTTTAATTGTGTATATATAAAATTAGCATCAAAAATCTATAATTCTTTTTATTTCTTATAATGTTTAACCATTTTTTTTTTGTTTTTGCATGATACAATTAATTTGTAGTCAAAATCGTTTTATTCGTTGTATTATTATATCTATATATTATAGTTATAATAACCTTATTTTCAGTTAAACCCTATAGTTGGCCTTATAAAATACAAATTTAAACTCCTTACCCCCTGTATAAATAAAAGATAACAGATAACAAATACTATTGTGGCGTGTAAAAATATGGTACATATCCATTTTTTTTCTTAGAAAATTGCTGAAATCGATTTAAATCGTGGAATGGATGTTATGCCTAACTATAATACCGTAAGTAAAAATTTGGTAACTTTATAATATTGTACAAAAATAAAAATGTTTCCATATGTATAAATGATAATGTGATAGAACTATGCATACCAAGTGAATATATTTGAAGATAACTACTTTAATTCTGGATATATGGTAAAATGAAACAAATGAGTGTAACAAACAAATATTTACTAGAAAAAAAGTTATTTAATTTGTCAAATTATTGTGGGCCGCCCTGTATAATGTGGAGGTAGATAATTAAATTAATTTAGGAACATTTAATATTTTGTTTATATGTAAATTAATTATTGTATATTATAATTGATTTCAAGTGCTTAATCATTCTTAATGTTGGTGTCAACTTAGTTTTTTTTGTAATTTTAGTACTTTTGACTACTTTTTATTTATCTAATACAAATAGCGTTGGCCCACCAAATTCTCATTTTACGCATTGTTTAATCAAACATTGTTAATAAATGTGTTGCACGTATCTTATTGTCTTTATTTATAACAGATATGTCCCTCCCACTTTTCTTCTGTCTACCTCTACCTTTAAATCTTTTGTAACCATATAACACTCTATTATTAAACTTAAATTTTAGTTAGATATAGTTAATTTTATATGTTTTTTAAGTATATTATTGACTGCTAAATATTTAGTTGTTTTCGTCAAACGTTTAGCAAAGCTAATAAATTTTAGTGATTTTAACTTAAAAGTTTATAGCTGTCACTTTACTTTATTAAGAACTCAATTAATAGAAATCATAGTACCTATGACTACCATGTTACAAGTATATAAATGTAAATATTATAAAATACCGAAATGGGATATTTAGTCTACACTATGTAACGTGACTTTTTGACTTTGACCACAAAACCTTATGGCTTTTTGAGAAAAATATTATTGATTATAATTCAAACGACTGATTGTTTTGTATTTATTTTTATATTATACTTTGGTAATTTGTAGTTATAATGTAAAATTTAATTATTTTTGTAGTGACAGCTTAAAAAAAAAATTAAGTGAAATTCCATGCTTATAATCTCAATTGTATCTTAAAACATCTTAAATATACTCAGTACTCACGCATAGTAATAAATTTCCAAAGAGGCTTCAAATGGAAAAATATAATTATAATTTATACCGGTGTCCCATTTTAAAATACTAATCCATGGGTTCATTGAAAAATGTTTCCAACAAAAGTTGTTAGTTTCGATAAGAACGATTATTTAGTAAACAAAAAAAAAACATGGTTTTCATTAAAAAAAAATGTTTTTGACCTTAAGTCAGCCATTTTAAATTTAATTGTTATTTAAATTGTTTTTATTCATTCATGGTTTTTATACATTTTTTTAATAAATAGTTTTAGATATATAGAAACCGTTCCAGAATCTAAAACAATTGGAATCGCAATTTTGCTTAAACTAGAATTATCTTGTTATGATCGACAACCGTAGATATTTACTATTATTGGACTCGACTCTTGTTTATAGAACAAAATATAATTATTCAATTTTAGTCATGGGAAAAAAAAGTTTATCTTAATTTTGAATCTCTCTTCTTGTTATTAATTTCTTACTATTATATATTCAGAAAAAAGAGCTTGTTTATAGCAATAATATAATAGTATTGTAGATCTTTGGATGGTATCAATATGTTTTTATAAGTGTATTTTACTAAAAAACAAATTAATAATAAGTGAAATAAATCATTTTATTTTTTCTAGGCTAGCCAACCTAAAGTTGAAAGCGCGATAAAAGTTGACCGCGAGAAAGAAAAGGTAGTATTATTATACAAATATTAAAGGCCAATGCAGCCTACTCCAATAGGCAGTGTGCTACATTTTTTTCACTAGTCGTAAAAAAACAAAAAAATGCTAAATTTTTAAGTTATTTTTACATAAATTAGCATTAAAAATCCATAATTAATTTTTATTTTTTATTTTTCATGATAAAACGAATTTGCAGTAAACATCTTAATATTCATTGTATTATTTTATCTATATATTATTATAGATATTATAGTCTACTTTCCAGTTAAACCCTAAAATAAAATAAAAAATTTCCTCCTCCAGTGAGTAAATAATTGGTGTAGCTATTACCTAGAACTATACAAACTAAGTGTATTTTAAGATAAATACTTTAATTCTGGCTATGTGGTAATAGGTAACATATGAGTAGTGGAATTGTGACAAAGCTTTACTGGCATCTATAGCGAATTTTTTAAGTTAACAGTTTCAGGATAACAGCTTGAACTATAGACACATAATAATGGACTAAAAAGGTGTTTGTTAATGTACATGTTTGAACCAACAGAAAGGATCAGTGAAAAGTGATCTGGATAAGATTTAGCAGGAGATATCATAGGAATATAAGACGCGAAGTATGTGTGGTAGTTAGTTCTTAACAGTCAAATACTACAATCTAAGAAGAAAAAAATTAAATATTGAATTGAATTTTCAGTTCACAAAAGTTAAATATTCAAAATTTCTCGAATCCTGTTTGTTTTTGTACCGACCTTAACAAAATTAACGTTTTCAATTATACAATTTGTAAAATTAAAGTAGGGCTTACTACCGTCATACACTTAAGTATTTAACCGTTGATGTTCATTTTCAGCTAGCATTGATCCCCGATGATCCAAAAATTCAGAAGATGAATGTTGATTATACAAGAGATCCTCATCAAAAAAGTAATACTTATAAGACCTATCATAAACATGTGGAGTGTACAATATTAAATGAGTTTCTTCTATTGGGAAACCAACTTTTGCTGTAGCAGGTGCAATTTTCTAATAGTCATTCCTTGCAATGACAATATTGTAGTTTCAACTTATCTACACACAAGGAAAAAATATTTTTCTATAATCACTGGGAAATAAATTGTGGTTTTCTGAAAAAGGCCTGTTTGAGGAAAATGTTTTGCCCCCATGAAATACTAATAACATATTAGTAATATATTAGATAACATAATAGATGGTATCTTATTAGTAATAAGTTACCATCTAACAATTAAGATAACATAAACATTTGATCGTCCTTCAATACCATAAATAAATAATATTAAATTAGTAATTAAAATAAAAATTGTTTATACCTATGTATATATTTGTTCACAGATCAATTTGATGCGTTTAACCTGTTTTAATGGATTGAGTTCAGTAATTTGTAATGTTATTGAAAAACAACATTTTCATATACATTTTTGTCTTATAAATTTCAATTAAAAATATTTTGTTTTTAAATAAAAATAATATAATCTCTATCTCTATTTGTATAAGTATATTTGTGTTTACAGTTGTATTATCATATAAATAACTATTATTATGAATATTTCAAAATTACTTTATATTATATTATATATTTTTATCTATCACAATAATTGTGTTGCATCATTATCATCTTGTTATATAAATTGCAGATAATTATTTTTATGTATTTTCATGTGTTAGTATTTATTACTGTTTATGAATAGATGCTAAATAATGGGTTAGCTTAATCCTTGGCTTGCATATAATTTAAATAAGTCATTCTATTTATTTTAAATGCCGTATTATGTTTAATGGGTTTTAAAATACATTAGTACATTAGGAAGTAATAACAAATTTTTGGGGATTAAAATTCATAACCTGACTAAAAATACACGTACATGTACACGTACAATTGAAATATTATTTTGTAACTTAATTGTAGCTCTTGTATAAACAATGGCAAAATATGATAGATTCTAATTTCAGTAAATAAAACATAACTTCAAAATGTTTTTTTATTAAAACTATTTAGTATGATTTGCTTTGGCATTAGTATAAAACAAAAAGAGAATATTACAACAATATAATAATTTAAAAATATTTAATTATTTGATTATTACACAGATTCATGATGTGTGCAAAGCAAAACATGTAAATTCAAATAGTATACTTTATATATATATATATATTAGTAGTATTTATTCAAATACTAGAATCCATTGCTTTTCATTTCGACATAAGTTTGGATGTCAAAAAGAGGGTCCTGGCTCTAATCTTGTGTTATATATATTTAAGATAGTTTTTACAATCTTTATAATATATGTAACGTTTAATAAGTACTAACCAAAGTGGTTAGTGACACAAGATTAGAGCCAGGACCCTCATTTTGACATCCAAACTTCTGTCGAAATGAAAAGCAATGGATTCTAGTATTTGAACTCAAGTTATACAGAGAAAATATAAAAGAAATCGCTTCGAAGTGAGTCTTTGGATACTGGACCCAAATTTGGCGATTTCTTACTTTGTTGGTTTACACTATGCTTGGTTTGAACCGTACTGGTTTTTTTATTGTGTCTGAACTTACAATAACTTTGCAAAAAACGGCCAGACCTAGTAAATTGTTTTAAAGAATATTGGTTAGGCATGCCTCTATTTAGGCATTGCCTTAAACCAAAATTTCCACAACCCCCCATGTTAGCATTTTATTGATTTTTTCCTTTTTTTGGCGCAATTTTAGAGTTTAAGAGTAGGAAATTTGTTTGAAGATAGGTCTAACATATACCTATCACAAAATATGTAAAAACAATAATCTATAGCCAAAATATTTTTTTTTAATGATAAAAAATAATTTAGTGCATATTATTGTGAATAATAAGCGTTTTATATAAAATAATAGGTATTGTATAAAATATAACAGCGATACTTTCTAGTTTCTAACGCTGTTTGAACAAATTAGTAGAATAAGACTTAACTTACGTCAGATAATAATTTAGATACCAAATGTGTGTTTACTTTTGTGTTTTTTTATTACAAAAAAAAAATCATATGTATTAAAAGGCGTTTTCAAAATGGTTTTTTTAAAAAAAAATTGTGTGTCTCAATTGTTTTTTGTTCACAGTCTTTAATTCTAAGTCGTCGTAGTTCGCTTTACTGTTGACTCCGAGATTAGTGTTTCTAATTTTCTTTTTTTGTTAACTATTGTTAAAAATGAATTTCAAAAACATAATTACTATAACGATATTATTTTTCTTTTTTACCAACGTGACCGGAGGTTTATTTTCCGCAGGTCTTGCGTATGCAGCATATAAAAATCAAAAGGTAACACAATAAAAATAGTATGATCATACATCGCAGTTATAATTTTAGTGATACGAAAAAAAAACTAAACAAACGTTCATTAACCGTTTCAGAATTCTACTCAGTCATTTTATTCGTAATACATTATTGAGGTCTTGAAAATCTACTTTTTATTTAAATTGTTAATTATTAATTTAGGGTTTTTATACGTTTTTTAATAAATAGCTTTAGATACATAGAAACCGTTGCTGAATCCAAAACAGTTGGAATAGCAATTTTGCTAAAACTAGAACTATCTTGTTATGATTGACAACCGTAGTTATTTTACTATTATTGGACTTGACTCTTGTTTATAGGACAAATTATTTTGTATATTTTAATATTTTAATTTTGAATCTCTCTTGTTGTTATTTATTTCTAACTATTATATAAGCAGAGAAGAGAGCTTGTTTATAACAATAGTATAATAGCTATGTACATACTTGGATGGTAAAAATACAAGTTTGTATTTTATTAAAAAAAAAATTAATAAAAATAAAAAAAAATAATTTTATTTTTTCCAGGCTGGCCAAGAAAAACTTGAACACATGATAAAAGAGGTAGTATTATTATACAAATATTAAAGGCCAACACAGCTTACTCCAATAAGCAGTGTGCTACATTTTTTTCACTAGATGTTTAATGATTAAACTACATGTTTGATTGGGTGAACTAATAACTATTAAATTATAAAAATAATAATAATTGTAATATAATGTCACATAATAATATAATGTGTAGGTGGATAATTAAACCATTTTAGGAATATTCAAAAATTTGCTTATATGTATATTAATTATTGTATATTATAATTGATTTGAAGTCACTTACGACAATACTCAACATTGATTTTAAACTAGAGTTTTAGAGCCGTATAGAACACTAAATTTTCAATTTTGTATACATAAAATTAGCATCAAAAATCTATAATTTTTTTTATCCTTAATAAACATGTTCAACCATTTTTTTTTTTTTTGGTTTTGCATGATACAATTAATTTGTAGTCAAAATTGTTTTATTCATTGTGTTATTATACCTATATATTATAGATATTATAGCTATATTTTCAGTTAAACCCTATAGTTGGCCTTATATAATAAAAATTAAAACTCCTTCCCTTCTGTGCAAATAAAAGATAATAGCTGAGGCGTATAAAAATATAATACATATCATATTTTTTTCTTAGCAAACTGCTGAAATCGAGTTAAAACATTGTATGGGGGTTATGCCCAACGATAATACCGTAAGTAAAAATTCGGCTAAAACTTTATAATATTGTACAAAAATATAAATAAAATTATTTCCATCTGTATAAATGAAAATGAGATAAACGGATGACAGTAGACAATTCTGACGAGAAATTGCATTTGGATGCAAGGTTTTTGACTCGGGCACCCCGAGCAACTGTTTCATCTTTCCTTTTTTTGGCTTGATAAAACGCATGTCTCGCAGCGAAGTAGGACTTTACTGGCTTATAATATTTATTTAAAAGACCAATAAGTGTAGCATAAGTCTGAGTGTCTGGTGTGCTTGGAACGCATAAACTGAATACAATTTTATGAATTTCTTCACTTACTGATGAAAGCAATATGGCTTTCTTTTGAACTTCGTTTTCGATTCCGTTTGCCAGAGAAAAATTTGTCAGCTTAGATTCGAATATGGTCACGTCCATTCCACGTTCAAATGTTCCGGGTGTTCCAATTACTTGATTGAATTTAATTGTTTCTTTGGTTTCAACCATTTTTTTTTTTTTATTAATTTGTCGAACTTCTTAGACACGTAAATAATTTTAATTTACTATTTATATATATTTATATAAACTGCTGATATGTAACACTACATATTGAAAAATGTAGAAAAATATGTACCTACAAGTATGGGAAAAAGACCATTTCAATAATAAAAGTAAATGTTTAAAACTGTTATACCAATATTTATTCTGTGCTGTTTCGCCTATGTTGTGGGTCATGTTTTTAGAAGTTTACATATATATATTTTTTATGTTATATTGGTGGTTTTTCTCGTATTACCGAATATATTTCAAACGTTTCTGAACAAATCCGTAAACATTGATGATTTTTTAGAACCGCGGTTGTGTTGAAAACGACAAACCGACGTTCAACCAAACCTTATAAATTCAACGTGGATATTTATATAAAAATTATAATAACCCAATTTATCCGACTAATTGATTTAAAGTCTTACGGTTATTGAAGAAATCTAATTTTTTTAAAAATATTTCAAAAGGCTATGGATCTTTTGATTGACGTTATAAAGTTCAGTCAAATTCTCTTTTACCAATCACAATGACCTTGAAATATCATTGTATGGTAAAAAATAAAAAATGATTTACATAGGTGGTTTTATCATAACTTTAAAAAAATCGTCAACAAGTCATGTTGGCCTTGAAATTCTTAAGACGACGAGTATTTTTCGTACACCGTTATTAAAATACAAGTTTAACATGGGTATCTAAAAGATAGACACAGTCTTTTGGCTTTGTATAATATGTTTAACACAAACGAGCACTGTATTTCGTTTATGCAAACAGTGCAAAATTTAAACGCACATCGAATCACACACGTGTTTTTCTAAAGTAAAAGTATTATGTTTTCGATGGATGAAGTGAAACTTCTTTCAGAGTCTACAACTAACTGATACATTAAACTAGCGATATCATATTATTGGCCAGACTGTAATTTTTAATCACATATAATGAATTCCATAATAAGAGTTTCCAAAAATTATTCAATTTTTTATTGATTGGGTGGTAATCTAGTAAAAATGTCTTATGTATTTTTTATTATCCCATCCTTTATACCATGGAGTTCATTGAAAATATGTTGATAATACCCCTTGTTTGAACAATTTAATCCAATTAAATTTTAAAAATGCAATTGATCACCAATTATTTGAATAAAAATCCACCGTCAGTTGTTCCCACACGTTTGCTGAACTCAATAAACACAAAATTACAATTGAAAACGCGATATCTATTTATTATATATATATATATATATAGTCGGTAACGTTCAGCGTTTGCACAGATTTTCCAATTGACCCCCAGCCCAATGACATATCCATGACAATGACATATACAGGGTGATACATTAATGATAATACGCTTATTATTTTTTGAAAACATTTTTTTACACAAACTAAAGTGTCTCCAATTACCAAAACTACAAGAATTACAGGTTTTGGTAGCAAATTTGAAGGTACTTGTAAATTATTATAAGGTGATGTGCAAAAAGTAGTCAAAGTTAACGAATGTAGCCGAATAATGGCTGAAAACGTTTAGCACTTTTTCTGGGTGTCTAAAAAAAGCGGACTTTTTAAACTTAAATGCAAACTTATACGCTTGATTTTCTTTTTGGATAAAGAATATTTTGCCGAAAATACAGAGCAATCTTTAGCAATTGATATGTTGATTATTTTTTTATGAACTACTAAAAGTAACGATAATTAAGAAAAATATTGAAATTTGTCATAAACAGTCGAACAAACGGTGGCCTTAGTTGACAGTTGTTATAGTATACTTATAATGTGGGTCTTCTTTTTTTTTTTTTTGCGATTCAGCTGCTACGGCTGACGATACACAATTACAAATTTATACGTCTTGGGACAAAATATGTTATATTATAGGCAAATTGTGAAATGTAGTATCTACATTTTTTTTTTTATGTAACTTACTTTTTTTTTTTTTTTAATACAGAACCAATGAGAGGGAACTGTTTTTCACATGACTTCCCCTCAGTAGCCGTCATCGTTTATTCATATATGTACATATATAAATACTGTTTTTTGCTAGAAAATCCCCTTTACCCCTGCAAGCGGGGGGGGGGGGGCTCAGATTTACATGCCCGGTTTTGTACAATTATTCGGCCTCTATGGCCACCCTCTGGAAGCTCTTCCACGTTTGGACCACACAGCAGATCTTCCGGATTTGGTGGTCTTCTTAAGAGTTGTTGAAGTTCTGTCCTACAATGGGCCCAATGCTCGCAGTAGAACACTGTATGCTCTACAGTGTCCATCGGATCCTGACAGTACACACATTGTGGACTCCGGGCTATTTTCCTCCTCCACGAGTACTCTTGGAAGCACCCATGACCTGTCAACATTTGTGTTGGGTGAAACGTGACTACTGGGTTCGGTCTCCCTATCCATCGGGCCAGACTCGGCAAGATCCGTCTAGTCCAGCTAGCTTTAGGTGAAGCACTCCGCTTTTCCTGCCACTCGCTAATTGTTCTAGCCCTTTCCTCCGTTTTAATGATGAAAGGTTTTGTAGTACCTTCTGCCTTTCGAAACTTAACCCTCTCTCTCTCTTGGGTTAATAAGTCCGCTGGTGGCATGCAGGCCAACATCAGGGCCGCATCGTCAGACACGGTGCGGTAGGCTCTGATTACACGTAGGGCTACTCGACGTTGGACTTTGATACACGCCTTCCTATTTTTTGCCGTCTTGAATGTAAGTTTCTTCCATGTTGGTGATGCGTGGAACATTTTGGAATGCACTACCGTCGTTAGCAATAATCTTTTTGATTGGGACGGTCCGCCGATATTAGGCATGAGTCTTCCAATTGCATTCGTTGTTTTTCCAGCTTCCATAGTAGTTTTATTTATATGTTCATTAAAACTTAGTCTTTTGTCCAGTTGGATACCCAGGTACCTTATCGACTTCCTTACGGGTAGTAAGGAAATACAGAATTACAAAAGGAGGTTACAAAATTTGGTGCCCATCGACTATGAGTTGTGGGTCCTGGTATGCCCACCTCCTCGTCAGCATTACCGCTTCCGATTTTTGCGGTGCTATTTGCAGTCCGTGATCCTTCATTATGTAACTTACTAAAAGTTGTAACAGTAAATCATTAAAAAGCTCTCTTTATTGTAATTTAATACATAAAAAAAAAAGGTAAAGGAAATAAGTAAACAAATTCAAAATTATGGAAAAATGCAAAAAAATTAAAAATCGTCATTAGCGGTTACAATTTATTAAATTTTTTAAATATAATTTGATCATCTCCAGAAAATATTTATGTCGACTGATTGTACAACGATATGAACGCAGAACATTGTTGTATCGCTTTTGACTTATTGACTTCGAGTAATAGTTTCTGAAAAACCTTTAGAGATTAAACTATTCTTATTGTCGTCATACTGGTTAAATTTGATTTGCCAATTTTCTGTAACATCCTCACTCGCTACATTATTATAATATTAAGTTATAATTTTAATTTTAGGATAACTAGTACCGTCATTTGGGTAAAGGGGGAGTGGGCAATAAATAGCTATCACCTAAAATTCTGGTGTCTGGCTGAGATTTAACTAAGTAGCTTAAAATTAAAACAACAAGCATCTGGTAGCAAAAATAATTGCAAAGTATTAAAATTAATCATTTGGGAGCAGGTTTAATCTTTAAATTGAATTTCCTCAAAAACAAGATTCCTACTAATTGTACGCAATAATTATAGGCTAATTTTAAGTAAATTATTGTCTTCACAGTGCTTTTATCAATACCTATTTCATATTTCTACTAAATAAAATATACTATCGGCGGCAATGTCACATTAACAATTTTATGCCTTTTTTATGAAAATTATTTTATCAACCAGCAATTGTTTTCGTCCGTTTATCTTTCCTTTAATCCTAATTATTTTTATTACAATTTTCGCTGTTTAAATACTTTTTTAAAACACTGTCGACATTTTAAAATTAACTAAGTATTTGCTTCGTTTGATTGTCAAATCGAAAAAACTTCATCACACATCCTGATTCAACACACAGTGATAGTTTTTATAAATTGTTTTTCCAATATGTACTGTTTTTTTAAATTAATATAACTCAGTACATTTTTAAGACACGCGGTTCTAACGACTGGCGTTTAAAAGAATATGTTATATTGCATAAGTTTTAGGTTTTAATGACATTTTTTAAAAAGTGATTTTATCACATTCAGTCAGTTCGGTCCAACTAAGGTCCCGACCCCAATTTTAATGGTTTTTTTCTTCGTGAATATTCGCCGATAGCCATACTTAAGGTTAGGTTACTATTTGTTTTACGGACTATTACAGGCAGTAGTCGTACAATAATACAATATCTATGTGCGCAAATGGTATATTAATAGTGTATCCGATTCGATAACATTTTCAAGTTTCGACGATTTGCTATGACCTTCGAATTTTCGACAAGTAAAAAGTAACACTGAAAAGTGCAAAAAAAAAAAAATTGGAAATTCAAACATTGACAATTGTATACATTGTTTTTGTCGTTAGATCGACGTTTTTTTTGTCTAAAATGTATGAATATTTATCGATGGAAAAAAAAATGTATTCAGACATTCTCATGTGTGCACAAGTGCCGAAATTTTATGTTTTTTTGAAAATATTTTCGATTTATTATAACCTAAGCACTGTACTGGCTTGAAAATATTAACTACCGATTTGCATCGAAGCGTTTATTCGAAAGTGATTTTAACACTTTCAGATTTAAAAATTCCTGTATACCTGTGACCTCCCCGTCCCTACTATGCCCCGACTCAACTATGCTCCGTCTCCACTATGCCATGACCCCACTGTACTGGTTTTTTTTCACTAGATGTTTAATGATACTAAGTTTTTGATTGGGTGAACTAATTAAAACATTTCTTATATCGTCTAATGATTTTGACTGGGTTATAGTTACCAATCGACAATTAAATATTTAATAAATGTATATAATGTGTAGATAGATAATTAAACCATTTTAGGAATATTCAATATTTTGCTTATATATATTAAATATTGTATATTATGATTGATTTAAAGTCACTATACTCAACATTGATTTGAAACTAATAATAACTAATAATTTTTTTATTCCTAATAAACATGTTTAACCATTTTGTTTTTTTTTTTGGTTTTGTATGATACAATTAATTTGTAGTCAAAATCGTTTTATTCATTGTGTTATTATACCTATATATTATAGATATTATAGCCTTATTTTCAGTTAAACCCTATAGTTGGCCTTATAAAATAAAAATTAAAACTCCTTCCCTTCTGTGTAAATAAATATAATAGCTGACAACAGTTATTTTGGCGTATAAAAATATAATACATATCCTATTTTTTTCTTAGAAAGCTGCTGAAAACAAGTTAACACATAGTATGGGGGTTATGCCTAACGATAATACCGTAAGTAAAAATTTGGCAACTTTATAATATTGTACAAAAATATAAATAAAATTGTTTCCATATGTATAAATGAAAATTAGATAGAACTATGCATAATAAATGTATGTATTAGAAGATAACTACTTTAATTCTGAATACACTTAAGTGTATGACTTATGATTTTTTTAATAAATAGTTTTCGATACATAAAAAACCGTTCCTGAATCCAAAACGGTTGGAAACGAAATTTTACTAAAGTTAAAATTATCAACAACCGTAATTATCTACTATTATTGGACTCGACTCTTGTTTATTGAACAAAATATTTTGTATATTTTAATATTTTAATTTTGAATCTCTCTTGTTGTTATTTATTTCTTACTATTATATAAGCGGAGAAGAGAGCTTGTTTATAACAATAATATAATAGTTATGTAGATCCTTGGATGATGAAAATAAAAGTTTGTATTTTATTAAAAAAAATAATTAATTATTTTATTTTTTCCAGGCTGGTCAAGTTAAAATTGAACACGTGATGGAAGAGGTAGTATTATTTTACAAATATAATGATTAACTACATTTTTGATTGGGTAAACTATTAGCTATTAGATTTAAAAAAAAAATTCTTATATCGTCAATGATTTTGACTGGGTTATAGTTACCAATCGACAATTAATTATTTAATAAATGTATATAATGTGGACGTAGATAATTTAACCATTTTAGGAATATTCAATATCACCGACAACCGTAGTTATTTACTATTATTGGACTTGTTGTATATAGAACAAAATATAATTGTTCAATTTTAGTCATGGGAAAAAAAAGTTTATCTTAATTTTGAATCTCTCTTCTTGTTATTAATTTCTTACTATTATATAAGCGGAAAAGAGAGCTTGTTTATAAACCATAATATAATAGTTATACAGATCTTTGGGTGGTAACAATATATTATTATAAGATTTTTTTCTTCTAAAAAACAAATTAACAATAAGTGAAATTAATCATTTAATTTTTTCCAGGCTAGTCAACCTAAAGTTGAAAGCGCGATAAAAGTTCACCACATGAATGATAAGGTAGTATTATTATACAACTATTAAAGGCCAATGCAGCCTACTCCAATAAGCAGTGTGCTACATTTTTTCACTAGTCATAAAAAACCAAAGTTTTATTTATATAATATTAGCATTAAACATCCATTTTCATGTTCCAACATACATTTCCACATCAAGAAAATATAATTATTTATTTAATTTTAGTCATGGGAAAAAAAATGTATCTTTCGAATATTTCTTGTTGCTATTAATTATTAATCTATATAAGCGGAAAAAAGAGCTTGTTATGAATAATAATACAATATGCAGTTCTTTGGATGGTAACAATATATTTGTAAAAGTTTGTACTTGATACATTTTTTGGCGTTTTTCTCGATATTGAAAACATTGCCAAAATGAGGTCACATCGTGTTGCTGTTTTTAACTTAATAATAACATTTTTTTTGTATTATGTATAACTTATACATGTAACAACATGCTTATATACCGTACAACAACATAAATACGTGTTCCAGACCAGTTCTCCCAGATTGTTAAAAATGTTGGATTGGAAAATGAAAAAGGTAAGCTACAGATTTCTAAGAAAATTAAATATGTTTTAGCAATTTTTTAGAAATACCTCCATTCTGACTTCTATAACTTAAGTCTCAAAAGTACGATCAACTGAAGAAAAAGATTCTAACCCTTATAGATGGGAGCGTTTATGATGTTTTTTTAATCAGGTTATTTATACCTAAATCGAATTTTTATCCTAATAGCAACTAACCAGTTCGAAACTAAAACATTATTTCAAAAACATTTAGTACACATTAATAATTACAAATTAGGTACATAAGAACTTTAAATTGATATTTTAGAATATATATTTTTTTCATATTTCTTAACGATGGTAAAAACATCTGCTATTATAATGCAGATCAGCCCTGACATTGCTGCTATGTATCAATAGTAAATAACCGAGCACAATATCCACTAAATTAATTACAGTGAAACCATTCATAAACGTTCTAAGCTAAGCAAAATAAATTAAATGCGTTTTTATGATTTATAACATAATAGACAAAAATATAGGAACTGTAGTGTTAAGTTTCAAAATAATTTCAAACATCGGCAGTTTCAATCTCATTTTTGCTTCTTTTAAAACATAAAGAACATTTTTGTCATTGCACAAATATTAATACCATTCTCTTTCCTATATACGTTTATAAGTCTTATACAGTAACTAGACAGACACTATAAAGCATAAAAGCTTAAGGAACTCCTTCTATACATTGACAAATGGTAAATCCCTTAAATAAATAAATCCATATTATATGATATTTACCCCATCCCTCCTTAGCTGAACTATGGTCCGTAGTCACTATTGAGTATTTAAAATAATGATGTTAATAACAAAATTTTTTCAATTATATTCCACACAAATTAATAGTATACATTATTTCATGGTCTTATAGCGAAAAATCTGTCAAAAAGTATTTTTCAGTAGAGTCTGCAACTACGAAAGTGCATTTTCGTGTATCTAAGGTGGCTAGTAAACATATCAAACTTTTGGCTAATAATTTAGCGTTTTCAATATCTGGCCCAAAACAATTCATAAGAATATAACCTCTTAAATTATTGAATTTATTTTTCAGTTATAATTTGATCGTTATAAATACAACACATAATTTAAAATAACAGCGTAACGCTTTTTTGGTAACACTTTTTTCGGTTATGTGCCAAAGCTAAGACATGCCCCGAAACCCATTCCCACCCCCAACCCCAACCACATCCCTTATCTCTAATCCCTAATCTCTTATCAGGTACCAGCGTAACAAGTTTTTTGGTAATGTGCCAGACATGCTAATTGTAAGACATGAAAATGTCAATATTTATGCAACAATATTTTTCTATAAAAAATTATAGTTTATCAGTTAAAAAATTGTTTTATTTTTTTTTAAGGGGGATAAAAAGCGTTAAATTGTATACATATAAAGACTAAAACTCGAAGTCATTTTCTGAAATTTACTTTTAGTAGACTCTACTAGATCAATTTTTGTGAAATAATGTCTATAACTTGCCCCTTAGTAAAAAGCGCTTTCCGTTTCCTTTTTCATTGCAGAGATAACTTTATAATCTTTCTACTTATTTTTTAATACATTTTTTTTTAAAATTAAGTTTCAATTAAATTAGTTATTCCATTATTAAATTGATGTCTTCAAAATCTACTTGTTATTTAAATTGTTTTTATTAATTTATGATTTTAATTAATTTTTTAATAAACAGTTTTAGATATATAGAAACCGTTCCTGATTACCAAAACAGTTGGAATCCCAATTTTGCTAAAATTATTTTGATATGAACGACAACCGTAGTTATTTACTATTATTGTACTCGACTCTAGTTTATAGAACAAAATATACTCATTTATTTAATTTTAGTCATGGGAAAATAAATTTATCTCAATTTTAAAGATCTCTAGTTATTAATTTCTATTTATTATATAAGCGGAAAAATAGCTTGCTTATAACAATAATGTAATAGTTGTGTAGATGTCTGGATGGTAATTATTCAATTTTAGTCATGAGAAAAAATGTATCTTAATTTTGAATATATCTTGTTGTTATTAATTTCTAACTATTATATAAGAAGAAAAAAGAGCTTGTATATAACAATAATAAAATAATTATGTAGATCTTTGGATGGTAACAATTTATTTTTATGAGTTTGTATTTTACTTATAAAAAAATAATTGTATGTAAAATTAATTTTTATTTTTTCCAGCTTAGCCAACTTAAAGTTAAAAACGCGAAAAAACTTGAAAACATGATAGAAGAGGTAGTATTATTATACAAATATTAAAGGCCAACGCAGCATACTCTAATAAGCAGTGTGCTACATTTTTTTCACTAGATGTTTAATGATTAAACTACATTTTTGATTGGGTGAACTATTAAGGATCAAATTATAAAAAAGAATAATTTAAAAAAATCTTATGTTGTTTATGACTTTGACTGGGTTATAGTTTCAATTATACAATTAAAGTAGGTCCAACCATATTAATTTACTTAAGTATTTAACCGTTGATGTTTATTTTCAGCTATCTTTGATCTCCGATGATCCAAACATTCAGATGAAGAATGATGCTTATATAAGACATCATAATCAAAAAAGTAATACTATTAAATCCTATCATAAAAATGCGGAGTGTACAATATTAAATGAGTTTCTTCTACTGGGAAACTTACTTTTGCTAAAATAATTTTCCACAATTACTGGGAAATAAATTGAGGTTTTCTGAAAAAGGCCTGTTTGAGGAAAATGTTTTGCCCCCATGAAATACTAATAACTTATTAGTAATATAATAGATAACATAATAGATGATATCTTATTAGTAATATGTTACCATCTAACAATTAGGATAACATAAACAATTTGATCCTCCTTCAATACCATGTATAAATAATATAAAATAAGTAATTAAAATAAAAATTGTTTATACCTATGTAAATATTTGTTTACAGACCAATTTGAAGCTGGTAACCAATTTTAATGGATTGAGTTCAGTAATTTGTAATGTTACTGAAAAACAACATTTTAATATACATTTTTGTCTTATTAATTTAAATTAAAAATATTTTATTTTTAAATAAAAATAATATAATCTCTATCTATTTAATTTTTTCTTATCTTATACTTATGAGTATATTTGTGTTTTATTATCATATAAATAACTTTTATTATACATATTTCAAAATATTATACTAAATCTTTTTATCTATCACTAAAAATGTGTTGCATCATTATCTTCTTGTAATATAAATTGCAGAATATTATTATTGTTATTTGTATTTGTTTCTTATACTCTTGAATCCATTTCATGTGTTAGTATTTATTATTGATTATGAATAGATGCTAAATAATAGGTTAGCCTAATTCTTAGCTTGTATACATTTTAAATAAGTCATTCAATTTATTTTAAATGCCGTATTATGTTTAATGGTTTTTAAAATACATTAGTACATTAGGAAGTGATAACAAATTTTTGGGGATCAAAATTCATAACCTGACCTACACGGAAATATTATGTTGTAACTTAATTGTGACTCTTGTATAAACAATGACAAAATATGAAGGATACTAATTTCAGTAAATAAAACATAACTCTAAATTGCCTTTTTATTGAAAATATTTAGTATGTTTCGCTTTGGCGTTAGTATAAAACAAAAAGAAAATATTACAATAATATAATAATATAAAATATTTAATTATTTGATTATTACACAGATTCATGATGTGTGCAAGGCAAAACATGTACATTCAAATGGTATAATTTTATATATATATATATATATAATATTTATAATTTATATAGTATATGTTACGTTTAATAAGTAAATGAGTTATTAATAAGTAAGTACATAGGTTGAATGACTTGATGAGGATCCGTTGACCACACCTCTGGTCGGTTAGTAGATCTCTATTTTACTTTCGCTTTAGTCTGCGTGGTGTGTTCGATGGCAAACTATTAGTAGACATTTGTGAGACTTTTTGAGGTTGTTGTGTGACAATGTATTTGAATGGAAACGTTTGCAATGTGTTATAACTAGTTCTTAGACTGTTTCGTCTATGCTGTTGACTTTTTCGATATGAAAAATGTCAACAACCCCCGCCCCACAGGCGAGGTTTGCATTTTATTGTTTCTTCCTTTTTTTTTTGGCGCAATTTTAGTGTTTAAGAGTAGGATATTAGTTTGAAGATAGGTCTAACATATACCTACCACATAATATGTAAAAACAAAAATCTATAGCCAAAATATTTTTTTTTAATGAAAAAAAGTGCTTTAAACACTATAAACGTATATTGTTGTAACTATTTTGTACATTAAGGTACATTACAGGATGAAGACGAATAAAATTAACATATTGAGAGATCGGAATATATAAACTCAATAATAAATCTTTTTTTAACTAAACTTACAAAGCATATGTAGTTAAAAAAAAATGATGTAAGTATTATAATTGTGTTTTGTACAAAATTTGTAATAATATGGCAAATTCAAACGTTCAAAAACATTACTAATAAACAAGATATGGCCAAAAAACAAAAAACAAAATAGTAAGACTATAAAAATTGTATTTGTAACCTACTTAAAAAATAGGCCATGCTAAAAGTATGTTTTATGTCTACTTTATCAACCGATACAAAACGTATAATTGGATTTTGTTCAATACAGAACATTTAACTTGAATTAAAAATGTTTTAAATAAAGAAAACCGACAAATAAAAAACTTTTTCTGAAAGTTATGATAAATAATAATAATAGTGCCAAATATGTTGGCCAGCCAAATTCTCTTTTTACGCATTGTTTAATCAAACATTGTCAAATGTATTGCAAGTATCGTCGTGTCTTCATTTATAACAATCATGTCCCTTCCACTTTTCTACTGTCTACCTCTACCTCAAAATCCTTTGTAACCATTTAAAATTATATTATTAAACTTAATTTTTAGTTAGATATAGTTAATTTTATAAGTTATTTATGTATATTGTTGACTACTAAATATTTATGTAGTAGTTTTCGTCAACCGTTTGGCAAAGCTCTTTAGATATTCTGTAAAGTCAACTTAATGCATGTTGAAACTACTACTTGGTACGCATTTAGCGATTTTTCTAGTTTTTCCAGTTTTTCTAGTTTTTCTGGAAAACTTTAGAAAATTTTAGAAAATTTAGAAAAACTAGAAAAACTAGAACAACTAGAAAAACTAAAAAAACTAGAAAAACTAGAAAAACTAGAAAAGATAGAAAAACCTGAAAAACTAAAAAAACTAGAAAAACTAGAAAAACTAGAAAAACTAGAAAAACTAGAAAATTTAGAAAACTAGAAAAACTAAAAAAACTAGAAAAACTAGAAAAACTAGAAAAACTAGAAAATTTAGAAAAACTAGAAAAGATAGAAAAACTAGAAAAGTTGACATAACTGCCGCCGGTTTCGGTCGGCGGTCGACCGCTTTTTTATTGCTGGGTTGGGTTCGGCGGCTTCTGGTGGCCGCAAGACCACCGGTGCAACTTTTTTAATTTCCTAATTTAAAAAATTAGAAAAGGTTTTCTAGTTTTTCTAGAAAAGATAGAAAAACTCTTATCTACTATATCTTACCCCTCTTCCCTACCCACTATCTCCCGTCCCTATCACTCACCCCTATCTCCCACCCTATCCCTACTCCCTAATCTCTTACCCCTATCTCTCCCCCTATCACTCACCCTTATCTCCTGTCCCCAACCTCAACCCTATTCACCCCCACCTCTTATCTCCTACCCCTATTTCCACCCCCAACCCATCTCTGTGTGGTAACGCTTTTTTCGGTTATGTACCGGCTAATTCTCACCCCTATCTCCTACCCCCAACGTCATCGTCATCCTCATTTCTTTTTAGGTAACACTTTTTTGACAACGCTTTTTAGGTAACGCTTTTTTGATAACGCTTTTTAGGTAACGCTTTTTTCGGTTATGTGCCAGAGCTAAGACATGAAAATGTCAAAAACAACTTTTATTTCTAAAAAACAATATAGATTTTCTGTCTAACAGGCTTCCTATAGTAACACAGTATACATTTCAGACCAATTTTATAATTTATAAAGTACAGTTCATAAAGTTTGATAAGTAATTTTAAATAAATAATAAATAGTAATAATAGAAATAATAAATGTAATAGTTTAAGACACATCAAATAATCTGGTAAATAGTATAAAATATATAGAAATATTCAATTATTTAATACATAATATATTAATCAGTGAAATGACATTGATTATATTAAAACAATTTTTTATGATACTTAAGTAAAGATATTTTTTAATTAAAAAAAGTATATTTTATAAACTAAACATCAAAATTTACAAATGTATAATTACTTGTTATAGCAAAAAAAAATTGTACCGTTGTTTTTTAATCTAGGTATTCAAAATTTTGACTACACATTTTTTCCTAACAACATCGACATAATTTCACAACAGTTTACAAATTTTCAATCTTTCAGTTAGGTCAAGATATTTTTACAATAAATTAATATTTTAATGTTATTAAGGTAAGTAAATACTAATAAATAAGCAAATACAGAAACTACATTTATAATTTGTTTGGTAGGCTAATAATTATGTTTGTCAAAATTGTAATAGTAATATACTGTTAGTATCCTTAAACTAATACAGTTTTAAATCTAGAATATTATAAGATACTTGTATTGACACTCAAAGTGTAAAAATATTCAAACAATAATACAAGTATTAAAACAAAAAAATTTAAACAATCTTAATTTTGTTTAAATGTAGTTGAAAATGAAAAATATTTAGCCAAATGAGATATCAGTGTAGTGGTCATAAATACAGTACAGTTTATATGGACGTTGAAGACAGGATAATAAGTTATTCAATAAATAATCAACTGAATTACACTTGATTAATAATAAATTATAATGAGACTTTTTAAAATAAAATTAAACAATATATAAAGAGATTGGAGATGATACTACGATGTCTTACAGCAGGTATACAGAATTACTGGGTGGCGTTTATACTGTTAGTCTGATACAGAATATTCTTTCAGGCGTTTTGGACAAAATCCAATTAACGTCAACAACAAATATTTAAATATAGTGTCAAAAATCAGTCTATGGATTACTACAGTGTCCATGGAGAAATATATGATATGTCCATTTAATCTTCCTCTGGTCACATGCTAGCTGAAAAAACAACAAATGGTTAAATAATAATAATAATAATTATAATATAAAACCAATTTTAAATGATTTACTAATGTTATCGTTTGTTAATTGTGAAGTTAAAATTAAATATAATGAAAATTGATAATGACATTTTTTTATATCATTTAACTTCCAACTTTTTATACCATTCAACTTAAATTATCTATCAATAACACTTAGAAGAGTGATTTCATGAATAGACTATATATTTTGTGACCGATATATATCAAGTGGACCTAGTTTGTTATCTCATTCCAATGAAGTGTAAGATCTACAAGTAAATGCAATTTTTCTTGTACAAAAACTAACAATGTTAGAAAATAGTAAATTAAATTATTAAAAATTATTAGGGTATTTTAGATTGATATTAAACTACTATTGTATCAATATTTGTATTAATATATAGATTATTAAATATAAATAATTATCTAAATATGAAAACACAAACACTGAAAAATGGACTGTTAAATATATATATATATATGTGTAATAAATTATAGTTTATTTTTATAAATAATATTTACGTTAGTCATTGTTGTTACTTAGTTTTGGATGATTGTCCTGCAATATTTTGAGATAGTGCAGTTTCTTACGGGTCTTACTTACTTAAAGTTCTTATAATAATAATAAAATAATTTTCCTTTCCAGCGACTAAAAACCCTATCAATGTTTTCTTTTTAAAGAGTAAATAAGTATTTATTATACAAAAAAACATATAATTATATAAAGCTATATATAATAAAATTATATAATATACCTTACCCCAACTTCGGCTTAGGTATGTTTTTTTTTCAATTCATTGCTTTTTTTTTTATTTTGTGAATATTATTTTAGGCGTGGTGGAGTAAAGGAACAAGGTGAACCAAACCCTTAAGCTTCTGAACCCCCAGAAGACTTATATTATTATTTTATGTTGCATCAAAATGTACTCTAAGGTATTACACGCAGAATACAAAAACCCCTACCTTCCAACATGATTATTTTTTTGAAGAAACTACATTTTTTAGTAGTTTTAATTTCGATAATAATATTTTAGCATTTCAATTAAGCAGCAACGTTATATTTTGTTAGGTAAATAGTTAATGTTGAACACCAATGTAACTTAGATTCTTTGAAATCTAGACGTTTATATAATGATGCGTTTTACATTTTTAAAATCTTAAATGGTTTTGTCGATAGCCCGGAATTACTTAATAAAATTAATTTAGTTGTGCCTTACGTTAATACACGGCACCATAACATTTTTTATGTTGAAAATCAAACTAAAAGCTATGCTATTAATAGTTCATTAAACAGAATGTTAAATTTTTTTAATAAATTAAATAATTTTGATTTTTTCTATGATAATTGTTTTAAATTAAAATTGTCCATCCAAAATGTATCTTAAAAAAAAAAAAAAAACATTATTTTAGTATTTTAGCTTATCTTATGTATTATATTGTATTAATTTAATTTTAGTTAAGTTTCACTGTACTCACTGCCCTCTGTGGGGCGTTAGCTTTTAAATAAATAAATAAAAAAACCATGATTTGTTTAAAGGGGTTCTTATTGTTTACCTATACAAAATGGTATCGAAGCAGTTTCGATTAATTTGTATTCATTATTAACATCTGTGCGTGTACACAAGAGTTTAAGATCCAAATTAATTTTAATAAAACATACAGCTTCACGATTAACGACGTCACTTTTTGTACTGTATAACCACAAGTAAAATGTAACGATAAAGAATGGTTATTGTGTACCTACATCTTAAAAGTTTTCATTGTTGAGAGAATAATTTTAGGCGCTTATAGTGTAATTTTTAACTCGAACAGATAGGTACGCAACGGTTTAGGTATTTTACAAATTATATTAATTACAGCTGGGTTTGACTAAGAGTCATATTTATTGGTATTATTAATAAAATAAAAAAAAAAAAAAATAAAATGAATTCATCTTTGATGTGAAAAAAATTATAAGACACGTATTAAGTAGGTACAAGACATATTGTAATTCAACGTAGTGCCTATGGGAATTTTTGGTTATTTTATATACATATGATATTAATTTAATTAAAATGTAACCATAAATTAAATTAGATTAATATATTTTTTTTATGAATGTGTTGAAACTTTCGCGGATTGAAATATGACAAGAATGATTTTCAGATAAATCCGGATATAGTATTGCGTTGATGTATTACAACGGTTCAGCACTCCTTGAACATTTTCATACAGCCGTCACTGGTTTGAGTTGTGGTTGTAACTTATAGAAAAATGTAAAAACAAATAATTAAGAAAACAACAGCGTTCCGATAATAACAAAACACATGTACTACACACATAATATTGTGCCTTCCGGTAGACGTTGTACTGATGCGGGTGAGCTGTGTCTATAGTAAATGGGTTCACGCTAATACTTTTATTATTATCAAATTATAATATATGTCCCAGTCCAAGTAAGTTGTGATCATTGAACTTATAGAGTTTCAAAAACGTGAGTTACTACAGTAACAGACGATGAACATCCTTTTCACAATGCGTACAGTGCATAAACAACATTATGTTAATATCTATAACTATGAGTCTGTACAAAACCTTATGCTCGAGTCAAGAAAAAGTTTATACCGCATAGAATTGTATGCGAAAACTGTGTGAGATCCACTGAATGCAGACAATCAAAAAGGCACCTACAGAGGTATTATAGTCAAAGAGTTGACAGTAAAACATATAATTATAAACGACAGCCATAGCCAAAAATGTATTTGTGAGACACCTAATATTATTAATTACCTTGTTCACTATAGCTCTATTGACTGGTCATTCTTTCCTTAAGAAATATATTATATTAATAATTTTTTATTAGTAAAATAATTTTTGGAAGACGGCGCACGTGTCCCTGTCGCTACAACACTGATTAAAAATACATACTGTGAAATTTGTTATATTCGCAATAAAACACACTTAATGCATTGATGTTAATGTAAAATGTACGTAGTACCTGGCCACAATATATATGGGATTCCGTCGATATAAAACTGTCTTAAACACAATTGGGTAAAAAATGTTTGTTGTCATAGACATCGGTCATCACATTGTTTATTTCGTAACCAACTAGTTCGAATAATTATTATTTTTCGTTTCATACGCATAAACTATATTGAACTTTACTAATTTGTCTTAAACTTGTATAAATAATTAATACAACAATGGACCATTACGAGCAAAGTTCTTCTGATGATGATTGGGAATACGGCAACCAGCAAATAATCATTGTCGGCGAAACTTCGACCACATCATACAAGTTCCGTACAAAGCGCCGCCGTGGGTCTGGATATGACCCTGATCTGCTTGACGTAATTGAATCTAATCCCGGCTCGGTGTCTTAATGTGGATTAATCACTAGCTTGCTTATGTTTCATTTTGCACATCTCTAGAGATCCGAATGGCCTTATGCTACGGCCACTTATGATGGATGTCCGCCGAAACGGTTGAAGATGTACAGGTGTAGAAGGGGTGAGAACGGAGAGGAAATCAGGGAAGAAATCGTGAACCGAGTAACCGTCTATATTTAAACAAACAAATCACAATATTATTCGTTGTTAAATACATTTTTGTTTATACACAAAGCCGTCGACGAGTCAATCCGCGTGGAGTGCAGGTAACGGCGAACAGGCGTCTAGTGAACCGGTTGTAGAGGACGGCGAAGACGCATCTAGTGAGACGGTTGCAGAGGATGACGAAGAGATGTTATCCAATGAGCCGGATGTAGAGGACGGCGATGACGCGTCCGATGAGTCGGTTGCAGAGGACGGCGAATGCGCGTCCGATGAGTCGGATGTAGAGGACGGCGAAGAGGCGTCTAGTGAACCGGTTGCAGAGGACGGCGATGGCGCGTCCGATGAGCCGGTTGTAGAGGACGGCGATGACGCGTCCGATGAGTCGGTTGCAGAGGACGGCGAATGCGCGTCCGATGAGCCGGATGTAGAGGACGGCGAAGAGGCGTCTAGTGAACCGGTTGCAGAGGACGGCGATGGCGCGTCCGATGAGCCGGTTGTAGAGGACGGCGATGACGCGTCCGATGAGTCGGTTGCAGAGGACGCCGAAGACGCGTCCTATGAGCCGGATGTAGAGGACGGCGAAGAGACGTCTAGTGAGTCGGTTGCAGAGGACGGCGATTGCGCGTCCGATGAGCCGGTTGCAGGTGAAGTAGACAGCCACGTTTTGAGGGTCTCGGGGAGATGGGTTATTTTTAAATATTTTTTTTCCTACGGTTTTAGAAACAACTTCTGAATACGGTGCCGAAATTATTGAGCGCGGTACCGATCGCCGTGAAAAAACTTCGACTAGAAAAAAAAAATTAGTCGCTCCCGCCAAACGCCGCCGTAGCAAAGCCGCTAAAAGGGCCAAGGTAATTGAATCCAATTCCCCAAACCTATGGCTTAAAGGTTGATAAATTATTATATTTTGTCGTTAATTAATTTTGTACATTTCTAGCGTACTGAAGCGTCCAAAACTTTTGGTCAGACTGTTCCTCTGGTGAGACGGATGAGGAAGGAAAAAGAAGATGACGGTATACGAGCCATCATGGAGAAAATAAAAGAGAAGCGCAAACCTAAGCCACCTCCGTCGTATGAGAGAGTGTTGGAAATCGCCGCTGAGTATCAACGGCAGAGGGACGCACGGCCGCAAAAAAGTCGTTACCGTAAGACACCGCGTTTGTTAGTCATGTGTTTATTTGTGTTCTAACCTATTTTTCTTGTACCACAGCTTACCTATAATATCAACTTCATAACAGCTGCACAAACCCGACGCCAATAGATTTCTCTGTACAAGCATGTACAATTTGTTATTGATCATCACTATGTTTTGCTTACTTATTATTAATATTTTTCTTGTTTTGATATTTAAATGTTGTGCTATGTAACTTGTATATAAGGCGCGTTCACAGGACGATGGTAAGTGGTGATAGTTAATGTCATGACAGGAACCATCGCCTGGTAAATTATTCGATAGTAGCTACGACAGTACTGTCACACTATCTAGCCAAGCTAGATAGTACTGTCATACTGTCGCACTGTCGCGATAATACTGTCATGACCATTTACTGCCGTCGTGTAAACGCGCCTTATGTTCTATTTCATGTACAATTTTGTTTATATTGTTCTGTAAATGATGTTATGTACCTTGTTTATACCCCTTTCGGGTTCTATTTGTATATAAGGCGCGTTTACACGACGACGGTAAATGGTGATAGTTAATGTCATGACAGAAACCATCGTCTGGTAAATTATTCGACAGTAGCTACGGACAGTACCATCCACTATCTAGCCAAGCTAGATAGTACTGTCGTACTGTCGCGCTGTCGCGATAATACTGTCATGACCATTTACTGCCGTCGTGTAAACGCACCTTATGTTCTAATTTTGATGTATTTATCTTGTTTATAATTTTATGATTTGATCACAATAAATGTAACACTTGAACTGAAATTGCCTTATTTAAAACTAGTAATTAAGTATCACTTAAACAATTGTTATTGGGAGTGGTGCAATCACGAGGTGCACCACTATAAGTTAAACGACTGCAATCTTTAAATACTAGAATTTATTTTTTTTATCTGGTTTTATGAATTTTGTTTCTATTTTAATATGTTCTGCTATGGTATGGATACGAAATCATATTTAATATTCAAAATATCATGTTACACGTGAACAAATACAAAATATATAATACAGTGTAACAGACGATGAATATCCTTTTCACAATGTGCACAGTGCATAAAGCACATTATGATAATATCTATGACTATGAGTCTGCACCACACAAAACCTTATACACGAGTCAAGAAAAAGGTTATATCCCATAGAATTGTATGCGGATAGATAACATGAAAAAGCCGACTAACCGAGAGAAAACTGTGTAAGATCTTTGTGAATGCAGACAATCAAAAAGGCAATATTATTAATTACCTTGCTCACTATAGCTTTATTGTTTGGCCATTCTTTCCTTAAAAAATATATTATATTAATTATTTTTTATTAGTAAAATAATTTTTGGAAGAGGGCGCACGTGCCCCTGTCGCTACAACACTGATTAAAAATTCATTTTGTGGAATTTGTAATATTCGCAATAAAACAGACTTAACGCCTTGATGTTAAGGTAAAACGTACGTTGTATCTGGCCACAATGTATATGGGGTATTCAACGTCATACCCTACCCACCCCTTTTTACTTAAGTGCATCTCGGATTTCTCCAAGATCGTATTACGCTTAATACGTATCAACGAATTCTTTACCGATTTTTCCAGCTTTTCCCTGATACCGTTCACGAAATTGGCATTTTTAAAAATTTATTCCAAAGGCGTTTGATCAAAAAAAATTACTAGGTATATGTATGTAGAAATGTATATTCTTCAAAATGTTTGCAGGCAAGCAATTGACCATTTGACGCACGTTAAGTTACATTTATTTGAGTTTCAAAACTTATAAAATCTAAATAATAAGTGTATACACTTGTTAAAAAAAAAAAATAATAATAATAAAAAAAAATCTATGTACATACATTATTTTTTTAAAAAATAATTTTATCTTATAAGAAAAAAAAAACATACAAATTATGGGAAAAATAAACAAATTGTTTGCTCACCAGCAGATTATATTGCTCCGGTAGACGTAAGACTGTAAAAAATAAAAACATTCAAGTAATATCACAGATTATATGAAAACAGATTGTTCACTCTCGATGTAAACAAAAAATGAGCTGATAAGCACTCCGCCGAAACCAGTGTGACCATGTCAGCCGGAACGAAATTATCGAACTTGTATTTACCACAAATTATATGATTATTTCATATAATCTGTGTATTTACCATATTAAATGTTAAAAAAATAATAAATGTTATATCAGTAATAATATTGACCCCGTCGATAACACTCTATCATTATCTCAAAAACATTTCATTATTAAACACTGATATATATATATATATCAGTGTTGGAATAAATGCATTTATTGGATTGCATTCCTTTTTAAAGGAATGCAATCATGAATGCATTACATTTAGTTTTAAGGAATAAGGAATGGGAATTAATTAATTTTATGTCGGAATGTGAATGAGTTCTAAAAAAGAAACACTTCATGGCTAATTAGTAATTTTTAATTGACTGTAATTTACTAATTTATATTTAATTTATGATATATTTTATACATTTTTTCATAGCAAATGAACAGATTGATGAACAATAAATAATCAATTACTAACATTTTTTAAACAGTTTTAAAGGAATTAATTTTCTGAAAAAATGAATGTCTTACATCAGATGAATCACCTGTAGTTTATACAAGGTGATCTTTTGGTTGACATTAGTATTCTGACCAAAAAAAATTAAAATTATTAAAACATATTTTTATATTTAAATTTGTTTTCATTCATAATACTTCAAATAGCATCCAAGTCTTGTATACAGTTTGCATTTCAGAATAATGGAAATGGTTCTGGCAAAACATTTTTTTTAAACGACCAAAAATTGGACTGGTGTCGGATTTATATTATTTCCATTTCCCACCCCCCCTAGGATGGTTACAAGTATTTTTTAGTTTTTGAGCAAAAATTTTGGGACCTTTAAGTTGAAAATTTGTCAGTTGTTAGAACTCATATGTATCCGTAACATGTTAAACGGAAAAAAAATTCGGCACTTCAGCTTTTTATACTATTTTACTAACAATTATACTGTTTTATTTATGTGACCTTTGTGATTTATTAATTTTTACTAATTATTTCATGTTCGTTATTTTTTATTTATTTTAACCTATTAGCAGGCGCGTGTGTGCATTTTGTACGCCAATTATACTTTAAAAGACACGACTTTTATCTGAGTAGCCTATAGAATTAGAGTAAATAAAAAATTGGTTATATTAAAACATGTATAACTAAGTGTATAAATTTGCAATACTTTTAGTTGTTTAATACTTTTTTATAATAATTTGTATTATTTTATTTATAATTATTTTTGAATTGATATTATTTTTACAATAACAATGTAATTAAATACTACGTGTCAATACTATTCATAGTTGATTAATGCTCTGTCAGTTGCCATGCCATATGGTGGACAGCTTACTATTTATCTATGTTAGAAATAATTAAAATTGTATATTAATAAGTATGGATATGTTATGTTTATTGTTTATAATGCCTTATATTTTTACTTATTGGGAATTTTAAAATGTTTTATTATTAAATGTATTATTATGTATTAATTGTAATTTATTATTGAAATTAAAATTATTGCCCTTGGATACGTCATACTATATGTATAGTGCGTAAGATAATATAAAACAACTGTAAAAATTGTAAGAATAATATTATTAAATTATTATTATTATCATTATGGTTATAATATTTATAAAATGTTTGGTAAATACAACAGAAACATTCTGTTTAACTCAATTATTTAACAAATGCGAAAGCCCGCGAACACGTTTAAAAACAAATTCCCTTCAGACGGTCACACTGATTTTGGCGGGCCAATCATAGAGCCTTATTTGCAATCCTATTGTTAAAGGCCCGAGTGAACAATCTGTTTTCATATAATCTGTGGCTATATTTCAGTTACTTTAATTCTGATAGAATTGGCAGACTGATAGAATGTGATTTTATATTTTGGTGTTTCTGGGTTGGTCACGCTGATAAAATAAAAATTGTGTTATCTTTTGGAAAAACTCTTATCTCTTATCATTTTTTGGAAGAACTGCCCCAAACCAAGGTGGATTTATAAATCCACCTTGGCCCCAAACACTTATTTTGTATCTGTTTTTATTTGAAAAATTAAGGTAAACTAATTGATAACAACAAGTACCTATCTCAACAATTATATTGATTATTCTAACGAAAACAGTTCACTAAATTTAACATTTTAATCTAATTAATAATATAACAGTACAAAAACAAAAAAAAATGATAAATTCTAATATTATTTCAATAGCTGTGGGCGGAGTGATAAAATGTTGGAATTGTAGTAGTAATACTTAAATGACCAAACCTTTGATATTAAATATGTCAAATACACCATATATTAGAAAATCAATGATATTTGTTATAGAAAGTATTATAACATGACCAAAAAAATTATTGTTCAAAACCTAATAGATTCTATTAATTATTATAAATAGTTTCTCATATTTAGCTGGATAATGGAATGGAACTTGTTGTATTTAAAACTTGTGTTTTATAGTTCATTATTAGTTCAAATCATTTTGTTATTAAATTTCTCTTTTTAATTTCCTTGCCTCGCATGGCATCTCTAATCTTAACCCAGCTCTCATCCTTAATTCCCGCGTTGTTCCTGTAATTAATGCCACAACATCCTGAGTTCTGGTTGTACTATATAGTTTTTTTTTTAACTTAATTATACTTCTTGTATTTTCTATTACATTGTTTGTAATTTTCTATGTGTACATATTACCTATTGTAACGCTCTCCTATTTTTGGTTAAATAATAATTTGAAATTGTCGAGCCATCATATTTCCCAATAAAGGCTAATAAAAAAAAAATTTTGTTATTACATTACAGTAGGGTTTTCAATGCTGATGTCTACTAAAAAATTTACTTATAATGCTAAATAAGCATATATATGACTGGATAAGCATACAATTAACATACTCGTTAACACCGGGGGAGGGTTGAGGGGTTATCAAAACAGTGGTTCCCCGTACACCCTCTAGTTGTATTTAATTTATGAACAAGTAATCTTATTTTTCCCCCAATCCCCAAGCATAACTCATTTTGAATTTTCTGTACTTAACAAATGATTTCACAATGGTTTACGGTGGGGATATTGTTACGAGCCAAGGTGAAAGGATGCTGATAGGGTTGTCTTTTAAAAGAATGAACAATACCGGAGTGGGCAGTGGGCAGTGGCCAATGTTGCCAAAATGTTGTTATTATTGTACAAAAATAATTGACAAACCCTTTTTAAATTATTTTTCAGTCAGATTTTTACAAACTATAAGTTAAAGTTTTGAAACTGGCCGATGTGTAGGTGGATATCATATAAATTTTCATTATAAATAAATGCGATTGTTTTGTTAGTACAATTATTATTACTTATTATTGCAACTACACAAACACTTGATGTTGTACTGTTATGAAAACAGTGATACGGATACCAGGTACGTCAGTACGTGCGAACGCCACAATATCATCACGTACAGACTGTAAAAGAGTTCATCATTTTTAAATACGTGTAATATTATATTTGTCTAGTTGTAAAACGGGCTTAATATAATGCTTGGTTACACATGCTCTCCAGATGCGGATTGAAGAGGGCGGTAGGGGCAGCCGCACCCACTTTCCGCTGGCTATATCATGATAAATAAATAAATAAATATACATATATATATATATATATATATATATACACACACACACATGTATATTATATATAAATTATACATAATATATACATACACACATGTAAACATTAGTAAACCACCCCTCCCGTTTATGCACTGTGCCTGATGCACTCACTTTTCTATGCACTGATCGCTGTATATGCATTTTACGTTCAAACAATAAACGGCCACAGTTAGTGCCCGGGACCTCTTTACAGTCGTCAGTCGTCGGTTGTCTCCATTATACTAGATTTGTGGTGGCAAATTAACTTGCAGTTGTTGTTTTAAAGTTAACACCGACACGTTTAAATAGTGCGACAGTCAATTCGCCTGATATTAATATGACTCAAATACCGACATCGAAAATTCAAATGCAATGTAAGACTATTTACCTATATTTTAATAAAACTATTAAATTTGTGTTACCTATTTTCATTATTAATTTATTCGTCCAACCCATAAAATGGACTGAGTATGTATGTTGTCTGCTACTACTATAACAGACGTTTTTAAACATGTTAAATAAAAGTTTTTTTTAATAATTAATCGTTATAAATGCACTTCACCGGACACCCTTTTATTTGCTGCTGCACCATATATTTGTCGGTGACGCCAGGTTAGGTTAGGTTAGGTTCGGACACGTTGGGTCGCTCACGCTTCCAGAACGGTGGTGAGGTTAGTTTAGTCCTTTAGGCAAGCTATTTTTATCTCTGGGGGTTTTGGGGCGTGAGTCCCCATCCAACGAAGTGTCTCAAAGGGGCTCGTCGAGTCGGCTCCCAAACCGGCAGGCGTAGGGAGTTGTTTTTTATAGTTAAAGATTTACCAACTTAAAGCTTTAATACTTAAGAAAATTATATTGTTGTTCAATACAATATTGACAACAATATAATAATCAATAATAATAAAAACAAATAATTAACTAATAATATTGTAGCAGCGCTCATAGGTATCAC
This sequence comes from Adelges cooleyi, assembly GCF_023614345.1. NCBI lineage: Eukaryota > Metazoa > Arthropoda > Insecta > Hemiptera > Adelgidae > Adelges > Adelges cooleyi. Next base: position 12,238,225 of record NW_026096053.1, on the reverse strand, counting down.
CAACAAACGTAAATGGCGGCGACGCGCCTCCTGTTGTTATACACGCGGAGATATGCAAATTTTTAAGTAGCTATAACTTTGGAACTAGATAATTCCGCCGATTTTTTATTTTAGATTCGTAATCATCATAGACCTATAAGTCTATGGTAATCATCGTAAAAAATACTACAAATTGTCATGTTGCTAACGGGAATACCATATGAAATCGGTCGCCGTTTTTGTGTAGGTATAGCACTGTTTATCTCTACATTCTAAAATTAGTGCTGAAGATAAAAACATAAACACTGTGTAATGCTATTAAGTCAATTAACTTATCTATCATGGATTATTCTGATGATGAGTGTATCAGGTTAATCAATTTATATAAATCGTGACCTATTTTATGGGTTCCAGCTATAACGACAGTCGACATTATCTATATATATATATATAAATGAATGTTTGTTTGACCTTTATGCATTAATTAGTACACCATTTATCCGATCGCCATGAAACTTTGGAAAGTTTTTGAGTACACTACCGCGAAGGTATCTGGCATAGTACTTTTTGAAAATTCCACCCCTATGGATGGCCTCAAGCATGAATTTTGTACTTTCAAATATTTTTCGTTGCTAACCCAAAATAAACACTTGGTTTGTAACCATGGTAACCACGGTACTCGAGCGAATGGTAGGCGATGATTAAAGGGACAGACCGATTCTATGTACATACGTTATTAAACATTTTCACGGTTGGAACTGGGAACTTGAGTAAGAGGGAGACATAATCAATATAATGTAATGTACATATGTAGATCCAAAAAAAGCCGAGACGGGGTATGCTAAAGTTTTACAATATACAGCCTAGAGTACTGACTCTTATTTGTAATTATTTTACTCAACCCTGGCAAACTAAATCCCGAGCAAAGCCGGGCCGGGACAGCTTATTAACTATAATAATAAAAAAGATAAATATTTAAAACCAATTTACACCTACACAACTTATTCACTCAACAGTTAAATGAACACTGAATAAGTTTACCGGCGCCCTGAACGGTGAACCCGATCGAAGGTTGGCGAACGCCGGAGAATAAACTCGAAAGAGTTGTCTGCGCGGTGCGGCCGAAGTCTACTTAAACAAAATTAATAATAATAATTTGGACTTTTTAAGAGCGTGTTATTTATTTTATTAACCAAGAACACTAGTCTAGCGCAGTAACGAAAATTATGGTAAAGAAATAAATCGGATGCTTTCTTAAAAATATTACAGGAAGCTTCAAAATTAGATTACATCTTAACATTATAATGTTAAGGGTTTTATTAATTTTAAAATATAATTTATATTTATTAATAATAAAAAGTTTAAGGTACCATTTTCAACTGAATTCTTTGTATGTGCTATTGTTGTTTTTTTTTTGTACGGATACTCTATTTTCCATGTTATAGTTCATTTTTTGTTTACTCCTATTTTTTAAGGGCCTCAAACTGCGGCAACCAGTCTTCCGATGGGCCCATCAAGCACTCACACAACATGCACATCATGTGGTGAAGACATTTACACAAAAACTAGCAGAAAAGGTACTAGTGGGGCGTGGTGGAGTTGTTGCTTGTTATTTTTTTGCGGGTAAGTTAAAATTTCTAAACAATAGGTATTCTAAATTGAATACAAAATTATTAATCTTATTTTTTTAGATGTTTTTGTGGTTGCTGTTTAATTCCGTGTTGTATGGATTCATGTAATGTTGTAAATCACAAGTGTCCAAAATGCAAAACATTTTTAGGCCAGTACAGACCATAAATCATCAGCTAAGTGGATCTAAGAAATTAAACATAACAGCCAAACTCAAATCAAAAGATGATGTAAATGTTTCATAAATTGTCTATCAAACTGTTTGTAACCTTTTCTATATTTTTTTTTACAAATTGTTGTACATGATTTCAAAAGTATAATCTTTATACTTACCAATGATTATAGAAATAACCACTTTTAATTATTTTACAGTTAATTATTTTTGTTCAAATTTAAAGACAAAATAAGAGAACTCTTCATATTATATTACTTTATAGAAAACCAATTGATGATGGTATAAAAATACATATTTTTTAACAGTACATTTTTAATCTGCACTAAACTTAATAATAAAATATTCATCTATAATAATATAAGAGCATATATTTTTGGGGTAATTACTGAATGTAAGTAGTGTTTAACTTAGTTTTACTGAAATTATTTAAAATTATTGAATGCTTACAAATATGGGATTCATTAAAAATTGTTGATTATAACTTTTCTACATTTTAGGTAACCTTTTATTATAGAAAATATGTGTTATAATATAATATGCAAAATTCTATAATTAATGTATTATCAGAAAAAATTATATCAGATATGATATTTACAAAAAATAATGGTAAGTTTTTAGGTTTGATTGAAATGTTATCCAAATTTGATGCGGTTACAATAGAACATGTACGACGCATTAAAAATGAAGAGACACATACTCACTACTTAGGACACGATATTCAGGATGAGCTCATCAACTTGATGGCTAATGAGGTTAAAAAAAAATAAAAAATAAATTCAACAATGTAAATATTATTCTATAATAATGGACTGTACTCCAGATACTAGCCGCAAAGAGCAATTATCTATAATAATACGCGCAGTAAATATGAACGAAAATGATGATTTTAATGAACCTAAAATAAAAGAATATTTTTTAGATTTTATAATTGTTGAATCAACTACTGGGCTAAATCTTGCAAATGTTGTTTTGAACAAACTAAATGAATATGGTATACAAATATCGAACTGTAGGGGTCAAAGTTATGATAACGGGGCAAATATGACTGGTCAGTATCAAGGTGTTCAGTCTCGCATTCTCCAACAAAATTCTAGAGCTTTTTTTATGCCTTGTGCTTCACACAATTTGAACTTATTACTTCGCGATATCGCAAAAAGTTCAGTTAAAGCTATGACATTTTTTGGGACCATTGAAAGAGTATACACAATTTTTTCGGCATCTACTTCTAGATGGGCCATTTTAAATAAGCACTGTCAAATTATGACTATGTAGAAATGGTCTGAAACTCGTTGGGAGAGCCGCCTTGAAAGTGTTAAGGCGATTCGATATCAAATGCCAGAAATTTTAAATGCATTGGAAGAAGTATCAAATACATCATCAGACTCTTTATTAAGAAGTGAATGTAAATCCTTAGAAAATAAAATTAGTAGTTACGAATTTATTCTTAGCATAATTATTTGGTATGATATCCTAGTAGAAGTTAACACAATAAGCAAAAGTCTTCAGAGCACTAACATGGATTTAGATATTTCAGCTAGTATGTTAAATGGATTACTCTCATTTTTGAATGACTATAGGAATACTGGTTTTGAATCTGCAAAAACAACTGCTAAAGATTTAGCAGAAGCTATAGGTGTTTCTACAGTTTTTTAAAAAAACCGTATGCGAACCAAAAAAAAAATGTTTTCATATGAAACTCAAGATGAACCATCTAAAAATGAAGAAACTACTTTTTATCAAGATTATTTTTTAACTATTGTTGATCAAGCTATCGTTTCCATGAATATGAGATTTTCACAGCTTAAATCGTTTAATAATAACTTTGGTTTTTTGTATCGGATTAACAAAATAAAATTCATGGAAAAAGAGGAGTTAAGAAAATGTTGCCATGATCTCCAAAACGTTCTAACTGAAGGTGAATTAAAAGATATAAATGGTTATGAATTGTATGAAGAATTGCTTATTTTTTGTACTATGATAACTGAAGAAACGACAGCTTTTCAAGCTCTTTCAGTACTAAAAAAATGTTGCGGTTCTTATCCAAATATTTCAATTGCACTCAGAATAATTCTCTCAATTCCAGTAACATCTGCTGGTGCGGAAAGGAGTTTTTCCAAATTAAAAATAATAAAGAACTACTTAAGGAGTACTTTATCACAGTGTAAGCTTAAAAGCCTAGCTACTCTGTCAATTGAACAAGAAATTACTGACTTATTAGATTTTAATGAGCTGATTGACATTTTTGCTGCAACCAAGGCTAGAAAAAAACTATTTTGATGTTATAAAATTCATTTTTTTTTTAATTTTTCAACTTTTATTAAGTGTAAACATTTAATTTGTATATATTTTATTTTAATATGAAAATTTTATCCAAACAGAAATAAATAAATACATATTTAAAGAGTTTATGTTTAATACTTTGTTTCATTTTATGCCTAAGAAAAATGTTTTTATATAAGTTATGTGAAATAGAAAAAAATGTTTTATAAGTACTCGAGCGTCCCAAAACAATTTGTTTTGGCTTCTCAAAAAAAAATGTCTAGGGCCCCGTGAAATAATCTGCCCCGGGCCCCGCAAAACCTCCCGCCGGCGCTGCAGGGACAACCTATGGTAGACTGGCGCCTTGCCGATGCTGAATAAAATGTTTATATATTATTAAGCTGGCAGTAGTTTTTTGGGGTCTAAAATAACCGGTATGGTTCTTTTGGATCTAGATATGATACACTCATCAGACTAATCACTAATGTCCAGCTAATATATAAAATACATCACTCCAGTTTATGTGTAAACAAGGTCAGATACAAGGGGAAGGCTGGAGTTAATAGTTAATAGTTTATAATACAATCTATATTAAAATAAATATAAACCAAGTCAAACTATAACGAATTTATGAGTAGTAAATTCACATGACTTCTTAAAAACAATCCAAATTAACTCAGGTGCTATAATATAATATACATAATATTATCATTGATTATCATTAATCAAAGATATTATGTATAAATGCACAAACAACAAAAAAGTTCAAATATATTAAATTTATATTTATAAACACAGATTTCCTTATTTCACACTATTATAATATACAAGTTAAAAGTTAGCTATAACTTAAATTTAAGTGACATGTGTATTGGCGTTGTCGATTGCATTATCGAGATGTTTTTATACATGTGCATAGAGTACACAAGGGTTTCACAAAATGATTGATACTTAGTGTGTGATATTATAATTAACGTGAAGTGGGTCTCATACGGTTAAAAAGTTATTAACGAAACGTTAATATTACTAAGTTTATTATGATCAAGTTTATACAAACTAACGGTTGGTTACCAACTGCGGCCATCCATCACTGATGTTAAATAATTATGAGATTCGAGCTATCGAAAAAAAAATATAATGGTTCAACACGTTGGCGGTGGCCGGTACTTAACAAAAGACTGCAAGGAAATAGTTTTTACTAAAAAAATTGATGATTTTACTGTTTTATCTATTATTAATGTTATAATTATTAAAATTTATTTTATTATTGACCACGATTTAATAAAAAAAAAAATTGTTTGGCTTAAGTATTCTAACAGCCTTGACAAAAATGTATTTTCTAAAATGATTATGTACATGTTTATTTTTAAAAGTTATTATCAGCAGTAATAAACATATAATATTAATCATTTGTTGAATAAAAACTAATAGTGTACATATTATGAACACAACGGATTTCATACAAGTTATTTTAATATTAAAGTTAAAAACAGTTGTACATTATTAAAGAAAAATACTAAATTAATATAATCAAGTTTATAAAAAATGTTTACTAAATTATTTCCACTTGGCTTATAGTTTTTAAATTTTGAACATAGTTGGAAAAATAACAAAATATAGTTAGAACATTACAAATAATTATGGTATAAATCTACTTTACCGGGCACCCTTTTTTTTTCGATTATTTTTTTAAATCGACAGTACTTTTAATGTTGATTACGAATATGTAAAAAATTTGCGCCGCTCGCACTTAGTTTGGAAGTTACAGACTTTTAAAGTTCGCCGAAATCGACATACGTGCGCGCCCGGCACTGCACGTCTACCCGCGCCCGCTGGGTACTTCGTCCGTCGATCGCCGCTCAATTATCATCGGATTCCTCGTCTACCTGCCTCCCGCCCGTCGTGGTCCTTTTTTTTTTTGCATCATAATTTCATCACGCTAATATTTGACTTGTTTGGGATTTTGCTACAGCGAACAATGAACAATTTTTGGCTCGCCCGATGCACATTGTTGAGACTTGAGGATGACTTAGTAGTAAATATTAATGTTTTATCGCGCCCCGCTAATATTATAAAGTATTACGGGCTATTATAAAGCAATACATGTTAATCATTTTTTATAATTTGGTTATTCATTTATATTTTATGATTCTACATATATTAACACAAAATACATATATAATGCTGTTTTTCTACAAACTCTGATGAAAATTGTGAGGGACAAACACACATAGATTCATATTATAATATATATATATATATAATATATATATATATAGATAATAAAAATAGAAATAATTAATCAGATAAAAAAATCCAATTTATATAGATGGCCTATAGCATAAGCCAAATGGGTGGAAAATATACACATTTGCCAATTAGCTAAAAGTGTACTTTTTTTGGATTTTTATATCGGTATTTATCTAATTCTAACCCTCTGCTTCTGAGTTTTTAATAACTAGTTCTAAGTCAATAAAAAGTAAAAACCTTTATCAAATACTTTTTAGTTGTATATATAATATATACATGGATAGTTCATTCCGATACTCATGAAAATGCACACAAATTAAACAATGTTCAATAACTTCATTTGTTTTATATTTAAAATATATTTGTAATTTAATTGGAATACATAAAAGCAAGTTAAAATATTATTCAATTAATATCGTTGCAATATACATAATTTTTTTACCTATGTATTATATTAATAAATAAGTATCAATAATATAAAAATGTATAATTATTTATAATAATAGAGTAAAAGTATTTAGAAACAATAATTATTATTAATAGCATGAGTTAACAATAAATCCTGTTGAGTAAATTGAAATGTTTACAATGAACATAGTAACAATGTCTACAATACAATAGGGGTTTTAATAAAAATATAATATTTTCTACAAAGTTACTGTTTTTATTTTTATTGATATACAATTTGGAAATTACATTTTTTGCTATTACTCCGTTATAATATGTGGTGTCGGCCGCACAACATACACAAATAATAATCGTACATTTTACATAAATATTGTACAAGTTGGTATCTCTTCGGGTGGCTGTTTGTCGAGTGGCTCCGTGTCGTGCTCCCAATGAGTAACACTAACATCCAAATACAAATAACAACGCCATCTATAAACTAATAACCTGTAATAATTTTTATCACACTAGTCGGAAAATTATATCTCATTTAATAATAATTAAGTGTTTTAATATTAAAGTATGAAGTCTTAGTTGTTTTTTCATACTAAGTCTCTACTCTCCAATCTTCTATACAAAAGTAAGAAGACCTATTATATAGGCTATCGACCTATACTTGTGTAATTTGGACCACGGGTTGTTATTATAATTTTAAATTATTTTTGTGTAAAATTATCAAGTAGGAAAATCTAACGATTTTAAATTGTCTTAAAAGAATTACCGTTTCGCTGTAATAATTATCTACTACGTTTTCATATACTTAATTGTTACTTCTAGTTGTTCGAAATGACACGCCATGCAAGAAATTGTACAGCTGGAGCTGTTTATACTTATCATGAAAAACAAAAGGATGCAACTCAATCTGGATACGGTACACAAAACGAACGCGTAGGAAAAGATTCTATCAAAAGTTTTGATTGTTGTTCATTGACTTTACAGCCATGTCGAAACCCTATTGTATCGTGAGTGTAATTAGCTTTGAAAAAATGTATATAATTTATTAAAGTATGTAATTTATTTGAGTATTTGTTTTTTTTTTTAAATTAAGGCCAGAAGGTCATTTGTTTGATAAAGAAGCGTTGTTGCAATACATGATAACCAAAAAAAATGAAATTAGTCGTAAGCTCAAAGAATATGAAAAACAAAAGCACAAAGAAGAAGAAGAAATAGCTGAGTTAGGTAGAGCTGAACGCCAATCTAAAGTTAACGACTTTCTTAATACAGAAAGTATGGTGAAAAAACAAAATGATATTTTCAAAATGAAATCTGAAAAGAAACCAGAACAAACTGTTTCGTCAATCTCCAATATGGTCAATGGGCTTGACAAACAGTTACCTAGCTTTTGGGTTCCGTCTGAAACACCAGATGCAAAAAAAGCTCCAATGCACAAACCAGTAATATACACATATCGCCTCCCCGGTAGAATAATGACAACTGCAAAAATTAAAATTTCTTCAGGAGAACGAAAAAACCAAATTATTTTCACCAATGTGTTATGGGATGTATGTAATTTTAATGGAATGTGAATGCTTGGGAAATTATTACAACTACAGTTACATCGTTTTGCTACCTTATGCGTTTGATATATTTAAACACATTGAAGCATTTAGCCTATTTACCAAATTTTGCAGTTAGGTCATTGTTCTACCGGCTATATATAATAATATAAACATCATTATTATTACAATATTTTTCTATTTAAATTTGTTTACTTAGGATAAAACAGTATATTGCCCTATGAGTGGTAAACCGCTAAAATTAAAAAATTTTGTGAATGTTAAATGGACATTAGTCAACGACCCCAGCGACAAAAAATCATTAGTCATTCGTGAAAACCGTTATATGTGCGCTGTTACACATGATATACTAAGCAATGCCGTACCAGCAGCAGTTATTCGGACGACGTATGAATAAACACAGTTATATGACATATTAAAAACAAAAAGTGATTTGATGTACAAATTAAATTATGTACATTATCTTTTGCAGTGGCCATGTAGTTACAATGGAATGTGTTGAGAAATTAATAAAAAAAGATTGGTTGCATCCTTTAAACGGAGAAAAATTAACAGAAAAAGATATAATTCCTTTGCAAAGGGTATGTTATGGAAAGGGTAAATGTATTGTATTTATTAGTGATGGGCCACAATATCTATCTATATAATATATATCTTAGACATTGATATCATTTGTGTTTTTCCAATAACTTAAGGCGCTATTGTGAATAAAATATATCGATACAGTATCAGTATTTTATGCTAAAAAAGTGAATAAAAAAAATGTTGTTGAATGTTAGTTGAAAAATATAAGTTTTTAAATTAATATTATAATTTTAAAATTAAAATTTACTGTATAAACCAACAAGAGTCGATGACATACATGTATCCAGTTATTAACATTCCATTAAAATGTATAAACCAACAAGAGGCGATGACATACGTGTATCCAGTTATTTCTATTAGCCACCTCTAACAAAATCGCATCTCATAAGAAATTATTATTTATTTTATCAAATGCTGTGTAAAAATAAGGGAAAAAGAATGTAACAACTAACATCATTTGCCATCCACCCCTTCCAGTCCGTAAGGCCAATAACCCATAGTATAGAATAATAGATAATAAATTATATAATCATATATTATAATAATATTTAGTATTATATATTATCTCATCCTCTTGCAATATTGTTCAGTTTTTTTGGGTCCCAGGGCACTCTGGGATCATTGGTAATAAGACTGCCGATTCTCTAGCCACCTCTACTGCTTCTTTCATATTGCTTCAAGGCCTTACTACCCCTTTTTCCGACTTTCTACCGTGCTTTAATAAAACTATATTACAGGCTTGGCAGGACAAATGATAACTTTTCCCCTTAGCATTGTTCAATCTATCCTATCACCCATCGCAAGCCTTGTTTCATGGTCTCCATCTGTCGCATGTCGCGTAAGGAAATTTATTCTTTTTCCCGTTTAAGATTTGGACACAACCTTCATCCCGCTTTCTCTTTAAACTCCTCTCCACATTGCACCTTGCATGATCTTCATCATTTCATCTCCTTTTTTATTGTCCTCATTTATCCTTTGGGTATTAATGACCCTGACACCTTTAATATTATTTTTCATCTTTGAATGTGGTTTTTAATTTTTTTTTTTTTATTTGATAATTTGATATATTGGATACTACTTCAATACCAATATCAAAATTTTTTTCAAATTATCAGTATTATTGCCCATCACTAGTATTTATATTATTTATTAACTGAAATGTCATTATATTATGTGTATGTTATTATTTAATATATTTATTTTTAATTAGGGCGGCACAGGATATGCTACTACCAACGATAACTTGCAAGGCAAATACGCTAGACCTGTTTTACAAGCCTAAAAGATTAATAAGTTTAATACATAAGTATTTTATTTTTTTCTGTGTAATTTTTTAATTTTGACATCAAGATAAGATATTTTTTCTTAATTATTGTACAGTTCAGAAAATATTAAGTCAATCTCCGAGTATTAATTCAATATGACTATAGTTATTATTGTAAGATAACACTGTAAATAAAATAACATTTTTTAAGTGCCTGTAATGTATATTTTCATTTTTTTAAGCTCAAACTATACAATTAATTACATATTTTATTATTTTTTAATTATTCCATAACAATAAAAGTAAAACGACTCTAAAAAAATAAGTATACTCAAATGAAAATCTTTAAAGGTGGCTTTCTCATCAACAAAAAGGTAAACTTTTCTATTAATGAGGGAGAGTTCTTAAAATGTATTTAATAAATATAATTTATAATTAAACAGTTATCTAAACAATTTTTAGCAACTTTTGGTTATATATAAAAAATTAATATTTAAAACCCTTAGCCATCAAATAATATTAATTATATTAATTTTTACAAGTTTGTATTTATTGTATAAATTGTATGGGATTTAGTTTTTATATGGAGCTGAGAAAATATCGGTTTTACAATGATGGTTTTTCTTTATTGTTATTCTTTATTATTATTACAAATTTTTTTTTTTATGACGGAACTTACAATAACTTTTTACCCATTAGTCATTGAATGGGTTTATTCTAAATTATACAGTCTATTATATATTACGTAAAGAAAATGGCCTCTTGAAGTTAATAAAACTATAAAAGAGAATTGTAATGATGTCTACTGGTCAGCAGATTAGAAATAAAAAAAAATATTTGCCAGGAGCTTAGACTTGAGGAGGTTGGTTAGCTATCGACTATACAATTTATTCAAACCATTACTGTACAACAATAATTAACAATAAGTACTAGTAAAGCTCAAAGTTAAGTTTTTTTTTTGTAATTGTTAATCATGAAAATACAGTTTGAGAAACTTTAAATATGTATATATTATGTTAAGACAGGCTGTGGTTGTTTTTGTTTAGCTAATAGTATACATATTTTTTTCCATTTTATGTAAACGTATTAGATATAATATGAGACAGTTGTATTACTAAAAGGATATATAGTATGTATCTAGAACTATTGAGTGTTATCTATATTTAATACTATAGTACCGATAATTAAGGCGGATTAATCAATCCACATTGCCAACAATTTAATATTAATATGTACACGACCCACACGATTTTCGTTAACATATTATTGATCTGTACAGCTAAATATACCTACAATATTTTACATAATACACAACACTAGTTATTAGTTAATATAATAATTAAATAATTTTTACTGACAAACAAATAATATACAGTATACACCAACGAATTATAATTAGTTATTATGCATATAATGTTGGTCAGGATCCGCTAGAATTTGGTAGAAACGCCGAAAAGTGATTGAGATTTAATCTTATTTTGTATGAAGCAATGATCCTCTTAATGTAAATTTGTAGAGCATCTAACCATTAAGGCCATTTGTGTCGGGGGAAGTCAACAAAAAGCAAAAAATTGCAAAAGAAATTGTCTGGGCTACAATTAGCCAATCGCGCTGTATACCTGTATGTCTGTATACTGAACTTTACTCCTAATTCGTTTACCGTCAAACATACATAATGATAATTTAATGTTTTAAAGGCACCATAGTTGTTCTGGATCAAACTTAGTGCAAAATTTAACCGTCTTGTTTAATAACAATCACTACTACATGTTACTCTCCACGGTAGTGGTTTACCTACGTGGGTACTGGGCCCTAACGTGTAGGTACTTTTCTTAGTACATGGTATTGCATTGATGCTGTTTATAAAGCGAATTGAAATAAAAGAAAAGGCATACGAAGTGCTCGCTTTGCCGGGGCTATTTCCTCGTTATTTTTGTTTGTGGTTTACTTTACTTTGATTCCGTTTAACCCTTTCACTGCCCCTGACCCACAGCATCAAGACAACAATAGCATAGTATGGCGTTTGGTTTCGCAACGACCAATGTTCTTTTGACGAAGCCCACAACGTGCGTTATACAACACATTACACTATTGGCTGGCGATTTTAATGGATTCTCTATTATAATTAACCTAAAGTTCACCTCGCAGGCATGTAATTAATTTTCAGCGTATTCAATTATTATTGTCGTTAAGCACTTGTATACGTGTAAACTGTAATACACCGAATTCTGTTTATAATCGAGCCAAGTGTACGTGCTGGGTGTAAGTTGGTGTCATTTACGTAATTACTATTAAATAATTATTGTAATTTGTAGTAAAACAAAATTAGAAATAAAACATTTTAATGTTTGACAATTCTATTTTTTTTTTTAATATAAAAAACAAGCTTGCACAGTGCAAAGGCATGGAACATAATTGGCCAAAACAAATCTACGAATAACTAAATTGTGGTCTGTGTAATTTATAAGTATTTCATCTTTAACTTATAATGTATACATCAAATTCGTCGAAATAGCATAACTTCACTCAAGAAAAAAATTTGTTCTCGAACATTTTTAAATTTGTCATAAATTGTCTGAGCTAAATATAATTGCAACTTTTATAAACTTTATTCACGATTTTTTGTTAAGCTCACTGACTTCGAGTCGGGGGGGGGGGCTTACACATCATCTTTTTCTTCGTTGGTTTAGTAGCAACTTCCACTACTGTCACTTTACCCTATTAATTACTTTTTTCCTTTTTCTGTTTATTCCCAAAATGTTTAATTGCTTCGTTCCTTTTTCCCGTCGCCTCAGACATTCCGTGTAGCGCAATTCAACAAAAACAAAGGACTTTTACACGCGGCTGGAAAAACGATTTTTGTGGTGCAGTTCTACTAAAACGGATCAATTTTCGCGCATTTTATTTTTAAAATTTGTACCTCACGCATAATAAATAGGACCTGCATTAATGCATACAACCGCGCGTGCGCTGCCGAGTATAGGTATCATATTATTATAGTATTGAGTAATAAAATTGGGCTTGGCCATTTTGTTACAGTCGGTGTAGAAATAACAGCTAAATAAGGGACGACTGCATAGAATTGCAATATTATGGTATTTGTTTTGCTCGTTTTCTCTCGCGGACAGCGAAATAAATGACACATTTACCGTTCACAGTTCGCGGGAATTAGCCCCTCGTTATTTTTCCACCTGACGACGACCTTATTAGCGTGTCCGCGTGTGATTGCAGCTATGTATATATATATATAAACACAATTGCTGTGCCTGCCCAATGCATAACACTCCTGCCCTGTAGGTAATAATTATTTTGTCCGACAACAGAAATAACTACCCGCAACACGCCGGTGATTCGTCCAATTATTATTTGATTATTTTTTTCAACGTAACGAAAGATTTGCGATGTACCGTTCGAGCGAAATCTCGATAAAACATTAAAAAAACACTTTACAACGTCGCAATATACCACTTTTCAACATACCTTTGATTAACGTAAAAATGTTCATTTGAGTTATTAATAAAACTTTCCGTCCTTTTTAATTTTTACGCGGTACCGGTTTAGCATAACGAATGAGCGGGACAACCGATTGAAAATATAGGGGAGGAGGTCTGGTCCAATAATTAAATATTTATTACAAAGAAAAAAGTACCGCAATAACTTACAAATTATTTGTACAGTTGCAAAAGAATCTATTCATGCTTTTTAATTTTCAATATTGATAGTTTTATTGTATACATTTTTTACTTGTGACAAAAATCTATATTTCTAATGCTTGCATATTATGCTATTCCATACGATAGTAATAATAATTAAATATTTACTTAAGCTTCGACCAACCAAAAATAATAGTTCTTGCGAGCTTCGCATGTTATTTCATACACTGACTACCGAAAACCAATAACCAATAACAACATACTTTTACTTTTTTTATTTTAATAGTTCGGTTAGGTAATTTAGGATAAAACGTCCGCCTAAGTGGTCTCCACAACGATACAATGTTTTAGTAGGGGGGATAGGGTAGGTGACAACGAGTACAAATTAATGATTACTTATATCAACATAATAAATATATAATATTATTAATTAAATAGCTGTATATTTGGAACATGTAGTTTCGTATTGGATAGGTATTGGATACATATTATTATGTAATATATATTATAACCGTATTTATATTGTAGTTTGTGCCGGCGAGTTGTTCAAGACACGAATTATGTATTATTATTTATCATAACAAAAATATTTATTGTTATATAATTAAACATTTTGTTTCAGAAAAATCAAGAATTGTATAGACTATTGCGCAAATGTTTAAGTAGCGGCCGGCGCACAGCGGTCAGAGTCCTATAAACAGCAGCTGTTGCCGTCAATTGTTTTGTTGAACTAACATAATAACATGATATTATAATACGTGTTTATCGCGTGTATTACTTGTAATAATATATCTAAAACGAGATAGACTTTAAAGCACGTGACCCACGTTCTAGAAAAATAGAGAACCTACTTTTCGACTCCATCTCATAACCGCCTGTGTTGATGACCAACAGAATTGCAATGACAGAGAGATGGAGAGAGAACTAGAATCTCTATTATGTATAATAATTGTGCTATAAAAATAATGTTTCTGGTAGTAATTAATAGTACGTCTATATGATTAGATACCTCCTAATTACTGTAAAACATTATACTGTGTGTGTGTGTGTGTGTGTGCGTGTATGTATAATTATTACAACGATATATAAGTATATAACGAATATAGCTTGTTGTCTTATATATTATATTTGTGTTACTATTGCTACGCTTATGAATTAAAGAGAAGATAACGCTGCGATTGAGATAACACCGTGTTACTGAGGCGGTACAAACATTTGAGACTCCGATAAGTGCCAAGTGACTCCTTATAGAGGCGTTAACGTAATTGAGTACATCAGTCGATTTAAAATACCATGCCGACCAAAACGTGATATTATACACAAAAATAACTCACGTTGCTTGACACGTCGTTGATAACGGCCATCGTTTTGTGTTGGGTGAGTAGCTTTTATTATTTTTATTTTCATTTGTAACAGGCATACCTACGCGGTGCATTGTCAGTATGCATTTTAATAATAGTTTGGTCGGATTGCGTGCGTATTGGGACAACATCTGCACGTCTTTTCATCATTGTCAATCGTCATAAATTATTACACATTTACAATAATTATTTTTGAAATAATATTTTTTCATTAAATACATTTGGAATAACATTTTGAAATATAATTCCGCCCGGCTTTGAAATAACATTTTATGCATTTTCAACGAAACCGTGTCAGTGTTCTGCAGTAAAAAATTAATTTGAACAAAACTGATTATTTGTGCCGATTTCGTCTTATTGTTTTTATGCATCTATGTTGTTGCTTAAACACAGTTCTATGAATTTGCCCAGACCTCAAAATTGGATTAATTTTAAATAGTCCACAAAACGTGCGCAATAAAGTGTTAGTGATTATTTATTGTTCAAATGTCTAAACTCTACTACGGATGTGTTTTTTTTTTTGTTTAATTTTATCACGTTGCTTTTCCTAAATTATCAATTTGTATGGACAAAAATCTTCTAATAAAGTACTTAAAAATGGATACTGTCGGTTTTAATAATGTTTTGTTGAAACATTTGTTAAGATGTGTTTCGTTTACTAAACTAATTGAAAAGGTCAATTATACACGCAATGTGTACTATTTATGAACATAATTGTATTATGTTTCAAAGTTATGAACCTAAAATGCATACACTGAAAATAATGAATAGTACCTACTGATATCTAATCACAAACACGGAGAACAATAGGTAAAAGACAATGGACATCTAGAAATTATGATTATCGGTTTCGGATTTGAGTATAGGAAATAAAGTAATAATTTTGAAAAAAACTTTTAAATAAGATTGAAATTTAAATGATACCGTTTTGGCAGTAAAAAGATAATAAAAAATGTGATTTATATATATTATAACTAGTGTTTCATAGGTTTATATACAACGGTATGTAATATTTTGTAAAAAAGTGATTTTTCTAATGGTCTTAACAAATTTCACATCTCCAACTTATTTACCATTAAATATTATCTCGACCATAAACATTGAGGAGTGGGGATTCTTTAATTACCATTGCCAGGCAGACTCAGGTCCTTAGATATTAGTTATGGCATTTTTAAAAAATCTTATCAGTTGTCACTTTTACTTTAATTTTTAGTTATTACTATTGGATTTAAATGTTTTTAATATTTCACAATATGATTACATTAGTTGCTTTTCTAATTATAGAAAAGCAATTATTAATTAGGGCATTTTAATACTTAGATATTACTAAAGGTAAATATTCTCATTTATTGTGTTTGAATTTAAAATGTAATAATTACTAGGTATCGACCAATTAATAAATGTTTATTACCAGCAATAATGTTAATGATGTTTTTAAAAATAAAACGGATCAAGTAATTAGAAATCTGGAATACAGAAAACAACAATTATTGTAAACTAATATGTGTATATAATAATAAGGCCAACCCATTACAAACATCATAATCTTAACTCTCGTATTATAATATGATAGATTCTTTCATATACTATGAGGGCAAATCAAATAGATATTAACAATATAATTATCTATTTTTTTTTTTATAATACATATTGTTTATTGTAAAACTAACGTATAAAAGCAAGTTGATATGAAAATGATAGCAACAGTAATCTATTTCTATAATACATTTTTTTTTGTTGCAAAAACTGATATAAATATTTGCATTTGACAGGTTTACCTCCCGCGGTACAATCTTAATTATATTTGTTCGTTGTGCATGCGCATCAGTAAAGACGATACATTCAACGGTATTGTTTTCCCCCTCGTAGGAAACAGAAAATACACGTCCGACGCGAAAAGGGCGGAATTATTAATAATCCCCTTTAGGGTAGGTTAAAAACTGACATTTTATCAGAAACTCACGTAGTTTTTGTAATATTTTGTTTGTATCGTTTACACGAAAAATTAGTTACGATGGTAATTTTGTATCATGTTTCAGAAAAGGATCCGAAATGAAACCGAGAAAAAGGCAGTATTCACGGTACGACAACAATAAATTATTATTTAATATTAAAGTACAAAGTTATATATTTGCTATCCACCCTATAAGTATGAGAGTTCTGCATACAAAAAATAAAAAAAGTCGTTTTCGAGTACTTCGCTCTGTGTGTAGATTTGGTTGAGAGGTTCAACGCGACACGGGTCTGTAACATAATATAACGTTATGTGTAAAGCGCTCTGAAGATAAGAACAAAATTGTAGCTCATTTAAATTGTCCCGAAACATTGGGTTTTGCCGTCGGACTTAGACGTTTGGCGTGAACGGTAAATGTCATCAACGAACAATAACAACATTGTATGGTGTACGTAGATGTAGTGTTTAGTGTAATATTATACACATTTGTTTTGTAATTTGTTCGATTTGCACTGTCGGGGTAAAAATCAATAAAAAAATCTGTTCTTTGAAATGACATTTGTAACGAAATCAATCCGCATGTCAAACCTGCTCGCGGTGCACTCATAATATTCCATTATCACTATCATCGCGCGTCAGCCGTATATTTACATAGTAATATTATTATTATTATTATATCGTTGCGAGCGGTTTTCTAAATGCACCTTATTGAATACCGTCCACGGATATTATTCAAATGGTCCACTGTACCGTTTATAGCGTTCTTTACGGGTACCGGACACAAATCAAAATCGCACAAACAAGTGACGTACTCGGTTGTACTCGGCCAATGGTATTGCCGCGTTGACGTTACGCGAAACAACCCTCTCAGGGTCTCCGGTCCAAGACAGTTTCTCGGCCTATCGTGCTCGACGTTAACAAGTGTCAGTTGTGCTTGGCTCCGTTTACTATTTTGATCGTCGGGTTTGTCGTTGGCGGCGGTTAGGTTTTTTTTTTTCGCTGTATGGTCTTTCTTCTCGCGACGTTTACCGGCCTAACCGAACCACAAATGGCTAAAAATTCGGATTTCGAATCGTACCTGCTGAACGACACCAACGAACTAATGAATTTCGACAATTTAAGCCGCGATAGTCCCATGGAGCAGCTCGTGTATTACGACCTACAACCCGTGTCCGAACCCCTTAAGGAGTGAGTACTCGAACGGACACAATAATATAATTCATTTAAATACTAGGAACTCTTGCAGTTCGCAGTCCACGTGCAACGTGCCGAGCACCATACGGATAGCGACGGCCACGGAACAGACCATCGAAATGATTGGTGACGAACACTCGATCAACAAGAGGAAGGGATCGGCTCAGTAAGTTGAAAAGTGTCGAGTGTCCAATGTTTAAGCATAATATTTGAAGTACAATTTTCCGGGACGACTTAAATTTGTCATATGTACGGTTTAAATGAGTGCGTAATTTGCCGATATTGGTCGAAGAGAAAATAATGATATGTATACCATTAAATATTTATGGTTCGTTATAAAAAATTATGAGACACCTATTGTAGTTGAAAAAAAGATTTAAGCTACTATGGCAGGCTATTTTCAGACTTTAAATTTTAAAAACCTTAATTCTTAAATTTATATAATAATAATTTTAATTAAATGAATCTCAATTTGTTTTTTATTTTTATGCCTGGAACTATAATAATTTTGAAACTACTACCAATCAGTTCCAGACCAGATAAGGAAAAAATCCTTTATATTCAGTTTGTACAGATCAGGTATTGTTGACAACTGTACTCATTTTGTCCAAATTTGAAAAATGTCTCCCAATTCCCTCTGAATCCAGAATTATACCATTAGCATAATGATTTGTGTAATTGAAATTATAGCGTTATAAAAATAATAATAAAAATGTGTACTTTTCTTAAAAATTGTTTGAATTTCAAAATTAAATGATACAATTTGAATTACATTTTTATAACACACATTTATAACTAAAACATTAATGTATATGATTTGTAATTAAGTACAACTAAATCGAAAAATGAGGTTTCCAGTTTGAATAATATGTTCTTAATTTAATTTATTTCTTTATAGATTTTAAGTGTAAATTTATTTACATTTGTTTGAATAATATTGTAATTTTAACTGTAACAATTTATGTTTTATTGATTGAATTAGTGTCTGATGACGTAATTATTGCATATTTTATTGTTATGTATTATTATAATACAATTGATCGTTTCGTCTGCTACGTAAAATATAAAATATAAAATATTATGATTTTATAAAAGTATATTCGAATTTTATTTTACATTTATTAATTAGGTTAGCAAAAAAAAAAAAAAAAATTGATTAATAACTAATTCATAGTTACTAGATTAGTATACTTTCCGTCAGTATATAACCTATTTACTTTTATTCTAAGCGTACATATTTAGCATGTTAAGCAACAAAATGTTGTATTTTTAAAGATTTGGATATGTTTTTTTGTAAGTACTTAATCTTATACTTAATCAATCAAAATGCGATATTAGTGTCATAAAAACAAATTTATTGAGATTAAATGTTTAAATCTAAAAAGTAAAACATTATTTTGGTATGGTATAACCGTTAAGTATGTAATAATAAATAATTATTTAAAACTAAATTAATTAATTAGAATTTAAAAAATTAGAATACGATCAAGTTATTTAATTATATTGATTTGTAAAAATGTATTCTATCCAGAGATAGAGATACAAGATACATTTTTTATATAATACATTGGTACATTATTTTAATACTTCCACTTAATACTTTTATTATGTTTAATAATGTCCGTTATAATTATTCTGGCAAATATGTTATATTAGTTGTATGTAATGTTTGGATCATAGTCGTATTTAGGAGCTTAAGAATTTCTCGGCTATGACGTCGATACTGATTTGCCACCTTTGCATATATTGTTTTACCTTCTTTTCCTCAAAACCATATAAACATTATATAAATGTATTCGAATCAGTAAAATGTCGATGGCAATTAACCATCAAGATCAAGTGTATATTAAGAATTCAGAAAATATTACAACGCGAGAACTACCCTTAGTAGTTATTTGGATAGAATCTCACAAACATTTGGATCCAACCTTGAATCATCACTCAACCAAATCGTATTCACGGAGCATGCAGAACTCTCAAACAAATTTATTTTAAATAATAAAACATGCAAAAATAAAGTAACAATAATCTTATTAAATAATAGCAGCATTAAAATAAAACGCAAAATTTCAAAATTGAAATTAATTTGTACAAACCAATAAGTAATATTTGTAATTAATAGTAACAACATCGATTATTTGTACTATTATGTATTTTTTACGGTTCAATTTTGTTATAATTTTAATTTATATTATTATACTAGAGGAAGCGACTTTGAAGATGACAATAATGAAGATTCGAGGTCCTCGCGAATCGACGACAACAAAAAGTAAGATTTATTGGGAGTTTTAATTATTTACATTAAACATTTAGATAGTGATTATAATATTTATTTCACCTTAAAAGTATATAAGTCTGCATACTTATAGTAAAGTGTGATTTTTTGTTAACAAATATCTTTATTTATTTATTAGCTATTTCACATTGACATGTATTGGACCCAGCGAAAATATTATTTTGTAATTATTTAAATATATTTTATCTATTTATTCCAGACACAATCACAGCGAAATCGAAAAACGCAGAAGGGACAAAATGAACTTTTACATAACTGAGTTAGCTAGTATGATACCAATGTGCCATGCCATGTCACGGAAACTAGACAAGTTAACAGTGCTTAGAATGGCTGTGCAGCACATGAAAACTATCCGGGGCACTGTAAATTCGTACACGGAAGGACACTACAAGCCTCCATTTTTAACCGACCAAGACTTAAAGAATTTAATCACACAAGTCAGTAGGTTAAATGTTAATTCTACACGATCATTGTAACTAAAATGTAGAACAGTCTAAGAAGAAAAAACATTTTTTTAGGCAGCGGAAGGGTTTGTCTTTGCAGTTAGTTGCGATCACGGGAAAATTCTTTACATATCCAAATCAGTCACGCAAGTTCTAAATTATTCACCGGCAAGTATACACATTACACATCATAGACCACTATAACCATGGTCCAGACAAATTTTATAGAATTTAATGAAATTGTAACCGATTTATATATGTATTCTTATAGGAAGACTTAGTAGGAAATAATGTATTCGATTATATCCACCCGAAAGACGTGGCTAAAGTAAAAGAACAGCTGTCTTGTTCAGACTTTTGTCCGAGAGAACGATTCATAGACTCGAAAAGTAATTGCAACTACACATTATAAATAAAGTCATATGCGTTGTACTCGGGTATAATAATTATTGGGTATAATTGGTTTGCAGCAATGTTACCTGTTCGTGCGGAGATGATGAACACATTTTCAAAAATGTGTAGCGGTGCGAGGAGGTCTTTTTTTTGTCGGATGAAATACAAAGTATACAGCGTTAAAGAAGAAGCTGATACGACTACTGGATCTAAATATCCACAATCAGGTAATTTTTAATTTTCTAATTAAAACATATTGAACATTTAATTTCGCGATCCTTCCACCCCTCTCCGTTTCTCACCACCAGACGCAACCTACCTCTTTGCAAGCTTTTTGGAGACATCTTATGAATGTTTCTCCCATGTAAATCAACACAAATATGTAGGTATTTAAAATTCTTGGTAAGGTTAAGGTAAACTGGTAAGGTTTACAATTAGATTTAAAATTTTCATACTATACATTTTTGTTGTTAAAAAGTTTGAAAAGGCGATTAATTTTTCTTTCGGTAGATTCGTCGTCCGTGGAAAGTAAATCAAGTGTAAAAAGCGGAGACATGAAGGGGTCTTCGCCCAAATGCAGAGGTAAATAAAAGAAAAAGGTAACCGTTTATTTACACGAACGACATGTCCCACATATCGTTGAAACTTTTATAATATAACTTTTATGAAAAATATGCTTCTCTCAAACATGTGAGTTTTTTTTCAATAATATAATTCATGTCAAGTGCGCTTGCTTATAGCATACCAGCATATTATTAGTTTCATGGGAAGGTTTCATTGAAAAAAATGAATCCCTTGTGATGGGTCGTAGAGAAGAAAAAACCCCTAATTAGTATTAAAAATATCGAACGCAAAAGTGTAAACAATATTTTGAAAATATGTTTTCGTTTTGCTGCAAGTTTTTGCAAGACATTTTTATCATCAACTACATGGATTTTAACCCCAAATGTTTTACTTCCAGACAGGAGATACAGCGTTATACAGTGCACTGGTTATTTGAAACCTTGGACACAAATCAATGAGCGCGATGACATGTCGGGAAAAAGTATGGAACAAGGGGATGATACCGAAGGCAGCGGAGTAGGTGGTGATTCTGAATCGGGGAACAATATCTCGTGTTTAGTCGCCGTTGGCAGGATTATTAACAAATCAGTATCTACTTCACTTTTATCAGACATAGTCAGACCACCGTGCTTTACCTCTAAACATACGATTGATGGGAAATTCTTATCGGTCGATCAAAGGTTTGTATTGAATATTATAATACGGGTTGTTTGTAATATTGGTGTTTAATATCATTCGTGTTTTTTTTTACAGAGTAACATATATAGTCGGATTTTTACCTCAGGAGCTTTTGGGCACCAGCATGTACGAATATTTTCACCAAGACGATATTGCGCGTCTTGTAGACGTGCACAAAGCAACGCTACAAGAAGGCAAGCCAAAAGACACGGAGGTATGCATTTTTATAATCGTCTATTGTCTATTTTTTCCGTTACAATTTAATTGGTATTATATATTTTAGGTTTACAAATTCCGGGCTAAAGACAAGACTTACGTGCACTTGCGGAGCGAATGGAAGAGTTTTAGAAACCCGTGGACCAAAGACATTGAGTTTATTGTGGCAAAAAACATTTTAACGAGGTAATAATATTATAAAACAAAATAGTCAAACCAATAAGTTATTTTAATCGATTTATCTTAATAACTTACTTTTGTTTATCAGATTCTTATGTTGTATTTAACTGAGTTTTCTCCAATTATAAGGTCTCTTAT
This sequence comes from Adelges cooleyi, assembly GCF_023614345.1. Taxonomy (NCBI): domain Eukaryota; kingdom Metazoa; phylum Arthropoda; class Insecta; order Hemiptera; family Adelgidae; genus Adelges; species Adelges cooleyi. The sequence goes on along the minus strand of NW_026096053.1, from coordinate 12,215,050 downwards.
TTTTTTCTATTAAGTCGATAATTCCCTCTATACTTTAATAATGACTGTTTAATTATTACCTCTTCAAAACCTCTTAAACAATACCACAGATATACAAAATAAACTAGATTTCTAACTAGTGCCACTAGTCTAGTGATAAGAATTGAAGTCGACGTCGGCAATTTTTGTGGGATTTATGTGTGTATAAAATAACATATATGTATAATACATATATAATATATATATATATATAAACAGTTAAAAGTTAAGTTAATAGCACAAAATCACATGTATATACATGTGATTTTGTGCTATTAACTTAACTTTTAATTGTTATAAATAGTGATAACAGTTATTAACATGTGATAAGGTTCTAATTCCCACAAAGTTGGCGGAAAATAGTAGTATCAATTATCTGTATTGGCGACATGTACACTTAGCAATCTAGTTTATTATTATTATATATATATATATACATATATCTGTGAATAATACTAAGAATTAAAAAGTGAATTAATATCGAAAATGATCAGCGGTTTTATAAATTGAAGGATTGTAGGTTAAAAACAGAATGTATTTTAAAAGGTTATTTTTGAAAATCACAGGTCGGACTCAAAACCGGACAGTAGCAACAAATTGGAGTGTTCGTCACAGGATCAACCGCAAAACAACTATGATACCTTTGTCGATCAACAGTCGTCCAAGATTCAACAATCGTTAGGCAACAGGGATATGCAAAATTTAATCACGTCTCACTTGGAAGCGAGCAAAATAGGCAGACACATAGCCGACACGGTTTTAGACGATAAAACGAAAATCGATAAAGTAGAAGAGCCTCCTTCGCACGCCCGTGGCAATTTCATAACAGAGGTATCTTGGAATCACAAATCCGTGGTTTATTTTTCGTTTCGCTTTGTTTTTTGTGTTTCAATAGATAAAAAAAAAAAAATATATGGCTTCAATGAGATTTGTTCTTACGTTTTGGTTTGAATATATTTATCTAATCAGGTAGCGCCCTTTGGCATTGACGTGTATAGTTTTAATTTTTTGTTTTATTCGTTTTCTAGGCATCGAACAACAACAACAACAACAGCAACAGTTTACCGTTCCTGAGATCGCCGTTGCCTCAAGTACTCAACGACCCGGGACCGTCAAGCAGCGGCTACAGCGGAATCAGAGACAACGTGAACCTTTCCACCAGCTCGTCCAGTGTCGCGGGTACCGATCTAAATGCATTTTCTCCTACGATGTATCCACAATCTGGATTTATGATTCCAGGTGACTCTGAAGACATGCTCGGAGACATAATGACACCGTCCCCGCAACAGTTGCCCAACACAGACACCAACGACGAGGCCGTCATGGCCGTTATCATGAGTCTTCTGGAAGCTGATGCCGGGCTCGGTGGGCCAGTAGACTTTTCCGGCTTACCGTGGCCTCTACCGTAACGCCATCCATACCTAGGCGTTAAGAGTTGTTTTTTATTTTTTTTAATATTGATTTTGTGTTTTGTATCTATTATTTAATTTACGATATTTTTAAGTTTTATCTGACTGCGTTATTACTTGTTGATGAGTTCAAAATAATATTATTATTTCGTCTCGACTATTATTTTGTTTGTAGAGCTTTATTATTAATATACATTAACTATTATTTTTTATGTTATATTAAATTTAGTCGTTTCATTGTAAATGTATTTTGTATATTTTAAATATAAAACGTGAACGTCTGGTAGATCAATTTTATCATTAAGGGAGGGGGCAGTGTATCGAATGTATATGATGGTATTAAATCCTGACAGACAAGCTCTTTGTGGTTAACATCTTGATGTATACACTACATGTGTGATACTTGTCTGTTCCAATGTGTTCATAACAGCTATGTTATTCCTGGAGCAAAAAATGTTTTTTTCCAAAGGTATCGTCGTGTTCTCCGTATTATATTTCTCAGGTAAATTTTGTTTTACAATTTTGTATTGGTTTTAAGCTTTAACTACATATATATTGCATAGAAACAAAATTCACGAGAAAGTATACTTAAAAGTTAAGCTATGGATCTTGAAATTTTAGGGATTTCTTATTTTAAGTAGGCTACTATTATAAATAATTTGTTTTGACACAGTCTATTATGTATTAGTAATAGTATTATTAACTTTTGATTTAGTAGTAGTTTGATTTGCTTGAAGAATGTGACAGTTATTTGAATATAGCAGTCGTTCTTTTATAGTAGTTGGTAACTTGTACTGTGTTCTTGCTTTAAATATCTAGAGCATTTGATTATGATGTTTTTCATGTTGATGTAATCGTCCAGCATTTTGCAGAAGAGACATGATCCCTAAATAAGGAATAGTTACCTACCTTAATTAGGAATAGTTGAGGAAGGCTAGAGTGGCTAATTCTTATTCCGGTCATGGTAAATAAGTTATGTCAATTGTTAAGGTCATGTTATTTTACTTTTAACTTATGCTTATGCTAATGATTCCTTGTTCAAATAAAAAAAAATTATATTTAGTAACAATAATTATTTAAAGTCGCTCTTACGAAACTAATTTTACTGATTAAAAAAAAGTATACATAAATTTAAAAAAAGACCAACTATAATGGCTCATACATAAATAAAAAACCCAGATTTAAACATTAAGTATACTTAAAAATAAGTCAAGTACTACTTATTTCGTTTAGAATTACAAGTATGAATGTGCGTTTTTTGTCATTGATTGGGTATATAAATACACAATAATATTGTAAGGTGCGCAATAGGTGTAGTGATTTTTAATGTCTTTACTAGGTCATTTTAATGGTCTAGAAATTAGATTTCTTAGTTTTAAACTCACATTTATTTAGACTTCATCGCCCATTTAAAATAACAATTTTTTTGGTATGTGTTTGGACTTAATTTTAGTCAATATTCCTTTGGTCGATTATTTTAAGTACCTACATCATTATCGATTAGAAATCGTTTCTATTCAGTAAAAACATTTGAAATTATTAATGAAAAAACTCATTTCCATTTGATGTGTAGGCATATTTTTTCTCTGACTTTGGTACGGATAAGCACTTTATGGATACATTTTAAATTAATAATAATAACGATTCAAGTGTTGTGGAACGCGCGCGTTTATGGGCTAATTAAAACTTAATTAATATTATGTGTGCTGCACTGTGTGTATTTATGTTGTGTTATTTATTTTCTGTTTAAAAACTTATGGCGGGTATAATGCAAAATTGAAAAATTACTACGTGATATTATGTGACGCCCCCGCAGACACCTACCTACACCTGCGATTAAAAAAAAATAATAATTTATACTTAAAACGGTACACTACTTACTATCGACGATGCATACAATACGTTCTTTACTTTCTGCCGTCGCTAAAATTCACGAGAATCCATATAAATGTATTCTATTGCATTACATTCGTCCACGCGGCTGTGAAATAGTCTGCGATCGGTTGTTCGAACCCGATACTCTTGTAAGCAACATATAATATATACATACAGGTGTGTTGTAAGCAATGTAATCGAGTAGAGTCACTTAGGCGGTCAGTGATTATATTTTCGAATTTCAATTTATAATCAGGTGACTAGTCCGGGATGTATTGATATTTCGATGAGCTACTGTACATTCATATTGTAGTGAACATTTAAAATGTTTCATAATTTACTAATTGTTATTACAGTGGCTTTTGACTTTTCGGAATGTTTGGAATGCGAACCTCGACCTCAACCGATCGACGGACAAGCTGTATTCACGACATCTAAAAGCTGGAAGAGAGCCGTTGAGGTGTATCAATGCGAAGTGGGGTACGTTCTAGACGGTCACACTAAGCATACGTGCACGGAAGGACAATGGTCGGGACAGGTACCACTGTGTGTTCGAAACAAAAACATTAGTAAGTGGATAAAACGAATCGATAAACGTTATATATTATTATTACAGATGAACGGATAAAGGACATAGCCGAACGCGACTACCTTTTATATTAACGCTGTAAATTCATAAATATATTTGAATGTTTATTAGGCAAATTACAATATTATCATACTCAAAACTGTATTTTTTTTTTTAACATACACATGTATTGTGTAGGTTTCGATAACAACATTGGTTTGTCGCAAGGCTGGTTTCCATTCAGGTAATAACACAAAATCGAGTTGAAATCCAGTTGCAATTCGTACGCGGCTGTTTGCTCAGACCAGCATAATTTTGAATTTCAACATCTTTTAGGCACTTACTGAAGTCGAACGCAGCCAAAGTAAAGTTGAACAACGGCAAGAAAACGAAAAAGAAATCAACCGATGACAAGACGTCGTCTCAAGCATCAGGTATTTTTGCAGTATCGTTTTACATTGTCTTACATCTACCTGATTAAAATATGTTGTACACGTCTTAGGCTATGAACTGCCAAAACAAATGATTAGAAACTCGATCAAGGAATATTCGGCAGGAGATTACGATTTAAGTTGTTTGTTCAGAAAACGTCACGGAAAAAAGTTTCTTAGGGCTCCGAAATTGATCAACGCTCACGTGAAGAAATATGCAATGTAAACCATCACCACTACAGAATAGTATAATATAAAATATAAACATGTACTGTTTAAATACAAAAAAGTATGTGAACACTTATAATACAGTCGGATGCCATACGAAAGCCTTTAACACTGGGGCAACGCGGGCCCAATTTTCATAACATTTTAAAAATAATAATTTCTGAACATTTTAGAGCTTTCAATACAAATAATTTCTATAGAAAAAAAAATGTGTACTGCTTCGGTCACAACGCATACAATACATAATATATGTGTTTCTATAAATGTATTTACGATTCCCAAAAATTCATTTTTACCTGAAAAATATGTAATTTTAGCAATTTGTTGTTCTGTATAATTTATTAGTTAAATGATTTCAAAAACTAGAATTTAAACGTTATTGGTCAGCTGTTCAAATATTTTATTATTTACAAAAAAACATTGCAAGCGTAATTTGTTGCACCTATTAGACTAGTTTTTCTTAACTGCGTGTGTTATGTACAGGAAAAAAAACGCCACACAACCCTACAACAAGTACTTGGAAGCAATATACGTTTGTGCCGATGGGTATGTTTTAAAAAACGACTCGGAAGATAAGCTTTTTTGCTCCAACAGACGATGGGTCGGCTTGAGACCCATATGCGAAGTTACAAGGCCTGACACTGTTAAAAAGCATCACATCGTGAACGTAAGTAGCTCTGTGTTTTGGCCGGTTTATTTTCATTGACACACGGAAAATATATATAGTTGGACCAACAAAAATAATGGTTAATAATAGTGACACAATAAATGCATAGTTGGAATAACTAAATAAATTTGTTTTTGTGTGTTTTTATTTTAACTATAAATTTAGTTGGTCCAACTATGTATTTTTTTCCGTGTAGAATCAGCAAGATGAGTGTTATATAAAGTGTCCTCCAGACAAGTCATTGAGTCTAGCCGAAGGAGCCCAGGCGGTCGATTTCAAAATAGATGCTCCTGAGACAAACTACGATTGGCAAAGGTTTTACTCAATTTATAACATAAATAATATTATTATATTGTGTTCGATTGGTGTTATAATAGTATATTAAAATCGTGCAGGCTGGGTTCGTTGAGTTCTGGCTGGAGCAAAAATTCTTCGAGATCCTTAGTTCCGGGGTTGTACGTTATTACATACACAATTCAAAACCAAGATAACTCCGACCGAGCGTCGTGTAGAACCACTATTCGAGTAACCGGTATGATACACTGACTTCAATCTTCATACAAGGAGAGTACTAGTATTGAAATAAAACATTAAAATTGTAGACGACGAGCCGCCAAAAGTTCGTGATTGTCCTTTGTACTTGGAACTGGCCGAGGACTTTGGAGAAAACGATGCCGTTCCTGTACGGTGGCCTGAACCTGTATTTGTCGATAACGTGTCTGTGACAAAAATAACCAAGACTATGGTACGGGTCACTGTGAATTATTTATATCTGTACCATGGGTACAGATATTAATTTTTGACAAAAATTCTTTGGAAACGTGTAAATGCAAACACCATTTATGTTTTGTGTTTTAAAAAAATAGTATTTTCACGACAACAATTAAGATAGTTGTTATAATTTTTTTTATATTAAGCGATAGCTTTATGGACGATAAAGACTTCAAAGTTTCTTTGTCAAAAGTTACAATATGTGTGCCTTTTTAGACCTATGGTATTATCAGGAAAAATATCCCCGGAATATTGATCATAGTGTATCACATATAGACTTCTAATTTTTTTATATTATAAATAATCAGAGATAGATTTTTAAAGGTAATACTTATTTTAAAACAATACAATACTTTATATTTTGACAGTTCACTTACAATACATTATTATATGTTTATAATATATATATATATTATATATTATATTGATCTTTTAAAAGTTTAAAATTGTATTAATAATAAACGACTAATGAAGAACATTAAGAATAAATAATAAATGTTAAAGAAATATACAAAACATTATACAGTTATAAATTCAAATTTTATTTGAGACAAATGTATTTTAGGGATCGTAGTTTATATTATTTTCTGAATAAATATATTTAAGTTTTTTTAATGTATTACATTCTACGAAGAGGTTATTATAACCATAACATGTGCGATGTTAGTTAATAATTAATTTTAAAAAATTATAATACTCGCTATTAAAGAAAAAATAATTTTTCCACTGTACTAGGAAGTTTATTTTTACGTATTTTGAGAATACACGTGACATTTGACAAAACTTTTAAAAGTTAAATAGTTTTTCCGAGGATATTGTTTCCGGGTATTATAATTCTGGTTGAAAGTTGGACTTTAATAATTATGTAACTTTAATAGGAGCCCGGTCAACTCCTAAGCCCTGCGCTGTATAATGTTTTTTATTCGGCATTTGATGGTTCTGGTAATGCTGCATCGTGTAATTTTACACTAGAAATAAAAGGTAAGAAAAGAGATAACTTTTTAGGCCAATGCGACTTTTCCGATGTCTCTTTGCCAAAATAATAAAACGTATTACCATCGAGTGTTACTGAAAATAAATACTGTTAAATACAATACAAAAATAGTGTTTAAATGTATATTAATTAAACGGATTTGTATTTTTTATGTTTAGATCGAACTGCTACTTTTAATACTGAGAAAACTACTGAAATTTCAAACGACGCCAATCATAAAGCTTAGAAATAATTTTGTTATAGAGATATTTTTTAAAGACATTTTTAATTTATGTTTTCACTCTAAAATTAATCGAAAATATTTTACACTAAACATATTTATTTGTTAGGGAATGGAATACATTTCCCCATTATTTTGGATTATTTGTTTGTTTTTAATTAAAGCGACAAGGTAATAATAACAATTTTAAATGTAAAATTTTTGAAGACTGTATTACATTATATATATATACATATGTATGTATATAAGTTTGAAAGGACTGGAATATTTGGTCCAAAAGACATGTTGTTTTCCAAATTACCAGTAAAATTAGACTAGGTAAGTAAGTCACAGAAAAAATCCATCTTACTTCGTTTCATCTCTCTCTAACGTCATTATCTTCACACGGGTAGAAGCTTAAAGTAGTAAAGATTACTAATAAATAATGATCATTTATACATCTTATATTATATTATATTATATTATTATATATTTATACAGCTTGCATGTAAGCGATTCAAATACTGCTAAACAATAACTCGTAAATATAGGCCGTTTCCGTATACCTAAATGTTGTCCAATTTGAGAAATTAAATGAATATGCGCTAGAATTATTTTTTTTAAATTGAACAAAAAATAATACTGACAATTTTGTTAGAGGTTAATTGCTCGAATAGAAATTGAAACAAAATAAACACACAAGTATATTATAAAAACAAAATTAACAAAATGGTTTATTTTAATTGTATCAAATATCGTATACCCATAACAAAAACCTGTAGTTTTTAGTTTTTATAAACAATTTTATGAACATTTTTAATATAATATGTATTAGTATTATTATTGTTGTTTTTCTGTTTGGAGTTATTACGAATAGTTGAATATGTGAGTAGGTCGTTTATTTGTTAAGTTAAAATACCGATCGAAAAACATGACTAGCGATTAATAGATAGGATAGTTAAAAAAAAAAAGTTGTTAAACAACATAATATAATGTTGATGGTGCTGTGTTTGACTTCAGGAGCACGTGTACGATCCGTAAGTGTTGATGCACGTACCGTTGCACTTGTTAAACTGCAGTTCCGGATCGGAACATTCGTCTAAGTCTTTGCAAGTCTTCCAATCGACGTCAAGCTGTAGACCCTCAGGACACACGCAAAATGCCGAGCCCACCGTGTTAATGCACTCGTGAGAGCAACCCGCGGTCCCTTCCCGGCACTCGTCCACGTCGTCGCAAGAATGTCTGTCTTCGGCCAACCGGGTACCCTGTTCACACGAGCACTTGTATCCTCCCCATGTGTTCGAACAAGTACCCTGGCATGGCCCGTGACCGTTGCGCAACAAACACTCGTCGACATCTACACAAAAATAAATTCATACGTCACTGGATGTATGCTGTGCGTCGACTTAGGAATCATTCTCGATTGACTTATAATGTTTAGAAAATATTTTTAAAAAAATCAACGAAAAATAAAGGTACAAAGTACAAACCTACAAAAATGTTGAAAACAAATTGTGTAAGTATCGTGTGTTGATTTTATTACATATGACTCTAAACAATTTTCTCATAATAATCATTTAAAATGCTTACCGATGCATTGTGTGTCGGCCACTATAAATCCTGACGGGCAGTGACAGCGGTATGATCCTGGAGTGTTGATACATAAACCTTCACAACCTCCGTTATTCGTCAAACATTCGTTAACATCTGTTTGTTTAAAAATTAACATTGATAATAAAAGCTCAGTATATATAACTAAAAAAATTAATTATTGATTAAATATTTATTTTTATTAGTCTAATTATAATTACTATTATTTAGACCATGTCATAATAATGTAGTTGAATAATGAATAAATACAAGCGATTAGTATATTATGTTGTACATTATAGTTCAAGTACTACATAAAATATGAAAAATAATATTAGCCAATAATCAATAATAGTGCTTTCGTCGATATGAATAAGGATAATAATTATTATTTATTGATTTTATCAGTTTTATTTTTAATAATTTATAAAAAAAACAGTTGTTTTAATCATTTGTTTTGGTCTTAAATCATAATACATTAAATTCATGATGATTTTAATAAAAAACGATTCATTATCAATTATAATCATCAATCAATTTAACGATTCTACTAAAAAATTGCATTTATTTATTCCTTAGCTTTTGACCTTACCATAAGTAAAATTCCTCGAGGAATATTTTACCAATGTTGGACTTAATGAACTGTTTTTTAATATTACATCGATAGCTGATGGTCTATCATGTATATCAGGAATAGATCCTTTTTTAATGATTTCATTTTCATCTCTGCTTGTTGGTATTATTAAACGAACTGGACCGTCGACTGAATTAGCATTCTCATTGGCGATCTTTGACTTTTTCCTTTTGTTTCCATTTTTTTTGTTCTTCTTCTTCTTTTTTCGGTCTTTTCTCCTTTTTTTCACCTCCCCCTTGGATTCCACTTTCAATCCTCTGCCGTTTAGCCAGTCATCGTAGTTTTTCCACGGCCACCACACGTTATTTTTCACTCGGTCTTCTTCGTTCAAACTAGAAACAGTCATTTGTACGTTTCCATTTTTTTGGTCTACGGTTTCCGTATTCGGACTGTTCCAACTGTGAAAATTAATTTAAAATCCGTCAAAATTATGCTTCATAATCGTTTAAGCAAACGCAGTGCATCAAATGTATGCATGCATGTATATTATATACATTAATTAATAAATAAAAAAATGATGTAGGTATTTTTTATGATGTTTTATGATCTTACTCGAATAGTATTCTCGATCTACTTGCAGCATGCCTTATGTGTGTATAATTTTGTAAGTTGTAATCGAGGCCATATTGTTCTCCGCTTAATTTTCTCGTCTGGTCGTATCTAGTAGTATCGTTGGTGGCGGACGAGGCTGAAACAAATTAATGTTAAACGGATGTCAAGTCCATTATATGGACATAGTGTTTTAAAACAAAATTAAATTATTATGCGATGCGTCGTTCCTTGCGAGCACAATACGGCGACTAATCACTTTAATAAGACAGCTATGATATGTTTATCGTATTCCGTTTGAAGAACGGCGCAAACATTAGTTTTCCACTAAAAAAATATACCAGCGCATTGTCAGATGTTAATGCTCATTTGTCATCGACGCTTTTGTCCAGTGGCACGTCTCGAGTAGTCTCAACGCCCATTCGATAAAATAACACCTGGCTGACGTCGTTAAACATGGACGAATCTCCGACATAAATAAATACACACACACACTCGGTTGAAACAATAGGAGAAATGCAAATCTTGCTTGGGAGTCATAATATTGACTAATAAAAATCTCGGAGCCAAGATACGCGCCGCAATCTTTGCGGGTTTGGTTTAAGAAAACAAATCAAATTCCATGAACCTACGCCGAGAGTATACGACGATCACGGATCGGACACGGAAATTGGAAATAAGGTAAAAACTTAAGGCACAACTGTCGGATTATGGTAATCGGTGTCGTCAATTTGTTCAGTTTTAGCGCCGGCACGGTCGTAAACTCATCGAGTTTATTAGCCAGTTTACGGTTTTTGGATGTCACATTTCGATAGACCCTACAGTAATGTATCGCTCTCTCTCTATTCTTAAGCTCACACCAACCACCATCCACTTTAAAGGAAATTATAGACATATATTATTTTTAACATGTAGGATTTCAATTACCATAAGTACAAATATCATATTTACATTCAGTGAGGTGGGCATTGATATTTTTACATGATACAATTACGTTAGGTAATCGATACACGTTTCAATATTAAAAAAAAAAAAAATCTTTGATACTTATCGATATAGATAATATAAAATATTGATACTTAATGCATTGTTGAAGAATTCACAATTACAAAATAATAGTTGTAAATTTATAACATTGTATACAACTATACAAGTGATGCAAAATTTGTTATTATGAATGCTATAATTTTTACTTATCTTTCCAGCGTATCTCAAGTTCTTAATACTTATTCTAAGTAAAAAGAAACACACCATAGGCGCAACTAGACCTACATTTTAGGGAGTGCTAAAATTATGTATAATAATTTTACTAAATACAACTCTTATTATAAGCTTAAAATAAAGAAATACGAATTAAGTATTGGACTGTAGTTAGTAAATCTTTCTTTGATGATCCTTCTTTTTAGTTTTTTATGTTTTTCGGAAAAGTTGGCATTATGTGACTTCTTTATCTGGTTTGGAGGTATAGATATACACATATTTACTATCTTTCATGTAATACAATTATTGTAAAATAACACATGTGTCTTGTTTGTTTACATCAAATAGCTAAAATCAATTAATTTTTTTATTTAATACTATTTAACGGGATATGTTGTTTTGTACCAAACTGATATTAACTTTTGGAAGTCGTGTGTCCAATACACGAAGTAGAAGAATTAGGCGCTTTGGAGAAGTGCATATGTTGTAAGAAAATTGCACCTTATTCTTAATTTTTTGAATGCGACTTGATATCTAATTGCTAATCTAATGCATTAAATTAATATTTTTACAATTTATTCACAATTTTCAATTCTTATATAGTTTTAACTTTTAACACTTTTAGAAAATAAATTAAAATATTGGAGCTAGTGTGGAGAAATTATTGAAAATTCAATTAGCACCGTGGAATAATCTGTTATTGTAAAAAAATTAGTTGAATGTGAAACTGAACATTTATTTTGAAAAGTAAATATATTTTGTTAGATCAAAACAAAAGCCTAATGCATTTTGTCATAAGCGGTTACGACGTTCAGAAAATGTATGTTATAAATATTAAATTGAATGTAACGAGAAGAGAGTGAAGTGAGAAATTAAATTAACTACAGCCAATATATTTTATAATTATAAATGGTTATATTTTCGATAGGTATAAAAAAAGCTTTAATACTCGTGGTGAATTTAATCAAGTGCCTACTTAAACGAAATAAATGTTTTACCCCACAAAAAAATGTTTTATATAAATTATCCATAAGGAATTGCGCGTTAATTATATTTCTAAGCGATTCCACTAGACATTAATACAAATTACATTGTTACAGCGCAGATTTTATATAATGGCATTGTAACATAGTTAATATAAAAAAAAACTAGTACCTACCTTTTTTCGTCATTACCAAATACACTTTATGGTCTTTAAATAGTAGTAAAATATTACTGTTAATAGGTCTACGAATAGAAATAACTCGAACAGGAAAATTAGCAGGTATTATTTTAAGCTATTAAACGCATATTTTATCCTCTGTAAAAGGAAAACAATTTCTTTTATATTGCGAATAAATAATTTGTCTTGGGTTAATTTTTGGATAAATTATATGAAACTGTGTTGTTATGAATTCGTATTGAACAAGCTACTTAAATACTCACACAATACTGACAAAGTCGATGATAAGATTAAACAAAATGTATATATTTTGACGTTGGGTTGCACCGAAATCATTGTGAAATAGAGGTATTGTTACTTGGTGATATTATAAGTTTTTATTTCTACAAGTACACGGGTAAATAGTCAAATGTCATAACAATAAAAAGAAACACATAGCACAATCAAGGGTGAAGATGTACTGAGCACACGATACCAACCGAGGAGCGCCATATGGATATACAACATATTGGTCCCCTCTAACGTGACCCTGGTCCTCTGCGTTTAGGTTTTATGACCAACACGGATTTACATTTTATTTGTTGGTTTTTTTTATCCATTGTTATCGTCTTGGATATGCCATTTGATTATTGTAGCGGAAACGAATAAAAAAGAGAAATTAACACGAATATAATTTTATTATTTTCGGCTATCGTCGACAATGACAATATTATGTCTCGAACGACCACTAAATTATTCACAAATCAACGTTACAATATATTTCTTCAGCTATAAATTTTTATTTTTTTTTAATTTTAACGGTAAAATATCGAAAAGAGTTTTTTTAATAGTAAGTGTATAGTAAAGAAAAGCCAGCAAAAAATAAACAAGAACAGTTGGGAAGTATTGGAGTCAAGCATAGTCACTAAAGCTGAAATAATAATGATGTTGTGAAGTTGGTTTTTAATCCAATTTTTTTATGTTGTCTCTGATTTTTTTTTTTGGGAAGTACTCTTACTTATGATTTATTAAATTTCCAAATCGCATGTAATATTGTGAACTATTGAGATTCTGGTCGAACAAATCGGTTCTGTAATCAGTCGTCTTGTATATACTGTCACAAAAATAGTACAGTTAGACCATTGTAATATATCTTTGCGGGTTCTTCGCATCGGAACTGAAATAAAAGGTAGTGATTATTGACAATAAGAATAATAATGCTTGTATAATATACATTCAACAGGACAATGTAATAACACCATCTAACAGTACCTATAATGACAACTGTAGAAATAATATGTAACGTATTTTGAAAACCGTAATTTTTAACTATGACGAGAAATTATTAACTTTGTTTGTTGATTTTGCATTACTTTCTTTTTCGTTTATTCTATGTAACACACGTTGGGTTTAGAATATGTCAACGCATTATATAAATGATTATTACGGCTGTATAATTCGATTTTCGATCGGTATAATATCAAAACATAACACTATTTTCATTTATATGCGCTTGTAACTTACAAAAATGACATAATATTATTTTATATTATTATAACATACTATTCGATCGTATATTATTATTATTACAGATACCGCACTCCGGTGATATATATGTACTATGAAAATTGGTGTGCGGTAATGATTGCAGCAGCCCTTTTTATTTATCATTATTATTATTTGTCATAAGAAGATTATATTTTTTTTGGTTTCATAAGAAAACGTGTCACAATAATAGGTTATTATAATATCATTAAATTTACAACGAAACGGTAGGAAAATAGTAAACAAATTTATTAATTTAATTTTGTTATGATTTTTTTAGAAAATCAAAATTATTTATTATTTTAAATAATAAGGAGTATACGAAGTATGATGTGTAATTGTTTTAAATATTTAGTTTTTTATAAATTATACAGAACAAATGAGGGGGAACTATTGATCACATGACTTCCCTTCATTAGCCGTCGTTTATTTACATAAATACTAATACAGTCTCATAGAAAATCCTCATCACTCCTGCAAGTAATTACAGTTATTAATTAAATATTTAAAAATATGCAATTTTATTTAAATTCAAATTACTCTGCTAAAGTTATTAAATTCATTGAGATTGGCCAGACCAAAAACAACTTGTACAGTAAGTATGTCAGTTGTTGACGTTGACATGTCTCGGGTAGTGATAATGATAACATAATAATATTTTATTTTATATTTTCTTGTTGAGTACCGGCTGTAAGTATATATTTTTGGAATTGCTTCCGACTGCATATCGATAAATAAATATGATAACATTATGTAAGCGTACACATATTGTAACGTATGACGGCCAATTACATATACAACTAACAGAATATTGAAATATTTACTGACTCCAACAGTGATATGATTTATATACCTACTCAACCTTTACAAATTACAATATTAGTCACTGTTAACCATTGAGGAATTCAATTATATTCTGTAAAATTAAATGTATACAAACCGCCTAAGTACTAATATACTGCGGTAGCTTGTTATTTAAAAAAAAACTGTTTGACTTTGGTTGATTACTATATTATTATTATTGGCATCGGCTCAAAGGTAATCATCCTGAAACTCTGGTTTTTTTATGATGCACGTCATAATTTTTTTTTACAGATCTCTTTAAGAATTGAATGTTCATTGAAAGAAAAAGAGTAGGGGTAATTATTTATCTCACGCAATATTTGTTGATATTACTGCAGCTGTATACAGTTAATATATAGTTTTGATATTTATGTATGAATTGTTATGTAATAACTGAAAAATATTTAAGTTTATTAATGCAATACATATTCATTTATTGGTCATGAATATATTGCACTATACGCGTATATAATTTATTATTCATATTTAAATTAAATGTTTATTATTCTAGAAATAGCTTTCGTAATGACGACAAAATAATATATTATCGATTCTAGCAAATAATATGTTAACTGAAAAATATCTAATTTGTTTTAGTATTTTTGAATAAATAGTTTTATATTATTGGTTTTGTTTAATAATTTTACACTGACTTATAAGGGTATTGCATCTAAATTATTAATTTTACATTGGTAATGTAACAATTATTTATTATTTATTATAATTAAAACATTTTTGTAGTTAAAACAAAATAATACTGCAACATTTTTATATACTGCGTAGTTAGATATTTTTTTATAGTTATGCATAAGAAATCAATACTGTCTCATTTCGATTTGAGGCGTTTTAACGAAATACATTAGATTTAACCGGAAGATACCCGTAAAAAAAGAATAAACTGCCACATTTGGTGTTGTGGTATTAAATTAATTTAACAAGTAAAACAAAACTTCTACATTATATCGAATAACATATTTGGTTTGAAATGATAAACTGCCAAAATACCAAATGTGGCTGTTAACTTTTTTTAAAAAACATTTTGCTAAATCGCCATAACCTCAATATTTGGTGTCCGATTTAGATTTAACTAAGTAGCTTAAAATTAAAATAACAAGCATCGGGTAACAAGAATAATTGCAAAGTATTAAAATTAAAGCTTTAAAACCTTAGGCATTTGGGAGCAGTTTTAATTTAATTTTCTCAAAACTATGTTTTTTAAGTTGTGGTTATCTTAATATAGTTTAATATTATAATAGTTTAATTTTTAAGGACTATTTGTTGTTTTTTTAAATTTTAATTGAAATCGCTAAATTTTGTATGCATACCGCTGCTACTAATGTTGTAGCATAATACCTAATTATCATTAGTGGACCTATGTAGAATTTATTGTGAAAGTGTCTTAAATGTTATCTTGAAACATACTTTCAAATTTTTTTATATGGTTTGGTTCTTACATGTGTAGATAAGAAATTAAAAATGTACATGTTTTTTTTCTTTTGAAAACGAATAGCTTAAACGAGTTTTGCTATTTAAGTTCTAGACATAAATTTATGTTTTAATTATTACAAAAAAAAATGTTTTATTTTAAACAATTGTGTAATATTATGTACAATATGATTTAAACTAATGTGAATACATCAAATAACTATAATTGTTATACTGTTATATATTATAAATGTATATATGTTATATATCATATGAATACTATTTGGTAAAATTCTCGATTAGAAATTGATTTTAAACTTACAGAATCCAACCAGGTTTTCGTTATGTTGTCAGTATTTTATTTTTAAAAAAATCCAAATAAATAATTTATATACATTTTTGTAATAAACGGCTTTGGATTGTATTGGTATATTATAATATGTTTAGTGGTATGGACGTAAGCCAATGGGAATTGCGTCACTGTATTTCTAAAGTGGGGCTTGAAGTGATGCGTTAGAAAACAGGTTTGACACTGTAACTTTAATATTGTTTCGTTTTACCGTTTTACTCTTTAGTCTGTATTACACGGTCTACTCTCAAGCCAAAATGAACGGAAATAACATTTATATTGAAGACGACGGGGTAAGTCTATAAATTAATGTATTAATATAATCTTATTAGAAACATCTCAACATCGTTGCTTAATACATTATTGGTTGAACTGTAAAAAAATTAATTGTTTTGGGACCCAAATAGTTTTGTATAGAATCGATATGCAACGTGTCGGTTATTTGGGAGAATTTTTTTTTTTCAATAACATAATATACTCTTAGTCGAATATCGAAACCAGATTGATGAAATCAATAATCATAAGTTTTAAATTTATTAGATTTTCATCAATTTACAAGTTATGTTATTTTGGAGCTTAGAGATAACCATTTATCCTTTGGTATTTTACTTGGACTTAAGTAAGTTACATAATAGCATACTCGACATATACCACACATATTGTATCGATGGATATTTGCCAAACTCTTCTTCATAAAGTACTGTAAAATAAATAATGTTATTGGGTTTTGAAGTTATATAAAAAAAAAAAAATTGTAAGACATTTTTAACCTAACCGTGTTAATGTGATATGTGGAGTTCGTCAACTACTTTCCCTGCGTTGCGTTGGTCCCATACCGGCTTGCCACTGTGTTTTGAAAGCAGGTATGTGGCATTTGCTTATTATTATAATTACCATGTAAATTGATTTAATCTATTATCTACCGTGATAAAAAACACACACGCACAAAGATATACCGCAATGATTTATAATAGTTGTGATTTCATTGTAGTTTCAACACATAGTAAATATTACCTAGTGTGTGCACCGCGTGTTTAAACTGGAGAAAATGTCAGCATTAGTTCTTATGGTAATTGGTAAGTACATAGGTCATATTGTAAACTGACAGAAATCGTAGTTACAACCGAAATTTATTTATTTAATTATATGAATTTAACGGGTTTGACAACCCAATTACATGTGTAATATTAGATTTACAGTGTTGAGCAGTTCAGAGTAATTATTAAAAAAAAAAAAAACAATAAATATAAATAATAAGAGGCCTTTTTTTAAACAAAGCGTTCAAGCCAATCGAAATCTTACATAATATGTCTAATAAATAACATAGACTATAAATGGGAGCCTTGACCGTACCTACATATTCTTAGAAAAATAATTCCAAAACAAATAATTAATTTAATGATGATTTTAAATACGATGGATTAAAATATCATTTAAGTGATGTTTTTAAATGTTTTAACTGTTAACTTCATAAATATACTCAGTTGTCAATCTTCTATCAATGGTTAATGATGATGTTTCAGAAACCTATGCTTCACAGCGGGTCATTCCCAGAGAAAAATGCGGAGAATAAATCAATCACGCTGATATTTTCACCTCAGATCGAAGGTGTCGGGACATTAGCAGAAGCCTTGAAGCTATTCAAGGTAAACCAGTTTATTCTATATTATTGCCAATTAAGACGCATTCATTTTATAACGTTTAACATATAAATACCTAAAGGGATAACACTATAAATGTTACTAAACGACTAACATTTTTTTCATAATTTTAATATTGGAGCAAAATCATTCATCCAGTGCCCATTCAATATTTTGACACAATGTTTGTACCTAATTATTAAATTATTGTAAAAATACTAACGCCAAAGCCGAGTCGCATAAATCAAAGAGCGGCAAAGTCTAATTATTAAACATCAACTTACTACTCCAAAACTGGTTTCTAATACTTTATAGCATTGACCTCCTACCCTTATTTGTGTATTAATTAGTGATCGTTTCAGTTCGTGTATAGGTTATAGGCCCATAAGTATTCATTTCCTCTCATGTTTTTCCAGCCCTAACCGCTCCCAAATATTGGTAACCCTGTAATAATAAATATTTTTTCCCCCGGGCTTCCCAAAAAAACTTTCTGGCTCTAATTCTACCGTGTTTGTCAACTTTCTCTTATATTTCTGCGTGCGATGATAATGGCCACGTCTCACGTACATATTACATTTATCGTTCTAGGAGTTCAATGTGAACTTGTTACACATCGAGTCCCGGTCGTCGGTCAGGATTCCGAATCATTATGAATTCTACGTGGAATGTGCGTCAGGAGGTGATATCAACGGGGCAGTTGAGGTGCTGAAGAAGACCATGGCCTATGTCTCGGTGGTGTCCACTGAAGCCGATGGCGGGAAATCTGACCGTAAAGCACATTTTAGCTGCTTTTGTTAGTTATAATGTTGTGTTGTATTTAATTCGTCCGATAATATTGCAGTAGAATACATCCCGTGGTTTCCGCAAAGGATCAGGGACCTGGACAAGTACGCCAATAAGATCCTGTCGTACGGCTCAGAGTTGAAGTCCGACCACCCCGGGTTCACCGATGAGGTGTACAGGACTAGGAGGAAGTATTTTGCTGACATAGCGTTCCATTACAGGCAGTAAGTCGTTTCCGTCTAGTCATTGCGATTGGACATGCAGCGATATCGTTGAAAATTAGCCGATCGGTTGACATTTCTAAACCGATAAGTGTTATAATAATATGTATACGCGCCCAAGTTGGTCTGTTCTGTTTCTCGAGCTAATTACAAGAGATAACAACAATTGACGACAGCCGTTGCTGTATACGATTTCAAGCGATTTAAATATCGTTTTGTGAGTTTCTGTGTTTTTTTGTTGAAACTACAATGGGTTAATTGTATTATGATAGAATACCGTAGTTGTAACAGAGTCTAGAGGAAAAAGGGGCTCAACTAGTAGAAAAGTTAAAAAAAGTCACACTTCTGGTCATGGTAGTGATAACCGATTAACTAATTTTATGATATATTAATATACAAATAGGTATCAATAGTTAAATGAAATTCAAGGGTGACTATAATATTATAATTTAAGTATAGAACACTGATGGAAAACCATGCAAAATCTATTTCCATCATCCGAGAGCCGCTATTTTCTTTCCAAGGGTTTTAAATATTTTTTTGTTATTTTTTTAGCGACGACCCTCTGCCCCGCATTGAGTACACACCAGCAGAAATAAAGACGTGGGGAACCGTATTTAAAGAACTTGTCAAGTTATATCCAACGCACGCGTGCAAGGAATACAACCACGTGTTCCCATTACTAATCGAGAACTGCGGTTTTAGAGAAGATAATATACCTCAGCTTCAAGATATTTCTAACTTTTTAAAAGGTAAAACGTCTAAAAGTGTTTTAGAGGGAAATTCACAATTATATGTGGGTTTATATATTGGGTTTAAAAGGCACCAAAATATGGAGTCAAATCTCACAGTTTGTGAATTTGGCAAATATAGGTTTAAAGTTTTTTTTTTCTAAAAAAGTGATAACATTTTTCAAATTCCATCATGATCTTAGAATTTCACTTTAAAATAAAATGATTTAATTATAATATAATGTTTTTGTTAAGTGATTGAATATTTTAAAATTATACTTACAGTACTTAAAAATATGATGGAAACATTTTTCGAATTAAATTTTATCAAATAAAATGTTATAAAATGGTTTTACAAAAAGTTATTGCTCAAATACCTTCTCTAAATAAACTAAAATCATTCAAATTATTTTTAACTTTAGTAGTTTATCTAAAGACGGGTTTTTGTTTTTATTGTACAAATTATATAACTCTTTTAAACTATATCGATAAAACATAATTCTTGTACGTTATTTAAATTTCAAACACATGTTAGTGTACTATATAAACAATTGTAATAAATATATTTCAATCAACGTTTCTATTGCTGTAAGGATAAAATTTAATTCGGTATAATATCATAAAAATAGCTTAACAGTGTTTTTTTCAATTCTATAATAGTATATCGCAGATATCAACTCTTTTTAATCTCTTTTTTTTCTGTTCGAGTAATAATAGTAACACTATTTTTTCAACAGACAGTACGGGTTTTACTCTGAGGCCTGTGGCGGGTTTGCTTTCGTCTAGGGACTTTTTGGCCGGGTTGGCTTTCAGGGTGTTTCATTCCACACAGTACATAAGACATCACAGCCGACCCCTGTACACTCCCGAAC
This sequence comes from Adelges cooleyi, assembly GCF_023614345.1. Lineage (NCBI taxonomy): Eukaryota > Metazoa > Arthropoda > Insecta > Hemiptera > Adelgidae > Adelges > Adelges cooleyi. Next base: position 12,194,367 of record NW_026096053.1, on the reverse strand, counting down.
CGGATGTGTGTCACGAACTTTTGGGTCACGTGCCGTTATTTGCTGATCCAGAGTTTGCGCAGTTTTCTCAAGAAATTGGATTGGCATCGCTTGGCGCACCCGACGACTACGTAAAAAAATTAGCCACGGTAAATATGCGCAACACCGTCGCGTCAACACAATTTGGCTGGTTGCACAGGTTTATATAAATTTGTTTTCAATCAGTTGTTATGTTAGGGGGGCCTCATCTGTATAACGTTGAAATTAGCGTGCAAATTGTATTATTTTTTTTTTTTCTAACTCTTAATAAGAACATGAAATTATAATAGAAAGGGTTATCTGTGCACCGGTCGATCTGTTACACATATAATATCATCTGAAAACAATACAAGATTTGTTTGTTTCACATTGTTGCAATTTATTTTCAAATGCACGGTTTTTCGCGATTAGAGTTTAGTTTTACAACACAATAAATGTTGGTACGACCCGAAAATATATATCAATTTAAAATCATTATAGTTGTCGCTATATTTATTTGTCTAGAGTTGGCGAGTAGATGGATGTACTTAAATGTCGTTTCGATTTTCATCAAACAATTTCCTCGGACTTGCTATAATTTTTAGAACTGTATGTTTTTAACGATAAAAACATAGGTATATAGTTGAAAGCTTTTGAGTGTATTTGTATTACACAGTAAGAATATGAGGTGTGTGTTTTCATATTTGTGTAAGCAAAACTATATTTCTTACACGAATGAAGTGATTAACACAAAACCAATCGCTAATCAATTAAATTTTAATGTTAATTAATCGTTGTACAACTATTTAGTTAAATATTACTTTTTGGTTTTTATTAAAAAATATATTAACCAATTACTAAACTCCATTTTGACAGATGACTAGATGACTGTGTATAGATCTATATTTTTGTACATAGTTTAGCCGATGTTCGCAAATTGCCATTTTTTTTATATATTCGTTGTTTTTTTTATATTAGTGTTATTGGTTCACCGTCGAATTCGGTTTGTGCCGTCAAAACGGTAATATTAAAGCTTATGGGGCCGGACTGCTATCGTCGTTCGGTGAACTCGAGTACTGTCTGTCGGAAAAGCCACAGCTGAAACCCTTCGACCCCGAGGTGACCGGCAACCAAGAGTATCCGATTACCCAGTACCAGCCTTTGTATTTCGTGGCCGAGAGTTTCGAGGACGTCAAGTACAAGATGATGTAAGCGCCAACAGACTCGCATAACATGTATCTCACACAGCAATATAATTATTTTAAGAAAACATTTCAATTATGCATGGACATTTTTTTTTTAAATGGAAACACAAAAAACTGTAAGCTTGCAGCTTGGAACAACTAAACTAAATAACTAGTTAAATCAACTAAATAAATGTATAGTTGTATAGATAAATGTATATATAGTATTTAATTAAAAATTTAGTTGGTCCTATTTTTCAGTAATTATTTTCAAAAATTTGATTTATTTATCGTTTTTTTTTCTGACAAAATATTATCACCATAAACGTTAAATTAATAATTAAATACCTATTATACGTATAATAATATATTTTTTAATTGCTGCGTGGGTAGTGTGAGTACAAATATTATTAGTCCAGATATCTATTGACTTATTGTCGTTTTTTTTTTTGGCCACCAGACAATTTTCCAAGACGATACCCAGAAAATTCGGAGTCCGTTACGATCCATACACGCAAAGTGTACAGATTTTGGATTCAAAACTGCAAATCCAAGATCTGGTGAAAAACATCAACAGCGAACTTCAGATACTGTGTTTCACGCTGAGCAAAATTATTTAAACTGCCATTATTTTATTATATAAATATTTATATCATATCAGTATAATGATTCAGGTTATTACTATTATTATATTATATTATTTTCTTTAGTAATTCAACGGAAAAGACACATTTTCACAGCAATGACAGTGTGTTGCACAACCGGCCCACGCATTGTAATACAGTTAATTGGCTCCAATTTCCACCTGTTATAATATTGCACAACTCAAAACCACCCTTGACTAATTTTGTTTAATGAAACCGAACGAGGGCAACGCGCAATGTTTTCTTGATAAAAAAAAAATAGAATTCTTTCACGCTACAAATACCTAGTTTATTGTACCTATATATACATATTCAATATATATATATATATATTTATTACACCTAATAGATAGTATTTTTGTATATAATATACTAGGTATTTAAATAAAAATGGGTTGATTTATTGCCATACTGGTATTTCGAGGACAAGCGAGTTTAAAAGCTGACCTAGTATATTAATCGCAGGATTGTTACTGACAATTATTATATTTAAAAAAAAAACACTATTGAGTTTATTCTATAACATTATATTCTATTGGTAACAAAATAAATTTATATTATATTTTATATAACTAGTAAAATAGATACATAAATATTTATGCATACGCAAAACAAAATATAATAATAACACAAACTATAATAACAATAACAATACTATTATTAAAATGTAACATAACATTATAGTTGTTCCTAATTATTAAAATAAGATATTATAAAATGTGGATATTGTGGCAAACGCAGACAGGTACATGTTCGAAGTGGTTTATCGCTCCAACTCCACTACACCGGTACTAGTACTACCGTAGTCTGCAATTTCGACTTTGCTAAACATCTCTTCCAATGGTACACCCTCGACCTTAATGGGTTCTGCGGCATTCTTGTAGAACTTGCTCAGCCCCTCAGTCTGTAGATTGGCCAGCTGTTCGGCGTCGTTTCTCTTCACCAAGTAACCGCCGTGACCGTGTCCGCCGCCACCGCCGCCGCCGCCGCCATGGCCGTCCACGCCGTGGTGATGATTATGCGCGTGGTGTCCCGAGTGTTTATGACCGTGAGAAGCTTGAGCTTGATGAGAGTGATGATGCTGCGATTTGCCGTGGTGTTCATGGCCGTGGCCAAAGTTGCCGTGATGACCGTGCGAGTGTTCCGCGCCTCCGTGATGTTTGTGGTTGTGGTCGGCGTGGCCGCCGTGCGCGTGAGCGTGTTTGGCGTGAGCGAGATGCTTGTGAGTGTGGCCGGCTGAGCCATGGTGCTTGTGTGCGTGTTGAGCGTGGCCAGTGTGCTTGTGACCGTGTTCCGCGTGTCCCACATGGTTGTGGGCGTGCTCGGCTTGACCGTGATGGTTGTGAGAGTGCTCCGCCTTTCCGTGGTGATTGTGCGAATGTTCAGCAGCGCCGATGTGCTTGTGCGAATGCGCCCCGGATCCCACGTGCTTGTGGCCGTGCTCGGCTTTACCGTAGTGCGAGTGCTTGTGTTCGGCAGCGCCGTGGTGCTTATGGTCGTGGCCGGCGTGACCGGTGTGCTTATGGTCGTGGTGCGCATGCCCGGCGTGCTTATGGTCGTGTTCTGCATGACCCACGTGCTTGTGGATGTGTTCGACTTTTCCCTCGTGCACGTGCCGATGGATCACTTCTCCTTTGTGGATGTGTTCGCCGCCGCCGTGGCCGCCGCCACCGCCGCCACCGCCTCCGCCTCCGTGGTGTCCGTGCCCACCGTAGCCGCTGTGGGTGTTGTGACCTCCTGCATGGTGATAAGATGCCAAATCACCACTTGGGTTTGTTGGGAAGTCTCCATAGCTGTTTAAATATAATGCTTACAATATTATACAATAATAATATTATTACAATATTAATAGGTACACTACCATAAAAATAATGTACCGCAATTTCTAAAAGACAATGAGAAACTAATTGTATACGAATGATTATAATAAGTAATAACGGAATGTGGCTAAGGTAATTTAATAATTTATTTAATTTAAATGAAGAATCATTATTAAGTTTACCAAAAAAAAAAATGTGGACTTTTGTTTATTTTGAATTTAATAATTAAAATTAAATTTTTAAAATTTGTCTACTTCTATGGATGTAGATAGAAACCAATTACTTTGAAATAAAATAATTATTATATTATAAAAAACTAAATAGAACCTATTATGAGACTTCAGATAATTAACTGTTAATATAATTATCATTAATTCGAATAAAGGTAATATTTATTCCAAACAATTTCATGTAAACTTAAATGACAAAGTGTAACACTTAAATATAATCACTCGCATACTAGTAGTATACTGTACAGTAGTCAGTACTATACAGTATACTGTTTAAAATTGTTTTAAATGTATTCCTTATCGCTTTAATTCAATAATCGATTCACCTTTCTTCACCGAAAGACTTGCTGAAACACAGAAGAGCTAAAAGTGCAAACGTATACGCCCCGACAAGCTGAAACACAATTTATTGTAAACACATTTTAATTAACGTATAATGAATAGGTACAAATACAAAAAAAACAATTTAAATAAATTGGAATAACACTTAATAATGAATAATAAATATTAACGAATCATATTGGAACAAGTATCATGAATGAAGGAGCTGGCAATTTTATAAAAAAAAACAATATAATAATAATATAAATTCCCATACGGTTTTTGATGACTCCAACTAATAGCATACAACTTTACTGTTGAGACAGTTTTGATACAATTAAAAATTGTTTGGGTAAATGTATTAAAAATGTAAATCTTTTTAAATAATATCATTATTTACCAAGTAAAATAATTTTGTTTTTAGATATTATTTCGTGGATTCCAAGGATTAACAATTCCTGAGCAATTAAATTAGTTACCTAGTTTTGATATTGACTTATATTTAACGATTTTTTTTTATAATGGTTTCTAATTGTATACGAATCAAGAAAATGTAATCCACGTGGAATTAGAGTTAGAACTGTTATAATAGGTATATTGAATTTATGTAATAAATAGTAAAATAAAGTAGTATTTTATTTTATTTACGTAAAGTATAGAAAAAATGTTAGCAATACTATTAAAGTATAGTACCTAATAAGTACTACTCGTTGTTAAGAGTTAGTTAGATTGCAAATACATAGCTGCCAACTTTTGAACTTATACATATAATTCTACTGTGTAGACGGAATAGACGTATATTGAAATGAAAAAAAAAATGTACAATAAAATAGTAAACAACCCGAAACGTATCCAACAAAAAAGACTTTAACGCTGGCAAGTATTTTGAAAACGCATTACAAATAATAACTGTAGATATTTTCAAGAATCAAAATTTATATTAAAATAGTTTTGTGTTTATGGTTGTATTGCTGAATGGACAATATTATTATGTTGTTTTAACTGAGAGTGTAATAAATGATCATTATTCAGCTTAACACGTCTAACTGTTGTGGTTTTTCTATTTGGAAATGTTTAAGATGTTATTGTTGGCGAGTGATATTTAATTATTTAGCTTTATTCATATTGTTGTTAGTTTCTTAACTCTACTTTTAAATTGATTAAACAAATCTAATCAGAATCTACCGAAAACGTTGACCGATCGATAAGTAATATGGTCACTAGTGTCTTATTACTTATTGAGTATTGAGCGTTTACACGCGTTGACTTAGTTATTTTAATTTGTATATTAAGCTGCACTCCACTCAGCACGTACATCGCTTACCACCAAATGTAATTTATTTTAGCAGATCACTATTTTTGATGCGGTGGATGACGCATGATAATACGAAAAAGTATAAATAGAACGAATAAATTAATAACAGCACAATAAAAGTGATGTGTAAACGAAAATTCGATAGATTAAACGGCCAGACTCGGTAGGCCTTTGTATAATGGCGGGTATGGGAAAACGGTGTTAACGGACTTACCATCTCCTATGCGGCTGCACGACACTCTTGTAGCGGTTAGAGAAGTACCATTAACGAACTTGGAACGAATAAAAAAAAATATCACCGCGCGGTTCGTTAGCCGAGTGAATGTGTATCGAGTATTAATTTTTTTACAACAGTAGTATAAAAAAACTGACGTTGAATTCGGTTTCGGAAACGGCGAGAGGGCGCAAAAAGACCAACGACTTGGCGCGGCGAACGGTAAAACACCACGTGTAGCAATGGACACGGTTTACGGTAGCGCGTGCCGTTTTATGTGGACAGTTGTGTTCCGGTTCGTTTAAAGGTCTAGGGGGGATGATATGGAAGCGTACGCTTACGTCACAGGCGCAGCAGGTAGGTGGTACACGGCGGTGGCTGGCGGCGGTAACGCCGTACAGATTTAGACACATTCTTTTATCGTGTCGAGTGTTGTCTTGTTGAAGATTTTTCAGAGGCGGTGCGGTGATTTTTTTTTATTGGTTTTTGCGTTTGCAGACGAGAAATTGTGCAATTTACGGCCGACAATAATAATAATAATAATAATACGTACCTACAGGAATTATTATTATTATTATTATTTCCGAACCGATTGATAACGTGTTGTTTTCAAACTAGGTGTATACTGAATTTTTCTTTATTGCCACTACTCGCAGCTCGTACGTTATCTAATATGTATATGTTTACAATATATTATTATATCTTACCGCGCATGTACAGTGCAAACCGTTATAATTACACATGGGTACAACAAAAATAATTGTTCTTCATCATTAACATGTGTTCCGGTATCCCGGAACAGATATTAACTCGTCCTGACAAACAAATTTTTTTTGAGATCTCTGTACTTGATTATACTTGCGTGGCCCAACTAAAATTCCCTAACAAAATAAAAAAACCTTGTATTACATTCAAACTTGGCGTTTGGCATTGTACAGGTATATACTTCAGAAATAATTTATAACATCCAGTTAGTTATGTTTAAGGAAATACATATATTATGTTATCTTAGTCTATGAACATAGCTTAGGTTTTAATAAAATGCATATATACCCATTGTTTTTTTATTTATAATTATTTAAAATAACTTAACAGTAAATTTTTCAAAAGTAATAATTATTAATTATATTTATAGCGTGTATAAGAATATGAGACACAATGAATTTTATCTGCATCAACCTAAAGCCTGAATAAAAGGTGAAACCAAAACAGTTTTAAATTGTCTTAAACGGTTCGTGACCATAAATTAAGAAAAAAACAGGATAATTTGTAGTAATTTGTTCACACTCTTCCCCTCAACACCTAAGTCTTCAAAACAAGAATCATAATATATTTGATTGGTTTTATATTTATTTGGTAATCAATTAGGCCCATCTGAAAGTACTCAATCCCGGCTCTGCGTAGTGCGTATAATAACTGATTAATTCACTTGTAATTTCACAATTCGTTAGGTATGGATTATTTTTTTAAATTATAATAGGTAATCGCATTATCCTGGCTATTTATTGCGTTTATCTGCAACTATAAACAAAAACGCCAACTTGTATCACACTATGTTACGTTAAATAGTAAATATCGTTTAATTGTCTAAGAAGGGGAAATGGATGTTCTACAGATCTGATAAAAAGTAGACATACTGATTTTTACAGTCACAGCATGTTGTTGTTGGGTAAACGGCATTTAACAAAATTCAATAAAACAGAGCCCTTGTGTTTTACGCTCTTGATTTTTATATTTTATTACATAGTCTTTCTAAAATATATGTTACACCTAATTGATTTCAAAAGCTGTTTCTTCCATTCATGATATTGGCAACTGTACAGCCATCAGACAACCAGACGTCCACCCTCATTAGACCTTTTTAATTTTTTCTCTGTAGCTTTATTATGTAAAATGTATTCGTTAGAACGGTGTATTGTTGACTATTTTTCTTGTTTATTATTCGTTTTAGATGCGACTTAACTATGTTGTACAAAAACGAGAAAAAAAACAGAGTACATCACTGTGAGTGTTTTTTTTTTTTTTGGTTTCAAAAAACCTTAAACATAGAAGATTAGCTATAAAACGAAAGGGAGAGTTGCGAAAATGATCCACCGGTTCCCGTATTGATTATGACGGTTTTCTTAACACTATAATTTATCTTTTCTTCGAACGTCGTACTTACATACTTAATTATTTTCTTCTTAATAAATCAATACTTAAACAATTACACCACACCGGCATTTCCTCGTACCCACATGGAACGGACAAAACTCTTACTCGTGACCTCGCGTACATTTTTGCTTTTTTATTTTCATTATATTACAAAATAGTGTTAATATAATTATGTTTGGTCTATGAATTGCTAGCATGTAAAATAGAAACACACGCCGCGCACACATAGTTATAATTCAAAGTATACACACTATTCTTTTACCGCGACGAATTTCTGGTTTTTTTTTTTCCGTAACACCTACAATGAATGCCCCACAGTGGAAGTGTTTGTGCAGTTTTTTACCGTTTTTCTGTCGGCGGTGCATCGTCCACATTACAGCTGAGTAAAAATAAAAATAAAATAATAACAATAATAATATGTATTTTATTATATAACGTTGAATTAGCAAAAGAAAGTTATGCCAATAACAATAATATTAATCAAAATGTGCGTTACTTGTACTAGTATGAAACTAGATGCATTGTCCAGCTAGTGTAGGGCCTAATTATTACGAAATCCGACCTCCGGAGCCTTAACATTTTTCTGGAATTCAGAAAAACAATACGTTTAATCAAAGCGCAAATATTGCCCAGTCGTGTTTCGTCACGCCATTAATAAGTGTGCGTATAAATATTATCAATTTCATGCTAGATCGGTGGTGGTGTGTACGCGTACCTACTTGTCAAGGCTACATCATTATTATTATTTTTCTAATAATTATTACTGTTTCTTACATTATAATACACACTGTCATGCAGCCGATATACACCGTCTTGTACACCTATACAACGGTTTAACGCCAAGCAAATTTTAAATAGCCCTACTAACCCGATTAATATCCAGAACAACGACACGACTTAAATTTTATTTTGTTTTACTTAAAAACGAAAAACCTTCCAACGGTGACGTTAATTGCATTAGATAATAATATAACACCTATTGATTATTATTATAATCAATTTCGGAATCGCTGCAGGTAATAATAATAATTTTTTTTCAAATAGTTGTACACTTATAATATGCAAAAAAATCAAACTGTAATTTTCGTATATTAGCTTTTAAACCAAATTTGTTTTGTCCACGCGTTAAAATAATCGGGGAGAGCTTTTTGTTCGTTATTTTGCAGCTAATATATATTTAAAAATATTGTTACAATATTTTCAAATACTGTCAAAATATTTTCGTATTAAGATTTTACCAGAAAATAATATATTGTACATTTAATAGTTATACGAATTATTTTCAACCATCCTCAATAAATGTTTTCGAAAATATTAATGTTTTTTTATTTTCATGTGGGTTGTTATGATTTGTCGAAGAAATTAGTTTTGTTTTTAAGGTACAAGTAGTGCATACAAAAAAATGTTGTTTTTCATATTACAATTAATTTTGAACCCTACGCTATACATTAGCGCAAATAAGTATAATTTCTTTAATGGTTCGTTGCAAGGGATACAAAGGGTAAGAAAAATGACAAAAACCCGTATTCAGTTAAGGTTGAAAACGATTCTTTATTGACACATATTATGTTTCTATTATTACACGGTGTGTTCTCAAACAGAGAGTGTAAATGTTTGGAGACAAAAAATGTAATTAAATTAGTAATCGAGACTGCAATTTGTTTTTTAATTCTCAGGAGATTATAAAAAATAAAATAAAATTGATTAACTAAGTTCTTAATGACGAATCGCACCATTTGAATTATTAAAACGTAAGTTTCGACATCTTTTAATCTTGGACACGCCGTTCAATGATCTGTCGGTTCGAGTCTATTCCATCGTATTTCGATCGAATTTGTTCTTTTTCTCTCTCTGTCGTGAAGTTCGAGTAACATCATACGGTAACTCAGGGTCTAACGTATAATACACATCCTTGGACACTGTTGCCGGAGTCGAAGACACGGCCGTAACCGACGACATACCTCCTTGAAGATCGGCTGCCGTTTGGGGCGAACTCAGAAACGATTTCATGTTTTCCGGCATGGTCGACAGTAAATTGTCAAAGTTTTCATCGTCCACCGTATCTTCGGGTTCCACTACTTGATAACCGTCGCGAAAATCACCGCCACGCTTGTGTCCGCCTTTAGACGTATGCCTATAGCGGGCACCGTCATAGTCTTGGAAACCGTGACCAGCAGTCTTGTATCCGGGCTTAGTGTGGTCACGATGAGCGACACCGGGCTCGTGTCCGCCTTGGTGCTCGTTCTCGCGGCTGTAATCTCCGCGATGGGATTTGCCTGGGTCATCTTTACCGTGCTTGTACTCAGATTGTTGTTTGTCGTGTCCGCGGTTACGCTTAGGCGTGCGACCACCGTGTTTGTTACCGCCGCGGTGCTTGCCCGAATGGTGATGCGCATGCCCGACGTGCTTACCGCCGTGATACCGACCGTGACCGCGGTTGCGGTTCTGACGACTGTGCAATTCGTGACTATGACCGTGGTTGACGTGGCCGACGTGTACGTGGTGGTGGACTATTTCATCGCCGTGCTCGTTTTTTACCGCTTTGGGCCCGACTTGCTGAGGTTGGGCCATTTTGATTTGATCAGCAACTACCGGCGACCCCTGTTCGGGAGGTTTTTCTAAAATTTTGTAAACGGTTTTCGTGTGATGAGCATGCTTGATGAACATCGGTACAGTAATGATGACTCTTTCGTATCTAAAATAACAACAAAAACGTGTGTTTAATAACTGTATATTTTTGACAATATTGTCAAATGTTTTTACACACTCATAATATGTTGGAAACACTGTGACAACATATTATGTACTTGGACAATATTTTACAACAAACAACGTTATGGACAATAATATTAACAATGTTAAATCGTTGCGTGGAAAACAAATTTGAATGCATCCACACAAATTTTGCTGTATCGGTGATAACAACCTGTCACATGTCAGTCACAACTAATCAGTGTGTGTGTATTGGTGCAGTTGTAATCGTCCACGGATATTACAGGGATTCAAAATGAAAACTAGTTGTCTGTAGATTGGTTTTCAGTTAGCGCTCGTGTCCTGGGGTAGGGGATTTATGGCGCGGTGGTTTCCCGTCGCCAGTCGGGTGGTCATTCCTCTCTCCAGACGGTTACTCGCCTAGCAAGAGAAACGGCCGGTGACCAAGTTTTCGAATAACGGCTAGTGCGTAGAAGCACTGCTGCGTTCACCCACTCGGCTACGACCCAACGACAAGTATAATATTAAACTGTAAATATTATTTTTTTTGTTGTTTTCAGGATTCTTTTCTTTAAATCAAAATATATAAGAAAAAAAAAAAACAATAATAACAAGTTGTCAAAGTATTATACTTAAGTTTATCTGCTTAACACATTAACTACCATTGGTAGTGCCAGCCAGTTCAAGTGGTACCCAAAAAATCGAACTGAATATTGATTACTGGGATCCCTACCCTGACAGCTAAAGTGTTAAAGAATGAATAAGATATTTAAAAATAAAGAACACTTCGCCGCAAATAATAATAAACCTTGGCGGTATTTTTGTAGCAACGCTGCCAAAAATGATCATCATCGTCACCAGCAATCATAACAGATTAAGTATCTGTTTATCAGTTTAATATAAATATTTACCTAGTTTAATTGTATTGTTAATTTTGTATATAATTTGTCGAGCTAAATATTTTATCTAAAAAAAGGTATATAATAAAAAAAAAAATATATTAACTACGTTAAATTATGTTAGACTAAAAACTATTAATTTAAGTAGAAATTAGAGTTAAATATAAATTTCTGTTAATTAAAATGTTACAGAACATAATACTAACTTAGTTAGTATACTTTAAATTAATTTTAAGTATTCTCTTTAAATTATATATATAATAGAGAAATAAATTGGTAATTAATATAGTTAACCCAGACTCTGAGAAATTATGTTTTGGTTAGGTAAATTGTAGTTACACGATAACTAGTCAAAAGTTTTAACTGCGTTAATAAATAAATATTATCGGGTATTTAGCCAACATTTTTTCTAACTGTAACTTTTATAAAACTAAGGATCCTAGTTGAGCCACGAAACCTTTAATATAGGTACCAGCTGAATGACAGGTTAAAAATTAATCTCATTTTTAATCACAACAATAATCCTTATTATTAATAATTTATTGTGGTTATTTTTTCAAAACTATTCTCTTTAATACTTGGTATACGTTCTAGGTTCTATGATATTATTCAGCCTATTTTAAAAATTAAACCAACGTACGTATTTAACACAACATATTTATTTATTGGATAAAGTTGTTTATTTTTTTTATTATATATTATAAATACAATTTTTAAAAACGTCTAGAGTATAGTTTTATAAAATACACCTGTCATAATTTGTTAAATAATTGTGTTACAATATATTCGTATACATTATATGAATATATAACCCCTTTGTTAGTGTAATATGTTGTATGTATAAATGAGTTATTTTTTTATAGATACAAATTATCTATAATTATTATGAGTTCAACTAACCTTTTATACTAAAATATTATTGGCTCTCGAGACAAAAAATTCTTAAAAGGAATAGTTGAAAATGTATAGAAATGTATAATAATAGTTATATATTCTACTAACCCGTTTGTAAGTTTGATCTCTACCATGTAGTTGAATATCAACATCCACCATATCGATAGTGACATCTACAAGTTTGGGGAGGAAACAGAAACAATATTAAAATGTATCTCTAACGCGCTATAAAAATATATTTACACTTTAGAAGTTTAATTTCGAATATTAATATATCTCACAAGACAAGTGGAAAACTTTGAACGCAACGAGATCACTGTCAACGACACAATGTCCAGCATTTCCATCGGGATGTAAGATTTTTCTTCGATTTTTCCCAACTCCCGGAAACGTACAATAATTTCTCTTCCTTACTACGGACTTAGAACAACACAATAGGTAACAATATTTACTGTTATATTTTGTGCGATTGTTTTATTTTTTTATGCTCTGGGCCGACCCATCCTTATTTCGTTGGCTGTGACGAAATCGTAAAAAAAAAGTTTACCGATTTTTTTTTACCGCGCGTCCACCATGGGCTGTGTATACATTATATACATCTAAATAAATATATAAGGCAATATCGAAAAACACCTACCGTCCGACGATCGTGCAAATTCTATATTGCTGTTTTTTTTTTTTTTATTATTGTCATTTTCATTGCACTCGACCAATTATACATAGTGCGTTAAATTTCATTTTATCTTCGATGCGAAAGTAAAATAGTAATGACGATCTCACACATTCTATTTTTAGTTACAACATAATGTGTGTTTTTATATCTGACCACTTAGTTAACTATCAAATACTATTTCTATCAGATTCTATGATTAATTTGCCGCTATGGTGTATTTTGTGTGATTTTCGGAAGAATGTCCAAGGTTTGATTACAAAAAGGCTGAAGTAAATATTGCTTACCTAAATTGTCTATGTAATAAACGGACTTTATGATCGTTTAAATTTTTATAGGGAGGTGGTTAATATGGAATTCACAACCTAAAATACAATGCTGCTTTGATGGCCGAAAAGTTGAAAAAATTCTAAACTAGGGGAACCCTTCGAACAAATTTGCCAATATTTTTAAACTTCAAATTTTATTCAGGCCATGATCCAGCATTCTTATGAGTCATTTATTCCTATATGTGGATTTAACATCATAATCCGAAAATCAAATTTCCTGAAAACCCATTCCCCTTTTGAAGGATACGATTTTTAAACTTTATTTTAGGCATGATTTTAGGGTGTAATAGTTGAAAATCATATATAGACGAGCTGGCATTGTAACATTTCAGTATTTACACATTAAAACACAAACAACATTTACTGAGAAAGAACTGGGATTTTGGTAAGTTTAAAATTCGTCAAGCTGTCATTTTTCTCAAGTAGTCGAATCCAGTCAAAATTATTATGGGATGTCTTTGCGGCATCGATGAAAAGCTTCGATGCGAATCTGTTAGCAGCACACTTTTGTATAGTTGTGCTGGACTTTTTTCGAATTTTGTCTCTTCATCCGTTCAGCGCGGCGCGTTTAAGCGATCGAGGAGATTACTATTATTATCGAGGAGGAGATTTATTAAAAAATTAAGTGCCGGCGCGTTAGCGTTGCGGAAACGGTCGGCGGGGTTCGTTGTTTAGCGAAGATTGTTAAAAAAAAAAAAAAAATCAATCATCGACAAGACGTATCCGACCGGGGGGATTATCAGTTTTGCAACAACCGGGTGCGTTGCAAGCGTTACAGCACCAAATTGACCGTTTTTATCTATAAACAATAACGGTCGGACAGGGTTTAACGTAAAAATTGTATCGGTGGAGATATGTAACAGCGGACAGCAATCTCAACAGCGGCGGTTACGTTCAGCAGACCATACCCCATCTACGGCGGTATTTGCGGTTGCGTAATCGTCGGGACCCGATTGACGCCTCTCGTCGGGTGAAAGTAAAGGTAATTTGCTTCTCCGTTTTTCATTTGGATTTCCCGATATCCGTGTCAAGGTTGACAGTCGGCCAACATATACCCACACGCCTTTACCGCCGGCCAGCACCACCCCGTATATGTGCACTGGTTAGGTCCAGACACAATATTATTATTACCTACGTGGATATATGTGAAAATATAACACATAAAGATAATGTTATGTCGAGACACTAGAACGCGCGTCGCATGCCGGAAAAACGTTACGCTTGCGACATTTGATGTGGCGGCCAATTACGTACAATTAACGGCTGGCACACAGTAGACGTACAGCGCACGTAAGCAAGTACTATGTACATAAGTACACCCGTCGTGTTTCGCCAAAAATCGTTACGCACACGATAGGTACGTTGATCGAGTGTCTGGTCAACGCGTACACATAACATAACAAGAGTAGATGTCGGTACTCGAGTAACGATTTTTTACAATTTTTAATCAACGTTCGACAAATTTGACAACAACGGGATAAAAGGCTGTAAACATTTGGCCGGAAAAACCCACAGACACACCATAAGCATGCAGTTAATAAGTACACCAAGGTGGTGTTCGGATCGTTTTTGTTTTAGAGATAAAAACCGCCCTACTCAGCTGTCCTTTAGCTAAGCTAGCTTAGAAGCGAAGGAGAAAGAGGGGATTGTGGGACAAATGCCACTGAGTCGCTTTCCGTTTTAAGTTATGAGACCGCTATATATTATATTATTATGTTCGCGTTGCGCGGATCGGTTCTATAAAATAAAAATTGGGGATTTTTAAATATTTATTCTGTAGACCGACTTTAAATTTGCCTTCTAAAACAGAACATGTCCAGTCCGCATCTTACGTATGTAATGACTTTATACTATCATTTATAAGCAAGTTAAAAAATTATTCTTATGTTTGTACAATAATTGTTGGTAACAATTACTTAACAATATTCGTTGTATTCTAAATAGTATTAATCTTTATATAGATAGTAAAAAATTAGTTTATTAGTAGTAAGTAATACAATTATAAGTTATTTAAAACTAAAAAAAAAAAATTATTTAAATGTATAACCGCCGTGCGCTTCATGAGCAAAACGCATTTAACGTGATAGTGTAATCATTTAATGAGCTAAATAATGTCCATTTTGTTTAGTTGTAAGATATTAATCATTAATTTATTAGTTATCAACATATGTTAAAAATGTTAACTCATGACCAGAGTACATATTTCAAATAAGATAATAAATAATATATAATATATAATACGACGAATTATGTATTTATGTGTATATAATTAAAAATTTGAATATTCATGAATAATAGCTATAACAGCTAATAATAATAGCTATAATAGCTAATAGCATTTTATTCGATTTATTACTTAACAAAAAAAATTTAAATATAACTTTTCCGTCTACCACTTGATATAATTCACTTTTTCCATCTCCCTTCCGCATTCTTGATACTTAATTTTTATGATGCTAAAATTGTATGCAACATAAACTTTTATAAATATTGATTTATACTCTTTGATTGCTCATCATTTTCAAGGTCTCATTTTAAGCAGTTCTCTGTTTATATTGTTACTCTTCTCCGGATATCTAGCACTATATTTCCCGGTTGTCTCTTGCTTACAAGCTTATAATAAAAGAATTTCTCAAATCTTTCGCGCAACGTAACGGTACTATTGATTGCATAAAAAAAAAGTAATTCCCAAGTGGTTGTACAATGGTTCTGCCTTACGGGTTGTACTTCAACAATAATTATAATAGAAACTGAATAAGCCCTTACCAAATGAGCAAATTTTTAGACTGGCCACAAAATTAAAAAAATATATACGTATTTATCATAGATCTAACAGCTAATTTAATTATACCACATTGTTCCAGAAACCCAAATGGGGGAACGGCCCAGCGACATTTGCCCACCGGTTTGCCGGCCCACGCTGCCCATTGGTCGATAGTCTATTTCCTTAAGAAATAGTTCCTTCTGCAGTTTACGGTAAGCAATTGCTATTATATTAAAAAGTGAGTTCTTAATCTATTACATTAAAAATTGAGTTTTTAATCTATTACATTAAAAAGTGAGTTTTTAATGCCATTATTTTTACACGAGCAAGGATTTTTTTTATAAAAATATTCACAATAGTAACTCTAAAATTTCTATTTTTACCGTTGATATTATTATATTTTAATTTAAACTTGTTTGTACTTTGGATATAAAAAAAATTAAATCACAATTTAGTAACTTAAGGAAATTTAGTATTAAAACATCAATATTTTATGAACTCACTGGGTAAGTTTATAATGTTAAAGAGCATAATTTTTAAAATAATAAACTTAGTGATATGGATTTTTTAGAATATGTACAAAATAAGTTTAACCTAAATCAATTTAGTCAATATTTAATATTGACCCTTTCAGTCTTCCTAGGTATACATGCCAACTAATGCTACTGTATAACATTGTTGGTACTTAAATGTTTTAATTTATGTAAATTTCATTGTTAATATTTTTGTATTTTCAAAATTATAGTATACAGTTATTAAGTAGTAAACCATTGGAAAAATATCACTTATTACTAATCCATTTTCTGTGCATAACAATAATCATAATTACATTTATCATAGTTAAAATTATTTTAACTGAATTTTAAACTGTAAGTATATTTTACATATAGATTATTATACATCAAATCATAATACAGTACACTTATATTGGCAGTTATCTAGATAACAATGTTCTTATTAGTCCCAATGGGGACAGAGTACTGAAATGTTATGCATTGATAAAACTTGCAGATTTAGTTATAAATTTATAACTATCATCAAATTTAGGGGCCAGATAAAGTTTCGAACAGTATATTATATTGGAACTTATATGCTTTGTAGCATCCGTAATTTATTCTTTTATGGATATATTAAAATTTGAGAAGTGATATAACATTACAATGTTCTTATGGTTTATGATGTTTTTTTGAAATAGTTGGTAATATTAGACTAAATAACGTTAAATTACAATTATATCGAACAACGAACACATCAATTATTAAATTAAAATATGTTAATTCCACTTTCAGTGTTAAGTGTCATAGTGGTTAGTTATAGTGGTATTAGAGATAACAATGAAAATAATATAATTAGTTTAAAAAATAGGGTAATGGTTCAATTTTAGTTTTAATTTTTAAAACATATTGGTAATTAACAATTAAATAAAAAAAATAATTTGTTTTAAGACTAAATTTAAAGTTTGGAAAATGAAGTGGACAGCATTTAAAAAAGTCAGACAAATTTGGATTTAACAAATGTTACAAACAGTATATACTTTTAGATATAACTTAATCTAATCTAATCTAAACCTTAATACAAACAAAAATTAATTATTGGTGACTGCAGTGGTAGGTACGATTTTCAAAGTTATTGAAATGATCCGTCATTGCACAAGCACCGCGCTTTGAATATAAACTACAAATCATTTAGTACTCAAGCTTATTTAGTAATTACAATATGTTTGTAATATGTTAACTAACAAAAAAACAATATAATATATTTCATATGGACCTACAAAGCTTAACAGTAGTTTATACAATATTTTATACTTCATCTTTAACTACCAAAAACTGTTTAGATTATAAGACACTTTTATTGTCGGCCTTATCTATGTAAAAATCAACTAGTGTAGGTAACTAAGATCACCGAACCTTTATTTTAGCTCGTTATTTTTGGCTTGAATTTATAAAACCATGATTAAGCATAAAATTTGTCCAAAACAAAACTTTAGAGTATAAAAAAAAATGATTATTTGGTCACATTTTCCATTACACTAATTATATTATTAATTTTTGTTTAGGTTTTTATAGCTTGTATTTTTAACTAATTACTCAACGGCCTTTTTGATTGAACTGTAGATGTATTAGTGATGGGAATCCGAAAATCCGGATATTCACAAAAAACGTTATTTAAACCATACTAAAATCGTATAAATACTAAATATTACTACAATATAATGTACCTAAGTAAAATATTTTGATGAAACTAAAAAACGCTTAGCTTTGACAATAAATTGCTTTCGGATTTCAACAAATCCGATATCCAAAATCAGTTTATCTTTTTGTAGTTGTGTTTTATTTTTACATTTTCATCAGAAAAATTTTATTTGGATACATATTTGTATATTGTTTTTATGCACAGTATTTATAATATTGTCAAATGACTAAAATAGCAATTTTTTTTTAATATCGAATTTCCATCACTGTGATGTATATTATAATGTCTAATCATTAATTAATTAAAACCCTACCACATTTTTTCAATAGTTATTACATAGTCACTGCAGGTGGTTTATAAAAAAAAGAACACAAAATGTATTATACACAAAACGAAATGACCTTATCGATCTTCAAAGTGTAATCTAGCGATAACTTTAGACCTCCTATTTCTGTTTGGCCAAGCGTACGGGGGAACCTGTAAGACAGGCAATTGTCTTGGTGGAGGATAAACCATGACGTTGTTGCTGTTGGTGGGATCGTGTCTCTTGTGTTTTATTGTTTTTCGCTGCTCCGTATAAGAGTAAGGGTTGACGGCGATTGGCGTGTAGTGCTGCTGGCGCTGGTATTCCCGTTGACTGTTTGCAACAGTTTTATGATAGGCCTCGACCATCTGCTTGTCCGAGTGCGGCTTGGCGTGCTTAACCGTCTTTGTCTGGGGGTCCATAAGTACCACATGGTGATGATGGTGGTGGATGGTTTTCACGCGACTCGGAACGTATATGATTATCCTGTAAACGATAATACACTTGTGATTACTGTAATACAATCAGTGTTCGACTGGTACATTGTAATATCTATAGACGAATCGATGTCAATTTTTTAAAACGGATAGAAACATATGACTAAAATGTGTTTCTACTAAGAATGCAGTTTTATAAAAAAGTGACTCGTGTTGTTAGTGCAATCATCCATTCAGGTTTATTGCTTATAAATGTTGTTTTCAGTTATTCGTGAATTTTTTTGTGTCCAAATTTAATTCCAATATTATTAAAACAGTTATTAATCTTTAGAGACCGTTCTAAAAAAAAATATTAGTCCCAAAAATACGTATACTCCCAACCGAAGTATCGACTCACCGATAACGCCTAATCGGTTAAACTAAGTTAATTGGTTATTCATGTGGAAACACAAAAATACTAAATTATAAATTAACCAGAGTGTTTCGATAACTAGAATCCAAAAAAATATTTTCCATAGTTACAACTCAAACAGCATTTTTAAACAACGTTTTTAACTTCTTTTAAAATACTTACTATTAAAATATTGTAAATCTATCTATTTTTGTATAATAATTATTTTTTATTTTTAAGTAACATTTTCGAAATAAGATCTTGAGAATATTACACTTCTGTCGTAAAATAATTATAAAATATTTTTTAAATATTCAAAAAACATTCTAAAAAAGTTAATAATTATGTGTTGTTTGGAAAAGATTAAATCGATTTTGATTTCATACTTAACTGATTAGCTAAATCAATTATCGAGATTCCACTTTTTTTTAGTTTATTAAGTGATTTTTAATAATATATATTTATTTATTTCGCTTTTTATTTTTACTTCTATATGTTCTATTGGTTTGAAACATTGTATAGTTACTTTTGATACTCAAGATATTTATATTTTTTTTTATTGAAAAAATAATGAAATTTCACAAGGTGCAATGATTTAAATATATTCTGATAACTATAATAATATTATTATATTTGTATAGTATTATTAACATTTCTAAAAAAGTAACATTTTTTTAATATAAGATTTTTAATAACATAGTTGGTATAACCGACTTTCACAAACCGATACGCCCTTTAAAATTTTGGCTATTTGTTGAGAAAACTAGAATAACAAAAAATTAATCAAAGATTGAATGAGAGTGCTAGTCGCAAATCAATTTTATTGGATATCCATTGGCCTTAATCAATTGTTAAAACAGAATTTCACTTATGCACAAGGTTTTTTTTTTTGAGTAGTACAATAGGTATAAGCGGGGTAAAAAAATGAAAAACCCTATATTCATTTTTAACAAACGTCCAATGTCAGTCTATGTTATCAACGCGATATTGTGATAACAATGGGTGTATATATTTTATGGTCCATTACTACTTAATTGATATTGAACGATGAAATAATAATAAGAAGGAAATCACTATAATTTGGATTATTATGTTGAACAGTTAGGTTATTTGACGTTTTATGTACCGAAAAACTTTTTCCCGCCGCATAATTTGTATGTTTCAAAAACAAAAGACCACAATGGTCTACGACCGGAAATCTATGATGTATACTATTATAATTTATATGTATCCATTATTTATTATACGTCTCTTGCCATGATAATTATTGTCCATTTTTCAACAATACCGTGTTTCTTGGTCTGACAGAAGCCGATCTTACATAATCGCCTTTGTAATATTGGCACAGTAATTTGCGGTCACGTGTCATTGATTTTCAATCAAGAGGTTGTCGTCGGTGCCGTTTTGCACATAAAATGTATATTTGTCACGAAATTCGTCACACAACAATACATCTTTATCGTTGCCTATGCCGACGCCAGATTTTAGACTAAAAAATATATTTAGAGGTAAACCGTGAATCGCAGAGGTGTCCAATGAATTCAGATTTTACTATTTTAAGCCTCATTGTAGTTGGGGTACTAATTTGACGGCAATTGACCCGAAAAATAAGTGCACTCGATTATTTTGGAATATCAGTGTAAGAAAATATCAGTTAAAAAATCCAATTCAAAATTTCCAGCGTGCTAATAGATATTATGAAATCGTGTATAATATGTAGAAACCAAAAATTCTCAATTTTTAATTACTCTTGAATTATCTTATGATGAAAATCACAATATTTACGAACTAGTGAATCGTACCGTTAAAAATAATTGAATTAAAAGATACAATACAGTAATCATATAGTGTAACTATTTTGTAAATCAAATCTTAAGGAGCAATTTTCTTTAAAAAGATTTTGTGAGTTGATGCATTACCATTCGAGCAGTGCGAAATGTGTTTTTGTTAAAAGGACTTCATCCACTCTACTTATTTAATACTACTCCTCCTTAAGTAATTGGATGGACTTGAAAGAAACACAATAAAATTCATCCAGTTCGTCTAACAAAAAATTATATATTATCGCACAATATATTAATATTTTTGACACTTAATGGTACTCATTATATATTATATATTTTACGTTTTAAACAAATATTCATGTATAACATTTAGGAAATATACAGTACGGATAGTTATTCATTTGAATTAATAATTAAACAAATTATAATACAAAGTTTATATTTTTAAGTAAAATAAAGTACTAGTTTTTAAAAAATGTATAAGGTTGCATAGGTAAAATTGTGTAATGCCAACAGTGTTTTAGTAAACAAGTTAACGTATTTTTTTAGTATACAAACAAATAATACATTGTTCGCTCATTAATTTTTTTTTATGTTGTGTAATTGTTTACATGGGTACCTAATAGATTAAAGCGTTGTTTCTATTTTTTCTTGTATGTCGTATAAAATTACGTTTCCTTACTATCTTATGTTATGTTTATTGATCTGTGAACATTTTAATTACAAAAAAACTTCACTGGGTTTGTTATTTGGAACGAACTAGTTGAAAAAATGACTACATAATAATATGGGCTCTGTGATTAATTTTATAGTTACCATGAGCAAGAGACTTTAACTATAGTTAATAAAAGGGTTTAAATATTTTTATATAATAGTTGTATGTACTCAATCTTTGTAAATATAGTTAAATACATAATTGGACTATTTGAAAAAATTAAGTGTTTGTGTGCTTTTTACATTTACCATGTAACGGGCGATAAAATATTATTCTTTAGTTTAAGTGATAGACAGAGAAAGTAATTTAATTATTTTAGATCTAATTTAAAGGTATGAAATTGTTTAATGTATATTTTAGTAAAGTTCTAATATTTTTAGTTTTTGTCTTTAGATGATAGTTATGTGTACTTTATACCTATTTGGCCTAACCTATTGTAATTATAACAACCGAGGCAAATCGTACTAAACATTTAGTTTTTCTTTAAAACTTTAATAATATAGTATTTTGTTTTAGCTTAAAAAACATTTAAATCTTGTGATTAAAATCTTACATTATGAAAAAAGAAAATTTTAAGATAACAACTGAAAAGGTTATGAAGAGTTTTGTAAACAAATTAACGCAGAGCCTAAGTAAATAAAACTTAAAAGCTCATTAACTAAAACATATAAAATGAAGCGATAATTATTAAGATGTACAAATAATAATGACTTTTGATCGATGTACAACAGTTTCCTTTAACCACATTTATTATTTAACTCATTATGAATCCATAATCGCATAATGTCTTAACATTCTTAATATTAACCAAATATGTAGCCAAACACCTAAAAATCAAATCAAAATAACCTAACATCTAGATAATATATGTATTTAATTTTCGTCTGAGTGATAAAAACTAAAAATTTTATTTGATATGTTATTATTATTTTAACACTTCAACAGTAAAGTCACTAGCTCAAAAATTATATTATATAATATTAATATTTCATAATTTTATTAGAATGAATGTAATGTTATTGTCAAATAAAAGACAAATTCAGAGGTTTGAAACGTGGTAACACTATATTTTTATTTTTATTTACTGGTGTTTGTTAGTGAAAGACCGTTAGCACCAAATATACTAAAAAGTTTGAGGGTATTTACACTATTTACATAGTATTTTTCCGTTACTCCCACATGACCAGACAAGTCAATCTGTTCAAGTGAAAGTAACAGAACAATATGTAAATAGTGTAAATACAATACCCCATTGAAGTTTCAATATATTTTTAGTTTAAGGGTAGTTTTATCGAAGGTATGTGTTTTTTAACTTTGATTCTACATTTTAAGTAAGTATAATTGATGCAAAGGTTCATTAATCACTAATTTTATTAATTTTTGATTTGAGTGATCGAAAATGTAATAAAACTTTTGAACGGTTGAACGTATTGTAACCAAAGTAATTGTTTAGTACATAACATCATATTACTATCTTGTTAATATGCTGCTTTATCAATTACCATTTAGTTTAACTATGTTTAATAATACATAGTATAATAACTAACTAAACAGAAGCACCAAGTAGGTACTGTGTGTTATCACTTACTTACCTTTTGTTTTCTTCGCATTCTACCGAACGTAATAGATTTATAGCTGCCACGATCTATATTAACAGTTAAAACACAGGCATAGTTTAATATAATACACGAAGTTATGAGATTTATAAGGGTATAAGTGACTTTTATCAAATTGGCCAGGAGAGCGTACAAGAAATTATTTTTTCTAAAAATTCTTATCAGTGATGTTGTTTAGTTTTCTAGAGAATATCTCTTTCGGAAATTGATGAAATACTTAAAAAAAACGCAGATACCGATAGGATTTATTGACAAATAACGTGAGTTCAAAAAATATATCACTTGCACCCTTTTGATTGTAATTACTTCACATAACGTCATTATAAATGTACGGTTACGTTTAAATACTCGAAAGGAGGGAAAGCACAAAAACTCGTTTGACAAAAAGCAGACTTTGACGTGTGTACGACTTACGAGAATGGCAAAAAATAGATGAGACCCACGCCGTTCCATCGCGTCGACCGAATACTTGTGAGAGACTCAAATCAACATTTGACTGACTGCGACACGACGATTACTTCACTGATTAAAATCCGTCTTGATTTACATTTAACCATCGTCGGTCTAGATGGTGTCACGGACCAGTAACCAAAGAAATCTAACACTTCCACCACTACACCGGTGTCTACTCGGTTAAGAGACTTCTTCTGCGGTACCGCGACTACCACCGCATATACATACATACATACACGCCTTATTGTTTTTGTTCGGATGATTTTTTGTCTATCTCATTTCTCTAGTCACACTTTATTAAGTGCGGTATTTGCGTCGATACTTTTTTTACGTGTAACCCCCCCCCCCCCGTGTAGTCCCCCCTCACACATGCAAACAAATCATATATAATAGTTATATTATGTATACACTGGGCCTTCTAGGTTTTGTTACATCCATACGTACCGTTGTCCGTTCCTTATTTCCCCTGAATTGATAACGCTCCGTCGATTACTTTCTTTTTGTCGTTTATCTGATGTACATATAATACATAACACGTTTAATATTATTTACAACGGTAATAGCTAAGAATTTTTTTTTTAATAAACGGCCGCACTGTAAATCTACCACTAACGTGGGATCGATGAGATTAATGTTTTGGACGTGGTTAAATTGGAAAGTGATTAAATCATTTTAAATCATGTAAAATTTGATTCGTCGTGGTTAGTTTAAACATTCAATTTTTAACTAAACACCTCGATGCATCGAAGTAACCTTTTTGTGGACTGTGAATGGCATTTACCGCGCCAGTTGTTGCTTTTGTCTATTGATTATTATATTGAACATTTCCGGACGAAAAAATAGTAGGTGCTTTCTCATAATACCGGATTCCGGATTCCTATCACTACTGCATACCATATTGGTCACTTGGACACCCTCTTCCCTGCGAGATACCTGTTATTAAAATGAGTTAAAATGTAAATTATGTTGTTTACTATAGAAAATAGACTTCTGATGAAGACCCACAGCCAGACTAGTAGTTGGTATTAGATTGGGAAAATACTAAATTATTACAATAATATATCTAGTAATTGAAGATTGTTATTTGAGATTTGTTCAAAACTAATAATTAATAAATAAATTCATATTACATATTCAAACACTGCTCTACTGATAATGTTCTTTACTATACATCGTGAGAATTTGGTAAATGTACTGTGTTAATACTGGCCTCACATACTTGTCTCGCGTAAAACAGTTTTGATGGGAAAAAAATTATAATTTATCCTAAAGAAAATGACTGTGATAGTCCAACAAAAAAAAAATGACAATCATTATTAAAGTATCCTCATGACTGTATTAATGAGTATACACAATATCAATCTCTAAATTAAAATTATTATAATTTATTAATATTTATTAAATATTAGTTATATTACATCTACGCTCCTGTCATCTGTAACGGATATTCTTTACTTTCTTGAAAATTGAGCAGTTATATTTAAGGGGTTTTGTATAGGCAATTTGTTTTAGAAACAAAATTATTCGTAAATAAAAAATATTGTTTATATTCTTCTTAAATATAGTTTTTAATCTTTTGTATTTTTATTATGGGAATATTTAAATGAAAATTAGAATGGTGAAAAAAAGTTGGGATTACAATTAGTTTTGTTTTTTAATTGCCTATACAAATACTCCTTTAGAAATTTCCGTCTATTTAGCTAAACATTTTTTTGCTAAATACACTTGGTGTGTTAACAAATTTGGATTATTATAAATCCAGCAATCTATATAATTTTAAGTATGTCAAAATTGCTTTAAAGTTGATGAATTATTAGGACAACCAATGGAGATCATTTACTATTAAATAACAAGAGTTCGTGAAATAAAATATGAATCTACCTTTTTTTAAACTATTGAAATAAAAAAACATATGAAGTTTTGACAAACTCTAAAACTTCATTAAACGAATAAATATATTTGATGTCAATTTAAAATAAGTGTTGCATTTGAAGTTTTAATTTTATTGAATAAAAATGACGATTTTTTGTTAAGGCACTACGTGTAGATACAAAAAAAGCTATTTTTGTGCATTAATGTATATTAAGTTGCATACTCACATTTTAAGGCGCAAGAATGTATAGTGCAGAATTAATGTGTAAGGGTGATATTTATTAAGGGGCTAAGGATAGGCATATTCAAACAACATGTGATCTATTAACTATTTTAAATACATATGATTAATTTTAACGAGAAAAAATATTGGGTTTTTTCTAGTTATGAAGCTTTTAAAGTTATTTTCGCCGAGTTATGACGAAAGTTTGATAAAAAATTACAAGTCATTTGGAGGCGTATCTATTAGACGGATTTCAATTTGTTTTATGTGAAGCATACTTTTTTTTCTATGGCGGCTAAAAGGTCGATTTTGGATTTAGGTATTAGAAAATTAGTTTCATACATATAAAATATACACAATGAACATATAACATAAGTATATATTATATCCATACAATATACAAAATGTATTGTACCATAAAATAATAATTATATATTGTTTTTGAATGATTAGGAAAATTCTTAAGAAATTAACACATTACATAATACTTTATGATGAACAGAATAATTTATGTGCCCAAGTTCTTTCTTCATTATTTTATAAAACTGACGGATGGAAGTGTGAATTGAAGTATTATTTTTATCTAAATTACTCAAACGCACACAACCTTTAGGAAATTATTTTTAATTTAAAATGTTAAATATATACGTTACCATTTAAGTTTTAAAAGTTGATAAAGCACTGGAAAATACTATAAAAGTTAAATATTTATTAATTTTATAATAGTGTAAAATAAAAATGCACAAATACAAATGTTTTTCAAGGAAAAAACTATAAAAATATTATCACTTTCCGAGAAAATTAGCGTCTTATGTTAAATTGATCATCTTGTATAGATGACCTTAACACAATTTTTGCTGATTTATTCATGTGTTCACTGTACTGGCACATTGTGAAAAATTTAAAAAATTCTCAAACATGAGTAGCAACACTATATTATATGAATAATAATCAAAAACAATAATATACGCTGTACTTGATGTTATTTCACGTATTAGGTGTATAAATAATATTGTTTTGAATTATGAATATTGCAATACATAATTGCACAGGGTGATTGTTTAACTATGACCTAGGCATTATGTTATAAGGTATTCGACTTTTTGTAAATTATTTATTTTCATACTTTTATAGATATTAGACTAGTCGATAACCATTTTTGAATAATTACATTTGAAGTTAATAATTCAGGAAGATAAGGGTGAAGTGTAGTATTATTGTTATCTGCTCGAGTTACTCACTTTGGGTAAAGTAAATGCAAGTTTATTATAATATGTATATGTTTGTATTTTAATAATGATCATTCAGATTAAATTATTGCTAAGTATAAATATAAGTATAAATTAATATAAGTTGTATAATGTTGTCTGCTGTGCCGATTTGTAAATGGTAAAGGAGAAAGCACAAATTTGATATTACAAAAGTGAACAGAGGGAAGCAAACTTTCTATAAGTACTATTTAATTACATTCTAATGTGTTGTTTCGTAGGAGTTGATGTCATCTATTTTGTTTAAAATAGGTTCTGTAACTTTTGTACATGAAAACATGTTGACTAAGAAAAATAAAATCATAATATTGAAGGTATATAATACACATGATTCAATGACGCCATATTATAATTATTATTATTATAACAACTGTAAAATACATTTTTAAATGCATATTTTAATTTTTAGCTTTTCAACAGTTCGTGTACTAACTTATACTCTCTCTCTTTGTTGTAACGGTCACGGTTTGTACATTTTATTGATTTAGGCACCTTAGAATAATTACATTTAAATATGGATAGATATATTTTTAAGAAAATTAATATCAAGATGGTTATTTAAATAACAGCAATACCTATAAATTTGTGTGTCAGGCACAAGCATGAGCAATATTTATTAATCTCAAAATGCAATAAACTTTGATTTTTAAAATATGGTATGATTCTTATTTTAGTACTAGCCTAATGCTTACACTGTTATTTTAATCCAGAACTCGATTGTCGTTATAACTATTAACGTAGTTCTTAATCGATTACTTATCTATGTAGTGTATAATGCGGTAAGTCTGAAGTTTCCCTTCAGTTCCTGACCCAGTTTTCCCGGATGCCAATTGACCGTGTTTAAAATAAAAAATGTATACTTTTTAATAAGACGGCGAAGCGATAATTACATTTTGCTGAATAAAATAAGCAAAATACAACAGTTATTAAAATAATATTATTTGTGCGTGCAATTCAGACTATTTTATTATGAGTTTTATAAAAAAAAAATACTACATTAGAAAGGGCAATTATGAGATATAAGGGTACACCCAAATTAGTAAATATCCATTAGGCACATTCGCTTGTCATTTATCAAGTACAAATCTATTTTGGTGAAAAAAAAATAAGACTCTCGACTTCAACACGTGTTTATAGTTAAAAACAAAAATTCACTCGAAATACTAAACCTTGATTGTTTTGAGTTTTTTAATGCATTTAACTATTCATTTATAATAACGATTAAGTAACTATGAGTTAATTCTGAAAGTAAAATTTGACAAGTTAATATGATCAAATTTCTACGTTACAATCAATATAAATAACTTGTAAGTAATTGGCTAATACTTTGATGTTAAGCTATATTTAGTCTAATCTTTTTGGGGGATATTTAAAAGATCTCGGCCTAAAATCAGGCCTAGGCGGTGTGAATGTTAATGCCATTAAAAAAAAAATAGAAAAATACCAACAAAACTTGTGTTTTTTTTATATTGTAACACCTATCAATGTAAACCTTTTGTTTTAAAGTCTAAGTATACTGTATAATGGTTCTTGGAACCCATTATAGAGATAACTATTAGATGGAAATTATGTTATATTTTATTAATAAAAATGGTTTTTCTATTTAGAACGCTATGTTGAGATTAATAATTAACATAATGTAACGTGTAATGTGTGTGATTATGTTAAATAAAACAAGTGTAATTATTATCCTCACCGTTTTCACACACCGGACAAGCTAATAACAGTCTGTATACAAATCTAAATTATAGCCTCGGCGATAATGTCGATACACATAAATGCACCCAACAGGTCCATATTCTATGTTATACTCTATATGAGCGAACTTAGATCATTAATCTAACTATGTAACATAGCTAACATCACAATGTAATAAGCAAACTGTAGAGTTATATTTGTAGGTATGTATTAATAATTTACAGGCGATCTCTATCCTCTTGTGCTTGTAAATTGCGTATGTTATTCTGTACTTTTACTATCTCTCGTGACATCAGAAAATGACAAAAAAAAAAAAAAGTAGAAGGATTATCATTTCCTTTCGCCTCCGTTCGTTTCACTTTGAACTTTTCTATTTTCTGCGCGCGTTAACTTCATAGCGGTCCGTAGGTAGGTATGTAGGTATTAATATAAGACAGTGTTATTTGTATACACGGACACAAGCAAGCGGGCAAGTCATAGGTACATAGGTATGGATTTCGATTTTTCTCGTTTCTTTGTTTCGGTTCTGTATTACTCGACCGTGCTCTCGGCGCGCGTTGCTGTTTCACGGCTTGCAAATAATTTTAATTTATGTACACACTCACAGTCTTGCGTACAACAACAATTAACTAACCAAAACGGCATGTATAGTTCCTACGATTCGTTTATGCAGTTTCAGGTGTTTACCATGGTCGGATACCCTTAACTCGCAACGCCCGGGGACATTACCCTTGTTCGATTTTAGCGAATCCAAACGTTACTATAGGTACTGCAAAATTGTTTAACACGACGATCACGATTTTTTTTAAATTATGTTTGCTAAAAAGTCATCAAGGTATATAGCGGTATTGTTTCTCATATTATTCCGATTCACAATTGATTGGATCCGCTATGATCACTACGACACTCTAAAATCGCTAGACTACAAAGAACGGGTTTTGTCTGATCCTTGATGGTTTTAGAGCTGGTATGTTTAAACCGTTATGCCTATAATGAAATTTACAGGGGATGGTTTTTTGGAGGAGACGACAAATAAAATGCATTCTGGCTGTTATGGTAAGATGAGGAAAAAGTAAAAAAAAGTCGTCAAGGTCTTCTTGTAGTAGGACGCCGTACCTATCAATTACTAAGGGGTTCGGTGTAGGCAAAAAGTAGCTGAATGTTAAAATACAAATTAATTTGTTTATTTACCATACTGTACTGAGGAGTCTTTATAAATAATATGTTATCAGCAATACTATCATAACGTGTCTATTTATAACATTTTTCACTATTTTGTTTTATCCTTGTTGGTCATTCTATATTTTTTAATTTTGTAGACAATTTAAAAACAACATTTTTCCATACGATTTTTTATTATAATATATTCTCTAAACTTTAGAGTCTAAAGTAATAACAAATAGTGGGATTAATAAAAACCGACCAGTTAATATGATAAAGAATACTTTTTTTTTTATATTTCTCCATTTCTAACCTTAAGATTATAAACAAAACACTAACTAATTTTATTAAATAGTTTCCTGTACAGTGTATAACGAAGACTAATAGTTATATATGTTAATATATACTTAAATCGGCATGATATGTAAATTTGACAACTGTAGTCGATTAATTAAAATTATATTAATAGTGTTTTGTGAAGTTCTTTGCAGTTTTCGGAATGGTGATTTAATTTATTGCGTTTTGCTTAATATACTTAGCTTTATAGTATTATAAATAATTTTAATTAGGCCAATTATTACTTTCATCCGGATTCAGTGAAAATGATCTATTAGCGCGCAGTGTAAAGCCGTGTAGTATAATAATAAAACTATACACTCGACTATATACCTAGATAGTAAAATTATTATTAATATATGTATAAAAAAACTAAATATAGGTACGTATAAGTTATTTTTTTCCATCTTCACTAAAAGCGGGTTTTACGTATGTATTTAATTAACATTTAAATGTTTGGCTAGTTTCGAAGTTAAACGAAAAACAATTGAATAACATACCACTCAAATCAGATATAATTTGTAAAACGTATCACCTCGCGCATCCTTGTGACAAGCCGACGTTTCACTTTTTAAACGTTATTAGAGCGGACTCGCCATAAATAACTTGTAGAGATCAACCATATAGATATAAGGATAATATATAATAAGGCACTCGTTCCGTGCCGTACGTTTCGAGCTCCTTGCATGGTGATATGATTTATAGTAAATATAATATAATTGCTGGTTTCGATTCGCTAGTTATGTAAATATATATAAAAAAAAAAAAACAACGCTAGTGTTTAAATGTATTAATTATGTTTTTTATATGTATATATTTTCTTTATGGAAATAATAGCTGACGCGGCGCCTACTAGAAAACAAGACGGCTAATAAAATAAGTTGTTTAAACCCTGACCAGCAGCAAAGCGCGTCTATGCGGATAATTATTTGAAATTATTTAGTTTTGAACTAAAACAAAATAACTTTAAGCTATAAGATTTTGCCAAAAAGTTGCTCCCGTTTAATTAAACACTTAGTCATCATGTTGTCCGTAGGGACCATACAAAGAGTCCTGGTTCTTACAATATAAGGAGTCGGATTGGATTTGTTTTGAAATGCTCAAATGAGAAAAGGAAAATGAAAAGTCAACTTCATACTAAAAGTCATACTTAAGTTTAAAAAAAAGTACTATGTGTATACATAAACAGATATTTCTAGTGGTAACACTTTAATTATTGTAGCAAATGAATCACACCGACCTCAAGCAAAATAAAAAGGAGAAGACATTTGTTCTGATCATTTTTTAGGAAATATTACCAATGACTAGTTAAACAACAGAAGTCACTTTTAGGGGAATAATTGTATCTTTGAGTATGATGTTCAATAAGTGGCGTTCCTATATTTTTAAACTTGTCTCGCAGCTGTAGATAAGTTGTGACAGATCCACTGCAAAACATATATATATATATTCTATGCTACAATCATAGTAATTATTATTATTATTTATAATGAAAGTTACATTTATACAACTAATTTATTAGAAATGCAGTCACAACCACAAGTACTCAATTATTTTGAAAGTATAGTATTCTCGTAAACGTGTAACCATTACACGAGCCGGATGATAATTTTTCCCTCGAACGTCATTGACACTGTTTAAAACCTATTGTTGTCGGATATCACATTAACCTTACACGTTCAAATAATAAGTAATAATATCATAAAATATAAACACAGTTTATATATGAAATATTGTCAAAGTATATATGCCAGGTATAATTTTCTCTAAAATCACAACATTTCTATGCGTCATTAAGGCCGTCTCACGGTTAAGTTTTATCTATTCGATTCACAGAGGCCACTTTATATTGTCCAATTATATTTTTTAGTGTTAACAACATCTGGGTTACAAAAAAAAAAAAATGGGTTTTACTTTTCATTTTTGGTGCTACAAAAAATGTCATACTACTGCACTTAAAAATATGTATGCTCAGTAACTGCAACAATTGTTCGCATCATAACAGACCTTAAAATGACCTTAATGTTCCACAAGTAAATATGTGTATTTTGATTGCCCGATATAAAATATTAGCAAAGGATATTTTTTTGGTTTTAGACACCGAACGTTTTAGTCGTAAATTTTTAATATTTAATAACGCTTCACTACGTTGTTATTCCTAATTTGAGCACTGTTGCACGTGATAATTAAATCACATTTATTAGATTTAAACAATTTAGCATGAAACCGAAAGGAAAACTTTGTTTACATATAAAGGTAATTATAAAAAGTAGGAGAAATTAATTGCTAGCCTTGAACTAAATCATTAAGAGAATAGGCCGGCCATTAGGTTTTTTATTACACTAAATCAGTACCACACTTCTCATTTAGTTGTCATCAAACAATGTATAAATCGGAGACCTATCTGAATCGTATACACATCATTAATTAAGCACTACCGTTTCTTTTTTGCACTAGAAAATTGCATGCGATAATTACAGAACAATAAAAGCAGACATAAAATAATCTAATTACACACTTATAGTATCTTAGTTGATAGTTATTGATTAACGTACCTATTGATGTTTTTATACCTGTTATTTAATAATTTGTACACTCTAGAGTTCAGTCATTACATGATCCTTATGAAGCGCTAAACCATTTTTATTTTGATATAAATGATAAATGATAATATGTAATACGAGACAAAAAGTTGTACGTTTCAAAAGTATAAACAAAAAACCAGTCCAAAAAATTTGTCACCGTTCTTCTCTTAGTTAGTTATTATCTACAATAGTATCGCCTATAATCAAGGTTTCTCCACTTGGGGTTTCTAAAATAATTGGCGTCAAATAAAGGACTAGTGTATATTTGTATTAACAATAATATTTTATTAAATACCAGTTTTAATGAAAAACGTATTTTTTACCAAATAAAATACCTTAGAACGTAATAATATTATGTTTTCATATTATGTTATATTATCAGCTAGAATCTCTAGACTATATTAGGATATAGATAGTAATACAAACGGTTAGAAAGTTATATATTTTATCATAACATGAAAAAAAATTAGCTCTAGGTAATGGAGACGCCTTAATTGCACATAGTCTGGCGTTTGTATGTAGTATGTACTTATAATAAAAGCAAAATATATATAGGCCGAGTTTTCGATTGTAAATTAGGAATCACAACGTGATGTTGTCATTAGTTTATATTGTATATGACGCATTCGATTTTTTTTTTTGTAAGCATATCATTTTACAGAGAAAGGATTTCAACAAGTCGAATAATACTTATATACCAAACACAAATATTGTAGTAGTATGTTTCAGTTTTACCGAATACTTTCCTCTGCATTTGTAATTTTCCGGAAATTAGTCAACTTGATTTAGCTCAATAAATTAATTAAAATTTACCATTTTTCTATAATTTATAATTTACTGTTTTATATAAAAACCACAATAGCCAATTAGTTGCTTTTAATAGTATTTTGGAACTAGCTTGAGTTGCTTGGAATCTTCCTTAATGAAAATACTTGAAAACTAGAGTGAATACTAGTTATTGTATTATAAAATGGTGTAGACATGTTAACTTAAATAGGATACATTATAACGAATGAGAATGGTATGAGTTCAACTAGTGTGTGTGTGTCTCTGGAAATGACTTAACATAGATCTGGTTAACGGTAGCTGATATAGTTAGTCCATCCAAGGGACATTAGAAACTAATGTTAGAAATACTAAGATTTCAGAATTTTTGATTATATTAAAGGGTTATCCAAAAATTTATTTTCTTTCTTTTACCTAAGTTCAATAATAAAATTACGTTTTTAAGTAAATAATATAAGCAATCCACAGTAAATCATTGTAACTAATTATTTTCATTGTGCCATCTTTAACACAGAAGTCAAAAAGTCTAGCGTTTAAAATAATTCATAATGAAAGGTAAATTAACCATATTTTTTTTATATTAGAGGATTAGAGTATAATTTTGCAAATTTTTTTTTTTGTTGTCCTCTAGTCAGAAATATGACAAACAAAAATGTTATATTTTGTAATAAGGTATTTTTTTTCATTATCTCCAAATAAAAATAAACCACAAACATCTAAAAATATATTTTATTTTTAAATAATTTGGTTAAGTAAATGTTGAAAAAACATACTGATCTAATTACGTTTATTTAGAAAAATAATCATTAAGGGATCCATTTTGTCATCTTGCTCAGTGACCAACTAATAGATTATTTTTAAAAAAAAATTAAAAATATTATGATATTTTAATTATGAATAGTTAAAAATAGTAATAGACGATAGTTCATATTATGAAGACCATTATTATGACTTATATCTATAACATTAACTACCTATTATATTAATTTGCAATTTTTGAATAGCTAAAATTAAATACCAGCTCTGAACCCAACCGATCAAATCATACACGTTTTCAAAACAAAACTATCAACACAGTACGTGAACAGCCAATTATCCAATTTACTTGTGGTAGCCTTGTCATTTAGAGAGATAGAGATAGGTATAGAGACTTATGAAAATCACATTGACAAACGCTAGCAATATGTTGTAAATCCTTGGCTATCAATTACTGTATAATATAAATATTACTATAGAACACATATATAAACAACCGCAAAAACAATGCG
This sequence comes from Adelges cooleyi, assembly GCF_023614345.1. NCBI lineage: Eukaryota > Metazoa > Arthropoda > Insecta > Hemiptera > Adelgidae > Adelges > Adelges cooleyi. The sequence goes on along the minus strand of NW_026096053.1, from coordinate 12,159,127 downwards.
TCGATCACGATCTGTGTGCTAAACCCGACGATTTTTAATTAAATACTATTTGCTCGCAGTTTTCTTTCTGGTGTGATGTCTTCCACTGTGAATTACCGTGAGTACTTACAAGGCAAATATTGTTACTGATTTAGGTTAACGACCGTCATAAAACGCGTTTGGGCCGCGTAAAAACTTGACTTTTATCATTTTGACTCATATTAAACGCGCGCTTACAGTGTTCTCAGTTAAAAACATTTTATACTATTGCAGTTTCTCGAAGGGACGTCCTCACGCCTTCTCGACTAAGAAGGTTTTCTAGTCACGAACGTGTAAACGATGACAAAATAATAAAAATAGTCCCCTTTTAAAATGAACTTATAATAACTTACACAGCAATAATATATTTTATTGAAAAATTATAATAATAGTTATCAAAATATGTTTATATTTTCTCTATTTTTATTTTTTAAATAATTTGTTTAAATACAAATAAAGAGTATTATAAGTAGCGTTGTCCGGTATTAATTAAAAATAAATAATAAAAAAATATTTTTAATATACTACCTATTAGAGGGATGTGACTTGAAAATACGATAGATTCTTCTACTTTAAAGTCATGGAGTTTACAATTATAATAATAATAAAAAAAAACAAAGTGTAACGTTGTACGAACAACATTTGTTAAAAACAACATTGAAAAAAATGTTTTTAAAAGTTATCGGTTTTAGAATTCTACTAACTTTTAACTAATATTTATTAGAAATTAGACTAAGGTAAAAATAATCATTTTTTTGGAGGAAACCCCTTTTTTTGTGGTCATATCCCTACTATAGTTACCTAACGGATGTTTTAAATTATAATTTAAAAAATGTATACGTACTAATTATTTGTCGTGTGCGATTATAATTTTTTTTTTTTTTATCAGACTCACCCTCCTCGTGTCGGCAGTTAGAAAATAAAGTCAACACTTTTTTTTTTTTTAAATCCGTCTAACCATTTTTCATAATATATAGGTTTTTTTTATAGTTATCGATCTTGCGATAATGGTAATTATTATTGTAAATATAACACGGCACCCGGCATCCGCGAAGGGGAAAGTGTCGGACAGTCGAGAGGTTGTAGCCGGTGAAAAAAACACTCACACACACGCACAGCTCTTTGGGAGGGAAGTAAAAAGCGTTGACGCCGACACACAAGTGCAAGTTCCCGGCTGAGTCGTGGGTGGAGGGGAGGCGACGGGTAAAAACTAGGATGGCGCACCGAGCCGGCTATCATTCCGACATGAACAATTGACGGCGGTATAGGCCAAGTGCTCCCCAATGATAACGCACGTGAGAGCATCTTATTATCATTCTTGTTATTATAATCCACCTTCGTCGACGACCGCTTGTTTCTGAACACCGTCCTTAGCCGCCGCCGCCACCGCAGTGTCTGGACTTATACGCCGACGCCACATTTTACACAGAGCCTCGTGCACCGTTCAGCCGAATCCAGGTACGTTTTCCATATTGTCGGTTTTCTATATCTCTGCATATAGGTATACAACGATAGTGTAGACCGTGTAGAGTATAATATAATTATCTTGTATTATGTGGTCTTTTTTTTCCGAGTATGTTTTCTAACTTGCGCGTTAGAAATCTCGTTTGTTTTCCGCCGAAATAACGAAAAAAAAAAAAACCATATTATATTATTCCATTGCACAACGGACCCCGAATTACCTTTTAACGACTGCCGTCCTGTAGTTGTTCATATACGTTTTTCGGTTAAAAAAAACCTTTTATGATTTTCTAACGCACGTGTACACTTAGGCAGGACGAGGTACCGAGTTTTGAATACATTGCTCTCGGTACAACTTGGGCGGGTACGATCCGGCATTTCCTCTAAAAAAGTTTAAAATCAAACGCCTTGCAATTTATAATATGTCTCACGTGTAAGAGCAGCCGATGCTATGCCCTTTTACGTTTACAACAATATTAACAATATTTTATAGCTGTATTTGTACTTTCTGTAAACAGCAAATATAGTTGAACAAAAGCAATTAAATAATTTTTACAATTTATATTGATATTATGGCAATTATATTTCGAAATAAATAAATTAGTCTTTTACTGCAGCTATGTTATAGCAAAAATACAAATCATTTAATTTACACAGTTTTGCTCAAGGTTTTAATAAGTTGTCGTTAAACCGAATGATTCGAATACCAAATTACTATATTAATGATGATGACATTTTATTAATTATATATAGAGACTTGTAAGGTTAGGTTATTAGTTTTTTTTTATCTAACTTCCACTTTCAAATAAATGGTTTAATAATTATTACTATAATTCACGTGGTAAACAATTTGCCTGATTTTCTTTTTTTAATCGCGGAGAAAATGCAATGCTTAATAAGTCGAATCTCGTTAACTACGCTAAACAAACATACCGACTAAAAAAACCTGCTGATCTTAGATAATCTAACTGAAATACAATAATATTATAGCTAAACGCTGCATTGTTTCTTGACATTAGAGAAAGGGTTGTAAAGTAAAAGTAATCTAATTATTAGTAATCAATTACACAGCTAATTATTTTATTTTCATAAGTAATACCTAGATATTATATCGTAATATTTTCTATTCATATTTTTAGAGTTGTCTAGGATTTTTTCCTGTACTCACTAATGTTAATTTAAAAAAAAAACATAATACAATGTATAATATAATTCACCTCAAAACAGTATTAAATAATTTATTATAAATTGATATACTTAATAATATTGATTCCATAAACGATAATTATTTAACAAGTTTTATTTATTGTAGCGTTGATATTTTGGCGATGCATATCTAATCGTAGCTGTTTAATTTTTATGAGTTGTCGTTAATTTGGTGATGCCACTAATTCCTTTCGGTATAAAAAATGTTTGATAAATCACAAAACAAATACAGATACAAAAGGGGTTTCATTGGCAAATGTTAAATGATCAAAATATTGCCACTTTATATTGTTTAAATGGAAATGTAATGAACAACGTTCAGCTGAAGTTTAGTGAACCGAATCAGTCAACATTTTAATTCTCACTAATTATTATTTTTTTGTCCGTGGAAAACACGTTTGTAATTAATTTTGTAGCGACAAACATATTATACTGAAATGGGATTTCCAGGCGTGTTTTAATTAACTAAAACGAACGCATAAAACAGTACCCATCTTATTTGCACATTTATTAATATAAACTGTAACACCGCAGTGGCTTGTTAGATCCGCTTCGGATGTCCGATTAATTACAGTGCGTTTAAAAACATGTACTGATTGTGAGTGTATCATGCGGCCACTTTTAAGTCGCCATCGCCGAGCATAGGAAAACTATAACAATTAAATATTGTATTATTTTATATACTTAGCTGGTGGGCAGAACTGGATTTTTAAATTCGAAATTCATATTTATTCACATTTCGAACGTCCGTCAATGCAATTCGAATCACTACATTGTATTTTCCCACCTGTGCAGCATGTATATTATGTATGTACCACTGTGTACGATTCTTATTATTTTATTCTGATGAGATACCTATATGACTTTTTTTCTCTCTTCTCGCTAGATTTTTTTTCTATATACACCGTGTCCAAACGTCTATTCATATTGATTTTCTATGTATTTTTAATATTACAGTGTCATTCCACTCACACCACAAATTGTATTAAGATCTCTTCTGTTTCAGTAGAACGCTCGTGATCGTTTCGATCCAAATAATAATAATTGATAATGGCGATGATGTGTACAGAGTACGGTACATGTAGGTATATATGATATTACTATAAAGCGTTTCGCCCACAGCATCTACAGTTGTTTAAACACAACAACGTGCAAAAACGTTTTATGAAACAAAAATTGAACGGTAATGCCACTATAAAAAGCTAAGGGACTTGCTTTTTTTTTTTTGAATGCATTAAACATTTGTAATCAGGCGAGGATCTAAAGAATGATATTCCACGTGCCACCTTGATTCGGAGGGGGGGTTGTTATTTATAATTTAAACCCACACCTATCAGCAGGGATGAGTAAAATACAGTATTTTAAATTACAAATACATAATTAGTCATGCCCTCCCCCTCACAGAAGACCGACTGTATCACATGTCCGTATGTTACATTATACGGCTTATATTGTTTTTTAAATATTTTGATATACCTAAGTATGGAAACGGCCAAGAGGGTGGTTGTTACTTATGAAACTTGTTCGGTAGACTTCCAATGGCGTAGCTCCTTCAGTCGTTGGCAATGAAAAGTGTGCGCTAGACGCGATGCGATGGCGGGTCTAATCACAGTGCATCTAACCGTAATTATGTATTGCGTTAATTTTGTCCAACAAGAAAATAGTGATGAGATCCGCGTAAGTACTCAATATTGCCAGACATAGGTATAACGCGTTATGTATTGTTGTAATGATAAAGTAAATAATTCTTTGTGTATGCGGACTTGTTTATTTTTTGCGCACAAGCTTGCACCCGAGACATTTGGAAAATATAATATATATGTATAGTAGTATAAGTTTTCGCATCAGTAGCCCAAATGTGAAAGTATATATATATATATATATAATATTATTTTCGCTTTTCAAGTTTCACGCTATCATTGTACCGCGGTATAACTATTATTAAACAGCTTTACGGGCACTATTTTTAATGGCTGTCTTACTATAACAATAAAAACAACAATGGATTTTAATTGCTTTAACTTTTTTTTTATTATCGATCGTTCGCCATGTTTTATGTTACCGCCCACATATAAAAATATATAAATTAAATACCATTGAAAAATATAAAATTGTATAATCATTGTCGCAGTATTTTTACATAACATTTATTAATGTTTCATAAATATGTTATATTTAAAAATTATACGTGTAATATTGTTAATGTTTCACGCAAATACTATTGCACTTATTCCGGTTCGGAAGTTGGTCTAAAAACGCTTTTTTTTAAAACAATGAATATCAAAACAAATATTAAAACAAAAAATATGTCTTAAGAAAAATCTCAATACATAAGCTCAATTAATTCGATCGATTTAATGAAAATATTGACACAAAATTCATCAACGTGGAATTGGAACCTTGTCGCATCTATACCGACGTACTTGCTATGTTCCATGGTGGTCGTGATTCGTGTGCAGCTAGCTAGTGAACGATTGATTGTAGTTTACGCATGCCACAGGATCCGGTTAGGCCGATGAGTTTTCCGTCTCGCGCGGGTGCATCGATACTTTTGGGGCTAAGCGAACGAAAAATTATGCGGAATCATATTAACATTATAATAGGGAATTAGAAAAAAAAAAACAACAACGGAATCATACAAAGGTATTATATATCTTTCGCGGTCAGGTGGATCTAGTTTTGTAAATCCACTCGATTTTCCTAGTGAAAGTATAATAGCGCATTCTGTTTATCCCGTACACGCATATTGTCGTTATTATATTATATATTAGCCGTGTATACACGGTGCAATTGTGTACCGTGATTCATGTGTGTCCGAACACCCATGAATATATCCATTTACACTCTCTAATTGCATTATAACTCAAACGAATTTTCCATACGAGTAAATGTCGTCGAGCACATGTACACGTACAACACGGTTGGTATTATTGCACAACTATATTTATTCATTTATTATATTATATTATTATTGTTTTCCTCGGTGATCATTTCACTTTCGACGACAACCGGCCTATTCGCCCTTAACTGGCAAACCGACCGTAGCTTTCTACATATTTAAATTGTATTTTATTCATACTTTTGTAACTTAACACTTGGTATTCACGCAGAGTATACAAGACACTCGTTTTCTCTGAAAATAATTACAAAATTGTATTTTTTGTTTTTGGACACATTTTAGTTGTTATTTTACAGTATCAAGCTATATTCGAATTTTTATATTTATCGGTAAATCCTATAAACTCTTTTGGTAATCTTTATCTTTTGAAACCTTAATTTTAAAGTTTATAGTCAATTAACTTTTTAATTTAATAATTCACAAACATGTTGACTAGACATTAATCATTTTAATAAGCATATTATTCTTAATTTAAAAAGTTAACAAACTATATACGTTACCTTTAAAAGTTTTAAAAGTTGATAGAGCTCTGGAAAACACTAGGTAAATATTTAATAATTTTATAATATTCTAAATTAACATAAACATTTTTTCCCCCGAAGAAAAACTACAAAATTTAAATTATTTTAAAAGATACTGAGTGTTTTACGTTGAATGGATCATTTCGTAGATATACTAGGATATTGTTGTCGGGTTTTGTTTTTGGCGGTTTAAGTCACCTCTGTAATAATATCGTTTTGCTTAGCTGGGAAATATTCAGCCTATTGTGTCAACCCGTCTGAAACAATAATTTACACGTTTTAGGTTTTTTTTCCTTTTAATTTTAACTGTGAGAATTTCAAAAGTAATGGTAGTAGTATTTAAGTATTTGACCCAAATATTCAGGGAAAAAAACACATAATAGTAAATAGCATGTGAAATGCATACGCGCTGATCCCGTGTCGATTACCATATTAATCATTGTAATTATGCATGTCTCCTATTTAAGATTATAATGTCAGATGAATGGTATCCGCTATTTGTTTCGGTCGTTGTGTGCGGTTCCGCCGACGACAAGAACAGAATTATAATAATAATAATAAATAAGTACATTACACGCACTGAGTGAGACTTCTAGTGTAAACTATAGCCGTCGAACCGGACATATAGGTATTATTGCTGAAATCCTCTAATGCTAAACCGACGTCATTGTTCAGATACCGTGTACGGTCAACGCGGTCTTGGCTCTTGCACATTTTTTTCCGAGTGGTTAATATGTAGAACTGATGAACAACAAATGAGTACATCAATATGGGCCGTATACGGTTCACCGTAAAGAAAGGACATCTTTTTTCCGGTCGTGAGCAAGTATAGTTTTTTGGAATTTCAAAACGCCACACTCTCGCGCACAGCAAAAATATATTTTCGACATATAGGGCTTGTCAGCTTAAAAATTCTCCACTCCAAAATATCGTTTGGTTTCTATTGGCCTAAGCGATCCGAATGACAATATTTACTCTTTCACAGGCTGATCGGCAAGTCACCAAAGTGATTTTTTTTGTACACAGTAAATATGATTATCCTAACGGCCAGCTGGCCCCAACCGACTCATTAATGTTTTTTTTTAATATATCCTGTACTATACTATGCACACATATACCTGTTAAACTATATTGAACAAATAAGAAATAATTGTTGTTTTCCTCGTGACCACAAATGACTAAAGTTAGGTTAGGTTACGTTGTATCATATAAATGATACTTCTTACTTAAATAAATGTACATATTATATTCTTTTTGTTATTAAAAAATAAGTTAGCCCCTTTTATCAATTTTTATTTCTTCTCTTACACCCTGTGTAATGCGTTTGATAACTTATAAAAATAAAGCTTGGTATTTTTTTTCTTATAATATTACTTCTTTTTGAACTGACCATTAATCGCATTAATTTATTATTACTAGAATGCGGATTTTTATGTAAAGACAAATTTAATTGGATGTATACACAACAGATATGTCCATGATTCGTAGAGCCTAGATTATAAAAACAAACAATTGTTTTGCATAAATAAATGCATATTTTGATGTTAAGAAAATAAATATATATTTATGTATAAGCATATTTCACTAATTAAAAGTATGTAAATTTAAATATTTACAATTTACTAACTTACCGAATTGTTTACTTAGAGTTTTACTATATTATCGTATACTACATAATATTATTCTGACAGTAATTATTATTATGTTCGCCAACCGAATTATGGCTAATATCCTATAAATGGTGTAACGTTCTCAGTGCTGTCACAGCAGTGCATAAATCCTTAACTGTATTATACATAATACAAATGATTATGTTGTCAGCCGCGGTATTTGCGATACAGCATGTTGCCAGGATGGTATTATAGGTGGGCCAAGCGTATAGGAGAACCGTACCAACTATTTACGTTTTTGGAATAGCTAATTTTTTTCTTCTTGCTTTTACTACTTTTATTTTTTTATCAAACGTAATACAGTAGTAGCAGTGAGTCCAGCTTGACGTGTCACATGGACGATTTGTCAGGTATCCCGCCGGGGTTGTTGACCATATTTTAAGAGTCGTACGGGCGACGACGGTTCGATATGGAATAGCTGTTTGAATAAAACCGCGTGTCAGGATAATTGAATATAACGCATAATAATATAATACAACTGGTATATAGTGCGGAATAATAATATTTACACCACTCCTTTATTGCCGTCAACCGATGTGACAGCCCGACCCGTCGGTGAAGTGCAAATATACACTTTTGACTAATACGTGGTTAAGACACCCTGGGATCATCGGCGGGGAGAAAGGAGGGGGCAGTTAAATTTTTTACAAGCCGGTTAAGGAAAAGCAACGGGTTTTTTGTCTGATCTCCGGACCTCGCGTATGCCTGTAATACTCTTCTAAAATATAGCTATATTATACTCGTCTAAGTACAACAATAATAATAATATGTAATTGTCATCGTTTTGCACTTTTGAGCGTTGTACCCAAGCTGATTATTGCGATTACAATGCGCGCTAAATGGTGACTGCAGAACGCAATAAAACATACAAGAAACGTCGGGCGAAAAATGTATAGTATACTTTAATCGAAATTTATTACACCGGTCATGATTAACGATGATAATTATTGTGTGTTATAGTTTGGATGGTTGTATAAACTATTTACAGCTGGTCGTCCACGAGCTAGTCTAAGCTTTTATTCAAACATACTTATTTTATGTAAAATTTCAAATCATTAAAAATGTAGTTTGTATATAGGTTATGTGTAAGTATTACAGGAAACAACATTAAATATAAAATGCTTTATATTAGACTATTTGCCGAGCAAAATAGACCGAGCACGTTCGCGATTATAGAACAACTTACATTGCATAATTATAAAAATGAACCAATTGGAATTCAGTATTTGCAAATAAAATCGGTTTTTTATTCGGAAAAATTCAAATGGAACCGACCAGCCACGCCACTTCAGTTTTGCTCAGTGTTGTCTATACTATAACAAACATTTATGTGCACGTTTTGTGGTGGGGAGGATTGGAAATCGTCGAGCCGAAACCACAAGACCCGAAATTGCTGTTTAAATCAATTTGAAATTTATTTTGGGAAACAGTTAATAATGTGTTCAATTTCTAACGAAAAAATTATATTTTACAAATGTCGAGGTGCGCCGTTCCCCAATTATTTGGTTACAATACATATGCGAGTATTTCTATGTAATCTTTATAAATACACCATTACACATTTGACTGCGGTATTTTTTACGGATAAAAATTCTATACAAACGCGGACGCAATCACGTGAAATCATTTAAACATATGTTTTCCCTTTTACACCATAATAACATTATCTCGAAAGTTCCTAAAAAAAAAAAAAAACACAGAAATGTTCATGACGATTTCTCATATATTTAATCGAATTGTCCTGAGAATTTGTTACACATGTGGTAAACAGCTTTAACCTCCTACAATACTTTCTTGCAAAAAAAATAGATATAGAAAATCATTTTAAACGCTATCACAGTTACGGTAAAAATGTCTCATTCGAGTTCTGTACCAATTACTAATTATATTTTTTTACACTTAACTACTGCTAGAGATATCTCTTTCGGTCACGTATCGTGTCCTGTGTATGTGTCAGTTATAGATAATCATATATATTTTCGCAGTTCCAAAGAAAACTACTTGTATGAAAAAGAAATTGCGACGGATAATTTTTTTTAAAAAATTACACATAAATCCATATTATTAAGTGTATTGAATGTACTGCTTGGATGGAATTATAAATATTGATATTAAAAAAAAAAACATATTGAGATTGAGCAAGTCAAAAATAGAACACCTAAGGAAAGACGAGAGAGAATAGCTGAATAGTTAATGTTAAAAGAAGTTGCTATAGACACCATCAGGGTCGGATTCCCCATAACGACATTAGACATACTCCATAACGTATGTCTTTTTACATGTCTTTATATAAAGATTAATCTAAAATGTTTAATGCCCCTACCAAAAAACTATTTCTTTTCCCTTTTTATGCAAAAAATAACATGTCTAGCCGTATTGAGGTTTTATATTACTTCAAAGCTTTACCACTAAATGTCATAAGTATGACAGAATATGTGCCAGCTGTTACTATCGTTAGTCGTAGGGCCCTGTGTTTCTTAGGCCATGGGCGCTGTGACCAACTATACTAGCCACTGTACCTATTTAAGCCCATATGCGCTTTGTACCTATATTGTAATTTTTAGGCGGCTCGATCGTTATTTTTCAGTTCATCAGTATATTTATTTATTTGAGTTCTGAAAACAACAGTCGGGCACGGCTGAGGTACCGCGCTTAGGTACTTATTCTCTGATTGTCCACTTCGGAGTCTTAATGAGTATTAAAATATATGAATTCAACACGGGTCAATAACGCTTAATAGCGGCAATGTCCGGCACGCATTCCACGACCGAGATTGGTCAGCTTTATCTACTGCGCTTTAACCCTAATAATTAATGGGAGATATAATCGTGTATCGCCGGGATACTGCGAGGCGAGGGACACACAGTGAAACTGTACAAAACGCCCCTTTCACCGTCTCGTTTTTTTTTCTCCCTTTGGACAATTTCCAAAACGTTTTTTTGTGGGCGAATGCGGCAGCTTTCTATAATAATATAGTATATGTACCTGCATGAAGTCTGAAGAATCAAACTGCACGTCCAATCCTTGGCGCTCGCCAGAAAAAAACCGCAACTGATTATCGCTAAAGGTCGAGGTCGCTAATATTATTATTGTACATTCGGCGGTTGAAAAAAATGTTTAAAACACTTCGTTCTAAGCTCGTGTATGTAACAATAATGATTTAAACGACTCGGGTAAACACATGTTTTTTTACTCATTTAGTTCACTTACACTTAGTTCTTGTTGAATAATAAGTCATATGTATAATAATTGTTTGGCGTTTAGAAAATAAACCATTTGTGTTGTTAATATGGGATTTCTTGTCGAAAACTTAAATGTAAGCATATCATACCATTAGGATGTAAACGCGATCGAACCGTCCGAACCGCGTTTAAAACAGTTCTAAAAGTACCTACGGCTAAAGCGTTTTAAAGCTGAGGAGGTATGTTTTCTTTAATCGCGTTTTTTCATCAACCCCGCTAGTCACTCGTTGGTGTGTGTACAGATGAAAAAAAAACCGAATGACGGTGATTCCATGTAAGTATACCTACTTACATGCGCTCATGCCGCCGGTCCCGGTTTTCCGTCAATTAAACCCAATCAAACTATAGCTGTTGTCCGCGTGTTTTGCCTACACCGCATTATTATTATAATTTATAATATATAATAATATCTCTTCCTCGTTGTGTCGCTTATGCGTCCGTTTCCACTGTTGTGTACCTACACGCAAACGACCGTTCGTGTATAATAATGACCTAGTAACGACACGGTTTGTGTGTGTAAATGATAGGAAGCGGGCGGCGGAGATGTTATCCGCCCGAGACGGAGACGACCGAAGGGGTTAACTTGAGTTTCTTAACGGTCCCGGCGCGCTCGCAACAGGATCTTGTTATAATAAGTATCCTTTTTTTTTTTTTTTTTTTAATTCTTTTTCCTCTCCTCGGACCAAACTCCGCGGCGATGCACCGAGTGGCAATTGCTTTACTTATTATCTTAAATAATATAATATAAATATTATGTACTTTCGAAACATTATGCCGATCATATAAACATATACGTATAATGTAATATATATATATATATATATATGAATAGGATGTAATCTCCGCGATGGCCAGTCAACCGATACGAAACACTCCCAGTCACGTTTCCAAAGTCACCTATAGGTTTTTATTATAAACCCATTCTGTCGGCATAAGTGTACGACGGAGTCACTGCGCGCACAACCGTTCCATAAAATAGCCAATTATGCGTATTTTGGCAATAATTGAAAGTGTATAATCGCAATAGTGTACAATCGGCTTGGCGACATCACATTGTTCCTATTTAGAAGTACAATGATGTATCGACTACCTTATAGCATTTAACACTAGTGCACTATACTACATATAATGTTATGTTATACCAAACGCAGTACGACGCGTATAATTATTAGTACGGGTTCTTTTTTTTTGCAATAAGGGAAATGTAAAAAACCCCAAAACATTAATAATTTCCAAAGCCTTTCTTATAAATAATGACACTTCATTAAGTATAAATATACCAGTCCCATAGGTCATAACGTAAGATACGAGCGGCCCAATGGACACTAGGCCACCTGCTCAGTCCGCATCTGAATTTATACATGAATGTGTATAACCGGTAATTATACTCAATAATTAAATGTCTTGATTATTATAGCTGACTTCTATTACTGAAATAATTTTCTTATAGAAAAATTCGCTTAATCGTATAATTTAAGGGGCTTTAACATATTTAAATGATAATAAATTTGGGCTCTACTGAACACTATAGGCTCCGAGACAGTTACCGTCCGTATAGGAGTATTTTCATTTCTTTAGATAGGTCCATCCGTTCACTGTACATTCATAATATAATATGTTAGGATCCAAAGATGGAAAAAAACAAAAAATATTAGCCTGTAGCACGTGTGGTCTATGCGGCAGACCGGTAGACATGGACCTATATCATGTTTGTATCTACAATAATAACAATGTATAATATGATTATGTTAATTCGGCGAGGTCGCTCCTGTGTGCCGCCAACCGTTTTCCCCATTAGGTTTCCCACAGGTGCAGCGTTTCTTAATTGAACCGCACAAACGTACAAACTGCAGTGAAAGCACACGCGAGTGTAAATCGAAACCGAATTATAAATATTAAAAAAAAAAAAAAAACAAAAAAGAACAAAAGACGTGTTATTCTTAGTCTCGTGTAAAAGCGAATGCATTTTTTCCACGTGGTAATTAGAAAACGCGCTTCCTGTTATACCGCGCTCGGATCCGTTCTCAAGGCGCCGCCGATCCCTTGGATATCGATACTGGCGCCGCTTATGCACCTCTCCCCCTTGCCCCCTGTCTCGGCCGGAACAAGGTTAACTCCGGTAAACATCAGCATCCGGAATGATTAGTTTTTTTTTTTTTTACATTCGGTATTTTTTATCAGTCGTCATCGCGTCGCCTATCTGTTGGCGCAATTAATTAAACGATGATTATTTTCACTAGCACTTTCGCACACGAAATAGGTATAACCGTACACCGTGTAAATGCTAATACATTAGCGATTTGAGGTAATCGACGAGTAGCACCATCACGATGCTTCCCAATAATTGCCATCGATGAATCATTTTATTAGTCATCCGTGGCGGCCACGACGCGACGGTTTAAAGTTTAAACCCTATATTATAATGCACACACTCTGTTAGTTTGTGGTCGGCTATTAAACTCTCCATTAATAATATTATACTTTAAATAAGTATAACATCAAAATACGGCTCTATTTTTTCAACCGTATAATATACAACGCTTGGACGTTTAAAAAGGCCTTTCTAAAAAATATCGAGCACATAAAAAACGAGTTTATTCCAAATTACTATTAAACTTAAAATACGAGTCAATATTTTGTAGTTTAACATTTTTATTATGCGATCAAATTGAATATTATATTATAATATAGTTAAAGGTAATTCGGGCTCGAAAGAAGAAGCTTTCTGCAATAAGCAAGGTATATTTTCCGTTTGCAGTTGTATACTTAAAGTATTCAAAATAAGAATTTCGCTTTTTAAACGTTTTCAAGGTTTATTGGTAACATAACATCATATTTTAAATGAAATACACCGATTCCCAAGGGTATGGGCTATGTGATTTATAGTTCATGCAAGAATTTTTTTTTTCACGAGTCAAAGGTGAGAGTCCCATGTAATAGTATATAGTATGTGCTCAGGGCTAAAGATAGGATAAATACCCACTATATAGGGCTTAACGACTGCGTTTTACAGCTGACTGTCAACGTACCTACGTTTGACTTCCAGTCTTATAATGATGATTCAATTACGATTGATTTTACAGTGGCCCATAATAATTGTCTTCGAGAACATGCATACGCATATGTATAGGATGCAGCGTACTTCGCACAAGATAATAATATTATTGTTGTTTGATGTAGGTACACGTTTTATTTATATGGCCGATAAAATATCCATTATTTTGTACATATAATATTATTATATAGGCACGACCTCGCGTGCCTGTACGTACTAAAACACCGAGTGCATTCGATTTACATATAGCAGTCACAGATGATTCCCGGAGTATCATTATAGATAATATATATATATACATATATAGTACATTTTGAGGTCAACACTGAGAATATAGACATTTTATTCGATTATATTTAAATCGCGAGAGTCGATTAAGTTTGCACAAGCGAATAAACTGCAATTGCTTTTAGTACCAAAACCAGAATGGTACTGCGGTAGACGTTGAGAAACGATCAGTACAGATAATATTATTGTTCATACTGCAAGCAATATTATACGTTGCAAATTTTCGATCTGACCGAAAACCGAATAACAATAGTACCATCCCCTCTAATTAAAATTCACCAATACAGTAGAAAGTATATCTAAATATAGTTTTTGATCAATTTCGATTCGTGAATCCAATAAATTCCAGTAAGAGTCCTTTTTTTTAAACGACAAAACTACTTAAAATTTAAATAAGTTAAAACCAAAGTAAATTAAAAACCATCCAAAATACTATTTTGCATACATTTCGCCAAAGCCGTTAACATATTACTTTAGAAATTTTGCACGTGCCCATTAAAAAAAGTCAATTAAAAATTATAATAAATATTTAATACTGATGGACAGCGCACACGAAAGAACGTTGAGTTTTACATATTCAATTAATTGATACAGCGCACGAGACTTACCACGGTGTAACGGTCACATTTAGTCGCCTCCGAATATGATTTATTTGCATTTTCTCCCAATTAGCACGTTAGACGGTAGGGGAGACAGCGGACACAATGCTCCAAGGTACCGCGATACGTCTAATCAGTTGACATACTACATATCTTCGGACCGCGACCTAATTAATCTCATGCCATTACCTATTATTTTGTGTTACTTGAACATTTTATATTTCTTTTAACTTTATCCGTACTCGTGTGTCCGTTCAATTCCGCCATTACTTGGACTAACTACAGGAAACGCTATTTAGGACCCAGGTAGAGGTGTAATACAATATATTTACATAGATTTATTTATTAAACAAACCGGTTTCCTTTTCGTTGCACACTTAAGAGCTAAGTTATTTAGCGGTATGTCCGCCTGTTAAGCTCCTCAGACCTCAGTAGACATATCAAATATCTCAAGGAGACTTAAGGGATATTTAAGTGTAGATATCCGTCCTGTCTTCGAGTCTACTAACCAAACAGTTAGCCAAACAGACACGCCACAATTTAGCGGAGGCGCTGGGCATTTCCCATAAAAATGGAAATACAATAAATTGCATACAAAAACGAAAACAGTTTGAGTGAGTTCATTTTGTACAAAAAATAATATTCCGAAATTAATAATTAGCTTTTCGGTCTTGGCTCTTGACCAATGACCCTTACAAGGGTAATAAATGAGCAATTATAATTGTTATTGGCTATCTGTTGCTCGGATAATAAAAATGTATACAAAATATAATACAGAATACATACTGTTCGTGTGTTATGCATATTAAACTACTACTACTATAATAATATATGTTCTGTAGACTAATAATGTTATTACGAAATACATTCTTAGAAAGTTGACATCAATCTTGTTTGATAAAAGTATAATATACCGCGCGCATTCTTTAACATAATATTATTATAATTTGTTTTTTTTCTCTCTTTTTTTTTTTTTTTTGGTCGAATAGTCATCCTTATAATCCGTTAACATATTTAACAAATCACCTGTAAAATGTTACAAGTAGTAAGAGGTACATTAAATGCAGGTATTTTTTGACATATCTCAGAGAGCGCGTGCGTTTATATCCACCAAAATATACGACAATAATACAGAAAAACATGTTAATCTTTTTGTTTTCTATTCAGCTGGCACATGTCGAGAATGCTTTGTTGTGCTAATCCTGTATAAAACTCGATTTGAATTTTCACGGATGTTTTATACTCTAACGTACATTTTTATTATTCTAAAAACTAGCGTTTTTGTGTTAAAAATAAAAAATTAGTTCGAGCTAATTTTTCGAATTTATTGTTGTAAAAAACATTTATAAACGTGTGTTTATTGAAATAATATTATAATCGACACTCCCCTAATGTGCGTTTAGTATACTATTGTATTCATGTTACCTTGTAATTTTAAAGGATAAGTAAACCTATACTTAAAAGTAAGTACCGCCTATTTATCCGTTTCTCGGCTGCATAGTGCATAATATAATAATAAATCATCATACAAGTCTCTTAATAATATCATCTTTAGCCATATATAGGGTCAAAATAAAACACCTTTTTAATTACACTGTTTTAGTAGGCAAATGGCTGATGAAGTCATTAAGTGAAATGCGCACGGTCTGTATAGAGGAGTGACTAGTGATTTTTTTTTTTTTTTAACTACACACATGCAAATATACTAATTATCCCGTTATTATGACCAAACTCCAACAGAATAGTTAATAGTTATTATACAACGTTGTACTGTTTAAATGGAGCATCTAACCGCGGGTAAAATTTTGTAATAACTAATTACAAAATTAACTATAACTATTTGTTTAGTTATTCCATCTATAAATGTATTGTGTCCCTATATTAACCATAATTTTAGTTTATCGGACTATTTTTTCTCATGTTACTGCACTTATTGTATATAGCTTAAGTCACGATTTTTTTCAATGCATAAGGTCTATAGCGCCACCGCTGTTAAAATATAATACAACAACAATTATTATTTCCGATTGAATGTCCCACCGCGACAAGAGAGCCAATTTGCCGTCAATGCAGTCTATATATAGTACACGATATACTACCAGTTATAGGTACTTTTTCAATAAACGCCTTGTTTTTGTAATTTTATGTTTTCATTGATGCAAGCGCCATAAACGTGTCGTCGTCGGCAGAAAAAAAAACGCTCAAGTCATTGTTGGCCCATAAGTGTAATACAACGTAGCTATTATTATTATCATCATCGTTATTATTGGTTCTGTCTCGTCTCGGAAGTGACCATCGATTTGTCTGCCGGTACCAAATGCACAACGGGTTAACGGTGGCGTATATAATATAATAATAATAATAATAATAACGATGATACACATTTTAATATCAAGTCAGACGTCTCAATTCCGGTCGTTGTCACAGCGGAGTGATTCGGGTAGAGATGGTGCCTTGTCGCATGTCTTATTATACTGTAATAATCTATATAAATGTGTACATAGAAGACAACGCGAAAAGCCGATGTTCGACGCGATGACGATGATTTTAATATAAATATATATATATATATATAAATCAAATCGATTAACGAGACCGTTAAAATACTCAACTGGTTTTCGTGTGCTTGGACGCACACATAATGACAAGCACGTTCCGCAGACGACATGTGTACCTGCCAATGGGTACACGGCCTACGGGCAAGTATACCTATACTTGGAGTGCTCGGCATGGTATTAATATATAAAATCCTCCTCGGGCCAAAACCAGTAGCCGTCAACGGTTGCTGCTTCCATAACTGAATAGGGATTAGCTTTTCTACTACTATGTATAGTACCTATATAGATGACCGAAAAAAAAAATTATAATAATGATAATTGACGTTTACAACAAATAGTTAAACATAAGTAGTTTTAAATAATAACAACCTATTAACCGTTAATTATTATTATCTAATAATATAATATAATCATAAAACTGGTTCGTTTCCAATGTCAGTCGACTCGGACACACGATGCGCGTTGTTTTGTTTTGTTTTTTTTTTAAATTATAAATACAAACGTTCATCGTTTTCACTATATTATTATACTCACAAACGATCTAGATTATTAACTATTATAACATAGCTGCAACGACCCGTTTCCCGAAGCTGTCCGCTGTCCGAGTTGGTATTATTGGTTTTAATTTTCCCGTTTACATTATGTAGGTACATTTTACTCGTTTTACATTTTTGCTGCTATTCAGCAAAGTCACAACGCCCGACTGTTTTCCAGAGTTGACCTTCTGTACACGGTACACGGCTACAACAGAACAAGTGGGACAGACACATATAATATACACAATATAGGACTGACCGACGCGTTTATAAAGCACCTTGGAGTTTTCCGACAGAACGATTTACCGTAAAAATCCAAATAACGATTATAGTAGGCTAAGCGGAGTTTTTTTTCACAACTTTTTTTTTTCGTTTACCGTGAGAACTATTTTTACAGTAACGCTCACGAAAATAGCACGTATCGAGTTACACGGGTTTTAAGATGTCAATTTAAAAAAAAAGAAAAAGAAAAACCTAAAGTTAATATCAACGCTGATTCGGTTAACATACCGACATAATATTATTTGTAATTATCCAATCGGAACACGCTACAGTGTAGGTACACAATACCTAGACCTAAGATGGTATTATGGATTTTTTTTTCTTTTTAAACAATTTTGTTTTCGATTGTTTCTAAATTTTTCCGATTTTATTTTAACCGTTTGAAAATATATTGTTTGTGTTTAGTTATGTTAATAGGTACTTGGTAAAAAAATGGAATAACGATTGTAAGTCTAATGAACTTGAAACTTGTAATGCACAAGAATAATACGTACGCAAGTCGCAACTTCATTTTTAGTATTAAAATTAATACAAATACACGGTAAAACCAAAAACACTCGGTTTCGGTGGTTAATGAGTTTATTCGCTTTCGACAAAACACTTCAAAGCGGATCTGTGGTCAGTTTTCGGGATATAATATATACCTACTTTATGAAGTAGTGCACATGAAACCTAAATGTACCTAATAAAAAAAAAATTAATTTTTAACGTGCTTTTTTTTTTAAAAGAAATTTGTTTTAACACTTACCACAAATTTGAGTAGAAACCAATGTTATTGACCACGCTTGTGAAAACCTGTGCACCAATCGCTCCGGAAGCGGAATTATTACCAGCTATTTTAGTTGTATCGAAGTTACCACACAAGTTGTCCTAAACACTAAATGGGACAGCCGAATTTTACAATATTGTTTTTTCGAACACCAAAAATCGATTGTGGTGTTTTTCAAAAATTACACGATAGTACAGTACTATGTTAACTAATACAATAAAAGCTCCAACCGCTCTAACACATTTAGTCACTTCATTAATATATTTAACCGTTTAAAATCACATTACGTTGAATGGGCGAGCATAAATAATAAATCATTGGCGATTAGTATCGCATCGCGTGCGTTAACCCGATGATTGTAAATACTTTGGTTCATTATCCACTTATCCCAGGTATCTTACCAGGACTCCAGTTCTCTACCAGGACTTAAGTCCATACAGCATTTATGATTAAAACAAAGCTATGCGGGTAACCGTCGTTAGTTCGTCGCTACGTCCACTTTAGATATTATAATAATATATGCTCATTTATAAAAATACACATATATTATAATGGTCTCCTTGTAATAAGCTTAGACTTGTTATCACATGCATTGGTACAGCAGGTGACCTACCGAAGACTATGGGACCCGAGTCTATATCGATTAACATTAATTTTTTTTTTTTTTTAATGTTCTAAACTCAATAATCACTTTTATCGATGACATACGGAAATACAATAACAATAGGGGCCTAACGCTTTTATATTTAAACGTCATAATATTAAAGGATAATATTTTACTAGGATTTATATTATATTATACTTACTCCGAAGTACAGCGTAACAGTTAATTAGCGTGAAATTCGCTTGAACGTGCACAACAAAATATTATAAAAAAAAAAAAAAAAACAGAAAACTAGTTTAATATGAAAATATAATACATCTGTGCCTGAGACAATCGTAGTGTTCCAGTTATAACACTTTCATTTTTTTTTTTTTTTTAGCTACCTCGCGTGGTTGAGTACAAATTGTACCGAGAAATAGTGCTTGTGCCTAACCCAACTGCGCTGTTGCTTATGTTCTCTATATCGAATACATTCTTCGTTTCAGTTCCATTATTTTGTAGGCGGTACCCAACCTTAAATTAATTTATTGTCGTCCAAAAAAAAACGACGATGACATAGACCATAGTATGTGCCAATTTATTTTTCCCTGACAAATTTTATCACTATTTGAAATTGTTGCTATAGTATTTTCTAAAATAGAGATCTGGGATTACGGAAAGAGGTTATTTACTATACTCGATTAACACTACAAACACGTTTTAAGGCTTAATTAATGTACATAGTAATTAAATAAAAAAATTAGGCCAGGTATTATTATATTACCTGTTTTAATGATTTCGCCACTCATTAGTAATTATTTGTTTTCTAAACATCAGATTTTAATAATTATAGAATATTTTATGCGTTAAAATCCAATCAAAGCCACACGTTTTTTCACTGTTTAAAGTTTAAACAATTACATTAAAATAAAAAAAATATATACAATACAAAATAAAAATATTTTGATTATACAAAATTGAATTAAATTTGTATGTTTTTTCTTATATTTAATGTAAGAACTAAAAATATGTGCAATATTATAAAAACGAAAATTGTTTACATTCTGTTGGTTTTACCTCTACTTTTCAATTTTCTTCGTAAAATAGAAACGCCTGTTTTATGTCGTGTATGCAACAACTATTGCACTTATGCTACTTAATACAACAAGTTACATTATACAGGAGGCGCAAATGATCATTCTCATAATTTGCTCAACAACAATAAATGAACTATTACGGTGAATGTTTTTTTTTATATTAACCAATTATATCCAACCAGCAATTAAAAAAAATTGATTGTTCATTGAACGGTTTATGATTTATCCAAAATGCATTCTTGGAAATAATATTATAATAAATTATTATACTATTATAAAAGAGTCACGAGGTCTACTTAAAAAAACAAACATGGATAAACTTTACATAACTTATTTCACTAACTTAAGTATCAAGGCTTAAGTCAAAGTATTATTTTTTTAAATTAGTATTTTTATCTTAAAGCTGTGTTAAAGATAAAGTGATTGATTTAAAGTTTTTAAAATGATAAAATGTGAAAAACCACTTGAATTATTTTTTTGGATAGTTTTTGTTACTTTTTATTTTAAAACATTATTTTGCGGGTTTGGTTTTACAGTTTAGTATTACTTACTCATTCATCGTTATACCTAATATAACAACAAAAAAAAAAATCATAATTTTGTTGATTTCTCTCACACAATAGATTTGTGAGTTATAAGTACACACTGCGCACGCTTTTAATGCACTTACAGAAAATCACATTGAGGTCATTGGAAAGTGATATTAAAGAAGAAGGTCCGTGTAAGAAACGGGATGTTTGTTTATTTGTAGTTACTGAATTATTCTTGAAGGAACTTGGTGTGAAAAACATATTAAATTATTAACTCGCGGAATACATTAAACAATAATCACATTTAATTGTTATCTAATTTAATATAGAAATAAAATTAATTACTTGCAATCATTAACACATTTTTAATGATGTTCACCTATACATATGTATTTTATGTTTAAATGTAAATAAATTATTTTATAACATTCATTTTTTTCTTTTTGAATAATAAGCCTTGGCAACAAAGGCCATGGGCTGACGAGTAAGTGTATAAGAATAAATTATGTAAATAAATTGTGTTTATAAAGGTCGTCTAATTATCGAATATCTTAAAAATGAGCACTCAATAACACTGCAGAAGGACTTCTATAAAATTAAGAAATAATGATTATATTATTGTTATAGTTTTAAACGCCAAAAATAATTATTTCAATAATGAAAGGTAAACAAAATACTTATAATAGTATTCACAACAGGTGTGACTGTTAACGAGAAATGTATACAAACAAATTGTAATTATGTACCCACCACATCATCATCATCAAACATAAAGTATTTATAGTTAGATTATACATAAGTATAAATGGGTATATATTATATACACATTTATATAAAAATAAATCTGTACTGAAGTTACATAGCACATAAGTAAAACATAATAACAATGCAGCAGTGTTTAATCAGAACCAAATTGACAAATAGGCATTATAAGAACAGTGCTTATACACAGGCTACCAACCAGAGAGAAAATAATACATATATTGTTATGTTTAAATTAAATAATGTGTTATATTATGTTATTTATGATTAAATATAATACTATTTTAAAATTATTTTAATTCGAAGGTCACGTTCATCCATTTCTATTATTTGACTTATAAATATTGTTTGTTAATAGTACAAATGAATAGACGTTATCATAATAAAAAAAACGTTTGTACATTAAAAAGTAATATTAAAAATGATAGGAAGCCCTCTGTCGCCTTATTTTCAACAGAATAATAACATGGTAATGGAATAATTCAATGGAGTAAAATAATATTTTTAATACAATAATGATAACTATTATTATTACTCATGTTTTAAAAATATTATCATCATGTCGGTCAGTTATTGCAGACAGTGGTGTATTTATCGCTCATGTTCGGAGTAAAATTTATCACATTATCTAGTTGATTATCGTGTACAAATAATTGCCCAATAATTTATTTAATTATACTTTATGGAATTTAGTTGACACAACGCAAAACCAAATATTTAGATCAGCTGATAATCAAAGCAACCGTTCGATGACAATAATTTCGGAGGAATGAGCTTAGTTATTGAGACAATAATCATAAATAACATTAATGACCGTGTTTAACTTTTTAACATTCTACACGGTGTGCCACGTGGTTTATATAAACACGGCTAATATAAAACATATTACAATAAATATGTAAGTTATAAAATATTGTACCTCCGTTTTCGGTTAAGTTCATTCGAAAATATTATTATGTGTGGAATCAAATAAATTAAACAATCCGGGTGATTTTTTTGTAAATGATAAAAAAGAATTATTTAAAAAAATGTTTTATTGTCTAAATATTATTATACACAAATTCCATGGGTTTAAAATATTTAAAACAAATCGTTTAAGAGTCGTAAAACATGTTATCAGACATGTTAAACATGTATATTCATGTCATCAGCTGTTTATATGTTTGTCGTCATCACTTAAGAATAGGTTGAATAACATATTAATATTTTATTGGCTGTTAGAATGTTTTGTTGAAATATTGCCTATAGCCAACTCCTTACAGCTACCGAAATCTGAATCTGTTCAGGTAAACAAACAGTCAATTCGTTTTTAAATTATCTATTAAATCTTTTCAACAAGGATAAGTTCAAGTTTATTTTAACAATGTGACGTCGTTGTTGGTTTTAACTTTAAAAGATTATTTATATGCGTTTTTTGCAGATATATTAAAAGTTGTGTTTAACTCAGGCATTATATCTAGGTATACAGTTAATAAGTATTTACTCTTCAAACGTTATAACATAGTACTACTATTATTATGTTTTGTCATAAGTAGGTATAATTTAAAATAAATAATAATATGTTACGTGCCTAAGACTGTGCGTGTGGTTTTAGTATTTTATTCCAATAGTGAACGGTTTTATGTAAGTCCATGGTCTTTATTGGAAGATTAAACTATCAGTTTTCCCTGTAGGGAGCATACAAAAATTCCAAGCAGCTCGTGTGCTTGATTTGTGCTACATATCTTCGTCGCTTGCTGGTGTAATCAAATCATCCCACATATTATAATACATTATTATTATTTGCTCATTGGTGTAGAGATCTTAAAACTAAACATTGTACACCTAGTTATCTTTCAAAGAGAAAAATTCAAAATAAATACTTAAATTTTTGAAATGTATGTATCCTAAAATAAGTATTTTTTATTTTGTTATTAATTCTGTTATTACTTATAACATACTTATTACTATTTTTGAACAACACGAATTTCGATCATGTCAATGACCGTTTCTCAAAATAGAAATAATAAAAACGTTATAAAAAATACGTTTGACCGATAACCTAACACGTCTTTTGACGATGCCGAGTGTTTGGAATAGTAAACTTTATAAGTACCTCCTATATTTATAATATAATATAAACCGGAGAGCGGACAAACGAACGGTTTGTACAATTTCGAATTGATATAAAGTCATTAAAATTCGACCAACGTTATAACATAGTAGGACCGTCATTAGGTCGCTCGTACACTAAACGCAATGATTATCATTGACAATTATTATTGTGGCAGTAGTGTAATTTAGGTAAACCCCTATATGTTTAGTCGCATGTGAACTGCCTCCATTTCTTATCCGGGGCTACTAGTTGCTTTCCATGCCAGATAGTCAATATTTTCCATCCGAGTTTCCTCCTAATGATATCCGGATTCCCCCCCCCCCCAACGATCCTCTTTTTATAAGCCAGGTAAACGGTATAAGTTAAAGTGTATGTATTTTTTTTTTTTTTTTTATAGTTTTACACTTGCAAACCGCATACTAACAAGTTGCAGATTATTTTAGAATAATAATTAATCATAGTGTAAATCGGTGTACTGTTTTCAGCCTAACCGAACATTAATTCTCACAGATAACTATTATGACGACAGCCGTCTAACGTGGTTGCTTTGTTGGGTTAAAAATGATTAAAGCGTAAAATCTGTAGTAGAGAGCTACAAACTGATTGTACAAAAAGTGTACTATTCAGGAGAGTAATTTAAAATTTTCAGTAACTATACAAATCGTTTTGACACAAGGAAATATACACCTTTAACTATTCATAACATATAAAACCTCAAAATAATTGAATTGGGAATTTCGAAAAGGGCTCATATCGGAAAATTAAAATTGTTCAGGAAACTCAAAAAACTGATTTTCTTTTTAATTATGTTAAATAGGATGTGTTTTTTTCATCACAATAGAAAACAGATTTGGGCTCTTTTCGCTCATAAAATATCGGTCTATATGTGTAAATGAAAAAAACGCGGAAAATCAATTTTGATCAAAACTCGAGATGGGCCATTTTCGAAATTTACAGTTTAATTGAATTTTCTGCACAAATCAGCTTTTGGCTTTCGTCCACAGAAGTTACATTGTTATGTCAACCACTTATGTAACTTATCACAATTAACCATTATAGCAAGTTGTTCGTTGTAGTACAATAGAGGCATACTTGCCGATTGTCATTGTCGATAATATTTTTTTTTGGCAAGCAGAAATATTTTATTTTCTTTGATAACAAGTTTTGTTTGTGTTAGGTAGGGCGGAAGCGGACAATCGCATTGTTTGGTAGAGAATGCGGAAATCAAATTTGGAACTTTTCTTGAATAAGTTATATAATATTCCTGTTATCGAATTATGGATTGTATTTGGTAATATTATATTACACATACGGTATCCTAATTACAATGTATTTAACTCGGAAACTACAACAGAAACTGTTGTTGCATTATTAGTAATAAAAAGCAGTTTTGACTTTTACTGTCATGTCAGAAATAGCTTACGCTTTGTGGTTAAAAAACAACTGGTCGTCTAAACAATGGCATATGGGGTGTAGGTGTAAATTTTGAATTAATTTATTTTCTTAACGTTAACAATTGCAATTATTCATTAAAAAAGATTACGGCGGAACGACGAGGAAATAATAACACTGTACAGTGTGTACTGCTATATATGTATATAATAATAATTGTTGTTTTTTGCCGCGTCTAAGCTCCTACCTCCTCCCACGATAATTATTAATTATTATCGTTGTTGGCGCATAAAATTATGAGGTATAAATATATATATATATATATATTTTTGTTTGGTATTTAAAATTATCTATTTGGAATATCGTAGTTTTACAAAATCCTTACACTATACTATACCTAAGAGTACAGTGTAAGGATACTCTTAGATACTAGCTAACATGACGAATGATAATTTGCGACATGATTAACCGTTATCGGGAAACGTGACGTGTGACTCGGTAGCAAATGTACACGGAAAAAGAGAAAACAATCAATGATAATATTATATACCTATAGGCTACAGGCTCTCTATATATATATATATATATATTATAAAGTATTCGAACTCGATGCGACAGACGACGTCTAATGTGTGTTGAGAATAAATGATCGGTTCGACGGGTACAACGACATTATTTTAGTAGCTGTCAATACATCAAACAGTGTCGATAGTATCTCGTCTGTGTCAAAATATTTGTTTGGTATATTACTATTATTTTGTCAGCAAACGTGTAAAATAGTCGGTTTTCGACTATTGGCCGTCGGTTTTTTGATTTTTCCCAAGATTCGAAAAGTTTGCCGTGACACCTGATGTGAGCGTCAAGTCAAATATCAAACGATTGCCGGCTAGCATAGTACAGACTTTAATAATATGGTATTGTCCAATACCGACGACGGCCAACCGGATCAAGGCGTGAAAACCTTGTTCAGTCCGAATGACCGTGTTTCTGCACATTTTTTTTTTTTTTTTGAACCGTCTCGACGGTTCCAGGCTAATTCTTTGGTAAATTGAATTCCAAACTTAATATGCCATCAAGCCCGGAGGCGGTAAACACACCACACCGGTGGACTTACATCAATTATGACAATCGGCCGAGACCTTGGACGATCGTTGTGTGATTCTGGCAATCGAACCACCACTATACCTATATAATATTTGGATCACAATAATTACATTACTTAGCTAGGTGTAAGGCGCGGAACGTCGTTGAATGCAAGTTTCACTCGATTTCATTTGTTAGGTACACACAACGCGATTCCCCGTGGCCATTCGAGGCGTGTGTTATTATCATGTTACTCTACGTTATTAACGTCATCCCGTGCATATATGTATGTAATGGTTTAGTAAATTTCGGTTTAACGCCCAACCGACACTCAAAAAGCGATCGCAGTTGCAGCAATTTCAAAATCTTAAAAATTCCCCATTTTTCCCAACTTCTAACCACTCGATTCGGTAACTTCCTATCGCTTCCCACACTTCCACGGACAACTCATCCGGCTCTTTGCGTTGCTTTATCAGCGTTATTAAAAATTAGACTACATATCGGAGGCATTCCGGAACAATCGATAATTTTAACATTCGACTGTTGAACAACTGATTTCCTCCTTATTAAAAGATACTATGAACATTACCTACGATGTTGTTTTGTTTTGGGAATTCGGCTTATTTACTTAATATATTGAACTGTTAATTAATATGAGAACAATACATGGGGCCGATTCTGTCGTTATAATATTATTACCGTTAACTTCCGATTTGGTCGTTGGACATCGTCCGTCCGGAATGACTCCAAATGCAATTCCGTAGATCAGGTGTATCTATTTTTTTTTTTTTTTAATAAGAAAACCGTTTGTTTACTCTCACGTAGTACCGAAAATCGACATAGGTACCCGTTATCCGTAGTAGGTAGGCGGTAGGCCTGTATAACACATTGTAATATATTCCCATTGTCCGTCCAATGTCCATATCATCACCTTGTCGGGCATTAATCCGATATCCGGACGGTGGTTGTTGTTATTTTTTTTTTTTCGGGTAATATATTAATAAAACAACAGCAGCGGAACGCTAATGTCTGTAATAAACTCTTGGCGGGTCTCGAGACGCGTGCAGACGTTGAACTTTATATTTTTTTCCCAATCCAGATTTTCCCGTTGTTTATACACACACGGCATGTCCGTTCGGAGAAAACCAGCTTATTAGAAATCGCCATTGTGCATATACAAGTACCATGTGTGTGTGTGTGTGCTTGTATACTTACGAGCTGACGGTCAGTCGACGTTACTAGAGCTGCCCATATATAATATATATGATGTATCATATAAACACAATCACACTTATGCACGAACGCGTGTACGGGATAATATCGTTAGTATTATGATGGCGATGAAGTTGATGTCCGGACAATATATGTATACATATATTACGACGATTATTACCAGAGTATAAGATTATCATATTCTTCTTATTGTGTTATCGGTCGTGGAGAAGAAACACGATCGATTCTTTCGGATAACACCGTGACCGAATAATATATTCTTCAATAATTAATAATGTAAGCAAATCGAATCTGCCGGATTCAACGAGTCGGCCCGCCGCTTCGATTAACTGCCAATATTTGACATCATAAATAAGTCATAATAATCAAGTCATAGGTATACATTTATTTGTACTTGGCGACAGTGGCATACGCAGTCCACAGACTTCTGTGATGGCGGATGAACGATAACAAGAGCCAGGTTGACCCTGTCGGGATCTCCGTCGAGAGAGCACATATAATATTCCGTTTACACTTCTTAAAAATTATATACAGAATAGCCACATGTAAAATTACTAGTTTAAACTTGATCGAAAACCTGTTTTGAAAAAAGTAATTTTCTAGTTATTTTCGTTAATAAGGAAAAACCTTTTGGTCAATATTCAACTGATTAAAAAAATCTTGAACTTACAGTAGCTACTTTTAAATTTAGAAAAAAGTGAGTTTAGTGATAATATAGACCCCTAATGAAAAAACAATATTTTTAAATCATGGCCTAAGGAAAAATAATTGCATGGTTAGAAAAATAATTCACCTGTGTAAGTCAATGATCTTTTTTGAAACTATTTTTGGTTGTAGTGATTGAAAAAAATAATTTGTTTATTTTGTCTGTTGGACCAATTTACATTGGTCGTTTTTCCATTGCAGTTTTGATCCATCAGGTACGGTGTAAGTAGTTAGTGTTTAATGTTTTTTTTATTCGCATATAATCTCATTGACAGCTGATGTTTTAACATTTTTCGGGGGCTCAGGACCTATGTATGTATACAAGGTGATAAGATACTAATTTTTCTTAAAATAATAAATTCCAATTTCGCAGTATAACCTCCCGTCCTAAATTTTAAACTTGGTAACTTTAAAATTAATTATTATTCCAAACGGGTTATCAACCAAAAAATGTCCGCATATTATTAATTAATTTTCAAAGTCAATTGAATATAATTATACGTAACTATTTAAGTTTATAAAGTCAGCAGATCTCTGAAAAAAAAAGAAAACGTTTTTTTTTTTTGAAAACTATTTAGAATTGTAAAATAACATAAATTAAAATGGTGTTTCCAAAAAGCAAAACTATTATATTACAGTTGTTTCATGAGCAACCCAGCGTCTTATCCTTGACCTTTTTATGGTATTTAAAATTTGTCGACTCGTCCAGACCAACAGCGGCAGTTTTAAATCCGTTTTTCGTCGCTCTAGCAAGTCATCGCCACGGTTATCTAACGTTTTCACGTTTTTTCGGGCCGTTATCTAAGTACGACGTGCGTACGTCAAAGGGGTTGACATTATTATTATGATTATCATCATGGTCGCCTCTTCGTTTACAACACAAGCGTGTAGGACCGCGTGTTGTCATAATATTGTATATTTTATATGTTTATCATTATCGCGATTACACGTCGACCGGGATAGGCGTGAGCGAGTCAGGTTACGGCTGTCTTACTTGCTTTTTAAAAAAAAAAAAAAAAATCCCCAAGAAACGTTGTTGTGCCGATCGGTGGACGTGATTTCCAGAAAAAGAATTCGACCTTGCAAGGCCGTCGGGCCAGTGCACTCGTTTGACCCGACCTACCTATAATAATAATAATAATAATAAATATATACATATATATATATATATATGTACTTACTGATAAATATCTAGCATGATCTGCAATTAGCGAATCGTCTATGAAACCACCGTCGTCGACTCTATCCGTATATTATTATAATACCGTTTGCGCAGATATGCGAGATATATGATATATTATAAATGGCTAATTACATCATATCGATTAGAGGTGTAGTATACACCGGTTTGACCGATTGCACGTCGAAAAACACAAAATCAGATAGGTGTGTAGAAGCTCCGGGATCGGCGCCGTTGGTTTGACGGAATTAGGTACACATGATAAATGTAAACATTTTTACTGATTTCGAAAGCGCAACACCATAGAGTTTTTTTAATGGATCAAACTGGCGTGAACAACTATAACACCGGTCGTGTGTGTTCTACAATGAAAATGTAACACTGTATAGCCACTGACTATATGCTATTATTATTATTATTATTATTTATTATGATATATATATAATCAGTGGTATTCCTTCATCCGTCACGAAAAAGAAACCGTACAGCCCCGTTTGTTCGTTAAGGTGGTCTTATTATTGTCTAAATTAGCACCTCGATGGGTTTTTCATTTGAAAAAAAAAACCGTTTTCAAAATGTATTACTTAGTAATGTCGATATTTGTTTTATGTTTGTGTCGTTCAGAATCCACTGTGGAATAAGATTTGATTTCCAACTATATTCGACATTAAATATTGAAATTGTTAGCTGGAAAAGGTATTAGTTCAAACTCGTTGCTAACATGCAATCAATTACCCCCAAAATGGTTAATACCAAACATCCGGGTATAGGTTGTGGTATGTAGTTATTATGTGCTTTCACGTTCCGAATCACTTTTTTAAATTTTGTTGAAAACAATGTAGCCGGGCCATTAATAAACGTTATTGAAATATAGGTAAACGATTGTTCAGGGCCATTGTGGGCACCTAGAAATTACACTAATTATACAACCGAATGAAAAATGTTAAAATTAATAATAATCTTAATAATAATAATCTATGCTAAAACTATTATCTTAATTTAAAAAATTGTGTCATTGTTAATTTTTATAAATAATATAGTAATCATGTGTCCGCGACAGTTTCTTTTAGAAAATACTATAGTTATTTTCTTAATGTGCTGAAAGAAAATACCAACAAGAGAGTGTACTAAGAAAGTGGTTTATTATTATTTATATTCATAAAAAAGTATTTTGAGGTATTTTACAAACCTTACGGTGTCCTATAGCATTTAAAAAATATGTTATCGTGTGTTTTATGAGAAAGTTGTAAAGAACGCTAAACGTGTATCGCTTATAATCATGCCATTTTAATAATTCAAGTCAATCAATCAAAATTTGTAATAAGATTATCTTTTTTTTCATTTATATTATCGTATAAACGAAAAGCGTTGCAAAAATAAATCAAAAGATTAACATTAAATAAATTATACACGATCTCTTTGCTAATCTTCATCGCGTCCATTCCAAGTATTTAAAATAAAATAGTAAGATTAATATGAATTTTTCTCTCTTGGAAATTTCTTTTTGTGTTACTGCTTTTCTATAACATAAAAGTTATCATACTAGCATGCGTATATTATCATGTTTTTAAATATTAATTTAATTGATTAAATGTTATGTATTATTTGACGTAATAATCATTTAAAAAAAATTGAAATAATTAAATTAATAATGACAAAAATGTGAATAGTGTAACATCGATATTTTTTAGTTATTCAACTGTTATCTACTAATGTTATGAACTAAATATATAACTAAGTTGGCTAGACTAACAGTAACCGAGTTTGTTGAAGAATAATTTGTAATTACTAATTTCCCACAATTTTGTTAATTGTAAGTCGGTTCAGTTGAAATTTGAAATCTCAACCCGTGAAAAGTATAATAATAATTGTAATTTTGCGTTTGGCTAGCCGCTAATTACATATTGTGGAGCTAAAGACCGTTTAATTCGACATTTATAACGCCGTTATTTTAACTTTTGTCGACGATTGCACGTGTTATAAACATTATTAACCTAACCGGCGTTGCAAAACTTATGTTTGCGCGTGGATTAGCCAAAATTACAATCGTTTGCAACTTTGTACATCAAATAAGACAATTGAAACAAACTTTTGCGCGGGTCAACACTTTTTCACATTATCAATTAACAATATTAATAATGTTTTTTTTTAAATGGACATTTATTTTGATTTTATTGTACACTTCATATCGAGAACATAAATCCAATTGAAATACTAACAGCTTGTGTTGTTAAATTCTAGGTCGGTCAATGGTTATCATGGATCTCACGTGCTTGATGGTGGCCATGTTCGTCGTATCTCCGTGCTTATCGTTGCCGGCCCCGGGACTAACCTCGACAGTCAAGCCGTCGCCCGACGGTAAGAAAGCCCGATCGCTGTTCGACCAGTCGCCCTACCTGGACGGCGAGTACAACGCGCTGCAGTACAGCGATGACGAAGACGACGGGTCGTATCGGCCTATCGGCGGACTGGACGAAGACGAGGAACTGTTGTCCGGCCGAGCGCGGCCCGTCAAGCCCGACTCGCCCGTGTACTTTATCCGGTTACCGCCGCAGCCGTACATGTACGTGCCCGGTTACGGCTACGTCAGCCAGCCGACCAGGCTGGAACCGCCGCCGTTCATGCAACGGCCCACGTCGCCGTTCCTCAACCTGCCGCTGGAATACATGTCCAACGCCAAGCCCGTCGGCGTGTATACGTTACCGCAGCAGGCCCGGCCCAAACCGCAGCGACGGCCGCAACCGGCGATCCAGTCGCAGCCCCAGCACCAGTCCAACGTGTACAATCTCAACAAAGGCCCGTACGAGTTCAACGGCAGGCCCACCGACGTGTTTTTGTTGCAGAACGCCTACGACAACCTGTACTCCGAAGTGTTGCAGAACATTTACCCGTAATAAAAATGTGACAAACGTACAAGTGTGATTCCGTTCAACGCTTGTAAACATTCAAATCAAAACTAAATCCACACGATTATAATATCTATAATAATACTTTATTATTATATAGATACATCTACTTAAAACGCGGCTTACTTTATTTAATTTTTTTTTTATATTTATTAATTTATTTAATGTTGTTATTGTTAATTTTATTTATAAATATATTTTTTTTTAATTTGTAATTTTATATTAAAAGAAAAAATTGAATTATTTGCAAAAATTATTTATTACAAAAAAAAAATCCTAATCTTATAAGTATGCAAACAAATTTATGGATTTATAGGTCATCCAATGAGGAAAATACAGCTTAAACATTTTAAATATGTGCCTAGTATTTAGTAAACAATACAATACTTACGAAACGTAAATTATGTTTTTTTGCTAATGACAATAGAAAAAAAGCACTTACACGACTTCAGTTAATTAATAATGTATTAGTTTAGTTTGAATTTTTAACACGCTTATATTATTAGTTTATATCATATTAGTTTAGACTTTAGTTACAAGCTAAGATTAACTTAAATGAATTAATTTGAGTATTGTAAAGAAAACAATGTCTTTTATTTGTTCTATTGGCATCATCTCTGTCCGTGGCCACCTTATACAGTAAGCATACTTTTTACTGCAATGACGTACCAGTAAATTAACAAAAACTATAATATAAATACTTTTATATTTATTAATATACATAAATAAAATATTTTAATGGTTGTTGTTGAAAACATTGTTTTTGAAAAAGTTGGTAGGGTATTGAAAATTTGTTTATTATTAAATTACCTATACTTTACTCCTCAATAAATTACTTGCGTTAAAAAACCCCTATTTATTAGGGGTTCTGTATAGGCAATTTTTCGCACATTTTTAATTAATTAAGCTACACATTTAATCTGCATCTATTTTTTTTTAGTACAGTCATTCGATTTTTTTTTATTCAGAGTTAATGAGCGCTACATATCTATGGCGCAAGATAAGAGGATAATTTTTTTGAGCTGGATCCTTGGATTTTCTTTACAAACACAATATTATATGATAACAAAAATATAATTAGTAACTATTTGGAATTAAATTTCATTTTTCAGC
The DNA here is from genome assembly GCF_023614345.1 of Adelges cooleyi. Classification (NCBI taxonomy): domain Eukaryota; kingdom Metazoa; phylum Arthropoda; class Insecta; order Hemiptera; family Adelgidae; genus Adelges; species Adelges cooleyi. The sequence goes on along the minus strand of NW_026096053.1, from coordinate 12,125,344 downwards.
ATCGTTGACCCACAGGATAGAAGGCGAGCTACGCTGGCATAAACTCCTGTAAAACAAGTAGTTTTTGTCGACTAATACTATAATTAGAAATTCTGCTCGCTTCTAATGTAATTGATCGAGCTCCGGACGAAATTCAATGCCAAAACCGCCACGGGGCACTACGATGAGCTGGAAAAAAACGTTATTTTTAATTATTTTTCCCAATACAATGTCTTATGGGTGTTTTATGTGTACAGCCGAAGGGATTGACAATAGCCACAGCCCAAACGTATTACATGTATTTTTTATTTTTTGTGTTGAAAACACATAACGTTATACTATTATTTTTTATTCCTCGCGCACAACACTAGAGCCGTGCAAAATAATACCTATTGCTGCTTTTTTTTTCTTTTTTCTATACCTATATTCTTTTCCCATTAACAGCTATAAGCCGGCCCAATAGACAGGCCACCGATCCGGTCTTCTATATGCATAGTGTGTAAATATATACAAGGTATTTCGAACGCGCGTGTAGTACCACTAGAATGATTGATCGACGCGTTGGATCAGACGGCAGACGCACACGCACTGCACTATACAACCGCGGGTATTATGTAGCTATGCGTTTCTTATAGATCTTAGATAATATTATTATATACCTACTCTAGCAAACACGTTTGCCGTACAATAATAATATAGTAATACACCGTCTTGCCGTTCTCGAGATCCTCGCCACTGTTGTACGGGTATAGGTATGTTATATATATATATATATATATAAAAAAAAGGCAATTAACTAAATGTGTGTGTAATGTTTTTAGTGTGCATTACACACTAACCGGTGTAAACGAACTGCATATGTGTGTGTGTGCATATTACTCGGGAGAAAACAATAAAAATCCGTTTAAAAAACAATACATTTTTTTTTTTTTATAAAACAATCACAGAGTCTCTGATCGAACATTCCACCAATACATTATAACTGGGAGAACAATCGAAAAGGTTACATGTTCAAACAAACATTGATGTCTATAGAATTTTTAGAAACTCTCTGAAACCGCTGGCTTAAATTCGTTTTGGAGTTTGCTAATTTACTTTAATAATGACAATCGTTGAAATTAAAACTTAAAAAAGTACATAATTTACAAGAATTTAGCATACAAAATATACCTATCACTGTTAATTCTATAATCTTAAATAATAATAATTACAATGTATTACAATATAAAACTCTATTAATACCAAAACCCATAATAAATTGCCAAGACAATGAAAATTAAAATACAATTTAATAATAAGGTTTACAAATTGTCTGATCACATTAAACAATGGCGTAATTGTAATACAATGTTAAAACATTTCTCGGCTAAATTTAGTTATTAAGTTCTAAAAACTACAAGACTTGCATCGAAGCATTTTGCATAGTGGTTTACTAGTAATTATAACACCTAATACATTGTTTTTGATTTGAACATAAACATGTAAATTCAACCATTAAAATAATACAATTAAATCAAATTATTTTCATATAGATTTTCTTAAGTAAGGTTTTATGGCCATTGTGAAAAAAAAAACCTGTCGACTTGTGTGGCGTAGTGAGTAAGGCGTTTTACTTGTTATGTTGGCTTGTCTACTTAGTAATGTCCAGTTTGATTCCCACACACAACGGCGCTAAAGAAGTTGTCCGCTCTCATTAGTCATCATTTATCAGTCATCTCACACAATTCATAAGCTTTGTTTATTTGGACTATACATTTATATTATTTATACAGAATTTTAAATCTGCGGGTATACCAGTCCATTTATCTAAATAACATAATGTACGCTTGTTTGTGTACATCGTTGTAAAACATGATAAACCAAAATTTGTAATTTAATGTATTCAGAACCCACCAAAATTAGAATAACTATCTATACGCTTCATTAGTTGCAAGTAAACAAACGTATACGACCTACACAGTTTTATAATTATATATGTATGCACTATACACGCTAAAAAAAAGGTGATGATACAATTTTGTAGTTGATTTTACTCAAAAAAATGTATTATTTTCTACTGATAAGTATTATATTTTGTCGAGTTCGGTTTCTACTGAGAGGATGTTACGCTGAGTAGATTAAATCGGAGAGGACACTTAATGTAAAGAATCATTTTCAGATGGATCTTCTTATTTATTATTTTATTTAAAACCCCCTTCCGCCCTCATTTTCTAGGTTAAAAACCCGACTACACAGAATGTGTTTTACTTTGGCCATGATGGGTTCAGAGCAAAACCACGATGATGAGGATACACCATTATGAAAGAGAACAATATTTTGGAGGCATGCGACGTATCCTTTTTAAAAAATAATTCTTAGAAAAAATGTATCACTATTGTTAACTACAGGTATCAAGTTAAATAATGAACATTTTAAAATAAAGAATAGGTCATTGTGTTTAAAATGTCAACATATTTTATAGTAGGTTTCATATTAGTGGTTTTGCTCTAAAACTATCATGTACCGAGTAAGACGCATTCTGCATATTTAAAAAAAATTCTTAAAATCGCTATCTAGGCTGCTATGATAGTAAAAAAAAAAAATAACTACCAAAAAAGAGTCTTAATTACTGAACTAATAATTACACATTAAGCTTTAAGTTAGGATTTTGTAAATACATTGCCTATACCAAACTCCTTAATAAATAGGGGTTATAAAGTCTTTTTAAATTGATTTTATACGTGTATATTCTGAAATTCAATCATTTATGTCGCTATATTAAGAATAGAAAAAAGACTAATGATAAAAATAATGCCTGGTAACATATACGAAATAATTGATCAATAAGTTACAGCGCAATTAAAATATATAGATCGGAAAATATGACTTTTTAAAATTTTACAAATTTTACATCGTTCGTTTATTATAATTTCTAAAGAACTGTATTAAAAAAAAAAATTAACTGGTCTGTAATGAAACTGCAATGGCCTAGGTACCTAGTGGAGCACCTGCATGTATGTATACATGGTCAGTAGTAATAACGATTGCATATGTTCCTTTATACTCGCTCAGATTATTTTTAAGACCGTTTTCTTAATGATCTGCGTATTTACAATAGTACGCCCCGACGACGACGCTCATAAATCGTCGTGGTTTTAAAGGTTATTATCATTATGTTACTATCGCCATAAACTGCATTGACGCGTGGGAGTACAGAATAAATAATATACACCCTCTTAAGTAGTAAGTTATGAGCGTTAATTATATTTGTAGGAACGAAAAAAACAAAACGAAAATCACCCGCGTCTCGTAATTAAAATATATGTGTACACATTAATCTTGCGGAGACGGGCGCCTATAATATGAGAACAATGAACTTGAAAGCGCACATACTCGGCAGCTGAGAAATGAGAATAATAATGAAAATATCACGAGAAAACGTTCGAACCAAAATAGCATGTATATCTTCAAAGAAGTTTTGGCCAATGCGAGTCAAATATTATTTATAATGTCGTATGGTAATGCACGGTGACAGTAAGCGCTCGTTTTCTCTGGAAACATATATTATGTACAATATTAGTTTTTTTTTTCTATACCTAGGTACATATTTTACAATTTACTATACACGTATATCAATTATCAATACTTTGAAAATTTGAACATAGGTTTTTAATTCCATAAATATGATCAGACGGGTCGCCCTGTACACTATGCTGCGGTGGTATGATTTATACACCATCAAACGTGTATCAGACGACGGCTAATGGGCCAAAATACAGATCGGTCTGAAATCAAATTAAAAAAAAAATAACCAGTTTCAGTCACTTCACTTTGATATATTATATTAAGCCGTTTAATAATGGTAATAATAATAATAAACCGGACCGTTACGAACCGGTTAACTGCTGTTGTACCTAGCCGATGAAATAATATTATGCGTATGGCAAATTCTTTGTAGTAATGTTTTTTCGATAAACAACTACTGCAGTTTATCCGAACAGATCATATTATAATGATAATATGTATTATGACCCACTCGAATAAAATGCTATCTTTTTTTTTTATTATCCGTTTCGACCATCTACGCAATGAAACGCATGTATTGTACACTGCAACGCACTCGAGATCCGATACAGAACTTCAACCGTACCAATATGCACTCAAGTAAGTACTTGATGTAACTAATAACGAAATAACATACCATGGCCTTTGAGATTAATTTGTTGCACAGTCTTCAGAGTTAATTGCACGTGCATCGCACAAACGACGCTGCGATATTGTTATTATTTTATAGACAAAGCTATACAGTCATCGATCACACCGCATCTATTACACTTGACGTACACCAACCTCATAATAAATACCCCAATGAGTATAGTGTTATTATATTTGATTAAACTATGTAATCAAGTAAAACGCTTCTTTTTTAATTTGTAAACAGTGATTTGAATACGACAGACTTCAGTCAAGGCCGGAATGGCAGTACAAATCATTACGTAGCGCAAATATGATTTTATACTATTATTACTGTTAATATTAGCCAAAAATAATACGGTTAATAAAAAGAAGTCATGTAAGCAACTCAGTCCCCACTTGACGTTTCAAAAAATAGAAAATAAGCCCAAGATAGAAAATTCATGATACAACGCGAGAAACATGGTACGACGAACGACACTGATTTGACACCTCTATTTGTTTTTGTTAAATTAATACAGTTAATGGAATACAACTTATTTTATAGTGTTTGATAAAGAGAATGTCCCATATTATATGTGTTAATATTTGTTCAAGTAAAAAGTTTCATTTTTTTTTTTTGACAGGAAATAATTATAAATTTTGTGCGGTCATTGGATATTATTTAATGGGAAAGTTTTTGGATAGATTATAATTATTATAATAAGATCTAGCTGCGTTAGGTATGCAATTTAGGTATCTTTGGTATCTATTAGGTATGGAAGTATAGTAGATACGACTGAAATAGGGATCCGTTCCCTATTATAACCATGTAGGTGGTAACCCTTTTGTGTTAGATCTTAGACATCGTTCAGTCCTATAATAATATTGTGTTATCACGTAGGTGTTCAAAAAGGCATTGCATTTAGATAAAAATAAATTATTTATCTAGGGCCTAACACGGCATTTGATTGCTCCTTAATAAGCGCCACCGAGTAAGTGTAAGGCTGGATATAGACAAAAATCTGTTGGATATCCAACCGACAACTATCGGGTAGTGTCCCCAAAAGTCAACTGCACTTACAAGTCAACTTACAAGCATGGCGATAATTTTTATTAAACTGTCGAGCGCATGAAGAGACTGAGAAAAAAAAAAGGTATTGAAACGATAAAATCAGGACAACATAATATTATATTTGTTGAATACTTGTATGTGTATATAGGTACAGTCGTTGCACGGAGAAATGTATACAATACTAATGTAATATGTTTTTTTTGTACGATTGCAGTGAAAAAATATTAAATACGTTTCTCACATACTTCGGATGTACGTGTCATTGTCTGACCCGTGCGGTATATATTATGTGAGTTGAACAAAAAAATAAAAAATCCCGTTTTTTGATCTCGTTTTTATGATTACAACCGATACTACCGTTCGGTTGTTGTCGATTCAATAAGTGCAAAATATATGTTATATAGAAAAGCCCGTCCAAGTACCACTGTGGGTAAAACCAAATATATTATCACCTTATCAAAGCTACAAAGGAGGTCGGAAATTTTTCACTTCATGCTGAATATCCATAAAAATAGGTTTGAAATGAGTAAAAAAATATTGCAATTATTGTGATTCTTTTTTTAATTCCACCGTTCTCCTGTTTTAGCGGCGAAATGTTGTATCTGTATGTTTAAAACTATACAAAAAATTATTTATATACCTATTCAACATCATTTCAAATAATTTTCCTGGGAGAATACGTCTTGTAGGCATGATAATTTGTTTAATGTAATTTTTATAGTTCAGGAAAACATCATATAGGCTTTCCTTATTTAAAATTAAAGAGGTTTAAACTATAACTAAAAAAAAAAAATTGTTTTTTGTCCAATTCACAGCTTGAAAAGTAAAAATAATGAATCAATTTTTTCCTTTTTGGGAGGAAAAGTGAATAATTAATATGTAATTATGAAGTAAATGAAGGTTCAAAAGTAAGTTAGACTGACTAATTCTGACTTTATCGTCGCGTCGTCTTTAAAATAACATGTTGAAATATCTTGTGCGAGATTAATACTTTTAAACTGTCTAAATAAGATAACATACGAGTATGTCAGATTCATTTATTGTACCTAGTCCTAGATAGTGACTAAACAAATTTATTCAGATAAAAGCATAGACAATATTTTTTTATTTAGATCATGCGCAATACTTATACTCATAGTACATACATAAAGCATAAATAAAAAGATGCAACGACCGACCGACCATTGGTGGAAAATCCTTCGAGCATGTTACAATAATGTATAACACACATACAAACACAGTTGTTTAATTTTTTTAAACTTATTATTCACTTACTACTTTGAGTCATGAAGTCCAAAGATGGGGGTGTAAGTACATAATAAATACATGCGGTCGACAGACCTTTAACGATCGGAAAGAGTGCATTATATCGTTGTTGCTTTGGTAAGTATGTATACATATATATTTGCGCGCAGGACAACGATTCCCTCTCACCCCTCTCCCCCCAAATTTGGGGTGGATGTATAGTGCACACGGCTCGCTCCCTAAGTGTACAATAAACAGTAACAACCACAAAAATAACAACTCACTAGGTATAATATACACTTGACGCGGAGAAAGAAATACAAGTTTTTGGGCCAATGTTATCGATTCGACTGACGCCACACACTATATTGCAGCAGTATTTTCTTGCAAACGCCGATCGAGGAAAATATACACTGTAATACGAATTGGCTTTGGTAACCGTATGACTATGGTGGACACGTTAAAGAGTGATAATTATGACGCTATAGTAAAGAACAATATAATAATAATTGTACCTAGTATTGTTTTCGTTAACAATGTTATTCGGTGTCCGTGTTAACGCGACTGATGGACGTTTAATATCAATTCGTAATGGAAAATCCACAACGCTTGTATTTTTTATGTACTATTTAAAAGAAAACAAACGAACTCCGGTCGACCGCGATTATTATTAATATATGTATGATAAACGTGTACAGTTTTAACTTTAAAAAATATAAACGTTAATGATTTACGACATGCTTTCACAGTTTCGCGGTTATCGCTTTGTACACATTATATATATAAATTATATTGTTGTATACAAACAACGTATAATAACAGAAGAAAATACAAGTGTGTGTGTGTGTGGTGTCAGATGTGTGTATATCGTACTTAACGGCGGTATCGCCCGCCCTCTTTTATTTCCTACTCAAACGAAGATGCACCGGCTCTGGTCGAACAGATGAGTGGCTCACGCGCGCCGCGTTTAATATCCTTCGTGCAGGCGTCAGTTGATCTTCGGCTTCCACTTTGCGAAGTTTAGCATTTACCAAGTGCACACATACTTAATGACAGTTGTTAAACGGTTATAAGTATTCCGCAACTTTTTTTTTTTTGTCTTCATAAATATAATTTACACAAACGGAGCACACGTTTTTCGTACGTTCAGACCAGCGGCGGCAAACACGCATCGAACTTTCGCAGTTTCTTGCATAACGGAAAATTTCTTTCTACGCTCAACAGGTCAGTTTACAACAGCAATATTTGTCTTAATAATTAGAGAAACAAAAAACCTATAAGCTACAAAAGAAAAATACCGCTCACCGCTGTTGTTTTGAAAACCGAAGAAATCTTTATTTCCACACACCGCAAAAGTCAGTTCTGGCCAATTATTTTTGGAATGATTACTAGAATTTTTTTTTGTAAATGCTCAAAATCAACACATGCAAATAATGTACAAATAACCACTTATTAATCAAAATATAATTAAAAAAAAAAAAAAAATGGAGCAAGAAAGGTGTTTTTTTTTTCATTTATGTTACAACCTACAAAGGTTCTAAATATTGAAAAATTAATTATTACTTACCGGATTTCAAAAAAAAAATATTCTTTTAGTTATTATTTTGAAGATACATTTTTTGTACAATATTTCTATTTAGCTCATCTATCTATTTATTTTCCCAAATAAATAGGTAGATTTATCTATTTATGACTTTTGAAGTCTTATCCCTAGACCGAATAACATTTAATGTTTGTGTAATTATTTCGTTTAACTTGACTATGTATTTCCTAAGTACATACTACTTTTATTAGTTATTACTTGTAGGAAAACCATACTTTCATAGTGCATGTCCTTGTGTTGGTTATGCGTTATATCCAACCTATCGATTGTCGAACAACCGGAAAGTTTACTTTATTAGTATAATTACAATATAAGTAAAATTGTCACCTGTTTTAACTCAACCGCAAACAATTATTTTTTAATCTGTAATTCAAAAAGCTTTTCAACATTAAACGGGAAGTATATTATTTTATAATAATTACACGACTAAATTATCCTCAAATTTACCCTCGGAGTGGATAGATTGTAATTAAATCTCTTAGTCGGGTATCAGAATAATTACAGAATACATGAAAATTAATAAAATTTAAACACATGAATTGCTATTTATGTGGTAGGTATACATCAAATGTGCCACAATATATGACAATTAAATAGTAAAAATCTACGATTTCACACGTCATAAAGTACCAGCACTGGCTGGCCCCTTCTATCAAGTCTACTGTCTCAATATATTATTATATATCTGTTTACCTTAAAATCATCTTGTATGCTTATTGTAATTAAATATATTACAGATTGTATAATTTCCAAATAAAAAACAAAAATAGTAAACAGAACTGTGATGGCCATTCCAACTGGACACAATTAATGTTGAATTTTGAATTTTCTCTTTAACATTTATCGTCATTTATTTACCAAAGTCAATAGTAATAGTTATTAAATGTATTATTATTTTGGACGGTCGATCGACAAACGCATGATTGATGTTATTTCTATCAACTGTGTAGGAAATGAAATTATATAGTATATGTTAATGTACGTTTTCAATGTCATTTGTATAGTATTATGTAAATTATGATCTGCTAGAGTGTGAGAGGTACTGACTATCACACGACTTTACAACTGTGTTCGTATTTGATGATTTCGTGATGAAATATTTTAGTGTTTTTTTTTTTTAACACCGGGATAACGGACATGCGCGTTTGGGCTTGTGCACTTGCGTGCATATCATCGTCTCGAGGGTAGACCCCGAAACGCACGAGCTGTTTTTTTACTCTTTTTTCTCTTTTTTTAATGTGCTCGGGGAAAAAAGTCATTCCGTTTCAGTCCGAGCACGTATTAATCATCACGGGCAATTATCGGGTTTCCTCAAAGGGAACTAACAATCGGATCCCCCCACGCGCACTATATACGTCCACAAACCGGAACTAAACGCGGTCAACTATTAGTTTTCACTAGCCTTTTCGTTATTGTTTTCTTCTATTATTTTTTTTGCCACGAATACATGCTCTTCGTGCCGGTGAACACCGAGAACCTATTTTAGTTTATAATAGTGCTGACCAAATCGTTAAGGCTGTCTAATATTATGTGACGCTTTTTCACAAAATCAATAAAACGTTTCGATTCCTGTAGTAAATTTAATTCGCTTATTCAAAATATTATATACTTACATAAAATAATCGACCTAAAAAATGGCATCCTTCAATTGTGCAAAAAATTCCCTTAAAAAGTGTTGGACTAGAGCGTTAAACTCCCCTAAAATATATTAATTGTTGCTGCCAACAAATCTCTTTTCCATTTAATTTAGACTAAAAGTAGCTATACTGTTAATCTAACACTCGTTGAGGTTCATAAAGTCTTATTTATTTACAAAAGTAGATAAGACATTTTTTTAGGTAAAATGTGTAGTTTTATTTTTACTTCGCTATTTATATAAAAGTAATGCAGTGCCTAGCATATTTATTTTGAGAGTAGAAACTGATTTTTGCTATTTTAGCAGAATATACGCGTATGACTTCACGGCGTGTTTATAAAACTGTAAAAGTAACAAACGTCAGGCGACTTTGACGGTCGCAACACCACAAACACCAATTTTAATAAGAACTCGCTTCGAGCCGAAACTGCTTGTAGCCAGACGGTTTTCTTTTCATTTCGTTATGAAAAATAGTGCAACATAGTAAGGCAATAGGCCTTAGGGAAGTGACATGAGCAGGACCGCACGACGACCACGGCTCGGAGACGCTGTGCCCGGCGCAGATGAGAATATGTAGCATAATATAAATGTGTGCACATTATAAACTATTGATGTATGTACGCGGTGGACATACTTACCCCGTGGACCAACTATAAATAAAGTTTATATTATATTGTTTGTAATGCTGATGCCTGAACTTGAGGCGAGTACAGGGTGGTGATTCACCGACTGCAGGTCGTTTTGTCTGTGTGGAAATTGTGAGTCCACTCGAGGTCGGTGAATCACCCGGTATACTCGCATATTGTATTTGAGCATACACATAATGCAATATAAGTATGAGTACGAGTCGTATACTGAGAGGAGGATAATATATTTATTTATATACATAATATAGAGTCTAGACTCGAGTCCAGTATCGTCATCTGCTAGCGCGCATGTCGTGATTTATCTGTCTATTGTTCGAATTAAAATATATATTATATTAAAAAAATATTCAGAAATTACATAACATTGTACAAGCTGTACTCATCGTCGTCGTCGTCATACTTGCAATTTTTGTATTATAAATCTGTCCGATATAATATCTATTAGTGCGTTACAAGGAAAACGAAAGCGTTTCCAGTATACCATATATACCTATATTTGTGTATATATTATGGTAGTTATAGTTATAAATAATAAGTTGTAGTATATTGCTCTTGTGCGAAATAATAGGTATACCCTCCTGCAAATGTATTACACTAGATAAATAATATCAATCAATACAGTCTCGGTAAGGTTTCTTATAATACGAGGACAACATATAATATATAAATTATAATATACGATTATTTTGGAGTATTAAATAACGCTAACGGGTCGGTCGGTCGGAGAGCAGCAAAAATAAAACGTATGATAAACGGACAAAAAAAAAAACGCACCAAATTATTTTAATCGTATCGTGGAGCAAAACAAAAATTACATGTAATTTGTAAACAACCCTGACCTTAGAGAAACACTGTAAACGGGTTAAACGCGAGTAGGTAAGTTTTTTTCTTCTTCTTTTTCCATATTATACCTATACTGTGTACAAGTTTGTACTACACACACGGAATGATACGCGGTGTCCGTAGTAAATCGGAAGTAGGTACGTCTCTGAGCATTACATCATCATTATTATTATTATTATTGTAATTCTCTGTCTGTATTTTTTTTTTTTCATGAATAAATAATAGTATTTCCATTCTTGTCCTTTCCACCGTACGTGACCGTGTACGTTCGCCGTTTAACCCTCTTTGCCATGCCATCGTCACCGGCAATAAAACTGAATATATTATTAAGATGATCTTACATCGCCGTTGCCCGGGATTTTGTTTTCTTCCAGATATTCACGTTTCGTGACTGTAGGACAGGAAAAAATGTGTGTTGACCACTAAAACGTGATGTCCAATAATAATTGTATTGGAAGAATGCTTGTTTTCACACCATTCTCATCAATTAAGTACATTTAAGTAGAGTTCCAACTCGGCAATAATACTTTAAGAATGATTCAGTTCACTAAATATTTCACTGCGTGGTTTAATTAAGTTAACACTTGTTTATTATTGATTTGTGTTTTATTATTCGATAATCTTACTTAAATATTAAACATTTTTTTAATTATACATAAATAATTGTCCACCAAACCTCATCAAAACATGTAGAAAATATAAATATATTTAAATTACTGTGTTAGATTATAATTATTCTATGCGATAATGGAATTCTGGTAGTTTTTTTATTTGTATCATTCGATTTGCATGCAGTTGGATGCTACGGCACTATTAAAGCCCAGAATACACGACTTGGGTAAGAATTAGATAGTTCTATAATATTAGATGGTAGAGCCAATGATACAAAAGGAGTTTATCAATAAATCGATTTTGAAATCAAGAGTGGCCAATGTGTATAACATTTGATTTACTTCGCCGTTTGGCGTCATAGGAAATTATTTAAATGTCGGACATTAATCAGTACATTGACGGAATACAAAATTCTACTTTTGACTTTCTTTTATGACTTATTAAATAAATCACAATCGGTCATAGCTCCTCTCGGCATTCAGTTATAATTGAGTTATGTCTGGACGGCTCGACCACACGCCCAATTCCGAATACATTATTTTTACATTTTGACACCGAATGATATATCTTTTAAGAGATGGAGTATGATAGAAAATCATATTTTGTTATTCTTCAATGTAATAGTGAACTTTGTGTTTTAATAGGTACGAATACAAAATGTGCACGTCTAGATAATCGAGGTAATTAACTTAAATACATTACATTAAATTTTATTACACAAAAACGGTTTGGGCAAGACATAAGATATCAAAATTGTTAAACCCATATTGTTCATACAACTAAATGTGAACTCATTCTCTGAGCAAAAGCATTTAAAATCGATGACTCACCCGTCGCACGATTCAAGGTTAAGAAATTTAAAACTTGTCTTAATTAATTAGCGCGTTAACTATTCTTGGATTGTGCATAATCAATGCGCGCACATCAATCGAAGGATAAAACGCCAAAATAATTTACAAGGTTTTGTTAATTACTTAATTATAACTTGTCGATGCGACCAAATACAAAGTCGTGCACCGTCTGTAAACGCAGAGATGTGTGCAGACACTGTCATGCTGTATTATTTTTAGACTATGACGACTTGCGCTGAGCTCGACTATAAGTAATAATATATCTACTTACTCCGGTTACTAGTTTTTTATGCGGCACATAATGAGGTAATAGCACCGAGATGGTATCGATCTGACACACAATACAAGCGTTTTGTATTATACCGGGAAATGTGTGTACACACGATCTCACGGTCTGCGTTTCTGATGTCACTGGGTTAAAAGTCGCATTTAAGTAATTACTTGCGGTGTGTGCAAGCTGTGAATTGGTACTTGTTTTTTTTATTTTAAATGTTTTGCTTTTGTACGCTGGGCCATCTGAACACCATATGGCCGTTAAATAATTATTTTTAACTTTCATTCGTCTACTCTTTATGTTGTCGAAAACGGAGCAATTGAATTATTATATTTGATTAAAAACATAGTTTTTAACAGGCCGACGCCATAAGTAATATTACATTCTGAAGCGTTAGCGTTCCGCTCGCAGAGCATAGGAGAATTACTTGGTTTCAATACCTCGTCAAGTTACTTAATACTCACAAAATTAATATAACTAGTCAAGTTGCTTTTTCTATGTATACCTGTTTTTTATAATTTGTGTGTACAACTATAGATAATAGAATAGATGTGTCATGTATCTAGTGGAGTGACTAGGTTATAGACAAACAAATTACAGTGAATAGATTGATATAGTTTGAAAGGAAGCAGGGACATCAAGTTGTAAAACAGACGCAGAGGAATTTAGCTGTAGGGATTTACCTATTCATTATCCAATCCCGTTTATATAAGGATAAAACAAAGAAGAAAAAGAAACAACATTTATAGAATAAAGAAATGACAAGTTCTCATAACAAAAAATAACCAATATTTAATTGTTTTTCTCCTATCACTTAAATGTGTTGTTAATTGGTACATAAATATTACTTCACTTAAACTACGATTCATGGGAGATGAGATAGACCATGATCACATTCACGGATAAGGCTGATTTAAAGGAAAAAAATACATCTAATCAAAAAAAAAAAAGTAAGCAATTTGTTTACAGATTTTGAATTTTAATATAACGATTTGTGTTAAAATAATTTTCCACGTGTAATGGAAATGCAACTCGTTTAGAAACAAGTTTCTGTTTTTCTGTAACTTTGTATTATTGTGAGGTCAATGTATAAAATGATAAATGTATATTATAATTAATACGTATAAGCATATTATGTTAAAAAAAAAAAAGTATAACCAATTATATTTTAGACTAAAATGACGTGTGATATTTTATAAGCGATCGATCAACTTTAAAAAGTGGTGTCACCTGACCAGAACTATTATATATAGGTATACAAACTCGAAAATGTTGAGGAATCTGAACCCAATCCTCACTTGGCCTTCGACTGACATTGAAAAAAAAACCGCATCGTCTATTGGGTTATCTTGCTATTTTCTTTATAATCATAAGTATTTATGATAGAAAAACTTTTGAAGGCGTAAACCGGACGGATAATTTGTGTAGAAAGTTTATTATTCGATAATGCGCTTTGCGGATACGAATATTGGGAAAGAACAATTACATAGAATTATTAAGAACAATTATAAGCATAATTACTATATTATGTCTATCAAATTTGAAATAATTAAAAATTATGATACACCTTTTAATAGCAATTATAATAATATTAGATACTGGTAGTCCGTGCGCCGGCATAAAAATAATTCTTAGCCACGGTACATAAACAGAAATGCGTGAAAATCGTCGGTTGTATTGCATGTACAATACATAATATATAGGTATATATTGTCTAGCTTTTTCAAGTTAAAAACGAGGAACGAGAAACTGGTTTAGGGCCGACGAGACTGTTCCAAATCAATTGTACGCATCGCCGGAAATCCTGGTGACGATCAATAAACGTTACACGGTGTAATAATAATTATATATGTCCAAACGGCCGGAGGAGACAAAAATCTTTATTTCTCAACAAATTACTAATACTTGGAACGTTTTAAATTTCTATTTAAGAATATTAGTATTTTTGTTTCCAGTGTGTGTGTGTGTGTTTATAATAAAGCTGTTAGCTGTGCAACTGCCCTAAATCTGTGCCGGTATAGACAGTATTATATCAATACAATATCCAGTCGAAAACGATTGGCCACTTTATCCTTAAACATGTTCTTAATATATATATATATATACAATATACATATGCATGAGGAAAGGAAAATTAATAATTACACACTTTATTTAAAACCCAACGGATAGTCGATAGCTGTTATCGTGACGATCACTAGTCGTTACTGGTAATTAGAGCAAAATAGTATAATATTATAGTTAATCATTATTCAACACCTGTATTAGAACCCGGATGATAATATTATTACAGTGTAATTAACACACATTTATGATTTTCGCGAGCTGGATCCCATACTAAACAAAAATGGTTTTATTTTGCTTAATGGAATTCCATTTTTCTTTTACTTTTATCGAATAACGCTATAATTATAACGTTGAATTGATCTGTTCGGACATTCATGGTTGCGAGAGGCAAATATAAAATTATTATAATGAATGGTTTTTTGGACGGCTTACACCGAATGATAAAAATCAGTTCAGTTGCACACGGCCCGGAGAAATTGGGCGATTAATAGTAATAATTAATACACCTAATATTATTTCAAACGTTTAATATTCAAAAATTACCTATGTATGTTGCGGCCTCGATAATATGTTATCTATAGATCTCGTCGATCCTATATTACAATATCTTTACCATTGATACACCTGTTTTGACACCAATTCAGTATATGTATTAGCACTTTCCATGTCGAGACTTACAAAATCATTATAAGAAAACATATTATAGCTGTTATAAGTGCCTTACAAGATACATATTATAACTTGTGATTTTGTATTTTGAATTCGACGATAGAAAACCTACTTGAGTAAGTCGAATAATCGAATACAAAAATATAATAATACGATAATAAAATCTAATACGATAGAATCTATTAATTTATTTCCGGCTATTACATTTGTTTTGTGGTATTCCTCTAAACATCAGTGAACCGATGATTTTAAAAACTGTGAGTCAGAAAATATTGCAATACCCCATTGCCCAATTAGCAGAAGAGAATAATAAACTGTTCTAGAAAGGCAATATTTTTATTAGTGAACAAATTATATTATGGATAGATTTATATTAAGCCTCAAAACTTAACAAGGTGGAAAATTATAGTGGTGGCGGCAGAGAAGGCTGAAAAGTTAGGAAATGAAAATTAACCCATTAAAGCTCTGTAGTTAGTTTAATGTGAATTGATGCGTGTCTTATACTAAAGACTTTAATAATACTCAGTTTTCATTTACTTTGAGACGGTCATAAAACTAATCGTTCCCTTTGTGATGCTGCGGTTATTAAAGTCTCTATTGATGAATAGTATACAGTGTAACCGTTTTCATTGAATCATCCTACCGGCGTAGGTCATAAACATGTAATATACGACCATTAGTATTTTATGAGCAATAATTATACACAGGTAGCTATTGTTGAATAATAATCGAGATATATACTGGTTTTCATAATGGGTAACATCCAGTCGAATTACACGGCTAAGGTGTTTTATATTTCTGCATTTATCTTTTATCATATACATATTAAAATGAGGCTTAAGGGTTTCTGAATAAAATAGGAGTACTGGCCGTCGGTTCAACACTGTCACGCAATTATTATTTCCCAAAGTTTCCTTTCCTGCTAGTTTTCCTCTCTCGCTGGCTGTTTCGATACAACAGTGTCTAGTTTTGGTACTGGTCGTGAAAAAGACACGACCCGAAACAAACCAGTCCAAAGAAGCCCACTGTTCAAGGTCACATTGTCACGTCACAAACAAGTCAAATAATAATTATAATGATGATGATAATTTAATAATACTAAAATTATGAAATAATTATGGCAGCAATAAGTAGGATTTTATACTGTATTGTATATAGTATACACTAAACTAAACATATTTTGTTAAATAAACAGTATAAATGCATTTAACTTAACAAAAATATTAATAAATTAAATGTTTAAAATAATATATGATACTTCATTGTTCATTGTTCATTTTAAAGAATTAAAAATTTTAGTTGAATAATAAAAATAAATTTGGAATTCGAAATGAATAATATTTGTATGTAATAATTTTATAAAATTTATCGACGTGGTAGGTACTTAAAATACAAATTTTCACCGACCCTAATAATTATTATCGATTATTACATATGATATTTTTAAATCTGATCCCCCAACTTAAATCCTTGTGATCCGTGCGGCGTGCGCCCGTACTGCGATCGTAATACACAATAACAAGATATATTATTATTATTAATTCATAAGTTAAACTAACAATGTTTTGTTTCTGAATCAATAATTTTAGCTAAGATCAGTGTGTTGGTATGTATGTCTTTGACCGGGACGCGATTTTGCGTGCATCCCGCCAGTACTTGGAATGTATTTTATCGTTTTCCGTGTTTGGCGCACAAGAGCTGACCATTTGTGATCGGAGGTTAATGGCTCGCAGAGATTCAGCAGAAAAATATGGAGAGACTAAGGAGACGGAGACAGTGATGAGTGTTTGCGCGGCACGTTGGACACATTATTACACATAGACTCGGACGAATGATACGGGGGGTACACGTCTCACACGGTGGATAGTTTAAAAAAAAAAAAAAAATATCAAAGACAATGGTCCGAAGCGATTTTTGCCATTTCCATATAGATATTGCGGCCGGATTACTCGGGCCGGTTCGCGGATACGCTGTATTATGGTAACCTATTATTATAATATACACGTGTACGTATTACATTATGTGACGGTCGACATAAGTGAATAAAATTGCGCGTTTCTCGACATAGATAGGGACTTCCATACCGACCGTTTCAGCGGTAATTTCGCGCATTTTATTCCGCTTGTGTGTGCAGTGTGACGCATTCGATAATACCCGTTTACTAGGGCCGTACGAATGTGTGTGTGTGTGTGTGTGGCGGGATAGGTAACACGTGATTCCGCGCAATTACCTATATTATTGCCGTTATACGCCGCCGTTGTTCGAGGTAGCTACAGGCGGACAAGAGGCGCGCGCGCGCGTGACAATCGGCCGGAGGAGTCGACCGCCGTTTTGGAATGCTCGAAAAGGACACCGGGGCCATAATAATACGTGTAATATATTAACAGGAGGTACACTGTACCCACCCCCCCCCCCCGCCGTTCCCGTTGAACCCGACACTTACTGGTTTTCCCCGTACAAGGGCACCGCGGGATCGATACCAGCCGTAGGACTCGGATAACGGTGCCGGCGACTGTACATTGATATAAGGCAAGTTGTCGTCGTCGTCGTCGTCGTCGTGATCGCCAATAATTAATTCATCCGATCGATGAGGGGAAAGACGAGGGGGGGGGGAGGGGGTGGTAAAACGGGACACGACCGGTGTCTTGATGGGTCGTCCGCGCCATTAATAATAATCAACCGAAGCGACAGGTGTGTGTATTTATATATTGTGTGTGCCGCTCGGTAATGACTCGGACAGCATCAGCTAATAACACTATATAGTGTCAACCGCGGACAGTATATATTACATATGTGATGCCCCACACGACCACGGCGCTCTTGTACAAACAACGAGAGTGCCCCCCCCCCCCGCTTCCATTTTGTTTGTTTTGTCAACAGTGTGATGAAATGGAAGAATTTTAATAGGGACACGTCATACAGGGCGATGCTCCTTAACGGAAGCCAAGTGCGCTGGAGTCCACCAAAGAGAGCGTCGCTCTCCTTAGGGCATCCCTCAAACGTTTGAAAAAAACTGTATGAGTATTTCTATACTGTATGAGCAGGTCTAAAACAGAATATCATTATAGAATATAAGTTTAGGTCTCGGAAATAGCTTTAAGATTAATTGTTTAAATAAAAAATAGGTAAATGGAGTATAGCAAACTATACGAAACCAACTGAGTGAGTTTCGGATATATCCACGTCGAATGTTGTGTGCCAACGTTTCGGACTCTTTGCAGAGTCCATCTTCAGGGCAATAGTGGTCTCGACTGGCGTTCAAATGCCGTGACCATACGGAGATGGACTCTGCAAAGAGTCCGAATTGTTGGCACACAACATTCGACGTGGATGTATCCGAATCTCACTCAGTTGATAGATCAATCCACGAAAGTTTTAACGCATTCATACGAAACCAGTTATGCAAGATAATCAAAGAGTTAAACAATACACGGAGAATAAAGTGTGGTTAGATGAAGATGGAAAGAGACAACTGGAGTGTTGTTTAACAGAAAGATGGATTTAGGATACGAAGAAAATTGTATAAAACTGTTGTACGGTCAGTAAATAATGTTTGATGTATCAAAGTGAAAATGTGTGGAGTGACTAGATTAAACCGAACTAGAATAAGTACATAAGACATATTATATTATAGGTTCAGTACACTAAGAATAACCTACCACATTTGATCAGTATCTCACAAGAGACAACACCGGTCGGTTGAGTACGGGTTTTTCCCAAGAACTGATATAACGTTCGGACAATTATTATTATAATTACAGTGTATGCATAGGTCTAGAAGCAACCTGCTTGTAGAACTGTCTGCGCATCCCTATTTGTGCGTTTCTACCTGTTTTGGATGTTCAAACCCGACCGTTTGGCCCCTGGAAAAAAAATATTACAAGGGTTGTCTTTCGACTGTGTTACAATAACGACCGTCATCAGTTCTACACGGTGTACAGAGGAATTTTTCGAGTCCCGTCTGATTAATGGGAGACGCTCAAATCGCGATCGAAGCAAATTAACATAAACAACCTATTATTATTATTATTATTATTATATATGTATATGCTAAGCGGACGGGGTCGGAACTCTATATGGCCGTTCGGTAAATTCTCAGAAATTTCAACAAAATACACTAATTGACCGGACAACGCGCACCGTTCCTTATAAGATGTATAACTGGTAAAGTCTTGAAAACGTTTCGAGCCCAGAGGACACGTCACGAAGGGCCAATTGAATTCTATACACACAGTCGAAACGATCCGAGTTTTGCGAATCGATCCGCCGGCGCACATAATAATATTATGTTACTTTTCGAATACATGCGTTTAGAACAAAACGGATTTCACACGGTTCTCTAAGAGTGTCCGTTATAACCATAGTGTGTACATAACAGATATCATACCTACTACTACTTTGTCTCCGGGTTATTATACCTATTCATAAAACAAACGTGACGTCTTGGCTCTGACAAGATGATTGAGAGGGTCCGTTCGTGTTATTGTATTATTAAAGTGTCCATTACTTTTGCGAGTATGTTATTGCACATATCCCCCGCGCGCCGGTTTAGCGTTCATTTAAAGGCGGTCTTTAAAGTTGAAGCACATACGTCTTACAGCTCATGTGTACACAGTCAGACGTCGGTAGGTGTAGACTGGGCGGACAGGGAATACAAATCAGCCCCGGGCTAAATATGTTAACGGTCCCAAAATATTAAGTATAAAAGACCCTCGACATGATTTTCAAATTAAAAATGTAATACATATGAAATGGATAAACATAACGAATTGATCAATTAGATTTTGGTCATCAAAATCATATACAGGGTGATTCTTTTACCGCGGGCCACTCAATATCTCATAGAATTTAATAAGAAGTTTAATTTGTTGTTTTCATACTGTCTTTATACAATGTTATCTCAATTTTTCACAACTTTTTTTGTATTCACCCCATTCCAAACTTTTGATCCGAACTTTCCAAACTCGTTTTTTTGATAGCAACATTTGATTTGGTCTGGCAGGCTTTCATGCTATACCATGTATACTTGGAAATAATTATTTTTTGGCCGTTGGGTGGGTGATATATATATTTTTTTTTACCTCGCCATATGAGCTGTAAGCGTTTCTCAACGGTGTCTGATTGTCGTGCAATGCTAGCCGGTGTCATTTCTGAGAAAACGATAAGAAATTGTCGAGCCAACTCAAAAATCGAATATTATTCACAGTAGCCGTAGAAAGCGTGCGAGCATTTCCCGTAAGTATACCAGACCTGAGTAAAATTACACAGTCGTTAGGTTGTTATTATTATTATATTTTCGTGTAATTATCATCGAAACGGCCGTGACTTTCGTTCATGTTAAATGTGAAACATCGCACTAGACCTCGGACGTCGCGTTTGTGTATTTGAACTATATAATATAAGTGTGTGTTTTCTCATTGTCGTCGTTATGATAAGTCATAGCCGAAGAGGCTTGCGTGCGCCACATTTTCCTTTAGCGTTTTCTCATGAAAAAAAAAACCAATTAAATATTATTGTAACACTTAATATTTTTATAAAAACAGTAATTTTCTGTATTTTTTTTCTTCTACAATATTCGCCTATATATATTATGTTTATGACGTTGGAATGTAATTACCATTAGTCTCATCTTCTCCACCGCAGATGTCATTTTCACTCTTCATTTAATTGCACGGTCGCCGCCATCATGACCGCTTGTCCGTACTTTCCATTCAGAAATGTGACCCGCACGCAAACTTAACAGCTAATACGTCATTCATCAGATATGTTATACTATACCTGCACGGCTTGTTGTTTACACGTCTGACCTTACTGGAAAGCGTTGTGGGTGAGCAAAAAAAAAAAAACAAAATTATTTTAATTATACATATTATAATATTGGGTCGTCGGCCGTTTTTTTTTACTTTTTTTATTAGTAAAGACTAGAATTAGACTAAATGGGCGTGTCTGTCTTATATCGATCATTAATATTATATTATAATAAATACAACGTATAACGGCTATAGTTGTAATAACCGGACCCGCGTGACCCGTGGGAGGCTGCCGGGTCAATAATATAATATGTAATATAGACTGGTGGTCGGGTTAATATTAAAAAAAAAATACCTTCTCGGTAGTTATTTGTGTATCGTGCGTGTTGATGTATACAATTTATAAAGTGCTCGCTAATAAATTATAAATCTATAGGCTAATAGCTATTATATGGCTCGGGCGCCCCCTGGGAAGCCGTGTATTATTATAATAATATTGTACCGTTAACAGTAGTCGCCTCGCGTTTTAGTAACAAAAATAATATCAACAGGTCTACTCTGATCGACCCTAAGACATTAATGATTCTACTACTATAGTATTTTAAAAATTTTTTTTACAAAAGTCAAAACGAAGATTTATGAACACAATAACGCGACGTCTCTGCCGCCGGCTTTCGTTTGATCAGATCACGGTATAAAATATAACGGTAAACGTTTTATACCGCATATATTTTTTAAGAAAATAACACTAATGTTTCGTTCGTTTAAAACCTATGTCGGCCTGCCATTGCACTTTTGATAGATCACACAATTAATTTTATACATTTATATTATATTATTATGTTGATGTAAACTTATCGGATGGGCGCTGGTAAAAAATAATTTGGGCAACAGATTTGACGTCGAATGAACGAAACAAAAATACTCTATTATAATGTGAAATCGTGATTAGAATCATAAGTGATTTTTACGAAATTTTATAGTAGATTAATATGGATAATGTGCTCATATCAAATATATCAAGTATATAATGTGCTTCATATAAATGTTTTCTCCAATATATTTTTCAAACATTTATCCGCAAAGGATTGGTTGATAAATATTGTATGGATAAGGGCCCTTTGTATTCTGACGTCTGGAAAAATGTGTAAAGTTATACACGGGCGGCCTCGCTGTATCCTTATCCTTAATCCCTTATCTGTAAACGTTTAAACGTGGCCTGAAAAATTAAAAGAAAAATTGTTTTCCCACACACCTGGCTCATGACTCGAATATAATACTAACTGTCTAGCACCTAATCGAAAAGATAACAGTCATTCACCCCTTTACTGTGGTCAGTAAAGGACCCTTCCCAGCCCGATCCGCAGTCGCGTTAAAAACCAAGTGTTTTTTTTTTTTTAAAGAAAATTATATTTTTTGTTTCTTCTCGGCATTCAAATACCGTTTTACGGGGAAATGTACACAATATTGCGTTTGTTGTTTCCATTCGAACGAGACACGAATAAATTATTGTTATAACATCCGCCGATGGCATTGTGAAAACATTTATTCAGCATATTATTATATTACATTTGTTTTCTTCAATAGTTGTCGAGGGGCGCGCGCGTTGCGACGTTCAAATAATTGTACAAAGGATCAGTCATTGCGTTTCCACAATGCGTGTGACCGTCCTATGCCGTAGGAAAACAATTCTAGAAATTTCGATAAGCAACAAAAAAAAACTGATTACCCATTACAATATTATGTTGATGTATTCTGTCGGAGCAAAAGGGAGGGTACGCCGTTGCCATAATAACATTGGAAGAGCTTTGTCGTCGTCAATACCCTCCTCACTCAGCAGCTGCTATATGCTCAGACAGGGTCAACAATCGTCGCATTACACAGCGTTGTGATAATAATATTATAATTTGAACCGTTACGAGCGGAAGAAGCGTAACCATACGACTTTGCAACGCTTTGTGCACCATAAAACACACACAGACACACACTTACGCCGTGTATAGTGCACGTAATGTATAATATATATATATCTATACTGTACACGTCCCAAGTACCTATTCCTTGCCCGTCCGACAGCGTGTATACGGTATGCACATGACACGAGTCATTGTAAAACGTTATGTATTGCCGGTTAGGTTAAAAAGGCACGGCTTATTACGGCTTTTCATTAAGGCTACACATAAGGCAATGGTTGACGAACATAAATTTTGCCTTAAAGTCTAAAACATTTAGCTAATATTGTGTTTGTTCTTAATTTACAGGACAACATGAACTGTAAACTGGTCGTGCTCGTGGCGGCCGTGTTGGTGGCGGCGTCCGGCTTTGCGTTAGCGTCGCCCGTGAAGGAACGTCCCGGAGAGGACGACGAGGTGGCCATGACGGCCGTGGCGCAGGACGGCGGTGACGGCGGCGGCGGCAACAACAGGGTTACGGCGGCTCAGCGACACCGGACGGAAGAGGCGACCGCCGCCGACGAGCCGGAACGGCCGACGAAAACGTCCAAGTCGGCGGCGCACAAGCAGCACAACGCCAAGCTGCTGAACCGGCTGGGAATGAAGCGGGTGCGGACCAACGAAAACCATCACCGGAAACGGTTGGCCAGCCAGTCGAGGAGCAAGTACGCGGCCAACAGCAAGGGTGGCATGGATTCGCAGATGTTCATGGTCAAGTTGCCGCCCCACGCGTACTTCTACGACGAGAGCCAACAGTTCAGGCAACACTACTCGCCCAACGGCGGCGGCGCCAACGTCAACACGCTTCCGGTGGGTTTTGTGTCCAACGGCAAGCCGGCCAAGGTGTACCACTGGAACCTGCCGACGGTGAAGAAGGCGCTACAGGGCCGGTACAAGAGCAACGACGTGCTGTACGCCGACTTCGAGCCGTCGGCGTCCAAGATCGTGCCGCGCCGGACGCTTTACTACAAGCCCAAGGCGGCCGGCAAGCCCGTCAAGAAGTCGTTCGTCAACAACGGCAAGCCCAACGGGTTCTACGTAGTGAGCAGAAACAGCGGCGCGGTACAACCACCGCAGTACCACAAAATCGTCAAGACTTACTACGGCAACGACGACTGAATGCCGATGCCGCAGTGGCGTGACCTCTCCCCGTCCAAAAAAAAAAAAAACACAAGGCGTTACGCGTAAGTACTGTTTTTTTACGTTTTTTCGCCTACACGATGACCCCCGCCGTGACAAATCGCTTTTAACTGTGCTCATCGGCCGCCGAGTGGACACGTTCAAGTACAACACTGTAATATAGTATACGATAAAATTAGTTGTCTTCTATCCAGTGTGTTTATTATTTATATATATTATTTTTTGTGCATCGAAACACGTTTATTTTCGTTTTTTTTTTTTGCTCGTGCGGTCGGAGGTATATATGACTTAAAACGCAGTGATAAAAAAGCCTACCCACTCAGTCGCGACCAAGAACATCTTGCATCGTACATTTATTACAATAATAAAACTTACTTCCTAATAAGGCTTTGAAATGTTTCTCGATTAAAAAATAAAGCTATTACCATAATGTTTCTGAAAGCGATAGTGTAAATATTGTAATCCCGTTAATAGTATTGTGTTGTTTTGGTGATCAAAGTACATAAATGTGACATTCTCGTTGACAATATGATAGTTCATCTCATCATCGCTTGGGTCATAATCAACCAATCCCTCTACATATCTTTTTTGTTTTATCAATTTGTAAGCATAAAAATACAATTTAAAATAATGTTCAGGTTTTCTCAATAAATTCTTAAAATGTCTAATATTTCAAATTCACTTGCTTTGTCCTATCACAATGTTGTGTTTTATTAGTAACAATTTAAATAATAATCTTTTTACAGACTTGAAGTGTAGGACCACCCTAAGTGTAGGCGTAATTTTGTCAGGCTTTTACGTCAAAAAACAGACTGATTTCAATCGCCTTAAGACAGTAGCGCCGTAACCGTTGTGGAGTTAATGAGTTTTTTTTTACTCATCTGCCATACTATAAATACACAAGTGCAACAGCAGCACACGTGTGTGCTTATCTGAATAGTGCATAATAATAATATTATTATATTACGCATAATGGCTCGTGTATTAAAAAAAAATGCTAATCCTGAGGCTTGGCTATTATTATTATTTTTTATTATTATTATTATACACCTATATGTTGTGTCCGCTTGTGCCATACAAATACATTAACTGCGTGAAGGCCGTAATATTACTTCTATAATATATTATATACACGGTGAATATTTCACGCAGTGTGCCCTAACGGTACAACGGTTTTTACCGGTTTAGACAAATTTATAAATTAAGGGAAACACATAATGATAAAATATACATATAATATATATATTATATACAAATAATGTTTCCGTTTTGCATAAATTCGGGCACTTATTGGGCGAAAGATTGGTTTTTATTATTGTTTTTTTTTTTTTTTAGTAACAACAAAGCTGTCACGCGCAAAGCTTCGAGAGCGTAATATATTGTTATTAAAAAATATAGGAAAGACATTAAACGATTTTTATAGCGCACATTGTCCACATATTTATATTTAATACTATGATAGAACCCGAGACCGATTACATGATAATATGTTTGACGTTTTTTTTTTTAGTTTTTTCAATCAATAATGTCATTTGAGTGTTCTTGGGTCAATTGTTTATAGAAGGTTGCTGACCGAAAAACCACTTACGGTTCATAATAGTGCAAACCACATAGTTTATACTTAATAATTAAATGCTATTAACTAACCATATACTACTAACCAAATCAGTGCCAACTGTGCTAACAGTCGCTTTATACTTAATTGTTGACCCTTCAACTAAAAAACGGGTTAACCGTTCAGTACCTACATAAATAACAATTAATGGGCATCATTATAGTAAAAATAAAATATGTAACATTTAGTAATGTCATAAAGTAAATTTATTCAGTTCCTAAGCCGAAATATGTATTTTTTTAACTTAATTGAGTGTTAAGTACCTCGAATGTCTCACCATGTTGTCATAGTGCAAGAAAGTTACATCTATTTTTTATCCACACTCATATTGTTATGTTTTTATTTTCAGGTGTCAAAAGTGCACGCGGCTGTAACAAATGTTTCAAGAATAAAATAAGATGAAGTATGGAAAACATTTTTATTTTTTAAATACTAACGAACTTGTTTCCTTTAAATTCAATGACTTCGTCAGATTGTTGTCGTTTTATATTTTGTATATATATATATTAATGCGGTTTTTCTTTTACTCATAGTTTTTAGATATTATTTTATTTATTATGTATTGAATCAAACGTTAGTTACTATATTTCACATATATTTTTTTATGTACATAATAATATGGTCTTATTAACGATATTTTATATAAATTATTTTATACATTTTTACAATTATATGCTCAAATTATTATTGTGTATCAGACTGAATTAACACAAAATAATTATTGCATTTTTTTTTTGTATGTACAGATAATAAATTTATTAATTTTAATAATAGTATAATTTTATTATTAGTAGTACCATAAAATACTTTTATGTTACTTAATCATTTCTTTGAATATCGAGTTTAAAAAATATAAATATAATTTAAATTGAATATACTTTAAGCTAAATGGGTTAATTGTAATCAAATGAGGCACATTTAAACGTGTTTTTAGAAAATTCAAATTATTGCTTATTTATAATTTTAACCGAGAGCTTTTAATTCTAAGTTGTTAATATATTATTATACAATTAAATAAAACAATTGTAAAAAATGCATTAACATTATCGATGACTATAATAAACAATGATACTATAATATTATTACTCATTGAAATCAACGGTATACGAGGAATCAATTATAATATATTTTTTTTTTTATAATTGAAGAAATATATGCAACGTTATTACAGCGTTGGAATATTTGTATTGCCCCACAGGCAGCGGCAAGTAGACAAGACAAACATTACTATACTATTACTATTATTACTTGTTGTAAGAATTAGAATACAAAGGTGAAATTAGTTATAGTTTTTTTTTATCGCATACAGACTGAGGGGAAAAAATGTCTAAAAGTAGATTGTAGAAAATATCTAATTAGAACTGATTAAATCAGCAAAACCACATTTTTTACATAAACCAACAAAATGAGCAATTAAAACACTTTAAATTTTATACTCAAAAATTGTTGTAACATGACATAAATGGTCATAGCGCTCTTGATGGATTTTATGTCAAGCTACAAAATATCTTTTATGAGTGCCAAACTCTGGTTATAAGACATTTGACATGGTTGTATCGACTTCATACCTAATGTATAGGTATAAGGGCATTTTTAATAATAATTTTACAGACATTTGATTAAGTGCTATTTTATTATTTCATATAACTAAATAGATTGAAATGCTTTGAAAAGTCAGGCTTGCAGCTTAGTGGTGATAAATGTAAAATGTATAAAGTATATTTTGACACAGTTAACACATTTAGGACAGGTGTTAAGGCTTAGCAGAATTATTATTACAGTAATTGCTGTAAGCAGATCGTCTTGCGTTTAAGACGAGATCAGACACGTCAATCGACTTCTGCTCATCTGCATTGACATCCGACAACGCATTCCTCGGTTGTCCATTGTCGTTAACTCTGGATCGCGGCCATAATCAAATCCAAATAATAGTTTAAAAAATATAATAATAATAAAGCAGCCTTAACACGTCTTCAGTGCTGTTGTTCTATGGACCTTACAAAAGTGCCTGTATGATGTTATAATATTACATATCCGCGTAGGACCATTATTGTTGTTGCTCTGTACACATGCATTGTGATATGTATGATCAATATTGTCTAAAAATATCGTTTATATTATTAGGAAGCATCGCGGTGTTGGATCCACAAGTAGTTATAACATCAAATCTCGTTTACATGCATTTTTACCGACCGTAAAAAATGATATATTGTACAGCAGCTATAGTTTTTGTAATATACTCTTATCATAATATGTTAGCATATGTTTTTGGACTGGAGGTTAAGGAAAAATGTGCGTCTCGCGATACCACTTAAAATTCGTATTAGTATATTAGATATGTTTACCATATACTCGTAAACATGTGTATATTTTTGTCCCTTCATAATTAAAGACAATTTTGAAAGCATATTTTATAGGTGTTGACTTGTACCTTTTCGTACACAATTCTGTTCTTCTCATCCTTAAAAATGTTTTACGGCTAAGACATCATTTTGTACCTCTTCATGTTCTATAGAGTTACTATACATGAAAAAATCTGTTCAATGAACAAAAGGGATCATCGGAAAAACCATACCTTCTCATATTAACATCGAAGCTAAAATGAAAATATGCTAACGGTTTTACCGACCAATTTGATTGCGTTCAACGCGATATTTTAGGTATATAATTATTTGAGGTCGACTTATGATTGTCTTGCGTGCAATTCAACGAGGACCTCAATGACAATTCATTAGATAGTTCATGTCCAAGTTGTCTATTAGGATTAGTCCTTCATTTAATTATAAACATAGTTGCTATAAAACACAACTGGGAAAAATACTTAAGAACTATATAATTTATCAAAACAATTTATTAACATTACAAATGACATAATTTAATTTTAATAGTAGTATATATAACATTATATAACATATATATATATAACATTTTACTAGCATAATCAGATCTAATGAATTTACATTTCATTGTTAGTTTTAAACGTAATTTGTGAACTAATAACTTAACATAAAAATGTAATTGTTCACGATCACGTGACACCATATTATTTATTATACAGCTGCTAATATGCTGATGATAGGAACTGTGATTCTAATTTTTAACTAGGTAAGCAAGCCGACCTAGTGTAGTGGGACTGGAAGCCTCTCATTCCGGGTTTGGGTACCACTAATTAATGTGTTTTATTTGTTAGAACCGATGAATTTTCCATTGAAGGGATTTGACGGTCCCGTCAGTCAAACTCATTCCTGAATCCACATGTCGTTTCAATCGTCTGTCGGATTGATGTTGTTTAAATGGTGCTCATGGATCGTGCCTTATCAATCGACTAGATAAACTAATAAATAAAGAGTAAATTTATAATTACAAATAAGACTATTCAAAGGCAATAGTTGATAAATGACGATTGCATATTTTGCTCTTGTACATTTCACTTAAATAACAATTGTACAATAGTACAGCAAATAAAACTTAAGTGATTTTGAAATGATTACATTTAATATTTTTGCTAATTTCAATTTTTTTCAATATTGTAATAACATATACAGGGCGATTATTTTATCATGGGCCAATCAATATCCCACTGGGTTTAATTAATAATTGAACTTTTTTTTTCCATAGTGGTTTTATATAAGGTGATTCCAAAGCTGGTTAACTACCAGTCAAAATGTTAAGTACATTATTCCGATTTAAAAAGTTAATAAAATGTACGCGTTACCGTTTAAGTTTTAAAATTTGAAATGAAAATAATTGGTTTAGGAAGGGAATGGGAGCGTAAAAATGTGTGGAATATTGTGATTCCGCCATTATTTACTTTAAAAACGAAGGGCCCAAGGGTAATCACCTCACAACAATTTTTCTTGTTTTATACCATTATAAAAAAGAGCACAAGACGTCCAGGCTGCAGTCTATTAAAATGGACAACCGGTAAAGTCCCAGTTTCTCGTCCACTCACATCATATTATACTTACAAAGTATGTTTTTTTTAATAATAATTTTTTCAAGTATTAATATTAATGTTAGATCAATCAACAACGTACCTAAAAGCACCGAACTCTTATTTAAATGATGAACAATTTTTAAAAATTGCCCCTTATTATCGGCTAAACGTTAAAACGCAATATAACATACACCAAAATATATTATGTTGTTTCAAGTACCCCTTACAGTTTAAATATTTATTAACTTCTAATTCATGTAATATTTTAATTGTAAAATAAACCTATTTAATAGTTTTCAAGTTATTTTACTCAGTTTTGATGTAATTATATTCAGCTAGTAAAAAATAATTGTATATTTGTATAGTCATTAACAAAACTCGTCCATTGTTTAGCGTGGGACAATTCGATTAGTGATGCTAGGACTTAGAAAATCTAAAAATAAAATAGGTTAAACAAGTCACAATAAACATATTATTATTAGTAGACGGGTTAGGTGTTAACTAATGTACTTTGGGAAGTAAAGAAAGTTTATCAACAATGTCTGTAAGTATCATAATAAGTTTATATAAAAACGAACGTAGTGATGTATGGTATTATCAATCGATAAAACTGATACTAAAATCGATTTTTTTTATCTAATTTTTGAAAATAGAGATGTGATAATAATACAAATTTGAAGTTTTAACTTTTGAAACGTTAACGAGCATTAGAGAAAAAACTAAAGTGAACCAAAGCTTACTTGTAAATTCAGGTTCATATTTCATTTTCATACACCAATCATAGGACTTAAAGGTTATCATTTAAATTTTTATTTCTTATAAAACACCTAGGGTTGTTTATATGAGACTTGGAGCTATTAAAATGATCAAAATATATGCGCTTTTTTAAGTAACTAAAAACATTAAAATACACATATATATATTTATAATACTAATAATTATTAATTACTAATATAATATTAGTAATTTCAAAAATCCCCACACTCGAAAACACAAAATTCAAAATGTTGAGGTATCCTTCAAAACCCTTAAGCTTTTCCTCGCATTTTATTAAATTATTTGTGCATGTGCATAGTGCAGTTAAAAAATATTAGTAAAACCCGTTTACATAGAATAATAGGTACTATATTTAAGGGGGCTCCGGTCGGTCGTGGTACTTTTTTCAATTTTTAATTTTAACCCTTTCTAAATTTTATTTTAAAATGTTGAAATTTTATAAAATGTTCAAACGTGTTTTATACATAGTAAGAATAAGATATCAAAAAAGTACGTCGACCGATCTCAAGTAAGTTTCATGGCAAATTCAAATCTGTTTTCATATTACTTATCGGATCACTGGTTGAGCCTGTGCGGTGGAACAAAAAATGTATGTTATATTGACTAAAATGGCTTTTACTCATAGACAAAATGATTTAAATTAAAAATAATACCTTGAAGCTTATACAAATTAACCGGTAAATTTATTGACATGGTCGAAATTTATTTAAGCCAATTTTTTCTTAAATATTGCCTATACAAAACTCCTTAAAAATGGTCTGTATGGAGCCTCCTTAAGGAAAACAGTTTTATTCTGTTTAAACAATTAAAAAAACCTACTGGGGTTTTACCAGTGGCTGCCGCCTGTGTCGAGTTATAAAGTGTGATATACGAGTGCAGTAAAACTTTTTGCTTTTCTTTTTCTTTTTTCAACAGCTGTTTAAGCGTATGAAAATATCATGTATCAAATAAAAATTTTACAATTTTAATGCTTAATTAATTTTTTTCTGACTATTTTCTAGACTTCAGATACCTATATTTTCCACCAACTACTGTTTGTATTTACTATCCACCGGATGTCACATCAATATATTGAAAGAAATTCTGATAATCCCAAATAAGATGCCAAAACAAAAATATTTTTAAATACTATTTTTATGATTGTACTTAAAATATGTTTAGATGGATCGTGTAAATTTTATGATTTAACGTTAATAGTTAAACATCAGCTGTTCAATTTTACATTTTAAAATAGATACATTAACAGCAAACAGTATTTTAATGTAAATAACAGGTGTTCTATGTATATATGCTATTACAGAAACTAGCGATTCATCTACTTAATAAATTATATTATAGTTATGTTATTTGACACTCAATAGGTTTTTTGGATAAGTCAATAGGATATTACTGAATAATTACATGAGTTATTCAGAGTAGAATTTAGTAAACACAAAAACGAAAACTACTCCTACGCCTATATACTGACTCCAAACTACAAAGTAGTATTTTTGTTTTTTAACCAGGCTTGGAGATATAATCTCCTTTAATTTCACAGTCTAGTGGAACTATAAATTAAATTTAATTATTTTCGCTAATTAAAATATATATTTCAATGCGTCATATTTGACATAGTTATTTTAGAAACATATAAAACTATACACCTTATTTATTACTACTATTTTTTTTCAGACGTGGCTTTTTTTTAATTAAATTATTATTGTATACACTACTATGTGTATATTTTATATTAATAAAAACATTTTTAACGCTTGACCATCGTGAATATCTAGCTGATTTTTAAACCCGTTCTATTTTGTTTACTTAGAATACAATTTTTAAGAAATCTAACACATTTATTTAACATAAACTCTTTGTAATAAATGTTTATAGTTTTCTGAAAATTGCAACTAAAAGTAATTAGTAGAAACTGGTTAACAGTCAACATTTTCAAAATGTTTTTCATTATTCATTGTTCCCGTTTAAGATTCAAAACCTAATAGCGCTCTAGAAAATACTACAAAAGTGTAAATATTTTCCGAGAAAATAAGTGTCTACATTAAATGGATCACCCGGTATATAAATAATATAATATACCGGGTGAACCATTAAATATGTATATAATCTTAGTATTATTACAATGTTGTTTGTAAAGTGACTAAATATTTTAGTTTTCAGCTGTGTAAAATGTAAATAACGTTTATGTTTATCTATCTGATAATTTTTTTTTTAGTTGAATAGATGACTATTGCTCTGTGATGCAAAATTATATATAACAAGGTCAAGTAGGCGGCAATTGTAAATAAAAGTGCTAGTAAATTTTCTTTTTTTTTCAATTTATACTTTTACAATATACATATTAAAACGTCTGTATAAATTTAATTAAATAAATAACAATTATACGTTATACCTGCAGCACACCTACATAATAGTTTTCTATAAAATACCTCCGCTACACTACATATTATTTATTACCCAAGGAGTAAAGTATAGGCAAATTATCGATAAAAATCGACACCAAGCTAACCTTGAACAGATTATTATAACATAATGGAAACAAAATAATACCCAAGAACACGTTTTAAGACATTTTTAATTTACAATACAATCGGAACGCGTTTGGGTTATACATATTGTATTTTCAAACATAGTTGTGAATCTAGTAAAAGTATTAACAACTAAAGAAATAGTTTTACATTCAAAAGAACCAACGAATTGCATCTTCTTGGCTCTTCATTAGTATAAGTAACAATGCTTAATTTTTATTTCTGGAAACCTGAAATAATGTGAGTAAATAAATGGTTAACCATGGAACAAATGTATAAAAATTATTGTGTCAGTAATCCTTGTTATTTTTTTTCTAGGGTAAGGGTTTTTTTTAAAATAAAGTTCTCAATAGATCTGCCCAGTCTAATTTTAAGACCAAAAGTATAAAAAGAGACAAAAAGACGAAGTTACTAACCGTTCCAGTGGAATGGGTTAATAATATTCCTTGTTTGTCGCTGTTTTATAATCTCGTACTATGTCTAAAAAATATCCCACACAAGTTTGGAACTAACCTGACTATTTTTCAAAAAGTTATAGCGTGCCGTGGTTAATAAAAAAAACAAGTATACATTTTTTGGGCGTTGTTTTTGATTTTAAAGAGTATCTTTTGGGTACGATTGCCGTATTCTAATCTATGTAGACAAGTCTCAAATTATGAAGACATCGGTCCGATGGTTAATAAGATATTCCTCTTCTTTCAATATTCTATTAATATCTTGACCCCGCACCGAAGCAAAATCATGTACTTTTATAATTGTAACAAACTTACAGCCAACGGCCGTGCAAACCAGAAGGTAAAATATTATTTCTATATTTCAGGCTACCGTAGTGTTGTTATCGGTCACATTGTTTAACAACCATTTTTCAAGCCGATAAGAGCGAGAGATATCAATAGAATAAAACGCCAAAAATAAAATGACGGGGGCAGTCATGGTTAACGGCGAAAATAATAAATCATAATAACAATTTACATATTATTATGTCTCTGGTAATCACATTGCGGTGTTATTGGTTTTGATAAAAATAGTAATTCGTCGTCGTTGTTGTTGTTGTTGTCGTCGTCCCGACGAGAGTGTTTTGTTTTGTTTTCAACCGTCGTATCGGCCATCTACCTACGATTCGTCGTTGAGTACACAAAAATAACATTATACTTTGCAATAACAACAAGCCTAACGATATTATTATAAACGTAGGTATGTATATATTTATATATAATGTAATAATTCGAATCGTAATAGCATACGATGCCGATAATGACCGACCGTAGCCGACCAAGTTGGAACACACAATAATGGATATTTAAAACAAAATATTTTGTACATTATAATAATATTATTGCTCGGTAATTATTCGGCGTTATTCCGTTTGGCGTACACGCGCCACATGGAATAATAATAGTAAAATACCGAATACGTTTGTACTTTGTACAAACAGCTGTCGCCGGTGGGAGGACCGAGGACGCCGCCGTCGCGAAAACGGCCGTCCGATGGCCGCCGCTGCCCCGGTGCGCACATTTCCATTCTCCTTGGCCGACGCGCTTACAACGTTTTTGACATGTTCACGGTGGTCTGATAAAGAACAGAGGATCCGGCACAGCTGTTTTTTGTTTTGTGCCGGAGCCCGCGTCCCGCACACAATCGCCCGTCTCGCCTGTGCACACACACACACACACAGCACAACAAACAAACAATATATGTACATATAGACACACACATACACGCATAGGTTTTTTCTATGCACGGTACTAGACGACTACACGTAGATCGGCAAGGTTTTTCGGTGCGTGCGTGCGGTCCACCAGTCTAATAATCGCGTGCGTTGTATACTATTATTATTATTATTATTATTATACATAGTATAGACAGCCACCGCCACCGCCACCGCCGCCGCCGCCACTCATCAGGACATTAGTCCGCAGTCGAGTGGCCCGAATCGAAACTGATTACGACACGCGCGCCAGTATACATATAGATACAGATACGCGCGCGCACACACACTTACGCACATATACTCGCACACACGCATACGAGATAGCACGCGCGCGCGCACCCATCCCGTGTGTGTGCGTTTTTTTTTTTTTTTATTGTTATTTATTTATTTATATTATTATTATTATTTATTGTTTTTTCGATCCGCCGACCGTGCCGACGTCTGTAGAACGCGGACGACGTGTACGATACCGCGGGACGAGCCTGAATTTTCACCGTCTGCGTCGCCCCGTCAGAATAATCGGCCGAAAGTCGTCGTCGTCCACCAGTCCGACGACGGCGTGCACGCGCACAGAGACGCCGCCGCGGCTTTTGGTTCGTCCGTTTTGACGCGTGTCCGATGTGCAGCAGCGACAACGCCGCCTCCGCCGCCAGTCAACAGCAGCAGCAGCAGTTCGATCGTCACGTGGTACACACCCTCCACCCGAGGCCGGTCATCTGCTGGTAAACAAACTGTGCACACACACACATTTTTACACCGTCACCGTCGCCGATTGTTCCTTTGCAAACACCACACTCGCACGCAAACGCACGTACGGACCGCCGCTCCGTAGTTTTTTTTCGCCGTCGTCCAAAAACCACACGCCCGGTGAACCGCCGCGACCGCTCCATCGACCCCGTCATGTCGGACACGGATTGGACGTTGCACGCGCTCAAGTCCATGCCCGGCAGCCCGACCAACGTGCAATGGGCCCCGGACCACGACGTGACGGGCGTGATCGCCAAGCTGGAGGGCCGGGAACTGGAGTACCTGATACGGCAGAAGCGCATCGTTATCGGACGGAACAGCTCCAAGGGACAGGTGGATGTCAACATGGGCCACTCGAGTTTCATATCGCGCCGTCACCTGGACGTGCTGTACGAACATCCCAACTTTTATCTGACGTGCCATGGCAAGAACGGCGTGTTCGTCGATGGCGTGTTCCAGAGGAAAGGAGCCCCGGCGCTACAATTGCCCAAAAGGTACGGACAGCGGACGGCCGACGGCCCGCCGCGCTGTTAGGCATAAAAAAAAAAAAAAATGCACATGGCGAGCTCAACGCTCGGCCATTCGAGCCGCGCCGCCCGGTGTTTACCTACAATATTTTTGTTTTCCAACATGATACGGGACGCCAGCGAATTAATAAATATAAATAAACACCACAATATTACAATGTTGATGATGATAACGTGTTTTTGTTGTTTGGTTATAAATGGCTGCGCGCAATCATAACGGGTTTTCAAGGTCTCCCCGTTGCCAAAGTTCGAACACGAGACAATTAAATTCGATTTCTTATCACCGCTATTAGACCTAGGTTGTTACGTTAGGCGTGAAAACCAACGTCAATAATAACAATTACAATGTCTTATCCGAAATATAATTCGTTTGACGAAAATAACGTTGTAATTGGTATTGTTGATTCCGTGTGTGTTTGTGTGCCAAGACACCGCATACTGTAATATTTGGTCATAATAATATTATCCATCTTAACTAGAGTCTAGATTAGTGTTTGAGCAATCGGTCGGACAGTCCCATTTGGATAATATCGCTATACTGTTTACAATTTTTCATAGATAAATATCTATGTTTATATAATGTCCACTTTATTTTCCCAAATCAACGATAAATTATTATTTTGATCTGAACAATTATTATTTCAATCGTATTCGAATATATTACCGTCTTCAACCTACCAATTGTATGTTGAATTCACATTTTGTGGTTCCGCTTGTTTTAAATATATTATTCCTTATAAAAAAATTAATTGAAGAGACTAAAATTTACAAAATAAATATATTATTTATTATCCTTATTTTTCTGATTAGGTGATAACATATATTGTATTGGTAACTATTATTATTATTATTTTTTTATATATTTTATATGTAGGCTGTCACATTATCTTATCTTGCCCATATTCGACAATATTGTAATAGAATGGTATTAAAGGAATTGATTATTATAAAATGAAAAAATTAATTACTTTTACATTGATTTTTATCTATTAAAGTTATTGTCTTAAATTTCAGACACAAAATCCTCATTTCCAAGTCTTTTCACTTAAACCATATTATCAATAGGTTTTGCAATTTTGGTCAGTTAGTTTGTAGGTGGTGTTTGTGAAATTGATAAATTGATAGTAAATGTCTAGAGAATACCATAACAATGCTAATAATGTAAAAAAATACCCATATATGTCCAAGCACCAAATAAACTCTTCGAAATCAGTTAAGAACTTATCATTTGCGGTTATGCCTCAGTCATATATAAATGACTATATTATTAGCTCTTCATTAAATAACAAACTTTTATTTATTAATATTTTCTAATTAATAATTTCAAATACTCAAATGAAAAATAGATTTTGAATTATAAGTTAATATATTACCATTTTCAGGTGTTTAATGCGTTTTCCAAGTACCACTATACGATTGGTGTTTTACTCGTTAATCGATGAAATGGCACCACCTCCAATACTTCAAAATACGCTTATTCAAACACAAACCAGAACGGCCACTACGCCATCTAGGAGTTATGCCAATCCTCTGAGCATAAACATACCCCCTCAAGTCATAAAACAAGAGTCGTCTACATACTTGTCAAAGGAAAATAGATTTATGAGTCCTTTTCCTTCACCTACAGGCACTCTTAGGTAAGTTAGATTAAATTTAATTTTTAACTCTAATATACTACTTTTATTAAAAAATACAGATTAGAACTTATTTATACTATGCAACTTGTTTAAAACACATCTTGATTAACTGAAAATCTTATATTACGGAATTTGTTTATGGACCCGTAAATTCTGCTTTTAGAAAAGTTTCACTGAACCTATTTATTTTTACCTTGATCTTTTTTTTCTAACTAGTCAATTGTAAAATCATTTATTAATTTATTTTTTAGGTGAGATTTTTTTTCATAACAAAAATAAATACGTATTTTTGTAGATATTGGATATTAATTTTATACTCGTTAATTATTTGTGCTTTGTATATTTTAGTGCTGCCAATTCTTGTCCAACTAGCCCTAGAGGAGGCCATAATAGACACACACTTGGGCCTGATCTACAAATGGCAGCGTACGCAGCCGCTGTAGCAAATCCTGGTCAAATCGGAGTCATAGCTACACCGACGTCTTCTGCTATTTATGTAGATGATAGGTAAGAAGACTGGTTTCACATTATAATATATTTGTGTTATAAATGTTATAAAATTAGAAATTATTTGTTTAGTAAACACCTAGTAATGTCTAGTCAAAATAATCGAGACGAAGAAACTAGCCCAATAGATAACACTGTGTTTGATGTTAGCATTGGTAGTGAACAATACGTTGGGGATTTTTATAGAAATGGAACATCAACATCTACTGTACAAAGCTACAGTCCTCCAGAAACTGTGATTCAAGATAGGCCAGCTACTACTATCAATAACAACAATAGTAACACTAATTCGAAATCCAGAGACGAATCTAAACCACCTTACTCGTACGCTCAACTCATCGTACAAGCGGTCGCCTCGGCCTCAGACCGTCAGCTTACTCTCAGTGGGATTTATTCTTATATAACAAAAAACTATCCATATTACCGTTTTGTGGATAAAGGTTGGCAAAACTCGATCAGACACAATTTATCTTTAAACCGTTATTTCATAAAGGTAAATATTTTAAGTTTATTTATAGTGTTATGTAAATTTACTTATGTAGGATGACTTGATTATTAAAGATTATTAAAAAAAAAATATAAGTAATTTAGTGAATTACTATATTTGAAAATGTTTTTATTTAAACAATTTGGTTTACTAAGTACACTATTTTGGGAATATTGCCATTGGGTAAACCATAGATTTACAATTATTATCATTCCAGATGTTTGTGTTATCATCCAATGTTTTCATAATGCCACCACTTACCGTGAATATATCCATTTGGGTGGTCTTTATGTGGGATTTGGTACAAACAAATTCACAGCACCCCTAGATCAATTCCAAATGATGAAAAAAAAATTGTTTCACTTTTCCTCTCTCCTCTTCGTCGCCCTATATCAGCAAGAGCTTTTCGTTTGTTATTTAATGAGTGCTCCTTGTCTTCCTGGCTTAATCCAATAAAAATAGGAGTTGGGTAGCCCATAATTTTTTTTTCATTGTGTGTAACATGACATTTTTGCTATAAGAAAATTGAGTAAAAAAAAATATATATATATATATGATTTGATTTATACTGATCTAGATTGATACTTATTTGTTATTATAATATTTTCATTTGTTTTATTCAGGTACCTCGTTCGCAAGAGGAGCCTGGAAAAGGAGCATTTTGGAGAATAGATCCGTCTTCTGAACAAAAATTAATCGAACAGGCATTTCGACGTAGACGAATAAGAGGAGTTCCCAGTTTTAGGCTACACAACACATTTGGAATGTCTTCAAGGTAATTTAAATATTACATTTAAACTGAACATCACTACATATTGTTTGTACAAATTTACCCTCCTGCATTTGACAACTATTATTATTAATAGTAATGAACTATACTAACTACATTAACAATATAACAAATTTAACCAATAGTTGTTTACCTGGTCAAACATAATCATATTTCTATCAGTTTACCCTGAAGTGATTTTACTTAAATGTTCACGTCAATAACAATTATATTTATATAAACAAAATTATTTAATTGTAAAATAATAAATGTTTTTCAAAAAAAATTTTGCGGTTTATCTTTTAAGACAGTTTTTCCAATAAGATTTAACAAAATTTGTTGACTAGTAAATAACAATTGGGTTATTAAAGTCTTTCTTTGTTTTTATTTAGTAAAATATTTAAAACAATTTTGATTTCTATTATTCAATTGTCGGATGCTACTACTACTTTAGGTTTTGTTAGGGCTGTATGTAAGGTAGTATTTTATATTGGTTTTGCATAATCGTTGTAGGAGTGCACCGCCGTCGCCTAATCATCTTACCGGCGGTGGTGGAGGCGAGTTATCGATTACAGACTCGTTATCCCGTGAAACGTCACCATCTCCTCCGGTTTCTTCGTCGGACCAACCGCAAGAAGAAACCACTCTCCCAAATACATCTATTTCAAACCAATCTAAATCACCGAGCAAAATTTCTCATACAAATGGTGTCCTTCATTATGTGTCGTCTACCGGTAAATGTCCATTATTTATTTTTACACGTTCACAAAAAATATTTTGTTTTTTATTAATACATTATGTATTAATTTTTTTTATCGTATTCGACAGCTAATAGCGAGAATTCTGAAATGCAAAGTCCTCAGCAGTTGACATTTTTAAAGTCTAGATTAGTCTTACCAGTGACGACTTATAGTAAATCGGCTAGACATATAACCATAGTAAATAATGGACTTCAAACATCTCAATCGGGTAAGATAATACAATTCGGTCATGCTTAATTAATATTTAAAAAACTTATTGTGGATTTTCATTGTTAATATTAAACTTTTGGTTGTTAACAGGAAGTTCGACAAAAACTAATTTGAATTTTATCGCTTTCCCACCACCACCACTTAAAGAATCAATGTTACCACAAGCACCTGTTATTGTGCAGGCTTTAGACCAGACTTTTGACCCGTCAGTATTTATTTACCATTTAACTTATGTTTGTATTTCATGAAATTAATAAACATAATTGTGTTCTGTTTTAAATTATAGTTCTAAATTGAATCATACTTTAAACATTGAAAAAGCGGTCAACCATCATAAGACCGAAGCAGTCGAAGGAGAAGAGGACATATCTCAAAACAATCCTACTCAAGGTATAGAAATAGAGTCTAGTGATTTTGGAATTCAAGACATCCATGAAGAAATAGTTGAAGACAAAGTGACCGAAGAAGAATGTGTTGAGGAGGTAAAACAATTATTAAAAGCCTGATGACAATTTTTTTAAAAATATTTGTAGTTTATAATTTTCATAAGTAAATTTTACATATATTTTAGCAAAAAATAAACGACGAGTCTTCTGAAAACCAAGTCAACCAAAGAGAAGAACAGAAAGTTGTCGACGAAGAAATGGATGAAGAAGGCGATGAAGAAATAAAAGACGAGAGCGGATTTGAAGAATCCAAAGATGTTGCTGACTCAAATTATTCTGACAATTTTCAAGAGCCACAAGTAAAACGTGCTAAATTAAATTATTTTCAACAAGAAATTAATAGTGTCCCTTAAAGGTAGTATAAATATTATTATTAAACATAAAAGTTTTTATTGTTATATAAAATATTTATAATAGCTAAAAGATATTTTATTAGCTATTTTCTGGAATATGTTTTTATTGTACATAAGAATATGTATAAAAAATAAGTGGGCAACAAAGTTATTGTTAAAGTACATTTGTTTTTTTCAAAATTAATTTAAGCCTAAATCAAACAAGGTTTTCTTCTGTAAAATACTAGTTATTCTTTTGATTTGCGTAATATATATATTTTTCTGCTTCAATATAGTTTTCTATAAACAGTATATATTATGATTATTTTACTATTGTTAAATATAAAACACAATCATTGACTAAATTTTATTCATGTAATATTGTATTTATGCAAAAATGTTTTTTTTCTCTATTAACTGCTCATATATAATTTATATGAATAATCATATTACTTATATATAATTGCAAAATATTAAGTAAAAATTAAATAGTCCCTCAAAATTCTCTCGACAGTTCTTATCTATTTCTTTTTTCTTTTTAGTCTGTCTAATCTAAATATGTTCCTTGTAAATAGCCGTAATAACATATCTATTGTATAAAACGAATATTGAATTGAATCACTTGTTTTTTTTTTCGGTTGGTAGGGGCTATTTTCTTTTCGAAGTGCAATTTAATTCAAATCTTTCTATTTTCTTTTGTTATTATTTTTTGTTGATTATAAATGTTATAAAAATAATATAAATTAATTTGCCATCATTTTGAAACTGCATGTGGACAAAAGCTCTATTGGATTAAATTGTTTTTTTTTTTCAGAACTAATTGTGTTTCATTTCATTTTTAAATATGTGATTAAACATTTTATATTGTGCAAAAATAATTATTATTTTTATATGAAATAAGTTTTTGTCTACTTAAAAAAAATGTGTTACCATTTGTGTTTAGAAAGTTTTAGCTTACATTAAAATTTAATTGATATTATAAAATTGAAAAAAAAATATTGGTCTCATTTGTTGGGGTAGAGTGAAAAGAAACAAAATTTTATATTTCAGAAATGTATTATGCAATATTATCTATTTTAATTATAAATTATGTGTAATTAAAATATTTTTCAATCATCAAATAAATATATTTGATCTTCTTTCGGTCTTTTAATTTAAAACAAATGTTTATAAATTGCACAACTTGCAATGTATAAAATATATTTTTAAAAATAATACCAATTGTATAGTTTTTGCAAAAATATTATTTAATTGAAGTTGTCTACCAAAAAAAAAAAAATGTACTACCCCATTTCTCATTATAATATTAAATTTAATTACCCTTAGCAAAAGCCATCGAGCACAAATGTTTTTTTAAGTATAATTTATTACTTGTTGTTAGTCATTTAATTTGTAATATCTATTAAAATTGTATTAAGGAATTAAAAATAGTCAACGCAATATACATTTTAGCACACTAATCAGTGTAAGATTACTATTTAAATTTATTTTGTTGAGACATTAAATTTATAAATTATTTAGTTTGAGTGTTATGAATAAAAATGCGTTTTGTTTTTCTTTCGTTTCCACCGTTTTTCGTCGTCCGACTCGTCCCGTTATGACACATTTTTTGATTTTCATCAATATGCGGTTATTTTTTTATTTCCAAGTAAATAAGTATCGGCCTGACCGTGATTAGTTGGTAAAAAAACCACCAGACGACCGCACTGGTGAAACCAAACCGCCGTGAGAATAATGGCCGTGAGCAACTCGGTTCCTGTTGTCATCGTGATTATTATATTTTATAATAATAAATAATAGTGTTTTTTATATAGTAATAAAATAATAATTATGAGGTGGCGGCGGCTGCCGACTCGGTTTGCGCGTTTCTTGGCCGCCGCGTAACGGTAAACGCAGTGCAGCCAACATGAACAAGACGACGCCCGCGGTCGTTGATAACACGGGCATTCAACAAGTACACGCGCGTCTCCGCCGTGCCCACGCACACGGCCAAGGTCGCACGGTAATACCACGCAGCGGCACGGTACCGTGCGGCCGGCGACACTGGCGGCGCTCGTGAAAACGTTCATTCGCAATGGCGTGTACGTGGACGGCGAAAGGCAGGTATTCCGTAGTTTTTAACGAGCGACCGTATACACGTTGATAAACGCGTTATGTAGTAGTGGGCCGTCGTTGTTGTTGTTATTATTATTATTTTTTTCCTATCCGTCGCCGTCGTCGTCCCCGTTTTGTTACTGATTTTTGATTTTTCCCTACCGTTTACGACGCGTACGAACAAGCCGGAAAGTTTTTGCGTGTGCTGCGACCACCACGTCGAATCGGGGCCACCGAAAGCTGACGTCTGAGTGAGTATTATAACGTGTGCGTTGTGTGTGGTGTTGGGTTTTCGTACGGTGGTGTCCCCGCCGCTTATACCTACCACTCGGTACGCGCACCGCCGTGTGCAGGGCCTTCTCTCCAAAATGGCTCTGCCCCTACCTTTAAACGCCGTGTGTGTGTATAATAAATGTGCGTGTACGCCGTATGTTTTCATCCCGACTTGGGTTGGTGGTGTGCGTCCCTCTCCTATACGGAGAGGACCTTTTTCCGCGGTTGTTATTTACTATTATTATTATTGTTGTTCGGCGGCGATGGTTTATTCCTCAACTCTGAACTCTGTCTCGCCGTGCGCTCGACACTTCTGCGCTGGACCTCGCCCGCTTAAATCCGTGTCGGCGTCGGTCCGCGGGGCTTTTTGATAAAAACCTCCCCGAAAAAAATAAACTTTAAATTTCCCACCAAAAATCAATTTTTGTTTTTTTATGATTTCCCGATTGATATGGACCGCGACCCAATTTTCGACGTGCACCCGACCCGACGACGGCAATGTTTGGTTTTTTTTTTTATTTTTCATATCGTGAGGTACCCAAATGCGAAGTGCCCGTGAAAGTCGCTTTATATATTATTATTCTTAAGTAGGTCTTGTCGACGTGCACAGCGCGCGCACACACACACACACAGCACACATCCTGGTTGTTTTAGAATAAAACAATTTTTCCTTCATTATTACTGTACGCGACTGGATAGAAAGTGAAAGCGGCCGGCCA
Source organism: Adelges cooleyi (assembly GCF_023614345.1). Classification (NCBI taxonomy): domain Eukaryota; kingdom Metazoa; phylum Arthropoda; class Insecta; order Hemiptera; family Adelgidae; genus Adelges; species Adelges cooleyi. Next base: position 12,080,775 of record NW_026096053.1, on the reverse strand, counting down.
GTAGTTGGTGATTGTCAATGCTTGCGTGTGTGTGTGTGTTTGTGAGAGTGTGATTTACTTGTTACATTCCGACGTGTGCGCGTATTGTTAATGATTTATTCATTTTTGATTCCATGTGAAAATTTTGACCAATTTTGCATTCCCAGTAATCGAGTTATTAATGTGCCCGAGATGATGTCCTAGTTACAGATTTTGTTTTGAAAGATTTTTTGTGTTACTGTTGTTTCTGTTCGTTCCACGACAGAGCACGGAACAACAGCGTCGTATGGATAACGTCAAAAAAAAAGGTATTGTGGAAATTGTAATGTCGATTGTAAATAATAATTGTAATAGTAATCAGGAAAATTATCGAGCTCTTCAACTGTTAATGGGAACTGTGGATACAGACTATACAATTTTCATGTTATCAATGTGCGAATAGTATATTATAATACAATCTGATCCATCACTTTAGTACTGATTCCTTTTTTGTTTATATATCAAGTACCTTTGTTTGTTGTTGATAATTTTTGTTAAATATATCTTGGGACGTTGACCAATATGACAATAAAACGTCTAAAGTGTTATCTAATTTTCAATGTTTCCATCAAATTTGTCACTGATTACAATTGTACAATATTATAGTCAATATATATCATAGTCCAACATTTTAATGTAATTATGAAAATTTAAGTACAATATTTGATCGATCATAAATACATATGTAAATGTATTTTACGCCAAAGTAAATTTGTGTGCTACAGTTTTCTTAGTTACTTTGTAGGTATTGAACTATTTAAAAAAAATGTATTTGGAGTAATTTGATAAAAGAAATTGAACTCTGACATGTTTAAATCATACCGTGAAAACATAATGTAAAGTATTATCTATTAAATTGTCATGGAAATAACATCTATGAATTATGTGTATACGTCAATTGTTACTCTATAGTATAGCTATTTGGCGAACATATTTTTAAAGAAGAAACAATATGATGCAATTTACCCAGTTCAACCATAATATATAACCTTTATTAATTTGCCAAAATTAAAACTTGTACTAAGCTGACATGTTATGACTTCTGAATAATGATGTTCTTAAAGTACTATTATTTTGTGAAAATATTTTATAAAAATTATGATATAATCTAATTCAATAAATTGACCTAAACACACTTAAAATAAAATACATTCTTAATGGTTTTATAGTCCTTGAAAGTACTTATTTTCATTCCTTAAGGCTATTAATTGCTAATTAGTTGCATATTGTATACTGTGTACCAAAAACTTGGAACCTTAGCCATTATTATGTTTGGACGCATGATTATATTCATTAAGAGTTTAACAAATCGTTGAATATTTAACGGTTGTTTAACTGTCAAATAAAAAATTATCCATTCCTGATTGGTTCATTTTAATTTAAATCAACTGCTGAAATTATCTTCTTTTTTTATTATTATTTATTAGCACATTTCTTATTATTATTACAGTTTTCATTCACATTTTTGTGTAATATTAATCTCAACATCTAAATACACACAATAAAATTATAAGACCAGTTTGACATATAACTAAATTAATTTATAAAGACGGCATTGAATCTCAAAAAAATATTTAGACTGCAGGAAAAATAATTTTGTTAATTGCCGTTATCATGTTTGATCAGAAATTATTAAATATGACAAGAAAAAGAAAATATCTTGTGTTTATAGATTATTGATTGCAGTATCATTTCAAGTTGATCTTCTCAATTTAGTTATTTTATTCAAGAAACCTAGAACTTTTTTTAAACAGTTTTGATTGAAAACTTTATAAAATTTACACAATTTAAAAAAAAATGAATTTTGTTTTTTCTTGTGTAGTTTTGGTCTCTATTTTCTGTTATGAATGTCAAAAAAATTATAATTTGAACTAGGTAAATAGTTTAGTATTATTAATAATGTTTTTTTGCAATATATTTTTTTTTAATTCCATAAATTTAATTAAAATATTATTAGTAGTTTTTAGTCACAAAATACAATTGTTAATTCTATTTATGACTGATTTAATTAGTCTAGTCTACCTAGTTACCTTATATACCTAGATTAACCATCAATTATCATTTATTTTATAAAAAATGTTTTATACTTGAATACTCATATTATGTAATTTATATGATATTCTATATAATTTAAATTATAAATTTATCTTTAACTGAAATTTATAAATCTCTACTAAAAACAAAAATGTTATTATAAATATTTTGGTATTCTGTGATACAATTTTATATAAGTATGTTTTTTTGTTTTTTTAAGGTTAAACAATGAATACGGGAAGTTATCCTACATTTGTAACCGCTGCTCCAGTAACTTCGTTTAACACCTGCTCAAGCGGTAATATCACACAAGCGACTACTGGCAACAAATATACAAATGTACAACAACAAACCGCCACCGTTAATGCTAATACCATTGTCAACACCTCTAATACGAGTGGTCAAGTAGTGGCCTTGTTAAATAGTGATGAAGCAGGCGTCACCTACTTAAGGCCACTTGATTCCAATGGGTTAGCTTTTAACTTGACGGGGGTAGGGTCCTCCAGCCAACAAGGACAAGTAACTGATTGATGTGAAATTTATATTGTCTTATTAGCACTACAACAAATTTAATTATTTTGATTAGATATTCACTATACCCATTACCGTTCCTGGTTCAAAACCCGGGGAACAAAGTCAAACAATTCAAATTCAAGTAGTCGGCCAAGGTGGTATATCTGGCGATAAACTTTTGCCAGTTTTCGGACCAGTGTTACAACTAGCTTACAACCAACAAATACAAGACAGTAATGGAAGCATTCAGCTTCAGGTAAGTGAAAATCGCACTAAGATAAAATTATTTTCAGCTGTTTATTAACTTTCAATGTTTTTAATTAGTTACAACAAGAAGGTGATGTGTCAAATGACCAAATACATAATAACAATAATGATTCAATGCAGTCGTCTGATTTGTTACAAGACGTCCAAGAAGACCAAGTAATTACAAATATATTTTATTTCACGATAATTGAATGCGTTTATATTGGTACAATAATAAAGAGTTTGTAATTCATATTATGTGTTTCTAGGAAATGATACAAGATGTGAAACCCGTAATTATCGAACAAAGCGGCACTGACAGTAACGGTATGCCATTCCCTTTAGCGGTGGTAGTTAACCAAGACATGGTGGTACGGCGAAATCAGCTAGATAACAAAATAATGGGCGAACAAAAAGACAACCAGGCGGACAAACGATTAAGGCTTCAAAATGAACAAGATTCTGGTAATGTACAGTTAAATATATAGGGGAGAGTAGGAGAATACTAGATTTTCTAATAGAAACTATTAAAAAGCCCAATTCGACCCGCCTACTCTCCCCTATTTAATTATGACATGTTCATTTATTGTTAATTAAAAAATGTGTTAACTATATTATATATATATTTATGTCAGTTTTATGTTTGTTTATAGGTAATCAATATGTTATGTACTCGTCTAATACGAGCAATTCTGTTTCGTTGGCTGATTATATATCTATGAATCACGATAATTTACCCCTTGGACATTTTTTGAAATTTTCACCCGATAACAATAAAAGGGATAATCTAGAAACGTCTGGAAATCATGACGATGGCAATAATGAAATGGTAGTGTACGAAGATACCAGTAGTCAAGTAAGTCATTATTTTTAACCTCTTAATATTCAGCTCAAATCATTTTCACACGTCATCACATAAAACCACGTCCACACTAGTGAGAGCTGAATTCTGAACTGCAACACGCACAAGTTACAGTGAAATTTTGTATGGCTCAGGTGTAAAATATGATTACGTGTAAGATGATGAGAGTTCAAATTTGTGTAATCTTTATGGTGGGAATTTGAATGTGTTAGGGTTGGAGATTTCATAAATAAGGATTTATTATAATCGAAAGTGATCAAAATGTGAAAAAGGGCCACACTAGGTCTTTGTATATTGGTAATACTATACCTAATTAAAATCCCATAAAAGGTTAGAGCTAATTGCACTGTCTCAAAAAGTTATAATGACCGGAAATTTGAGATAAAAATAGTGTATGATTTCTGATCTAGAGATTTGCAACATAAGAAATCGATCCATTACTAAAATTATAAATCCTTCTATTATATTGAAACGATCACTAACAAAAAAAAATCATTACATTTTATCTACAAACATTGTGTTTTGTTTAGGAAAAAGGTAAGAGAAAAAAGAAGTACAAAAAGAAGCCTCCAGCCGCCAGAAAACCACGTCCTGGCCAAATACACATAGCCACAGCTCTAGACGGTACTCTTTTATTTTGTTGTCCTGAATGTAGTATGGCGTATCCAGATAAGGAAATGCTCGAACAACATTTAGTTGCTCACAAAATAGAAAGGAGGTTTATTTGTGACCTTTGTGGAGCCGGGCTTAAACGTAAAGAGCACTTAGAGCGTCACAAGCTAGGTCATAATCCAGAACGTCCGTTTGTGTGCAACGTTTGCTGCAAAGGTAGTTAAGACAGGTAATTATTTGTAAATATTATTATTAATCGTTTAAAATATGATTTTAGGTTTCAAGAGAAAAGAACATTTAAACTTGCACGCGGTTATCCATTCTGGTGTTAAGACTGAAGTGTGCCCCGATTGTGGTAAAGGTTTCTATCGTCGAGATCATTTAAGAAAACACACCCAGAGTCACATTACTAAACGTTTGAAAGAAGAACAAGCGGCCCTTCAGCAAATGGCAGAACACGTGCCTTCATCAGATCACCAAAAACTATCGGTGCCGGAACTCATTCAAAACTCGAGTCATTCGGGACCTATTATCAACGTTGCTCACCAAGAAATGATAATCGATGCCGTGGCCAGTGGCCGAAACAACAGTCCGTCTCCTCCTTGCGATGACCAAATTGTTATCGTCAAAGACGAGCAAAAACTTACAGAACAAGAAATCATCATGCTGCAACAGCAACAAATTCAACAACAGCAGCAGCAGCAGCAACAACAACATCAACAGCAGCAGCATCAGCAGCAACAACAACAACAACAACAACAACAGCAGCAACAACAAATTCAAATTCAACAACAACCCAACAGTCCGAGCATAGCTCAACAAGAGATGATCATCGAGGCAGTCAGCGGACAGCATCATAGTCCGTCTCCACCACATGTAGATCACCATCAGGTGGTCATCACCAAATTAGTAGATACAAGTGAAGAATCTAAAGACAAAAATATTGAGAGTATCGTTTTAACTCAGTCGGATGCCAGAGAAGCTCTGGGATTATTACATCATCAATCTCAATGACCTCAGCTTCATAACATTACGGTGACCACCATTAAACGGAAACCACCATAATAATATACGTGTATACTTTCTATAATCGGTATTTGCAGTGTTTGTCATTAATTTTACAATTAGATTTAACTATAAAATGGACTATTTTCTTTTAATAATATGTATATATATATACATACATATATTTATATATATTTATGTAAATGTATATAATTTCTGCTCAATTAAAAAAAAAAAAAAGCAGTTCATGGTTTTTATTAACTAACGGTCTTATAAGGGTAACGTTTTTTGTTAATTAAAAAAAAATTATTTTTATCAGATTAAATATTATCTATTTTACCTTAATATTTTTTTTATCTACTTTCATTTTATTCCAATAACAATAACCGACATTAACCTAGCCTTATTCGTTTTCTATGCTTATCTAAATTGAATATTCAAAAATAACAAATTATATTTTTATTGTAGTGCAATCGAGTACTGATCTCTTAATGTGAACGATTAATAAGATACGAGATTTGTTTACAAGTGTCCGAAAGAATCAAATACCAATCATTTTGCTTGATTCCTTATATTTTTCAAAAAATTATTTTGCAAATGAAAATATAAATATTATATAAGTTTGCTTAAGTGTTGTAATTAAATATTAATAGTAATTTATATAATAGTTATTATCGTGTACTACGTTTATTCTTATATGATGAGATTAATATAAAATTATTTTATAACAATAATTAAAAACCTTAATGGAATCGCAATGTTAAAATTGCATTACTATTGAATATTTTTTATTTTTTTAAACATATTTATCATAAATATTTAATTATAATAGAAAGCTGTATAGTCTATTTTATTTTTATCTGAATTGTACATTTTCTATACTCATTGTTGATTTGCTTAAAAAAAAGCAAAAGAAATGTGGTAATTTGTTTTATTTTTAGTATACATTTTATTGATTGTTATGTTATTATAAAATTTATTTATATATTGTATACAATTATTAATTATAAGCTTTTTAGTTTGTTATTTAATATGGACGATGACTAAGTAGTTAAGACTATAATTTAATTTAATTTTCTATTAGGTTATATTTATACTATAAATAGTAAAAACAGCAAATAAGTTAATTTCCTATTTCAAAATCCATTTGACCGATAATTTCACTGATCCAGTTTTGTTTCCGCTCACTGCCATGTAAATATGAATTTACAAAAAAAAAAAATATATATATATTACCAAATTTGTAAGGACACTGATAAATTATAAGGAACAAACGTTTTTTTTTAAATATGCACTGTGATAAAAAAAAAAATTAGTCTAGAACTTAATTTTATTATTATTATTACCTAAATAGACCTCTTACGTTCCCGATGTGATAAATTATCGCCTTTTACTTTATTAACAAATGTCTGTGTAAGTTACAGGTAAAGCAAAATATTTTTATCTAAAATTCGCAATAATATGATTTTGAATTTGAGGGTAATTGAATAATTATATTGATAGGCCAAGACAACTAGTTTTTGTAAGTTAAAATTATGTACAATAAATTGTAAGGAGCCCGTTATTTTGTATTAAGATTATTATTATTACTATTATTTGTTTTTGTTATTTGTCAATTTAATTATCTAAACCAAAAATTGTGTAAATGAGAAACTACTAAAAAAAAAAAATCTACCCTAATATATATATATATAATATATAATGTTCTATAGTTTATTTTAATTAAATATACTAACTATGTGATAAGTTGCAGTGTAAATAGTGGTGCATATCGTCATTTATTAGATCTTAAAGATGTTATAAATAAATATGACTATATTTTTTTTTTACTCAATTTGAATTTTTGTACAGCTATTTTTGTTAGCCATATATGAGGAAACAATTTGTCCTATTTTTTTTTTTTTTTTAGTTGAAATTTAAGCAAATTGTGTATGTTATGAAAATATATTATGTTTAATTTTATATTATTATCCATGTTAACATTTATACTTGTAAGAATTAATGATTTTTTTTTTTATTGTAAAAAACAATGCATTAATTAATTTTGTTGGTTTTACGGGCTAGGTTAATTAATTTGTATTTAGTTCAGTTTATATTATATTTTTCTCTTAATATGTTTGGTTAAATGGTTTTAAATAATACATGCATTTATTATCATTGATTAACATTTATTTTGTTTTAATTAATTTTTTTAATAATAATTGAATAAATGCATGCTATTTGTGTATTCATTGACGACGACATATCATAATATATACAAAATGTATTCTTCTACATAATTTTTTTTATAATAATACAGAGGTATATATATATATATCTTTCTCGACCCCGCCAAGTTGTGAATCTTTTATTCGAGAATTGCGTACAAACAAGCAACGACATTCTAACATTACTCATTAGTAGTTATCTTTATGGATTGTCACTAAACCATATTGTGTTAACATAATTTGCAGTTCATTGCACTATAAACTTATACATTGCAACTAAGACTAACTATTGAATAATCGAGCAACAACATAAACGTACAGTGTACATTAAGTGATGTACTTTGCAAGCAAATGATGACTGTTATACTTGCTATGTAGACATGATATAGGTAATGCGTGAAACGAATGGGATTTGAAAGGTAAGAAATTGATATTCAGTGTGTGGTGTTTAGTACATTATCAGTAGTCTGTATACATAAAATGACACGGGCTATAAAGCCGAAGTTCAAATTTAAAAATAGGTAAGTAGATATAATAAAAATAATATTATATGAATAGGTATATATAGGTTAACGCGTTAATTTGACATTTTATTATTATACCACTTACCTACTGGATAGTTGATGCTCTTAGTTAACATTTTTTTTTTAATGTATTTTATTGATTTTTCATTCTATTTTTTTTTTTAATTAAGTAGTTTTACTGTTGTTTTTTAATTTTCTTTTTTTTCGTGAAAAATAAAAAAATTCTAACAATTATTGTAAAAAATAGATAAGCATAGGAACGCGTCAACGTATTTATTTATTGCAATCCATTTGTGAATGAGTTATTACATGTATTTACATCGACCAAGGTAATATTAATGATATATTTTTATTTCTACCGTTAACCTAGATCAATGATGTTTTTTTTTTTGGTAAATACCGTTATTTTAATTAATTTAATTAACGACAGTCGTCAGTCATGTACTAAAAGTCTTAACTATAAAAACGCGCTTTATAGCTATGATGGTATATGATTCCTACGAATTTAGAGTGATTGCCTGATTTCATATTGATGGGTATTATTTTTTTAATAGTGTTTTGCAGTACTCCGAATAAGTTTTGAACGAGTACCTAGACATGGTTAATGAAAAGCAAGTCGTCTTAAGAAGTACCATGGGTAGACACGAAATCGGCTTGTACTGTTTTATTATCTCGACCGGCATATGTTTTTTCTCTGGAAGAACATTTTATAATTTTTTATTACTTCTTAGCTAACAGGTAAAATAAAAAACCTGGTAATGACAATTGACCGTAATCTAAACGCGAAATTGAATTACTGAAAAATGAATTTTAAAAAATTGGTAGTAAAAATACCCACGCTTCAGGTCCTAAAGGACCAATGTAAATTTGTTGGCAAAAATGTGTTTAATCATTAAACATTATACCTATGTTGACAATATAATTAATTGCTTACACTTGTAAGGCAAAAATGGTAAAAGTTTTGCACATTTTTTTACAACATTTAACCAGAACTTTTAAATGCTACATTTGCTGAAAATGACGAAAAATAACATTAGCCTATTTAGACACAAGACTCGATTGGTAAAGATATTAGTTTACCATTAAAAGATAGCGAGTGAAAAATAATTTATTATTAAAACTAAACCAACTGCAAATCTCATTCACAAACTAATAGATCAAATTTGCTACTCTAATTTATTTTTAACTAGAAAATTTTAAGTAAAATTACATTTTCTACTTATTATTATATAGGTACTATTCTTTCCAAGAAGACAAATTGAGTTTTGGAATAGAGCTGCAAGACACCAACGGATTTCTGAAACAAACGATATCATATTATAGTATATATTATAACAAAACAAAATTCGGTTATGGAAACAAATGAATCGGTCATATTATGAGAAGCGCCTTAAGTAACACAATTTAAATTTTATAGAAGGAAAACGTTTCTTTTGCTAACATAGGGAGAGAGAAAATTTTAAAAACACAATTTAGTTTTATTTTTTTAACATCGAAGTAGTTTAGAGGTAGTGAGCCGATTTTTTATTTTATGCCATTAGCAAAAATTTTAAATTAAATTGCTTCGACTTAGGGTGTTTCTCGAAGGAATCGCATTGTCTGCAGAAACACCATAAGACGGGACTAATGGTGTCTATCTTGTGAACTGCAAATCCAAATATTTCTATTTAGAACAAAAGAAAAGTCTGTGACGAGATGGAATGTGTGTCTACACTTGTGGAATCGAAAGAAAACAACAAAAAAAGGATTTTGGCTAAAGTAGTGACTTATGGGATTTTTCATATGACCGATTCAATTACTACACCGGACATGTTTTTTTTTACTTTTTTAATCGATATAGTTATTATTATTATTTTTGCTGATTACTAATCTTGCTCGAAAACGATACTTAAGTTTCCCGATAATGGTAAGTTATCAATTAACCAGTTAATAAAATAAAAAATAAATATTCACAATTATACGTTTAAATAACTCTGTAACCTACTTAAAGTTAAAATAATTATAGTTCAGATAAGAAGTAATTGTATTTCGCTGCATCTCTCCTCCGCCTTAACATATTTTAAACGCCAATTACTCTCAATTTATACTTAATACAATCGAAAAGCTTATTATAAACTGTAACTATTATCAGTCTAGGTTACTCCGCGCACTCAAAAGAGGTTACTCGACCAATAAAATATTGGCCACCAAAAGTAAGGTGATAATTATTAGTTTACAGTCCAGGCGACAATAAAATAATTATGTTTGTTCTTTCAATTACTTCATAATACTTACTGGTCGTCGGGTATAAAAAATGCATCGCGTTGTATTGATTTAATGTTGGTCGTCGTGCATATCAGTAAGGCGAAAGACGTTTTACGGATTTCATTCAGTTGGTCTGAAAACATTGACACATTTTAGAAAGTGATTGTGCGCAGTTCTTAATATTGAGCTTATGCGCCAACAGTGAAGTAGGGTAAGCAATTTATTTTTCTCTCGAAATGAAGATTAACGGGTAGGTATACTAAACAAATTCAAACGATTCTGTGTACTTAACAGAATTACTAGCACCGCTTCACTTTTGACGGGCTTAATCTTAACTCACCCAAAGTAAACGATCCAGGCTGATTTCCAAATTCATAATAGAACCGGTCGCCGAATTTCCATCGGAAAAAGTTTTCACCTATTACACACTGGAAAGTATGACCGAAAATTGATCCAGGCTTTGATTTTTCCAGCATGCCGCCCACATAAAAGTCTACGTCGTCCACGTTTTCGTACAATGAAGCCAGTGCGTCCACGTTCTTATGGATGATTAAGCATAATATTATACATAGGGTGTAACGTGTATCGTTGTGAACAGATTTGTTCACATACATTTTACAGCAAATTCTCAGTGGCATAGTGCATAGGTGTCATACCGCAAAAAAAAAGAAGAGAAATAGTTAAATTTCTCTTTTTCTCTAGCGGTGTAAAAACTGTTGTTCTCTCGTCGGTATTTTTAGAAAACTTAAATTTTACCAGCACTTATAAGCAATATCAGAATTAAAGTGTAAATGTTGAATGTTCGGTTAGTAATATCAAAATAAAACCAGACGAGAGAACCTGGATAAAACAAAATGATCTACGATTATTATTTAGCCAATTACTGAGAGTACTAATTACTGAACTAATAAATAGACATCACAATTCACAGTTGAACCTTTAAATTAAGATTTTATGAACAATTGCCTTTACCAAACGCCTTAATAAATAGGGGATATGACGCCCTTTCAATTGCTTCAAGAATGTCTTCAATAATAATAATTGTTCTTCTCCATCGTACACATTTGTCATCCACATATCGGGGCCACATTTGTGGTTTTAAGCTGCTGCTTTCTAGAGAATTTTCTTCAAAACTTTTCATATTTACGTTCATTCCCTTTACTGGTCCACATCTTTCATGCTTTATTGTCCTCTTGTCTCATAACACTTTAGTCTATTTATTTTTATCTCCTCTCATCTTTCTCCACGGTTTACACCTTAACGTAATTATATTTCCTCTCTTCACTCAATCTTTGTTTAATTTTTTTTCCACCCCATCCAGCACTATAAGTATTTAGATCACAGTGGTTATATAATATGATTACTTCTTTGTCGATCTGATCGAGGAATTCATTGAAACTTGTAGCCTTTGGAAGTCCACATAACTGTCGAAAGACATTGTACGACGGTTCACCGTACTCCCGTCCACGTTGTATGTCGATGCTAATAAGGTCCTGGCCGCCGAACGGGCTCGTACCTTTAAACAGCTTGTCACTGACCTATTTTTTTTTTTTAAAATTATAGTTATTATACTATTGTTATTCGATAACGATGACATCGATTCGATGTCGGGTCGCTCTCACTTCTGCGGTGAAAAATCGGTCCTGTCCCTGAGCTTGCTGGGTGAGCATACCCCTGGTGAAGCTGTCGTAGTTATCGTCTTTCTGCACTAAGTCCGTGCGCAAGAAGAAATCGCTCAAAACTATCTTGGCCTTGGTCTTCCTGGACTCGTTCACTAAACTGCGGGTCGAACAATCGATGGATTACATTTTTATAATTGTATAATCACTAGCGGTGTACACCTGATACGCGAAACACTGACTTCAGTTTTCCCTGTATGTAGCTGTGCATAGCCCGGAAAGCAGCGCTCGTGAAGCTGGTGAACGTGTTAGGATTTTCAGACTGGTTGTAGTTGTCGTCGAAGCCGTTTTTCTGCGGCAACAGCTGGTTGACCCGAGAGAAATCAGACCCTGAAAAATAACTAGCATTTCTTAACTGTCTTAACCTGGGTTCTACCTGTCTGGGATTAACCGCACCTAAAATTGCTGGAACAAATTCGTTGTATGCAACGTGTTGGTACATGGCAATCAATAACCTCCTGGCTTCTTGGTACAACCGTTCGTCCTGCCACCGAGGGTTGATTTGTTTGAGCTCGTCGGTCAGCGAATTGTGCAGTCGCAACAACGTGGTCGTGGACACCGCTATGTCGGGGTGCTGGTTTACTCTCAAGTCGCCTAAACAGTTTTGTCCAAACTATAGTTATTAATTTTTGACACTACATAGATAATGGTAAAATTCATAACAATGACCATTATTTGTTTAACGATAATCTAAGATGCTTTGATATTTACCGGCATCGTAGCACACGGTGTTGGCGTTGGCAACGTTACAGGCTTCTGTCGCGTTGCGGACGTTGGGAGGGAAGGCTTCACCGTTGGGTGCAAATTGTCTCCTGAGCTTGCCATCTTTGAAGTTCCGCAGCTCGTCAGCCTTTTTGTCGGTTGATCCGTACAACAAAGACGCGTCGATAAAGCTGGTGACTCCGATCAACTGTACAAATAGACAATACCAACGTAATAACATTGAAAGCCGTGGTTCTTAATTGGCCGTTACTTGTCTGACGGGTTTGATGGCACATCCAACGTCGGACGTGTCTTTCGCGCTTACGACGGGTATGCATCTATGTTTGTACACTTTATCGTCTTTAGGGATTTCAATCGATTTACATTCTTTTGGTAAATTCGCCGGAAACGTTCCGTCCGCGTTGCAACATTGTAGACTTGCCCCAGATTCTTAAACAAATAGGTACTTGGCTGAGTGAAATATTCGAATATTGTTAAATGGTAACACTTGTTTTAAACAAAAATTACATAAACAATTTGTCTTGCGTTGCATACAAGTGATGAGAACATAGATGGGATAGAATTGGGAAAGGGTACAAGATATTAGTTAAAAAGCTGTATCGATTTTTAAATAGAAGGAACAAGCTAAGAAACTAAGATGCTTTAGTACGTTGAAAAAGGAAGGAAAATAAAGTAGTCGAGTCTGGAGGGTGCGGTTTCGGGTGACTAACTCAACTAAAAAATTATATTTATACTTACTCAAAGTTTTCGATATTACTAATTCGGTGTCGTGCGCTATGACTTGGCCAAATTGCATCACGTACAAATTATGTCTAGGTGCTGGCATGTCTCTGTCAGTGAAAATGGTAGTCCTAATGTGTCTGACGTTTGGCAACGCGTTGCCCGATACACTGTTTCTTAGTTGACTAATACCTGTTGGTACGTACACACAATTGTTTAACGGCTGTTAATCCTTATTGGGATATCGGTCGAGTGGCAAATAGGCTTATATGTGCTAAGTAGTACATTTTAAATGATCACAACAGTTGTTGTACAGTGATTTAGAATTTATTGAATAGTATATGTCATACAGTACCGTCAGAGTAGTTGGCTTGAACGATTCTGGAGTTGGCGACGTTAGTTTGTCCCCAATTAGGAAACCGAAGATTGTTGCAGCTGCCATCTATAGACCTGAAACGTGCGTCGGGGTCGCACTTGGCTTTTGGAAAACACTGGTCAGCCAAATCGATATCGAGTGGATCCAGCAGACCGACGGCATTAGTTGGATCTACTGACCTATAAAATGCAATAATTATTGACAGTGTATTCATAGGAAAAATGTAATGATGTGATGTGTGATGGGATCGAGGGGATTCTTGCTTCTATTGCGTATTGAAAGTTTAACCAGTACACCTAACTACTTGTTAGACTTTCTTAGCAATAAAATATAGTATAGTATGTATTATGTCTTATAAATTATAATATATTTTAGTATCAGTTTACATTTTTACTTCTGTATACTCTGATATTCCTAATTCTTATTTAGCCTAATCTCTGTGAGGTAAGCGATGAAATGGTGTGATGCGTTTAAGTTTTCTGTTTTACCAATATTTTCGGAATAGTATCAGTTTTTTTATTATTTATTAGTGTTTTCGTGAATGCGGGTGGTATTTATTATTTATAATGTAATATTTATTATTTGATTTTCTAAGTAATATTTTTTTGTTATAGTAAAAATGTTCAACGAAATTTAACGGTCGGTATGTATCACGTCGATTTTACTACATTAAGAAAAAACAATAACGAACGAGTCCTGAAAACAACCGTAGTGCAGTATAAAAAATTACATTAATGTCTTTTTCAAAAAATTGGAAGAGTATTTGATTATTCAAATTATATTATAATAAAGTCCATTGTGACATTTTATTTACTATATTATTTTTTTTTTAGAAAAATACATAATTGATAAAACATAGCATTTGCCACTCTTCTGTTAAAATATATTATGTTAGTTATTATAGTGGCTTCGTTTTAGCCTTTGGACAAGTTGTATGTTTCACTATAAATTAAGTTACGGTATTTTATGCGGATTTGGATCTGTGTTATCGGATCTGACTGCCTTTTGCTTATTCGATAGATGCAAGACGGTTTCCACTTCTTCGACAAAGTCTGCAAAGGATAAACAACACGGTAAATTCAAAAAATATATATATAACCAAGCCGCAATGTTGTTATTATTATAATGTTGTTAATATATATATATATCATATATATATATATATATACCATGAATTTCATTTGTTGATAGATGCTGACACGGTGCGCCCACCAACATTAGAGCCAACAAAAAAGCAATCGTGACACTCGACATCTTTCTGTGCTATGTAGTGGACGTCTTGGGACTTGGATGTGCTCTCGTCGAAAAATAATATTAATTTCAAAAAAAATGTGGCTGCCGGTCTATTTTGTTTGATTGTACCGACAATGTTTATCGTACTGGCTGCAATTGTATAAATAATGGTTATCGTCAAACAGGTTATCTTTTTTTTTCAAGCTGTTGGTTGATTTTGTTGTATTTGTGGTTGGTTTTGGGTTTTTTGTTGGGTTAAATAGGTTATCGTTCACAAATGCAACCAGTTTATTTATCATTACAACATTACGGTAATTTACGCTTTTAACGTAGATATATTATATGCATGTATAGTATATACGTTATACATGCATATGCAGTTGTATTGTGTACAATGATAATGATTTGCAGACAAGGCTTTAAAAAAATAAAACGCGTGGTCTGTGCAATAGCATAGATTATTGCTATTAATTATTGTTATTTTGATCTAGAAACTTACAAAATACCAAAATTATCTTTGTTTTTCAACAATCGTTTAGTAATTATTATTATGCAGTATAGGTCACAATGTAATCGCTTAATAAACATTTTAGATAATAATATAACATTTAAGCTGCTTAAACTTAAAATATTATCATTCACGTGTAACTACTACGTAAACATTTCATAATGGTTATCGGAATACGTGTTATATATATCAATACTTGTTTTTCAATTAATTTTTTGCAAAACTGCAACTATAATAGTTGTCTCATCTAGAGGGATCTGGTAAAGTTAAAATCCTTTAAAAATCCCTGATCAGAATTAAAAACGTTACTTATTGGGCTATGCCTGAAACTTGCCTAGCCCTAAAGTTAGTAACTTCATAAAAAGAACGGCCCGACCTTGTCAAAATGATTATAGAACATTAATTATTAGGATGATACTCTATCAAACGATACCGTTAACACCAAATATTATTACAGCCGTTATAATACCTCCACCACGAGCAGTAAGTCTTTTGGGGCTTAAAAGCTGAAAATTAACGTTAAATAATTATTCTGTATTTGTTGTAGGTACCTGATATGTTTAAACTATCCTACGTCGATGACTTCTCCTAACTTGTATCTGGCGTGAATCACTACTGTGTGTTTTTTGGTAGGTCAATTTTGACAACTGTCACGTGTCATAATAATCACTATTCGAAAATTCGTTAACCATATCCTCTATTAGTGATGTCAAGCATATCAAATAGACACGTTTGTCTAATTTTTTTACTCGTATAGCCATAATGAAATAGGTAGTAGCATTAATGTATACAGCCTATTGAAACGCACGTTCATTATAATTGTGGCATATTGTTTTATTATCTTTATATTTTAATTGTTTAACTAATAGTATCGTTTAGCCGGATGTCCATGTCCAATCGTCCGCTATGTATGGACTAAATTTTCCTAAGATTAGGCAATTTACACTAATTGTATGCAAATGTATTTAACAAAATTATAATATAATCATACCAATTTAAACCGAATCCCTTAACCCTATATACTAATTTAAATTAGTTTAAATTTTCTCATTTAAGTTACTTATATTCTTCTTCTTCTCTAAATAACATTTTTCTGTTACAAAACACCCTGGTTGCCTATTTCCCCTTGACTAACTTCACTCAATTCTACACGCCTCATCTGTCATACTTGGTCCCAAACACTTACATTTCTCTACCCTATTTCAGTATTTACAAATTAAATAGCATGGTATTAAAATAAATATAAAAAATTAATATCAGTTATTTATTTAAATTTCTTAAAAATAATACGAACGAATATGGTAATTAAGAAATATAATATATTCCTGTACAATCTGTAGATATAATAATATTGATTCGGTTATAAAATATTTTCTTGTAAGACTAAAACATCATTTTTTAACTATAATATAGTAATAACAATTGAGTTTGAACACATTGGAAAAATATATTTTTAGAAATCAGAAATCAATGAAAAATGTGTACAATTATTTTATATTTTAAATGACAGATTCTCGACATGTATACGTAGTAGGGGGTGGGTGATAACTCATAAGCATAATGTATAAAACTAAATGGATGCACTGAGGGGTGGGTTAATTTCTCGGAAATAATTTTCCCTATTGAATATAATAGTTCCCCATGAGTAACATGACTATGATTTTGCTTTGTAACACAAGGGTTAAAATGTATGATCGATTTCGGTTTATAAACGTTTGATGTTTATAACCAAAGCAAAATTGTTTTAAATTAACCATTTGACTGGCTGACAGTGGTCGATTGTCAATCATATTATATTTAAACCGAATAAAAGCGAACATCAGCTATTGTTGGCTGTAAACTCTCAAAAAAGTGTCAACTGTTAATACAATGTTGTGTCCAACTGCTTGCGCTGCGTTTAATATCAGAAGTTGTCCTTTATCGATTTGGTCGTCCGTCGCGTACAATCCAAGTATGATTTTTGGCTTGGAAATCACTTCCGAAGTAAACATTGATGTCATATTTTGAGGCAGCGCGTCGCTGTTCATCTGTTGGCATTTCACAAAAATACAGTCATATCAGCATCATCGTGTAAGTAAATTTTTTTTATAATTTTTTCACTCACACTAAAACGAGTGCCGCAAAAAACGATCGCGTTATCGTCAGTGCCTATTAAAGTGTACGTAGGTCCGCAATCGATTATCTATAATAACAAAAATGACAAAACATAATACGTGGTTGGTTCAGAATTTTCTAATTGCACTGTTTTCAATAAACATTTAGTTAGCCTAACTTGTGTATGTTTAGCTATTCCAACTTTAAACTTATTGTGGTCTATATTAACCATAACTATAGTAGATTCAACTGTTTTTTCCCCGTATTATTAAATAATATTATCTGACTGTATACAATATTATTATAAACTTAGAAAAAATCTGTTGAGAAACTTTTATTTTATTCGGGAAAACATAAATATTATCAAACAATCCCTATAACTCGTCTTATGGACAATATTGAATTCAGAAACTTAAAGTTCCGCGCTCAAACAAATGCATTTACTGTATATAGTTTAAAAATAGCACAATACTAAACTATTTCTATCCTTACATATTATATATTATTTCCTTCGTAAATAAAGGAGAGGGTGCCTGTTAAATAAACTTTCTGAAAACTTATTTAAACCTGGGCTTTGCTGTAACCGGGTAGACGCAGTATGTTGGCCTTATTTTGAGATACATTCGATTTTCCACGTTGCGAGTAAATATTGCTTCCCCAAATTACAACTTGACCTTGAGTGGTTATCGCAGCACTATGACACTCTCCAAAACAAACTTGAACGACTCTTAAACCATCTAACAATTTCACTTTGGTCAATAAACTCTCGAATGCCACTTCTTTATACTGTTTGTAACAAAATAAACATATAATACAACAACATTGCGATTAAGTATAGCTTAGTAAAATTAAATGCCGACCAAAATATGCAAACGGAACAATCGTTATCCGAACGTTTACTGTAACGAGTTATAACCTTTTTGTTTATAAATGAAAAATTTAACATAGTCGAGACAGGTCTTGTCAGTTAAACATCCAAGTTACACAAGTAATTCTTCTATACTGATTATATTTTCTGTGTATGTTATTAGACAATCTTTTGCACTAGATCAGTCCGGTCAGATCGGCGAACATTGATAAAATATTATTGACGGTAGACATTTACCTTAAGACTGAACAAAGACGGTCGGTTCAAACCGAGCTTGTTGCATTTGTTCAACCCGCAAGCGTACACGTTTTGGCTGTTGGTAATTATGGCGGTACATTCGGGACCGCATTGTATGGAAACTATACTCTCGTCGAAAGGCCAGTTGACCAAAATCGGGAAACAGCTACGCACAAGTAATAGCAATAATAATATTATTATTATTATTATTATACAGTAACGACTTTGCAACAGATATATTGCTATACGAACGGGGTCGTTATTATCGTAGATACCGTAACGAGTATCGTTATAATTATATTAATGTACTTAATAGAGCAGAGTTTGGCTGTTGTTGTTCTACACTATATGTGTACAGGCCCATGTAGGCAATATTAGAAAATAATCGCAATAGTTTGTACCAATCTTGAAGGTTGCCGACGCCGAGTTGCCCGTGATTTCCTCGGCCCCAGGCGTACAGTTGACCTTCGTTGGTTAAGGCCGCCACGTGATGACTGCCACAAGATATTTTCACCACGTCTAGTTTCAATAAAAACTCTACCAAACAAAACCGACACGAGTCAGACAACACTCGACTTGAGTAATATACGGGCAGCTTTGGCTTATTGTGGCGCCAAGCGTTCGGTCGTACCTATTAATTTCGGTCTACAAACACCGTTCCAGTCGCCGTGACCCAAAGCGCCGTATTTGCCGTCGCCGGTGGTCAATACCAGGCCGGTGCTGCTTATGAAAATGCTAAAGCTCAGCCCAGCGCCCACTCTAAACAAAAAAACAAAAACAAAAACCGTCACCGACCGGACGCATAACGGCTGTACATTATGGACATATTTTTTTGTGTTTTTTCGACTCGGTGCCAAAAACTAGTGGCACGTTACACCAAAAATCACTTTTTGTCCAAACGACACAACGCTCGCAGTTATACCACCAGCCAATTAAACGACGGAACACGCGCACGGACTATACACGGTGTGGTGTATATTTTGTTTTTATGCTAACACGCATAGGTATATTGCTATACGGACATCTTGAAATAGGTCAACCTACGAATGGCTGATGTTATATTTTATCAGGCATTATTGTTATAGTTTTTTATTTTTACTGCGTGATGTGTTTGTCCAACAGCGAGACGACGCGTTGAGGGTCGTTTTTCCAAGCGTTCTCTTCGCCGTGGCCCAACTGACCGTGTTTGTCTTCGCCCCAAGTGAAAACCGAACAGTCTGAAATCATAATTGAGTATTTATATTTTCGATGATACACTTTTACCAATAGCGTTATAACGGCCGTTACCGTTGGTAAGCGCGACGAAATGCGTCTGGCTGACGGCGAGTTGAACGATTTGCACGCGGTAAGGCAAATTAATTGGTTGAATACTCGTTGGCGATGAAAACTGGTACACCACTGACCTGAACGAACGTAAATTACAATTTAAATGTTCACACAATATCCAACTTAAAAGGCATATTGTGTATTTTCGTTTGTAGTTTAATTACTGTCGCTCAATATGCACGTAGCACTGCCTGTTTCTTTGTGCCGACCATCAAAGAGCTTTTATCCCAACACATAAGGTCCCGCCGAAAGAGCTCAATTAATAGCTAAAATTCAACAATTTGACACGTTGCACTCGAAAACAGTTCAAACTTTCAAAAGGTACAACATTAGCTGCCCTAAGCCAAAACCGTACGCGCACAACGACTTGCAGCAATATGGATAAACTTTAATTAACAACGTTTCCTTTCTCCTTTCATGGTAAACGGTCAGAACTATATAAATAACGGCGACAGATCAAATAGTTGAGTTATTTTTTTTTTAAGTAGACCGTATACGTACGGCATGTGTATTTCGTTTATTTAGCTAACCCATATTGTTATGTGATTATCGTTTTTAGGACATTTGCAATATTGTGTTGCCGAGTTGATACCGTGCAAAACATACTTACCGGCATTGCGAGTCACTTCCAAACGATTCGTTGTCATTGTCGTTCACTGCCCAATTCGAATCGATATCCGATTCCATGTACACCGGGACGATGTTCACCAAGTCGTTGGCGCTCGGTCTACGGCAAGGATCTTTTTGCAACAAATCGTTAATCAATTTCCTCAAGTTCGAAGAGTAGCACGCCGGTATCGGCGTAAAGTCTTCCTGCGATGGTGACAAAGTTGAAAAACGAGACCGCGGTTTTACGGTGGCAGGGGAAAGGGGGGGGGGGTGTACTTTACTTTTGTAATTATATGAATCAATGCCGGTAGATTGGAAGCGTCAAAAGTGCGTTGCAGGCTAGTCATCTCGTACAATATACAACCCAGCGCCCAAACGTCTGACTTCTGGTCGTACTGTTTGCCCTCGCACTTAAAAAAAAAAAAAACAGTTTAAATTTTTTTCCCGTTAAGTACTTCAATCGCTGGGGGGGGGGGGGTTGAGGAAAATGAAAAACGCTCAACGAACGCTTCCTCACCATTTCCGGACTAATATAGTAAGGCGTGCCGACCACTGTCAGAGCTTGTAACTTGGTAGTCATTATCTTGGAAATACCGAAATCGCCCAATTTCACTTTGCGGTCTCTTGTCAGAAAAACGTTTGTCGTCTTCAAGTCTCTATTAATGTGGATTTTCACAAAAAACACGTTAGTACTTAAATACGTTTTTCAAATTTTTTTTAATTTTTTATTAAGCGATACATTATTTATTAAAATGTATCATAGTTTTGGTGGGATAATGTTATTCACGAAACGCATTAGAGGTGTGCAATGCAGTAAAAAGACCAAATAATGATTGACATCATCAATGCCACTGTTTCGTGTACTGACCTATGCAATATGTTACGCTGATGTATACATTTGATGGCTTCTGACATTTGTAAAAAAATATCTAGAATTTGTTTTTCCGGTAATAAATTGGTTCCACGCCCGACCAAATATTCTGATAAAGTACCGCCATCGGCATATTCCATTTCAATCATGAGCACTCCGTCCATTTCAAAACTTCCATAGTAACTATAATATTATACACATTAACCAGTGTATCGATTATTAATTATCACAATTTAAAACCATGATGCGTGATTCCTATTACCTAATAATATTGGGATGGCAAAGTAACGATAAAACTCTAGCCTCGTTCAATGCCAATTGCCTCTCTTGTGCTGTCATGTCCAACATGTTAATTTGTTTGATGACCACCAAAATATTTTTATTTGTATTCCGATACAACGTTGCTACTCCGAACGCTCCTAAAATTCCAGAAAAAATAATAACAATAAATAAATCGCCGATACGTACCAACGGGGTTTGGTTGATATCGGATGGTTATAAAAAAAAACTACATTACGTGCATTATCAACTGACCTTTTCCCACAGTTCTGATCCTTTGGTATCCGTCTAAGGCGGTTTTAGTTGGACGTACGTCTGTTATGTTAAAATATAGTTCTCCGTACGACTCCTCGCCCATTAGGTCTCCCCATATACCAACTTCACACTAAATATGTATCGAATGCGTCGTTAAAACTATCAGGAACCCGTGGTTGGTTTATTGTGTTTTTCATTTTTTACATACTTCTGTCAGTCGACGGAGAGCCGAGCACAGTTGATATTTGACGCAATTCGATGCTAAACAACTATTGAAAAAGTCCAATCTCGACGAACCTCGATGGCAGTACTCCGATAATGACTTGAAGAAATAACTAATTTCCGGATCGTCGGATATACTTTCACTGTTCAAGACCTAACACACACATATCCCCAGTGTTGTGAAAAAAATATATTGTATAAGTTTAAAAGTACAAATATTCCGTTGACGCTATCAAGTTAAAATATAAAGACATTCGGTTACTACTAATTTAATACATAACACACAATATTCTTTTACAACAGAAACAGAATTGGTGCTGTGTATAGCAATAAATACTAATGTATTAGGCGAAAAAAAGAAATACAATAACTTTTTGGTCCATTGCACAAACATAAAACTGGGTTTCGTCCGAGTGTAAAAGAATGGCAATACTTTTAACTTTCCGGTGTTGCATCTTGTCGTCTACTTTTGCTGCAAACAAAAACAAAGTAAACAATATTAAACTTTGAATTGGCCAACTCCTTAAATAAATAACTATCTCGTGTATCTAAAGAGTATTATAAGTTGTTGTTCGTTCATTTAACTTTACAGTATATAAACTAAGCTGCAGTGAAAGCTGCGAGCTTACGAAGTCTTATCGCTTAAAGATTGTCGATTATACTGTTATTACATAAAGTGATATCTATAAAGTAAAATGACCGTACACCACTCTTCTTCATTTCTTGTAATATAAAACGTTTTTTTGTCATTCGACGTGACTAATTTGTTTTGATATCTTATAATCAAAAGCTGTAACATGAGTAAAGCGTTCCGGGGTAAAGTTAATTGAAGTGCCAAAAACAAATTCCCTCGAAACAGAAGTATATTAATGTGACTGTTGCAAATACATTTTTGCGCCAAAAAAGACTTCTGAAAAGCTCTTATTACGGTCAAAAGGTGTAAGGTAAGTTCGACCGACAACGGCAAATACCACTTGTTTAAACGCAAAAATCATTTAAACTACTTTTGTACTCTTTTAATTTCATATTTCGTTGTATAAAATCAGAAACGTTAGCTAATACATTTGTTGTTTATTTAAAAAAAAAACTATTATGTACAAATTTAAATACACTTCGACAGTCATCAAGACTTGGGTAGTGTTTTTTCTGAGATTAAAATATACCAACTAAAACCTAACCATTGTGCCGAATAATTTTCTTTTATTATTCATTTATGTATACAGTATGAAAACTTTTTGTTCGGCTTTATTATATGTTTATTTTAGCTGTTATTTCAAGTTTGAAAATTAACAAATAAAACGACTGACAAACCAATTCGTTAAAAATAGATTTTTCTTAGAAATTTAGGAATACTTTTGTATAGTCGTACAATATTATGTTATTTTACATTACTTTCAAACTCGTACGATTTTTTTTTTAATAAGGAGTTTATTAATACTTCATAACTGTTGCCGGTGCCTTGAAGCATAGTACTATGTACACTATATTCATGGTGTTTAATATTGTTTGTCAAATGGTAATAATAAAGAATTCTGTTCTTAGTGGAATTTGGAGTTTATCTTTACCCAGACTGTCCGACAAACCATAATAATTATTACTTTTTACATGTACGGTGTCGGTATGCAGCTTTAAGTGTTATTATCTACACGTTGCAATATCGCCTGTAAAAACTGGAAAACCACAATTAAACGGCTTATTAACTATTCATAAAACGCAGTATGACGTGTGAATCCTACGTATGTCTTACCGGAGTGAGTATTGCCAAGAAACGGGAACAATACAAACTAATAACCACTCGGTCAGCGCTCTCGATAACCGTGCTTGACCCCGCGTACCCAGACAACTGTTAGGGTTCTAGACTTTAAACACTGTTTTTTGTTGACTGGCTATTTTTACATACAAAAACTGAGACTATAAGTTAATCCTATCAAGCTGTAATAAAGATATCTTACAAAGTACTGAAACCGTGCGTTTAACGTATATGGTATAATGTTTCAACACTAAACTACATAACTGTTATTGGGTTATTATTAACTATGGATTAATTTTGTGTGGAATATAATAATATATAGTGATGTAAAAATACGTTATACTATTTTAGTATAACTTTTAGTATATTTTTGTATATCTTTTTACATTTTTTACCTTTTATTAACATTTTCATTATACCATGTGTATTCATTATAAGTATAATTTATGTGTATTACTATACTCATTTTATACGGAAATAATACTCGAAATTTCTTAGAATATAATTAATAAGATATTTACACACTTCTAGCTATTAAGAAGTGGCGTCACACCACTTTTATTCGGCGCGTAAAACATGTCTCAGAATATGCAATTTTCTGGGAAACCGAGTGGTTTTAGCGTATACTTGCTAACGATCAAAATTAAAGATTAGGAGTTTATCTACATATTAACCTAGGTTTTTTTCGATCATGTTACTAGAAACCAAGTTATAGATACTTTTTGTCGGTTTTAGAGAAAACCGATAGATAGAATATTTCAATTTATCTTTTTTTTTTTTATACTTCTCCATAAATCATAAAACCCTTACGCTCCCACCCCCCCTCCTCCTCTATAAGTTAAATAATTTCATCGTTGAGTCGAACCGGATAAACGGTTGATTGTGTGTGCGGTTATTTATCAAGTTGACTGCCACGAGTACCGCGTTTGTACGGTACTACGATATTATGGCTTGTAAAATATTAGCCGGACAGTGGACTTGTTAAAAAACGAATGGCTATTATTGTTATATATATATACATGTATTATTATACGTACAAATAATGTCATCCAACGACGATGTGTCATAGTTGTACCGGACCACAAACACACCGGCCAATGTGTTTTTCACGGCCGAAACGAATCCGGGCGCCTTGTCCGAGACCAGCAACAGCCTATTGGATTTTACACCGTAATACAAACTGTAGTCCATGTCGACGGCAATATCAGTGACGGTAAGTACACGGTTTAGACACACACACACAAGTCGTTGTGGCCAGTTGGGGTTCTGGCGTTTTCCAGCGCGACATACTATACGGTTCGTGTGGTGTGTATGGTTCTAAAGTTGCTAAGGCAACTCGTGTTGATGGATAGCATAAGGCACGACCTACGCTTTTGTCCTCTATTCGGACTGTTGGGATTTCGCCCCAATTTGGAACACGAAACGAAAAATAATAATACTCTATTATAAAAATATATTTTAGTATATTATACAATGATTTTACGTGGAACGTATCATTATATGAAATGTGGGGTTTCTGTGTATTTTAAATACCAAAATCAATTTGCAATAATATCACTAAAACTATTGTTAATTTTGATCATTGATTTAATTTATTCCCTAAGTAAATGTCATAAAGAATTCAAATCTGTGTGCAGATAACTTTCATGGCAAATTCAAATCTGTTTTCATATTACTTATCGGATCACTGGTTCAGCTTGTGCGATGAAACAAAAAATGTATGTTACATTAACTAAAATGGTTTTTACTCATAGACAAAATAATTTAAATTAAAAATAATACCATGAAGCTTATACAAATTAACCGGTAAATTAATTGACATGATCGAAATTTATTAAAACTACTTTTTTCTTAAATATTGCCTATACAAAACTCCTTAAAAACCAACCGCATGCAATGCCCTTAACCAGGTAGGTACTTCTTTTTCCACTTGTTATCTAATGCGTAACCATGTTTGTTATAAGAAAAAAAAATGAATAACAAAAAAACACAACAGTGATAATTGAATATATACATTTTATAAGTGTTAACAAATTGCAATTTCACAAAAATTTTCTACTGTACAATATTTTTCACGCTAAATTTGCAAAGTGTGTCGTACTGTATGCACAAATCGCAACTGGGTTTGATCAATAATTTCTTTTCCCAATTAAAATAACTGTTTATATTATTATTGCAGTATTAATATATTGTAAGGTCGACAACCTAAATTTTAAGTAACAGTCAACCTATTACGGAAACTCCGAGATAGTTTATTCTTACTTAAAAAAATTCCTTAAACGGTGTTGCGTTAACAAAACTGGTAAAATAATTATTATTAAAATACGAATAAACAATATTTTAGAATTTTAGGGATAATAATATATGCATGACTTCCTGTACAGCTTATTCAAAGACCAATATTTAAGATAACACTCAAATATTAATCCATCACATAACCGAAAACTGATGTACGATGTCACATTTGACAAGTTCCGGAGAAAATTGAAAAGATAACATTTTCAATTTTGAATATTGTAAAATAACATAAACCAAAATGTCTCCAAAAAAAAAAAAAAAACTGAGAAATTGTAATTATTTTAAAAGAAAATGAGTGTCGTGTTTAGTTGGATATTTTATTATGTAATACCATAATAATTGTATTGAGTGTATATATATATTAAAATATATACATAATGGTAAAATAGTTGACTGTGTTAATACAGTTATTGTTTAGTGTTATTTGTTAGTAAATGGCAGTTTTTTTTGTACGTGTACTAGAATTGTAAAAAAAAAAATAGTTTAATTAATTATTAAACGTCTTTATTCTATCTTTTATTATTGATTTTTGGCCGATGCTTTTAACAAGCAAATTTGTTTTACTCTATTTGCACTAAAAAGTATGAATAAATTTAGAATTCAAATAAAAACGGACAATAATTAATAATAATAATTTATAAATTTAATATATTTAATGCGATATTGTTAATAATTCATTTTATTTCTCTTAATTCATTTGTATTGATTAATTTAACAGTAACGATCAAGTATAATAACCTAAGATGAATCATTCAAACACACATTTTACTCATTTTTATTTTATTTTAATTATAAACTTTTTTTGTAATATTATATTTTTATTAAGTTATCACTACCTACTTATTTTTTGAAATAACGATATATATATGTACTCAGTATTGTGAAATAATAAGCCATACAAATCAATAATTCGAATTGAACACTGCAATTTGACAAAATATAAATTATTAAACCTGTGATGTTTAGTGCAAGGTAAAATATGTAAATTAAATTCAGCTTCCTAACAACTGCGTTATGCTATGGATTCAGAGATGAAATAAATTTAATTGGTTATTTCTGAGATTTATGTAATTGTTATTCTCATAATAATATCAGTTTAATAACTAGACGGGAACTTTTAAATAAATCGAGTAGAGATTTTTTTTTTTTAAACCTAAATGCCATTCAATTTAAAAGTAATTAAGCAAAGAAAGATAATTTATATCCTGACTTTCGAAGAAATTAAGTTCCTGTAAAAGCAGACTGCTGTATTTATTAATTTTATTTTCAACCGACTACTACTTTCACAAAAAACACAGATAAAAATAATGAGTTATCGGTTTTGTAACGTTTTATTTTTTATTTTGATTACGTTAGTACATTTAATAATAATTTGAATTCAAACTTCTTTACAATTGAGTGACTAGGTAAATAATTATAGGCAATTTTCTATAGTCTGAGTACCTCATTATAAAATATTAAAAATGTATTATTATTTTTAATAAATTAATTTTTAATAACTATCTGTAATAAAGTAAAATATCGTACATTCTCGTTGTATGAACAATTTATTAGTTTTATATAATAATTTTTTTTCTTTTTCTATGGTAAAAATTAAGTTTCATATTTAGAGTGTTAATATACTGTGCATATTGTATACAGCTGGGAAGTGTAACTTTTGTGCTCTTCTTTTAATAGTTATATAACTGATTACTGAACGTACGATGTCGGTTAAAACGTTAATGGTTTATCTCTCGTTTCTCTGTCTTAAATTAATTTACCTAACTTAAAACAAGTAGAAGTTTTTACACCAACACAGGAACGGCTAGCAGGCTTTCACATCATGCAATTAAAAACTTAACTAAAGTATCTCTCCTTAGTATGCTCATCTATATAGCCGTAATTTATTTCGGTTACCAATTACAACGTTCATCATTTTAGCTCCATTACTGTGGTTACGATGCAGAATTTTTCTTGAAACCTCTACATGTGATCATAACTTATTAAGCACAAAATTGTTTTGATTTTGCTACGGCAAACTTTATGCACTATTATTATATTATAATTAACGTGTTACACGCTTTATAAGCAACAATTCTGTTAGGCGTTACCTGTTAATATTCATTAACATATGCTTAATTAGTTTATTATAATATTGAATTTAAATTGTTATAAAATATATAAATATACATATATATATATAAGGATAGATGATAGTACAGATTGAATAGTTTTAAATTTAACATGTTAATGTTACACATATTATTAGTATTTTAACTTAGATGCGTATCTGACATTGTTTTCACAATGTTGTATTTTTTTATTTTTACCAAAATTAGGACTAGCGCACACTAAATAGTAATATTTTACTCGATAAAGAGTATAAAATATCATAAACTAAATGGTTTGATTCTTAACAAATTTGAGGTTTGACAAACGTACAATATAGTAAATATTTTAAGTGTATTTGTCTTCTAAATTAACGTTGGCAATATAATTAGCATTAAGCTGTAAGTCACTATACAGTTGTATACGTATAGAACGGCATTTGCCAAAATCTGTACTTATGCGTAGAAAGGGATTGTGTTTTATGTAAATGGTGATAAAAAATAATTAGGCAGGTTATGTAAGCTTAAGTTAATTTTATAGTTGCTTTATGACTATGATCGTACGGCCTACGTTAAATAAGATTTACTATACTGATACTTAATTAATAATGTTTTCTTTTTACAACTAGTATTGGTGTACTTAAGAAAACGTCGAGGAAACATTTTAACTACACAATACACATACTATTTTATAGTTATACTATATAAAATCCTTTTATTTGGTACATTATGCAACCCAAAACATAAACCGTATTTAATTCATTAGTCAGTTTCAAAGTATCTTCAACATTTGTTTGTATTTTTACCATTGGCCAATAATACATATATATATATTTAGACCTACTCAAAAAAATTATTTTTTTGTTTACCCGAAAAGCCTTTAATTTAGGGTAAAAAAAGAAAATGTCAAAATTTGAACGTGACCCGATAATATTTAAAGGGACAAAGCTATATTGTCCATTTGATTAAAACATGTGACGATATCTTTTTCTTTAGACTTTTCTTTTTCAATTTTAAAGCTTCAATAATATTCGGAGTGAGCTCGCTGGAAAGATGACAAAAAAAAAATTCAAAAATGTATAAAAAAAAGTAATTGATCAACTATTTGTTTATTGACTAAATTGTTTTTAAACATTGTTTTTATTATTATATAAACTTTCAAGTAGTGATGTAAAATATTTTTTGAAGTTTTCTCATCATCTTTCCAACGAGTTCATTCCGAATATTGTAGTTGTAAAA
Source organism: Adelges cooleyi (assembly GCF_023614345.1). NCBI lineage: Eukaryota > Metazoa > Arthropoda > Insecta > Hemiptera > Adelgidae > Adelges > Adelges cooleyi. The sequence goes on along the minus strand of NW_026096053.1, from coordinate 12,051,136 downwards.
ATGAAAAAGATATGGTCAAAAGAAAAGAAGGTAACATCTTAACACGTGTTAATCAAATGGATAATACAAAAAAGCTTTAAGCAACTCTAAATATTTTCCAATCAAGTTCAAATTTTGGAATTTTTCTTTTTTAGCCCTAAATTAAAGATTACATAATCTAAATTTTAAGAATAAGTTTAAAGTTCGAATAATAGTAAACTTAATGGATCACAGAAAATACTTTTTGAAATTATGGTCGGAATTTGTACTATTTTAAATGCCGTATTTTATTATAAAACAAATACAAGTAAATTAACTGATTAGAAACCAGACATAATCACCTCTTAGAAACAAAAACGTAATTCAGTTGGAATTTGTTAGATGTACTTAAAGTCTTAAAGCTGTAAAGTAATAGGACGTAAACCATAGAAATAATAGGAGTGGTCAAAAACAACAAAAGTGTCTTAAGGGGGTCAAATAATAATATTAAAGTTCGGAAACTGTTGTCACCAAAACTATTCGAAACTCGCATATTGTTTGATCAATTGATAAATTGACTTGAAACAGATATAGTATGGAAATTGTTATAATATACTTATATACTTGCTAAACATCTTATCATACTTTGGGTTTATAAAAAAAAAATCAGTTATGAAAACCTAGAAGACTTAAACTAATTAACGGCAATATAGAGTTAATTAAACTCTTTATTGCCGTTAATTAGTTTAACTAACCCACATTCATTGGTTACCATTTAAATACCAGAGAATATAATTAGGTTGTATAACGATAACCTGTCATATTAACACGCATAATATAATATCTCACGTCATCTTACTTGATACACCCAACAGTGATGACAAATAATAATTGTATAATGTTTTCTAGTCATCGAGGTAATGTTTGTAATATCAAGTACAATTTATTATTTTATAAATAGTAATAACTACTAATATATAAAAATTGAAATTTAATATAAATTTATAAATTTAGATATAAATAATATATTATTAGATTATTAGATATAAATTTCATTTATTTGATTACAAGACACTGAAACTGTTAAAATAAACGAAAACCGGCTTCCTATACAACCAAGTAAAGTTGTCAAAGAACGATCGAATCTCTTTAACAGAATTAAAATCGGACCATCCCATCCTATGTAGTCGAAATTTTGTCTGGCAACGAAATTATTTAAATTAAAAATACCTAAGCTTCGAGGGCTTATACAAATCAACCGGTAAAGAAATTGTCGCGGTCGAAATTTAATAAAACCTATTTTTTCAAATTAAATATTGCCCATACAAAATTCCTTAAAAACAGACCGCATGTAATCGCCTTAATGCTATATATATATATAATTTTCAGAGATGTTTACATAGTTTATTTCGACGATAATACCTATTGAAACCCATTTGTATAATATATTTAACAATTTTTGCGGACAAAATACAGCAAGAAGCGTCGTTTGCGCTTTTTAACAGAGGAAAACGCGTGCGCCACCGGCTACGACGGTGTTGTTGTTCAGACGCTATAGGTGGGCCACACAGTTTCAGCCTTTTAGTACCCCTTTAACCATGTGCACTTTCGGTATTGCTATAACGAACGGGACGCGAATATTACAGACAAATCGTTTGGACGTTTTTTTTGTAACGTTTTTAATTCGTTGAAATGATTAAGCAGTTTTTTTTAGTACACGGTTAATCGCTTTATCCGGCGAACGATATAACCAAAAAAATATCCGTAAGGTAATATAAAATATTGTTTCGAGTTTAATTAACGACAACATTGTTTTTTTTTTTTTTAACAATTTTTTTGTTTACTAATTAGTTGTAACAACACACTTCAGGGTACAGTGTCAATACAAATCAAATGTAATTGCACAATTAAAATAAGGCTTTAACAATTATTCATATTTGCATTAATAATATAGCGTGTATCAAATAAAGTTTGACTTGTTTGATATCGAAATAAAATTCAGTTTAATAACACTTCTCATAAAAACTAGTGAATTAACCTTACTCGTTAATAAAGGTCGAAGATTTAAAATAAAATACATTATATAGCTTACCTATTTTTTTTATACATTTAACAAATATTAACTTTATACTATGCACTGTTATATAATATATTAGCCGGTTTTAATAAAAAAAAATTCACGCTACCCGTCGCAAAGCATATTAATATGGTCGTAAAGAGTACGCCCCAAAAAATATTTATTTTTTCAAAAACCTATCAAGTTGTCTTCAAAGTATTGAAATGCGATCAACTGATGGCTCACTATTGTACTGCGTGAACTGTCTTTTACCTTTAGTTTAAGTATTCTTCTCAGGTATTTCGAGATTAAAAAGCTACTGTAGATTCGGCGGTGTTAGATACTTCAGGTAAGCGCATCTCATATAAATGGATTTAGTTACAATGAATCAATTATTTGCCGATGGTTATCTTGTTATGATAGAGCTTGGAATTTTATTCTCTGGAATTCTTTCTTTACTACCAATTTGCATATATCTGATACGTGGTTATGCTCTGTTTGCACTTTTTCAATTGAATTATTTGCATTTGTTAATATTAAAATAACTTTAAGTTATTCCCGATTATTCCATATTTATTTTCGATATAATTTAGTTTTTTTTTTGCTGTTTTGGCCGGATAAACTCCTTTTCTTAAACTTTTTGGCTGGATATTCATATAAACGTGCCCGCTGGAATACAATTCGCGAAAAAAAAATGATTGCAACAGGCTAGTATAATATATTTGTGTTTATATAGATAATGTTTATTATGTAATAAAGTTTATTGGTAAATTAATAATAACAAGATATCTGCTAAAGCAATTTCGACGAATAAACCTGTTCAATTATTACACTCCATGTTTACAGTACACATAATATGTTTCTACTGAGATTCGGAATTATTGGTTTAATCGTCAGTAAACCGCAATAACTAAAATTACATAGTATCTCAGTTGCCAATAAGATATTAAATTTTGTAGTACCGCAACATGTTAGAATTAGTCAACTGGCTAACCGTTGTTAACAAACAATTGTAGATACTCGAAACGGTTGTAAAATGGCTGGAAAGAATAAATTTTGAAAAACATAAAACTGTCGTGTATTGGGTGGTTTTCAATAGCGCTGCAGTTTAGAATTGAAAACGTTCCAAAACATCTATCTCCATTTTGGGTACTTTTGCAGTTGGTTATGTGTGTTGAGAACACTTTATACCATGCACATCCGCTTTTTACTTCGGATGGTTGCCTCTTGTGTTTCGCATGTATTAAACAATTGTACAGTATACTTTATCGAATGCATTTAAACATTCTTAAACAAGCCTCACAATGGTCTTACAACGCACCCAGCTACAAGTACATACATAGGATTTATATACAAATACAATGCCAGGGTTTTAAAGTATTGTACATTTATGGTATTTTTTTAAATTTAAATTCTTTTCTCTGTATGAATATTAATAATACAAAATATTATAGTACAAAAAACATTATAGGTATATATTGTCTCCAAATTCTTTATATTTCATATTCACATAACTAATAAATTAAAACGATTTTTTCTACCCTAATAGTATACTATTGTACTTAATTTTTATTTACGATTAAAAATAAAATTCATTATGTGTAGTCCCCTGGGTTTATTAAACCTTTAAATTAGGATTATTTAATAGCTATAGTGGCTTCTTAATAAACGGTTAAATATATTTAATCGAGTTAAGGCTTAATTACATTTGTAATTGACTGAAGTATATACTAAATTAATTACTTAGGGCTAAATTTTAAAAAAGAACATTAACATGATTTAACCAATTTAACTAATTTACCACACCATTGACGCTTTAGATTAGCTTCGATTTTAAAATCGTATTAGTTTCTTCTAAATTTCAAAATGAGTAAATTATCTACTACCTTATAGAGTTAAGTTTATTATTCAGTTAATTATTATAATCTTAGTTTTCTATTCAAGTAAAAAAGTAAAATTGACCTAACTTTTCTTATTTAACCTACTCTAAATGGCTCTAGATGTTTGACAATTAAAAGAGGCTGTTAAATCACTTTATTTTTACTGAGAAGTGGTATTTCATTGTAAAAAAATAATCATTAAATAAAACATAAAATCCAATCTAAATGAGTTTACATCTTATATTTTTTAGCTGCTGTAGCAATCTTGCATTAACATTCTTCGCTTGAAACATGTTTTTATATTGTTGGCGAAAACAAACGATGCTAATTGTTGAGAAAATACATAAGCAATCGAATCGTGGCCGTTGTTCGAATGAATATAAGTTATGAAATGAAAAAAATCCGGACATTTTTATTCGCATTAAGTGTGTTGTAATACGTGACGTACCTACTCAAGAATACGGTGTGCGATTTTATGACTTTGCTGTGTGGAAGTACCGTGCATCGTTAAAACAGAAAATATGGCGGTTTTCCGGTTCTTCGTATCAATATGCTTTATCACGTCAAGCGTCTTAACGCTTTTGCAAAAGCCGACAAAGTTCCAAGGTAAGTTTTCACGGATTATTGTTTTCAGTGTAACGATTTTGAAATGACGTTTGACGCATTAGTTGTACTGTCTTCATGAAGTTATCATGAGTTTGTTTTGCCAAGTTCCCAGTGCATAATTAAATAGGTACATCAGGGCCCTCTTGAAAAAAATGTAAATTATAACGTCATCCACTCACCCCTATTAATTAGAAAATCTAAAAAAAGAAAATAATTTTCCTTTGCCGAATACATAAGTTATTAATCGTAATACCGTAATGAATTATAATGACGTACGTGAACTATAAAATATAAGATCTATCATGAGCGTTTTAAACTCTAAAAATTAGGTCTATAAAATGCTGATTTACTAACTGTATAATGATATATAAAGTCTTTGGAATTTGAAGCAATGTGGTTTGACAATGATTATATTGTTTTTCAAAAGTAAGCTAGAAAAAAAAAATAATATACATTCGAGGATTATGATCCTTTGTTTCGAATGCAATTTCAATGTAGAATAAACTGAAACCCAGTAATCTTACGTGCTCAGTAATACGGGAATACCGTCGTTAAAGACGAGCTCACATAATATCAATATAATACGACATTATAATACATAACTTATTGTTATACCTACTAGTTAAACCTAGTTTGCTTATTGGAGCAGCCAATTCTAAAATTGTGCAAATAATGAGCCTAAAACAATCTATTAGACATAAAATAGTTCATGGCTAATGAGACCCGCAATTTAATATAATAAATTGTTCTCTTGGTAGTCATCAGTCAGCGCTTAATAACATGGATGTTAAGTCGCAGTTAATTGCTCATACATCTTATGTAAAATTGTCGTGCCTTAATACGCATAAAGACCATATGAAGGGGAAAACGGTAGTAGTCACATTATGAAAAATGTTTTTTTCAAATAGTTTTTTGCAATTTATGCCAATAATTATTTTTTATTTATGTCAATAGATTGTTTAAATAAATACATTTATTATAAGAGTAGCATTTAATGTGTTTTTTTTTGTTCTTATGTAAGAGGTAGAGGAATTCACGAACTTTGTTTTTGCTATACTCTAAAATTTTCATAATGTGACAACTACCGTTTTTCCCCTGTGCCCTTCATATGTATGTTTTTACATGGGTACATCTGTAAAAAAAAAGCCTTTGGCTCGTTATACACAAGAAATAAGTATGTACTTCACACAAGAAGTCAATGATAATTAATTTTTTGCCATCTTCTCGCCTATCCACTGATCGTTTCATTATTTCCCGGCAGGTTGTTTACATGATCTAAAAATACAGCAACCGACATCCAAGTTAGGTTGAAAATAAAAATCGTATTTATAAAAATGTATTAATTCTCGTAGCTCCGAAGCATAGGTCAACCCGTCCCATTATGTTTGGTATGTCTTCTAAGTGGTAACAGTTATAAATAGAAACTTATAGGTGGTTAAAAAAATTATATAAAAAAAAATCGTTAAAATAAATAATTACAAAAAATTGCAATAGATTTAACGTTTAGCGTGATCTAAAGAAACTATTTTAAATGCTAATTGACCAATTAACAAATTTAAATAAATATGTATTTACCGATCAATGAACAATATAAACAACTCTATGACGTTTCTATGACGAACATGCTCCATACAAACTTAACCAATTTATAACTCATATTTTTCTGTGTCCATGGCCTAATCACAGTGTATGATATGAGTGTGTACTATATATTACATGCATTAAGTTAATTCCGGATGAACATTGAGAGACGTAATTATGTTTATTTTCTATAACAATATTTACATAAAACGCTCTGAATTTGTTTGAGTTTTTAAACAATGTAATGGAAATATATAAATATTGTTTTTTAATGTATTATGTATATGTATATTTCTTTTGTCTAAACTTTGATTTACTAACTTCCGTGTAACTTTTGAATATGCTCGTGTCAAGGACAATAAAAACAACGAACTTAAATGATTTTCACATATGCTGTTTATCTCAAAAGTGTTTTTAGTTTGTTTGTTGAACCCACATCGAATGGAAATTGACTTTTCGTTGGGCTTATTTATTATTTTAGTGATTTCAGTGGCTAGAAGATTTTCTACAGGAACAGTTTTGTACAATCTTGATCTAGAAACTGAAAATTTAAACTTCATAATTTTAGTGATGATACTTTGGAGCAATACATGTAATATTACATTATTTATCTTGACCGTTATAATTTTCACTGTATTTGCTGTGCAGAATTTTAGTTTTCTTAATAGAGCAAAGTATACACAATAAGTGTACAATAAACATAACAAAAACTCTAATATCATAAATCACAACTTGATTTTAGCTTTTCGTTCTTGTTAAATATTGTTTACCCTAACATGATTTTAAGACTTTTTTTTCTTTATCATTTAACTATAACACGTGCATCTGTTTACCGAATACCTACTTGAATTAGGCAATACCCTGTAAATTGTCTAACTCTTGTGCTAAGTTCACCTTTCATGCGCATTTTGATGGTTGACAAAATACTATTTTGAAACATTTAACATTTATCTCAAAGGATTATTTTTCCATTTATCATAGAACACTTGAAGAGTAAGTAGTTTATCTAGCCTATGTGATGTGTCAGTATAATTTATCACGACTGATGTCTGATGTGTATAGTATTAGGTAAACTTATTTTTTTTCTTAACAATAAAAAATATATCACTTGACACTATTTACTCCGAAACAAAATGCAAGACATTCAGATAGTATAAGAATAAAATATATATCATTCAAGTATTACTTAAACTTGTTATTTCACTCTTACATCATTAGATATTACTCTATAGTTTATATTATAACAATAATTCGAGTTTAACTTTTTAATTCACTACAGTAAGGATTTAATAATAAATAAGGTCAAGATTGTTATAAAAAACGATTCGATGTAAATCTTTGGCTGGCTGGCTTCTTACTTTGCTGGTTTTGTACTATCCACAGGTTTGTATATAATTGTTTGACGATGATTAAATAACTTCTTACTACGCTGGATTTTTTTTTTTTGCGTCAAAAAGTTATCTAAACTTTATAGCAATGCATTAAATAACAAATCAAGTCAGGACGATTCCCCTGGGTCCATGTGTAATCATAATTTGTTTTTTCTGTATTCAAAAATAAACATAGAAAGTTAAACGGGAAGTAAAGTTTACAAGTCTTGCTTTTAGCCGAAACAGTATTTTACTTAACATTGTTTGGAAATAAATTCAATATTAAGAGACCTCTACACTATCATTTCTTAAGGCGCATTGTATAGACAATTTTTCATTAACACTTAACAATCTAAAATTTGTAAACTCGTATGTTGACACAGGAAAGAAGTATCTTTTGATATTTAATCGAGCAAGTATTTGAAAACTCTTCATTCGTTTTCAAAGCTATTTTCGGATTACGGTCAAAGTTGGAACGAGTTGTTTTCGACCAAAGTCCAAATTACGCAGATGTGGTACCTTAAAAGAAATTACAGTATCGCAGGATCAATAAGTATTACACAATATTATGACGAAGCTCACTACAAATTACTATTTCCGGAATAAGTACCGGAAATTCCCTCTATGTTATTTTTACCTCGAAGCTCAACCATGGCCGCCGTTCCTTATTTTCTTTTAATATTTGTTTAGCTGTTTTGTTGCCAAACGGTTTCCATTAAATAGTATGCCACGTCGAGCTTCCGACACGCTACTTCTTTGTCGGATTCAGTTGGCGGTTGGTTTCTGATTTCAAAGGGGTATAGGGTATACTGAACTATTAACACTACAAATGAATGGATTTATTACTTTATGGACAATTTTAATAATATACTATATTCTATCGCCGCTTTTATCCTTTTTTTTTTTTTGCCTTTCACGCCAATACTTTACACGATTGAATTTGACTAGTTTCAAGTGAGTAGTATGAGTAGTTCCATCGATTTCCTATCACACTGTAGCTGTATGAGTGTAATGATGTTAGCGCACAGTTGGCGGTAATTGAACGAAGACGTCAAACCGCTTTCAGGTACTCATCGTGAGCAAATTTGCATGTATGTTAATATAATAATAATATTTGTACTTTACACACACTGATATGAACGGTGTGACTGTTGTCCTAAACGGTTGAGGCAATAACAATGACACAATAATAATATGTATTTCAATGAAAACCACACGGATTGTATACACTGTGTATATATATATATATATATAGGTTCTAGGTGATGTTCAGATTGTTGTTTTCGATTAGCGTAACGCCGTCGTTAGTTTTTTTTTTTCTCGAAAAACTTTGATTATAAAAAGAAAAACCGCGAGCAAAAATACAACGGACAAAGATTCGTTGGTTTGATTTATATGATATTTATGCTAGTGACCTGAAATGATGGAAGTATCTAAATCAATCTCCTGTTGTACGTTTTGTTTTTTTTCACACAATACGAATATGCAAATGTCGGTTATGTAGGGTGCAAACATTTCGGTATAATTCGCGTGCTTATAATTCGCTTTGTCGCGGTTTAAGTCGTCTTCCCATTAAAAGTGCGTACAATTAAACCCGAGCCAAGTGCGTGGCTTTACTCGGAACCTAACGAAATTTTACACGGACCCAATGCTCCCTGTGTACCCTGCGGTAATGATAATAATTCTGTGGTGCTCGGGTATTAGGTATTAAATATATTATAAGGAATAAATTGGTTTTTTTAATACATTTTTATCGTGTAAAAGTATTTTATACAGCTGTAGTCATACATTTTGTGTTTATTGTAAGAGTTGTTTAAATACAAATATTTTTCTTGAGTTTTACAGAATAGATAACACCAAATGATCCACAATCAGTCTTGTTGAAAACCAGTCGTGCAGTGAAATTGATTTGCAACCCAAGTCCCAAAACAGTTGCACCGTGTGCGCCGTTTAAGGGTTGACATTATGTTTTTAATTTTTAAAAAATGAGTATAAAATATTATACAAATGCGGTTTAGGTGAACAGCGGATGTGCATAACCGACAATAATACTATATTATGATATTAAAATACCGCAGCATTGCGCCAGCAGGTTTGTGAAATAGCGTCACACTGACACCGTAGTAGTGTATTCGTTATCGTTAAATACCGTTAATATGCAAGTGGTAGCAGATGTTAAATACTATAATTAACAGCCAATAGAAATATGATTGCAGCAAGTAAGACTTTTGTAAACTGATATTGTGAGCTACTTTTTTAATTTGAATACAAACCGTGTTGGCAACAAATTTTTAAATCTTTCTCGGAAAATGTTTACAGTTTTATAGTTTTTCTTTTTGAAAATATTTTCATTTATGTTATTTTAAAAAATTATAAAATAACCAAATATGTACATTTTTTAGTATTTTATTTTTTAAACATAAATGGGAACGTATATATTTAATTAACTTTTCGAAAGTAGAATATTTTTCTGAAAATGTCGACTGGTCGACAATCACTTGTTAAGTTATTTGCGTTTAAAAATTAAGACGGGAGACAGGATGGAGTGTAAATTTTAAGCTTTAATAACTTAAAAAGTACTTTTATAGACAAAAACTGGCTGTCGACCAGTCATCATTTTCAGCAAACTATTCCACTTTCAAAAAGTTAATATACCTTCCCATCATTTAAGTTTCAAAAGTTGATAGCGTTCTGGAAAATAGTAAATATTTGGTAATATTTTAATATTGTACAATAACATAAATAAAAATGTTTTCAAAATGAAAAACCATAAAATTGTAATTATTTTTCAAGAAAGTGAGTGTCTTACGTTAAATTGATCACTATGTATTATATTATTACTTCTAAACTTTTTACTAACCTTTAGCTGAAAGTTTGTTTTATGCTACAAAGTAGATATCCTTACCGATTGCCACCGAGACCATTTACGATATGATCTTATTTCTTGAAAATGATCGTAAACTTTCTTATGAGACGTATATTATAATAATGTTATAATGTAACGGACACTTTTATAATTTTGTCCTTATTTGCTTTAGTCAACAAAATAATGTGATTAAATTTACACAGAACCCGGAAAGAAAGAATAACAAATATTCCGTCATCGTCTTCGGAGTTTTCTCTATATTATTATGATTAATTTATTTCTCAAAACTGTTACTTTAATCAAGTCCGCGGCAGTCGACCGACATTATATTATAGAGGGCGAAAAACGAGGAAGTAACAACAGGGATCTTTTGATGTGCGGTAACGTTATTAAACCAATATTAGCTAAGTTGTGCTAATGATGTTGTATAACAGAATATTTTTATCATTTAAGGAGGGTTTGATCTCCCCAAATCCTATATGCTTCGTCACCACTATGCCCCGACCCCACTGTGCTGGCTTTTTATTGTTTACTATAAAAAAAAAAAATGTAAAAACAAATTGTAAAAAAATTCAAAAATTAACCTGCTTATAACTGTTAATAGCATTTCCGATCTGGTGTCAGAATTGTTACTAAGGAAATCCTAGTCCTAGTCAACAGTCGTGTAGTCCAATCGCCCACGGGTCAGGTTGTTTATTTTGATTGATTTTAATCTATTTAAAGAAATGAAATGATTATATTTTGTACATTTTTAAAATCAAATAATATGTACCCCAAGAGTAAAATCGGAACATTGATATTTGAAAAATTATTAATTTTATTATTACATTTTAAAAATATTTAAATAATTGTTATATTTTTCCAAAGTTTTTGTGTGATATTTTAGATAAATTATGTTTATAAACGTTTAAAAATTAATTTTGGTGGATTATTTTGGAAATATTTAAATAAAATTGTTGAATAATATCGTCATTGAAACTTTTTTATAATATTTTATAAGTTTTTTATTCAATTTGTAATAATTTTTAAACAGATTTTATCTAAAATATCAGGGGAGAGATTGAGACTGGCAATTAAAGATTTTTATGGCGTAAAATAACTACATTTAACTTACCAATACAAACGGGGTCGGCCAGCGAAATCCTCTCTTCCATTAATGACCATCCATCGTCCTTTCTTTGATAAAATAATAACTAATACACTTACAGCTTGATGAAATCTGTTTGATGTTAATAGATTTACTTGGTAAATTAAATTTCCCATGCGATATAATATATTAATTGATTATTTCAACATTTCTGAGAGCTGGGTAACTTTGGTAAGCACTTATATAAAGTCCTTTGTTTTATGGATAGGACCTCCGATTCGGTTGTGCGCTGATTGCGTTTCTGGCCTATAAAATCATTATTCTATTCAAAAGCCACCATTGTTGTTTCGCCTGTAGATCGTATAGTTAGCAAGAGCGAAAAGGACGACGGCGAAAAAAAAAACACCGAATAACAACAGATTATTTTCACTGTTAAACGGCCGATCGAAGAACGGTTATCGCGCTGCGCTATAATAATAATATTATGATCAATTACAGTGGCTGCGTGTGACAAACATTAGTCAAAAAGCCGTCAAATACAAAAAAGAAAATCCAAAACAAATGATTACACACGCGTGTAAGACTATATTATTATTAGAGTGCCGTTGACGTGCCGGCAGTGCGGAAACCGTGTAGAGAGAGAATACATCACGGTTCTCGTGTACTATACGTATACATATATTATATATAAATAATGAACCGACTTGTGAACGTGTGAGTGGAACATTATAAGCGTGGTGTATAAAAGAAGCCGACTACTATTCTGCACAGGGTTTAGCGTTTTTGCTCGAACCCGGCGACTATTACACACACACACACCGCCATGACTCCGGTTGTGGCGGTATCGGATTTTGTTGGGGGGAAAAAAACCTCTAGGTGTGACCGACCGCCACACTAGGTAGGTACATTGTTGTATCATATTATCATTATTATTATTACTGTAGACTTTTTATCCGGCTCAGGTATACATGTATACAATATGTGCGACTGGCCCGGGCACGAAGAACAAGAATGTGATTAATTACACTTGGCTGACGTACGTGTTGGGGGCTCGTCGCCCGGACCCATTCTGGAGGATGACATTCGGACCTTGTAATTATTTCCATCTCGTAAAACTGTCGTGGCGAAATAATTGAAAAAGAGATTTTCACCGTGTGTGTTTTATATACCGCACCACCACCTTATGCACCGTACCTACCTACCTGCACCGACAGCGTATATAAAAACCGGCGAGCTAGGTGCAACGCGGTCGGACGGGTCCTGCTTTTCAGGGATTTCCCGCAGGATGAATAATTATTATTATTGTGACGGTCAAAGAGGCGATGAATACAAACAAATGTCTTGGCCACGCCGACGAGCGCGATTGTTCTTTTTTACCCAAAAGCTTAGCTTAGCTTTAAAAAAAAAAAAAAGTTATGTAAATTAATTTATACCATAAAAATATATACGTGTAATATTAGGTATATATTGTATTTCAGCGACTTTGTAGTACAAAAGAAAAAAAAACATTGTCTAGATTTTAATATATTAAAATTTTTAACTACAGGTAGTACAGAAAAACCCCCCGTATTATCCAAGTTATAGAATAAATTAAAAATATACCTACATTTATACGAATAATTGTAGAGTTAAAAATAACAATATTCATAAAAAATGTCGAATCACATATTTATATTTACATACGAACAAATAAAATAAGCCCGAAATTGAGGAGCAAAAAAGAGTATGGAAGATGAACACAGAACATTTCACAAGTGTTAACAAATTTAATTTGAAAAGTTAAAGCGTTAGGATAGTAACGCTCGGTCTCCCAGTACTGGCAAGTAGGGTAGCATATTTTGAACATATGCTCAGCTTTGAAGACTTCGTGTTGGACGCATTTAGAACTTATCGAGAGTAGACATATTAAAGAATACTTCACAGTGATGGAAGTCATTTGGAAAGAGAAAACAATTTCGAGAAATTTGAATATCGCTTTAGTATGCCCAATTAAAAAAGAATTTCGATGCAACAAAAAGTTGAAGCGTGAATCAAACTAACAAGATTTTAAATAGCCATTTAAAATTGTAAAAAAATTGCATGATGATTTACATCGAAAGTAAACAGCATCAAAGAAAACTAAACTTATTGTGTATACCGACTTGTCATATAAAGTGGGATGAACTTTGGAGCGATATCACGGGTGCGAGGACAATATTTATTGGATTAATTTAGTTTGAACCAAAGTTTTGGCTAATTTATCATTATGCCGTTGGTATTGGCCATGTTGTTAGGTAAATCATCTTGTATCATCCATATCCATTCCGGTTGAATAATCGGTCTGACTTACTCTAAGCAAAAATAGAACTGGCAATCAATATCTACATTTACAATATAACTATTTCGAGTCAAATTTGACAAAATTAAAAATATCATTAATACCGAATTATTGTAAACAATATTTCAAACAAATATGCTAGTAAAATAAATATATTTGATTATCTTTATTTCGAAGACACGGGTCTATTTGATCTCGACAGAAAATACAAAAAAACGATTTCAAAAAACTCAAGTTTTTTTGTATCTTGAAACAGGCATTTGTATTTATTATTGGATGTACAGTTGTTTTGAGTATGATGTAAATTTTCGCTTTCTTATTATGTATACACAATAGAAGTCGTTACTTCCTCTGACCATACAGTCTACCTTTTCCCACGCCCGTACTTTTAAATTATGATAATAAGGACAAGAAGAATATTTTAGTTATCGACCTGTAATTATTTTCATAATAATATTTATTTAAATACATTTATGTTATTATATTATTTAGGTTACTATTTGACTTTTAAAAGTAATATTTTAAATAAAATTTGTAAATTACAACTGTTTTTTTAGCTATAAGAATTATATGTATAATAAAAAAAATACCGTATTATGAAATAAAGTATACAAGAAAAGATAACAAGTTTTATTGAGGAAGAAGTGGGTCGAATTTTTGTCTTTATGTTTTGTATGAAAGACCACAGAAAAAACATACTCGTTTTCAACAGTATACAAGTGTTATTAGACTTAAGATTTCATTTTTTTTTTGTCTTGCGGTCGTATTAATGTAGCGACAATAATTCTTTGTTGTATCTATATTTCTATGTTGTTAATATTTACACAATAGATTTTTTCTTTTCATAAAGTATGCCTTTTTGGATTAATTAAGTTTTTTTTTAAACAATACTCTACCTGTTATCTTTTGAAACTTCGTCTTATTCTTGACAAGATTAAAAGAAAACGTAAAGCAAATGACTTTTTTTTAGTCGTTTAAGGTGCTTAGGGTTTTATTTTTTTTTTAATTTCTTTGTTTTCATATTTCACAACTTGATTACGCTTGGTTTGTTGAGAAACATTAATTAATAAAATAAGATCAATTGAATCGCTTCTTGCAAGAGAGGCTTAGGGCCGAAAACAATAAATGTCGGGTTTGGTGTTTTGGAAGGATTTTCAACGTTTTGTGCAAAAAAGGACTTTGGTGACATATGAGGGGTAAGAGGCTTCTTCTTACATGAAGTGATTCAATTGATAATTGTGAACTTTTCAACAGTCGTTTAACGTTGTCTTTTATTTAAACCTCAAAACACTCAATGATACTTGTGTTTTTACAAATGTTGTACCGTCGCATCAGTGTATATCACAAACTGACAGAGTTTTTCGAACAGTGAGATGTCATGATCGCTACTTCCAAATTCACTATTAAAATACGCGTGTACCCTAATATATAAAGAGGATATCAGAATGTTATGTAACTATACTATAACTCAAACATGAATAATACTAGTTTCATTAAGAAGCCATGTTTGACGGGTGAAGTGATTACAAACGAATGGGGGCAAATGTAATTGTTTTCAATTCTGTATTTAAAAAAAAAAAAAAAATGTAAGTATGTTCTATAATATTATAAAATTACCAAATGTTTACATTTTTAAAAATATTTTCCAGAGTGCTCTGAGCTTTTGTAACTTAAATAATTTGTTGACATTTTTTACAGGTCGTTAACCAGTTTTAAATAATTACTTGTTAAGCTAGTAAAGTTTGACAATTAAGACGGGATGGAGGATGGAATGTAGTGTTATTTTTATCTGCACGCGTTACTAAAAATTACTACAAAATTATGATTACTAAAATGAGTGCCTAATAAGCGTACACTAAGCTTTTATAATATTAATAAAAGGCGTTGAGTATACTTTGCAAATGTGTTTTGGGAAATATTTTTTCCCGGAAAATCTTTTGAAATGTAAACATGGTGAGCGTAACAACCAAACGTTTAAAGAGCTTAATAGTTAAATCGAAAACACAAACATATTAGTCTTATCCCATCAATCTAAACAAGCATTTGTAAAGCAGATTAAATTGCTAAACTCTATTGGCAAGTATAATTAAGAGTTCGCACAAGCGTATAAAAAAAAAAATACCCAATTTAATCTCATAACTAATTTTTAGATATGCTGAGCAGGTGAGAAAAGGTATTGGCTGTACATCGACATGTGTTTTTTTGTAGTAGGTAATGTTACAGAGTGATTTTTTTAAGGATTAAGATACCTATTTTATCGGAAAAAAATTAAACTTTAAAATTCAGAACAGGAGGACAAGTGGAGTGTAGTAATATTTGTATCTATTTCTATTACACTTCACCTCCCGTCCTAAATTTTAAACTTTAGTAGCTTAAAATGTAATTACCCAAAACTGGTTATAGACCAATCAACATTTTCAGAAAATTATTCTTAATTGAAAAAGTTAATAATTTTAAATTTTGCTCAGTACATAATGACTGGTGTCATCTTAAGTTAATGCCGTTTGAATAATAGTCTTATGAAGAATACTAAACGCGTTCACAACTCGGAAAAGATCAAATAAATGCAACCGTATTCAGAATAAAATATTAATACAGTTCTTCGTTTGGGGTTTTACCCGTTGGCTAGTCAAGATTAGCTAGTAATATATAAAGCTTTCGGGAGCTTTTGTGATATCCACAAACATCGTCCACTTATATGTCACGCGCCATTTTTCTTGTTTTCATAAAATAACGACGTCAGATCAGGGTACCCTATGAAATATAGTTTCTTGGATCCCTTGAGCTCTAAATATAAAAATATACATCATCAAGAGTAAAATATTATTGCACCGAACGTCCTGTGCTCTGTGCTCAGTAGAACCAAATTAAATGTGCGAACGTTACAACTACTACGCGTAGGAAAATGGCCCGCATCTATGGAATTATATGATAGAAATATTTTTTTATGTCAATTACAAAGCTTCAAATTCGTCGAAATGTGTAGGTACTAAAAAAAGTATTTAATTTCGTATTATTCGCATGGAATAGTTATATTCACCGTATGTTACCGAAATTGTTGTGTATGTGCTAAAAGGAAAAAAAGATCCCGAATAGAATAAATAGCATCGTATTAGATGACTTGTTGTATAATATGTTTTACTATAAGTATAATTAGTCGAATGAGCTTAGCCGTTGTTTTACATACATGGAGTTCTGTTAAATTTTACCTAACTTCAATCAAGTTTTTCCGGTTACGCTAAGTGTAGTACGGTATTTGTTCTTTTGGTATCAAAACATTTTACAAATATTCTGTGTATAATTTGTTAATTTGGTAATAATTGATCCGGAGATGAACTGACGACCCCTCTTGGATAGCGAATTCGTCTAAAAAACATTTCAAGATGGCAGCGTGAGGCCTTCAAGGCCCGTTAATGAATGATGATGATGATATGATCAATAATTGATATTCTCAGCAAACTTCTTGTCAAGCTGCTGTTAAGTGTCTAAAGTTACTACTGTACGCTGTTTCCTTAATTACCTGAAAGTACACCATGATTGGTAGATAGGTAATAATATTATAACTCCACTTCATATATGTACTATATACCCTGCAACAGGTGCAACTGACCGAAACGTTAGCTTTGTTAGCTGAGAAAAAAAATGACTATATGGATAGGTCCAAAAATGATCGAGCTAAGAATAGTTTTTTTTTTCTAAAACTCAACATTAGACAAGAAATTACATGCATAATAGTTGTAAATTTAAACATACTTGGTCAAAAAAATAATATTCTGGACACTTGCAACAACAATTCAACGTGCGAATAACTTTCAACTTATTTTTGTTATGTTTAATGTACTTTTTAATTTCACACTGCACTACAAATATTTGCTTTAAAAACTCGTAATAACTTAACCGATGGAATAAAAAAAAGTTTTGGGTTAACTACAATAACAGTTTCTGTTTTATATTAAATTATTGCATACATTTTGATGAGTTGTTTTAGTGAGCCAGTTTGTTTTTATTTCCGATTAAAAACCTAAAATGTAATTTTTCAATTTCCCATCTCTAATTTTTTTAGCGATGTGTCAATGTTAGAAATATCTATAAGCTGCACTTGCCAACAGCCATTTATCTATTATGGAATATAACGTAGTTTGATTTAATGTTTATCCTATTTAAAATGTTTAGTAAAACGTTCTAGTTTTGATTTTCAAATCATTATGTCTAAGTCATTAGGTTGAATGACAATTCTTAATTAACTTACAAGTGAATCAATAGGTATCAGTATTATTAGAAGCGTCGGGTTTTTTGAGTCAGAAAATGTAAAAATAATATATGAATTTAATTATTAGACTGTCAGTGAATGTATTATCAGCCGAACGACTAAATGAAATACATAATACGAATGGGACATAGAAATTATTTTTATTTTTACAACTTAAATAAAATTAAACAAAGCGCTTGACACTTGTGAAATATATATTCCTCGCACAACAAGCATTGCTTGAAGAAAGGGGAATTTATCTCTTTTTGTATATAAAAAAAAATAAAGATCAACACTTGATTTTTCAAAATTCTCTAAAACTCAATTAAAATCGGGGTAATCGTTATGACGGTATGAGGTATGCCCGTTGATGGATAGTCAGGAATTACACTACACGGTAGGTTAGGTTAGGTTTTTACGGCTCTGCAATATAAACTATAGTTATAACCGCCATTAGTTTGGGAAACTTGACTTGTAAAACCAACGTGGCTTATCTTGTCCACAGTGACAAGGCTAGGCTGCTTTAGAAAGCATTCCTACTGTCAACTGCCTGCTTCTGTGTGGGTTTATATTTTCTGGTTATTAAAAAAAAAACGATTTATATTATATATACTGTTTAAATTTCAGGTTACTAGTTCACTAAGAAAGGAATAAATGGATCTTTATTATTTTTAACTATTACAAATTTAAGACAACGCCATACCCCCATTCATTAGGTATAGGTAATTTTTTGCAAAATCTTAACTTAAAGGTTCAACTGTAGTGTTTGATTATTAGTTCAGCAAAAAGGACTCTATTTTGATAGTTAATTTATTTTTCGAACTATCACAACAACCTCGAGAGCGACTTAAACAACTTTTTTCATCCAAGTATAGCTACGCATATTATACTCTTTGTTATTAGCGGTATCGACATTTTTTTTCTATGAGCATTTCCCTTGGCCTACGCACTATTAACATAATTGCACTTTTTTTAAATTTGATATATTTTTTTAATACAAAATGCTATATTGGTAGTATTCAGAGATGTTAGATTTAGAGATATTTTTTTTTGGCTAAAATCAGAGCTGTAAGAATTTGTTTTATTTTATTGTTTAGAGAGGCGGGAAACACATTTTCCCCACTAGACTGGTTGGCGTAGTTTGCGTGACCACTTGGACTATGAGAACAACTAGAATATTACACTGTTAGTTTTTGAAAACGTTAGTACTCTTATTTAATGAACGTAATTTATGGTGTTATGAGCTGAGATCATGGACGACTGCCAAAGAATAAAAAAATACCCGTGGAAGTTTTCTCGCGAGTCGCAAGTATAAAAAAAAGCTCAAGCATTTTGTCGGAAAAATAAAAAAATAAATCATGAGCACATCTGCGACAATTGTAAGTACGCGGTGCTCTGTATAGCGGCTAATGGAATGGCAGATTTTTATTTTTTTATTTTAACAGGGGAGGTGCATAATATTAGACATTATATTATATATTATTATTATTATTATAAGTCTGTTGGCTGAATAAGAAATCTTTGCAGCTAACAAATAATGACAAATAGACTTAAGTAGGTTTTACAGTTTTTAGCGCGTATTTTAGAATTTTGGTGACATTTTTTGTGAAAAAAAAAAAATATAACTAATAATTTTAGAAAAAAACGTTTTCTAAGGTAACCTTACTCGAATGTCCAGTACATTTCAACATAATCGGTAACATTTATGCATGTATTAGTTTAATGTATTTTTTTTTTAAGCGAAACGAATTTCGGGACATAACCAAATTTATATGGTAAATATGTTTGCTTGGGAACTGTAAATCTGAAAGCATTAAGTTTGCTCTAAACAAATAACGAGGGGACTAAGTTCTTCTAACGTAACCCGAGAAATTGCACAGTCGCATAATAAATATTTACTGGCCATAAGAAAGGACTCAAGGTCGCTTATCGTTTTTGCCTTTTAACTTTCGTTATAGAAATTATTTATTTGTATACGTGTTTGGAATTTCAAAATGGACCTTTAATATTCGCTATTTATAGGGTAGACGAATATTTGTCGCTATATCCATTGAAGCGAAATTCGTGTACAATAAAAAATATGCAGAATATAAACTCGGTTTGTCCTTTTTTGGCTATTCATTTAAAAATTAACGGGACGAATAAATATTTTTAAAATTGTAAAAAAAAAACAAAGCTAATAAATACCGTTTATGAGCGTACAACATAGGTATACAGATGAAAGGTAAAATACAAACCATTATATTTTATTAATTTTTTCATACAAAAATTCCAACACGTGACGACACCGATTTAGTGTTGGTTGCAAGTCGAGTTATTTATTAGACGAATAATAATCGTCGCATAGTGCTAATGCCTTTAGTTAATTTTCTACACAATTGAATTCATCGTTTGACGTTATTAATGTACCGGCTATAACTTGCATATATAAAACAAACAAACCGTATCCGGTTGAATCGCATACAAGCTACACGCAGCCGGCGGATAACAACAGCCACATCCGGCAGTAATAAATAGTTTTGGAAATGGAGTTTCAACAGTTAAATACTGTGACATATTTTTATTTTTTTATTCTATAACGGATTAATTGTTGGTGCTGCTCATCGATAATAATAAATGAATACTATACTGTCATTAACACTTGATAGTTCAACAGATAGATTGAATTTACAAAATCGGAACAGAGCAATTATTATACTCACACAACATCCTAACTTATATTGTGCACTTTGGAAAGAAGCTATTATGAAATGAATGCAACG
The DNA here is from genome assembly GCF_023614345.1 of Adelges cooleyi. Taxonomy (NCBI): domain Eukaryota; kingdom Metazoa; phylum Arthropoda; class Insecta; order Hemiptera; family Adelgidae; genus Adelges; species Adelges cooleyi. Next base: position 12,030,404 of record NW_026096053.1, on the reverse strand, counting down.
GGAGGCCGGAGGGGATAAGAAGTCGGAAAGTTTACAGAATGTGTTAAATATAGCAATTTTATTTTGTATCATGTATATGTGTATATGTATCGAAAAATTGTGCAATATTAACACTTACTCAGTAGCTGTTAATACTCATTTATTCATTCGCTCTTACCAAAGAATAGTCACAACGTCGCTGTTTTGGTTATATTATATTTAATGAGCTAGTTCAAAAAAACATAGGTACCTACATGTATTACTTGACTGGTAAAATTACAATTAGCCAAATGTACAATGTAGACATTGAGAGCTTTAAATTGATTAGCGCTGCACAAATAGTCAACCGGCCGGTGTCGTTTCATATTTTATGTGTTGCAGAAGTATATGTCGACTCTGCCAAACAAATAAATAATCAGTTTCACGACTTTGTCGGGCACAGTGTACCTTGTTAAGGCTACTGTACTATACGTTGTTGGCCATAAAAATACGGTTGACTCGTATGTATGCAAGTTCAATAATTCAAAGTTATTAGATGGTCCAAGAAACAAGATTCTTGTCAGCGGGTAGTTAGTCACAAAACCGTACCGTATAAGTATATCTCAAGGGACATATAGAACTGGGCGAATACGTACCTACCAACGGTTTTATTTGGGAATTTACTATTGTGACGATAACGACGCGACCAAGTATATTCGTTCGTGCAAATGGCAAGTGTTAACGTGATTTATACAACAATACATAAAACGCTATTTTCATTCTTAAACGAAGGTGATATGTGTAAAGATTTGGCATAGGATAACGTGAAGAAGTTTACTGGCGTGGACAAATCGCTGGCAACCGGTCGGCTAACAAATTTCGATGACATTTCAACTCGCAGCATTGTGTACACGACATTCTCGTATTAAATGGCCTTATTGACAATTTATTTCATAAAAACTTATACTATTATTAAACGTACCTAGTTGTGATTTGGAAATTACAAGAACAATTGTTCAACAAATAGTGTGAAAAAACTAGGTATGTGTAAATTTAAATCAACTTTTTAGATATAAGCATTATGTATATATATATATATATATTATATAATAATTCATCTGTATTCTGGAGAAATGCCAGCATGACATTATGTCAACTGTTGATCAAAGCTTCGCGAATGAGCGACAGACACAAAACATAAGAATTCGTAACATTATGTCCAGATACTACCAGTTAGGCTACTAAAATCTTATGATAAACCAATTTTTTAGATTTCAGACGTTAGCTGAACAATGTTTCAAATGAAATATTTATGATATAAAATTTTAATAGTTAACTATATGTTATAACATATGTAGTATTAGTAAAAACAATTTTTTTTTAGCTCAAATATTGATTATTGTTTAGCTAAAAAAATTGAAATTCATTTTTTTTTATTATTGTCCGTCCAGTACATCTAAAGCCCGACCTTCCTTTGTGTTTTCATGTATATTTAATGGGCGACGCGACGGGTTGCAAGTGACATTTTTGTTCAGCTATTTTATGTTTAGTTCGAATTCTACAATATTGTGAAATGAAGCATATCATTGATTTTATAACGTTACAGTGTTGTTCTATTACGTGTGAACAAATTTAAAGCTTTACCCGGAAATGATTTGGTTTGTGATTTTTATCGAATGGTGGACACAAATATTGAGTTAAAGCCAGATGGGGTCATAAACGGAGTGGGCCAGAGTACCTAAAATACTCTATATGTAATATACTATATATATATATATATGGTAATCTACAAATAAATACGTTACCTTATACAATAAATATGTATTATATTAATAAATTATTTTTGTAGGATGTCCTAAAACGTTGCTTTGGGACTTCGAGGACTGACAGTAATAAATTACATATTTTAATGTTCAATACTACATAGATATAAATACAGCCTAAAAAAAGATGACTTTACACATTCAGTTAGGTTAAGGAAGACCGAAAAAAAGTATTAGTATGCCATTGAGAATGATATGGCTGCTGATTTGCTTTATTATTGAATAGTTATTAAAAATGTGTTCTCATATGTTGATCTTCCAATGTAAATCTAGCGGGTATGTATTTATCATTTATGCTGTGTTGTCCAAAGCACAAAGGTATAACCGGAGAAACGATTTTTTTCTTAGGACTTAATAGTTTCGGTAGAAGCCACGTATAGCGTCGATTGTAGGATTGTAGATAATGTTATGGGTCTGATATAATGTGCTAGTGCTGTGTTTCAAGTAAAAAGTCGTTTACTTTGAAAATTGCTATTAGGATAGAGGACTAAAATGTTGGGATTATAATGATTCCGGCAGATTCTACAATCACCGACACCCATTTTGTGTACCCGTATAAATAACCGGTATCCGCTTGTTTTGGAGCGTTATAGAAATTACTTAAAGTGCGAAAACAATTACATTTCTCTAGAGAATCCATTACACCTCTCATACTGACTCCTACTGTTTTTTGAAGCCTCCGTTTATAGCTCTCGGTTGTTTTTTTTTAATTTGTTTTAAAGGTAGATACCCTTTTAATGTGAACGTATAATATTACAGAACTTTAAACACAATAAATTAAAAAGGGGTGATTGTCACAGTTCCAGAAGAGCTCATTGGTATACCAGAGGCGTTTAATTTAAAACTGATACAATTCAATTTAAATAACATTTCTATGATAAATATTATGTACAGTTTTTGTTAAGCTTCGACGTGCAATTGAGAAAGCATTAGTTTTAGAAAGGCCTGGGTTTTTTTGTGTTTGTATGAATTTCACAATGATATCATGATAAATACTAAAACGATAAGGTAGGTAAGCAGAGTAATGAGGTTGCTGTTCTGTTAATAAAATAATAATAATTTTTTAGGTCTATTTACAATTAAGTGTAGAAAAGTTTTTCTCGAGAGGGTGAGAGGTTTTATATATTTTGTATTTATTTCTATCTTTCGAATCAGTGGTTGCTTTGGCATGTGATCATACCGTACTCCCACTTCACTCGCTTTGTTTTTTATCTCATATTAATTAAGGAATACAATATAATGTAAACCCTGCTGTAGTCTAAGTTTAACGTATAATTGAAATTGAATCAAATATTATGTATATATACATTTTATGTATTGAAATTAAAAAAAAGAAACAAAATAGTTTGTGTATAAAGTATGTTACGAGTAAAATGTTAACAAAACAGAGTATTTGAATTTTTCAAAAAAGATTAATTATTTTTTGTGGTCAGATTTTGCGTTGTTTTTATTATAGAAAAATGTTTTCCAATGTTATTTGTATTAAATCTTAGAAGACCTTTTATCTAAGAAGAAGCGAAAGATTACTCAGTGATGAGTTATTTATAATTTTTTCTCGACATGAAATTATTAATGAACTTTCATCATTAATGTATATTTTGTTTTAACGCTGTTGGCTGTGAAAAACCAATTGGATTAAAAAATGCGGATTATATATAATTAATTATTTAGTTTCATATTATTAATTTAAATTAAATGTCGTCCGATTAATATATTACATCTACCGTTTACCAATTAAAAGTCATACACGTTTTAATTGTAAGTACAAAATAACATATTGTTTTATACCCAACACACGAATAAACTATAGTATTGCACCAACAGTTATCCGAAATTAAACATTTTGGCTATTACTAATTACAAATTACAATAATAAAATATTATACAATATCCAATTAAAGCAAAAATAACAGCAAAATTTTAAAGCTACGACAACTCAAATTGTATGAATTATTCAAGTTGTCTCTTTTTTTAAGCAGATTAATAATAATAATTGTACAAAAGTGGTAAATTATCAAGATTACATTTGTACGGTAATTTATAAAATAACAAGATGTCGTTAAGGAAACAGGGGGGAAATATATGCTTAAATAAACACAATTCAAATATTTAATGTTAATGTAATTGAAAGTAATGACATTGCTGTAGCGGAATTGCCTAACCGTAAACGCCGTGTTACAAAAACAAATTAAGACAGGACGTCTTATCTTCCATTTAATAATGAGTTATGTATAGGCAATTTGTTGCAATATCTTAATTTAAAACTGTGAGGTGTCATTATCATTTCAGTAATAAGTAATCTTTTTTCATAGTTAATTTATTTGTCGAACTATCAACAGCAACCTTGAAAGCGACTTAAATAACTTTTTTCAACTAAACATAGCTACGCATATTCTTTGTTGTTGGCTAATTATTAATCGTAGACAACTTTTTTTTACATATTTAAATAAGCGCTTTATCTAGGTCTGTCATCGAGTTTTTTTTATTATTATTAATCCAACATTCGCAATTTGTATTTTAATTCTGGCAATTGTTTGCTTTTTTTAAGTGATTATTATATTTACTGTATAATTTTAGTTTTCTTAAAAAAAAACCGTCGAGATAAACTAAGTTCTTTTATTTTTAACGAAATCAAAATGTTTTTACTTTAACCTACACGCTTTTCCATAAATACGTTTTAAGGTTATTTTTAAAAGGTATGCCGTCCTCTTAAGAATAAGTTGAAGATATTTTTTATTTAGCTACACTAGTTATACATAATAGTTGTTGTCATTCGTCGTACAACCTTTTTCCAGAATGTTCATTAGTTTGTGTCTCCTGCATCAGACATTCTTGGTGTTTAATATAATCGTCAAAATAGACCCAAAGAGTATCAAATAACTTATTAGGTACATGGACAAATGTATTACAATTTCTATGGAATTTCCCACGCACTTATTCGACATTCTTCAACGGTCAATAATCAATGAGTTAGAAGGAGGTCATATTATAATTAACAGTTCCTCTCATTAATTTTGTATGTTAGAAAAAAATCAAAGAACGACTTAAGTATGATGTGCTTTTTATGTCTATGTTAACTAGTGATGGGAAATAAATCCGGATTTTCTTAAAATCCGTAAAATCCGGTTTTCGGTTTTCGAAGTTCAATGAAAAAAATCCGGATTTTACGAAGAATCCGGGTTTAATGACAAATCCGGATTTCAAAATTTGAACTTCAGAAACCGTAACCTGGGTTTAAATAAAAAGCCAAATTACCGATTTTAAAATTCATAAAGCCATTTTGTAATTACTAATTCAGCAGTACAAGATGACCAAATTGTTCAAATTAGTTGACTTTTAATCCTCTATGAAATGCTATTATCGGACCCCTTCAACTAAATTACCCTAAGTTATATGTTTCTAATGAACTTTAAGTTTCATATATGTAATCTAGCTAAAATACAAAGTAAGTATGCCGTATTACAGTTTAATATTTGTGATATATTGAAAACCTATTTAAAAATTTTAAGCTATATTTGAGTAGTTTTTACATGCTTTTCTTTAACTCGCTAACACGTACGTACGTTTGTACGGATATTTTTCAAATCTTGCAAAATTAATTTAACCCACTTTCCGATGTCGTAGAAGGCTGAAACTTGGCACAGACACTCATCTAGGATGACACTATAATATAATGTTATCATATTGGGACTCGGGCATCCAGGTCGCCCTACACAGGGTCATATGTGGGGGTCATTTCACTAAAATTTCATGTTTTTTTCAAATCTTCTAAAATGAATTTAGTAATCTATTCACCAATTATTAAGTACCTTTAAATAGGACTAAAAAGTAAAAAATAAAATAAATAAAACTTTGTTTTTAAAAACATGCTTTTCTAAAAAATAGTAAAATGTGAACTAAAAAGTAAAAAATAATTTTATTACAAGAACAATTTACCAATCAACCGTAGCAAATTTTATTTGAAATGTTAATTACTTTAAAAACAACCGAAAATTAACTACAATTTTATATAATGTAATTGGTTCTACTGCTTAACTATTTGTATCAAAAAGTATTATTAGTATTATTATTATTTATTTAGATTTAAGACATACAATTCCAGATTGACTTATTATTATTTTTTTATTTTTCCTCATTTATACATATACATATATATATTGTGTTATGTATTTTTCATATTATTACAACTTATTGCTCTAATCTATTATAAAACTGTCATTGAGACTTGTAAATCGTGTTAATGCATAATGTTCTTATAACTATAAAAACAGATACCTAATTTACCAATTCAATAATTAAATATTTTTTTGTACACTACATAAACGCGTTGTACATAATATTAAATAATTAAATAATATAGTTAATTTACTATTGTAAAAAAATTGAAATCCAATCTACGGATTTATTATGAAAACTCCGAAATCCGGATTTATAATGAAAATTCGAAACCGGATTTATAACGAGAACTTCGAAATCCGGATTTATAACGAAAACTTCGAAATCCGGATTTCGAATACTATAACTCCGGTTTTCGAATTTCGAAGGTTAAAATTCCGGTTTTTTGAACTTCGCAAAATCCGGATTTTCCCATCACTAATGTTAACCAATTCAAAAAGATAAGCTGTTATGGTAATAATATTATTATGATGTTAGATTGTAAAAATACCATAAGTACGGTGGCTACCTACCAAAACTAACACTAATTTCCAGGAATATTGTAAACAAAAAAAATTATTAAGGGTAATCTGAAAAAAAAATTATTATTTAAATTAAAGTTGCAGCGCGTTTATGTTCGTCTGCATTGGTTTCGAAAAGCCTAATCTGGTTAGTATTTTTCCATGTAGTTTTCATAGTTTTCGTGTATTTTTTAAAATATTTCATATAAATATAAAATTACTTTTTATTTGACTCGACTCTTTTGTTTTAAACATAACTAACAGTATGAACTACTGTATATTTAGCCTCTGATGGTTGTTGTACTTAAGTAGGTAGTTTTTTTTTAACTAGTTACATTATTTCCTCGTTGAATAAATTTGATAAATTCTAATTTTAAACGTTACTCGTAAGGTATTTCTTTTACACAAAAGAAGTTCACAGCCCATTGCATTCTTACTTAAACAGGCGAATAGGGAAAAACTGCTACGCTGAGACTTATAAATTACAACATAGTATAATAACATAAATTCCAAACAACTACTTTAACAGGAGTAATTATGAAATGTGCAGTAGTTGCAGATATGTTATGATATGCGCTTTCTGAGAATAATGTCAAAGTTATTTGAGTGTAAAACTATTTTGAGTCAGGTTGACACATTGTCACCAAAAATAAAGCCAGCATGAAGGGAATAAAACTGAAGCATCGTTACCTGTGGGTCATATATTTTCGTAACCCATAAATCAATATTGCCAAATATTCCAATTTTTATACTTTTCATTAAAAAATAATAACGAAGAAGTTTCTGGTTTAAGCCTAATGTGGGAAAATGTATTTTTATAGATCTATTTGTGTAAAATTTACCTACAAATCTATTTCTATATATTTTATAATTATGTATACAGGTACAATATCGCATTTAAGTGGAAACTGCTGTATAAACTTAAAATACAAACACATTATGCAAACCTGTTAGTCTGAATTCATTTTATTATACTTCAGTGATATTATTATATAATATGGATTTCTAGGAGATAGTTTAGTTGTATAGCTACTTTGTTTTTAGCTAATTTGGGTATTAGAATCATTATTTAATCTATTTTATTCTACAAAATAGAAATTTATAAATATTACAATTCAAAAATATATGCTCATTGCTATATTTTTTATTATAATATTTTTCGTCGAATATGTATTTCATAAAACCTCGATAAATTAATACATTATTTTTTTTTTTAAAAACGCATTTCTTAATGTTATATATAAACCTAAATTATTGTTTAACCTAGAAGTAATCTGAGATGGACCTGGTTCGTGGCACAGCCGCTGCCGTAAGTTAATGGAATATACTTGTTTGAGGGCGTGCCATACCGGATAGGTAAAGAATGAAAGGGTCGGCAGAATATAATGCATTTAGATGACAACGCAAAACATACCACGGAATACCTGTGTTGATGCCCCTGGGTTTCAACCGTAATTATTTCCCAATAAACTTCCGTTTTGTAGAATATAATATATAGATTTGAAAAGGTTAAAACGGTCGCCCTTAAACCACCGATTCGTCGGTATCGTAATTTGTTTTTGGACCTTTAAAGAAAAATGTTTTCCTTGTTGTTACACCTAAGTTAAATAATTATGTATGAAGTTCATAATAATAATTTATTGTATATTAGTTTTATAAATAATAAATGTAATAGTTCTATTAAATATACGCAGTACCATTGATTTTATAACATATAGATGATTATCTATATGCTTGTTATTATATATGACTGCTTATTAAAATCGTTTTTATAACGCTTTTTGACAATTAAACCAACTTTTAACTTAGTAGATTAGATTAGTTGATTCAAGGTGTATTTTTTTTTACAAAATATTATGATAAAAAAAGGTAAAAAATATATATATATACTGTATAAAATTCGTCCGCTTCAATCAAATAAGGCGTTATTTGTGTTTTAAATTTTAAATTGACTTACAGCACCTTGCGATGCATAAAATATCAAGTGCTTGTGTGTTGTAAACATCTCGTATATTGTAAAACCGTCCATTGTGTTTACTCTTGAAAACCGAGCGGTCTACGGCTCTCTTATGGAAGATAAAAAATGATGACCCACGGTATTATAGGTGCGGTTCGATTAAGGGGAAAAAACAACAAAAAAACAATATGACCGAGAAAGTTTTTAGATTGCCGGCGGATAATGTACTTATCGTGCCGAAATAGAAGATTCGAGTTTGTAGCCGAAAACAAAATAGCCGGAAGAAAAAGAGCAAAAAGAATACCGTATCTTATAATATTATACCTGTTATACTTTTATTACTCGAGACAAATTACAACCGCACTATATTGGAACTATATGTACATACTTTCGTAAGTCCACTGTTGTTTACACAGTAACAGTTCAAAGTACGGTGCAACAAAGTACCATTAATAATAATAATAATAATAACTGATGATATTATACATTGCAAGGTGGCCTCGACGCTGTAAATAAAATAAGGTGACGTGAAGATGGGCATGTGCGTGACGGATAAATTACCGATAAAGACCATACGGTGTAATACAATAAGACAACAAGTTTGAAAACGCGCAATTGCCACTCAAAGTACCTACGTCTCTATTAATATTGGTTAAGGCTGTGAAGGAAACGGCGGAGCTTTTGTTTGCTGGTAAATTAAACTTTTGCCGACCACCGCCGCTGGGTCAAAGGAAAATATGGCCGCCGTTTGGGCAAAACTTATTAAAAACCGAACATCCGGAAATAACCTACACACACACAAAAATATATATAGTTATAAGTAATATAATGTAAGTTGTAAAAGCTACACAAGAAGAAAAATATACATTGAATTGGTATACAGATTATGTATATTATTATCACAGATATGTATTATATGTAATCATATTAATACAATATACTGCATGTTGTGTTATAACAGAACTTTATGTTGACATGAAAATCGTTAAAACTGCTTGTTGAGCAGTGTATTGAAAAATAAAAACTATATACAAATGTGTATAATTTTACTATTGATTGGATATTATACATGTGTGTATTTATGGAAATAGATTATTTTTTTTTTTTGATTAATATAAGAAGGGATATTCCTATAGATACTGCTTTAACCAGCGATTAACATAAATTAACCGTTTAGCATATTTTATCTGTTCCCGTGTAATTATAGCGTTATATCCCAAAACGAGGGGGGTTTAATGCTGCACCAGAAATTTAATTTGAATACATTACTAAGTGCTCTTTCGAAAAATACCCACAGTACGCTGTTGAGAGTAATTTTAGGATTAAATGCTCACTAATTGTATTTGAGTTTAATTTTATACGTATAATATACAATATTTAAATGTGATTACGGTTCATTAGTAGGTATTATAAAAGTTGCCTGCATCAATAATATTATTATCTTTAACGAATCACGTTTTTAAAAACGCTTAATAATAATAGTATAACAACCACTATATTTAAGAAAAATAAATTAAAATAATCAGGGATTTTAAACGTAACCAAATGAAGTCGATTAAAATTATTGGTAGTATGGTAGTCAAAGGCTTAAGTGATTTTGAACTTGCAAAAAAAAATTGCCAACAAAAAATTTGTTTTTAAGTTATTTCTTTTGGGACGACATAAACGTTTTACAATTTTTTTTACATACAATTAAATTATTCATACCAAAATGAAAAAAGCGTTTAACCTTTATTTGTAGAACATCGAACAAATGAAATAACAGTGAGCCTACAAGTTAAATCTCTGCATTACAATTATTATATACAACATAATTAATATAAACTGTATTTCAAAGCTCTGATCAAATACTCGGATTATCCTACTATAGGGCACAGTTGATTAGGTTATGAATGGCTGTTTTGAAATGTATTTGATGAACGCTGTTTATGCGAATAATCCAATGGTGAATAACATTATATTGTGCATTGCAAAACAAAAACCAAATATTATGAAATACACGCTAGACAGGTTATAAATAATAAAGTGTACCAGTCATAGTCTAGTAATAATAATAATACATACTTCAATAAATTATAACGGCGCAGTTAATAAAAAAAAAAAAATGACGTCATGCGTATAAATAAGTGGAAAAAAATTAAGTAATAAAATACATCAATAATTAATCTATAAATTTACATAAATAAAATAAAATTTGAATTTATATCATTACATTTTAACTTAATAGATGGCAGAGGTATATACAAATACTTTAGAACCTGGGTAAACGGGAAGTTATAATTCTGATTATTCGTGCATTAAATATATTATATCTGTCACTCGACCTTTAATAAGTCGTTTTTAATTGATGTGAAGCAAAGTAATAATGTTTCTGTATGTTATTATTTCCGTCTTCCATACTACCCAACAGATCATATTCGCATTAAAGATCTACCAGTTTGTCAAATGCCGTTGGGATTTTATCATAGGAGGAATTGAAATAAATATTTAAATATTTATCAATATAAATACAAATATATATGTTTTAATTGAAGTATATGGATGTATTAAAATATATGTTTTCAGCTCGTGAAGTTATTTATAATTGATCTGGACAAATTTATATTTTATTCTCTTACGAAAAAAAAAAATATTTTCTTTAGGTACCATGTTTCTTTTTTTGAAGTGGCGCCAACTATTAGCCGACTTATTTTATAAATCATGTGTAATATTTTTCCACCCTTCCGCGATATATTATTATAATAATGAAAAACTGAAAAAAGCCACGGGAGACCTCCCTCTTTCTATTTGTAAACATATTTCATGTTTTTAATAAACAGGTATGTATGCACTTTCAAAGGTTTTAGCCACACACTAACGAAATAAAATATACAACCTTTACATAACTGCCTAAATTCCTACCTCAACCGCTGAGCAATGTGTTTCAGTCGCTGCAAAATATAGTTTATTACAATAACCGACAAAATATTTTACCTTCAACACGATATTAGGGAAGTTTTAATTTTACACTAATGTGGGTTTTTGGTTTGTGGCTAATAAACTTGTTAAAGTGCTGTATACTCAAGATTGAAACTACGTCGACCTTAACTTTAACTCCTTGTACAAGGGTTTATATACTTTGCTAAATATTTTGGATTGCATACATAATAATTATTTGTTCAAATTAATTGGAACGTTTTCAAACAGCAATACAACTTGTATTACACAGTACACAGACTATAGTGTTACACTATTAGGAGCACATAACAAATGTAAGTAATTTTTTTTCCCTGAAGATTGGTCGAAAATATTATAGAGATCCGTTTGTATTTTTTTGTAGACCAATATTTTGAGAGCGAAATATTGACCAAAAATTCATAATATAGTTTTTATAACTTTTTTTTTTTTTGTTAATACCGTTTTTTCATCGCCATCGAATTTACATAATATTATATTTACTTTTTATGCCGTTGGTTTGTCCGTTTATTATTATTAGTAAAAAACAGTATTTTTTACTTTATACACTATTAAACGTTATTAGATGACATTACAGATGGGACATTGACGTATCGATTGGCCTTTATTGTGTTTCGTTTTTTCCGTCGCCTCGTAAACCTTAATAAGCTCTTAAGTCGGCATAAACGTGACTCGGTATACTTACACACACATTTCAAAAACGGTGTTGTTTACATTACATATTTTATTATTATTATATAAATATTTAAACGTAAGCAATACACCGTGTAATTATATTATCGCTCTGTGATGTGCTGTGTGTGTATCTTCATAAATTGTGTATTCTTTAGAAAAGATAAAAGAAAATATAAACGAGAAACGATACTGTTATATTATGTACCTATACATATTATTATTGAACGTTATTGCGAGTTTAGTATGATAGCCCGTAGGTATTGACTTATGGTTTCTCAGAAGACCGTACAATAAAACTTGGATGAAATTAATAATACACCTCTCGTCAGACTTGTGAAGTTTTGTCTAACTAAAGCTTTGTCTGAGCTGTCAATAGTCAAGTAGCTCTTAATTAGGATATCTACGTTTTATTTGCTTATACCTACTATTGTATTGAATACTAGTGAATAGACGTTTCCAATAATATGGAACGTGACTCTAAAAATGATATTTTATAATATTCCAATATTGTAACACTTGTTGCCATTAAAGTTCATTGCATCCGCCATAGCACTTTAAGGCGGTTTTGGGTCGAATCATTTGTTTATAGTGTCGTCATGTGGTATTTATAGTTGCATAATATTATATTCGTTTTCCAAAACAGTTTAATATAATCTCTGGTTACCGTAAAAGCTGATATTGTGTGTAATAATATCATTTTGTTATTTTGCAAACCTTGCTTTCAAATGTTATATCAAATTGCTGATCATTCTTAACGTCTTATAAAAACATCATATTTAGTACAAATTATGGTATACGTTGTTGTTAACGTAGAAATAATTATTTCTTTTATTCCAAGAAAACTACTAAGCGGATTCGAATTCAATTATAATATAATAAATATTATACTGTATGTCCTTATGTACGCTATTACTATTTCTTTGTCAAAGTATATTTTTACTTATAAATCACGATTAAAATTTTTTAAAACAACAATAACTAAACTTATTAACTATTATTAACTCACGTCCAAACAACCATGCTAAAATTATTCGAGTGTTAAAATTGGCAGTAGGTAATCAAATGCGTTATTATTGAGTCGGTTGTGCATTTAATGGGATGCATAAACCGCATTTTACTGGTTCGACCAGAAACCTCTACCACGACATTGTCGTTTAAATAATTGTCCGGGAATTAATTTCTATTAAAACCGTTCATGGAGCAGACTTAATTCGTCTGTCAGACATAATCAATAGAACGCATGTGATAAACCGAAAATCGATTTCGGGCCACGTCTCGGACAACTAAACGATGTTAACGTCATACACCACTGAACTTGGAAATTTGAGAAAATTACTCTAGAATTCAGTAGCTTTCATAAGTCATAATATTCATTAACATTGGATCACAGTGACCTAAAAATGACTCGAATTGTTTTATTCTTTTGAAAAGTGCTCTTTCTACTCCTTGTTACTATTCCAGACGCTTTCGACTTATAACCATATATTCCGTTTTATTGTCAGAACGACCGTTTCCACGTGTTTCTCGTACACACATGTGATTTGTTTTACTTTTCTTGTACGTTATTTCTTAAGAAAGCTATTTCGCCTGCAAACGTATACGAACACCCAACAGCTATCGTATTACGCCGAATTGTTCCGCCGTCAATAACATTAATTTCTTTTACCGACTTTCGCCGACACTAAGTTTGAGGAAAGCACATTTTTGTACAAATTCGATTGGATCGCGACCGGACCAGCGGGTGAAGTACACACAATAGAATATAGGCGGGCCAAAATTGCCATGGAAATTTAATTCACCGGAATCGCACGGTGTCTTGACCTGTTGGGCACCAAACTGGTACAGCCGAATTACTGCATTATTATTATTTGTACCTATGTCGCGCGTACGGAACGGACGACGACTAACGGGATAAATGGCCCGAGTCTCGTTTACATAATTTTATTATTGGAACTACCGTTTCCTATATTATTATTTATATTACCATGTTTCCTAAGCAGTTCCTGCCGAAACGACCCGGTGGTAAACGAAATACATACCACCTCTATAGTCACATTGGTCGTGCTTGGTTATGATAATATCAATATGATATAAGATATTATTACTTAAAACGCTGCGGGGGCACGCGATCGTCTGGCGGTTGTTTAACAATACATTTAACGGGTGTTCGCGTTGTTTTTTTCTTTCATAGCCCGGCCCAGGGCTTTTGTACGACAATAGTAAAACGCAGAAAGAAACCGTTTGGCGGTGACGGTTTTTCGTGAAATTGCATTCAGACTTGGCACTCGGTCGGACCGTTAACCACGGCGTGGTTTGTATCGATTAGGAGGCGACCACGTGTCTTTGGCGAAAAATGCTCCCCGGGGCTAGATTAATTTAGAGATAACATAGGATTCTCTTAAATATATATATATATATATTTTACACCGCGACTGATGTTTTTCATCTCCCGTCCACCATATATATATATATATATGTATACCGCAATGATTTATCGTTGCACCGAGTACCGTTTTATCACTATCCAACAGAATATTATACAATATTCACTGCCATCGCCGCGCCGTTATATAGCTGCTCGTGCACTCACATTTCAATGTAATCGAACTTCGGTTCGGTTTGGAGCGACACCGAAAAATTGTGCGCCGCAACACTATTAATTATTGTGTGTGCAGTGCGTGAAAATATAGCGTCGAGAAATACAACACAAAAGGACCCAAGATGACCGACAATGATACTACACGGTGGTGGTGGGTGATAAGAAGCGAGGTGTGGAACAGCTGAAACGGGAACGTTGATGAGCTGCAATGTCTGGATTAGAGATTTGAAACGAGTAAAAGTTTAGTTAGCCAAGAAGTCGTGTCCGGCCGTGTTGAAAGGAACGAAAACCGGTGTAGAGAAATTGAGTGGTGTAAGAAGTGGATCAAAAAAAAAAAAAGTGCTTTGTTTTGACAATACTGAGGTTACTGCACTGAAAAGCGGTGCGGTCGGACTGACCCAGACTTTTGTATATTTAAATCGACGACATGTTTTATTATCTTAATGGAATATAGCTGTAAATAACTTGGCTGTGAACTAGTCTCACAGTTATATGCGAATGGAACCTCTCGCTCGCTTGTACAGAATAATAAAAAATAAGCAAATGTGAAATGTTCGGGGAATCATATGTACGTTACTAGCAATGAGCCAGGGCAAGCATTTGTCGTATAGAGTTCAAGTTATTTATTATCCGGTCGTTGTAAAACGTAACTGTTCCCGCTTTATTGTAAAGCAGCTGTCATTTTTATGGTAAATATGAAAATATACATAGAAGTAGATATTTTCTAACGAACCGAATTACTCACACACAACGAACACCACCGCGTTAATATTTTATGAATTGTAAACTTTTTATGTTATGCAATTTTTTTTAGTGACGGTCCTTGACTGTCTTGGACTTTTTCTATTGAACTGTATACCATATAATATTATCGAAATTATTTCAACTTAACGGTTAATATATATTCTGATCCCAAAAAATTCAAACCAATTAATAATAATATTTTATTTATTTATGTATATTTTAGCATAATAATTGTAATGTCATAATATAATAAAAAAAATACAATTAAGCTGATAGAAAAACTAATAGAGCAATACTCGTGTCTGGTAATCGGTAATCTGTAAAGTTGTAAAGTTTTAATGTCGAAATTAATAATTAATACGTGAATAAATGTATTAATTATAGTTAAACTATACGCGTGAATTACTGATATTAATTACAAATTTGCATATGGGTCAAAATTGCTAAAGTTCTAATTTCACCCACAGAGGATGATATATTACTAGGAGAAGTGAGCGTGAATAAAATATTAATTGATTCACGTCCACAACATGATGATAATAATATGATAATCAAAGAACAATTCCGGAGAGAAGTTTTAATGAATTTGGAAGAACCAGTAGTAGATAATCATAATATAAAATATTTTCTTTTTAAAATAAATAATTTTAAAACTACGGTCAATATAAACGTAATTGTTTAAATTCAATCTCGAATTTTCAATCAAAAATGAAGAAAGATATACGTTTATGTTTATTCGATTTTACCGTTGCTTCTGTAGTATAATTAGGTATTTTTTGCAATAGCAACAATTACTATTATTAAAACAAATTTACACTTTTAAAAATCACTTACTTTATTTATGGAGACTGGGCATATAACTTATAAATAGTGTTGGTATAATTTTAAAAATACAATTTAACAAATGTATTATGTTGTAGTCTGTATCAACAACTAATGTTATCGTGCTAAACGATAGATAATGTTTTTTTTTTAATTTTGAACTATTGAAAATTTATTATAAATTGTAGTATTAAATTGTAGTACTAATTATTATAGACTTAGGTTCTCATAAGTCATGGATATTGACATTAATCATTTGTAGTAAAAATACCCGCAATAGACAAGTGTCATACAACTGAAAAACAAAAAAATACTGTATTTTTACACATCTGCCTGTTGGTAAATTAAATAATAATTATTAACGGGATGCTTTCCAGAACGTGACTATTGGTACGAGGAAGCTCGGTCGGCTCTGAACAAACGTCTGGCTGGTTTCGACGGGAAACTAGGCCGAGCGAAAAACGTTGTGTTCCTGGTCGGCGACGGTATGGGTGCGTCCACTCTGACTGCATCCAGGATATTCAAAGGTCAACGCCGAGGCAACCAGGGCGAAGAAGAAGAATTACTGTGGGACACTTTCCCCGCAGTTGCAATGGCCAAGGTAAGATGGATCATTATGAGGAAACACGATTTTCCTGTTAAATAATCCTATTAGTGACTGTTAGCAATGACAAACTGCGATACCGCAATGTATTGTAAACAACGGCTGTTTTATTTTTAAGGCAATTCGAAAATATGCACTACGTTGTGCTTACAAAAGAGTTTTAAATCTTTTGATAATATGTTTTTTCTACAAAAAAAAAGATAAAAGTTTCTTATTTTGTTTTTTTCCGTGCGTTATACTCTATGGACTTGTGGTCGTTTGAAATTCAAAAATTAATTAAATTTTATACATTTAATACACGGATAAGATCTCATTCGCCGAGAGTTGCAAAGAAGTAAGTGGTAGCTTTGCATTTAGCATAATATTGTTATTTATTAATATTGCCTCCTAGATTACAATACAGTACAGAGCAATATAATGAATATTATAAGCAAACGATTGTGTATAAAGATTCAAGTTTTGAAGAAATTTGCTTAAAAAAGATTAATACATATCATACACATCGGAAATACAATTTTTATTTTACTCTCTTGTAACATTTTTTTTTTTAATTACTTGCCTCCTTTTGATTCTTTTCTTGTTTTAATTGAAATAGATGTTAATAACGTTAATGTATTATACAATTCAAATTTCAATTATCGCCAAAATATGTTTTGAGTAGGTACACATTTGTTTTTTAATTATCCATTAATAAAATCAGAATAACGTTTTATATAACTCAATTAATATTTAATTATCTTTTTTCTTTTTTTTTTTTTACTATTTATAAACTATGTTTAGAATTTTGGTGACCCTATACATTGTTTATGTTACAGTACCTGCGGAAGTATTACGTTATTTAAAAGGGGTTACTTTTAATTAAAAAAAATTACAATGGCATTTTTTTATATTGGTTGTAATATATTTAATGTTCAACATTTTTTGTAAAACGCATTGTACACATTTTAAATTTAATAAGCAAAGTTCAAAATCAACGTTGGAATCTCGAAGCTGCCGGTTTAAAAAAAAAATTAAGTTAAACTTAAAAGTAAGGATGTCCTTAGAGCGTGGAAGGGAGTCTTTGCCATAGCTAATTGATTTTTTTTTCTTGTTATAAAAGGTGCCAAAGATTAAAAATGGCTAAACTTACTGGGATGTTTTTCGAGTGACACATTGCAACTAAACAGCAGTTTTTTTAATGTTCGCGAAAGACTTTAGGAAAATTGCATTTTTAAACGACTCAACCTTACACCCGAATATCATTGACAACTTTGGATCTATTGATGACGGCATAAATCATAAATATTAGCCCATTTAGCCTATTAGCCCTTGCCAATTTAAGAACAGTTCGACTGTTTATGATAATAATACTATATAACCATTTCTTATAAGCAAATTTTCCCTTTTTAAATATCGGAAATGAATGGAAAAGTTATATGTGACGAAATTAATACAAATTCTGTGTCGAATATATCCATTTAATTTTGCGTCGATTCATCACCAATATGAGAATTGAGATGAATCAGAATACATAAGGCACTTCTATGTGTATGCAGAGGTACATGGGTATTTACCATAATATATGCACGTGTAAAATGTATATATTAATATAATCTATTCAAATGAGCAATATTGTCGTAGACATACCTCACTAGATAACTATAAACTTCCCGTCAATTCATTAAGAATTTCGTTTAATCATAACGTCTTACGCCAATTTCACTAGTTAATACTTAATACTGACTAAATATTCTATTTGAAGTTTAAAACGGTCAAATTACAATTGAACTCGGTAAAATAGCTATACTCGTAATTCTTAGATTTTAGGATTTATGTTCATAAAAAAACTAGTAATTCTATTTTCTTATTACCAATGATGTCGTTGGTAAGAGTCTATTATTATAAATTCAAATTTATAATAGTCTTATAATAATCCTAAGTATATAATTTTATATTTCATTCGTCGACTGTCATTTAGCATTTAAACATAATACAATATTGGCAGTTCACTAGAATAAAGTCGCGTCTCTATCTCTTTTAGATAATATATTAAAAAACAAAAAATGTATATATATATATATATAATATGAATATCCTATAGAATACATAATATACCTAATACTGGAATTCTACCTAGAAATTAAAAATAACTTTTTGGGGATTGTTCTTCAAAAATATTTAATATAAAATTCTATAATTCTTATTGTGCTGTCTTACTTTTACTAAAATTGTTTTTTTTAATGTAAAATAAGAGTTATCAGCAATTTCAGGGAAAATTGTCGGAAATACCATAAGAAGCTCATAACAAGATCATTTCTGCTCCCTTATAGAAACTAAAGAGTTTAAATAGATCCACGCAATATTTTATTTTTTGATGTGGAGTTGAGTAGGAATTGTTTTTGACAATGTGTTTTTTTTATGTAGGTATTTCACTTCATCTAAGATATAGCTACAACATTTACAATTGTTTATAAGTGCAATATTTATTTAAAAATAAGTAGTATGAGAATAAAACTGCACAGCTAACCTTCACTTTGTTTATTTTTAAACTATTCGATTTTGCGTTATTCGAATTTAATCCGTTTAAGCGTATACGAAATTTGTATACAGGTTTTTGGCTTTGATATTTTTTTTTTATACAACACTTATTTTATGATAAAAAAAAAAAAAGAGAGCACATAGAAATGAAAAGTATTTTAATACTGTTCATGTGTAAAAATTGTGCATTTTCGAAAATAAAAAATCGTATACCTTTTTTGAATGTATCGTCTAACTGAAAATATGCTTGTATATTAAATTAATAAAAAATGATTTATTTTTCTTTGATCTAAAAAATAAGATTGCACAAACGTTATTTGTTTTACGATGTAGATTGAAATTGAAGGGTGCGCCGAATAAAATAATGGTTAAAAAAATGATATCAACAATTTTAAAAAGTCCAATAAATAAAATATTGAATACACGAAAACCTTAGTATATGATATTGCATTTTTAAAATAACGCGCAAAGCGTAAAAACATAGTGTGTATTTTTTTTTTCAAATATAATTATGTACGGTGTACGGGCTACATACATACACCGTGTATGTTATCGTTAAAATACCAATTTGGGCGACCTCTATCGTCAAAATCATCATCATAATAATAAAATGAAAATATGAATTTGAAGTTGATTGATTGCGGAAACTATAGACAACTGAACCGTTCATTCAAAGTAGCTGTAATTTATCAATTTGATCGGCTAAAGTCATTCTGAGGGAAAAAGTATTATTTCCTAAACGTTTTCCCATGTAATTTGATAATCTTCGAGCTAATTTTTGGGAAATTAAAATAAGTCGTATGAAAAGATACAAAATATATTTACAAATGTTTAAATCTTTATCGATTTTATAAAAGACAAATGAGTAATTATTTTCAGCTTTTGGCTTTTGCTAATCTGGCTTTTTCTAATCTTTAAAGTGTGTACATAAAGAAATCGGTCTACTGAATTAAAAAGTAGGTACATTTTAAAATTCCGGAGGACATAATATACAAGATCAAAATGATTCTGTATTTGATCAAACACTGCGATTTGGGTGGAATCTATTGTAAAATTGCAATTGTACATTGCTACTGTAAAAGTAATTTATAGTAGATATTAAAACGTACCAAGAAGTAAATTTACCTTAGTAAAGGTACATTTTATGATTTCCAGAATTTCTGATAGCAAGACCGAACAGAACTACTGTTGGTTCGTTTAGGTATTTTAAACAGAATTATGCAGAATTATTTTACTGGTCCTTCATTTTTTAGACACTCGATAAGACATTTTTTACACGGTCACTATATCGTGTGGGCCGCCGTGTTTAATAGAGGCTTCTTCCGGAGTACTTGTGATACGAATCAAGTGCCGCATCCCGAATTCACATTTCCCGATCGGTCCCCTCCGGATAGTCTTCTGTTTGTTCGAGCGAATGGTGTTCGGAATTCGTGATATTTGTTCGACCGTCACGTTTTTTACCCTATTCCAGCGGTGCGGTGCGGTGGTTATCCCTGCTCGGCGTCGCCAAAAAAATATACATTTATTTTGCATTTTAAAATTCCATGGCGCGTTGTCGAACATACCTTGTGTAAAATACATTTCCCGATCTCGTGACCGACATATTCGAGACATTTTCGCGATACTTACCCACATATGTATACCCAAAGACACCAAGGCCAAGATCGGGGACCATCGCCGTCGTCACGGTTCACCGGACTAGTCCAAAAGTTAATTACCGAGTAACCCAAGTAGTCCATCGCGGATCGACCGCCGTCTCGGTCACGCTGACACATGGCTCACATATAATCCGTACCGAGATTGCCAAGTTTAATCACGCTAATGCAAAGGCGTTTTATATGGGAATCCTCTAATCCACGATTCCGCGCATAGGGAATTGATCCCGTTAATATTGTTACAAAAAAAAAGGTACCCAGTACATATTGTTATCCGATTTCCAGGTACCTATATAGGTGTAGTTTTTAAAGTGTTGTTCGCCATGATATCGATCCCGAAGTCTTGTGGAAAGATTAAACAAAGGCGACGATAATTATGTGTACTCACGAGTTCCGCAAGTGGCAACGTGAAAAACAAATTATTATACCGACCGCTGTTGTGTGCTCACGTCGTTCGGCAAGGAGACCAATAAAAGTAGTAAAATATACAACTTAAATAAATAAACAACAGTCTTGAACAAATATTTTGTAAAAATACTTGCAGAGTTTATTATTATTTTCTTTTTTTATTCCTCCACGGTCAAGTTTGCGACTTGCGAAGAAAAACGCCATTTTATTACGAGTTACCTTTTAAAATGATGATCTTTGATTAATATTACCTTCGTCGTGGCGTTGTTTTCATAAATTCAAACTCTAAATGTAGTATTTAAAAGATGCTCACTCTTACAGCTTGACTATGAGTATTATCGTTTTTATTAAAATGCCAGATTCTAGTGGAAAAAAAAATCGTTTAATGTAACCTAATTTCTTGCACGTGACAAATCCGTGGTTTTTTTTTTTTGGTTTTTTCTTTTGGTAATGTCGGAATTAAGATTTTGGTTTTTAGTGTCGGTTATAATACCCCATTTACAGCTTTTTCGCATCTTAAATTATTATTGTAATACTCTTTTGACAGAATTCGCCATAAATCTCCCGCGGGCAAATTTTACTGTGTATAACAAACTAAGAACTTAAAATCAACACTCAACGATTTCGTAGAACAGCGTCTTTAAAAATGAAGGCTAAAGTCGATCAAAAAAAAAAATATATAGATTGTTTCTCAAAATATACATGTATATATTTTTTTTTTTTTTTTTGAGACGTTGAAACGTCAAAAATCATTAATATTTTTCGAGTTTAATATCACAGAAAGAATGTGTAATTGTTTTTAATCTAACGAGGAGCTCTCTCAGATCAGCTAATGTACGGCAAGTTCCGTCACGCGAGCTATAACACCATAAATAAGTTGTCCAAGAAAAATCTTACTTGCGACATCAAAGTTATATTTTGAAATTGTTTCAACACCAGTTTCTCTCGTTGTATTGTTATACCGAAAACTATTTTACAATGTAGCATAATCCGCCAGGACTATAATATAACCATCGAAAACGTTTTTATTGCATTCATGAATGAATATAATATGTGACCGTCGCTGTTGAAAATTTAATAACGTACGATTTACCAACACACACTCGCCCACTCATTTCTGGCTGTGACTTGTGTACATACAACCTAAATGCTCAATGCGGTCCATTTACTCAGAAAATTCCACTTGGCTTTAATAACGGCCAAAGAATCGATTTGATTCTTAACCCCCAGACATTTCGAGAGGGATAATATTATAAGGCTCGCGATATTCTCAGTCCTTATTTATAATACACATATCTATTCTGTCACTGCTTTTGGTGTGAGGATCGTTTCCGAGTATTTATGACGGGTGTCAGTAAGCTTTTAAAGCGTCGAAGAGCGCCTTCAGTCAATAAAATAAGATTTAATTAATTATCCACATACAAACACACGCATATATATATATATATATATATATATAAAATATACTATCCTGAGGGCCAAAAGCCTATTGTCATAAAGTCATTTTATGTAATGCGCACATTTTCTGAATAGCCGTATAGTTGAATGCTTTTAGAATTCAATAATATAATATATATTTTATTGTTTTTTACTTTCAGTTGTCAATAAACCATATTTTGACAATACTTATGTTTTAATTAATTTTTCAAATAACACAAAACAAAATATTATTCATTTATGTAATATTAAATATTTTTTAATTACATATTTTGCTTATGTGAACCGAAACAACACATTCTTGGGATTTAACAACGGTAAAAATTATTTGGTAACGGATCTATATGGATAAACATGTATTACGTTAATATCTTACGGATTTGTAGAATATATTTTTATAAAAGTAATTTTTAATATTATATAATATATTATTCGTTTGGAAAGTGATAGTCGATTCTGTCTGTATTACTCCATTATACTTTTATTTTTAAAAAAAGGTATTTGCGTCTGAGATTCCTTTATAAATGCCACAATGGTATTAATCAGATTCAATATAAATATAAAATGTGTATAAGTAGGCATTTCTTCTTTTGTACTGATTGACTGTAAATTATATTACGAGTAAAATGGATTATACACAGCATTTTTGTATAATAATTTTTCGTTATTTCCCGGAACTGTATAGTCAGTTCACGTTTTGAGTTTCCTTTAAAAATATATAATATGATTTTGATTTTTCTTTGATTTTTCCATCCCGATTTCTAGCAATACTTTAATATTTTTAAAGACTAGAATTAATTTAAGAATATATATATATAAATACTAAGAATTTATTTAAATTAAAAAATAAACGATTTACATTTATTTTCGATTAATTTTGTATATACTCAACGATATAAAATATTTTGATATTCTATCGGATATATAAAAAAAAAGCTACTATATTTCCAAAAATTGGGTTAGTGCCAATCACTGGTGCCGTTACCCTATGTTATAAACTATATTTTCAGTTTTTTTTTTTTTTTATGATAACTCAACAGCATTTGTTATGAAATCGTTGACTGTTTAAATAAAAATGCCCTCGGGTAATCTTTTACAGTGAATTTTTGTTAGCGTTTATTAGGGTTGAACATATTGTAATATCAGAAAATTAAATTATTGCCCAATCTCACAATCATGATAAAAAAAATTCACATTATGCTGAAATAGGATAATAATTGGAAATAAAAACCACTGTAATGCAAAACAACTTTAAATTGAAGTTCATAAATTAAAAAAAAAAAAATTTTAAATAGTGTCTTATCATATAAAACACAACTTTGCCGTGTTTAATATAACAATGTGATGAAAAAAAATATTGATATAATTTTTGAATATTATTAGAGTACCGTGTGCTTTGAAATGAAAAAAATTGATTACCAAAAAAAAACTCGCACAGCGCACTGTTATAACAAGCTATTCCGAGAAATTGTTCGGATGCTGTAATCCATTTTGTGAGACCATCGCAACGTTTCCACGTGTATTATATTATGAAATATGTAAAATATGTTATTTTTAGCAGTTGACCCCGGCGCCCTTTTCCATTGTGACACGCTATAATTAAAAATGCAACCATAATAATACCATAATTTGCATTTAAATCGATCGAATCGTCAAGCCGCTACTAAAACGGTGTTAAAATGTATGCGGCAAACAGCGTTGTATTGGTCTTAATTATTATCACAGTTAAATGAGCTGCTACAATGAGTTATCGCAATCACTCAAATCGTTTAACGCAAAATTTGACACATTGTGCGCTCGGGCAATATTTCGAGTTGTTTTCCAAGATCAGTCAAAAGCGGGGGGGTTTTATTATTATTTTAATTTTTTTTTTTTTATTTTAAAGGCCGAGTATAGAATTTTGAATGAAATATAAGATCACTTAGCTGAAAACAATAGCGGTTCGAGAGAGCGGCCGTTAACGACCCCAACGCGTTTAATAATACTCGCCGCGCTTTATCTCTCTATTCATTTATTATATATTTTATTCAAAGCGAAACCGTTCATGTATACGACGTTATTCGTTTAAAAATAATATCCCGTCGATTATCAACATTATTATTATACAATATGCGAGTATAATTGATTTATAGTGATCTACGAAATTTCTATTCCAAACCCGACGTATGTAATATATTATATTATGTTGATATTATTAAAAAAAAAAAAAAAATCGTTGTGAAAAAGTAATATTTTTTAACTACCAGACAGAAAATAATAAAACGGTCACGGCTTTAATGCCGTTATTTTGGAATAAATAATGTACTCCCTAAATTCTTTAAAATATTGTAATATATATATATATATAATTGGAACCTGTTTAAATTTATTTTTACAGTTATCGGTATCAATTTTCATTTTGTTCACTGCTACAGGGACGATTTTTACAAGAAAGGGCTTAAGCCGTTAGGATCTCACATATAAACACAGTCTTAATACGTTATGCTTACTACATGATAATTAATGATTTCCAGTAGCGATGACTTAGTCCTCCCCCCTCCCTAGTCCCACCTCGTGTAGTCCTTAAGCTTTTCAATAAGTATCAATTTCCTAATAAGCTAAAGTACAAATAGAAAACGACCGATCTTCCACAAAACCTAATTTGTTTTACTTAACCTAGCCAGAAAACATGGGCGGATAGGCCCATCGGGTTACAAGGCAAATCCCGGTAGGGCCTTTGTGGGAAGGCTGTTTCTATATTTATAATATACTATATGTTCGCTGTTCAACATATACCAATATATACAACGACCAAACAATTATTGTAATACCAGTACTAATAAATAATAGTTTTACATTTTTCCCCTGATTAAAAACTACAAGAAAATCTAAAAATATATCAATAGCTACAGTAATATAGGCATGATTATTTAACATATTATTCATGAAAATTAATGCTTGAATTTTTAAACATATAATATAATATGCTCTTTATACTTATTTGAATATTGATTACATCTTGCAAGGTTCAAAAAAATAAAACGTATGATCGAAGTCTCCCTCGAGTCAGTCCCGAATACTTGGAAATAGCTTTGGGCCTATTTTTATATATTATTCTGGTAACAAAAGTTCAGCCTATCTTCGCCAGTAAACAGTGTTGGCTAATTTTAATTTAAGTTGAAAATTAAAAGTTTATTTGGTAATTAATGATTGTAAGCAGTTGTAAAAAATAAATACAAATTAATCGTTACTACATTTATTTTTATTATGAATACTATTTATCACAATTCAAATGGTATAAATCTATTTTACCGGACGCCTTTTTCTTCGTTTTTTTATCGATAGTACTTTTCATGCTGATTATGAATCTGAGAAAGTTTGTACGCGACATTTAAATGTCCAAAACTTTTAAAATAAGTAGGAGTTAGGCAACATTTTTGCTGATTCGTAATAAGCATAAAAAGTACTATCCATAAAAAAAAAACGAAGAAAAAGGTGTCTGGTAAAATACATTTTGTTAATGAATTTATTCAAATACAATTAATGTACTGGAGATGTGTTAAATTGTATTGTGTCAAATTTATTAGATAATATATTATTTATAACAAATGTATAAATACAAGTTTGAATCGAACAATGTTTTGGAAGACCATTCACTAATTGTGTCTTATACAATTTTCCGGTTTGTTCAAAATTCGTCTTGGAGAGGTTTTGAGTATATTATGAATTACAATAATTGTCATATTTTAAGCAAACCGGAAAATCTGAAAATAAATTATGAAAAAGTAAATATAGAGCATTGTTTAAAAAATTATTACAACTGTAATAATAATACACTATAGCGGTATAGGGTATATTATGGAACTTTGTTTTTATAATAGATAAATATAATTATTCCATTGTTTTTAATAAATACAAGTACTGACAATTTTTAAGAAACCGAAAGTAAGATAATAATCGTCTCGGGCAGGAAAAAATATTTTGTGATTCAAATTTTTTGGGAGGAAAAATGTATTTTTGTGGAAACAATAGTAATTATGTAAACAAGAAAAATTGTAGATGCGTTGACGTGTGTCAATCCTCGCATTTTCATCGCAATATTGATGATTATGTCAATAAATCTATATATTCACCAATATGCATAACCGTTCTTGCATTAAGTTACTTGGTAAATACAATATAATCCAAACTTCGAATACACTCCGTATAGGTACTCCGACAAAACACGATTATTATTTATTGCGCATTAGAGCTGAAAACAAACACTGAGTGCTCAATCAATCACAACATTTTTCGCATTTAAACAAAAGCAGTTGTATAGAAAAAGAGAAAAATATATTATGATTGTATGTGCCAACTTCTTATATTATATAAATGGACTAAAACTTATAAGTGATTTAAAAAAAGTGATAAAAAATAACACTGCTCGACTCTGAAGTAGACACCGTAAAACTTGCGATTGAAAAAAATTGTCTACTGTTTCCTTTTACTCCTTGTATAGACATCTAATAATAATTTCAAAATAAAGTTGTACAGTCTAAAATTCCATGTTTCTGTTGACCTTTTTGTTTAAGGATATGTTTATAATAAATATAAAAGACGGGCTTTGTGGATTTTCAAACCAAACTTTGGAACCCCAATTTGGACCATCTCCAATTATTTTTGCGTGTAGCTTATACTTTTTTTTTGAACACAAAAAAAATATGTAAATAGCTGTAGGGTCTCCTCCATTTAATCCGAGCTTGTCCGAAAGAATCAAACGAAAAATAAAGAAAAACATACTGGGCTTTTGTTTTTAAAGGGAAAAAAACAAACGTAGAATTTATTGATCATTCCACTAACGCAGATTAAGTAAAAAACTAATAAAACAATACTGGTAATAAACTAAATATTGGCGTATTTACTGTTTTAGTACTCATACTCACAAGTTTAAGACACAGTCGATGTTAAAAATGTATACAAACTTGTTTTCTATTGGAAAATTCCAATCGAGATTAAAATAAGAGTAGGTATCCCGAAAATCACCACGTCATACCGATTGGACATTTTACTACATTGGGGGGTGTTAAAAATAAACGTGTTTTTTGAAGGAAAAAACATTTAAAAAAAAAAATTGTCAATCGCTATTATAGATGCTTGAAAGTAATTAATTGAAAACGTCCGGAGAGACGCGCAGTATGAAGAAGAACCTAATTAAAAAGTAAAACAGATGTGGTTTTTTTCTAATTCAATAAATTTAATGTTTTTTTCTTGTTGCTTTTATTGTCAACCTCGATTTGTTGTGTATAAAACGGACTTTATACTTTCCAATTAATGTCCGAAACTATCAGAATCACGGGACAATAAATTTTCGTGCATTGGGTCCCAATAAATAACTTTACAACTGTTAAACATAATATAAAAAACAGTACTAAATGTTTACCTTCGCAAAGGACGAACGGCAATAAAACGAATTCGATTTCCCAACTACAAAATCCGTACAATATATTATTATGGTGCGCATTCTAATCACATTCCGACGGCTGTAGACGTCCGGTGTGTGAGATAGTCAATAAGAACAGCGCCTAATGAAGATACACTGAACTCAATACAACATGGCTGCTTATGAAAATGTCCCCTTGTAGAGGAGGCTGCCATTTTGCGAACAGTTACGGCTCGGTGCGTTTTAAAAAGTGTTGGTTTTATTAAAAAAATAAAAAATTGTAAGAGTAATTTTCCGACACCGGCGAAATTGAACTTCCTGTATACATTTGTCACCGGCCGGCATTTGGTCTTGGCGGTGGCGTTCGCTTTATTTTTCACCTACACGAGTCAGAGTTAATAATAATAATATGATCGATTGTGCAACGCGATGGTGTTTTTCATTTCAATTGCTAAATTACTACGATTTAACGCTAATACTAGTAGGTTGTTATTTATTTTAATAATACAATATTTATCCCGCGTACAATAACATTATGTATACAACAAATATAAGAACATTTGTGTAATCGCGTAGCGCACTATAAATTATAATATTGCATTATTGCAATACAAATAAGTATTGTACTGAAACGATATATACCTAATATTGTAACATCGTGTTGACTTTGGCAATAAAAAAAAAAAAAATGAAAATCGGAAACGGAAATATTGATCTTTATTTTAATATACAATTTTCGTTAATTCATTTGTGACAATCATTATTCGTACATTCTATTACTTTAATTAAATTGTCCCCCAGATATAATTTATCTTATTATTATTATTTTGGCCTTTACAACACTCCAAGATGTTTTGCCGCCAATCACGCCGCCATTTATCCCGGTCTTGGACCATATCTCTCTTACGATACATCAAATATATCATCATTTTTTTTTTTATACTTATATCGCACAAGTGTTCCTAAAGTGACCAAAGTCAAATGTTAATGTTCTGAGCAAATTTCGAAAACATGTTAAGTGACATTTACATAGCCAATAAGTTTTCCAATTTGTATAGACGCCGAGAAAAAAATTATTCAATGCAGTTTTTGCATACGTCAAGGAAAATACGATTTTTTTTTTACTTGTGTCATTTTTTAAAAACATGTGCTATGTCAACTTTCATTTAACAACACTATTAATATGCAACGTATGTAAGTTTCTGTGATATGTCGTTCGATCCGCGTGACTCGTCTGATTTCTTGTTAATTATCCCCTTTATTCGGTATTAATGTTAGTAGAATTTAATACTCGACTGCAGTTCCCGTTATACTGTGTTTATAATGTAATATATATTATGTATTGAATAATCTATAGTTAAGTTTACACGTGCATCGTTCTGCACGTGTAAACGCGATTGCTATAACGCTTTAACCGAAATCGTCTAAATTAAAAGAGGGACACTATAGGTACACTATAATGGTTACGATTTTCAATTATGATAAACGCTGTATTGTTATTATTATTATTTATGGCTTAATCATGGCGAACAAATTTGAATAATATCCAAACAAAGCCGTTCCAATAATAATTTCATATCTATATAATATCATGTATCAACGTATAACAGGTAATATTAAATAGAGACTAAGAGATTTGATAAAATATGACATATTCATTATAAGTCGAAAAGCATGTACAATCGTCAATCACTAAACAAGACAGATATCTGCAATAAAAAGAAAAGTCTGTAGAAAATATTTAAATTAAAGACCATTTTGTTAAATAATTATTATTATTTATATATAATTACATAATACTAAAACATGTAGTATTTATAAAAGAAACCATCATATAAATATATATTATATAAAATATGTGAACGAAACTCGGTTCTGAAAATTGTTTATTTTCCTTCACTAAAAAATTATACATAAACCATACACAAATTATGGTTTTCTTTATGATCTTAGATAGTTAAAAATTAAAGTGGTAAAAAACTTTGTTCTGGTTGAGTACGATAAACTTTTTTTTATAACATATCCGGTCAAATTGTGTTTATTTTAAATGCTGTATAACGCTGCTTACTTGAAATTAATTACATCGGCACAATCCATGAAATATCTTAACTCAAATTAATCGAACATGTAATTCAATTCGAATATTTAACAGATTTTATAAGAAACAAATCTTTACACTCTTAAGCTTTTTTTAAAAAATATTTGTCAGACAAAAAAATGAACCATCACGTTTTTTAAGAATATATTATACATACCTCGATAAACAGTTTTATGTCATTTAACTTGAGCAACAATAAATATTTTCGACCAAATAACAGCTCTACCGCCCGGAAATGACTACTAGGTAGTTCTATTGTAATTCCAGACGTATTGTTTACCTAAAAAAATTAATCAATATTCACATGTTTTTATTATGCATCCGAGTATAATTTAATTTTTCGGAAATGCTCCCATGGGTGCGATTTTTCAGATTAACATAAATGTAGAAACAGGGACAGATAACGTTAAATATAAATATTTCTGATCACCCGTCTAACCATATAATACATTGGTTAAATTATTATTCAAAATGTATGATGTTTTACTACTGTTATTTTTAAAGTTTAACACTAAAATTAAGGTACATTTCAATGTATACAACTTCTTACCAATATATTTGCTAATTTTCTTCAATCTTTTCAATATTTTTTACAACAATATAATATATTATTATGTTTATTTTCCTTTGTTAAATAATAACATAATGTCGAAAAGTGCAGGCTATTTTTTTAAAGTTTTCATTGTATTTTGTGTAGTGACATTAACAATTTTTTAAAGGCAACATTTTAGAAAAATATTAATCTACGGATTAATGCATAAATTATTTCCAACGTAAAATACCGTCCATATTATACAGTTATTACTTATTAGTTATTACAGATGGGCTTAACCAACCGTCGCGGTTATGAAGTCGAACCTCCCCCAGTGACCAATCATTATTTCGTAAAACGTGCACAATAGGTACCATAAAATTAGCATTTTAGAAAAATAACATCTTAGAACCTTTTGGTGACCCTTGAGAGAGGTCGTTTACTTCTTCAGACGAGTCTAGATTTCGTTGCATAACCGTTCTGCGTAAGTATGTAAATGTACATATAATTTCAAAAACGGTTGATCCGTATAAGTATTCAGATATCTATTGGTAGTGTGTTACAGTGTTACACCGTTGCTTTCTGTTAATTAGTGTCGCGATCGTTTACAATGCTTATGTTTACTAAGCGCATTTTGTAACGATTTTGAACGCATTTACATAATTATTTATACTTGGCGTTAACTACACGTTTTTGTTTTCCACATTAAACCACCGTACGAAAATCACACTTTACGGTTTTCGATTCATTTGTTGCGTTGATACGCGCGCATCTGGTGCTCACTGCGATCACATGCATGATAATATATACCTATACATAATAGATATATACAGAGTGAGAGAGAGAGAGGCGATGCCAGAACTTTAGCATTTTGACGGCGCGATGCTGCTGTACGCTGGCAATATATAGTGTACGCCGTTGGTCATTTATCAATTTTCCATCTCTCCTTCGCCCTTGTTACGGGCAGGCCCATAGTCCGCGACGAGGACGAATGAACCGACGGGGTTGTCATCTTGAGCCTCGTATATATTATATACACATATACGTGTCGGAACCGCAAGCACACATCAAACGCATGCACACCCACACACACAATGTATATTATACATCAATGTGTACACACACCACTGACCTTATAGAAGGCTATTAATGGACCGCCACGTCCACCGTCATCATCGCGGGCAAACGTCACTGGCTACACGGGCGTTTTCGATCATCGCCGCCAACAAGGAGAGGGTGTAATAATAATAATATGTACCGGGGGCCAACATAACAATGCCGCGGTGAAAAACGAACAAACAATGGACTTCAACCGAGCACCGAAGATGTCACGGCGAATTTTTTTCGTACACATAGTGCCGTCCATACGCGTGTTAAGTCGGTCGCAAACGATATCAGCCGATAAGGACGCGGCCATCGCTATCCGACACGAACGGTCTTTAACGAACCAAGTGAATCCCCGTAGTCGGACACTATAGCTAAGTATAAATATTTTTATCGATTACCTCTTTTTGAGTCCGTTGACAATACCGTCGAAAGTATTGCGAGTAACCCGCCCATACCGATTTTGGCGGTACAGTTCATACAAGTCTAATGTCTATCCGAGTAGTCTCTGTTTGAGAATTATTCTCTTCTTCAGCCGTTTAGGCCTATCGTGACTCCGCACAGTATCCTTCAATCTTCTCCTTTATCGTCTGCCACTTGTTTTGGTTGTCACCTGCAAGTAGCTGCAGGGCTTGTTTCAAGCTGTCTATCAACTTTTTTTAGCCTTCCCAAAGGTCTCTGAAACTTTTTTCTCTGATACATGTTTCACAGGCGTACAATATGACTGGCCGAACTAAAACGTCATACAACCAATATGTAAAACTAAGACATAGTTACTAATTAAACAATTTAAAAGCTAAATCAGAATCATGTCTTGATTTGAAACATTAATTATGATATCTGTGTGAAATAATTGCATCAATTAATTCGTTTTATGCCCTTCCATCTAACGAGTAACATAAGAGACATAAATCATTTTTTTTTCAAATTCTGTCCGATATCCAATAAAGTAAATTTATGAGAAAAAAGTATAACTTTTTTAGCATTTCCTGCACTTGTTAGAAGTCCACTTAGAAAATTAAATACATTGTTAGTTTGTCGAATTCGGAAGGTATACTATTTCTTTTGCAGCAGATAAATGTGAAAATATTTTCAAAAATAAAGCAATTTCGACGTATAGCAAATGATAAAAGATGCTTGCTAAGTCACTCGTGCAGACATTCATCAGACATTAGATAATTAAAACTTGTTTGTCGAGACATAAAGTTAATGACCGCATTAGAGTTGCCATAAAATAGAGTCGTTTTAATTGACTTTTTATTATAGGCTTAATTCCATTAAATATCATAGCAAATTAATAATTACAGGACTTATTTTAAGTTTATAATTAACAAAACATAATTTAACACAGAGAACATTTCCACGTTTGTGAGTGTCAACGACTTCTCACTATTTCTAAAATAAGTATACTTACTTAACATTTTTTTTTATTCGACTTCAACCTTGACGGTATAAAGAGAACTTTTATAAACACAAAATCACCCAAATGATTCAAAATGATTTGAACGTGGACCACATTTTTAAATTACATATTAACAATAAAAACCCCACAGCACTGCTAAATCTATAAACCGTCTAAGCCTCGTTTGGCGAGGGATTAATCAGTTAAAAAAGTGGAGGAAAATATTTTCAAATACAAATTTGTCACATTATTCTGGGTGAGATAGATTTAGGCTATCATTTTGGTAAACAGATAATATTTTTTCATAAAAAACACATATTATTTTCAATTTTCTCCACCCCCTAATGCAATTATCTTTTATTGATATATATTCATTGTTTCGTAGTAATTAAAATACGGATGGAAAAACTGTGTTAATCGGTAATTTTGAAGTGGAATATTATCATTATAACAATTTGTTGTTAACCGTTTTATGACCAGTGGCGTTATTGTAACGATGTAAAAAAAAAAAAATACAAGAGATAGTTTCAATTGGCGTCAGAAATATGAATTTACAACATCTCTATTACCAACTCATAACGATATTATATAAATGGCTGTTCGGTGTATCCTTTGGCAAACACAGTAGTAATTTTGCTGCGAAACAACTTTACTGTTTTATTGAGTGTAAACAATTGGCTAATTTTATCCTTCCTAGTTCCTTGTACAGTAACAACGATAATAAACTATAGCTCGGCACTCAATTGAATGTGTTATCCATTATTGGTAGTTAATTACAATTAAATTATGCCGGGGAATGCTTACATTTCAAATGTGAGTTGTGCATGGACAATATAGGATGAAAACTACTATACAACAACGTGCGTTCTTTACTTAAACATTTTTACTGTGACGTAGGCTCTGCGGACGAAAAATAAAATAAGAATTTTTAAACTAACAGAGTTTTAAGTGCCTATTATAGCGTAGGACCAGTAAAGGATCGATTTATCGAGTATCACTATTCGAGATGAAACGAAACTAATTTTACCGAAGACAAGAGTCTTCTTAAAAAATACTCTCTCTCTCTCGACTGTCCCAAAAGTCTTTGGGACTCGACATTTTATACATTCCTAAACGAAGGGGACATCCGTTGGACACCCTTAATGCCATTCTATTGTGTCGTGTGATCAACAGTAGTAAAACAATTATTTACTCTGAATCCTGACCAGTGCTCGGTGATTCGCACGAGCAAGTATTACATTATAAATTAGGCATTTACTTTGCGCGGGAAAATGAAAATATGTATGTTCGTTATCTAGTACATTTGTTATGTGTACATTAGTGCAGTACACGGATTATAATTAAACGGTCGAGAAACGACTCTTAATTACGGTCGGAAAAAAGCATTAAAAAAAAAAAAAAAATTAAAAAATGTTAATTTCCCAGCGACCGTAAAAAACCGCATTCACGCGATCCTAAAACATCCTAAAAAAGGATTCCCGGCGCTTATCCTTCGTTGTTTCCCCGTCTGTTCCCGTATCGCCTATTAATCTCTTACAGGACATTTGCCAAGGTTTGGCTTCCTCCTACTGTGTATACTAAACCGTACATCCGTCGAGAATGTTTGGGCCTTTTTTTTTTTTTTTTATCCCCCATAAAGTTAGTTAACCGACCGACTGACTAGAAAATTATTGGTCTACCGTTGTTTATATATTAATATATTATTATTCTGTCTGTACGTTTGCGGCAATAAAGTGGTGGTACACCGGTCGGCAATGATAAGGGTTCGTAAACTAACCCGCAGTACCGTGTACAACAAGTTGAATAATTAAATACAACGATAATAAACTAAGCTGTTGCTTTTGAAAAAGTTCCCGGACAAGCGTTTTATAAAACAAAGAAAAATAATAATGTTATAAATAATGTCATCTCGTTAAAAGGTTGTCGGTGTTGGTCAAATACAATTTTTTTTTTAAAGAGAAGCTTTAATTAAAGGCGTTGAACAAAAAAAAAAAAACAAAAGTTTAAAAAGATTGTAACTTTTTAATCCTCCGTTTAATGCTTTATCTATAAAAGTTGACGATTTTCCTTAATCCCGCTCAATAATTGAAGGTTAGAAAAATTGCTCGATATGCTCAACAGCGTGTAAATAATAAACTAGAATCAGAAATGTAAAAAAATAAGCATTTTCAACATTTAATAATCCAAACTTAAATGTTTGCAACCTGTATTTTTAGGTAAAAAATTTTGATTTTGAAAATACATAATCTGTTTTTTTCCAAACCCTAATTACAATACATATAATGCTGCTGGCGTTAATTTGAAAAACATGGCTACTAAAAATTACAAAAAATAATATGTGCAGTGCTCAAAGATAATCTAGCCATATTTATCAAATTGACGTCAGCAACATTATACTGTAGACCGGGTTAGAAAAAAAATACAGACATATATATACATATAAAGCGTATTGGCAGGTATACAAATTAGCAACATACCTAACGCTCTAGTATAATATAGATTATTCCATTATTAAAAACTTTTTTTCTACTCATTTGTTTGCACAGTGAATTATGAGGCCTGAACAATCAATCAGCCTCGTGCATGCCTTTCAGCAATGTCCAGAACATATTATAATATGGTTAATTTTTATTTTTTTTAGCATACTACACTTCATTATGCACTAAAGCTGTAATGATGAAAAGCGATTAATTTATTTATTTTATAATACCAACCTTTAAATGGAGTTACCTCAATTCTTCGCGTTGTAAAACTTTCGCTTATTCGACCAGACAATAAAAATAATATATTTTCAATAATTATTTACTACGGTATATCGTTTATATAAACGTACTTTAAAAAAACAAATTTTAAGTAATTTCATATTTAAACCATATTAACCTAAGACATGAGCCTTCAAATTCAAAATTTACTCGGCATAAAATAATTAAGGATAATGTTACAGTGATATAATCTATTCAGACGAAGAACGCACAAAGCGGCAACCTAAAAACCGTTTTTTAAGGTTATAGTAGTAATAAAATTAAACAAGTTTAACTGTTTAAACAGCCGTTGTCGTAAAACTATGAAATTATGTATCCAAAAATATTTGAATTTCGAACATGTTATTAGTATTTATTTACATATTTTTTTTTTTTTTTAATGCTTTTGTAGTGATGTTTTATTTTTTATGCTTCGTTGAAAATGTCTCATATATCGGATGATTGATATTCAATGTATTATAATTTGTTCAGTTTTCGTTGGAAAAATAATACATTATCTATGTATTTTTCTGCGTACATGTCAGTAACTAATGAAGAGAAAGGTCTTGTTTAAGTTTAATATCGCACAACGAACATGCCATCTTATTAGATAGGTTGTTGTAATAATATATAAAAGTAAACAAGCGTACAAAACTTTTTTTATCGCTGAAATACATCAATAAAAAATTAAAAAATTAGTTATACGAGCATAATTTACAAATTAATAATTGCCAAGAGCAATTAAATTGTTAAACTGTAATTTTTTTTTTTTTATAGACTTGTTACCTACAATAATATTAGTTTTAACTCTTAGATGGGTTTTACAATAATAAAGACTATTAGGAGACTATGAGCTTAATTGCGGACTATATAATTATTTTAATAATACAAATTGTGTGTTCACAGACTTATAATTTAAACGCACAAACCGGAGAGTCGTCGGCTTGTGCCACTGCGTTGCTGTGCGGGGTCAAAGCTAATTTCGAAACAGTCGGGTTGGACGGCAAAGGGAAATTTGAAAATTGTTATTCCAGCTTCGTGTCCAGGGTGGATTCACTGGCAGACTGGGCACAACAAGAAGGTACAAGTTATTATCATTATTATAATACCAGTAATAAGCGTTCAATTACAAACCACGTAAATAACAAGGAGATATCAACCTTGCCAGTGTACACGACCGATTCGCAGTATAGGACAATAGTGCCGTATTAAGATAATACTAAAGTAATTGACAGAAACATATTATTATTATAGCTATTGCAATTTTTGTTTTCGTAACTACAGACCACATAATTTACCAAAAATGTTGACTGGTCGTCGGTCGATAACCAGTTTCTGATAATTATTTTTGAATTTATTGAAGTTTTAAGTTTAGGGCAGGAGGAAAGGTGGACCGTGTAGAATTATTTTTGTCTGCACGCACTTCCCCTCTCATCCTAAATTTTAAACTGTTATAACTTTAAAAAAATAGATGTCCAAAACTAGTTATCAACTTGTCAAAAATTGTAGTAAATTATTCTAAATTTAAAAATTCAGTCAGACATCACTGTTTTAGACGATAATATTAACCCTACACTGCACGGTGTATTTACTATGATACAAACAACAAAAGTCAAGATAATGTTAAAATAAATGTATAAACATCGAATTTTTCTTTTATCGATAGTTTCTTTATCAAATGCCCAACATACTATTGTTATGAGTTCAATCTCCTTGACTTTTTTTTAACCGTTTATTTCATCATTGACAACGTGTAATAAAAACACAATAGTGTCTTAGTTTTCTCGTCAAAAATTCAATATTTTTCACTTATTACCATTGTTAAAAATATATATTCCAATGTACATACTTATGAAGAGCATATTAAATCTCACTAAACACCAGTTTTCTGATAAGTACACGTTTTATCAGTGTTTTTATAAACGTATCACCCATGATACATTGCGCACTTAGGACATAGATAAAATATACTCAAGTCAGTATTATTAATAACACACCAACAAAAGCAATAAACATAATAATACCTTTAGTAAACTTAAAATTACCAATAACATAATTATGTAGTAAAAGAAAAATTATTTTAACTACCTAATAACAACTTAGTTCAATGGTTTAGCCTTTAAATACAGTATATGAATAACACACATTTTTAATATTTTTCCTACTATATGTGATAAATAAAGTAACAATTTGTTATTTTAAGTTTACTAAAGATATTATTATGCTTATTTTTTTTTTTGGTGTATTATTAATATACTGACTTGAGAATATTTTATAAAGAATGTAATGTTATACTGCAAAAGAAGCACAATTATTATATTAATTATTATAACTGTGATTTATGTCTTAAAAAAATTTACTGTTATTGATTCTAATGTCTAAATAATTAATATTATTATCAAAAATAAATTGTTTATATTTTGGTCATGTGATTTATAAAATATTGTTTTGGTTTATTATAGCTAGAAGAAATATCCTACGTTAGAGTTACTACCCAAAAAAAATAATTTTTTAATCGAACACATTTGGCTCTACGCACAATGTATCATGAGTGATACAATTGAATAAACATTGTTTTATAGCTGATTAACATTGTTTGAAAAAAAATATATTTTTCCTGTGATGTTTTAGGGTACCTAAATCGAAAAATAATTTTTCCCTTAAACATTTTATCATGAAAATTAAATCGTGCATTGTAGGGTTAGTTAATAAAACTTTTAAAAATAAATATCATAATAACTATGTAAATCAAAGTTTAAAGAAAACGTTTCAAATAAATTACTAAGTATATTCAAGGAAAAAGCTTTTTGTATAATTCACAAACTCTTTACAAAAACATGTTATCGGTTTGATCGAGTTGGATTTTTTTTATCTTTACATACATTTTTAAATATCACAAATAATTGAAAAGAATATTTAAAAGCTTTATTGCATTCATCGTTTTATGACATGTTAACTGGAAATAGATTTAAATAATTAAATTTGACTTATTTATTTTAACATACTGTAAAACACTTTCTTGTAAATGATATTATTATAATTATAATAATATAATCGAACAAAGATTTAAAATGAAAAGTTTCTCAGAAACGTAGAGTTGTTTTTCTTTTAAACTGTATTGTAAATTGCCAAATTTTAATATAATAATAACAATATAAAAATAAAACATCTCTCCAAAATCATGACGATCAATATTTTCAGACAAAATTCTGACAGATTGAGTCGTTTGCAAATAATATATTATTAGTATATTAATTTTATCATTTGCTGACAGAGGAATAGGTCATATTTGTATTCGTTAATTAAGTTACTAAACACTATAAAATGGTATATTGTATGGTTATATGCAATATAATATATTATCCTAACTCCAAAGCACAATGTAGGAACACAACATGGCTTATCAATCATTTTTTGAAACATAATTCGTCTGCAAAGGTTGGCAAGTCGATGTAAAACCGAAGCTATGACACGATATGATTACATTGATTAACAAAAAGTATACTGTATAATATATTATACAAACACTACTTATAATAATTGTGGCTTTTTATAAATGTAAAAAAAAACCTTTTACAATTTAAAAAACAAAACGATTATAAACGATTACTACTGTTTTGAACAACAATAAAAACACGATTTTTAGTATTATTAAACATATATTTACAACGTCTATTTAAACATGCCAACCCAGTTGTAATCATACAAAACCTACCTAAATTCATTCTTTGAAAGATATTCTTTATAAAGTGCTTACAAATAGACATTATAGATATAGACTATGACGTTTACACGTTGTGCCAGGAGTGTGATAAGTCAACGAACTAAGAAGATAATGTGGTCGTGTGGGACGAGGTAATAGTTACAAGGTCCCATTTTCCTTTTTAAGCCACTAGGGGTTTCCTTTCTCGAAATGAGCAACCGTCTTGAGCGAGAAGCATCCATTATACACCGTCTATATGTAGCCAGATCTAAATGTTCCAAATGTAGTAACATGTATTCTTTTTTATAGGGGAAATATAAATTATTAATTATGAATTAAGTAAAAAAGATTACAAGAACTATTTTTAAAACAATTGTTTAGTAAATCTGTAAGGCTTTCTAAAAACTTTTTTTCAATAATTGCCCACGTTGGTTGCGTAATAGTTTTAATAGTTTTACTGTGACGCCTTCTTGGTAATATTAAGCCTTATGTATACCTTTTAGGAAAACCTTAAGTTTGCTAATCCTCTACTATCATTTCTCAGGGTGTTGCCCTGTTAATAGAACTTACAGCTTACTCTTGGCAAGGGATTTTCGACAAAATAATGTATTACAATCTATTATATTATTATGTACACTCAGTTTAATTTTTCAGCTGTTAACTTTTACTTTGAGAAAAGAATGGTTTGATCATTTTACGCTCTCGTGTGTATTTTAGGCCTAAATGTGGACCTAGCCATTTGAATATTGTGTCATATGTAAGACTTTTGCACTTAAACAGTTTGGCAAGTATTTTTTGGAGGCTATATATTATAAAGGGACAAGTCCCTGTGTGCAAAATTCTTCATTACATTACCTTTATTGTTCTGAGATTGCCATTTTTGTGCAATAGTGTTGTAAATTTACATGTTGAGTAGTCTTTCATCTTAGCTAAAAAGCGACGCCAGCCTTTCATGATTCAAGCAAATTATAAATTCTGAATAAAACATTTCTAAATAACTTTACTAAAAATTAAACAATAGTTATATTAAACATATTTTTTTATTATAGTAATATTATAAGCAAAAATTAATGAATTAATTATTATGCATGTTATATTATCAGGTTTAGCGGTAAAATAATGTGCATATTATATTTAAAAGTAAGAATAATATTATTATTGTAGTTAATATATGTTTCATACTTGAAGAACATTTTTTCGTTCATTTTATTCTGTTCTCATTTTTCATTTTAACTGTCATTCGTTTGATTTCCGAAAGCAGATATATCAGTATTAAAATATATATATACACAGATCATTGTACAAACAAAACTAATATTATAAGACATCGTTAACTACATTGCACTCACTTGAAATCAAGTCTGATTGTATAAACGGGAAAAATAAACTCTCACCGCGGTTCCTTTATTTATTTTTTTTAATATGATATTCATTTTTATAAAATATAAGAACAGTGTTTCTTGTAAATACATTTTTGATAAGTACACACTTAACCGTTCTATACTGCCAAACTGTCTGTTTTGTGTTTATTTTCCATTGGAACAATAAAATTAGCATTGACCGCAGACCGATTAATTCTTTAATAAATAAAAAAAACAACATTAATAGTATTATTTTAAATTATATAAAAATTTTATTATAATATACTAACTTGATAGCCTGCTAGAAGTTAGAATTATTTATACAGCTGATGTGAGTCATTTAAAGTTGTCTAAATATATGTATATATATATATATATTTATACTAAAGTAGATAAATAATAATTTCCATCTCGGGCATGCTGATTTTTAGTCAATACCTACTCTGTTTATGCACAGTCCTTAAACTTGAT
Source organism: Adelges cooleyi (assembly GCF_023614345.1). Classification (NCBI taxonomy): domain Eukaryota; kingdom Metazoa; phylum Arthropoda; class Insecta; order Hemiptera; family Adelgidae; genus Adelges; species Adelges cooleyi. Next base: position 11,988,761 of record NW_026096053.1, on the reverse strand, counting down.
GAACCTGTTATTTTGTGAACCGTATGAACATTGAACAAACTACTATAAGTATGTAATACTCTGTCGTCCAAATATGTTGTTACAATTAAGTGCACAACAAGGACTATAGATAATCTAGCTTAAAACGTCAGTTATCAGTAGAAAAGTTATTATACAGATAATACACATATATTATCCGATAAGGCGGTAGTTTATAATTTTAATCTCGTGAAATATATATATATATATATCACACATAACGGTAAAGCCATTCTTTGCGTTATTGTGCAAGCTTAATTTGAACACTTAAATACAGTATCTTCATAAATACAATTCTAATGTTGTAAAACGTTCTCGTGAAGTCCTGAAATCCAATTACTGTGTCCAAAAGTATAAAACAAGAGTTGGTAATTTAAAACGGTTGTTTTGAACGTGTTTTTCATAGTTTAAACTATGTTTTTTTTTTTTGTTCAAAATAAGTTTAAAAAAAACAAATTTTATCATCCCCCGTCTAGACTTTGCTTTAATCTGGAAACAAACTAAAACTTTCACGCATACACTATAGTATTCCATTCGGATGTCATTAATTAAATAGACAACAAGAATGATATATATATATATTATAGCGTTTCCGTGGTAAATATAGATTTAATTAAAGGTCATAAATATTTCACAAGTGTCAGGATATATTGTCTCGGCTATTCTAAGAGTTTCGCTTAAATAGTAAAACGCGGTGGACAAAATGAAAATCTCATACTGCAGTTTCCAATAAAACTTATATTTACGATACCGCTGATTCCTTCGGTAAAGGCGCGCTATGTAAGTTGTTAGCTGTCTCAGAGTTTAATATAATATAAATTAATATGTACATACACGCAATAATTTACATCGAACATTTATTATTGTCAAGAGCGCAAAGACCAACTTTATTCTTAACATCCCTTTTGTTTTACAATATTTACCGTTGTATAAAACGTGTGGTGACGGTTGTTATTTATTTCATTGGGAAAAATCAAAACCTGAGTAATTCTGTCATTCTCATTAAAACGAGTGAATTGTTTCACACTATAAATCGAAAATCAATTTCAATAAAAATTCTTAAAGAAATTATTTATTGATGACAATAAATGCATTACTATAGGTTGGTTAAATACAACTTGAGATTTTTATAGTTTTTTATTTGATTACAGGAAAATCAACCGGGGTGGTAACTAACACCCGAATCACTCATGCCACGCCGTCTGCTTTGTTCGCCCATTCGCCAAGTCGTTATTGGGAAGACGACAGCAAAGTGCCCATTCCGTCCAGGAAATCTTGTAAAGACATTGCCCGCCAACTGGTCGAAGACGACCCAGGACGACACATTAACGTAAGTAATCAAACGAAATAAAAATAACTCCCCAAGTCAACTTACCTTATTTAATAACTGTATTGATACGCTTCAAAGTGTCAAGTATCAATGCTCTTATATTATTATCATATAGTTCAGCCGACAACGTTTTTCTAATAAAACACATTATAACCACAACATTGCTTCTGGTAGAGTTCACTAGGAAAAACATTTACATCCGTTGATTTCGGATAGGCAAAACCGCGAAGGGTCCGGAAATAACGGATGTAAAACAAAAATTAAATATCCCACATATTTAATCACACTTTGCGGAAATTGAATTCAATGAGACACGTTTAAATTTAAAAAAAACGTTTGAGAAAACAATCCACCAGAAAAGATTTATATAGGTAGTAGTGCTTACTAATTATACGTTTTGGACCGCTTCGGCGCCAACACTGAGATCGGTTTAGATGTGATTTAGAATATTACTAAAATATAAATTGAATAAATCTAGCTTTAAGTATTTCAATTATTACAAGTTATAAAGTAAGATTGTATGTATTTGCCCTTCAGCTGTCATACCGCATGGTAATTAGTATGGGGTCTCTTTATTATACACAGAGTAGCCCATACGGTTGCTGTCAACATATTTTTAATCGCGTGGTTTTTGAAAATATTATTACCCTACTGCGAAAAAAGTGTCTATAATTTTCCAAATAAAAGTTCCATTTATAATATATAGCGCGTATAGGTACTGTTTTGCGGTTAAAGTTGATAAAGTTTAAAAAAAAAGGTTCGTTTTTACATTAAAAAAATATTTCATAGTGTTGTCGCCGCGTTAACGGCGTCAGATTTATTGACTACATGTACACAATAGCTGTGCTGTTCAACTAATAATAAATGGCCCACGTGTATTGTATAATATAGAAAAAGTATACTTACAATACACGGAGAAAAAAAAAAGTGGACTATAAAAACGTACTCAATCAAAAGTTGTGGAAAGTGTTTTGAACAAATTCACCTTCTCTCGTTCGATTGTAATTATTATTTCCAGTGAAAAATAATCATTACTAAAAAGTTGCATCCGCCGATTGTTTGTGGTGTTCAAGTAGGAATAATACAAAGTCGGCACAGTTTTGCCGTCTGTCAGTTGTACACAAATAATACAACTCTGTTGGCAAGTTTCGGCATAGGATTTGCAGGTGTTAATTATGGCCTTAATGGGGTTTACAATCAGATGCTGCCCCGAGGACCCATAAACGGTGTACATAAGAAAAGCCGTTTACAAGCAATTAAAACAATGAAGGATAGGGAGTGGATAGATAATCGTTCTCCAGGCCATTATCGTTTATTTTCTTTCCGTTTCGGTTAGTTTCATGTATTTTTTTTTCATCTTACTTAACAACCGCAAACCCCCTTGGAAATGCATAGCTTAAAAGCCTCAATTATAATTGCCCTATTATTGCAATTGCTATCTATACAAGTGCTCATACTGCTTGTTGAAATTCCCTCGTGTGGAATACTCGTTTATGGATAAACTGTATTTATTGTTTAAAAAAAAAAAGAGTTTGTGTTAATAGCAATCACAAATATAGACACAGCTTATAATGGCAAGTACAATGTTTAGTGAGGGTTATCTATGTACTTGATAGGTTACTATGAATTTTAAAACACAGATTACAGATTAAACTGACATATTGTGTTACCATGAAATACAGTTTGCCAATACATTTTTTATTTAATTAACAATTTGAAATACATTTTTCGCAAAATTATTACGCCTGAAATCATGTTTTTATTTGCCATTTGAAACAAAATAAAATAAATTAAATATCTTAAACAGTTATTTTAAAAACAATTTTAAATAAACGTGTATTTTATTATTTGAATTTTTATTTAAATAAAGAAATATTTAAACTGAAAATGTATTTAAACAGTTTTTAATTTGTTGTTACGCTCGTCTAAAAAACATTAATTGTATTTGTTAAATTCGTTTTTATTTAAACATATTTTTTTCCAATAATAATTTCAATAAAAATGTATCCAAACAATGGCTAGGTTTGGTTGGAGGTAAACGCAACTTTATTTTGCAAATAAAAACGCCAAGTACGTATATATGTTTGTATTATTTGTTGTAAGATAATTTTTGTTGATTGCCGTTACAAAATATTGTTTCGAGTTCGTTAGACATATACACATATATTTGGTAATCGAGTTTATATAACTTGCGGGTAGTTTTCCGAAATAATATGTAATCCAGTTACAGTGTTTTGTTTATCCATCAGGTGAAGCAGACTATACCGATATAACATGTTGTATTATACCCCTACACTCGATGCACGTTGAACGTCTTACAAGAGTATAATAAGCAGAACATTAAATATGTAACGCGTTGTTTTCGAATTTCCCAAAACTTATTTTGCCGGCACAGTTCGTTTCCACTGTGTAAACACAGTTTGCCGAGCTTTTGTAATTAATAGTTATACATTAAAAATTGATTCGTCGCAAGTAAAAGTAATCACCGTGTTCAAACAAAATGGCCAAATTAATCTTCGAGACAATTATTGACTACTCCGATACCCAACTTGACATTTTAACCAAACGTGCGATTACGCAGTAGTGATAACCACAGTCGTTAAAAGGCAAAATTACTATCGAAAGACAGACCAAACCGTTACTAACCCAAGGATTGAATTTTGGAACAATAATTGTCAGTCTATTTTCTATGCACTCCAAACACTTTTACATCTTTATATTTTAAATCATCCACCCACTCCTCCTTCGGCCTACCTCTAACTCTAAATGCCTCTACGTTAAAAAAAAAAAATATCCGGTCAAATGTCAAAGGTATCCTGTCCGTTAAATAACAAAATCCGAGGTTTACCAATATAATGTAGACATTATAATAAGGCCAGTTGCACTATTCAAAAAGGCGCGCGTGCCAGCCGTTAGGAAATAAGGCGAATAATAAATATATTATAACAGTTCTTATTGTAGCCGAGTAATAATATGCGTTTGAAATTAAAGTCTTTCACACAAACTTTTGGGTATTTGTTTTACATAATTAATCATCCGAATTGCAGTTCCGCCAAAAGTTCTAATATTTTAATCATTATCAAATCAAATTAATTCCGTTTATTCTTTACTTGTTAGCTTTTAGTTCAATCAACGTTTCTCTTTTGTTCCCAACAAAATGTTCGTTGTGTTGCAACTTCTATACAATATGCCGGTGGTACGTTTGTATAACCCAATATACATAGTTAATGTAAATCCTAGCCATAACATTGCATTACAAAAACAACCGCAATGCCCTCCGTCCCGAATAAATTTCTGAATTCGGTTTACGCGGTACTAGATTGAGGATTTGGCCCATATGCATAGAATACATAATTATATTTTGAATTTCGCATTGATACCATAAGAGAAGCCTTGACTTATGATACATAGAGACCGAAAATTGCCCACAGACATAGTTTTTTTCTTTGGTGAGTTTAAAACGATTTTCTCAACTTTGTGGATAGTTTGTAAATTATATTGTAGCATAGGTACGCGTATAAAGTTTTAGGATTTTTGTTGCATCCAAATAATTTATCTTCAATAAATAATTAATATAACACAATATGTCATACAGGTATTTATGTTATGATCAAGCTGTGCGGTTTTTTTTTTTTTTGTTAAAATTGTCATAAAAAAGGTCACATTGACACATAACTAAACATTTTTTACTCAGACAGCGTCATGTACGATCAGCTTTATAAAATAAAACCAATAAAGGTATTAAAAAACACCCTTGCAATGGACCCATAACATCCCTACTTATCCGCTCGACAATACCACATACTGCAGAATACCGAGTCGATAACTTCACTTCGGTGGTCTTAACGTTGCTACGTGATGTTCACCTTTAAATTAAATTTCCATTATACTATTTCGTAGTTATACCCAAGTCCTAACTGTCATACATGACCGGAATACCATAAAAATAAAATACATTCAATCGCACAGTAATTGAATATTTTTTTTTTTTTTTAAATGGTCATATTATTGATATTTTTTCCAGAGTAATAATTATAATTCACTTGAGAAATGTTTGAATTCGTTAATTTTCATTTTTTTGCAGAAAACTTCACGAAAATTGACTTAAATGTTTACATGCATATAGCAGCAGCAGTGTCTTGTATTTTTACAGAACATCCCTTCTCATTACATTTGTATGATTGTTTTTATGATATTCGTATATGGATTCTCACCGTAGTACCCATTTCTCAGAACGAGATCCAGAGTTTTGAAAAATTGCTATACTGTCTGGATTTCTATTTACTTGTTGTTGTTGCTCTTTATCCTTTCCCAGTACGAGGTGATGATTGGGGTTTTTGTATAAATATTTTCAAAAACTTGAATTCTTGAACGCATCTCTGTTGGGGTTTTGTAGAATCTATCTCAGAAACATAAACATTTTTAAACAAACAATAATAATAGGATAATTTTTAATTATTTTCCAAGTTCTTTTTAAAAAAATACTCTAACTAAATAATTATCATTACGAATGCGTGTTTCGGTTAAACAATTCGATGAGGGTTTTGCAAGTATAACATACAGACTGAATGAAAGTATAGATAAATGTTCGATTGCAATAATAGATGTGGAGACGTTGGAGAAAAAAATGAAAAGAAAAAAAAGGTTTAAGGGAAGTAGATTTTAAACAGAACGCTCGCAGCTTAAGACCATCGAAGGGGAGGCGATATGAAGAGGAGTCGAATCTGTTATACATAATATTTTATTATTATACTTTCAGCGTGCATACCTAAACGATGGTAAACCATGAACTGGCCCTAAACTGGGACTAGGATGTGTGTCGCATTCAGGTTGTAATTTTTCGTCGAGTTACAAAGTTGAAATTGTAATTCCGAGTTGTCTTGCGGCAGACCCGGCAAACTTTCTATATTACAGAGTGTCGAAGTGTGAATTAAAAACGTGACCTGTCTAACCGATTCGCACGAACAATCAAACAATGGCCCAGAAACACTATTCGGTCCTTATATGCACCGGACCGACCCCACTTGAACACAACAGCCCACAAGTCGTCCTGATTGCTCGTGGTGTGTAGTGCAATATTAATACCGAACCGGCTGTGGCGTTAGGGTTTCACAAAGCCTGCCCATCTCCCCTGAACGCCTCCCTTACTTGTACCGCCGCTATTAAGGCGCACCGTGGTACATTATAGTATAAATAAATAGGCGGCAGGTGTAATCGCGTGCGTGAAAATGTCCAATCTCAAAAATAAAATGTTTTCTCAAAAAAGCCTCCCTTAAACGAGTCAGCGGTACACTAAAGAACTTTACCGTCAGACCGGGACAGAGTCTAATTTATGTATTTTATTAACAACAAAAGGATGAACCCGGTTTCTCGTCGTTCGGTCGAAACCCGACAATAGGCGATATTGTAATGGTCGGCTGTCCGGGAAATAAACAACAAGCCCGACCTACCGTGTCAGTGTGTACAGTATGTACGTACACCCCATTAAATATGAACGCATTCGAGTGCCGGCATTTTTTTTTTACCGGTAACGGTTCGGTTTACTTCACTTTTGCTGCGACTGCGATTTTTCAAGCCACGTTTTACCAACATTTTCACCGTGTATTTATTTATTAATTTCCACGTGCCAAAGGGTAAAGCGAAAATACAATACAACGTGTATATTGTGTATATAATGTGTGAAATTCAATGGAGGAATTTAGTTTTTTTTTTTTTTTTTTTCGTTAACCGTCGTATCGCTTAGAAAAGGTCGACGTTTAGAAAATCGAGTTGCACAATGCAATTACTTTAATCGTACAAGTAATCTCGCGAAAACTGTAATTTTTCATTTCGATACCGTTAGCAATTTTCTCCAAAGTAAATACATGCGGTGCCCCACGCCGATTTATGTAGTAATTGAAACATCTTCCGGAGAAAATGAGATTCCTTTATTGTGTTTTTTTTTTTTTTTGTAAATAATTCAGTACAACATAGATCATAAGTATTTTGTTTGTTGGAGCAGATACAAAGAAATAGCAAAAAAATAATGTAAAATTATGACTATTAATTTTATCGAATTATAATTTCTCATAAGTATGTTATAACACATAACATCAGGTGGACGTACAATCATTTAGTAAAAATGTAATAAATATACATTTAAAACTGTTGCGGCTGCACTCCGCCCCACATATATTTAGACAATTTTTCGCTCTAGAAAAGACTTTAGTGCACCCTCTCTTCTCCCGGGCATAAAAATCCTTCATAGAAACCGCTTTGTAACAAAACTGTATTATCAAGCCCACAGACACACAACAACAACTCCACGCCGACGATTAGGTCAGGTACGACGATGGTGTATGATTATTATCATTCCTGTTTGGGACACGCGTGTACGGCTTCGGCGTGTGATATTATGTAAATTGGTCCGGTAAGATATTTGTATCGTTTACTACGGTGTGTGTGTGTGTGTAATTTATGCGCATCGTCCGTCTCCGTAGAAAAACTTGGGAAATGGATGATGGGAAAAAAACACCAGAAAAAGATAGTAGGACGGTGGGATGGGGGGGGGGGGGGACGCGAAACTAATGCAAACGAGGATAGTGATTTTTGGAAATTAGATTGTTGGGAAAAGGTGTAAATACACGTGGGGCGGAAAAGTTTTTCGGCAACAAGATTATGCGGGGTGCACTCGTCGGCGTGAAAAGGAGAATACACACACCGATGTCGATAAGCCGAAAATCGATGCGGTCTGGCCCCATATTATACATACATATGTACGAACGGTCCAAACGGATACACGCCGGCCACAAGTAATAAACGGACGGCCATGTCAGTATCGCAATCAAGAAATTCGAGAAAATCCAATATATATATATATATATATATTATCTCTCTAAACGGCACGGCGTACGGTACAATATAACGGCGTGGGAAAAACTATTAGCGGGGCAGTACACAACCGGAAAGGTCCGATTTAAACGGTACGAAATAATAATAAGTATAACCCTTTTTGACCGTTTGGTTTATCGTTTCTAACTGTAGAAAAAAAAAAAAGAGAAAAATTCAAATGTTTACCGCCTGAACGTCCACCTTATAACATAAAGGCGACGTCCGCAAGTGGGCTTTATAAAAAACCGAAGTATATAATAATAGTAACAAAAAGGATTGAAGCCGGTGTGTTTGGGAACCGCAAACTTTAATAAACTTTTTGAAAAATAAAAGCAAGGAAAAAATGTATCAAAAATATAGTTTTAAAAAAAAAGTTCATAATATAACTAATTTTATTAATAGACAAATTTGAGGATATTTCGAATAACTTCTTATCAATAAAATGTATATCGCTATTGTTTGGACTTTAGATGAAGCTTTTTTAAATTTTCAATCATTTTTTTGATTATGTATATCAAAACTTTTTGTTGTTCGTTATTTGTTTCAAATTATTTTGTTTTTATTATTCTTCACAGTTAATTTTATTTTTACAAATATTTGTAATTGTTTATTTACTATTTGAACCCCAAAACGATTTTTTTAAAGTTTAAAAAAAAATTATCCAAGACTCTTTATAAATAATGAATAAACTAATTATCATTTTCTTATTGAGTTACAAATGTCGCTCTTCACATGTAAAATGGTATCTATATTTTATTATCTTTTTTTTATTTTTCCTAACTCTGTTAATTGAATTTTTTTTAAGTATCACAGTATCAATATCTTGTGATTGATGGGTTATCCAAAGCGGTGTTGGTGAGTTGCGGGCCAATCCCTAAATCAAGTACGAGTTGCGGCCCGGGTTTAGGAGAGAGACGTATGAGTTGCGGCCACATAATAATTACCACTTTATATTAGCCTATTAGCGTTACTCAGGAGACACCACGGGGAAGTTGGCTGAGTTATCTGCCAAAAATGTGTTTTTTGGTCAAGTTAAGGTCAAGTTTCGTCATGTTATTTGCCGATAAGCGGTTCCGTCGTTGTCATTTTAGTTTTTTTATATTATTGAGTTGACAAAAATTCATCTGTCCTAACTTTGACACTCTAATAACTTCAAAAGTAACGAGATCACAAAATACAAAAAACAAAGCGAGAATAAAAATTTAAAAATTAATTAAATCCTATTGGCTATAAGATATTGAGTGGATCTCTTTAAAAAAATCGTCCTGTATAACTAAATTGGCGATAAAAGTTTCAAGATTAACTATATTTCATTATGTATTTGTTCAACCGGCTGCGTGGTTGTTTAAATTCCTTTTCCCTTGAATTAAGATCCATAATAATTTAGATCAATGCACGTTTAAGGTACTGTTGGGCGGCGGAAGACGACATTGGTTGCCAAAAGTGACACAGGATCCTGAGCAGCCGACCGACGAAGGGAGAAGACTTGATGGTCGGAATCTAATTGACGACTGGGTTAGAGACAAAAAGAAACGGAACATCAAGGCCGAATACGTGTGGAACAAAGGTCAGCTAGATAAAGTGGATCCGAAAAATGTCGACCATCTATTAGGTGAGCACTAACCGTAGTTACTATTAAAATGCGCTTAAGAGAAACATTAAAGTAAAGGCAATTTTTCGATAAAACTCTAAATAAAGATAATACTTGTAAACCTACGCCGGTTTTCTCTTAAAATAATTATTTTGTAGTTTTTCTTTTGTAGGGCGTTAAATGAATCACCCAATATAAATATTATACTATTATAGTATTAAAATAGTCTTACTTTAAATTATTTGATAGAATACCCAAAGTTATAGAATTAAAAATGTATTGTTTTAATTTTAAACTTTTATCGATATAATTTAAAACAATATTTGCCTTTCGTTAAATATTGATAAACAGGACACACGATGCTCGCAGTATGTCAAAAACTCGCTTTAAAGCGTGTCAATAATTAATTTGAAATTTGTTGTTTACTTTTACAAGTTATGTGTAATTTTATATTGTTGTTTTGTAAAATAACTTGTAAACATTATATTATGTTATATTATTGGTGATTTATCGGTCAGCCGTTTTTTTTAACTGGCTGACAAAATTATACAAATATATTCTAACAATTTTACTTTTCAAAATAGTTCATAATAATCTTTTGAGTTCTATCGAAATACGTTCTGTTTATTTTTAAAAAAAAAAACATTGAACCGTTATTTTAACCATAATAGACTTTATAACATAACATGGCTTATACGATTTATCTTGTAGAATTTTCCGAAATCGTCCTTTTTGCGGCGTGGTAATCTTGTAAGCATAAGTTAATACGTAAACGATAATTTTTTCTCATCGCGGGGTTATCCATAAGCTTGTAATAACAAAACAGCTGGTGCCCTACTCTTTAGCTGGTTTTAACTTTATAAAAAAAAATGTCCACTTGTTTTTTTTCGTATTTTAAGAGCTTTGTTTCATGAAATAAATATCAAATCATTATCTATCATCATACGGCAACAGTGTATTTTAATAATACTACACTAAAAAATATAAATGTAGCAGGAATTTTAAAATTGTAAAAATATCTGTACATTTGAGCAAAAAATCAAATATTATTGACCTGAATAATATTTTCTAAATATTTTAAATGTAATAATTATACACAAACTAATTTCTAAACATTAAACAACTTTTATACATAATATTTTCCAGCAAACCTCGGCCAATAATTAAGGCAACTATTAAAATTCGATGCAATCGACTTTACAATGCTTAATTTAAAAACAAATTCTCAATAATAACTATTTTACAACGAATCGAGTATCAAATAATAATAATCAAAACGTTTGCGGAAAGGTAATTGCGAAACGGGCACCAAATTGTTCGAAACAAACTCACGGATAAGTTGTATTTATTTTCCTTTCTAAGTTTATTATCAAATATAGTCAAGATAAATTTGCTCCTGAAAACTTAAACGCAATATGTATCATTTGTATAATAATTCGCCGAGTGACTTTCTGCGGAACCATAAACTGTAAACTTTTAAAAGGATACATTAAAAACCTTCCACGGTTCGTTAAAAAAATAATAGTGTAAGAGTAAATATACATTTGAAACATTTCGCATTATACATTATTATTTCCTCGGTTGAAACAGCTATTGCGCTCTTCACTATATTTTATGTATTGTTACAATATCCGGATTATCCTCACGGTCAGGCATTACGGTAGAACAAGTATATTGTACAAGGGGTACTTTATAAATAATCCGAAGTTTAGCTCGAACATCGTATTTAGGTTAATAAGTTACATACGTTTTGACGCGAAAACTTCTTAGTATTGAATACTGTATGTACTTAAAGATATGATACTATTAAAATTAAGCTATTGTCAAAATGTCATCACAAACAAAATATAAGCCGATTAGGAAACATTGTTGAATTATTTATGTTGTTTTAATTATTCCCGACTGACGGCTGAACAGTCTCTCACACAGCAAACAATTTCCAAAATCTAGTCATTCATGTTTTCGATATTCTCAAAAGGTATTTTGCCACGAAATTTAATGTTTCCAAAATGTTGTTTACAAAAGATAGGTTTTGAAAATATTTCCAAATGATATTTAAACAATATATTTTAATTAGCTTGAAACCCGTGTGACGTTCTTAAAATTATAACATTACACTATATTATAAATTCATTTTGAAATAATGAAAAAAAATCATTTTTGAAAATATTTTTAAAAATATTGTCTCAGGGGGTTGTATTGAAATTCCATAAAAAAAAGAAGGAATTATATAAACAATGTCTTTTGTTTTGTTATCATTAATACATTATGTCCACTGATTACATTGTTCGGTAAACTTTAAGGTATCACATTATAGAACTTGTCAGAGTCCGTAACTGGCACGCTTATATAACTTATAGTATGCACATGCTACAGCTGTTGGGATAAACGATAAATAAATAATAAAAATATACTCTTACAAATATACGTTTAAGTAGAAAACTTATTTTACAAAAACGTTGGAGTACCTATCCATATCGTCATCATAATATATTCATCCAGTAATAAGTTCTTTACAATGGAATATTTGATCGTTTTTCCTGTGTGTGTGATCGAGTCCGTTTTTAATGGTCTTTTCAATCATGTATATTTATATATTATTATAACGACAAGCACATATTTGAAACGTATGTCTCGTTAGTGTACCCAATAAGTAAATGATAAAATGTGTTGTACTGTTTATACAGGAAGAAAAATGATTTACTATTCCAATGACCATTATCGTGGCATAACTAACGAACGGTTATTTATTTTCCAAACGTAATTCCTTATGCGTGCAATTCGTTCTGGACAAATTTTATCGGTCTACCTTTGTGTCCGGAAAGTAACAAAATGTCATATTATTTACTTATTATTTTTTTATATTTTTGTTAAATAATATTGTCGTGCGATATTAGATAAAAGGTGTGCCGGTTTTAGAGGGTAGAATGTTATTTGTATTTTTCATTAGTACCCTTAGATGAACACTTTTTGGAAACGGTTCAAAAACATAAAGGAATTGTGGCAAAACCGGTGTTTCGTGACGGTTCGTGGTTGGACTGAAGCCCAGTGTATTGGCTGTTGAAATATATCCTCTTAATGTCTATGTCGTGAAAACCGCTGAGCGAAGTAAAACCAAGTACGTTTTGTGTGATTCAGGGCTGTTCGCGTATTCCCATATGGATTTCGAGGTGGACCGTGACAAAGGACTCAACGGCGACCCTCCTTTACACGAGATGGCAGTCAAAGCACTGTCTATACTCCAGAAGAACAACAAAGGATTTTTCTTGTTCGTCGAAAGTAAGTACTATGTACATATACCTATGTGTGCCTTAACTGAAATTAATTACCAAAATGTACTCGTACAACAACAAAAATTAAGCCGAAAATTATCAAATCCCTTCGAAAAATTGGGTTTTCTTTAATCTTACATAATTGGAGGTGATTATGAAAAATATATAAAATATTTTGTTTGTAGGAGGGACAGGGTGGTCTGAACCATAGCCATGAAATCAATAGTCTTATAAAATGACAGAGTTGAATAAAAATTCAATTAAATGAAAAAAAAAACAACGAATATTCGTAAAAAAAAAGTAATAAAAATATAATTAGAAACGAATAATGATTATGTCATTTAAAATCGAATAATAATCCATCTAAATGGTTTTGTTTAACAAAATAATTTTTAAATAGTGTGAACATTTAATATTATATTTAATTTGAGTATTTCTTTATGACTAGCGCAAAATATATTTTTTTTAACACAGCAGAAACATGAAGTATCGCCCAAAATTCACGGCTAACAAGGCCCTATTCTTTAGCAATTTAAAAAAGTCTAGAATTCTAGATCAGATACATATATATCAGATAGAAACAGATATATTTATTATATAGGGTGCACCACGATGATCTGCCAGCTTTACATAATATACATTTTATTAGCAATGCAGTCAGATTATTGCGATACACCCTATCTATAAACCATACCCTAAAATAATGGCGATTTATACACAATGATAAGTTTATCGCAAATAATAACAGTAATCCTATTTTTTTTTTTAAATTAACATTTATTTATTTAGTAAAATGTCAACTAGAAATTATACCTAACTTATTTCTTTCATTTTGCTTCATAGGACACTGCCAAATTTCTCTACAAGATATAGAACAATAAACTCTAATACGCTAGAAAAGTTTAGGGTTTTATTTCTTTTACAAAATACTGAATAAGGCCAAAAAAGTTTTTAAGAGAAACAATTAAAACCATATTCGTAAAAGTATAGAAAGCAAATAATATGTTTTAAATGCATACAACAGCAACTTTTAAATATATTACGTTGACAATAATATACATATAGTTTTATACATTTTTACTAAAACACAATGCAAAAATGGGTGTAGTCTAATTTATAATGTTACCTTTAAATATGTATATAATACACGTTTGTTCATGTTTTACACAAACAACACAATTCTATTTGTATTTATATAATTTCTGCTAAATGTCTACTGGATTATATATATATTTTTTGTTTTTGAAGGTGTACACTAGAGAAAGCTTATAAAGTAGATAATTGTTAAAAAAATATATAAGTAAAAAAATTATAAAAAAAATCTGATTTTGAAAAAAGTAGAAAATGAAAAAACTAAAATCGAAATAAATAAGAAAACTAAACAGAGAAAAATATGTTTATTAGTTTAAGTATTTATAAAATAAACATTTAATTCCGAAGTTGTCGGGTTTCCTCCAGAGTTCTAACTTAAATGACTTAACTACGAATTACACAGACTTATATTTTCCAGCTATTCAGTGTAATCTATTACCGGTGATCTGTCAAATTTACATACTATACTTGACATGATACATAATCATAGAAACAAAGAATTCCACCTACAGATAAACTATTGACAAAAAAAACTTATAAATTCTTTTTACAACGACGGCGTTTTGCGGCTTAACATTTTAAATGTATTATTTGGTCTCTGTTTAGTTTGCACTTTATTATTTATATTTGTGGGCATTTACATTTTTTTGTTATGCATTTTCCTGGACTCGGCGGATATAGATAATAAAGGTATTTGAACTGTTTTCAGGTGGTCGAATTGATCACGCTCATCATTACAACAATCCGTATAGAGCACTGGAGGAAACTCTGGTGTTGGAGTCCACGCTGGAAGCTATCATGGCTAAGGTGGACTTGTCTGAAACGTTGATCGTCGTCACTGCGGATCATTCGCATGTCATGACAATGGGAGGGTTGGCTACGCCCCGTGGCAACGATATATTAGGTAAGCAACATTTTTTAGAAATCATAAAATAATGATGTTCCTGGTAAGGACGGATGGCAATGAAATCCTGTATCCGTCCGAGCCTCGCGTTACCGCACACTCGGTTTTTGTTAGTTATCCAATAAACTGACCAGAATAAAATTTTGGAAATGTTGTAACTCTTTAAGTACGCTAAACTGGAAATTGTATAGAATGAAAATTGCGTGTAAAGATTACAGACTGTCTAGACGTTTGCAATATTAAATTGGTTTATAAACTATTTATGCCCAGGTCAGACCAGTGATTTAAGTCCAAACAAATAATGTATTATAGTCCACATCTAACTATTTTAAACTTTTACTCATTACATATTATTATTATATTTTAAACTATTTGGATGAAATAGCCCATATGGGTTATTCGTTTTATTAATTGTTAATATGATACAATTATTTTGGCGAAAAGGATACGGCCTAATATAAAATGTTATTACCTCCACTAATCACCAGCAGTCAGCATAACATCTCCAACCTTGACTTGCGAATATTGTTTTTATCTTAAGAAATAATAGCTCGAAACGGAATATCACACCTGCAGTGATAACTTCCTCAATGTTTTTACAATATTCCTAAATCAATTTATAGTAAATCGATAAATTTTACATAATTTATCATATTATCATGTGACAATTAACAATGCCGTTATGTTGCATATTTGGTTGATCAGATTCCTTCCAACATGGCCGTTATCGTTTTAGATGGTTGGTGTGTTGGGAAAATATCGAAAGTAAAAAATGTTATGTCTTCAGTTCATACTGAAACATGGTTTTTGCATGACTGGTTTAATATGTCGACTGATTTTATTTGTTGACAACGATGTATAATAAATATTTTACATTATGGTATTTACTTAGTTCCCATATTATATCACGTATTTTAAGGCTTATGTTGAAAAACTCTTTTTTTTTTTTACTTAGCTACCATTTACACTGAGTTAACGAAGTTTTTTTGTTGGGATATAGTTAACAACAATAATAATTGCACAATGTTTATTTATTATTGTTTCGAATAGTATATCATTTTACGATGTATCTATATAAAAGGTAGACGATAGGTTGTATATTAAAAAAAAAACGTATAAAGAACAACGGAGAAAAGGGTATCTCGATTTTCCTCTTCTTGAGCACAATACACAGCTGAACGCAGCTGTGCAAAGTGTATTATAATTTCTTTTTTGAACATAAAAAAAAAAGGGTCAAGTGAGATACTTTCTATATATCCAATAGTTTATAGTGCGAGTTATTTGGCAATCACTAACGCATCAGTGGTGGAATAGCTTTTTGGAACAAGAGTGCCTAAGTTTGGTAACAGGTGTGTATTCGAAAAATAAAGATTTCTATTTTCCTTGGTCATTATGCAATCAATACTTTACATACTATATAGTCATGTACATTAGGTAGGTACATACATTTCACATAATTCAACATATTTTTTTAGTTTTTTTTTTTTTGTAGGGGCTTTTTATAATAAAGAACGTAAATGAAACGAAAAATGTCGAATACAATATTCATTATGCGTCAATCAGAGTGTCTGTTATATTATTTGTAATTTGATACTTTTTTTGACATATTATGTTTACGTTGTTCTATATGTAAAAGCAGAAAATCAGGAGCACATGCGTTTGACAAGGAGCGGTCAAAAGGAATCTGATATTCAAATCTTGTGACAGTCCCGTGTCCATTCCAGGCAGTCTTGTTAATTACATCGGTTCAGTCATGTTGTATAGTTGTTTTTACAAATCATTACACATTTCTGATGATAATTTTATCATGCCAAAAGAAGACACCACGCTAGATCCACCAACTTTAATTTAGAAAAAAGCTTAATCGAGTAGAACATTTTGTTTTATGTGCTTCTGAATAGTTTTAAGCTAAAACACCTATTATTAATTCCAAATAAATTTTCCTTCGATTGCAGCACTATATCTACGCGTTTTTTACTATTATTACTTGATGTTTTTTAGCGTTTTCCAAGATGTTTTCTCATTCGGCTCAATAATAACAAACGCTATATGGACATCATCGTCGTTGTTGTTATTATACAGGTACAACCTAGGTCTATAACTCAAAACTGAAAATGTGTGAACATATATATTATATATCATTGTTGTCGGTCAGACAGTCTACTTGTAAGTCGAAGATATTATTAAGCCACACACTGCGCCCACACAGTTAGCGAATTCCTATAGAAATAGTGCCGCGTTATCATCTTCTACTCAGACGTCCGATGGGACATCACACAAATTGGCAATAAAAAATATATACGAGTTCAGTCTTTGTTTTATTTAATTTATAATATAATATATACAATAATAATATGTAAAAAAACTCCTTAATTATATGTTTTGTTTAACGAAAATTAAAATGTTAAATTAACTATTGGAATACTTGCTTATTTATGACAATACATTAAATTGCAATTAAGTATTGTAAATGTTTACTATTGTGCAGACTAAGTTTGGGATTAAGTTTGACTTATTCGATTCTGTTCAAACACCACAAAAACATTATTGAGAAACATAACGTCTTGCTTCAGTGTGAAATGTTCATACTCACCTTCAATAAAAATAATTAATTAGTACAATAACTATTTTTAGTTAGTCGTGTACATTAAGGTACTAAAATATATAAACAATAATTATATATCCATATATTTTTTTTAATTTATTTTTTTATACATACATAATATGTATAAAAGTAATAATGGGGTAATCTCATTGAAAATGTATGATCACTGATTACCGTTGGAGGAAGTTCTTTGAAAAGCAAAGTTTCCTCCTGAATGCTTGATTAATATCCTTAGATAAACAGTAACTAATGTAATGATACTTTTAAGTATAATTATAACTGACCCACTGGACGTATTAAGATGAACAGTGTAAAATATATAAAACTTGCTAATTTATAATATTGATTATACTATACTGGAATTCAGAATTTACTCGAGGATACTCATTATCCATAATACATATCCATTATCCTACTATACTTAAGCAAATTTTACAAAAATCCACGCAGCCTTGACTAAAATTATCTCGTTTTTTCATTTAATTACATTATGTCGTTCTTTAAGTTTGTATATCAATAACATACATTTCCGGGGGAACGCCCATAAGAAATATTTCCAAACATAATATTAAATGAAAATAATAAACCCGAACACGATATAAAACAGTACCATAGGGAAGTACCGAAAGCTAGTAATGTAGTGGGAGTTCATAAAAGAGCTGTTTATGCTGTATTTTTTATCGCAACCACTTTACATTGCAAAAGACAAATTATATTAGCTTCGATACGTCGAAGAATAGATTTTTTAAAAAAGTACATTTATTTTGACGAAAAATTCTAAGTTTATAATTTGATTGAGTACTCAAACATAGTTCCTACCTCATGGTTTTTCGAGGCATAATAAATGATTGTAAATAAAAACGTTTACGGTACACTTAACTGTATTATCTTTTATATTAAAAGCGAAAATCATTAATAAATTATGAGCCTTGATAAAAAAAAAGGCTTCAAACATAATTATATATTATAAGTCATAATATATTATAATTATGTTTGGAACAATTCTTAAACCATGAACGTGGATAAAAATGATATGTACATTGTACACAATCGTTTAAATTGCATTTTGGTAATCAAACGTTTAAGATAATTAAATGAAAATATACATACAAGTGTAACTGAGTGCATATTAGGTAAGAGAAACATAATAAAATGTTAACAGTACTGCCAATAATAGTCTGTCAATCGACTACCTTACCTTATCTATTGTTTTATGTTGCTTCTCATAGGTAAAATGTACCTAAAATTTATCTAAATTGAGTCTTTCTGGTGACAAATAATACTAAGTCCAACGTCTTATTTGCAATTTCCAATTGGGCTGTGCACTCTTTAAGTGTTATAATTTATATACATCAAAGCGGGCCTCGACAAAAAAAAGGCATGTCCTGTTAACAAACAAAACACACAAAAACAAATAAACATGGAAAATAATTAGTCCTTAATAGCGCACGTAATTTATATCATGACTACAAACAAACTTTAGTTGCCCGATTTGCATGAAGTTACTCAAATGTTGGATGCACAAAACAAATAAAAAATTATATGAAATGTACTAGTTTTAGATTGCATTACTTATTTATAACTTTAAAATGTACGTAATATGCCATGTTGGTTTAGACTGAGGTAAAAAATGTTTTAAAAATCAAAAACCAATAATTTCATAAAGGGACTACTTAAATATTTTCAAAATATACTATTCAAAACTGGTACCCGTTCTTGCGTATTTTCTATATAGTCGTTTTCTTCATTATCGACAAAATACAATATTGTTTTTAAACCGGTTTTACAGGTTATTGACACTGTTCTTACCCGACGGGGAATTTTTCAAAATATTTTACTAGGTACGTACTTAGATAAAAATCTCATCATACACTATAGACTATGCTTTACTCATAAAACATTGTATTTCAATTGAGTGGACCATTTGCGGAATTTATATTATTTCATATTAGTTCCACCCTTACCCTCCTAAAAAGAAAAACTTGCTAAGCATTTAAAAACCGCGACACTTGGTGAATATATATAGGTATACCTATATTATATATAGGTATAGGCAAAATATCAGCAACAAAGAAAAGAAAAAATGTTTGGCATCGCATAGTTTTTTCATTAACCCTGTACAAACCCTGTACTTTATCAAGTACAAACTGTACTTGATAAAGGCTTAGAAAAAAAAAAACCCTGTACATTAAACTTAACTTTGTACATAACTGCGTTGCCAGTTTTATGCGTCAAGTTAACAAAGTCAAAATTTCAAAGCTGTGAAGAGGTTCTATAAGTACCAATTCATATGCTGAACTATTTAATTTCGTTTTTATTTAATGTCGTCGGAGTAGTGCACTTTTGAACCCAAGTGTTGCCTTTAACAGAATCTTTTTGCGTTTTACACGGATCAGCTTTTTTGCTCTTGTCCAAATAGACTCTTTTGAAACATCAAAGCCGGCGCACTGAATTCATTCAACTTGTGTCTATCAAAAACACAACGTTGTAGAAATGTACATATTTTAATGCGCCGTCGTAGCAGGCAAATAAAATGCCAGTGCGTGTACTTACTTAAATGGACGCCACACCACCCGTTTTTTGACCGCAAACCCGTTTTGTGGGGTCAAGGTTTTTTGTGTTACTAGTAGTAGAATTATTAAAAAATGTTCTCAGTACACAGAGATGAAAATTTACCAGTGTCTGTGTGTTTATTTCATTTGATAACTTAAACATAATCCGAGATATTCAACGATAAAGATTGTATTCTTTTCCTTTTTTTTTTAATTTACTGATTAAAAGTTCTTCTTTGGTTTTTTTAAAGACCATTAAGGCCCATTACCGCAACACAAACCTGCTTACATCTATCCCTTTGGTCTGCCTTGTGATCTTTTTCCTTTGGGTTTCCATTTAGTACCTCTTTCATCAAACTATTAGACCGCCACACGTGACCAGCTCATGCGATTACATTTTTGATTAAAAGTTAGTGAATATTAATACAAAAAAAAAAAGAACGCTACAACACTGATAAAGTTCTCCTCTATGTATTGTGAAAATTTGGTAATTTCACTGTGAATATTGATCTCATAAGTTTGTAAAATAGAGATAATCAATGTGATAGTCTGTCAAAAAAAAAAATGACAATAAAATATAAAGAATTGTCCTTACTGTATCAATAAATATACACTATATAGTTCAAACAATACATTTTAAATTTTGCGGAAAAGTGCCTAAAAATGGGCAGAGTGGCGTTCTCTTAAATGTTAGAAATAATAATTTTAACATTTATGCAATTGAGTCTTATAACTATAATATCTCAATTCGCATTTAACATTTCTGATACCAAATTATTAAGGGGCCACTAAATATTAAACGATTTCTGGTTAATATTGTTAACCTTCAAAGCATTGTTGAGTCGTTCCTTTAGGTTAAAATAGGGAAATTAAGATTTTTTATAAAAACCATTAATTAACAAGTATGTGTCACATCATACAATTAAATTTTCATTAGGGGGCGCTAATGAGTTGTACATAAAATATGAGAATAATTGAACGATAATATACAGCTACTAAGAAAACAACAAAACTTGCGATAACCGTAATCGTCAAGTAAAAAGTACAAGCAAGATCTGTTTTATGATAAGTCAATTAGTGTGTAATAATTTGTACTGAGTAAACCCTATAGAAATTAAAATATAACCTACTATTTTTAAAGTACCTATAATAATTAAACGCATTGTATTTCAACAATAGTTTTAAAACAACATTTTTAAAAGACGGTTGTTTTTGTACGTTTTGTTTACGTTCGTAAAAAAAAAGTATCATTTCAGTTCCTCGTTCCTTTTTCTTTCCAAAGGAAACTATTCGACGTTTCATCTCTACAAAAAAAATCGTTCCCAGAGTAAGACCATTTTCTATTCTTATCATGTCGTTTCAAACAACAGTTAAGCAATCCATTAAATTTGTTTTCGTTACCTGATTTTTCAATGACATTACTTGTTTGATATAATTTTACTAACGCGATCGCCCCCTCTCCGCCTTCTCTAATCATCATTCTTTACACTTCTTTATGTCCATCATCATTCACTCCAAACAACAATTGAGTGTACATATTGTTGAAAAATCTCTGGTGACATTAAGGCTCCACTAATAATCTTAGGTAAGTACAGAAATCTCTGAGGATTTTATGTAATTATTAAAAAACGTTGGTAATTTCAAGTAATCTCGAGAAATTTCTGCGGTAATCCGGTGTAAACGGTTGCTAACAATGATATTGACCTTCCATTTAATATCCGTCCATTAAGTGGACGCCATCCTTAGTTTTCTCAGCTCTATAATATAGCAGTCTCTCTTACACTGAGTTTCTCTCCAAAATAACATATTGTTACTTTCCTCTCGGTGTACAGTTGTACAGTTGTATGTGCTTGATTTCGCTCTTTATGTGTTGTACGATTTTTTTGTCCGGACCATTGTCTTGAAATTTCTTCTTCTTTTTTTCCAGGCGTGGACGTCAAGCCCTCCGACGTTGACGGCCTACCTTACAGCACTCTGCTGTACGGCAACGGTCCTGGCCACAGCCCCGAGCATAGGCTGGTGCCCATGATGAATGCGACGGACGAGGAAAAGCACAACCAGCTGCACAGCGCCGCGGTACCTCGGCAATGGGCCACGCACGGGGGCGAAGACGTGCCGGTCTATGCTATCGGACCACCCGGCATCACACAAGCCCTGTTCTCGGGCACTTTCGACCAATCTTACGTGCCCCACGCCATCGCCTATGTGGCATGCTTGGCCGAACACGCCAAGAGATGTCAGCAAGTGTCCAACCATAGCACCACAGATCTACCGGGCAAACTCGTGATCGGATCCATATCTCAAGTAAGTCTGACTCGATAGAGTTTTCAGGGCATCCGAGATAAAGTAATTAGGTGTATTTACACGACTGTTGTGTATTATTATCATTATAAAACGTGACTGTTTTATCGAGAACGCACAAGGATTTGTTGACCTCGTCGAGCGCGAAGTCTTCCGTTTTTTAGCGCTTTGTTTTTCGCTTAATGTTTCTCGTACTGACGCGTTGCAGCCAGATTGCTAAGTTGGCGAGAAAGTCAATTTGTAAATGGCAATGTGTTCACAAATTTTATGATACTAATATGGTACTTAAAAACGCTCTCGATTTTTTTTTCCACAGTTTTAACTTTTTATAAACTTTGTATACATTAAATTCCTAAATAAATTTATAAGCAATTTATAAAAAAAAATTTTAATAATTTAAAAACTTATTTATTTAGAACCAATACTCGTTAGGTTAGGTAAAAATACTAAAATTTAGAAGAATTATTGTCAAGATAGCTATACACAAATAGCTAAAATACTATTATATTTTCATCTATTTACACTAGTTACAATTTAATTATAATTATTACTTAGTGTATTCTCCTTAGCAGAAATGTCATACGATAAGTAAATAAATTAATAAAATACTAAAATAGTCATACTGTTTAATAATAATTAATATAAAAATAATAATAAAGGTATTGTATTAATTTGATAATTTATTAAAAAATCACTGTGTTTATTTAAATAAAACACTTTATATAATTGTATCACATTATAAAATTTGTTTATACCACATTTTTAAAGCGATACTATTATATAGGTGTACTCAGAAAATTACATAGTAGGTACATTTATGATAAAATTTATATTATTTTTCATTCGAATAATTATTCAACTTAAGATGTGCACAACTCTGAATAGCATAAAGTTTTCAAATTTGTTTAAAGATAACTTTTGGGTTATTATATTTATTTATAACAAAAAATACCCAATTTTGAAGTTACTACTGTTCCTAAAATGTAATATCTAGTACATTTCTGAAATGTATTGTAATACTATAATTGAAGCGGTCTCTAGGAAAACTAGATCCATACATAGAAGTCCATTTTTATCAGATCATTGTTTTCATGAAAAATGTTCATAGAAGTTAGATTATGTGGGTTGGTCGTTTTAACAATATAACAGAATATCAATGTCGTCGGTCTGTATTTCGTGTGTTGGTTGTCAAGTATAATATTTGCCAGAGAAACTTAAGTGTGTAGGCGTAATTGGGTTTCCTGGTATTTGCCCATTTAAATATGCTAATAGAGTATCCCTGGTACGGCCCATGGGTCACAGACGGTCTTTGTCTTTGGGAAAAATTACAGTCTGGAAAAAGAAATATCCACCCTCGCTTTCCATTCAAACGTTTGGTTAACGTTTCTGCAATTTCAAACTGTCAAATCCAAACATATTGGGAGACTTTACAAAAATGGTATAATTAGGTACCTACTGATAGTTATTAGTTTGGGAGGTGAATCGCACTTATGATTACACTGTGTAACAGTTAGATGATAACTATTTTAGTTTACTCGCAGATTTCAGAGTGTATTGGTTTAACTATGATATGAGTACATTTTTATTTGTGTCTGGACACGAAATTACTTTTTACTCTTACGTCAATTAATCAATCAATACATATTAATAAAAATAATCCCCATTTGTCGCCATACACTCTATTTTCTCCTACTGCTACTCACTGGTGGTTGTGTGTGCGTGTAACCAAACGTCCCTATTGATAATAATAAGGGTTTGGTTGGGGTGGGCGTAGGTGGTGTGGGAGTATATGAGCGTTTAAAGTGGTTAAAGTAGTCGATAGTTATTTGCGCCACGCAATCGACTAGCTTGGGCAATATGAAAAAGTTATTGGACTGTAATGATACTTATTGGTTGATATTTAATTGAAAGAATAATATTTAATCGAAAAAAAAAAATTGTAAAGGCAAATAACCACTTCGGCAACGCGCCATTACCCGCTGACCTTCGAGTGGTCACTGACTGGCGTCGGGAAGACCACACACCATACCACAAGTTCTAACAACTACAATAAACTATAACAATAATAAATAAATAAACAGGAACGTTTTCTGACTCGAGCCTAAACAATAGTATTCCATAAAATATTCTAGAAAATTCAATAATTTTCATTAGAATTTGATAGATGCGTTAAAAAAATAGCTCACAAAAACACGAACAAGTTGTGACTCGGAAGTTAAAAGAAAGTAAAATGTACAGATGTAGCTATTAGGAAAATGACCCAAGTGAAGCAAATCTACTTCGCACAATATTATGAACTAAACGTTATTAAATTTATTAATTAAATAATTTAAGAAATTTTTTTTAGTTATTAAATAAATAAAACAATAATTCTTCGAAGGCATTAAACGTATTTCTGTATACTAACGTATACTCTCATTTGGTGTTAAATGTATGATTTTATAAATACACTTCGACCCAAAGATATCCACAGTTTTACATATAAAAAAAACGTTTAAATAAACCATTTCAAGTAAAAAAAAAAGAAGTATAAATTTATAGATTAAAATGATAAAATAATGGTTTTTGTGTTTACTGGAAAACTGTGTTTTTGTGTTTGTGCCCTTTTGCACAAACACCGTCCATATATTTTTCTATTAAAAATTAAAACTACTCTATCGTAGTAATAATTACTGTTATTTGTGTTTCTATTATAAATTTTACAAAACCAGACGCTGTCCTTTTTCTGCATAATATTGCTACCAGAGGGTAACATTAATCATAATACGCAATTGTTTTAATGTTTTGGCTTGGAACGTACACTGCGTGGAACCATAAATGCAAACAAATGATACTAGTTAAAATATATTGTAATAGTATTTCATGAAGAATAATTTATTGTTGAGTTGTCAAACGCGAGCCCGAAAATAAATTGGCATTTACCCGATAATACAGTTGTGATTATTTTTAATTAGAATTTTACTTTTTAGCAAAACGTACAATTAACGAATTAACGCGACTGTGTTGAAATTTAACAGATACACATTCGAGACATCCGACAAATCACATTTTTCGCTTAGTAATCATTTTTTTTTTTTATCAATACAATATTGTAATGACTGTTGTGTAAGTATTTCGTTATTAAGCTGTTACATTAATCGATAAATACAAATTATTATTAGTCGCTACTGATGAAATTACACAAATATTATTCGTGACGGTGTTTTCAAAATGATGTTCAAATCAGTTGACAATTACCCAGCGGGCTCTCATTTGAAACCAACGGAGCGTTAAATACAAAGGCGGCAGCCAACCTAAATAGGCCAACGACATTGCCGGCTTGCCTTTGAAACCGTTTACAAGCCTTTGCCGTCAAGAGACTTTCGTGGGTAGGATTTGTGTAAAGTCTAGTGTGTGTGTGTGTGTTAGCAAGTGGGGTTTGGCGGTTCGCAAGGGGAATTTTGTTTTTAAGACAGACCCATACAAACTCGGTAGAGGTAAGCACACTATATTGTACATAAATTATACGCGGTAGGCTGAATTCAAATTTAACGCGGTGAGTTTTTATTTTTGCATTTCCAACATTTTTTTTTTTTCTATCTAAACACACTTACACACAATAATATATACATAATATACTTTACTTACCCGCTTTAATAACCGCCTCCGAGGTGACTGAATAGACGTTGACGGTATAGATTGTATTATTTACATGTGTGTGTATGTACATATTATTATGTATTTCATCGATTGTTGTAGTGAAACCCTGGGATATTTTAACTCGTTATCATTCATTGTCTCGTTGCCGGATATATACTTTGAAGCGCTTAGGCTCGTGTCACGAAAAGCTTCGAACTTAATTCTCGCCACTCTTGGTGAAGAAAAAAAATCTCCTAAAAGTATTACTTATATATATATATGTATATATATTGGCGTTTCTTCAAAGGAGTTAACATTATTTTCCACGTGGATTTATCGAATTTCGCACGATAAAATAGTATGTCTTTTTTTTCCCCTCAACTAACCCTTTCTTTTTTTTTATGCATCGACGTGCCTTTCATTGCACAAAAATGTTCTCTGGCTTTTGCATTGTTTTTAACATTTTTCAACGTCATCCATTTACGGAAAATGTAATTTTCATTTTTATCTACTGTAAAATTGTACAAAAACATTTATTTCCTCTTAGTACTAGCGACTTCAAATGTTATTTGCAATTTTCAGCTATATTTTGTTAGTATTGAGAAAAAAATCGTCTACTCTTAGATATAATATTAAATGTATTCATATGCAACATATAAAACACCTACGCTTAAACTTTGAATGACAAAATCGTGCTAAAATAATAATTCTCCAACGGTAAAAAAATATTTCATCCGATTAGTTCATTTTTAATTGCATTTCAACTGCTAGAACTATCTGGGAAAATATTTTTTATTATTTTCAATTTTGTGTAAACAATTTACATATTAATAAAATAACAACGTTTTAGTTATTTTTGTAATCTTTGTTCAGAATGGTTTTCTGTTTTTTTTTTTTTTTTTTTACAAAACAAAAATAATAATGTTAAAAAGTAATTGTTGGAATGTTTGTGGGAAATACTGAGATACGTGTGATTGTATTAGTCGCATTGTTGTCCTTTTTTAATTATATAGACACAAATTTAACGACAACAATTTGACCATTGTGATAGGTCTGGATGAGTTACAAATACTGAGTATTTTTAGATATTAACAATCCCGGAAAACAGTGTACGTATAACGTGATGTTGTTGTGTAAAATGTATATGCTGTAATTAAAACGACAAAATATGACGTCGTTTTTATATAATTACATGATGTACATTGTAGATAATGTAATTGTAGCAGGAGAATTGTCCGAGGAATAATTACACTTATAATATTATAACATGACGATATCTCGTGGTAAACACAAGGTGACCGAATATGTTTTATTATATATTATTATAATAAATTACAACCACGCCCATACATTCGTATGTCTTAGTATTTTTTTCAAACAAATATTGGGTGTGTCCGGTTATTATTATTTTGTGCAGCACTGTCATATTTCGTAATGATCGATTACTTACGTTTTTTTTTTAAATTATTTTACTAAATAATACATTTGCATACATAGAGCCTGTATTTAAAGATGCAATTTTTTTTCTACTTTTTAGTTAAATATGTACTTTTAGGAGTAACTACAATTTTTTCTTTTTATGAATAGAATTTCAGTGAAAACGAAAACTAAAACAAATTATGTTAACACGAGATTTTTAAGCGGATTACCAATAATCGATTAAATCACAGCTTATTAGTTCTTTGTGCACGTAATTCGAATACCGCGTATTATAATATTCATATTATAGTCTGCCTCGTTGGAACGAGATGTGTAACAAAATATACATACCATAATGAATGCATTAAACATAATGATTTGGCGAAAAACTAATCAAATGCTTTTGACGAAGCGACGGCATTCCGTTTTATAAATCGATTAAATCCCCATTAATCGACAATTAACACACAAGGTTAATGCAGTGACATAACGCATGACTAATATCAAATATAACATATTATAGGATATCCGACACGTCTAAGATTGCCCAAGTTAAAAGTACTATTCCGGCGTATATATATATATATATATATATGTTTGAATATATATTAGAGTACCTACTTAAATTCTTTTTTTTTCTTTTTTAATTGTTCGTTCGACCTTTAAACTAGTAGCTAGGTTGAGTTCTGTTCCATCAGGGGAATGCGGATATTGGAAACTTTCGTCAACAGGTCCCGTAAAAAAAAAACTAATACTTTTAAGCTTTTATTGTATCATATTATATAAATGTTATTATGTAATTTAAATAATATAATAGTTTAACTTATGTTAATATGTATATTATATTAATTATTATCAAAACTATATACTTATTATCGGAGACTGTGGTTTTCCTTCTGAAAAATATGTTATTTGAATGAAAAAGGTACTATGAATAATAGATCGTGTAATTCTTATATTTTAAATATTTATTTCGACGAGTAATTATTTAAGTCCTCGTCTTTAAACTACTTATTTTCGAGTGAATCGTTAATAATTAATACGGACAGACTTTCAAGCACGTTATCTGAATGACAATGTTATTACTTGCAGTTCGTCTTTGAATATTCTTTTTGACGTGTAACTATATTTTCAAAAGTTTCCAGACACTTAAATGGTAACTACAGTTGTTATTTTTTTTTAAATTACTTCACAACATTTTTTTACTCTTATATTTTCTCTTTTCCGAATTTGTCTGCGATTTTAGATCTCTAATAAGTAACAGTTTTTTTTTTAATTTACAGAAATCCAATGTTAATCCAGGTATTAGTTATAAATTATTACACCAATAGTTATTGATAGTTATGACAATGTTGGTCAGATAAAAATGATCCTACGAAACTGAGTTTATAATAAAGTTAATTATAATTTAGTCACAACCAGTTAAATTAAAAAGTTTGAATTAATTTAACTGAAACTAACGAGATATGCCCAATCTCCAGCAATATGCACAATGCACATTTATGTGCATTTGAAATTGCCTAGTTTTACTCCTCATTGTGGTCTTCAATCATTTTATACTCGTTACATCTTTATTTCCTGTACGATACTTTTTATATTTTAGTCTCTTAAGATAGAAATTATCAATACTTCTATGGCAAACAATCTTTTATACAATTATATATAAATAGATAATCCATACACCGTAAAATAACAATATCATTTAACATCGCTTTACCAATTCAACTAAAAAAGAAGCAATTTTCTATATAATATTGTATTATTGTTTCTAAGCTTTTTAATACGTCGTTTGAAGCGTATTTTTTTATGTTCATAGTAAATTTCATTTAAAATCGAATTGCTTTAAAATCATCAAACACGACAGTCTTGGCCTTTGTTATTATGTAAAGGCCTATATTTTTATTTTAATCGACAAGCTTGTTAAGTCTATTAATGCATAATTTATTCGAACTAATGGGATGTTAAAAGTTCTTAGCTATTTTTAACGGAACTGAATGAATTATATGTTTTATTATAGTTGGACCATCCATGAGATATTCGCATAGTCCTTACATGACCAACTTGAATAAAGTTTCGAAAAATAAATTTTTTTTTTTAATTTGACCTTTTGGAAATGCTTTTATCTAATGGCGGTAGAAGAAATAAGGAAATGGAAAAAGTCTGAGCAAAAATCGATTGAAAACTGACGAAGCTAATAATTTTTTTTTTTAATAAAAATACATTTTTTCAACAATAATCCAATACTACATAAGTTGTTTCTTGTTGTGTACATGTACAGAAATAAATTGTAAAGTACTACTAAGTACACCACTGTATAATAATATTGTACATTATAACATGTATAATCTGTGCAGGCGCGTGGCGGATTAAGATAAGGCACGACCGCCGCGCCGGTTCGAATCTCTGGCCACTGGCGGTTTGTTCATCCGGGCGGGCAACTGTTTGGGGGAAGAAATGACAGCCTGCACATCTCTCTGGGGCCAGCTTGTTGGTAGCGTTAGGTCGGCAGCTAGCTATAATTCCAAATCTTAAGTCTTAAGTCCCGGTCGGTGAGAATAACGGACGTTAAACGTAAGAGATGTATTTTTTTTTTTTTTAATGAAAGTGCATTAACAAATTAAAATAACCTGAGCCCATTTATATTAAAACTCATTAATTTACATACGGTTTCAATATGGTCACGAATAGTCTACTATTTGGAATTTGAATTTTTAATTAAACTTTGTACTTCTGTGTATAGAAATAAATAAAAAAAATTAATAATAAATACCCTTTTTTTTTATACTACCATTACACTGGTTAAAAATTAAAATCTGAGCTTTAATAATAGTTTTTTTGTTTTAATTGTTTAAATTTTGTTTACTTATTTCACATCTTCCATACATTTGATGAAATTCGATTCCTTAAAACCTCCTCCTCGAATTAGGCACTGATGGCCTATATTGGCCAGCTAAATTAGATTTACACTGTAGTCCGACTTCCGTTAGTCCTAATTCTCTATCAACGCTTATCCGTTATCACTTCTTCAATGTATTTTCTAATGTTCTTAATCTAGTTAAGTTTTATTAGAATAGTCTTTACTAAATTTGTATAGGGTGATGTTGGCGATGTGAGGTTAGGTGTTAATTTACCTTCAGGTGTTTTTAATATATTAATTTTATATTTGTATTAATTATGTAGCCTATTCGTTTTCAATGTTGCAATTATAATATTAAATAAAACGTAGGTAATCTTTGTATGGAAATAGATGTATTTAATGCCGGATGACTGTTGTGTTATTCAGGTTCTTGTGCTTAAGCGTCGCTATTACCGTTAATTAAAAAATTAAACAAGTTTGGAAATTGTGTCATTAACGATCGTTTGGTGTTTATTTATTTTTATTTTTTTGTTATTAAAATTAATCATTTACAGCAAGGCCGTTGGCTTACAATAACACGATGCTACAAATAAAAATTGTAATGAAATTTTGCCAAGTGACCTAGTGCAGGTGTTGTAGGTCTGGTCAAGTCCAACATAAAAACAATTATTTACACCAAATTTTCAATTTACCGTTAAAAACGATATTAATTATTTTAATTATAAAAATAACTGTTTATTTTTTATGAGTTCTATTATTTTTATTACTTTGTTATGATCTGGCCTCAGATGTCAGATATTCATCTAAGTGATCTAAGTTAGTAGGTCTTTAGTGTATCCGTTAGATTATTCCTAATAAACGTTAATATACAGTTCCACGTGTGGTAAACATTGATTACACTTTGATTTCGATCCACTATACTGGCGCCAACATTATAATAACTATCCGGTCGTGTATCGAAAAGTATACAACAGCTAATGTCCTCCAACCGAATTCCACAATAATCATATATCAGTCAATTTCCAAGGCACATATAAACAAGCATATATAAACTTGGCACACGCATATGCACAGTTTTTAGTGCTACTTCAATATTAGCATCGATCAAATTAATCCTCTTATTTGTTGGTTTTACATATTATAGACAAGATACGATCCATATACCAATTCGATTATAGTGCGAAACACGAAGAAGAATATTATATATATATATATATATATATATATATATATATATATTATATTATTATTATTATTATTACTGCGTCAACTATAGTTTTAATAACAATTGGCCGGTTGTATAAATTGTCGTAAGTTATATTGCTCGAAGGACATATTGT
Organism: Adelges cooleyi; assembly: GCF_023614345.1. Classification (NCBI taxonomy): domain Eukaryota; kingdom Metazoa; phylum Arthropoda; class Insecta; order Hemiptera; family Adelgidae; genus Adelges; species Adelges cooleyi. The sequence continues at coordinate 11,956,992 of NW_026096053.1, read as the reverse complement.
ATGCGTAAATGTATTTGTAAACAAAATTTAATATATTGCTGAGCTCGGTTTTAAATACAATTTAATAAGCAGCTTCTCTAGTATTATACTCTGATTCATCGCGTACTGTTTCAAAAATTAATGTCATAGCACAATCAAAATATATTCACATTAATAATTAACAGTATAGCACCCAATTTGGATATGATAGGTCAACGGTCGAATTCAGTGTATGTAGCAACGTAGTTTTATCACATCCTTGCAATAAATTGTGCAATACTTTTTGTCAGATGACCCAGGAAGTTGTATACTCTACCCAGCAGGTTAAGGGTATTATGTTTCGGCTTACCCAAATTAAAACCCATTTCCATTTTTGGTTGTTAGGAAATTTACTTAAGAGCTTCTCGTAAACTATCGTTCAGGTCACTATAGACTTATAGAATTATTAATTACCTTCGGGCCACGTGGCAATATACATAACTTGAAAACCGATCATTGAAAAATATGGAGTCGACCAAAAGCTAACCAAAAGTTACAATCTCGTAAGGAAAGGTCCGCGGTCCATACCATGAACCACTTTTTGAGGTATTCCTACAGAACTTAGGGTTTGAAGTTCATATATTTTATGGACACCTACCGTATCATATACAGGGTGATAAATGTAAATTAAACACTACCTAATTATCTCTGGAATGATAGCGGCTTTGTAGTTTTTCTTTCTGAAAAAAAATGTATATTTTTTACAATTTATACAACATTAGCAGCACAGTGGTGTCCGAGAAGTCACGGGTGATAAAATAACTCTCAAAAAAACTTCGTTGCGAATCTGTATTTCATATTTTTTATTAATGTTCTTTTTTCGAGTAGAAATTCATTACATTCCATTTATCAGTATTAAAAAAGATAATATCATATTTTGTAACACACCAGTACTTTTGAGTTATTTTTGCCATCATTAAAGTTCTGTACAATAATTTGTATATTTTTATTAGTTTTGCGTCATCGACAATTTTAATTTCCTGTATCAGCAGTATAAAAAAACAAGTATGGTTTCGTCAAAAAAGTGGTCACCCGGTAAATATTTACAAAAAAAAAAAAAACTCCATGTTATGATTTCAAAATCCCCATGCGTCACAAAGTAATATCATATAGTACGACAAAGCCCACGTACGATACACGCCTCGCACACCCGGCGGTAAACACGATTTGGGCGGATTTAATAAGCGTTTTGCACATTTTTTTTTCTTCATCTTTTTATCGATTTCTTTTGTATTTTTTATTAAATACTTTGTTGTTTTTTTCTTTTATACAGGGTTGCGTAGTGTCCGACACCAACTCGGTAGCGGCCACCACGTCGACGACGGGAGGCGCCAAAAGCGGATCGGCCATAGTGTTGGCCAGCAGCGTGCTGTCCGACAACGGCTCGTCCAAGCAGATCAACAATACCAAGTCGGTTAACTGTGGTTACGCGCTGATCGCGGCGGCCGTCGCACTGGTCGCCGCGGTCACGTAAAGAACCGCGCTCGCGTAACCGTCACCGCGGTAACCGCCGCGCCGGTACCCGACCGTGGCTGCCGTGCTCGGTCGTCGAATGGCGGTAAATTTCTCGAAATTTAAAAATATAATATAACGTTATTATAAATAATTTTTTTTTTTAAACACACTAAATAAATGAGAATATCGGAGACGTTGACAGACGTGCCGGACCAACATAACACGTATAATTAAATAGACCGTATGTAGCATTTATTGTACATATAAAGATTATTATTTTTTGCAAAATATATATAATAAGTAAGTAAAAATATGATTATGTTCTGGGGTAATTGTTTTTTATGGCTACTGTTTAACGTTACCCGTGGACTGATTTTTGAACTTTGTAACCGCATTGGTTTCAAATCGATAGCCTCAGTACAGTTCTGTGCCCGTGTCCAGAGCCTCTATTGTTTTACAAGGCCTCGCACTATGTATGATGCATTTTTTTTTTGTTTGTACTACCTCACCTACCTATGCATCAACGTGATTAAACCCTAAACATTGTGTAGGGCTTCGAAAAGTTTAACGGCTGGCCCGCCCCAGTTTCCGGTATTCTCATTTTCCGTATCTTGCTCGACCGCCCACCCACTGTTAATAAGTATTGTGTAAACTATTCGAACGGATCTGTTACTTTTAGTGTTGTATTTATACGAATATTTCTAATCTTATGTTATTGTTGTATATAGTATGTTATGTACTATAATCTATCTACCTACTATACTAATCGTCCGACGGGGTTGACTTGTAAATTATCTATTCCGGAAAGTCTCCTTTTCGTCTATTCCTTATACAAAATCCAGCTAATTCGATTGTCTTAAAATTAAATATCAAACGGAAATCACATATATATATTTTTTTTCCGATGTAAACTTTTTAAGACATACGTGATTCGAAAATAAAATTACCGCTAACTTGCACCGAGCAAATATTAACCGACTCGCATAATAATATCATATAGATCCGGAACACATTTACCATTTATTCACAAACACACGGGACGTTTTTGGTTGTGTGTAATTTTATTAATATTTAATAAAGTTTGCGGTGAAACATTCCCACAACGCTCTAATGCGGATTTATTTTTACCCATTGCGCGCAAGAAGAAAGCAAAATATGTTTCATCATTTTATATCATACGTACACAACGTAACATTGTTATGTTTAGTTTTCTGGAATAATTCGCGAAAAATACATCAGTCATAAATGTATACATATTATATTGTTTAGTAAAAAAAAAAAAACTATTATGCTCCTAATACGTTTACAATATTTATGTAGCTGCCATATTATCTCAGCTGTACGACTATCTTAGATGGGGTTGTGTCTTTCTGAACATTTCTGAACGGTACCTACTGCCGATAAGTCGAGAGGGAAATATATAAACTCAAGCTGTTGTCTCGAGAGACGCCGAACCGACGCAATTAAGCAGCTAACTTCGCAAGAGCTTCACAATATTAAATCCAAATGATTCTTTTATCGTTGTTTCATATGAATTCGCCATTAGCTATTCAGTCATTCACTCATTTCGCCTGCACGTTCAAAACGTGATATAAAGTTTTAAGCAAACGTAGAACTTATGACTTTATAATGTAATTTATTACAAACACACAAAACCTTTAAATTGTTTGTACGACATAAAGTAAATACAACGCACTTAAAAATGTAAGGTAAATAATTAAACAAATAATAATATTAAGTTACGTCAAATGCCATTTATTTAAATTTGCCACATTCTGAATTTATACTTAAAAAATGTTTACAACCTATATTTTATTTATTTATTCGTACAACCTATATATTTAAATAGCAGTCTACACTATAAACGTGTTAATTAATTTTTTTTTACCGGAGATCAACGGTGGTAGTTGGAAATTCTATGGCACATAAATCGTTTAAATATTTCGATGAAATAGTAGCAGTTGTTTAGTATGGCATTCATAAAATGCTCCACCATTTTTTTTCTCATTTTAGCTAGAATTTAATTTTCCTATAAAAAAAACATTTTAACTTTGACTCTAGCATTTTGCTTTATCATGCTTAAATCGTTTTTACATTAATTACTGTTTACCATTTCTATTTTAGCTTGTACCACAAAAGACATAAGCAACGGTTTTAAATTTTAATACGTTAGCAGGTCAGGTCAGGTCACGTAATTTATTAACAAACGAGAGACAAGCTTAAGTACAATTTTAAACAATAATTGTAAAGAATATTTACTTTTTAAAGGATAATTTTAAATCATAACATATTATTAGATATAAGATCTATTTTTTACTTAATATTCTATTTTACAAAAAAAACAACATAAAAATTGGATTTTTGTATAAAAGTTAAATTTACAGCACCGTTATTTTGTGAAAAAAAATCCTATAAGAAAAATCTCTACTTTGTGTACTGACCTGTTTGCAATATACGGTATACCTGCTAATAAAATAAATTTAATGTAAACTTTTTTTATGTTCAAAGAAATATTTTACTTTAATAGTTTTGACGATAAAACACTAATGTATTAAGCGTCTTTATACTACAATCCGGTAGAACCACTTAAAAAAAAAATTGTTTGTGAGTAACTGAAATTCCACCAAATAACCAAAAACGTCTAACTGTGTTTGGAAAACGGCTTAAAATAATATTGTCGGATGCTATATTATTATTATATATTTTGTTCCTCAAGCTTGCTTATTATGTTTCCGTACACGAACTTTCCGGAATTGATGGCTTCTCATTAATTTTTAAAAAATGTTTATTAATGATTAATATTGTTTGAAAAAAAAATTACTATTATAACACTTAACTTTTTTTTGTAAAACTTTATTTAATGTAAAAAATGTATAAATGTATTATTTATGAAGATTATTAAAAGTAAACTTTACGTTATAATTTTTATTTTTACAACTTATTCTTTCTTTCCTTTTTTCAATAAAAACGAACTAAGATTAACAAAACAGCTATGTTAATAGAACCTCTTCTTAAATAAACTTTTATGTTTTCTCAATAGTCACATTATTATTTGTCCATTATAAAACTTCATAACCAGTTAAATCTCATTAAAATCATGTTTATAATATATACGGAAAAGCATATTATGGTTAGGAACGCATAAAATCCCAATGACGAAACTGCGTTAATAACTAAAAACCTATTGAGACTACATCTTAAATATGCCGAGTTAAATTTGCTATTGATTTGTACTCAATACACTTAGGGCTATATTATTAACCGTAGGTTATTATAATCAAGAGCTTCAACACATGCAGCGAAGGACTCAAATGACTGATGATATTTTAGTTTTCAAAAGTAAGTCCAGCCATTACATTTACCTATATGTTCAATGTCACGTGGATGGTATAGTAAACAAAATATAATGCTATAAATTAAACGTTTCCGCTACGCCTATATTACACTCAATCACATGAGTAATTTTTGATTTGGTTTCAAACTAAATTTCAAGGCAGTAGGCTACAGGTGTCTAAAAAGTCATAGCAAATCACTCATCGTACAAAATATTACGGATATGAAATAGGTACTATATGAAGACCTTCGACACGAGTGAGACAATTTAAGATGTTTCCAAATTAAAATGCTTACTTGTTTCATTGTGTTTTTTTTTGTACGTATATTTTTACATTTCAGAACTAGACCTGGGTTTAACACACTCTGAGTAATTCCTGTTTAAATTACAGGGTCATTATCTCTTACACTATGTATATAATTAATATAATATATCATTAGCTTTTATAAAAAAAATAATTTATGCTTGTAGTTAAATAATGGGAAATTTCAAGATTTCAGCCATAGATAAGGTAATTTTTGTGTTTTACATAGTTGACCGTGAAAAAGTAAAAAACAACAACAAAAAGCTGTGGTCGTTTGAATCGACTGTCAAGTTAAAAATTAATACGATATATTTTATGACAAATTTATCGTTTCTAAACTTTCTTCCGTATCTATATAAAACCATTTAACTTTAATTCGGTTATTTATTAAGACATGCGCTATGATATAATTTTACAAAGTACATTATAGTTGAATACTAATTAATATAGTGTTCCATGAGTACATAAAAGAAGATGATAGGTTAATGTTGGGTCATCTGTGAGTAATTTATTATTTTGTCAGATGTAACAACGAGCAACGCTAAATATTATACTATGCTAGTACGAGTACACAGTGAAGACAGTTAGGTTCAGTGGAAATAGAGTAGGTGAAAATACATTGCATGCAATTATATAGAACCATTAAACAGGTGTAGCACGAAAGGAATAAATACGTTGATTACGACGTAGTAATAATAGGGGTAAATTAAATTGAAAGAAAGTAAATTTATATTAAATTTGTGTATGTATTCAGCTACTTGAGTTACTTTTAAACTTATTTTGGCCAAGTTAACTTTTGTACATAATATGTTTCTCCTATTCGTCTAAAATAAGAGACCGATAAATAGTTAAGGTTGGTAGTATCACATAATATGTGATAGAGCTAAGGAAAACCTGAGGTAGACCATACGATTAGATAAGACATGCATTTTTCTGCTTAAATGTTATAACGATAAATACTATTTTCAATGCGAATGAACAGATGATAAGTAAATTGATATTATACAATGTCATCAAGTTGACAATGCTTTACAGCACATATCAACATTATGTTAATATTATTTGCTAAGACAGATTTATATTCTCAATTAAAATATTTTTTTTTACCTACACAAAATGTTCCACTACAAAAACAAAGTGTCTCAAACACATTTTACCTTAATTTTTTTAATTTTTATTGATAAACATTGTGACTTAACAAATAACATTGAACAACGTGATTTTGCATCCGCTTATGTCAATATAAAAATCTGGTCGAAATTCATTTATTTTATTATAATAAGTCTTTAATTGGTTCTCGCCAAAGTGTATGTGAAGTAAATTAATTGAATGTACATATATTTTATTCTATTATTTTTTAAATATCAACATTTATATTTTATATAATTTAATAATAATTACTAAAAAAAAAATGTTTTATTCAATTTGGAATATGCACATTTTCCGTAACGATAATTTTATCGTTTGGTAAACAGTATTTTATTACTAAAAAATGTCTTGTGTGCCTTGTTTTATTTTCATGAATATTAAAACTATTATTCTTGTTTTGCGATACCTAGCTGATTTTAAGGTCTTATATCGTTTTTGCATAATTTATAAATAGTCGAGAAAATGTCTCGACTAAGATCCAACAAAGAACGTAGCAATTGCTTAATTTGACAAAACATTTAAAATTATTAAGTCTTTTTAATGTGTAATAGTAGCTAAAAGAACACTCAATAAATGTATAAAGGGGAAGTTTTACAATTTTTTTTTTTTTTGCTAAGAAATTTCATTGTTTTAGTGTCATCACTTATTTGTGTTAATAAAGGTATAATGAAAACACTCATCAGGTAGGTATTTAAAAATAACATATATTATCTATAATTGTATATCATATCTAAAAAAGTTTGTTGAATGATGAAAGATGTGTGTCATGAGTCATCCGTATTTTCAAAATTATAATCTTAAGGGGAAATAAAGAATGTGAGGTCATGAAACAAAATTCCAGTGATTCATGGTGGACCAGCCTCAATCGCGTCGGGGTGATTGTAAACAAATGGACAAAATGTAAATGCGATTTTTAATAAAAATAAGTAATTATCAATTTTAATTGAAAAAGTTTGCCCTACTTGTTTACAATATTACCTTACATGACCCGAATTGATGAACCTCAACATATTTTTTATTATTTTTATCAAAATGATGTTCAAAACGCAGTTGATTAAAATAACACAAAGAGTATGCCAAAAAAATTCCAACTAATCCAACTAATATATTTTAAATGTTCACGTTTTACAGGCTTGAAAACTTGAATGAATAGTCCAATATCTTTTGTCTGGTAAAAAGAGCACATGAAACGATCGCGCGTTTAACACTACCATAGTTATTGTCGCAAACGGTTATAAACATAAGACGCTATTCTAAAGACAATTGGTCATGGATAAACGTCATTTTGTGTACACTACATGCTACAGTTAACATGTGGTGTTATTATTTTCACAACACGTACTTATCGGCGGCAGTTCATTTTTTATTATCATTATATTCATTTTGAACTTGACAGTGTTAAACAGTAGTAGCGCGAGAAATGTCTTTTTATTGAGATTCAACATGTAACCAACACATTTTGAGCCAATATTTTTTAACGTCGGTATAGACCTCTATCCCTTCAACCCATGTTAATGCCGCTGAATATAAATACTCATACATACACATACACATTATATTTATACACTTATATTGATTTAGTTTGTAATACAAATGTGGTTATTATGATCAATAGTAGTAGTACCGTTACTAATTCTCCCTAAAGTATTTTACGGTAATGAAATATACTTCACTACAATATATGTAAAACAGGCCAATGTCTTAATGAGTTCGTTATGAAAAATTAATTTAAGTTTGGAACAAATTGCAAAACTTTTTACGATTTCTATACACAAATAGTAAAATAAGTTGATTGTATTGAAATCAAAAGCAATATAGGAGACTCCTATTAGGAATATAATCATTTGAAAAGTAGATTAAAATATAAGTTGGACTACACGGAATAGTAGTAAATGTACATTTTTATTCTTATGTCGGTGTATCATAAGAGGAACTGTTAAAAAATAGTGTTAATAGTAAATAGACAATGTAATTAATTATTAGTCGTATAACAGATAACCGGGTTTACCCCTGACGCAACATTGTTTTACAAAGTTTAATAAAACCGCAATAGCGTATTATTTTTGTTTTACGTCAGACCTATTAAAAAACTTAAAAACAAAACTTCCATTATTTATTTATTTTTTATTAACCTAATCATGAATTATTAAAGTTGTGGTTTAAGGAAGAATATTGTTTTAAATAATTTTCCTTTTGGTGATCGCATAAATCTACATAACCAATTTAAATGACAAGAAATAATTTTCACATAAAAAAAACTACGTACTCATACTATTGAAACCATGGTATTACAATTACATGTATTATTAATATATTATGTACTAAGATATAAACAGCAATTTGTGGCCCACGTGAGGTCATGGTTCATGGAGTTGGTATTTTTTATACCTTGTTTTTGTAACCGGATTTTCCCAGTGCAATTAAACGTAATTATGTTAATCAAAAATACAGCATGCAATTCGTAATCAATGTATATAATTTATTTATACTCCAGCATTAAATTCCCACGTGAATTTAATTAAAACGAATATTTTATAGTAGAGTATTGGCAAACACTAAAAATCAGGACCAGACTGGATATTATAAAAATTGTATTTTATTATAACAAGAAAGTTTATTACCTATATCAAATTATACTTTATTTTAGCAGTAAACATTTTTTTTTTAACTTTAAAGCATCCATTATCTACATTCTACATAGTATACTGTATTATGTTATAATATGTTTAAAGAAACGAAAACCATGTTGATTATAATATACATATGTGTTTATTAAGGAAATAATTTTCAGAGCAGCCAAATTGCTGACACTAGTTATATTAATTTATTTACACCACTTTTTAATTTCGATGCAAAGCTGAGAAAGTGTTTCATTTTCATAATATTCGACTGGACCAATGTCCAATTCACTAGATAGAGTTACATTTCTAGAGATCAGGAACCGTATAAAGTTTATATTTTGTCATTTTGGAAAATCAATAGTTTGAAAAAAATTCACTCTTTGAACCACCACCCTATACAACACAAATATTAAAAGTTTTATACGAAAAATTGTCAGATCGAGTCGATATTTATTGACATTGCCTCTATCAAATAACAACCTGAAATCTAAATTCGATTTAACCACTCTTCGCGAAATTCTGAACATTTTCTAAAGCCAGAACAGTAATATTTAGCTCACGATCAGTATGTAAATCATCACTAGTTGATTACACTAATTTGATTACAATTGTCTCACTTGACCCTTAACGACTAAACTCCAAAATCATTATGCATGTAGTTTGAAACCAAATAACTGATATTTTGTTTTGGCTATAAAATTCAAAACATTTATTGTTAATATACAGAACACGCGAAATCATATAACGGTCATTATTTTAAGTTTGATTTTCTAAGTTCAAACGAAGACAAGAACGTTTTAATACCTAAAACGTCCGTTACAATGGAATGAGTGTGAATATGAATACAAATAAAAAGTATAAACTAATCTGTTTCTACATTTGTACACCTGTTAAATATAGATACAAAAGTATGATGTTAAACACAAATCGAATTTACATTGTATTACACAGAAGCGAATACCATACAGAGACATGTTCCTATAGCGAGTTCAGTATAACAAATCGTTGCTTCAGAAGGCCACTACCAAAGGTCTAATATGTTTGTACGTTTAGTTTACATAACATATGAGTGGGAAAACGTGTTTAATGTAGTGTTTATGTGCAACTTGCATCAACAATTCGTCGTGTTTTCATTTGTATAAAGTTTTTTTTTTTTATTTTGGAATGTTAGTTCAAAATCAATGTTTACACTACTGTCGTGAACTATATATATATATATAAAAAAAATAATATTTTATACGGGTGCCCTACAATCCCTAAGGAATCGGTTAACCGTTAATAATAAAAACAAATTAATATTTTTATAGTATTCATATACAACACAATCGTCTATACAATAGAAGTATAATTTTATTAAAATGTGCCCAATATTTATTGGAAATAATTAGTAGTAATAAAAATGATTATTGCATACGACGAGAATATGCAGATGCGACACTTCTTTACTTATATTAAATCAAAATCCAATAAAATAGCTATCATTCATATTGTTGTTAATCAAACGCTTAACTCAAAAAACAAAATATTGTTTGGCACGGCAATGAATGATAAATGTGAGCGCATTTATCGTATTTAAACAAGTTATATTTAAATTGTTGTTTACTTAACAACGGTTTCTTTTTAACATCAAAACTACTGACCCAATGCAAAGTGCAAGCGAAGGTGCTTCTTGGGAAATGTAAAGGTATGCGGTACGGTCATCGAGTAAAAAATCGTTCGACCTTAACACTGAATTGATGGCACCCAAAAAGTAGGCCTTACACTCTTCTCTTGGTTATAAGTGGGGCAGCCACGACCGACGTTCGTTCACCGCAGTATGCTATGACGTGTACAGTAGGTAGATACGAGTAATAAACAAAATACCCACGGGTTTTAACTGAGTTAGTATATCCTTCCGCATTTACATTTCATTGTTTCCCACATTTTTTGAAAACTATCATTTTTTAACTCTATGATATTGAGACTTTTACTTGTATTTTTATGGTTTTTTTTTTTTTAATAAAACTTATTTTCACTCGCGAGTAGTTGTACGTCAATCGATTGAGCAGTATATTGTGTCAATAATTAAGGCAATAAATGGGTTCTGTTTAGTTTTGAAATAAAAATGTACGTCGTTTTTATATATTTTATAACATTTATAATGACAATTTTGTTTAATTAGCATGGTTTTATATAAAAATATATATTAAAAATCATAATTAAAAGTTAATTACACATTTTTATTGCGCTAGACAAATTATAAAATAATACACAAGTGTTTTTTAACAATTATATAATTGTTTACAACTGTACCAACATGATATCTCAAGTACTTTGTAACAATAAAATATAATAAACAGAAAAAAGAAACGTACGCTATTGTAAAATGTTCTTTTTCTGAAACAAAGATATTTTTTTAATAAAACGAAGAAACCGTACAAAAAAAGGAAAAATGACTAGTTCTTTAAAATGTATTTTGCTTTTTATTAAAAAAAAAATGCTTTTGCTGTTATTTAGGTTAATATCAGTTGGTAAGGAATGCCGTTTCCGGAATATATAGAGAACTCGATTAATTCGTATTGGTCGCATTGTTGTTACTGTAATGTACAATTTTAAAAATAATTTCATCATTATACTGCCTAGTTAATACCAACCAATATCGCGAACAACCAATGTGGTCCAATTTCGTCAGACTATTCGATTTAACCGCCGAATCCGTACACTCGATTTTAAATCAATTTTGTTCGTGATGATTGAAAACTTCAGTGATTTGAAAACACCAAGTCGCTGTACTGTACAGAAAGTGATTTGCCATCTTGAATTTTCAAAATATACACTTATGATTACGCCTTAGGTTTTGAGTAAAAGCTGAACAAATATCATTTTTGTCCCACACAATAACCACCTAATCATTATAGCGTTTACCGTGTGAGTATAGTGTCCTCCTTAATAGATCACATAACTATAGATAAAGGTATATCCACATAATCCAATGTCTAAATATCTAGTTACAGATGTGTGCTATCCCGTTGAACATTTTCCAGTTTTATACTTACAGTATAAAAAACTGTACACATATAATAATATGTACCTACCTACTGTTCAGTAATCAGTGCATACGCGTTCGGCTGTTATTCGAAAAAGAGAGAGAGAAGGGGTCAATGCTGCTTGATAGCTGCTAACGGTTCGTACCATCTCCATAGTATCTCAAGCTCGTGCCTGTGCACCATCAGAGGCTGACGAAGTAGAATGGAACACCTCGTTTGACCAATTCACCGATTGTTGTCGTTCGGGCAGCGTGGCCAGAATACTTGACCGTGCGCTCTATCCGAGGGTTGTGATATAGATGATATTATCTTGTTTTAATATATTTATATATATTTTTTTTTACGAGTGATGTGTGTAATTTTTTTTGCGCTTTATCATAATAAATTAGAATCATCGTTTTTCCCGAGGTACTGAACGCCGCGACCCGTCGAGGACATCTCATATAACATATCGACAAGAAGTAAGTAACCCCCACAATACGAACCGTTAAATAATATTTCTCCCTTTTTTTTTTTTTTTTTCTATTATTTAGTTTCGAGTAAATAGTTCCTATGATATATTTTATACTATTTAAAATTAGGGCGACCTAGTCGTTAAATGTATTATAAAAAAAAAAAAAAAAAATGTAACAACCCGACTACTACACATTTATTTTGTGTTGCCGTCGAGGGAGCATTATTAATTAATAATTTTCTCGGTTAGTTAAACGCGTTCCACTATAATATAACGTTTGTTCAAGTAATAAAATAACAAAAATCGAAAAGTTCTAACTCTTGCCGTTTAGTCTTAAACCGTTCTGTGTATTTTTATTTAATAATAAAAACTCTCGAAAAAGTTTAAGTGCACAGTGCACCCTAATTTAATATTTATTGAAAAAAGAGAGATGGAAAAATGAAAAGCAACGCGCGTTTTCAACAGGTACACCTAATACATCATACACAGTAATAAAAACGGCTATTCGTCGGTAAAAAAAACTAAATTGAAACAATAAACGCATTAATGATCGAACAGCGTGCGTTATTAAAAATAAATAAATAAAAAGAGCGTTCTGCGATTACTAGTTTTGCTTTTGTTTCTTTTCAAATAGACATGTCAAATAGACATGTACCCGTGTATTTATTTGTATACATATATACTATATTTATCCGGATGCGGTATGGGAGCTATGAACCGCCAAGCACCCGGATCAAACGAGAGATGACTAATCGAGGACAAGTGAAATGATTTGAAACGGTAAAAATGTATAAATATAACTTTCTCGGACGTAAATAAATATCGGTGTATACTATTTATCGGTAGGCATTACTACTTCTTTCGTGTGGTGGAAGTAAGAAAAAAATCTCACGCGAAACCGGTGTCGTTTAAATAATTATTATAATCACGTGTGGCCATTCAAAATATGTGTAGGTCAACAACAGCTAGAAGAGACGCTCAACACACTGACCGCAGACCGTATAGCTTAGTAATACTATTGAGGTATTAGTAGTTTTCTCCCAAGCGAGCGGTGCCCGGCAGGCATGCGGACACGGTGTTTTTGAAATTTAACCAACACAATATTATTATGTTAAAAAAACATAAATAATAATAATAATAATAGTAGTAGTAAAAAATACTAGTAATCATTTAGGAACCAACTGCTCTTACGCGGTATGTTGTAAACAAGCAATCGTTTAAACCGCTACACGAGAAACTATGTTGGCGTTTTCCTCACGCGGAACAGCTAGATGTCTTCAAATTACTTTTTTGCTTAATGTAGGTCCATTTAAAGCACGTACGTTTTTGCCGCCCTTTTCCCTCCGAATGGCATGCTCTACGGCAAATGTAGGTGGATAATACATAGAGTAATTTATAGTTTTGAAAAAGTTTAAGTGCATCGCGAAATTGCTAAATGTTTAAGTTATGTACGTGTTTGTTTGTATTTTTATTTTGTCGTCCGCACGAGTATACCAGATACTACTATACCTACCAACGGTAAAATGAATGTACAAAGTTTTGTTTATCCGGTGGATATATGCGTACCTACATTGGATTCCTATATGTAATATATTATTATTATTATTTTACTTGTAGTTTTTATTTATGTGCGCGTGCGATTCAGTTAAAAACGATTTTCAACAACCGCGGTTTCGTTTAAAAAGTTTACCACACGGACATAAAAATAGTCACATTCGATTGCGCACATAGAGGGGAAGCATAGATGGGCTTACTTAGCGCCCTTTCCAAAAAAAACTTGTTTAAGCCTTCCGAGCACTAATGCGCTAATTAATTGGAATAATGGAATTTTTAAGAAAAATAACAATATGTACCTAGTATTCTTATAAATAAAGTAAAACGTTTTTTAAACAATGATTAAACAACATGCATCCTAATAGCACCATTGCACTGGTAACTTCTGTAATATCTTTTAATGATATTTCAGGTTTTTGTAATGTTTCGTCCTCAATACTGTTACTAATATCAAAAGTCAAAAACCAGTTAAATTATTGACATACCATAGACATATTAATGGACGTTGAATATTATTGTAACGCTTTATTGTGCGTCGAGAGTATACTGTACACATTTAATTTTAGTCATGTCATAAAATACCAACAGGCTAATGACCCATAATGTCAGGATCCCTTTAATAATAACAATAATAGCACTATATTAAAGAGCCCGGTAACAATTAAATTGCAAAATCGTTGTTCATTTACTCATGTCATTGACACCGTTCAACACATTGACAAATTATTGTTGTATTTGTATCTATGCCTAATAGTAATGGCAGTAATTTATTTTATATGCATCATCTGAACTTGTATTAAATTCAATCAGAACCTACGTAGGTCATAAGGCACTTATTTTTAAATCGGCACATCGTTTGTTACATTTTTTTTAAATATTTCCATTAATGGATTGTCCACACGTTAGCTAACTCTAAAGTTATGACTAATAAAAAAAGGGGAAAGAAATACGGCTTGTTCGAAAATGTTATTTGTTTTCCATTCGGATTTTTGTCCTTCAAAAATAACTTTAGCATGTCAATACGTCACAAAGAATATTCAAAACGATTTGCTTGGCACGGACTAGATTTTGCCTTAACCGCGTCAGGGTTTTTCTAAATTACCAACTCATCTACATATTTTTTTAGTATAAATAAATTCCTTTAGCATAAAAGAAAATGAATTATGTAAACACTCTTAACCCATCTACAAATAGCGGCTAGACTCGTTTGGATGGGGAGGGCATGTATGCAAAAATAAATAGGAGTAAAAAATTAAATTCAACACGGTGATATCAGACAAGTGTACAGTGCTTGAGGTAGACAAACGCATACTAATTAACGCAGCAAAAAATAACGGTCTTATCGTCAATGAAAACAAAACCAAATTTATGATTGTAACTAGGAGAGAACACCCGCAAAATAGTAACATTAAATTATATCATTTTTGAAAGAATCCGTAACTAAGTACCTTGAAATGAACAAGCAGAAAGTAATGAAAAACTTCACGGCAGAAAAAAATGTTATTTTTCTTAATTAAATTAAAAAAAGTTATCGAGAGGAACAAGAATCAGATTATATTAGGGTATGGAGTAGGTTTTCTTAAAATATCATGGCAGATGCTCTTATTTCTGCATTGATTGTGCCTTAGTTGATTAAACATTGTAATTGCCTATTATACAAATCACTAATTCTAGCTGATCATTATATTTAGCTTAAATATAACCCCACGTAATAATATCATGGTTTAGACTGAAAGGTCCTGATTACCCATGAATTGCATCATAGACACGGGTCTAGACGGTATACATGCGCGCCCGAGCCTCCTATAATTATTTTACTACTTGATTACACTGTAGTACATTCCTGTGCATCTTGACCTTGAAGAAAAATAATGAACTTAAATCTAATACCTCTCAACGTATAAAATATTAATGGAAGTGCCGTCAATTACATTGTACCTACTATCTGGAAATATTTTGATCAGTTTCCGACATATTATATCTACAAATATATTTTAAGTACTAATAAAAATGTCGTTGCGTGCACGCGCGTTATTAATAATTGAACCAAATTATAGAAATCGTTGACGGTGACTTTTTTCGATTGTACCGTCAGTTTTCAATGCCAATAAGTCGCCTCTGCAAGTTTTTTGTTACATACTTTACCGCTACCAAATCCCTTTAAATATTAACATATTTCCCGGTTTTTTTTTTCAGTTTGCATTAGTTTTTGTCCAAAATGGCCGAAAGCTCGTTAGAGGTTCAATCGAATATTCAAAGTTTTTTCCAAAACAAATCTGTGTTCGTCACTGGAGGTACCGGATTTTTGGGAAAGTTAATCGTCAACAAGTTGGTGAGAGCATGCCCTCACATAAAATCCATTTACCTACTGGTGAGGGGCAAAAAAGGAAAAAGCGCGCAAGAAAGACTGGAAGATATGTTCACCTTACCGGTAAGTACACACAATCTAAAGTGGATTTGTCTATTCGGGCAATCCTACATTAATACAAATATGTTTCTCCTATGAGGAGGCTAATTTTAGATGTATTTTAAATATATTAAAAATGGTAGAGATAAAAGACCCGACTTCCCATAAACTGTAGCACCAAAGCCATCTTAGATGACCTTGTCGGAAATCCAGCCCTGTATAAATAATTAATATTATATTTTTAGTAGTTCTAACCTCTGAGGGAAAAAATTACTCAAAAATGTATGTACAAATAATGGAGATTGTGTGCAAAGAACAAACACGAGTGTGTTTAGTAAATCAGAAGATGTCCCCACAAAACTTTAAAATGTATTCAAATGGCAGACTTCCTGCCCTACGCTAAGATTTCTTTAGTGATAAATGAACTTACAAGAGACACACATGACGGCACATTGGGGTATATACATACAGTGTATGATATAGTTTTAGTATAACAGAGTACAGAAATATTAGGATTACAACTAGAGCAATGGAGAGAGCCGTTGAAGAAAACGGTTTAAGAAAAATATGTAAGTCTAAAAAGCAGACTACTTAGAGTTTAAGTTTAGTAATCCAAGGGTTTTAGAACGATGTAGAGACTCTCTTATACTGATTATAACAAATTATAAAACGAGGAGAGTAAAATAAAGTGTAGGTAATTGGATAAGGTAGGAAGAAGCAACAGCTTAAAGAAGTGCTGTGTAACAAATAAAAATGTCATTTAGAGTGAAAAAACTGCATTTCACTGTAGTGAGGTCAGCAATGTAAGTTAAGTGTTGTCATTGAAAAGAAGCATAGAAGTATCAGTGTTGCGATATAGGTATGTTAGAAACGATAGTTTAAACAGACATTATAATAAGTGTAAAAAGGTCGTTACTGAGTTAAAACACTTTAGCAGAGAAAATGATAGAAAATAGACCGTAGATGTAGACCGAAGAAGAAGTAGGTAGATGTCATACATATAGACGTATGAGAGATTTGTGGAGCAAGAGGATTTGACTGTCTAAATGTTTAAAGGATATGGCGAATGCAAAGGAGATAATCAAAAACACGGGTATTGAAAAATTAATCGCCGTTTCTTACATTGTTTTAATTTAGATTTTCAAAGATATCGATCCGATAAAATTGAAAAAAATATTTGCAATAAGCGGCGACTGCAGCCAACCGGATTTGGGTATGTCATCGGACGACATGAACAAATTGATTAGAGATGTGAACGTGATATTCCATAGCGCGGCCACGGTTAGATTCGACGAACGTCTTGACATTGCTATTGGAATAAACGTAATAGGCGCCAGGGAAATCGTAAAACTAGCTCACAAGATTGAGAAACTCGAGGTAAGAGAAAGATACGAGACAATATAATACATAATGTGTCATGAAATAGGCAACAGCAACAACAATACAATGTTGTTTCCGAATCGTTTGTTTTGCCCGTCAAAAAATACAGGCGGCAATTTATTTTTCAACAAATTGTTTATTTTTCCAGTCGTATATGCACGTGTCTACAGCGTACTCCAACTGTCATAAAAAGCAAATTGATGAAAAATTCTATAATCTACCTTACAGTTACGAAAAGCTCATACAATTGTACAAGTCAAAAAGTTCAAATGTACTTGAAAAAATGAAACCCATGTAAGTTGTGGATACGAATTTATTTAACTGTATTATCACAATTGTCAAGGATTGTTTTTTTAACACACAATCTTTGTATTCAAATTTAAACCGAGTTATCTTCGTCAGCAAAAAAAAAAATAATAATAATAATAATAAACGTTTCGAAACTATGTTTCATCGATATTAATTTCGACATGACGATACCGTTTTATATTCAACGTGTTTTAATTGCGGTCTGTTTCTCTTAGTCACGTCTGAATGGTATAAAAGGATAGCGAATACATACCTACTTATTTTGTAGGTGTGCGTTTTGTTCTACACAAGTTCATTATACGAAAAATATGGCCTTGCCAACAAAAAACAGATATCGGGAAATGATTTATTTTGTTAAAACAAATAACTGGCATTACAATACATAATAAATTTGATTACAAAATAATCTTTCAGAGTAGAACTATAATAAATCGTAAATATTGTATATAAATTGAATACCGCAAAGCCTCTCGGGCTAACCTTGCGGCAACGCAAATAAATTGCTTTAAATTGTTATGTTTGATTTGTGATAAAAACAATAACAATATCCTATACTTTTTTATGATGTGTTCTTTTTTCTCCTTCATTTAAGTTTCTGTTATAGAGACACTTTGTAAGTATAATTTCACTATACGCCGTTCGTTTACCTATCTCGTTTTATTTTACTGCAAAATGGCCATTAGAGAGTTGTTTTTATTGACATTTTTTTTTTCTACAATTTTTTTAGCCTTTTGGGACCTTTTCCCAACACCTACGTCATGACCAAAGCGGCAGCCGAACAACTGGTTAAAAACGAAGCCATCGGCCTGCCTGTGACCATATTCCGGCCGGCTATTGGTAAGCAAAGCAACCGCGGCTTTCTAAAATACTAACATACCGATGGCATAGGTGCACAGGTGTCATCAGTGTATTTTTATTGTGGAAAATATCCATTAACCTCATCTCTACGTTAAGAACAGATATTGCGAGAGGTTTATAATAATTATTTTGTTAGTAGAAAACATAGAAATTGTAATGAAATGATATTATAAATTTCCAAAACACCTGTGACCTCTGTGCCGTCTGCATCGACATTATAACTTATTACTTAAACGAAATGTTGTTTTTATAGTGATAGCCACTGCCAGCGAGCCTATGCCGGGTTGGATAGACAATTTGTACGGGCCAACCGGAATCGTTACCGGCGTGATGACCGGAATCATAAAAGCGTTACCTTGCGAAATTGATAACGGCACGGATTTGGTTCCGGCCGATATGACTGTTAACGCGCTTATAGCTGCTGCCTACGACACCAACAATAGGTATTAAAAATATATATTCTTGTGGTGGATACATGCAAATCAACGGCGTGGGTAGGTTAGACGGATAGATTAGGTAGAATATTTAAAATATAGCCTATATAAGCTTGAATTAAACACTAAAGAGAAAAAGGTACCACTTTAAAATATATCTAAGAACGAAACACATACACAAAAATATAAGTTCAGAATGAGTACAAAATACTGTCTTGGTACGGAATGGGAGGTGCACCCGACAAGGTGATTCCGGCAGCCTTAAGTAGAAGGGCAAATGTTGATTTTCCCTGGGTTAACCATTTTAAGCTCAGTTTTACCATTTGTCATTTGGCCTACATACAATGTTTAGATTCATAAATGTGATTTTCTCGTTCCTACTGCAGTCTCTAATGTTTAAAAAGTATTTTTTATACAAATGTAAAGATTTTTAAAAAATATATTTTTTTTAAACTATCAAGGTTATATATTTTGTTAAGGCTGTTTTAGGATATTATTTATTGATAGATAAAACGATTAGTTTAAAATGCATATCGTCTTGACTTTATTTTTATTATATGACATCATAAGTTTGTCGTAAATTTCCCTAAACTAAGGAAAATGTTTTGGTAATTAATGTAGAGGAAGTGAACATTATGTTAGCCTTGCATTGTTTTTATAAATATCGTCTTGACTTTATTTTCGCATTTCGTCTAGACTTTATTTGTGTTATATGACATCATAACTTTGTCGGTTGTCGTTATTTTTTCTAAAATAACGACTAAACTAAGGAAAATGTTTTGGTAATTAATGTAGAGGAAGTGAATGTTATTGTTTTTTATAGATATTTTATTTTTCATGTACATCTTCTATAGACTATACGAAACCTACGTCCACGCTTTTTAATCACACGTTATTACCACAAACTATCTAAACTACTAAGATTAATTGTTAGTCAGTCGACGCTCTGTTATCAGACAGCAAATAGTAAAATTAAATATGTTTCAAAAAATCTTTTGTGGTCCGTTAAAAACATTTTTACTCGATTTTAAAATTATTCGTTTGTTGTTTGCTGTACGGGCAAACTTTTTTAAGACGAAATTCATCTAATTGGGTTTTAATATGTTTACAGATACACGAGTGAAAGCAGTAAATCGGACGACTTAATGATTTACAATTACGTTTC
This sequence comes from Adelges cooleyi, assembly GCF_023614345.1. Classification (NCBI taxonomy): domain Eukaryota; kingdom Metazoa; phylum Arthropoda; class Insecta; order Hemiptera; family Adelgidae; genus Adelges; species Adelges cooleyi. Next base: position 11,936,524 of record NW_026096053.1, on the reverse strand, counting down.
TTCGTCCGATAACCGACTCACCTGGGGCTTGTTTGCCGAGACGCTTATGACCTACATAGCCGAATGGCCCACGGTCAAGGCCATGTGGTACCCGACTCTTATAATCAACGCGTCTGTGTTTCTACACAAACTCACCGTTCTCATTTTGCACTACTTGCCCGCGTTCCTATTGGATTTAGTGTTCATCGCCACCGGAAAGAAACTCAGGTACATCTATAAATATATATATAAATATGTACACATAAATACTAGTCTCATTGCCAAATCCCAAGTCTTAAATCCCGAGAGCGATAAAAATGATAACCCCCCCCCCCCACTGTTTTTGCAACAGTTTTTTTTTTTTACATTTTTTCCACTACTTTGTGCGTTCTTTGTTAATTGTATTTTTACGATTATGTGTTGTAGATTGGTCGACCAGTATAAGAAAATCGAAAAGTTCACAGACATTCTCGTGTATTTCTCCACGAGGGAATGGTCGTTTAGCAACGCAAACGTTCAGAGTCTATGGAAACGAACGAGCGAAAACGACAAAAAGTTATTTCCGTTCGACCTGAGCCAGCTAAAATGGAACGAATACCTGTACACGTATCACCAAGGAATCTTAAGGTTTTTGCTGAAAGAAGGTCCGGACAAGCTGCCAGCGGCCAAGAAACGTCTGAGGGGGTAAGACGTTCTACTGTTTTAATTGTCAATCGAGCGGTTTTTGTTTAACGCGCAGTCGACATTTATTATTATTTATCGATTCGCTGCAATTAGCTAAACGATTATTTAATATCTTCCTGTTTATTGTCTCCTCGGCTGTTGTAATTGGTGTATAATCAATGACAACTATTGGTCGAATAACTTTTAATTCGTATACGTCGTGTTTGTGTTTTAGACTATACATCTGTCATTTGGTATTCAAAGGAGCGGCTTATATAGGTTTCATAATGCTGGTTTGGATGCTTTTAAAGAAAATATTGTCCGTGTAGATTAGATTTACCTATCTATATATGTCAATAAGTTCTTTACACGGTGTTTTTATCACACGCGACATGGAGATCAATATTATTTTAAACTACAAAACATCTGTATATGATCTTCTCAAAAAAATCAAACAACATATTATATTTATTTTCGTTTTGTGTACATTTTTTTATGTATTATTGTATAGAATCGTACTGTTGTAAGGTGTAAATAGATATTTTGTTTGTTTTTTTAGCTTATGAACTAAATTTAGGACGTTCCTGATCTGATACAATCGCATTTAGTATAGACAAATGTGATAGTGCGTTATGCTGCGAGCGTTGCATTATATTGTAACTGTTTTGATGATAAAATAAATTAAGATTTATACATAATGAACATTGTCTACATTACTTGGGTTTTTATATTTATGCATACAACTTGGATTATGCATTTTAAAATTGTCCCGGCACGGAACGATACTAATATCATCAGTGGAGTATGCGAAAAAGGTCCTCGTTGTCCGTTGTTTATTACCTCCAAAATCCAATACTTATATCCTCACAAAAATACAAAATTTTAAGTGTACTTCCAGAACCTGTGCAAAATTCTTACCTTAAAAATTGTCGTCGAAAAACTGCGAATTGCTTCTATTTCTTATCGTGACTTTTAGTGTCATAAACTACTACTTGCCTCCCCTTGCCAGGTAACTATATAGTCAATATTTTTCATTCGAGCTGCCTCCCAAGAATATCCGAATTCCCTTCGGTGACTTTTATTTTCCTATGGTAACATTTTGGGTCAAAGAATACTAGTTGCCTCCCGCGTTAGATAACAAATATTTTTCATCCGTATTGCCTACCAAGAGTATCTGATTTTATGCATTAATAGTTTACCCAACAAAAGATGACAAAGTAACTGTCCATAAAGCGGCGATTGCGTGGTATTTTCATTAAGTTTTTGTTTAGTTTATGCAATTTTGTGCAAAATACACACTATGATACATTTTTTTTAAATTTATATACAATTTGGTAGTATGAATATTGCAAGTATGTATGTAAAACTATAAAATAAATATAATATACGTTTTAACTGGTTTATAAGGGATCGTTGGAAAGGAATATTCGAATATCCTTGGGAGGCAACTCAAATGGAAAATATTGACTACTTGGCCTGGGAGACTACTGGTACTCTTGTACCCAAAGGATTACGATAAGAAATAAAGGTCATCGTAGGCAACTAGTACATAATTTTGACGACCACCTGAGGATGGGAGGTAACTGGTATGTACTGATTCGATCGAAAAAAAAGTGTACTTACAGATTTTCGAGAAGCTTGTAAGTTATGTTATAACTCCACTATAAATCAGTCTTATTTTCAGACCTTAGAGATCCCAAAATAATGAAAGTTTCCTCTCATACTTTATCGGTTCACAAACTTATATTGATAATGCTATATCTAAAGAAAACTCCATACAAATTTTACTTCGTTTAATACTCTTTTTAAAAAAGTATTCAACTTATTTTGAAAAATATGTACATTTTTTAGGTGTTTTTCTCGATTTTAAAGATACTTTAAGTACTTTTTAGGTACGAATTTTGTTACATGACTTGCACCGTTTTACTTTTGACGGGCTCGATAATAAAAATTATGTATTATGGCTTGCCATCTAGCGGACGTGTCTGAAACAACTCGCCCCCTCGGTCAATTTGTTATCAGCTGCAGCAGCAGCTGCTGACGGTCATGTATTCGTGTACCGCGGTTCCGTTATCACTGTAACAACCACTACCGCGGTCACGAGAAGCTACAGCTGCCGCAGCTGGTGATGAGATAAGCGAGCTTGCGTACACAGGTATTCCGTGTTGCGGATCGTCCCGACTACTTGCACAGTGTTGCAAAACGGCGCATACAGTAAACCGTAGTAAACTCGGCGATCACCGTGCCCGTGATTCCGTTTTCCCCACCTCGAGAACGAACCCACCCCGAAACGGACCAGATAGCACCGTGGATCGTATAGCTGTAGCTGTTGCAAGCGAGTAGTGAGTCACGGTTTCGCGTAGAACCGTCGTAAAATAATTATCGCGCATTTCCGGTAGTAGGTATCCCTTATCCGTTTTATTTTTTTTTGTTATTTTTTAAATTTGGTTTTTTTTTTTTCGTTAACGCCTCGTCCGAATTTCTTTTACTCTCCGTCCGGCCGTTCTTGACGTGGATAAAATAATAATAAATAATATGTTTAGCGGATCGGTGCCGTCGACCGTTTTCTAAACAACCGATTGCGATCGCCGCCGTACGCGTGCCAGTAAACTAATATGTCGCGCTACCCGTCGGCCAGACGGATCCGTTTTATCAGCAATGTTCATAACGGATGATTAGAACAATGGCCAAAATCCAGTGCCCCAGTCCGAGTTAAATATGGAACGTACGACCATCCTGCTGTCGTTGGGCTTGATCGTCTCGACCTGGATTAAGACGACGGTCTCATTTCCAGTTGGAGGTGATAAGAATATTGCAATCTTAATACTATACCTATTATAACTAAAAATTTACAATCCAATTGATTAGTTGTAATAATATTCTCTACTTGGGCCTGTTAACTCGGTGTTGTGTTTATCTACTAAGTGATCGTCAACAAAAATCTATGATAATAAAATAACATCGATAGATATCGAGCAATACAAACTAGGTATGATGGTTCATGTATGTTAGGTACGAGAGACCATAGTACCTTACCAAAGGTAATAGAGTCACAATCAAGTTTTTCAGAAAATAGGTTAGCTATTTGTTTCTGTAAGACCTCAGTAAGCTCGCTTGATCTTGATTTTATCAGAAACGTATACAACTTGAAAATTACATTAAATCACTTTAGGTAAATCGGTTTAAATTTAAATGGTAAAACATAAAAACTGTTGGTTGAAAGAGTTATTTTACATTAGTTGGCAGTTGCTCAATTATAGTATAACACAAACAAAGTTTTAAAAACAAAAAATATTAGTTAGTAGATAAACATTTACCTAGTGATGCACAGGTCTTTAACCTTTTCCTCAAGCTCCTAATCTAGTCAAATCTTTTAGACGTATTTACAATAAGATTCTTTACAGCTGCCAAATGATGTTTTCTTATTATGTACTATAAACATTGTCAACTGTATACACTTTTGACATTTCACATTCCTAAACACAATTTACAGTTTCATAATTTAATTATAAACAGAAATCTTTATAATCTAATGAAATTTATCATCATACAATTATAATTTCCGTTTAATTTTTTAATGTATAATACTTAACTATTTTATATGTTAGCTGAACATACTTTATAGTGTTTACACTGTTTTTAACTAAAGATAATAAAATAACCGATTTTTACACAATTTTTTGTATAACAATTACATTTGGATTTTTTATCCTACTTTCCCGGACATAGTCCAGACCTATTTTATCTGATCTTTTTATCTCAGACTTTTTTACAATTTATCAAACTCTATAATATTTTAAAACTATTTAATTTAAAATGTTTACTAAAATTAATTAGTAGTCAATAAACGTCATTACGATCATTCTGATAATATACACATTCTGTAACCAAGATAGCATAAATTTATTAAACATTCAACCCTCACATTCAGAAAAAAATGTTCACAATAAGCCATTTATCCGTTCTAGTATAGTACAATAGAACACAATCTCGGTAATCTAGCTCTGTAATAGTCCATCACGTCAAAGTGCAGTTATTATTGTAGTAAATTTAACATTTTATTGAACTTTAAAACATACTGATGGTATTAGTGTTTGTTTTTAATCATCTATTGTACATTCTTTGACTAAAACATATCATATCCCATACAATTTTGTCTTGTTCTCAATATAAAATTATCTTGTGCAATAACAAAAATTTGTTTATTCTTGTTTTATAGCAGATATTTTAGTTACTATATTTTTTTTTTTTTATAGTATAAATTTAACTTGTTCAGCTGTACGTGACTCCTTTTAAAATAATATTAATGAAATATCATGTCCACAAGATTACCTGAGCTATTTATTTTTGTTTTCTTTTGACAAACTACACTTCTAGTTTTTTACTTAACCTAGTTATCACTACTTACTAGAATAAGTCTACTAGATGACGCCAATGCCAAAGTTCTATTGGCTAAATGCCATGTAAACCTAATATTATGTCACATAAAATATAAATTTATATTTTATTTATTAATAAAAAGAGATTGTTTGGATAATTATATTTTCAATGTTAAGACATTGAATGACATTGGCATGGTAAAATTTCTTATTTTGGTGAAATTGAGTCATAACATAACCTTGTTAATTTTTCTCAAAACTTAACAAATTTCAATTGTTTTAAACAAAAATAATGATTTTTTTTTTTAATTTTCATCAGTAGTTTATTTTGAAATACATAAAATAAAAAATATCATGTAATATTAGCTTTTAAATAACTAATTAAATGAATAAACATGTATCTAAATTCTAACAAAATAAAAATAAAACAAATTCAATGTTTCTTATGCTTAGACTTTTTTATCTTTATGGAGATTAAAAATGCAACTAATATTTATACTATGACTAATTACTGTTAGTTAATGTCAAACATGAATGTATATATTTATAATATATATTATACAATTTGATTGCTTAATCGTTTGTTTGTTCTATTACGGATTACCATAAGATTTCTATAGATAAATATATTTATTGATTTCATAAATAACCGGAAACTGATTGTTAGACCCTAAAAAAATTCGGACACAGCTTCGAATCTCAACATAAATATTAACCTAATTTATTTTATTCCTTAACTTTATAAGCAATTTGAAAAATAACAAAGTGCTACAATTATTCTGATATGATATTGAATAATAATTATTGTATTGTGAATTATGTATCTCACGTCTTGTGGCTGTGACTCATGTTACACAAGAGAGTTCTTTTAGAAATTTCTTTTAAATGAGCAAATAGAGATCAGAACAAACAAGTTTTCATTAGCTTTAATTTATTATTATTTCGTGTAAGGTACTATTTACAAAATTATTTTTAACCGATTTAAATAACAAAGATTTTTAATAAAATATTACTAATATATAATTTAAAAAATTTTAATTTTTTATTAGATTTGACAATTACTTGTTCACTTAAAAAAAATTGGTAGTGGATTAAATAATTTTTGCACTTTTTAGTGGAGTATATTATTTTAACTTGTCACAAGTTATTTGGGCTGGTAAAAAGTGTAACTGTGTTTAAGACTAGAAGCACAACCTAGCCTAACATATCCTATCCGCCACCTGAACACACATTTATATTTATATATATATATATATATGCAAATTATTATACAAAATTTGTGTTTATTTATTTAAAGTATAGTGTTACCAATACCTACCTATATTTTAAAAATAATTAAGCTTCTTTAATATTTTTAATTTTAATATTATAGGTGTACAGCTACATTAATACAATTTACATGATTGTTGTTAAATAGACAATAGTAATTTAAATAAATCTATTGCAAATTAATTGTATGCAAAAATGATCCTCCAAAATAGAGTATTTTTATTTTCAAAAGGTTATGTAATGTATCATTAATCATTGGTATTATGTACTTTTTTTTGTTTTATGATACTTTAAAAAAAAAAATAGATTACTTCAAAATGTTTTAAAGAACATCTGTTCACACAATGTCCAATCCTGTAGCCACAAAATAATTGTATTAATTAATAATTTGTATTTACTATAGGTCTTATATTTTTACTGATATACCTAGTTCACCTGAATAAATACTATGATACATTTTTATTTACAAAAACAGCGAGGTTTGTGACACAACTATTACATATTATGTATAAAGATATAGCCCAAAGCACAACGAATAAACACACTCAATGTGCTATTAGTCACCATTATTTTGTCTTCTGTTTCTTATCTTCCTACTACTAAAATTTACAATTTTCTACCACCTACACGACATGATACGTATGATTAATTAATTTTTTGAAATTTAAAATATTTTTTTTTTTATAAGGAATACATATTATAATTTTTAGAAAAGAATTAAAAATAAAAAAAACTAAATAGCTAGATGAAAAATGTAGTGGTCAAAGAAAACCTAACAGTAAAATTCAATTAGGTTATAAAATTTAAACAAACTTTTTACTTTAGTTAGTGGATTTGAACAAAAATACTTACAAATTGTCAAAAATTATTTTGACATTTATCGTTAAGGATTAAAGAGTATTAAACTATAATAGCGTAACAAAATAACATTTAAATTGTTGAGTAAAAATAAATTACAATAAAACATTTTTTTTTTTTTTTTGCAGTTGTTGATTCTAGCCCCACCTTATTGGGCAGCTATAATCTATGGTTGGAAGCATCAATCGTGGCTGTTTTTTTCACCATTTGTATAGTTGTTTTCCTTGTCGGATGCTTAGATTGTTGCAGGAATAATCGATTCAGTTTTAAGGTAATTATACTCAAAATAAATAACGAATTCACCCTGTTAAGTTAATAAGCATTTTTACTTTTAAAATATTTCAATTAACATTCAGTCAAATATAATCATTCTTTTTACATTTATTGAAAATCATACATTTTAATTTAAGTGCATATTACATTAGTACATTACAAAGTATAGACATTGACTATACAATTAAATGTTTGCACGCGCCTGAATATAATTATTGGTAGTTACTTATTTTATTTTACTATTTTATTTCCTTGTCATATTGTAATATAGAATAATTTACTGAGAAATGCATCATGACATGCATAAATTACATCATAATGTGTTATTTTATGAAAATTATAAAGAATTGTAAAATTAAATTTGTTTCAAATGTTGCAATTTAAGCTAGAACGTGCAATTTTATTTAATACATAAAAAACCAGCTAGACGTGTCCTAATGACTTTAATTGATAATATCCTCAATGGTTCGCAATGTTGCTTGAAAAAACAATCCTTATAACTACTAGTTTTTACAGTTACATTCACCTGGTTTATAGCAGACTGGATTCTGGATTCCATGGTCGATTAGGTATTTACATTATCAAAAGCTCTAAAGTGTAATTCTTTTCTAATAATATCTACCCATCACCAAAAAAAAATCCCTAACCAATTTTTACTAACTATGTAAAAATATTTAATTATGTTACAACATAGTTCTGAATCAGTTAAGTTGTATACTATTTTGACACAGCTATCCATCGATTAAGTATTATATGTAAATGTAACAACTAATATATTCATAGCTGTTGAATAAGTACATTTTTTTATTAATTTGAATTACATTTATAAAAAATTGTCATTTTTTCACTGGAAAAATAATTTCACGTATTTGAAATTTCAGTTTTGTTCTTTAGTTTGACTATTAACTATCTATTAGTGAAATTATTTAAATGTTCAAATAATTACCCAAATTATTCAAAAAATAAATTTAAATATAGTTGACCTAATTATTAGAATATTCTAATAATTATTAAAACTATTTGAATATTAGAATTTAAATCACTACCCTATTTTCTAGTTTATCTTTAACCTAATAAATTAGGTTACCAATTGTTGATACTCTCGTGGACTGACTACACCCAAAAACTAAAAACTTGGAAACTATTATACAAATATTAACTCAAGTTTTTTGTGCATTGTAAAAATAATGACATGGAGATGCAATTATTTTTATGGATTCCCACCGTGATTTTTCTACACGCTGTCACAACAACAAACTATAGATACTATATACTTTTAAAATCATATTTTATATTTTTTTTATGGTTGACCTTCAGCTGGTTAGCAAAATATGTTCTTGAAGTATGACGCCATTTTATATTCAAATTATTACAAATAAGTTAAATTTTAAAGAATTATGTGATGTGGAAAGCAAAAAAAGGATCTCTTGTTGGCAAAGTTCATTTGGAGATAAATGCCAACACAAACTTCTAACTGCAATAACTTTTTTTTTGATAACAACTAATTCCCTTTTCGGCCACTCCAGTTTACCAATAACAATATATTTGGAAGCCAGTGATTTAAAAATATATATTATATTATCATTTATTATTCCAAGTGAATATTCTATGTTCTAATTTTTCATGTAACTTAAGTTTTTCTTTTAAAATTTAACAATTAAAACTCGGTAAATAGTAACATCTTCACCTTAGTTCCATTAGGCTTTGCAATGAGCTGGTAATGAAGGTATTGTCATTTAATTATTAAACACTAAATACAAGTACACGAATCGATAACGGTTATTAGTTTTGGAGTTTGGTTATTAGTTTGAAAAAAGTGCCGCTCCGAAATTTGTGTCCGAAAACTGAAATTTGAATTCATAAGATTAATTTTGTGCAATTTATTTTAGTAATTATATACAATGACCTTATTTTTAGGCTAACGAGTATATTATAGAGAAAAAACCAATATTTTATTTTTTATTTATCATATTGAATCGTTAAATCCTTCGAGAATTAATAGTTTGTTTAAGCTACATTTTACTAGTTTAAATTATTTCTAACATTAATGCATACACTCGCATACGCACAGATTAAGTACATGCATGCAAACCTGAAGGTTTTTTTTTTTATAAAATAAATTGGCACACGCTCCTCTTCAGTTTAGGTACCTACATATCATTAGGTTCGCTGTAGTAAATCCATTCAGTAGGCCGACAATGATTGCGTATAATTTTGTATACATGTCTTGTAAACCGTTTATATTATGTTGAAAGTAGTTTTATGGGGGCTGGTAAGATATAAAAATAATGGGATTTGCTCGTGAGTATGCATGAGTATATCTGTAGAAATTGTACTAGTTTCTGAATGGTCAGTTAGGTGTAATAATATGATCGTTTGTAAAAGGCATTCTTCAACTCGAATAATTGGTTTACCGACGGAGACTTGCGATTTGCGGTAAACCGAAAATGCGGTGTGATTCACATATTATATTAGAGATCCAATAATATTATTACTGTATTCAATAGTGGCCCGCCGTGGTGACAGTGATTTTTTTTAATACATATCAGCTGTATGATTAATGGTTTTCCCTACAAAAATATTATAATTTCGGTTATTGTCTTCTTTATTTTTACAAACCGTTTGGTCTGATATTTAGGACAAGCGATTATAATAATAATAATAACGACACTACTTATATTATATGTATAGGTAGGTATTAACTTTGAAAAAAAAATACTTCTCTCTCTCTCTCTCTCCTATCTCTGCCGTCTACCATTACACTGTTCATTTTTTTTTCCATAAACACTATAAATAGATTACCTAGTAATTTCGTAAATAAATTATAATAAATGTCGACTTGAAATTATCAAATGTCCTATTTTCTCGCACCCAAACTAATCTATTTCGTTTTCGCATGACAATATACAATATGCGTACAACACCTACAATCCTATGTCCTACATAACATATTTTTAACCAGAATCGTACAGCCAACCGATATTCTGCATAGGTACGGTCTTATGTTTTCCATTCTTCGTCTCCCGTTTGAGCAATGTTTGTTTAACTCTTTAATACTTGTTTACTGGTGACTTGTTTTAAACACAACACTAGTCCGATTATAAAATTAAACGTAATTAGAAGAGAATTGTAATTTGAAAAAAAAGTTAAAATAAGTTGTTAACCAAAAAACACCATTGTATTGTTGATTTCGTTTTTTTTTTTTGTTGTTGTTTCGAGACTATAAATACACATATTTTTTTTAAAACAAAATCTGTTGTCTTATGACTAATAGCTGAAATCAGGCCAAAAATCGTAAAGAATTTTCATTTTCTAAAATTCGTGTTCAGATGTTATTTTAGACCTTATTAGGAATAGGAGAAAAAACTGAATCGTTATGAAATTAATTATTGGATTACTTGACTTCAAGTATAATTATTTCAAATCAAATATAACTTCGTTAATTTATCTAAAATTATGCGTTGTACATAATAATCATACAGTTTTTTTTTACATTGAACCCGGACTAGATATCGCTCTAGTTGTTATATGATGTTCTGAAACTTATTTTTTAAAACCGGTAAAACCGTTGGAAAATAGACTAAAAAAACCATACTCCCGTTGATTCGACTTGATTGCCGATAACTCTTTTGCATAATATATTATTATAATTAATGTATTTTTTTTTTGACGCCATTTAAATACCTCTACGATCCGATGTATTTTGTGATATTGTTTTTTTTTTGTCTGTCAACAAATGAGTCACTTCGGTAAATAAAAAAAAAATTTAATTTTAAAACCTACTGTCTACACTATATTCCAATATAACGGCTCTAAAACATAATCAGAGAAAAACACAAACGTGGCATTATTCCAACAAATATTGTTTTATCAGATGGTTATTGGAGGCAAAAGTGTGTAAGAAACGCCGTTGAAAATCCAACAACAGATACAAATTAAGGACTTTATACTACGTGTGTTCAGTTTCCAAGATACTTTAACCGTGCCTCTTTACAGTTTGAGAGCTGTAAACAATTTTTTTTTAAACACTCATTAAGTAAATAACCTTGTAGACACTAGACAATTTGTTTTTTTGTTTGTTATATTTCAGCGCATTAGTAATTCTAACAAGTGATTCATCGTATGGTAAAAATTTAAAAACTGCATTGACAAAATAATATTTACTAAAATAAAATATATGATAATGTATGAAAATAATATTTGTGGAAGATTCTTATTATACCAAGTAGGGGTTCCTTTATGTTATATTATGTAGATTTTTTGGCTATTGTTGGTTATAAGAACTGAACAAATAACCAAATTACTACTTTATATTTTAGTACTTTTATTTATCTAAAATGTGATCAATATAATAAATTGTCGGGTGCCTAAATATTTCTATTGTATAAAAAAAAAAAAAATTATTAAAATTGTGACCGAATAAATCCAAACGAGGTTATAAAAAATGATTGAAGCTCCGTTTTTTACACAGAATTTTTATGTAAATATGTTTTATTTAGACAAATATTTACATATTGCATTTGTATTGAGCAGTTACTAATTACTTAAGTCTTAAAAATGGCTATAAAATAAAAACAAATTTTGCTGTCCCTAAAAAGCATTGTTTTCTGAAAATTCTACTAAATTATGACAAATTTACCTAAAAAAAAAAATGTTATTGTATAATTCATATGATATAAACAAATAGTTTGTACTGACAAAGACTTTGAAATAGACGTGTACAAGGATAACGCTCGCAATAAAGCCAGTTTTTTTGTAACACCAAAAAAATCACGGGTAAGGTTTTATATATTTTTTTTTAGTTACTATTTAAGAAAGTCTACTTGCTTTTCCACTTTTTTTTATCTTTTATGTTTTCGTTGTACAATCGTTGTGGTTAACAAACACACGTGCCTATTCGATCGGGCCCGGGCTTTCTAAATTCAATTAATTATAGCTTAAGTACAGACAGTGTGCTTTTGTACTATTTAATCGCAACACAAGAGTTGGTCGTTATTTTTCCTATACTTAGGCCGTGTAAAAAACAACGGCTTTAATCCAAATCCAACTGCACTGTCGTCGCCGACGATGATGATGGCCGACAAGAATAATATCACTATGCTTTCGGTTTCTGCGTGTTGTGTGTGACGGCGCTTGTAATTATTATTAGGTGCGATGATGATTTCGCCATAGACGGTTTTTCGCTACCGAATCAAAACGACGTTTTTTTCTCTCATTGTGTATATTATGTCCCCTGTATTGTGTGTTGTGTATAGTCTCGAGCATGACCAATGCGCGGGTTTCCATTGTCGAATGGAGAACGTTGACCTCATAAACTATCGTCTGTGCAGCAGTTTAATAACAATATATTATATATTATTATTATTATTATAAAATAGGCCCGCGAGAGAGAAGAATAGTTGGTCCGCGATTAATGTTGTTGCGGACATCAGTTCTTATCTCGACTGTGTACCATTCCACCGTTTCCTTTCAATTTCCAAACGGTCATTTAGTTGACGATCTTCGTCACACGAGCCGGTTTTGCAGCTCGAACCAAACCGCCGTGATATTTAATAACTAATGGAAGACTATTATGATAAACACAATAGTAATGAAAATATTAACATCCTGCGGGACATTGTTTATGTAGTATAACCGTACTCTGATCTGTACGTCATCAGCGGTGTACGATTGTTATTTAAATTGAATAAAAAAATACCTACATTTTATTAACATGACCGTATTATTTTTGTTTATGCTGCCCGCCAACAGGGTCGGAGTCTATCACAGGTTTGACAAATAATAATAAAATCATAAAATATCATTTTTATTAAGAGTTGGCAAAAAACCCAAACCCCAAAAAGTAACCAATTTTTTTTTTTTTTTTGCTTAAACCTAGTTGGTATAAAATATGAGTTCCAAAAAAAACGTATCTGGGTTGGTGAAAACAAACCCGGGTAATTGCCAACTCTAATCAATTCTTTTGCATTTGATTAAACTATTGACTCTAACATTGTCTATTTCTTTAATTTCAGGAATTCCAAAATGAAGTGTTGCCTTCAAGAGATTTCAGTTCTCCGGGGTTGGCGTTCGTCAACCCGATCAGCAACCTCCGAAATAACACTTTGTCACGATCCGAATCTACCGTCATTAATATTGAACAGCTCTCGCCTTCGATAAAATATCAATCGTTGTTGAAAGAATGGCTAAGTATGCATGATCAATTCAAATAGCTTATTAACGATTTAACGGTTGTGTCTTGTTGTTTTCAGATGATCCGCTCTCAAATTTTCCAAGATCACGATTGCAGTTTCATCATGAATTGGGTTCTGGATGGTTTGGAAGGGTAAAAGCCATTTTTTTACATTTTACTATTACCAATGTTATAATCATTATTGTCTGTATCTCTTGCTTGATTTGAATAGGTGGTCAGTGGTGAAGCGGTTGCTTTGAACAATGGGGACAGTAATAAAGTTGTGGTCCGCATCCTCAGAGACGATGCAACTGATGCAGAACGTCTGAAGTTCCTACAGGAAGCCGGTCCGCATAAAATTAAAGGGAAAAATGTAAATTACCTAGTGTTAAGCCTTGTTGCGGCTTGCATCAAGATGGACCCATTACTTTTAATATTCGAATCCAGCCCATGGGTGAGTCGCTCATTAAACACTCCTAATTGAACTTGAACAATTATTTTTATAACATTATTAATAGGGCGACTTAAAATCGTGGCTACGCAAACACGCCGACACTAGTGAACACGAAACGCAGTTAGAACGTAAACTCAAAATGTCCGTTCAAGTGGTCAATGGTCTTTTGCAGTACTTGAAAAGCGGTGTTGTACACACGTAAGAAAACTATGTCATATTTATACTTTTACTTTTCTTCTGACGTTAAAATACTTTTAATTGTGTTAACAATTTCATGTATTGAAAGATTAAGTTGAAAATGTTCATATGTATCTTTGTCATTGTTTGTATGCTGATATTTCAGACTCATTTCAGAGTCTATCTTCTCGAGATACCTATTAAGGGTCTGTATTGTCAGCACACGAATAAAGACGTGGATACATCTGAAAATTATCTAGTTGAATCAAATGCTTTTCCGATCACTTGACCAACATATAATACCTAATTTTTGCTCTAAGCTAATTTTTTCTAAAAATTATTGTAATATATATATTTATACATTTTTCAGCGATGTAGCTGCACGTAACTTTTTAGTTTTTCCCGATAACGTAGTAAAGATCGGTGATTACGGTATTAGTACACAAACGTACAAAGAAGATTATTATGTCACCGAAGAAGGCGTTGCATTACCTATTCGGTGGAGTGCTCCTGAAACTTTGAATGTGTCAGAATCAATTATTGAAACAAAAAAGGTAATATCACCAAATTATAAGCAAGTTTTACTTGAGATCTAACACTGGTTCACAAAGTCAAATTTTACAATTTTACTTTAAACTTGTGGTATTATTTTAAAAATATAGTAAACATTTCTTTTGTATAAAAATAAATTTTCTCAAATTTGACTTTTGTTTAAGCATTGTAAACTAGGTTCCTTCTTTAATTATATTTAGAAGAAAAAGTACATTGGTGTCTAAGCTATAACAATTTCATCCGAAATGGTTCATCTTATTGAATTGAAAAGTTGTTGGCTAAAACGCGGTGTACACGGGAAAGTTGGTATACAACTTTAAACTTGCATCTGTTTTAGGTTACTGTAGAAGGAAATGTATGGAGTGCCGGAGTTGTGATATGGGAAATAATGGAAAATGGTGCTCAACCCTATGGTTCGCTTAGTGATTTAGCTGTTCTATCTGCTGTATTTATTGAGCGAACACCTCTTTTACTTCCCCCAATTTCCAAACATCACAAACTGACTCAACAAATGTAAGTTCTATTATTTTCTTTGTTTTTATTTGTTTTTATGAGTTTGTGTTATTTTTTTAAAATTTGTAGATATCAAGTGATGTTGCGTTGTTGGAATACAGATGTGACAAAAAGGCCAACGTTTCCTGAAATTATATCTTCATTGGAAGAAACGTATAGCGTACTAAAAGCGAATTTCGATACTAGTCCGATATATTCTAAAGATTTTGTGAAAAGCGACAGTGATTCGGGTATGAGTTCGGTCAATAGATCAAAGTCCTGTGACGTTCAAATATATCCAGACGATATAAGCGACGTTAGTTCTCAACCGTCTGCGTCAAGCGGTGTCGATGTGTTTAACTCATCTAAAAAGTCTCCGTCCTTGGAAATATTACACGGGTCATTGGAAGACCTGTCTGCAGCAAATGATCCTTGGACAACAACAGACGACAGTATTAAATTTATGGAAGGTATAAATAACGCAATAAGAGAATTAGATGAAGCTTTAGCAGGTGAGCCAATATCGTCCGATGAATGTACTCCGCCAGTTGTCAACTTTAGACTCGGACCCATAGCCAGCAATACAATTAGCCGTCCATTGTTTGAAAGTACTTTCAATGATGATTCTTACTTGGGAAGACGGTCGGGAAATGAATCGTCGGGAACGGATACAGAAGATGAGCATTGGAGATTGAGAATTGAAAGAGGAGAATTTTCTGAAAAAGTTAAACAAAAATCCAAAAGTGTTGCTGATTTAATGATACTAACACATATCGATGCTAGTGAAAGTAGCGAAAGTGATACTCCTCTCAACTCGTTTTCCAGACAAAATAGTTTTAAATATCAACGCTTAGCTGCTCCTTTATTGAATAGCTTAACTTTTACTAGCGACAGCGATTTAAGGAATGCTCAAAACGATCACGATTTTCAAGATACATTGAAAAAATTTCAAACGGCATTGAAAAACGGAGATGATGATTCGCTCTCATATTTGTCTTTGCAAATTGATAATAGTATGAAGGTCAAAAAGGATGTTAAGGTGGCCGGTACCAATCCTTTTTTAGAGATTGATGCCTCGGAAAAAACTAATCAAAATAATAATCCTTTCATTTTGCCAAACACAAATCATTGTTCAACGATAGCTTGTAATTCTTCCGTCCTCTTGGGTCCGTGCGAGAACTTCACTATAGATTACTTTAAAGGGATAACGTCTTCCTTATTAGAAAATTCCAAGGATAAAACCACTCAGGATAAATCAATATTTGAGAACTTCAGTTTTACATTTAATCCATATGAATCAATGAAATGGGATTCCAGTGTATTTGACTTTAACAAAAGCGTTCAAAACGAATCAGACGACACGATAAGTGAGAGCAAAACTAAAGAAGATAATTCCAACATTATTAAAGAGTCAAACTATAACACTTTGGAATCGGACTCGGGACATACATCGGATCACACAAACTGTGAGGATTTTTCAACCAAGGAAACGTTGGAAAACAAGATTACAAGTACACAAAGTTTTCCATTTGAGTCGAATGAAGCTTATAATTATTACAATAATACCATAGTTTTGAAAAACGGTTCGGACGATTCTGGTTGTGAAATTGAGCAAATAACTAGCGAAGACGGTAGTACAGAATTTCTGAACGACAAATCAGAAGATGAAGATGACAATGAAATAACAGTGATCAAAGCTCATGATTTGTATGAGGAATGCAAAAACTCAAATATAGAAGATGTTTTGAAGTTGAGCGATAATCCAAGTGAAACAAAAAGTCAATATGAAATCGATGACATAATTGAAGGACTGTCGGAGTCGTGGTATCTGCATCCACAGCAAAAGAATACTTCCGGTTGGCTACCAGATAATCTGAACCAAGATGACGACGATAGCGGTGAAAAACGACAGTTGTCTTTAGACGAAGAATACGCAGAAGCTATAAGACAAGAACTACGAGGTAAAGTCAACCAAAACGATAATGACTCAAGAAATTTAGATACGTCGATGGAAGAAAACTGTAAAGAGAGTGATAACGAAGAACATGCAAATAGTATGGTTAATCATTATAACGCTTATCCTCCTCCGCTGTCTACGATCTTTGAAGAAGACGAGGACGAAAGTCAAGAAATTGCAGATTATTTTTCCAATAACCCTAGTCCTTCTTGTTTGTTATCAGAAACATCTACCGATGGATTAGTCATAAGCAGAGAAAAGCTCGTCGATTCATCTTTTGAGATGGACGATATTCAAGATGACGTTTTGATAGTTGATACAATAACCAATGAAGCAATCATTTTAGATACTGATGTATCTGAGAAACAGGAAATAAAAGCGCTTAACGAAACATACACAATCGAAGAACTAAACTCTGATACAGATGACATATTAGAAACTTTAGAATCTGACACCGTTACGACATATTCACCGGATTCCTTGTCGCCGGGTTCAACTAGCAAAACCGTACCTGCAATTTCTTACTCGTCTTCTGAAACAGCTGAGCTTTCCGACCAGTTTATTTCGCCCACATACAGTGATAATGATTTGCCTTTAGACAAACAAAATAATGCCTTAAAAAGCATAGAACAGCTACTGAGTTGTCCGCAGCAAAAAAAGTCAAGCGAACACTTGGACGTTAAGGAAAGTATACAAAATGCCAGCTGGTTAAAAATGTTTTTAAGTTCAGAAAACGGTTTGGTTCACTCTACGTCGTTACCGAATTCTATCAATTTTAATATCGACAATTGGCCAACCGTGAATGAGTTGACTACCATCAGCAATTCAGTACCTAACCTAACGATTAGCGATGTTGAAAATCCTCTAAGTAGTGTTTTTATGAACGAAACGGATTGTTGGAAGAGTTTAGATACTACGACGCCAATAGCAAAATTAAAAAATCACAGAGACTTCAAAGTGTCTCTTGTAAATGAAAAAGTTAGTGAGCAAACGCCTACCAAGTCATTTGGAATCCCATCGCCCGATAATAATGTATTGGAAAATTGGAAAACTGTGTTCGGTGAAACGGATCTCATAGACAACGTGCAGGATGAGAAAGGTAGTACAAAGTCTGACGACGTTAGTGAAGATGATGAAGTGGAATTTGTGCCATCTACTTGGGACAGCAATGCTACGCCTAATAAAACCTCATTACGGAGTACAAATTCTCAGGCGGTAAGTCATACTTTGACAAATACATACTGACGAATTTAAAACTAATAAAATTATTAGTGTTTAAAGTATACACTTAAAGCATTAACTTCACATTCACATTCAATAATAATAAAAAAACAAAACATTCATAGTCTACGAAATTGACACATTAATTTACAAACAATTCCTACAAAAGTTCTAAAGAAGAACATTCATTTAACTAAAAAAATATTTTTTAAATTAAAAAGAATCTATTGCCAAAATTACATTTTTTTTTTATGAATAGTGTTAAATGAACAAGTCAAAAATTGTTCATTCTCGACAATAAACTCAACGTGTTCTTCGAGAGCTTGTTTAATGAAAATAAATGTTTTCTTTCCATACTTTAAATACATTTGTATTTTACTTTCTTTCCAGAGTGCAAAAAAGTCTGTTTCATTTAAACAACAAAATTATCACTGTGTCTATGAGTATCCGAGAGATGAAAGCGAGACTTATGATTTAGATGTTGGACCTATTTGGGAACGTACTCCGAATTATTTTGATTTATCTACGTTCAGTGGTATGTTCGATATTATCCTTTAAGTATAAACCTGGAATACAGAATTATTTTAGCTGTAAAATTTAATTCAAAATTATTTGTTATCAGATTGGGGATCTGGTCCAACTAAAAACGAAGCAGCGATTAGTCCGACATATATTGATGAAGAAGGAACAAGCTCAACACATACATTAAATCTCGAAAACAGTTTTAGTTTTCCTACTGGTGAGCAGTTGCAACTTATTTTTAAGATTGACTGAATTATAATATTTCTTTTTTCTAAAATTTCAGCATCGTTCGATGATGATTTCTATATAAGTAGTTCGAATCAGCCATTCGAAACCAGTCAAAGTCAATTTTTCCCTGGCCACAGTTCAACTGACGTTGAAGATTCGTTTGAACCAAACGCTGCCGACTTAAAGCCGCTAAAGCCTAAATGCATATGTAATTACTACTCGTATTAGATATCTTCAATGGCCTAAGTTAATGTTTGTTTAATTTTTGCAGCTACCAAGAAAATAAGTGAAGATATATCTGAGCCGGATTCACTGGCCAACGCGATTACTTTGGACGAAGAATTAGCCAAAGCCGAGATGGACAACATGGATATAAAAACGCTCGGTAAGATATTATCGTTGAAAATCGATAACAACTCTAAAGACTCCAATGATTGTAAGACGCCGAAAGAAGGACCGCTTTCGCCTACTTTAGGCGAGTTGTGTCATACGAAACAGCGTTTGACTTTAAACCTAAACAAGTCGACGTCTATACCATCACCAGCTAACGTCACTGAAAAATTCAACAAAAATGATTAAACAGACTTGCAATATAAGTCGAAAAATATCATAAACTTGTTTGTACTTACCAAACATATTACGTATTTTTTTTTTTTGTAAGAAATACAAAATGTTTGTTTTTAACAGGATTTTTCAGTCTTACAAAATTTCGTGTATAATTTTATTTTTATTTTTTTTTTTTAATTGTGCATCACATAAGTTAGGATACAAGTTTAATTATAAGTACAGCACAACAATAGGAAATGATTGTTAATATCTTTGTAAAAGTTGCCTAATGATCTGAAATGTTCTGTTTGACGTTCCTTAATATTTAAAAATGTAAATTACAAATTGTTAGAGTAATATAATAAGTCTTAACCTATGTAAGAAATGTTTTATTAGTTACTAACATTATTATTAATAATAGTTTTTAAAACTATGTTCCAAGTGTAAATATTTGTTTTTATTATAAAGGGGAAAGGTAGACATTTTTTTTTTACTCGCCGTCCATAATCATAAAATAACTTCCCATTATCATTAAAATTCTTAAAAAACAAATACTAAAAACTAAAACATAACAGTTGTTTTTGTTGAATGTTTTATATATTTTTGGTTCAAATGATCTGTTGAGGCTCACAAAAAGTATACTAGGAATTGTGTAAAAATAATTTGACATTGTAAATATTAATATTAAGTAGTTTTTATTATTATTTTGTAATAATTGTTTATTATGTTTAATTTTTTTTTTTTTTTTGTTATACTCCCATTAGTGAATCTTAAAAGTGTTTAATGCCAAATATGTAACACTTCTCCTGTTTTATTAGTGCCTATGTTGTTTTTTCTTTTATAAAATTGGGTATATGTTATGAAGTTATGTATAACAGTGTATCTCCATGACGTGTATGATGAACGCAATTATTGGACTATCAGTATTAGATTGCCCTCATTGTTGTTTCTTTTTATACATATATTCTAATAAACAAATACATGTCTCATCGAACACACACCTATTGTTTATTGTTCTCAGTACCTGTCAATTAACTATTTAATTTTTAATAAAAAAAAATATGTATACCTAGTATTTTATTATATCCGTGTTGATATATTTTATGTAGTTAAATCTTGCATCAAATTCAAATTTACCAAAAAGTTTTAGTTTATCGTTAATAACTAAAAATAAAAACAGCCAGTACCGTGGGGATTGGTGAGGTCTGGTCTACTGGTCGACAAAAAATATAGTTCTTATTCCTGCTCATCATCAAGCCTTATTACCATTAAGCACATTAATTCCTAAACAATTACATTATCAATATTACAATTTGTTCTTTATACTTTAATCAAAACGTTTGTTTGAAAGTGATTTTATTACTCACATATAATCAATAATTCCTACAGTCCTGTGACTAACTGACTTCACTATGATCCATTCACACTATGCTGGTGTTGTTATTTATTATTCAAACTTATTAAGAAAAATATAGTTAAAATTATATATAAAATAAAATATATTATTATAAAGTAACGTACAAAAAATATAATTGAAATTGTTATTTAGATAGATAACAATATCTAAATATTGTTCAAATAAAAATACAGTTTTATTTATTATTTGAATTTCTATTTAAATAACGCCTAGGTTTGAGCGAATATAAACCAAAAAAAAAAAAAATAAAGCCAAACGACTTCGCAATATAATAATAAATAAAATTATAATACACACTATCCAAATACAAAACTCGATAAGTAAAAATAATATGTTTATATTAATATTATTATTTCAACATTAATTAATAATTACAAATATTTTTATTCTCACTAACTAGAAATTATTGACATTTCATTAAAATACTATCATTAATATATTATATTTTTTTTTTATATAAAACCATTCAAATAAATATTTTTTTTTTTGGTAACTATAAAACTGATGAAATATAATAAATATTGTTTTGTAGATATGATGCGTAAGTTTTTTAGTTTATAGTGAGTTTCCTCATTCAGACGTGGGAACATTAGGTGGGACTTCTTGGCTATTGTCGGAGTCTTCCAATTGTGCCTTTTTCTCATATATTACCTCTGTAGATCTTACGACACCGGCTTCCAAATCTAACCAACGGCCTCGCACAGCGTTTTTGGCCGGCGGAGACCACCAGTTGACCAAGTTACCGAATACCGGCACATGTCTAAGAATTCCTTCTTGCCATATTTTTTCGTCACTCTCTTTTTTCAAGTCAACTGTGGCCGTTTCAATGCCTATAAAAAATATTCATTTACAAATTAGGTAGTTTTAAAAAAATAATAATAATAAACTAACAAATCAACCTTTTTTTACTAATTCGGCCATAGAATCTATGTATTTAGTCGACTCCTCCTCTTTGTGCCCCGTACTTTGCACCAAGGATAATAGTTCTGCAACGTCAGTGTCTGCTGTGACCATACCAAATCGCACACAAGCTAAACCATCACTTCCTTCTCCTGAAAATACGTTTCATATGTATTTTAATAAGCCTAATTATCTAAATTTTACAAATGGTAAACTACCAAGTGAAAATGCAGCATCGATTGATCGGAGTTGTTGGACAATGCGTACGTTTAATCTATTCAAGTCTTGTTTCGCCTGATCAGTAGCCAACTGTTGGTCAGATGTTTGCCACTGTTGGGGTATGTATCGTACGGCCCCCAGACCTGCCCAATCGTCTACCTCCACGTACTCGAGTGACGGTAATTCGGATATTAGGTTCATGAGCTTATTTTTATGTTCAACTGTTGCTTGCAAAATTTCCTTTACACAAAATTAATGTCATAAAATCTCATGTGGATTTCAATACACAACTACTTACAACATGTTGATCTAAACATATAGAAAACGTTTCCCAATCGTCTTCGGTTATTAAAGAGTTCAATATTGTAAACGGTGAGAATGAAACAACAACGCCCAACGTTTCTATTTCACAAAGCTCTAATGGCGCTTCGGGTATTTCTCGTTCTAAAACTTGTCCTAACTGAAATATTCAAAAATTGTCTATGAATCAAAAAACATTGAACTTTTGATGTTAAATATTATCGAGGAATTCAATCATTTATTTATTGAATTCAATTTTAATAATACTCATTTGTACCCAGGAATTGAGTTTGTCGTAATAAGGTGAGACTCTAATAGTACAATCTTTCGGTACAAACTGAATGATGAGACAAGACGATAAACTATGTAACAAGTCCTAAAACATAATTGATAAAATAAGTAATTACAATCCATTAGTATACATACTAATAATACAATACATATAGATTACTCAACTGAAATGTTTTCTTTCTTTGCAATAATATCAGAAACGGTTTCCTCGTTTGATTCACTCGTGTGTCCTTGGGTTTCACACTAGAAACATATAACGAAATAATTATAAACAAAATTATTAAAAAAAAAACTTTCTAAAACATTACCAAAATTCGTAAGCAGTCATATCGGCTGACTAAATTGTAAATACGATGACAGATTTCAAACTTTTGTTGTATCCTAAGAACCAGTGCGTCTTGCCCCAATGCCTGAGATAGAATTTAACATATTATGTTTTGTATAAAAGCCAGTCAATAAAAGAAACAGCGAAAAAAATCTCAACCAATATTTTATATTTTTAAATGCCCTAAGGAGGGGTATGTACTTTGGCAAATATTACCTTAGTTAATTAATTAACTTATATCCAAAATAATATGTCTATAATTACAATTATAAAAATATTCTATCAGAATTATTCTTTTTATGTTATATACTATATTGTAGGAGTTATCGTTTTGAACAGGTAATAAAAATACATGAGTAACCATGTTTGTTACTCGGGCACCCGTGTATTTTAGCTGTGTAATATTGTAGCCTCTACTATATAGGGTATAAGAATTGAGTCTTTTAGTACAACTCTTATTTTATTATAGTTATTATTAAATAAATACATAAATTAAACACAATTGGCAAGGGCAAAATATGTTTAAAAATATGAATTCATATAAGCTTTACAACAAAATTATAAATTAAATAAAGTTTCTTTTAATTTTAAAAGAAAGATAAAATCTTTTTTTTTAATGATTTGCCGTTTAAAAAAAAATCCTAAATGACTTGTTTAAGGTTTTTATTGATTTTAATTTTTATAATCATTATATTATATATTAACAATAATTCAAATTGAATAATTTATAGTTATGATATTAATAATACCATTGAGCACTCAATGAATACACCACTATTATACACTAATAATATTTTTTTTTTTTAAATATTAATACCTTTTAACCTCAATATAACTTTTTAAATTGTGTAATTTCAGACTAATTTTTTCCCTTTGTTTGATAATTTATAGCCTATATTTACTAGGCTAATATTATATCGTAGAAATTAAATTATAAAAGCTAAATTCTGATAAAATCGAAACTTCTTACTTGAAAACAAGTCCAAATTGGTAAACTTTTGCTTTTATAAACGTTCAAGACGTCAGTACCACCATATTGCTTGTTGAATAATGTCTTAATTTCCATGTGTTAAGAAAAATATTAATGTTACTATACTAATCATAATTTTTTTTCTTATACAATATATAATAATACATAGATTATAATTAGTTTTAAAGGATACAACTACAGGCAATGCAGTAATATTTAGCCAAATGCTTGGAGTTAATGTTATACTATCAGCCAAAGAAGTTTCCTAAAATTCAAAAGATGCTTTGTTAAAATATTTGTTAATTCATAAAAAAATTGTTTTATTATTTTATACTTGAGTATTTGAGGATTTCAATGCGAGTACAGATAAATTATCGCCAGACAAATGTAACCATATATTGTATTTATTGCATAGTTCTTTCAGTCCAACTATATCGTCCATTTGACCAGTGACGTGAGCTCCTAAATTTCAAATTTGTATAAAATTAACAAAATTATGCTGTTCAATTCATTCCTTGATACTCGAAAAGTTACAGAATATGTATTAGATACTTTTAATCAATTGAGTAATAAGTAAGTTTTGAAAGTTTTATAGTCGCATTTTTCATTTTGCTATACATTTGTTAAACTTTTTTTTTTTTTATAAAAATGCACTTTTTTTTTAAATTTTATTATCTTAAGGTAAAAAAAAATGTATATGGAACTACCTGTTATTAGCATTCTTACCTGCTCTGCCAAAAACTATAAGTGGTTTCTTATTGCTTTCGGTATCATTCATAATGATTTTTTCGAGTAGTTCTAAATTTGCTTTGTAGGGAAATAATGGATTTGATACATTAGGAATTATTTGTATGTTTTTTTCATTAATTCCCATCTAAAAAAAAAATAGTATTAGTATAGTAAAAATAAGCCGTATCAATAGAGATTAAAAATTAGATACTTGTGATACAGCTCTCTTAATAGTACTTATCAACACTGGGTCTGGTGTACAATAAATCACTGGACTGGCATTTGGGTTGAAATAGTCTGGCCCAAATACACGGTTCATTGCTAAAAATATCACCTTCTCGTAACATAAAACCATGTTTTCAGTATAAAACACTCCACAATTCGGAAACCTAAGTAATAATAATTTAACATTTCAAATCAACAGTTGAACATTGTTTAGAATGAATATAGTAGTTTTTAAACAAACTTGAATAATTCAGACAGCCAAATGGTAGTCGATTTGTTTACCGGTGACAAAACTGACACCGTTTGTTCATTAGGCAAACAGTGGCTAATGTAATAACTGAGAGAATACGACGACAAACTCAGTTTATCTAACTCTTGTAAAATTGGTGGTGGATTGTCTTCGGTTTCGTTATTACTCTTGTTTTGGTTCAATACGAGACTCTTAAAAAAATAAAATCCTCGTTAGTAATAATATTATGTAATTTAACAAAAATCGCCATAACACAAAATCACCTGCAACGAAACTAAGACATCGTTGAACGACTTGGGATTATGTGACAAGTCAAGTTGTGATGCTGGCTGAACGCTTGCAACATTGTCTTCCAAGTTACTAAGGGAACTGACAAACTGTTCGTGTAAATCGATGACGGAAGAGTCAACCACCTTTAACAACAAAATGTCTAATCGGTACAGATTATGTTTTATAAGTTATAGTTTAAATAGTATTTTTTTACATTATGGTCCAGGAATGGAACGATTTTTTCCTCGCTGGTATCTGGCGATGACATATTTGTTACCGTTTGTGTGCTCTATAATTTGTTACTTGTAATACAATAACAATAATAATTACAATGTACTCGACCAGTCATGTATTATTGCTAGCCGACGAATTTAATAAACGCGGTACACAAAACGATATTTATCAGTTACTTTATTATTTAATGTCCAATAAACTCCGGGTAATTAATAGAAAAATGCAAAAGAACATGAGCAATTATTTTGTGTTAAACAAACAATATTTATGTTAACAAATTCAAAAAAATGTGTTACGTTTCAATGTTGATAACAAATTGATAACCGATAGTAGTGGAATATTATTATTTATTTTATCTATGGGGCATGGGCCCGGTCCATTGTGTTATCCACAGAGCCACTCAAACGCTGGTTATTCATCAGCCATAGACTATGGAATAGAACTTTTACATTTCACTTATGAGAACACCATAAGGATAAGGTCTTGACTCTGGTGGTTATTCATAAGTAAAACAAAATTGCAACTGATGCGCACCACACAATAATATTACAATAGGAATGTTATATTAAGTTTTAAACGGCATGAGCTGCATAAGAACTGAATGTATAGCACCTATATAAAATACAGATATATAAGTACCTTGTACCACAGTCTGTTGACTTCCATATTTACGGTTTGTGCACAGTGCACAGATTCGAGAATTTTCCAAATTGTTTTTGCAACTTTCTACTCACAAAATACAACAAAACTTGGTATATAATATTCATTGATAGGATCAGACACACTGCTTATTATGTTCATTACACTCAAATCATATTATATTTTCCTTTTACTCCTTATGCAATTCGACGCTGTGCACATAAGGAAAACCATAGATTATTATCATGTCACGCACTCGTCCGTGTCAATCACAACCGTTGTATGTATAGTCCTTTTTAGGAAGATATAAATATACCTAGTTATTTCCTTGTAAAAAATATGTACAGCAAAAAGTTATTATGCAGTGGAAAATAGAAGTTGAGAAATACACAATTTGTTTAAACGATCTACAAGTCGTTTGCTAACGCCCATGTTTGCTATACATCCATTAATGTTATTTTTAATAAGTAAAATATAGAATTAAATAGCGTAGAGTTAGATGATGCGAGAGACGAAATTATAAAAGTGTTAGCTGGATAATTGTTTAACAGGTAGTTGAAGTTTTTAGAAGGTTTTTAAATTCTGGATACTTTTGATTTTAACAGGTAATTTAAAATATATTTCAAATTAAGTAAGTTGTTAGTCATTTTTGCGATTCAATATTATTAAAATATTATATATTAGTGTTTTAAATGAGTTGAATGAAAAAAAAATATATATTTTGGCCGACTATTTGAATTTTGAACCACTGTGCGATGTCACTTTTTTTCAGTTATCGGACGACAACTTAAATATTCATTATAATTTATACCGCACCAACGCTTAAAATGTGTCAACTCAAAAAATGCGATTTTTTAATGTAAATAATAAACTTATTTAAGTATAGAAAATATATTTGTTTTGCCCTACCCCTCCCCAAATTGTAGTTTTTGATGAAATTAAGTATTCCATTTAAAGGATTTTTTTTGAGATATTTTTCCAGACGTCAACAATTACCGTTTTCCTTTTAAATGACCACTTGCCATTCGATAAAAGACCTATAAATTCTATAATTTTGAAGATGGAGAATTGGGATTTAGAATAGTTTTGAAACTTTTTTAATAAGCTCTAAATAATATCTTAATATAATAATAGGACTTTTTTATCAGATTATCAGAATTACCTTAACCAATTATGCAGTTAAAGCCCAAAGGGGTGAAATAGTAGATATTATCTAAAATATCTAGCCACCTTGGTCTTATCTATTATTTTATTATAATATATGGTGGCGAGTGGCTATTGACATACACCCACAGATTAAATAAAACTTAATTAAATTAAAATTTAATAAATTAAGTTTATAGGTCTATAGCTATTGATGGTACAGAATACACAATCGACGATTGTAAAATAATTGTTGCCGCCATTTTCTTATCACTAATAAGTTATCAATGATCCTAATTCAAAATAAAGGCAACGGATTCAGGCTTAAGGAATAAGGATTTTTATATACTTATCTATGGATGAGGATTTCAAATTTCGTCTTTTGATCATAATATTATATTTAATATAGGTGTTTCATGATTATTGAACGTTTGTACAGTTTCTGTATTTCGTCGTTATGGCCATAGAACTGACTACTAATTCAATCGAAGTCCGTTGAAACTAGATTTATTAGATTACGATTTATTGTTTATTTTTAACATTGCACTTTTTTTAATTTCAGAAATTATGTAGTGGTATTGCAGTTCAAAATGCAGTCGTTCAATTACTTGTAATTTTTTATTTTACCTTGTACTCTAGTTAAATATCAAATCGTTATATTTATAGTAGATACAATATTTACAGGGATACGAATTGGTCAACTGTCGTAGTCATAAGTTATATCGACTGGTACTTTCCGATGGTGTGTACATGAACTCGTATTTTTACTTATGCATCCAATTGAACTATTTATTGATAGAAAACAAAGTTAAATATGGAACCATACTGCGCATCGATGAATATAAATTTAATGATGGTGAAAATTGTATGAACCGTAGCCCTAGGTTTGCTTATTTCTCTTTCGTCGCTACTTTACGAGATCTTTTAAATTTTAAATGATTCTTATTAAATTGTTACAGGCAATTACTATTAATTGAAAAAGTGTCTATTTTAGTGCATAGAAATGCAATCGGTAATCCTTTACCGTTGATAAATATTTTAAAGAAAAAACCCATGTTGATTAACTTAAATTTGAATAAATCTCCAAGTAGGGCATTTAATTCTTTTGAGCAATTGGAAAACAATTTAAGATTTGTCAAAGAGTTAAATGATGCAACCAATGGGTGAGAACTCCCTACAATTACTCGGCTTGATTATTATTGGCTCTAGATTATTGTAAAAAATAAAATATCTAATAGGTATTTAAAAAACTAGGAAATGCAGCTTTGTACTGAAACTTTTAGTGATCAGAAAGTATCCGATAAACACATATAACCACTGTCAAGTTCTAAATATGAATATGGAAGATTATAGTGGTATGATACGCGTCAGTGCATTTAATTCGTTAAGTACGATAATGGATGCAATATTTCAGGTTAATACTATTATTATTCTAAATTTAACAAATAACAAATTTTGTTTCCAATTTTTAGGAAAATAAAATGTATTTTATTACGGATACAGTATTAAAAAAAAATGCAGGTAAATTTGAATTAAAGTTACAA
This sequence comes from Adelges cooleyi, assembly GCF_023614345.1. Taxonomy (NCBI): domain Eukaryota; kingdom Metazoa; phylum Arthropoda; class Insecta; order Hemiptera; family Adelgidae; genus Adelges; species Adelges cooleyi. The sequence goes on along the minus strand of NW_026096053.1, from coordinate 11,907,326 downwards.
TCGTATTCAGTCGTAATAGAATGTCCTGAAAAAACAACAGCTGAAGGCTTACCAACAAACATATCAACTTTTGATACATTGTTGACAAATAATCCAAATACATTTTGTGGTAAATGATTACTTTTATTATTTATATTAAACATTTTTTCTCTTGCATTTCATTTTCAATTAAATTTTTTCAAATACAGATTTGATTGGAGTATGTATAGAAATTGGTGACATTGAAGTGTGCAACAACACGACTGAAAGAACAGAAGTAGCAAAACGTGATATTGTGTTAATTGATAAATCAATGAGAACCGTTAGTTACATGTTGTACTAATATTAATATTACCTAGTTTATTAATTTATTAAGTGGTCGAGCAGGTAATGCGGTAGGGCGTTTGCCGTTACTGTTGCTGGTTTGACACTGTCAAAGGGGGCTTTTTTTAAGTGAGAAATTGTCTAGTTAAATACAGTTGTCTCATCTGTGATGGATAAACAATCCGTCTCAGAAAACAAATGGGTTTAAAACTACCTTTTTGGAAGAAGCAGCAATGGACTGTCGCCAAAGTTAGAATATTAGACTAGACTAGTATTCTTTTTTGCTTTATCTTAAAAAAGTTGGGTTTAGCCATCTTAATATCCATACTTTTCTAATTATATGTGTCTTTAGTTAATGGTTGACGGTGATGACTTCTAAAAGAAGCGACAATTCTTGTCCTTTAACACGTTCAAACCATATTAATCACTAGTTTCTCTTTTTCCATAATTTCATAAATTTCTGCTTAGTGTATTCTAATTTATTATTTTTGTTCAGCATTGAATATCACATTTTTATAGACCTTATTTTCCTTTAATTGTTACATAAATAACAATGGACTTTTATTAAAATTTATATTACCAACTCAAATGGTTATTGAAAAACCTATAACTTTTTAGTTGGTGTTTATTTGTTTTGCTTTTTTGTTTAATTTGTTCTACTCACTTATGTATAGGCCCATCCCATTTGTATTGGATAAAGCAAAGAAGACCTCTATTATTTATTAATACACTATTATTCCTACAAAGATCTACAATATTTAAATATTTAATACGTAGTACACCTGTATATCTTATAGTTTTATAATACACATATATTTATTTATTTTTAATTTAATAACGAATAAAATAGTACCAAAGTCTAAATAACCATAAAAGAAATAATTTATTACAAGATAACTTCTTATGTATTGCTTCGACGCTCTTTACAAAAAAATACGAGTTTAAATTTTCGAACGAAAAAAACATTTCAACCCTGTGTTTATCCAAGCTGAGTGGTTATTGTTCATTGGTAATTAGAAACTTGCACGGTTTGTTAAGAAGCGTCGACTAAGTAAAAGTATTTTCAAATAATGCCCAACTGTGGTAATGATTTGTGTACTTCATATAGTATGTATATTATGCGTAAAAGCTGTTTTAGTTTATGATTATGAGATACTTTTTTTTTTTGTTGTTTAGGTAACATTGAAAGTGTGGGGTGAAAATGTTAATAAGTTCAACAATGAAAACAAAACTCATCCTGTAGTGTTAGTCAAACAAGCTATCCTCAAACAATTTAACGGAGTTAAACATTTTACAATGCAGAAAGCTAGTACGCTGTTAATCAATCCAAACACAATAGAAGCCCGTCAAATAAAAGAGTGGTACAACAGTTTGGGTTCAATTGAGGGCACTTGAGCTCAATTGTTATAGGTGTATTGTTGTTATATTGTATGTCATAGTAAAGAAATTGTGTATGTTATAAAATATGTGTTGTACATGAATTGTATAGGCAGAAATAGTAAAATAAAATAAATATTACATAAATAGAATTGTAATTGAATATAGTTTTGTTTCGACTATCAAAAATACAAGGCTTGATAGAGTGAGCACAGAGAAAATTTGTTTTGTTCGACTACAATAGCTATAATGGTCGGGGGAACACCATACGTTCGAGTTTGTCATCTCCACCCAAAGATCATTTTTCTTTAAGTCTGAATTAATGTACACCTACTAAAAGAGTGGTCATAAAATAATTCGATACATTCTTTTTTTGCTTAGAGTGTAAATAAAAAAGGCATGAAGTACATTTTTTTTGTCGAATGGTCCGATAAAAATTTGAAATCTCGGTGGGCCGAAAAGTCTCAATCCGGCGCTGGATTTTCTTTATTCCTAAATAAATTAAATTTGCAAAACTATTGACTTTTAAATTATGGAGACTTTTTGCCGTATTCTGTATAATTTCGGGATTTCGAATAGGGCCTGCCGCCTGGGTTATTGATTAATTTCGTCCGGTTAGAGCGGTAGACGCTTTCCAGTTACCGCTACCGGGATTTGGTAACTGGTTGTTGTGGTTTATGATTTGTTTTATCAGATAATATATATATATTTATGGATTCTACCTCCAGACTATCACGGTCGTGGTGCCATCGTGAAAGGTTTTAATTAATTTTCGGCATTTTACTTCAATACCGAATGCATTCGTCATTGTTCGTTTATGGCGTCAGGCGTTCCTGTTTCCTAACATGTCCGAGTTAAATATTTAAATTGCCATTTCCTCTAGTCAAAATGTAATGTATCATTAGTTGTAAAACGCCCGCTGTAGTCTAAAAGTCATCACTGTAGAGTGGATATATTCCGCGACTGTGAATCTTTCGATTTAAAATGAATCTTTCAGCTTTACTCAAAATGCCAGGCCCCAATATCCGAGTCTATATTTGCTCGATTATTTTCCTAATGTTTACTACGGGAGTGATCAAACAATTAACCGATGAAACCGGCCACAAGTGCGAGATGACCTTTATGTTTGAATATCCTCATTTTTTGGTAAGTATAATACTACAAATTTCGATTGTTCTTTGTTTGGTATAAATTGCACTTTACCTGACATCCTTTACTTTGCTATTTTTTTATTATTTTGTAGTATTTTTTACGCTGATTACGAATCTAAATTCAAAAATCTGTGGACTCCTCCAGTTCGAAAGTTATAGCCACTTAAAATTTGCATACTTCCGCCTGTATAGTAATAGGCGGCGGTCGTTGCGACCGTCGCCGCGCCATACATTTGTTAGTGACGCAAAGATAGGTTAGGTTTTGGACTCGATAGGTCGCTGACACTTTCAGAGAGGTTAGGTTAGTTTGCTCCTTTAGCCAAGCTATTTTTCCTCTGGGGTTTAGGGGTGAACGCCCTATTTACAAAGGGCTCGAGTCGGCTTCCAAAGCTAGCAGGCGTAGAGAGTTATTTTAAACAGTTAAAGATTTACTAACTTGAAGCTTTAAAACATACGAAAATTATATTGTTATTCAATACAGTATAATAATACATTATATAATAATAACAATAATAATAATAATAATATAACCAATAATAATAGTAAAAAAAAATAATTAATTAACTGATAATACTGTAGCCGCCGCCACACCATACGAGGCACGTCCAGGAAGTAAGAGTACTGTTGCCCTCTCAACCTGTGAGACATTTTTTTTCGAAGTTTGACAATACAGAGTGGTATTGGGGTTATCTTGAACACAACCAACATCGGTAGACCTCGGTAGTACAAAAACTCGTCTTGTAGTGTCCGATGGAGTGAAATATGTCAACAAGAAATCCGGCATCTCCTTCTTACAGTTCAGAACGTCTTGTTCACCTCCTCGTCAGTTGAAAATTTGTTTTCCATTTATGTGAGTTTTCACGGAGGTGAAAAGAGGAAAATCTAAATGCGTCAAATCAGGGGAGTATGCGGTGTGGTTCAAAATATTTCTACTGAATGAGTCCAAAAGCGCCTTAGTGCTAAGGTTATGTGCAGGCGGGCGTTGTCATGCAAAAAGCACACTTCCTTTGTCAACAAGGCGCTTTTAGACTCATTCAGTTGGGACATTTTAAGCCACCCCACATATTTCCTTGACTTGGCAGACTTTCATCTTTCATCTACTTAAAGACACATATGGTAAAAAAAATTGTTTAACTGATGAGGGGGTGAAGAAGAGGTCCTGAACTGTAAGAAAGAGATGGCGGGATTACTTATAGACATATTTCACACAAACGGACACTACAAGGCGAGTTTTTGTACTACCGAGGTCCACCGGTGCTCATTGTGTTCAAGAGAACCCCTACCACTCAGTATTGTCAAACTTGGAAAAAAAATTATTCCTCACAGCCCGAGAGGGCAACAGTACTCTTACTTTCTGGACAATCCTCGTTCATTTGATGGCGACGGAAGTGTGTGCGGCTGACTACAGTATTATCAGTTAATTAATTATTTATTTTTATTATTATTATCGGTTATAATATTATTATTATGTAATGTATTATTATATTGTATTGAATAACAATATAATTTTCCTATGTTTTAAAGCTTCAAGTTAGTAAATCTTTAACTGTTTAAAATAACTCCCTACGCCTGCTGACTTCAGAAGCTGACTCGAGCCCTTCGTGGATAAAGGCGCTCACTCCTAAACCCCAGAGGAAAAATAACTGGGCTAAAGGAGCAAACTAACCTAACCTCTCTGAAAGTGTCAGCGACCTATCGAGTCCAAAACCTAACCTATCTTTGCGTCATTAACAAATGTATGGCGCGGCTACAGTCGCAACCACCGCCGCTTATTACAGGCGGAAGTATGCAAATTTTAAGTGGCTATAACTTTTGAACTGGAGGAGTCCACAGATTTTTAACTTCAGATTCGTAATCAGCGTAAAAAATACTACAAGAAAAAGGGTGTCTGGTAAAGTGCATTTGTTCCTTTTGTTTTTAATGATTTCTAATTATTTGTTACTGGAATTAACTAATATTGTAGAAGATACCAGTGTCTACGAAACAGAGCAGATATAACTTGTACGCTTACTTGGAAGGCCAAATTTCTGAGACGTCTAAATCTATGAAGTTTTACGGCATACCGGTTATTTTTATTCCAGGTCATAGCGGTTCATACAAACAAGGTAACATGTGCAAATTAGATGGTTAAGTTATCTTGTATAATATATGTTTATTTGTATATGTCTCAGTTCGATCAATCGCTTCGGTTAGTCTTCGAAAAATGCACCATATACAATCAAACATAAAATTTGATTTCTTCACTGTCGATTTGAATGAGGAATATTCAGCCATATTCGGCGGCGTGCTGATCAAGCAAACTGATTTTGTGTCAGTGTGCATTCAACGAATAATACAACTGTATGAAAAGGATTTCGTTCCTACTTCCATGATACTTATTGGCCATTCCATGGTAAACTATATTATATTTTTCTTCACTAATTTTTAATGTAGTGTAATGTTAATAATATTTTGTTTAGGGCGGAATTATCGCAAAAGGTTTATTTATCGAACCGAAATTTGATCCCAGTTTAATCAAGCTTATTATTACGTTAGCTACTCCTCACAGGCCTCTTATTTTGACTGACTTGTACATGGATGAATATTATAGAAAAGTGAATGCTATTTGGGGAAATGGGTTTGACAAGCCAAGGAGTTCGTATTTATCAAATATTAGCCTATTGTCCATCGGAGGTGGCCATAAGGACTTGATGGTATGGCCAAGCCTTACTTATACGCCACACGCTGACATCAACACATTGGTACACTCACCACTTTTTATTTCTCGATTAACATGAGTAGTTGTATTTAGAAATTAAATTTACAGAGTTCGGTCGTACCCGGTGTTTGGACTTCTACTGATCATCAATGTATTTTATGGTGTAAATCGTTGGTCAAAGTTATAGTGAGAATTCTATTTGATTCGGCCGATACCGAGTCTGAAGACTCGCCTTACGAGTGGATAAATAAAGTTTCTTCTTACCATTTGGCTAATGTTTGTATAACTCAAAACGTAAATATTACTGTTATTGCTATAATTTTTTTTTTTTTAATTTCAGAGAAGCAATGGAAAATGGTTTCACAACAATTTGCATCCAAAGAATGTACAGCTGGTTAAAGAGCCAAATACATTAGAATGGAATGAGACTTACAGAGCTCAACGATTCATCAAATTGGAATCGGGAACACCAAAACCGGTTGTTTTTTCCATGCCGATAAGAACTCAGAACTATGACTATGAGGTGATGGCTGAAGCTATAAATATGGACAATCAGGATTGGGTATTTTCTTGCAAATCTGATGATGATCCGAAGAAGTCTTGGTAAATTTAATAAAATAAGTTTTAGTATAAATCATCAGTAAAAAATAAAATGTGACTATTATTTCAGCAAAATGGGTAAAAATTGGTCTGCAAACAGCACTATATCGGTTTCAAAACGTTTGAAAAGACGTCACGTTACATTAAAATGTTCGCACTTGCATGCCATGGGTCATACCGATGTAGTATTCAAAATAAAAAGTACTAAAGAAGAGGTAATATATTTATATGTATTTTAATAATGTATATTAAAACATACAAAGTCACAAACAACAAGTTATAATTTTCAAATATGTATTTTTAGACTGGTCTGATGGTCGACATGTATAGGACTGGCGACAGAACGAATGATTTATCGTGGAGTTTTTGGTTTGGTATTTTTAAGAGAATATTGTTGTGGGAAATAACTTTTTATCGAACAATGCAATACAAGACAATTATACGAGATTGGCCCAAAAACATTTGTCGTGATTGTGTATATAACGTTTACATGAATCCGATTAACTGTACAGAATTTAAACATCACGCCGTTTCCAAATTTATCGTGCCGTGGACTCAAGGAATACTCTATGGGTATTCTAGGTAAGTTATTTAGAACAAAATATGCAACATGGTATGTTTAATGGTGTATAAATTATGTTAATGTTAATAATTATAGTGACCAATCTATACAGCCATTAAGATTGACTTTGGATAGTATTCCTCCATCAAAAATAACTGAAGATCCTTACTTGCAATTTATATTGGACCCAAACTGCCTTTATCAAATTGAGTAAGATCACAACTTAGTTTTTTTAAAAACTAGCCTAACAGGAAGTAGTGTAATTGTAGGGTATATACATTGTGTAAACCCACTTGCCACTTTTCTGTACATATTTTTATTTTTATGAATTTAAAATAATTTTTTATTCTCATATCAAATGCTTTATTACTTGATAAATAATAGATGATATGTTAATTATTTATGGAAAACATGTTCTTAGTTAATTTAAAATTTATTAAATATAATTTTGTTGTATTTCTGAATAAAATATTAATCTTTAATAACTAAAGTATTCTGAATACAAAATAAACTTGAATAAAATGTTTAGTATCTTAGATTATTATTATTATTATTTTTTTTTTTTTTATTAGGTTGAAAATGTCTATTTTGGATACACTTGGAACCATAGGCCTTAAATATGGCCTAGCATTTCCATCATATATCGGAAGTATAATATTGTTTGTATTGTCGCACCAGCTCGATCAGTTGGCCAAATCTAAGCCAAAGGAATGCTCATCATTTCATAACTCAATTCCTTCGACATTTAAAATTATCAAAACTTTAGTTTTTTCCAATCTATTAATTATCTATTTGTAAGAACAAACAAATTATCTCTATTAATATATTGAAAATATTTTTATTAAATTTTAATGACTATTACAGACCCACACTTGGATATTACAAAAATATGCACACACCTATTGGCGGCATCGATTGGTTAGGAGATCCTTTGAAAACAGTGATATTCACTTTATTAATGTACTGTATCACCATCTCGTTTTTGATCATTGTGTCCTTTGTACTGTGGTATATGATGCTGTTTTGGGGGAAAATCTTGAACATAATTGGGATCAAGTAATACATTTTAACATAAATCTTATTTTACCAATTGATTTAAATTTGTTTATATTTTAAAGGATTTTAATGAAAGCGTTGAAATCATCGGAAAATTCATATGATTGGTTACTTTGGACAGTTAAAAATTCACCGATAATCGTTCCGTTATTGAATCTATTTTTGACCATTTTTTTTTGTGGAGGTGCCGGACTTATAGTTTCAGTGATTTACTATTATTTTTGGGTATGTTTATTTATTGTCTTTATATGTAACAAAATAATTTTTTTTTTTTTCTCTAATACATTATTTTATTAAAGCTTTGCGCAAAGGTACGAAAATGTGTAGTTGACCAATTAGTATACTGTCCGCTGTTTTTATTGAAAGACTATTTCATAAAAGGCGTAAAATCAGACTTGGACAATAAGCTAAAATCCCTTCATCTTCATTTTTCAATGTTTTTGTTGATGCTTTCCATCACCGGTTGTTATCTGACCTGCAGTATTGAGTGGGCCAGGAATTTCATGTAACTTTATTTCAAATTTAATATTTATAATAGTTTACAGCCAAATAAGATGTGTAAAACAATTTTTATTAATAGGCAAAGCTTCAAGTTGGATGCAGATCCATCGATGCTTGTTTCGATAGGCATAAATTTATGTACTATTGTTCTTTGGAAGGTTGACTTTCCAAATCAAAATACGTAAGTATATATTGATATGAAATTTTGTAGTACAAAAATATTAATCTCGATTTGATTTTTGCATCTTTCAGAAAATGTTACTCCAGAATGAGTTGTACATGTTTGTGTTTCTCCAGTTATCTCTTGGTGTTTGGTCCAACATCATTGTTTCGTGTTAATCCAGTTTTGGCCATTGCATTTGGATTTGTCGCTTTACACCACTCTCCTGGTAGCATGATCGGCACCGATTCTCTATTAAATGAGGGTGATGATGATATTGAAGAAACTGGCGATTTAGAAAAACAAGATTAAATAATATCACCTTACAAATAATAATCTTATTTGATTTCCATTAGTGTTCATTAGCGAAAACTATATATACTGCTTTATTTTAAATTTTAAATAGTAACAAAGTAGGTATCAAAAAAAAAAAAAAAAAATACATTCGTATTATCAATTTAGTATTAGTCATTTTAAAATTAACTCAGTAACATTTATTTATTATGGTTTCGTTCTTACAAGAGACTGATTTTATTTCCATGACATTTATGTTTTTTTCTTTCTAATTTGCATTTATTTTTTATTTTTACATTTTAACTTCTGGAGTATTTTGCCATTATGATTAGTTTTTAAGTATTTTATTTATTTATTCTAGTCATTATTGTGTGTTTATTGTCTCTCCTTTTAATTGATAATTGTAACTTTTTTGTTTAACTATATTCTAGTCAATATTAAATGATTTGCTTTTATCAAATATTTTATACTCTTTTTATGTAACTTTTTTTTTAGTATTACATATATTATATTAATAATTATTCATAAATATCTTACAACATTATAGTTAGATTAATGTTTGTGTGTGTGTGTGTGTAAACAAACCAGTATTATAATATTATATTTACTCTTATAATAAAAATAAAACCAATAATTCATCAATCCTGTGTACTAATTTCATACAAACGAATTATGAACAACATAATAATAAATTATCTTGTCAATTAAAAGCATGAAAAAAACTGCCTTTTTTTAACTTTCATTTATTAAACTAACTAATGATATGATATTACACTAAAAACACCAACTATAAAATATCACGTTTTTTTAGTATATTTGTTTTAACAAGTAGTTTTAAATTACAAGTGTTGGATTAATAATAACAATAAAATTGTTTTTTATGAACAACAATAATGGAAATTATAATTATTCTACAATTAAATTACGTTATCGTGAAGTTCAAATTTTTTGTACTTAAGTATGATACTTAGTTATTTTGGTCATTTTTTAACAAACTTTAAACTGAGTAAATTAACATATCATATTGCCTTGTCCCTCCTAAACATATTTTAATTGTATTTTAACTAAGCGTAGAGGAATGATTCACTTATGTAATTTTCCCCAAAATGTATACACAAATAATTAAATTATTAGTATCTATATCATAGAAAATATTTAAATATGAATCAATGAAACCGTATCGTTTAAAGTGTCGTAATTAGAAATATTATTCGGTATGACTTATCCTAACTGACATCAAATAACCGATAATTTTAGTTTTTTACTTAAACGTAATATTTTATGTACAGTTTGTGTAACAAAAAATATATATATATACATATATAATTCGGTATAAAAATAAATACTGAATACAAATAATAAGTTATAGGTACAGTTATGGGTATCTCGTCACAAAACAAATATATATATATATATATTGTTATGAAAATAATTTAAATTGTTTTTTTAAATAGTTTTTTTTTTTTTTTGGTAAATTAATTTTAAAATATTTACATAATACCTATTATTTTCACTTGTCTATTATTGTCAATTGGGTACACCCACTCAGGCTGCGCTGTTGCAGCAGTATATGGCTCGAGTGAGAATGACTTCGTTGTTATTTTGGATTTGCGATGAAGTGGGCCTCAATGTCGTGTTGGATACAGTGGTGAAGGTAGAGTAGTTGGGCGGTGCTGTGTTCATGTCGACTTCGTCGCTGATCGAAAAAGCTCGATTAATTACACCCCGCAATGCCTCTACACGTCCCGGACGACGGACATCGTAGGCGGGCGGTGGCTGTTCAAAAAAATTAACTATTGTTAATCACCAGGATATGTGAAAAAATGAAATTGCGCAAAATATACCAATCACAATTATTTTGGAACGGAGTGGTCCAGCGCCGTCAAAAGAGACACACAACAACATTACAGATCGGATCGCTGAATTTATTTCTTTTTAATAGAGTTAAAAAAAAAAAAACATTATTACAAAAGGCACCCGCCCAAGTAAGGCACTACTAAGTGTTCGCATTATACTAGATAAATCCGAAAATTGACGTTGTTTTTCTTCATTTATAATAATTTAGATGTTATAAATTAATTATATTATCCAAGTTAAATACCTAATAAAATTGTTGTTCTATAAACGTCCTTAAACACATTTTTACAGCTTCAGACTTTGTATCGTCATTATCTAACTAATAACTATATAATTACCCTCGAGTTATTAACAAGGCCGGGTTTTAAATGTTTTGGACGCCAGGGCAATATTTGACTTTAGCATCTCAGGTTTGTACAATGGTTCCCATGAAAAACGATTCCCTGATTTTTTTTTGATTTTATTTACCCTCCAAACCGTTGCCGAGATAATATTATAAATTGTTGACATTTTAGCCAACAAAGGCGTATAGAAGTGAGCGTTGAGCACTGAATACAAAACAAGAGATCAAAGGAACATGAATAAATGTAGTCTGAGGATGCGTCTCACCTGGTTAAAGTTAATAGGAACTTTGCGGTCTTTTTCGATTTCGTCGTAGCTCGGCGGTCTGTTTTGCATTTTCTCTTTGATGAACTCGTTCAAAGAACTGTTGCTGCCCACTCTGCTCAACGACTCGCAGCTGCAGAGCCCGCAACTGCACACACGTTTAGGTATGTATATAATGTTTCACACGCAAATTGATTCCCGATAGGCGCAACTAGAAAGAATGGATAGAGGGGGGGGGGCTCTAGAAGTTCTAATCCTACTTACTCCGTGTTTGTGTCTTGAAAATGTTCAGCATGCATATAACCGCCCACAGTAACGTTTTTAAGTTTTACCGAAATTCCGAGGGAGATTTAAGCCATAGCTCAGGGTCCCCGTGTTATCTAGTCGCGCCAATGTTCGTTTAATAAAATTGAAAAAAATAAAATAAAATGCTACACTCACTTGAAAAGAGTCTTCCTGATGACCGCCACGAACGTTATGGCCAAGAAGACGAACGCGAACGACAGGGACAACGTGTTGGCCAACTGCACTCCCAAAGTCGGAGAGTATCTGCCCCTGTAAACGACCGAACTGGCGGTTTATTATAAAACATATATTACCCGTGTTAATAATGGCGGGCGCGACGGTTCTTACAGACAATCGTCTTCCATGTCCGGCCGGCAAACGCATACGCCGTTCATGCACTCGGTCGCGTGTGGCCTCAGACAGCATTGCGACGTTTCACAGCTCTCTTGGACCGCTAATTTGATCAAACAACACACATTCGCAATCAGTATCGGGCTAGGTGACGGATTGTATTTACACAAAAAAACAAAAAGTAATACTAATTTGTCTTTGTTTTTTTTTTTAATGTCGCTTCCGACGTGTACCTAGGTATACGGTTTTATTGATACTTAGACGGTATATTATAGTTCTTACACGAACACTTGGAGCAATAACTCTTGTTGGACTCGTTGGAATTCACCTGGTAATAGCCCTCGTCGCATTCGCACCGGTGATTCACGCACGAGCTCGAACCGTACGTGGATAAACACTGACCACTATAGCTGCAGTTTTCCGGTAACCATTCTGTAATCACTACACAGATCACAATATTATATGCGTAAGTACAGGTCGGACTATACATGTAAGATGATTTAGATCCCCAACACTCAACTTTTTAGGTGCGAGACATCTGACAAGTACTCGCATGAACTTGGCTAATTATGTCACCCGACGATTTAAAAAAAAAAAACACACCTTGAATGGAACGGAAAATGACCCTCCCCCCAATTTTAAGCCCTCTCTTTTTAACGCTTGTGTCGGGTTTGTTGTCATTTAATTTCGATTAACAAAAATGTATACGCAATTTAATGTGTATAAGTAATGTAAGCGACCCTTTGTTAAACGATATTTTGTTTTTTATACAATTTACAACGATTTTGCCACATTGATTTTATAGGATTTACTCGCTAAACAAGAATTTAGTACTAAATGTTGTGCAACAAGTCAAAATATACTTTTATATAATAATATTCGCCGGACGCGGGACGCCAGTTATTAGTTAAGCAACTTAAACTAGATGTGAGGAATCGAGACCTACAAATAAACTAATTATTAAAAAACCGACAATGTCTTGTTTGTATATTTTATACTTTTTGTGAAATAAAATATTATTTATTTGTTTTGGTAAATTACTAGATAGCAAGTATAGCGAATTATGGTAGAATTTTTGTTTATCTCACAGATAAATTATAATTTTTTGATATAAGTCGATGATATTAGAGTAGCCAGCAATTCATTTATAAAAACAATAACATTATTTTACGTATTGATAAACAAAATGTTTACTATGAATACAAACAAAAAACAGTAGCTTTAACAATACTGAAATTTAATAATGTAATTTAAAGTTATTTAAAAAACTATTAATTAAAAAAAAATAGTTTGTTGACAATAATTGTATTTTAACATGTTTTTAAATAGTTTATTATAATTATTTTGAAGTTATATAAGGTTTACGCTGTTTAGAGTCCATATGTTTCTTTTATAAGAGCATTATGTATATTTCATAGTTAAGCCACCAGCAGCTTGATAATAATTCTTGTGATTATTAACAAATTATACAATCATTTAATCTACGTTATTCCACCATTTACGATTCACTACTGCAACGTATTGATAAAATGACAACACAAAACAACCTTGTCAATAACACTCGATTCTTGTTTTTTACACAAAATGTATATAAATATATTATTCAACGGAACTACGTGTTAGGTATAATGTTTTTCTTACTTTTTTAATGAGTTTTTTATCCGAACTATTATTATCCAGAAACGGTCGTTGGACCTGATATGTATACACTAACAGTTGACAGCTGTATATAAGCAAACAATTGCAATTAACTTAATGATAAAATCGAATAACTTTATACTATACTACATATATAATATAAATTATATATATATATATATATATATATATTAGATTTAATCACAAATAGCTGAACAATACACTATCTAGATTTTTTTAATAACAAACGCTTATACCAGAGGTTATACTGACATCTATCGAATAGAAACGATAAAACTTGAGTGAATGAAATTTTTGTGTGACAAATCAACCAAGTCCTATCCTACAAGTAAAAGCATCAGTGCGCAAATACAAATGTCAACGGTATTGCAAACAAATACCTCTTTTTACCTATACAGAAATATGTACATGTATACCGTACATAGTAAGTACGGTTTTGTGTTCACTGAGGTTGTTAAAGATCATACGCTAAAACTGGAAGAATTTTCAAAATAAATCAACGCGATTACATTATTTAGACTTCGTAATTATTATTTGTTTCCACTTTCCAGGTTTTTAAATTCGTTTTATTAATCTACAATCCAGCTTGACGACGGAAATAATAATGACTATTAACTATTGTAACAACTTAAATTAATTGAACAATTTTGAAAAATATCACAGATTGAATTTTTTTTTTTTTAATTTCAGTAATATACATAGAAAATTTTCGACTCCCTTGTTTTCCAATTACCCGTCAAATTCCAGCCCAGAAAAAAAAGAGTATAATTCGAAATGGTATCAGAGCTATGTTATAAACAATGAAAATTTTATTATCAATGATTTGAAATTAATTTTTTTTTTACTTTTTAGATAGTTGCTCTAAAATTGACGGCATACTATAAAGCCGTATTATAGCAAAAGGTCAAAGAATGGGTTAAAACTAATTGCTTAATTTTTACATTTACACATATACAAACTATTGTATACATAGATATATATATATATCTCGCGTATATTCAGGCATATAGTATGTAGATATTTACGAAACATTTGATATACGTACCTATGTTTCTTGTAAGCGCACAAACATTCGTCATAACTATTATTGTTGGATTATCAATATTTAAATTGTTTAACCTACTACCTACTACAAAGAAACTGTAATTCATATAATATGTATCAAAACAATACCTATATTATAATCGCTCTATACAGTTATCTCCTCACGTCGTATTGATGACTATTATTTAATTTAATTGTTACATACATTTTAATCACAGGCTATATTTTTATACATTCTGTGGCAAATTTGTCAAAACAGCGCGAGACACCAACTGTATGTAATATATACTAATTACTAATATTTATAAATACCGAAAACAGGGTGTCTTGCATAATTAACACGTGCATATTCAGTACCATTGAGTATAGATGTTTACCATATTAGCACCTATGACGTAAAAACTTTAATTGCTCCGAGCTCAAGGTCTTTAAAACGTTCATAAAAATTATTTTGCTAGACTCTTATCGATTGAGCCAGTTCGTATGGTAAAAAAAAAAAAAATTATGCAACATTATATTATGTATCCATTCCAACAAGATTTTGCTAATACGACACTGTTTTGTCTGTATTTTGCACAACATATCTACTGAATTCCGTCCACGTGCTTAGAGTACCTATTAAGAGTTGTCTGTTATCCGCAGGCAAAGATAATAATTCAAGTGGTCGGAAACAAAAAAGAGTTTTAAGTGATTGTAATAAATGTTTACAGACACAGCACGCAGTCATTTATTACGATTTAAATCATAAAGCATATAAAAAGAGGGTTATACATATTTATTATCTATACTGATTTAAAACAAATTATGTATCCATTGCCAAAATTTAACACTGGATATGTTAATAAGTTACCCATATAGTTTTATAAAGGAAGCTTAGATGAGACTAACACTAGAGGTAATATGGGATGATAACATCGATCGTACCACAATGGAATAAAAAAATGTTTATGTATATATATTTTTTATTTTTGAGATTTCAGTATTAACTAATGCTAACTAATGTAATATATTTTCATAATAATGTATACAAACGGTGTACCAAAAAGATGGTTTTCAAATTGTAGGCTTTAGCCTTTGCTTAATTATTTTTATTTTTCAAATAACGCTATTTTTAGATATTTGAAAAGCAGCCTAATCGAAATGATTTAACGTTCTTCACAAAAATGGTACGTCGATAAATAGCATCAATGTCTACACTGTACAATTAATGTTGGGTCTTTTATTTTTGTATTATCTTACTAAAACATTTTCTGCGAAAAAAATTACGTATGTATTTATTTTAAGTTTTTTTGTAGAAATGAGGTCAAATATTATTATTGATGGCGTAATTGAATACTATTATTTATGCATACATCATTAATATACAATTATTATATAGTTTGTAACATTGTTAAATGTTAATATAATAGGTACTTGCTTTTTATTTAGACCAAAAAACAATATAATATATACATTTTATATAAGGCACTCAAGAATGTCAATTTGTTTTTTTAAATAATTGTTTCCAAAGTTGTAAAAACTATACAAACAAATATAAAAGATCTAAGCTCAACATAGAATAAAAAGCTTTAAAAATATATATTATAAAACTACTAAAACGTACCAAATGCACTCCATACAGCGAAATAATTTTTTCAAAATGCCGTCATATATTTCTAAACATTAAAAAAATATATTCAACCCAGTTTTTGTATAATGTTACAAATATTATGTTCTTTACAAAATTTTGTAAAAATATTTCCACAACTAACAATATTTTAACATTTTGTCACATTTATAAAACAGTGAAATTCAGTAACAAAACACGGTTTTAGAAATATTTTTAAATTGTTAAAAAAAAACCCATTAACGACATTTAGTAAGTATTTTAATTTCTTTGCTGTATGGAACACTAAAAACCATAAGTCGGTGTTTACTTAAAACTTTATAAGTGATATAAAACCAACTAGACACGGTAGAAAAATTCCGAAACCAGACTCGGATTCACTATACTTGCACTTTGGTTCTTGGTTTTTAAAATCTAGTAGTACAGTGTATTATCAATGATATTGCAAAATATTCTCGATAAAGCTATAATTTAGTATAAGTTATTAACAATAATACTTTGTTAAAATTAAATAATTTCCGTCTTTACTGTTGATAAATTATATGAAATCAGCTTTGATGTTTTAGGAGCCCACCCACTCCTCTTTCCTCGTCAACACTGGACATACTATTTTCGACTTGCCCCGCCTTTTTTTTCCATAAAAAATTCAATTTGGTACTTACGCATTTCGGGTATCGTCGAAGCGGCCGCCGAACGCATTATGGCGGCCAGCAGAAACGCTACAGCGATCTTGTAGACTGTCATGTTGTTGGCAATAAATAATAATTAAAACATAAAAAAAAAAAAACTGAATTCAAATAAACCAAAATGTCAACAACCGTTTTCATCGATGAAAAAATATACTAGCCACTGTATGCAAATATGTTGAGTCGTACGAAACGGTCATAACTAGCGGTGCACTGTTGTATGCAGTAATAATAATAATACAAATAACACTAATACAGAATAATAAAGTGCATTAGCGCGGGACAGTGTGTAAAAACTAAATGTCTTATAGCACAGAGCAATAACATTCAAGAGATCCGATAAAACTGCCGACGAGAATCACAATTGTTGAAAGATAAAACAATCAAAACATTAAATCGGTTTGAGGTTTTTGTTTAGAGCTTCTGATAAGTACACGCACGTACATGTTCACGTAATAGTGTTAATACATGAAATGTAACATCAATAATTATAGAATTATTATTATTATTATTATATTACTGTTAATATAAGAGTGTGTACACCGTCTTATTATCGGTGGCGAGTGAAAAATACATTTATGCAAAACTCTTGTCCGGAAAAGGCAAATCGACCAATAAACAATAATAAACACTTAGATTTTTATTTATATATTTTTTTCGTTTACTTCAAAATGAGTTTGAATTTTTTTTGTTAAATATTTACAACGAACAAATACTTATTTAAATATTTTTGAAAATATATATATATATAATTTTGTTATCATTAAATTTAATTGGTCAACGCGATTAGAGCTTTAACAACGTCGCCGTGATACTCTCTGAGTGTTCTCTCGGCTAACGTTTTCGATATTTCCATCTCTTTAATCTGTAACAAAAAAAAAAAAAAGATCCAATAACATCATGATAATAATTAAAACGTCTGTATTCATTCGGTGTAATAAATGAAATATTATTAATGTTAAAGGCCATGACGCGTATACAATGGTAAAATAGTTGTCATAATACAAAGCGTTTTGCGCACAACTAGGTCGAGAAAATTAACCGTATAATTTTTAAGTGTAATATTAAATTTAATTGAGATATTAGCAGTCCTACGAAATGTCCTATTTAGAAAATAGATGTTCGGGCGATAGGTAAAAACAAAATTTGATCACGTTTATTCAATATTGCCTAGTGTATAAAACAACCTGCTGATGATGACTTGAATATAATTTAATACCTAAGTGACTGGTGATCTATCCAAAAATTGTACCTATTAATTTTAAGTCGTTTAGACTTTCTAACAAAGTGATTTTGTTTTTATATTAAACTATTAAAAAATCACATCCTTCTTACATTACTCATTTTGCAGTTAGGTTAGATTTTCTAATGAAGAGTTACATTGACAAATATTTGATTAACACTTGGATGTTCTAATTGAAATAGTGAATACCACGTTTGATAAATTATTATCTCATGCAAATAGTTGGGTACTTAAGAGTTTATGCGAAGATAAGCAAAATCTATTAATAGGTACTAGCTGAGGTGGGACCACAAAAATTCGAATTTGAAAAACCTACATTCGTATTTTAAATTTTAACATTGCATCTATTGTTTTTTTGTAAATCTAATATTTGAAAGCCCCGCCCTTAATGTACCCTGTAAGTTTTTATTTGAAAATCAGAAGTTGATAGTTTAGTAGAAAAGTAGAAGCAATAAAGTAGTAATAATAAATAAATAATATTTTAACAATCGACTTCAAAATAATAGAACATACATTTTCCTAGCAAGACAGACGTCAACATGAATTTTCATTTAAACTCAAAGGTTTTTATCGATATTTTTTAGATGACTCCATTAAAAAGGTGTTTTAAAAATAGAGGTGTTTTGTAAAATTACTCTTTAGATTCTTTTATACATACGTGATTAGCGAAATATAAATCTAAGTGCAAAATTAGATTTTGTTTATAATAAAAGTATATTTTTTAGACAATATTGCGTGATGTTTTATACAAATATCAATATATTTTAAAAATGTACATGATATTTTTTTTTTCAATTGTGGATTTTAAGACGATCATCACACGTTTAGATTACCTGCATTGACATCCTGTGGAAGAGGTGGGTTCGAGAATAGATAACTCCCTGGATTTTTATTATTTGTTATATTTACTACTACCTGCTATTACAATATTATTACTTTTGTTAAATTAAATAAAAAACGTCTTCCTCTCCTGAATATGTGTTGGTGAACGCCCTTTACTTAAACTTAAAGCTTTGTAGGTAGTATTTAAAAAAAATTTGAACATAGTTGTACCTTGCAGTCTCTTGGATTATAGGTAGGTATAATCCACTAATCGTTTTTAATACAAGAAAAAACATCGAATCAAATGATAGCCGAAATTACTATAAAATTGATCACGAAAAAAATCCTATTGTCGGCAGACAACCAAGTGGCATACTTTAAAGTGTAATAAATTAGTAACTTTCTTAGCTACAAAGATGTAGCTAATAACTCGATTTTGGAAAATCTCTACAAGAGGTCCCTTTTTGCTTTCATCATGTCATATAAAGTTTGTACTTTGGTCTTAGGACAACTATAATGTATATATAAAGATCAATGACAAACATGTAAAAGATTGCGTGTTAAAATCTACCACTGTATTTAAACGGAAATAATAGAAAAAAACTCTTATCCTTTGTATTGATTGAATATCGACTTTGTATGCAAAGTTTTTATAATAGTACTCTTAAATATTGTAATAACAATTCTGTCGAATGTGCATGTTTGTAAAGCGTTTATTTATTTTCTTCAGTACACACTAAATTGAGTAAAAATAATTTCGTGTGTCATATGTTCGGCAATTATTGACATTCTTTTATACACAATTATATTATGACGAATACTTATTATAACATATTTACCGATCATACGAGCGAGCGATCACTTATGATACATATATATATATATATATATATATATATAAATTGTCAAGTTCAAAAATACAATTTAAAAAAATGCCCTAAAAAATATCATCATTTACTACTATTTTGATATACACGCCAGAACTATCCGAAAAATAGTAGAATTAAGGAAAAAATATTTTGTATTATATATCTTCGATGAAGCTTTCCAAATTAAAATTTAAAAACCAATAAAATATCATTAACTCCTTTACTTGGAATAAATGAAAACTTTCTTAATTTATTTTTTGGCGCAGTTTTTTTAAAAACTAATTTAAGGTATAAAAATATGTTTTAAAATTTATCTATATGGGGAGGGGGTTCAAAAAAATATGCATATTAATTTAATTTATTTCTAATGACTTCACGAAACAGATGTTGTCTAGCTTTACCCCTAAGGAAAGGGAATTAAATAGCTAAAAGTAAACAAGAAAAACATTTTTTTTTTCTCAACAATGTATAGCTTTAACAAAAGACTGTAGTTGAAAAATGATAGTATTGAGTACTTAGGTAATATTTCCAGAAAATGACTAAATTCAACCAGATATTGTTTTAAATAACTGACCCGTATATTACACATAATTTTTAAATGTGAAGACCGATGAATTATTTGGTATTTGGTGAAGAAATTTGTTATTCATACAGACAAGAAATTAAGAAGAATAGCACAAAAGCATGATTGTGAATGCCTGGCAAGAAAACATGTATTTATTATTTATCATATAAGTTTATATTTACCATTAATTATACTTATCTAAATTTCTTTATTGCAAAATAAATTCACAGATAATGTATTCTATAATTTGCTTTTACCTTAAAACATAGCCTATGTTTAATTTAATAATGAATTATAATATAATACTTGAATTCCTAATTTAATCATTTATCCACTCGTATCAGAGAAGTACTTAAATTATTTTATTGCTAATACTACTTGATAACAGTTTTAACAGCCTCTTGAAATTGAAAACTAAATGAATAACTTTGTACTCAACATATTATGGTGAATGCTGAAAATGAATTTTCAAGTTTAAAATTAAGATTTGATTTTCATATTTGTTTAAATTATAAAATTAAAACCATATAATACGAGAAGATAATTAGAAAATATTTTTGGTGCAATCAGTCAAATAGCGATATTTTATCCCTGACTTTCTTCTTGTTACAAAAATAAAATGTTTAAGGTCGAGACAAAAAATATTTGTAATGTGAACATATAAATAATCAATGTAACCATAACTTTTTTGTTTTTAAACTGTGCAAATTCACAAAAAAAAAGAAATTTAAAAATTAAATTGCTAAATATATAATATATATTATATTAGAGTGAACTGTGGAAATTTGAAATTTGGTTAATAAAAAATACATGCAATTATAAGTATTTGAGCTCTAGCAATTGAAGTTTTTTCTTTTGGTGAATTTAAGTTAAAATAAGAATTGTCGACATAAGTATATCAAATTTTTTATAATTACTTTCTATCAATAAAATAAAACCTACATAATTTACACTATACTATTAAAACTCATACATTTATCATAAATTTAAAAAATACCTTTGTACTTGTTTATAGATTAATACATTTTATAAAAATAGTTTTTAATATCTGTTATGTATTGCAATTAATTTTCAATAACCATGGTTGTGTACAGTAGTTATTATTTTATAACCTATCAATATAATTCATAAATTGTCTAGAGCAAAATATTATGTAATAAGTGTTTTATGTTTATTTGAAGAACATGTTACCAACATGTGTCATATTTTAAATGATTGCTGGGTATTATTTTAAATTGTAAAACATATCCTCATTTTACAATATTAAAGCAATACACTATCTAAGTTAAAAATAATTACATAAGAACTATTTTACTTTAATAAATAGATAAAAAAAACATTAAAATCATCATCTCCACTTAAACTAAGGATAACATAATAATAAAAATGTTTTATTGTTACGCCATTAAAAGTTGTTTTTTCACTTTTTCACTTAAACTATCATCTTATAATAGTTATTAGTTATCAATAACATTTTGATATAAAAAAACTGACTTACGATTAATTCTACATCAGACTTTTTAATGTTGACTTTTTGAAGTTCTTTTTCTTTGGCCATTTTGTCAGCCGCTTCTTTTAATCTCCGGTCACCGATAATCGTCATTGCCTAACCAAAAGCCAGTATATTAAAACATAAATACACAATTATACTATATGTACTGTTAAAGTAATATACCCCTGAGATATCATCAGTAGTCACGACTTCTTTTTCTTCTGCATAATCGGTAACTTTTTCTAAGTCTGCTGCTCCACTGTCGTATTTACTGGTTTTTTTGGCATTTACTTCATCTACATTGTCGGTTTTCTCTTCGGAGCCACCCATTCCGTTCACTGCTCCTTCTAAAGACATGATTAATTCTAGGGTGGTTATTGATTTGAATTAAACAATATTAAAACAAATCAGACAAAGTTAAAAACTGGTACTAAAAAATGATGAAAACGACAAGTTCATGCTGTTATCACACTATTATCATTATCAACAGCTATGCCGCCATGCGCTATCTATTATAATATGTTTGATGTTAGCATCGAGTTATTCCGTTTTAAGGCATATCGGTTTTATACATAGCCTTTAACCTTTTACTCAAAAGGTAGGTATATGGCAGCCGGCAGGTAAGAGGTCTATGGTTTTATAAAATACCTGACATACTGCAGGTACTAGGCTGTGATCTATACAAATTACAACAACGTTTTTTTTTGAAAACCAGAACTCAGACGGCAGAAACAATTATTAATCAAGGTACTAGGGATATAATTTTTTAATTTTGTATGCTGAAACCGAATCTAGACTAGGATTTGCTATTAATAGACTTTTTAGTCCCATAATCACTTATTTATTATGTCAATATAACAATGAAAACAATGAAAAACTGAGTACAATAAAAAATGTATTAGAAGCACCGGTCAGCAATGCGGTGGTCACTGGTCATGGTGACGACACTGAAATGCTGGCAGAATGGCCATTTTAGATCATAGCTTTATATAATACCTATAATTATTTGAATTAATACATATATTAATAAATACATCAATTATAAAATCTAGACACAAAATGGATGTAACAAAAGAGCTGAGAAGGAGTAGTCGCGATAAGTGAATTGGCAACAACTGATGTTTAGAAATACCTTTCATCTTTATTTTACCATCGCGTTATTTTTTTTTTTTTAATAAGGTTTTTTTAAATCATATAAATGTTTATTTTAAAAAAATTAATTTTTTTAATTTAATTCTTTATTTTTTAGTTTGTCCAAATTGCTTTTCAAAAACCGTTGATTTTTAGTCAGAAATAGTAATTTTGACCCAAACTTGTGATATAATTGGACATTTTGTTCACGTCATTCTTCTGTACAAATATTATGATTTTACCAAGTTTGAATATTTAAATTTCATTCGTATTGTTTTTACGAGCATTTAAAATGTGCACATTTACGAAACAATCTATATTCAAAATATTTCAGTTACACTTATATTTGCATAAAACTGAAAACCCTGACTTTAAACAACATACTAATTACTACATACCCTACACAAATTTATAATCTATATTTAGACAACAAACATTTCTTCGGTGAAATAAATGGCACTGATTCCATCATTTCCATAATATATTAGAGTTAGGTAACTTATAGATACCTAGTTGTATGTACCTAATACAAATTTTCAGCTTGTATTTTATTCGAAAAATCAGTAGATTGTTTTATTATCCCTGTGATGATGCATGAAATTATAATATTTAAATTGATATTGTATAAACACCAGCACTTGATTGTTTGGCCGAACAGCTGTCAATTAATCTTAATCTATTAATGCACGTTAGGTTACCATATTAACATATTATTCTAAGGTTTGTTTTTAACATTTAAAAAAAAAAAATAGATTTAATAAACAAAAATACTTCGGGTTAATAACTTTGGGATTTCTTGTGGTGTACGTGTATTTTCGTTTAAATTACTTATGAGTAATTTTAATGTTATATATCAATTAGTAACTTTTAGTTATGTCTTATTGTAATTTATAGTATGCATCATGACAGTTAACACAGTTATTTTTTAAACATTTTTTTTTATTTATTATTAAATTATTATTTTTATTATAAACTAAATTCTTCACTGCAAGTCTATATGGCTATATCGTAAAAACTATACCACAAAAAAAGTAGAAAGTATTTCCATTCTTTCCAGGGTAAATGGCTAGTTATATTTTTTTGTATCTATTAATAGTATCTTATATATTTGGGTATTATTCTAAAAAACCGGTAAATCGAATTATACTTTTTAAAACTATTTCCGTTTTGTAGAAACGGAGCAGAATAGTTATATTGATTTTTAAATCTAATAGGTAATATATAAAGGGTATCCGATCTTTGATATAAAAAAATACTTCAATAACAGTACATTTATAATTTATTTATGAATTTTTTTGATAATAACAATACATATTAATAACATAATATGTAATGGTTGGTATTGAAAGTCTTGAAAACTACTTGAATAACATAATGTTAACAAGACTTTCAACTTTAGTCTATGGCATTTTTGATTTGTTTCTTGAATTATCTGCGACCGCTTAACAACTCTGTAATATAAAATAGAGATATTAATGATAATGATAATTACATTTTATTTGATTATTAATTATTTTATTTAAAATACTATTAAAACTTAGTTAACCTAATTTTTATTAAGTTTGAGACTTTGTAATAACGCTGATTTGCGTTAATATTAATAGAAAATTAATTGAGAACTTGACAACTTTTTAAAAGTATGCCAAAGTATTTTTTTCATAAATATAAAATATATTTTACTACCTCAATCATTACTATTATAAGAAACTATGTTGACGCGTCTGTCGGGCAAGTCGCCCAATAAAGGTTATGTGTCTCCATAATAATGAGCTGTAGTAAATGTGATAGATAGGTTGATTATTTTAAATATTTTTAGTTATAATCGAAAATGTCGATGAAATAAAACTAAGGCAAAACCAAAAATGTTCAATATTATAAACTATTTACAAATAAGTATGAACTTAGCAGTTAAATGTTAAATAATTTGATTACTGTTAGTACAGTAATCGTTTACTATGTTGATGTTTCTCTAAAAAATCTGCTTCTACATTAAAATTTTTAGTTGGAGTTATAGTTAACACGGTGAACTGTAGAACATACGATTATTCTATATGTAAAACAAAATTTTAAAAAGAAGCATAAAAAATACCTATCATTTGTAGTTTTTGTTCGGTTAGCATAACGCTTAGCAAAATAAACGCGATTTTAATGAGAACATTATTTTAATATTAATAGCTTATGATTTATTAAGTTTATTTAATTTTAAAAAGAAAATCTAAAGCCAATAAGATGTAAACAATGTTTTACATACCATAGTGTTGGAAGCTTGAGGTTGGGCCTTTGAAACGATTTTGACAGACTTGGCAGATTGCACTTGTCCGACGACAACGATGTTCATGGATACCTTTTCTGCGCCCATTTTTGATTTTGGTTTGTGGAGAACTTGTAAAAAGTAGACTAGAAATTGCAAACAATAAAAATATTAATATTAGGTTTTAATTTCAAAAGTCAAAAAAATCTAGTGTGTATGCACATTGTAATAAACCTATTTATACTCACCAAAGTATAAATTTGTATGAAATTGTGTTGTGTCTAAATAATGAAGTAACTCGCCGTTTTATATATTTTTTGTAGAGTATAATTATATATATATATATATATGTATATATTGGACGATATGGCGTGTTTTTGTAAATGTAAATCCATTGGCTGTCGATAGCATACGCAACAGATGGAACCATATTAATTGCGTTTGGTTGCATTAATTGGGTATAATGCGTTGTTACTATATTTACTATTGATTTTCATTAATCTTAAATGTTTTGTTTTGATTAAAACAAGTGTTTAAAATGTTGTTAAATACGTCTTGTTATGAAGATTAAAACATCCTTAAATATATCTATAATTGCTATAATATAAATTATACAAGTTAAAATACAAAAAACTCAACCCCTTGTAGTTAACTATATAGTTTTATGTGCAATTCGGTTCATATTTAAATACAAAATAATATATTATTATGTGCGATACAATTTTTTGTGAATTCAATAGTTGTAAGAACAATTTAACCAAATTTTGTGCAATAAACATTTTAGATCATTTTCTATTGTTGTTAAAAAAAAAAAGTTAAAAAATTTAATATAAACATCTCCCATACACATGCGTTAAATTATTATTTTTTAGTTTTTTCTCTATACAAAAATAATTTGCACCCTTTTGCTCCTCATCACTTTGATTTTCATTGGTTTTGTATTAAAATAAAAACTCAATTATTTAAAAAGAAAACAAATGATGTATAAATGTACAAATGTACAATGAACAAACAAATGTGATATTATCTAACTACTAGGTATACAATAGACGGTGGTATAGTTTTGCCTAGTTCCGCTGTGCATGAAACTTATTTTCATTAAATTGTGTGGAGCATTTCTCTACATTGCATTGTAAATAGATGAAAACTCAAGTTTTAAATACACATAGGTTTAACAATTTAAGTATATTTAATATTAAATCCCGTGACACTCAAAATAATATACATTTAAATTAATTTTTATTAGCGGGATATGTATTTTAACAATTTTTTTAATTTAAATTTCCTTTTAGTCAGAAATATAGTCAACAATATTGTTTTACCCTTTGGGAATAGCACGTGACCGCTGAGACAAATCTAGGCACTGTTAAATAAGTACTCTTCATTTTTAACCCTGCATTAGTCGCGCGTTCTACTATTGTAGTACACCGATAATAAATTTTATTTTAAATGGTTTTAGGATTTCCTTATCACAATGATAATTATAATACCTTTAAATGACATTGTATAGTTGATATCTGTTATGATTTCGGACTGGGTATATTTAAAATTTTATATATTGATGTTATACACTATATTATATTATATATAGATACACATACATAATAAATATATATATATATATGTATGTATTTACACATATAAATATATATTTTAATAATATTGTTTTAAAAGTTTCTTTTATATGTATTAAATTAATTAATATTGTACAAAATACACAATATATATTAAAATTGAATAATGTGGTCAAATTATTAATTTATGTTGCAATAATACATTTTAATTAGCAAAATTGTAATTGTTCTACATATTATGTAGACGCGCGACTACTCATGTGATATTACACCGCGCGACTAATGCAGGGTTAAGAAAAATGTAATTAAAAATATAAATTGTAATATCCTTATAAATAATGTACTTTTTACTTTAATTTAATAAAACATTATACTTTTATTAGTTAGTTTAATTATACAAGGGATGAGCCTCCCCTATAATAATAAGAAAAAATCTCAGGAGAGGATTTTTTCTTATTTGCCGCACTGCGTCTGTCATCTTATTGTAATATAACTGGTGACTGGAGCGACATTCGGCAACAGCAGCTGTTCACAAACTCTGCAAAGGGGGTCGTACGACACAAAACATACACATACATATAATAGAAATGAAGGTGTGTCAGCATGTTGTGATAACGTTAAAATGGCTGCCGGCATGCTGGGCGGCCGTGTATTTCTTACGGGAATGCACCAGCAGCCATGTTGTGAAAACTGATAACACAAGTTGTCGACATGCTTGTTTTTTGTATTATTGGGATTGGGGGGTTGATAACTCGTCTGGGGTTGTTCAATGGCCGCCAAAGCAATTTCATGGAAAAATGCGTTTTAATCTCAACAATTTATTGATTAGATTTTCCCGTGCGTCGCCATATTGGCAAGTATTTTAATTCAAGAATTTTCAATTTAATTCTGATCGGCTTTACCCAGTATTAAGAAATATCAAACTAAAGAACAGGCTTTGTAGGTGACTTGTTCTTCGCACATAGGTAAAATTAAAAAAATCATTAGACACATGACTTCCACATTTCGGTCTAGTGACATACTGCAGCAAATGGATTTCGCCATGTTAGGCACCCATTTTGCTTCGGGGCCAATTTTAGATCAAGATTTTGGAAGTATGGGAAACGGTCATTTCATCAGCAATGGTGCTCACTTCCAAAGCGACTCCAGCGATCTGGGAAGTCAACTTGGTGGTTTGCCGTCTTCGTGGCAGAGTATTGCCACACCCGGGTCCACGGTGGCTGATTACTTGTCACATTTACCGGCTACGTTAACGTTGCATCATTTCTTGAAGTATTCCGGAGAAAACTCTAAAGAAAAAGAAGACCTTAAGCCTAAGAAGAGAAAAAAATCCGAGAAACAAACCGGCACGACCAAGAAGTATTCCCAGGCACCTACACAACAGCAGCAGTATAAACAAAAACCTGGACAAATACGCATCACTAAATGCGCCGACGGCACTACAACATTTGGATGTCCTGAATGTCAAGCCGAGTACTTAGACAAACATTTACTTGAAGAACATCTCGGCAGTCACGCGACGGAACGGCGGTTTGTTTGTGATATTTGCGGAGCTGGGCTTAAACGCAAAGACCATCTGACCAGACACAGGCAAAGTCACAGTTCTGAAAGACCATACGCATGCACCATTTGTGGTAAAGCGTTTAAACGGAAGGAACAACTGACTTTACATAGAGTTGTTCACACGGGTGAAAAAAGACACGCGTGTTTAGAATGCGGTAGAGCGTTTTATAGGAAGGATCACCTGAGGAAACATGCCAGAAGTCATGCTACAAGAAGAGATAAAAGTGGACAGACGAGTTTGTAGGTAATAATAAAAAATCCAGTTTTTATATTGTTATTATTAAATTTTATTTATTTAAATCATACCTTCAATTACTGTTGCTTAAAACTAATTTACAACTTATATAAACTTAACATTTCTTCTACCATTATTTTCATAGATGTGAAGTTATTTATTGTAATAAAAATGAATATTAGACCACTACTGATTTAAGTAGTTCCGTCGTTTTACAAAAATACTTAAAATTAAATTTATAATATATATATATGTATATAAATATATTATTTTTTAGTTTGTTTTGAATATAGAGCTTAAGATTTGTGTTGAAAAGATAAAGTTTGAACAATGTAAGATAATATATCAGTAAATAAATATTATTTTTTACCACCCCAACCCCAAAGACCTTTAACAAATCCTGAAATACCTTCTTTGTTAGCTGGATTAGAAGGAGCTTGTTTTTTAAATGCTGGAAGTTTTACATGATTTAAAGCGACATCAAAGAACAATGGTTTGCATGGTACTTCTTCCATTTCGGGTGGCAATTTAATGACATTTGGATCTTTTCCGAGTATACTCAGATCTTCAAAATATTCATCTAATCGCTTTGTCAATGGCAGCTAAAATTTGTTTTAATAATAAATAATTTTAAACCGGTAAAGGGTAAAAATAACTCACTTTTAATAATTTTGTATTCTTCAAGCTGTTCAATTCTTCTTCATTGTCTTGTTCAAGAACACTTTGAGCGTGGGCACAATATTTGGAAGACTCGATAATGTTAACTAAGTGGCTTAAACGAGATTTCAAGTCTCCGTTCACTTGATTAATAACAGACGAAGCGTGTAGTAAAGCTCTTTCGTACATGGCCATAGTGTCTTTCCAGCGGTGTAATGTACTCAAACTCTGTCCAATATAATAACACCTGAAAACATAAAAAAACAATGTTAACAATGAGTAAACATAATAGCTACGTAGTTCCTAACAATAAAATTAAAATTTTAATTCAACTAAATAAAAAACTTGACTTTAAAAAGTCTAAAAATAAAAAAGTTAGCTAAAACATTTAAATTTCTTTAAAATTTGTTAGAATATTGAAATTGAATGTAGCAAACGAAGCGCCCGCTTCTTGAGTGTCGAACCAGCGACCGTGAGCGCAAACACACTGCCACCTTACCCACTCGGTCATTCCTCCTCATTCATTATTCCTTGTTCTTTTAGGGACATTTCTCCCCTTCATTTTCAATGGAAGATACAAATTACTGCAACTTTCAATATTCTAACATATTTTAAAGAAATAACTTAAATAAAATTTTTTTTTTTACACTTTTGTAAACCATATAAAAGTGCAACATCAAATAGTAGAGGTTATAACTCGAGTTTGATTATGATTGATTTCCAAAGTCCTATATTCCTATAAGGAACGAACTTGAGCTAAGTAATGGCAAAAATATTCATAATATTTTAAGGATCTTTTTAGTTCAAACTAAAATTGATTGAATGATCTAGATAAAATTTGATAAAAACCAGTTGGAAAAAAATGCAAAAAGTTCAAAAGTACAGCCAGGGATAAATTATTGTACACAGTTTGCGCTCAGCGTACTTCCATAGGTGAATATGCCAAACATCACTATTGTGTCTGAAGAGAATTATAGTTTTTTATTAGCTCTGCAGATTCAAAGATCAAATGTTTTTGCATTTTCTGCATTATAACTGTTAAAAAGTCATAGTTTGATGGTAGTACAAAAATATCGGTGATTAATACATTTTATGTATTCTAAGGTTGTACTAAACTTAGAAGTAACATACAGTATGATTTTTGAAAACCTGATATCCGAAATATATTTTAAGTAGTCAGAACCCAAATTAATAAAAACAATTTTTAATTCCCATAACTGAAACCTCAATTTAAATATTTCTAAGAGTAAGAAATAATAAGAATTATTTTGTTTTGAAAATCTAAATTATTTCCTAATACTATTAGTGTTACCTGAATGCTTTATAAGCTTTAGCTTTGATATTCAAATTTTCTTGGAATTCAGTGTCGTCTTCTAAACCTGGCAATTGCTGTTCTTCCAAAATGTTTTGAATCAAAATTTCATACAAGCGAGTTATGTCTTGAAGTTTTTTACTACCCTTTAATATAAACAAATATTATTAATTAAAATTATTCGGTCCTATATCAATTCTTTAATATAATTACAAGAGTTCCTTGTTTATTGCTTTCATTTTCTAACGCGCTTTCGATTAGCAATAAATTACGTTGGATCGATCTTTCTAGACGAATAAACGACAAATAAGTGTGAAGATACTGTAAAGACGATGCTACAGCAGTAGACACACCATCCAATTTCTAAAACATGAAATGAAATTAATTTATCCGAACAAATTATATTAACAGGTACTATTTTTCTAACCTGTTCAGTTTTAATATCCTCACGAATTGCCAGCATAGCATCCTTGCAGTCCATTAAATGCTGTTCTAACGAGTCACTTTTTTCAGCTAACGTAGTACATTTATCCAACATTGCATCAAAATCTCTATTAGCCAACAAAAATGTCCTTACACGAGTATTCTTTACCGGCACTGTACGGTTTCTCCAACTCACTTCACTCAGCGAGTCTCTTGTTTGAGCCATTAGCGTCTAAATAAATAGAAGTCACTCAATTGTCATGAATTAATTTTGGGTATACTCACGTCTAATGTAACTAATAAATCTCCTTGAGCCTGGTTTCGCAAGTGTAGCAACTGATTGACATCAGTTTCATTACCTATATTGTAGGCACAAAAACGCAAGCTAGGCTCTAATTCCTCGTACCGATTCCTGTACAAAATTGCATCTTCTTCATTCAGAGCAGATGCTAATTTTTCGTAAATCATTCTAAAACAATGAATATACATAAATTAATAAAAAATTGTTTTTGGTAACAAAATAACTAAAAAATTATTACAAACAAATATATATATTATTAATTATATATATTATAATAAATACAAAATAAAAACATTGTTTATTTACTGGGCTTTTTTTAAATTTTCTATGGCCGGTTTCCAATCTTGTAACTCAAATTGTAACATTCCTTCACACCAAGCTACGTAAGCTTGGGTTTCAAGCTGAGTACGAGCATCAAATTTGTCTAACTAAATTTTGTAAAAATACAAATAGCCAGTTAGATAGTCGGCAATTATAAATAAATGTATTTATTTTATAAACTAATAATATGAATTATACTTTAGATCGAGCATACCTCACAAAGTTTTTGTAATTGTAAAGCGTAACTAGCCGCTTTCCTCAATCTAGACACCAAATGAAACTTCTTTCGCGGCTCCGTATTGGCTTCTACTCTCAATTGCATTGCATAACTCCATGCTCGTTCAGCTAACATCAATGGAATGTAAACGGCTCTAAAATAAAATATCAATTAATTATACTAATTTCAAAATAGTCATTTAACTATAATACCTTTCGTCAATAAGATTAGCTTCTGTGATGTTTTTCTTACGAAAATTTCGTCTGTCACCTTGTTGTAAGTGCATGACTTTTCGCAAACGTCTAATGCGCCTCGAGCAATAACCTCTAAGTAGAATAAAATAAAATAGTAAATATTATGTGTCAACTCATAATTATTGTAATAGTAACACAATTATTATTTACCTATATCTTTGATAGTCATTATGTCGTAACCCATGTTGTTGTTGTGCTTCTTTAATTAATTTCAGTACTATTTAGAAAATAAGGAAGTAATCTTATTCAACTTTTTTTAACTAAATTATTTGTTTTTAATCATTATTATTGATAAACATTAAAATACAAAAAAGTATCTTAAATTATTATTATTATTATATCATCTACGCAATAAGGGTTGATCTCCTCAAATTTGACTCCGTCCCCATTCGCTTACAAATTTAATCTATTTCACTTATTTGTTTGTCGCTCAACTTTCTGTAATAAATTCTTACCTGCTTAATGGCTACATTACTACGTACTATATTATATACATTACAATATAAAATGCATATAATTTCTTAAAAACAAATTATATATTTGTTAATAAAGGATACATTCGACTGTAAATATTGGAGTTTTCTTTTCTTCGTTTTCTGATGCATTTTCCTTATTGTCTTCGTTGATAGCCACTTGAATCGACATGATGTTGTCAAGAAAAAAAATAGTTACCGAACTATTTGTTTTTAATTAATTTTAGGTATAGAACAGTCAATAATTGCTGCTGGAAGTTAAAACGGATTACGGAATGGGCCAAATGGCAATCTATTGAGTATTGTGTAACACGTTGACAACAGCAACTACTATAATCAAAAACGAAACGTGTAGAAAATCGATTTTAGAAAGTTAAATTGATAAAAAAACAAAAATTTGATAACACTCATGAGGTGATAACATTGTAAACTCTGGATAAATTAACTGTAGTCTGTTCAGTTATCCAGAGTTCAAACATACGATCCCCGTAAAATAAAATTGAAAGAAAATTAAATATAGTAAAGTAATAAAGGATTATGGATAAGAGATTAGAGGGATTCAGAGATAGAAATAAAGCGCAGTGGAGTGAATAACTTAAGTTAAATGAGAGAAATTTGTAAAAAGCGGATTTGGCAATTGGCTGGCCGACTCAATTTTTAAAGATGAAGATTAACATGAATTTCATCTATTGATGGTAGTGAGGTGTATGTAATTTGTTACCAAGGAAACTAAAATTTGAATAAAAATATTTTGTTATTCTAAATATTTGAAAATAAAATATTCCTAAATAATTAAAAAATATTGATGTTTTATAATTTAAATATTAATTAGAAAATATTTGAAAATAAATTATGGTTTACAAATTCGAAATGCCTGCTACACAAAATCAGATAGTAAAATTGATTTTCATAAGTAGGCATAAATTATTTTTGCCTACGATACTTGAACAGTGTGCTTATAAACTATAATTATAATTTTTTAATAACAAAATTTAAAGATGGATTTAAGGAAAAATGCAAATAATTTTATTTGAGGAACAATGTAAAACTTTGTTAATCACATATCACGAAAATGCAAATTAAATGTTCATCTAGTAATCGGAGGAAATGCATTTTATTAAAAATGGTTGCTGTTATGCCTTCTATATAAACTACTAGCAATTTGTTTAAGCTGGTCGAATAACCATTCTCTAAAAGAACTCATTTTCAATATCTAGATACAGCAGTCGAAGTAGTAAGGGTATATAAAATACAATTGATTACATAGTGGATTATAGGTAGTATAACAACTTTCTTAGTATCATAAATGTATTTGCACTAAATTTAACGGGCTACAAGACAAATGCGGACACCCCAATTGTAAAAACAAAAGACTCAGAACTTATGTCTCAGTCAACTGTTGCCAACATGTTTACCAGCTCAAAATTGGAGAAAATATTTCTACACACAATTATATTAATGAAAAAAACATTCATCTAATTGGGCTTACAGTTTTTATTTTGATTAGGTAAAAATACATACAATTCAAATTTATCTAATGAACAGTTAATCAAACTTAGTTTTTTCTTCCGTGTTCGTCATTCTATCTATATCAATTGGTCTTCTGAATCTTTCTTTTAAGACAATAGATTTATATCCACCAAGCTCATAATATTCTTTGTACCAAGGCACTAAAGATATCTTACCATTTGGCAGTTTTATAGCTTTATCAGTCATAACCGTTATATTTTTCCATGGTAATATCGGGTTAATATATACACACGCATATTGAGGTTTTATATTATGTTTGTAGATTCTTACGACATACTTTGAAATAAAGCTATACGATGCTAACTTGAGTGAAAACATAGTAGTAAGTAATAGAAAAACTTCAATAGCACTGTGTGGTAGTAACAATATTTCAAAGTAAGTTTTTAAATTGATAGAACCTTCACTTATCAATAGATACAAGTATGCACCAGTGAATACTGTAGGTAATAATATTAATGCACTAATAACGATTCCGCTGAGGCATCGAGCGTAGGTTTCACCAATTCCATTGTAAATAAGTTCAAACTCGTTAGAAGATATATTGTCTTTGATAGCTCTTTTCTTGTAATTGTCGTACAATGGTTCTAAACCCACTTTTTTCATAAAATTACGATGGATAGTAAATGATTTGGATATCGGTGCGATAGGTTTAGATTGAGATTTGCTTGATGTTATTTGCTGTGATGCTCTGTAAATCGTTCTACGGTACACCTTAATTGGATCAAAAACCGGATTCAAAGTTCTAATTCGAAGACAGTATAAAATATTCATATTTCTAATTAAGTAAAACGTATTTATTAACTTAAAAAACGTAAATTACTATCATAATATATTCAAATATCTTCTATAACAAAATACATAACTGACGAATAAAATTTCATTTTTCATTTTTAAAAAGTCTTGCTTGATAATGTTATCTAATATCTTAGTACGTACTATCATTGAAGCTAACCTAAGCTACCATAATGGTAGATATGGTATATCACTTTTACAAAAATTGCGCACACTTGGTCTAGGCCTACTATTATTACTCTATGGTCTAGGCAACAAAAAGTAGATAGTTACTACAATAACGGAGATATATTTATTATTGATTAGTAATTACACAAAATTAATAAATTCTCAGTACGCTTTCGCCCAGACGAATAGTGAGTACATAAGTAATAAGTATACTGTATCCCTAAACAAGTACTTTTAAAATGTTTTCAAAAAACTTTCTTGGCACCGAGTACAATTATTTATGACAAATAAAAAAATATACTTA
The DNA here is from genome assembly GCF_023614345.1 of Adelges cooleyi. Classification (NCBI taxonomy): domain Eukaryota; kingdom Metazoa; phylum Arthropoda; class Insecta; order Hemiptera; family Adelgidae; genus Adelges; species Adelges cooleyi. The sequence continues at coordinate 11,872,033 of NW_026096053.1, read as the reverse complement.
TATTTACTTCATCAGCTGTTATGTTCCAGATTCAAAATAGTACAGATTAAAATATATAACTGCAAATATCTAACTCGCTTATTGATTTTATTAAACAATATTACAAAATTATTCTTTCTAAATTACTAGAATAATTGTAAAGATGTTACAATCGTATGATTGTAATTCATGATTATATATCGTGAAAAACCTTATAAGGCCTCTAGGTTTTAAATTCACAATCCTTAACAAATGAATAATAAAAAATAAATTGTATTTGAATAGAAAAATATAATAGGTCCACTTATTAATAACTAGTTTAATAGTATATTTTAAGTACAAAAAGTATAGTATAATAATATCAACACAGGTATTTACAACTTATAAATTACTAAAATAATGCTTTCAGCATTTTTATGGATTTATTTATTAATATTATATAATCATGTCTTCCAATAAACAAAAAAACATTAAAAAAAAATAAATAAAACATTCAATTAAAAAATTAAGATAAAAATTATAGGTAAGATATTTTGACATGTTCAATTAATAAAAGCAATGTTAAAGCACTTATGTCTAATATTAAATCTGATAATAGGATAATGTTGTCCATGTGTTAATTACACAATTTAAGTGTTAATACTTATTATAGCCAATTTCGTTGCCTGAAACATAAATAAATTACAAAAATAAATTATAATATAAAAATAAAGAAGCAATGTACATTTTGTTGTGTATTTTATTTATAAAAAATTAGCTAATCTAAAAGCTTACGAATGCCGGTTATTATTTTTAACAATTTCAATTGAAGTTATGAAACTAACTAATATTATTCGTTGTTAATTTTACAGATTATTTGTCAAAACAACACTAAAACTTTGATAAATTGTTAGTTTTCATACTTTATATAAGTTTGACGCAAAACATACAAACTAAATAAGAATAACTTTTTAAATATGGTACGGAATAATATTTTACCATTTAAATTATTAGTTATGTGAGCTAAGCATGAATAAAAATGTAAATCACATAATTATGTAAATAAAGCAAAGCAAGTTAAAACAAATCTTATCATGCTATAAATTATACACAGACATACTAATTTGTTTATCAAATGAAAAATGTTCAGAACCGGAAGTAGTTGACATGTAACATATTTAACAGGAAGAGTAATTGAGCGTTAATAAAAGAGTTTTTTAAAGTTGAACTTTAATAGTGGGCCATGCTTGCTGAGGTGAATCTGCTGACAAACTAAAACTATAAAACACCTGTCGTGTTTTGTAAATGTGCAATCGTTATGCAACGACACTTTCAAAGTTGCTTCATTATTTTTCTTAAAAAAATCTTGGGTATACTATTAAACAATTAATTTTAGTGTTGTAACTTGTATGCTATTCACCATATAAAAAAAATAAAAACATATGCTGCTATTACAAATATTTCGACCTAAAAAAAAAACAAAGTCAAAAACGGCATACCGATCTGATTTAATCACTAAAATGAATTGATTTTTTTTATAAGCAATAAAAATGTTTTAGCTTTGATATTATTCAGAAAATTTAAGATCTCAACACTCAAATAATAATGAGCACAATTAATTTTTTATATATTTTACCCCAAAAAAATTTCACTTCAATAAATGATTTACTTTTAAAATTTTGCTTGCGAAGGTTATCTACCCTGTGTCACCAACTGATTATTTACTTCAATGAATTTTAAAGTTTTATTTCATAGCAGTACAGTTATTAGGAGAGTATAATCAAAAGCTGTGTTATGTATACTACAATTAAGTTTCAGTTAACAGTATATGAAGAATGAATACTGTAATATTTTTTTTAAGTACCTCATGTTTAATGTAGGTTTTTGATTTTTAAGAATAATTGTCTTATCTGTGTCTTTTGAAGTTATCCTCGTGTTTACTGTAAAATTCAAAATATTATTACATACGTTTGCTTAATCATAATAATTCAATATTTCTTTATAAATATGTTACAAAACCGTCAGGTGAAAAGTATATGTTAAGTAGAAAAACAAGACTAATGATGATGATGATAATTATTTGACAAGTATGTTATTTTTGGACATTAAAATCACAACTTGTTTATAATCTTATGTATTACTTAATATAAAATTAAGCACTTAGAGGTAAAATAAAAAATATTTAAGACGTTAAAATTATTCAATTATGCAATTCAAAAGTTATGGTTGTTAAATAATGAATTTAAATGTGAAAGTAATAAATTATTTATAGTTAATGCTTTGAATAATCTATACTTGGAAGTTTGAAAACATCACTTTTAACTTTTTAACAGATATTTGAATAGGTAACACACTACATTTAAATAGTCAAAAATTAAATATATACATTAGTTTTAAAATCGAATTTTAGTCATAAATAAAAAACCTTAGTCGACAGAAAAATAAAATAAAATAAAATGTTTTTAAAAATATTTTATAATAATTTTTAGGCCAGAGATTTATGTATTACTGGTTAAAAATGTATTATAAAATATTTTAACATTTTAATTTTCTACTGACTGGGATTTTATTTTAATTTTGTACACTTATATACATATATTAGTATTATTAATAACTTCATAACCTGATAGCACCATAAAAAGTTCAATAACAGGAATTGTTAGCAATTTTATTATTAACTACTCGTATTGTTCTGACAAACTTTTAGATTTTGATTTTAATGAGTGGCACAATAGTATAAGACTTAGTACTAGATATTGAATTTAATTCCTACTGTGAAGAAATATTTTTTACTCACATCACACACAAGCTTTTTATTATAAATAATAAATCAAAATGTATGATGTATCTAAAAATATTTGCGGTTAAGTGTATTCATACAAAAAAAATAATATGTAGATAAAAAAAAACCCCTAATTGAACACTTCTTAAAATTGAACTCAGATTTAAATACAAATTGAAATAATAAACCAATTTTAAGTGCAGGGTGGTTCATTTAGGATAAGACACACATTTTCTTTTAAAATAATTGCTGTTTTGTAGTTTATATTTTGAGAGACACTTTAGTTTATGTTGTTTTACAATATTAGACAAATTTATATTTAACTTCTATACTTTTTTTTTTTTGGAGCTCTATTAACTTTTAAAGTTAAAATAGTATATTTAATTAACATTCAAAATAAAGAATTATTTAATAAACATTTTAAATGGTCGATAACCATAAAATTATATGAACAACATTTTTTTCTTTAAGAATAATTACAAAATTGTTATTATTTTAAGAGATATAGAGTGTCTTACCCTTAATGAATTACCCTGTACATATACATATACCCTGTAGGTATTTTTTTTATTTATAAATAACAGTTTATAAAAATCATGTATAAAAATTGTTGATTTTGGGAAAATTAAAAGTTGACTCAATACTATTATTTTTAAATAAAATAAATCAATTAACTCTAAATACTTAACCTACCTGATTTAGCAGTTAGTACATTTGTGTTAATTGTTCTGGTTTTAGTAACAGCTTTGGCGAGGGAAGGGTCTGCTAGAGTTTTGGTGGCGGCCATAATTAGTGGCATATTTTCTTGGTTAACTTTCCTGTTAGCGAGTCCTGATTTATGATTATTGAAAACCACTCTTTTTCTTTGTATAACTGGCTTAGTGATTGATTTTGTTAAACAACGAGTATCAATAGGTGGTTTATTACGGTGCGGCGTAGTCGTAGCCTGGCATTTTGTTGTTTGCGCTGAATCTTGAATTTGTTTCAATACAAATGTGTTATTCAGACTTTCTGCCTGACTCGATATTACAACTGTTTCATTAGGACTAATCTCAGGAGACGTATCCATTTTATTGTTTGTTTCAGGTTGCAATGTAATATGTTGTAACTTGTCTTCAATCGTTTGCACTGGGCTCTAATAATAAAAATAAAAACAACTAAATAGAATTTAGTCAAAATATCTTTATGCGTTTTAATTACTTACAGAAGTGTCCAGCTTTAATATTTTTGTAGGTCTCAACGAACTCTCTGGTTTCGTACAGTTCCTTAAATTGTCAATGCTAAGTTCGTTCAAACTGAAATAGGTATCTCTATTGATTTTACATTGGTTTCCTGGAGAGAAGTCCCAGCTAACTGCTTTCAAACCACCCAAAAATGATTTTGTAATATTCTAAAACAAATTGTAATTTACAATAAAATGTACTGATGCTGGGATACTAATAATATTTAAACTATTTATGTATTAGTATGAAATTTGATGACTAAATAAATAAATAAAGTATTACAACTTTTATAGCTAACATAATAGTTAAAGAGTATTATGTAATTTTATTTTAGCCTAACTTGCATAGGATATTCTTTAGTTATAGAACTACTAATAAGTAATGAAATTCCAAGCTTTTATCATTAACTCCTTCTTTCAATAGAAGTTGAAACTTTTGTATTATGCTTTTTTTTGGGTTAGTTCTAAGATTTTCTTAAAGTAGTCTAAAAGTAACACTGATGGTAGATCTAGTATGAACTTAAAACATAAACAATTTTCAAAAATCTGTAGTCAAATTTTTTTTTTTTTTTTTAGGGAAAAACTAAAAAAAAAACCCCAAAAACATTATAAAAAATACAAATACTATTCTTATACAATTTTATATTGTTATTTGTTAATATTTACTTAATGTGATTTTTGTTGATATTTTGTAATTAGAGAGATCGATTTAAATTTTCATACATAATAATAACATTTTTTTAAAAATACTGAAGTTGGTTTTTAAACAATTTTTTAGTATAATATTAATTTCCTGATCGATCAATCAAATGTTCAGTAGATTATTCACAACTTAGAAGTTTAAAAAATACCTATTTACACATTTATATTGATGAAAACTTATCTGTTATAAACAGATTCACATCAAAGTGTTTATTCAAAAGTGATTTCATTACCTTTAGTGTTAATAATTCCTAAAGACTTATGACTTTTTTTACCACACTGTGATGTTTTTTTTTTCAGATGACGAGCCCTGCCTGTTAACCCTTCTACCCCTAACGCCGAGGCCTTGGTTAAAGCTGTAAATAAAATACTTACCGCATGACTTTTCTTCATTTCTTCAGTGGCTTTATTATGAGCTTCCAATAACGTATAATACTCATTTGTTTTTTCGGCAAACATAGTGTTCAGATTTTGACTAATATGATATTTACTATCCAATATCATGCCGATTTCATTTCGATGTTCAAGAAGAACGTTACTCTCTTCATTTTTAATCTGAAAATGTATTCAATAAGTATTTAATAATAATAATAAAAACAATTATAATGTTACATACCATTGAATCAAAGCGGATTATATCAACATCCAAAAATTGTTTAACATTATCTTCTTGTAGTTTATTAATAAATAACTTTAATTCATTATCAGTAGCCAATGCTTCATCCCATAAGATATTCAATTGCGCATTTATACTGGCCATACGGCCTTCAAACTGTTGGATAGCCATATTAACACGATTTAACTCACTAGCCTAGAAAAAAAAAAAAAAAAATTTTAAGTACCTAAGTATTTTGTAAACATAATTTTACTTCATGTAAGTAAATACCAACCATATTTTCTTCTGTGTTATAGATTTTAAATAATGAAAAACGATCAAGTAAATTTTTCTTTAAATAAATTCTGAATTCTGTTTTCTTCTGCGTGGACTCTAAACGAAGAATTTCAATATGCTTTTTCAATTTTGCAGTAAAAAGTGTTTCTAAGGTGTTTCTTAAATCTTCTAAATTATCTGGAGCTACGGGTGTCTTGGATTTCATAGTTTCTTCGTATTTACGTTTGCAGTTTTGAATTTCGTTTTCCAGTTCAGTAATGATTTTCAGGTAATGTGAAGGAGGATGATTGATTGCCATAACATTCTCTTTCAGCTGCAATATTAAATAAATTAAACTAATTAATTATACCCTACCTAAAGATGGGTCTATTTAAATAATGTTTTATTTTAATTTAAACAAATTAATAGTTCATACAGTTAAAGCAAGTACATTTTCATTTAAAAAACAAAATAAGTTATTTTAAACAGTTAAATACAACTGTTTTTAAATAAAATGTTTTTTAACATTATAAATTATTTATCATTTAAAACAAATTATTTGATGCGCTAAATAAAAATAACTCATTATTTTCAAATAACTATTTGTTATTTAAATAAAAAATGCCTGTTTATAATTAAAACAAATGACATACGTTAGACTTGATTTTCATAGCACGGGAAGCGTATTTCAAAGTGTTATGAGTATCTTCGTAAGACGACAAAGCAGGAGACACACACGATATCATTAATGTTTTACAATTTCCACCGAGAGAATCTTTCAAAAGCCTTGTTAATTTTGAATCACGATAAGGTATGTGCCGCAAGCCATCAGATAAATTGTTTATGCAGTTTCCTAAAACATAATTATATTATGTTTATTATTTATTTAAAATGAAATAATTGATTTTTCTCTTTCAAACTAACCCAAGGCCAACAGTGACTTATTAATGTTAGAACCTTCTTTAAAACGCATTCCCTTATTAGATGATGCTCTTTCAGATCCCGCAAGATCGACCATAGATAATTTAGCCATTTTTACTTGATCCGTATGTTTAAATGTCATTTGTATATACACTTGAAACAATGCGTGCGATCTCGACGATTCAGCATTAGCATCAGTTGGATGTTGAGTACGGTTGTCGTTGCCTCTTCGTAGCATTTCAATTAGCTCATCGACATTGTTTACCATTTTTATTGAAATTCCAGCCACAGAGGTCGTATTGCCACACTCGCGTAAAAACAATGGTTTCTTTTCGTCTACCAATAAATCATAAACCATTTCATTGTACACCTAAAACCATTTAACATATAAAAATGTATAATATTTCAGTAAGTTATAAAAGTATAATGTAGTCAAAGTATTTACTTCGAGATAAGAAACGTAAATTTCAAACTTTTTTGATTCTTGTTGTTCGTTGACTTTTTCATACAAATCTTTCATTGTCAAATACGTTATGCCATAATTATCTTCATTGCCCAACATTGTAAATGTTTTTCCGGCACCAGTCGCTCCATAAACAAAAACTAAAATATATGTTAAGCAACATAATTATTTTATAATTTATAACAATATAATATATTTTATGAATATTGTTATTAGTGCAATTTGGTAATTTAGATGTATTTTTTATTTTTAAATTAGAAATTAAAACAAATACCTACCTATAGTGCAGTTATCATAAGTACCCATTTATTAAGATTTTAAGAACATAAATCTAATAAATAAAATGTATTTATAATTCATGCATAATAACATAATAAAAGTAATGCCGTACTATAACAATGTTACTTTTTTTTGTAATACATAACTTCATTAAATTTTGTGCTAAGTAGTAAATAAATAATGTTACGTATTGTTTAAAAAAAAAAAATTAAATATGTAAAACAATTTTTGTTCTAGTTACATTACTTACTTACTGGCTTTTACTTTACTTAAAGTGATGCCAAAGTGTACAGTGGCGCAGTGATCGTGGGTCTAGGGAAAGAAGCTGTCCCTGGGCGCATTTTAATTTAGGGGGTTGTTGTACAATTTACTATACACATTAATATTTAATATAGGGTGCAAAAACATGCCTTGATACTGGATACTTTAGGCTCTAGTTACGCCACTGTAATTTTATTACTTTTTATGGAAAAATTAGGATAAAATAAACCCAGAGCTGAGAATGAGCGACAGCGAGGCCAAGTACAAGGTCAGGCCGATATTTAAGAAAGGAAAGAGGGACCAGGCTGCGGTCCACTGGGTGCGTGAGATAAACTACTTTGTGTCGTTTTCGAGCTGGAAGGCCAAGACTAAAGCATGTTTTGTGCTAAAACAAAATATATAAGTACAATCATTACCTGAACAATTGTATCCACATAAAAGTTTGTCAAGAAGATCTTTAGTGCTTTCATTGTATATGTCTTCATTAGTGCTTTCTGGTCCAAACACTCGATGAAAATCATATTTAATCGATTTGTGTTGTTTTTTGGAAATATCTCTTGGGTTTTGTTTGACACCGTGGAAAAAAAAAGGTGTTTCATCTTGTTTGGGATCAAATATCAAAGTAGTTTCATTTCGAACTTTAATCGTTTTTCTGTTGATTACATATAATAATGAAATAATTATTAAATTTGATTACAAAATAAACGTATTAGATTTTCAAACTTAGCAGTTTGTAACGGTACTACTGATGGGAATTAAAAAAATCCAGATTTTCACAAAGAATGCTATTTAAAAAATTTACAAATACTAAAATACTGTATACAATTATAAATTACAAGTTAAATATTTTTTATGAAAATGTAAAAATACACAAAATACTAAAAAGATAAATTGCTCTTGGATTTTGTATTTATTGAAATCCGAAAGTAATTTATAATTATTGAAGGTCTTTTTTTTTTCATTTTTGTCAACATTTTAATTAGGTACACAACTTTGTATTGTATTGTTATTTTGTATTTATACGATTTTTAAGTAGCGTTTTAGTGTAAATACGGATTTTTGAATTCCCTTCACTAAACAGTACAAGTATGGAATAATGATGCATGGTAGTTTCAAGGCAAAAGATAAATGGGACAAATAATTTGGCTACACTGTTTGTTATCAACTCAATTTGTTAACAGCAATAATCGTTAGTTAATTTGATTTTGCAACTGGTAACAGAAATATTCAAATACTTCATGAATTAAATTACACTTGAACAATATTCTTTTTAACAAAAGTGTCTAAATAAAGTTCTATTATTACATTAGGTATGTACATTTTAGGCTAGTTTTTCTTTGTAATATGAATATCTTTAAGAAAGGGGTTTTGTTTAACAATACAAAATTTATAAGAAGAATAACTGCAATAAATAATGATAAAGAAACACCTTCTATGACTGTGTTTGATAGAAAAGCAAAAGTTCTTCAAAAGCAACGGTCAGCATTGGCAGAAGATAGCTCAGTATACGAATACCTAAAAGACGAGGTCGGATATCGTTTGTCCGATCGCTTATTTGACATTAAACGTCAATTTAATCTCGTGGTTGACTTAGGATGTGGATATGGGCATGTCTCTAAACATATATCCATTGATAATGTAAAAGAATTAATAATGTGCGACGTGTGTGAAGAAATACTCGATAAAGCTCAAAATCCAGAACCAGACGTCAAAGTAAGCAAAATAATTGTAGACGACGAAAGATTACCTTTTGAAGATAACAGTATTGATTTATTAATAAGTTGTTTATCACTTCATTGGGTTAACAATTTACCATCTACGTTTCATCAAATAAAAAAATGTTTAAAGAATGACGGAGTGTTTTTAGGAGCTATGTTTGCTGGAGACACCTTGTTTGAATTGAGATCGTCATTACATTTAGCAGGTGTCGAAAGAGATGGCGGTGTAGCCCCGAGAATATCACCTTTCGTACGACTTCAAGATGTCGGATCGCTCATGCAGAGTGCTGGGTTTTCCATGTTAACCCTAGATACCGACGAGATAGTAATACGATATCCGTCCATGTTCGAGCTGATATGGGATTTAAAAGGCATGGGTGAAAACAATGCCGTTTTACAACGACCTTTGAGGCTTAACAAAGACACTATGTTTGCGGCTGCATCGCTATATGATAAACTGTATGGAGCCAAAGAAGATAGTGATTTGAAAGGAATACCAGCTACATTTCAGATTATGTACATGATAGGGTGGAAACCAGATCCTTCTCAACCAAAACCATTAGCCAGAGGTTCTGGGCAAATATCAATCAAAGACATCGGACAGCTCGATAAAATTGTTAAACAGTTAGGAAAATTTGAAACTTAATTTGTTATAAGAAAATAATTTTGTCAACATTGAACTGTTATGTAGAGCTAGTGTAACTTAATAAAACATATACTAATTGTCTAATTGTGTTTGCGTTGTTATTCTAATTCAACATTTATCCAATAAACTAATATTTATTTTAAAGTTTTAATTAGTAATTTATAAGATAAACAATAAGAGATCATTCAAAAAACAATGTTTGATAAATATTAAATACCAAACAATTAAAATACATTGTAAATTGTTATTTTACAGTTGTAGCATGCTTACACGTTGATAAATGTGTACTATATCTGATTTAAATAAAATAATAAAATAACTTAAAGTATGAAATGAAATTTATTATCCCAAGCTAGACATTGACTTAAGACAAAATAAATACCAAATTTAAAGAACTAAGTATATATAATACTAAATACAAAGTGGAAAATTTTTGTAACAAAATCAACAATATGAATGTATTAAAACTTTCATAGATAGAACTATTATCTAGATTATTTTAGGATCTACCCTTTGTCATTTTTTAGTTGACATTTCGAACCCATTGTAGGTTTCGTTCTCAGAGTCATTATACCACTGTCACAACTATACTGAGAGAATGGCTTGTTTCCTACCGGTATTTAATTATTTTTTATAGAAGTACCACAAAGGAAAAGTTTTAATTGAGGTTATTTGGGCGTCCAACGGCAAACCATGATTAAAATGATTGGTAAAATTGGGCATAAGTGATTTATTTAATTAAAATAAATGTTACACTTTTCTGCTGGTCCTTGTATTTATAAATATATAAATACTCTATTATATTGTACAGCATAAAATAATGTATAAAATATCTTACGGTTTAGGTGTACCGTCCTCTTCGTGTAATGGTTTAATACGGACAAACACCCTCATTTGTTCTTCTTGAACAACTACTCGACCGCGGCTAGAAGGCGCGATTTTTTTCAAATTTTCCAAACTCCTTCTGTTGAGCACCATCGTGTTATAATTGAGTGCTGAAATTTATATTGTATGTAAAATAAATAAAAAATTAACTCTTTTTTAAATTGTGGTAGATAACATCCTTAAATGAACAGATCTGTATCTCGTACTATAATAAATTCATTAATTTAGTAAATCACAAATTATTTGATTTTGTATTTTTAATCATTGTTAGCAAAATATAACAGCTTAATCAGTGACAAACGTAAACAGGGAATTACCGATTGTTCAGTTCGAAAATAACCAAAAAGATTTAACTCAGATTTCATTTCCTACGCAAATTCATACAACATCGAAATTTTTCATTTTACGTTGATAGGCTAGATATAAAAACCAATACAAAAGCTAGTACTTACTTCGAGTATTTTGTTATTATTAAAATAACAGCCGTATATCCAATAATAAACGGTATTTTTATTACATCTATAGTATCACCATATTTGTAACCATTAAACTGTAGATAACAAAATCAACTACTTTATTTTTGTCGAACTATAGTTTACTTGTTTGTTATTAAGAAAATCATGGTTGTATTACACTTCTTAAAACAAAATACACGGTTGATGGTATAGGTATTATATCAGTATCAATAATGAATTACCGAAGGAACTTGCAAGTCTAATAATTTGGATCACTGCTCACTGGCATATTATAACTTAACAAGTTAATCACTACACAGTTCCATATAGAAGTATACACTTTACACTACCGACTACACTAATTGAGTGTTGAGTATTGTCCGTCAGAAAAATACGTTATAAAATGGAAATTCAAAACCAAAGGTGTACCGTGTATCATAACACTGGGATGTCGTAAATCTGATAACAGACGTGCCAACAGACTATTTTACAGTATGACCAACCGAAAAGACAAATGTTAATGACCAATGTGTTCCCCTGAATTGATACCGCGTCTGTACGACGCCGACCGTTGGGCGGCGTTGGGGTCGAGAATTATCGGGCGCCAGAGCCGAGATTTGCCCTCACTGATCAACCTACTTCTCGGTCCCTTCTACTGGTAACTGGTAAGCGCTAAGAGGACTAAGGAGTGAGTGGTGGCTGGTGACCCGAGGGGTCGGGAGTGCCAGGAGGCGATGGGACGGATGGCGAGCTCGGGAGTTGAAACATCTGTGATCCGTCTCGAGCAGGTCAGGCTCGTGGCTCCGAGCCCTGCCAGTAGGTTTGTGAAAATATCGCAGATCAAAAATCATTATTTATTTTATTTACGTTATTATTATTTTACTTTGTTAGTTATAAAATAAATTGGTTATCTTTAAAATTATACTCAGCTATTATTATAATATTGTACATAAATTTACCATAATAAATCCGACATTATAAAAATCTAAATAAATGTGTATGCAGCTCATCAACAATTACTTCTTGTAACTAAATAATTTCCTATCAATCGTAAGTATAATTAAGTACTGAATTGTACACCGAATTACAAGTATCATATTTAAGTCGAGAGTAGTTACGAATTTGCTACATAAAAAAATAGGTATATAAGATTATTACCATTTATAAACACTCAAAGTTTAACATTGCAAGTAATTAAAAAATACAATGCAAATTATGTATTTGTTGGAACGAGTAAACAAGTTATTACATTTTTTTTTAATGAACTTTAAATGTATTTTTTTTATGTTATAAATTTGTGGTAAATATATTTAAACGTTTAATTACAGATTATATAAATCAAATATTTTTCATATAATTGTGGTTTAACAATAAGAATTGTCTTCAATTACAATATCCAACAATCTATTCAATATACTTTTTTAAGTTTTGTGCTTAAGGGGCCTCTACATAAGTGTACTTTTGGTCGAAAACAACTTATTCTACTTCAAACGTATTGTTCCTAAGAATACTCAAATTTAAGTCTTGAAAAAAACATTTGAATTCTTCATAACATTTTCAAGGCATTGAATATGGCACAAATATAAAATTATTTTTTGTTAATTAATTATTTCCATTTAAAGAAGTTAAAAATTGCAGTTTTTTATATTGAATTAATTATTAATTAACTAAAAAATAACTATAAAATTGCGCCACAGTCGATGCCTTGAAAATGTTATGAAGAATTCAAATGTTTTTCCAAAACTTAAATCAAAGTATTCTTAGAAACATATTATGTTTTTGTACAAAAATAGTTCCTATATGCGTTATAAATGTTAAAAAAAAAGTTATATCAAAATTTTAGCTTAATGTCAAGTTTAAGCAAAAAATTGCTTCTACAATGTGTCATAATAAATGCTAGTATAGAGGCCTCTTAATACTAATTAATATTTATTTTGTTGACCAGTTGTATCGTTTTTACAGATTTGTATCAATATGCAGCATGTATGTAGTGTTGATTGCTTGTAGGTATACAGTATGAAAATGATCGCTCCAGTTCTGGATAAATATAATTTGGGCATTAGTGCCATTTTAATTGTAATCATGCAGCTAATGTTCTTCATAATAGCTGTCACGTTACAATATGATAAAGTTGCAGATTTTGCTGGCGGCATAAGCTTCATTTTAGTTGCTATACTAACTTACGGTTTAGCTCAGGTGATTAAATGTGTAATACAATAATATATTTTAATTATTATCATTGATACATACAGTACCTATAAATTATATTTTTAAATAGATACAGAGACATTAAATATAGATATCCATATGATGTATTCCATCAGTTATTTTAATAAAATACCTATTTATTTTACTTAGACACATGATAATCGCCAATTTATGGTTACCCTGTTTGTAATAATTTGGGGTGTCCGTTTGAGTACATATTTGTTCTATCGGGTATTAAAAATTGGAAGGGATGCAACATTTCCAGACAGACGAAGTAATATGATTCGCTTTGCCGTTTTCTGGAGTTTTCAAGTGAGTCCACTTATAAAAAATTAATTAAAAGAGAAAAAAAAGGAATTGTCAGTACAATTGGATGGTTTTTTGAGAGTAACATGATAAATCAATTGATATGATTTTTCAGGAGACAATAAAAAATAAATAATTTGTGCTATGAGGTAATGTGCTGCATGAATTGTACATGTTAATAAAAGATAATAAAAACACATGGAGAAATTACAATGCCACCATTAAACGCGGTGCGAAATTTCCTTCAAAATTGATGTGAAAACTATAAGTTGTTAAAATCTGATTTATCATGTTTCTCACAAAAACCGTCCAATTAATGAATTCTTTATCTAATTTATTTGTGTTTGTTTGAACTAAAGGCAATCTGGGTACTCATTGTTAGTTTGCCGATAATCGTTATTAATGCACCTCATAACTCAATCAAAGCCGGAGCTCCTAAAACTATGACTACTTTGGATACTTTTGGATGTTGTGTTTTCATTTTTGGCTTTATAATAGAAACTTTTGCCGATCTACAGAAATATGCTTTTAGAAGTGAAGAATCCAATAAGGGAAAATGGTGCGATGACGGTAAGCATCAGTACTTAATATAGTTACTAGTTAGTATAATAGTTGAGATGTTTATTTGTTTAATTTTTATTACAGGACTATGGAGCATGTCGCGACATCCAAATTATTTTGGAGAAATCGTCTTATGGTGGGGTATTTTTATTGTATCGTTAAATGTTATTAAAGGACCTGAGTTTTTTGTAATTTTATCACCAATCTTTACAACGTTCATCATCTTATTTCTTTCTGGTATTCCACATTTGGAACGTGTCTCGGATCATCGATTTAGAAAGTTAGTAAAAACCATGCTGAAATGTTTACTGTAGTTTATTACTAGTTTAATAAATACATTTAAATTTTCAGCAATACTCAATATCAGCTTTACAAACGTTCTACATCGCCGCTAATACCTATTCCGCCGTCATTTTATATGGGAGTTCCCGGATTTATAAAAATGTTATGTTGCTGTGAGCTTCCGTTATATAACTGGATGCGAGCTCATCCTTCTGACCCGCCAGAAGCAGCGCCTGCACCGAAAACTTCCTAGCAAAAAAAGGGAGCGGCTGTGACCATGGTACAAATGACAGACCGCTCCCAAGAATCGCCAGTATACTCAACGGCTACGACTTATGTTTAAACTCTAAAAGGCAATAATGAGGTGAATTCATTTTAGTATTGTTAATTTATTTTCATTATTTCTTGGATAGTTTTGAAAAATAACTACATAATTAATTAAAACAACTGCCGTTCTTTTAACTTTATTGAAGAGTAGGTATGTTGTTATTATTAATTATTATCATTTAATAATTAACTTTATATTTTATATGACAACATTTGTGTTAAAACAATTAAGTAAATAGTCATTCATTTTAGAATATTAGAAATTAATTTTGTCTAACAAATCCTCTTAGTTGAAACCACATAATAATATCATTACTTGGTAAGTGGCGTAGTAAATATTTTTAAATTTTTATTCTATTTATATATCAGTCACTAAATGTCAATTCTTTTTAGAAGACTCTTTTGTAGTATACTTCAAACTAAAATTGTATTCATTAGTGACTAAGAATTATGTCTTAGGAGCTTGCGATTGTTTTTTATCTAATCAATTGTGGTTTTATGTATTAAATGGACAAAATTGGTTGATCCAAAATCGATCAATAAATTATTAATTAATGGGCTAATCATTTTTTGAATAACACATTAATTTGTAATAAAAATATGATTGATTCTAGATTATTTAAAATAACTAAAATTTAATTATTCGAAATATTAATTAATTTATTGTTAACTTATCAGTTTGTATCATGTAAAAACTAGGAAATCGACAATCGTAATGTTATTGAAAATTGATTATACTACAGTTAATGTAGGTTAATCAATTTTTCTGAACTCGAGAAATTAATTGATTCATTTTTGTGAAATTCAATTAAATAAAAAAAATCGCACAGCCTTTTATTATTTTACACATTTAGTATAGACTGAATTAGTAGTATTTAGGAAATAAAGTCATGTACACTTATTTAACCAATTAACATAGTTTACGCAATTTGTAATTCATATTGTGCTTAATCGGTTTAAACTGCCCAAGTAAATTTAGTACATGTGTACATAGGTGACTGGTGGTATAAACAGAATTAACTTAATCTGAATTAACAAACATTTTTTTCTATGTTATATCACATTAATATTATTTCTCTTGTTATTATTATAATATGTTAAATTTTTATACATAGATGCAACTTTTATGATACTTTGTAGGTTGCTGCGAATTTCGGCCGCACAATTATTGTTATTAATTTAAGATAAAATAATTAAGTACCCTTTTTATTACATGGTCCACACTATAAATCAATGCACTTAATAGTTGTATACACTTTTTTTTAAAATTAATACACATACCAAGTTACGTGTTCTCTAGGGTAGTCCTTAAATGAGACGTTGCGTTGAATGGCCATCATTCGGCTCTAAATGTTGAAAAAATATTACCCTAATTTTTCAGATTTTTATTTTATCCCCCAAGTCTCACTGTTTGCACACCAAGTTTTTATTCATAATAGAAAAATATACAAATATGCTTAAGTTTTTAATTGAGTATATTACTAAAATAATTCTTAGTAAAGCCATTAGCATTTTTGTCAAATATTTAAAGAAGTCGTACAAAGATCTAATATTAAATATGGGAGAAGTATATATTTATGTACTTGTAATATTGTTTTATAAATATATATAATGAGTTCTATATGTCACAGTTTCACATCATATTTTACTGATAACAAGTTTAATTTGGAACTAGTGTAAAATTATATAATTTTTAAATAATTATTTTTTATTGACGATCAAACTCTTCCCGTTGATGCAATAAAAAACTGAAAAGAATAAGGGAAATATTTTTTTTTAATATTTGGAGCCGGTTGATAAGTATCCAACGTAGAATTTTACAAAAAAACCATTATAAGGATCACCCTAGTGTACTCAAATATCAAATGAGTAATAAGTCTACAATAACCTAGTAATTATTATTATCATTAATTGTAATTATTAATTTATTTTTTAAAATGATAGCTCAAATTGAATCAAATCTAGTCGCAACACATAATTTAGGGGTTAAAATTTGTCAAACGTTTATTTGTGATATTAGAATTATATCTTGATCTGTGATTACTTAGATATACTTATAGGAGTATAGTTTAGATATTTAAAAAGTTTCTGTTATTATTATTATTATTATTATTACTACTATTGATTTATTGTTACAAAATGTGTGTTATAAGTGGTGTAGTCATAAGACGACTCAACGACTACTGTATGTAGTGTTGGCTGCATAATTTATTTTTATCACTATAGTCTTGAGTTGGTGTTAAATTATTGTAACATTTTAGCCATTAGGGTTCTCATTTTTTTACCTCTTGAATATTTATACAAATTTTTATATGGATATAGTTAATTATTGTGTATGTTGAATGGAAGCTATAAAAACATGTGAATAATGGTTTTGGTTGATTGCAATACAGGGACCACATGTATTGATGAAAGTTGTTCAATTTAAAGTTCAGTTTCACTCATAATTTATTTTAAAACATTTTCTTGACTTTGTAATTTACTCTTTTTCTTCTAATATTTTTAACCCTTTTTTTACCAATATTGTTGCACCTTCTAAGATTACATTTTCTTACTACTACCACAATCTATATTTTTATTCAAAGTAAAGTTAAGGTACATGATTATTTATAGTTTCACATATAATAGTACGTAAAATTAAATTTAAAAAAACCGGGAAAACTGTGATTTAGCTTTCCTAAACACATTAAAAAAAAAAAAAAAATACCACTTTTTTTCTTTCATTGTAAAAATTGATTAAGAATCTAAATTAACTTTATGCGTACATGATGATTATGAAAACAAACAGATTAGTAAAAAATATACATATTACAGATTACTTTATAATAATATGTGTAATAGGTAAATAAGATCATTCGACAATTGTTAAATTTTATATTTACTAACAAGGAACCATATCGTAGAAGTAATGTTGAATTTAATGTAAGAATATAAAAAGAATTATTATAATTATTATTATAGCAAAAATATTGTCATTTAACAAATATATTTAGAATATTTTCGCACTTAAAATCAATTGTGGGCATTTTTATTTTCTCATGCAATTTGTATTATAAATGTTATTCAGTATTCGTATAAATAAACTATATAATTATTGCCTGTGCACAATTGCAACATCATTGTTTATTGTGATAACAGCAGCAAGGTGTGTTAAAAAGTGTGAAAAGTATATTAATTATCAGATACGAGGTGTAGTAAAATTAGCAGCTCTCCGGCATGCGGGACGTCGGAGTTCCAATTCCATCGGAGCTATATATCAAGTTATATTTTTACAGTATATAAAATGGAATAACAAGCATGCAAGTGTTTAAATTATAATAAACAAAACATTTACTCGCATGAATTTGTGACAATTAAGTTCATGATATAACAATGCATAATATATTGTCTAGACAGCGAAAAAACCATCAGTAGGTAATAGGTATTAACCGAGTTAATTATACAAATTAGTCAACTAAGTTGTTAAATTAAATCACCGTGAATATTATTTTAACTAAATCTATTGTAGTCCTAAGTGAGTAATAAAACTCCTCTTTAAATGGTCTAATGTCCTTCGATTAAAGAAATTAAATTCAGAAGTTCCATTGATGTGTACAAATCTACACTCTATTTATTTTTTCCTCGATAGATCTAAGTATACAGTCAGAATCAGGAGCGGATCTAGAAATGAAAAAAGGGAGAGGCTAGAAAAAAAAATCACTTTAAATACTTAAAAAGTATAGTCATAGAGTTAAAATTTACATAGTAAAAAAATACATATTCTAATATATTATAAAAAAATAAACATAAAATACACTTGAAATGTATGCATTTAAAGTGTATAAAGGAGGCCAGGAGGGACTTCGTTACTTTATCCCCACAGCCCCCTTTCCCTTATATCCTCCTCTGATCAGAATTAGGCATTATTCGATTGAATAATTAAAAGTGTTTGAAAATAATATATTCCTAAAATTTTTAGAATAATCATACATTTCCTCCATTTATGGGACAAACATTAGATCATGGAGATTTATGGCGTATATTAATTTCTTATTTTATAAGAAATTATAACGGTTATTATTATACATAACCGGCGTTACACCTATACATTTTTTATAAAAAAACATTGCCATGCAGTGGTGTACAGCGGTTATTATGCCTGCTGTAGTTATCTGATAAAACAAATTAATTGCTGTATTAATAAATATAGATTTTAATTTTAGCTTAAACTAATATATTTAATTGACGATACTGAACACATAATAATTGATAAATAGATCATTTTTAAAACAATACCTTTTCACGAGCTAATTAAAAGGGTACACTCGAACTGCGACCAATTTTTATTATCTAAAAAAAGGTGTATACATTTAAGAAAGTCATCAATTTAGGACAAGGTGCTATGTATATAGTTATTATAATCTATGGTGTTATAAACCACACCATCTAAAAGGAATTTGAGGTGAGATATCATCCGACAATAACTATGCTGTAGAAGTATTAACACTGTTAAAATTATTTTAGATTAAAACTAAATAAAAGTCTATAGTGAAAAGAATAGCAAGTAGGTCAACAATTCTTTTTATTGTATATGTCAATTTAGGATTTCAATTTTGCAACAGTCGCTAGAAAGAGCCATAAGCAAAGTGCTGTGAAATTTATTTATGATAATTAAACAAAATGTAAATTATAAAAAAAAATTATGGATATTATTATGATAATGATAATCAAGGGAATTGCAAAAACAAGGTTAAGGTAATACGTTTAAGGTTGCTTGAGGCGTAAATCAACTCCAAATAATTATATGGAATCATATAATATTTGTACGTACACAAGGAGCCCCTCCCTATTGTACTTTTTATATGTAATAAACAGTTTACGATACCAAGATAATTTATACAGGTATAGCTCTAGTCCTGTCTATACGACGATCTAATATATGTACATATTATAGAAGCATAGCATGAAGGTCAACCAGCACCAGTACCGAGTATACCAGTTATTTTTCTTTATGTAGTTTTAATTGGTATACTATATTTTAGAGAGCAATTCTAGTTTTACACTTAAAGGGTGGTGGTGCTATATGGGATTTATGTACAGTTTTTTAAATCACTATAAAATTACTTTATTAATTATTAAAAATTATGTTAATATAATATCTTTTATTAACAATTAATTTTAGCTTAGTAGATTCCGAGTTAAAAATATTTAAACATCACTAAAATTCAATTAGAACTTTTAAAAAAGCCAATCAGTGGGAACATTCCATATTGGGGTCAAAAAGTTTACAATAATTGTATTATAACTATAAGCCTTAAAATCGCTATGTGTCATATCATTCTCGAAGCAAAAAAAATAAAACATTATTCAGTATAACGATTTTTTTTACGTCTATGGTATATAGAGTTTTCGAAATAAATAAATATATAACGTTATTCCTAATTTTCGTACATGAAAATTATTTTAAACTGAACAAATAAATAACGTTAAACGGAACTCTGTTAAAGTACTTTCAAAAAGACAATTTTGTAAATCAATAATGTATCTTTATTAGGTAGGTACAACTGTCGTTTAGCGGTTCAGAATAGCTCAACTGTATACTCTTTTAATAACTCAATGTTATAGGTATCTAATTGATAGCTTCTGTAAATTAATTGTGTATGCTACGTTATTATGCTTGTGTAATATTTTCTTTTTCAAATTCATATTTTTATAAGTGTAGTTGGGCGGAGTTCTTTTTGTATTATTATTTATTACACAACATACATAATATATTACGGTAATTATAGTATAATGTCATAATTTGGAGCAGAACACCAAGATTCCTAAGGGCTAAATTTTCTGTGTTTAGGTGTTTTTAAGTTATGGTTTTCGAATAAAGTTAACCATAGATTTTGATTGTATAAAAAAACAATTCTCTACAATTTTCTGACTATTTTTGTTAAAACTTATTTGAACATTTATCATTTTGATTCGCGATGACCAGAATTGATTTTTAGAAGTATCTACCAATCCATAATGGTATTCGTCTCGTCCAGCTTGAAGTAACATGTTTGCATTTTTATGTCTATTATAAGTACCTATTAATTGACCTATTAGGTGTCTATTGCTGCACATTAGTAAAATTCTCCAAAAAAAACATCAGCTGTACTTATAACAGTTATAATACTAAATTAGTACATTATTTTGTACACTCGCTCACATCTGCCTGATACATCAAAATCCGTGTACGATAGCGGGGTCATAAATAGATAGTTTTTTACTATGAAGTTACCTGTACATGTTTGATGCTATTATGTGTTTATAGGTTTCATGTAAACGCATGTGTTATTACATATTATATTATATGGGCAGCGCGATGACCTTGATATGCCCATGCCCTGAATTAAACGTCGGCAAAGCTCCAAACGACGGGTGTGCGCTCCTTCATTTATTACTGATAATTTACAGAATGTGGTTGCCGAGCGACTCAGCTTCTAGGCCGCAGCCAATATTGTCATCGTTGTAAACAAATTCGCAAGCATGTGATGATCGTTTTTTCCCACGAGCGGTTACCCGTCGATCATTCGAATTCGTTGTGTTCTTCAAACCGGTCGAATCGCCATCGGTGCCGTTTTCGTCCGAATTTTTCGGTTTTTTTTTTTATTCGTTTAAACGTCCTTATGGATAACTCCTCCCGAGTGCGATATTAACATTGAACACATCTGCCCGTCCGCGCAATCGCGCATCGCACGCGTTCAATTCGCCCAAAGAACATGCGATAACGTTTACAAGTAACAATTTATAACCATGTCAGCCGCCGTCACGCCAACTCCTTTGATTCAATCGTTGTCCAAAGGCCAGTCACCACAACCACAGTCGCACGTGGACACCGTCGCCATCACCATTGGACCCGCTGTCGAGGACGAAGATCTTACCGAGGTCATTGTCAGCGAAACCCTTGAACCTGCGTCAGCTGCTGGTAGGTACAATATAAAAATAGTATTGTCGCGACTAGTAGTGTGTGTTTAACCCATTTCTCGGATAGATCGTTTGCGAGGTCGGAGATCATCTATGTTCTATCGTCGCAGATTTATAATTTGTATATTATAAATATACAATCGCATTACAATACTAGATTTCACCGAGTGTTGTGTCTCCAGTTTAAACATGTTGTACGCAACACTAAGTACAACAGCTATAGAAGAATCTATTGTTGTCGCCGTTTTTCCTATGCATATTATTGTTGTTGTCTATCGATCAAACGATCTCAAAACCAAACACAATATCCACTTAATAACATATCCATAACAAAAACGACCATCTCATGAATACTTTTTGTTTTGGCAACAAAGGCATATCCGTGTACCTACACAAATTGAATGTGTAATATATTCGACTTCGGCTGTTATTGTTAAGACCTGAAATCTGAATCGATGTGTCGGAAGTGTACTACGTGATATATAATAATTATATGACAAACTTTGTAAAAAATCTCGGTCCCTGATTTAGAGTTTTTCAAAACGCACCACATAATCAGACAAAGTAACTCGTTAAGCCGGGTCCACACAAAGGTTTTAAAAAAACAAAACAAAACTGTAAAAAACATTTGTCTAGACTGAATTGACAAAAAACCTCAACAAATCATAAACAAATACTATGTTTGTGTTGTGTTTTTGTTTTTATCTATACATACTGAAAAGATTGTTTTAAAAAATGTATTTTATATAATTTTATACTAGTTATCCATTCACAGTCGTTTAGTCTGCTTTCGAAGTGCGATCTTTCTGTTATTGGTTCGTTCGTTTTTATTTAAAAAATTAAATAATTTAAAAAATTTAAATAATAATGTGGAATCTGAAAAGAGATATCGAAGACGAGGAAGGTATACCAATGCTGGATATATTTATTTAAATCTTCAAAATAAATAAAATACGTTTTTGGGTGAGACCAACGTTACAAAAAAGAAATGTGTATGAGGTCAATGAACTTTTAAAAGTTTTATGGGATCAGGGATGGTGACATTGGTTTGAACGGAGAATTGCGGTCGGTTTGAAACATTTTTTCACACAAAAAAATAACAAAAATAATTGATAAAAGAAAAATCTGTACAGGACTGATCGCTTGAAATGATCTCGACTATATTGACACAATTAATGTTTTTATTTTCAAAATACAGCTAACTATTAAAGCCAATTTAAAGTCCATTACTCGTTAGCATACACATTTGAATTAAATTCTAATTGAATTAAAAATGATATGGGATATTCTTTAGACCTCGAGTGACCTCGAGGCTAGACCCCACTATGCTCTGTCCCAAAGAATAGTATTGAGAAACCGTTTATAAATAGTATTTTTAACATGTATGCAACGACCACTTAAATAAGTAGGTATATTTTTTTAAATATTAATTTAAATAATAGACTTTAGTCGAGTATTATTGGTAAATTATCGTGCTTGAATTAGAACTAACATAAAAAAGAAGTATAGATTATAGTTATTTTAAAAAAGGTTAAAAAAAAGTGTTTGATGTGTCAACTATTAAACAATATTATAAAAGGATTTATCACTGTGTTAAGCAACCTTTTTCGATTTAATAATAAGAGTTTTTGTTTTAACTTCAATACATTGGTAAAAACTCTATTATTTGTAATGCTTGCAATTTATGTATAGCTTTATAACTTCAGTTTATCTCTATAATTTTATAATTAAGTACATATAAATAAATTACTATTTATCATGAGAGTAGAAAATTTTATGTTAAAATTGAATTAAATGATCAATAAAGTATGAAGGGCAATTCCAGAACATAATATTGTACATTTTTGGAAATGGGAGGAAAACAGTGATGTTTTAAAAAAGAAAAATTAATAAGAAAAAATATTACTCTCATTGTACATTAAATTAAAGTTAGTGTTTTAAAGTTGATATTAGTTAAAAAAGAACAGTTTTCTATCTCAAAGCGTAGCAGTGTTACAAATGAATATAAGTTTTATTGTAATTCATTAAGTAGGTCAAAGTATTTAAAAGTATTATAAACCAAAATGCACTTGAAAATCTGGAACTGTATACATATATTTTTAGTAGTGTCTACAGTCATATAAAAATATAAGTAAAAAGGTTGTGTTTATTTCACATCGAATGACCGTTCAGTCATACTTGTTATCACAAACATATATTTAGTTGTAGTTTGTAAACGAAAAACGTTCAAAGAACAAAGTTGAACACACAATATTTAGGTAACAGATATCATATTGTAAGCTATAATGATATAATATTGACGTAGAATTTTTATTATTTATAGACAGTTTATAAAAATATTATTGACTTGTTTGTAAATCACGTCGGTCCGCGATCGCCATACATCTGAATTAATACTTAAGCAATACTATTTGTTACGAGTTTAAAATTTAAATAAACTAGACTTGTTTTTATCTTTTATAGTTGTTAAGATGAATATTAATTTTATATTTTAATGCAATAAACTGGTTGAATAGATTGTAGAATCGCAAGATGAATTTAACTTATTATTCGATAGTAAATAAATAGGTACTTAATTATAATAGTCACACAAAACATAAAAAACGCGAACTATATGCGTTTATATTTTAGCTTATATGCGACAGCTAGAACTTAGAAGCTATTGTTTTTTTTCAAATTGTGATTATTCTATATTAAACATTTTTATTTGATAAAACAATTAGAAAAATTAAGTATAACATATTCGCAAAAATGAATTTTTTATGAAATTAATCTGGTCATTAACTATATAGAGTGATTTTTTTTTCGTGAACCATTCAATATCTCAATGGGTTTAGTTATTAATAGTTGAAATTTTTATTTTCATAATTTTTTTTTATAATGTGATCTCAATTTTCCAAAAATTATCATGTTCCTACCCCACTCTCAGACTAATTATTTTTACATCAACTTTTGAAACTTAAATGGTAAGTGGTATTTCAATAACTTTTTAAATTGAGAATAATGCAGTAAACATTTTAAATGGTCGATAAGTTTCAAGTTTAAAGCAGAAGTAAAAGTGAAGTTTAGTATTATTTTTATCTGCGCGCACTTTCCAACTAGTACACTTACCCCCCGTCCTAACTTTTAAACTCATAACTTAAAGTTAAGAATATTTTACTAAAAATGATGACTGGTTGACAGCCAGTTTTAAACAACTATTTTTAACATTATATAAAAAAACACCTGTTTAATATTATATTATTTTATATTTATATACTTTAACCTATTTAGTGTAATCGGAAATCCTTTCTTTAAATCCATGTCCAAAAAAAAAATAATAATAATAATTTACACTACAATGTACATGTTATTGAACATACTTTTTATTTTAAATTCGTTAACGTTATGTCATGAATACATTAGTCAACAGTTCGTTTTACCTATGACCTCAGATAATTCACAGGACGTCTATTGTACAGACAGTAACAATGCTTTTATAATAATAACTATAATAAATGCATAGTTAACAAGTTGATTGTTCAACGTTTTATTATACTCTTGGGAAATTTCACAATTTAATTCCTTTATATAAAAGGCTTATATAATAATAAGTATGAGATTAATATTTAATATATTTCTATTTTCTAAAGTTAAGTAGGTTAAATTAAATGGGATTTCTTCTTGGGGTTCCCTCGGGCCTCGGAAATAAAAAATAAATTTATAACACGATAATTGAATACAATTTTGGAACTTAACATTTCAATGTAATTTAAAAAGAACGTCATTAGCTATTAAGTTACTTGTATAGATTAGTACAGGATTTCAAAAACTATAATTTACATACTACTACTTGCGTAATACGAGTACCTTTAATCGCCTGTGTTCACGTAGAACATTTATTACAATTGGCAAAACCTGTCGACCTTGAGTGTAAAATTTAAGTTTACTTACTTAAACTGTAAAAAATAAAAAAACTAATACTGAACGTTAAAATAATCACTGAAAGCGATAGAATAATTTTTTAATTTAAAAAATAAATTTTCGCTAACTAATTTTAATAAATACGAATAGGTATAATAAAAAAATAAAAATATATTGATTTTCTGTTTTTGCAGACAGAATACTTATGAGTCACGTCATCCTTAAATATGTATTCAAATATTTATGTATGCATTGTTTCAATATAAGTTTTTTTTAAAACTAAAACGTTTCCCAAAATATGTCTGTAATATTTAATAAGGGTTCTAATGTGGATTCGATAAACGGTCTGGAGACCATATTATTTTTTAAATATTTACAAACTCGGAGGTATAGGTAATCTGAAATCACAAAGTCAGTTGAGCCATCTCGAGTCTCGACTCTCGTTGCTGTCTATACCATTTAATGTAACTTTTTCAGCATTACTAGTAACTTGA
Organism: Adelges cooleyi; assembly: GCF_023614345.1. Classification (NCBI taxonomy): domain Eukaryota; kingdom Metazoa; phylum Arthropoda; class Insecta; order Hemiptera; family Adelgidae; genus Adelges; species Adelges cooleyi. The sequence goes on along the minus strand of NW_026096053.1, from coordinate 11,845,850 downwards.
ATAATAATCGTATCTACTACTAGAAATTTAGAAATTTGTTATCACGTTACAAATGTAATTCAAGTTCATTAAAAATGAAAATTTTAGTTCTATTGGGAGTAGCGCATACGTTATTGTGAAGTAGTTGTCAAGTTAGTATATTAATAGGTTTAAAATTAAATAAACCTTGGTTGGGGTACGCTATTGAAATACGGCTGAAGGTAAACATAGCTTAATATGCTTTTCCCTTATCACGTTTTTATATTACCGACCGGAAACGACAACGGGTATAAATTATAATATTTAAATAAATAATAAAATAATATGTTTATAGCTGTTGTTCACCTTTATTTTATTTGGTTTTAATATAATACGGTTACATTGATTATTTTTTACTGTATTTAATATTACTATAATAAAAATATTGGTTTTCAATGTTAAGAATTCGTTCAAACGACATTCATCTAAATTTAGTAATGACTGTTGTAACTTGTAAAAAAGAAACAGGAAAGCATTAGCGTTGAGAATAAGCAATTATTTCTGTACCGTGGATCAAAAAGGAGAATTTTCGTCAAACTTTTTGTTAGACTTCTAAACAATTAATTATTACACCCTTCCTAAAGGGGGAAAAATGGCATTCCCAGACCGAACAATTTTGCATAAATATATAACATAGCCTTATAGAAAATAAAAACTTGGCAAAAAACTGAGGTTGGTCCTTTTTGACTTGAAATTCAGGTACACAAGGTGATTTCTTTAGAGTTTAGGACAAGATATTTTTAATTTTTCAACATTTTTGAAATAAACCGAGAACGTTATGACATAATATGACGAATAACGTTTTAAATCTATTTGCTCCGAGAACGTTATATTACAATGAGTAAACATCACTCCCAAAAATGATGTAGATGGTTGTTTTTAAAATCGATACCGAATTTGAACCCAGTGGACCTAAAAATAAAGAAATCGACCAATTTTTAAATATTTCTTGTAATTAATAAATAAAAAATAGGTAATAATTATATATATATACAAATTTAGAATACAAATATATGATAAAAGTTATTTGGGTAAACGTTTTCTAGGTATTTAAAAATGAAATGTATAATATACTTATAAGTTATATCACTTATAAGTCGTTCTCAGAGCAAATACAATTATAACGTTTTTTGTTAAAATTTTCTCAGGGGGAGAGGGAAGTTGTAACATTGTTCCTTATTACGTTCTCCAAACATATTCTAATATTTTGTTGTGTTCCGTAAACTTTAATTTTTGAAAACAATTATATTGTTTTGCTATTTGTGATAGTTTGATTTTGGTACCGTAAATTTGTTACATATAATGATTTTTACTATGGACAAATCATCAAATTCAGTATTATTTTAATTAGGTATAATCAGGCTTTAGTATAGGTTCTCAGTTAATAAATGCATGTAGTTAGCCTTCGTTCAATTATTTTATTATATTTTAATTAAACATATTTAACTATAAGGAGTATGTAATTATTATAAATTCTGCTATACCAACTGGTATTATCAAGATTGCCCTTGAAATTGTATGAAAACATAGGACTGCGTATTTTGCGCATGCTCGCTGGGATAAGTGTGTAGTGTTAGTGGGTTGAGCCGGTTTTTCATTTCATTCTATAGAATATCCTGCAGTCAAATAATCCAACTTTTGTTTTCATTACAATAACAGCAAACGTTTCAATTACTATATGCTCATTATACTGTGTTCGCGTTGTAAACAATAACTAAAAGTGATATTTATTTACATACTTTTTTTTAGATAGCGTGTCTCATAAATTCATCCACGAATTTCCCACAACGCCATCAAGCAACAACACCGCGGCTTCGTTGACAGGTATTAATTATATTTCAACTTATTATTATTCACTATTGACAACACGATATATTTTTTTGCTATTCATAATACTTATACTTCCGTGTAGCAAATTGTGTAAATAAATTACTTCATTATTTAAAAAATAACATCATTCGTAATAATTGTAGGCAATATTCTTTTCAAGTAATTGCCATTAAACGTTTTTTAAGGATTCATACATTAACATTGTATTATATTAAAAGATTTATCTTTAATATAAGTAAATAACAATGCTATTTAATTAAATAAAAATATACCGTTTACATGATATAGGAAGTGGTCATTGCTCATTTTTTTTGAAATAAAGTTTTTTAATTTTTAAACATTTTAAAAATTGTACAGAAAAAGGACGTGCCTTGGATTTTTTAACTTTTTGTGCATAACCCTAACATCAGCGGTTATTATTTCTATTACGGTTTGATGGATTATAGTTTCGTTTGTAAAAGAACATGTACCATTTAAAGTAGAGGAGTAGAAATCCGATGACATATCAATTACGTTTTGTCCCCTTTTTGCTATTTGTAATGCATAGAATTTAGGATGCCCCACGAATGTACATTAATTTTTCATGATATCATATTATACCGTTATAAAATAAAAGACACCCCTCGAAGGACACTGGACAGTTTATATATTATTTAAGTGGATATTTTTGAAGACTTTTTATTATATAATAAAAAACTATTTTTTTTTCTCTACTATCCATGTCAATACAATTCCTTTCATTGTGTGTGTGTGTGTGACCTGGTCGATCGCAATGCCCTTCAATACTTCAGGTTTTATAAAGTTGCAGAACTCGGAAGGAAAACTAGTTTATGGTTGGCATATACGAGTGAAAAAATATTTAATAATCCAGACTCTGTATATACTATTTAGTACGTATATATAAATATATATTTAATTATACAGGGTGACCCATCTGATGTGTAAAGCACTAATTTTCTCGAAAAATATGAACATTTTGAAGAAGAAAATAATTTCTTATACTTGTAGATTCATATTTTACTATATTTTTCAACACTTAGAAAATTTTTATCCTCACCCCCTTTTACGGAATAAGACTATCAACTTTGTTTTTTTTTTTAATGTAAACACGACGTGTTTCCTAAGTCAATAACTGGGTAAAAATTAAAATTTGCAATTATCGTTTGAATTTTTCATTTTCAATAATCGGTTTTTAAAGAAAGTAATACTGAGCGAGTTCCCATTAAATAATATAATTGACCTGTCGATAACATTGTCGCTGATAATCGGACATAAATAACACTCGTTTCGCGTTTTTACGACTTCTAGTATTAGTAATAACGATAGAATATTGACAAAAGTTTGAAGAAAAATAAAAATACTTACTAAGTCGAAGCAAACGAAAAGATTAATGAAAATTCTCAAATATTTTAGTTGGTACTATAAAAACAACACATTAAAAACACATTATGTTGTTTTGTACAAACAATACACAAATCGACTGGACTTGTAAAAACAATAACAAAAATTACTAATATGGTTCAAAATATATATTATATTTTTATTGACTGTACAAAAAAAAGAATGTACTATTTGCATTACATCTAAAGACTAAATTGTATCCTAATTTAACATTCAGTTTTTTACTAAATTGATTGGAATAACAACAAGTAACTACTAAAATTATCATTCCAGCAAGTAGGCATAATTAAATTTGAACAGAACTGCAGTAAGCTAATCTTTAGAAACCGTTTGCCAGTCATGTATCAGTCACAGGAAGGTTACTGGTTAGGTTTACGGAAGGTGATTAATGATTGTGATAAATTTATAGCGTGATGAGACAGTTTTTAAAAATTGCAAACAAAAAATGTCCTGTGTCGTCAATTTCAGGAGCGGGGAGAGTTATGACCACCAGCCACCTAACCCACTTGTGTTTTTGTCCACCATTACATTTAGAGTTCAATAAAATTTAAAAGCTAAAAACAATTAATAAAACTTAACACGTTGATTGCCAACCGACGAGATGACTTGTAGTTGTGGTACTTTGAACGTGTTAACTTATAAGTAATAACGTAACAAAAATGCAAAAAAACGTACCTAGGAAATAAGCATTGTGTGCCCTGTCACAAAGTAACACCAATGTAAAATGAATATAATTCTCACCGAATTTCGTGGTCATAACACACATAAAATCACTATTAAAGTTCTCCGTGTTAAAGTATCGAAGTTAATTTTTTTAACTTTAAAAAAAAAAATTGTATAAAACTCTTAGACCTAATAATTTTAAAATTACAGGGTAATTTTGTTTATTTTATTTAGTAATAACACAGAACAGACCTAAATTATCATAAAGCGATAAATATTATATATATTTTGTCGTGTATCTATTACCTAAATGTTTAATAATAATTAATAATACCAAATCAATATAGCTTTTTTTCACGTACCAAACTAAATAGCAAATGCAATAACGTTTGTAGATAAATGTTAACAGTAAACACGTAAATTAAATTTAAAAAATTGATGTCATTTATTTGTTTAGCAATTGAATTTTGGATGCAAACCTATAATAATCATGTATTTTTGTTGCGTCCATTTCGTTATTTAATAACAACAATGTATAATAACAATGTATTGTAATATTGTCGTATTTTAAATGTCCGTAAACTTATTACTATCTATATAATATGATTAACAGCAGCTCATAACAGACATAAATTATTGTAATTAATGGTAAATTAATCTGGCAAACATAATAGTATTTAAGAAGTGATAACACCGTGTTATCACTTTTACGTAATCACGGGCCAAAGTCGGTGTGGCGCCAATGACGTCGGCCTGCCAATATTACTTCCTAGTTCCTGTTGTTACTCTTGTCTCTGTCCCCACTGTTGCACCTTGTGAGCGGTGAGGCTGTTAGTGTTGCTCGTTAGGTTGTTTAGAAAATAGTTTATACATAATTCTTAATTGGATTAAACGTATTTTTTGCGATCAGTTATTCGAAAGTCCCACGTTGTGTATCCGTCACTTGACACGGAGTTAAATACTGTTTCCATAAATATAAAGTTTTCATTTTAACTAAATGTGTATAACAAATTTATAAATAAAAAGATCTATGTATTAAAAACTATTGACTGTAAGTATAAAAGTTTAAATTATGTATACTTTCTATGACAGAATGGACCCTATGGGCGCATTACTCTCTACGCTCAACACTTGATGCACATCACTTTTTTACCCAGAATTTATAATTGAACAATTTTATAAATTGAATAGTATTTTTTTTTTTAATTTTATAGCGGAGTACTAAAAAGTATTATTTATTCATCTCAAAAAAAAAAACAGCAACTGTGTACTCTGAGAATAAACTACCAACGTTTAATATATGTTGTTTGTATTTTTAGGTTTACCAGTAAATGAAACAATGGCTGACTTTGGTGACGTATGTTTTCATAATTGTTATATATTATCTAATATGAGTTTTGTATAGTTAAAGACTTGTGCTATTATTTTTTATGTAGATTGTAGAAAAAGCAAGGACTGCTTTTAACAGCAATCAAACAAAGTCATTACATCTCAGAAAACATAACTTAAGACAACTTCTGAAACTCTTAAATGAAAACGGTTCCGACTTTGAAGTAGCGTTGGCATCAGATTTGAGAAAGGTTTATTTGATTAACTATGATAATATGTACATGTGAAACTTCTAAAAATGTTTATACGTGTATATTTTTTTTGTATATAGAGCAAACAAGAGGCAGTTATATTCGAAATTGATTTTTTAAAAAATGAAATTTTAAATGCTTTAGATTCATTAGACTCTTGGATAAAAATTGAGCATGTATGTTATATACATTTTTTCATACTGAATTCAGAGTTTATTGTTAAATTTAATGTTCTGTTAAATTTGTTTAGCCCGATAAACCACTCATTAACTTTTTGGATGACGTTCTAATTCATAAAGACCCTTATGGAGTCGTATTGGTAATTGGAGCTTGGAATTATCCGTTGCAACTAACCTTGTTGCCTGTGATCGGTGCTATAGCAGCTGGTAACAGCGTAGTTATTAAACCATCAGAAATAGCGCCGGCTACTGCAAAATTAATAGCCGAACTTGTGCCAAAGTATATAAGCAGGGATGCATTCCCAGTTGTTTTGGGAGGAGTTGATGAAACTACTCAACTGCTCAAACAGAGATTTGATTATATTTTTTACACTGGTTCAACTGCAGTTGGAAAAATTGTAAGACAAGCAGCTAATGAATTTTTAACTCCCGTCACGTTAGAATTAGGTGGTAAAAGGTATTGAATAAATATATATATATATTTTAGTTTTAAATAATTTCACCATTTCTATAATTATAAAATTATTTTAGTCCTTTATACATTGACGGAACAGCCAATATGGATATTGCCGTTAAACGAATAATGTGGGGCAAATGTATCAATGCAGGACAAACATGTATTGCACCAGATTATATACTGTGTACAAAAGAAGTTCAAACTAAATTTGTAGCTAAAGTTAAAGATACATTAAAAGCTTGGTATACTGAAAATGTGAAAAACTCTCCCGACCTCTGTAGAATCGTTTCTGAAAAACACTACAAGTATGTTTGATTAACGTTTATATACTTAAACTATAAATATAATTTATTAATTACATTTTAGGCGATTGGTAGAATTAATGAACACGAGTGGAACAATTGCTATTGGTGGTGGACATGACCAAAAAGAATTATATATTGAACCAACAGTATTAGTCGATGTGAAACCGACTGATCCCATAATGAAAGAAGAAATATTTGGGCCAATTTTACCAATTATGATTGTTGACAATGCATATGATGCAATCAATTACATAAATAGCAGGTAATATTTTGTAAAAAAAAATGTGTTAATTACATAGCATATTCCATATGGTTTATAAAAATCCATATAGTGAGAAAATGACTTTGGCAGAGTTATTAATTTTTTTACTTTATGGGTTTATTTACTTTAAATGAAAACTTGAAAACTACATTTTTTTATTTCAACACGATAAGACGAAAGGATTTAGAATAAAATTGTTTGAAAATTCAGAAAACAAATAATTAAAGTTGAAAACGGCAAATAACAAATTTTTATGTTTTATTATACTTCAGGAGTAAACCATTAACGTTATATTGTTTCTCATCTGACCAAGAAATGCAGAATTTATTAATGAGACAAACATCTAGTGGATCATTTGTCGTTAACGACACTTGTAGCCATTATGCCGGTAATTTGAAAAGATACATTTTTAAAGATAACAATAACTCCATTTACATGCAAACTACTTTACTACAAATTATTAGCTTAATTAAACTATGAAAAAATAACACATTGTAACATTGCTTGTATATATTTTAGAATTAATATCAATAGTATTCAGTGGCGTAGTCTTAATAATAATATATTCTATGTACATTTTAAGTTACTTGAAAATAAATATTAATTCATGTTAAATTTTGTGCTGGCTTACGTACGATGACTAACCATAATTACTGATATGCTAAAAAGACTAATTACAGTATTGTTTGTTACGTACGATGACTAACCATAATAACTGATATGCTAAAAAGACGAATTACAATATTGTTTGTTACATATCAAAAACACATAACATTATGTTTTTCGATAGAGTTAGTTTAAAAAATTTGTATAGTATTTGTTTTCAAAATATGGCCAAATGAATGGTACTGAAAAATGCCAAATGAATTTTATGGCGATGGTATTTACTATTTATAGTACATACTATTTACTAAATTTGTGCAGAAATCATAGTCCATTGGCTTTATACATATTTTCGAAAAACAAAGAAACTATTGACAGTGTAATCAAAAATGTGAGTGCTGGTGGAATTTGTGTCAATGATACTATTACTCATGTGGCTGGTGAGTAATAATGGTTTTGTGTGTGTGTGTGTGTGTGTGTTTGTGTGCAATTGCAATTGGTTTTCAGTTTTAATTAATTTTATAAACTAATTTTGGAATCATTTTGCAAAAGTTGCAGGCCTGAAATGAACGATTGATACATAACTGAGTATCCACATAGGTTCCATTTCATAAATATATCATAGTATAAAATTTGTTTTGCTTAAATTCAGTTAATAATTTTTGCTTCAGAATTTTATGTAATAAAAAGTTGATGTTTAAATGTTAAAACTTTATTGTTGGTAAATTTCATAATCCTTCTAATACATATTTTATGGGTTAAGATCATCCAAAGTTGTGTCTGATGACGTCTCGCTGTGAGATCTATTAATATTAGGTCTGCAACAATTTCTCTATTATTTGAACACTCAATCGTCTAACATCACAATTTTAATATCACTTACTGCAAGATTGTAGTTTAAAAATCACAATAGTAACACAAATATCAGTTTCTCACTTTTTCTTATTCTATTAAAAGTAACAAAATTTAGCGGATTTAATTATTTTTTTATTTTAAGTTGGGTTTTTTTGGGTATGCCAATAAAATCAGTTTTTCAAATATTTGTGTTCATTAAAAAAAAAAAACTGCTAGGTTGGGTTTTTTTTCGCCAACTCAGTTTGATTAACTAAATATATGCTTATGTATATTTGTGCATGCCGGGTGTATACTTACTTGTTTGATCTAATTCATTGAGGTAAGGGGAACAGAAAGCGCTATTTATTAAAGGCCAAAAGATAGGCAATATTTGACAAAAATTATTCTTATAGCCATTTAAAATATGCCAATTAATTTCAAGGTGAAATTATATTAAGTTTTTCTAATTATAATACTTTAAAAAGTTTTTTATTCCCGAGTTATGGCGAAAGTTAAGATAAAAAGTGACTTTAGTAGAAGTCATTTTCTGGCGTATCTGTTAGACGCATTTCAATTTTTTATTTTTTTTATTGAAGCTTACTATTTTTTCTATGGGAGCTCAAAGGCCGATTTTTGATTTAGCAATTAGAAAACTAGTTAGATTTACTATAAAAAAGTAAAAACATAAATGCTTATAAATTTTTTTGAAAATAAAAATAATAAATCAGTCTTTAGCCCCAATAAGAAATGATGTTAAACTATATAACAAAAAAAAAAAAAATTTGAAATCGGTTCGGTAGATACTTCAGAAAAGTGACTGCGTTTTTAAAAACCTCATTTTTTCATTAAAAATATTTGGGTTTATATTTTTATAACAATATATTATTGATGCATGATGTCAGGCTTACTAAAAATGTAAAGCTCTAATGCGCTTTGTCCACAATAGGAAGTAAAATCTCAAATTGCTACACGAACATTTTACGACTAGATAATGCACAGCAGTCCATCTAATATTGATATTGTCACGAATGGTGTATGTGCTACTACAATATTTAGCTGTAACATCTTTGTTTTTTAGTGCTGGTTATTTGCTCGCTGGGGTGGACAAGACTTAATGGACAGACTTTTTATTTATTTATCTTATATGTATGTTACTAATTAAAAATTTCAGTTGAAAATTTACCATTTGGAGGTGTCGGTCTCAGCGGAATGGGAGCATACCATGGAAAAAATTCATTTGATACGTTTACACATCGTAAAAGTGTACTTGTCAAGGATTTCAATATCATTGGAGAATCGTGTTCATCGTTAGTATTTTTAAAAATAATTGATGTGTATCAAAGATTTTTTGTTTACAATTTATTTGTTTGTTTTAGAGCAAAGTATCCGCCATATTCAGACAAAAAATTAAGTATGATATCTTTTCTGATGAGAAAGAAACCACACTTGAACTTCAAATTTGTGCCGTATTTGTTAGTTTTCGGTCTTGGAATTTGTGCGACTTTTGCGTTCAAACATTTAAACAAGGTAAAATCTAAGCCTTTTACCCGCTTTTAAACGGATCGCCCATATATTAACTATTGGTTACAAATGTGTTTAATCATCCAATTAATTGTAAGCCTTAATTTAAGCCATAATATGTTATTTTAACTTGTAAATCACATAAACTTGCATGGAAAATCGCTTTCACAATATAGTTTGAAATGATAATCATACAACCATTTGCATATTCTTCATTATAATATTGTTCATTGATTCAACTGTTAAATAAAATTTAATTTTTAATTGTGTATTTTATCCCTATATTATTCTTGCTATCATTATTTGAGTTCCAATTGATATCTATATAAAAATACTTCAGTAATAATATATAAACATACGATTCTTGTTATTTTTAAAACCAAACATATTTAGTTTACAAAGATAAATTTGTAAAACAAAATGACTGCCCACACACAAAAAAAAAAAAAAATAGCTTGGTGCAAAAAGTTTTCATTATAATCAAGTATTAATAAAAAGTATTAGATTTATTGCCAGTTTTTTAAAGGATATGATTAACATGGTGTGGTTATGGGATTTTTTAATGATATAAATGAAATATGAATGCTTTGATTTATAGTACATAGGTAATAATAAACATTAATCATCTTTTAAAATAATACACACATTTTTCTTTTCTATATTTAATTATATACAAAGTAATTGAGAATGTCAAATATGTTAAACATTAAAAAAAAAAAAACCTAATTTTATTTTAAATATTAGTCTTAGAGTTCATAATATATGAACTCAAAGACATTGAATTTTATAATTCGTGAATTATAAAATATAATATTATTTTAATAGTATTTTCTAAATTTCATTGAACATAGTATATAAATGTTTAGCTGTCTCTAAAATTAAAATTATGTTGATTTCAGGAAGCTGATGGAACTACAGAGTAAATTGTTAAAGAATAATACATAAATATATTATTGATTGTTTTTTAAATGTATAAATATTTTATAAACTTCTGCTGCTTTTATCATCGGCAATAAACCCAATATTGTCATATAGATGTCAATTGTGATTGACAGTGTATTATTAAACTTCAAAATCCATTTTGGAATAGTTTTTATAATCAAAAATGTAATTTTTAATTTAATAGACTGAATTAAACATTAAAAAAAAAGAAAAGTTTTTTATGTCATAAATGAATTAATTACTGTGTTAACTATTTATAAATATATTTTTTGGTGGTAGTTAAGACTTACTTATACATCATTACATTTTTAAATAACTCTATTAACGGAGTATAAATATTTTTCAAAAAAACAAAAGCAGAAATCAATATTAATTGTTAAATTTTATCATGTAAAATGATGATGAAAAATAAATTGCTTAACAAAAAACACTGTTACCAACAACAAGCAATCGTTTTATAATTATTTTTAATTGATACTTTTTTTACAATCACAATTAACGTGTACAAGGATTATATTGTATGTGATAATAAATATAAATGATAAACAAATAGTTCTTAATATTTTCCCCTCTCTAATAATTTTACCATTATTATTATTATTGAAATAAAAGAAAAACCTTATACATACACGACACAAAAAAAGGAATGGTTATCCAAGTCATAACCATTTTGGTCTAATAAATATACAGACATACATATATATATATATATATATATATATATATATGTATAATTAGGAAAAATACTCTGTAAAGATATTTTACAGCTCGGAGTGGAAATCTGAATGAAAGTCAACTGGTTCGTCTGTATGAATAAAAATTCCTTCCTTAACACGCCAATGTGTAGAGAATGGCCCAGGGTTCTTGACAGCAGCAATTTCTCTTTGACCGCTAATGGGTCGTCCGTATGACAAACTGGAAGCCATTAAATACCTAAAACAATTTCAACAGTTTCATAAGAGTTCAGTTGTGATAGAAATTTATTTATCTTTTATTTTAAAAATTAAACTATGATTTATTCAATTTTAGCAAGTTGCTTAAATATAGTATACATATAAACAGCGTTTGAAACACGTTCATTAAAAAGTTGTAACTTAAGTTTTTGCTAAGCTAAACTAGTTTAACTTTAACACCAAAATAAACTAACGTGTTAATGTTCATGAGATTAAACCTATACAGGACATAATGTTAATGTTGAAAAAAAAGGATTAAATATTTTATGCCGACTGTACTGTGCTTTAAAAGTGTTGTTAAAATATTATTACAATATTTCAATAATTTAATAAAACTTTCATAACATAAAATATTTTTATAATGTTATTAAACTATTTTGACAACAATTATTTGTTCCCTATAAGAATGAATGTAAAATATACAAGTCAAAAATTGTTATATTCTATAAAACATGTGGTTTCACAATTAGTTTATGAATTCATTCAAGAGTTGGATCAGTAAAAAAGGTAAATGCTTAGAATAAGTTGTTCACATCGAAACTAATTTCAAGAGACACTTAAAAGAAATTCTACATAAGTGTTTCATTATTGTGAACATTTGTGTGACAGACATCAATGAATTGAGGAGAGGTTGGAATCAGTTGGTCATGAATGGTTCGCAAACAAAAGTTAATATAAATAATATAATGTAAAGTAATAAATTTATAATTTTTTATGTTATATTGTGAAACAATGTATGAAAATGACTTTCTGCACTCTATATATTTCAATGATACAAATTAAACATTTTTAGATTACACTTTTAGTTATACTCAATGTTTTTTTAAAATTGTATTTGTGCTTATACTCAATATTTATACTTATACTGAAAATATTAATTTATTTATAGTATTTATACTTACGCTCCAGTGTCTACATGTCTTAATTGTACGTCATCATCTCTTTCCCAAAAATCTCCTCCACAATCGACGAACCAGTGATCTCCTGAATCACCTTCCCCTTTATTGCCATAGGCTGAGACTTCTTGGTTGCCAGATAAAGGAGAACTGAATAAATGGGAATGAAGATTTTTTTTTGTCGTCAAATGTGTAAGTCTGATAATGTCCCCACATTTTATTGGCTCACTATGGATTTTTATAACTCCAATTAACTATTAATTTAATAAAATACAATTATATTAAAAATTTACCCTCTTTTGCAAATTTTTTTGGTTGCTGCTTTTATTTCCCAATGTGAATTTATGTCTTCGGCTAACTCTGTTCCTGTAACGGATTGCTGGCCACTGCCAGCCCCATATTTAACGTCGTGAGAATGAAGTCTCACTTTAAGATCAGAATTAAACAATTTGGCAACTGAGCCACAAGTAACATATTCCACTTTTTCACCTGTTAAAATCAGAAAATTAAAGTATATTATTAATTGTAAAGTGAATATTACCAGTTTCTTACATTCAATCCAGTTGACGAACAGAAACGTCATGAAAAACAAACCATACTTAATATCTAAGAAGTTCACCATATCAATAAATTAAAGTAACTTATAAAGTGTTTCAATTAAACTATCTCGGTTGCCTAAATATAGTTTTTTTACAGTTAATAATTATAGTCTCGCAGTTGTGAATCACAGAGGAAAATTATATTATGATGTGTACTTGCTTACAGACTACGGTACTAGTGTTATCAATTATCAGCGAATTTAAAAAAACCACATCATACAATTTTTTATCACAAAGACTTGACGCCGCTAATTTATGAAGTTAGCATCGAGTTTTGGTTGTTACACTGTTATTGTAAATCATTGATTATAAACGTAACTAATAACAATGATAGTAGTTCTGAGCTCGGCCATACGCGGAACCGGGGGCGGCGTATCTCTGAAAAAAACGTGTTCTATTAATCTATTATAATAATAATACGTTTTTATAGTACGTTTCACGTTAATAGGCAATATAATAATCCTCTATTATATCCTTTCGATTTGGCATTTTATTATTTTTTTGACACTGGGTTAAGCACGATCAACATTCTTTTGAGTTTACATACAAATGTAAATACGTTTAAAATATCAATTCGTTATTTAAATTTGGATAATGACACCGAGTTTAATAGATATTTTTCGTTGTTTTAGATATGGAATTAGGAACCTAACTTATTACTATAATATGGAAAGATGAATAAAAAACCAAAAAGAAATATCAACTCGATTACAAGACGTAGAATTCGTTCTAAGAAAATTATAAATTTTAACAAATGGTTTAAGAAAGAACACGATTACTGTTTGCCATATGAAACTAATGATGAAGTAAGCAAATGACACAATTAAAAGTCCCGTTAGCAGTGCGCCGTGGCATTTGCACTAATTTTAATCTTGTGTGGAAAATTTTTATTTTGCCTGTTGTATTGATAATCAACGAGAATAATCCTGCTAGATTTGCACATTTATATGCAGCGAGTTGTTTTCAAAAAATGCTGTGTAAATCGTATGGGTGCCACTATTAATAGGTTAAACAATAATTATTTTTTAGATAATTGATGAGAAAAAAGATTATGACGAACTAAATAAGTCGTTAGATATAGATTCCGCTCTTTCAAATAAATCTAAAAACACATATTTAAAAAAGATAAATGTTAATAACAAGCTATCAAGTTGCAGTTTATATGCCATAGATTTAACAACCGAGTAAGTTGTATAGTTTAATTTTATATTTGTTTATTAAATAAACCTTGTAATTATAGGCGATTAATCAATATTCCTGTTACGATTAGGTTACTTAAAGATGCTTTGTTAGAAAATCAGAAGAAACAAAATCACGATCTTTCATCAAAAACTAAGGATGTAAATAGTTCTACGAAACAAAATATGATTAAATCTGATATTGAAAAACCCAATATCATACAACATATAAAGTAACTATTAAGTTCATTTAAAATTTATCTGCTAAAATATTACAATTGTTGATTTATAAAATTTAACTTTATATCAATTCTAAGACTAGAAAATGAGAATATTCTTCATACGGTCGATGAAAGAAACCAAGATTTATATTTATTTGACCAATGTACACCTACAAAATTACTGTTAGAAAATGATATAAGTGGATCTCCAATGGAAATTGATGAATTGGGCAGACTGTTTCCAATTCTCGATTATCAAAGTGAACACTGTTTAAAAGAGTAATATATATATTACTATATATTATATATAAAAAAAAAAACATGCCAATTGAATTCATGAAATGTTTTATTATTAATATGTATTTATTTTTTTGTTTAGAAAATTGGACGATAATGAATTGTACAATACCAGTTCTAATCAACATGCAAGCCAATCTGAAATCAAACCTCAAAAGGACTCTGAAATTTGTACAGTATATGACGTTCATCCTAGTTCACCGAGTCCATTATTTGAAACTAATAATAGAGTCGCCAAAAGTTGTATTAATGTTAGCAAACCTGCTGTTCATAATAACTTACCCTCACCCACTAGACCGGCATTAATTCGATCTCCTTCTCGGCAGTATTTGAATATATTTAATCGATATCAAGTAAGAGAACATTTTAACTCTAGTAGGAGACTAAAAGTTGGAAGATATATTACTTACCTAATCTTACATTGCTTATCCTCATTGTAGGGGCGTACCAAAGAATATTTTGTTGAACAAACTGAAGATCCTAGTACTGTACTTCTGAAGGACCTTTTATGCGGTTCCAAGCCAAAAACAATCATTAGTCCATACACTCATCGGTAACAATGAATTACTTTGATTTTTATTTTATAAAACTTCCTAGTTTAGTTTCCTTAACTATGGACGCTAGAAGAAATAAGTAGATTTTGCGTATTGTGGAGGTGAACAACCTTTACTCTGCTATATTTAGGAATTAAATCAAATATTTCTAGTATCATGTTTGATGGTCTTTAATTAACTGTGCCATACAGGTTGACAAATTAAAAAAAAATTGCCACCTTAGTCAGCCTATGGCGTAATTCCAAAAAGTCTTTTTTTTTTTTTTTTAAATTATGAGGACAAAAGGTATTGATTGATATAATACATCCATCCATATTTTATTGTATATTATTCAGCATGAACAAATTCCACTCCCATAGACATTAATGATTTTATTTTTTCGTTAACCTGTAAAATTTGATATTTAGGTGTTAGGCACGTTTCACACGAGCCACTTTCTGTGGTATCACAAAATGTGGCGTGACTTAACCTAACCTAACCGACCACCAAGACTCGTTTGTGGTGCGCCATTTCTGTGGCGCGACATCATGTGAAACCATCAATTCAAAACAATGTGTTTTTATCAGTGGCGCCACAGTGTCTTCTCTGTGGCACCACAGAAAGTTGCTCGTGTGAAACGAGCCAAAGTCCAATGCTAAGTAGGCTACAGTTCCCAGAACTCTACCTAAAACGGAAAACTCATTATTTTAAATACATTTTTTTTTAGATATTTGAAGCCTTATATCTTTAAAGATCCAGACACCAAACCCTTATGGTTGCAAATGCTCAAGGATATAAGAAAAAACTACAAAATTAAAAACAAATTGCCTGTCGGTACAGAAACTGAAACAATTGACTATAGCTATGTACGAGCAAAACATATTAATTCTGTTAACTTATTAGCGAGGGAACATTTTTGGCCTGGTATTGACAGTAAGTCAACTGTAATTGAAGTTATTAATTATAAACAAAACAACGTAAAATAATTTTAAATATTTTAATACGGGTTTTAAATTTTACCTTATTATTGTTTATTCACTTACTAGTGACTGACAGTCTGCTATACCCGGATTTTAGTGTCGTCGCACTGTACAAGAACTTAGTTGTCGGGTTTGGTTTTATGGTACCTGATATAAGTACCAATGAAAATTATATAACATTTTTATTCACACGTCCACACTGGACAAATTGCGGTATTGCTACATTTATGTTATACCATTTAATTCAGGTATTTTATTTGTTATCCATAATAATTTTATGCCCCCCCCATATAATTTTTTTTTCTTCTTGCAGACTTGTATGACAAGAGATATTACTTTGCATGTATCTCCTACTAACTCTGCATTATTTCTCTATCAAAAATTTGGATTCAAAATAGAAGAATTTGTCCAGAATTTTTATGACAAATATATACCAGGAGAATCTAATATGTCAAAACATGCTTTGTTTTTACGCTTACGTAGTACTTTACGAAGTAAATAATTGTTTCATAAACTCTAATCAAAGAGTATCAAGTTATATGTTATGTTTTTTATGTGTACTTAATACTTTTTATTTTTTTAATTATTGAGTTTTTTTTTTTTTAAGTACTATTGTGTTTAATGTATTAAAATGATGTGGTGAAAAACCAAAAGTGTACAAGCGATTTTCGTTAAACTTTACAAAAAACCTTGTTAAAAAAAATATTATTATGAATGAATATTCAATAAATATTTATTAGTTCATTGAATCTAGTTATTAAAAAATAGTTGGAAAACAAATACAAAAATTGTTATCATTAATCACCGTGTCGGGTTTCGAATGCCAGCTGAGAAGTTATAAAACTGAAGGCTGAACTACGAAGCGGTTATGGTCGTGTCACTCGTTTCTAACATCAATCGGTAACCCCGCGGCCCGAGTCAGTCTGAAACATTGCAACCGCCAAAAGTATGTTATTGTTCACGTTCATATTTTATTGTACTAGGCAGTCGGAGTGTTTTTCATTTGATTTTAACTTTACCACTTATATAATAATATTATTTCCTTAGTTCGGTAGGAATTATTTACGTTTTGTATGGTTTATCTGTTGTGAGACTAACAGGCCAATAAATATCTGCTGGGTTTTAGTATTTATCATTAGTAATTACAAAAAAAAATATCCGAGTAGTGAGAACCGGGAAGCAAATACTTATATAGGTATTTATTTTAATGTAATATCAGTTTTTTAATATTTCCGCTAAGTGATAAACCGCATTTGCAGCAATCACGTCGCATGTGGTTTTTTTTGTTTACCTAGTTGTGTTTTTTAATTTTCACGTATAATTGTTTTTGTCAGTATTTGGCCACGACAATGTCGGATAAACAAATATATTATTCGGAAAAATACTACGACGACAAATACGAATACAGGTTGGTGGAATGAAGTACAAATAATACGTATAATTACATTTGATCTGGGAATTGCAAAATCGTTGTTAATTAATCTACACTGCAAGTGTTTGTGTCTGGTGATACGAATATATTATATTTATAATAAATATATATTTTGTCACTTCTTTTAAAATTTGATCATTTTTAAATTTTAATTCGAAGATAGAGAGAACATAAGTGTAAAAGTTTTTCTTATTGATCATTTTTTCTCTATATATTATTACATATATCTCATGTTTAGGAGCTCCAGCTGTGCTGAAGCTCTGAATGCCTCAGAGGCACCCGGGCCCGAGCATTTAACACTATATGTAGGAATTGCTAGGGGAAAACAACTATAAAATTTACAAATCATATTTTTTTGGAGGCCCTTTAGTTAGGCCGAGGCCGAGCTGCATTGCAATATGTTAGTTTTAAATTATTTTATTATAATTTATAATTGTTTTGATAAAAGTTTTTGAAGATTTATGGGGTCTAATAATCTTGGTTATGTTAAGGTTAAATGTTCATCGGAGTTGGGTTTTATTTATTATCATTTCATATTTATTGGGAGAATAACATAAAATGTAATAACATGTTTAATTAGAGGTTTTTCCATTTGTATACATTATAATTGTATATTATATAAAAATTAAACTATTAATATAGTAGGTGATTATCAAGTATTCCATGTAGACCTACAAAAACAAAATGTACCTACAAGCTCCATTAAATTTGACATACTCTTCATTAAAAAACATCTGTGATCATGTGATTAATAATGATAACTCTAAAAACTCAAGTGTATGCTAAATTTTACATAAACCTATACTTGTAGTAAACATTAACAATGGTAAAACATTGTATTTTATAATTTATGACTTAAATGTTTTTAATTTGTATTTTTATAGACATGTAGTTTTACCAAAGGAAATGGCTAAGACTATACCTAAAACACATTTGTTGTCGGAAGACGAATGGAGATCAATTGGCGTACAGCAAAGTAAAGGATGGGTACATTACATGATTCATGAACCTGGTAAGTTCTCGGTCAAAACAATTAAACCTTAAAAGGCACTGTAAAATGTATTTGTTTGCATATTTAGTTGGGTTTAAACATGTATAATATTAAGTTTGATTTTCAAACTAAACAATTTTGTCACATTATTACTTTACATGTAATAGAAAATTATTGCTTCATGTATTGCCTCTTATTTATCTCTCCAGTGCAGACTCATCGTTTGTTAATTATAGTTTTTTTTTATTAAGTTTCTTATTGGCTTATAATTATATTTAAGTAGTGTATACATATATTATTATTTGTTGTTCTATAATATTATGTATACCTGGGACCACTATGGACTGAGTAAAACATTACTCATTGATATTATCATGTTCTCTTAATAATATATGTATTATAGCAGCGAGTAAATAGTTGAATATTACTGTTAAATTTTTAGGGCAAAAAGTCTCAGTATCTTTTCTAGTGAATGGATTTTTAAAATTTTGGATTAATTTAGTTGGGTTCTAATAAAAAACAATTTAAAAATGTATTAAAGCTTAACGAAAACTCAAGTAAATAAGAGTAGGAAAGTAGTCATTCCGTAGGAAGTATGCCATAGAATTTAAATTCAAATACGATTAAGATATTGCCTATATCCTAATCTCCTAAAGGAAGACATATTCCAATCTCTAAAGGTTAAATTTTAATAATTATTAGTAATTTGTTTTTGTTTCGTTTCCAGAACCTCATATTTTGCTGTTCAAAAGACCAAGAACAAATTAAACTGCTAATACTCATTGTTTTTATGACTATGAAGTGTTACTTGAAAAAGGAAGGAAAATATATGAAAGATGAATTTCTTAAGTTTTCTAATGTTCTATTGTACATAAAATCCAATGAAAATGCTGAATCTAAATCAAATATATTTTAATTATTATTTAAGGCTAAAAATTGTTTGTTTCAGCTTTTTCTTGACTAAATATTGTTCACTCTGTTATGTAATATTTTTAAAAATTATTGAATTTTTTAAAAGTAAAAAAAGTAAATAATAATAAAATGAATTGAACACAAAGTCAGCTTTATTATAAGTAGCATCATAAAATCATCTTAAGCTTACTTGAATATCTGTATATTTTTAAAAATAAATCTAAAAAATATTTTATTAAAATGCGTACTTAATTTAATTATATTAGGCTTATCATAATACTATAACAATTTTTTATTAGTACACATAAGGTTAGTTGGATACTTTTCTGGTGTCTAATTGTACTTCTTGTTGCAACTTTGGTGGCAGTTCTCGGTAAATGGTTTCAGGTATATTATCTAATACAAGGTAAATAAATGGGATTTTTAGTATTTTAATTAAATAACTACTAATAATGTTTCGCTTACCATTACAACGGTAGACCAAGTCAGACCATATGATCATTTCTTGTGAGAAGCAGAACACACCCAGTCGACCTCCTTTGAAAGTGTAGTCGAATACATTTCCTGAATCAGTGACCATGTTTTGTCCTTCAAAAATTCTTAGTCTGATAAGACCAATTTTAGGTCTGTGCAATAAAATCCACCTGTAAGCAGTTTTGCCTTTCCATCCGATGTTACGCGGGTCTTTCCATAAGAGTTTTACCTGAGGTTGATGATAATATTTGAGTAAGTACTTTTATGACTAAATGCAAAACCAGGCAAGCTCACTTGTTTATCTGTGCTATCGGTGTTCCATAAGGAGTTGCGCAACATCTGTCCAGGTCCCGTCTCCGAGTGTACTGCTTTGATCTGGATACCGGGTTCAGCTACAGCTCTGAACGGCGTTGCCTGCCAGTACGTCTGCGTGCCCTTTTTCCACATGACTGTATAAAATTTGTGATTGTCTTGGTAGCTGAACACGAAACCCACATAGTCATCGTCAATGTCTGTGTCTACGAAGAATGTACCCTCGAAGTCAACACCTCCAAAGGAGTCGTACCCTGAATGTATAAACATCAGTAGGTAAATTATTTGAATTGTACATATTTTTTTTTAACATTAAAATGCGGGGGGTAACCTAGAAACGAATGCTCTTACCTACAGCCAGACCGGGGTCGCTGTTCATGGTCTGTACGAATTCGGCTCCTTTGTTGTACACCACCCAGTTAGGATCGATCTGAGAATCGCCTTCGGGGTCCAACACAACAGTCTGGTACGTTCTGAAGTCTGTGGTAAATATCTTTGAGTTGTTCGGGCAGTTGTCCAGATGGTTGGGTACGGTATCCAGATCGAAATCGTCTTGGCATACGTCTCCGATACCGTTGCCTGAGCGTACACCGGAAGGGTTTTAATTAAAATTGTTCAAACAAACTGGTCGCAGATTAATAATGGTTACCGTTTTACTGACCGTCCAAATCTCGCTGGTCCGGATTGTACACTAGAAAACAGTTGTCCGCCGAATTGGATATGCCGTCGTTGTCGCAGTCTGGATCGCACTCGTCGCCTTTGCCGTCTCCGTCCGTGTCCAATTGATTCGAGTTGGCCACTTTAGGGCAGTTGTCGACGCTGTCTTGGATTCCGTCTCTATTATAAAATCAAATAAACATTATAATTTTCTTGACGACTCAAGTTGGCAGACTAATTGACGCACTTGTCTCTGTCGATATCGCTGTCACAAGCGTCTCCTATTAGATCCTTGTCCGTGTCCGTTTGGGACGGGTTGGCCATGGTCGGACAGTTGTCGCAAACGTCGCCCAAGCCGTCGCCATCCGTGTCCCTTTGATCAGGGTTCACTTTTTTCGGACAGTTGTCCGCCAGATTCAACACTCCTAAACAATAATAGGGTTGAGATAATTACCAAGTTTTAGATGAATTTAGTATTAAGTATCATGTTTATTATCCAATGTTATCTGAATAGATTTAATAACTGTATATTGTTTGGAGTTTTACAATGTTTATCGACTGATTTCGATAGATTTTTGGTACATTGTGTTAAAATATAATAAATCGAGAACTTATTTAATAGAATTAATTTGGTAATTGTTCGTTATATCTTGTAGTATTTTTTGGATTGTCTTATTCATTTACATATAAGTATATTGTGTAAGTATTATTTGATGTAGTCTACTCTTATAAAATGCATTATTTTATTATTTATTATCCAGACGCTCGTTTAACGCAGTTGACAATAACGATCAAATCCAAAAATATCCAGATGTAATTTTTTTTAATCCAGCAAATTTTTTTTATTTTATAAAGAAAGGATTATTTTGGGTTTATGTATATAGGTACTTAAAACACCCAATTGGGTCGGATATATAATTTTAGAAACCCAGGCTTTTGCCAACTATGGTATAGCGCCTAACATTGTCGTTTGTCAATACTGTACCATCGTTGTCTATGTCTGCGTCACAGGCGTCTCCTATACCATCTCCGTCCGTGTCATGCTGATCCAAATTGGGTATCGTTGGACAGTTGTCGCAAGCATCGCCTTTCTTGTCCGCTCCATCTTGGTCGGAATCTAGCTGGTCCGGATTGGACACCAACGGACAATTATCCTGTGGACGACCAATGAATGTATTTTCTATTTTAGTATATTGATAATTTCGGATCGCTCACAAATTCACTAATTCTTAAGCGTTTAGAAATCTCTGACATTTAGTTCTAAACACTATATACTGATCCCCGGACCCGTGATAAACCCATTAAACTTGTTAATACTAGTTGATTAGGTCAAAAGCTCACCGGAGTGTTTGGAATACCGTCGTTGTCGGCGTCTGGGTCACAAGCGTCTCCAATATCGTCGTGGTCGGCGTCCTCTTGTCCCGAATTGGGTATATTCACGCAATTATCCTGTTATTCGAACACAATATGAATAAACTACCGTATTTGTTGGCCGCAGGTCCTATTCTGGAAAATGGATGAACGTACCTTTTTACAGCGCGTATCGCTGCATCCGAGGTGCGAGTCCGGCCATCCGTCTAAATCCGTGTCCTGTCCACATACCTTTCCGTTTCCTGCCCAACCGACTATGCACTATAATCATAATACAATTGTGTGATGTGTACAACATATAAATACACAAAGTAAAATTGTATAGAACGATAAATGAAGTCGGCAATGGTGCATGGAAGTGTAAATGTGCAAGTGTGTATGAAATAATTGTGTGGAGTGACTAGAAGTATATGAGTGGTAGTTTGAAAAAATAAGAGTTAACAAGATAGGAATGGTTTGGACATATCGGCAGAAGGGAGAAAAATAAGTTAAGAGATTGCGGCAGAGGGATTCTGAAGTGGAGGTAGACCGACGATAGAGCTGTGTGGAATGAATAAAAAAATTGCAATAGATATAGATTTCTAGAGAGAGCGGATTTGGCTAGCCGACACCATTTGTATGAGATAAGGAGAACAAGAGTAACTCTTTACAAACTACTAGTGTGTATTGGCGTAACCAAGAATCATTTTTTCGGGGAGGGATATGTCGGGAAACAGATACAAGACAATTTTGGAAGGGGAAGCTATAGTTCTAAAACCTTTCTGGTTGCAATGCTTGTAAAACCAAAATAGGCAATTTTTCGAATTACCTCGCACGAATATTTTCCTCGGGTTGATCTGACGCATTGGCCGTTTCGGTCACATAGCGTACCGTCTGGACATACCCACGGAGTTTTTACATAGTTTCCCACGGACAAACAGCCCAACGATTGATTGCCAACGAAGCCGGATTGACAACCACCACAGCGATACGACCCCTACAACACATTATAATATGAAGTCATACCGATTTACAAATTTGTTTTTCTCCGGGATAAAATTATTGCACATGCGAATGCATCAAACTATTACTTCGGTATTGATACACTGGGAGTGCATGGCACATCCGCCGTTATTGCCGTCGGCACATTCGTCAATATCCACGCACTGATGACGACCAACGTCTGTTCTTTTAGTACCTTCGCTTCCAATACCTTGAGTTGGACCCACGCTGGTATAGCCCGGCGGACATTGACCGCACCGGTAACCGGGTCTTAGGTTGAGGCATTGTACTCGAGGGTCGCATGGCTCATCAAGGTCACACTGAAAATATCTTGTGATCAGCCGAGATAGACATATTTTATTTTTCAACCTAAAAAGTTCTTATAAATATAGGTGGGTATGTCTTACTTCGTCGTAATCCACACAATTCGTTCCGTTTCCGGTAAAGCCAACTGGACAACTTCCGCATTTATAGTATGGAGGTTCTTCGCAAGGTGAGCAAACCACCCCTAAAACACGCACTAGTTGAGTAGTTATCCTGCGTATTTAAGAATAGTTGATTGCTATACCTCAATATAAATTATAAACGTTTCTCACGTGTGTTCTTATAAGTCATACACAGCCCAACAAATCCCAATCTACACTCCCTCATATTTTCTGACACTTAGCTTATCCACTTATATATATTTTATTCTTTATCTTATTCATTTTGGTCATTCCATACATTCACTCTAACATTTTCATCTCAGTAAGTTGAAATCGGTATATTCTGTGCCTCATCTTTATTCTCTATCTAACATCCCGCGAACAGTAAAATATAACAGGACTGGTCTCCACCTTATTATAAAATCTTCCTTAAAACTTCGTTGATCAATTTTATTTGAGATACATAATTGTTACCTTGAGAGCATGGGTTCGCATCACATCCACGAGGACGACATGTTTTGCCATCACCAACAGAACCATCTGGACAAGGACCACATTGGAATCCTTCTACCGTATCGTAACACTTAACGCCTAAAATTATCAAAAGTGTTTTCCGTCTCCTTAAGGATTGTTGATATTGTAGTAGCAAAAAATACTTACCAGGAGCGCAAGGTTTAACCGAACATGTTCTTCCAGGCTTGCAAGTCTTACCGTCGCCTACTAGTCCTTGAGGACACCGTCCACACCTTGGACCATCTGGTGAGTCTCTACACTCCGATCCGGGATAGCAAGGCGATGGGTTGCTATTACAACTGGGTCTTGGTGGAAGAACAATTGGTGGCCTTGAACCTAGCATAATACACACAGTTCGTTTTTGAAACTTCTTCATTTGTTTTTATTAATCAGGGACTTATAATCAACTACTATATGTATAAGAATTGCTATTAAGTATTCCATCCAAGGATATTTACACACACAATTTAGGTATAATTTCTATTACACAGGTGCACAGGTTATAATATTTTTACAGGGTATCATACTGTTTACCATTTTTAGTTTTTATTCAAACGTTTAAGTTGTGTGCTTCTTGCGCGGATCGTACACAGTATTTTCAACATTTTACCAAAATCGCACCTCCGATAAAAATATAATAACTATTTTTTAAATATATTTTTAGTATATAAACATTATGAATCATTTTACGAAATTTAAAATATATTTTGTAATTTTTCTGTCACTAATTACTACCGAAAGACAAGTTTACGGAATATTGCGTGGATACTACGACTCCAAGTTTACATATTATTATGTATGTTTTATTAAATTTGTTCACACAGGTTGTAGTATTTAAACTACCTACTAAATTAATTTTAATGTAGGCTGATTGTCGATTGATACAAGTTATTGAATGTAAAGTGTGAAATACTATGAATAACTGAAAACTGATGAGTGACGAACGTTTTAGTTAGCAACATACAAAATGAAAACCACCTGATAACATCAACCAACTATGATTTTTCGCAGTTGTATAACATTCTGAGACATCTTTACAAACATTGTAAGTTTTATGTGTATTAACTACTTAGGTATTGATTACCTAAATAATGAGAAGTATAGTTAATATAAATAACAAAGTGATAGGTACTAAGGTACCAATTGAATAATAATTAAAATCATGATAAAACAAATTATAAGTAAGATTAAAACGATTGTCACTTATCTGTCTTACTAATATTTTGTACCTAAACTTTAGTATAAGTTATAACTTATAATCGAGTAACATGACATCTGTGTTTTTTTAGAGTATTATAGATTGGGCTTTGTAGTTTACAGTCAATGGTTAATGTAATAAAGTTGTTATTGTTCAATATAGAAAATAATAAAACTATTGCATTTCTTAGCAACAGGGAAAATAGTTACAAATGTTTAAAAAAAAAACATGTTGGTTCGGTAAACTCTGAAGCCCGGAGAGTAAACAAGTAAGTACTTAAGTTTGGACTACGCATATGGTATAATACCTCAGTAAAATGGCTTAAAGTAATATATTTATTATGTATGTCAAAATAAAATATTAAACATTTTTGTATGTTTATCGTTTATTAAATTATGTATTTTTATGTGTTACATACATCTATAACAAAATGTTTGTTATTATTCATGAAATACAAAAGTATATTACATGTCTATTATATTCATTATGATTTTTATAAAAAATGTTTCTGAAATTCGTGTTTGTTCAGATAAATTTAAAAGTACTTGTCGGGTGGTGTATTAAATTAAAAATATGTTGAGGTTAATGCTTTTTCAGTGTACCTACCTAAAGTCTAAATTTAAAAATCAAATTTAAAACAATTTAATTGACGCTTAGTGTTTAAATTTTTTTGCGATATTTTCTATTATAACAGCTAAAAATTGTCAAAAAGCGAAAAAATGATAGGGTTTCAAAGTTTTAAACATTTTTTTAATATTTTCTAAACAGCTTGTGTTCAAAAATTCAATATTTTAAATGCTGTTAAAAAATTATCAACATATGCCAACTACATTTGCTGTCTGTGATAGGTAGGTAATGTGTAGATATTATTTTGCAAGCCCAGAAAAGACCAGCCTTGGATCGAAATATTTACACGTTTAATATTTTATTCTACTTATAGTCACATAGTTATTTACACATACATACTTATTAACCAAGGCTGGACTTAGTGGGTGTTTAATTAAAATAAATGGAAAAAAAAACAACTATGCAGAAAATTAATAAAAAAAAAAGTTTTATTGCGATAAAAAACACAACGTTTCATTAGGATTTAGGTTACAAATGAGCAAAATTACTACATCCGACTTTTACGTATATTAATGAGAAGTTAGTAGTAGAATTAAAATTAAAAAAAAAACGACGGTTTACATGTAAACCACTAATTATTGATTTATAAATCAAATAACTAGAGTCGAAGTCCAGCCCTGGATCACTGTGAACCTATTTGCCCTTGTTCATCATACCTGGCCTGCAGAATTCATCGCATTGTTCTAGCAGCTGACGAAGTTTGTAAATTTCGAGACGCTATAATATAATACATACACAAAATTCCGGCTTGATTAATAACACATAAACCATTGTATGTTAATATTATACTGTATAAAATGCTACTCACTTGAGCTTCGACTTCTTCTTTAAGTTTTTTCACCACTTGGATCAGGTCGTTAATGGTTTTCACAAAGAATAAATCTGAGAGCAAATAAAATTAAGTTTTCTTAGAATGTGTGCACAACACCAAGGCTCAAATATTTGTTTAACACATTATACTCACCATCACAATCGTGATTGAATGGAATGTCACCTGTAAATGTATTATAGTTTATTAGTATCCAGTGTAAAGTTAAATGTATGTATAAAAAAGTATAATTGAGAATAAGTATAGTGGAAATCAGAATGCATTTATGTTGCTATTAATTTAAAAACATAATTTGTTTAATAAACACGAGTATACCATGACCATTATTTAACATAATTATGATCTCCATTTCGTGAATGTGTTAAGACTTTCATGGATTGAACTATTAGTTTGATCATATTTGGATCTATCCATGTTGTTATTAGTTTCTTGAAGTTTCGAAACCACTGCAAAGTCCGTCTTAGAGAGACAGTCACTCTGAAGATGGGGTTTGCAATGAGTTTGAAACGTCAGTTTAAAAATAGTAACATGGATAGATCCATTAATGATGAAACTAATAGTTCAATCCATGAAAGTCTTAACACATTCAAGAAATGTTGACTATAATAATGTGTATTAGACAAATTATATTTTTTTAAAGTGAGAACATTTTTTTTAAAATTGATAAGTAAGGCTTTTACACTTTATATGGATTGCTGGTGTAGATACACAGAGAATATTAAAAATATTGAACATTGTTTTGCTATCGGTAAATATTATAATTATAATTTAGTAGCGGACCTAAAACTTAAAAGTTCCCAAAAAGATTGCATATTATTGTAGATTATAATTTATATTGTTGCCCGTTGGTTGTGTTTACTATTCTGTTATCATACCGATAAAACATTTAAAAAAAAAATTATTACATTGTAAGATAATTATCTACACAATATAGTTCTTTTTTTTTGCTAGCTCACCTCTACCACTAGGAGTTAGTCTAATGCCACCTGGGGTTTCGTTGGCTGGTTGTGCTTGCATAGCGGCCATCTGTTCCGTTTCCGAACTACTTTTATCATCGACCGGACACTTTTGAGCTGACAGGGCAGTTTTCCAATCGGTGTCCGGAAAGACTTGTATTGTAAATCGTTTGTCGTGGGTCTGCAATAAAAAAAAATTAAAAACATAGGTAACCAAATATTTTTGTTTAAAATTTTACTAATCGTCATCAAGTCAAACTTTTAATAGCAAAATTGTACTGTACACATTACACAATAAAATATTCTCTACAAAACGGATGAGGATAGGTACAGACTACAATATACACGATGTATACTATTTACTTTGAATAGCACATCTGTCGATGGATATAATATAATATGATGTGTCTAGGGTACAGTCATGTAAATACATAACACAATAGAATAAAAGTTATGGAAGTATATTTAAAGAAAAGCCAAAAACGGTAATGCTTAATTAAAAATATATATTGAAGGTCTAAACCAAACTTACAAATCGCATATGTTAATACAGTGTGTGTTATGTAATTGTAATGGATGCTACGTGATCATAAAAATCCAAACCTATACATTGTGATGAAATATTTTTTTTTTATTAGGATATTTTTAATAGGTAATTAGCGATTATTTGTTGCTTAACTCTTTACACTTTAGAGATTAAAACAATTATAACTATTAGTGTAAACGACGGTCAGAAGATTTGTATTGAAACATAAATAAGAAGTTCGTCTGTAACTTACCATTTGCAAATGAGGATCTTTCATATCGAAATACACTTCTCTCAAGGTTTTGATCGTGTGGAGTGTGCCGAAATGTTCGCAGTTAACATATAACGTCATGGTGGCTCCAGGTTTCCTCTGGTCTACGGTTAGCACGAGAGTCTTTACAGATGACAAGCTGGTCAACGTTTTCACATTGAAATATTCGGTTTGTATGTCGCCGTTACTCTTAGTAGAAAC
Organism: Adelges cooleyi; assembly: GCF_023614345.1. Lineage (NCBI taxonomy): Eukaryota > Metazoa > Arthropoda > Insecta > Hemiptera > Adelgidae > Adelges > Adelges cooleyi. The sequence goes on along the minus strand of NW_026096053.1, from coordinate 11,816,922 downwards.
AATCACTGAAAACGTGGAACAATAATAATAATACAAATAGACAAAATGCGTTATACGGCAATTTAAAGATAAAATTGTCAGCTTCAAAACTAAAAAATATCGAAAAAAAAGTTTTAGAGGTTTAGTACGGGAAATTATAGCGGAGCTTAACTACCGTACATCCGATAATAATTACATTTTGTTCTATACTAAACGATTTTTAGAACCTATATTTTAAAAAAATTTCATTTCTGCTCCATTGTGTATGTAAAATTTGAATAACTTATTATTTTTTTAACATTTGATTATTAAGTAATATAAAATATCACTATACACTCAAATATTGTCTGGGAAACTTATTTAATGTCGTTTAGTTAATACCTTATTTATAAATCTAACGCTTCGGCAAGCCTTAATGATATTACGTTCGGGTTATAACATAAAACATAATATTATAGCATGTAATTAATGGTGTAGGATAAATTGTTGGGCGCGTGTTATAGTGTTATTCAAATCTTGTGTAACTATAATGATAAGTTCTGCTTTGTCTTCAACCACAATACAATACAAGATTCTTCGAAACGATTTATTGGCAATTTTTCCTTCGACCACACCACTGACGTATGCGATTTTTTTGCTTCCAGTTGTCCGTCAAGAACTTCAATAGGCTCGAATGCACATTCGATGTCGTGGGATTGTCTGGTGGTTTATCCTTTTAAGGACGTCCGGCTAACTGGATTTACCCGGCCGGAATTTGTCGGTCGGCGATGTGATTTTTTATTTTATTTATCCTTTCCGCTGTTGGTAACTTGGATTTTTTTCCGATCTCCTCTGTTCGGCGTGTAATATTGATAGGGAAGTACGCGTATAGATTGATAGAAAACGTGCCGGATTCTGTTATCCAGCAAGTTGTATAGTGATTCGATACAGAACACCTATTACATTTAATAACGAGGAAACCTTCTTGAATATCCGTCAAAAGAAAGTTACTCTATGTTTATAAAATTATGTAAATGTTTTTACTAGAAAAACGTTAAATCGTAAACCGCCAAACGCATCCGTAAATTTAAAGATGTTTTTATTTTTAAATCGCATTATGTCATCGTAAATCCGATTATTGGAAAGTCTTAGAAAGTTCGTGGGGGGTCGTTGTTTTTTTACTGTTTTAAGATAACGGTGTACGTGGGCTCGTTAACTTCATTATAATATCGTGGGTGCTACGTATACTAGATCACCAAACAATGAAAGATGTAAATCAAACTATGGCTAAGAAAGAGAAAAAAAATTGTGGTAACATTATAACGTCAAGATTGTCTCGGTGCTTTATTATTTATTTTTTGATACAAATTGAGTTTAAGTCTATACATACTATTATAGTCGTTTTTTTTTTATAAATATAACCTAAATAAATGGATTCCTATTTTCAAGTATGCTATACACATATTATTAGAGCTATTTTTTTCTAGACTCTGTAGGCTAATAAAACCCTATGACAACTATATGAGTGTATGGCAACTTTAAGAAAACAAAAAAAAGTCTGTTAATATGATATCCCCGAGAAACGTCAATTCGGTTTAATAACGGTACGTTGGTTTTGATCGTAAACAATAGCCTTCATTATGTATTACCATATGAAAAAAAACTGCGGTGAACCGATGCAAGTACCACACTACACCATTCATCACCATTATTGGCGACATTTTTTTTTGTATGTCATCGGTTCAAATAAACCCGGACTAGCCTACACAGAAAGTAAACCTACACATAAACGCCGCAGCCAGTAACATATATTGTATATACTATAATTTCGTATCGCTCATGTGTAAGGTACCTTGTCCTTCGTTCCTGTCGATTTTCAACGTGAACTGATAGTATCCAGGAAAATCAATGGTGGCCACGGTTTCTGGTTTCCGGCGTTTTTTTCCTCCCGGCGGCCCTTCATCACGGATCACTATGGTGAACTGGTCGCTGGCCACCGCTTCTTCTACGGCCTTCGTAGCTTCTGCGAACAAATTTTTTCACAGTATAATATACAGTTAGATTAACGCAAAAAAATATGTTCCAAACGTAATCAATAGCATTGTCCCCGAATTAGCTTAAATTATATTATCCCACATGATTCGGTAACACCATTTTACATTATAATATCAATATCACCGTACGTCAAATAAAAATAAAAATATAGCGCAAGCAAAATATAAAAATATATTACAATACTTATTATTATAAATACATGCATGGCACTGGGACGGTGAATGAGACACGCGAGCGTGTAACGTAATTAGCCCACGGCTCTCAGGAATGACCTTCGATATTATCGTTTAAATATATAAAATAACATATTATAATTTTTGGATGTACATAAATGTACAAGTAAAACAAAATTTATTTTTTTATTTTAAAACTACAAAGAGCTTTGAATTCCGAATTTATTTGCATAACTTATACTTCAAATTATAATTGAATAGTAGATCTGATATTTTGATCATGTTACTTTTCGAATTGTCTAATAAATAATACCTAATAACATTTATTAAAATTAGCATATTATTATTATTACCATATTATTTTGAAATAATATGTTTATTCGTCATCAGTCATCACTCATACTGTTTTTGTATGGCATGTAGCGAGTGTTTCCAATTATTATTAATCTCAATATAGTAGATAATTTATATCGTGCATCTGATATTAATTTTAATGGCAAAGCGAGTAAGAGGTCATAGATTCGCCATTCGGCTATAAAAAGTACTAAATAAAAACAACTAATTTTTCCTTTCCCTTTGCGTATCTTGGTGGGGACATGGATTCTATTTTTATGTTTAATTTTACGATGGTTTCGCTGTGTAATAGGTACAGCTGTCAGTGCTGGATAGTAAATCAGGGGAGCGATAAATGCAGTGTGATGCACCAAAGTAGCCCCTCAATATTGTGGATTACAACTTGTATAGTGCACAGGTGTTAACGTTTTTAAAATATTTGTTTATGATGTTTAGAAATGAAGTGTACAGGGAAAAAACCAGCAAAGTCACTTTTTAAAAATGACAATTTTTTGTTACAAAAACGAATCTGTTCTTTACTTTTAAGCACGATTATAAACAAAAAATAAACAATATTTTTAAAAGTTTTAAGTATTTATTTAACATTTTAAAACATATTTTAGCATTACTTAAACATGTTTTCCTTAGATTAGAAAAAAGTGACTTTGCTGTTTTTTTCCCTGTACCCTTTAAATATATAATTATACATAGTTCCATCAGTTTAATGGACTTGACATGGTCTCTAGTAGGAATAATTTTGATCATTGGCTTCATTCACCTTCTTATATCGTTAAGCATGTCCCTCATTCTCTTTAAGTCCGTCGTTGCTTAATCTCTCTGTTTCTCATTAGCCTATTGATACATAATATTCCTGTCGGTAGGGTTACAATTGTCTAATTGCCGCTCATATTTTCTATTAAATGATTCTCGCTCTACTTCAGAATTTTTCTCCTTAAATTCGATTCGATTCACCTCCTCTTTCACTGTCCCTCATTCCCCTATATCAACACGATTCTTTAACCAGCTTAATTTCTACTCAGGGTCTATTTGAAACTGATGGCAGTTTGCTGTGTGTGTGAAAATTAGTTTAGCTGAAGACCTACTCAAGAATCGTTATTTTGGGTTTATTGTATACAGGGAATTAGGTATTTATTGTACAAATGGGTTTTCGTGCGTTCACCGCATCGTGTCATCTATGAATAGCGATGACTATTGTGACTAATGAGATGTACACTTCCGCCGCCTTATTAGGTGAAAAAAAAATACAAAATCGTATTTCAAAAACGTTGCTTAACCACACATTGAGATGTGCTGTGAAGCTAATGTCTTGCCGAGCGGTCGAGACGATTGACACTGCCCACGCGAGTCAATAGTGAGGTATAGTAGGTAAAATTATTGTTGTGACAACCATAATATCTATATATTTATTATTAACAGATAGCAAATAGAAACTCTTGGCTTTCGTAACAGATATTATACGCGTGATGCGACTTAATTTATTTTATGGACTGGGCCAAAGTCAACCGAAAACTCGTTTTCACACATAAACGTGCTAACGTAAACCGAAATCGAGCCATGTGCATTTTGGTTTTTATTATCTTCCATAAAAAGCGATGTATGTTTAAAAGCAACGTAGGTATAGCCATGTGAAGCTGATTATACTATAAACACGATTTTTCTATTTAAGATACATATTTATTACAATAAAAGAGGCTTGGTTTTGTTGTTATTGGTCATCATTTGTTTAGTTTATGGAAGCTAATAAAGCGTTTGACCGGTTATCCTCTAAAATTATCACTGCATTCTATTTGCATGCTATCGAACCTTATTCGCTTCTGTTGATTAAAATAAATTAACAATAATATTATTAATTCTAATGCCTACTAGACCATAAAAAAAAACTAGCCAAACTGCTTAAGACCATCTAAAATAAGTTGAGCTATCGATTGTAAAACAAAAAATAGGCCACCTAAAACTTTTGATAAAAAAAATAAGGCGTAATAGTGTTAAAACTTAAAAATAAATAAATAAATATAAAACATTATAATATAATATTCATAATATTTTAAATAAAAACTTAAATACTTAATAGTTAAAATTGGAATGAAATCGTTAAACAGATATTAAACTTTTTAATTTAAAGCGCATGTCTGTAATATTATAATGTTTAAAATAAATAGGCCAAACAATGTACACATGGCCAGTATTTTATAATGTAATAGAATATATAATATAATACATAATGTATGTATAAGTTTTTTTTTCATTGATTCACAAACTGGAAATCGTTAGGTATACTTGTTATTCGTTTAACGAGCTAAAAAGTAAAATAGAACCATAATGATCATCTTGATTAGTCGAACCTAACGAGTTATATTGGCAATCGACATAGGTTAAGTTTGAAAACGAATTGCTTCAAGCTTAGGACACAATCATTAATCATTGGCGGTCTGACGTGAAATTTAAATACAATATCCAAGGATCTACGTGAATAATATGAATTGATTTGTTAATTTGTCAAATAACACTTCATAATTTATTAATTTTACATGAATATCTTCTGTTACATAATGAATACGATGTGGACGCTGTCCAATTTACATATGCTACCATAAGCAAAATTATAATAAAGTAAAAATAAAAATAGTTTGAATGTTAACGCCACCTGTTTAGTAATGAATGCATTTAATACGTATCATTGATTACAATTGATTATAATCCATGTACGTATGTTAATATTTTTTAGAAAGTTTTTAGTTATAGGTGTTAATTTTATAAAAAAATCCTGTAACATTTTTTGTTAGCATAGCTTTCAATAATTCTTTCTCTCCGATCGTGTCTTTTTGTTAGTACATTAGCGGTCTAAACCCATCATAACAGATAATCTGTAATAATAATTCATCTCATAATGATTCTCTTAATGTAGTTTGGTCGAAGAGTCGTTGGTTGGTTAATACTTAAGTTAAATCTTATAGACATTACATTTGGTTATTGTCTGAATTATAAACAAATATATGTGATATGTTGGGGGGGGGGGGGGTTCGAAACTTTTTTCTCGAAAATAGCACATGTGACATGTCATAAATTAGATAAAATCTTGATATTTCGGTTTGTATAGATGTCTTTTACGTTAAAACAATTAATTTTCTCAGAAAGGTGCATCTTCTGGGTAGTGACGTAGCCAGGGATGATTGGAGGTTTAAACGCCTCCCATGGCTCTTTATTTTTAGCTTTCCTATCAGGCTGTTAAGGACCATTGTAACCTCCTGAAAGTTTCTGTACCTACATAATATTATATAGTACATACATTTTTAGAACCCCCTCTAACAGTGCAAACTTAAGAGATGGGCGAAGAAGACATTTATACTTATTATTTGATACCCTTATGAATGTTATTACCTAATAAGCACAACAAATTGTATAATTAAACAATACTAAAATCGTAGTCTAATAATGTAGGTACATATATTAAGGTCCCTAAATTTCTCCCAATTAAAAAATTATAGTGACTAAAGCAAAATATGCAGAAGAAAAAATCATAATCTAGCGTACGTACCGTTATCGACGGACGCGGCGTTTAAGGCGAGCAGAACGCCGGCGAGGGCGACAAAAACCGCCGTTGCCCGGATCATGTCGTCTGGTCGTCCTCACGGTGGCCGGTGGTGCGTTATTATGCCGAGCCTCGATCTGCGTGTGAAACCGCGTCGCAGAGCCTGAAGTTTGCGATCACCGCTGTGCCGTCGTCCTCCTACTCAAACCGGTCGGCTGCAGGCCGTATGGAGGACGCGCCTACGCGCGAATCTGGCCGACGTCAGCGCATATGGTCGTCGTTTTGACGGTTTTCATTATTATTATTATTATTATTATATTTGACTCTGCACCTATAAAGTACTGCGGCCAGCGTCGCGTCGCTTTCTTCCCGTAGCCCACCCTCGCAGGTCCACGCACATTAAGATGATATTATTACAACCGTGTATGTCATCTACATTCTACAAATTACAATATATAATATAATATGTATGGCCCACCGATATGGGCATTCGGGTCTCAAGCCGCTCGTATCGTCGCATAAAAAATACAAATCAATATGCGTCTCGTTTTTTGGCCGGCGACATTTGCTGAGTGTTGAACGAACGTTGAACTTTATTGTATGCAGACGAGCATACATCTTTGGTGACAATAAAAACTATTACTTTGACAGAGACAGGTCGAATGCGTCTACGGTACAGAGATAACTGAAAGATGTATTATAATAATATTATAAACCATCATTTTATTTTGTCTGTATCTGTATCGATCGTAAAAGTCTTAACATTTTGATGATATATTTTATAAACAAAAAAAATTAAATTAAAAGGCCAGGAAATTAAAATATTCATCTTAGCCACCCAAAAAAGTGTTCTGCTAAGTATCTCCTTCTTCCTTTCGTGTCCGGTCATAGTACGGTAGAGCTTGTCACATATATAGTAGTAGATGTTGGTTGACACAAACCTTGTTTGGTTCCTTGAACCGTGTTTAGAGTACTGTACGGTTTATGAAACACTAAAGTTTTGTCTAACCAACTATTATAATTTTGATCTAATGTTCAATTTTGTAAATGATTCGAATATTTCCCATCACTACTTTATACTAACTCTTCCACTAAGTACAGACCAACCACCCACCTCAATTCTCATCCATTAAATCAATGGGGTATTTATCTCACCACACAATCGTATTCGGCGCTACTGATAATAACAGATAATGGTGCATTATTTGAGTGAGTTACCTTTATGTAGAACAGCTGTTTGTTATTTTTTTTTAGAAAAATAAAATTATTGTTTTATTTACAACCTCATTACACTATTACGTTTACTTACGTTCTGAGTAAACAATATGTTAAATGCATTTTTATTAATCAACAAATTGTATTCCTGATCAAATTTCGTGACACATAGTAATTAAAAGTAACCATTTGAGTAAACTATTGATGTTTATCGTCTACGATTACACCACCCCACAATAAAAGTAGGTATCCCGACGGACTAGACTAGTAATTCTTAAGTATTTTGAAACGCCGAATTCGAATCCTAGGTAAACATTCCAAGAAACTCAAATAGAATTTTAAGATACTACTCTTTTAGTAAGGAAAAAACAAGAGCTAGCTTCGGAATTTCGACCTCGTATTCGGGTTTAGCGACTCAAAATACTACGTAATGATTGATTATTCTGGTCTTTCAAAAAATTAATTTTTTTATGTTTAAACCTTTTTAGATATTTAATAAAAACTATAATAATTTAATTTTAAATTAATTTTCGTTTACAAAAATAAAAACTACTTAATTTAAATAACCAAGTTTACTACTAAGTGAGCATTTATACTCCTTATTAAATTTAGGGTAGGCAACTTAATTGCCACTATACTTTTAATAATAGCTGTTTTTATATAAACTCAGTGTAAGATTCTCAACTAAGAAGAGGGGTCACATCATTTTTTTGTATATTATATTAATACCTAGAGGAGAAGGTGGTATTACTTTTTTTAAAGTGCGCCTACATTATAAGATAATTTCACTTATTTTAGAAATCATTGGTCTCATATTATGCTTATCGTTTATGGCGGCAACATAGGATTTTCCCCATAATGTGATCACAAAAAAAAGTGAAACCGCCTATTTTTCTCAAAATGTGAGTTTTATGGTCCCCCATAAATCCAACAGTTTATTCGTTACAAATTAACTTTATACTGAATTAACATAAATTGTTATACATTGTTGATATTATTCAATTGTTATTTATAATATTATTGAAACTCGTTTAAAATATAGGCGCTTCTTTACAATAAAATGGGTCCTATTACCTGCAACTTTTTTAGAGAATAAAGTTAAAATTCTATGTTATTGTTATTTCGGTAAGACATTACAAGTATTAATACAACAACATGGCCCCTGCATGAATTCTATTTGTTATACGAAAGAACCGAAGTTCGATTACGTTATATTGATCAATTAATGTATAGAATTATAATATTTTTGTTGTACTTATGTTAAAGGTTGATCTATTGTATCAATAGAACAATTCTACACCGTCGCGGTATTGCTCTAATAATTCATTTGCCGTTATATATATATATATACAGAGTGTTTCACAACGATATGACAAAGTAATAACTTTTGTTCTAGTATTTTTAAGATTATTTTTTTAAATTGATCTATACTCATTTGCGCTATTAACATCACTTTAAAATTTAAAAAGTGTAGGGCTTAAATTTTAACCTGTATAATAACTTAAAAAGTAATTATCCAAAACTGGTTATCGACCATTCAAAATTATTCCTAATAAAAAAAATCAGAATAATTAAAAAAAAAGTAACAGTTCTTTGATTCTAAGTTCTATGAATATTCATTTATTCATTTTACTTATTTATTTTCCTTTATCCGGTGCTTTTAAAGCAGTCCCAATTAAAACGAAAACGGATGTAATATTTATTAGAAATTTTAATTTAAAAATTAAAGAAATTATAATAGAACTATACAAATAAATAACAAGTTTTGATATATACAAATAATAAACGTTAAATATTTTAAATATAAAGCATAACAATTAAAAATAATAAAATTAAAAACGGAAAAATAATTAAAACAGATATTTTCCCTGCGATTCCATTAGTACTAAGATTGCCATTATCTTTAGTTAACAGGTAATTCAATAGGTGGTCGTTCATTACTATGTTGTTATTTTTTTTCAGAGCTTTGACTTTCTGTTTTTCCTGCTTAAAATAATTTAGAAAACAATTAATATATTTCATTATACTTAAATACGGACTAGTAAAAATAGCGTTACAATAAAAAATCTGAAAACCAAAAGATAGGTACAAAATGTAAAATAATATAGCCCTTGACTAAAAATCGTTTATTAAAATAAATAAATTATATTAACCTTTTTTGCCCATTGTATTTCTTCTTCCATAAGCGAATGTGTCTTACTTTGATTAGCCATCTGAAATCATAGTGGATTTTGGGATAACAATTGATGAATTTCAAAAATAAATAATTTTCGGTGAATAAAAAGATATAAAATAAAATAGAAACTTAATAAGTTATTAAGTTTTTATATTTTATTTTTAAATTGAAAAAATTGTTTTTAAGATAATTGTGTTCTTATATTAGTTATAATTTATTAATCTTATTGGTTACATTAAAAAAAAGTATTAATATTAGCTAGATAATACAATCCTAATTAACATAAAATATTAAAGTTAAAAGATACGAAAACATAATATATTATGCTAGTTATAAAAATGTACTTATTTCATATTTATTTATTTTCTTTTAATTGATTTATAAAATCTGTTTTAAATAAGGCCATTTGTATTTTTTCTTATCCAATAAAAGTTGTTTTTTTTTATTATTAATTATATTGATATAAACTCTAAAACTATTAATGTAATAGTTATGGTGCATTCTTTATCACAGTAACATGACCTGATCTTTAATACATATTATTAAGTTCAAAATAATTTGCTTAGAATATATTCAACGTACAAAAGCTACATAGCTCAATTTAGTACATAATGTAATAATTATAAATAGCTTTAACACGCACTTATGGGTTACCTACATATTTATTACCAATTGATAATTTTTCATCAGCAAACCTTGCTTGTGTATGATTAAAACTAAATTGTTAAGTTTTTAAGCAGCGCTAGACATTTTATTATGGACATAATTCGACAACTATTTTACCCAGAAGGGCATAATATAATCAAAATAATCTAATAGCTATATAATTTTTAATTTCTCAAATTGTAGCTGAGACCTAGGATACTCCTAGAAGTAACATTAAATGTGTGTGGAGCTAGTATTACCTAGCCTAGCACTGGCTCTGTCTAGAAGGGAAATATTCGAATCCCTCTGTCTTTGACAAAATAAATTGTTAAAATACTGACTGAACCAATTTTACAGTCTTTATGAAATATAACATAACATTACGTAGTGAAAAACAAAAATGTAATGTTAATTTTTTGCGGTTTAAATATATTGTATTTTTTATATATAGGGAGGAAATGGCGAATGGGTAGACATTGTCCGGCTTTTATGTGAAATAATTATACATAATAAATGTATAGGTCATTGATTTCCGTCTACTAAATTTATGTGTTGGAATTTCCTACAAAAAATATTGAACAAAATACTTTTGTTACTTACAGATTTTTCATTTTTTGACAAATTTGACCACCAAATTCTCATCTTATATATTTTATACTTATGTAAAAAAAAAAAAAAATGTGAACGTTCCACAACAGAATAAAGTTAAACTGAACTGTATACTGTGACTGTAACTGTGTACTGTACTGTACTTAAAACTGCACTTATGATACGAGCGTTCTATACAACCTTTGAACAGTAATATGGGTATTGATCAATGAACAACATAAGGATGGGATTGTGTTGTACTAAATGTATCTTATCTACATTTTATGTGTCAATTCTGTTTCGACATACCTAACTCGAGTTATTCAATTGTAAATGTATACACATTGTATTCCAAAAATACATTGTTTTGGTTAATTCACTCATTTTTAAATTTATATTCTTCTTCAATAGAATCGTATAAATTTTCTTAAACAACGGTGCCAAGTAATATGGTACAACATGGATACGTTTCCATGCGTTTCCTGCTTTATTTTTGTTAAAGGTATATGACCTACCAGCCTGTACACAAATTAATAAAAAAACGTGTTAGGTTGGTTTATAGTACAACTGACCTCAGACAATCGAGTATTGTCTTTTGTATTTTTCGTTTAAAAATTGTTTATTACTTTTTATTAATTCTACATTAAAATATTATTTATTTTGTTTGCAATATAAAATATAATAACAATATATAAAATGTTTATTTTGTATATAAACGAATTTTAGTATGATATGACATAAGTTTGTTCAGTTTCTAACGAAAGTTTTAGTGTAAATATTGGTTTGTATAAAACTATAAACAATAGATTTAAAAGGTTATCTTAGACCCAATTAACTAAATTTGTAATATTTTAAAAGTGACATAGCATGTGCAAAATACGTTACACAGATAATGTTAAATGCCATGCTATTTCATAAAATTATACCTTAATAATCAAAATTATAAGTTTGAACAGGCATTTATGCATTAAAAACAGGCAGTAATCGCTTAAATATAAAATAAAAAATTTTAAAATATTAAAAAATGTGCACTAAAAAAATTGTATGCAGTTTTATCATAATACATAAATAAATTCGGATACATGAATTCGGGTTGAAATATGTTATATCAAGCTTTATATTAAACTAAATATTTTTAAAATTAGAATATATAACTTGGGTATCAATAGGTAATCTAAAAAAAAATGTATCCAGGATATATTTTCCAAAGCCTGCAATAGATATTTCATATTAATGATTTGATAAAAAATATTCAATAATATGCGATAAAGTTCAATTATATAAAATATAATTTCGAAAAGGTATAAAACAAATTTCGACCGAACGAATTCTTTTTGAGGAGTAGCAAAAAAACATGCCAATGCATTAAATTAAGAGCCATAGAAATTCACTTAAAAAGAAAGTAATAAATTTAAATATTTTTTAGCGTATATAGTTTAATTTCCAAATTCGATTAATCTATAAAATTAATTATTGTTCAGAACAAATTTTAGCTCATACTAATTAATTGTATATTTAATTTGTTGTTTAGGTACTTACTCGAGTTGAGAGTTTGATATTTTTTCTTAAATTTCCAAAAGTCGAATCCAACTTATTTTATGTAATGTAACCAGAATTTTATATTACTTTCGAGTCACGCGACGTTCACTGTGTTCACCGCATGAAGTAGTATGATGCTTTCATTTCATGACAGATATGGATAATGTCATAGTTATTATTTTGCAAAGTCGACGTCGGTATTTACATAGTTTTATTGAAGATACCATCTAATTATCATGTATTTAATCGCTTGTTTGAATTTTATAGGTGCATGGCCTTGTTTTTTTTTTTATATAAGGTTTTTTATGCTTTATGTAATAAATAATAATTATACTTTGCACTGTTAAAATGAAGCTAATTCAAAAATGTATAGTAGTTTAAATATAGTGAACATTTTATAATGTAACAGACAGTAATTTTTGCATTATTAACATATTTTGTTAGAAAAACAATGATATAAAATACGCATAATCGTTATTTTTTTTATTATGGATTCAGTGCATTAATCCCCTGTCCCCAGAACTGATGAAATTATGCATAGTTAGCAATCTATTTCCCACCGCAGCCATGATTATTGTTTTTAGCTCATTCTTTATTTATTTAGCTGACAATAACTATATAGTTTGGAGGACTCAATATATATAATAAGGTACCTATGAGAAACATGACAGGAATCATACAGAGTACTTTGAAATGAACTATTATGACCTATTTGTTGTACAATCATTATCGTAGGACCTACATAAAAATATATAAAGGTGAATTATAAGTAGATAATCTGAGAGTAAAAAAACAATTAATTATTTTTAAATTAAAGGCCTTGTGATTGAATTCTACTACACTTAAATATTAGACAAAGTTTTTGTTATCAAAATGGGAAGGAGGAATTTGTTATATTTTTAATGGCAGACATTACATGTTGTAAAATTAATTATTAGATAGATAGGTACATAATATTTATACTATAAAATGTTACTTTTTTTCCCTTCATAGTATGATTTTCCAGATAAATTCGTTGTAATAATATTTAAGTTTTCGGTTATATTAAAAACTAATCGATCCGTTTATCTTTAAGAACACTCATGTTTAATTTTACATGGTATATGTCATCACTGAAAGCAGATATTGTATAAACTATAATTTATAAGTAGTAGAATAGTATTATTATTAAAGGTTAACAAGTAATTTCAATACATAGACACGTATTATTAAGTAATTTCATTATATATACATATGATAATGTATAATGACATATAATAATGGAATAATATACCTCATAAATCATTACGTATAACTATATATGTAAGTATATAACTATTAGTTCAACTAATAGTTATATACTTATTCAGTTATTTGTAACTAATTTAGTTGCATTAATAGTGCATTTGCATTGTAAACAAATATCAGGGAATGGAAAGAGCCAAATTTTATACAAATAAAGACTAAAACTCGGTTACTATCTAAAATCGTCAAATCCAATTTCAAAAATGTTTGTTTTGTTTTAATGTTTAACCTTTCATTTAGGAAGGGGGGCTGAAAGGCCTAGTTTTATATTTTTACATATTTGTTCTTTTTCTAATAATTTTAAATATTTTTCTATGAACCACATAACTCTATGTGACTTTAGACAAATGTATGTAATAAGTTATTTCATAAGTATTGTTTTTTTTATCATAAATAAGCTTCGACTACAATACTAGGTAAATTACAATTGATACATTATGATAAGAACATAAGTAAGAACATAAGTATTTTTGCATTGTTTTCATTATTTTATACATTTAGTGCTCAAAAAACATCCAAAAGGAAAAATAATTTGATTTAAATATTTATTTTGGCATTGATGTGTGGTCAATAGAGAACATTTAAATAAATTAACCGCAATACGGTTTTAGTTATATATGTACATACAATATGTATATAATTGACAACGCTATATAGTATATATATTTAATACGTGACACATTTGAGAAAACAATCGTAGTGTAGGTTGTGGGTTATGCTTCAGGAGGTTTTATTAGTTTAATAATCGACTAGTTTTTTTTTTTAGAAATTATGTGTTGTTAAGAGTCTTAATTTTGTTTTGTCCTTAAAATGTTGATTTTTGGTAATATTTAATATTATGCTTTTTTAATGTTATATTAGGTATACAGTAAAAATTGGATTTTCTTAGATCCACTTAAGAATTTATAAATAATATATTAATTAACAAATCTACATGGTACAAAATTAAAATTAGGATAAATGTGCATTTTATTGTACGTTTTTTACGAGAGTAATTTTTAACTTTCCGAATTATTATCATAACTTTTAAGGACGTTCACATAATATTAACCATACTTAACCGTTTATTAATTGTTGATTGATTGCCTAACGTTACTGCTAGTAATTAAAAAAAACCTTGTAAAACACGTATTGCCTTGGTGTCACGTAATGGTCGACACCTAACTGTAAATATAGTATTACAGTATTATTAAAATATGTAAGATGCGGTCAATGGTCATCACTCGTCATTCACCTGTCATCAGTCCAAAGACAGAAGACTTGTAATATTAATAACATAACTTACACATCTATTCTTTAGTGAATAAACTGTTATTTTTTAACGTTATTTTCTAAAAAAATAATAGACGTTCTAACCAAAAAATGTAAAATTTGCACGTATTATTTTTTAAAGTAACAGTTTATTCAAAATAGCCACGATTTTTTAAAATTACATTCTAATATTTTAGATAGTGTATCCTAACCGGGTTCAGGGATCAAATTTAATAATTCAAGTATATCTCATAATCATCACGTCCTAATTCACACTCAAAACCTCTTCGTATTAATAAGAATTTGCAGTTTTGGCTTTTAAATATTACATCTTGCTTTATGGTGTAATATTCTTTTAAACATGATGTGATAATAATATTGCTTATACAAATGTTTGGTAACATTTATGATGGCACTTAGCTGGTCTTCATAAAATGTAAACACTGTTTAATCAACAAATGTTAGACATCAATAATGTGTCCTTAACTTTTTATAATCTTGACCAAACATGATACCGAAAAATGTTATTGTTGATTTTCGTGTTGACTCGTCCACTATAAAGTTGTTGTGGTCAAAATATGATAACATTTAAAATATACAAAATACAGATATAGTCAATTGCGTCTCAAATCTTAATTTACTTTTGTTGATTCAACATTCAATCTTTAAAATATATTAAATTAAGACCCAATATATATAGTAGAACCTAGTCCGAATCCTTTATTTAAATACCAAAACAGTTATTTTCCCTTTCGATTTGTACTGGTTTAGGACTGTCGTAATGGAGCGCTCATTTTAATTTTTATTAGTTAAAAGAAGAAAACTAGACAATTTTAACGGTATCTATAAAAATACTTCACAAGTTTTTCTAAAAATAAAATAATTTTAATAGTGTTGACTCGTTTCAAAAACCAAAAATTACTAAAGTACAATATGGATTGGTTGTAACGTGACAAATTGTAGGGAAATACAATTAACAAAAATGTACCTTATAAATTATAATAAACTATTTTCTTCACCTATGGATACTAACATCAATACTAAACATTTTTAGAGCCAATATTTAATTTATTAGTACTAACTTATTATTGATACTGAACAGCATTGCCAGTGACTAGTCGCCGGCGTCGAGTGTCCATCTAACCATACTATGTAGTAAAGCCGTTCATAAAATATGTAAAAAACTGTACAGTGGATAAAATAAGTTTTGTAACTACATCAACTGTATATGTTTTAAATTACTTTGTTTTAAATCTGTGTAGATACATCAATACAAATTTTCTAAATCAACTTCTGCACCTAAAATGTATAAATCAAAAGGTTAAAATGAATAGCAAAGTGCTTTTGCTAGTGTCGTTCGGAAAACCAGACAGCGGCTTGGTGTGAAGGCCAGCAACGGGGCATATACTAATGTATATGGTACTGGTGGTACCGGGTTTTTTTTCAGTTGTGCTTTGTATGCAGCCATTGACTGTTGTGTATCGCGTGGGAATAAGTTTGAACGTTTATTTTTTACAATAATTGTCATTTCAAGCCATGAACAACCGGAGCGTTAAAAAATGTGTTTATTTTTCTTAACCGTCGACGTCGATTTTTAACCGTGTATGGTGTTCGCTTTTAAGTTCATGGAGATGTCTGCAGAAACGGCTACCGCCATGAAGCCGAAGAGGTTTCCTTCTATTTTCAAGAAAATCATGATTTCAAGTTGGTCAAAATTTGATAAAATCA
Organism: Adelges cooleyi; assembly: GCF_023614345.1. Classification (NCBI taxonomy): domain Eukaryota; kingdom Metazoa; phylum Arthropoda; class Insecta; order Hemiptera; family Adelgidae; genus Adelges; species Adelges cooleyi. The sequence goes on along the minus strand of NW_026096053.1, from coordinate 11,800,427 downwards.
TTATTATTGTCACACTGTATAGTATATTATTGACTAGTATAAAGAGCAAATATACATTTTAGTTTGTTAGACGAGAGTCGAGACTTTAATAATAATAATAATATGTATATATCTATTTAAAGTAGTGGTGGCAACAAGAAAATCCAGATTTTACTAAAAAGTGCGATACATAGATATGTGTAGAAATACAAATTTGATCACAATTAGTGATGTGATATAAATTTGAATGATCAAAGAATAAATATTTCAACTGCTTCAGATGTTAAATTAAGAACTTTTTGAAAGTCAAATAATTTCCATCACTAATAAAAAAAATATAAGACCAGAAAGAAAAATCACTTTGGAATTTCGGACTTGAGGTTTTAAAATATGTGCTCGGTAATTTTTATTTTTAGCATTTTCAAATTGATGATACAAAATAACTATAAAAAGGGCTAAAGCATAATAGTTGTCCAACATTTTTCGAAAATACAAATAGGTGTACATTTTCTTTAAGAACACACATTTTTGGAATCCCGTCACATATTTTTAAGCTGACTTAACCTACACCTAACCTTACCTAACTGAGTTCTAATCCGTTTTAGTTTGAGTACCTATGGACATATTATAGTAATTGACCGTCAGTGAACAATTAAACTGGAGAAGTGCTACCTACTATTTAGAAAGTTATATTATTAGATTGAGATCATACCTTAGCACATTGTCATTTTTTCTACTTTCTGGAAAAAGGTTAAATTAACATATTTCTAAAAAGTTTAAAAATGTTTTATACTCACTGATATTTTCGAGCACATTATTTTTGCTGTAAAATGTGACATAATATAATTGTTGAAAGAGGTTTTAAAAACTCGTTCAAATCTTTATTCGAATAGCAACAACAATAATTATAATGATCATTAAAACGTTTATTTAATTAAGCTATACTTGGGTTCCTCTAGACAATAGGTATATTTCTAATTACAAATAGCTGGTTTGTTTTATTTTTATTTGACAATAGACACCACAAATCATATAATTTAGGTATACATTTATTGTTGGTTTTATAGGATTATAATAGTATTATAGACATGGACATAATAGTTGTGCAACTAAGCTGTAATGTATCCTTATAAGGTTTTAACAACTATAAAACTGGATTCTATGTATGTGTATTCCAAGCTACGAGACATCATATTATTTAAATAATAATGCAATAAAAATACAAAAGTAACAACAAAACCATCTAGATATGTAATATATAACGTAGGTACTTCATATTATTTAAAACTTTATCCACAACATTGTGGATTGTGTTTTTAAATATAAAATGTATTTTCACAAACGACTAAGTTAAATTTCACAATATAAAATAATGGTTTGACTGCATTTATTTTTAAGACATTCAACCTTATTTTAATGACAGAATATTCATGTATTTTTTCATAATTAATTTAATTGATAAAATATACACTACCAGATAGACCGTTTCCAAGTGACATGATTAAATGATTAATGAATAATTTCATTATATCATGTATTTGAAGATTTGGTTTAATAAACGCGTTAAAAAGACTTACCTAAACTGTAAACAATGTTGCTCCGGTCTTCGTTTAGAAGCTGACTTATTGATTTTAAAAATCAACAAACCCATAGTAACAGCATATTAATAGTAATAAAACTGTGTTATTACATAAAAGTGAAAGTATAATTTCACGTTATACTTGACTTTACTTAAAGTGGTAAATAATAGTAATTAATAGTTTACTGTAAAATCTATTATACTTGATATCACAATGCGAAAATCAAGGTATTCTTTGCAATTTAGTATGAACGTAAACTACATTTTTAATGGAATTAGGAATTATTTAATAACCCTGGTCTCTATTAATTAGGTTAATTATAATAATGTATGTTGTAATTAATCTCGGTAAGGTAACAAAAAAGGCGGATAATTAATTCTAAGAAAATCAGCAGTTAATAATTATAATTTTCTAGCTAAAAACTATAAAATTTATTTTTATTATACACATTTTGATTGATTATTTTTAAATTAAATAAAAATGTACTACATTTAACCACCAATAACACGTTATTCATATTGAATTTAACTCGTTTAAGCTAAAAAAGGAAGTTATAATGACACTCATTCTGTCCATGATAATCTATTTTTTATTAAAATATAACATTTTATATACATTAATATTAATATTTAGTTATAACTTATATATAATATGAACTATTATTGTCTCTGACGGTACCCATGACAAATAATGGATTCACGTTTAGAAATCATGAAGTGTGAATAGCTAATTTAACTTGTTTAGGAGGTATAATAATATAATACTGTGTTCATAGAATATGTATATAAAATGTTTCGTTGGAGATAGAAAATTCTATGTTCGTGGTATACTAAACATAAATGTATAATGTAACAAAATTTTCATAATATTATAATACTTATGAATTCTATATTATATTAAAGTTTAGTTACATACAAGTATATTTTTTCGAAGGTATACTTTTTAAAAAATTGTGTTCATATAGATATGTAAGAATATCCGAAGGAAAAAATCACCATAATTTATTCATATACTAAACAAAAGTAAATCATCTTTACTTTTATTGAAACTAATATATTTTTGTTTAAAATATCAAACAAATACCTAATACTTTTTATTTTTACACCTTTTTGATCTCTAATCGTTTATATATTTTCGTTACATTTATTATCGTATTTTCATTGTGCCTCCACAGTTTACCACAATGCAGCAAAACAAATGAATTATGTATCAAACAAATAAAACAAATACTGCAAGCATGTATAAATAGCATGTATATATATATATATATATTTAATTCAATACTTATGGGTATATTTAACATTTAGTCGTATTGTTCGATTTGTTATGCAAATCAAATGACCGACGCCGTTTAACGGTTTTACGCTATGTACTCGCTCGATTTTTAATTGTTTTTTTTTCTATTTTAGGGCTAAAGAGTATTTCGAAAGATGCAAATTCGGCCGTGAAAGCACCGAACAAGAAAACATCGGCTAATAGAAAACCACAGCCGCCGCCGCCGCCGGTCACTACAGTTGAAAGGGATTCGGACCCCAAAAGATTTCAACGGCCGGCCACGGCAACACTGGATAATTCGATGGTCCCGCAGGACAACGGGACGTCGCGGCCACCGGTGACGCCTTCGGTAGTCAAACGTCCGTCGGCGGCGCATCACCAGCAGTTGAACAGCAGAACGTACCGGATCAAAACCAAAGACCGGAAGAGCGTGCTGAGCCTGCCGGAAGTACAGGCCAAAGTGCAGCAACAGCAACAGCAGGCGTCTAAGAAGAAGAGTTATTTGCCGGTCAAGGTCAAAACGGGCGTTACCAAAAAACAGGCGCCGCAGCCACCGGTGCGCGTTCAACCGACAACGGCCGCTCCCGCTCCGGCCGCCGCTCCAGCACAGGAAACAACCACGGGATACAGACCCGAAAATTGGGTACCGACGGCCGTGAGTTCGGCCAGGAAAAAGAGACTAGTCCTGTGCTACCTGTGCGGCAAGGAATTCGGCACAGCTTCGTTGCCGTTCCACGAGCCACAGTGCCTTAAGGTAAAAAAAAGTCATAGTTGATAAAACAAAAAAAAATAAGTTAATTATTCTTTCCCTTGAAGGAAAGCTACTGGATCATGAATTTGTTTTATAATCAGGCAATTTTCTGTTCCCTTCTGTAGCATTTCCGTTTCCTCCCCCACTTCCTATTTTTTTTTCTCTCCTCCCTTCACTCCATAAATTAAATCTTATCACTAGTATTTTGTAACTTATCCCTTATTAGCTGGATGTAACGTGACATGAAAATGTCCACTCAAACAACCATCAGACATATTCATGTCAAAAACATATATCCGTTGTATAATATAATATCCATCAGTATATAAACAGGGCAGGACTAATCCACTGTGATATTATGATACATACTCCTGTATCGACGAATTATTACTCTTAACCAGGGACTCTCGTTTGATAATATTGGGGAAATAATAACCGCCGAGACGACCAATTACTGTCAATATCAGCTGGTTAGATTATCGTTAAGTCTTGTGTTGCATTGTTGATAATAACTTACGTATTTAGTATACACAGAATAGTATTATAAAAATATTTGTTTTGTTTTTGACAATAATTATCGTGCGTGGTTGAAGGGTGAAGGTAGTGGTAGAACGGCCCTGGCTTCTTTGCGTGTATTGGTTTTACCAAATGATGAAACTGAATTTAAAATTGAGACAAAACATGCAAACTCTCATATATTATTATAGTACTATTGCGTCGTCGTTGCTCTACAATTATCTACCGCCTACATATGTATGTATTTTCTATGTGGTCGTGACTCGTGTCCTTGGACTTGAAAACTGCGCGTTTATCGACTGCCAGCTATTTTTTTCTGTATAATCCTGTCGACAACAACCCTTTCGTCCGGCGATTGGAGGCCGTGATGATAATAATTGATTATTACAACCTACAATGACCGTATACGGTAACTCGCCATAACTATCGACAGTATTTTTTTTATATTCGTTAAAAAAAAACTAAAAGGCAGCACAGTAGGTTTTCCGGCACTGCTGGGACGCAACAAAATGGGGGTCGAGGTACGATTTCCGATCTACAGAACTACGTAGAAAAAACGGGTGCGGTGATTAAAAAAATATCGTGGTTCAAGAAAAACACAAAAAGAAACGAGAAAAAAACCAACATTGTAAAAAAATCAACTGAACCTTCTTAGTTTCGCATCGGAGTTGGTAAAACAAGAAAATTTCATTAATCCCAATCTTCTTTATTTCCCATTTTTTGAGGCGTAGATTTTGTACATATATCTAGTGTCGCACTGCACGATACTGAGTTTTTTTGATATTTTATAATTTTACCATCAATTTTTTTATCGGTAGTCTCCTGGGGGCAACTCCGCTTTCAGGCTTTACTGCCCCTCCACCCTTCGTCGGTGAAAGTAGGGGAGGTACCGTACTCGCCGACGCATGTATTTACATAGTAAACCATATAGAAATATTATGGTGCACACGGTGTAGCGGAAATTCCAAACGAGCTCATTACGCTAATGTGTATAGTGTCCGCGTTAAATAGGCTAAACGTGGGAAACGCTAAAAAACGGTTGCATAGATTCTTGTCGTCCCATTTTCCATTTTAATTGATGAGAAACTAAACCTTATTTTGTATTATTCGTTTTTTTTTTGTTTCCAAGTCGGATTTACGCTGCCGGGCAGTAACACAATTACTTGCACGTAAACAACAGTAATAATAATTTATTATATTATAGCAATGGGTGTGTGTACCACCGTCACCTATGTGAGGGATCCCCTTCATCCAGGAAGTGCGTAATCAGTTTTTAATTCCGTTTTTCGGAGCGGTACCGTTGTGCCATTGTTCGCCAGAGGATGTCATACACAACTGGCGGTTTGTTGTTTTTTTAAATGTTTTTGCTTTTTGCAACCGCCGGCTATAGCCGTATACGATCGATAACGTACATGGAAAAACAACATTGAACCGATAGTATAATAATACCGTAATCATATTGTAATAATTGAATAATTGCGGTTTCAAAGTTCGCGGGAGTTGCCCACAAACATGTACATATAATGCAATACATGCAATACAGTACCCATATTATCGTTTACCGTGTTAATATAGTGGCATATCTCATAGACAAAAATGTTCCACTTATTGTTAATTACAACCCAGATTAATAATATTACGCGATAAGTCTACCTATAATTCCTATATAAATTGCTAACTGCAGAAAGAGGGCATGTCCATTTTGTTTTTTTGTAGTAGCAATACTTAAGTATGTAAATACTTTGTTCATTGTAGAAAGGGCTTCTTCAATCTAGCGGGTACCTAATATGATAAATAAAATACATTTGTATAATTTGTGTACATTAATATTTGTTGATGTACCTACGCTGAAACCTAATACATATTTTTCAAAATTTATTCTTAAACACTTTTTTAGTGAAGTTTTTTCACAGTAAGTGATTCATACGAAGTAAAAGTATATTATAAAAATCGATAAATTGCATAATAGTGGTATTTGGAAAGTCATAATCGTTTGAACTTTGTACAATACATTAAATATTTAAATAGACATTTTTATAATTTACGAGTGATTACTCATCAAATCTAGTATCAGATGTTGTGGGTTGTAATGAATTTCACTCAGTTACACAAATTGTATTGTATTACATAATGAATAATTGGTCGAGTTTGTTGTGCAATACTTTTTATACTTTTCTACAACAAATTTGTATCGATAAACGTATACGAATAAAATTAATTTTACGTTTTTTCTATTATCAGAATTTGTATAATATATGTAAGAGTTTAAAATGAGTTGGTGTCTTTGGTTGCCTGGTATTTACTTAATGTATGTACATTACAATATGACTTGTGGGTTTGACCATAAAATTGTATAAGCGACTTAAAATAAATAAAGTATACTTTTGTTTGTTCGGCTGTGTTTTGTTTGCTTTGAAAGCTAACGTTTGTGCACGTCATGTGAAGTAATAATAGAGGTCAATATGTCACAAACCAAATTACAAATATTGTAATACTCAAGGGGTGCGTTCATTAAGGGACCAAGTTCAAAAACAATTAGGCTAACAGAATATCATATTAATAATTAACATCAACATTTGTTGTTGCTATAACAAATAACGTAAATGTTGGCTAGGTAACCAGGTTATTCATACCTGGTTCATGGCAACTATAAATTCCCAAGGTCATAGGCTTCCTGTAGTATAATTTTCAATTTTAATTCAAGAAAAAAAAAAGCACGTTATTTTGTCCACAACTCGACGTTTTAAAAACGAACGTTTCCACAATCGTGTTCATTTACCATTGAGAGTGAATAAATTATAGACTTTAAACTCTACATTTTACTGTTGAACAAATTATAATTAGCAAAAATTGAAAATTAGTAAGTGGTTATTTGCTTTGTGAACTAGAGACTATAATGAGTTGGTGGGTTTACGTTGTAATTGAGTACCTACTTCCTTCTACCTGATTCAAATTGTGAAGTACTCAAATTCTCAATGCCTTGTTTATAATATTATAATGCGATTTCGACAAAACTCAACCCGACCGTTTATGTTTTTTTTCTTTTCAGAAATGGATCCTGGAAAATTCTCAATTGCCGGAACATTTACAGAGAGCGACCCCGCAAAAACCGGAAGGAAATGAAACGGTTTCGGCCGAAGATTGGAATCGGCTTGCATGGGAAGCTACACAGGTACGTTGTTGGAGCAACATAATATAAAAGGTTTGAAAATATCAAATTAAAATGTGTTCAAGTTCGATGAACTGCAGACACGGTCAGTACATAATAAAAATATATATACCTAACAAAATCGAGTAGGCAGAACGCCTGACTCATGATGCGGTTAATTCGTTTATGGAATGATCAACTGTTATAAATGGTTGTGCACATATTAATATAATACAATATAACACACACACACACACACATATAAATACCTAATCTTATATTATATACTATACTAATACGCCCAAGCATTTTAATGTTCTCCTGTGCACTTCGGGCGACGGAGGTGTCACGAGTCTGCTCGGCAAACATTATGACAAAAAGTCGTTTAAATTTAAAAAATGACAGCGCCGTGACTATGGAATACTATAATATACACATATATATATATATATATATGTGTGTATATTTTTAACACAAACGCATCGGCCCCACGCTTGTAATAAAAATGAAAACTTAATTGATCGTTTAATGTGTTGTTATTTTAGCTTCGATGCGGAGCTTAGTAGGTTTTCATTTACAATGATGCCTTTTTCACTTTTTTTTTATTGTGTCTTATTAAACCCGAGAATTCTTTATGTAGGCAGTAGGAAGTTTATATTTAGATCAAAAATCGTACCCGAAAGGTTCTCCCGTTTCATTTAAAACCGAGAAAAACGTCAAAAATGTACAAATTGTTTCAATTATATTATGTTTAGCTTCAGTACAATAGCTGAGAAGGTATTGTTTTTTCTTATCCTCATATATTTTTGTACTTTTTTTTAGAATATTATAAATTTCTAAAATCGACCAGTCAAAATTCTCTATTCAAAATGTTTATAAAATGTATACATTACCGTTACCGTTAAAAAAAATATATGTACATAATATAGTTACTTTAGTTTTATTGAAGAAACCTCATAAATGAAATAACGCGTTTATAACACATTTGTTATCTATAAAATAATTTATACTTAATAGTTTTTACAAAATTTAAGGAATTCAAAACAATTATAATTATGTAATTAAATCTAGTTGAAGTAGTGTTACTGGACACCCTCTTCTTTCACGTTGTCCTGTCATTGTATTATATTTTTTTTCAAATTTACTTATTGTAACTAATATTACAGATTGTAAATATATTTTTAATTAAAAAAAAATAGTTTTTACCGATTACAGTTTCGCATTATAGCGTTTATTTAAAAGTGATTTTATCACTCTCCGCTATTCCTCGGCTTCACTATGTTGGCTTTTTTTTTTGCTATATTATCAATTTTTGGTTTCAGTCAAATTTGGTGCCATGTGATTATTGCCAACGCAAGTTCCTAGCAAGTAGACTTGAAGCTCATACCAGGGTTTGCATCGAAGCCAAAAAGAAGTACCACATTTCATCCGTGAGTCTAACAATAATTGTTTTTAACTGACGTCAATTGGCCAACAATGCGGTTCATTAAGTTGTTTACATTTATCTGCTGTCAAGTTAAATCTACCAAAACAAGCCGCACCTATTATAGGTTTGGTAATAACTACAAACTATTTAAACAATAATTATAAAACGCGTAAACTACTTTTTATCAGCTGTACCGTACCTAAAGTGGCTTTTTTAGAATCGACAATTGATCGGATGAACTCTGAATTATTTGAACATTTTGGGTAGAGTTTCCATTTCTTTTGATTTCGTGTACATTATTTTCTTTAAACAGTGGCGGGTCGAGTCAAATCGGTTTGCGCGCGCTTATTTAATTTCTAGCAAATTCAACAGATTTCTTTTTTACCTACTTTTTGATTGTCGGCAGAACTATTTGCCTAGGCGTGCTTTGAAAACAATATAAACGGCTAATTGACTACCATATTCTTTTGTAGGTACCATTCGCAAAGCATAGGTACAATAAGTACACCTCGGCGACGTCCTATATATTTATCATTAATCAAATACGCTGTCGGAGGTAGTCACTATGAATGAACACTTTTTTATATTATTTACTTGTGTTAGTCTAAAATAATTGTTGTATTAATATTGATTTGCAGTAGGGACTTGCAGTAGGTACCAATGCGCGTTTTTAACAACGTCTGCGGCAAAGGTTGTTTATTTTTTGTCTCCAAGTACGCATGTAATCGCCTGAAATTTAGTAGGTATTTTTTTTTGTCTAGGTAAACAAATCACAGCGGCCGCCGGCCAAGCCTTCTATGGACAAGCAACCGAAAAAGAAGCCACAACCGTGCTATGTTTGCGGTCGCCTGTTCGGTTCGGCGTCCATTGGAATACACGAACCCCAGTGCTTGATCAAGTGGACCAGAGACAACGATAGCTTGCCGCCACATCTCAGAAGACCTGTGCCCACCAAACCGGAAATTATCATCGATGCAGGTATACCTCAAGTCCTAGCAGATGGCGTAGAGCATAATAATATGTTGAGTTGAGCACACCTACTATAGGATTTTGTAATGTATTCCATGTTTATAATAATGATGGTATACCGTACAATACATCTCGACCGAGTGTATACCTGAACTTTGCCTACAGAACAAAATTAAAAATAATAGCAAGAGACATTTGTTTGACGGTTTTTAATATGCGATATAATACACCTATAGAACAAAGTAGGTAGGTAGACAAATTGAACAAAATACAACTTTTCTTTTATACATGTATAACATCCAATCAATAAATAAAATCCCAATAGTTTTTTGGTTTTGAAAATATACAGTAGGTATTGCTAAAAAGATATCTAAACAACGCTTTTGTTTTATAGTAATACTGAACGAATAAAACGTACAAAATTTCATAGATTTTTTTTCTTTCAAGTTTAACAAATTTTATTTGATTAACTACATAATATTATAATAATACAAATGTATTTATAATTATAACACAATGATATAATTATTTTTTGTTGGAAAAATCGGATTTTTGTAGGTATTCCAAACCGCGCGATCCTGTACGTATGCGTTATTTTAGTTAAATAATTAAAAAAATTATCTGTAAACCGAAATAACTGTATAAATTACCTATGTTATGCATTTAGTTTAAAAGCTCGATTTAAAAACATTACAATTTTCATGTCAATTGTGATACCTTAAATGTTTTCGATCCAAGTAGCATTCTACTCATGTCTAGATGAAATTCTATTTGATCTCTATGCCTACTACATAATTGGCTGAATTAAAAAAAAAAAAAACTATTGCTGAACTCAGTATGACAATCTTTCTACATTTTGAAATGGGTCACGAGTTATTTATGAAACGAATTTAATTTTCATAATTTGTTTATAGCGACGGGCCAAGTGGATCAACAGGCCACTAGAGAAGAATACTGGAAGACGTACTTATCTCAGCTGGTGCCGTGTGATCGATGCCAACGGACTTTCGACCCGGACCGTCTGGAAGTGCACCAGCGGAGTTGTAAAGGAATCACGACCAAATAGAAAACAATAGAACAGCTATTATTCCAATCGTGCACAATAGCATAATAATATGCTTATCGACAAGCGGATAATCGATGCTGACCATTCTACACTTGATCGACATTTCCTACCTTCATAACGGTTACCTATACAATTACTTGCAAGAGTTTTCATCATGCCACTATTATAATTTTAATATTCAATAAAATATAATATAAATAAGATTTACTCCTACAACTCGTCTTGTATATATCGCCCACTGGATTTTTTGTTTTTGAACATATTACTCCTAACTTACTGTTAATTGGTAAAAATATTATTTAAAAATAACATATTTATAAATTAAATTATTTTATTTATGGCCAAAAAATAAATACAAATAATTTAAAAATGTTCGTCAACTAGGCTTCAAAATAAGTCATCAATGGCAAATAAAAATTATTGTAAAACTTATGTTCTGTCTAAGGTTAATAAACTGTCATCCATTCTCCTTGAGATTTGTTTTTTTATACTTAAGAAATATTAACTTTTAAAATTGGTTTGCTGTATGATATTGAAATACCGTGCAATACTTGTTTGAAATGGTATAACATGTATTGCCGCCTTTTGAAAATATTTAAATTTCTCTGCTACCAGAGTTACTATATAATATATACTGTGGTTGAACTATTTCCAGACTACGCTACGATTGTCAATATTTTAATTTCATAAAACTGAATACTAATTTGTTATTAATAGGAAATTCATAAACCTACATATTATAGTCATTTTTATTCAGTGTACCATATGAATGATTACAAAATACACGTGCATATAAATTTGTGTTAGTCTAAACCACATTTCAATTGTAAAACAAATTTAAGTTTTAAGAGAATAAACGTATTTTATTGACGCAGGTCCAAAAAAAAAAAAAAGGTTAGTTTAGTAGGCAGTTGGAAAATATTTTGTTTTAAAAATGTGTGTCGTTTTGTGGTTTTACTTGTTGGGGTCAAATCGAATAATATAGAAAATAATCATTACATTGATCACGTACATTCACAGATTCAATATCAAATGACACAGTACTCATACAACTTTCAACAGTTCCATAAGCATAATACTGTGTTAGAGTCGTGACCAATTACACAATGTACATTATTACTGACCTAGTTTTCATGTAAAACAATAATTACCTATGAAACAGCTATTTTAGGCTCGTAGAAAAAATGTATTCAAAATTATTACTGAAAGCAATGTGGTTCGACGCATCAGGTTTGAATTTAAATGTTAATATGTTAATGAAGTTTTGTAATTGAAGGATTATGTTAACCGTAAGAAATATGTATTAGAAATTATTGCTTGTAAAACAAAGTTATTGGTAGTTTTTTTAACAAGCAGACACACACATCATTGGTATTTAAAATTAGGTAATATCGATTTAGGCTAACTTTGTATTGGTATAAACGTAAAAACAATAAAAAATAAAAGGAAATAACAAAATAGATTTTTGTTTTATTAGGTATTTTAGTGGCACATGCACAGCAATACCAGACTTTATTCTTTGATGTCGCACATAATATTATCTCGACGAGAATGTTGACCGAGAGCAAGACAAGATTAATCTTAACAGAAGTGATGATAAAATATTCTCAGATTCATAAAATTAAGTAACTATTGAACATTTGGAAAGAGAGAAAATATAAACCAGTTCATGCTGAATATTTCTAACAAAAGACAATTGGTTTTTTTTTTTTTTTTATCAAAAGTCATAACAAGTGTTGTTCAAAATTAAAACCAAAAAATAATATTTATATATGGAAATAAATACATCAAATTCTCGGTACTATTGTGTTTAACAATAAAATAATAAAAAAAATATATGCGGAAATTGTAGAGTTAACATTATGTTTACAATTTATCGAAGTAATTGTTAATGTCTGGTAATCCTTCCTTGAGACCCTTGCGTTTACGTGTATCCTACAAGTAAAAAATAATTTTAGTATTTTCGCTCGTCAAGTATTGTTACTGTTAAGACTTACCATAACAACAGTGTATGTCTTAGTTCCAGGTTCGCACGGATCACCAGGGAATACCTGCCAGTGGTCAAACACACATTGTGGGAAAGCTTGTCCACCAGTATTGCTGCGCAAATCTGCTGTGAATCCTGTGTATAGAAATGATAAAAATTAGAGCTTGTTACAGCTAGACACCTTTTTAATGTAATTAACACCGAAGTACATTATGTTCCAGCTGATCATAGCAAAATGTCGTCATCGGACATAAAGATAGAGGTCCTACAACAGCGTTCTGAAAAGCTCGGTTATGTTTTCTATTCTTCCATAAGCACTATCAACACTGTCTCCGTTCACAGACGAATAAAAACCCGCCCGCCAACTACAGAGTGATGCATTTGTGCTGGAAGTTTTTAAATACAAGAAGCATACATCATGCAACCAGAAATAAGGATCTCTTTGTGGTTATATGAGTGTATTGTACCAGATAAAAAATTTGGTCAACATAGCGACATACACCTAAAATTTGTTTTAGCCACTAAAGGAAAGTCCAACACTTTATTAAATGAAAGTGAAAGAGGCAAAAGGTGGCCAAATTTTATCCTATTCAATTTATTATGTCTTAAATTTTTGTGATAATATGTGTGTATTGTATCAGATAAAAACCTGATAAACATAGCGACATCTATCTCAATTTTAATTTTGCCACAAAAGGAAAGTCCGTTACTCTATCATGTGAAAGTAGCAGAGGCAAATAATGGCTTTAAATAATTTAATGAACAAAATAAGCAAGGAACAAAACTTACCGAAAGACTCATTGACAGGCAAATATGCTTTGACGACAAACATAGGAGTTCCAACTACTTGACTTTCTTCAAATACGTGTCCTCTACGTCTGTTCAAAACACTGTAAATTCCACCAACTGCGACTTCGGGACACTGAGAAACAATAAAATACATTATTCAAGTAAATTGATTAACAACAAAAATTCTATTAACAAACCTGAATTTCACACAAGTACACCGGCTCCATAATCCTGGGATGGGCAGATAAAATACAAGCGTACATGCATCGACGAGCGGTTGGAATAATTTGACCACCTCCTCTATGAATGGCATCAGCGTGTAATGTAACGTCGTGAATATTGAATCTAACTGCACGCATGTTTTCTTCAGCCAAGACTCCCTAGAAAAAAACAATATAATATTCATTTAAAATATTTTTATAATAATTTGCATTATATTTTTTTTAGTTAACACAAGCTGTTTTAAACACACTCAGACACTTTCAGCCATCACTGGTAATTATTACCATCTGGTGGAAACCGCGAAAGATATATTAGGGTATCATCATAGCACATTTATTATCCAATTATGCAGATTTTCTCAACTTTTAAAGTATACTGCGGAGCGAGTTTTAAGTAATAAGAGGTATAAAAACGTATAAAACTAACGGCTCAGTTGGGGTTCGAACTCTAGACTTCCTGTATGCTGAAGAGCTGCACTTCCACTACACCTCTATCTGATATGCATTTTCATTTTTCACACCTTTTAAACTGTGAACACACCTCGCTGCTGTTATCACGATAATGAAGTTGCAATTGTATTTATTAAACCAAGCACCTAGTATATATATATTTTTTTATTGTGGTAATTATAGGTTTTGAGTAAAATATTTTATTTATTTTAGTAGTTATATATATTTGTACTCAGACACTTTCAGCCATCACTGGGCAAAGCCATCTGGTGGAAACCGCGAAAGATATTAATTATTATCATCATAGTTATAATTCAATAACATGTCATAAAAGTTTTCTGCATAATTAAATGAAAATATCGCTAAAATTACAAATTTAAGCTTCGGTTACACTAGATAAAATTACTAGCTAGTCGTTTATGAATTCACCTATTGCTACTTAACTAGCTCCTCGTAATAGGGACTGTCATATCAATAAACTGAGAGTTAGCCATTCACTTAACCGGTTAATTGTTTCACACTTTTTAATCGACACTCAATTAGATAGTAAATTCAATTAGTATAATCGAGGCTAAAAACATGTTTATTATAAGTCAGACACTTTCAGCCATCACTAGACCAGCAAGGTCATCTGGTGGAAACCGCGAAAGATATAATATTGTATCATCATAGTTTTATTTAGTGTACATCCGTTATTTTATAAAATTGTATTGAAAAATCAAAAGAAATAAAAACTACAACATTGTAGTACTCAGACACTTTCAGCCATCATAGTGACCTAATAGGCCATCTGGTGGAAACCGCGAAAGAATATAAAGTGTATCATCAGTGTAAGTTTATAGTTTAATTTAAAGTTCTTATTTTGTCCATAATAGTATTTACTTTGCTCAGACACTTTCAGCCATCACTTAACCAGAAAGGTCATCTGGTGGAAACCGCGAAAGATATAATAATGTATCATCACGGCAAATGAAGTTAATAAAATATACAAATGTATTACCTCTTTGGTGGCCCATTGGAAACCAGCAACAACGGAATCTTTAATTTCATTAAGATATTGTACTCCCTTTGTGACGTCAATTAACAAGTTGGGACCAGTACCATCTGGACCGAAAGCCCAAATTTTACGTGCTTCAGTCACATCGTATTCATACTTTTCTCCTAGATAACGGGCACGTGCTTTGAATTCATCTCTAGGATTGACTTGTCCCTAAACATAAAATTATTTATTAGATGATCATTCTTTATCAAATTAAACATTTTTTACTTACACCTTCGATGTCTTCAGCCAAACCGTCTGGGAAGGGTTCACATTTCATGAACAATCTGTTGTGTTTGTTGGGCGATTTTGATAAGCACATAATTTCTGATTCTTCATTGACAGTTTCTCTGTATGACACAACTGGGTCTGATTTCTTGATTGGGATACAAGCGTGGTCTTCTTCCAAGTCCTTGAGGCAAATTTCCAAATGTAATTCTCCAGCACCAGCAACAATGTGTTCACCAGATTCTTCAATAATACATTGGACCATAGGATCAGACTTCGCTAAACGTTTAAGTCCTTCAACCAATTTGGGCAGGTCAGCAGGATTTTTGGGCTCAACAGCAATGCGCACCACAGGGGATACACTGAACTTCATCACCTTCATGTTGTGGGCATCCTTAAATGTAGTGATCGTTCCAGTTTTCACCAAAAACTGATCAACGCCGACCAATCCACAGATGTTACCACTGGGAACGTCTTCAATAGCTTCAGTATAACGTCCCATCATCAAAATTGTTCTTTGGATAGCCTTTTCGTACAAATCTTCTTTCTTTCCTGGAGTGTAGTTGGGTCCCATGATACGAGCTTTCATGCCAGTGGCAACCTAAAATTTATATCATTCACATTTAAACAACATCCTTCATAACAAAAGTTACATTATTCTTTGAACATATAACTCAATAAATATTGAAGACAATCATTTTCAACTTTTTTAATAGTTCTCTTTTTACTAGTGATGTTTCTTAATTAAAAAAAATATGAAAAACCTGAAGTATTAAGATTGAAAATTATCAAGTACCCAATAGCATTCATTATCCAGTCAATAAAAAAAAAGATCCGATTAAAAATTACAACTACTTAGATAATAAGTATACGTGGGTGAATATAAAAATGTTTGACTAAAACAAATATCACTATTATAGGCCGAATACTAAATATTTGCTATTATTTATGATACTTTTTACCAACCCTTCCAGAGAACACACGTCCAAAAGCGTAGAACCGTCCTTTATCAGAAGTCGGCACCATTTTGGAAATGTACATCATAAGTGGTGCATCAGGATCACAGTTCTGTAATAAATAATATTTTAGTATTTAGCAAATTAATTATAAAAAATAAAATACCTTCACTCCAAGGGCGGCTTCATCATCGTGAGGACCTTCGTATAACATTTCCATACGGTATTTTTGAGCAACAACAGGGGATGGCAAGTGAATAGCAATCATCTGAAGTAAAGCTTCTCCAGCAGGTAACCAGGTACGCATAACAACCTATTGATATTAACAACAAAAATAATAGCATATAAATGTTAGGGAAAATCTCTCAATGAAGTTGTGCAGCTATTGAAAATTCTAACTCAGATGGAGAAGGGTTAACTAGGAATATCTACATGGTATTCTTTTTCTGAATAATATTTCATCATCATCGTTAAGTTAAGAGAAGAAAAATATTTTCTGTAATACTTGAAGTTAATAAATGTTTAGTAAAATCTCTCAATTAAGTTGTAAAACTATTGAAAATTCTAACTCAGATGGAGAAGGGTTAACTAGGAATATCTACATGGTATTCTTTTTCTGAATAATATTTCATCATCATCGTAAGATTAAGAGAAAAAAATATTTACTTCAAGTATTACATTAAATATAGTTATTATATAGTTACCTTTAATAAAGCTTTTCCGTCTTTGTCTTGATCTTCATGTTTTAACTCAATTCCAAGTTTTTTCAAAAGGTCAGTGGCTTCATCTTTCTTATAGTTCATGATACAATTGAAGACCTAAAAAATTATTAAATTAATTAATACTAATATGTAGGATGAACAATCCAATTAAAAATTTCAATGATTAATTTTTGTAAAATCAAACCGTCAGATAACTAAAAATTAATATCTCCAAAATATTTCAGAACAGGTCTGTGATAAATATTCATCATAGGTTTGTAAAAATGAAGGTTATAACTAAGAGGTTTATAGATTGAAAAAAACAAATACAAATTATCTCAGTCGGCCGTTCTTAAAGGCATCGTCAAAGAACATCAGTTGTGTTTGGTGTGCTTAATATTCATCACTGGTAAATTATTTTATTCTTAAATTTTTTTTTTATAAAATAAAAATTGGTATTTCAATCCTCAGACGGCCGTTCTTAAGATATCTTCATGAAGATCTCAGAAGCATTGGTGTGCAAGAACATCATCACTGGTTTACCAATTTTTAACTATAAATAATATCTAATACCGGATAAAATTTTTTTTATCACATGGAGTTTTTTTATATTGAAGTTAACAAAATTTGAAATATAAGCATTCCAAGAAAATTTTTTAAAAGCAAAAGTGGTATTTTTAAGAGACTTCAGACGGCCGTTCTTAAGATATCTTCAATTAGTATTACAGGAGCATTGGTGTGCAAGAACATCATCATAAGTCTACCAATTTTAACTTTAAATTGTACTAGAAAAATAAATTTATTCTCTCAAGATGTTCTTACATTAACTTATAAGCATTTCTGAAAATCCTATAGGTGGTCGCAACGCTTGATAATCTATTCATTAGAAAATAGCAAAAATTACACCAGGCTGACATTACGCATTTAAATGCAGTGCGTTGTTTATCATCAAAGGTGGTGTAAAAACTTCAAGTGCGAGCGCTTAAGGTTAAAAATATGAGTTGTATGAATGTGTACAAAAAATAACTAGTATTTACAAGTGTACATCATTCTAAGGAATATTTTTTTATGTTATATTTGTAAGCAACATCAGTCGGCCGTTCTTATGATATCGTCAAATATATCAGAAGCATTGGTGTGCAAGAATATCATCATTGTTGTTAGTTATGTTTAATAACGGCAATTAATAAAAATAAATTATGTTTACATACTTTGTAAATAGGGTCCAAGATGTACATGTTGAATGATCGTTGGTTATTATCATCCTTTTGCTTAGCCCATTTCTTTGTTTTGGTGTTAAAGAAGTTCTCACCCCAAAGTCTATAATTAAAAATATATACAAAATGTATACAGTAAATCAATAGAGACAGCAATACTTTACCTGTTCATAAGCTTCACAACGTCAATCTTGAATTTTTCAGCATACATTTCAGCGAACTGTTTCAAAGTAAAAGCCCATCCGTGTAGACCAGATCCAAAACCAACACTTCCTTTGCTAGGGTCAACCTACACATTTGTTTAAGTTCTTAAAAAAATATTTATGTGTTATCAAAGCAAGCAATACTAATAACTATAAATGTAAAAATAATCTTTCAGACGTGGAGAAGGGTAAAAATATATTTCATACTACTGTCAATAGTTAGTTTATGTATCATCATAAAGATTAATTTACTTAGATTTTATTTATTTGAAAAGTTAATTATTACCTGAACTTCACCCATTGGACCACTGTCATCTGAGTATGTGGCGATAATGATATTTACGTTTTCAACAATACGTTGGAAAGTCTGATACAGATCTTCAGATTCTAATTGCAATTCCAAAAGAGCACGGTCCATCTTGTTCATGAACAAAATAGGCTTAATTCTTTCAGCGATAGCTTGACGCAACACAGTTTCAGTTTGAACACACACACCTAAATAATTTGCATTGTTTAAAATGATTATTATTGTGTATGGCTTTATTTTACTATTTATTATCAGGAATATGTTTTTAAGGCCTAGTTAGGTCGCCTAAGACGATAACGGTAGTCTTTCTCTTTAGACAGTAATCTGCCCATAGAGAAACTAATCGTAGTAAAGTATTAAACTGATAATAGATACATGATACATGTAAATAAAATATAAGATAATTATTAATTACCAGAGACACAATCGACAACAACTAAAGCTCCATCAGTGACACGAAGAGCAGCAGTGACTTCACTAGAGAAATCAACGTGCCCAGGTGAATCAATCAAGTTGATCAAAAATCCTTTTTCTGTCACATCACGTTGGTCAGGGTTCTTGATGAAGACCAAATCTTTCTCTTGCAATTCGAAGTACATAGAAATAGCGGTAGACTTGATTGTGATACAACGATCTTGTTCATCTTTACGTGTGTCGGTAAAACGCATATCACCAGCCTTAGCATTAGCAATAATACCAGCTTTGGATACCAAAGAATCGGTCAAGGTTGACTTTCCATGATCCACATGAGCAATGACGGACATGTTACGGATATTCCGTTTTTTGTCCATCATGCCACGGATCTCATCTACTGTGAAGTTCACCTAAAATAAAGATTTAGTTTAAAAAAATATTTATACAACTATATACATATTTTATTTAATTATCTATTAAACTTTATTAAATTAAAATGTCAGACTCATTAAATCAGTTTTTACCTCCACGAATGGTCAGGTTGTTAAAGGGTCATCATTCATGTTTTTAAACATTGATCACAAAGAAAAATGTATTTAGATAAAGATATCGGCATATTAACCAAATAGTATTATGACATCACTTAAGTTATCCTATTCTATTATCCTAGATTGCCAAAAACTAGAAATTTGAATGCTAAGATAAATTGAATTAAAAAAAAAAGGTTATCTCCCTTTAAAAATTATTAGAGATTAAAAGAAGGTTATTTGTGCGTTTTATCAAAATGTAAAACAAAATAATTATATTACATTTTATTGTAAAATAATGTTACTTAGTTGATCAGAATAACATTAGTTTTAAGGGCCGCTGACTACTTTCAGTTTAAAGTAACTTTTTTAAAGAAAAACGAAATCAATAAATGTATTCAACTGAAATATTGCAAATAATGCATATGTCATGACAGTAATGAAATAGCCAACACAACGTATTATAGTAGATTGGACTTTGAACAGTTAATTTTTAACAATAAACAATTATTAATAAATAGGTATTAAAAAATCCCTTAACCCCCATAAAATAATATTAACATAATACACATTAACATAAGTTTATTTAATTTATTTACTATATAAAACAGCAAGACGTGCAAAGTATTTCTAAAATATTATTATTATGACATAAAACATATTGCTACGGTTAGGAGGTTAGGTATAATTTTTTTAAAGTTACGAAGAGGTGCACAAATATTTGATGGATACTTTTAAAATAGTAAACGACCATGGGCCGTTTTGATTTAAAAATTATTTTGAATAGAGTTTGATGCAACTAAAACCAAAGGGGCAGCGTCTTCGATAATGAAAAACCTACTTTTACAAGCAGAGGATTGGGCAAATTAATAATTTACTATTAAAAATTGTCAACGGTGTTGTATTGCATTATCAGAAAAAGTAGGAGAACTAATTGTATCACTACCCCTAACATAGTAGGGTAGTTTACGGTAATTAGTTCAGCGTGTAATTAATGCAAAAGAAAAAAAAACCAAGAGAGAGATTTCAATCCCGTGGAATGCCAACACATCGTACCCACGTCAATTCCTTTATTTTAAAGTGCCGGCTAGAGCGGCAAAAATATCGAAAACCGAATCGATCAAAGTAAATTCGGATCGGGTGACAATAGCTTATAGTGTAAATACGTAAATAAATCTGATCAATACTTACCATTTTTGGATGTTTTCGGATAAATTTCTAGGTCGAAAAACTGTTGTTGCACGAGTGTCGACGAGACGACGTTGCAACAGAAAGGACCGCTGTTACCGTCGAGAGCTACGGCCGAGTACCTCTACTCCCTCTCCCTCACCCCGCAGCGTCCAACGGTCGCCATGACACGTTGCACCGACGAACATAATACCCCCCTCCCCACCACCGACAACGGTTGTGAAACAAATTGCCCAGCGGTAACCACGTTGGCCAACCTCACTCAACGGATAACAGCTACTCAATGGTTCACTGCTTATCACAACTCGTACGATACCATTGTTATGATAGCTCCATGGCACAATAAAAAGTCGATGATAACAATAAAGCAAACAACATTATTGCGCTCTGAAGTTATAACTTTATCTTGTAATAAATTATAGTAATTAATAACAATTAACAACAAGTCTAAAGGTGTAAAATATTAAAAATATATTACATTTTTTTTTGCCCTATTTTCTGTAGCCTAAAGGTAAAAAATTTTGAGAAGACGTTGTTCTAACATGTTATAAATTTGAATACGTTAAAAACAACATAAGTTAATATGTAAGTAATGTTTGTTATTATTTATGAATACTTTAACAGTTAAAAGAATTTTTTGTTTTGACTTTAAAAAAAAAAAACTATTGCAACATTACATTTATCCAATTTAATACCAAGTTGATATGAAGCGATTAACACAATTTGAAACTTAAAGTTATGAAGTCTAAACGGTTAATTTTATTTTATTTTTAGGTCATCTGCATATGTATCTAGACATGATTCTAGATCGAGAGATCGTAACAGAAATAAGAAAACTGATGACAAATATGAGGACTATAAACATAGGAGACAACAAAAGAGTTCATCTAAAAAGAGATATAAATCTAAATCAAAATCAAAATCTAAGCATAAAAGCAGAAGCAGAAGGTATAGTACAATTAAGGGTGTAAACTAATGCTTTACGTGGCTTATATCGACTGCTGCAACAAAGATTGTTTTTTATTAATTAAAATTTTTTTTATCCTCTGTTAGCTCCGCGTCTTTTGGTCACACTTAAATAAAGTGTGACTGGCATACAATTCTTATCTGAGTCACAGTGTGACTAAATCTGATAGCGCTCTTTTTTACCTGCAGCGTGACTAACAATGGGTTAGTTTAACCCATTTAACTAATACAAAGTGAGTTCTGTAAAACCGGTCATATCTTGAATCGAGCAATGAGATTTTGATTAACATATTCAAGATACTACCTTTTTCATCGATAATAAAAAAAACTCGTGGTATCAATTTAAAAAAAGAAATTTTTTTTTTCAAAATTGAGATGAGATACACCCTTCTTTGTTGTTGCAGTCGCTATGTAGGTCACATATTTTGTATACAGTGGTCTTCCTATAAAAATGATTTTACTGATTTACTTACTTGCTATTTACATCTTAAGATAAACTACTAAAACTAAGATACAAATCTTATTGGTAATTAAAAATAATTGATATTTAAAAAAAAATAATGAATATAAATATATTATAATTGTATGGAGGAATAGATAAATATATTATAAATAATTTTTGATAATTAATAAAAATATTAAAAATATACTTCTCCACAAAAAATGATAGTATAGTATAAGAATAGTATAGTATTAATTAGTTGAATAATAATATATTATTATTTGATCATATTTCTTTTAATTAAATTTAAGTTAAAATATATTTTATTTTGTTTATTTATAGGTCTTCATCAAAAGATTCATCATCGTCATCTTCTTCGTCATCATCAAAATCTAGTAATGACGAAGCTAAACTATTAGAGCGTTTACAAAAAGAAAGGATGAGATTAGAAGAAGAACGAAAAAATCAAAAAGAATTAGCAAAAGCTATGGAGACACCAGAAGAAAAACGCTTTAGACGTTTAATGAAAAAAGAAGCGAAAGAAAGAAAAAGAAAAGAACTTATGGGATGGGATAATGATTATCTTCATTATACAAATGCTGATAATCCTTTTGGTGATGCAAATTTGTTATCCACATTTGTATGGGATAAAAAATTGGCTAAGGATGGTCTAGTAGGAGTTAGTCATGAAGAACTGGAGGCGAGAAACAGGCAAAAAATGGAAGAAAATAAAAGAGAATTAGAGAAAGTAAAAAAGTCACGCATGGAAAGAGAAATGGAAAGGCAACAGCGAGACGAAGAAATGGCGATGATGCAAAGAACTAAAGAGGCAGCACAATTTAAAGAATGGGAAAAGAACGAAGATCAGTTTCATTTAGAACAAGCCCGTTTAAGATCAACTATTCGAATTCATGATGGCCGAGGTAAAAAATATAATAACTAATTAAAAAAATGTAATTTTAAAGTTTAATTTTTTCCTTTAATGTTTTAGCAAAACCTATTGATCTTCTTGCTAAGTATATAAGTAACGAAGATGACGTAGACACAGCAGAGATGTACGAGCCATATATTTATTTAAACGGTTTGGTTTTGAAAGATTTGGAAGATCTTGTTGTTGACATAAAAGTTTATATGGAGTTAGAAAAGGGAAAAAATTTTGAATATTGGAACGATATAACAGTTATCGTTGAAGACGAATTGCATAAAATGAGAAAAAAACAAACTGAATCGGCGTACACTGGTAAATAATATACACCTACAAAATACGCATTAAACTCTGTAGGATATAGGGGAGATAAGACTTATGTGAAGTACAATTTCAATTACAAGGTTCGCATAATGGACCTATAGGTTGGAGTACATGATCGCTTTCCGGGTCCCAACCCTTAATACTAAAACTACACCTATGAAATAGTTAGATTTTCTGCTAAAAGCAAGCTAATGTTAAATATTGTTTTTTACAGTCGTTGGCCGTCGAGAAGGTATACATCAATCGGTGGCAAATGAAGTCGCTCAAATTTTTAAAGGTAAAAACGCAGAGCAATTGGATCAGTTAAAAGCACAAATTGAGAAAAAAATTAATAGCAAGGCAGAAGGAGTAGATATAGGATATTGGGAAACGTTGTTGTCTCAGCTCAAAGGTATTATTTTTTAAGGTTTATTTACTTAACTTTTAATGTTTAAATAATCGATGCATTTTTTTTTTTTTTAGCACATGTTGCAAGAGCAAGGTTAAGAGATCGCCATAATGAAACATTAAAACGTAAGCTGGAGGTACTGAAGGCTCAGCAAAAAGTTGTAGAGGATAAACAATTAGATGTCGCCGAAGGAAGTAGTGAAAAAAATATAACCAAACAACAATCGTCTTCTGCCAATGTACAACATGATCACAACGAGCCATCGACTTCTAAAGATCATACAAATGAAGGAGAAGAATCACAATGTTCCGTTGAAGAATTGAGGTGATTATACTAAATTGTACTTAAATAGTTATTTCTAAATGAAACATACTAAAAAGTTATTCAATCATTTTTTTTTTTATTATTTGACAATAAGGTTTTTCTTATAAAAATGAATAGATTAATGTATTTAAAAATGTTAAGAAATTGAAAGACGACAATTTATTATAAGTGTTCATGGGCTGAACTATATTTGTCACGTTCCATTATGTTAATTATTGAAAGCCGCTAAGGGGTTGATGTACTAGTGGGTTAGCCTTGAATGTCTAAAGTTGGTTCTTGCTAAGTCCATTACTGGTTTGGTCCTATTTAGTTATAGTAACCAATTAAATACTGAAATTTCAGTTTGGTTTCATTTTTTTTTTTAACCATTAATAAATATTTAGTGATATATTTTTTTAATGTATTGTGAGAATGTAGTTAAGAGAACACTATAGCCTACATACCCAATTTTCTAGCATTAAAATATACCTACGCAACATGCGTTTTATGCTATTTTTGATAAACCTAATATTTAACATTTAAAATCACATTATTTTACTTTTTTTAAATAATAATTAACTTTTATAGGTGTTTTTGCTCTAAAATCTATGGACTGAGTTAAACGCATTCTGCGTAGCTATGTTTAAATTAAATTTTTTTTTAAATCCCTGTAAGGATGCTGTGATAATCCGAAAAATAAATTAACTATTAAAAAAAAGAGTTCTAATTATTGAATTATTAGTTACACATCACAGTTTAACCTTTATATTAAGATTTTGAAAATAATTGCCTATACTTTACTTCTTAGAAATGGGCAGTGTAATGTCCTCTAACAAAATATATTTATTGGGTCAATACTGATATAATGATAATGAGTTTATTTTAAATACATAGAACATTTATTTTATACTATAAAATAGACACAGGTATAAAAAAAAATGCTTATGTTTTTTTAAATTTAATATTAATTATGTAGTAAAGTATTTTATTATTTGAAACATGTCATTAGTGATGCCGAACAAGAAATTCAAAATAAAATCGAAGAGTGTATTACTGACTATGAATCTAATGGGTACAGTCCTGTGTATGTATCGCCAAATAGTTTGGAACTGGGAACATTAGTCGTATCGGAAGAAGATGACCTCAAAAGACTGACGTTTGCCAGATTACAAGTGCAGGGTACGGGAACAAGGATTGAGGTGAGTTTATTATCACGATAATAAATTATTGAATGTGTCAATTGTTAGTTTATATATTCGAATGTGGTCATAAATTATTAAATTGACTTTGAAAAATTTACTGTATCGGTTATCGTAAATAATAATGTATATTTATTTACGAGTTTGACAGTCACATGATACCATCGATATTTGATGCCAACTGCATTAGGGTTGTTTGTTTGCTTTGTTATCGGAACACCTTGATCTAAATCTAAAGTTAACAAAAAAAAAAAGTATTATAGGATTATAATTGTGCATAATTTATGACAAAAATCATTTTGTTATACATAAAGTATATTATCTATCATCATCATACCTATTATAGATATGAATAACATTATGTGTATATTTAATATACTTGTGTCACCTAAAGATTTATGTGACAATGATTTACATAATAGATTTGTATTTTAACAGAATGTCATGGCTGCTGAAGAAAGAGCTTTACAAAAAGAAGCTAGAAAGGGGATGACTAACGAGGAAGCGGAATTTTCAGTCGAATCCGAATTAGATAATCAAGTTTATTTATGGTCGGATAAATACAGACCACGTAAACCGAGATATTTCAATAGGTAATCCGATTGTTTATATTCATAAGGGTTCTTAAATATACTAATTCGATATAATTTTTAGGGTTCACACTGGATTTGAATGGAATAAATACAATCAGACCCATTATGATATGGATAATCCACCGCCAAAAATTGTTCAAGGGTACAAATTCAATATATTTTATCCAGATTTAATAAATAAAGGATCGACGCCTCAATATTTCTTAGTATGCTAAATAAAAATACATTGTAGTTAATTAAATTTTTTTTTTTTACAAATGAATAATACTATGCTTTACTTTTAGACCGCTTGTGCAGATAATCCAGAATTTGCAGTGTTACGTTTCCACGCTGGTCCACCATACGAAGATATTGCATTCAAAATAGTTAATAGAGAATGGGAATATTCATATAAACGAGGGTTCCGTTGTCAATTCCACAACAACATTTTTCAACTTTGGTTCCATTTTAAGCGATATCGCTATAGGAGATAGTTTAGAAACGTATGTGCCTTTCTAACTATAACAACCTATTGTTTTGTACCTGTAAATTTAAAAAAAATAAATTGACTTTTTTGTTAGTTTTTAAATAATTTGGTTTAGTTTTGGATTATTCAACAACCTTAACTGTAATAAACAAAATCTCCCTTAAGGGAAGTCTGATAAGTGTGCAGTCAATATAAATGTAAAACATTTTATAGACAATGTGGTTATATACATTATAATTCTATTATTTAATTTTTTGGGATTCCTCTGGTATTTTATTATTTTTTTAAATTATAGTGTTTGTAATCGTATGTTTAATTTTTTTTTACCCCGGAAATAAGTTTTTTGGAAAGGAGCAAATCGGTGTAAAGCAGTACAGGGTGGTGTTACAAATAAATGTCATATGTATATAGTAAATAGTATAGCCATAGAAGTTTAGAAGTAATTCTATTATTTTTCAGAAAAATATATCTTATCATAGTTTTCAAGTTAAAAAATGTGTTATGAATATAAATGAAATGCACACGTTTAAGTGTTATAATTTATAATGATTAAACTGTAAATAAAAACATCTATCGTTTGTAGCAACTAGCAAACAATTTTCTTAAAAAATGCCTACCGATTTGTTTGGGGGACAATTCCAACAAATGAAATTGAATAAATTTGAAAATAATAATTTAAATAAAAAAGGTTATTGATGCACATTATCTAGTCTAATAACATTTGACCCAATTATCAGCATGGTTATCGTTCGTGTGGTCGGGGTTATGATGCGAAGTCCATAAAAAAATAGAATTTTTTTTTTGACAGATAGAATTTAATATAATTGGTTATCACAGGAGAGGTCAGCAAGCTTGTACATACAGAGTTCGACATAAAAGGGCCAAGAGTCATCATTTCATTAACTATACCGCTTTTAGGATTGCATATTATTATATTTTAGTTAGCTACAGAAATTGAGCGTTCAGCTAACAAAGCCTATCTTGTTATTATGAACATAATAAATAATAATAGACCTTTTATTACTATTTATATGAGCTACAACTTTTGAAATTATATAATAATACTATGCAAAATATTTTTCCACGTGGCAATATATGAACAAGGCCTAATACAGAAAAATTATGTAATAACAATAAATGGATACCAGAAGGTCCGCGCACTCAGACCGGTAGGTCCATTGTGCACACCTAAGTAAAGTTAAAACAATAGTTTTGAAATAATTATAATTTGTGTTTCTTTCAAAATTGCAATTCGTTTTATTTTAATCCAAAAAATTACTTAATATGCTCAAACTAATAGTGTTTTAAAATAAATTGAATTTGAATTTTTGGTGTATGTGATTTTTACGCTCAAAACGACCGAGAAAACATTAATCGAAATTGCCCATTACTTTTAATCATTTTAACAACGCATTAAACAAAAACCGTGTTTAATATTGTAGTAATAACTGTGAGCGTGATTAACAGAATATTTGGTAAAAAATGGTGTTAATCCCTAGGGCCGGACTACACAATGGTAATCCATAAACAACAAAACAGAAAATTGTTAAATAAATAATTTGAGAGATTATTAAAAAAAAAAACTAGAAAGCTAAAACTTTAGAGTTGTCATAATAGTATTGCAAAACGCTCAAAACTAACTAAAAACTCGAATTTGAAAGTTATTTTTTGAGTATAAGATTTCCATATAAAAAAACATATTTGGCACGTTCGTAGTTTGTGAGATTTCTTTGCAATTTTTTATTTCCCGAATAATAGTGTTTTTTACGCCAATTGCGAATCCAAGTCAGAATTAAGCGAACTTCTATAACTCAATAGCTGACGACGCGACTAGGCCCCCGCTCTTTGTGGTCCTTTTATTTTTTTTTGCCGGGCACGTGACACGGCTTCCAGGCTAAATAAACTGTGTGATCTATTGACTTTTATTAGGGAACCCCATATCTACCTGTATTTTTCTGTGATAGGTTGAAAATATGCTTTGAGTGAGAGAAAATTATTTTCGAATTAGTTTTATCATTTTTTTTTTTGTGGTGAATCCGAATCTTGCTTGAGAATTTCTCCAGCACGTCTAGTTATTTCGTAAATCACTTCCAATGTTGTAAAAATCCGCCGTTTTGTGATATTTCCAACGTGTTCAGTAGGTAAATTGAAATAATTTTCTAAAATGTATTTGGAATAGATTTTTTTTATTCTGTTTTTATATCTGAACTCAGAACTGTCTGAATTAATGTAAAATATCTGTAGTTCTGTTTTATTTTACATAAAAGAAAATTAAAAAAAATTTGATTTTTGTTTTGTAAGTTGTTTTTAATTTTGGTGGCTATTCAAAACATAGAGAGACGTGCTTTTGACATTTTGGGAGCAGATTCATGTTTCAAACGAAGGTCAAACTTTGTTGTACAGTAAAAAATAAAAATAAACAGTTCTTGAATAAAAAAAATGATAATTTACAGAATTTGTTCTTTAACACTTGAATTTCTGTTTTGTTTTATCAATAAATATGTCATATTATTAAATATGACTAAACTTGTAAATGGTTATATCATTGATGTAAGTAATAACCACATTTTTTTTGTTAAACTGTGGACCTTGGCCTATTATTTTTTCCTCGAGTACGTTTTTTTCTACTATTTCTTTTTCATTTATTTTGACTATATTATTATTATAAAAAGTACAAATAGGTAAACGTTAAGGCGTGTAGAATTTAATCAGATCAAAACAAAATCGTTAATAATTTAAATTGAAAAAATTAAAGGTACCATGCAATGTTGGCATACATATAATATATATATAACGTAATATTGCGTTGGATATATTTTATTCTACTATTGAATTTGCTATAACCAGGGATTGCACTATACGCCCAGGTAGTATTTTGAACTTCTCGGAACATATTAGCTATTAAGTTAAAACGACAATATATTCAATTAGTAGGTATAGGTATTTTATAAACTGGGAAAAATCTCCATTTGATACCCGAGTGGTTTTCAATTAGGATAGGTACTTAGACCTTTAAAAAAAAAAATGGAATCGGTATAGTGTAGCCCGAGTGCGTGTGGTTATCAAAACCTTTCTTATAGGCCGTGTGCAATTTCTACGACACTATTATTATTAAGGCGAACCAAATAAATGCGTCCACCTTGTGCGCGATCAACATATTATTTTAGTTCAAAATACCGAATACGTAGCCTGCACACGTGTGGCAAGAAATAACAATAACAAAAGTACCTACAGCAAAATTTGAAATCTATCGTTTGGTTTATCATTGAAAAAAAAAAATGTTATCGATAGAATATTGTAAAAATGTCAAAAAGTGAAATATGAAACATGATACGGTTTTATATTAATAACAACAATATTTTTCTTATTTGGTTGTTCCTGTTGTCCCCAAAAGGTTCATTTTGGAATACATCTATGATTGTTTCCCCTTTAGAAATACATTTAAAATAGAATATGATAATGTATGACGGCATTTTTATTAAATTTAGGTCAATATAATAATATTTACTCACATCTAAAAAGGAAAAAAAATGTCAAAGACTAGTACCTACAGGTGTTTAGTATGAGGGTCGTTGGTATAATATTTGGGTAGGCAATCTGTTCAGGTAGAGCGTATCTTAACACTATAATAACATCTACAATACTCAAGCTAATGTCAGATACTGTGAGTTACAAAGCAATGCGAATACTGTTATTTTTCCTGTAGTATATTAAAATATAATATTATTCCTTTAAGTTATAGTAATAATATACATTTTTATATTTGGTTCAATCGCGGTACATAAGCTCGAAAAATAAATAAAAGACACCTTATATACTCGAATAGTGAGTAAAAGTCGCATGTACACCAATTTATTAGTATTTAATTGACATGTTAATCTACCAAATTATTATTTTGCATGGTAATTTATATTTTAATTTAAACAAGAAGAGTAAATATTTGTGATGTATTCAATGATAATATAGTGAGCGTTTTTTTAATGTATGTAGATTAAGTATTTAAATACCTTTTAACACATCGTATATGCCGTATACTATACGTTATACATTTATTTGAAATATAATATTTTATTTCAAGGTTTATGATTCTGAAACCTATGTTGAATTATTTATTGTTACATTTCTATTTTTTAGTCATTTTTTGAATTTAATTGAAGAATTTGCATTTACCTTAAAATTAGTTTTTTTAAATATAATATATTATTTTGCACGAGTGTTCCATGTAATACATGTTTTTTTCATCTTTTAATTAAATGCAGACTAATTAACTTAAGTTTTAAATAATTACATAATTAATTCAATCTGTACGTTGAAATAAAAAAAGGCATTTGCCTTAGTCTGGAAAAAAAGAACATTTAACATTTTTTTGCTACAGTAGTACAATTGACATTTTAGTTTATCATATATCATATAATAAGTATAATTTTTTGTAGGTAATTACCAGCCAAAAATTGGACGGAAATAAGAAAATTGCATAGGTCGACTAAAAACTAAAACGCCATGTCACTTTTCGTAATGTCAACCAAACGCATTACTTTTTTCGGTACAGTTTTTATAACATATAAAAATACAATTAATTTTATTATAATAGAATAAAAAAATCCGACTCTTAGCCGCTTCCTTAAAATTAGCTGTTAACGTTTTTTATAAAAACAAATTGAAATAATTTTAATAGATGCGTCAAAAAAGTCACTTTAGTATATAAAAAAA
The DNA here is from genome assembly GCF_023614345.1 of Adelges cooleyi. Lineage (NCBI taxonomy): Eukaryota > Metazoa > Arthropoda > Insecta > Hemiptera > Adelgidae > Adelges > Adelges cooleyi. Next base: position 11,769,174 of record NW_026096053.1, on the reverse strand, counting down.
ACAATTAGCAATATTTAAATGACTAATCCCTTAGCTTTTTCAGTCATTTTAAAAGAATAAGTAAGTCCATTATCGTATCTGTAATTATGTACATGCCTTACATATTTTATACATTTCAAAAAGATTAATAAATATAAGGTTATTAAAATCCATAACGTATCTTGTAAAATTCATTTTAATTAAATTTAATAGATGAATTCGTTTTTAAAACAGCTTAATCGGCATTATATTATAATTGTTTATGCCTGTTTACTAAAACAAATATGATTGACTTTATAGGAATGTATGTGTTTGTTTGATATTATTATTCATATTAATTTAGATTATGAAAATTATTATTGTTAATGTTTTGTTTAAGTATTTAATAGTAGAATAATTATTATTGTAATAAAATCTAAAGATCTTAAATTTGTTAAGTTCATTATGTAAAAAAAAAAAATCAAAATTCAAATTAAATTTGATAAATACCAATTAAATAAGTTAGTATAAAAGTCTGTGTAATTATTAATTTTATAATACATACTGTACTTATTATAAGTTAATGGTATAACTGTGTGGAAAATTGCATAATTGACTCTTTCGCCCACAACATGTGTTGGCCTTTGATCCATCTTGTCTGAATATAATATATCGTTTTTACATTTATTAATAAAAAACATTTATTCAATTCTTAATGTTTAATGAGGTTTCTCAATGATTTCGATTTAGGTATCAAGCTCGAATTGTTAGGATATAAAAATACTAAAATAAGAAATTATTAAATATTATTATTATTATTTTTAAGGTATAAATATTAAATTTTAACCTAATGCGATAATTAATTATTAATGGCCTGTGTTAATTAACTGTATAATGAATCAAGAAGGGATATAGTATCGGTGTTGGCGCATTTCTGTACTATATTATATGTACATTTTTTTGGCCGATAATTTTAAAATTGATGATACCACTGTTTTAAAGTGAAAAGGTTCCAGGTAATATTTTTGAAAAGTCAAACTTTTGTATGTAATGTTTGTTTTTTGTATAATTTGGTCTCAAAATCATTTTAATACATTGCTTATTGTGTGCGAGTTACAACAAAATTAATGATAAAAAAAAACATATATAAATTCAACACGAAACATTTCTAGCTAAGTAGTTAGAAGTAAGTGTTATAGTTTCAAAATAAAAGTACTTTTATTTACTTCAATATTCCTTTCGAAAATTAAAATTTTTTTCCAAAAACGACCCTTTGAAAACTAAGATAAATGTTCGTTGTAACCTTTTCATTCTGCGTAACGAATTCAGCAGATGTTATCTATGGAAAATATTAGCTGCTGTCCAAATTTAATGCATAATATCATGTGTCTATACGTATTTCAGTTGTATCTGTTATAAATAAGATTTCTGGGCGATTTCCAACAAAAACGGCGATTGTACTCTTTTTGAGGCCAACAAACCGGCGGTGTTGATAAGTCACGTGAAATAAACTTATCTCTGTGAATCTTGTGGATTAATCAATATGTTTGAATGTGCCTCGATTATAAACTTAAATCTTGGTGTAAAGTTATATTCTTAGAGAGATTTCTCGCGGAGCCGCTAAATATTTCCACTTTTATATGAATTGATAAAAGTTGAAGTTTAATATATTTAATCGTCAATGCAAGATTGTTAAGCGTTAATAAAATAAATTAAAATAACAATAATATTTTCTCTTCTTAAAAAAATTACAAAAAAAAAGGATAAATAGATTCGACTAGAAACGCACATTGACGTAAACTTTCATAAATAAGTGCGACTTAAATCTCTTATAGCGCAACTGATGATAAGAATTTTTTCCTTGCATATAATTCATTTTGCGCAAGATAGTGCAACTGAACCGTACCTTTTTCCTGCGAGTTATTAACGATGACTATCTACTTGTCATGAAAAAAAAAGACCCGTACCGCCAATATAAACCTCGTGGTAGTCAGCTGACTATATGTATAATATTATCTTAGTATAAAAAAAAATATGTATGAACGTACAAAAAAAAAAAAAAACTATTATGTATAAATTATTCCCGTTCCCCTCCCCTACCCTCCCGCATTGGTCTCGTGGCGCTTTAGTGTTACATGAAACGCCGAGCGAAAGAAAATGGTATTCAAAACGGCGGTGACGACTAGATCCGTCACAACAACCTATATTATAGACGTTTGTTTTTTTTGTTTTCCACCATACTACGATCACCTTTGTGTTTGTGTGTTTGCGTTGTTGTATACATTAATAATTGTGTGTGTGTGTGTGTGTTTTCCTATTTTTCGTATCTCTTCGTCGTAAATCATTTTTAAGATAGTATTATTATTATTATTATATTTTTAATACCAATAAAATATGTAAGTATGTATGCATACACGGCGATATCGGCTTGACCCGAACTCGGTTCGACCTCTAAACGAGGTGGCAGCGGCGGCGGCGGCGGCCGTTCGTACGCCGGAAGATTGATACTTATTTAAATAGTAATATATTTCGTATGGTCAGTTTCCCAACAGCCACCGTGCGCGCACACGTTCAATACACGGCTGTATAGCGGACCGGCCAATAATAATTTTAAAAAAATAATAATAATATTTGCGACCGCGGTCGTTCGCCGAAAAGTTATTGCGCCCGCCGCCGCAGGGCCGACCTTCGTTTGTGTTGGTGTATGTGCTTATTATATTGTTCTGTTTTGCGTTGCTGTTCCTGTACCTACGGTGGGATAACGTTTTTCTCTGGGTTTTTGTTTTGTTCACTGGGAAATCTCACCCGCCTCCACCACCACCACCATCATTCGGGATAACAGGACAACAGGTAAATCGCCCTCCATCAATCACAAAAAAAAAAAAAAATTAACAATTGAAACCTAAATCTCGATACCGTTCGAATATTTGAGGCTCACATGAATGGCGTTTGAAAACAAAGCGCTGTAACAAAAAATTAACATTTTTTTTTTTTTAACCATATTGCATATACCGAACTCTCTATACACGTTTTCGGGTCCCGTCCGAGAAACTGTGCGTATAAGGTAAAATAATAGTATTAAAACATCATCGGCAGACGATTTAAAATATCGTCTAGGTTTTATTTTAACCGCAAACAGTATGTTTTGTGTGGGAGTCTACTGATAAAAAGCATTACGGTGATACCCTAACCTAACCTAACCTAATCGACGAAAAACCTGTTCCAGGTACTCCAGGTACCAACAGTATGCTGGAAATTATTCTAGATTTCATCCTCCTTCTAAAAAAAAATACATCAACTCATTAAATATGAAAAAATTGCGCTCTTAAAAATAATTATCGATGGTACCAAATATTTAAACTACGCTTGAATGTTCATTTGAGTAAGTGTCAGGATCGAATAAAATATTCAAACAACTATACGCCTACTTGTTGATTTAAAATAGAAGAGTTTTAAATGTCTACACTTAGGTAAAATAAACGTTTTCCAGAAAACATAGTTAAATGATACCACGTCAAGTATGTCGACTACCAAAAGTTTTTAAAAACTGTCAATTATATCCTGTTAAAAAGTTATTGTTCCATCAAAATTTTAATGTAGTCATCGAGAAATTACGCATAAATATTTAACATCACCTTTGAGTTCCCGATCAAACATTACTCAATTTATAATTAATATACATACACATTACATATCATAGTGCCTACACGGTAGTACATCCGCGGCAACATGTTTATTTCTTATAATATTACTTATTTATCATTGATTCAGTTTATTTCCTTTTTCAGATTAGAATTATGACTTTTAACACGATTGCACAACTCATTATTATCATAAACATATCATTTTTTTTTTAACAGCAATTAACTTCACATTGAAAAAGAACACTATAGGTAAACACCTTTTTTCCTTAACAAAATAATGTGATAGTACTTAATCAAAGCATCTCACGCATAATTATTTCAAAAATTAAACTTTTTTTTTGTAACAATACACTATTATATTGATGATATTAAATGATATACTCATAGTCGTACCTATAAAACTGTTTCGTACGAATGTTTTATTGGAAGCGGTTTTTTATATTTTTTTAAAGATATTAAATCAAATGTTGGTTTATATTGTTATGCTAAAAAAAAACCTGTTTTGTTTTATGGGAAGTCCAAAAAAACGAGACTATAATCCATATTTTTATAATACTCACAAATTATACTTTAAGGTATAGCAAACATTTAAATAAAATAAATTAGTATGTATTTATCTATTTTTAATAAAACTAAAATAATATGGTGTATATGTGCACCAGATTATGTTGTTGTTTTTAGGTATTATGTGATCATTATATAAATATTTTTAAAATAGAAATTGATTTGTAAGTATTACATCGTATGATCAAATATTTTTTGATACATTATTAAAAAAAAATGTATATTATTAATTAAAAATAGTTTATATACGTTTAAAATTATGTTTTAAATTTGTTCGAGCAAAAAAAAAGAACTCATATTGCAATAAACCTGATTTTTATTTAAATTTGTTAGAATTTTTTATTGTTGACTGTGTTAGGTTCTTTGAATAAGAGCACGGAATATATTTAAAAAGAAAAAAACTAACTGATACTAATCACAAAAAAAAAACTCCTATGTAAACCGTCTCAACAATCGTTCTTAATATCATATTTCGTTATCGATTGGCATTTATTATTAAATTTTTTTTTTTTGCAACAGAAAAATCGTGCATCGACTTGCCAAAAATACTAAAACCGCACAGTAGTTTATGAGTTAATTAGCTTAAAGTAGTAGTAGGGGATAAAAATAATAAAAAACGATTTTCTGTAATTAAAATAACTGTACATAGGTTTTTTTTGGGACTGGTGCGTTTCTCAGAGACAAATTAAATAACTTGTTCTACTAAATATTTGTAAGATTTTTTTTTTTTTAAATTAATTTTAAACTCATTTGTGTTTTAACCATCACGTTTTGTATTGTGGTATTTATAGCGTAAATGAGTATAAATTACTTAAAATAAAAAAAATCTTCAAAAGATACACTAGAACAAAAGTTATTTAATTTGACAAATCTTTGTGGGACACTCTGTATACTTGTAACCAGTTAAATAAATTTTTGTTGAAAAACAGAATAAATAAAAATAAAAAAATCCACACGTGTGACACGTTAATTATCAATTAAAACACAAGTCTTATATAATATTATTATGGCTGATCTATATTAATATCAATTGGCTTTGATAATTTTATTCTTGTTATCCATGTGGTTTTTGCTTTACATATATATACAAAGTCATAAACAATTATTGTTGGTGACATATTTTACGGAAGAAATCTGGATTATTGCGCGATTAAAATGTACGTGTAACAAAAAAAAAAAAAAAAAATGCTTAATGTATTTGTCTACATTATACTTTTACGCAGTTCTGATTGATGCTGAGGTAATATACTAATACCTAATGCGTAACAATAAAATCGAATAAAAATAATTGTACACTAGACAACCAGATATTTTCAAAAATGTGCGCATTTTTAACGTACAATATCGTCGCTAAGTACAACTCAAAAAGTTTTTCTTTAAAGAGCACATTAAATAGAAGAGACATTTTCATTAGTCGAGAAAAAATACTGTATTCGAAACGGATTTCATGATTAATGGCCATGTCTTGGTCGTCCAATCCGTCTTATGACAAAAACCACGCCATTTGTGCTTAGTATATCAAAATGTCTTTACCATAGACTGTATTTTGCACGTCGACCGACGATTTGTTAATTAAATTAATTACATTGGTATTATTAAATGATGGGTGCATAATTTGTTTGTTTGGCCTTCGAGATTGTTGTTGATAAATCCGATTATCTAACGTCAGGGAAGGAGTGCAAAGGGAATTACACTTCATCTAGGCCATTTAAAAATATTTAGCACACTAGATAAAAAAAAATAAATAAAGAATAAGCATAAGCAACTAAAATTTTTTTTTATTATTATATCTTAGCTTTATTAAAATTATATTTGCTTTATAATATTGAAGTCTAAATGTTTTTAAACATATGTCACAGATTTGCATTAAAATATTGTTTTTCAACGAATTCCGTTAGTTCACATCTACTTTTTTTATGTAAGTTCGTGTGGTTTAGTTGAGTTGAAATTTAAAGCATTTTTACTTTTTTATTTACGATATTGACAAATACCTAATAGATAAACTTCTGAATACCTAAAAAATACCACGCAGTTATTTTTAAACCCAATTGAAGTAGGATTAAAACAATTAAACTTATTTTCTTGCGAACATTTTATTGTAAAAATAAAATGTAATCATTTATTTAAAACAAATGGAAATTATAATGCAGAATTAAAAAAATACATTTTTAATTACAAAACATACAAGTTATCAAAATCATCATATTATAGGTACACGTGTATCGCGTATATAAGTTGAAATAATGCTAACCAGCAACAATTCAGTCACAAACCAGTTAACCGTCCAGGAAAATTATATTTTAGGTTTGCTCATCTCTTTCACGACAAGTTTGTTATAAACATTTTCGAAATAATATATTTGTAGTATAGATTTACTATAAAGGTACTACATTGAAATTAAAAAATAAGTGGATTTATTTATTTCTTTAAATATTTTACCATCACTGCCGTTTTTCAATAATATCAAAATGCAAATAATTTTGTTCAAAGAGAGTCAATTAAAGTGAGTTTTAATGTTATACATTATAAACAATATAATATTAATAAACCTAATTTAGAAAAAAATGATTGTGAAAATGTAATGATACATTTTATAATATAAAAGTAACGTGTAGGTATGTTATAACTATATTTATTTGTTTACACTTGTTTTAATTGTTATAAAAAATATGACAAGTCAACAATATAATGAGTTTAAAAATAAGGGAATTTTTCACGAATAAAAAATATACTATAACTATTATTAATTTTCCTTAACTAAATACCGGTTTAGTAAGTCCCAATAGTGTATATTTTTTGTGACAACCATTGTTGTTTTTTTAATTGCTCTTTGAGGCATATATATAGATGTAAACAATTTTTTTCTATTTCGGGGTCATAAGTATTTTTTTTTATTTATTCGCTAATTAAAGACAGCCATAATAAATTATCAGTCTTAATTATAAATGTAAGTGTTATTCAAAATAAATGGAAATGGAATAATTTTTTAACCATATTAATTCAATAGGTAGTAAAAACTGCATTTTTTGTTTTTCATTAAAAACGCATAAATTATAAATTATAAATATATATTTATACATCACACATTCTTATTTAATATGTATTTTACTTGAATAATATATACTAAATATATGCATATTACACGGACAACATTATATTTTATAAAGCTGTATATTTTTAATATTTCCACATCACAAATTGTTTGTGATTTAGTAATTATGAGGATCTATAAAACTTATCGCGTATTGTTAAAGTATAAGTGCTAAAGTGTTTGATGATTATCGCAATTTATTTACTTAAACGTACAAAAGCATTTTTCCTCTAAGTTTCACTTTTAGTATTGAGTTAAACAAGTTTAACTGGTTTAGGCCCTTCCATCCAAGCAACCTTCGTAATTAGATAAAGAGTAAAATCATACGTATTGGTTATAAATTATAATCACAACACAATAAAGAAAAAACTATACAATCTACAAATTCCGACCATTATGTTATTATTTTAAGAGTTCTGTGAAATTTATCAATATAAAATAATACTGGTCTTTGTTCTACGGGCTTCAATTAATATTTCTTATTTAAAAAATGAAACTATCAGCCTCAAACTTGAAAAAATATGTAAAGACTTCACCTCTTTTAAATACTCATTTACAATCCGGATTTCAATCTAGTTAACATTGAAACGTAACAATATTTATATGTTTAATGAATTTGACTAACTAAAATATAGTTATAATATTATTATGTAAATAAGAAAATTCAGTTTTTTGTATAAAAAAACTACATACAACTTGAAGTTATCTTGGCACTTCATTTTTTAGGTAAATAATGTAATTAAAATAAAATATGTTTGTTATGAAATGTTTACAAACCATTGTACGTAATTTAATATACTAAGAGGTACCGATTGCAAGATGTATTGTTTTAAATAAAACAATTATTAAAAACTCATCTACAAGTGATGTGAAGCATGACGAGCAGATATTATGCTTGTAGTAAGGATTATTATTTCAGGGGTTTATTTGTATATTATATAATATTACTTTGTTATTATTATAATCTACTAATAATATCTGTCCAAATTTAATCTCTGCGCATTTAAACTATGATGATCTATTTATTTATTCTTACAGCGTATCTATTTACTTGCGAGTATAATATAATTGTTTAACTTATTTGACATTTTATAGTTAGCCCGTAAAAGCCTAACGCACCGATATGGTCACAGAATATGTTCACTATATGAATATGGTCACAGAATATCGTCACCATATGGTCAATATGAAGTATTTAAAAACAATCTAATTCAGGCTTTTGAGTTGTAATTTACAACTACTGTCAGTCATTTAAAATAACTATATAGTACATTATGAGCTTCTTAACAAAATATTTGGTAGTCATAAGAGCAAGTTTATTCAATCATTTCATCGAACTTTAAGCAGCTGATTATAATATATTGTAGGTACCTTTTTAAAAATATTTATTTTTATTTTTTCATGCATTCGAAATTTTTATTGGAAATTCTAATGGCATAGTTCATTAAAAATAATTTGGATAATCCAACATTATGCAAACACAATTGTTTTATATAGTTTTGTGATCAATATACATATAAAATCAGCTTTGTTTATTTAACAAAACCAATACCGTGAATTCTGACTCTGAGAATAACCGTATATGATTGTATAAGTTGTGTTTCACCTTGTATAAATAACAATTATTACAAGTACTTGGTGTTATATATAAAAAAAGTGAAAACCGTAAATCGTATAAATGATGAATACTAAAAAATAAATAATAGGTAGGTAAAAAAATAAAACAGTTTAGATGGTGAATGGATGAGTGACATTATTTACTAAAATCTAGAGAAGATTATGGGGACATTAGCAACAGTGGCTTATTAAAATAATAATTTTTGTAGTATTAATTTCTAATTTTTTTTTTTGAAACTATTTTATTTTAAATTGTGTCCAAATTATTGTTGTTATACGACGCATTTTAATTATCCTAAAATATGTACCGTTCTAAGTGTTCAGTGCTTCGCCCCTCCCTTCAATTTAAAATCCACTGGAAAATAAACAACAATAGTTCTTTAAGTACTTCCCTTATTTTTGGTTTTTGCACACATTTACATATAAAAGACATAACAACTAAGAAATTAGAAGATTTAACAATTACATTATTATATAAAAGTTTATTAAAAAACTAACGATAATACAACGTGTACTGAAAATGTCGATGTTACAATAAATTTTTCAATACTCAAAGGTGAGCTCTGTAAAATTATAATTATGGTTAAATATAAAAATTATTATTGATTGTCATTGAAACGTAGTAAATTATTATATAGACGGCTAACGACTATGCATATTAAACAAATATGAGCGATAACGGGGATACAAATATTAACTCTGCTAAAAATAAAATAGTGATCACAAACATTGTAATTTTTATTTGATAGAATTGTCGATAATAAGCTCACGATGACAATAAAAATCTATAAATTCACGTGTCTTAAATAAGCAGAATTACAGTAAATCAAACATTTTTCAATCAATAAATTAAATACTTTGCGATTACACAAATACTGGTAGATTTGCGTTTATTCTGTTGTTCTTTATACATTATGCAGTCTAATTAGCCGAGATAATATTCAACGGACATTAAAATCTGAATAAATAACAACAAAGAAATAATAATAAAGAAAAAAAACTACAATTATTAATAGAATTAAATGAACGTGCTTTATGAAAAAATTAATAATTAACAATTATTATTAACAATTATCGTTTCGAGATTTGAACCAGCTTTTTGGAAAAATGCAAAAACTATTATTGACACTGACAAATTTAACAGGATATACTCACTTTTCACTTAAGCTTGAATTTTAATTACGTATTAAGTTCTATATCGGGTATTAATTAGTTTTAACGTCTGAGTTGTTGAATATAATTTTTTATTTATATTTCCTATATTAAAACTAAAAGGATACAATTTTGGAAGCTAAAACCCTAGTTTTATATATTTTCGGATTTAGTGCGGGGCATACTATAAAAGGTTGGGCGAAAGTTGTATAGCTCGTCTAGCAAAAAATAATATTTCACAGTACTCTTCTTCCTTGTAAGTGGAAGTATAATACTTGATGAACGACTGTGTGTGTGGTTATAATAGCACAGATTCACGCCAGGGCGTTTTTAATAAAAGTGACTCATCAATTAACTGAGTATTATCCGCATAAAAAAAAACATACATGATATATTATAATCATAGTCATAAGATAAATGGCCTTTCTAACTAGTAAAGTCTACTCTACAGTTTTATTATTTTCAAACTATTTCAATTTTAAAAGTTATTACAAACCTTTTTGAAAAAAGTTGTATACAACTTTTTATAAACATTTTTGATTTCGTAAAATAAAGGAAAAATATAACATCTTTTGTAAAAAAGTAAAAAAAATATTCATTTTATTATTATTTATTCATTTATTCGTACGACATTATAATGAACGACAGCACTAAATTAAATTCCTTATTAGGTAACAGATTAAATTATTATTATAGCATAAATGAGCATTTTAAGGTTTAAGCAAAAATATCATATTAAGTATCACAATAAATTGAATTAAACTAAATATCAACATCCAGAGAATCCAACCAGGCCACTGCCTCTGGGGTTACTTTGGTGAAGTCCTCCAAATCACTGTCCTATCTCCTTAGTTGGCTGTCCAAATTTAAGTGTTACATCGACTGTACACTGAGTCGCAATCGCACTCCGGGTTCTCTCTAAACTTCCATTTGTACATGCGTTGGAAGTTTAGAGAGAGCCCGGATTTTATCATTTACTATTGTCTATTATGCGTGAACATAGCATATTTGATTTTAATTAAAATGTATCATATTTAAACACATATTTTTCAAAATTGTTTTGTAATTAAGAAAAGTTACATTCTTACCGATTGGGTTATTTGGATTTTTACAATTGGTGATTTGATCTATAATTTATATTACATATTAATTTAATTTATACGAATTATTGCCTATTTAAAATTAGCTTAAATTTATTTTTTATCTGTTTTAGCTAAAAATTAACCTATAGGTAATTGATTTTATGTTCCTTTTTTTTTCTCCTTTCAGAAATTTAAGGTCTGCCATTATAAATTAATTATAAAAAATACGTCGTAGGTTATACATTGTATAACAATGTATAATTATTTATAAAATAATATTGCTTCCCGTGTTAAAAATAATTCAATTAGTTTTCTGAAAAAAACATAAGGGAAGGTAAAGAAAAAATAACCGAAATACATAAATTCATTAAACGTTTATAAGAAAGTAAAATACACTAATTAGTTGCATTTTTATTAAAGTGTTATTAATAAAAACCGGATACTTCTCGATCATTCAGGTATAATTATAACCATAAATATTAATATTAAAAGTTATCAAGTCATTAATCTTATTCAAATAAATCAAATATTTTGTATTAAAAAAAGGCAAACTTTGGATTTATTTTATAGTAAATATAAATCTGTGGCTTGGGTCTAAAAGAGCCAATTTCACTTTTTGGAACATTCGGAAAATGAGCTTTGAAGTTTTTATTTTCCTTTAGGCTTTATACTCATGTTTTTACCTAACTCTTCATAAGTAATTCATTTTTTGGCCTCAAAGTGTGATTTTTTTTTATATTTTATTATATAAAGGATGTTTCAAATTTTGCATTTAGTAGACTAACTCGTTTATGCCCAAAATTGACATTGGTCCTTTTAGACCCAAGCCACAGAAATATAGTATTATAATATAGCTCTTCTTGTAATATTTCATCATTTACGGTTTATTTATAAAAAAAAGTATAACGACTACATAATCAAGAAACCTACAGAATTCGACTCAAAATTGAAAACAAAACATACAGTTTGGGCTACCTAAAGAAGAAAACGTTTCTACATGTTATAAATATAATTTGTATATAAAACCAGTAAAATCATAGCAATTATAAAGTTGTACACACATAATATTAGTACTCATCATTATTGATAAATTACTTGGCGAGGACATTTTTACAGAAATGTATAATAGTGTTAGATTTAGCAATTTGTAATTTTTATTGAATTGTTTTGCATCATCCTATTCCTATTGTGGTTGCTTGTAAAATCTCATTTTTTTTTTCACTTTGTAATCAGGCATAAATGTTGTTTTGGATGTTTAATACTTCTTTTTTTTGTGTTGTTTATTGCATGGATGTATTTACTACATGTCTGAATTGTAATGTTTGTTTTGTAATAATCACATTAGTTCTCAGAACTTTCAATGAATTACGACCTTTTATCTGCTGTTATCGATTGAATCAAAATACCATATGTTTTTTATGAAAATATATTGACCCAATCTCTAAATTATATATATGCATACATAATATATATTCAGATCCTTATCTTACTTTAAGTACTTCTTTGCGATTTTATTTATTTGATTCGTATGAAAAATTAAAATTTTTATTTAAAAATTCTAACTTGAAAACTAATCAAAATGTTTGCAATTCAAAATATGATCCCTAAAACTGAAATATGACACTTAAAAATCAAATTATTTTATTAACTGGCTTCAAAATTAATTTAATATTTTTGACAACAACACATATTTTATAAACCATAGCTTCCGACTAATACTTTAGTCTTCATGTTATCTAGTTTTACACTGAATACAATCTCTCATGTTTATAAAATTCTATGTGTAGTTATAGTCAATTCACCGAGGGAAAAACTCTACTTTAAAAGGCCTAAGCAATTGAACCGAAGTAAATTGTAAATTATACTTACGCGAAACTATTGCGTTGTTTTGATATTTTTTAATATTTGATGTATTTAGATTGAAACTAGTTATTTTAGACTGAATATCTCGAAGTTGTCGGATATTTGTACGAAGAAGAACAATAAAAAAAAAACCAGATCCACGATTCCAAACTCAAAATAGATCGTTTACAATTTAATATACCTGAATTTTGTTGAAATTTTTTTCATGTATACAGAGTGAAAAAATTAACGTAAGACACGTTACTTTTTTTTAAATACAAGAGTGATTTTGTAGTTTTTTTTTTTTTAGAAACATTTTTAAACATTTCTTTTTTTTTTAAAAATTATGTTATAAAATATTATTGTTAGTCTTTATGCTATCGTCAATCGACCAGTCAAAATGTTTAGTAGCTTATTCTCAACACAGCTGTACACCGTTTTTATATGAAACGGTAGACCTTTTATTTACATCAGGGGTGTTTATACGTCATACATATATACAGCGCGGACTAGGTGCTAAACGCATGTGCGCAAGATAATAAGCCGAATCTACGGATGTGGTGACGAGCAACAGGACAACCGCCGTACTTGGCTGCAATCGGCGAATCGAGCATAACGTCTGTTTGCATATTATCTGTTATTGAGATACGACTTTTATCAGATTCGCGGACGTATTTAATAGTAATATTCGATAAAAATTATAGTTCGGGGTTATCGTTTTCGTCGTATAAACTTCATCAAAGGGTTTAAAAGCGAACAATCAGTTAGTTGAGACAATTCGTACAGGTTGGTTTCATTTTTCATACACTAGCATTAGCAACACACTAGAATATTATAACAGTAGTGCTTATTTCGAAAGATAATATTATTTTCTATTTCATTAGCTACAGTTAGTCAAAATAAGAGTACCTATTTAAACAACGCATGGTGGAAAATTCATATCTTTTCAGCTTTACATCGAAGTTAATCATAAAAATTACATATGGATTGGTGAAAACCAAAAGAGTATAAGTAACTTTTACAAAGTTTTATAGGAGAGCAAAATGAAAATTATAATTTAAATGTTTTATCATGGTCGATGTTCACTAGTTGTCTTCGATGTTTCTTTCAAAACTAATAAAAAAGTGTTAAATCGCATATTTTTATTTTATTTTTAACAATTATACGTTAAGTTAGCTTACTTATAATAACATCTATATTTTGAAATTATTACAAAAATTAATATCATTAGTTACATAGGTAAATAAACTTAAAAATTAACGTAAAATAAATAAAGATATATATTTTTCATTGAGCGCTTCGATTAACAAGTCCCAAAACTGTTATACGGATCGTTTACATAAAAACAAAAATATATAAATACATTTAAAAACATGATTTTCTAAAAAATAGTGAGCTCAAAAGTAAAAAATAATTTTACTACAAGAACAATAATTTACCAATCAACTGTAGCACATTTTATTTAAAATGACAATTACTTTGAAAACAACCGAAAATTAACTACAGTTTTTGAATAATGTTTAACATCTTTAATTGTTGACTAAAAAGAAAAGCGTAGGCCCTATTTAATTAAGTCCCTAATACATTTATCAGATACAATTACAGATAATGTTTCATATTGTAAGTTTTTGTGTAATTTTAATTTGGTTCAATTTTAGTGTGTGACACATACATTTCATAATACTTAACTCAATGAATTTGGACTTTGTTGAATAGCTTTTCTTTGTTAATTTTCGGTTGTTTTCAAAGTAATTGACATTTAAAAAAAAATGTGCTACAGTTGATAGGTAAATTGTTCTTGTAGTAAAATTATTTTTTAATTTTTAGTTCACTTTTTAACTATTTTTTAGAAAAGCGTGTTTTTAAAAAAGTTATTTTAAATTAAATTTTTACTTTTTAGTCCTATTAAAGGTACTTAATAATTGTGAATAGATTACTAAATTAATTTTGCAAGATACCCGTGCAAAACGTATGCACGTGTTAGCGAGTTAAAGAAAAGCATGTAATAATAAAATACACAAAAGAGAATTGTCATAATTTAAAAACCATTACAGTGCAGAATTTTTACGTGTAAACAAATGTTTTATTTGTTTAAAACGGACATAATATGTTAAATGATATCTTTGTTATATTTGAGGAGAGGGGCGTGGTGATCGCTGCCTTCCCATTGAGCTGAGTTTTTTTAAATATTTGTAATGCATATATTTAAATAATTATGCTTAAAAGTTAATATTGTGTTTTACTTTAATAGAACACGCGCTTGATGAGTAAACATCAATTAATGAAAAAATATAATTGAAAGTGATTAATTAACCCTGGTTATGACGTATAACAAGTATAAGAAATGTTTAAAACTCACCCTCTTCCTTTGGTCGGTTTTTGGATACAATAACGAATGATATATTACGCTCTTAGAGTTAAAAACCAAGACATAACCTTTATAATATTATGCTTTTTCTTTACATACACCTTGGACTTTAAGCGTTATAATTTTTCCAATTTATATTATAATGGCTTAAAAATATAAGACTATAAAAAAAAAATTAACAAATATTATTTAAGCTGCCTAAATTTAACTGCAATATAAAATATGTTTTTATAAACTTATTAAAGCCTTAAAAAACTATTAGTGATAAAAAATGTCGCCTAAAGAGATGATTTAAATATATATGAAACAAAATTAAATTATGAAATGTTTTAACCACGTATTCAACGGTGGGCAGTTGTTTAAAGATATAATAAAATTAGAAGCAGTAAATTATTGTTATTCATTTATCTTGATTTAAACCCGTAGTTAGGAGAATGTAGAAACGCTAAAAAATAGTTTTTAAAGTCTCAAGGCCCATTTATTTAATTTGTTTATTATAACAAGAATGACATTTTTTAAATTGTTTTACTGCTTAAAAACAAGCTTTGAATAACTACTTAACAATTTTAAATGAATTCAAACTGCGTTAAAGCGGAAGTGTTGCGGTTAAACGCACGCAGATAATAATATTTCACTGTACTTTTTTCTTACCCAAAAAAAATGATTATCCCTTATAAGATTTTATATGTATATTACCACCCTTTAAACAGTATTAATGCGACCAAAAAATTCGAATTTGCACAAAGACCCTCATGAAAATCTCTTAAATACTTATTTTAGATACAATTAGTAGATATCGCATATGCACAACAATAGTGACACAACTAAAAAAAACATGAATTTCCGGTAGCCTAAAAAATTAAGACTATTCATTGAATAGACACATTATCACATGTCAAGATTCTGGTGATCAAGGTGAAGGCTGAAAGTTGAGCATTATTTAAACTCATTAATTATTCAAAAGCTGATTATTTTTCATACATTATTGGTCTATTTATGGATATTAGCTATTATTAATTAGCACAATATAATTTTGCCATTTCAAAAATCATTTGTTTTTGTAATAAATAAATACATAATTAATTTTCATGAAAAAATATAATTATAAACACTGCTGAAGGTGTTCATAATAATTGTATCTCATAATAATAATAAAAAAAAAATGTTAATCGTTTTAGACCATAACAGTTGAAATAGGTAATCAATTTCAAACAAAATAATTAATTTTTTTTTAATTATAATTACAACTAATGCGGTATGATTTTTTAATTTTATTCAACAGACAGCTGCATTTGGCGGTTAGAAATTTAGGGATCTAGAAATGTCAAAAGAAAAGAGTTAACTTAAGCAGGCTAATACAAAAAAAATGCTTGACGAATATATTCTTGTTCATTCTCGTATTATTTTTTAACGTAAAAATATTTAATTGCAAATGTTTTTGAATTGTTATACGTTATTATTTATGGTAGCATCTTGACATTTTTAGGCTTGACATAAAATATAAGCCACTTAGGCCCCCTTCCTAGCTCCTCTGGGTCATGGTCGGTGTACATTATACACACATAGCTGAAGATGAGCCTCTTTAATGAAAATACTGTGTAATGAGCTGTAAAGTTATTGACGTAGTGAGGTGTAATTGGATTGACGGCGATAAACACATTTAATATCGTTTTAACATGTTTGAAAATGTCAACAACTTTTTAATTTATTTCCAAAATATTTTAAATAATGGTCAAAACTGCTGTGGATTTTTAATTTGCTGTTGAAAAATAAATAATTTAAACCTAGTACGGTAACAGAAATGTATTAATTACAATGCAGGGTAGAATTTTTTTCTTCTAGTAAATCCTATAAAAATTAAAAGTGATTTTACATGGCAGTACAATATAAATTATTGTAATAGTAAATTACTAAATTATATTTTATTTTGTATTTCATTTATATTTGTATTTTGGTACTATACAGATAGAGTTTTCTATATTTAATGGCTACAGACGTCGTCATAGTAGTTTGATACCAAGAGTAGTTATTAAATTAAAGGCTAACGTTCAATCATTTACTCTCTTGTTAAAGCACTTGTATACTTTTTGAAGTACTACGTAGTCGTATGTAATTACATTTTGCATGTATAGCTAAAAATAGTAGGTACCAAGATCTAATAGAAACGAGTTTTAAATTATTATAATACCTTATTTATTTTTTCGTTGATGATGGCTATCTGTCATGTAAATATTTATGTACTTCACCAATCCTGTATGCCTATATAGTAGTCTAAAACTTAAAAAATTACAATGAATCGTAAGCACTTGTATGTAGGTAGGCACGAGCGCAACAGTCATCGTTATAAAATGACAATGCATTGACAAGTGCATTAGTATTGTATAAATCTATTAAAAAAACACTATATAAACTAAAAAAAAAAATAATTAGCGTGGGATTTAATCAAATTATATTTTTGTGTTAACAAAGGATACTTATCTGACTATCGATAGAATAGAGAACATAAGTATGAATACACTTAAAAATAATAAGCTAAATATTAAGTTCGGTATTGAAAAAAAAAATCACAACAATATGAAAGAAAATCTAATTTACCTATTACTTTTTTTTTACAATTGTAAAATATTTGTTATTAATAATACATTTTTTACAATTGTAAAATATTTGTTATTAATAATAAATTATAGCTTCTGAGATCTGTCAATACTTCAATGACAATTCAAATCGTTGAGAAAATTATAGTCAACAAAACGTACACGTGTCTTATAATATGCCTCCGAACAATATAATACGTACTTGAATAATTAATGAATTATTTAAATTTAGTTTGTAGTGGATTCGCTATAATACTTGAATTTTTTCAATAGGACACAGCGAGTAACATAAACTATATTAGAAGGTGGACAATAATGGTACGATTAAGAATAAAAAATAATGCTCACAAACACAATAGTAAACTACAAATTAATTTGTAACAGAGTAAACGTTAGTTGTGCGCTTTATAAAAGTTATCGGGGCACTTATTGGCACTAAATTAGCTAGTTTACAGCTGCTGTGTGGAAAAAAGTAGATAAGTAATCGTATTTCGTGGGGGAAAAAATGGAGGCGAACAAGGTTAGCGAGTTATTTTTAAAAAAAGTTTCTGTTAGTTAAGTAGGTAATGTACTCGCTGTCTTATAAACGATACATAATGTGGAAACTTAATTCTTTAGTAGAACGGTATTATACCCCGTATTTATTTAGAGTTTCGGTATAGGCATTTATTTTTTAAAAATATTAATATTTAAAAAATAATTATATGCATTTATACGTTTTATGAGTACAGCAGCTAGTATTTTTGATTTAGTAGTTAACTTGTTTTATCTGTCTTGACAACGTTTTTCACTATCTAACCTTTAAGTTTCCGGTTTTAGAGCGAAAATATACCTACTATATAATGGAAAAAGGATGACTGTTTTAAGACAATGACGTATCTGTTTTGTAGTTATTCATTATTTGTTTTAATACGAAGCATGGAATTGAGGCATTTACTATATTTTTATAATACAAATTCGCCATTGTCTTTGGAAACTTGGAAGTCGATTTTTTTTATTCACTCGATGATTCGAATGAAACGTAGAAATTGGGTGTAGTTGAGTTTTTGAGCTGTAAAAATGGCAGTGTAATAATTACCTTTTTAAACAATAAGTAGGTATTCACGGAATTAATACATTTTGATAATTTTGACTTAGTTCATCATACAAAATAAAACCTGAAATAGATGCCAATTGCTAGTTAAGGTATTAATAAAATAATAAACAAAAAAACCGGAGATAAAAATTATAAATATTATACATTTTTTGTTTATTAATTTACCTAAAAGTATAAAAAGTAAGAATAACTATTTTTCAAATTGATAAAACTTAAAGGGTTTAATGGTGACACAGATGACACCCCAGTTGCTGTTTATCTTCAGTTCGACCTTTTAAATCACTCGGCAATTAACATAATATATTAACTGTTCACAAACTGAATCAAAACTCGAACCGAACCAACTAAATAAAAACCCATTAAGCCTTTCAATCTCTGGTGTAGAACAAAAAACGCTTAATTATTTTAAAAGAAATTTATCAATATCGCATTTGATGTATTATTTGTCATTTACGTGAAGTCGCATATATTACAATGTTATGCGTTTCTAACTGGAATTTCTATTTTCTATTTCAGATAATGAGATTAAAGGGAACTCAATGCCAAAAATGAAACAAGACGGATTGACGAAAATCGGTTGGTCGTGATTGGTGTCTTATTGTTAGTGGAAATTGACTTTTGTAGTTGCTTCCTTCAAGGCAGGGGATGGGTTCGAGTGGCGGACCTCCTCTGGTTCTTACTTATTCCGGTGTGAAATCTGATAACGACTCCAATACCACTGTGTACAACGAAACCAGTCTACCATACGACTTGCGTTTCAACGATGGTCACATGCTGGCGATAATTACTTACAGCATATTGATGGTGATTTCGGCAATTGGCAACATAACCGTCCTCACTATTATATTGAAACGCAAGCGAAAGGCCGGCACCAGGATACACGCTATGCTTATGCATTTGGCCATCGCCGATCTCATTGTAAGTTACAACATATTTTATTTATAGTATTTAAGTACCTTCCGGGTACGATTTCTGACCTATACCTACCTGACTTGCTACATGAAGAAATCGGCCATAAAATGTCATAGTTGGTAATTATTATAATATTACTTGCAGAACTTTCTACTTTCCTATCGTTTATTTATGTCAGTAAATAAAACATCTTTTGTTTATGAAAGAGGGTTACAAAATAGGGGTGTGACTAGAATTCGGATTTAAGTTTAAACTTAACAAACTATCTAGATGTTCAAATTTTATTTTCTCAACCCAAGAACAAAACCTAACTTACTAAACTTATAGAGGCACGGTTATATTTAAAACTACAATTTTATTACTACATATATTAGTAAAGAAAAACAAATTAAATCCGTAAATCTGGTTAATCCGGATTTTTATCATTAAGACTAACACTTAAGAACGAAATTGTATTTTAAATATTTTACCTTGAATTTAGATTTGTGCTGTACGTTTCAAAAAGTAAATATAGTTAGTATATTACTTAAAGTATAATTTATGAGTACAAAATAATTTTTTTTAAGTTTTTTAAAGGTTCTTTGTACTTTTATAAATAAACGATTCAAATTTTTCGATGTAAAAATGTTCTTAATTAGAACAAAAAAATAAATGATCAGTTTCTTATCTAAAAGTCGCAAAGTTTTTAGTCCCAAGTAAGTATAGTCGGTGACTATACTTACTTCATGAATTATGCAGAGAAAAAATAATTTAAATAGGTAGTACATATTTCATAAGCCTTGGTTGTAGTTATATTTGTACTTTTTGTTTTGCACGTTTCAGGCTTAGTAGTGTTACATTTTCAAAGTGTTATCATTATTGTTTTTGTTTTCAAGTGGCTGACCCCACTTTTATTATACGGGATGAGGTGAAGAGTTATCATTATTGTGTTTTCTGTTGTTTTTACTTAAGAGGACGTCATACAGCTAATTATTTTCCTACGTTAAAACATACCTACGCAGAAAGCGTTTTACTCTCTCTACAATAATTTTAGTGTATACATATCTATAACAAAAAGATACAAGATTTTGGAGACGATGTCGTATTATTTTTTCGATAAACCTAATGTTTAGCTTAATATTTAACATTTAAAATCACATTTTTTTTTTTTAAATAACTTTAATTTTTTTTCTCTTTAGTAGTTAATTCCTTAACAAATAATGTACAAATCAAAGTACTTGGATAAGCTTATTTTTATTAACTGATTAATCATATTATACTAGTCTATTAGGTTTTATATTTTATGATGATAAAGAATCGAACAAGATTTCGTGTATTATTATCTATAAAAAGTTAAAAGTAGTGACAATAGACGAGCAATTCATCGTAATAATTTCTGTCAACCAAATAAAAAATAATGTATAGCTAGGAAAGTAATATATTTCTATTACCCAAAACTGACTTTTAAAAGTCAATAAATCAATGTATATCGTCTAAAATCTTTTGTAAGGTCTGTCCGAAATTCTTGGCTTCCATTTTCAAAAAAACATCTGTTTGGTAATAATTTAAGTACGGATTATTTTTAAAATATATTTATGCTGTGTGGGTCATTTGTTCTCAATATATAACCTTTAAAACGAGGAACTCGTTATAAGTATACTTAAATATTAATTCATCCAAATAAAAATAAATGCTAGAAAGATAAAGCAAATTATACTTCATTAGATACATCTATTAATCATTTAAAATTGTGATTTTAGTTATGGTTTTCTGTTAATGTTATATCATTTAATTCTGTAGTTTGAATTTATTTATTTAAAGGTTTTTAAACTTATCATTAAAAAAAAAAATATTATGATTAATACAGCTTGGCGAGTATTATCAATTTACTAAAAAAAATAACATCACTGTTACCTTTTTTATGTTGATTTTTTTTTTGTCTGGAACCATATTTTCTAAACCACTGAACCAATTTCTTAATGTTGCAACTCAATTGATAAGAAATAGTACTTAAATGTATCTTATTAGGTAAACAAATTAAAAAGCTTACCCATCCTATTTAAAATCGAGAAAAACGCCCAAAAAATGTAGTTACTAAAAACCGGGTTTATAATTTTCAAATAAAACAATTAACGTTTGTTGTAGATAATACCTTATCTTATGAAGTATATAAAATTTGTATGCGGTTTTCGTGTACATTAATAATTTTCTGTCTTTTTTCAGGTAACGTTTTTAATGATGCCATTAGAAATAACATGGGCATGGACAGTGCAATGGGTGTTCGGTGATCCTATGTGTCGTATAATGGCATTCTTCAGAATATTTGGATTGTACCTTTCTAGTTTCATTTTAATTTGCATCAGCGTAGACAGGTAAAAACATAATATACCTATTTTTATCATTTTGTATTTTATAGCTATTAGAAAACGTTATAAAATAAAAATATAGGTATCATTTCTTCATAAACTTAGTTCTTAAATTTTTCTTAACGAATTGCACTTTTTTCAAAGTACAATCTATATACTTACATGCAAGTAATTAATGATACTATTTGTTTGTAAGCCGCATTTATTACCAAGAACATAAAGCAATAATTTTCTCATTATTTATTCGATTTAACTATAATACCTGTATTCGTAAAACTTGAGTATAATTTTCTATAATACATATTTTTCATATTCTTTAAATTAAACTGTCTTATAGGTATATCAGTATTAAAATATACTTTTTACTTGTTTGAAAACATTTATTTGTTAAGTTAGCCTGCCCCTTAAGCTGCTAACAATTATTAAAAGAAAGACTTTTCAAATATGTGTTTTAGGCTCAACATTTGGTTTTCAGTTTAAAACCATAACCCATAAAAAATACGGACACCTCTTTTAGGGAGGCATTTTACTGTAATTGTAAAACTAAAAGTATAATTTATTATTTTACCGTGACTTTTCCAAGAACTAAAAGGTTTAACTTTTTGTTGAGTTGTCCTTCTTTGTTTGGTAATGAATTGCTAGTAAAGCTATGTGAAAAATAAACCGTAACAAGCTGTGCACAAATTTCCAAACCACATGATCGCCTTTTTAAATGAATTTGGTTTTGCTTATTCTCCTGTCAAAAAAGGAAGGTATTTACAAATATTCTGTTTAAATTTTTCCGGTTTGTCATCTCATGCTTAAAATTTGATCTACTTTTTATATATTTCTTTAATAATTAACAATTTTTATGGATTTAAAGTCAGTAATAAAATCGCTGATTTGCAACCGTACTTCTATCATATTATAATTTTTATTAGCCAATACAAAATGTGCAATTATCAAACATTTACTCTTCTCTTAAGTCATATGTTTTCCATTTGTGCAATTGCAAAAATTGGACTAACCTTCCATCATCGTTCGCCGGCTCACATGGTTCGGTTCGCCCTTCAGTATCTTTGTACGTCTTTGCCAGCAAGCTCATTGTTGCTTGTATTCCCGTCTTCGATTAGACCACAATAATTGCCTATCCACTCTTGCTTTGCATTAAAACTAAATGATTTTTCCCACTACACGATGTTTTCATTAAATGTGATTCAACCCACCCCTTCTCGTTTGTTACCGGCCTATCTTTTACACACAACTCAATTATTAATCCAACTTTATACCTATTACCTACTCGACATGACGTACTGTGTTTTATTTTTCTTATAATTTTTGACTTTCTGATCTCACTCTTATTAATACCCTCGATTACTTTTTAGCTTCGATGCGAAACTGAGAAATATAGACTTTTAAAAATTAATACATTAGTCAATTCAATAGTATATTAAGTAATAATTGTAAGAAGAGGTTTTATAGTAGGTATGTGGTGTTACTATCTAATAAAAATCTGAACTTTGTGCAAATTATTTTTTCAGAGTAAACTACGTTTAATTATATCATGCCCAGATTAATTATAAATACAAATAGTACAAAATGTATATTTATTATTTAATTAAAGAAACAGAATATCATAGTCGAGTGCTGGTTTATCTGCTAGGTAATAAATAATTGTAATGTGATAAAATGTACCTTATGTGTAAGTCTTTATTTTAACCTACTATCTCTATGATTGCACCTGAAAATTTTAAACGAAAACACCGCCTCAATGCCCAAGTGCATTATATAATTCCACAGTATTAATATGAGTTCAAGGTTTAAATGTGTTTTTATTTCTATATATTTATTAACTATTTATCTGTTGTAGATATTTGGCCGTACTACAACCTATGCGACTATACCAAATGGATAGCAGAGGAAAATTAATGATCGCAATAGCTTGGTTCGCATCGTTCGTTTGCAGTTTACCTCAGGTAAAATAAATTGAAAATATAACTTTCTCATCTAATTACATTTTGAATTTTAACTATCACACTGTCGAGTTAAGAATAATTTGCTGAAATCTTTGACTGGTCGATAACCAGTTTTGGATAATCACTTTAAAAGCTATTACAATTTTTTATTTAAGACGGGAGGAAAGGTAAAGTGTATACTCTGTTCGCCGGAAGAATAGGAGTATAATATTATTTTTATTTGCGAGCTTTTCTCTACCGCACTCCACCTCCCGCCATTAATTAATAATTTAATACTTAACTTTAAAAGTAATTGTCCAAAACTGGTTATCGACCAGTCAACATTATCAGAAAAAAATTTTTAGTTTGAAAAGTTAATTAAATTTATACGTTACTATTAAAGCTTTAAAAAGTTGATAGAGCTCCGGAAAACAAATATTAAAGTTTGATTATTGTCTAATATTGTAAAAGAACATAATCTAAAGTATCTCCAGTAAGAAAAATGATAAAAATGAAATCCTACTTGGTATTACACGCTGTTAAATGTACAGAGTTTCATTATACATTTGAATACATGGTTTTATTCAAATCGGTTGACAGCTGACAGATCTAAGACAATTATTTTTAATATAATAAACGCGTTCAATTTTAATGAGACAATCTTACTATTCCTACTCAGAAGTAAAATGATAAAATTCGTACCAACAAAAGTAATATTTTATTTATAAGTGTTGTTCAGGAAATAGGAATAATAAGTTAATTTTTCCCTTGCGCATTTTTTACCGTTTTCATAAGAATTGTCAAACAAAACGCACTTTAGTAAAATTACTATACTACTATCATACTTTCATTCTGGCTGTGTAGGTCTGTATAAGAATCAACATTATTGACCTCCTACTAATACTGATCCTTGAATAATAGAGTTGAGTGTAGGTTGTTGCTAATAGTGTCGATATAAAGTAGGTTAATGGTCGATATCAATTTTCGAAATGATCCTTGACCATCAAGTTTAGTTTACCGCCAGTCAATTTGTTTTAAGTTCGTCTTAACGGAAAAAGAAGGACTTCAGTTTGAAAAGGCTCTTTATTAGTTTCATTCTGCATTTTATAAATTAAACCATTTTAAGTTACAGACGATTTTGGAATTTTTTTAAACATTGTTTAAAATATTTTTTGTGTACACAGCAAAGAGAAAATCCTGTTTAATATTTAATATTTGTATTAAAGTATCATATAATATAATAATTTTTAATACACGTGACTGTGCACAATACACAAAACGAGCAGACGAGTACAACTGAATAAAAGGAATAAAATAAAATACCATCCTTTAAATTCGACATCTCCGTTACGTCAGAGATCACAGCATTACTATGGTCTTTATACTTTATATTAAAAAGAAGGAACTAAAAATAAAACATTTAGCGTAAAAGGTAGTCTGACGTCTGGTACGTTTATGCCTTAGTTTTTTAATAAACCGTCCTTTCCGCTGACAGGTGGGCCCTTCGACACATGTAAGTGCCGAATAGTAACACCCTTTGGACACTTACAAACGGTTTTTGAGCAAAGTAGTATGTTCGGAATTCATTAACATCGAACCAAGTATAAAATAATTATACACAAACAAAAATGTAAGTTCTATCAGCTCCCCTCGGGAAATAAACTGACATGGTTAAAACAAAACGGGCAATGGCCGTTCTCATCAGTATAGCCTAAAAATTATACACATGTATATTACACAAGTTAAAAGTATTCGCGAATTTAGTGAATTATTAATTAAAACAGCTCAATATAGTAATAAATAGTATTATTCTATCATAATTTAGTAAATTATGATAGAATTGTATTTAATTAAACTGTAAATATTCATCAAAGAAAAAATAATAAAATTATTAAAAAAGTGAAATTTTTGAAAATGGGCATCTGCTATTAACAATTTCACCGAATAAAGTTGAACCATATTGTATTATATTAAAGCTATGTACTTCGAAATGCACAGTAACGAGTATTCGTGCGTGGCTGATGTTAAAATTAATATTGCAAGCTTATTTCTGAAAATTGTGGGGAGCATAACACGATATTTTGACATTGATGATTAATAAGTAATGACTTTTAAGTCAGGACATTTATAAATGAACATTTTTTGTTTTTTCGCACTTTTCGCTTGATATTATTACTGTTATTCGTGACAACTATAATTTTTAGCTTTTACAAGGAACTGAGAAGGTATTGTTTTTACAATGATGTGTTTTGTGATTGTGAATGTGTCTGGACCCACGATATCTTTTAAATCGCTGAACCGATTTCTTCATATAGCAACTCTATAGATCAGAAATCATACTTAAAAGGTACTTTATTATACTAAAAATTTGAAAAGTTCCCATTTCCACTTTTAAAGTTTAGAAAAAACGCCTAAAAAATAAAAAATATTCTTCAGATATTATCAATAAACGTCAACGAACCAAAAAAATATCACAAACCCTTTTCTCAAGAAGGGGAAGAAACTTTTTATTTATTTTCCACTTTCAGGCAAAGATATAGGTCTTAAGGTTTGAAAATTAGACTGAAGGCTATAACATCTATAGTTTTTCTTAAAAATCTGCAGTCAAACCTTTTTTATTATTATTAAGGAAAAACCAAAAAAACGGGAAATTACACTTTGACAGAAATTTTCTAGGTTGCTGTTAGAGTGAATATTGATCATCAGATATCCGAAAAATATTTTCATTATGTTGTTATATTTACGATATATAACTACGGCGACAAATAATTACTATAGATCGACGATCAACCATAATCGTAGTATTTACTCTACTACTAAAAATTGTAATACTGTTTTTGTTTTTGATTCTGGGGGGAAATTATCCCCCCTCCCTCTAGTTAGCATGTATAAAGCGCTTCGCCATAACTCCTTATTGTAATATACCCTTACACGGTTCATTTGAAATACAATTTTATCCAAAACACTTTGGCAAAGTTTCTTTGTCTTCTTTAAAATTTAGTACAGAACTCAGTATATATATATATATAAACATAGCATATTTAAAAAGGTAACGTGTTTTTATTCGTACTACAACATCTCTTATACCAGTTGAAATTTTATAATCTTACATTACATTCGAATATGTATTTCAAATATAAGCATCAAACATAAGAACATCTCCAATGGCTACAATGTCTAATGTGGCTAACATGATCGAATTTACATTTTTGTCTAACCTGATCTTTTTTGCGTGTTCAATCTTGTCCCGGCGTTTGAGACCCAATACAGTGCATGTATTTAGTTACCTATGGCCTAACCTAGACTCTAGGTAATCAGTTATCGACGGTTATTAGTAGTAGTAATTTCGATCTATTACCTTGGTCTTAAGTGGATTTGGTTTCACTTCTTGGATTATATTATTTCATTATTTTGCGTCATCGGATGACATATAATATAACTATGTTAAACTTTACACATTGCACGCGGTGAATGGTTGCTTTTAGCTCGATCTTGAATAATGAATGTGTTACAGTGATATCGTGTGCCATGAATACAATGTAATCTTTCACTGATATTTTATAGATAGGCATATTATACTCACTTGACAAGAACTTAATGTAGTGAAAATATCAGCCGAGTTGACTGTGAACGGCCACCATCTGCTTACGTTCTCCTATTGTGTGTCGATCCTGACTCTTTTGAATAAAAACTGTGAAATTTGAACACGTAATATAATATAAAAATATAAACTCATTGTCAGTAATGAAATTAATCTTTAACGCTCA
The DNA here is from genome assembly GCF_023614345.1 of Adelges cooleyi. Taxonomy (NCBI): domain Eukaryota; kingdom Metazoa; phylum Arthropoda; class Insecta; order Hemiptera; family Adelgidae; genus Adelges; species Adelges cooleyi. The sequence goes on along the minus strand of NW_026096053.1, from coordinate 11,741,208 downwards.
CCGCGGTTCTGTATTTGGAATTGTACAAAGTCTATTTAAAGAGGATGCTACACATCCGTAATTTATCCGTACAAAATGCTTTTGCGGGGGAAAAGTATGCGAGGGCGGTATTTAAAGTAATCATGTAAAGTTTTACAATGTATAGAGAACTTTATCCACGCCGTAGAGTTTTTAGTTTTTTGATAACTTAAATACAATCAAAATTATTCATTCGTTAAGAGTCATTTGTTTTCCTTTTTTCAATTTGTTTAAAAAAAAAATTAGTTTTGATATTATAAAAAAAATAATACTGTGCAGTATTATTAACTCTAATACTCATGTACTACTTGTCCCGCGCAAAGCAGGTTTGATAAGAAAAAAATTGTAATACATCCTATAAAAATTACTGTGATGGTCTTACACTCTAACTCAAGCTCTAAAAATATTTTGCTTCGGTCCGAGATAAAATAATAATAATTCAAATCGATTAAAAAGCACCGGTTTTCACGCCAAATTAAATTGTTGATTGAACATTATTAACATAACACGATGTGATATTTTTTTTCAGAGTTACATATTCCACGTAGAAAGACATCCTAAGTTTAGTTATTTTGTACAGTGTGTTACTTTTAACGCTTATCCGTCTGAACTACACGAACTGGCGTATTTATACTTTGGAATGTTCATGATGTATTGGTTGCCATTAATAGTTATACTGTTTTGTTATGCATCTATTATCATCGAGATTTACAGAAGATCCAGAGAGTCCATATGTGGTATGTATACTATACTATGGGTATTATATTATAATAATTATACAAAATAGTTCAATTATTGAACTATTTTGTAACCTATGGTATATAATAAATTAAAAATTCTCTGATTTTTAATTGTATTGTAATTTTTACACATTAAGAATTCAGATAATTAATATTTTTGTGCGTCTATTCTTGTACAGTTAAATTTTGATTCTCTGTTTTGTTTAGTATCAAAAAAATATCACAAAATATTACTATTAACAAATTCAACTATTTCAAGTACATTTTTCCCAGATTTAGTATAAATCACATTTATTATAAATTTGATTTCACGCAGAATGTTTTACACAACTGTATGTTTGTTATAAGGTTAGATTAGGTCACTCATTATTATAAAATCACACCCCTTTAAGGTGAAAATATTGCTTTAAAATATAAATACAAAAATGTTTTAATTTACAAAAATTAAATAAATTTCATTATGATTTTATAACCAGACTTTAGATTTCTAAAAATGACTATATTACCTCTTGTGCTTTAAAAATAATTTAGAATTCACAAAACAAAATACATTCAACGAGATAATTTTAGAAAACGTTTTATTGGTGTAGGTACCACGTAGATAATAAATTGTTAAAAATTTAAAAAAGTATGATATTTATTATAATGGCATATCGTTTTATAATGTTATGTTGTTAACTAGTATATTATTGAAAAAATAATTAATTGCAAATAAGAAGTGATTTTTTTCATTTATTATTCCAATTCTCTACAGTAATTAGTAATATATATATATATATATATATATATATATTATATTATAATTATTATATGTTTATTTTGTAATTACGATGTCATTCGTTTTTGGTTAGGTATGGTTATTAAAACAAGTTAATAAATTTTAATGATGGGATTTCCATAAAATATATTTGTCTTAGAGGACCGGTATTCATATCAAAGTTTCCGATCGCCCTTATTACTTACATTTTTACCTACATAGTTATATGTATCATATAACTGTGTACTAAACATATAAAATCGTTTTAATATTTCATTTGCACTTTTTCCGGTGTTTAGGTACGGAAAACGTACGAAGATTGGGATTTTTGGGACGGGCCAAAAGTAGAACATTAAAAATGACAATCATTATCGTATTGGCGTTTGTTGTTTGCTGGACGCCTTACTATATCATGGCAATTTGGTAAGTTTTATTTGTTTTTTATTACATAATTTAGTACCAGTTAATTATAGACATTAAAGAGTGCAATGTGCAATAGATTTAGAGCCGCCAAAAATTCCTAACCTAAAGACACTCAGCTGGTTTTTTCTGTTAAAGTCCAGCAAATATTTGGTATTTACACAAAATTATGCCATATCCTTAGATTGCGAGATCTCGTGCTATACAGAATGAGCGAGGAAGACATAAGTAATACATGAGAGCACACTAAACATTACACATCATCTCACAGGCTCAGTGTTGGTAAATCACTCTGTATATATTTACTAAACGCTGAAACATCATATTTTAGGTTGGACACATTTATTTTTCCACGCTAAATTATTTCAAAAGGCAGTTGTCACCTACATTTCTTTTTTCCGCCACGATTTGTCACTGTAATACGTTTCGTTCGTACAGTGTACGAAATTCATACTTATATAGCAAGATTAAGTATTCAGCAAGTATACATAAATGTCATAAGATATTACCGAACATATGTTATAATCATATAACAGCAGTCCATTAATTTAAAAAAAACACACACACACGCCAAGGCTGTGGTTATAGATTCAACATAAAGTATTTTCAACGGTGTTAACATTTTTTTGAGTGATAGCTACTGTTGTTATAGGCGAATTGTTTGTTTATTGGGTGTAATTTGTGTATTAATTATTAATAATTTATTCTTTGTTCATTATAAATTCAATGATATGTGAGCATTACCTATATCTTAGTATTTTTTAGTTCAATAATTATACATAACAATAGCATAACTGTTCATAAATTATATCAAATGATAAAAATGAATGTGACCTAAAAAAAAAAAACAATTATTAAATTATTTTTCCGACTATTCGTGAATAATTAAATAACTATCCAATATTAATCGAAAATAAAATTATTTAAATACATTTGTACTTAATATTTATTGTGAGTAAATAATTATATTTTATTGTAAATGAACGAACACGAGTTTGTTTTTAATTTTTCATCATAAAATAATTGTATATTATTTTATTCGGTATTTTTACTTCAATAGTAAGTTTAAATGTATGCTATAACCTTTATGCTATTGACTATAGCACAGTTATGCATTATTTTATAACTTATTTTTATCATATTTTTAATTGATTTCCTGTAAGGTATAAAACATATGACAGTCAATGTTGAATAATGGCAACTTGAGCGTCTCAGTTATATCACAGACTAGATAAAATTATTATCTAATCTGTGTTTATATCAATCAAATTAAACATAAAAGTTAAGCAATTTTCCCCTATAAAAGAACTTGAATCAATACATAATTTGTTCTTATGTAGTTCGGTAGAAAACATCTCAAAGGTAAAAAAACTCCGTCTTTGATTATGCTATTTTATGTGAGTTGGGCCGTTGATTTAATAGATAATACAACAGGTTTTTTTAAAAAAAATTACCTCATTGATTTACAAATCTAGACACTCAGTTATTGTATGTAATGCATGACGGACTACGTTAGTCAGAACCTTGCAAAAATTAAACATAAGTGTCTACAACAAATGCAAAAAGAAAACACATCCATGTAAAATCAATAATTACATTCTCAACTCCACACAATAGATAAAGCGCAAAAGATAAAACATTTGTATTTAGGACAATAATACCTTTATGTACATTAAAATAAATACCAATTTTAACAAACGATCCGTAATCGTCGGCGTACAGGATTACAATAATGTTACATTTTGTGAACTGTACACACATATTAATATGTATGTTTGCAATATATTGTTGATTAAATATTTGAAAATTGATAAAAGTATTTTATTTCGATCCTGTTTGTCACTAATCCATGTGATAATAAATTTAGTATTTGCTGTACGTTATCATCGTACAACAAACAATAAATTATTAAAATACGACCAAAGAATTAATAGCAGAGACAGCTGGTCTTGTCGCGTTGATCAACATTTTTTTTCAAGAAAATAACATATTTTTTGGAGGAAAACTCCTATTCTAGTTCTCATTTAAATAACGACAATTCAAAACTGCGTCCGAATTTGATGTTTATCGCTAAACACTTTTTCACGTCCAATTCTGATTTTTTATTAAAATAAATTTAATTTTTAATTTATGAGGTACGCTATGTACATTTATGTAAGCCTGCCATATGGTGTAAAATACGCAAGCTGCTATGCTTCTCGCACTACTTTCCAATTGGTTTTTAATTAAACATTGTAATTTGTACCCATTTTAATTTCCAAACATTCCACAGTTTTTAGTGATTTTCGGAATACGTTTTCGCGTGACCGTAAGAAAAATGGATTTTTATTATATAGGAGAACAATATGGGATTATAGTCTAAATCTATTACTGCCTCGAGACAAAACTCCTTTTCACAAATAAGAATACATAGACTTACATCATTACTGGTTAAGCACATTAAAAACGTTTGCCATTTCAACGCACATACGTCAAGCTCGTCTTTAGGTGTTAGAATTTTGGCATTATTTGAATAATTTTTTATTAAATAAAACTGTTACTAATATTATTCGAATAAAACTTTTCATTTTCGTTTTAGTTAATATATTTGTTTCGGGGAATTTTTGTTATTCAATTAAATTTAGTATAACTAGTTCAAGATGGACCAATAGAACTTTTTGAGAAATACAGTTTCACAGTGAAATTGAAAATGTTTTTTAAAAGATAGCTGAATGGTGGAGATAACTTAGTGACCTAAGTATCGTTTATTTAAAGCAATTCAAATTCTGAATTGAATGCGGAGTTCAAAACTGAGAAGCAATATTATATTTTCTAAACAAGATGGGGTTTTAGAGAGGTTATTTGGGGGTTTGGAAACACATAATTTGATTTATTAGCTATCGAGTACAAGTATATCTGAAAAATAATTGGTTAAATAAATTAATAAATGGTATTTTAAGTTGGCTTTGTTGTGTCTTTGAAGCAAACCGATGATAATTGCCATATTCTACGATTGGCTACTAGGTTAGATTAGTGAACTGTTTTTTAAAATTATAAGATAAGTATACTCGACTACTAGCATTTGATTGTGTCGGCCACGTTTAATTTATGTGACTATTGTGATTTATGATGTGGTTCAAGCGTTCATACCTTGGATGTAGGGTAGTAGATCCATGCTTAGTTGGACTGTTGTTGACGGGTCGACATGAACAAATGATATTACTTTATTTTTGATAACTTATTGTAGAAGTCAAAAAAATATACGCAAAATCTAGAATTTGGAAAGCTGATCTTAAGTGCGTTTAATGAAAAAATGTATGTTGGAAGTGAAATCGGATCACTGAGGTTCAAATGATATTATTATTACTGTGATATGATACATGTTGTTTGACATAGATGAGCTACTGAAAGTGATATACAACGTTGTTTGGTAAAATATAGCTGAAGTGAGTTGGTGTCAGCAGTCAGATAAGTCATTGACGATAGTAAAAACAAATTGAATGTCTTCGATGAACTTCCATTTCTACTGCGATAGCTAACATAGTATATTATACTGTTATTTAATAATGAGTTCAAACCTGAATTAAACGAATGAAATACCCAAATATCGAATTGTGAAATAACAGCATTAAATGATCAAATATTATTAATTTAAAGCCATCCATTGACCGAATGCATTCGCTCGAACTTTAAACTTCCGCACTGCATGACTATTTTTAGAACAGCTAACGAACACCTTTAAAAAAATACTGACTAATAACTAGGAATTTGATGAATTTACAATTAAAATAGCTATATAAGATACTAGGTCAATATTCATCGAGATATAAAGTTATTTAATGTTATATTAGTATTGAAATGTATATTATTTTTGCACAGAAAGTATGCGTGAAGTGTATGATGTAATTACTTATGGCATGCGAATAGCCGGTGGACTTTTGCGAGTTAGCAGATTAGTTTCATAATCTCATCAGTGTTATTATTGTAGGCATTGGAATGTGGAAAAAATATTGTTTGGAAATTTCCTTATAGTATTTTAGAACAAACGTTGTCAATTTATTATACAAGAAACATTATGAACACGCAAAAAAAAAAAAGTTTAAAAATTTGGTATTTAAAATTGTGTATTATAGAATTGAAGTAAGAAGTTATGTTATAAAACAAAAATACTACTAATTAGGCATATAGCGTTAGGTTATTATAACTGATGTATATTTTTTTTCCTCAACTTTTTTTAGCAAAAAGTAACTATTAAAATAAGTTTGAGTACGGAGCTTGAGAAAAAGCTTGTGACATAATATGCAGTTTTGTGAAAAACAAGCATTCTGTTGACATCTCTTAACATAATATTTATAATTTAAAGATGATGTTGGAATCGATAGAAATATAGTACAATGCCTTCTCGAGGAGCTTTGTGTTTTACGATGCCTTTTTTTTGGTTCACACAAAGTTAATTATTTTTAAATATTTATAATAAGGGTTTTGCACGAGATGAAATGTTTATAAAATAACATTAACCGTAATATTGTTGAAATATTCTTTAAAATATAAATAAAATATAATTAACAATATTTTCGTAATACTTAAACAAACATTTTATTTCTTACCAATACATGAGTTATATAATTTGTTGATAATATTTTGACAACATATTTTTGCGGTAAGGCCTAAGGGTATATACCGAACGCTTTAAAAAGTAGTATGTGTGCCATCCTCTTAGTCAATGTAAATTACGTATAAGGCTTAGTAGATGTAAGCATAATAAAGTAATCCGCATAATTATTATTGGCTATAATTTATCATGTACAAAACATAATATAATTTAAGAGGATAAAACGATACATCATACATTTAATAACCGATTCAACCGACATTGTTAGTTTTAAACGGTTGTATTTTCTAGGGACTAGCATCATCAACCCGTTTTAATTATTTGTATAATATATTATACTAGTATATTGCACAATGTTTTTTATAGGATCAAACTTGTATAATTTTTTTTATTCACCATACAACGCCTGGTACGGTGCTCGTTTTGTGTACTCACTATTCACTGAAGTATGTCTATTTGAAAAGTACAAAAGTACTTTGTGCTAAACATTTTAGTTGGTCGATGAGTTGTTTATTGTCTTTACGCGCGATTGAGATTACAATCGACTAGGAACCTAACAGACTCAGTAGGACATCGCATTTCCTCCTTATCTTTAATCAATTTTTCTTTTTATTTCTATAAACGCACAAGCTATATTTAAGTCGATCCACTGCATCCGAGCAATAGCCGTCTTATTACATTCTCATAATATGTCTCAATAACTTATTATCCATCGATTAGGTTAATATTATTTTTGAGTATCTGCTTGATCGATATCGACAATAAATGACTTTCGGCGCACAATTAACTTGTAGCCACGCGTATGTGTGTATAATAATATTAAACAATCAATAAGCCAACTGACTACCGTAATATATACGGACGGTGTAAAAGGCATAAGTACAGAATTTATTAAACTAATTGATTAATAAGATTAAAATTAAAATGTCGAATGACTTGTAGCGTTTTACATGTGAATAAAAAACATTTTTGTAAAAAAATAGACAAATATCACAGTTTTTGCCAAAAAAAATTGTCATATGCTTTTTTATAGAAAAAAAAACTATTATATCATTCTGGTTTCAAGAGCTAAATCAAATATGTAAGTTGCTGTTTGGCTTTTAAAATTAACCTTTCGAACAACTCTTTAAAATAATATTTTAAATTTGAATATTAAAAAAAACATTGATAATCTGATTTATTTTTTCGTACATACAAATTACCTGCCGTCAGATACGTATCCAGATTTTATTAGTGAGAAGGCAACTTCTTAAAATTAAGTAGGTGCTCAAGTTTTATGATGGAGCGATTGCGCCAATGATAATGCGCATAAAATACAGTTCATTTTTTATTCTTTAGAAATAGGTGCCCCGATTTAGTCATAATATGTGCAGAAATGCATATTGTGTTTAATATTAATAAATGATTAAGTTAAAAGTTCTGTGATTTGTATTTATCTTCTTATTTAAAATATAAATATCATAAAAAACTATATCAGAATACATAAAAATATGCAATAGACCTTATTGTTTTCACTACTATTGTTTTTTTTCAATTGTAGATGTTTTTTCAACATTTCCTTGGAGTATCGATTTAGTATTATAAGCCGCCTGTTATCCTTTTTCAATGAAGTGCTATTCAATAACATATTTAATACATATTTATTATGTTGTAGCATATATTTTAAATTATATACTATATTTTGTCTTATATCATCACATACTGTATATTCATAATAACATTATAAATATTTGCTGCAGCTTATTTTACAATATACTAGCAATATAATAATAAGAGTCAGTAAGAGAAGTCATTTTAAAATGTTAAACACAAAGAACTGTCAAGCCAGCTCAAAATAAAAAAAAAATAATAGCGATAACATCGTTTTAGTGACAGTAATAAAAATAATGAAAATTAGTTAAGAAAAGTTGTTCATTATTGTTAAAATGAATATTTTCAACGCATATTATTTCTGAACAGACTGTTACTGTCTAGTTCTATGTGCCTTTGTTTGAGCGGTTTCCGTTTAGATTTTCGATAGGCATTCTAAGACGATGAAGTCGTTAGTATAATTACCCACATCCGGTACACGTGATTTTGCTTTTTTTAAGTACAAGATTACCGCGTGCTTTAGTTTTGCAGGCCTTATATTTATATTGTTGATACACTTTACTACTTTCTGTGTGTTACTTCATGGCAGTTTGGCCATTTATTGAGTTTACATTTTTTTGACATTTTCATGTCTTAGCTCTGGCACATAACCGAAAAAAGCGTTCGTTACAAAAGCGTTACACGGGGTAGGAGATAGGGGTATGAGATGGGTAGAAGATAGGGGTAGGTGATAGGGGTGGGAGATATGTTGTATTTCCTATGAATTGTTTAAGGCCAGATATTATGAAATCACTAAAGTATAAGCCAGAAACTTGATATGTTTACTAGCCACCTTAGATACTAGCTTGTTAATATACTATTTCATTATCTATAATTCTACCACTACTCTAAATTTATTCTGTACTTCAACGAGACATGAAAATACTCTTTCGTGGTTGCAGACTCGGCTGTTTTGTATTTCGTTCAGTATTATCAACTCGCTCTTTTCGCCATTCGATTAAACTCAAAAGGATTTGCTCTCTTAACGAATAAGTTATTTTAAAAATTCCGTTAGAATAATACATGAGGCATTCCTCAATGACTAGGTGTTGGGATAGTTTAAAATAAATAGATTGAAATGGTTTATCTGGTGAATTCTTTGGTTATCCGTATGAGCGTCCCCGACGTGGGAGTTGTTGTTTTGCATACAGCGTACGCCGTCCTTTGTATTAATATTATTTCGTCATGCCCTACAAATTTTGGTTCTTCTTGAATGCTCATCTCGAGTCACATTCGAGACTATAAAAGGTTTTGAAAAAACAATATTGATAAATTAAAATTTTCTGTGCACATTTAAGTAAGAGCGGGCTGTCATAATTTTATGACTTGATGATATTTCGTCGATATTTTTAAAATGAAAAATGTTTGGTGTTGCGTTAAAAAAAAAGTTTAGCTTTAATGTCCTATCATAATGACGAATCACAGGTCGTGTAAGTTTTTTTTTCAATTCCCTTTCCGTGTTTATACTTACTACTATTCATGAAAATATATAGATACTCATGACGTTTAATGTTTGAATATAATACATAACAAAAATCATAGAGAAGGAACAGAAACAAAAGGTTTATAATTCGACCAATAAAAAGGTAAAAAGGTCGTTAACTACATTTTAAAAACTTGTTAGAAGAACAAAATAAAAGAACACTATTTTTCTGTTTAATAATTTGAAAGGAGGTTTTTGTCGATAAAACCCTGGTAATTTATAAATATTTACCGAGTGTGTGTGATATTTTATAATATTTAACAACAAGTATCCTCCAAAGTGAAACAATCCCTACCTATCAACACAATCCTATCACTTATGTTTTTGACAGAATAGGTCTGTTCTTTAATTTATGAAGTATATTTTAATGAAAGGTTTACTAACTACTCTCTAACTACAATTAAATAACTCGTAATTTTCTCGTTGTTTTTTAAAAAGAATTTTTTAATCCTTTATTATTCTTTTCTAGTAATAAATATGTGTTCATCTACGTTACACTGATGTTTGAAAATATGTTGAAAGACGCTAAAAGAAAAAAAATAAAGAATAAAACCGAATCGCCCAACCGCGGTTGATACTTTAAGTATAAACACCGCTGGAGCGAATGGGTTAGAAAATTACTCCTAACTACGAATATTTAAGATTCTTACTTACAATAACGTCCCAAATAGTGCAAAAGAGAGAAAAAAATATATAAGCTGAGGGGTGGAACACGGTGGTTAGCCTATAAATAAAAAATAAATAACTATTAATGTAATTGGCGTAAGCTGTTTGGAACGGACAGTAGTGGAGTAGGATGTATACGGTTGTTAGCCTACACCGTAAGAGAAATATAGAAAAGTAATGCTGTTGGCTTGTAGCCAAGAACACCGTTTGCTAGGAAAGGTCAAACGCGGTTGGACTTACTAGTCGAACACCGCTGGACCGATGAGATGAAAGATAATTGATTAACTGCCCGCATGCTTATTTTTGCCCCTGGGGCCCCCAAAACGCGTCCAGTTTACTCGGCGTGTGTCCCTATTTTTAAATGTTGATCATTTTTGTCAGAATAATAATACTGGTTTAAAATGGTATCATTATGAAGGGTTACATACAAATTTAATAATTCATTAAAATTTAATGGACCAATCATGAGTCAGTACGTATGTTATGTTGTTCACGGTAATAATAAATGTCTAATGATCTACTAAACATTTAATGAACGTCCACGCAACCCCCGAAATTTGTGTATTTAAATCAAGTAATCCGTTTTGTGGAGTAGGTAAACCTTTTTCTATAAGATAAGACGAGAAAGACAATAATTGAATGATTTGAGTGCTAGCAATTTTCTTTCACTATAAGAAAGCAATAGTACGACCAGCTTGGTCAGCGTTAACCATTAACGCGCAGTTGAGAAGGCATTGACTTATGTGACACTTGTGCCTGTAAACGAGATAAAGTTGTTTTTACCGTGGACTGATTTTTTTCTTTGTTGTCCTAAGTTTTTATTGTGCTGGGCTTCCTTATACTATTTCGAAATTCGCAAGCATAACGCTTGATGTGATGAAATCGATTTCACAAGACTGACTTGGCCTCACTTGGATGACTTTCTTTCTATATGCTTGTACGGTAGGTTAGGTTAGGTTAGGTTAGACATAGTCTTCGAGTTAAAACAAAACGTTGTGCGGTTTTATGTGGGTTATTAAATTATTTTTGTTACAACGCGGGGGAAAAATGCATAATTGGGTAAACTAATTAGTGTTGTTGTAAAGTAAAATAATATTTAAAACACCTTTAACCATAAAATAATACACTCTCCGCGTTTACGTTTTCGGCAACAATGTAGTCTGTCGTTAGCGCTGAAGATGACAACAATTTAATTATATATATATATATATTTATATAACCATAAGTTGCTCAAGGTTTTTTTAGATTAAGTATTGTTGTTAAGAGGACGCCGCACCGACCATTTTTAAGGAGTAAAGTATAGGCAATTTTTTACAAAATCTTAATTTAAAGGTTAAACTGTGATGTGTAATTATTAGTTCAATAACTAGAACTCTATTTTGGTAGTTAATTTATTTTTTGGACTATCACAGCATCCTTGAAAGCGATTTAAAAATGTTTTTTCATCTCTACACGTTTAAGCATACTGAAAATAACTCGCTTAATTTTGGTTTTCACGTAAAATCACCCATTATAAAATTAAAAGAGAACAATATTCCGGAGGGCAAGACGGTGCGTTTTTTCATTATTCCAAGCATGACGCTCAATACATAGTTTAGAAATAACGACTATTTTAACATTTTTAAATGACTGTAACTTTTCAAAAAATGATTTTTTTTTTTTTTAAACGCACCGTTTTGCCCTCCGCAATATTGTTTTCTTTTAATTTTATGATGGGTGCTTTTACTCTAAAACCAAAATTAAGCGAGTTATTTTCAGTTGGCATAAACATGTTTTTACCACTGAAAATCACCGGCGCAACGCCCTCTTAAAGCAACTACATTATACATTTAGTTCGGCCGACTAAATGTTTGGTTAGCCCAACTGTTTATTTTAAGTATTCCACCTGGACAATCCCTGTCGCGTTTCTGTATATTAATCATAACTTTAGTTTGGCCATCTACTATCTATGTACTTTTTTTTCTCGAACGCTTTCGCGAGCGTTTGGAAATAATCAATTTGATGCTAACAATAAATCATACTTGACGTGTGTGTTGCTTGCAGGTATTGGACGGACAACATATCGGCACAAATGGTGGACCAGAAAGTGCAACACGTGTTGTTCATGTTTGCGTGCACCAATTCATGCATGAACCCCATAGTGTACGGGGCGTTCAACATACGCACTAGGAGAACGTTAGTGACGCAGGTGAGACCCAGGACCAATTCGGCGTCTACCGCATGTACTACCGAAATACGCCTGCCTGCGCTTTCCTTAACGGTTTGCAGAATCGAATAACTGTTTATAGATTATATTCTTGTAACGGTCACTGTGTACAGTAGTAAATGCCTTAAGTTAAAAAAAAAAAAACTGAATGTTTTCTTTTGCTCTGCCCGCACGCTTTGTTTTGTTTTTTGTTTTTGGATTTTTCGTACAAAGCTTTTCGGATGTTTTATTATATATGTAAACAATATTTAGTTGTAATCGACTGTTACCGTATAATAATTAGTGCCAATTAGTTATTGTCCGTTTTATGGCACCGCGAAAATAAGAGTTATACGGCTTGGCCGGGGGAGGTTTTTTGAGATTCCTAATAAAACAAATCGAACAACATATGGCGCGCAAGAGAAACACAATATTGTCGGTTTCGAGATTGTTGTAGGTGATATATTTTTTCTAAAAAATTGGCTTATTTTTATTAGATTAATTGAACAGCTGGAAAAACGAAAATAGGGCATTGAAAAAATAATTAGCTAACCTGGTGTTCCTGGCAATGTGATGTGGCCGTCTCATGTGTTCACATTATATTAAATTTTGTTTTTGATTATTGAACTAACTAATTCTAGTATCTATTACAGTGTATTTACTTGTAAATAAAAAATTATTCGATTTTTAACGATTTCGTTTTTATTTTGGTAGTTTAATTTGGGAGCTTTACGGTTATTGCCCAACAAAAAACTCGTTTGTAATAATAATATACATAGAAATTGAAACTTAAGCATTCTTCTCATCAAAGAATTACCCGGCGGTTAAAACATTTACGCTTTGTGATAGAAACGTTATAATGTCGACTCTCAATCAGTTTGGTTAGGCTAACGAGTAATTAAGTCCGCTAGCAGAAAATTTGTTTTTTAAATTAAAAAAGTACAAATTATAGACCTTTGAATCTTCAGAGTAAGTGGGTATTAATAATAGCAAAAAAAAAAAAAAAGAGCTGATAGAAAAAAAATGCAACAAATTTGATTAATTAAAACATGTTTTATGCTAGTCTACACCACATTATTATGAATCGATAAAATATTAAAACTAGTTTTGTATTCTGGATCGGTAAACATTATTATTTGATTTGCGGTTAATCATAAAGTATTTTTACATAATTAACAATATTTACAAATTGATTTTATTATTGCATGCATGGGATTCCCATTTATCACACATAAACAAAGTTATAAATAGAGTTTTTTCTTATCAACCTTTAGCACTAAATTTAACATAACATACGGACGTTACGTTAGGTTAGCAGTTATATGGGCGTCAGCTTACGTTTATTTAGTCTCTGATAAAATATTAATAATTGTTACTGTTAGGGTATAATATCTAAATTTGGCACAAAAACAAAAATGTTGACATTTTCATTTGCTGCCGTAACAAACGACTTTTTATAGATTAAAATATGTTAAGTCTTATGGTATTTATACCACTTGCCGACCTTGCCGAAAATGTATACTACTAAAAAAAAAACATTAAACAATTCACGTACAATATATACAATCATATATTATCATATGTACGTCTTGTGTTTAATATAAAACTATGTAGTATAAATTTTATTACTCTTTAAATTTTATAATTGTTTTTATTTGTTTTATATATTATTATGTATATACGTCTAGTCGAAATTTTTTTGTTAATTGTCTTTTTTATTGTGAAATCGCATGACGCACAAGAGATGATTTATTTTTTATATCACAGATTGTATTTTATAATTTATTATTGTTTTGATCATGACAATTATACCTAATTATAATTATAAAAAATATATACATCGAGTGTTTTGTGCTTGAAAAGATGAGTTTTTTTTTTAAAAGTTAAGTTTTGATTTTTCTCTTATTTTTCGGTCTACTTACGGGTCTCTTTACTTATAGTTTTCATTACATAAACCTGATCATGATATTGAGATGAAACCAGAGCATCTTTTGTGTCGGACTATCGCAACTATGTATATCACTTTGTTGATATATATATATATATATATATATATATATATTCAAGAACCTTTTAAACATAGTATATTAGACTAATAGAGTCAGCGACGGCACGTGCAGGAAAAAGGTAATATCTAAAATAAAAAATTTGTTTTACAGTGGTTTGGAAACTGGCGGATCGCATTCATCATTATACGTCCCAACCGACATTTCTTTCAACGTTTAAATTTTGTAGGCCATCAGACCCTTATCCCCGTCGTTGACTCCAAAAACCGCACACTTGTGATAAAATACAGGGCAAAACCGCACACATTTAGTAGGTTAAAACCGAATACTTTTTAAAATTGCTGTATCCAAAAACCGCACATTTTATAATGATGTATAAACTATGATTTAATACTTATATATTTATTCAAAGAACATTTTTAAGGTACAAATTAAATATTGAAACATTTTAATTAATTTAATTTAATACATTTTTTTTAAAAAATGATCAAATTTTTTTTGGCTATACTTGATTGCCGACGTTCTTAAGAAATTTCAAACGATCTCCGTCCTTAAAAATTCTTCAAAAATCTCCCTAAAAATTCTTCCCAACATTTAAACAAGTGTTCCTAAAAATAAACCCAATTTAATTAAAAATGATGTATTAAAATGTGCCTATTAACTAACTTATTTTTGTTTTTCAATTAAAAACGGATAATATTTTGAATTCCCTTGTATACGTTGTACCTTTCTTTACCCAATATAAGTGTGCGGTATTTGGCTATATAGTGTACCTACTGGCAACCGATTAATTGTGCGGTTTTTGTCTACCTACCTTTTTGGGATTGAAATCATAAGTGTGCGGTTTTTGGCTGCAACCATCCCCGTGTATGTGAAACAAGGGTTAAACATGCTGTCGGATACTTTACGGTTGTTAATCACTTAAAGGTATTAATTATATGCGTCACGCAGATTTTAAGAACAATTAAATAGTCCTTAATGTTACATACGTGGGACGCGGTATAGAGTCTGTTGCCGAGCCTACAGTCGAAAATAATTAATATATATATCAAACGCTTGGATGATATTTTACTGTAACAGTCTAATGACCCTGCGACCGGCAAGATCGTATTAATAAAACATCTAAGCTAAGCTGATACAGGTAAAATAGCTCTAAAGTAACCCAACACACATGCTTTGCATAAGGCAAACTTAGGCGAATCTGTTCTCAGAAACAACAACGAGGTATAAGTTTGTAGTGTCGCTGTTTCAGTTTTAAGCGGTAATATCAGTTAAATTAGTACAATATATCATGTTCTGTTAAACTATTTATTTTTGTTCTTCTGGAATTAGTTTTCTTAATCCTTAACGAAAAACGTTGTATACATTTTAGAAAGTTTCATACGGTAGAGTGTAGACATTAGTAAATATTCAGCGGTCAAATGTGTTGAACAATCCATTGTAGACTGTAGTGTAGGTATATGTAGAATATCTAGTTTTTTCTAACTATAATCAAAGGTTTTTGTTGTTGTTGATTACTCCTGTATTCCAATGTAAACAGACTATGTCTAATTGACTTCTTATAAACACCTGAAGCATATATTGAAACTCTTAGAAGCAGTGACAGCCCGTAGGAAAATATTCAGGGGAAACTGAAAACTTTAACTATTATTACCTACTAAAAAAAAAAACATCAAACAAGAAGAACCTTTATTATCTTTGATTTATTGATTTTTTGAACTGCAAGTGTTATACTTGCAACGTACACGTATTAAAATTATTTGTAATGAAAAATCCAAAAATATGTCTTTTTCCATTTTCACATTAATAAAATTATTACGCGGCTAATTCTCCCTGACCCTCTTAACCAAATCCGCCGATAACACTACCTGTTATGATTGAAACGACCGGTCGATTGTTGCCCATTCCACTGAACCGGCGACCGCCGTATTCCATAACAAATCCATCAAAATAACTGTTTACAGATTGCGTGGACTTTAATAAACACAATAAAATAAATCGGATATACTTTGTGGTTCGGGAGAATGTCCATATTATTTATTATTGTTTATATAATTATTTAGGAAGAGGAGTGGCCGAGTGGGTAAGGCGGCAGTGTGTTAGCGCTCACTGTCGCCGGTTCGACACTCGGTCACAGGCGCTCCGTTTGCTGGGCGAGCAATCGTCCGATAAAAAGGAACCGCCATCCCCCTCTCCGGCGACGGATTGACGACCCGTCCCGGAAGCGAGTTCGTCAAGAAACCATCTCATGACGGCAGCGTTGGGCCTTCATGGCCCGTTCAGCTACATGATGAAATATAATTATTTATTAGTAGCTAAAGATATTTATGGGGAAACTCAGTTTCAAAGTCTCCTATGACGGGCCCGGGGCCGCCACTGCTTAGAAGGTCGATCGTTTTTTTATAATAGCCAATAGGTATAGTGTACCATACTGTAATGTGGGGTCCTTAAAATTTGACAACCCAGTTATACATATGAATCGCTTCATGCAAAAAGGGCCTTAGTCCTTAACTTTAATTTTTTGGAAAAATTAAAAAAAACGTTTGATATGTTTCAGAATGCATAAATATATTAGGGCTTTATCAAATTTAATAGATATTAAACAGTAAAATTACATTCTGTAAAACAATATTATTATTATTTTCAAATGCAGTCCAGATTATTAGCATTTAAGTAAAGTGGACTTAGACCCTTTTTACAAAAATCAGTAATTTTATGTATTTGATTTATTTCAAACATTTTAGTTCATGGCATTAAAATAATAAAAACGACAATTTTATCATAAAACAAATTTTGTTAGCCTTAAAAACAACAAAATAGACACTTAATTCAAAAAATAAAAATAAAATATTAATTTTAAATTAATATATATTATGCGAATTGAATAATGTTTTAATACTATAATGATGTATACCTTTATTCACTGAACAAACAAAACCTTATTCATACATCTCTATAACTTACTATTTCGTTAAAGTTTATGTTATTTTTGTTTTTATTTATATTTCAACGTTTAGAAACAGTTGAAGCCTCAAAAACATTAATTTTAACTTGACCTGTCCGCTTCTAAATGCAAAAACCCCATACTATGTTAAAAATAAGAAGCGACCTCGGCGGCTATCTAAAAATGCACCGGACACTCGCTTTTTAACCGACTAACCTCTAGACATTCAAATTTAATTTAAACCATTTTTTTACACTAATCGGTTAGTAAGCAGAACCGGACACTCGCCTTATAATTAACTAACCTCTAGACATTCAATTTGAATTTAAACCATTTTTTTCCTTTAATTGTAAGCACTGGACACTCGCTTCCTTAGCAGATCTATTTCTTTTCCAACAAGTATCTGTGGACGAGGCGCCTAATTTCATGTTAAACGGGCTTTAGTCCGTGACTGAAGCCCTTTTAACAAAAATGTCATATTTAAGATGCTTGTTTATAATGGGTTCTAGTAATGGGAATAATGCCGTTTTAACATGAATCGATGCGTCTAAGTAGAGTGATAACGAATCTGTAATAATCACGTTTTTGATAAAATGGTAACTTAGGCCCTTTTTGCATGAAGCGATTCATATTTGTTTTCACAAATTGTTTAAAAAGTAAAAATGTTTTATATAATTTTTAACATTCATTGTAATATAATGTGTTAAGTAATTTTAATAAATAACTCTTACAGTGTCGTTTCAAATTGATGTGCCGCTTACGTGATGGCCGTAAACGTTGATTAATTTGTTGAGCAGTTTTTATAGTTGTGCAAAGTATATTTTAGTGCAGATTTTTTTTGAAACATTATTTATTTCCACAGTGTCAGTGTAAGACCAATAAGGGTTCAATCAATAGCACTTTTACATTTTTCACTTAATACACAAATTAATAAAACTCACGATTTTTTTACGTAGACAAATATAATTCGTTCAATTTGGTTACAGTAATTCATGTAATGAATTACACTTGCAATAAACCCACAGTAATCTCGCATCCCTATTGACCTTGTTTTATTGTGAAAGTAAGAGGGTTTTTTAAAAGTTAAATTTTAAAAATAAAACCTATTATTATATTATTATTTTTGCTAGAATTGTTGAAAGCATGACACTACTCGGATGTCTAATCAATCATTTTCAATTTGTAGCTATTCTTAGTCGACATTTCGAAACGTTTTATCAGTGCAATCGCTGTGTAAAATGGCATACTATTATGTTAGTCATATAATGTAAACTACAAGTGACGCTGTTTGTTTAAGTATCTTCAAGAGACAACGTGATTGTTTTTCTGGCACAGTGGTTAATTAACATATCATCTATGTTTCTCGCATTGTAGCTATATGCCAACATATTGTGCATACATGCACATAGGACCTTACACCATTCATAGAAAGGGTATTGAATGTTCCTTATTTTGCAACGGCCATGTCGAATATATATACATAAATCATTCAGTCGGTATAATTAATTTATACTAAAAGCAAATATGTGTCGAACAGTACTGAAATGTCACACACATTATAGTCTGTATACAGGTATAACATTTCACACGGTAGTGCTGACCTACCGCATTGGTAGGCACATAGACAGTTGTTAGCTAATCGTATAATAATTACATAAATATTGTTATAATATGACCTTGATTATTTTCAAAATTGATTATTCGATACGCTTGAACAAGTCTCCAAGTTTTTTTTTTAAGAAGGGTAGACAATTATCATACAAAGATATATTTGTTAAATCATAATTAGATCTGTCAATTGGTACACCGATTACCAGACATTTCTTCTGCAATCACTTAACATTATTAAAGATTTCTTAAAATTAAAAAAAATGCAGTAATACCATTATTTTTCAAAAACAGAAACACTGATTAATAGTGGTGGTTTACCAGCTGTTATTTTTAATTGTTCAGCTCTTCGGGACAAACCAGAGATGTTTTCCGCTATCATTTTTTGTTATACTTAAAATGATTATTCCGTTCTCCCTATATTTTATTTTCCAATTTACTGATTACTTCCCTTCCAAAAATTCACCATACAGTTTTGATTAACTGAAGGCTTTTACTTATGTTGTCATGTATTCTATTATGTCTTAGAGTTTTTATTAAGTTTCATTTCGTATTTAAGTGTAAACAATAGAGTTACCCGGCTGTACCTATAATGATTTTAAAAATTATAAAACGTTTCAATAAATTAGTATTTAGGTAATATAAATGTTTTTGTTATCTTGTTTTCAAAAACTGTCCCGAAAAAATCGAAATAAAAAAAGAATGTCCATTCGTTCTATTAGAAATCGCTAATTATATATTTGTTGGTTTTCAACTCATTAGCTGATCTGTAGTGTTATAGCTAAAAAATAAAATAAATTTGAGCTAATACGGCTAACGTCGAAGCTAAAAATTCAAACGTTTGAAAAACTAAACTTTTTTTTACTTATAAATTATTGTGTATAATTTGCACAATACAATATAAAATGTATAAACAAATTGTATCATTAATATTGCAGTGTATTCCGTCAGTATAAACAAATACGTTACTTACATGCGTTCATAATATTTATATGAACCTAAGAAATGAATAAAAATACAAATTCGTTCTAAGTAAAAAAAAACGAGATTGTGAATGATAAATTGTACCCATTTAAAACGTGTAAATTTCGTCGTTTTCAACGTAGTTCTCTAACTAACGAATCACTGAGCCGATTTATATCAAATATGCGTCAAAATATCAGAAATACTGTGCAGATTATTACCTTTAATTTCATAAAATATATGTTAATAATAAGCTGCTGCTTTTTCCCTAACTCCGCTTTCTATCCTATCTCTGTTTGTACAGCAGCGTACACTTGACATTGACAACCTTTTAAAAGGTTTAGGTATTAAGTTTATTCGTTTACGCGCGGTTTATTGAATTGTATAATAAGTGCAAATTAGTATTTTCTAAAGTACATACAACTATTAAGAAAAAACCCTAAAAAACTGTAAAAAGGACAGTATGAATTTGCTTGGCAACACAAATAGCTTAGATACACATTTTTTAACTTTGTAAAATATAAAATAAAAATTAGTGATATCACAGTTAAAGCCCTCATCTTCGTCCCTCAATTTTATACAGGAAATATTTATAACAAATTTTTACAATGTAGAAAAAAGAAGCGACTCTTAAAAGTAGAAAAAGTAGTGAGCGGTAGAAACTCTAGGAAAAAAAAATATTTATTATACGTTTAGTGATACAAAAAATAATTACAAAAATTAGTAGTTATCTAACCTAAAAGTTCTGTATCCCTGTAAAAATGTTCTGGTCAAGTAACTAGTTATAATATTAGGTAATATTTTTGGTTTACATAACTTAGCCTAATACACCTTGTTATCCCAACAAATAGTTTTTTTTATTGTCCCTTTTTTTTTCACACGAAATTTAGTAGAGGGTTTTTATGTTGTGCTACTATAATAGTACACTTAAGGGTTCGTATATTCGGCACGTAAATTTCAGCCCATATAACTAGTAAAAAAGATGTATAAATCTGAATAGTAATAAGCACGCAGACGTTTTTGACTAAGGCAATGCGAATATGCAATAACTAGTAACATCTGTTTGATTTATATAGTATAAAGACTGTAGCAACTTGGTTTTTTATTTTTTTATTTTGTCAGGGAACCGGAGAATCAATTGCCTCGCTGAGAGTCATTACGTGGCACAAACTGACTGTGCGATCGAAGAATGACCGCAAATCCAACGTTGAAGATTCCACAATGATCTATACACGTTGTCAAAACGGCAATGGTAGCAAGGTCTCCACTGAAAACGTTACCAACATGACGCTTTTGTCAGATGAAAACGAATCCAAAGATAATCACAACTCAACGGTACTATACGATATCAAAGAGTAAGGTTTTACTTATTATTTAATATTTTTATTTCTACAAAATTATTTCTGACAATAATTTTAAGTTCGCAGTGTTTTCTTTGAATACAATATAGGATTGTTTGTTAACTTAGATATTCTATTAGGTAAGTACGAACCAGCTGCTGGCATTTAACTATTATTTTATAAGCGTGTAGACTATTTTTGAAGCTTTTATTACGTCTTACTTTCATACAAAATTATAATAATTTATTATTATGATTGTAAGACTATAAAACCTTTCCGAACTACCCGATGGCTGAATAATTAGTGTATGTTTTTGCTTCCAGCAATATCATTAGTTAATAGCATACGGTTGTATAATAATTAATTTGATTTATGTTGTGTTTTTATTATTATTTTTTTGTTATTGGAATATTAAGGCCACTTAATATTTTGATTTTGTTTTGTTAATACATAACTTCATAGAGTTCAAGACTATTTTTATTATATACTTAATCGATTAAGACATTACAATACGCGAGTCCATATTTTAAAAAAAATTAATACTCAACACAAAAAAGAAAATACCGAAAATAAATAAATATTCATAAAATGTCTAAATAAATTCAGTTTTTTTTGGTTCCATTTTTTAGATATTTATTTATTTATTTGTGAGAATAATTATTTATTAAAATTATTGTTTTTAGTTTGTATTTAATTCATCACACCGGCATTATTATACTAAATAGTTCGAGTTAATTGAAATGAAAAATACGGTTAATGTATGTATTTAATTATCTACATTTAATGGCTTAATAAATTAAGGTACTTATATCTGTTTAGTATATTTTTATTTTATACTAATTGTATCGAAGCTCCAGAATTTGATTTATAAAATGTATTTACTATACTTTGTTTTATAATTTTCGTATATATAATATTATTTTGAGTGCCAATTAATTGGCAGCTATTTATACAACGAGATGTCTGTCCCATTTGTGTGAATAACAATTGTTATGAAATACCTTACTCGAAGAGGGATAAAAAATATACCTTTTTAATGTATAGGTCTTTAGATTACCACCATTATTTATAAGTTTTCAGTTATAAATATAGTATAATGTTACATTCCGTAATTTTTTTCTTTCCATTATTAGTATAAATATCATAGTTATTAATATTGTAAGCAACTAGTTTACATTAGTTGTAAAACTAAATTGAATATTTTGTAGACCAAAACAACTATATATATCTAAGTTCCTAAATAAATTGCATTCTACCTTAGACGTTATACTTATCTAACATCATTGTATTGTATAATTATAAATAATAAATATTGGTTATACATAAAAGGTCGTGTAACTTCATTTCATGTGTTAAATAATGTCTATAGTTTTAAAATATCCTATTAAAAAAATGTTAAATGTCTCACTCTAGCCGGGAAATCCCTAACCATACTCTTGC
Source organism: Adelges cooleyi (assembly GCF_023614345.1). Taxonomy (NCBI): domain Eukaryota; kingdom Metazoa; phylum Arthropoda; class Insecta; order Hemiptera; family Adelgidae; genus Adelges; species Adelges cooleyi. The sequence continues at coordinate 11,718,418 of NW_026096053.1, read as the reverse complement.
GAGAATATTAAAACAATAAATGGGTGAAAATGTGGTAATCTCGCTTTGATAGGACGGTTTTATAATTTAAATGGGATTGTTATCCAACAATGGAATATTTGTGTAATTGTTGTAATTTCGTACGCGTTCATAACATCTGGTACTCGATCGGACAACAAGAGTGCCTGCCACTGACTCGGTAGTCTTGACACAAAATGTCTTTTTTATATTTCCAAGAATTTTGCCTACTTGACTTTTAATGGGGTATTATTTGGCTCGTTACACTTCACCATTAGCCTGGTCTTGACACGAGATTAAAAAATAAAATAAAAATACTAATCTTTAAATTTAAAATATAACACAGAATCCGAGTAACTACATACAGTTTTTATTTGTAGATTTGGATCCAATTGTATTATAATGTTTTAACAGTTTTATTATTTACAAACGGTACGGATGGATGCAGCAATATATTATATGTACATCGAGTCGTACTACGGTTTTGGTAAACACTTATTTAATTTAAATACAGTTTAAAAACTCATTTCCTTTCATCATTTTTTAAGTTGTTTTTTTTCCCGGTCGAAATTCATGGCTCTCCCACGTATCAGACAAACTTTAATATTATTCGACAGACAATACACTTACAATGCGTGTATTTAAATAAATGTCTGTGTTGTAATTAAATTAAAAGTTGTTTTTATTTTCAGTAAAAATGTTTATTTATAAAATCGGTCGGCGCTCAGCAATTGTTTGTACTTGGATAGCCGTAGGATATTTTTCCATATAGATGTTTCCATTCACAAGCAGGCCGGCAGCTCGGAAATGGAACATCAAAACAGCCCACTCTTTGTTGGCACGCTGGATGCTGACATAAGTCTTGCATGCCGTTAAACTTAACACAAGCACACTCTTGAATCTGTAACCAAAAAGCCATGGCACTCGTGACAGTGTATAGATTTCAAAACTTTTTTTTTTTTGTTGTGAATAAACGATGTCGGGTTGTGGAAGGGAAGCAAAGCAAAAGCGTTCCCCTTTCAATCTGGGCGATACTGATTGTGAGATTAAAAAAAAACCTATTTTTACTTCGGACAATATCAGTTTTTGGCAAAAACTAGTACTTAGACGAGTAAACGTGTAAACTAAAACATACTTTAAACTGTGCGGAAAAAAAAAACGTTTTATAATTTCTGTACGGCATACTACACATTTTGACCAAAGTATATTAATATTTAAAAATCATTTGTACACGATATACTGTGTGCGTCATCTTGTGCCAAAATAATAAGTTCATAGAAAATTTAAAGGTTCACGAAATGCACTGTGTTGGCATACATTGGCTACATTTGGTAAAACTCTTATTTTCGGCTTCGATCGATTAATCCGCATGTAGTAGGAACTTACAGCTATATTATATTATTTTACATACGGCATACATTTGCAATAATTGTCGACACTTACTTTGACATGTTTCGGAATTAATGATTGTTGAGTAGTTCCGTCGCAATAGTGATCATCAGTGGCACTAACTTTGGCTACCGGCGATTCACATGCTACTACAGGGGAAATCGCTGTTGGCCTACAACACTGCGAGTGCCTAACGAGACCAGCTGCGTGTAAAGGTCTTGGCCGATTGCAGTCATCTTTCGATTTGTTGCCCTTTAAAGCGTTTCCCGTGTTCTCTTGCTGGCATTGTAATTCATTCGGGTGTCCAGACATTTTTCTTTAAAACCAGTTAAATATTATAAATTATAATTACTAAAAAAAATTTTCCAACGGCTTGTTAAAATAATAATAATTGTTTTGAATAGATACACGGATCCAATTGTTTTTTCGATTATTACGTTATCAGCCAGTATTATATAATTTTGTTGATATAATTACAACCAGTTAGCGTTTGGATAGTACACGCTAGAGTACTCATAATTAGTTAAAGCCAATACAACATTATTATCAAACAATGACTCTTTTAGTCTTTCTCATAATCCTACATTATTTTAACATGTGTAAGGTGTATAACGTGGTGAGTATGATGGAAAACATAAAAAAACTCTTAAGGATATTAACACATGCACGTTTTTTATTGTAAAAAAAAATGTACTTTTACAAGTTGCTTGAGTGATTATGTAATAACACAATAATGTAATGTTATCACGTGTTGGTTATTAATAACGCATCACATAATTTTTCCAAAAACATTTCTCGTGCAGATTTTCTGGTTAAACGTTAAATAAATATTTTATTTTTTATTTTTACATTCTATAGATTTTCACTTAAACATCAGTTGTTTGAGCTTAACTATTTATTTTGGATCCATATGATAGTAAAAGAAAAACCAATAGCTTACTCTGACTAAAGACCGTTTTCAAATGATACTTTACTATAGCTCATTGTTTCTTTTAAAAAAAAAAAGAGAGAAAGGAAATTAGATAAAGGAAGAACATTAAAACTGGTTTTAGTAAAAATAGTATATTTAATTTATGTTCGTGAAAATAACATTGTAGATTATAGGTATAAGATATTTTCGAATCAGACTTCTAACTTATCCGCTTGTTTCAAACGATGTTGAACCACATTCATTGCAATAAAATGAAATGTAAAATATCACTGGACCTCTTTCAACGTAGAAGCAATTGATTTGGCCACATAACCGATGTTGTTGTCATTCAAACTGCACAAGTTTATGCGACCCGTTAATGAAACGTAAACGTGAAACTTAGTCCGCAAGTGTTCTACTTGATTTTCTGAAATTAGTCGAAGGTTTGTGATAAATTGACAAAAGCTCTAGTTCAATAATTTTCTGCATTATTCACCTGTTATACCCAAGTAACTGAACATTCCCTTTCCGTCGGTAATGTGACTCCAAGAACCCGGTGCATCAGATTTCTCTAACAATTCCCTTAAGGTGTGTCTTAATCCATTAACGCGGTCGTACATGTTCTTCAGAGTAAGTAACCTTAAACAATTATAATTGTATTGCGTGAGTAAGTGTTAACTGTAAATTAATACTGCTATAATGTTGTAACGTCTTATAACGCTGTAACAAACATAATATTATTATTAATATTTTATGTTGTGTAACTGTACCATTCTTCGCGCAGTCCGTTGTCATTCATTATCGTATGGACGGTTAGAGCTCCGTGATTAGGTGCACTTGAATAGGAAGATCGTATACTTAATTCAATTTGAGATTTGTAGGCCGCCGTGTAATCAGAAGAGTTCAACGAAAAACTCAAGTTGCCCACTCTTTCGTCTAATAATAATAATAATATTGATCAATGACAAACATATTTTTGCTTTAGGCATCCATTTTTATTTTTTTACCATAAAAATGGTCAACTTCAAAAATACAAACATTTGCTAACAAATGAACAGGCTAGTTTTATTCTTATACTTACTGTACAATCCAAAGTTTTTAGAAAAGGACTGAGCACAGAGTAACTCAATTCCTCGACTAACGAAGTACCGGATAACCCAAGCGTCTTTGTCAGTATTTCCTGTTGCGAAACCTTGGTAGGCTATGTCGAAGAACGGTATCAGATGGCGTTGCTGGAAAATAATTGGAAATGATGCTTACTTATAACAATATAATTAAACTCTGTCTCACGAGATAACGGTACTGCACATCTTGTTTTTCTCATATTTTTCTATGTGAGTTTAAATTGAATAAATAACATTGTATTGTACTATTGTCATTTTATTTTCCACATTTTTAATAACAGTCCTGCAGGGACATCGTGGGCGCAGCCCAATTAAACCATTTACGAATTGCAAGTATTGGGCTATAGAATCTACTTTTAAGCGGGACATAAAACTACCATGTACTACTACTACTACTACTAGTAGTGTACTGTGAAATCTAATTTTCGAGGTAGGAGAACGATTTTGGTCTCAAAATGTTCTGAATTTAGAATAACCAGTAACTCAAAATTTTATTTTTGCGACAAAATGTCCCTTTTCACCTCACATATTATATTTCTGATAATCCTTGATTCTCTCAATGTTTTCGTCGAATAGTAAATCTCTTTCCACTCACCTGTATTATATCAGCTATTCGTTCCCATTGCTTTTTCGAAGGATCTAGACTCGTGGGATTATGACCGCATGCTTGAAGTACGATCACTGATTTGCTAGGAGCGTCTGACAGATCTTCACAGAGCCCTTCAAAATCTAGACATTTGTTTGCTTCATTCCAATAACGGTAGGTTTTCGCTTTCAAAAAACCACTGCTTAAAAATATTAATCTGTGGTTTTCTGTAAATAAAAACAGTAAGACGTTTAGATAAAATCTGTTTTGATTTCTGAAAATGTTTTTCCTTCTTTCAACGTTTCTACAGTATCCCTATTAATTATTTTCTTCTGTTTTGTACTATGTTAGCACAACTCCCAAACTACCTCCTGTAATATACTCACTCTTAATTCTATCTAACCAAGCTACTTCACACATTCATCTTCACCATTTAAACTTTTCATTCGTTTCTCTTATTCGCGAATAACACAAATAATACAATACTTTGCAGTATTACAGTAATATAGGGTAGGTAGTCAATTCAAATATAATTACCCCAGGTTGGGTCTGAAACGTAAAAAGTGGTACAGTTCATATGGGAAACTAAGAGGTCGGCGCCGACTCTCATACCTCCAGTACAACCGATGGTTTGAACGCCAAACACCTACAAAAACCAAGTTGGAATTATTATGTATGAATTAATATCATTGTTTTTTTTCTATCTAATAGAAATATGCAGTTATTTTGATAATTATATAGTTATTACTGTTCCATTGTTCAATCTTTCTTTGACGTCCTGACCATACAATAATTGACAAGCGTCTCTAACAAAATGTTCTGACCCCAAAAGTGGTAAATATTTATGGTTCTTGATCTGTTGCGTCACTAAGGTTTCTACTCTTTGTACCACAGGCAACGCATAGATATCACTCTGTTCTGTTTTGTAATCTAAAAATAACAATAATGTGTTGCCATAAGTATATGTTAAGCCAAAGATTTGTAGTGCAGGATAACAGTAATTAATTAAAAAATAAACAATACATAAGTATCACATATAATTTATTAAAATTCGGTAGCTAGTATAGTAAAATACTAGTTAATAATAGAAGATTAATACGATGACGAATGAACTCGTCACACATTTTTTTTTTCGTTGCAGAAAAACTATTTTGATTAATAAATTGTTTAATGGTAATTATATAGCTACCGCAACTACTTCTTTTAAAATTTCATCTTTAACTGCTAATTTTTTGAAGAAACACTTTTTTCTAAAAATATTAGATAACGTATGGTAACGAATAACTTAACCTAGTGTAATTATTCAACAACTTTAAATACCCGACCTCCATAAATGTAGAGTTTTAATCTTACTTATAATCGATCTTAGAAGTTAGAAAATTGTATGATATGATGTTTTAATGGATACAAATTATTTTGAAATTTAAAGTTATAGATATATAAGTTAATACACGTTTTCCAAACCTAAGAAAACTTAATGAGAATTAGTTTTATTTTATACAACTAATATATAACTTACAACCAATTAAAAGATCAACTTTAGAAGGATTATCATCCTGGGCGTATAATGCTGAGAGATGGTACATTGCTGAAACCGGTCGGCACACTGTTTTGCTGTCCATAATTACTATTGTTAGTTGAAGTTACCTGTATTGGCACGAATAAAAAATATTCACAAGGCTTTAGCAAGTGTTTTAATAATTAATTGAAAAAACCGATACTCCTTGTGTTTTATACCACTGCCTTAATCGTTCCTGTTTATCTTTCTAGATAACTATGTACTTAATGATTCATATTAAAGTCTTATAATAAAACACTTACATTATAAAAAGATAATGACATAAAATATCAAACGATATTATTTTAGTCTTTTAGATATTTTTTTTATGATCTGACTACCTTTTCTTAGCTGCTATTAGGTTAGACTATTAATTAATCGAATAGATACACAAACCCTTTTTTTTTTATCATAAACGGAATATATATTTAAATTAGTTATATTATGGTCCTAGATTTTCTGTAGTACGTAAAAGTGAGTAGGTATAATATAAAAACAATAGAGACAGGTAGAGAGTGGGAGAGAGGGCGTTTTTTGAGATGTATGGTGTAGAACATTAGTTATTAATGTAAAAAGAAAAATAGTTAAGAAATGTTAAGTATATATTTGTAGTAGTTCACATAGTTTGTGGAAATTCGATTGTTTAAAATAATTATATTTTAATAATTGATTAGGTATTAAAAATTATTATATACATTTATAGTATTTAGTACTTACAGACTTAATGATGATTTTTATTCAATATATATGTCTCCTGTGTACACATTAATAAATACAATAATACACTGTTGTGCTGGTCTTTGTTTAACTAACAACGCTATTATGGTCTCAGTGTGATGTCGAGTGTAATATTAAAACCAGAGCTCTTTAGTTTAGCATGGTCTCAAGTAGGTACTCTTTTTAAACGACCTGGTCTCAAGTAGGTATTTTTTTAAAATTACCTGGTCTCAAGTAGGTACTTTTTTAAAGCGACCTGGTCTCAAGTAGCAATTAAATAGTTTGAAAGAGAAAAAAATCTTTTAGTACTATCACCCGCTGGAAATGAACGTGTGTCGTATTAAGTGTACTTTGTGAGACCACTCATTTTTTTAAATAAATATATACATATATTTGAAATGATTTTACACAATTAAGTACGTGTTTACATTTTTTTGCACAACATTTGCCAAAAAAAATCACAGTTCCCGGCAATTACAAAAAATCTGTTAGCACGATTATTTTTATTCTTCAATAAGTTATAGGCTCACTAATTTTCACTGATTGACTAAAGTCCAAAAAACTTTCACCCCCTTGTGTGGGGGTTAGAGCTTTCTGATTTGAGGCTATTTTTGTAGAAAAATAAATATTTCTTATAAATTTTAACTAGATCCGAGGATTTTTCTCGAAATTATAGCAAGTTAATAATTTAAGTATAAAAATCGTTTTATTTTTCTGTTTTTCCCGATTTTAAGAATGAATGAGTGAACTTTTTTAACTTCAAATCTAAAAACAGGTGTTACCAATGGATGGCTTTCTTTTCAAGATATTCAAGCTTTAAAATATAATTTAGAAAAAAAACTAATTGTACATATTTTTGTACAGATTGTTTTTTGTAAAATAAAAAAAAAATCTAATTACAATAACTTTATTCACAAATTAAAGGATTGAGAATTATATTAAAATTGTAATAAAAATAATAATTATATATATCTATGTTAGCTTACTAATTGTATCATTACATACTAATAATGACTAGTGTTAATATAGTAATACAATGCTAATTACTTTTAAATCAAATGGAATACATGATTTTTTGGACTATATCACCGTTAGGAAAAAGGATATGACTGAATTTCAAATATTGGAGTATTGTATCAAAGATGTACAACAAAACATTAATTTTATAACTATAACTTCAAATCTATACAACTTTATACTATACTATTTTTTTCTTTTTACATTCTTAAAATATCTATATATATATATATATATATATATATATCTTGTTCTGTGTGCTAGGTACTATCATGTGCACAATACATTATACGTATTAAACTTTAACGGGAATATATATATATATATATATCTAATCTTCTAAGGATTCACGTGAAGCTAATATAAATATGGATTATAATTGTAACTAAAATACGTCCAAGTATGTATATAATACGTCTGTATTTGTAAGTGGTATAGTAAAGTTTTTGTTCTTAGTGATATAATTTTCGCATTATGTAAATAGATTACTGTAATTGTAGATCGTACGAACGAACCTAAAACATGGTCTTAAACAAACATTTTTTACTAATATCACGAGTATGTACTTGAAATAATCATGTGTATTAACTGTTAATTAGTTTGTAATAAAATTAAAAAGGGTTTAAAAAAAACCAGAGTGCAATAAAACATTTATTATACAAAACTGATCAAGCTACACAATCATACAATGTTTTATTCAAATATGAACAACAAAAAAAAATCTAATATTATTGGTTACTAATAAAAATCACTCATACATCACGCCTGAAGTCACGTTGTAATATTAAACTTCCAATTTACCAAGATTATCTTCATAAGTCGTTTCTGAGTAATAATATTTGATGCAGAGTATCCATAGGTTAGTGACACCTCACCTACGTGAGGTTTTAAAATTGAACACAATTTAATATAATCAATAAAACAATTATTATTAAATACAAGAAATATCCGTTTCATAACTCATATGTTTAGACAAAACGATAAAAAAATGTGTATAAGTATGATGATCAAAAAAATTCAATTCAAATAAAAAATATTTAATGGTTCTTGCAAAAAAATTTCCTGGGTCTTCAGTGCTACAGTTTGAGGAAGTACCAGGGGTATTCCCCTTTTACACCACAATTTAATTTTTTTATTATGAGTCGGTGCGCTTGCAAACTGTCGACTGTTATACAATAAATACTATCTATAAGTCCTTTAAAACTAGTTCTCCCATCAAAAAAAAAAAGAAGTGCTGTCATTTGTATACAAACTATTAGAATTGATACTAAGCAAATTACAATAGACATTTAAAGAATTACAAAAACAATCTGTGTCAGACCAAGGATTTGAATTTATTGTTAATTTATTGATAGACACTACTGTTGGATTTAGGAGTATTTATTTGTCAACGTCACATCAAAACAATTAGCATTCTTGCCACATTGCTTAGGATAATGACCAATGTGAACCGAACAGTAAATAAAGCTATTAATTAGCCAACTCTAATTGTAGGACAATGTATTTAATACTGTCGAACTGGAAGTATTTGTTTAATGATTTAATACATTATTCAAAAATAGTATTAACAAAATAACAATAGAATTTGATGGTCTCATCGTACGTTACATTTGACACTACAACACAGTCGTCCAAATAAATAACAAAGGCTTTAAATACTAGAAACTAAGTCAGGTATAAAGGAAATATATTTTATTGTTTAATTTTGTTTTTTAGATAAGATTGGTCGCTTTAAAGTTTAACTCATTCCTGGTCTATGTATATATTTTAAATTTACATATTATATATTTTATAAAATATACCATAGCTGTAAATAAAGCTTACACTGGTACGGTTACCTCGAAAAATGTTATTTAATTAATGTTATCTTTATATGTTTAGTTTAGTAACATTCAATGTAAAAAACTGTGTTCTGTTCTTTACAATTCATAATTTATAATTTATTATGTATGTTGCACTCTTGCCTTAGGGGCGTTAAATATACTATTATTATTACTTCCTTTTTTTCCTATTGCTTAAAATTGTTAACCATCTTGGACAATATCTCATTCTCAATAATTTTCCTTTAATACAAGTAGGTTGGTAGGTATATTTAAAATAGTACATATCTCACGGTTTTTTTTCTTTATCGACACTCATTCATAATGTGTATTAATTGTTTATCTAAACAGTTAAGACAACACTCAACGGTTGCCGTACAATACATTATTAAACCGCATAACTCGTAGAGGAATACAAAATATTTGAAGTTATATTATACAAATAGGAAAACGTTATAAAAGCAATAATTTTTATGACAAAGACAGTGACAAAAACTATCGCAGTTTAGGATTAATAGCTGTGGAAAATGTTAATACTTAAGCGCTGTAGATAATAATTATTTTCTCTTTAAACACAGGGAAGTTTCGTGTCAGTTAAACATCCTCATTATTACAAACATGAATAATAATTGTCTTTACATCGAATATAAACTAATATATTTACTACAGCTATAATTATTTTTTATTCAACACCGATTAACTAGTAACTACTAGCACATAATAATAGTGCTGGTGGACATGCGAGTATGTGAACGCCAAAACTAGTGTAATTTTAGTTTCATTTGCCCAAACAAGCCAGAAACTATTTCAATTTTATATCTGAACAATGTTTTGTTAATTATTTTGATTTTCTAGTCGATCAAAAATTCATTAATTAATTTAAGACAATTTCCGCTTAGTTATAATGAAGTTTTTACATTTATCATATGTTATTATTTTTTTGTGTACAAAAAGCTCGTTAGCGGATTTCTACACACATTTTAGTATAATTGAAAATTTTTTAAAAAACAAAAAAATCGACGTGGCAGTTCTCTACGTTTGTTGGGCTCATTCAAGTATTTATCATCAATATTTATCGTATTTGTATAGTATTTGTATTCTAATGTTTTACCAATCTTTAAAAAAAAATTCTTAACACACCAGATAAAACGCATGCCATGAAGAAATTAAATTCAGATAACATTTCATTATCATTTCGTGGCACTAACGACTTCAAAGACCATTCGGCGTTGACAAACGTGTTAAGCTTGCCATATAATTCAAATAAGCTGGGAATAATCATGGAATGGTCGTGTTTTTCAAATGATTATTACTCTTATCAAGTTTGTATAATCCTTTGAATATATCATAAATACAATTACGCAGCGTTGGGTATAGGAATAAAAAATGTATGTTAACCGATATTAATACACTATATTCGTCATTCAAATAATATTCTATTATTATTTACGAATACATTTTTTATGTATTTATTCGTATGGTATTAATCAAGTAGCAACAAAAAAAAACATAATATAACATTTACAAAATAATTAATAATAAATATTAATAAGTATTAGACATTAAATAGTAATTGAAAGGTGTAATTACGGTCCAAGGACGAATACAAATTCAATAAGAATGATGAGGAACATTGAAAAAGAATTATGTTCTATATCCTATGCAAGAACTTCAGCATTTATCGAACTAAAAAATATAATATTGAAAAAATGAATATTCTAATAATAAAATATAAAATATCACTAATTTATTAAATAGATACAATAATTGTATCCGAATGAGGGCCAACCCTGAACAGATTAGTAAAACAGGTTGATTTTTCTTGAATTCTTAGTTTGCAGCCAACGCGTTGTGGAATTCAAGTTATCATTGGCTTGTGATCATGAACGATTATAACGATCAAGAAGTGGCTAGTTTCGTGAAAATGGTGAATTTTGGTTTAAACTTTGATAGTGAACTGATGTTGGTTTCCCCTAGTGAGCCAAAAACGTTTTATGACGTTTACCGGACTGCTGCCGAGCCTAGAGGAACGTTGATCGTCGACGTCTTGAATGGGACATCTTATGGACGATGGGTTAACCATTTGTGGAAATATGACCGCAGAACAAATTTGCATAATTTGACCTTACACGCAGCGTTTGTGGCACGTGAACCATTTTTGAATAATTATAAAACTCGTTAATTACAAAAATGTTTTGTTTTTAGGTCAATCTTCGTAGTATAAACAATAAATCTGACACCAAGGAAATAATAAAACACTTAAAAACGTATGATTTAAATCAACTGGATACAATCCCAAGATACTCGTATGCAATCTTTGAACCACTACTGACTATGTTTAACTTCCGGTAAAATTATCATTTTACCTTAAAACGAAAATCCAATGTATTAAATGTATGCTTTAGGATTGTGTAAAAAGTAAATGGGGAAAAAGTGAAGAGGAACTATACTGCAGTAGACTTTTCACTCAAACAAGCTATTCTTATAATATAATTATATAATATTTACATCTTATATCTAAGGAAACTTAAAGACTTTTCTCAAATTAATTTTTGTCAGTTAAACATTTCTAATTGAAAAATGAGAACATTTTTACTTTTTAACCACTAGAAAAAGCAAAATTGCATTCAACAAAAGACAAAGGCGAAGAGTTTTTCCTAGAAATATTTTTATCGTAACTTTAAAAAAAAAAAAGATTTTTTAGTTTGTTCATATTGTATAATTGTATGGACCAAGAATCAAGAATATTGTTATCTTTAGCGTCCGATATAATAATGTGTAGATAAATAACAAGAAGGGTTCTTCTATCTGAAACTTACAGTAAGACATAATCATATATATATAAATGTATAGCCTAAAGTACATTAAGTCAAGTATAAAATATAACCTATAGATACGCTTAGAATGGCCCATTAGGCCAATATTTATACTATATTTATTACATTTATGGCCAGAGTTTTGCGCTATTTCCTATTATTTTGGCTTTGATGCTAAGCTGTAAAGTTATTGTTTTTACAATTATGCGTATTACTTTTTGAATTTTACCAATAACTACGATATTTTTTAAACCAATGGATCAAATGAACCTAAAAAGAAAAAAGTTTCCTCTTTACCCTATAAAATTAAAAAAAAAACGTATAAAATTGTAAATATTTGAAAATTGTATTTTTCTAATAAAATAAATAAAAATGTTTCAAAAAGTAAAACTTTATTATTTTTTTCCAAGGAAATGAATGTCCTACATAAAATCATAGATTAAGAATTCTTAATCAATGATTAAATCGATCATCTGCTTGATTTTTTTATTTATTTTACTACACTTCAAAAGTTCAAGAAGTTTCACCTCTTCCACTTCAAAATAGAGAAAATATAATGATAAATAAATGTATGATATAAGTGATAATAAGATATTACAAAAAATACCCTAAAAAATTACAGTATTTTTAAAAACACGGCATGCTTGAACTTTTTTAATAATTAAGTTTAATCATTTATCCTTATAAAAATAAGAGTTTTCCGATACAACTTATAAGTATACAAAGCAAACGATAATTAATTTTGGTTTTGTTCTAGAACGACTATTACTGTGACTAATTCTTGGGGCGAAGTTATCAACGGCAGATGGAATGGTCTTGTCGAAACATTGTTGACCGGTAAAACCGACTTGACTGCTATTGCTGCGATGCGAGCAGAAAGATTGAAAGTAGTCGACTATTGTTCGGTAGCATCTTATGAATTCTAGTAAGTGTAGTTTAGTTTTACAATTAAAACAATATTACGATATATATGTTATAATATACAGGAAAATTAATTATTTATTTTCATCAGCCCAGGGTTTATATTTCGGCACCCTCGTTCTGGCATATCCAATGTGTTTTTTAAGCCGTTCGACACTTACGTTTGGTTCAGCTGTGTGGCCATTTCATTAGCGATAACCATGACGTTTTATGCCATAGTGCGTTCTGAAAACAACATTATATCTTCGAACATTAACTCTTTGACGACGGCTGTCCTCATCAGTATCGGCGCTACTTGTCAGCAGGGTTAGATGAATATCACATATAAAACCCATATAAATACACTGGCTATAAAGATTCAAAACTGGTCATAAAATTATAAAAAAAAAACATATTTTGAATAATTTAATATAATCTAGATTTTATATTACACTTTTTTAGTTACAATTATTTAAAAACCTGCGTAAATTTTAGAGACTATTTATAATTTAATTTATGTTTGACTATTGCCAAATTAACAACCTTGGTCGTTTTTTTAGGCTCGAGCGAGCAGCCTAAAAAATTCTCTGGAAGGCTGATCTTTGTCATGATGTTTCTATTCTCGACGATATTGTACCAATTCTATTCGTCTAGTATCGTGGCCAGCTTATTGGTTACTCCTGTCAAGAGCATAAACACCATCGAGAAATTGGCCAACAGCGGGCTGGACGCAGGCGTAGAAGACATGGCCAACCTCCGAGCCCTTATTGAGGTATTACTTACTTGTCTACAATTAATATACGTACTATCATTATAACAGTTACCGGAAATGTTGACAATTATGAAATAAATACAATATATTCTAATAGTGGAAGTAAACCGAATAACCGTATGTATTCAAATAATATAAGACTTTTGACAAAAGTCAACGAAATCATTGATTCTTAAAATCTCCAAGCGTTGTCGTCGTTTCTTAAAAATTGATATAACTTCCATAATTGTCATTATTTTTGGCAATGTAAATTCACGGTTCTCCTTGTGTGTTAAAGAAAGCTGCCGCGAACAACACGATGGTGCAAAAGATCATAAACGAAAAGATTCATCGCCCGGGTAGAGCACCCGAGTATGTTTTGCCGGCGGAAGGTGTTCGGAAGATGCAAAAGGAAAGATACGCTTTTTTCACGGATCCCGCGTCCACGTATTGGTTGATAAATAGTTTGTTCACCGAAGAGGAGAAATGTGATCTAACTGAAATAGCGACCGCCAGAGAGATAGGCAGCCAAATGTTGAGGAAGCGATCTCCGTACAAAAAACTTTTTTCTTACGGGTAACCTGTTATGCAAACCGCTTCGAAGAGTCTTTTGTTCGCACGAAATGCATTAATAGCGTATTACATTATGTTACAGCAATGTTGTTTTACTGGAAACGGGCATCATTCACCGGGAAACCCAAAAATGGAGAGCCAAAAGACCCAAGTGCAACGATGGAAAATCGCAAACCGACCAAACGGCCGGGGCAGACGTTTCGCTGCACGACGTACTACCCGTTCTAACGTTATTGTTTTGTGGCATAGTCTTAGCCATCGTGATTTTTATAATAGAAATTATTGTACACCGATTCAAAACTCGTAACTGATGGTTATAACCTAACATGTGTTACTAGACGTTAAAGGAAAATGAAAAGAGCCAAATTGTCTGCAAAGAAACTTGACATTTGAAAAAAAAATAACTTTGACATTTTTGTAGCTAAAAAAATATGGTATTCGTTTCCGTTTAAATTATTTGGCGTATTTAAATGGCGCTTAGATTAGATTATGTAAAATATTGCTTAGTTTGCCCCACATAAATTAGCTCTTTTCGTTCCTCTTAACAGACATGTTCAAAGATGACTTAAAAATTGATCATCAGGTTATGAATATAGTGTATACAAATATTAATATAATTTAATAATACATTTTCAATTTAATTTTTGTAATTTAATGATTTGTTTTTTTTAACACTTTTAACATTTTCTAATTAATAGTCAATAACATACTATGGAGTATAAAATATACCTATTACTTGTAATGTTTGAAATGAAATGTAGATACCTGTAACGAAGGTTTTGTTGAGTTCATTTATGTAACGTATTGAGAATATACTTGGACTATTTTACCTTTTTATTTATTAATTATTTTTGAAACTTGAAAGTGTATTTTAAGAGTATACATACACTGAATTTCTTAGTATGTGTATTATTTTGGTAGCTCAGGGTATGTCCCGAGAAAATAATTTTTTTACACTTTTTATCCTTCAGTTATTAATGACGTTGTGTCATAAAATATTGATTTTGATGATGGTGCTAAATGGTTTAAATCTATACGACGTGAAGGCTCGACAGTTCTTATTTATTATTAATAGTCTCGTGCAATGATGATACAAATGACTTGTAAATAATTGTTTATAAATGTTCAATTTTGTCGTTTATTTGAAAACAAATTCTTCGTTTGATAAATATAGGAATAGGATACTCATCGTTATGACTTAAGAATTAACATATTGAACAATATAGATGTTGTAAATGTACATAAAAGAAATGTTTTAGGAAAATTAATTTTCTATTATAAATAACTTCTACATTTTAGCTTTGATAGCTAGAAGCTATTTTTTTGTTAAACCGACTGGGTAAAACCTAAAATCAATTTACTCAATCTAGGCATATTGTTGAACCGGGCCTTTATATACCTATAATTTATTTTAAAATCACCCGATTTAATATAGTCAATTAAAAATATTATCCTCGAGAATTAGATTTTTAAATTTCAAAACCGTGCAAAAAGTCAACGGATCCGGGCTATGATAAAAACTATTCTTATTAAACAAATTCAAAAGAGATGTTAAATTCAAAATGAATTGTTTTTTTTAAAACCAAATTAGTATGATAATTATAGCAGCATCCCAGGACTTTAACGAATTTAATTTAAAGTAATCCGTGTAAATACTTATTCGGGCAGTTTAAAAAACCTTAATTAAAAAGTAACATTTCAAAGTAGGTAGAATGTGTATTTTATTTGTTTTTCTTCCGCCGGGCGAATTAAGTTCAAACGCAAAGATATTAATATAGATACTATGCTTCTGGTTACCGTTTTACAGATTGTATAATGTTATAAATTTAATTTAATAACCAACAACCGCGAAGGTTTACCGTAATCGTTTTATATTTAATCCTTTTAAATTTGTGTATGACAAAGAACACATTTTATCGTGAAATGTATGTAATAGTTTTTTGTCTAATTAGCGTTATTTCAAATTACTCCTTTTAAGTTAGCTGAGTTTGTTTATATCGTTTTCCGCAATATCTCTTTAAGAGTAGTCACAACTATGGATAAATCTAATAGCGATAAGTTTCGCGGTAAAATCTTCGTCGTCTGGCGTTCCCGTTTTTCAACTTTTCTATAAAATTTCACCTCTTTTTTTGTTTTTTTTAAGCGTTTTTATGGAAAACCAAGTTTGAACATTTTATGTAAAACCTAACCTAACCCTTTATGAAATACTGTCTATATATTTTGACAATATATTGTCAATCAAAATGATAAAATTAGTCACGAACTACATAATATAGTTGATCCTTTGATCTTTTGTATAATAAATTATTATTCAATTTGACCAAATTACATTTGTTGGATATTTATTAGAATTTTTACCAGTACAAGTAAAAAGATTATAAGTTATTTAATAATACTTTGGCCCAAGTAATAATCGTCCCTTACATATGTGCATGTGTTATTTTTATTTGTACCCATGTCAAAATTATCAATGTTGAAAGACAATTGGTCGTTAAAAAAAAATGTCAGAATTAATTCTCTTTGTTTATTATTTATATTAATTCGTGCATAAGTACAAATATGTCATGATATAATCTGAAACCCTTTCAATAGTCTAATACACTTTATCCTCTAAACATGTGGTTCGTATGCTTGTTTTTAGTATTCTCTTCTAATTGTTTGGCATTAACAGATTTCAATACTCAATATGAGCTGATCGAAGAGTTTTTAATTAAGAAATCACTAAATACAGCTGTGTTTTTCACTTGTTGGACGGAATCAAGTAAATCCTTATAGATTATGTATAAAATCGCATATTCGTGGATTTTAACCATTAACCTGTACATTTCACCAGACAGGCTACAGGTAATGAACAATTTAAACAGACTACACTATGTCGCAATATCATTTCATGCTCCAGCAGACTTGGTAAACTTTTCATATGAAGAAAGAGATAATTTGAATAATGTATTATCAATCTCAATATCGTCTCCCATATTAGGAGTTGTGATTGATTGGAATTGTTTGAAGAACGCGTCATTCGAGGTATATTTTTAATTCAATTAATACCTTACGAACTAGTACTATACAAAGAGTTAATGAAAATATATTATACTTTTTTAGTAATTATAAAAAACATGTTGATGATGTTAAGTTAGCAAAACTTCATACATTAAAGTATTAAACATATACTCCTCTATATGTACTAGTTCCCAATTTTGTAGGGTATAATCAATTACAGGTTAACCTTTAAACTACACATACCAATGTCAGCACAATGAAATAGTAATAGGGAAACATATATAATATATATCAAGTTTGTAGAGAGACACTATTGGAATTCAAGTTATCACTGGCTGATGTTAATGGATCTAAATGCGAACGATGGTATTGAATATTTTCTAAGTCACCACAACATTAGTCTAACGGTATACAGTGAAGTGATTTTGGCATATCCAATCGAACGGACATTTGATAAGGACGGTTATAAATGGCGGCTATACGATATCTATCGGACAGCTTACGAACCCAGAGGCCAACTCGTGATCGATGAACTGAATAGGATCGCTGGAAAATGGGGACGTCGGTCATGGAAATACGATAAGAGATCGGATCTGAAAAATTTAACACTAAATGCTATCACATTAGTAAGTTATGTCCAATAAAGACAACTAAATAGTCTTATAGTAGTTTAAAATTGATATAGTTGTTAGTAAAAAATAAAAATGTATGTACTAATATTGACAATACATTTTCGTAATTCAAATAAATAATTTACCTAAATAATAGCCTATAATAAGAATATATGAATATTTAATTAAGGTTCCCAACCTTATTAGAATTAAAATAACAAATACATTAAAATAAATTGAGTATTCTGTCAAGTGCACTTAACCCTAATAATGGCGCATATCATTTCATTGGAATTTCTCCAGAGTGTCAAATTAGCGCTAAGGTATTCCCAGGGAACTTCTATTTGTTTTCTTTTTTGATTCCTAATGCTCGGCCCAAGCTGTCTTAGACCAATCAGAAATAGGAAATTCGACAGAACTACTAGAAAAAACGCAAAAAGTACGAATGGCCAATTATTGATCCGACCTCGGTACCACAGGTTTATTGTCATTACCCCTAGGCTTTATATTTTAAGGTTATTTTACCATAATGACTGCAGTTTAAAAAAAAACATTCTATCTTGGAAATAAAAGAAAAATCAGAAAATACACATTAGCGAAACTAAGACAGTGTGCTTAGTGCTTACTGTGCACTAAAATGATAACTACTTTATATAGATTTTATTACGCTTTTAACTCTATGATGGGGAAACGTTTTTTTACCAATCTAGTAACTGCGAGTAGAGGAAAACTATAATAAATTTATTTAAGATGTTTGTAAATCTGGCTTTCCTTAAGAACAAACCTAACCTAACCAAACAATATACATAGATTATTTTTTTATTTAAATAATACGTACTGTTATTAAAAAAATATATAAAATGATTCAATACTCTTTTTGGTGTATATTACAATCACCGTTCGTTGATATTTTTTTAGGTCAATACCAATGCAACATTAGTTCAACCGTCCAAGGAAGAACTCATTTATTTTTTGACTACGTACAGCACAGATCGATCGTATTCAGTTCAGAGATTTAGTTATGCCATAATGTACCCTTTGACGAGGAATTTGTTGAATATGACGTATATATTTATTTCAGCTGCCTGTTTTTGATAAATTACATATTGTATAATATTAGCAATTTCGGTTTTAGAATGAATCTAATCCATACGGATAAGTGGGGCTACATGGTTGATGGTAAATGGGATGGACTAGTAGGAGCTCTTCTTAGCGGCGAAGCAGATTTTTCGGTTTGCCTGAACGCCATAAGAACAGAACGGTTAGATGTAACAGATTATTCGTCGGTGTCAACTTGGAAGCACGAGTTAGTACTTAAACGGGAGGAAAAAACAGAAAAATCCTATTTTTTTCTTCGAAATAACGATTTTGGTTTGATCATATTTATAATTATTAATTTTGTATGATTTAAAGTCCTTGCTTTATATTTCGCCATCCACGGTCCACCGATAATATAAACATATTCGTGCGACCGTTTGAGCGGCAGGTTTGGTTTTGTATAATCGGCATAATGATCATCTCAGCTGGTGTCTACTACATAATTAATCGTTTTCAATCGGACGATTCTGAAGTCACGCTAAAAATATGGAGTGATATTGTGCTGCTTAAGGTAGCCACTCTGTGTCAACAAGGTAAACACAAATTGGGGTTTTACTATTAAATACCTATAAGTATCGTTTTTTCGTATACTTATCAGGTTTAGTCGTAGAGTCGCCGAAGCTCAGCAACAGGCTAATCATTCTTCTAATGTTCATATTCAGTATGGTAATTTATCAGTTTTACTCGTCGAGCATAGTATCAGGACTGCTGCGTCCGACCACAAAGAATATTGATACGGTGAAAAAATTAGAAGAAAGCGGGATGGACTTTGGCATCGAGAACTGGTCTATACTCAAAATATTAATGAACGTTAGTGCACGTTAACGCATATTATTATTATACGTTACGGTTTAAACGACAATCTATAAAAATAAAGGAAACCCTAATTCCAATTAATTTCAACAAAATCAGTTTAGTAAATTCAGTACAAAGTGGGAACAAATAAAACAAATACATTACATCTAAACACATTACTTCATCTGCTGCAGTCGGGTGAAAATGAACATAATATATCATAACGCGCCCTTACAAACCAGCCACTTAAACTAGTATAACATTTTTCTTGTGCACATACGTTTTTTTATTATTTTCCAGTCAGAGAGCGAAAAGAATCCTTATTTGAAAAAAATCGTCGACACAAAGATAAATCCCACAAACGAATATATTACACCCAAAGCTGGCGTGGAAAAATTGAAAAAAGGCAATTATGCTTTTTTTACCGATCCGGCGGTTAGTTATTTTTTCATTAACGATATCTTCACTGAAAAGGAAAAATGCGATTTGTCGGAATTGTTTATCAGCAGACCCGAAGTGACCGGATTTCTCATTCAAAAACGATCACCGTATAAAAAGCTGATTTCGCACTCGTAAATCTTAACACCAGATACCTTAATTAATATGCCTCACAAGAGAGCCGATCTGATTTTGATTATATTTCAGACATAGCGTTTTGCTCGAAACTGGACTGGTCGACAGGGAACTGAAAAACTGGCACGCCAAGAAGCCGCATTGTGTCAAAGGGAAAAGAATTACCGAAGAATCTCTGGTCAGCGTGGAATTCAAAGACATAACATCAATTTTAGCATTCTTATTATTCGGTGTTATCGTTTCGTTAATTATTTTTACTTTGGAAATCATTGTGCATCATTTGAAAACTAAAAATAAAAAGCACGTCAATTACTATTAGATATCAGTTGGGATAGTTGTAAACAATTGGTGAAAATAATATTTTCGTTTTAGAAAAAAACTTTAGCTACTAAATGATAATCTAATAATGATAATTATATAAATGTATTTAATATAATTGAATACATGATTTATGTTACTACAATATCTTAGTGATTTGTTTGTTAAAAAAGTCCAAACTCTATAAAAAAAATCTATGTATAGCAAAAACAGAAAAGGCAATAACTAATGAAACATTGTTGACATTAGAAATAAAGCGAGAGTACAATATTGTTAACATTTTCAACGGAGAATAGTAGGTAGCTTTCTTCTCTTATTGCTTGTTTCTGTCGGATCCAAACATCATTAATCCTTGTGCTACAGTTTTGTAGTGGGTAGATATTGTCCACCACAGTGAAAAAAATATGATAAATTAAACAGACTAGAGAATTATACAATTAAAACACCAAACGGTACTTTAATTACAAACAAAGTTAAATATATTGAGAATTATTTTCTATAGTAAACACTGAGCTCGTCAAAAAGTTTGTAAAAGATTATACTGTGTACATGTATAATTGTTTCGAAATTCTACATGAAGAACTATTATAGATTTATTAAACTGAAATATCTATAATAGGTCATAAAGCATAATTATATAGGTATGTCATATTTTATGTCCAGTTCCCCCCGTGGGAGTTATTACGCATTTAAAATAAATAAATAGCCATATAATTTATACGTGCAACTAATAAACTAAAAATATTTTATTATCCAAACTGGGTTTGTATCCAAATTGTAATTGGTATAATGACCCCAGAGTTCGATGAATTGGTGTCGCGTGACATGTTTACTTAACGTTAGAAATTATTGTGTTTAAAACAAATTAATGTACATGTTCCAGATAACCGCATTTTAAATTTCAAAAATAATTCACAATTCTGTTAAAGTCTCACTTTATCGTTATCATTTTATCATTATAGAAATACAAGTGAACTAACATAGGCTTTTTTTCATTCGTGTAAATCGAAACGCCGCGTTAAGACAAAACCATTGTACCACCAACGTATTTGGTCGGGTGTAAACTACTAAACACAAGTTAAATGTATTCAATATAGTTATTTGTTACTGTTTATGTGCATTAAAAGTAATAATTTTATATTTCTGTTGGCACGTGTGTAAGTAAGAGTTATAACAAATTTGTTTATCTAAATGTACCGCTATGAGAATTTCAAATTTAATAATATCGGTCGCAATATATTATTTCAATATTTTCCTTATTTATTCGCAAGATATTAGCAAAAAGAAATTGTATTTAATAAAAACGTTTTTATCAAATAAACAAATAAATACAGCAGTCCTATTTACACCATGCTGGACGCGTTCAAGTAAGTTGTTATTATTATTTATCCTAATTAGTATCATATATTATTAAATTTATTATTTTATACACGATACACGCATTTAAACATGTGTTACTGTCAACAGAAAAGTTAGATCATATTTTATATTCGGAATTTTCAACCTAAGTCACACAAAACTTATTTGTTTTTTTATAAAATCTTATTTTTTTGAACTTTTAGTAAATGGCACTAATTTCAAACCACTTGGAAGTTATACAATGAATATACAATAAAAAACTAATGGAACAACGTTATTTGTTGCAATAATAAGATAATATTTAAATTCAAATCATTTTTTTATTTATTATTTCAATCGAATACTATTTTATTCGAATTAACACCTAACCATGTACATAATACACTTATTCTTTAACCATGTCTAAATATATATTTTTCTTCTGTTATTCTATAGTGTATAATATTATAATATGTACTATTGTATTCTATTATATAAATATATTGATGTTCTAGGCAAAATACAAGCAATGCATGTATTAAATGCAAACAATGTTTCCGTGTTATTTCGCAATGCGGACGATTTACAGAATAACCACTTCACAGAAAACGTATTAAGTATATCAATGAGCCATACCGTGCTGGGAGTAATATTGGATTGGTCTTGTTTTGACGATACACTTTATCATGTAAGTTCATGTCCTTGGTAATTAATAATATCTATTAGAATTGAAGCATTTAGTTAAAAATATGAAATATATTCTAATTATTTGTTTTTTTTTACGTTTGAAAGGAAACACAGACGAATAACAAAATGTTGTTTATTTTATAGTTTTTTAATGTAAAATTAATTACAGTTTTCGGACAGCAACTTCTGGAATTCCAGTTATCATTGGCTAATGATTAATCAACACCGTGGTATAAACGAAATAGACCGGTTTGTGAAAATCAAAAACATAAGTCTGAATTTAGATAGTGAAGTCTTTTACGCTCACTGGGAAACCGACAAGTGGCAACTGTATGACATTTATCGTACTGCCCTTTCACCAAGAGGTCGTTTAATCGTCGGCATAGTCAATGAAACTCTGTACGGAAAGTGGGGTTTGCGTTCGTGGAAGTATGACAAAAGAACGGACTTGCATAATTTAACATTAAATGTTATCAATGTGGTATATAATTAATATATATTTATAGATATAAATATAAATATAATATATATATATATATATATATATATATATATATATATCCTAATATTGTTCCAGGCCAACCCTTATGGCAGAGCCGGGTTAAACACCAGCGAACGGCGGTTAAGCGGTCGTGAACTAGTTAATTACTTAAAATCGTTTGAGGTCTACAATGTGGATACAATGGCCAAGTTTAGTTATGCAGCATTCGAACCCTTGATGAAAATATTTAACTTTTCGTAATATATTTATTTACATCTGTCAGTCTACTATAAAATTATTCAACTAGACTTGCACATCATACAAGTATAGTTTGTTATAAATTTAGAGTTCGTCTGAGATCTACAAATTCGTGGGGCTACAAACTAAATGGTTCTTGGGACGGTATGATTAAAGCTTTAGTCCAAGGGAGAGCTGATATTTCCGGAACGGCTGCCTATAAGACTGATAGGCTTGACGTTATCGACTATACCTCTGTAACACTTTGGCTACATAAGTAATTAGTTCCTTGTATAGTGAATATTTTTGATTTGTACTAGTTGTGTGTCTGTTAATGAATGTATCTTAATTTGTATACTTATATGATATACAGGCCTTGCTTTACATTTCTGCATCCTACAGGAAGCCAAGACAATCTTACTCTACTTAGACCGTTTTCGTTTACCGTTTGGTGTAGTCTAGTCGGAATGCTAGTGTTGTCTGTACTGACGTTTTACCTTATCGTAAAATATGAACATTTTTCATCTCAGTTGAAAACCAACTCAATCTTGGCTAATGTATTACTTATAAATATCGCTGCATACTGCCAACAGAGTAAGTGTACGAGCGGATCCTTTGTAAGTATAGCATTGTGCATAATTTATGCATAAATACATGCTGAAAAATAAATACTGCTTTTAAGGTGTTTAAACATATTTTTAAGGGGTTATATTTATGCAATAACTTAGTAAAACATTTTACTCTGAAAATCGGACCATTTTCAATCTCCTTAAACGTTTAGAATTCTTTTTATAGTTTCAAACTCGTCCTAGATAAGTATAAGAGAGAGCCACAATTGCCTAGTGAATTCTGTATTGAGCTACGGTTACGATCGCCTTTTCAGTTAAAAAATCTTCATTATAATAACATTTTTAAAATTAAAATCACGGTCAGGAATTCCCCAAATTTTTGGTTATTTTGGCTATTAGTGATTGTTGTACATCAAATTTTCAGCGGTTCCTACGCTCACCATAGATTTTGTTATTAAATGGAAGTTGCCTATTTTAAAATTATTTAAAGTATAAATCTCTCCATCCCAACAGTCCTTAACTCTGCCAAAACCTTCTACAAACGCCTACACTCCAAAACCTTTAGCCATAAAAACCACCTGATCTCGGAACTATCCGTGCACACAATCCCTGGTGACCCCAGAAGGCGCCTAAAGCGAACGTGGTGTCGCGATCTAATGGTTGACTAATCCACGATCTCACACGTCATGAAGTACCAGCTCTGGCTGGCCTCTTCTAACAAGTCTACTGTATCAATATATTATTATATATTTGCCTACCATGTAATTTATCCTTTGTTCTTATTGTAATTACATTTATTACAGATTGTACAAATTCTAAATAAAAAACAAAAAAAAAAAAAATTTAAGTATTATTATTTTACTAATGTTAGTTCTAAATTACTGAAGAAAAGTTTTAATTTTTATGTTTTTTTCATTGATGAAATCTGGTTTATTCTGAAATTAAAAGTTCGAAGTTACCAATGATATTCTATTTTTAGGTTGGGTAGTTACAACTTGAAAGAAAATCATAAAATATAACATTGCTTAAAATTTTCGGTGGCAAATAACCTCTAGAATTATCCTATATGTTCAAGTTTTGACATTTATATCTTCGAGCTCCTTTGTTTTTACAATAACATAATTTACAGATATATTGTATAATTCAATAAATATATTTACTACTTGGCTTTTTTTTAACGCACATAACACATATGGTCCTAAATACTATATACCTATTAAAATTACATGGCTTGGCAGTTCTTGTTGTTAAAATAACATATTTTTTTAGGTTTTTATGTACAACCGACAAAATTAGCCGGTAGAGTAATTTTTATTTTGGTGTTCTTTTTTGGAACGTTATTGTACCAATTTTACTCGTCCAGCATTGTAGCCAGCTTGCTTCACCAACCCGTTAAAAATATTGATTCTTTGGAAAAACTAGCCAATAGCCGTTTCAAAATAGGAATCGAAGACAGTGTCAACGTACGACTATTGACCAAAGTACTCACCGCTCTTTACTTCTAATATTATTAGTATCTACCTATAAGTATGTTTACCGATAATGTATAATAAAAGACAACATATTTTAGGAACTTTCTATGATTAATCCGACGATGGAAAACATTTTAGGCATTAAAAATGATTCTCGAAGACTGAAAGCCGAATACGTGTTGAATGCCGAAGGCGTTGCTAAAGTAAAAAAAGGCGGCTATGCATTTTTCACTGATACGGCCACTAGTTATTGGTTCATGGGTAAGTTGTTTTCTGAAAAAGAAAAATGCGAATTGACGGAAATAAGTTTAACCAAACCAAGTCGCGGAAGCATGATGCTGCGAAAGAGATCACCATACAAAAAGTTATTTTCATACGGGTGTGTTTGAAAATTATCATATTTTTTTTTTACAATTAGTGTAGTATTAATTTTTATGTTAAATAAATATTTATGTCGTAGGTATGTCAAGCTTTTAGAAACAGGCTTCGTCAACAGAGAGCTGAGGCGGTGGCACGCCAATAAGCCTACTTGTATGTATAACAAATTGAAAAGCGGCGATGCGTTTACTAGTGTCAAACTCGGCGATATACTTCCAGCTTTAGTAGTATTAGTTATCGGATTCATCGTTTCTTTACTGAGTTTAATTGTCGAATACTTAATTTTCTGGTACCAAGCACGATAAATATAATATATGCATCTTTTATTATAATTTGTAATGGAATGAGAAAAACTAGACAGTTTTTTTTAAGGATATCCCACACAAAAATATTTTTAAATACATAAAATAATTTTTAGCGTAGGTACATGGAATACAGATACTATTTCCCATAATAATATATTGTTTATAGCATGACATCAACTTTCGATACATTATTATTGCGTGACCTATTTACTTATTAAGTACCTATAGTCATTGTTGTCAAACAGTGAATAATTTATACATTTTCTAGTTGATAGTCATTAAAGGTTTTATTCGTCTATATTATTTAATAGTACCTACGCAGCATTTATATTATACATGTATGCTATTTTTTTTTGTTTAATCTACGTCAATCTAACATATTAATAACGTACCAAGTATAACATATAAAGTAATAATTAGGTTAAATATTGTAAAATAATTCATTATTATTTTGTTTGTACGGATATTTTACTTAAT
Source organism: Adelges cooleyi (assembly GCF_023614345.1). Taxonomy (NCBI): domain Eukaryota; kingdom Metazoa; phylum Arthropoda; class Insecta; order Hemiptera; family Adelgidae; genus Adelges; species Adelges cooleyi. Next base: position 11,691,921 of record NW_026096053.1, on the reverse strand, counting down.
GTAGACATATACTATCAATTATATTATATTCATGAATATTACACTGTGTTGTAAACAGTCAATCGGTTTTTGGCATAAAATAAAACGATGAACATTTTATTTGGATTGCTTTGTGTTTTACTGTATTCTTTAAAACCGTTCGGTGTCCACTCGCAAGAAAACGTGGAAAATAAATGTAATCTAATTAAAATATTTTTATTGAATAAAAAAATCAAAAGTGCAATCCTCTACACATCATGCTGGTCCCATTCAAGTATTTTTCAAAATTTATTTTATTTTTTTATCCTACAATAACTACTAAGAATTAATATTTTAGACAGAGTCAAAGCATTGAACGATCTTAATGCAAATAGTATTTCGGTTTCATTTCGCAACGTAGATGATTTTCAAAATAAACATGTACTTGAAAATGCTTTAAATACGCATATACATTATACAGGCCTAGGAGTAATAATGGATTGGTCATGTCACGATACTAAAGTAAGTCATAAATCGCGCATTTGTCTTTTATTCTTTTAGTAAAACAACGGGATAGTTATTTTTACACGTGGATAAGAAGTATAGTTTTGTTTAGAAATATTATGTTAAATAATTTGTTAGTAAAATAGATTGAATTTATAATTGTTTATATTTTTACCATATTTTGTGTGTTAACAAGCAAAATCGCCAAAATATGTTTTTTTTCGGAACTGAAAATTCATTCATAGTATATGAATGTGTTTGACTAATTAAAAAATGTGTGTACATTGTAATATAGTTTGCCGATAGTGACCTCTGGAATTCCAGTTATCATTGGCTAATGATTAATCAACATCGTGGTATAAACGAAATAGAACGGTTTGTGAAAATCAAAAACATAAGTCTGAATTTAAATAGTGAAGTCTTTTACGCTCACTCGGAAACCGACAAGTGGCAACTGTATGACATTTATCGTACTGCCCCTTCACCAAGAGGTCGTTTAATCGTCGGCATTGTCAATGAAACTCTGTACGGAAAGTGGGGTATGCGTTCTTGGAAGTACGACAAAAGAACGGACTTGCATAATTTAACATTAAATGTTATCAATGTGGTATATAATATTATTATATTTATAGTTTTAAATGCATAATCAGTACGAACTGTGTAGACATATCCTAATATTGTTCCAGGCCAACCCTTATGGCAGCGCCGGGCTAAACACCAGCGAGCGGCGGTTAAGCGGTCGTGAACTAGTTAATTATTTAAAATCTTATGGGGTGTTTAACTTGGATTCTGTATCTAGATTCAGTTATGCGACATTCGAACCGTTGGCAAAAATGTTTAATTTCTCGTAACTAAAAATGCACAATAACATGATAATCGGTGTGATTAAATGTAACCGCGGGTTGGGTATTGCTTTAGGATTAATTTGAAATCGTCGAACTCGTGGGGCTTTAAGACCAATGGATCCTGGGATGGAATGATTGAAGCTTTGATCGCCGGTAAAGCTGATGTGTCTGGCGTAGCTGCCTATACAAACGAGAGGCTTGATGTCATCGACTATGCATCCGTAACCATTTGGCGGCATAGGCAAGTTCTAATGCAAGATAATACCATGCTATGTAATAGAATTAAATTAAATAGCTCTGCGGTATTCTCATTTACTCTGGCCGCACATAATTAAATGTATTTCACATAAATATGACTAATCCTCTAAGAGTGTCTACTATCCATAGAACATATTTTCGAACACTTAATATACCTCATCTTAACAATTAATTTACTGCAATGAAATAGATTTGCAACTAATAATTTTTTTTTTACAGCAACCATTATAAAGTAGATTATTATTAAAATCATTCTTTATCAGTTATTAATAAAAAGTAACCCATAATAATTAGTAACTGCATTTTGAAAACATAATATTTATTTTTCAGGCCTCATTTTATATTTCGTCATCCGTTAGTCAACGAAAGCAGGCCTACACTTCTTAGACCGTTTTCATACAAAGTTTGGTGCTGTCTGACTGCTGTTTTTGTGTTGATTGTGTTGACATGTTACGTTATTATCCACTATGAATATTCTTCAACATCTTTGAAATTAGATTCATTGTTTAACGTGCTGCTCACAAATATTGGCGCTTATTGTCAACAAGGTATGTTATCTTCATTATACAAAAACGTCAATTTTCCAATATAATCCATCGAAGGTAGAAGAAACTAGTTTAAAAAAATATATTTTTTTTTTAATTCAAAAGAACATTTTGCAGAATTTTGTTCTTATTCCATGAATTTTAAAATTATTTATTTTTAATTAGCAATGATCTTTTTAGGTAAATTTCCTTTCTATTGTATTTTTTTTTTGTTGCCGTAGAGTACAAAATATAATACTATTTTTAAATGACAATTAATTTAAAAAAAAAATTGTAAGGAAATATTAAATTTTCTTTTTTTCAGTGATTGAAATTTATTGAATTGTGTACATTTTGATGTATTGCGCATAAATGACTAAAACAAAATGAATATATATTATTATCTATTTAATGCTTAAAAATCGCATTTTCAAGAAGTGTAATTAATATTAAATGCATAATATTGAATTTACTTTTAATATTATAACTAATGGAATATGTATTACTGAATACGGGGCTGTGGTTAGACAACTTAACAGCACGGATGACTTTTTTTGTTTAGGAAATCAATTATTATATCATTATTTAATAATAATGAGTGTTTCGGTGGGGTTGGATTCTATAAAAGGCGTCGAACGTGAAAATACAAAGGTCACTAATGGACTTCCGGAGTAACAGACTCGTATAACATAAAACGACTTTTAAACAACATCTTTTATAAAGCAATCCTTCTTTTATATACCCTGCCTTTTATATTTTTCTCTTGAAATTCGTCTCGTTCCTATTCTTTCACATTTTATTGTTAAGAAAATTAAATTTTAAATCATTCAACTTATTTAACACGTTGACCGCCACGGGGTTTTTCACTGTGTTACTTGTAACGGCCATGAGATATAATTCGAAATCTCAACTTTTTCCAAAAAATGTGTCGTGAGATTTATTAAGAGATCTCATTACCAATTATTTTCAATTGGTGATATTTCGTTTCTGGTCTCAATTATCAGTATTTTAACATTTTATTTGAAAAGTACAGTGTTGCCACTTTCATTGGGTCTTTTTAGCAAGCGTCTAGCGTTATCAGTTTTTTTTCTATGATTTTTTGAAATGTATGTTTTCTATCTTATCATTGATACCATGTGCATATTTTTTTAAATGTACTATGTTTCAACATAATATATATTATTTAATATTATTATTATAATATTAAGTTTTTAATAATTAATAATGGACACTGACCGTATTAATGACATGTTAAATTCATCCTTTGATTACTCATCGTACGATGATACAGATGATCCCCAACTGGGGAGATAATAATAATAATATGTCGACTTTTTTAGTATAGTATATGTTTTACTACAATGATAAAGAGGTTAGTTTTTAAAATAAAAATGTTTTGATATTTAATCTGAGATCTCATAAAATGGTAATAATTGGTATGATATTTATTTGAAGATCTCGCGGTAAGGGTAATATTAATAATTTTTCAGTGAGTTACATCCTACGGCCACAAGATCGAATTCGAAATCTCAGCTCTAATTGACTTGAAACTATAAAAAACGTGTTAGAAACAACTTTTTATTAATGTTTACAAATTTTGAATAAAATCTGAGAAAAAAAATGTTCAACAATTTTTTGAGTAAACTTCGAAAAAAACCCCTTGGCGGCCAGGACAAAGTTTTGTGATATCTCATATTAGATCTCATGGCGGTCAACGTGTTAAGTATTCCACCTACAGTTATTATAAATTCAGTAAAGCATAGTGCCTTTGAAGATAAAAATCTTAATGTTTTTTTTAATGTTTGTAACAAAAGTTGTCATAATTTATATTTTGATGTTTATTTTCCAATTACCGTGCTATCAAATTGTTTAATATCAAAACATCATTCTTTTATAAAAAAAAACAAATGAAAAATCGTTTTCCAACAAAACAAAGTAATAAGAGCTCAACGAAAATTCCAAAAATTTTCTTGTTTTTTGTGGCGAAAACTCTAAGAACCGCACAAATTCCCGCATTCCTTAATTGCATTGTTGAGCTGACAATGCTTTACTGTAAACTAAAAAAATGTACATTTTTCAGGAATTCACGTGCAGCCGGTAAAACCAGCCGGGCGAGTGATTTTCATTTTAGTGTTTGTTGTTGGTATATTTGTGTACCAATTTTACTCATCCAGTAGCGTGGTTAGCTTGCTCCGTCCTTCTGTGAAAAAAATTGATTCTTTAGAAAAAATAGTCAAAAGCCGTATGAAAGTGGGAATCGAGGACAGCGTTTATTTGCGTATTCTGGCCAATGTATTATAATTATACATTCCTCGTCTGATATTGTGTTATCACATAAAATGATCGTGCATTTGTTTTTGCAGGAAATTGCCGAGGTCAATCCGTTGATGAAAGAGATTTTAGATTGTCGGCGTAATTCGCATGGCCAAAAAGCCGAATTCGTGTTAAATGCCGAAGGCGTTGAGAAAGTAATGAAAGGAAATTATGCGTTTTTCACCGACACGGCCACCAGTTATTGGTTTATAAGCAAACTATTTACCGAGAGCGAAAAATGTGATTTGGCGGAAATCAGCATAACAAAACCGAACCGATGTAGTGTTATGTTGCAAAAGAAATCACCGTACAAAAAGTTGTTTTCTTACGGGTAAAGTCGATGCTCGATAACATATTATTATTATTATTATTATTTCAAACGAGTTAAGAAAAATAATACATTTTCATTATTTTCACAGGTATATTAAACTGTTAGAAACTGGCTTCATCAATAGAGAGCTAAAACGGTGGCGTAGTAGCAAACCTATTTGCGTTTACAGCAAATGGAAATCCAAAGAATCATTTGTCGGTATAAAATTCAGTGACATAATCCCAGCTCTTTTGCTATTATTTATCGGATATTTAATCTCTTTGTTGATATTTATCATTGAACATTTTCTAAGTTTGCAGTTGACAACCCGATTTATTTGAGTTTAAGTAATTAGTTGTTTGCAAAATTAGTTATTATTACCTGTATACATTAATATTATTTAAAATAATTATTACACTAATAAAACCGGGGAATGTATTGTCAAAAAAACAATTCAACCTAAACAGAATGCTGCTTCTTAAACAATAAAATAGAACATAATATTTTCCAGTGAGTCATTACCTATCCAGTATCAATCACTATCTTTCTTTTAATAGTTTGCTATCGTTAAAAATCGTTTTTAATTTCCCTTATTTTACGTTACCAATTACCATTCTTATCATTATCTCATCCCTCATTATCCGTATTTCCTCACTTATTGATTAATATCCTTAACACCGTTAGGCATTATTCCCCCTTGCCTCGTCCCGCTTAATCACTCCATTTTTTATTATTATTCCAACTCTTCCCTCCCCAGATTTCTCATCGGATTTTAATGCCGATTTTATGGGGTTTTGATAGCAACACAATATATTAATCTATGCTAAGTGCTTTGTTAAATTTCATTAGAATTAATAACTGTATTAATTGTTTAAGCAATTTAAACTAGTTTTCTCGCAAAATCGGTCCACCTAAACTAGGCTGAAGCGATGACCGATAGATTTAGACAAGTGTATCTTTCAGGCATTCGTGACTATACACCAAATAACCTATTAAAGTGTCCGTTATGAATTTAATATATCCCCCGCCAAGCTGAACGGGCGGTAGTAAAATCATAAACGATTAATATTGAAACATTTAAACGTTTATTACTTACTACTCATTTACAAATAAATAGTTCTAATTGTAATAGGTTATGACCTGGCAGGGAATTCAGTTATTGGCGTGTATAATAAATATACTATAAAAATTGTGTCTGAAAATTATTTTTAGATTATCACGTTATGTGCATGACAATCGATTTCATTTTCTGTTAATTAAAATAAATGAATATTCAATTCGATTTCACTTAAACAAATTTGAAGCAAGTACTAAAACTAGTTTTTTAAACTTTGTTCCATGATATAACGCGGGCATGTTCGATTTACGACTAGAAATTTTATATCACATTGTATCCGGTTGGGTAGGTTTAAAATGACATTATAGACTTCTTAATTATTATGAAAAACTGGTTCTTGTGATATTATCTTCGATTTGCTTAGCGATTAACGCATTGCCCGGCGAGGAATAAATGTCACATTAATTGTCCTAAGTATCCAATTGAAAATCGTTGAAACGCGCTTTAACTCAACACGTATATAAATATAATATAACACACGTTTTTTCACACGGCCAAATTTATTTGAAAGTCTCCGGTTAAAGATCAATAAAAATTTTATATATTGTAATATGTAAATGAATCAGTATAGCGAATTAAAAATAACCCGAAGACTGATAAAAGTAAAATAACGAAATTCACGACGAGACCAATGCGAGTAATTCATAAAAAAAACATACAAATTCTTACCAACAGCCGAGAAATGTATCGGAAAAAAATAATTCTCTAGACAATAAAAAAAAAAGGTGAAATAGGAGAATATTCAATATTATAATATACAAACCAAACGCAATTCGAAACTCACATTAATATATTTTAATGGCTACTTCACCAAAAAAAAAAAAAAACAGTGGGTCCAACTAAAATTATGGTTAATACACAATACATTTCTAGTTAAAATAACTAAATAAATAAAACTAGCATCCTCAAAATCATTTGCATTCCTAACATTTAGTTTGGGTTTTTAAGCCACCCTTTTTGTTTATTTATTAAGATGGTATCGGGAATACCTTATTGTTGGTTATTTTTTTTATCAAAATATCACATCCTTCTTTGATAATGATTTTCTATACAAACAAGGTCTCCAAAAATGTGGATAACATTTTCTAATCTTTTTGAAACGAGAACTAGTGTGTACCTTCGAAGCATTTTTAAAATCAAAGTCTATCTATATTTTGTTTTAAAAAATCATTTTTTCCTTTTTTTTTAACCAAAAAAGTATTCATAAAATTAAAAAAAATCTTCGAGCAGACATAGTCTTGGTGTTCGACATTTGTATTAATGTCAATGCCTAGTTAGTATCATACATTTGTTTAGGAGATGTTTGCAGAATGCTTGTTATTTTTATTGCACGAAAAATGACATATGCGACGTCCTCTAAGTCGTTAACCTTCTAAATTAATTCTAAGAACGAATTGTATAAAAAAAAACAAAACGATATTTGCCTTTGGTCTTAATACAAAATTACACGTGTGTAAAATGTAAATCATTAAAATGGTCGACATATGATTATTATTATTATTCGTTCGATCAGTATGACATGACCCAATACGTTTTAAACCTCCGTTATAATCTACTTAAAACACGCAGCCTTGCAACTGACGTTAATTTAATAAGCGACCACCGGCTGCCAGGTATTGCCTATGACTTAGTGTATAGGTACCTGCTATAGTCAATTCTATATATAAGTTTTTTTTATTTTACTTACTTTTTTCCGAACGCATACTTTTCTTTTGAATTTTTCGCTGTTTTCAGTGTACGTGTGTTTTTTTACTATAAACAAAATTACCTACAATTCAAAACCCTTTTTTTTTATTATTAAAATGATCATCGAAGGACATCGCTCGTGCATAACAACATATAATTATTTCACTGTGTAATACAAAATACTATTTCAGCAAAACTTACCGTGTACGTTAGTATATATCAGTGTTTCATTTAACATATTTTAATGTTTTATAAAAACAACGATTGTGTCTTAAAAGTTTTTTTTTTCGTTAAGTTTTTCTATATGTGTAAAGATTTTTTTTTTACAAGTCAAACGTACTTCCAATTTGTTTCCATTCCGATTTAACTTGTGTTGTTGACTCTCATTTGTGAACGGTTAAATTTTAGTAAGTTTTGTTGTTGTTTAAATTAAGAACACCTACGTCTGCTATGCTGTACAGTGATATCTTGTTATCTCGTAAGTACTGATATCGTCATATATTATATTATATATAGTTGGTGCTTGGTCAAAATAAGTCAGATCAACATTATAAAATAGGTATATCAATGTAAGTATTAATTTGTATCTATATTGCTGCCATATTTTTTTATCTATGCGGAGATTAAATCTAATATAAAAATCTATTGGTTTCAAAAATAAAAAAAGTGTTAGGTCATTTTGTTAATAAGACGAATTTGGTTTAACAAAATTTGTTAAGTACACAAAATTCATTAAAGAATTTGAATTTTTTAATATTCTAGCCATTAAAATAAAAAAGTAACTTTTTGCAAAAAAAAGGATTTATCATCATTTAGATATTCTTCTTAAAATTTTTATGTTTTTGACTTAATATCATTTGATTAATCATTGTAAAGTTTTATAAAATAGATAATACGATTGATGAATATTTAATTTTAAAACCATACTCGTGTATCACAGTGGGACTTCTCTACACATTATTTATAACCTGAACTAAAGTTAATCTTACTTAAATTTTAAACTGTTTTTTGGCGTTACCAAAAGTTTGAAAAAAAAAAACAATTTTCTAAAATACTAATTATTTATTTTGTATTAAACTATGCACATTGTTTTCAAATATTCACAAGACACCATAAAGGTTTTCGGTGGATAAACCCTTATAAAACACTGTATATGCATTTAGAAAATGCATTATTTTGTTCAAAAAAATTTGTATACGTCATTGATATAAGGTTAAATGAGTTTATTGTTTTTTCCGTGTTAGCAAACCTGATTGACGTGCAATAATAAAACGATACTGACAAATATTATAATTGTAATTACTTATAGTTATTACAGCGGTCATTTGGGTCATTTGTTAGTGAAAAAACGCATGTGTACAACATGAAAATTATTTAATAATTGTTATTTCTCATTAAAATTCAAAATACAAAATATTATAAACTATTTCTGTTTACACCAATTTGTTTATATCTTTTAATTGTTTTCAGTGTTTACAACGAATGATTTTTTATAATTTATTTGCATAATTATAAATTTACATGGAATTTATTAAAAAAAGCATCGCTAATGAAATAATATCAATGTTGTGTTATAGGTACATAAAAAAGGAATATTGTTGTTTTTAATTTTATTATTTTAAGAGTTTCTAAATAAGAAGGTTTTGCTAATGTGATCAGCCCATTAAAAATACAGTTAGACAGTGTTAATAATAACTGGTTTATTTTCGTTTTCAGTTAAATGTAAACAAGACAAGCGAAATCTCAAATTTAAATATTTTATCTTTCGCCAAAGTGACTGGGTCAAATTAATAAATATTTTGTTCATTAAATAGCTGAATAGTATTAAATACGTCAAGATTTTAATGTATTGAGTGTACCTATAGGTATATATAGTTTATTAATTATTAAACAATATATATATATATATATATATATATATTGTTTAAATATATATGAGTACTTATATATATATATATATATATTGAATAAAGACTACGAATGAGAATAAATTCATTTTTGGATAATGACAAAATAATTAGACTGAGACCTGAGTACAACAGTACATAATTTATTTTAACTACTCATAAATATTTAAGTAAAAAATAATTTATATCTACTTTATTTGTACTAATTTTACAATACACGAGGAGGGGCCGATAAATATTTATTTGCATTGGGGTCGTTGGCACTGGCCAAACCACCCATTTTTTAAGAAGTAAAGTATAGGATATTTTCGAAAATTCTTAATACACTTATTAAGGCACATTGTAAAGGGAATTCAATAAAATTTATCATTAAGCTAAAATTTGTATGCCCATATGCTAACATATAGAAAAGAGGCATACTTGATACAAGGTACAAACAATTAGGAGAACATTTGTAGGGGCCTCGAGACTAACACAAAATATTTTATTATAACTGTTTCATGGGAATACCTGTATTTATAATTTTGTACAACCACAGTCATAATAGTAATAACATAATAACATATAATATGTAGGTATATATATATATATATTACTATAAAAGTGTGAAATATATTATATTATTATGTTTAACATTTGTATTATTTGCCTTGTTATTGCTTGAAAACTTAAGTACCATATTATTAGATAATTGCGCTTATTAGTCGTGTGAAGTATGCACGGCGTATGTATAGTTGCAGTGATGTGATACATTATATTATTATTATGTGGATCACGTACTACACTAGTAGACTACCATAGGTACTATTAGCATTATAAAAAATAAAAAGACTAAAAGAATTCTTTTTACAATGCACTTCCGGTCGATTTAATGGCATCGCTGTACACATTATTATTTTTTTTTTTTCAAAACCGCGTTCCGCATCAGAGGACATGAGAGAGGATTATCATAATGTGCGTGCACACACGTCCAAGACGGGAGGGAGGCCAGGTGATTTTTGTTTACAAGTTCAACCTCCTGTTGATACACAGTTATACTCCTCCTCCGTGTGATAATAACAAAATACGGGTCCGCCGTCCGTGATAACATGTTATTATGATTTTACACACACACTCGTCGTTATAATGTGCACCGTTTTATCGTATGTGGGCCAGGCGTTAGATGTAGTGTGTTTTTGAAATTTCATTTTTATCATTATTGTTGTTTCGATAAAAAAGGAAAAAAAAATTCCAAATGACTCTCTGACATAATAATATCATTGTTGTCGTCTGCTCGTTGTTCGCAGCGGACAGCATGGTCGACTACCACAGACTTTGCCAACGGTTCGAGCTGGACGCCGTACCCAGTCCCGAAGGATTATTCACTATCGACGAACTCATTGGCGAGGGCACCTACGGCGAAGTGTTCCGTGCCAAAAACAATGCTACCGGTAATCATAAAACTACATATTTTAATATTATACACATTGTCAATTATTATATTATTATTATTTTTATGTTGTGTATTTAATCGCAAATTAAAATATCTACACGGATAGTCCAGGGGCTTATAAAATTAGGCCATCGTTATGATAATGATATGAACACATAAAATAATAAGGTTATTATATTAGAAAACGGTCGGTCATTATAGGTATGCTTCCAAAATTGGGTCGCCAAAAAAGTATTTGGCATGGTCTATCCATGTTTACTTAATTTACGATTCGATTGACTAACGACAAAATAACCTAGGTTGTCATACTACCAGATGACTTGTTATGCGAATGACCTTAACAATATTATGGTTAATCTTAAACTAATTGTTGTTTAAATTATTGTGATTTTCAGGAGATACTGTCGCTATCAAGATACTCGAAGACATAGCCGGTAATGAAGAAGAAATCGAAGACGAATACTTGGCCTTAAGAGATCTAAGTTTGCATCCGAACATACCTTCGTTTTACGGACTGTATTTCGTCAAAGGATCGAAAGAACTAACCGATCAGTTATGGTTTGTTATGGAAGTGAGTGACATTTGTGAAGTTTTCAATAATAATGAAAAACATTTTTATCAGTTTAAAAAAATCTCTGATGTATAGAATTTAGAACATATGCTAATTAAGTATAATACATAGGTGAGTTTTCATGCTGAACCAACCAATGTATCAGAGTATCATTATACTCTGGTTTTTGTTCTTATCAATAGGCATGTACTCTCTCAAATCAAGAGCTTGAAACAGTTTTTAAAAAAAAAAATATATCATAATGATAGAAACGTTTCTTTTTTTAATGTTTAACATTTTAGTGTATACGTAACAAAAAAACATTTTAAATAACGTTATTATAACATTATATATAAAAACATTAACAAACAATTTACCATGTTACCATGCACATACTAATTTTTCCATTAATTCCAAAATTGTAGAATTTATATTGTAATAATTAATCATCAACAGTATAACTTATCAGGTTGTACCAGCTATTGACAATATATAAGTTCTCATTTACTTTCTTCTTCATTTTGTTGTCTTATTATATCACACTATTACATTTATATTTGCGTCTAGATTATTTATTACTTTATAAACGTTAAACTTATCTTATCAAGTTCAAATATTAAATGTAAAATTGTAAGTGAGGCGAGTAAGACTTTTAGGTATTTTCTATTTGCTTACAAAAACTAAAATAAAACGTTATTAAATTTAAGAAATAGACTAGATTATTTATGAAAGTCATACATACATTTATAAAACAATGACTACAGTGACCCCCAACTGATAACAAAATAAATGCCAAAAATGCGTGGCGTAGAGTATAGACTTTTATCTTTGAACAAACTGTTAGGCTTAATTTGGAATAAATAAGTGTACAAATGTAAATGTTAATTTTTTATGCGATTTATAAGCAGGGACTCTTAATTAACAAAGTTAATTATCAGCTCAGGCTATTATGCAATTTACATAAAAAAACAGCCCACCTTCGGATCAGTCTACTATTGTTTAAAAGCTTGGTAAACATTTAGGCGTTTCCAGGAGTATGATTTTAAAAATAAAATATTTTCATCAAAAAATGAATTGTGCATCTGTCAGAGCTTGTTATGTTTCAATATTTAAACATTTAATGTGAAAATATATTTTTATTTTCAAATATTGCCAATTTTGAGGAATGACTAAAAATGAAAACAAACGTTCTTAATAATTGACAAAATATGTATTCACATCAACACTCGGTAGACAAATTCAAATATATTTTTAAAATTGAACATGTGGAAATACCCAAATGTTTATCAGACATATTATTAAGATCTAAAATTATAACAAACTCAACTTATTATTATAACTGTTAAGTTACTTATAAGCTATTACTTATATAACAAGTTGTATAGTGAAAAATTATACTCTAAAATTAACACCTCCTTATAAATTAACCGTTGATCGTTAAAAATAATATCAATACTTGCAATTAGTAAATTTTAGCTTCGATGTGTAGCTGAGAAAATATGTTTTATGTCTGATGTTAGGTACATTTAATTATTAATTATATTTTATTTACATTTACAGTTATGTGATGGAGGTTCAGTTACAGATTTAGTACATGGATTAAAATCTCGAGGAAAACAACTAACTGAAGATCAAATCGCATACATTTTACATGAAACCTTACAGGTAAAACTCAACTGCTTATAATAATGTAATAACATTACATTTAATGTTATATAATATTGTTTTAAAATCTTATTTATAAAGACTAAACTCTAAATTAAATATTGTCCATAGGCTCTGGCTTTCCTACATCGCAACCATTGTATGCACAGAGACGTCAAAGGTCATAACATACTGTTGACAGACGATGGACAAGTAAAATTAGTCGATTTTGGCGTTTCTTCTCATTTGGGAGCAACCATGGGACGACGTGACACATCTGTCGGCACACCATATTGGATGGCTCCAGAGGTAATTTTTTTTTTTAATAACCTAGACTTAAGCCAATTCTGCATTACTGATGTATTTGATAGGAATATATTCTTTTGACTTTGTGACAAAACCTCTCACATGACTAGCGTAGCACCGAACCACGTTGCCAAATGTACAAATGATTGTGTAGGACCGTTTTTAGAAACTTAAACAATAGTATGCATTGACAAAAATTATTAGGTTGACAGTCAATATAGATTGGAAGGCACCTTAAATTTTCAAACTATTTTTTTTAAAAATAATTTTTTGCTCTGAATTTGTAGTAAATCTCATTAATTATAATTTTATACAGATATAACTTGGAAGATAAGTACTTGATACAAATAGAAATTCAATTAATTACTTAGAGAGTTTACATTCACATTAAAGAGTTATTTTATGAGTGGTATTATCATTTTTAATTGTTTAATAACAAGCATTATTGTAAACTTATGTCTATCTTTTCTAATCCTTTTGTTTCGTTAAAGTGATATGTTTTATTTTTAATTTTCAAAATAATCAAGGTACAAAATAATTGTTTAATTTAAAAACCATATAGGTACTTTGACTATCAAAAAAAATATAATTAATTTTTTGTCAAAGTAAAGTGTTATCTTTGCCTGGAACATTATCTGGACCCAAGGTTCTAAGTGCTAAAAATGTATTTAATATTTGGGCACTTTTTATGGAGACTAAACTAACAGTTTCACCACCATACGTATTTACCATTTAATATTTTTATTTTTTATATAATTGTATAAACTACTTAAATTATCAGGTTTTGATTTTAATAACGTTTTATTTTGGAAAAACTCGCTAGCATGTAAAGTTGTATTTTATTGTTAAAAGGATGCTACCTACCCGTGACAAATGGTTTTGCGAGGAACAAGAATGTAAGGGCGGTATTTACAGTAACCAATATAAAATGTTTACTAGGGATAGAGAAGAACTTTATCTACGGAGTAGTGTTTTTAGTTTTTTGATAACTAAAACATAAGCAAAATTATTTGTTTGTGAAGTTTATTTTTTTTGTCATTTGCTTATAAAAAAATATTTATTATAGATATCAAAATAATTAAAACGCTAAAGTTAATGTCAAGTTAATTTGTTCTTCTCTATATATTGTGTAACTTTGGTAAATCTACTGTTAATATTGGTCTCACGTACTTGTCCTCCGCAAAACAGTATTGATGGTAAATGTTTTGTAATTTACCCTATTACAATTCTGTAAAGTTATGAGTTCTTTGGGAACTCTACTAGGTTTGCAGGAAACAGATTTTTTATTTTTTGGTTATTTTTAGTAAAAAATTGAGTTTCATTATTGAAAAAAATGCAAATTTAATTTATTTAATTACAAGTAACTGAAATATTTAAATGAAAATTAGCTTCATAACATAACATAGTAAATTAGCCATTTGAATCTCTTTACAGAATTGAAATTAGACAATCCTGAGTAATCGAAATGTTGTCTGGCCTTTTGCTCTAAAATAAACCAAAATGGCTTTTATCCATAGAAAAAATTATTTTAATTAAAAATAATACCTTGAAGCTTATAAAAATGACTGGTAAATTAATTGGCATGTCCGAAATATTTTATTAAAATTTTGTTTTTCTTATATAGTGCCTATATAAAACTCCTTAAAAATAAACCGCATAACAAAAAATATAGTCACGTAAATATGTTGCCTATATATACAAATTTAGGGCATCTAATATTTATAATACTGAAATAATTATTATAGCGTTTTAAGACTAATTAAAATAAAATTTTTAACAAATCAATGAAAATAATACTTTACATAAATATTGTATCTTAACTTAGTATATTATCATTTTTTATTTTTGTTTTTATTTTGCTCGTATTAAATGTTTATTACCCGATTATCTATATAATTACATAGTAAATAAAACATATAACTCCTTGCGGGTTTAAAATTAAATATTTATAGAAAGCATTATTTTCTTTTCATTAACTTAAAAAAATTATCTACTTAATCATTAATAATTAACAATAAGTTACATTAAAAAATTGTGTATTTTACAATCAATTTTTTCTAAATTCAATAATATTGTTAATTTTTCTATTAAAAATATAACTGTAGAAAGCTTTGGCCTCCCAGCTTTAGCCGTTAGGCTTTAAGTAGACTGTAACTTGTTTTATTAAAAATGTTTGATTTTTATTTCAAAATAAAAGTATTGTGTGCAGAATAAAAAGGGTCTGCCGTTGGCTATAGTTTTTTTATTCATCAAGTGAGGTCTCCTCGTTAAACGATAACAATTACTCAAAAGAATCGAAATTCGTTTAGGACTTGACTATTCGGATGTTTCAAGACAGAGAACGAAGGTTTGATTTATATTCGTTGATTTTTTACCATACTATTTTTAAACCAAGATTCGATTAGGAATTTCAAAAAAATACTTTTGAAGTACTCTTAAAATATTTTTCGTGTGCAATTAAAATACCGATAATTATACTGTTTAACCGAGTGTGTGTATTTTAAGTACACCCAAAAATACATTTTTTAATTTTAACTATTATTTTTTACTCTATAGTATGAAAAATATCAAAAACTTCTATTTAACATTATTAATAGATACGTGAACATATATTTACAAAAAGAAAAAATAGATTTTTATTATTTTATAAAACTGGAATATTTTATTCAAGACAGAATAGGAGGCTTCTGTGTTCATACGTTCTACACAATATTAAAAAAAAAATATTCAATGATAAATATGTTAGTAAGTAATTGAAAATATACTTTTTTAGGCACGCGAGCAGTTTAAATAGTAAATGATGGGTATTCATTTTTGACATTTTATGTAAATAGATGTTTAAAATAATGAATTATTATACTAACTACACATTTCTCCGGCATATCGCACAAAAATAAATACTAGTAGGCTATGTTATCTTAATAATCGAAATCGCATAATACTGACAGATTCGATTAATTTTATTACTTGAGTAACGCACAGCGTATTTGTCTTAACAGAAACAATAAACTTGCTTGCATCGCATAAAACTAATTCATATGCGTATTTATATGTATAGAATAAAACCAGTTTTTCAAAATCAGTAAAGCCGGATTACGGATACAGGAAATTTTGTTTTAAAAACCATCCTGTATAATTATTCGAAAGTATTCCGAATATAACTTTCTAATATATATATATATATATATATATATATATTGTGTATTAGATTATATTTTATTATAATAATTATTCAAAAATTAAATAGTGATATGAGTAAAAAAAAAAGATATACTTAATGTGTTTTTAAAAAAGTGAACCTATTTTGACATGGCTTAAAATGTTTATTCCGTTGGATTGCTCGTCATAATTTACATAAATTATTTTATGTATGAATAAAAATAAAACAATAAATTATAATAGGTAACAGATTTATCTAAGATGTCATAAAGTATCAAATCGAAAATAACTATATTATTAATATAATATTACAACATATTTTTTTATTTTTCAAATGTACACATTATTTTTATTTCGAATAAAATAAAAATCCAATTAAAATCCAATAAAATATATTTAAAACTTTGTAATTTTTTGGTTTAGCTGTTAACTCTCAAGTATGGTTTTAAGTAGAGGTTAATACTAAAATTACAATTTTAAGCACATTGTTTTCATCACAAAGCTTTTATCGATATCTGTATTTCTACCATCAACAGATTCGCATCGAAGCGTTTATTCGAAAGTTGTATTGTGCATTTCAGTTGTAACAAAATTGTTTTAATTTAAGGTGTTTAAAGCCAAACTATATTTACTTGACTATACGTGTCTTTTATCAGATGAAATAAAAAACATAAACAATTATTTGTGCACATCCATTGTATAAATTGTTTTATAAAAATGATTTCTCGAATTTCAAATGATAATGACTGTAGGTACAGGTACACAATTAACCAATTAGTGTTGCTGTTAAATACAATCAATTCAATACCGTAAATTGAAACCATTTTTACAATCACTGTACTTGCTAATAAAATAATTAACGCTACCCAAGTTGATCAAACGTCTCTCATTACACCGCATTTATTTACTATAATTTCTTATGTATGTAATTACTCAGTTATGTACTCTTTAGGTGCGTGATAAGACTTACAACTATCCATTTATTATTAGGGCGCGAGCATACAATAATTATACAGGATGTATGAACACGAGTCGATGTTACAAATGTTTAAACTTACGGTTAACGGTAATTAATCGTTGTCCGAGTAATACCTACTTGGAAGTTAAACAACTAACTGTGCAATTAGTAATTTTTATAGATGGCACATAAGAACCTTCTGTTAATGTTTATTTGCGATATTCTTACATTGAATAGGTCATTATTATCCTCACTCATTACAGAATTAATAAAAAAAAATCCAATAAATCCAATTTCTCTTCGCGTTGACACCATTCAATCTTTTTATGTATATTGTATACTATTATAAATAGGTATTTAATATTATGAATTCAAATTAAAATAGTACAATATATAATAACATTGGTCTACTGAGTTTTGATTTTTACGAGGTCGCATAAAAATACGTGTTCCTTTTTTTTAACGAGTAAATTATTTACAAATCAAATTATGAGCATTCTACTAATAATTTAATGACTTGCAATTAAACTAAGGAAAAAACTAACAGCAATTTATTTAGGGGCACAAGATAGGCAATATTTGACTTTGGTTGATTAAGGGTGAATTTTAAGTATGACAGCTAATTAATGGGTTAATTTTTATGTGTTAATATTTTTTTAATTTATTCTCCTATAAGTTATGGCGAAATTTTGATAAAAATTACTTTTGTAGTAATGGTTTTCTGGTGTATCTATATTGAATAGACTATAACACTTGTTTTAATGGAAAACCTATAACATTCTCTACACAGACTATTATTGACAATATTGTAATAGTCCAATTTGATAATTTGAAATTGCATTCTTGAACTAGTAATTATAACTTCTATGGATTATCGTCGTTCAAGATTAGATAATAATGTAATTATTATTCTAATTTGTAATTGTAACTTTCAATCAAAATTCGATTAAAACATTCTTGTTTAGTGGGTTGTCCGATATCTATCCGGTAAATATACCGTCTATGTACATTCGAGAACGGTTAATGTTTTCAGGCTACTTAGGTATTGACGTTCAAAATAAATCGGTAATTGTACTTGAGTTATATTTACGGATTAAAAGGAAAAGCATCTATAGTGTGAGGGTTGAAGTAGGGATAAATCCTTTTTTGTGCATTCGGAGAAAACCGAGAAAAAGTAACCTTTATAATTGTCCGCCACTCTATCCAAGAATGTTTTTAACGTCCAAATAATTGGGGAACCTTCTGGAAACATCTGACAAACGGGATGTGCGATTGTGAGAGTAGTTAATCATTCTCTTTTACATTTTCAATATTTTCCCTACCGATTCATAATACCGTCGCTGTTGCTTGCAGCTGGAATAATTTTAGTCCTAATTTATTTTAACGGCAGTGGCCTGGTCGAGAAGCACGAGGTAGTAGTTGTACTTGTGAAAATGCTGGCAGTTTATTTCTCTGATCATGGACGATTACTGTCAAATATCGGCACCCTCCCTACCTTTTTTTCGGATTACGATTTTTTTCATGAACACATCACTAATCCTCCCACTGCATTAAATCAAAACCCCGCCTGAGTCAGTCGGAGGTTTATTGATGTCAAACGTAAACAAATCAATATACTTTAACGTACCAAAGGCATAGAATATATACTAATAGTGTTTACTGGATTATTTTTTGCACTAACTGTGCTAATTTGATGTATTACACTGATTATAAACTTCTCCGCAGTGGGCGTATTTAATTAAGAACAATACTATTGGAACTGACTGCACACACTTCAAACGACAAAATGACGTATTATGTGCTATAACTGCATGTTTGTATTGCTACCAGACCTAAAATGCATAATAGTATTTTGGCTGAAAACATAGTTAAGCCAACTTAAATTTAGTTAACTAACTTTACGCTCGGTTAGGTCAAATTTGTAACCAGATTATTAAGTAGTTTTGCCTTATGGCTACTAAGACGCTTTCTTTAGAATAGAGTATCTTTCAATGTGGAAAAAACTACAGTATACAATCGATGCCCCAGTTCATTACTATTGAAGCGGGAGATACAAAAGAAAAATTGTTTCAACTTATTTAAAATATTCTGTGATTAAATTATTATTTCCAAGTCTGATGATTTGGGAATAATAAACCGATTCTGATTCTGCGTTAACTGTAATTATTGTAAATAACATTGCTTTGAAAATAACGTGTAAAAATTCCTAATGTTGTATAGTTTTAAGGTAATACATTTTTTTTAAAAATTATTATTTATGCCAAAATTAGACATATTTTATTATGCAACTAACAAATAATAATTTGAAAATATTAAATTATTTTAAATAAGGACGTTAAATTTTTTTTGTTTTAAATACATTTGTATACAGTTACTATTTTAAATAATAAAATTTAATTAAGCGTTAGTTGTGTACAGCATTGTATACACAACGATCGTACCTATATGCAAAATCTTAATATTATAATATACGTATAATTGTTTTGTATAATATACTTGTTGTTTGTTTTCGGTCTACTAATTGCCGCGAGAATGGGCAAGTGTACAAAAAAAAAAGTCTTACCGAGGAACACGCGGACTGTGGCCGTATGTTATTAAGGAAATATAAAAAACAAATTAAAAAATCGACCAACGGCCCGCGTCAATTATTTTTTTCCGGTATAGGTTAAACGCTCTCGCGCACGCTTCGTATCGCGTAGAGTGACTTTATGCATTGTATTATATACGTTGTATATTATTACTATTTTGAACGCACTGTATAATGATAATGATATTATGTGCTTTTCCAGTGATCCCGGACCGTCGCGGTGGTACAATATAATATTATTATTATTATTATTATATAGTATATGTACCTAACCGGTGCAAGCGTGCGTGCGAAACGCCGGTTTCTAAACAGGTCATCGGATCCGTTTGATCATGACGTTATCAGTTATCACCGGGCAAATATGCACATTGTACAAGTTTTGAGCGATAAGTGGTGTGTACCTAGGAATAGTTATTATTGTTATTGCGGCGGCGGTGGTCCTTCCACCGGCAACACGACAAGTGATGCGCGCCAAAACGATGAGTGTAAACACTTAGAAATCGGTACAACACAGCAACAGCAGCTGTGTGGAGTGCCGCGACTGGTTTGTTTTTGCTCACAGACCGCCGCGGCTGCCTCCACCGGTTCGCGTTTCTCCGTGTACTTCTTCGCCGTGAACTTGGTCCGAGTGTTGGTTACCGACTTGTTACCGTATACCCGTCGCTTGCCAGTGTCCTCGTGCGGTCATCGTTGTGCGCTACGCTCGTCCGTGCATCGCGCGTTAAACCTATTTTAAGTGTCGTCGAATCCGGATCCCGGTCGTACCTCATATAGTGTCGTTTCTTAACATACACAGGATAAAGGATTTCTTTGGCCGATTAGAAAACCGCCGAGGTACGTCATCTCGATACCGATAATAACGTATTTGCTCGAAAACCAATTGGAGTCGATTAACGTAGTAATAACTTAAATAATACACAAAATTAAGCTGAACATGCCCCGGTTTAAAAAAAAAATACGGTTTTTGTCAAGTGGGGATGATTGTAAACAAATGGGGGCAAATGTAAATAGTATTTTTCGTGTTAAGTATTTAAATGTACTACATCGTTTTCAGACATTTTGTTGGTTGTTTCTGTAAAAAAAAAAAAAAATTACATTTACATTTGCCCTGTTAGTTTAACATTTGCTCACTTGACTTTACACTATTTAAAAATAACCACTCAATTTTTTTGGCGCTCAGAACATGTTTTGGGTCATGTAAACAAAATAAATTATTAAGAATTTATCTACTTATTTTCAAAGGTATTTTTGATGTTTTTTAAAAAAACAATTGCGAAATGCATATTTGTATAATGGTATCCTATCTAATATACTATAACTTAATCAATGTGATCACATAAATAAAAAACCTATCTACTACACATAGATGAACTCTTATTTTTAATTTTTTTTAAATGTGAGTATGCGTTAAGATGCTCCAGAAGGTTTTTTGTTACAAAAATAGGGCCAGATTAGGTACATTGAAAAAATGTAAGATAAATGCTTAATACCAATATTACTTTGTCAAATTTGATCGAAAAGTGGCCTATACATTTTCTTTATTAAGTAGGTGGTGTTATGCCTTTTTAAGGGGTAAAAAAAAGTAATCAACAACAACGTCCCTTTAATTCTCCCTGTCCATTAACCATTTCTCTGCATTCTCCACCCCAATTGTCCTGTAGTTATCATTACATCATCATCATACGCTATAATTGCGTATGCTGATAAAAACTCATTTTTTTTGTGATTACTTCAAAAGCTTAATTCCCCCTTCACTCCATCGAAATTAAAAAACAGGTACGAAGTAGCCTCCTCCCTACCAAGATAATAGCTACCCGTAAAAAAAAAACAGGCCAATATCTTACTTAAAATTTGATTAAACGTACCTTGCGTGGCTAAAATCTTGATTTCAGAGGAGACACATTTTTTTCTAAAAAGCATAAGAACATGTGAACCCTCACACCAACTTCAAAAAATTATTTTTTTACAAAAACCTGCATTTCCCACGATGTATAATATGTTTCATGCTGTTTATTTATTTTAATATTAATTTCTCGTTGTCCATTTATGAATAGTTAATTTATTCATAAAATATAAAGAAAATTATTTTAACCGTTTTAACTTTCGGCTATGTTTTCAAGACTGAATTTCTAATTATTAGGTGATTAAAAATGCAAATGAATATATATGTATAGTTTGTTTGGAATCAACAACTAACATTCAGAAATCGCGTGAACTTTAATTAGGTGTTAAAAACATGGTTGGTTCACATTTACATTAGAACGTATAGTTACACTGGTTTAGCTTGAAAAATTACATATAGCTGAACAGTTATATGGTCTGATCTATATTTTGAAGTTATTCGAACGACTAAAAGTAGTTATACTAAAAGTAGTGTTTAGTGGGAACATTTTTCACAAAAATTGTGATTTAAAAAGCTAAATCTATTTATTTATTTTTTATTGCAATTTGCGAATTAAATGGGTTTCACTCAGTCGATGAGTATCTACCGCTAGTATAATATAAGGAGAATATTTTGAATAAATTGGCTACTGTGGTTTGATTACGATGAATCCTTTTAAAACAAAATTAGCTTAAAGCGGACACTACACGATCAATAATTCGGGTCATTAAAGTTTTATCAGTTCAATACTGAGAGCAATTTTCGTCCGTTTAAAGAGATAAACCGTTTAAACTTTTCGAGATACATAATATGCGTAGCTATAAATTATAATATGTACAACATCTAGATAGCCATCTCTTAAAACTCCGATTTAAACTGTCTCTTATAAAATGTACGTCATACCTTATTTAAAAGTTGAATTTTTACTTATTCTTTTATTGATAACTAGCCATTTTTCAAACATAAATAATGTTTTATTGGTACAGTTTTGTTTGTAAAAATTCATCTTTCAGATTAGAAATGTAGACCACTTAATGGGAGATATAACGTTATATTTTAGGGTTTGGGAGTCAACAAAGTGTAGGACGTGTAAGAAATTAATCCACATGTTTTATGATAAAAACGAATTTGAATATTTTTTCTTAAAATCAATGGTAATTTATATTCTATTATTTGTGTTACATATGTTTATGTATATACGTGTCAATGTTCCAATATAGTAAAAAAATAAGCTTATGATATATTTACTGGTTAAAAGGAAAGTTGTAAAAAATATAAAACATTGTAAACATAAATATTTGCTATAGGTACGTATTAAGTATGTTTACGCCGCTAGTCTGAGATAAACATAATATGAAGAACACAGAAAAAAAACCAGAAAAGTCACTTTTTTTAAACCAAGAAAAACATGCTATGCATGTTTAAAAATGTTCAAAACGAATTATTTAACAACAAAATTTGCATTTTAAAAAAAACGAGTTCTGTTGCTTCTCTATATTCTTCATAATATATAGCAGTTTAATAAGCTTTTAAAGTACAATGTAAGCGCAAAGCGTTTTGATAACAATATCTACTGAAGAGTAAATTAACTAATAGTATTATTAAACATTTAATACGAAATCCACCTTAGTGTAAACTAGCAAATCGAACGTAAAAATATTAAGGAAACGTAGCGTTTTCATGTATACTTGGCTATATTTTGTACAACTAGCTACTAACTATATTGTACCCTAGTTATAATATACTTAGATTTTAGAGGGTATTATTTTCGAATGTACTTAAGTCATCGCTTATAGTAATCCTCGAGTTTATTGTGTGTACTCGAAAGGTTATATTAAATAGTTATATGATTCGGTCTATCATTATATAGTACATAATAATATTCTTCCTTTTACAGATGCTTGTATAAAATAAAAAAACTTGTACTTAAAAAATCATTTGGTTTGTCACGTTACCGTTAGTTGAATACGTTTCGTTTCCTTCCGCTTACAACGCGTTCCTTATTTTATTTCTACTTCCAAGTTTTTTAATATTTTGAACAATTCGAATAATGAATTAAATGGATGTTTCTGGAAATTATAATATATATTTTATATATATTATAAGAGTTAATGATGTGCCGTCCGAAAATTATTCCACTGGAATGTCTTACGATAAAGACAACAACTTCTCAATATGTATTAAACCATTTCTATAAAACAATTGTCAGAATAATGTTATTATATACGTGATTTATTTGCTTAACCGCGAAAAACTTTAATGTTGTATAATTAAGTAAATGCTTAGTTCCCTCTAACTTCCATTATTAGAGGTGCTCGAACCAAGTTATCTAATTGAACCACTACTTTCCGACTTGGCCACCTGTTGTATGGTTGTTGGTTATTTTTTTTCTTCAGACCGTAATTATTTAGGTTACTAGAATAATGCTCGTGGTAACGGACCATTTAATTCAAACTGTGCTAAAATCTACCGGAAAATCATATCCCGTTCAAGTATTAACTTTCTCTGGCTTACCATGTGCTCGAATGTGCTCCATATCGGAGATGGATATGTTTGTATTCTGTAGTTATCTATCATGTATTCCTAGTGTAGTGTATAAGTATCATAGTATTAAAATCCTGGAATCGACCAGTTTTGCGACTCATTAAAATGGTTAAAACATGAAAATCAAGGTAGGAACTTAATTGTGTGTAAATTTCTAAATTTTAAATAGCTGAATGAAATTTGTTCTGTAGAAAAAAAAGCTTTTAAGAAATATTTCATATTATATTGGTTGTAACTCTGGAAGTGTATATTCGTTTTACTCAAAGCAAAATATTTTTGTAGTCGAATAATTTTATGAAGGAGTAATTATTATGCAATGATCTTATCTAAATAGTTCAAAATACAGTTAATAATTCTTATGTATAATTATTTTCTTGATTTAATATAGTTTTTAGTTTGTCGATTGTTTTTCTATTTTTTGCGTTATATTTTAGTTTGCTCTATTTTACTTTATCTTTCGTTTTATTTAACCTGTGTTGAGTTTTAGTGAGCAATTTGTTTAAATAAAGAAACCGTGTTCCGTTTGCCCGTCTAAACACAGTTTAACGATAATAATATATAGTTTATACTCTTTAACATAATATAATTGCTCTCAAACTAGATTCCAGACAGCTAAATTCACTGCAGCCAATTAAGAGTAGAAATCCGCTCTAGTGTTTCATTCCAGATACCAAATCAAGAATAGTTTACTCGAATTTAAAATTAGAAATAGTGAACTTTTTACAGACAATTAAAATCGAACTAATTGGGTTTATTGTTGGTGCATTCGTAAAATCGCCAACTTAACCTCTACGTTATCTTTATATGGTCATCATTATTGGTCATAGATGGAGCAAAATCTAAAACAGCCAATTAAGACTGCTCTAGTTGTTGCTCTTCCATTTAAACGTTTATCTTCAAACGTGATTCTATTTGGTGAGTTTTGTTTTAAAAAGTGTTTTTTTTTCGATCTTGCTGCCCTATATTTTACAAACCAGTATAATATTATTAACTATGTCAAAAACTATACTATTACACTAGCCGCTCTTCAAAACGTGTGTGCGCAGTGCAATAGACCATAAAGGTTAGGTACGCATTAAACAGTTGTGTATTTTTCGTCGTACGAGTGTCATACGGAAAAACAAGCTGTATATTGAAATTACATTCATGTCATTATTTATTGAGGAGAAATGTGTTTGACAATACTATTATTACATGCTGATGATTTTAATTATTTTAACATAAAAGTACGTTTGTAGTCCGCATTGTGTCGTACTGCTAAAATTTTAAAAAATTGGTCTTGATAAAGAAAACGATTTTTGTGGTGTGTGAAAACTCTTTAACTTCATTATATTTTTGAAAATTAAAACCTTGTATTATCATAATCTACTCACAAAAACCAACCGAGTACATAATTTACTATGTATTCACTTTATTGGTTTTGTGTTGTATTTTTGGCGATAATTTGTTCGTTTTGAAAGACAAATGATGTTCATTTTAAAATGTTACGTTGTAATTTTTTATGATTCGTAACCATTTAGCGTAATAGTCTCCTATCATTTTATTATTTTTCTTCTTTTCTAAGACTAGGTCTAGTATCTATAAACGTAACAATTTTCTAGTTAACAGTTTGAGTTGTATTCGGTTCGGTATTCAAACATGTTTGATGTGTGACAAATTGAAGGACCAAATTACTCTCCCAACGTGTGTAATATAGGTAAAGTATAACATAAAGAATATGAAATATAGCGGACTACCAAAACGTTTACCGTTACACTCAAAATCTTATATTAAGTTACTGTTGTGCAAACTAGATGTGTATGTGATTTTTTTTTATTACTTTTGCATAAGCCTTTAACCATTGGCTTTCTCTGTCGGCCGCCGCGCCGGTTCAATAACAATACGAACGGATGTACCCTGATGCGTATATCGCTTCCTACTGCAATCCTATGGTCTGAAAATCGTTGAAATCTTCACCGTTATCGATCAATGGTCACCGATAAACCTAAACGGGTGAACGGCGGCAGCGATTTCTTATTGACGTGGATTCGGATAGTGAAAGTTGAATGACCCTTAAATTATTAGTGTGCATAGAAACTCCTACAATGTTCTTATTTTTCTATAAAACTCGTTTAGTCGCATCGGACTGTGTATATAATTTTAATGTTTATTTTTTTAATTTGTTTAACACTAATGTGTCGACTGGTCAAATCGAGGCGTGTAAAATAATTGGGATGAAAAGTAGATTATTAGTATATACAGACATTACTTAGTGCCTATACATTGGTTGTTTGTCAGTTAGCTTACACAAACTGTTAGATGTATAATATTATCAAGCATCATCGGAGAGAGAACCGTCAATCATATTTGTACAGAAACTGTCAATAACGACAGTTGCTGCTCTTGACTTTTAGCGGTCGCCTATCGTCGTAATAAGTCTATTCATAGGAACCGAAAAAGCTTTATTAAGATTTAACAGACAAAATACGCATTTATAGAGAACATTTTTTTAAAAAAACAATTGAAAGAAATAAGCTAACTTATTTATTTGTGTGTTGGTGATTGTTAATTAGAGGTGGAATGCTACAAAGTATAAACAAAAAGTTAGAATAGATGTAACAAAGTTAATGAGTTAGAGTAGCAGTTATTATTTTGTTGATGCATATGCCAGTTATATTTAAAACTAGCAGTTTGCTTAAAATAAAACCTTTACACCAATATCACAGATCTATTAAATATTAATTGATCTAGTGGTACTACGTAATTTATCTACGTGAATACAAAATTATTATATAAGGCTAATTTTTTATTTTTACTAGAAAATTATAAAACCTAAACAAATTAGTAAAACTGCGAATTTATAACTTAATTTACAAAAAAATAAATTGGTAAAAATAAAGATGTTTCAGAAACTAGAAAGTGACATAGCACGTTATAGTTTTTATTTGTTCGATTTTTTTATCTTTCTTTTCTTCTGTTTAAAAACTAAAAACCAAATCGGGATAAACTTTTTGGTAGAAATTGTCTGCTTTGTGATTTGTATACTCGTTTTTCACGATGGAGTATTTCCTTGAATGCGCTAAGTGTATTTATGTAATAAACGACACGGCCGAATCCACAAACGAAAAATAATGATTCGCGGTACAATGTTGACAATTAAAAATGTATATATTCTATGCAAAACTCGTTTTCTGGTCTGTTTGTTTCGACGACATTTTCGATATTCAAAACGCGTAGAAATTAAAAACGCGACTCTCGCTTGTATAATTTATTATAATTTTGTGATTATGATTATGATAAAAAATTAAAAAAAACAGAAACTACCGAAACTAAACACATAGTAATTCCATAACGCCCATAATAAGGTTATAATCAACAAATACATTTGTGCGTTCATTAGTCACAAAACCGTGTCTTGTGTGCGCATGGTTGTGGTCCGAGACGGAAATTTCTCTGGCCCGTCCCTATTCCGGCGTTTTCTCCGACCTGAGACCTCTTGCTCTCCCATCAAAGTCAAACGAATAATACGAAATATCATATACTGATACACAATACGTAACATAACCTGACTTGGCCGACGATAACGCTATAAAGTATAATTATATTTGTTTACGTTTATCAGATTCTCAACTTACAGTTGCGTAAGGTCGCGGCATTGAGTGATGAAAAAATTAAAAACCTCTCTTACAGTACATGACGGTCATAATTTTGGCAATCGGATGTTTTATGTATTTCCAATTTCTATACGAGCCGGGCGAACAATAATGATTGGTCGGCAGAACAGACCGTGCGATAAACGATCAGCCGGAAGGAAGACATGACATTATAGTGAGAGAAAGGTCAATCGGTTGTGGTTGCTCGTTATATCGCAGCATATAATATGTTTGATATGTTAGCGTGTCTTGGTAGTACTTCTATAATAGAAGGTAGCTTGGAGGACCAGTTTTTTTTTTTTTTTTTGCTTCGGTTTACTTCCAATACGCGTTTATGGTGGCGAAAAAAGATAAATAATAATAGACAACAGTAAAATAGATAAACAGCCTGCGAGCCGTCGTTGTTTTTGTTTACCGTCAGCTACTTTCAATCGTATAATATTATTATGTGAAACATTCTTTCTCACGCCGTTATATGGATGCCATACCATGCGACGTCTGTGCGTACAAAGTAATTGCCTCTGTGCACAAGGCGAATTTAATTTAAAAAAGAAAATAAGTTAAAAATTATTTTTGCTCGACGGCCATCAAATTTGGTCGATTTAATTCTAAAAGTACCTATTGACATGGCCGTCAGATCTACTAATAACGGTTAGGTATATTAGGTCGCGGGTCCAAAACTCCGAAATTCGATTTTAATAGCGCAAACCGACGTTTTGGTAGTCATTGTGAAGACAAACGTCCAATATACCTACCTCAGAAGTCCGGAAAACGCATTTGCGTGACGACCAAATCGAGTGCATTGCGGCGAGCACTGCCATTTTTTTTTGTCGCTTCGCATTAATAATAATTGGTTATCCGTCTTTGTACTATATTACTATAGTTATTACCGAAAAAAATCACAATATTTGTTATAATGCTAAGAGAATACTCCATTCGAACTACTAATCCTGTGAGAAAGTTATATTGTACTATAAATCGTTTGATTTAGGGTTCGGTTTGACCCGGTTGCTATTTCCCTAACGGTTGCCCGTACTCAATTTAAAATCAAAGAACCAAAGAAGTGAGTCAAATAAAAAACAAAAGTTTTACTTTTTGTTACACTTAATGTAAACGTACAAATAGATTCGACTAATTAGAAAACTTTTTACTTTAGTTTAAATGCAAATTTTAATTGAAACTTTACCTGCTCCCAAACTTGGGCATTGCATTTTTTTATTTAAATTAAAATTCGTAAAATAAATACAATGGAAATAATACATTAGAAAAATATTAGTCGAATAAAAGTTCAAATAAGACAAATCAAATAAATATATTTTACTAAAACATTTTTTTAAAAACTCAGGTAATAATAATAATAACAGGTTATTAGAAACAGTCAAATAAAAATGTACTGATAGTATAATTCATTACTTTCAAATTATTATTTGTTATGTAAAAAAAATGCCCAGGTTTAAGCATTCCAAATATTCGATTGAGCTAAATTAAGATAATGTAACGTTTTTTTTTTTTTTTTAACAAAAAGTTAACGATATCCGTGTCACTTGTGCTATATTTGCAATACATAGCGAACAAGTATATATTATAAATGATTAATTATTCATTACACTTTGTTAAAGGCGATACCTATATGGGTACAGTCCTTCTGTGGATATTGTAACTGTAGACATGTCGTTAACCATATGAGAATGAGTGTTTAAAAAAAAAAAATATATATATATATGTGTGGAATTTTTTTCCCTCTGTTTGAAGATCAGCTTTTTTTATACTATACATGTACTATTAACTGCCAATTGGCATAATCTACAATTATGTATAAATTCGAGTTTTGATGTCACGGACAATTACATTTATGTACTTGTTCACGCCTAACGGATTCGGTTTGGGTTCTTCGCTTATTGTATTCTATTTCACAGACAACAGCTCGTTAAGTCTTTCTGGACCATCTGTGTTGTTGATCAAACCCCCTACGCATTTACCACAAAGTACTTGATAGAATTGCTTAGGTGTAGAATTTTACCCGATTTATGTAATCCGTCTATTCAACCATGATAATAATGAATAAATTATAATATGTAATTATTAACCGCGTTAAATAACTAACGATATATTAAAACTGTTTTCGTTCTATTTATTTTGGTGGTTAATATAATTACTAATGTCGTAAATTAAATACACAATATATTGTAATGAATGAAGTATTAAGTGTAAACATAATACGAATTTTGCCTCTATTAAGCATTGATACTTATTGAGAGGAGAGAAAAGTCTGACATTTTTCTCTCTGCTCTCCGTCACAGTCGCACCAAAATATGACACATAAAATTTACCATTTTAGAAAAAAATCATTTACATTTATAAAAATTCTAAACGCTTGTTTTTACAATAGTACTAAAAAATTAGTATTTAATTTTTTTTTTAGTTATAAAAAAAACAAAGGTTAGAAAACTAAAATGATACACTTATATACCTAGTTTTCTTGTAATAAGTAAACTATAAAATATTTGGTATAAAACCAGACAAATCCAGTTAAAAAAAAAATGTCATGGAAAAATTATCTATATTTTAGTACAACAACCGACTAGTCAACTATTCTCTGCAAAGTTACCACAAAATGTGTTGTTTCTACCATTAAGGAAAATGAAATAATCCCAATATATAATTTTATTTTTATTACCCTAGAAAGTTACGAATTTTGAATTGGCTAGTTTTTACACCAAACTTTTAATTTTTTTTCAACACATAATCATGCCACTGAGTTAAATCCAAAAAAAATAATTCTGTGTCGTGTACCTGAACGATAATCTAACTTTTGGCAGATGAGTTTCAAGGTTTTTATTTTCTGTACAGCTCAGTATACATTTTTTTAAAACATCCTTTCATTATGACTTTTATTATGCCATTTTTTTACAAGAGCGCATTAATTTACATATTTTGCGGTTTAATTTTTGTTTTTGCCAAATAATTTACATTGGTCCTTAGGAACTCAATTTACATAATTATTTTGTAGCTGGCGCTATAATGTCTGTGTCTAGACTCTGGAGAAAGGTGTCGCTGTGTGAGCATATTATTATACTGATCAATTATGAACATATATATTATTTATGCGCATTTATAAATATTGTTCTACACGATTCGCAAGATAATGTCCCAATAGATGACGATTTAAATATAAGTATATAGGTAACGCTACGACTTTGACTCTCGTAACTCTTACATTTTACATAACTGTTAACTGCCAAACGTGTTAAACGAGATGTTCGAGATGAGTTTAGAGAAAACAAATCGCACTCGTCCAGGATATTGACAAAATATCCAATACGGTCTATCCCGTATTAAAAAATCGTACATTTGATGTTTTAAAAAAAAAACATTTTTTTTTTTTTTTTCTTAAACAGGTAATTGCTTGCGAACAACAACGCGACTCTTCGTATGACAGCCGTTGTGATATCTGGTCTTTGGGCATAACCGCCATTGAATTGGCCGTCGGCGATCCCCCGTTAAGCGGACTGCACCCGATGAGGGCGTTATTCCAGATCCCTAGGGAACCTCCGCCTGTGCTGCCCTTGTCGGCCCGGCCGGACGCTCCGAAGCTTACGCACTTTGTGGGCAGGTGTTTGGTGAAAGACTTCGAGCAACGACCGACTTCGGCCTTGCTTATCCACGACCCGTTCATCGTGCATGGGTCCAAGTGTATTGTGCGGGTGCGCGAGGAGCTCAAAGCCGAAATTCGTTACCAAAAAGAAGTCAGTGGCCGGCTACAAAAGCACCCGGACGTCACCACCAAGCACGGGAAACTGAAGACGAAGCGAAAAATTCCTCCTACCACCATCTACGTGGACGACCTTGCTGCACTCGACAGCTTGTCCGAGGTAAGATTTGTCATCACGTTGTAATGGCAGGTATTTTTCGTTTGAAATAGTGCTGAATGCTGATCACCAAGCCCTGATAAATCTGTAACAGTATATTAAGTTAGATTGAAAACAAAAAAATTAATTTTTGTTTTATACGACTCTGGGGATAATTTTTAAAATACCCAAAAGTGCTACAAAAAAAAAACTCTCAAGGTCAAAAAAAAAAATTTTGTTGTACAGTTCTCCTCAATAGTTGTTGTTTTCTCTACAATTGTCTTGTGACAAAAACTAAAATAGAAACATTTTTTCTGAATTCAGACAACACAAGTCTTTCGTTTGCGTTAAAAATGTAAAACATAAATAATTTTAACTCATTACATTAGATGAATTTATAAATAAAAAGAATCATTTCAAATAATAATTAGTCTACCCCTATCTATATGTTTTCAAAATTATGAAATTTAACACAACTACAAACAAAATGAATAGGGTAGTTTATGAAATAAATAGTTTTGCACTTAAAATAATGGACATATAGCGTCCTCTTAACCATTAAATATAAACTTTATTGGGTTTAAGTATCTATAGAAAAAGTCTAAATCGAGCTTTTCTTTTACTGATTTTTGACAACTTAGATACGATATGAGTTTTAAAATGTTTTATTTTTTGTATTTATTAGGAGAGAATTGTTAACCAACTGAAGAAAAGATACCAAATGAATTTAATCTATACTTATATTGGAGATATACTGTTAGCCATAAACCCTTTTACATCGCTTCCGTTGTATACATCGGCGGTAAGGAAAACTTTATTTAAATTAAGCCAACCCAACCCAACCTAACGGTTTCCTATTTATTAATGCAGGAACAAACAAAGTATTCTAATCAGTTAAGAGCGGCGTATCCTCCTCACATATTTGCCATAGCCGATTCCGCATATCAGTTTATGTTGCACGAAAAGTCTAATCAATCGATTGTGATCAGCGGTGAGAGCGGTGCTGGGAAAACTGAATCTGGCAACTTATTGCTGAAACAACTCGTGTACCTCGGCAAGGTAATAAACGATAATTTTAAATTTAATATATCATTAATTGATTGATAATTGAACTCGGGTACTCGTAATTTGTAGGCGCCAAACAGAAATCTTGAACAGAGAATTCTGCAGATGAATCCGATCATGGAGGCTTTTGGAAACGCAAAAACCGGAATTAATAACAATTCATCGAGATTCGGCAAGTTTCTTGAACTCAGCATGACAAAAACCGGACAGTTGACCGGTGCCAGAGTTTCGGTCTATCTGTTGGAACAGTCCAGGGTCATTCAACAAGCAAAGTAATATTTAAATACTTAAATTTAGGTACCACTACAAATAATATTAACTCGATATTGAATCCTTTTATAGCGGGGAAAGTAATTTCCATGCATTTTATTATATCTATGATGGATTGGAACACGATAAAAGACTCAAAGAGTTCCATTTAGATAGAGAACTACGACATGCACACACATATCTGCCTTCCGACCGACAAGACAGTAAAACGAAACAAGTAAGAATTTGGTGATCTCTTGTACATATTTTTTTACTTTTTTTCTTCAATGAATAATAACAGTCTAGTGTAAAAATAATTTCAACTCGTTTATAGAACAATATTGGCAAGTTTGCTCAGTTAAAAAACGCGTTCGAACAAGTGGGCTTTAAAGACGAAGAAGTAAATTCAATATATTGCATATTAGCGGCTATCTTACATTTGGGTGACATTGAATTCGGTGAAATAATAACCGACAACAATACTGATAATAAAAGCACTGTTATTGACTTGACACCAATACATAGAGGTAAAGTAATTTGATTAATCTCTACAGAATATTGTTAAGTTTTAAATTTTAAACTGTTACAATTTAACATAATATTTGTTAAATTGTAAATTATAATACATTTTCTTTACGCGAAAAACATTGTGAAGAGTGATCATGTTTTTAGCCTTTAACATATTAGTCGATTCAAATATTAAAAATCGACCCTCTTATAACTAGCGATAAAAGCGTCCCTAACTTGTGAAATGACATCCAACCTAAAATCATTTCCAAAAAATAATCTTTTTTTTTTTTTAGCTTCATGTCTTTTGAACATTGAGAGTTCAGACCTATTGGAATGTTTGAGTGTGAACAGTGTTGTGACGAGAGGGGAAATCATTCAAAGAAATAATTCCGTATCGGAAGCCATTGCCACGAGAGATGCTATTGCTCGCGCCTTGTACAGCAGGTTGTTTGATTGGTTGGTCAACTCGATCAACAGTTTGTTGTCTTTTCACAACAATAGGTAAAATGATTTGATCATTTATTATTTACTTAGTAGTTTTTTAAAAAAATTAAAATACATTTTTAGGGGCGAATACAACGTAATTGGAATTCTAGACATATTCGGGTTTGAAAATTTCACATATAATTCTTTCGAACAGCTTTGCATAAATATAGCCAACGAACAGCTTCAGTTTTTCTTTAACCAACACGTTTTTGCGTTGGAACAAGCCGTAAGTACTAATGAAAATAAACAAATAAATATCTGTTTGCGTTTCATTAACTTTTTATGTTATATGGTTTAGGAATACGAGTCTGAAGGAGTGCCTGTACAGCATGTGGGCTTTTGTGATAACAGACCTGTTTTGGACATGCTTGTAAGTAGGCCTATGGGCCTCTTGGCGTTGCTAGACGAGGAGAGTAGATTTCCAAGAGCGACTGATCGGTCTTTAGTTGGTAAGCAATTGATAAAATTAATGAAACAATTTTACATACTAAGCCAATAAATTTAATTTTGTGTATATATTAACGGAATAAAATTAGACCAAAAAAACCCATAAATTTCGGACGATAGCAAGGCCTTGTAAATTTTTCGAAAAACTTATGCAATGTATTTTAGTATATTTGTTTAAACATTTTACAACCATTAAAAGTGTATGCTTCCTTAAACATAACTTTTTTTTGTAGAAAACCTAATTATTTTTTTTTTTTTTTGGAAAATGTATAATTTTTTAATTAAATTTTTTCAATCAAGTTATTTTAATATTTAATTGTTTAAAAAACCAAAAAATATGATCATTTAAGTTTTCGGGTTACTATAACAAAAATAATAAATTCATAATGACGGCTGGGGAGAATGAATTTGAAATTATGGACAATTTGTAAAAGAATCCTAAATAATTATGATTATTTCTTATATAGTTAGACTTCAATTTAAAATCAAATTATAACTTGATTTTTATTATTTTTTACCATTAGTGATCGTTTACACTAATAAAATATGATTACTTTTTTTTGTTTTCAGAAAAATTCCATTGTAATATAAGATGCGATTATTACATCCGTCCAAAATCGAACGCTTTGCAATTTGAAGTCAAACATTTTGCCGGTAACGTTACTTACCAAGCTACGGGCATGCTCGAAAAGAACAGACATTTATTAGCTATCGAGGCCATTCAAGTGTTACGGAAATCGAACAACAAAACCGTCCGAGCGCTATTTCAAACTCCAGTCACCAAAACCGGCAATCTTTATTCTCAAGTAAAACAACAAATAAAACTGATACATATATTTATACATTTTAATTTTCTTTAATCTTATAATTTGTGTTAGGACTCTCCAACAGGGTTAGTGGGTCTTGCGTCACAATCTCGGGGTCAACAAACTGCTGCCACTTACTTTAGGCATTCGTTGGCCGAATTACTTCACCGTATGGGATGTAATAATTCCGGTGTGAGTCTACCGAGATTCGTACGCTGCATTAAACCTAACGACCAACGTCAACCAAAACAGTTTGACCCGCTCAAAGTTGTCGCACAGTTACGATGTAGCGGAGTAATGGAGACCATTAAAATCAGACGAAACGGATATTCACATCGGTTGCTCTTCAAAGACTTTGTAAACAGGTAATATTATTTCACTGTGATCAATTTTTATTATATTACTATGTAAATATTAAATAATTGTATCCTTGAATCTTGTCTTGTGTGATGTATAAAAATATAGCCTATTACCGGAGTGCCTTTTGTCCACATTTACCTTATTGCGACAAAACAATACAACCTATTAGCTATTATTAGGGGATAACAAGTGAAATCGTCCCGATCTAAGGGATTATTTGGCAGCTAGTTTTAAGTAACAAAATAAATAGTTAATACATTTTTTAACTTGCAGATATAGCGTTTTGGGATTCCGCTTGTACGAAAAAATTCCTCCTACCCGAGACAATTGTAAACATTTGTTGATTAAACTTAAACTGGATGGTTGGGCGATAGGAAAAACTAAAGTATTTTTAAAATATTACCACATCGAACATTTGACTAAACTACACGAAATACAAGTAATATCAGTTTTTTTTTTTTTAAATATTGATTGATTCTAAAATTTGTTTGCATGTGATTACAGATACGTCAAATAGTGATCGTCCAGAGTTGTGTACGCAGATGGCTGGCGATGAAACGCTACAAAGAAACAATGTTGATAAAACAAATGTCTTGGGGAGCGTTGACTTTGCAAAAACACGCCAGAGGGTGGTTGGCGCGTCAAAAGAAGAAGAAATCAAAAGGAGATATACCCATCGGCGAGGTAGCGCCTATTTATCGTCAAGAACTAAAAGAAAGTTCTCCCCCTAAAAACCAAACCAACAACACCAGTCTTTTGATCGTAGCAGAAAATAAAAAGAACTATATTCAGGTAATAAATTTAAATTTGTATATTTGTTACGCTTAACTACTAAAAGTAATTAGTTTCAAATAACTATTTACTATTGTTGTAATTGCAAAATTTTGATCTAAATATTATATTTTACAGCAAAACGGCGTCAAGGTGTTACCGTGTAAAATGCAACAGAAAGTAGAAAGAGAGAAGAACATGATAGACTTTTCGAAAAATGTAAGTAAAAATATCAAATCTAAAGTTCTTAGTTATTATATATTTTATCAAATATGTCGTTTTTAATATCTTATGTGACTAATTAATAAAAAAAGGTTTACGCACGCAACAAAGAATTCTACAAAGTCATTAAGAAAACGGATATAACTGTTTGTTTAAATAGCTTGAAAGATATAAAAACGACTGGTCAGGTAGGCACGTTTTGAAAAATTGGACTGTCCCGGCTAAAGTGTTCTTACCCTATCGGAAATTGCATGTAGTTAGCATGCAATCAAATACTAAAAGGGTTGCAATTTATTATCGTAGATTGTTTTCTATCACACTAATTTTGTTTTTGTTTTCTTCGTAATTTAGTACATTTTTTTTTAGAACACAAAAAAACAGCACAGTTTGGTGGTACCGTGTCTGTAATAGTGTTATTTAACTATTCGGGAATTTACTGAAAAAAAGTCAACTATACAGGATTAAAGTTATTATTTTATTGCTCTAGACACAAAAATATTAGCCAAAATTCATTGTACAATAAATTTAAATTATTTTGTTTGTATTATAAAAAACATGTTGTTAAACTTGCACATTTTCATATTCCAAGGTATCACTTTCCTTGCAACTTTGATCATTTCTTCATTAATAAATAACTTCAAAATCTAGAACTCTGTACACTTGATGTAAATAATTATAGTGTATTAATTCAATCTGTATTTGATAATGTGAATAATAATTTTTTACTTAAGTATAAATTGGTTTCACAACAGTTTCTCAACAAAATATACAACACACCAATTTCATATCAATGGCCTCTTCTGCATCAATTTTTTTTAAACATTTTTAATTTGTTTATTGATTTGTACCCTAATATTTTTAACTTAAGTAAGCATTAAGTATTATTTTCATTAGTGACTTGATGTTTTTTTTTTTTTAATACGAAAGTAGTTTTATCCTTTTGCTTGATAACGTTACACTTTATGTTACGTTTGTTGTTTTATGTTTTCTTAGATTCCAAAAATAGTTGTGTGTATTATAAAAAAAACTAATCTTAATTAATATTTGTTATTATTTATGATTTTTACAGAAAGGTTTAGTGCATAACGCCATAAAAAAACTTGTTACAGAAAATTATTGTAAATACGATTCAGAAAACAGGTAAATATATAATATTTATTAAACGTGTGTTATAATCGGCATTAATTCTCAGTTGTGCACTATTATACTTAGGTTAAGCACGTTTGCTCCGATCAACAACAATCAAAACAAGCAACTGTTAACCAACAGGCCCAAATGGGTTTCCCCGTTAAGGTTCGTGTTTCTGCCACTATTTGTTTTTGTCGAAATTTCTTAATTAATGTTATAAAATGTATCGTATTGTTGTTTTACACAGATTAACACCGCCAGACATAAACAAGCTACCTGAAGGATTCGACTTTCGACAACTGCTGAGGCCTACTCAGCACGCACCCACCGAATCCCTACGCAAACGGCTAGTGCAACGAGCCCGACCCGTATCGGCTAATGCCAAAGGATAAAAAATTACTATCTCGACATTAGAACACACATTGTCTAATTTTCGTCGATAGTAATTTTATTTTGTTGATTTTGTATTATTTTTACTTGGTAAATTATTTATTGGGAGTCTTAATTTAAGTATTATTATTATTTTTTTTAACAAATTATGTATTTATATAGTTCCTGATAGTTGAACCCGCATTAAATCAAACCAAAAATATGATGTACGTTGTTGTTGAATTATGGATTTGGGATATATTTTTTAAAATTATTATAATTAATTACTTTTTAACATAATGATTAGTGTTTTAAATAATGTTCCTTATAAAACCTTTCATTGTATTTAAAAAAAAGATTATTTTTTAGATGTAAACCACTTTTTAATTGTGCATAGTTTTTTTTTCTTATGAATAGTTTATCAGCCGTTAAGCTAAGTCTTATGATATAAAATGTGATAAAATTTAAACGGCATTCCAGTTGTTAGATAAGACTTATTAAAGTGGTGTGATGTTATATTAATATTATATCTTTTTTGATAATATTGACAAAATTTCATAAATGTAAAATTTTATTTTTGTATTTATATTTAAAACAATAAATTAAAGTGATCATATTTTATATAAATCTTGTTTTAAGGCCTTTTAATTTATTGCCTAAAGCAAATTTTGTACTAGTATTACATAAACTATTGATAGTAACAGATTTTTCAACATTATTTTTTATCATCTTGACCCCCAATAATAAAATCCAATACTTTGTAATTGTTCAAAACTTTTCATTTTCAATCGTAATACTATTGATGTTATCAAACGACAACACTTAAAAAATGATTGACTGAGTAAACTTACCTAAATTAAAGATTTCAAATTTTGCATTGGAATTGAAATGCATCTCTTGAATTTAACTTTTTATATTATATTGAAGAAGTATTCAATTTATTAACGATAAACCATATAAATCGCGTAAAAGAAAACATGGATTTTGAACGTGAATTAAAAACCTTTTCTTTATATTTACTCACACTTATATATGTCTATGTAGTTCCAGCGAGCCAACGTGCTGCGCTGACGGCGGCACTCCATGACGTCATGACTCATGAGGCAATTTGAGTTCCCAGTTTAAGAAATATAGTGCACGGTTTAAAAATTATTGTATGATATGTCACGGTTCTTGACTGATAATCAAATTGACAATGCCGATAAAATCAAATATTGAATCAACAGCTATTTTTTGGTCATTAAAAATTTAACTTGTTATTTTACTTTTGGATACGCATAATTTTTTTTTTAAATGGGTAAATGAAAGTGTATGGTTTGTCATGCAGTATTTAATTGTAACATTGGAAGAAAATTCCAATACATTTTTTATGAAGTCTTATTACAAATGTATTGCGTGTTATACATAATCTTTACACAAAATATTTATTGAGACGTCTTCAGATTCCCCAAAGATAAAAATACATATAAAAAACTATTATGTACATCAGATCTACTTTAGTCTAATTTTTTAACTTTAAATCAAACTTTACATCTAGACAGGCATTTTTTGCTATGTGAGTTTTACATGAAAATTCAATTTTTATGTTCTGGTTTTTAAATTTTGTATAATGATAGTATTTACAATTATTATTAATTTATAAACAACATGTTAAGTTTAGTTAGGTTTCATATTACGCTTTTAATAAGTATAATACAGACCTATATAAGTCCTGAAATCTGATAACATTTTTCACATAACAATTTAATTGTTAAATACTTTTTTTATTTAATTCTTATAAATTATAAAAAGTATTTGGGATTCCATATAAATGAGTCATATTTACTTATTATCTCAACATCTGAAAAAAAACCTTATATTATTTTTACAGTATATAACAAATTGATGCATGTTTGAAAATAGGGTCCGGTGACTGGTGATATGAGAGAAGGGAAGGCTCATGTTTAGGGCTATGCGTTAAGAAGTTGGAAAGTACGTCAAAATCTTTCAGTAGGCATCTCTAATCATATCGTGGCCTTAATAAAACTATCCGTCCCTCTAAACTATACTTCTTAAATTGCATTAAAAAAAAAATGTAAAACCACATTCCTAAATCCTAATAATAATAGAAATAATATACATATGATTTAAGATTAAAAACATAATTTATTTTTGTAAACTAATTAAGGCGTTGCGTCGTCTGCACCAGTGTAATGTCAAAAAAAGTAACAATGCCATATATTATTTAAAAA
Source organism: Adelges cooleyi (assembly GCF_023614345.1). Lineage (NCBI taxonomy): Eukaryota > Metazoa > Arthropoda > Insecta > Hemiptera > Adelgidae > Adelges > Adelges cooleyi. The sequence continues at coordinate 11,651,313 of NW_026096053.1, read as the reverse complement.
AATTTCCAAACCATTTTCATTAATATTTAATTAATTAAGTTTTACATCTTTCATTTGATCAAGTTTATTTTTATAATAAATAATTGTTTGAATAAAACGCATGTGCATACTGGACGAGCTACTAAATACACCCTTCTATCAACCACAATTAATTCAATTGTGCTAAATTAATATTATTAATGTAAAGCAAATTTTGTGTTCAAAGAGATCCTTTATTATATATAATATAATATAGAATCTCCTTGAACACAAAATTTGCAAACCTTTGCTGACTCTATGTGAGTTTTTTTTTAACTGCTGAAAACAATTCGTTTCTATGTTAACTTCTGCTTGTTGTTTGAATAACAAGACGTAGCAATTGTATATTGATAGTAATTAAAAGTCAATACTTAGATTTTAATATTTTCAGCGAACAATATGCATTGTGTCGAAGCGTTCTGCAGATATATTTTACGTTAAAACAATTACTTTTTCGAACGACTTAAACATTACTGTCATGTTCTACCATAAGTTTGGACGTAACTTCAAGCTATTTCAAAAAAAAAATTGCGAAGGCGACCAAAACCTCAAAAGGGGTAGTAATTTATTTTAAATATTAATAATAATTTAATTGTATACAGCTGTAATGGTCCAGAATTAACTACAGACGAAATAATTGTACTTAAGTTTCTCTGCTCAGTAAAATTCTTACATATTGAATTCAAAATAAATAATTGAAAAAAAATTTCTTTTATATGACTGGTTTGTTAATTCTAGACCTTTTTCTAGTGCTTGATTTAGTATAAGTAATGTATTCCTCAGACGAATTTATAAAAAGGGAGTGTAATTATTGGAAATATTTTTTTCAACTAAATCAATACATTTCTGAGTAATATATTCTGGTCTCACTTGGAAGTAAAATAAAGATACCTAGTAGGTACCTACGCTAAAATATCTAAAAAATTGAATTACCTCCCCTCCCCTCTACTAAGTCAAGTACTACGTGGATTAGGTCTATGTACGATGATGCCATTTTACTCCTCTCAATTCTCCCTTTATAAATTATTTTGGACAACCGCACAATTATAATTTATTTGTTTAAGTAAATTTACACATTTTAGCACTGTTGTCATTTCAGATAATTGAACTATAAACTACTTTAACAATTTTTTTGTTTGTAACTTCTCACTTTCGCGTTGTGGTCGTTCTCGTTATAGTTCATAAACTTCTCACATTTTCTGCTCAGTAAAAATGAATTACTTACTTTAAAATTTGCGTCCAGTCAATCAAGTCACAACATTTTGTACACCAACAAGATTTTTTTGTAAATCAAATTACCAATATCTATCCCGTGATCCTACTGGATAACCTCCTTCGTACTCTCTTATACGCAAAGTCTGTCGATACCGGCATATTTTAGTCATTAAGTTAGACATAAGTTAGTCTTAAGTTATGCCCGGGTCGGCTTCGATGCGTAAGTCCACCATTGTTTGTTGCGTGGCCGCCCAGTCTGTCGATACCGGGATATTTTAGTCATTAAGTTAGTCTTAAGTTATGCCCGGATCGACATCTATGCGTAAGTCCACATTTGCTTGAAATGCCCCTACCACACATTTCTGGTGGTTGTACAGTAAATACAATTTGAGCATCATCGTAGATGGAGATACCACATTAAAAAAAACGAGCCAAATACTCTACCTCATAGGTGGTTTGGAAACGAGTATATAATCCCTAATACGAAGTAACCGGTAAGCAAAACATGTAGTAATTTATTTTAAATATTAATTGTGTTTAAAAGTTATCGAAAAAATAAAAACGATTCAACGTTTGTGTTTTGAGGTCGAAATACAGTTTGTGGGGCATCCTCTTAATACTTTATTTAAACAATATTTTGGCGGTAGATTAAATGTTTAAAAAATATTATTAAATTTACAGATTGTTGTTTATATATTGTAAACATATATTCAATGTTTTATTAATTTTAAATTAATAATATTTAAAAAAATTTTTTTGTAAAACGTAAATAAAAAAAACACTAACCAAAATGTGTCTAGATAACAAAATATATATATTTATTTATATAATTACCAACATTATAATATATAATATCTGTTATAAACCTATAAAATTCAAGTAAAAAATCACGCGGCTTTAGCTTTGTCTGACGTTTGTTGGTTCATTAGATTCCAATAGAACCCTTTTTTCGTCAACAATGTTTTGTGGTCGCCAATCTAAAAAAAAAAAAAATTATGAAATAAATAAAATACATTTTTTTTTTTATAGAATATTGTTATTGAAAAACATTTGATCATACTTCGACAACTTCTCCTTTGTTCAACACTACTATCATGTCCGCGTTCTTCACCGTACTTAGTCGATGAGCAATCACTAAAACTGTTTTACCCTTTGACACAGATTCCAAAGCCGATTGGACTTGCATCTCTGATTCAGTATCGAGGGCACTATTATTTGAGCGAGAAGACAAATTAAAAATTGAAATGTTGTAGTCTATAGAGTGTAGACAATTTAATCTTAAGACTAAATTATGTACCTCGTGGCTTCGTCCAAAACGAGTATGTACGGGTTTTTGAGTATTGCTCTGGCGATGGCGATACGCTGTTTTTGTCCTCCCGATACCGTGACACCACGCTCTCCGACAACCGTGTCGTATCCGTTTGGAAAAGATGATATGAACGAATGAGCATTAGCGATTTTAGCCGCTTCGATCACCTAACATAAACATTCGACAAATACAAATTAATGTCATCATACTGATTCAGATCAATTTTCTTACTTCACTGTCGGTTGCTTCTGGCTTGCCATATCGTATATTTTCTAAAATAGAAATTGCAAACAACACAGGTTCTTGATTTATTAGTCCTATTGCTCGCCTTCGTAACCACGTCTGGTCGAGGTTCTTTATGTCTTCGCCGCTCACTTTAATACTGCCAAAGTTGACATCGTAAAATCTAAATGTAAATAATCAAGACCGTATTATAATTTATGCGTTGGCATTTTTACAAAAACATTAAGGCGTTATCGAGTTTACATTTTTTTGAAAAATAGTCTTAAAAAAAAAGTACAAAATGCAAAATATGTTATAATCAACTGGCAAGAAAATATCATAGATAAAAAATAAATAACTTTATTTTTTTTTTCTTCAATAAAAATAATATTTTAATAAAAATTTTAATTGAATATTTTTGCAAACGGTTCATGAGAATTAAGTTTTGAATATGTTCTCTCTAAACAATGCATATTATATCATGTCCAAAACAAGAGTATTACATTTTATTTACCTCATAAGCAGTGCGGCAATTGTGGATTTACCGTTTCCCGATGAGCCAACAACGGCTACAGTTTTACCAGGAGGGAGTTTAAGATTAAAATTTTTCAACACAATCTGTAATATTATTTATGTTAAACATTTAAAATTTTCATCTGAAAACATATGACTTACTTGATCCGCTCTAGTTGGATAGGAGAAAGTAATATTTTCGAATTCTATTTCAGGCTTGAACGAATGATACGGTATTTTCAAACCACCTTCAAGTGGAGATTTAGGAATTTTATTGATGTACTAAAAAAATTTAAATCGTTATTTGTCGTAAAAAATGCAAACGAAATATTATAGCTTACCTCAAATATTCTGGAGCCGGCGGCAACACCTTTGACGTAATGACCGAATAATAGTGAGAACTGTCCCATCGAGTGTTGCAACATTTGAGTGACCATTAAAAAAGACATTAGCTGTCCAGGATCCAATTTATTAGTCGTCATTAGTTGTCCACCAAGAAAAATTGTACCCAAAACAATGCCGTTTAAGAACACGTTACTGCCTGCCTAGGATGACATAAAACATACTGTTGTGTGCTGTTTAATTAATTTATGATGTTTAAGTAAAAACACTTAAGAAAGCAACTTTTTTTAAATTACCTGAAATAAGCCAATACCGTAGCCTAATTTTTTATGTAATAAACCGTTATTTTCAATTTCTTCCAAGAACCGTTCACATTCTTGATTTTCGGATGCAAACGCACGGACAGTTCTTATATTACCCACAACTTCTTCTGCTATAATTGTAGCTTTTGTGCCCTAAAAATAATAATGTACTTACAATTATTACTACCAATTAATCATAAGTATTTTACATAAAGCTCATACTTGTTCTTGCGCTTGTCTGCTTAATTTTCTTAAAATAGAGCCAAAAAATGTACCGATAACGATAACGGAAGGGAGAATAATAGCTACAGCTGCTGTCATTTCCGGTGACGTATGATAAAGTGTATACACTCCACCGATCAACTAAAAAAACAAAATATATTTATTTTGTTAATTTTAAAAAAAGTTATCCAACCTAAATTACTTGTGTTGCATTTTTTAGACCTTGCACGATGACAATTTTAAACGAACTTTTAAATTCTTGAACATCTGTAGTTAATCTAAAAACAAAAGTAATTTTTTTTTATATTTAATGGAGATATTAACAAAAACAAGACAGCTACGGTAACAATACCTTTGTAAAATATCTCCTGTGCGAGTTTTGTCGAAAAACTCTAATTCTTGTCGTAAAATTGACGAGAACAGTTCATATCTCATACGAATAGCGACATTCTCACCTACTTTGGACAACATACTTATGCAAACAAATGTAGAAATTCCCTATAAAAGTAATGAATGAGCATCACATCCCAATGAAAAAAACTACCAATCATACTTGTGCTAAGTAGAGCGCCAAAAGTTTGGATAACGGTTTGGCGATTTGATTAAAATCGAATTGCATATTTTCACGAACAAAATAAAGAACAGTATTTATAACTTGTTGTAAATTGATTGGTATACTTAAATTGCACAAAGCTACAATAAACGCTGCCTAAAACATATTACAAATAAGTTAAATAAGTAAAAACATAAAACATTACAAATGAAGAAGGACTTACAATGATAGCGGTCAGTAAATTGAAAGTATCTGGAGATAAATATGATAGAAATTTATTCCAATCAAAATATTCTTTTGATGTTTTTTCAAGTTTAGAATTTTCACAGAATGCAATATTTTGTTGATTGTTAAAATATCTTGAACCAATATATCCAGAAAATCCCACTAGACACCATAGCGGGGATAGTTTTGATTTTGTCGTGGTCACGGTGGACGGAGGTTTTTTCTTTAAAAATTGTCTAATATGTTTTGTATACGTCACATTGGATTTTGTAGTTGATCTGTTATGATGAAATTTCCATTATGTATTTTCAGTATTGTTGGTAAAGCAAGCAAGTTAAATGGGAAAACTTACTTAGCGATAAAAAAACGCAATGTTTTTAAGTTGATAGGTTTAGAACAAAAAAAACGCAACATTATATCAGTTGATCAACTAGACTGTGCAAAAACTATAATTTGAATATAGCACTAATTTACTATTAAAATAAGAAAAAAACAAATAAACAATATAAATTAACTCTAAACGGTTTTTAATAATTATTATTTATATCACTGATATTTTCAAAAATAAGTGATAACGTTATCAATTATTTCCATAGACCACGTGTTTTGGTCTTATCAGTCATATGTTTCTTATCACTAATTTGCCGCCATCAGCCCGCCAACGGTATTGTTACGCTAATTGCTGCTCATAATAATATTTAAACCTAGAGATTATTCTGTTAACGACTCCGTCCTAATATTTCATTCGTTTTTTGATGATTACTTTAAGTGGTATATCTAAAGATAATAAAGATTGAAATTTTCACCGATATGCCAAGAGAAGACATTCAGTATTCGGCCAAATACGAAGACGACATTTATATTTACAGGTAAGTACCAAAATTGTATTACTTACAAACTTACCATACAATGTGTAATTTTCATCCTAGCCTTTAGACATGGATACATAATAAAAAATTGTGAATTATTATTTTACTTTTGAAGTAGATTTGTCATCCAATACAATATTCAAATTTATCTGTGTCGCTTGTTTACAGTGGCGTAACTAGAGATTAAAGCACCCTGGGCAAGACTTTTTTTACTCTGTATTACATGTTAACGTGTAGATGTAATGAACGCCCTACATTAGAATGCGTCCTGAGACAGCAGCTACCCCAACACACACCGTAGCTTTGCCTAGCTTGTTTAACGTGTTTTGTTAATAAATTAGAGTTATAGTTTTTTGATATTTACCTTGCTATATTTTAATTTATTAAACTTCAATATAATTGGTGTTTAATTGGCCACCAAGCTAACAATAAACCATTCAACTTGTTAACATTTTTCTATATTTAATGTAGATACGGTTTTTTCAAAAATTTAAACCCTTCTTGTCAATAATGTCCTAAATTTTAAAAAGTTTGTTGGCTTTAAAATAAAATGTGTTGAATTCTCCTAAAAAAAAAAATGGCCAACTATTTCGTAATAATTTTCACACCATAAACTCAAACCAAAAAATAAAACCAGGCATTTTATTTAAGCCTAGCAAATATTTGATATGTACCCAAAAAAATAGATTGTATAAGTAGAATTTTTTTTGGGTTTTCTTATACCCATAAAAATTTAAAGGCAAAGCCTCTTTAAAAACTAACCTGGGTTATTGCCACATATTTTTTTTTTTTATTTGGTCATTTGAAATTTTCACTTGATATTCGTTTAGTATAAAATAAAGTATTCTTTTTTAAACATTTTTCTATAAATTATAACATGTTTTTTTTATACTATACATGTAGACATGTTATATTACCAGAAGATGTAGCCAAACAAGTACCCAAAACTCATTTGATGACCGAAACAGAATGGCGAAATTTGGGCATCCAGATGACATCTGGATGGGTTCACTATATGCGATACAATCCTGGTTAGTGTTTTCAGAAGTTAATTTATCACTAGAATATTTCATTCTAGTGTGTTAATTTGTTTTATACACTTACTAATAAAATCATGACGTGCAATGTTAATCTTTTCTCGGTACCTAACTAGAAACCATTAAATCATGTATCACTAATAATCAAGATTGAATTTTTTTTTATTATGCCTTGTTAGTTTTGTTTTGTTTTACCTGAACCTATTATAATTTCTTATTCAAACTGCATAACAATTTTATTTTATTTTTTATGCAATCCACTTTTTAAATAGCTTTTTATAAAAAATTTAATTAAATTTCTTCAAAAAATACATGTTGCTTCCACCAAATCTAGCTTGACTATGCTTAACAAACTAAAGTTAAAAATTCAATAAATAGTACAAAGAATTTTGTTGTAGCCTTGGCTTAATATTTCTATATTATTTTGCTTTTAATGTATTTGTCTGTTTTTGAGACTTGATTAAATAAATTGTTATTTTAGTTAAAAATGAATATTCTTAAATAAAAATAACCATAGGAGTACTTTGCTAAATAGTAATACAAATTTTTCAGAAGGTTATTGTCAAATATTATACAGTAATGGATTTTTTAGTAGTCACTTAATTTATTAAAACGTTTATCGTAGTAGAAATAAAATTAATAAAACTGAATTAACCATTTCTTCATATTTCATATAAAACAATATAATTATGAAAACACTCAACGTACAGTGTTTATTTATTTTGTTTCAGAACCTCATATTATACCCTTTCGGAGGTATAAAAATAATCCTTTGACATAGTAAGTGACAAATGATTTCTTCAAGCAAGACTTTTGATACAAATTTTATACTTTGTTAGCTAGTTATTTTTTCTAAATGTTTATAAATGTGGTATTATATTTATATATTATGTATATACAATAAAATAAAATAAAAATGTGTTCCTAGTGTCTAGTTATATGATGTACGTAAATTATAACTGCCAATACATGTGACGATTTATAGAATAAAAATATATTAATTTTGAATTTTTGTGCATTTAATGGTAGAGTTATTTCTTAAGTTGGCGAGTTTCTCGTTGAGTTCAGTGTCCGATGGAGGCAACGGCAATGGAGGGATAACCAGTGTGTGTTCTGGACTGGGCATTGCGTTTTTCATGTCCAGCCTTGCTTCTTCAATGATATTGGCCATGAGCTGATCCACTTGATCCGATCCTGTTTGTTGATTACCGGACAAGGCTTCTGCTGCATAAGAATGGCGCGTGTCCAAATAGTCTGTCATCTTCTCGAACTTATCTATAGTGTGAGTTAGTGAAGGAATGTTTATAGCTCGTGTCGCCACGGCCATTGAAAACACTACAGACTCTATTGCCGAAGATATCTATAGTATAATAATTTAAAAAAACTATTTTAATCAATGGCCATAGTGATGTATTGGGGGAGGGGGGGTCTTTTGTGTCTGGAGTCTAAGGCACCTCCAAATTAAGATGCATGGCGACATGGATATGACGTATAGTAGTTGTATTACAAAAGCGATTTACTGAAAAAAAATTTTTTACACAGTTTTATTTTGATATTTTTGTAATTTTTGCATAGTAGATTTTATATATTTCTATAGGGCGCTACGATCTTCAAAAATTAAATTTTATTGCTATCTATAAAATTTGGTTTTAAAAACTGATTTTTAGGTATTATATATTATATATAATAACCCAGATCGTGTATTGCGCCTTACAAACACTTGTATAGAAAATATTAAAACTGTAAGTTTTTACAGAACGTTTTTTTTTTTTTTTTTTATAACATCTCTAGCTCAAAGAAAATATATTTCAAAAACGTATATTTGTAAACTAATATCCAACTACATAATACTCTTTAACAAATTTGCATAACTTTAATTTAACAAATTTTGTACTAAAAGTCTTTTGTGCTAAAAAATGAAAAAAAGTTTACCCTTTTCCCTTCTACGACTAAACCGAGAAAAATTCCCTAAAAATGTACACGTTGGACATTTGTCATCTTAACCATATGAAGGGCACAGGGGAAAAATTGTAGTTGTCACATTATGAACATTTTTTTTTTCAATTTATGCCAATAATTTTTTTTATTTATGTCAATAGATTATTTAAATAAATACATTTATTGTTAGAGTAGCATTTAATGTGTTTTTTTTTAAGCTCTTATGTAAGAGGTAGAGGAGTTCACGAACTTTGTTTTTGCTATACTCCAAAATTTTCATAATGTGACAACTACCGTCTTTCCCTGTGCCCTTCATATGCGTACATCATTTTTACCTTGTTCTGTAGTTTTGCCGCTTCTATGTGCTCGACCGTACCCTGAGGCGCCCAGCTGCAACAGGCCAACGCTCTGATTACGGTTGTGCACCGCATTTTCAGCGTGTATTCGAGCAATGTCTTGTTGGCCGCGCATCACGTGCAGCCAACACTGTCTCCTTTCTTTGGATTCGTCTTTTTGTAACTTTTTCGCGTTTCTCGTTATCTGTTTTGCGGCTAATTTCAAATCGAATATTTTCTAGTCCAAAAGAGACATGATAGCTGAATTTGTTTGATTCTTTAATAACAAGAGTAGATAGTATAACAGGTGTAATTTATTTTCGCAAATAAAAATATACCTACTATAATATGTTAAAAATATTATAATATACTTGGAAAATAATTTTTTACATGCGTATTTTTATGTTAATACATAGAAATATTACATTTCCTGGTCGTTGTTTTTATGTACATAAACATAGTTTACATTGCACCAGCCGTTTAGCCAGTAACAATATAATATTTAGGAACGTTCTACGGGGGCTTTTATACTAACCTATATTTCATATTATTTACAATGCGTTCAAATGTACTATGTTGTGCGTTTCGTTCAAGATTCTCGGCGGTACCTGTTATTATTATTATTATTTATTCCTACTCGGGCGTAGCGTCGTCGGTCAGGGAATTGGCGGAAGAATACCGAAGCCCTTCCCGGGATTCTTCCCGGCCGTGCTGGTACAAGTCTGTACCGGTGCGCTGCGATTGCCGGATGTCGTCTTCCTGTTCGTTGAGCAGCTCGTGCAGGCCGTACAACATCTTTTGCTGGAACAACCGGCGCCGTCTCCTCGACAGTTTGTCGTAGTTCAACATGATGCTCTTGAAAAAATACCTGGTGGAAGGATCCCTGCGATTTTCGTCGGCCCCTTCCGCCGAATTGTTATCTTCGTCCGACTCGCCGGATATCAACGACGTTATCATTTTCGACCCGTGCCTGTTGATTTGCTGCACTTCCGGCGCATAGGACCCGTCCTGCGGTTCGGCCTTGATCGTCCCGGTGCACGTGACCTGGTTGTCCGGGTTACTGTCGATTTTGGGGCCGGCCAAAAGTCTTTCGAACTGCGAAAGAGACTCGCGCCCGTTTTCCAACTTTGCCCGTTTCGGGAAATAGTGACTCCCAGCTGAGGTGGCAGAGAAATCCGGCGACCACGAGTACGACGACTGAGAATCGTCCAAAGAGTTTGGTCTGTAACAAATTGCAATTGTTTTCTATCAACATAGGTATGACGTTTTCACGATAACGGGGTACAAGATAAGAATTTCGGGTTTCTTTAATTATTTGATTTAAAAAATGTATAATAATAAATTATAGATGGAGATTGGTGAGAAAAAACAAAATTTTAGTGGGACATTTACCTCTTATCGCGGCTATATTGCACCGCCTCTAATAGGGCATATTTGAAATTAAAAGTTTTTAGCTAATTTTTTGATAATATTCGTCAATGGCAAGTTTTTTTCTTTTATAGTTGATTTTTCTAATAACCATCAAACTTTTAGTTCAGATCACCTCACCTGTTATGCATGTAGTCTTTTAAGAATGACATTTTCTCTGCCAAGTACCAAGGTTTACGACCGCCGTCGTATATGTATCCTGCTTTTTCTTCACGAATGTGTCTGGCGTACGTGTTACGCAAGTTGGTCCATTTCCTCTTACATAATTCCGCTAATAACAAAAATAAACTGCTGTTAGTTCAAATATATATACCTAATTAGAAAATCGATGATCAAAATTCAATTACAATTATGCAATCTTTATTTTAAAGTAGTTTCATTAAACATCTTACATGTCACTTTTACAATAGGTATTAGTTTTTTTTTTAATGATTGCTATAAAAGTTCAAATAGAACTCTTTGAATAAAAAAAAAACGTAGAACCTAAGTACCTAAATGATTTCTTTAAACCGGCAGTTAAGAATATCTTTTTATAAATATTGTTTTTGCTAACTAAAAAAAAAGAGATAATAGATGTTGGAATTTGATTCGATGGAAATATTGTTGATATAAATTTCCTTACAACAATTAAGATCATTGCCAACATTTTTGGGAAAACTTTGTCCAAAATGTCAAGTCCATATCACTATTATTATTCCTATATTTATTTATTTATTTAATGACATAACGGCCGTTTACCCAAATACAGTACTCGAGAGAAAAAAAACAATAATAACGAAACTTATAAAATTAAACAAATGACAATATAAATATATAAACTAAAATATACTAATATAAATGCAAAACTAACAATGGCATAATCAGGTGATATATATTACTATAAACAATTAACTACATTATTAAATCATTAAATTTTTAAATTCTACCTATGTAAATTAAATTCAAACATATAATAATTAGTATTTGGTGCTATGTGGTCTATGTCAATTGTTAAACAACAATTTTAATTTTTAATTCATATTGAAACTAACCTACAATGAGTATTTTATACTACTGTGCATCGACAATACAGTTGATTAAACAACAAACGTTAATGTTCATTCCCACTCGTTCTGGAAAATCTATACTTTCATTTGACGCGACGTACGTTGGTAATTACCGTGCGGTTAAAAGGCAATTTAATCTACCATATAATTAATTTACATGAGATTGAAATATATATATATAATTTTAAAACACCGTTTTGATACTTGGACGCAAGTACTGACAACTGCAGAGTTCAGTGTTTGTTGATTTATCCATAGTCTCCTTTAGAAATGTCGACAAAAAAAAAATTTAATCAATAAAGAAAAACGTGTCTTTATAGATTTTTTGCCGATGCTAAATATTGGAATTCTGTGAATTACGAAAGGTTAATCAAATATAAATTTCAAAGGATAAGTTAAAAGCGACAGAAAAATGGCACAAAAAAAAACAGAGTTAGTAGGAAAATAAATTATAAGCGAGGAACAGCTAACTAATAGCATTAGTGTAGCTTATGATTTGTTGAGTTTCTTTAATGAACAATTAGTCTAGATTTTCATAAGAGCCGTAGTCGATAAATTAATTATCGACAGACTTAATTTAATAACATTCTAATTGAAATGTACTCAATTTAAAAGTAAATCTTGCATTGAAAATAATATTTACCTACATTTGTTTGTATTCTTTGTCTTAAAAAAAAACGTTTATTTAGTGTTTAAGGAAAAACCCTAAAAAATACTTTTAAAAACATTTTTGTAGGTCATTTGATAATAAATGTAGATAATGTGTGAGCTGTGTTTACCGGAATAAAATCATTAATTTTCTTTAATTATTATCATATTATTTGAAATGAAAATGATTTATTAGCTAAAATTAATGGCGAATGACGAAATAGAATTATAATTTTGCTAATCAAATTATTTGAAAATTTAAATAATCTCATTATTTAGAAGCGAGTATAGTAAAATTAGATTAATCATGTCGGTTAACTGTAATATTGGTTTTTACATTTTTTTAGTCGTGTATTTTTTTATGTTTCTTTGGATAAACTAGTTTCGACTCGAATTCCAAAATAGATTTTTTTTTTATGTTACAGATTTTAGCGACTGTATATTAAATAATATAATAATAGATACAAAAAAACGTTTTACGCGGTTTTAGTGTTTACATAGAAGCCCCCGAAACAATTTTGAAGAGAACTGTTTTTCAATAATTCCAAATTATAAAAAAATGTAATTGATGTCTTGAAAATAATACATGTATATATTTTTTTATAAAAATTATTTTGGAAATATATTATAGAATTATATAACTCTTGTATGGCATAAACACAATTAAACACTACAATAAAATACATCTAGATTTTGTCAGCTCTTAGTGATGTAGGTAAGTTAGTGTTAATTGAGAATGAAATATTTAAGAATTTATTATTCATTAATCGTTTACATTAAAAACTAAAATGGTTTATTTTCAATGTGCAAATCTAAGGTACTGACAATGACACAATATTTTTTTTTTTTTTAACTTTTGAAAAACGTTATTTTTTAATAATAGGTGGGTGTAGGTTGTTGTGTTTTGAAATGGCGCTTATAAAGTTTTAACCTTGCCACTGTTTGTGTTTCCATTTAAAAAGTTACATATGCAACAAATAAGGTATATAAATTAAATAAAATCTGGATTAAAAAAAAAAAAAATTGAAATTTGTTAAAATTTGTTAAAATTAGTAATTTAATATGTACTACAATGTTAAGGGTTTTCCCTCCATACGTTGTAATTCGAGTATTGTTAGCTCTTCAAATGGTATAACTAAACATTTGAAACTTGTATTGCAAGTTATCCGGGGCATAAAATGTCCAATAAACTCTTATACATTTGGTACTTGTATTAAAAAACAAAAACTAAATTGCATATCTACCATTATTAAAAAACCATGATATGAATTCCAAAAATGATTTCATGCTCAAAACAAAAAGTTTTTACACACTTTTAGAAAACACAGTGCTTAATTTTTGGAACCTAAGACCAGACATTATTTCTATAAACATTTTTCGAGCTAGCTCAGCTAGGTAATAAAACAAAAAACAGATTTTAAATGCAAAGTAGCTCAGCCATAAAATAGGAAAAGTTTCGAATAGAGATATAAATCTGAAAATTGTTTAACATTTTTATGTTTTAAATACTTTAAGCCATTTTTTATCAATATTAAAGTAGACTTATAAACCTAATTTTTTTTCGCATTTTTTTATTAAAACTTAAGCTTGTTTTAAATGTATCATTATAAATACTATATCTTATAATATGCATATGGTTTTATATCAAGAGAGTTCTAAGAACGAAAATGTCATTATAAGAAGAGGTAAAAGGGCGTCTGTGTGTGTGCCCAAGACGGGAAAAGTATATAGCAACGAACCATGTTTACTATAGTATAATATATAGATTACAATATGTTTGTTTTTCTTAAAAAAAAATGTATTAAAAACCGCAAATGTTGGTCAAGAACGCAAATATTTAAAGTATATCTTTGAAAATGCGGTACAACCTTTAAACACTGAATACATTTTTGGTTAAACATTCACAAGTGGTGCAATCCATTTAATTGATTAAATCCCCTGTGTTGGAACACAAATAAATTGGATTATGTGTTTACAAACTGTTTTTTACTGTTTGCAAATTTCATAAAACCTTATTTTATGTATCATGACAATTAATAAATAGTTACTATTACAATATTAAGCTCGTTAAGTAAATGGACACCAGTTTATTATAAGTAATTAAAAAAATGCATTATGCAAATAGGGTTCTATTTTTATTTTTGACATTGCAGTAAATAAATAAGGAATTTCGATTTTTTTTTTTTAAATTTAATTTTCTAAATGAATAACGTAAGAGAAATATTGAAGTACACCATGACATTTTTAGTTTATGAGTTGTAAACTAAACAGTCAATTGTTAAAAACAATGTATTCACACACGCAAGCAGACAAACATGCATAAGGTGAAAATAACAATACTATTAGCTATGCGATGATGATGATGAATTATATTCACGTATTCAGAATTAGTTAATAATTATTATATTTTAAGAAACACACGAGATACGGGAAAAACGTATATTATAAATTATAATATGATAAAGTACTATGAATCGTCATGTAGGTACTAAGTTCGCATGATAAATGGTTACCAATGAAGACAAAATGTTGTATTATAATAAACTTAGGTATTACTTATTTATTATTGATCATCTACTCATTATTCATTACTTTAGCAAACAATAGTTTAAATTGGTTAGTCATATATATATAAATGACTAACATAAACTATCTGCGATACAAATAATGAACTATAATTTTTTTTTATTGAATAGTTGTATTAATTTCCTCCTTGTTAGATATCTCAATTTACAATAAATTTAAATGGAACTGGAATTAATTAAATAAAAAAATAATATTTCATTAAAGCGAGGTTAGTATTTACATTATGTCTCAAATATTTTACAGAAAACATTAAAACATCTATTTTAACTGCATTTTACCTTCGATGCGGAGCTCTGAAGGAATTTTTTTTTTACAATTTCTTCCATAATATATCTTATAACATACTACAATTTATCAATAATAAATTGATGACTACGTGGCGAAGCTAGTCAACAGTATCACCTTAAATCGATAGCTGTTTCTTTTTTAATACGTACATCCACCTTAAAAATTGCCCATTAATTTGTTATGTAGTTTTTATCAACACCATTTGTTACTGTCGTTAATACCCGTTTGGATGATACACGTGTCGTGCTTAGAGCTTTTAAGTATTTACGAAAACGATATTATCAGAGTAAAACACTTTTGTATCATTAATATAATATTATACACTTCCCACTTTCCTTCCAAACACTGTGTATGGCATTTCCGACACTTTTTTTTTATTCGTTTTTTTTACAATATAATACCTACTATGTAAGTTGTGAGTGTCGCGAACATTGACTACACAAATTGCACATATATACCGTACCGACTTATTTACTTAACGCTAATACCCATAAGTACCTAATGTAAAATTAGGTATGGCCAACCAGCTACAACGTTGTTAACCTTTAGGCATAATAGTAACGGTGTTGTTATGTATGTACCTATGCCGTATTTGTATTTGTAAATTGTAGATTTTGGCATAATTTTCATTGAGAAAATGACAATAAAAAATCACATTTAGTTTTTGATATGATATTACAAGTCAATAGTAATTTACTAATTAGTTTAAAATACTAAACATTACATATAAATTTAAAAAAAAAACTTGATTGTTTATTGCACTACACTGTAGACAAGTGTTATTTTTTGCTAAATTATTAGAAAACAATTTACGAATTAACATTTATGAAATCCGCATGTTCATAATAATTAGGCATTCTTTTGCAGATTAATAGTTGTAATATTATGATGCTTACTGAATAATAGCTTATAACCGATAATTTCACGTATATGACAAATTAAATTGCAAACCTAACCTACTTATAGTATGATAGATAATAGATGTAATAATAGAGTATGTGTTTTAACTTTTAGTCAAAATTGATCCACCTTGGTTGTGGTATTACCCGCACCCATTAAACGTTAAAATCGTTCTAATTAAGTTAACATATAGTGTTACTTTACATTGTTAAGACATTATGCACTAGCTACATAATGTAATAAACGAGTTGTCGATTAAATAATTAAATACAAACACGAACACTGTAATATAATAATATATTAATTTAAATCTACCGTTGCTTACGAATGTAGCCGCGTGCAGGCTCTGATAAACAGAACATTTGATTTAAATAGTTATAAATATTATGATACAAATTCCAATAATTAGTACCCATGTTTAATTACTTTTCTGTTCAGCTACAGTCAAATTAACATATTTTTTATTAATGCGTGGTTTTTTTGTGCAGCCAGTTTGCACAAATGAAGTGAGTTAATTATTTAGGATTTACACGCTTAACAAGTATATTGTGCAAATTGGCTTATATTACATCATAATTTGTTTTTAACCGATATTATAGTTCATGACTGTAAAATAATTAACTCGTTTCTTCTTTTACGATTTCTTATTGATTTTATTTTTTATACAAATCTTGGACGTTATTCCCTAAGGAGCATTAGAGTATTAGAGGGTATAATATAGAAAATGTGACTCATAGTCATGACCAAGTGCGGTCATGAAGGTAACTACCATAGGCGCAACTAGGGTTAAAATTCTGGGGAGGGGGGGGCTACAGCCCTCGCCAAAACTGTAGACCAAAAAATAACCCAAAGGTTCCGGCCTTCCATACACGCCACAAATGTTTTAACATTAGCTACTTATAGATAGATAGATAGGTAATACTGTGTACCTTATTCAAATAAAAACGAATATGCACCTGCGCACATAAAAAAATACATAGTTGGTCCAACTAAACTTTTAGTTAAAGCAGCTATACATTTAGTACGGCCTACTAAATTTTTAGTTGAGCTAACTATTTATTTATTTATTCCAACTAGAAATATATTGTGACTATATTAATCATAATTTTAGTTGGACCAAATACGTATTTTGTTCTATGCACAGGTGCGTATTCGTTTTAGTTTATTTTTCCGTGCGTGTTGTTAATGCATAATATTATGTTTTAAGGCATGTTTTTTCTATCAAGACAAAAATAGTCGCTTTGGGTGCTAGATTAAACGGATGCTCCAGGGCCTAGGAGTCTTGAGCCTACGGATAACTTGATTTGGCCCTGAAAAATACTAGACTACAAATTAAATACACACGTTGTGTTATGTACGCAGATCAGAAGTAGATATGATGTTAATATTTTTCATAATGAGATTAATTATTTGTGGCGTAAAAGAGAACTACCGAATTGTGTTTTTTTTGTCTGAAAGTAGGCTTAATAGGTCTAAGTTCGGGGTCGCCTCGGAGGAAGACGGAAGTTTCTTTCTTCTAACAACCACCTGCCTAGAGAGAGGAGACCGCCCGTGACTGATTGTCGAACCGACAACAGTATGAGTTGCCGCTTTACACCCAATCGCCTTTCATTGAAATATGCTAACTTTTGTATTATAGAAATAAAGAATCCTCGTTACTGTATTAGCTTTAAACTATGATTTTGCGGGTTCTGTACTTTACTCCTTAACAAGTTGGTGGCGTGTACCACTTGCGTGATGTCCACCACCCCCTCTCTAAATTTTCTCTGATTACGGCACTGCTCATAACGAAACAATAGGTATTCGAAGAGTTGAAAATATCAAACTACATTCGAACGGGTTGAACACTATAATATTATGCAATCGTTATGCGAATAAATTAAACATGCTATATGTGTTTTACTTGGCAGTCTCATTTGCAGGCTGATCTCCAGCCACAGGTTGTCCACGCACCGTCGATCCTTCCACGCGTTGTTGTAGATCAACGCGCGATCTCGGACCAGCGAAATCAGCCTGACATCCTGTTCCGTAGACATGGCGCTATTCCCGGACTTCCAGAACCCTACACCGGGATTTCAATCAAGGGTTGCGGACTTCATTCGTACGGCAGGACACTGCCGAGTGCCGGGAAATCTATCGGGACGAACCGAGCAACTAACCGAGACGAAGGATCGCACTTTTGGATTTTCAAACCAATATTGTTGACTGACGGCGGCGAACACACAGACAAGCATTGGCGGGCAGTACGCTCTGACTGAATGTTTTTTTCCCCCGTGGCCCGTACCAACGGTGAACGCGGCGCAAGCCTTATGTGTGTGTGTGTGTGTTTGTGTTTTACAGTGAGTCAGTCTGTGTGTGTGTTCGTGTGTTAATGTATGGCGTGGGTACGTGGGGATCGGTAGAAGTTTAGAACGCAAGTCATATAGACACACGGGACGGAATGCCGGCAGCAGAAACAGCGGTGGCGACGGCAACTCGGCGGAGACCGGCCAGATCGATAGATGTCTCTGGCGGTATCGTTTCCCTAAAAAATATATTCTCCACCGCTCGAACGTCATATTAAGTCACACTGTTACGTTTATTATTTACATTTTACACCTAGACAGGCACACTATCCGATGATAAATACTTAGAACATTTCGATTGATAGTATGTCCCTCGGGAGCTCTAACCCTTTACAACTGTCGTCCTTAGGGTTTTCAAATACATATTTTTTATAATATGTTTAACTCGAAAGCAAACCCCGGCTATTTTCTAGAAATGTCTTTGCCAAAGCAATCGTTAAAGATGTAATCGGTCGAATTAGACCGATATTAAAAATAAAAATGTTTAGGGTTTAGCGTATTAATGTTTCTCATTAATTCGCAATAATACGCTAAACCCTATTTAAATTGTATTTATTATAACCTTATGAAATTATGTTAGCTTGAAATTACTTATTGTTTAATTAGAGCCTATAAAGGTTTATCAAATATTGTAAATACGCAAATTAGTTCAGCTCCTCTCGTATAGTATAATAATGATGCCGTTATTATTACTGTATTCAAGCACGGGTGCATTAGTCGACCCGTAATGATTTTTTTTGTTAGGCAGATACTAGAGAATAATGACCGACCCAATTGTCGTCGTATGGTGAACTCAACCGCCTAAAAATAATTGTCATTTGGAATAATCTGATCAAAAAAGGGATCCAACCTCAGGACGGTTTTTTAGTTAATTAGGGTTGAGCAAACGCACCCATCTACCATCTCCTTCGTTTCACAGCCCTCTATTTCTTTGCTTAAACGATAAAAAAAACTATTTACTTATACCGTTGGTATGAAAGTAATTCTATTGCTTGTGACTGTGACTATAACTAACATTCGATAGCGTATTTGCAGATATGGGGGGAGTTGATTCGTATTGTATTTATCTCTCCTCACATTAACCACTACATATTAAAAATATTTAAAAAATCTAACTAATTATCATTTATCAGTTAAAAAATACAAAGAACTACTTCTAAATAAGGTTCAAACCTTATTTTCGTTTATAACAGTGCAGTGATCGCCGTCCTGCAGTGATTGTATAATACTTACACTGCTACTAGTCTTTGAATATTTGTTCTAATGCGGATTTTAATTATAATAATAGAAACGGTTCAATATGTATAATATATATTATATATAAATACAAAAACAGAGAAAGGTACACGAAATTGGTACACCTCAAATTAAATAACATTATTAATTTTGTTTAATAAGTGAACTATTTCACAGTGACAATGTTTGTAAATATGAAAACTCATTAAATTCAATTCATGCTAACAGCGAGTGCTTGTTTGTCAGTTATTCCGGGAAACGGGAACATAACCGACCGCATTAACATTACAAAGTACATACACTATAATATTATCAGAATAATAATTAATTTTTAAACGCCAACACAAATTACTTGTAAAAATATCGTTGTCTAGTTATACATTTTTATAATATGTATTTAACCTGGGTATAAAACGAGCAGAGGAAAGCATAAATTTCAATCATGTTTAATTTCCTGCCACTTACTGGGCATACAAATCAAGTTAATTATTTTAATTGTATTTTCCCCTCAGAAATCAACAGCCAAAGTCGGTAAACCGTGACATTAAAATTAGTTTTAGATGGTTAGGCTAGACAAACTGTCACACAATGTTTGTGTGCATATACATTATTTTAATAATATTCTGCATTAAAATAAGATGTATACATTTTAACAAATATATAGTTTTTTTAAAGTATAATTTTGTCAGTAAAAGTTGAGTTTATTTTTTAAAGATCATCTGTTTTAAAAAAAAAAACTTTAACATTCATACATTGTCTTGCAATAAAACATGGTGTATTTGTGTATGTGCTCTAGCATTCGTCTATCCGTACTCGTTAAATATTATGTTAATATGTCGCCAAAAAATTTTGTTAAGATAAAAAAATAACATAGATTTTGATTCGGATAAGCGCAATATAACACTATTTTTTAAAACTAATTAAACAACGTGTCCTATTTTGATGGATATTGAAGCTTTTTCCATATACTTACTCAACTACTGTTGTATTGTGTGAAACACATTTAGGTTTGTTCACCAGGCCGTTTCCTCTAACCGGATGTTTTACACGGTCATATTAATTTACATAATTTTTTTAGGTACGTTAGGACCATACACACGTTGTAGTTCTAACTCGATCCCGTTAGGCACTATAGGCGGCAATGTAGTAGAGGACTGTCGTGTAAATTAAATTTCATTATACTATTTAGTTGTTAGTGAATTATGTATAAAATTTTCCTTGTAATTATTTTTTCCTTAATACTTAAAGACAAATGGACAAATAACATCCCCTGCAGTATTAATGTCTAGTTTTAATTAGCGACTGTGTAACTCTGACAAAAATCACATAATAGTTTTTAAGTTTTTGCCAACTTGGCGATTAATCTAATAATATTTCTTAGGACACAATACACAACTATAATAATTGGAATGCAACAAAGGTACATCACAAAAAATACTCGTATTTTTAAAGTGTGGTCGAAATTTTATTGAACTGTTATAAACTGTTTACGGTCAAACAATATTTTTAGTACATTTTCACGATATCTTTTCCGTGCATTAACAGCTGTCCAAGCTTTGCTGTCTGTGTGATAATTATACTTTTGGGCCACCCTGTATGCACGGGTAATAGAAATGATTTTTGGAATTATTGCGGTCGGTGGGTGCGTGTTTTCATCCAGTAAAGCGGACAAAAGCGGTATTACGGCAAAGAGATGCTCGGACCGACCAAACGACAATTTCAATTAAAGTTTTCCATGTTGCTCGGCGACCGACGCACGCGACATTAGCCGATTAGCTTAGGACCTAGAACCAAAAAAAAAAAAAAAACCGTTAGGCCCAATCCGGTGTTTTGGTAGTGAAAGCTCGAACGGCGGATTATCATAATTGTATTTCTTACTTTTGTTTTCGAGAATGAAAAAAAACCGCACGCACGTTTCTCGTCGTCGTACCGCGTTACTTTTTTTTTTTTTGTGGCATTAATTCTGTGATGGGCCGCGTGCTATGTCCTATCATTATGTATAATTATTTCGTTACAGGTTGTTGAATCGCCTTGAATTAAAAATTAAATGTATATGTAAATTAATTTGTTTCCATGGCGCGACGGTCGTGCCGTATACACCTAGCATACTGCGTACTAGGGTTAAAGAATATACATATATGTATATATATACTCTATATTTGTCCAGATGTTATTGCACGAACTTACAGCTGCTGCATAAATTAGACCACTTGAATCAACCGACAATATACCTTTCATAATTTATAGGGTTCCTGAGTATCTGTAATATACTATAACAGTAGGACCGGCTTTCTCTCCTCATCCTTGCCGGCCGTTCCACGTTTTCATAAAAAATCATCTAATCGTCTTCAGCTACAGCAGTTTGTTACCGGCGTGCATATTATCAATAATTTATCGAGATAACACAGTTACATATTATTATGATCCAACCATTATATATATATATATATATATATCTCGTTGCTCGGCGCGCTCGTTAGTCGGTGTAAGCCTGTTTCCACCCGAACTAGATTTTCTATACCTGCTCTCGTTTGACAGCCAACAAACTGGCCCTTTTCCCGGGGCATGTATCCTATTTAGGAGTTTCCCAGGCAAGTACAAATATGCGAAAACTCAGCGAAATAACTTTCGGAGAAAAATTATATATATAAAAAGTACAAAAAAAAAAAAAAAGAAAAATGTGGATAACCCTAGAGGAAAACAAAAAAAACCAGATAATAACGTCGGTGAGATATAAATATGCAAGAGGGTCGAGGTCAAAAGAGATTTTTTAAATTCTTTACTATAACCATAAAAAAAAACGGTAACGGTGTAGTGTTTGAACAAAAAATGTAATTAAAGACAAAAAAGCGTTTTCTAATTTAAAACCCGCATAACTTAACCGAGTATTTAACAGCGCACTGGTAAAATATAATTAATACACAAAAAAAGACAGTGTGACGGCCTATTCAAATTACAAATTTAAATTGTCCACTGGCGCGACACGATTGAATGTTTAAGGAAGTGTACTAGGAAAGGATCGATAAGCAATTAGAAATTCGTTACGCAATCCAATGGGCGAATAAGGATGGTTTAATATAATTTTTAACTCGATATACTACACCCCCGGCTATTTATGAAGTACTTACCCTGATTTACGGATCAATTCGCTGTTTTAATGTCCAAGTTCCAAGTCAAAAAATAAATTTACTGTTACAAAAAGGTGTATATGACGTGAGGCTTTGGCAAAATAGTCATACTAATCGTTTACACGAGCAACCTATTTGTAAAACTGTTCGGTATTGATATTTTTTTTATTTTACAAAATCTTTATTTATAGTTAAAATCAATAGAAAACGTGTTTTTCTAGCAGAAACGAGCGGGCGTTGGAAATCATATAATGTTTATGTTAATGAGATACTAAAATATGGGATGTGAGTTGCAGCGCTATTTAAATGTTTCACGGTATATAGTACACGTTGTAATAAACTGATATTTGTTTTTTTCTCTCATTATAATCCTATCTCGATGACGTGCGTAAGGTAGTCAACTGTTAAAATAAAGTTACCGCTTACTTTGATAACTTTGCCAGATAGGCGTAGGTATACTTGTCTCTACCGGAGCAAACTTCGATCGAATAACGGCTATGGGGTGGTTTTTTTTTTTTTGCTTCAA
Source organism: Adelges cooleyi (assembly GCF_023614345.1). Lineage (NCBI taxonomy): Eukaryota > Metazoa > Arthropoda > Insecta > Hemiptera > Adelgidae > Adelges > Adelges cooleyi. The sequence continues at coordinate 11,628,082 of NW_026096053.1, read as the reverse complement.
ATTAAATCCACGTCGGAAACAAGCCGTGCCCCGAGGTCTGAAAGCGTACAAACGTCAGAACTGAATACACACACAAACGGAAGACCGACAAATTTTGGTTTTTTTTATTTTTATTCAACACAGAGTGCCTATCTTTGTCGACTGCTTGGTCTATTCGGCGACCGATGGAATATTATGCTATGCGCGAGATACTTGCTTTTAAGTCGAGAACGTGATGGGGATATTGTTTCAATCGCGTTTGCCCCTGACTACTACGACATCGCCGAGCTTTATTCTCTTTAATAAATATCAGGATCAGCACATCGGCCGTTTGCAAAATGCATGCAGCATCCTGCATTGGACAGTTGCGATTCACTTATTCGTCGCGTTCCAGTCCGTTAATGTGTGTTTTGTCACGAAAAAAAAACAACAAAAACGAAAGTGCGAGCATTAACAAGCGCCGCTTTATACACATAAAAGTGGCTGCGCGCATATTACACTGCGTAGGAGCTTTAGACAAGTCCTAATTGCAGTATGCACTCGACTATCTTTAGAGGAGGTACGCCTACTTAATAGCTAAGTGTGGTTAAGATACCGTACATAGGATAATAATATTGTAAACGTACAGGTTGCAATACTAAATGAAACGCACGTACAATTTTCGATAGAAATAAACAACGATTTTTAATTTTATTTCTAAGCAAGTTGTTATTAAAGGTTATTAGCAAAAATATATAATTATTCCGGATGATTTTTGAGTAGAATATAGTTCAAATAGTTAATTTTTTTTTTTTTTAATAATCCAACATGACCTAACGCTTAATGACCACTACTAGTATTGAACTTGTATTTGTGTTTGATAAAATATATCACTAGATATGGCTATAAGATTTACAGCCCTCTACAGCCCGGGAAGCCGAATCAAGCGTCTCTCCACTATACATCCGCGCTAAATGGTTAGGGGGTAAGTTTTTATTGAAAAAAGCTTCCTCTCCGACCACTGGCAACTCTATTCTAGACAAATGCCTATCAATTAATTCATCTTGGCGCTACTCTCTCAAATCTCTTCCATTTTCTGGTAAAATTAATGAATTCCCTCCATTCCTTGCTGCCACGTATTTTATGTTCAAAAGTCCCTTACACAGCTTTTAATTTTACCATTCCTACTAATATTAACCCCCACTCATAGCGTAGTTGATTTTCATTTTAATGATTATAATATATTTTTCAACTTTCCTGATACTTGTAGTGTTTTTTACTGACGGTTCGGTAAAATATAAATTGTTCAGTGAAAAATTCGGAACAAAAAAAAAATATATTATATTTATCACGTTCAAGTACAATACTACTTGAAACAGGTGCCCGGTTATAGTGTCGGATATCCATAATTTTCAATAAGGGTTAAGAATTATTAAGATGACTGTTGTTGTTGTCGTTAAAGCAATATTTCATACTGGTACCCTTATCCTAGTTTTTTATTACAGCATTATGTTTTTATCAGAACACAAATCTCGCTCGCAGCAGAAGTGTATTGTGTATTATTCACGGGCAAGGTATTGTTTTATATTGTTTTTCAGTTCATCTTTTTCGACTTTTTTTGGCCTCCATTGTGTAAATTATGAAACCTTCGCGCGCGTCACGTTTATTAAAAGGAACCACAATACTAATAATAACAACTTACAAGCATAATTATTGCTATCCAAGATATTATGTAAATTATAATGTATTAATTATATTGAAATCTGTGTACTCATATCTAGTTGACCATCGAACTTGATTTATCACAATAATATAATGTAGTATAGAATTAAAATTATTTTTGTAAATCATAGGTTCGCCACTTTAAAAACAAAACCGTCCGTTTGTCAAAGTCAGCATATTTGAATCGATAGAAATAATTTTACATAAGCGAAAGTTGTCCGCTATTAATGGGTTTTTAATACCGACTGCAGCATTTAGGTGGGTGTATAATATTATTATACATTATATATTATACACAGCTACCTGAAACACGTATATTACTTTCTTGCATATATTACGCTGGAAAACGTAAAAAGTTCATTTTTATTTATTCATATTTACCACCGGCATCACATAGAATTTGGATTTAAGCAATCTTTTTTTAATATATAACGTCAGTTTATGGTACAAGCTTTATGGCCTTATAGCTATACGGTATGCCGAAAAAGTTTTTATAAATGCGTCATCTCGAAAAGTCACCATCGTCAGCTTGAGCGACGTGTACAGTCTATTTGGCTTATGAATTATTTATGTTACTCGCCTTGTCACCGCTTTGGAGTTTATTAAATTTATTGTTATTTCATTTTTCCATCGACAAATGTAATTACCTACATATGACTTACTCGTTAGCAATTATCATTATATTTTGACCAAATCAGTCGTATAGGTGACCCGTAGCTCTAAATAAAAGATCATCAAAACTTTGATCTCTGCAAAATGATTCCCGGCAAATTGACTCCGTAATATAGAAGTAAGTAAAATATTTAAGTTCTGTTAGAACATGAAACAACTATGATTCTAAAAAGTTCATGATTCAGTCTAATAAAATATTTGTGTACATTAACAATTGGTTAAAATCAACCGGTATAAATATACTATTTCTATTGAATTATTTTAACGAATTACAATACAGTAATGTGCTATACTTTTTTAAATAAATATTTCTTTGCGGAAAGCTAAGATTATCTGGCGATTATTATTCAGTTAGTAGTCTCTAAAATATTAGTGCCCGCTCGAACACAATTCCATAGCTATTTGGCGAGAGATGGTGATATGTACGGGTATTGTTGTTATTCCCCTAAAATATGAAGTGTATGACAAGTGGTTGAAAGAAGACGCGAAATACTTGAGTATTCAAAGAACGTACCATTTTAGTTGGCTGCCCGCAGGCGGAAATAGGTGTATACCTGACGGCTAGTCAAATAATTAAGGAAAGAGCTCATATTAAAAAATCTACTCGCCTATAATAGGCAATACTATACGTGGACTTGTATATTCACTCACTGTATGCGTTCGTATCTGGTACGGTAATCACAAAATTACACTATTGTTTTCACGATTTCGGGAAGTAAGCAATAGGTTAGCATTTTACATTACGGTGATCGAGGCCTCTGCTCTACCCGTTTCCGCCGGACACATTGTTTACAATATTACACACATTAGCTATTCAGTATTTCGTATTAGTATATTTTCACCGTGGATAACTCTAAAGTAATTAACTATAATTTATAAACAACGGTGTGACCGAATTAAACCGAGCATATTACCTATAACGGAAGAATTTTTTTAATGGCAAAGTTTACTCGTTAAATGTTGATGAAAACATAATACTCTTTAAATGATAAAAACTCGGCGTCAATATTACTCAACTCTGTTTATATATGTATAGGCTTCGGCATACGATTATGTCCAGTGCATAAACGGTCGATAATAATGTTGATTAATGTGACATTGTAAAACAAACAGTATTGCTAACTCAATTTGGCCAAAATGTGAGACAGGTTTCTTCTTATGCGAGCATTTAGAACTGCAGTACAACATTAACATTTGGAAAAGTCGCCAATAGTGTGTATGCATATATTAATGAAAGGCACAATCGGTTAGGTAAACACCTAGTCGATTGTGTCTAAACGTTTTGCTTTGATTTATATTATGCAGAAGTCGTGATTGGGATACAACGTTCCCTCGATTGAGTATCTATTTCCAGCGTATGCGTTTTAAATGTTTAATGCAATAAAATGTAAAATATTATTTATAGGTAAAAAAATGTCATTACCAAACCAATGCCTCGTTAAGAATTGACTGTGAGAGAAACGTAAGTGCTGTATTCATTATTTGATTATGAATGACTCTAATTTGAATTAATTAGGTCAATCGAAAAAGTAAGTCGCAAATTACTTTTATTATGCCTAGTATCAAGGATGCTAGTGGACAGTATTGACGTGTATAGTACTGGTGAATATGCTATTCAGATGACCACAATAGCACAGATGAAGGGGTCTAGGACTACTGTCAAACACATGATCATGTTATTAAAGGTAAAAAAAGAATAACAAAATATGTATTGTTATATGCGATAATACACGCGCATATTGACCATCAATATTACAATACTACAACAGTTAATATTATAATAATTTTATATTTAAAAAAGCAAAATCATATTTTCGATATAGGTTTGTATTAAACACAACAATTTCATCATTAACTATTGTAATGATTCCAATGAAAAATTACATTGTGTGATAGAAATTGCATAAGCTACAACAAATTATTATCATAGATTATGAAATATATACTCGTGTAAGCACTTAAGTCCTTAAAGTTTGGAACTTAGTTAATAAAACAAATCTAAGTTATTGAAACTATAACTGATGTCTGCTGTCATACATTTTAGTGCAATATTATTTAACCAAAACTTATTAAGTTTTCTCTTAGACTGTGATGGTATTTTTTTATAACTTGTAACTTTGCATTTAATGTAAAAGTTTGGGAAATAGTTTAGCCTCTTAGGATTTCAATTTTATAATTTATTATTATGAAACTTGCGTTCGATTTTTTTTTTTCGTTATTCTGGCGTTGTTTAAAAAATATTCAATCCTAAAATATTTCTGCCACAATTGCAATTGATCATAAAATCTTTAAATTACAAGTAATAACAGTGTCAGGACTGAAGCTAATAATAATTAATTACCGCATTGTCAAAATCGTCGAGTTGCAATAATTTATTAACTATTAAACATTTCTCTTATTTGGAAATCGATTTTTGATTTTTTTTGCCGAGACAAATATACAGCCGGACACAAACAATAACAGCAACCAACGCAATATTTTTTCGGTTTATCACACTACAACATATTATGTTATTGTATTACCTTGAAAACTTAAAAATATTTGTATACCTATAATATATATATATATATATATATATATATGTTTTCATAGTTGTTAATACTGATTTTAACAATATAATATAATGATTCTTTATAACTATTATGTTTATTGCCTGCTACGTTCGGTATTCTGTACTTGTCTATTTGAGGTATAAAAATTAAGATAGATGATAAAAATAATAATACTAGGTATTACCAGATATTGTGTGCATATAATTTAATATAAGATACTTATTTCAACATTTTGTACGTTTTTGGTGTACGATTACAGTTTTTGTATAATGTGTACATATGTTTAAGTATTATTCATAAATTTGGCGCGCCGAATTATTTAAAACGTGTTTTTCGACTTGCGTATACAATATTATATTCCCTGGGGGATTGTTTATCCGCTAAAAATGGTCAATGTCAAATTGGATTACTTAATATAATTTTCACTCGCAGACGCATCACGCACACACGGACAGAATGCCAAGTTGTTCAATTTTCGATAAGAATATAAACTATGGCCTTAGGTACATCTCATCCCGAGATTAAATAACTCTTTGAGGAGGCAAAATATATTACTGTATTAACATTAATTAACCATACTTCTATCATAACGACTTGTGCTCGAACAATACTTGTTGTGTTCATCGCGACTATGCTACCTGTTGTAATCTTGGCAACCGTGTATTTAGTTCGGTATTCTGTGCAGATACCGTGTACGGTATATTGCTGATGGAGAGTCCTTATACTTACCTCTGGGCTCTGACGTGAACTATGCAATTATTAAAACGAGCTCTTTTTTGTTAACAAAATACTTTATATACGTATAAGTGTATAATATTGTTCAGTTATCCAGGAAATAATAACAACACAACCCTAACTGCTCGTATCCCATCGAGGGTTAACAAAAAAGAGGGCATCGTCGATTAGCAAACGTTTTTTTTTTTTTAAACTGGCATAGGGGAGATGTTTTTATAAAAGAAAGGGTGAACGCACTCTGTGTAGTTTGATTTTGTTTTCATGCTACGGGGAATTCGTTTTGAGTGCGTTCCGTTTGAGTATTTGACAAGAATACAGCACTAATCATATAAAAAAAAAAACAACGTCCCCAGTGTCACTGCAGGAACTCAAAAACAAACTATAGGCACACGTTGAGACTTGCCCCTTCAATTATAATGTTGATAAATATTGACTAGACGGAGTGCATCTATACCAGTAGCTAATGAAAGATCTCTATAGATAATCGTATTATGCTGTACATAAATATTTTATAATTTGGTACCACGAAATGATGGATGGACAAATCTTCAGCCGCTTCAGGTGGGACTTCCGTACTATAAAACGAGCTGTTTGCATTGGCGTGTCATGGCTATAACTTACAGCTGCAAAAACATGTCAGGCCGGTTCATTAGAACACATTTATTAACTTGATTTCAGCTAGATAATTAAAAAACTGTGATTTATTACTACATTTAAGTTTATAAAGTATGTTTTATATGGAAAATTAATACTATTTCCTTTTACTCTAAAATAAACAAAACCTAACCTAACCTTCTTGTGTCAGTATATTGTATTTGTTTTGCTTGTTTTTATATTCGAGCTTTAGTCGATAGTATATTACCTACGTCCATAGAAAACTAACTCCATGTCATGAATTATAGTTTGTGTCGAGGACATCGGACGTAATTTGATGCACGACGAAGCGTATGAAAATTGACAGTGAAACTTTTAGGTATACCGTATATTTTATTTTGATTGTAGTTTAAAAATATTTCCATTTCGAGAGGTCTCAATGGCCGCGTTATTCTGTCGCTGGTCGTTCAATGAGAATATCTGACATCCGAATTTGCGCAAACAAGTTACGCTACACCGCTTTTGTATTTGAACCTTTTCCCCCCTTCAAACAAAATTAAAACCCACCCCATAGGAAACTATATCCTGGGGTCGAGGCTGGCCTTCTCAAACTTTTCCCATACGCACTTCGCCGTTGCATTTCACGTTCACTATCTATATTCTTGTTATTATTTTTATTATCTATATTCTGTATACACGAGCCGTGTGCGCATCAATATTAGGGTCTCGTAATAACCTCATTATACGACGCCGACAACGGTTTTATTTTCAATTATCATTATTACTATAATTATTTGAATAAACGGTGCGAATCATTGGCCACGCACTCCTACGAGAGAATAGTACAGTGTAATAATATAGCATCATTAATTATTTCAATACAACATTGTTGATGAAACAAAAGCTTATGGCGTAGTAGTGGTTTCTCGAGTCGTCCGTCGACCACATTGCCAGCAAACCCTAAGTAGATTTGTGCTGTAGCGCTGATGTAAGCATACCATTATTATACTTGACTGCTGGGGCTTAACGTTGTTTCAAACACTTTACAGCACCTACATAACAGTTCCCTATTTAACCACCTAAACGACTTAGGCATGCGGGAAAATATTATATTATGCACGTCTAGGCCAATGTTTGTCAAATTCAATTCGAGACTGCTTGCAAAGAAACGTCAGACGCAATTTTCGTTGAAAAGACATGGCTTTGTTGAGACTAGGGCGAGCATCCAATTTTTTTACTCTTTTTAATTTCGGATTTCTCACCCTATTTGAGTGTTAGGGATCACCGCGTTATGTTATATTATTCATATGAAACGGCGTACATTGATAAGAAAAACCCACTATGATATTATTGAGACGGTTGCGATATAGAATATCAGCCATTGACGTTGAATTAATAATTATTACCAGTTTTATTTCAGCTCTGTCCAGTTTATACATTGTGCAGATAACTGTAAATATGTATGAGCTTGTTGAGTTTTGGACACAAAAAGGTAAATTAAGGGTCACGTATATCAAATGTGAATAATATTTAATATTATACTTATAAATATAATAATAAAAAGCTTTCATGGATTTTTAAAAATTTATTTACGATATTAGTAATTCATTAATTTATAATATAATATTACAATCGGTATTTGGATTGTCGGGTCGACATAAAAACATTTTACTACTATTGTCCACTCACGGGTAATTGCTTTTACATGTACGATACTTAAACACCACAAAAACGTTTTTAGAGGCCCAACCGTTCGTTTTTGTGTTTACAGCCATACAGGCAATTTACAAAGTCCTGTGTCCGGTAAATAACATACTGGCCCGTATATGTGTAAATTTTAGCGCACATTATTTTATATTATTGTTTGACACCGACACTGCTCCGTTGTAATTGGACCGAACAATGTTGGGCCTAAGGAAATTATAATAGATGGTCGGTGCGACCATTTGTTACCATTGAGGAAATGTTTTAAAAACTATTTGCAAACGTAACACTCTCTCCACGTATTGTGCCAGAGTCTGTTACATCTTACTAGAATATCACAATAATATTTTATTGTTATTTAGTGTAGGTAAACCCGTGTAAAAACAGGCTAAATAAAATTAGTAATTATATCGATTATTTGTAGCAAAGCTAGGTTAGATCAAGTTACATTATTTATAATTAAAACAACGCTAATAAAAATGTCAATGTTGGTTATGCAACATATCAAATAATATTTTATGTAATAGTTTGAGAATATATTATTATGACACTCTAGGAATACAATAAAATATATTATGTAAAAACTTACCTACATGTAATGTAAAAATGTTTGTATTAGTAACTACTAGTTTTGGTGTTTCGCCATATGATCAGGTTAAATACAATTTATATCGAAATAAATGGTTAAAATTAACATAATAACACAAGCAAAACAAAAATTATAAATAATTTCAAACAATATGTTAATACATTCGTTAATGCGCATTAACTTAATGCGAAATAACTATTAAATTCGAATACTTAAATTTAATTCACTCTAACTACGGTATTTAAAATTGTATAAAAACCCAAATGTCAATGCATATTAAGTTAACGCGCATTAATGACAGAAAAAAACTGGTAACGGTATAAATTAATTCACAATTACTACTACCGCGTTTGCAGAAGTTAATGTGCGTTAACTAACCCGTTAAAAATGTACATGTTTGTTTTTAATCCCAGAGTAAGATTTCATTGGCATTTAAAAAGTATTTATAGTGTTATTTGATTCGTATAAAGTTAATAGGCAACGACTACTGCATGCCAATACTTGGGAAAATTGTCCAGAAAAAAGGGAAGAGTATAACTGTAGATATTTTAAAATGTCCAAAAAACAACAAAATAAATGGTTTTATTTAGAAAAATATAAAAAGTGTGTGAAAAGAAAAAATATAAAACAGTAGAAACCTTAAGAATAATAATTAAGAATCGCTGTAATGTTAGTGATAAGTAATAATATAAATGCGTTTTCCACACTAATACAAATAGCGATTTATACAATAAATTAAACTTAATACTTTTTGGGCGATCACTTATATTTTTATAACAGCTTAATAATAAATGGGCGCTTATAAAACCATGCGTGCAAATTCAACAACTATTATCAAGCAATTTATCCGCGGTAAAATTAAATTTTTATTATTCAGTTCGTTTGGGAATCCTAAGCCGATCATCGTCAGTTGATAAGTACAATTGTCGATTAGTCCGCGAAATACAAGACAGTTGTTTTACCTTTACACCGGTCTTGGAGATGTATACAATTAAGAAAACGAAAAGCTCACCGCCCTCCTTCACTTCACATATCATTGTGTACCTACGTGTCCGGCGGATGTTCCGAGTTGAAGACCATTCATGCGTGTAAATGTATAATAGACGTGAACGGCATTCGTTCGCGGCGGATAACGTCCAACGGCACACACAGCTGATACTTATCTGTTATGTAAAGCCTGTGGGAGTTTGGTGGAACGGCGCGGGTTAATGTTTTATTATATACGACGATTATTTTTGTTTTCTTCGTCTTACTCCTCTTCTCTCTTTTACGACTATATTATAAAAAAAAAAAAAAAATAGGCTCGACCGTTCTCTTGTGTGGACTACACGGAAAATAATACCCCGAAATCCTGCCATGATGCGCTTTTCAGTTCAACGACGGCTTGTTTCCTTTTATCTATCGTTTTTGTTTCACAGCCAACAAGACAGCAATCGGTCTCCGACGAATTTGTTCATTAAAATTTCCTCGTTATTTGGCCTATTGCGCCGCTCGTTTGCCGTTGATGCCCCTTACGATTATACCGTTGTACGGTTACTATTTTTTTTAAATAATAAGTAATTCGGCCGTTGATGACGGAAACGTGCGCTGAAAACACGATGAGATCCTCTTTTTTTTTGTCTTGTCTTTAATACCCTGTGCCTGACATCACAGCACTGCATAAACTAAACCGGCGGCATAACAATATTACAATATGGTATATCGGCGTGTTATCCGGGCTTGATAGGTATACCGGGCGTTATCGTTCGCATCTCTGGTCCGTCACACCGGTCTTACCGCGGTAAACACACATCGGACGATCTCTCTCTATAAAAAACGAGCTTAACTTTTGTCGTTTGTTTTTTTATTATTACTACGATACGACCATCCCGATTAGTGTAACGACAAAATATCGCGTTTAATGCGTTAGTCGTTTTTTGTTCTGCTCAGCCGACCGAACACAATATGAAATACGTGCATAGTCGACAAATTAATATACTAATACACTCATATCAGTATGGGTATATAACTTTTCGAGAAAAAAAATCTATTGCATTGATGTTTGAACAAACTATAACGACCCGACCGCTTAGGTTAGGTAATATAGCGAGAAATCTTTCTAAATTAAGTTCACAAACGCGCAAAAGTCAATACTTTTGATGTTTAGCCAGCATTAGTATTGCATATAATATGTTATATTAAATTACAAATAGGACAACTATTGTTCTGATCTTGTCTCTAGTACATCAGGCGAGAACACTGATAACCGCAGGCACAATAAAACGTTTTGAGATTATGATAGACAAGTGATTCTGAATGATGGTAAACATTTTCCAAGTATTGAAAAATTTAGTAAAATATGTACCTACAAGTAAAAGAAAACTAATACTTTTCAAAATACCTATATGTTCCTACAAAATGAGTGCCTTACACCAGATGGATCATCCTGTATACCTAAATGTTGTAAATATTAATATTAGTTTTTTTAAACGAGTACACGGTGTCGTAACATGTGCATTTGAAGTGTTTTGTTACCGTTATTGGTCGCAAGTGCAATAAAAACAAATTATTAATTGTTATTTAGACGCGACAACGCGGTGTGTTAAGGCGACCGGCGGGTTTGTTTAGTCTGAATTGGACGCCAAAGAAATGGATCAACTAGATCGTTTTGCGAATGCAAACCTTGAACCCTGTATAAATAAATGGCGTGCAACATAATATTTTATCAATACAGCGTTGATATACAATAATGCACACACATTAACCCCGAACTCGATTGCGAAACGCCAATGCGCTGGTATAATATAATCTAAATTTTATGCAAATTTTAATACTTTCCTTTACTTTCATCCTTTTAACGTGCCTGCACAATATGTACAATACCTATATGCATCAAGTACTTGCAAATGCGTGTCATAATGCAACTAATGTGCATTTATCTATCGGCCGAATCGAGGACAACCGTTTCGTGCATAATATAGTAATGGTTATTTTTCTTATTAAATACATTATAACATTACATTGTGCGTTGTTGTGAAAAATCGGATTTGCCAATAATCGGTCTTTCGGTAATGCTTCAGTTATTTCGCTTTGCTATTAGGTGTAAATTTACAGTATTCACTCTGCAGTTTTCATCGAAATTAATCCCTCGCCACTTTATTATTACATTTTTAGATAGTTGGCCGATATATATTTTTTTTTAACAATAATAATAATATGCAATTACATGGCCTTATTTCTTGTGCAGTTATTAATAGTCCCATTGAACTTGATAAGCCGTTCATGTTTTTCTGCTTTTGATTTGTTTGACATTCGACCGGTTGCAATACACTGTTCAAGCCGCTAATGGTACAGATCTTCTATTATACTATGATAAAATACACACCAGGTAATCTACTCAGGTAAATAAATAACGAATTTCGCAAGACCCGGATTTGCTGTGCGCTTAATTAATAGTTAACGTATACTTGTCACGATAGTTTAGTAGTGTCATCGCCGCCAGCAGAACTTACTAGACAACTGACAACTACAACTACCTGTTCATCATATTATCATCATGCAAATATAATTCAGTTATATGTTATGCCAATCCGGTCGCTGACGTTTGTTATTTATTAATTTGATTTAAATAAGAAGGCCGTTTGCTGGAAAATAATTGTCAATCTTATTATTATTATCATAACATACACATTAAGCATAACAATTATCACGTTTTTACCGCTGCATTATATTGCAATTGACACACGCTTTTGCTATAATATTATATAATATGTTATGACCAATTGTTGTAGTAATAGGATTAGTAAAAAAAAAATTGCAAATATTATTTAAAAAAACCTCGACAATATTTGTGTTTTATGTAATGTTGTACAGTAAATCAATATATCTTATATTATTAATACTAAAACTTTTAGTCTAAAAGCTGACAGTTAAAAATTCAAACAAATTATTATTAATTATTTCAAAAATGACCTCCTTTGTTTTCAGTTACTTCTGCCCTATACCCCTGTATAATAAATATTGTACCCGCATTAATACATGTATACGAATTTTGAATATAAAATCATGGATTCAGTATTTCCTAGGGTAAACTCCATACGTGACAGGTGTAATCTTATATAGTAATTTAACCTTTAACAACCACATCCAGAAAACAATTCTTGAAGTATCCCGTATTGTTGGGTTTATATGACGTCATACCACTGAATTTACGAATTTAAAGTCTTTAAATGGGCTTTGCTATTCCTTAGTGAGTTCCGCATCTTAGAGTACGCTACGGTAGTCTGGAACCTTGTTCATAAAAATCATATCTATAATATTGAAAAGTCCAACATCGGTTCTTCGGTTATCTCAAGTCTCGATCGAATGATTCTCCTTGCATAATTAATCAGAATTACCAGTTGACCAGCTTTTATTTTAATATTCATTTACTCTTGAGTCTAGTTGATTTTTTTTTGTTATCAAATTTATCTATGAATTAATAAATGGGAGAGGATTGATGATAGTAATCTTGTTAGCCTAATCAAGTTTACGGTTCCTACATATTATTATCGACAATCGGGTAGGTACCGTTTTTTATGATGAACAACATGGAACGTTAAATGGCACGCACTCGCCGATTAATAGGTCTCTCTCCACATGTAATAATATTAAACTAAAATAAATAAATAATAAACTATTACTATGTTTCCATAATCAACTCCGATTTGCTTTTTAATGTGTATGATACTATATTTCCAAATCAGTGACGCATTCGATTAAATGATTACTAGCTTTCAAATATAAGTACACATTAAAAAAATATATATGTTGATAATAACGGCATGACTATTGTGCAACGCGTAGTGATTATTTTTTTTCTTTAAATGGATTCCATAAAACAAATGAAGACACGTTTGTTAATTTCTTAGACTTTTTTTTGTTGCGTTTTTTACCGTGAGATAACGTACAAAAAGTTTTCATAAATCGTCTTAAGTATCAATTTCGATCGTCTTAAATATCAATTTCAATTGTATAATCATTATAAGTATTGGCCATTCGAACAATCACAAAAACAATAAAGATCCATTAAAAGATAACAATGGCAGTAAAAAAAAGTAATTAACAGTTTAATTTTCTCTCTGCCTCTTATCGCATACAAATGAGGTCGTTCACATTTTTTGCAATGTCCATCGCATCCACATCGGATCCGAAATCACCTAGTACATTATTTGTAAATTAGTATACATTGATCAAACGTATAATTTTTGTAATATAAGTACGAACAGTATAATGTATTCTTCTTACATAATAATTTAGCGTGAGAATTTGTTCGCATAATCAAATAATTATCAATGAACAAGATTTGGGACACGTTAATGTTTTGGAGAGGAAAAAAAAACGTGTAATACTACTTGTAATAAAAATTAATAACATCGAATTATACTGGAAGCTGGATTTACAAAAAAAAAAAAAATAATAATAATAAAACACTTAACGCTGCTCCCTGAAGTAATGAAATAAATTCTCCAAAGTGTGCTATATATCCTCGCGCAACGGATCAGGAAGTGTTGGCAGTTGGCACATGTGCGTGGATCAGTCAAGGTTACGGTCGCCGCCACCATCTCTACCGTGCGTTAATATAATAATTTTGGAGTTCGATAGTCGGCTTGAACCTTGGACATGACACAACTACTGCCGTTTGCCATAGTGTAGCCTTGTGCCCGCCTAATATGACCGGCAACGGTGACGAACATATTATACATGGCGCGTAGGACGCAGGTGTCTTGGACTAGCTGCACGACGTTTTTCAATAAGTTCGACCGCTTAGCGTTTCCACAACGTTTGGTTTTACTTTGAAAGTGCAACATTATTATATATTACATTAGAGCCTACAGCGTATACCCGTGGTGGTGGTGATACCATCCGGTAAAAAAATCCGGTGTACGTAAAAAAAAAGGTTTTAAAAAATAAAATATTATCAGTAGTAGTTTATTACATTACCAAAAAGTAACAACTCGTAGTTTCCATTAGTACTCGTGAATTTTTTTTTTTTTGCATATATTATTTTAGTTGTCCATTTTACAGTGTTTGTTTCTATATATTTAGTATATTATGCTGTATACTGCAGTATATTATATGATCTATAGCTAATATGTGAAGTTAATAAAAAGAATATATAATTACAAATTACACCTTTTTTTGAACGCGAATTTTAGTTTTTTTACGAATTTGGAGAATAATTCAAGAAGTGGAAAAAATCTGAAATAGCATAAACAGTGTTTTGATACAATTTAAAAAATCAACTAACGTCAAAAAACATAATATGTAGCCAGATTCTTGTACTTGGATTTTTATTCAAAAATAATTGTTTATACAGTATCACATTGTAATAAAGTATATAATATTTAATAATTAAGATCTAGCTAGCTCTCATTAAAAACCTGGAATCCTACTCTTGTAATTGACTTAGAATATTTCAGGTACTATATATATATTATTTTTTTTAGTCATATATAATTTGGCTGTGTATTGACTATATATTAAAAAAGTAATTTTTAATTGAAATTTATATTATAAGAATAATTAATTATCATTTACTTAATATTGTAATTAAAACATTTATATTTTATTAAAATTATTTGAAAAATCAAAAGTATCTAACACTCCATTATAATAATATCATATTTATAATGCATTTAGAGTATTATAATTATTTTGGCTTCATTTGATTAATTCTTGACAGTTTTAGTTAGGGCGCATTCTGATTAATTACTGGTATACTGTATAATTTCTCGGAGAGACGTTTTAAGCGCAAACTAAATTAAAAATACTGGAACAATAAAATAATTTCATTTAATATGCAGATATGCTCAATTAACGTTTAAACTTAAGTCTATTAAATACCATCAACCCGCGCGGTACCTTAATAAATTAGTCGTTTTGTACTCGTATATGGACCTTCCTTTAAAAATAAGTGTTTTTTCTATAGCGTTAGTACACAATGTATAATTATTCTATAATAAAAAAAAGGTAGGCTTGCTGGCCAATAAGGTGAAGAAAAACTTTTTTTTAAATCAACTCGAGTTGGTTCATTAAGACGACATTATATACGACATAACTCAATAAAGTCAAATGAACTGAACCGAAGGCTATTTACTTGTTATCTTAGTGTTTCTTAACTCAAGCAGTTTTTTTTTTTAATGAAAACTACGAACCTTAACCATGGATTTGTCGGTAATAATCAAATACACAGATTAAATTAAGTGCTTAACCTTATGAACTTGTTATTATTGCAGTTAATTTACAATACTTCAGGGGCGAATGTAAATTGTTACACTGTGCTAACGCCTAACAACCGCATCACGCCACCATTTAGTAAAATAATGTTTTATGTTAATGTAGGGTTGAAAAGTCACAATGGAATTATTGTTCAATACATTTTATTATATGATGTGTGTACAAGTCAAGGTCTCTATAAAATATGACATTTACTACAAAAAAAAAACCTTTGTTTTTTTTAAACGATACACCAAACGACCGTACCTCTACACAAGCTGACAAGTTTTTTTTATAACGCGACAAGACTTAATTAATTGAAAATTTGTTCTCTATAAGTCGTGACTACTAATGCGAAGGTCGATCCAATAAATAAAATAAAAAATATTAAGAAGTTACATATATCGTTCGTTCATAAAAAAAAAACGGACAGATTTTCAAGGATGCACATTCGATGTTATGATTTTTGTGCTGACGTCGGTAAGTCGTGAACTTCCATTTATGTTGTTCCATTGAAATAAAACTTCCTCTAACTTCCTTATGCGTAAACACTGAACAGATTGCGCATTCGATTCGTTTCCATATAATTTATACTGGCGTAACACATTTTAAATAATTTATAGTTATTAAGTATTATAATAAATTCCAAAATCGTGAACGCGTGACTACGCCTTTAAGTTTATACCAACTATGATAGGCAATAAATAGTATAATAACTTTTTATTTACTTGTCTAGTGTTTTTTTTTTTTATCATTATACTATTAATCTTTAAATATGAAAATTAATAAAATGTAATAATGATGAGACTAAATACTAAAAACTAAGTATCATTTGTTCAAAACTGATAACCATTACTAGTGATATTCTCCTTATTTCTTATTCCCATACATAAATGGGATCGATCGGGTCAATGTCAAAATACATATAATTAGGCTTACGTCTTATTGATTTTTTTCTCATTAAAACCCATTAGGTATATTAAACATAATATGTGTGTATCAGATATCAGGTGCACACGTGACATGGCAGCATAACATTATGACAACCTACTACTTCTAACCAAGTCATACACAGTTGTTTTTGTACCATGGGACTGAAAGGGCCAATGACAATGTTTGGCAAAAATTAGTTGGAACGCTAAACATAAACACACTGTAACTACCTAAATTAGATCACCCTTCATACTGTGTAAGAAAATTACACTCCCGGGACTAAAATTGAAAAAGCTAAACACAAAACCTATCGAGGAAAATTCATATTCTTAAAGCTCGTTCGCTAAATTTTACAAGTGAATTGGCCCTCTTACACCCAAAGTTGAATTAAATTAAGGACGGGCAGTAATGGCTCACTACCAGTCGTAATCACTATCATATTATTATTTAATTGGTCTGAAGAGTAGTTCAGCCATACCTCCTCTTTAACCTAGGCAATAGCCAATACCAATACCTACATATATGCGCACGTCACACGTTTTTTATCGGTTCCTCAGTGCTATTCCAAGTTTACATTATATAATATAGGTAGTTGAATGTAATAAAATCGCATACTTTTTGTAAGTAAATTACGAAGAACCGCAATCGTTATGGATCTTACAATAACAGCCATAATAATTTCGTTCTTATTATTATTATGTTAAATAACCATGCCTTTAGAAGTCGGCCAAAATATAGTTAACCGTGTTACTATTTCGATTTTTACTAAACTTATTTTCAAACTAATTAGTTGTAATACTGTAGCCACGATATTGTCAACTGTGTTTAATTATAAATAAGTACAGTTAATGATGATCACTTGTCGATGAATTTGATGTACTCTTTTTATATGTTTGTTTCACTATAAATGAAAAAATCAAAATCTAACTGTTGTAGAAAATGTCAATACAAACTCAACAGAATTGTCGATATCATTATATTATTGATTCAGTGTACTTCTCTCTTAACTAGTACTATATAAATCCCATTGCGTTTTAACCGCAAATTAACGATTGAGTGTACTCCACATTTTGTTTGACATTTTCCTTCGACGTAAAACAAGTAAAATAAAACGAGCGAGACTTAAATCAATATTATTAAAACAAGATTGGGCGATATTGTATCGTCAGGGGATTTAAGTCAATTTTCTACGGATATCAAATTTATAACACTTTACAATATTATTAATAATTAATTATTCAGAGAAAATTAGTTTAATTTACGCAGAACGTTTTCAATAATAATCATCCTTTCATAATAATTTAAATTCCGGTTAGTAAAATTAATTCTTAAAATTCTAAGTAAATATTTATAGTGTAAATAATGAACAAAATTTAAAAAGGTTTTCTAAGAAGTGGAAATTATTTCGCATACTCATTGAATTAATTTAGCATTTCTTAAAAGAAAATACAATTATTATTTCCTGTCACTGCCGTTGATAATGTTTTATGTAAAAGAGTACAAACGGTATTTGCAACTTAGTTATCAACTCTTTATACCTATTCATTATTTTCAGAATAATAAGCTCGCCTATATTAACATTTTTAAGCTAAATCGAATAGGTACTATTAAAAAAAATAAAACTTACATTAGGTAAATATTATATTAAACAATATAAATTATAGAAAACCACTATGGTATGTTAGTAAAAAAAACCTAACCGTTTTAAAAACAATTAGTTAAAGTTCGAATAACATTAGCGTAGTGGAAAAAAATCTTTATTGGTAGTTAATTATTTGTTCAGCTAAACAGATAAACTCTTTATCGGTTTAAGCGTTAGTACAGTATTACAAAATAATCAGTTAATTAGCTTTTTTAAAAGAATAAGGAACAGCACGTTTCACAAAGCACATTAGTCTAAAAACAAAATTTAAGAAGACTGAAACAGACCAACCAAGAGCAATTAGCAATTATTTAATATTTAGTTTTGTGGACATCGGTTGATGCCTGTGTCAAATAACTTTTAATATAGTTAAAAACACGGACGGCGCAGTTGTCCCACACATTGGTTGGATCCGATGAAATTGTGTTAACTGCAATTAGTTTTGCACATTGTTTATTTTTATCAGAACCGGCCATTACGCGGCCTTACGAGATATATCGGTAAATGATAATTAATAACCGCCTATGAGAACTTTGCGGACATTTATTTACCAGACACTGTTAAAGTTATGTCAGAAATGACGTCCGTTTCTGGGTGATTACAACAGACCGCAAGTTCTTTGGAAACTTGGGCTGCTCCTCGTTAATGTATTGCGAGACCCGTGCCGATGACTAATGGTCCCACGAGATAGAATTCAAATTAATATCTATTTAAACTCGAAATGCACCTTCCATACAGTCACAAGAATTCTGTAATAATATTGGATATGGCGGAGACAGGAATAGAATTGGCCAAGTAGTGAGAGTAGAGGTAATATTTTCACTCGCGTTAAGACTTTAGGAAGTGCTTGGTCGGTTCGATAAGCATTTGAAGTTTATTAACTATCAACACCCACTAAAAATAAATTGTTATTTATAATATTGTATTAAATCATGACTACGTGCCACTTGGGCGGTTCTTGACAAATGAGATTTATCGTTTACTTAGTAGGTCAAGTCTTATGTACGGCCCAGATTCGCCAACGGTGACCCTTTATGGTACTTTTTTTTTTTTATGAAAATATCAGAAATCTCTTTCCATAAATGAACAGAATTGTGTTTCGCGTAGAAAATGCCAAAAACTAATACCGAAATTTATGATCTTCCACATTCGTGAAGCCGGTATGTACTTGTGTGTGTATTTTTCAGAAACTCATTTGCATAAACCTCATAAGTATCAAAAGAGCTGATGAGTTGGGTGATTTATGACTTTTAGACTCGGCGCTATTCTGACGCACACCGACAGACGACCCTTCACGTATGGTAGAGCTCCTTAGAAATGTAAACAAACATGAGCTATACGAATATATGATTTATTTTCCTGGACGTCATTATCACAATAAAATTTTTAAAGATTCAAATACAAGCGAGTATGGTTATTCGTTTTCGTATAATAACATAAAAAATATAAATCACATTAATTTGCAATTACAGTTATTATATGATACATATTAATAGGTATAGTAGTCAAGGTCGGATTATGCCATTCGTACATAATTTGGTGCTCTCGACATTATTAATTTATACTTCCTCTATCAAAGATAAATTATTGGTGACTGGACGCAATTTTTTTAGTCAAATAATATGATATAAATTTTAAAAAAAGTATATAGTTAATGAAAAGACTTAAAAAAAAAAAAATACACCGGCATGGGTTACTTATTAGATTGCACGCTGTATATTATAATTTATGTTAACTACCGACGGCTGTCTGTCCCCTAGTACATCAGTAAACTGTAACAAAGCGATGAAGTGTGTACGTTGTGTTTTTCCAGCTGTATTTGTATACACCCACGATAGAAATTAAGTATTATGTCTTTAATCTAGCCAATAAAACACCGCCGGTTAGGTTAAGTATACATTATTCAGTTTTATCTAGACGAATATTAATCAGCTATATGATATAATTTATTACACTTATAGAAGCTTACTGCTTAGATACGGCTTACTTACCCTCGAGTTTTCCTATACTATAATAATATCAACGTTACAATACTATGCGATTTTATTTTAAGGCTGATACACACAGCTATAGTAATAACTATTTACAACATGACGTGCCAACCAATAAAACTTTAAGTTTAAATATAAAGTGTATGAAAACACTTGGATAAAGCACAAGAGGATCGTTACCTGCGAACGCCAATATGGCCAATCGTTGAAACACAATGTATTAATATAATAGTATACAATGCATACTATATATATTATATACCATTCGGAAGACGTTCCGGGAAGTATTTGATCAACTGGTCCATATAATAAATTTGACGGTAACGTCGTAAATATTTTCAGTTTGAACTCCTAACAATCCCTTTTCAAAGAAATAGGGTCGTTTCGACAGTACATGGAAAGCTAAACTAACCTGTATATACCAACATTTTAGGAATACGGTGCACCCGAATTATTGCCCCTCAAATTTAGATAACTGATCTTTTTACACCAGAATTGAGTTATTAGGACATTTTCTATTTTGACACTGCCATTAGTCAAATCATATTTTAAAGTATATTATTTGGAGTGGGGTAAAAGGAATAATAATTTTTTTTTTAAATAATGGAATATTACCTTTTACCACTTACCATGCGCAACGTTGTATGCCTTATTCTTGTAACTTTTTTAGTTGAATATCGTCAATTTAGCTAAACATTAAGTAAGCGTTCAGTTCCCAAATATCAGACTAATCACTAGCTACCCTGTCCAGTTTATTTACAAATATGAAGTATATTAAATTATTGAAAAACCAAGCATTTCATTATAACTGGTTCATGATTAACCCTTCACTGCACAATGTTCCATGTATGGAACAATTGTATTTATTGTTTATATCTGCTCATGCTATACATCTTTGATGCACAATGTTCCATATTTGGTACAATTCTTTATCATGTTTTTCAATTCATTATTTTGGTTTTCCATGAAACCAAAACTCAAAAAAAATTTATTTTTATTTTTTTAAGTAGTATAGTACATTTATAGCATATGGTTTAAAAAAAAATGTATGCAGTGAAGGGTAAGGATTTCCTGTTTATACTACATGATAAATGCAACCAATCATAGTTTCTAAATTCCGAAAGAAATTAAAATCTAAAAGATAAGACTGGATGTAATGCGTGCCGAGAATATAATGTATTATAGCGCACGATAATCGACAAACGCCGACCTTTTGATCTTCAATAATCTACTCAAATTATAAATTACAGACAAATTCGAATAACCGTACCCGTAGTATTTTATTTAGCCCACGGTTCAGGCTAATCGGGTTGGGTTAGGTTAGGTAAGCGGTTAAATTACCAATTATTTTTAAACACACTACACCGTCCGTCGAATTCATATAATCATCGTGAAACGTTGATGCTGTGCTATTAATATTTTTTTTTTTGTTTTCAACCAGTTAATGATACTAATGAGATGCGGTAATGAGAGTTGAAATCCTAATTGCCTGTCGACAAACCCCCACATAGGTTTCTGTATAGAACTCACGTGTTAGCAGTGTAGAATATACATTGTAGAAATGTAATATTGTGCTGTGCTTGGCGTTTTTGTAATGGACGTCGCGACTTAGCCGTAGGTTAGGTTAGGTTAGGTTAGCTTGCAAAGAGTCATAATAGGTTTACTACAAGTCACGAGATTAGGTTGTTGAACTATGATAATATGCTGCGTTAGTAGTTTTAACGCCTCGCCACGATAACATTCAATCCGATGTAGCTACATTGCTTTTTGAATACCCTGTGGTTTATAGGCGTTTCAATATACGATGTACTTTGTAGCTATTTAGATTTTGGATTAATAAAATTACCAAAACCGAACTACTAATATGCATACCGCCCAATGTCAGCGACAGTGCTATATTGGCTACGCCGTTAATTTGATTGGCTGTATTGATGACAATAATAATTATAACAATAATATACCAGGAAAAAAAATACCTAAAGGCCATCTTTGAATTGTAAAATGTCTGTGTTTTTTTTCAAATCCAAACCCAAATGTGTTATATTTATGGTTAACAACACCGTAAACCCTTGAGTACACCCTATATAGAGTGGCATGCACAAAAATAATAATTGTGGCTGTGCACACACGCACACGCTTTATCGCAATGAATGGATATTCGCATGGCTTGTTTTTGAAATCCGCATTTTCCTACCACCCTCTGTTTAGGGTGAATAATGATGTGTACATTTTGTTTTTCAGTTCTCTGGTCGAACCTTTGAACCTCATTGATTACCTAATTAGTTTTCTACATAATTAAAAAATTCTTCTCATGAAAACTGTGTGTCGCCCAGTCTTTAACAATATAATCAACTAGGTGACAAGTTATTTTCACTGGGCGACATTCGTGTCGTCTAGTTTACTAGTTTAATAAATACACTGCGGCAATTCCCTTAAGTTTTGTCAGTGCGGTTAGAATATATATTTTTACTGTAGTTTGCATTTACACTTGACTATATGTGCACGAGGTAGAAACGACAATAATAAAAATTTGAGTTTTAGTACACGGGAACCCCAATAAAGTCACTGAATGCCATAATATTGTTATGGATATTTCAAGGACCCGTTGTGAGCAATCGTAATGTAATTTTTCTTTAGCCAAGGATTTCCGTCGGTATACCTACGACCTACCTATACAGTGCGCCGTCGAGTCCGTGTAGGGTTTATCGTTTAATTTACATGACCGTAAATTTACACGTTTCTCGTAAACCCTTATGACGTTCTTGCACAGTTAAAAAAAAATATATAATAACAATAATAATAATAAAAATATAATAAACCGCGTTCGAGCTGATAGAGTATAAAAAGCACTGCGGACTTGTTTTCCCACAGACATAGATATGTGTTTTGTACATCTTAAAGCCCGCGATTTAACGATCACGTGAAAATAAAGAACACTCGTATTTCACACGTTGGATCCGAGTAGGAATATACCTAACAATAATACAGTGTAGCTATGTGGTCCGCCCACCTCTGTCGGTCAATCGCCGTAGATAAAACAATTGGAAAAACTACATATATTGCTACGTTGTTGGTTTTCGCGTGCTTTATGTATAATTTTCGAGTTCTTTCCACGGTAATTCCATCCGTCTGACACACACACACACACCATAACACTACACAACAGGTCGAGGGTGAAACGAAGATGACGCCCGCATTTGCGTTATTTTTTTTATTATTAATACACTTGTATTTTTTTTTATTATTATTTAAGCGTACCGACGTATTGTGCGACACGAAGAAGCCCCGAAGAAACTCGGCGGCATCCCAGGTATACCTACGATAAATGTCTACACAGCGAGACTTTCACACACCGGTCGGTCTTTGGAAGACCCATAAGGCGGCCCATATCTTCGCCTATCGGTATACACTCGGGCGGAAGAGATATTATAATAATACATATATATATATATATATATATGGTAGCGGTCTTACACGCTTCCGACCCTAAGGCAATAAAA
This sequence comes from Adelges cooleyi, assembly GCF_023614345.1. Taxonomy (NCBI): domain Eukaryota; kingdom Metazoa; phylum Arthropoda; class Insecta; order Hemiptera; family Adelgidae; genus Adelges; species Adelges cooleyi. The sequence continues at coordinate 11,604,254 of NW_026096053.1, read as the reverse complement.
ATAATCTGTTATCGTGGCGTCACCGCCTTTGGGCTCTATATAGAGGCAGTGTCGTACGACTGGATATCGAATTCGTAAACGGGGTGTAGTGTTTCGAAAATTGCTTCTTACAACATTTTATTAATAATATTATATTATTATCACACCGAGCGGAGCGATGAAAGTCGATCTCGACTTTGCCGACAACGCAACGCCGCCGCCAATGGAACGCGTAAACGCGGTTAAACGATATCCGAGATCTATACGGCTTTCTCCGTTCCGACCCATTCCCCTGTACAGCCACAGTATCAATGTATATAGTGTACCATTTTTAAATAGATCTGTAGTGTTGGACAAAATCCGGGCATCAGTATCTTAAAAAATCTATACCCAAAGTTATTATCATTGTTGTTACTATAGTTTTGATTAGATCATAAGTCATATTTATATAAATTATGAGATACTATCAATGTATTTAACATCCGTAATGAGAAATAATTGAATGTTTCACTATACAATTTTTACTTTAGAACGTATAGGTTTAGTGGGATATTTAATTAAACTTTTGCCACTCCCCAATAGGTACATCTAATTCATATATCCTTGCGTTAATATAGAAATTGATAAATTTTTGTGCGTGAGTAGCTGATGTGCCAGATTTTGTAGGGGAAATTTTCGCCCCCATGCGTCACCTTAAGGTATTTCTATGCCTAAAAATCTACATCTGGCTACGCTGCCGAATGCAGTCACGCAGGATCATCCGAACCGTTTTGTCTGAATGATCAGCTGTGGAAACCATTAAACGTTTACAATAGAATTCTGGGTAGGCGACAGTGAGACGGACGTTGAAAAGCCCATATAATGTATAAAGGTTGTAACATATTGCTATTATGCCAGTGTATGTGGTACCGTACCTCTTTTACGCACCGACAGAGTATACATATGTACAATGACAGCGACGGTACATAAAAGAGTTCGCAGTAAACGTATTGGGAAGCTGTTTACAGAAGATTAGCCGTACTTGTTTACTTACAGATATGAATGAAGTCGCTAACGAAACGCTATACCAGGTTTTTGAATGGTGTCTGGTTTTCCACAATATTGGTGTCTTTTAACGTGCTGTAAACAAAATACGAATTGAATGCGAATGATTGATCAGTAAAAAAATAATATTATACGCTATCAAAAAGCACAAATATTCGCATCAGTTACCTTTTGTGTTTGGCACCTATCGAAACGAAGTAAACCTTATAATATGATAAGACGCTTCGAGACAACGGACGAAAATCTTTTTACCTGTACACAATAATTGAATATGTAAGCATAAAAATCGTTATTAACTTGTGTTTTCGAGGAAACCCATGTACAAAAGGTGAAATCATAATGTTATTATTCACCGTGAGCATTGAGACAGTCAACGGACATGATATTGTACTGTACAGTCTGGCGCAAAACGATACTTGTGTTTGCGTTCGGCTGAATCGAAAGCGACGGTTTTATTGAATGAAAAACAATCGACGTTGTAAGTACCTATACGTATAATATATCAGCTGTATGGGGCCGGATTGTCCTGGCCACGGTGTGTTGATTACCAGCTGCTGCATTCTGTTATAGTTTGCCGGGAAATCGCTGGCCGAAGGGACGGACCAAACCCATTCGCTAGACCGCAGCAACGGTGTTTGGCGTCCCTTCGAGTTCCGTTCCAAGTTTTGACATCCTAGGCCAAGTTAATTCGTTCGGCTGTCAGCGGTCCAATTTGAAGTTTCGGCACAAGTATGGTAGTCGTCGTAATGATGACGATCGATGCCACCGCAAAGTGCGAGGGAGACTTATATATATAATATATATATCCGTCGTTATTTGCAGGCTAGGGCTAAGCCATACAACGCGAGTAGTACGTACCATAACAACAGGCCATCCTCGTTTCTTTCCCCAATCCCCATGATGAATTTTCGCCTCTTCAGAATTGTACCGTGATATCATTTATCATAGTAATATTGTATTTCATTATACGTTATTTATTAGTTATTACTAACAACATTGTATTATTATACCCTATAACTTATATTGTGTCAATTTAGAAGAATACAATGTATTTCCCAAATGTTTTGGCGACGTTCGATGGCAAATATTAATTAATTATTATATTTGTTTGGTGTTTTGAAAATAATTCACGTTTGACTGTTACATTTGTAATAATTATTATCAATTAATGTTATTGACACATCTGTGTTATTGATTTGATCGATTTACTGTCCAATTATTATGTAAACATAAAATAATAATATCATTTTTCATTGCTGCGTGGTAGTAAAGCTTTTGTATTGCTGTTCGCGGTACTTTGCAAAGATTAGGTATTTCGGAATCGGTGTACAATGCAAAATTAATAATTTAACACTACCGCCAATACTGACCAGACGCGTTAAGTTGGTTCACTTGGTTTCGTTTACAATTCTCCGTTTCTGCCGCCAATTTCTTTTCCTCGACTACATAATTTTGTATGTTTTTTTATTACCATGACGTATTAAAAAAACAATTTCAGACTTTTACGACGTTCCGTCGTTTTACGAGAGCGTTTCCCCCTATACGGAACTTTGTAATTACATTCAGTATAAAATACTAAGTGTGTTGTGTACCTTCCAAATGGGATTCGGCCGAAAAACAATGGCACCACCGGTTGATACGAGTTGGCGGATGTAATTTTTTTGCATTTTTGTTTGCACTTGTTTTTTCTACCTACAATAATATAATAAAATATTAAGGTGTTTTTATTTTAACGACAATCCCATATCTCCCTCGGCGCATTCGCTTTAATGGGTTTGTTCGTTTTACTCGACAGACGAGTATAATTTTATTATGAAAAATAAAACAAATTATTTTATTCTCTAATCCAAACACCGAATTCTTGTACAAAAATGCAATAATATGAGTTTAAGAATTTACTGACGCGTTTGGATAACTTAAAACGCAGCTATAGCCCGTAAGTATTGAAGCGAATAATGTGTTGTAAATGAAATAAAAAGTGGCCTTTACAAAATGCCAAAAAATAATTTTCAATGTACTTAAAATTAATATACTCCTAGCCTATTTATCAAAAAAAAAAAACGTAAAATTAGTGTTTCATTAAATAAAACAAAATATTTTTAATTTAAAGTTACATTAAATACATATTATTAGTCAATTATTATAAACAACTCAGTATCTCTTTAAATAATTGCAATATCGGCTCTTGCGACGAGGATATTTTGGATTTTTAGTACAAGTTAATTTTACTTAATACCACTTTATATGTAATGCTGACCACTTATAATTAAAAACTCACAAATCAATAAATACAAGTATATAATTACTGTAAAACCAATGGACTTGTTAATATAAACCTTTTTTAGTTATTAGAAATTTAGTTATCATACCAAAATTAGTTTCCAAATTATTACAAATTATGATACCCAATTATTTTTCCATCAGACCTTAACAAAACATTTAGAAAATATTTTATCTATAAGTTGCTGTGTGGATATAAACGATGACCTAATAGGTATATTAATATTATTAATTATTTATTTTTGTCGCACCATCATCGCCACTGACATGTTTGAGTGATCATATGCATATTAGATTTCTAAATTTAAGTTGTAAATAACATTGTTATATCAAAACAACTATTGTTGCATAATTATGAGATAAAATAAATACATTTTAAATTAGGAAGTCGTGGGAAATATGTAAATAATAAATAATATTATTTATTGTATATATTTATATAAAGAAATTACTTATGTATTAAGTTATTATATTTAACTTAAACAAACTATTGAAACTGGTGTATAGCTTAAACAAAATCGGATTTCATAAAAAAACCAATGTTTATGATATATATGTACCTACTAAAATATTATCAGGAACGTTTGTAATGGGATTGTTTTGACTGGTTTTACATAATACGTCTTATGAGCTGTTTAACTGGATTATTCAGTATGATAAAATACACTTTTGTTTAATAACTGATGACCCTGCAAAAAATTAAAATTAGTTTTTTTTATATTGAAACACAATACACCGCATCCGTAAAACAATATTCATACACATGTACTGCGGATAACCATTGACCACACTTTCAAGTTTTTTTTTTATTGGTATTCTAATAGACACTGGCTAGTGCATTCCGAAACCTTTGATTACGGTTAGTACCGCTGATCCCATTTCGATTTGAGCCTTATTTGAAGAAAAAAAAATGCCCGTCTTGTTTGTCTCCTTCAGATGGGCGTATTGACGTGAGTGCACGCTCTGATCGAAACCATCTCTTCTATTGTAACCGATGTCCATTATCGCTTTCAATTATTTTGCCTGTTTTCTCCGTACAATCAGTCCTTGACCGTCCAATCTGTCTAATATCCTCGTTCTTATTTTGTCTTCTATCGAAATCATCTTGACCGACTTTGTTCGATTTCATTGTAATCGAAATACATCTTATTGCAAATTATATTATTTTCCCAAAAAGAAAAACGCAATAAAGGTATACAGGCAACTACTTATTTGTATGTTGACTAAATATAACATTGATATAATACGATTATACCGAGGATCGCAATAACAACTATCCCTTTATCATATTATTTTCTATAGATTTCAATTATTGAGCAAAGAAAAACATTTTATCCAGTCGTTACTTTTTTTAAGTATTGTATGTTTTACAAATGAGATATTCGTCCCACTGTGTACCTATAATTATTTATAGTGTTAGTTGTACTATAAAATATATAGTCAGCGTAGGTATAATTATTTAAAAAAACAAATTAAATTTAAATAATATTATTTAACAAACAGAATAAGTTCAAAGAAAACCACTATACAGTAGATAGTGATGTCATAGTAGTATTATAATCATAGCAATTGTATCGTCGATAGAAATCATGTTACATTTAGCTTTAGATAATGTGTAAATATTCAATGTTTTTTTATTTACTTTTCAATGTAGTTTTATACCAGCGAATTATTTATTGTGATATAATTGCGATATTAAGTCATTGTAAAATAATGGGTTGGATTTACCAAATTTGAATCAACTTTTAACAACGAACTTATTTACAATTTTTATTACAAAAACTAATTTTAATTTCTAAACTTTATTCCACAGTTAAACTTTCATATTATAGATTGTACGGGTGTCCATGGTTTTTATAGCATAATTAGTGACTGAAAGAACCTTTTGACAATCAAAAGGGTGATAGGAAAAAAACATTTTTGATCCTATATTATTTGTTAACTATAACTTTTTTCATTCTGTACTTGTTGTACAACTAAACTTTATTCAACTTTTTGAAGCACGACACTGCAAAACATCATTCATAAAACACATTAGGATTGCAGTTTTTATCTTTTCTATTGTAAAACTTTATAAAAATCAATTTTAGCTCCCACCACTTTAATTGTTATTTACTTGGGCAAACTTTTTAACTTAATAAACGGATATAATATTTAATATTATTTAATTATTAAGTAGAGGACGTTGTTTTGCAAAATAAATAATGACTGGTCGTTATCTAGTTATGAACAATAGGGAGCTCGTGTGTTATTTGAAAAGTTTTATGCGAGGGGTGCTGTGTTTTGTGTGATTATAAAAAAAAAGTAATATTATAACTGATTCAAATACATTTTTTAAGCTGGATACCAACCAATTATCGTATTTTGTTTTAACAATAATACCGTTTTGTTAGCTATAAACTCTGTTAGAAGCAGATAAAAGTATGTGTAATTTCTCTCCCTATTGGCGGACACCTATGAGTTTAACGTGCATTGCAGTAATACAAAAATGTATTTCATAAAACCCCAATTTTAATTAGATGTTTAATCAAAACAAGAAACTTAACAATTTTTGAATTTTGTTATGTAACGCTAAGATCTCTGATTTTCCGTACCAGTTTTTAGGCCGGCGTGCAGGGTAGTTTTCTTCTTTAGCGACAGGTGTATGTGGCTGATAAACATCAGCTTGAATCAAAGTTAAATTAGATAAATTTCCATCTGTTTCTCCAATGCTTATACCAAGAGAATTTACCTGATAAACTTCAGGCGAACTTCCCGAAACGCCAACATACTCTATCGCATTTGCAATTGCATCAAATTTATAATTGAAAAATGTTTTAAAATTAGATACTGTTAATTCAGTGTGACTTGTGCGCAGAAGACAAAAATGAATAACAAACCATCCGTCGTATGTATTATTATTGTTATAACTGTTACCTGATCCGTACAGGCTCATTATTCGAAAAATGATATAATACAGAGGTATATTCTGAGTGGTTCTCAGAGGTATACAGAGTGTTCCTTGTTTCGGGAAGGAACACTTACCATAGCCCGTAGACAAATTCCGTTATTTTTATCTTTTACTTGTTATGTAAAATCAAATTAAAAAAAAGGTAAATTTGGAATTCTATCCTTCGCGTTGTAAACGTCTGTCCCGGGTTGAAATTATATCAAAACAGACCAACATTTTCGGGGAAAACATAATAACACATAATGTTGTGTATTGTAAATAATTTGTATATTTTGGAGAAACTCGGTTATCCGCCGGGGGGAGTATTTGACGATCTCGTCGTGGTTTTTTTTATTTGTCTGGAAGCCGAAAAAAAAAACACCACCTTATACTATGTATTATGCCGTATGACACATTATTAAATTATTGTACATTCGGTGCGTGTATGAATAGTAGGCGGAGAAGTACGCGGGTATGGCCGCCGCCGTTGCTGCCGGGGAAGCTATCTGGCTGTCGTGCAAAAATACATGCGCGTATAATCATAACAATAACAGTGCCGCTGATTGTCGTAAAGTATATATATATATATATATTGTATAAATGTTTGGAAAAAAAACCAGGCCTAAGCTGCTGCCAGGGACCACCGCATAAAATCGAAATTTACGATACACTTAAACAATTTTTACGATTGCCGCGGCCTACTGCTGCACCTGGAACAGCTGTGATGTGTGCCCGACTTCCAGGGGGTATTTTTATTATTTTCGGGTGTGTGCTCGTTGATAATGGGCGACCCTCAACCCCAAAGTCCCGCGGTGGTGTACGCGAAGCACACGCGCAATAGTAATAATAATAATAATGAATAGAACCCCTTCTATGCGTATATAATATGCCCCGCATGGATTTCCAATACGATAGCAACATGGGTGACAACAGAGGTGGTGGTGGTGGTGGCGACGGTATACCGGATAGGCATGGGCCATCACAATGTATGTGCCGGCCTCCCCTTTGGATGATTGACGGGCGGCCGAAGAAATTCGAGAGCACGTCGAATCGCTGTTTTACCGTTTAAACATTATAATATGCGCCTATCATACCGGTTTGCCTTACCGTCGGACACGGATTGCGCTCAGCGTATAGACTGCATCTGGGTTAGGTATGATATTGCTATAACGTCATCAAAGCGCGCTAGATTTAATTCACCAGAATGCGGAATCATGTTGTATGTGCAGATCGAAATGTTCCAAACCGGTGGCGCGATTAGCTTGACGATCTTGGGCAGAGCTTAAGCCTAGATCACGTTTTTGAAAAAAAATAATTAGCCAGACGGCAATTCGGGACCTAAACTGGATTTCTCATTCCGACCTTGATGCATTACTATTAAGACATTTTCGCCTTACACTCCCGACCACGTGGGATCGGCCAGAGTATATAGGTACATGAAGACATAAATATAAAAAATAATATTATAAAAAATTGTAATATTAATACACGGATACTTAATAGTGGTTACTATAGCTTGGTGAATATAAACAAAGCAAATATTACCGACGCTGTCGGTCCGTTAAACGATTCTCATATATTTTGTGTCAGGTTTGTGAGCATGACAGGTGTTCGGCTACTGCACCGCAAGTACTCGAATGACACGAACTCGGGCCGAAGCTTACAAGACGGGCGTTTTAATGAATAATTATAGTAATTGTACGTATAATTTATTAATTTATCGCAAAAACCAGTAGCATGCGTCAGTTTGCCCGCGAACTAATGGAACAGCTATTGTTTTACAGTTTGTGTAATATGCTAAAAATAATAACAATAAAACCGTTAATTATCGGTTAATTTCTCAAAATATCTCACAAGATGATTTATGCCGATATCATTTTAAAGAGTATGATTTCGAATTTTCGATGGACGGTTTTGATAATAGCAATCATTAATAACAGTGCGGCCAGACGCAAGACATTCAACATATCAGTACAGTATATACACACGCTGTTTAGCTTTCGAATGGATATCCAAATTGGTGTTAAATTGTATAACCCTACTAAGGTTAACGAGATACCGTCGGTACTAGTACAGTATACTCAGAATATAACAATATATTAAATATATTATACATATTATGTATGTTTGCCTATACCTACTCTTGAGTCTTAACTACATAACCTACATCCATTATTCGTGAAAACTATGGTACGACCGAGGTCCTATTGTCAATTGCCATATATTTGTACCCCTACTATTTAAATTATGGTTATTTTTTCCAAGTTAAAAAAAAAATTATTTGTCTGTTGTCCCAAAGTCGCCCAGTAAACCATACCCGATAAATCTTCTTTTGTTACGGTGAACTTCTTGGCGTGGCAGTTTTTATTTTATCGCCCATCCGGCGCAAAAGTCTTTACGATGCGTCGGATCCAAAAACTAAAATTAACTTCACTATTGTTTTACCCCTTGGACTTCTCAAAAAATAAAAAATTAAATACATCAAATCCAAGCGGTCTTATTTTGTTTAATAATCTGGCGAATGTCTGAAATTTATGATTGATGCCCAAGTAAGCCCTATATAACATTATAAAGGTCATAAAGGAACCCTTTTTTTGACATGAATATGTTTTATGACTGCAAGGGTCTTCCGAAAATGTGTGTGACACGAATGGGAAGGGTGGGGTAAGGGAATGGGATTGTAATAACTAATTAGTGTGATAAGGAGAAATACAAATTTCTTATAAGTTATATAACTAATCAGCTAACCAAAAAACAAATTCATGATCCAATGTCTTTCCTTCAAAGAAAATATGAATGTTAAAACATTATTTTTGTTAATAAGGTTAATATAAACTTACTACGCAGTAAGAATTTTTGGTATCATATAAATGTTCTGTCCAATAATTGCTGAAAAATTAATTTTATGGTGACGATTGGTCACTGACTATTCAGAAAACTTTCTGGTGTCTTTAAGTTTGTATATGTATACTAAAAAAAATGTAAAATAGTTATTATATTATTCTTAGATTTATGAAATGTATTATGATTTAGTAAATAATTATTTTCTTAAAGTAAAAAAAAAATAATAAAGCTCTCTCGAAATGATAAAATCATGTTAATAAACATTATTTTTATTTATTGCATCACATGTACATATTATACACACATACATAATCATAACTTAATAACTATGATTCAGTCAAAAACCAGTTTTAAATATATTTATGTACTTTTTGGTAAGTTAGATAAATATTTTATAAATGATTGAGGATATAATACTGAAGTTTGTAGAAAGGTATAATATAGCAACTCTAGGTATACCTGTATAAGATATACACAGTGCAAGTAAATACAAATATCAGAGTAATAAATAATAGTACAGTCAAGTATACATAAAATATTCGTCGAAGTTTCCTAAAGAGTTCCCCAAAGAAATGATAATACATCACTTAAATTACATTTTTGTATCTATCTAGTTTTTCAAGCGTGCACAGGAACGGAATATCGCTTTGGCTAAGACTAGAATATGTTTGCGGATATAATTGATAGTATGAACATATATTAGCCGTCATGATTGAACTTTAACAAAAATTGTATGTGTGCACAATAAATGGGTTGTTTGGTGCCAGTGCATATACAGGACTGAATAATAAAATAATTAAACATATAAATACTAACCTATAATGATGGTTGTTAGAATTTCTATATTGTTAAAAAAAAATGTGTGCGTTAAGGCTTTTCTTTAGGTAAACGTTTTGTATAAGAACTCGTCGATCATCAATATAACTTACCAAATAAAACGACGATAAAATGGTTTTGTACGGTTTGCACGTGTTCAGCGCAATAACATTATCTTGTGAAGTTAGGCAAATTGATGACCAGATTATGCTGCTTTGTAGGTCCTAGGGCCTAGGCACTTAGGCGCCGCAGTGCCTATTTTCGGATCATTACTACTTTTGGTACCATCAACACAACTACATACATATAATTTCTATTAAAAACGTCTTTACATAAAAAAATATAACACTATAGAATATGGCACTTAACTTCTAGAAATGACAGTATTAAGAATAGGTAACGGTTATGTATTTCAACCCAATCGAACGGACGATAGAACGTTTTCCTAGATGATTAACGAAATTTATGTAAATGATCCATTGCTAAAATTTGTATACCTACGGCTACTTTGCACGATATTATCCATCTGAGAACTTTTTGGCGAGTTAAAATGTTATCTCAATACGGTCCCTTTACACTTACATATTATTCGTTTAATTGTGTTGACCAATATGCTTTGGTACATAATATAATATAGACACATGAAATAACATCAAAAGGGTTTCCCGACTGACAATAGCAAAACTTTAAAGTTATCCGGAACGCGGCCAAAATTTGTCTGCGGGTAATCCAAAAGACCTCTTTGAATTAATTATTAATGTAATAGTATATACCGTATATGATATACCTATACACACTGTAACAATATCTATAATTATGTATTATTTACTTCGGTACGGGCTTTTCAATTTAAAAGGTTATCATACTTGTACGATAATAATACATAATTAGTCAATTATAATAACAATTGTAATCTCGTTTGTGCGGTTTTATTATAATATTATTATGTTTCCGCGTAGTGTACACACACGCGGTCATTAAGAGTGCGCTTAAATTTGTTTTAGCAGGACCGAATAGAAGCGTACCATAAACAGCATTTTTTATTAGAGTTTTAGCGATTTTATTATAATGTAATATAGTAACCGCAAGCCATAAAAAATGATCGTAATAATAGTTAATAGAGCGTCCGCCTGTAAAGTCGTTATTAGTTTGACTTTTTTAGCTTTATCAAATAATCATACTCGACTACGTATTATATGGTCGCTTAATAGTAGTGCGTATAACAACACACCAGCACCTATATGGTAAACATAACAAGCACACGGAGAATAATATCAGCAGCAGCCATTAACAGACAAAATAATATACGACACGCATGAGCTACTGTATTATTGTTTGGATATAAATTTTTTGCTCGTTCAGGTACTGGATGTCATTGATATGATCACGGGCTAAAATACACATGTCCTATTCACGCACTAACTACTATTCATATATTATAGGGCGTTAATCACATCATCTAAACTATAATTAGTATTATTCGTTCAATACATCGTGTGGATAGATAAATGCAATAAATGCAATAACGCCTATGTATATTTTGTATCTAGGATGTATTATTATTATTGTAAAACGTTTGCCGGAGACCTTGTAAATTGTATATCCTCGGGCCAAGCTAATACAACATGGAAAGATCATATTATTATCTGCCGTCACGTTCAATTAATTGGCCCGCGATTGGTCGTACAAAAAATAATAATCGATCAACGTTTGGATTTTGGATTAGTAATATTATCCTATTCGGTCGGATAATGCCATATCGTTGGCCTATCGTATATAATGATATTGATCATACATACAGTGGTGAATTAAAAGCCGGTCGACAGGACATACTTGTATTAGGTTGTTTTACCCATTAGGTATATAACGATACGAGAAAACGAAATCGGTGTACTGGTAGTTATTTATGCGGGTAACGTAGCGGCGCACGGCCAAGGCCTCCGTAACAAGTGGACCGTCCAGCCGCGCGTCCACGGTGTCGCGCCATGTACACACACTCGGATGACTCAATATAGGAAACCGCTGAACCATATATCCCATTTATTGTTGCTTCGCATTGCCCCTAACCCTCGACCAGCTCCCCCTACCATTGCTCTATGTCTTTCTCCTTCACCGACCGTTACCCCTGGACGCGTGGGTTTCGTCGATACGACAAGACACAGTGTCCCGGCCGAAGACACGCACGGCCTTGCCGACGTGAGCCCACACGGAAGATGAGACGAGGTGCAACCAAAACTTCGTGAGACCGGAAATCCGTGTATATAATATATATATATATATATATATATTTTGACTTGGCTGCGGTTTCCCGCGTCGTCGATCCGCACACACTTTACACACCACAATGCGTGATAATATTAAAATCCCATCGGTACCGCAGAGATACCGAATTACAAAATAATAGAAGGAAAAAAATCGCCAATAATTAGGCACGGCGTGCGATTTGAACATTTCCGGGTAACCTACCCCGTCCAGATAGTATCATTTGCTGTAACGTAGAATATAAAAACAATTATTAAGATTAAGCCATGCTCGTATCACACGCAGCATTTTGAGATATAAATATATTTTTAAAAGGTTTCGTCAGGGTTCGGTTGAAACAATATTATAATTATTATTTTTGTTTAAAGTTTTCGTCGTGAATTATTTATGGGAAATTATTATTAAACGTATAATATTCAGCAAATGTTAAAAATATTATGACAGTTAGTTGAAAACAATAAATGTTCAACATTAACTATAAGGGGGGCTCGCTTCTATTAATTGTATAAATATTATGAATACATTGTAATAAAATATGACAGATGTAGTTTAGTTTTTATTTTTAGTAGCGGTGGGGCCGGTTACTGTTGTTATTCGAAGGCACTACAATTTCTTCTAGGCTCTAGACATTGTGCCAGTAAGTTTCTGCGTACACTAGCTACGTCATAGTACTATTACAAAACACTGTGCTACCCTCGACTAGATTTTTATTGTTATTAGTTATATATTTTTTGAAATTTAATTTTACTTTATTTAATGACGCGCACATATTAATAATAGCCGAGACAATAAGGCGTTTGTTAGAGTTCTAACTAAAAATATTAAGTTATAATTTGCCGGAATTCGTACTTAAACGCTCACCTTATATGCCAGCAAGTACAATACTTTGGAGAGTTCCATTGCCAGGCCACGGTCGAACTAACGGATTGTATTTTTTTAATTATACTTGAAAACAATTAACCGAAAAAGAATATATTTGCCGTCAAAAATAACTTTACTTCATTAAGTCCCTTTGACCGGAATGAGCATATAGTTTGACAATTATTATTTTAACACAATTTAAGGTTAGGCAAAGGTATTATTATTATTATGAAAAGTGTACTTATGTTAAACTGAAAAAAAAAATGGGAGATAAATATAACTTATGATAAAGTAAACAGAAATCATTATTTATAGTCTTGCATGTACGTTATACGTCTTACGTTCTTGTGTTTTTTTTTTTTTGTTATACATCATTTATTATTTTTTTTAACTAAAAGGTATTTTACGAGTTTGTTTTATGATGGTAAAGAAAACCCGTGTTGTTAAAGGCGATCACTTTAGTTTTCGAGTCTTTGTCCGGTAAATTACCTTAAAATAGGGTCAACTTTGTTAGCACATAAGGAAAGGAAGTAATTGAACGTATTTATGAGGTCATAAAGTTCTTGCGAGGATAAGCCAACGGCCAGCAGAGCTCTTACCGAGAAATATGGATCAGTTGGATCCGGCCGTGGTACACGCGTCGCAAATCGTTTAGTTTAAGTGTATTTAATGTCTTTTTATTTTTCCACGGCAAAAGCATTAAACTACACAATATTATATTTTATCCTGAATATAAAGAACGTATGAAGGTTTTGGGTTAACGCGGTCATACGTCACTACTGATAAATCGACAGTTAATCTTTTTCTATTTTTCTTTTTTTGTCCCTAACGACTTCAAAGGTAAATGCATGTGTGTTTAGGGAACCGTCTGAATCCTCTTTGCGTAGGAACTCGGTTCGAGCATGACAACTCAGCGATGGTATTTACTATACCATACATAATATATAGGTATACATGTACACACCTACATATTGTTTAAATGTAATACCGTAAACGAATTGCAGGGTTTTCTTTAAAAGTTGAGCCCTTCGTACAACGCATACGCGTTTTCTTGTATTTATCCGCTTCATATGGTGCTATTTTTACAATATAATATGTTCACTGGTTTATTTGATAAACCCGGCAAACGACGCCCGACATACCGTCAATATACTTTCAAATAGCGATATTCATTTGCAATGGCTAAAAAACTATAAATTACCTAAAATATTACTATAATATGTATACTATGGATACGGTCGATTACGTTGTATCCGCCGCCGTCTGAGGTTCCCGGCGGCGAATATTAGCATTAGTATATGTCGTACCGAAAAATATGTAAACGATACAATAAATTATTCGTATACATATCATGAATATATATTATTATGTGTATACAAGCAAATGTGCACATTTTATTTCACGATATACGGAGACCGGTCATTACACACGCGACGATGCGTTTAAAGAAACAGCCTCTGCGTTCGTACTTTGTTTACAACTCTGTACCTAAGTAATTGCATAGAAATAATGATAATAATAGTTTATATTATATATAATATATAAATTGTGATCATGTGTGTGACAAGCGTACTTTTACGGTTATCTGTAAAACAAAATAAGTGTGTGTTAATATTTTAAGGTAGAAACCATCATTTCACGTTGACAGCGTTGGGACTTAAGGCTTGTTAAGCTGGTAATGATGAGTATTATCATAAGTTATTAACATTATTGTATAACGCTAGATGCCGTTGGAGTTATTATATTATACGGGTATAATTTAATTAGGTATTAATGACTTTTTATCAATACAGTCAATTATTTATATGTAAATAACAAACGAAAATATTCATAGTAAATGTTTTTTTTACATATATTCTATCAGGTTAACGTCTCCTCTGTAGGGGCTAAGAGACCGATTTATAGTTTTGATTTTTAAAGTTGTTTTATAAGCGTTTATATTTTTACTTTTATATGGTTTTCAAACCAACAATCTATTGGTTTGCAGTAGATACGCCGGTCAGACTTCCGCCATAACTCAGATAAAAATAACTATAGTTATGTAACTAGAAAAAATGATTAGTAAAACATCAGCTTAAATAAGTTGACGTGTTCGAAATGGCTCCTATATCAAAATATTATCTCAAATTATTTTGCTCATTAAATAAATAAACAGCTCTTGCGGTTCCCATGATGTTATGTAAAAATTGTAAGTTAATCTGTGAGAGTTGACAAATGCATTTGTAAGCACTGTTAAAATACAGACTGTGCGCGTTACGTTTGAGATTGAAGTTCACAAGTTTATGGACTATTCACTATTACACAGTTTGCACATAACTGTTTTTGACTTGTCCGCGACGACGTTTATGCTAATGTGTACAGCAACAGCTGCGGCCGTGCACCGGTAAAACCTATCGGCGGGCTGTTTATGTAAGACGACAATGTGTACAGTATAAAATACATAAAGTTCACGCAGCCTTTTGGACTTGTCTGTGCGGCGGGTTTTTCGCACAGACAATAACAATAATAATTGTATTAGCATACAATGCGAAACGCGTGCATTGAACTAGATTAAATGAGCTGCCGTTGTTGCTGTACGGCGACCGGAGATGAAATACGACCTATAGTGTGTGACACGCCGGTCGTGGCTTATAAGGCGAGTTCGGTCGCAGGAAAGGACATTAAACAAGAGTGGCGTAAGAGTTTTTTGTCGGGGGGCAAAAAAATAACAACAACAAAGTACATATTATTATTATTATTACTATTATGCCGGCGTGTATATAAATAATGTGTTCCAGGACAACGTCGCAATACGTTGTGCATTGGTACCGTACGCGTTGAACCGGCGTTTTGATTTTTTTTTTTTTTAACTTTCAAGCAAAGGACAACAAGCATTACTTACTCTAGAGGGACGGGGGAAATGCGGTAAATACTTGGACGGAAGTGGGTAGTAATCACAAGCGACGGCGGCGAACTGCGTTTCTTAGGTAAAATGCAAAACGCGATAATATTCCAAGAAGTAAATATTTCTCAATTTGTTTTATTGTAGATCTCCAGAGACTGGCATATATTATATATTTTTTGTACACTAAAATTTACTCCGCTGCTATGCCCGAAAGAACGTGTAACGAAACCGTGTTACCATAAGTTTTTGACAAACTTTCGACACGTGTTGCCTTAAGGCGACGATTTTTCGAGGTACATTCCTCCCTCACGCGCCACCCTGGAATACATACTTAATATTACCACAGGCTATATTATAATACACAGACTTTATATATTGGACTATTATCCTAATACAATTTCCCATCAAGTTACCCCATCAAACAATACATTTAATACCGTGTTCTACACTTGCGCTGCATTTGTTCGAAACCTTACACCGACCAAATATCCAATCAATTTTAGGTTTGAAATAGAATAGAAACATTTCCAATCATATAACAATGTATGTCAACGACACTTATTCTTTAAAAGCATCTTAAAAGTGTTATATTTTTGCTAACTATTGTCAAAACACAAAAATAGAATATTATTATTATCCTTGAGAAGGAGAGCGTAGTTCATTAGGTAATAACTGACAAACATTAGCTTCACAACATAATGTAAAATTGGTGGTTTTTAAAGTCTTTAAAAACAAGTCATATAAAAACACAGTGACTGATTTTTAGACATAAATTACAACTTATTGTTTCAGGTCTTCTGTTCACTGTTGAATTAAACTATAAATCAAACGAGTAATTAGTACTTGGCAACATTATGTTATGTCCACTATCCAGGCAGTTATTCATAATAAAAATTGTGTATGTAAACTTTCATGTCTAAGTCTGATTAGATTCTGTTAAACCGAATATTGTCTATGGCACGAAAACTGGAAAGTCACTTGTTTTTCAATGCCGTTTTTTATGTTGCCTATCTGTTGCTCCTTAGTAAATGGTCGAGTTCCTTAAATTATATTGAGAAAATGGACTTATCTAACCTGAACTGAAGCTGAGTAGTGCAAATCATCGTTCAGCCATAGCGCTAATTTTGTAAATTTGAATATGTTATGTGATTTTTTTTATAGCATACATTACAAAAGTCTAAACAACGTATTTTTATAAATAAAAACTATGAAATTGCGTGGCTAAAATTGTCATCCATTATCTTAATAATGTATCCATGACGATTACTTTATAGATTTTGTAAGTTAGGCTAAAGTTTTAGGCAGGTGCTCAAATGCTTATCCTATATTCATAAAACCGCATCATTTCTGGTTTTTCTATTCTCGACAAGTATTGATTAGTAGTCGTTATCTAATCGTATAGCGATAGACATGAGATAATATTATCCATTTTCCACACGACGGTCACGACCAGTTTTTTTGTAAGTTTGTAAAAATTTTTCGATCAAATTACGGTCAGATTAGGTCGGTATGTTCCACCGAAACCTGTTCGTGGTAATCAGGATGAAACCCACGCAAAGAACCCTATAATAATCTATTATATGAGTTACAATTTAGCAAGATATGTTATTATGCAAATTTGATACACATAACATCGACCGATTATGAAGTTATGAAGCACTTAGTCACGACACGGTTTGGCGTTAAACGTTATGTGAACATATTTTAAAAATTACATTAATTGTTCACGTGATAGCTCTTGCTATTGGACTAACAAAGTACCGTCGTAGGCCCTGTGCTTTCTTTTACCCGGTTATCCGATTAATATACTGTTATTTGACACGATTACAAGACGACAGAGGTGTTAAACTGATATCCGACAATTTATACAAATTTTCTTACAGTGCATAAATTGTAATAAAACGATTAATTACTAACAGTTTATTATAAAAAGAGATATTTTTTTCACAAGTTGCCTTACCTTGACTCCCAATACTCTACATATATAACATAAAACGTGCACGAGTTTCCTTCTTATTCGCAAGTCACGCTTGCTGCCTATTGCTTACGTGTAAATACAATTTTATTAATTGTACGTTAGCATTCGGTAAAAAGATATAATTTTTGTATTGTACTGATTGTATAAAAATGAATGAAACAAATTAATCAGATACAGTATAAAGTCAACGACATCAATTGGTTCTTGATGTCGGTAAAAAAATATTGACCTATGTGAATTCTCCACTACACTACAACAGCACACAAACTACTTTCACAATATTTTTTAATATAAATTTAATATTTTACGGCCTGATATTATAAAACTAAAACCTTATGTATTGATATGCGTTTTTGTTTGTTTAATATAAAATGATCTGGAGTTAATTACAATAGGACACACTATTATATTCTTCTTCTGCCACTATATTTTAGAGAGATTTTTATAATACTAACGCAAAATTAATAATTGGGGGAAAATAATCAAATGATAATATTTTCCCTGGACCACAACACTCATAGAATAAGAAAAAACATAACATAATATATTACACAAAATTAAAAATACCGACTACGACTTTTATGCAAATAGGCGATGACTCAAAGTAGTACAATAATATTATACAACATAATCTTTACTCCGATAGATAATATGGAATGAATAATATTCATAACATATAAATGCATCCTAAGCATCCTAACATTATAGCTATTAATATAAACGGTTAAGTTTAATAACCATGGCGATACACACTGGCAACAACCACTAAAAATAGATTGCTATCTCTATTTGCCACAAGTATGTTATTTGATTATTTTTATAAACTAATTATATTGTGGCATAGATGATTCAACGTTCCCGAAAATCCATTTCAATGCTTCAAGTCATTTTTCAACGTCCCACAACGGCACACACGAATGACTGGTCTAATGTGTAAAAAAAAAACCGTGTGTAATTTTAAACGAGAGTCGGAGGGCGTGCTGTGAACTTCGCGGTCCAGTAGGCTTATGAAAAATAATTTTTTTATTTAATTGAGATGGTATAGTAATATCGATAGAGCAACTGTTGCGGGCGAATAAAAAATATGCATAACAGCCGAAGAACGGTTAACGGCACACGGTGGGATACTCAGTTCGAATATAACATTATGTAGATAGCTGTGTCATGTATTTTGATCAGATATTTATATTTAATTATTCATATCTATGCTTATTGAAGTACATAATCGATTTTTATTCAGGTTGTTCCGTAGGCTTTTGTAGTTAATTGATAAAAGTACATTTGCTGCCCAGTATACAAATTCGAATAATCCAACCTTACAGTTATAATGTACTAGTATAAAAAGTTAGTGTATACTCTTATCTGAACTTTGGGTTTAAAAAGGCCAGTGTCAATTTTTGGCGTAAACAAAGTTTTGTACCCGGGCCTCATGGAGAATAAAAACTTAAAAGCTCATTTGCCAAGTTACAGAAAGTGAGATTGGCCCTTATAGACCCAAGGTCTAACAACACATACTATGATGTCTAATATACAAATAAATAAAGTTCAAAAATATATACTTGTAAAAACGTACAGACTCTGTTTTACCATAAAAAAACATTCGTTTGATGATTTTAAAATATTTTATGTGATGTTTTCGGAAAATGTTATTGAAACATTTGTGTTGATTTCCTGACAAAATATAATTGTACACGTAATATTTAAAACAAGAATTAATTTCAAGACTTAAAATCGTTTAACGGCGATCGCGACCGCGCTACAGACTATCACAGCTATTACTTATCCCGTACAGTGATAAATGTCGTGCACTTAATTTACGCACAAAACTTGCACAAATCGACCCTCCACCGATTTTTCGACTAGCTCTCGACCGTGCTGTGATTTAAAATAAATTGGCGTTGGAACATTTAACCGCATGAATAATGTATATTATTATATTATTGTAGTATACATTTTATAGGTAACTACTATGTGTACATTGTAGCTGTGTGCAGTGTATGCAGTGTGTGTGTGTGTGTGTGTGTGTGTGTGTAATGTATACTATTGTGTTTACCTCTGGTGCAGCGACGACGCCAAAGGGCACGGGTAAAAACGGTTTTTCAGTTGTTAATTAGAAGAGGGAGGGTGTGCGCCAAACGGGTTGTGTACATGTGACCGCATGTGACTGGCAGATGTCGCGTGTATACAAAATTCAAATATCAGCCCGGGGTCTCCCCCGCTGCACCATATAGTCGGTGGCAATTTGTATGAGAAAAATGAACGGCCCGAGGGACGGTTATGCACATTATAATAATATTATATAATAAAAATCTAGAGAGAGAGAGAGAGAGAGATAGAGTGAGAAAGGCAGGCCAAAAAAAAAAAACACACAATAATAATAATAATAGTCAAAACTGGCTCTCTCGGTAAATTAAACGCTATTTACGATCTTGGGGCGACACACAGTATAGTTAGTGTAGACCGTCGAGTGTAGTTAACGATTTTTTTCGTCATTCACTAAAACTAGTTTATATTATATTTTTCGTCAAACTCCATGTAGAGTTACGGTCTAATACTGTATTATTATAACAGTGCGTGGGATTTAAAACAAAACAGTTGTTTGCGTATAGTACCCTTTTATAAAACATAATAATAATAATATTAATATCACAACGACGCCTCGACGGTTAATAACATATTTCTCGTTTTAGATAATAATATAGAGATAATAATTATGACCAAACGAACCGGCTGTGTAGGTACGGTTTTAAATACATTTTTTTAAAAACGACGCTAAATACTTCTTAGATAATAAAATACAGTCTTTTAACAGTCTAATTTCATGGACAACAGCTTTGTACCCATTTTTTAGCTCTAAACCATAGATCTGACATGGGTACACATTTATTTCACGTTCCAACACTAATAATGTGCATATATTAAATTTATACTTCTCACCTTGCAATCCACTTTACCTAGGATGTGCGGTTTAAGTCCTAAAACAAAAAATAAATTTTATAAAACAGGATGTCTATAACTAGGCTAGTGCTAATTTGCAAATAAGTCGTCTATTTTCAAACCAGCTATAAGCAATAATTTTTCACAAACAACAAAAAAAATTGTCAGAT
This sequence comes from Adelges cooleyi, assembly GCF_023614345.1. NCBI lineage: Eukaryota > Metazoa > Arthropoda > Insecta > Hemiptera > Adelgidae > Adelges > Adelges cooleyi. The sequence goes on along the minus strand of NW_026096053.1, from coordinate 11,583,270 downwards.
GGATGATTTTGAAACTGACCACGATTTTCCACACGGAGTTTTACTAGTTATAATAACCTTTAATTGATATTCAATAATAGTTTTACACACCAGTTTGATCATTTAAAACTATGAAAAAACACGATTAGGAAAAAATGTGTTAGCTGGTTTTGAAACAAGAAGCTTCAAATATGATAAGGGAACTACATTTGGTCTTCACCCCTCGGGGTTTTCCGAGTTCCTTTTGAGGGTTGAAATTAATTAAAAAAAAAAAAAAGTAAGTGAAGTTATTTTACTAGGTAACGGTTGTGATTAAATTATAAATACAGGCACTATAATATTATATTGAGTCGTCACATAACACATTAGCGTTGGAACGTACATAGTAATCATAGATAAAAGACTGTAACTAATTGTGGGGTTAAACCGTTTTTGACCAGCTCAATTTAAACTGACCAGTTAACGAAAAATAGTTTAATATGTAAGTACATTTTGTTTTTGGCCGGATCACGCATTCGGCGTTGAATAGTGGTTATCGTGGGAAATCACAACTAATGGGCAATTACCGTTTTCAATGTAACGCGTACCTATTCAATTTTTGTAGGGCCTCCTAATCTCAAGCCATGCACTTGTGGAATACTAGTTATTTGTGTATTATAAGGTGAATCCACTGGCAGTGAATGAAGAAAATCGGTGACTAGCCAATTTGTTTAAATAATTGAAGATGTAGGAATTTTTCCGTGGAATTCCAGTTTCTACATGTATCTACTAAGTCTTTAGGATGAACAATAATAAGCTGTTCATAAGCATCTAATATTTTATTACCAAACGCATAATTGGGTCAATCAATTGGTAATTTTGGCCCTATTAAATACATATTATTATTATGGATCGTTTCTTTAGCTAAACAGTATAACGCAGCTGCTGTTTACTCCGTTTGCACGCGTATGGGCGTCACTTAGTGGCCGACTCTTAAGCAATTTTTATTAGTAATAGTATTATCGTTATTGTACAGTTATTCTCATTGTAAATGTTAGAATACATCTGTTATTTTGTATACGGCATTTATGCATGTAGTATATTTTGGATATTATGGCATGCCCAAAGTAGAACGGTGACACAAAATCCAGACACAGCTGCGTTCGCTCAACCCGTGCGTTGTACCTTAAGGTACACATTTTTTTTTTTTTTTTAATCAAAAGATATTATTATTCAAATTGTTGCTGTATGTATTTTCTATATTATAATTTGTATAAACGGGAGGACAACGTTGACAGCAGCTGTTTCTTAAAACACATAACAGGTTGATCTATAAACTGAACACGCGTCACACATTAACAAAACGGTCGTCAATCATCATTTCTCTATTAATCTAAGTTGCCTTTGTTTTGTGAACAAGAACTGGCGTTTGTAATAGTTAACAATTTATACACTTCTCCTTTTCCGTTGCCCAAACACACCAATCGGTTCCCGGCTTTACTTTTTCCACAGTATTTTTCCCTTAGTGCTCCCATCTCAGCCGTGGTCGTCCCAAAAGATTATAATATCATACAGTTGTATTATAAAATAATTTAAAACCACAAACAACTTGAGCTTAAATCTGTTACACTATTGTATATTAACAATATTTACCAAAAAAAAAAAAACGCACTAATAATTAATATAACAACAACTCCTTTATTTATTATTTTACGTTCTCACCCCATTTGGTCAAGCCTGCATCCCTCGTGCACTTCATGTTGTGTGTATGTGTGTGTATAAAATATATATATATTATATTGTTCACCCTTGAGCACTTCCACCGACCAAATGTGTTCTCCGTAATCCACACCGAGTTTTGTCGCTGACACTTTGAATAATAGTTATTATAGATGTGTCTGGTTCAGTTGTAGTAATTCCGAGCGCGTCGAGTGTGCCCCTGGTCGTCGCTTCGCCACCGATACAATGTATTGTGGAAACCGGAAAACCAAAAAATGTCGTGATGCACCCAAAACTGTTCAGACAATCCAAAAGTCCTTTCTGTCCCTTTAAAATCAGCTGATGTCAACATTGGTCGCGGTTTTTTAGTGTTATCTAGTCCACACTAGATGCTCGATGATTTTTTATGATGTATACAACAAGTGACAACTTACATATATTACATTATGTACATTATGTACATTTAATGACCACAAAACCAGACTATAGGTTGTGTGAACAACAAAACACACTCTTTCTCTGATTATTTGTGAATCGAATCCCAAACAAAGAACCGAGTCATGTACCAAAAAAACCATTAATTACAATGCAAAAAAAAAATCAGATTTGTATTATGCGAAAATGTGTGTGTGAACTATTATATTGAGTAGCACGACACTCGAGGTTCAGAAAAATCAAGAACTTGACCTTAACCTTCGCAACTACATCCCACGTCCCGGTCACAACTTATATGAGTATAATGCCAAATGCGGCGTTCTTTATGTTTACACAAAATGCCGCTTCGAAAATTTGAATATTTGAATAAGCCGACACGAGGCGTTAACATTGTAATTGCGGCTATATGTGAGAAAACCTGAACAGAGAGTAAAAAACAAGTATGCTCAGATATAGAGTATGATAAAAATCATTTTTCGTTTCTATGAACATGATTTCCTTTTTTTTTTAGTTTATTAACATACTTCTAAGTAAAATGATCACGCGGATAAGATGATACAAAGAAACTGACATAATTTTCCCACATTCTATATCCAGTGCAGATAACTAATCTAAAGACACAGTTTACGCACCGGTCCAAAATATTGTTCACTATTCTTTAGTTTACTTACAATTAGTAATTATTTGTTTTTTACTTGCATCAATTACAAAAGCTTAAATGTACGATCAAAAAATATATTTATATTTCAGATTGTATATATTAGGTGTGTGTTGAAAAGAACCTACACCGGATATGTACAGGTATGCAGTAATAGCTTATGGTTTTCATGATTTTTTTTCTCGTTTTCACAGACAAGCAAAATAATTAAGTCATCATTAAAAACACTTACGCTATAAAACAAATAATTATAATTATAATTTGTGTATGCGTAAAAAATAAAAATCCCTTTGGAATCAAACTAATAACTATTAATACTATATACCCAACAATTTTGTTTAACTAGAATAGGTATATTAATACCTACATCCTAACATATACCTATGTATTATTGTGAACCAGATATTCATTAGAATGGTCAATTTTTGGATTGAACAGGACAATATGATTTGATTTCGCATTTTATTTCGACTAATAAATGTCGACCGGATTTCGTAGAAGCGACAATGACCAACTGTTTTTAGGATTAAGCTTTGCGGTGGATTCAAGGTTCAAGAGCGATTGACAAGAAAGAGCCGACGCTTCGACAGACAACAGTTAATAAGTGTTGTGCACAAATCGGCAAGACTCGCCGGTTACGTCCACCTAAGAAAAGCGTACAAACGGGTCCGTTTATAATAATATACTTACATCATTGTGCGGCGACCTCGGCGAAACGGTTTCAAACGGATGACCGCATGCGTGGTTGGTGCCACAACACTCTCCATCGGTGTTATTGACCTTTTTAATTGGTTCGAGACGACATTTCACGATCACTATCGACGTTGGCCAGCAGCTTGCGTTTGACCGGAGTGCCTACACATGGCTAAAGAATGGTTTACATAGTGTACACCTATACAATAATATTATATATATATATATTCTATACCGGCGCCGGCAGGGTTACTATTCTCGGTCTGAAAACAATCATCGCTTCGACGGCGAAGGGGACTTTTTTATTTAATATTTTTTTTTTCCAAAGTCAACTTAAAACGGAGGAATACAAAATATCAGTTTTGCACGACCGAACGCTTTGGCGAAATTGTCACTAAAAAAAAAAATATATAACTTTATTATCGACAAGACGTAGGTATAACATAAATGTATAGTACCTTCGGTTAGAGTTTTTTATCGTTATTTAGGTATTTATAGTTTCTGTTTTTTTGAATATTTTATAAATCATTTATGCAATATGCATGTACCCAAGCATATATATATATACCAATAATAGTAGTATAACGTGGTAACGGTACGGTAAATATATAATATATTATAATCTTTTAAATCGCGTTTCGCAAATACCGAGAGTGCATAATCGTAACTATAAAAATAGACCTCTCTCTCTATTTCTCGGTAAACGATTACATTTTTTCGCCCTAAGATCTTCCTTTTTCCTTCTCTTCTTTCCTTTTTTTTTTTTTGGACTGCCGTTATAACGATGAATACATTTTAAAGGGCGAGTGTATACGGTACGCGTTTGTCCGCTTCCACGACTTTGAGCCATTTTTATTATTTCATATTATACAATATGCAGTATACAATACATGGGATTTTTTTCCTGAGAAATTTTCCCCAATACTATAGGAGGATTTATAAAATGCAAAAACTTCCACTCGTTTCTATTCAAAATCTAAAAGACCGAATTTATACACACGGCACGCGTATTGGTCTCGACTGATTTCGTAATATCTATTCTCGGAAAACCCTTGGAAATAACTCAAATATATACATAAAGCGTATTCAAATTGAAAAAACATATCTTGTTATTACCTCTTGCGTGTAATCGTCACAGAATTGCCATCTTACGAAATGCCCGTTTACATGTCAAGGAGTAGATAAATATACATTTTTTTTTTTAAATCACGTTCAGATAACTAACATATGCTCTTTAACATGTATTAACAGCTAAAAAGGCTAGTCCGACTTGTCCTAGCAACAAGTTTGGAAAACAGCATTAGTTGAAAACACTGTAGGAGTAACGTGGGTGCGATAGAAAAAAGATAATTCATAAGAAAAGAAAAAAGGTCCAGATCTCCTACCAAAAAAGTCAGCCAATCAAAGTAGTGGTATCTACATTGCGGCCAAGTCGGTTTTATGCCTCATTCAGGAAGGTCTTGTTCCGTTCAGAAACTGGTCCAGTGTTAAGCAGTACAAATGAAAGAGCAGTATTGCTCAGCAGTGTGAAATGAGGATATGAATGAAAGAAATAGCAGACTTGCCACAATGTAGATAGATACCACTACTTTGATAGGCTGACTTTTTTGGGAGTGAGTCTGGAACTTGGCCCTTTTTCACTGTTAAGTTTTTGTTGGGGTAAATAAATATGTATCCTTAGCGTTTACCCCTCGACTGCACTGTAATTCCTTTTACCTACGCATTGAGTGGAAAACTTCTAACAGGCTTCGATTGTTTTTAAAGAGACCCATAATCCGTACCGTTTGGTATCATATGTAACCAATGGAAAAGTCATTTTTGAGTGTATCAATACAGCCATTGAGATTGAAAGAGATAACATGGTATTTTGATTTTCCTAGTTTTTAAAACTAAACAATGCGTTTATTGTAACCATTTCGAATTACTTTTACGAAAGACGATTTAAATTATTCTGGGCACGTTCGTACCGAAAGACGAAACGTATCAAAATCGTTTAATCATAAATTAATTACTAATGTATGCACATTTTTAAGGTACTGTAATAAACGCTTAACTCGAGGAAGTTGTAAATTAACTAAAATCTTTACTAACGAAATTAGCGGGTTCTATCAAACGTGTAATTACTCCTGTTGATTATATAATAATTAAATAATTTATGCTAACTTGTACATACATGGTCGCCTTCGAATAATTTAAACATTCCATCAAGGTTATAATTTAAAAATAATTATTCTACCTATTCTATTGCGTCAACAAAATAAAATTATACTATTATGCTAAGTATTCATTTTCTTTTTTCCTCGTATTTTCTATTATTCTTTGGTTTCATAATATTCGTGCCTATGCTCTATAAAAAAAATTCTACATTCCAGATCGGTCTAATTAGGTAAACTATTTCGAAAATATGTGAATCTAACACATTGGAATATTAGTCATAAAATGCTTTCATTGGTTCAGAGGAAAAAGGCGGCTAAGGAGGGGAAGTCGTGTGACTAAAAGTCCCCCCTCATTAGTATAAAAAATTAAGCGTATTTTTTATAAGTAACTGTGTACAAATAAAGACTAAAAAGCGAAGTCGTTTTCTATGAAGCGTGAAGTGTCTACCGAACCGGTTTTCGTTTCAACCGTAAATTTAAGTGTAAAAATTATGTTAATTGTTTAAGGTATTTTTTCTAGATTTAAAGGGGTATATTTTTCGCCCACTATAGTACCTTCCGAGTACGATTTCTGATCTATAAGCTTGTTCTACATGAAGAAACCGATTTAGCAATTTTGAATACACCGTGGTAACAATACTTATCAGCTCCGCATCGAAGCTAAAACGAACAACACGATGGAAATCAATTTACAATGTATTAAAAAAAAAAACTAGTTAACACACTATAGTATTGTAATAAAGGTAAATAATGTAATTTGAGCTTCGTCTGTTAATCTTTTGTTATCTGCTAGTGAAAACTACTAGTGAATTTTCTCAGAAGAATATAACGAGTCCAATTAATATATATTTTGTAAACATATAGTAAAAACATGCTGAATCTATAAACATACTAAACAGTAAACAGTACTATTTATTTGTCATCAATTTGTTAGCTAGCGAGTATAGGGTACCTATACTTTAATTGAACAGTGTAAAACCAAAACAGCATAATCTCGGCACAGTTTTATAATAAGTCAAGAAACTATTTAGCACTAACTACACACGTATATACATCAAACCAAATAATAATTAAATGTAATACCTATCTTTGAGTAATTAGTAAAACTCAACATCCAGATTCCAGCTTTTAAATCCCTTTAATCTTGTTAGCTCGGCTCATACTTTAGCAATAGTGAGTACGTACATTACATTATACTTGTAGCGATTCGAGCAAGTTTGCTGTTTGCATGTCAACCAATTGTCGGTTGTCATCAATTAACTTTTCTAAAGCTCTTGCTGCTCTTTAGGGCTTTGGGCTTATTTCCCAATTCCCGGAGACTTAATAATAAAATTAAAAAATGATTATCGATAAGTATTTCTATCTGTATCGAAGCTAAAATGTTCGGAAAAAACTGTACAACTAAACTTGTCTTTAAAATAAACGTCACGTGAACCTTTTTTTTAGTTACTATCACTTAAATTACCTACAGACGATTTATATGCACACCAAATAGAGCTTTGTATTGTTTTTATTACACATTGTATGATATCTTCTGTACATATATACAAATAATATTTCAGTACGTACAGGAAATAAATGTGCACGTTTGTACCTGTCTGCCGGTCAGTCACGCAGCAAAATAATTGCCGGTCGTTATTAATTATTTATCACTTCAGCGACCGACCGCGTAGAACAGTGAAGAAAAATGTAAAAACGATGACTAAGTTTTTATTTTATTTTTTTACCCTCTTAAACACAACGAGTCTGTTAAAATATACTAAGCATTGCGGTCCAGACGAAAACTACATATTTTTTATAACTGGAAATTAAATAATGTATGCCAGTTATACAATTTTTTAAATATTTAAATTCCACTTTTGTGGAAGCCGGTAAATTTTGACATTTCCTGTTTTATGATGTCTTAATAATGACTTATTTCTCTCGCCAACGGTGGCTATAGTATAAAATGCGCTGATTTACGCCGCTGAATGATATAAATAAAAAATGTCCGGAAAAAACTTAGACGTAATTAGAATCACTGATGATTATATCAGCTTTACTTTTTTAGATGTGCCATTTTTTTAATCTGCGTACAACGAAGTGAGCAACGATTAACAGCGCCACGTGGGCAAATTAATTAATTATTTTTTTAACATCATTTATATATGTGTATTAACAGATTAAAATCAATTGATTTTGTTGCAATAAAATAGAGATACTATTTAATAATTAGCTCTTTTTTTTACACTCGTTTAACTGATTGATCCCACGTTTAATACGATGTTAAGATAATACGTTCTTTAAATCCATCTAAAGTTACACAATGTAATACAAATTAACATAGTTGCATTACATTTTTTAATGACATTACATTTCTCGAATTGTCTAGTAATAATCACGACGATTACTTGTTTAGGCGGGTTGATGATAAAATAGTTATAATCACCGTTGCTAGTGTGGGAAAATTCAAGTTCTCTATACGTCGGGCATTAAGCACTGACATTATGAGGTCAACGATAAGACGTTTAATAATTATAGTATCCCGATTAGAAAATCATCAAACGATTTTCTCTGAACTACAATGTACATGCGTAAATAACTATTATTAATTAACTTAGGCGTAACAAGGGGTAAGGGGCTTGGGGTGCTAAGTTCCCTCAACTTAAGATGTTATCCCTCCAAAATAACTTGAAGGGTATATTACAATTGAAACATATTTCCTAACTATCAATGTAGCAAAAATACTGTTTCTCTGAAATATGTTGCTGTAAAAACGATTGAAAATAAAATTCGATGGACGTTCTCACCAGTTTGTGAAAACATTTCGAATGGACCTCTAAGGGTTCGCCAACGAATTTTAGACGGTAATGGACTTTTGAAACATTTTAATGAAATTTTCCATCTTTATGTACATCTTGATGACTCGACAGCGCGGCGTAGCTTTAACGTGGGTATTTTTTTTTTTTAATATTATTTTGTGTTTTATGCTCGCTCGGCGGCGGCAAAGGACTAACTGAAAAGATTTCAATCAACTATATAGTAACTACAGAGTACTATGTCCGAGTACAGCGATTGGAATCCCTGTCATTATTATACGGTGTTCGGCTCGGTGATTTCGATCAAATGTCCTCCGGCAAACGTCAAACGTATAAATATTTTTTCTGCTTCGTTCCTTCCGATCTATTTAACATCTGTTCGCGGCTTTAATGAATGGTAACCGTGTACGACCCGTGCAATTTTTTCCATTGTTCCACAACGACCACCGCATTATCAGCACGGACCCATCACGCGGTATCGCGTAGGGCTCGAGGATAAAATATACATATTCGGTGCAGAGGTACACTGGAAGGGTGCGAGAATGCCTATTTGGTCGCTTAAGCCCCATTCTGTTCGGACTCCCGATCCATACAAAACTCTACCCGTCTAACCCACGTATAGTCCATAAAAGTATGCAGTATCGATAATCATCAAATATTTTCATTGACATTCGATACAGCCTATACCACTATAGGGACAATCTAATTTTGTTAGCATTGAGCAATTATTGATGCGTATCGATGCCCAGTTCAAAAGTGCAACAACACAAACCTGAAAATAAAAATGAAAACGAATAAGCTATTATATGGTTATGAGTTGTGACGAGCGTAAAAGTATTTAAACATAATATTGCCTACCGTCTTGACAGAGTGACAAACTTTTTTTGAAAATCTCAAATATACCTCATGTTTTGATTTGTTTACAATTATTATTGTTATCGATATTATGGCAATCTGTAATGTAATATAAGTGTTACCCTGTTGGTGCGGTCAAAAGATCTTTTTGCATCTTGTAGTCTTCCTTCGTTGTTTTCCTATTTACTTTTGAGATTCTATACGATACCACAGTGTTATTTCACGGACAATAAACCTATACTATTTTTTTTACTCAACAACCGTGTAACCTGTCCCCGGTTCGCCAACGGTAGTACCTACCCTTCCTTTTTTTTTCTTGTAAAGCTTCTTCGGCCTACCATAACGTATACCATTACTCGTCTGTGTGCATCACAACTACAATTTATAGATGAGTAGGCAGTCCCAGCTATCTATGGTTGATCCACTTCCTTAGTAGCCTTTCCTATCTCAAATAAGATCCCAAATGAATGATCGGCTGATCCCTAGTAGTTTTTACGGGTTACGTTTGCCGTAATAATTATTACTAAATTATATAAAATTACCAGTAAACTTTTTTAAAAGTACTTGTAAACTGTTAATCTATAATTTTTATAAATAACTATTTTTAATGTTTTGAAACCAAAATAAAAAAAACTCAAATGTACATGTTCATTTTTAAGTGTTTGTCATGTGTCATCTTTCTCGATATTTTTGTATGTTTTTGTTCAAATAAAAAATCCTAAGCCTCCTTTATTCGAATCGAATGAATTATTATCAAGTTTGTTTTTTTTTGTATCGGTCAAGCCGAACTCGGTGACCCACATGGGAATTTTTATATCATCACAGCAACAATTATTACTGTTAGCTTATTTTCACAGAACCAAACGTACCTAATACAATTATTATATTATATTTTAACGACGAGTGACGCCGTGACGCTTTGTTAATGTTTTGAACGAAATATAAAACAAATTTCACTTTTTTTATGTCAATATTGACTTACTAACCTAATTGACTCGTCCCGATAACAATACTCAGTAGTAGCATTATAAGACTACATTGTTATATTATTGCAACAACGGTAATAATAGTAATGCCAAATAACAATAATAATTTAATATTTATATTTCATTCTAATTTAAATTCATGCATGTGTGGGCGATTGATTGCTTCGCCGTACCCAACAGAGCGCGCCCGATATCACGTTTACTATAATATATATTTTTTTTTTACTATAAGAAAATCGAATGCGCAATAACAGTTTGTGTACAGTATACAGTATACAGAATATAAATACCTAGTTGTATATATTTATATACACAAACACAAATATAAATAAGCTACGTAGGCGAAACGTTGCGGTCTTTATTACTATGCCGTTCTTTATTATTACACAAACACATAATAATACACACTGTGCAGCATGTTTTAATGGTATGTACGTTTGTCCAGCAAAAGAGATAACGTTTCAGATAAGACAAACCAACTTCAAGGGCCGCGGCTAGCCCGAAGATTTACGTCGTATCGATTGCAAGACGAGAAAATAATAATAATACTTTTAATACACTGCGTGTGTCGCACTGACTTTCTTGTATGTACTTCCACACGTGCGTTTATTATTATTATTTGATTCGGATTTTGCAATCTTCTGAACCTTTTTTCTAGCCGACGCGAAGCCAAAACTTAATATTGGTTTTTCGTATAAAAAATGTTTAAAAACATATTAAATATCTATATCGCTCTTCGATGCGACAGTCACAAAACCCCCCAAACAGGTTAAGCCCTCGACAATAATTAAAAACCGTTCGGTACACACGCAAACGGACCCGATGTAAATCAAAATGCATTCAAGTCCAACGCGAGTGTTTAATAACACTTCAGTCGCGTTCGTTGCATTATTATATTATTATAAAAAATAATATAATATTCCCCACGCGACACAATGTATTATTAAACGGGTCGGACTGACACGCGTGCAGTCCCCCAACCGTGTGAGATTAGACAAACAAACTCGCCGAAATAAACAAACCAATTATGATATTGATTACCGTTTCCGATATTGTATATTTTTGGGTTACCAACACCGTTGCTCGTAAGTGTCGTTCATTGTAAAAGTGGTGTAACTCCAATAAATGCCAAAAAAAAATTTTTTAAAAATAGAAAACGCCGAATGAATACTTGTATATTTTGTTTTCCTACACATTAATATTTTACAAAAAGCTCGTTATTTCAAAATTCAATTGCAAGGAGATAATTCACTATTACAATAAACGACACTTACCAAATAGCCTCTCGTTTGAGTTTCGAATACCGAAAACATGACAGTTACACAAATAACTGTCAACTGATGACACGAGTCGAGCACAATATAATAAGGTAGAAATTATTCTTATAACATAATTATTATTGTCAATAGACTAGTATTGGTGACTCGACTCGATGATACGGTAGTGCTGCCGGCAATAGAACTAAACCGACTATTGTCAACTTTGTGGCCGACTCATTAAAATTTACCGTTTGAGCCGTGTGACTCATATTGTAGCAGCACTCCTTTGATTTCGTTTCCGACTCCGGTTAGAGCGATACGATTACAATACACGTGTCTGCTCGTGTACGACATCGGGTGAAAACTCAAAGCCACGATGAAATGGATATACCTAATGATTAATGTTTTTTTGTATACTGTAAAAAAACAATTTTAATTACTCTTTAAGATTGCTTTCAGTAGTCTCATCTACGTCGCAATATTACAAAAGACTTCTTCATTTTGAAAGTCTTCGGTTTAAATAATGAATTATAATAAAAAAAAAAAATGGTATTTTTGCGTCGAACAAGCTGACGTGCAGCCGGTGTACCATCAAGAAAAAGGCCAACGATATTTAAGTGGCTAACCACAATATGTATTTTGTATGTTAAACAGATGTGTAGTTTGTATTGTTATATATACTAGACACGAAACTTCAAAGACTTTTAGATTTCACATTATCATGAGTCATTTAAATTTCGTCAATGACTCATTTATTACAAAAAAAAAAAAAACCAATACCTAACTTTCCCATTTCTTAATTTCTTGGAATCCTGATTTTTGTTATAACATAAATTCACTTGAATATTTAAATTCAAAACAATCTTATTTTACCAGAAGGTAGTTTATACTAAATAATTTTGTATTTTATGGCTTTAATTGGCCTTTTCTTTGGTATCAATACAACTATCTTATAGTAGAGTAGATAATGAGTACAATGTTCATAGCAACACATTTCAATTTGACCTTATTAATTACAACTACTCTTATATTTTTTTCTTTTACGGTTTTTGTTATTTTTTTAAAATTATTTTTATGAACACTTCCGTAAGCAATTAATTTATTTTAACAAAACAATTTAATAATTATTAAAATATTTTTGTATTATAAATTATGCGTATCTGTCTTAATTATTGTTCCAAGCGTCCTACGCAATATTTTGATGTTACCAAAAAAGTGGAAAATGATCTACCTAGTTATATATTATATAAAAAAATGCAATTTACTGTATTTCGACACTTTTGTAACAAAACAAGGGTGGATTGGCTGAAGGGCTAGTGAGCGAACGATGTTCGCGAGCCAGTTCTATGATTTTGTGTAAAAACTATTGACAATAAATACTTGGTAATTCGATACTTAACGCCGAATTAGCGTCGCCGTCGAAAAAAATATACGATAAGACTTTATTAGTATGATCACTATCACCCAAGTATAAATATTTTGTATTAACACTAAACGGAATAGATGAAAACGTTCAGACTACTAAATAACTATTAGTAGCCATAAGTCATAACTCATCTTTATACCGATGCATATTAGTATGTACGCGCCGTCTCATTAGGTCAAGAGCTTCTTTCGAATACCTAATATCTAACATGATAATGGTGTGTAGGTAGTCAGTATCGTATTATAGCGTATAAAATATACATACCGTGTACAAAATATTTTTAACACGGAAGTAAGAAGAACATCAATCACAATTCGCAAAGCTCAATTTGGACAAATTCGGCACATTCGGATTTAAGTAGGCAGTCCAATATATGTAATTGAAAGAAGTGCTGACTTTCGTGAGTGGAACACTCAATTAAACCGTCAACTCAAAAGGTCCGTCTGTTATAAAATAGTTAACGCAACAAAAGTTAGCACGCGTGCCCAGCCTAGTCACGGTAATCAGAGTCAAAAAGATGTGAAAAACATGCGGCTGTCCAAACTCACCTAACCCGAGGCCCCTGGTCTAAATTTTAATATTGCAGGCCATTGGCACATTCGCATAATGGGAAATATTACACCACTGGGCACTGACCACCAACAAAAAACGGTCAACGGCGCGTTAAAAAATTAAATAGGTAGCTATTAGTATATGTGTACTAGAAACAATAGTAATAATATTTGTTAACGCTCCAGATTATGATCTATGATACATAATAGAGTACACGTGTAATTTTTTTTTGGTGTTTTTTTTTTATAAATTAGGTTTGGAGTACATATTATAATATAATAATACCGATTACCGAGAAAACACTAAACGCTAATACTCGGTAGTATAATAATTATCCGTAAATTATTACAATAGGCGAATTCGCTTATTGCTGACCAGGAAATCACAGTAAATTTTTCAAGTATACGAGTTGCGGATTTTTTAACGCTACACGTGTGATGACCAAAGATAAGGAACATGATATTCTACTGTTAATTTACAGTGCCGGTAGAATTACTTTACTCGTCCGGCCTTGATGTAAACTATTGTAATGTTTGTATATTCGATGTGCTCTGGATAATAACAATTGTATTCCCAAGACGCCGATCCTTCCTCATAACATAACATACGGGATTTCGGTTTACAATCGATTAGTCATTTAAAAAAAAATTACACTAAAAGGATTTTGGAAACCTTCGATACGATTAAGTGATGAGTGATAACCGACAATGGTACATAATACACACGGTCATATTAATCGGTCTCGCAGAAATCGAGGCAATAAAATTTGATGATAATAATGTTTGTATACTTGTGATTTTCGCGAATACAACGATAATAATTTCGTTGAAAAGCCTTTTGGAGTTCGTTCGAGAAACGATATCGAATTTCAATATAATATCACGCAATTGGCTTATACGTCATCCGGTCGGTACAATAAATTAATATATTACAAGTAAACACGATAGCGGCGGCACAATACTCGTTGGTTGTTATACTTAGCGCCGCAACGATTAAAATATTGAAATGCGCAATACATGCCTTCTAAGTACAACCACAACAGTAGTGTCTTGGATAATACACTTACACGCACACGGTCGGTCGGCGGCCACGGCACATGTTTCTGTCAGCCGGTCGTCCATCAGTTATGCATTTACATTATACATTACTCGGCCGGTTAAAACGAGAACCGATGTTTTTAATAAAATATTATCATCGTGTACTTATGGGTTTTTTATTTTTGTTTCCATACACGCGACGGCTCGTTAAAAACAATTCGGGTTGTTGACCTCGAGTTCACAATAATAATATTATTATATTCACACATTATTGTAACAGCACAGCTAACTTTAAAACCGATAGCTAATAGTATAGAATTGCTGTACGCTACCTCTAATATAGAATACAAATCGTTTATAGGCCTGTCAACTGTCAAGAGGGCGTAATACCTTCAATTTATAATGGAGTCGGGTGTATGGAAGTTTTTGCAAAGTCTTAATTAAAAGGTTTACACTGTGATGTGTAACTATATTAGTTCAGGCGTGGGAACAGGTAAATGTTTTTTTTATCCGCGTACACTGCTGAGTTCTCACCCCCATCTTTGCTCCACGGTTATGGCTTTAAAATGAAATTAATACTCATTCAAAAACTGGTTATTGACTAGTCGTTGCATTATTCAAACATTCATGTTGTTATAAAACTTACCCTCTAAATTAACCCTTTGAAGAAAAAAAAATATGTCCAATTCGAACAATACCTGTTTTTTTATGTATAAAATTAAATTTAAAAAACATTTTTTATGAAATCGTTTACCAAAAACAATTATGACCGGAAGGGCGTGTATGACATAAACGTTGAAAACATTAGAAAAATGATTGAAATTATTTAATTTAATTAAATTTAACTAAATGTCTGTATGTTTTCTTAATTTTTCCGTCCATAGGTCACGGTCTCAGTTACGGTAGTTAGTCATAGGCCATAAACGCTGCGCCAGCTCATTGTGGTGACAGGTGTTCAGCTAATATCTGACAATTTATCCACTTATCTGCATGTAGTGACGAATCTTCTTACAATGTGTAATAAAACATTTGATTAATAATAGTCAATTTACAAAGAGTCATGTAAAGTTCTTTGCGATACTCTCATTAAGCTTTGCATTACGCAACTAACTAAAAAGTCACGATTACTGCTTAAGTGTCAAAGATATTTGATCTAACTGTCATATATACATATCCTATTACTAATAATAAGATATATATATATATATATTTTATATTTATTTATTTATTCTTGCGAGTACCGATTGAGCTTAAAAGCAATGCAACATATTTACTGGCTACAATAATGTTCAATTGGTTCATCGACTATAATTATTAATTATATTTTTTAACTTGTAAGACATCACTTTACTTACAATAAACAAAAAAAATTTAAATAACTAAAATTTTATTTTTTTTTTACTTTTTCGTATACACTTATTATTATTGCAACAAAATTTGGCCTTTTTTTTTGGAACAAAAAAACAAATTACATACAATTTTTAGCTGAATGCGAACGTAGCCTTGGAATAATTGTTCTAGTGTGTCAATTTTGGTTTTTTTTAATTATCAACTCCAAAGTTGTAAACAACGTACAAATGACAAAAATCAAATTGTCTTAATTTTCTTTTGTGTATAAGTTAGTTATGAAACCATTTCTGAATTCGGTAAACACAATAGACTAAAAAATTCTCTTTGAAATACATAATAGAAAATTATTCAAATATGTAGAATCGAATGTACGATGTCATATATTCTAATTTTTGGATAATAAATATTGAATTATTCAAACACTTTTTTGTCCGTCGAATGTTTCCATTAGGCAAACTTGTATACATCTATAAATTATTATCAATCGGTGTGATTTAACAATAGTGGGTAATACTATTGAAACAGTATGCACGACAACAGTTTCAAGCTGCACCTGTTGACGATTAATAATTATACAAGTTTGTTTTGAACATAATAATATATCACCTTGTTTAACATGCAAATGTGAACCTTTTTTTTTTTTATATCACTTCACCCGTTTGCTTATGCGCCTAATTAATTGATTTTAACTGGGCCACTGTGACGGTCAATAGGTTTTTTTTCCTATTGGGCATTCATACACTGATTTTTTTTTTCTCGAACCTACGATAATGATATTGCGTTATTGACCTTTGTCCCAGTTTAGGTGTGTGTATGTATGTGTGCGTTCGAGCGTTCAAGCGGTTGAGTGATTAGTGTTGGTTTTAATTGCGCCTGTCACGATAAGTAAACACCTTTGATATTATTTCTCATACTAAAGCACGTGCACCAACGTCGGACGCACCCTTATCGAATATTATAATCTTTGGCTGTGTGTCTTGGCAGCCTGAGAGGAGGCCTGCCGCCACTGTGCTATAGCTTTTTTTCCCTAACGGTTTCATATTACCTCACCTCCGGGTTTACTTGAATTGGAAGCGTATTAGTTTCGCCGTTTTAACGGTAAATAATCTGTCCGAGGGATTTCTTCCAATTTGAATGTAGACACTGTGCGCGTATACATAAGTAAAAAGATTCCTATTTTATGATTTTGGGGAGAACCCACAAAAAGAAAACAAGGAACCGGCGTTTATGACATCTGCCATACACCGAAGGCAATTGTCTGCTCAAAAGACATTAGTAGCTATTATATTTATAACCAAGCGATTGAGTATGTTAGAGTGTTCTTGATTTCTGACAGGCTTGGCTATATATATATATATATATATACTTTTACCAGCACTGCTAAATAAATGTTGATAAAAAATATTTTTATACATAAATAATAATTTTCTACTGATGTAAATCATCTTTGACCAATGACCTTACTAATTCATTTATGCTATATGCCTACAAAATAAATCCACTGAGGACAACCCGTTAATAGGTAATAATATTTTCTGAGATGCGTCTTAATCTCGACCTTGATTTAACAAATAACAATTTCATGAACATTATTTAGTTTCAAGAGCGCCCACATAACAAGGAGCTGATTACCCTTCGGGATTTTTTTAGTTGTACCAATTAATTATTATAAGTGACTAATAAGCGATAAAAAATAACAATCGAATTTTCTAACAACAAAAACGTGTGTCTTAATATTTATTTTGTTTTTATATTTTGATAAACACAAAACGCTGTGTACGGTTTTAAAAAAAATATAAATGGAAATTGTCAATTAAATGTATTATGTGATAATCCGCTAGAATTATCTATTTTTCTCAAAGACAGTAAGATTATAGACTGTTGGTGCACACTCTGTGGTTTTTTTAACATTACATCTAAGGTGGACTTCAGAAAATTATTTTACACAAATCGTATAGACTAAAAAGAAACGTGGCTATGATGAGGCTAATAATCAATAAACCCCCATTATTTGTATACCTCGCATTAAATTGAATTGGACAT
The DNA here is from genome assembly GCF_023614345.1 of Adelges cooleyi. Taxonomy (NCBI): domain Eukaryota; kingdom Metazoa; phylum Arthropoda; class Insecta; order Hemiptera; family Adelgidae; genus Adelges; species Adelges cooleyi. Next base: position 11,565,345 of record NW_026096053.1, on the reverse strand, counting down.
TGTTTTAACGATTATTCTAGTATGTGGGTAACTAGTATGAAGATTTTTTTCTGTGAATCACAATTTGATCGCATCGTATACAGTGATTCTATTTTTAACTGTTCATGCACACGTGTACTTTTTTAACTCTGTAAACGTTAATTGCTTCGATATCGTCAAAGTGAAATCCATTTTGATGCGTAGCACGAATACTATTACCATAATAATTACACATACACACACACACACACACACACACACATATATATATTTATACGTTTTGATTTTATACAATAAAAATACATTTACTGAACTATTATATACGCACACGTGTTACCGTTGTTTAATTATATTATTATGTGGTATCCTTGACGTGAAAAACTAAAAAAAAAAAAACAAAAAAAATGTTGTTAAAAAATAAATAGCATAAAATAGGTACATTGTTATGCTTGTAATTTTACAACGTCTAAAATTGTCCAACTGAGTGAGTTTGATACTATACTTATTAAAACTAGATGAATCGTTAATATTTTTACATCTTCAGCATCTTGATGACGTGGTAACAAGTGACACTTAGAATAGCATTGTAAAATTTGTGTTGTTTATATATCGACGATCGTTAACGTAACAAATTCTAATTGCATGATTCTGTTTCTATTGCCGGAACATTAATTTTATCGTAAAATAAAATATAAAAAATTGGCTTGCGTTCAACTTACTGATAAACTCTTAAGTTTCTGTTGTTGTTGTCAGTTTGCTAATAAATATTGAACATTATTATTTTTATGTATGTTCAATTATATAATTTTGTCTTCCTAAATGTAGTTTGATTTTATTTTCTCTCGTTACACTCATTTTAAATGATTAAAACAATTTTTTAGATATCCGGCTTGCTTGTTTACATTTTAATATTGTACTCGCTATATTATTATAATTCAATGATAATAATATTATCTTGAACCGACTTGAACAATAATAATGTGTAAATTCTGTATTATTTAGTTATCCTCTGCACATTGAACGAATAAATTGGTCATCTTGAATAAGATGGCTTTTGGAGGAAAGTTGAAAAAATGTCAAGATGAACGTGAAGTCACATCATAATACACTAATATTTATTCACCACTCGTGTCTACACTATGTAGTTATACATTTTATGATTTATAGAACTTTGTTTATAATATCTCATCCTGACAAAACAACAACATGCTTATGATTTTACGGATAGGCTCTGCTTGTCTATATTGTTCCCTGTGAGAGTGGTAGTCCGCTGAGCAGAAGGGAACTGACAGGGTTACCACAAAGGTTATCACTAAAATAATAATAATAATAATATATATGTACACAAGATCTCGTATACTGACATTATGACATTGTTTTGTGATAAAAAAGACAATACAATAGCAGCGACCGGTGCTGTCCGATATTCAATATTAATGGGGTTATTAGTCTTTGGCCATTCAATCGATTGGGTATAGATCTGCGGTGAAGTTGTGTATAGATCGTCGTCTCCGATAGCCGCAGTCAAACGGTCGGTTATGAATACATAAAAAAAATAAAACAGTGAAAATTTAATTCCCTTAAATCTATATATATATATATCTAAGATTTAACTGTATTCAACATCTTAGACAAATAGTTTTAACGGCAAACGCTCATTATTGGCTAGTCTTAATGACTATTACTACAGAGAACATACTAGACTGTTGTGGGTATAGATAATGACGTTCGCGGAAGAAAAAAAAACTAATAATGTTACACATTAGAAAATACTACTACAGTATATTTTCCCGGCAGTCATTCAAATCGCTATTTGAACAGTTTAACAGTATACAGAGCACAAAAAGTTGGTTTTACTTTAAAGAAACCCCGTTAAAAGTAACTGCAAAGTTGTTGGACAATGAACAATGACATTAAACTCACATTAAGTACTGGTTCAACTGTGTATTTAACACAAGGTCGTTTCCTAAATAATTGTTAAAAAACAAACGCTACTTGAAAGCATTATAAATAAATTATACTTAACAACAGCTATTTAGGAATAATTAATAATTCACGGGAGTTATTTTATAATGAAAACAACATTAATCCATCGACTTACAAACGCTGTATAAGTAAATATAAGTATAAGGATAGACTGTTTCTAAATACTATTATTTTCACACGATTATCCAAAGCAGACAACATTGTATACATAATAATGTTGTGTCATGAACAACTACTACAATGCTGCAAAATCTTACTCACTAATTATGACGTACATATATTTGATGTATTTGTGTAAGACTTGGTAAACTTATTCGGAGGTAGGGCGGAATTTTCGTGGAGCTTAGAGAAGCTCGACAAACCTCAAGTTGCTCGTTTGTTATATTTTGAAATCGGAAACGCGTAGTTGAAGTGAATTAATTTCGGAAACCCTCGAATAGAAATCCAGGAAACCTTTAATACTTATTATAACATTGTAATATCAAAGGTTACGTTAGCAGGGAAGTTTCGTCAAACCGAGTTCGAAGAACCGCTCGACTTGGCGTGGGAAGTTTATTTTATACAAACCGAACGGTTTTAATTGTACCGTAAAGCTGTTTTTATTTGCGATAAACAACTAAGCATCATTCATTCGGTCTTGTTCTCCACCGTCTTGAACGCCAACGGCCAAAAAACTCTGCGATCATACACAGTATTATTATTGTTATTTTACCATGGAAATTATTATGCGGCCATTTTGCGTAATGACCACCGCCATTTAATGGTACAACACGATATTGTACGATGCTGAATAACAAAAAAAGACTTACTAAATAGCTTCCGTTGCAAGTGTGACACGGTCCCGGATGTCGGGTGTAAGTATTATCTATGATCGCTTTTTATAATTTCCAAAATATGCAAAAAAAAAAACAATACTACTGTTAACGAAAATAATTCAAACCATGATTTCTCGAGTGTAGCGCAATTTGATTAAGCATATTTTTACATAATCACGGACCGGTGGACATACTAATGCATTTTATCAATTTCCGGGATTCGTGTTCATTTCTATTTTTATTTTTTTTTTGTTTCCAACGTGCCGTGAGATTTATTGTTAAGCGAAAAAAGGGGTTCGACCGTCACGGATTAGTACATAATCGACGTTAATGCGTTGCAGTGTTCGGCTACAGCAAATAGTATACAGGGTGATTCACTTACTATACACGAACCAGTCGATGATGTTTTATATTGATATTAGACTGCTATAAATTATTATTTTTCATACTTTCACAGTCATGTATTCAATTAGTCCTAATTTCAACTATACTATAACTCCTATAATTCCTAATGCCGTGTTAAACCCTCGCAAAAATTAACGATTTTTAAATGGTAACGTACCTATGTATAATATAATATCAACTTTTCAAATTAAGAATATTTTTCTGAACATTATGACTGATCGATAATCTGTTTTTGGATGGTTACTTTTATAATTATTTAACTTTAAAATATCGACCAGTCAAAATGTTCAGCAAAATATTCTTAATTTAAAAAGTTATTAAAAAATGTATGTTACCATTTAAAAATCTTAACTTCACTAGGTTAGGTTTACTGACTGTGAGAGTATAAAAAAAAGTGTAATATCTTCTGAGATATTGACTAGGTCATATTTAGCGAATCGCCCTGTATGCTCGTAGTCAATGTATACCTGTTGGTTTTTTTATTTTTTACACGTTTGCACGACCCTTTTAATAATTGGTTAATAATATGCATTTGCGCAAAATAAAACACTGGACGACATTTGCTTAAAAGATGACGGTGAATCGTACAGAAATAGCACATTATTATTATTATTATTACCGTGTTGTTTGTTTGTGCCGTAGTTATTAATTAAATTTATTCATCATATAGACATTTTTGATAAAAATAATATAAAAATGTCTTTGGGAGGGCAGAAACCTGTTTTTATGAAAAACAACTTTCAGTTGGCAAAATATAACCCACATACCTATTGTTTTTGCGAAATTTAAATATATTTTTAAATTATTTACTTATAAATAGAATTGCCTTGATTTAAATTACTATTAATTATACATTGCGCATAGGCACTTAAGGCGTACACTCATATATTATTTATTAATAATTTAATTAAAAAAACGAAAATTCTACTATACGTGCCAACTAATACAATGTTTTTATTTTTACAATAATTAAAATAATAAAATATTCAATTTTAATTAGTTAAAACGCGCTATAAGTGCAAAATCGTGTGAATAGTATAACATTATCATCAACAGACAACAATACATCAATAATTACATTATAATGAGCAAATGACACATACAATGATGGTTCAAAATAATGTAAACAATCCACTTAGAATAGTTGCAGTATTTGTTTTCTATCCCATAACCGTTATGGCATAACGACTTGAATAAGCAAATTAACATGTTATTCGCTTATTAGCCGCTGACACGTGTAGCGCATTTCGGCCATTTCCTATATTAATATGCTAAACTACACGTTTTTAGCACGAGGAGCTATTTTTAAACATCCCATATATTATTTACTTAAGGCGTAGGTAATAATTTTTATAAAAATTTGCATTATGTACATGCCAATAACAGAATGATAAAAAAAAACTCAGTACTTTAGGTCAAAAAGGGCACTTGTTGGTCACATTAACAATTTTAAAAAGGCTAAAACCGCATTTTCAGAAAAATGACTAAAAAGTGACATTTAACCATTCTCGATCCAAACACCAGAAATTTCCATTAACTGATATTGAGATCAATATGGGTTCCCGGTCATCAATATGTGGTGCGGATTTTGATGATGAAAAGGGTCAAGGAATCAGAGCAGTTATGGAATAAAATCCAACGGGTAAAAGACCTAAGGGGAGACACAGAAAACTTTGGATGGATGAAATTAAAGAAGACCTAGAGAAATAGTAATGAAATGAAAATTTAAATTCTAAACGATAAAAATAGTACACTCTACACGGCAACAATTTTGCCATCTTCAGCGCTAACGGCAGACTAGACCTAGAGAAAATGGGGAATATTGATTGGAAAGAATGCATAAGTGATATATAGATGAATGAAAGTTGTGTTGACAGCTAAGGCTCTTGAAGAGCTGATAAGACGATGTATTATTAATAAATTATTATTATTTATTTATTCAAAATATAAGTAAAACATTAAAACGATTTTCACAATAAAAGAACATGACGTTGTAAATAATATTATTGAAACATTTAAGCTCCTGCCATGATTTTAAAATATTCCGTTTTCGAAAACATTCGAGTTAGCTGTATGCGGACTAGTTGAACGTTTTAAAAATGTCAATGTTTTTTTTTTGTCCAATTTTTTTAAACATTTTTATTGGCCAGCAAATAATGTTTATATGAATTGTATCAGAATATATTATTTAAACGAAAAAGCAACTTGCACATAAAATGTTCTTTGTAATTATTTAAAAACGTTATAATCGTTTTCCAATTATTGTTTTATGCGATTAAATTAAAATCTATAGTCAATATATATATCGTTGACCCGTTCGGCAGCGTGTGTGCTGCACGTTTTGAAGTGCTCTCCAAAAATATAATTAAACAAACGGATTCTGTCACGTGATGCGCATTAACTTTACGCAATTTATTATTGTTTTTTCTTTGCAGTAAACACTATTATTACCATTACGCATTATTATTATTATTATTATTATTACCATTACTGTTTAATTAACGGCGTTTACATTTATTTCGCTTCCTTGACGGACAATCGGTATACGAATGGAAATCCGCCAAACAGGTCGGTCAGGAAAATTGATGATGCACCGTATCGATCGTTTCGAGAGACAACAACAATAATAAACACAGTTGTGACAGCCAAATGAAAATCTTAGAGCGCGTGCGCACATGCCATTTGCAGTCGCCTATCCGCAATAAAGTAATAATACTGTGTCGCCGTAACACACGTGGAATGGTCTCTATTTGACGGCCGTAGACACTGTTAGGCTTTGTTTACGTCGGCGTTTAAGTATACACAACAATTGCCAACGATTATCATTATTTACATTTATTTGCATTATTATTTCCATACTATGGTATATATTACTCACCGCTGCCTACTAACTATTATTGTTCCAATCGCTAATCTACGACAAAATATAATATTATAATAGTACTATCGTCATATTATTATTATTATGTACATGCGGTCGGTCAGTGCAACGCGCATTAAATAAAATGCGCAGTAAAATTGTTTTTCTAAAAAGAAAAAAAAACCGGGTAAACATTACGATTTATTAATTATTATAATTTTTTTTTTTTTTTTAATAGCGTTTTTTTTTTTTTTAAATATCAACTGCGATACCGCGTCAAGTGATAAGCCGCTTGCCGGATATGTTTTCTTCTCGTGTTATTATTATTGTTATTATTATACACTGCGAAGATTGCGTTATTCGTGTCGACGTCAGTGATATAATTATTAGTAACGGCGACGGAGGCTTAAGGTCGGGGACCGGGCAAGGCGCAAACAAACATTTTTCGTTTTGCATAATTGTTTTCTCACACAGCCGACGTTTGTTATCGACGACGGCAGTCAGCACAGACGAAATGGCGGCGGCCACAGCACAGCTAACTCTATACTTAGTTTTTGTATACACACTTCTAATATGTGTGTACATATATAGTCTTGTTTCGTTTGGCAATCGACGTGCATTCTTCTTAGTCTTGACTTCCATTCCGTGTGAGCCGAAAAAAAAAACCACCCCAAATAACCCAAGACCACCCCTTCTTCGGGAGACGTCTTGGAATATTGAGCCTTGTATTGAAATCTAGGAAGTTGTAGCGATTATCTCTATAAATATAAAAAAAAATTATCCCCAATTTCAAAGGTGGGATATATCATAGGTATTCCGGTTAAATATACATAATATTATAATATGCCTTTGGAAATGCAATGCAATATAGCTGACACGTTGCATAATAAGTCAGCCAAAAGTCGATGCTGAAAAATGTAAATCCATTGAAATATTTTATTATGTTATTGTACAGATATTGCCTATACATTTCCCCTTATGAAAAAGGTCACGGAGACAGAGGTGTATTCGATCTATAAAACAATATTCATCATACTCAATAAATACATATTGTCTATCAATTTTTTTTTAGAAAAGTTAATTAATTACATCGGTATTATGTTATATTAATCATAATACGTCGTAGCGCAGCCAAAACGTTTCACATGTCGTTTCATATCAACCTGGAATTTCATTATAATACTTATTATTACTATATATGGAAATAGCGAGGAAGTATTTAATTTATGTAGTGAAGTGTTAACAAACACACACACATTAACATAGAATTTAAACATAATTGATTAATGTAATTATTGCATTTGGATCTCCTGTAAAGTATATAACGTCGGTAACAGTTATTTATAATAGATACCGGTTGCATATTTCAATTAAAAGTTAAAACCACATTTTAATATAAAAAATATTTGGCATACTGACAAAACCTGAATATTTTCTATTATTCTCTGGCAATTCATTAATGTATGATTATTATTCTGAAATCTTAAACTAATTATTCATTTATTTATTTATCGTATTATTATTTATTTATATAATACATTTATGATCTCCTAATAAATGTATTATATAAATAGTTATGAACACTAAACGCACTAATTTTGTAAAATGTGACAAAACTAATAGTATAAATAATTTCTGTTATACATGAGTAATAAAGATGTATTCATCAGTCAATATAATATTTAAGTGTTATATACAATAAAATTAAAATCCCCAATTTTATGGTAAATGTTTTTTTTTTAATCGAGGTCTTTTTTCTAATATTACAGATACCAACGATTGCAATGATACCATGTTAAAAATCCAAACAAGGTTACTTTGTTTATTGCCTTTGGGCACCAGTAACATTTTTATCACGTTTAAGTCGATTAGCGCAACTTCATAACGAGACTTTAAGTGTGTATAAATTATAATACATCGAATGTATGCGATATTCAATTTAAGATTTATATTTACATTATTCATTCTATATACGTTAAATCACTTAGAATATTTTGTAGATAATAATAAGTACACATTTGTTAGTTTCAAATATGTCCACGTGTCATCCTAATAATGACCTAATCTAAGCTGACTGTAAGTTGGTATATCTCAAAAATACTTTACCGACACATCCGATTATAGCTAACGGGAAAACCATTAGGTATGCCCCGGTATTGTACAATTTATGATAATATTCTATGTCTATTGTATTCCAAACTTTATTGTTTGGGTAGCTTATTAACCAAAAATAAGTGTGTAAAAATAGTGTTAGCTAACCAACACTTATTTGGTTATGACAAGGCCAAATCGAACACAAGCTTTTATATATATATATTATGATATTAAACCATAATTTTGTATTTCTCTACTCAGCAACGCTTACAATAATTAGTGACATGTCATGTATACAGGTACTGTTTAACAAATCTAAGGTCCTTAAAATTATTGGTTAAATATAATCCTTGTATTACTATTATTATTAATACCCAGTGTTTTTAAATAGCAACACGAGTAGGTATAGTGAGAAACGTACCTATAGTGGACGACTTAACAACGCAAGTGTTAACAGGAAAACCATACTCGGAAACGATTACCTTGAGTGTAAGAATAATATATGTATGTATTTTAACAACCTGATATGCTGTATAATTATAGTTTACTTATAGGCATACATTATCGAAAACAATTGTATTATTGAACCATGCAAATAACAATAATACGATCATGATTAAACGCTTTTACAGTTACCAGATGATTTGTAGATGTTTATTCATTGTCGTATCAATTTTACGTTTGAAATTGTTAACTACGGTCAAGTGCAAGTGTACAACCTTGTCGCTAGCTAGATAATATTATACTCGATTATACAACCCGTATTACAATAATAATAACATATTCAAGCATGATTGCCTAACGTCTTATGATAATTTTTCAAGATCAATGATCAGTAGAATAACAAATATGTATTATGGTGGTATTTAATAAATGCAGGGCACATGACATGCGAACATACCAATCAGTCCAATCGTATAATATACGATAATTGTTTATTCATTATGAAGTAATTGATTTAATGAAAACATAACCTAGAACAGCTGTTTGTGTATATGGTAGGTACTTATTCAATTTATTTAGCTACTTTAAGTAGTCAAAAATTTCAATACTCCAGCGTGTTTAGTTGAATAAAACGTTCTCATTAAAATATTATGATTAAACTAAAATCAGTAATAAAAATCATATTAATAGTGCATGATTATTAAGTACTTTGTACAAACTACCGGAAATCGGTAGTTGTCTGTTTGATTTTGCGGTGACTAGTGTTCGTCTGTTACATCTCAAAGACTTATTACCAGATTATTGTAGGAGGGGATATAACGTTGAAAAATGTAGCATGGGTAGTAAATAAAAGGCATAAAAGTATGTTCTTGTTAAATTCGGCTTCTGAAAATACAGCCTACAAAGGATATCAAGTATAATATATTAAGGAGAAGTTGGTAAATGTGTCGCGACGTGATACTACCTCATACTGTATAAACTTTCATCTCCTTTATCCCAAGTCTTAGAGAAAGCCAAATTTTCGCTGCACACTACCACTATTTGGCAACATATTATTACGCCGCTAGTATTCGACTTCAAACATTTAAATATTACATTTATTTGAAGCTTGCTTGTCAAATATTTAAACCTATAAATTGATAGAGCAAAAATATTTTATCTCTCATTTTAGTAATAGAAAAACCTGACACTAATCACATTAATTTATCAAAACAAGTAAAACAATATTATAATAGTTATTAGATCATACATAATTATTTAGATACACGGTTTAGTTATAATGTAAGCTCTGCAATATTATAAATTAGGTGCATATTTTCAATCGCCCAATGGGCAGGTTACGTAAAATCATATTTTAATAACTAGAACACATTAATAATTCTTCTTCGTGGTATGGTTCCAGGCTATAGTGATCAAAAATGTTCATTTTATAATATTATTACAGCACATAGATTATTTTTCTGTCGATAGAATTTGACAAACTTCAAAACGTTACATTATAAAAGTGTAGGCATACATTATGATTTAAAACAAATTATTTACAATATGATAGGTGGTCCAAATCAGGTTTCAAACGCGCTTGCTTAACTGAGATGAAAATGTTTAACCTTCGAATGCTCATAAAAAAAAAAAAAACTTTATATAAATCTACAAAAATCATTACAAAAAAAAGATTTATATTATATTATATTCATACTGTTGGAATAGACTATAGTTTGGTTAAGTGAGTTTAGGTTAGGAGTAGTACGTTATAGAATATAATTGAGTATACAAATGCGTGGTTTGTTTGATTTGTAAAGGTTACTTAGTCGGAGAACCATTTAAGTACTCGATACATAATTACATAACGTTATAATATTACCGATTGAGAATATACCTTGGAGTTTATACATAAATAAAAAACTTTATCAGTTCGAGGCGACAATAATATCAAATCGTTGTGCTTTCGACTGCAACAATAATAATAATTTATTTCTATAAAAAAAAAAATGGAAAATAAAAACGTACAGATATAAATTAAAATTTACATATTAAAACGCGCGACATTCGGTCGATTGAAAAAATGTTCCCATAAGACTCATTGTGTGCCGTGATTAACGATGACTGTACTGCGTATGTGTACACAACGAGGATGACTTATGGGGAGAAGCCAATAATACAACGCATTCGTCACGGTATTATCAAAATGTAGTATTAGGTTCTGTGAAAAAAATCAAATCAAATGCGTTTGTTTTTAATATAATAACGTACGTGTATATCTGTATTAATTATTACTATAAAGGTAGGTAGTATGTGTTTATAAAACCGCAGTGATTAAAATCCCGTATAAGTGTGTGTAAATGTAAACCGGCTTGTAGCAGACATCACGAGTGTAGGCGATTGCTAGGTTTTTGCATAATATTTTATGAATTCGAATGCGTGCGCTAATGATGGTCGGGTTTTAATACTAGATTACCTCAGGTAGAACGCATAAATTAACACATAATAATAATGATATGTATGGTACACCAATATTTAACATGTTGAGCCGAAACTAATGAAAATACGACAATATGATTTATTAACTATTAAACAAAACTAGAGCAATAAAAAAAGTCATAAAAAAAATAATAAAAACCCTGCGACGATGGATTTTTAGTTTAATAAACAAAACAAATATTTCAAGTTAAATTTTCATCAAATATATAATTTAAGTCACCGGCAGTTTATTTAAAAAAAAAAAAAAATAGTAACACTAAAAAATATATTGTGTAAATTAGGTATACTATATTATGTACCTAGGTTGTTTTACCTAGGTACATAATATAGTGTTGACACTTTTGCTTACAAGTTAATAATAGTTACACCCAGTTAATAAAACTTGGTGGGTAACTTGTGTTTTTGACCGTTTATTATTCAGTGATTCCTTATATACAGTAGTAATCTAAATTGGAAAATAAATATTTATTGTAGATAGTTGATTTTACTGAAAAATATTATTTTTTTGTACTGAAAATTAACCGTAGTTAAATTAGTTTTATTCGACAGCATCGTCTGTTTAGTGCAACTAATATGTAATATTAAAACAGAATCAACGTCAATTATTAATAAACGAGTTTTGAATTGACACATCAACCAGCTTTACATAATTATACGTATAACTGGTTCAATCCGCAAGTATACGATAGATTTAACTTAAAATGCCTGGAGTAAAGTGCTCAGGTAATTTAAACACTTAATTATTATTCAAAAGAAAACGTCGATTTGGTTACAAAACAAAATGATTACTAATTGAACTACTAATTAATATTTAAAATATATAATTCATTCGGGTTTTTTTTTATCACCGAATAACAGTCCATTGTCGTTGTGTCGTCAAACGGCGTAACGGTAACTAGATGTGAAATGAAGATACATAAGTATACTATTTAGTGTATTTTTCTATTGAGAACAATGTCCTTTTTAACCTTGCTCGGTACGTCGGTAAATGTGTTGCGCGTGCGATGTGACTAATATTCGGCGGAATGTATCAGTTGTTATAATAATATTATGGGATTTAACAGCTTATTTGGTGAACAAAAAAAAAAAAGAAAAAATGTTTATAAACGCCGACCGTGAAATAAAACCCCATCGCTTTGTGGTGTTCAGCGAACCGAACGAGACGGGTAACTTCTGGTTGAAAGTCCGCATAATGAAAACCTAATTATTATATATTGTATTTAAACGCGTTTCGGGAAACCTGTCTGGCTATAAAGTATATACATATATTATTAAAATATAGTCCGTAGGTATGTTTTTTTGATTATATAGCTGATATTAAGGGAAAAAGAAAAAAATTAACGGGGCACGTCGAAACTCATTAGACATAATAATAATTATCATAAGAACAATAGTAACACTACTAGTGCCGTACAAGAAGTGAGTTGCCGGTGTAATAGACAAATTTTTATTTTTTTCCTATTACTGTTGGAAAAATAACGTTTTTTTTGGAATCTTGTAACTCGCATATATACTGCATATTATGCTTCGACGGGGCAACGAGATGGTATTACTATTATAATATATTGTTTTTTAGTAATCTCCAAAGGTGTAGGTAACGGCGACAGTAATTATACGAATACAATAAATCATTCGGCGGACGAGTGAGGAAAAAACACTATACTTTTATATTACATTATAATAAACGAAAATGGTTATTAAACCCGTATGTTTGTATTTTATAATATTTATGTGCGAAACGGGTTGGATCGGATGGCGGGTAGCACGACTTGAAGACTCAATTTATGCGTTTAAATTATTAATGTGGGATCTGTGCTTATGAATCGAGATCTTCGAATAATTATAACTCATTTAATTGGCTATTTTTATAGTATAAAGAAAATCTATTACAATAAATAAAATATACCATCTAAAATTAACTGCCGGCCACTTTTTTCAACCGTGTAATGTAAATATATGCTGATTTTTTTAAATAATCCGTTCATTTATTCTAATTAATACCACGCGTGAATGATTATATTATATAATATTATTTGATATGGTTAAACATTTATATTTAAAAAAAATATTATATATTCAATATTAATATTACTATGTAAGAAATGTATTTTGATTTTTAAGTATGAGTTTAATTTATGCGTAGATAATATAATAAAATCTAAAATCAAGTTAATTTGTAATATATAATAAGGTGTTAATTGGTTAATTTTTTATCATAAATATTTTATTTTTTTTTATGAAATTCGGCGACAGACTTTGTGACAGTTCGACCGATTGAATGTAAATTATTGAGTTGTTTTTGTCGTAACTTCAAGACGATGACTTTTTAATTTTATTATAATTAAGCTTATGCTGTTTTAAAAACCAAAAGAATCGTATTTTAATTCCCAAATCGTATACAGCCTATAGGTGTGATTGCCTGCAAGAAATACAAGTACAGCATACGTCGTCGTATGGATACGATTATAGCATTATGCATATTACTAGGTAGAAGCGATTTTTTTTTTGAGGGGGCGGCTCGTAAAATACGGTCACATTCGGTGAATGTTTTCTAGAGAAAAACGCGTCTAACGCGTTCTTAGATGTTTTATTGCTTTTTTACGACCACCGCGCACCGCTCGAGTATCAATTAATGTTTACCGTCTGAAATAATAATAATAATAATAATGTATACTAATCTGCAACAGACGCTAAAAACGTTTCGTCGACGTCTCGCTGCGCATTTCTAAGTCACCACAACACACAAAACTCTTTCAATGCCTTCAATAATTATGTTAATGGTGCCGACTCGTTTGGGCCATGCGGGTAGTTAAAAAAAAAAAACAATATACTACGAATCATCGACACACACACACACTCGTAATTATAATCTTATACGGTACGCATGTGTCCCCAGATGGTGCTTAAAAAAATTTAAAAAATATTAAAAATATGCACTGCGCACATTGGTCGTTGCGCCTGGACCGCGATAGATTTCTATGTAACATAAAAATACTCTACTATGGAATTATTATGTAAATCGGTGACCGTTTCTCACGGCCCGCCTGGCTGTATAATATATATATATATATTATGATTGACTTGACTAATTTGCCAAACGCTCGGAGTCGTGGTTTATATTTACATAATATAATGATAATAATAATATATTATGTGATGCTGAGTTTTATATAGCTGTTGTTGTTTACATCTCGGCCGCAATATACGCTATGATTATGCGGTCCGTCCTGTTTGTCGGACAGTCCAGAGCAAATGGTTATTTTTAAATAATAATAATAATAATGAACCCAACAGCTCGTCCCGGTTAAACGCTCTAACGCGAAAAAACCAACAATATTAATTATCCCGGACATATACTAGTAAAGATGCAGCGCGCGCGGCTGCATGATCCAGTTGTTCAATTTTGGCAGGTCAAAAATGTGAAAAACACTATCCGAGTTATAAAGCTCCAAATCCAATGCACGTTTTTTGACTAATTTGTATGCGCTTCAGTGTTCACAACATGATTCACAATTGATATCAGCTTTGCCACAATAATCTTATTAGTGATCCATGTAGAACTCCTAATATCTCTAGTCATACGCTTCAAGGGTAACTAATTTCGAGGTACACAGACAAAATAATGACACTGGCCAGAAGACAACCAATAACCATTCTGGACAGTCGTTAGCGGTTTGGTAAAGACCGGTCGAGCTGTTCGTACAGATCAAAGGTGTAAAGTTCATGGCAAAATTACATTTTTTTTTTTTTAGTAAGTCAGCCAATAAAATTGTATTTTTGTCCGGAACTTTATCCGGGCCACACGAATGTCATTATCGTCGACATCAGGACACGGGTCGGGCCTAAAAAAAATTAAAACATATTGCCGGAGCCCACACAATGCAATATTATAGAAAATAGTATACGACACATAAAATAATAATATCGCGGCGGCGGCGACGACGACGTGGATGACGAATGAAGAAAAGAACGACGATAACACATAAGTCACGTAATATTCGATACACACGACGCCGTTGTAGAGGAGGCCTAATGCTAACGGGGTGGCGAGGAGGTTCCGGCCTATTCCCAAGGAGGCCGAAAATTACATTAACAAGAATATTACATTTTTATTTCTTGGCCGTTATGGAGACGACGAGTCGTAGGCATAGCGTCATTGTCGAAAACATAATACGTTTATATTATTATATGTGCACGATTGAACGGGCCCGCCGTGTGCCGGTGACCCATGTCGGTCGGCTTGGGCTTGGGCTCATCCCGGACAGGACAGGGCAGAGAAACAGGCGATGCGGCGTGGCGAATCGCGTGACACAAAACCGTAAAAACACACAACAGTCGTGACTCATTGTGGCATTAGCGACCGGGCACAGACACAAATTAGGACACACACACACACACACACACACACATAGGTACACAAGTCAACGGCCAAGATATACCGCAAGCACTGTACCTATACCTTATATTATACTTGTTTTACTTGTATACCATAATAATAATAATATCACGCTACATGTTGTTGTTATTGTTATTGTAAGTACAGCGTACCCGAGACGACGCTGATAACGGCGAGGGACATTAAAAAAAAACTTTGGTGTTAACCCGTCGCCGGTGGTAGAGTTTCTACTCGGTTTGTTTGGTTTTTCAGTTTTTACATTGGCTCCCTGCAAACCGTGTACGAGCAGCATCAAACCGCGAAACACAACGGTAGCGAGGTTACACGTTATACAAAAGATATGTGTCATAATAAAAAGTAAAAAAAAAAAACAAATTTGTTACTTATCTTTCATGTCAGTCGTGACATAAGACAAAAATGTAAGTGCACGAATGGTAAAAAAATACCCAAAAGTAATCAGCATAAATATTTCATAGTATTATTTCATTTTGCATGTATCTTCTGTTGTTTATATATGAAATAGTCATATTAAGAAATTTATATTAAAACCAACGTACACAAAATTCTACACTAGATCAGATTTTTTAGCATTTTTACTCCAATCGAAGTAATAATTATTGGTTATCGATTAAATACATTTATTGATTATTTGTACAGTGAATATGGTACATGGTCAGTTTTAAAAGTATTTTTATTTTACCCAAATTCTGGGGCTAGAAGGGTCTTAAAAAGAGTCTTCCTATGTATAGTATAGTTGCAAGCGTGTACAATTTAAAAACATGAAAAAGCGATTCAACAATTTCCAATCATACAAGTAGGTATTGAAATTTGTTCTTATGGAAGCACCTGAAATAATAGATAAGGGGTACAATCTTATTATTTTCACATAGAGTACCAATCGAATGAGGACTTTTTAAGATATTTTGTGTGGCCACATTGGTTTAGTCTTTCTGCTTACTTCACTATCGCATACTAGTACAATATTATGTTAGCTCATCTCTTTATATTGTTACTCTACGATATATATCTATACTGTTTTATTTGAAACTAGTATAAATATAATAATATGTAACGTAAGTTAATATTAACACATTATGCAATATTGAGAGGGTTTTCTCGGAGTAGGAAAAAAAAACCGTCGATAATAATAATTCAACAAATCAACAAACCCGGTTAACATTTAACAGTATATATAACTTATAATTTGACACTGGAATATAATGCGAAGCGAATTAACGGCGACCGCGGTTGTGCAACCCAGTCGTGACCGGATTTCTTTGCCGCCACATCGCCAAAGGTACCATTAACACGAGTGTCGCTGTGCACAGATTAGAAGTGCAACACGATATCCTTCATTATTATACAGCGTGTGCTTTTGGGGCGTGATAACCCTCGTCGTGTAATAATAATTGGTGGCGTATAGGTAAAAGGCAATAGTTGGCGTCACCGCTTTCGGTTAGTGACCCGCCTAAACCGAACCATTATTATTATTATTACTATCATCGGACGACGACTGCGCAGAACCGGTTAGGTCCGACCGGACGACCTGAGCATCTAAAGTGCTGGTGGAAAAAGCCCGTACACGTTACTGAGGAGACGGTTGCGAGCGAGGACACCGAATTTCAACACAGGGTCGTGTTGCCAATGTGATTTGTAGCGTGCAGACTAAACTAACTGGAAATTGTTTAGGGAGCACGTTTGTTAATGGTAGTTAAGACTAGGACAACGTGGACCGCAGTCTGGACCGTGATCCGTAGCAGCTGCTGTCGTTCGTCTCAAATGTATGTAAAAAACGAAAACCGTTTTGGACGATGGACGCCGACTATAAAGTAGTGATGTGTGTATAAATTCGGTTGTATTGTTCAACACCGAAAAAAACGTTGGTTTTCAATAACGCGATGATTGGTTCATGTCGATAAGAAATATAGTGAAATAAATATTTTTTTTTATATATTGTATAATTGCGATCGATTACCTTCTTTTTGGTAAAACGGTCTTGTTTTGGTTACCAAATAAACATCAGGAGCGCGCTGCATGTACCAGTCGGACAAACATTTTGGTTTCGCCTACCGCATAGGCTACAAGTAGAGCTCTAAACCTAAAAGGATGAACAAATATGAGCTCCGGCAAAAGAAAATTTGAACCGAACCTAAAAAATTGAACCGTTTTTGTTGTTATTTTTAACTGTTCAGTCATTTAACCCACTACTGTACATTTTACGCTTTTCAAAAAAGATTGGCAGACAAAAATAAAAAAAACCAAGTAGATTCTAATGAACTAAACATACCTATTCCGAGACTCGCATATTTAAGTTAAACTTTGTCGGTAGATAATTTTACAAGGAATCCAATTTTCTAAAAGAAAAAAAAAATCAAAGCGCAAGACGGATTTCACGTTAAATCCGTCGATAGCAGATTCTTTTTATGCTCTGAAGGTAAAACGACCGACGATATAACCTGGCCAAGTGCAGAAAACATAATATTATATTTAATGTACGCGCGGTGTGTACATTTTTCTCTGATAGTTACGAAGCTGTATTGCCTTATTTAGAAACAAGGACTACAGGGTTATCGATAAAGCCACGTGCGTTTTTTTTTCAGGAACATAGTATTTTCGAAACATTTTTCCAACTATAATTTTATCGACGGCAACTGGCAACGAACCAGAAATGACTAATCAAAAACTTCAGAGCATTAAGTTACAGCCACTACGAAAACTACTTATTTATTATGTATATATATTTTTTACACTCCTGGCAGAAATGATAAAACTTATCGTTTTGTCCGATTGCGCATTTTTAAAAATGTTTTATTACAAAAACAGTATACCATCATCATCATTCGAGGTTTAATAACCCACCGTTTGTACATAATAATATAATTGTACACAATACAGCTCAAGTCGACTTAGTAAATAACTGACATCACCGGTAAATTATTATTATTATTATTATTATTAAGATTGAAGATCTGTATGAATCATCCATACACTGTTGGATTGTTTAGACTGATTATTTTAGCGACAGACGTGTAATTAATGCTATGGATGTATAAACTGCATGTGCGTGTGTACTATATATGTATATAAACTATTGTACACGACCGGTACTGTTTTTAATTGGTGTGTAATTCAAAAAGCGAATTGATAAAGAACAAAAAAAAAAAACTCGTACATCGTCGATTTAAACTGCAGATGTAGACAATAATTTTTAAATTACCTCGACTATAAGTAAACCTGTTTTGAGCATGTTAAATGATTAGTGTTTAAGTGTGCTCTTCACTCGAATAGATGCAAAATAACTCACATAGCCGTTTGAAACATTTTACATTATATATCTGTGCGATTATTTTTTTTTTTTTTGATGTCGCACCGAACAACTCATTTATAGCTTGATGAATTATTATTATGTCTCTCGAACTCGAGTTATGTGGATAAAATAATGTTAATGCAGTCACAGCAATATATCTCCTAATATATATATATATAAATATATTTATCATAAGTAAAATGACCAACAAGTATCACAACAACCGTGTGACTTGCGTTGCAAATAACTAATATATTGATTTTTTAATTTCTGCAAATTTTTATTTCTCGCTTGCTGTATATTTTGTTTTTAATTCCACTGCACTGATTTACACTTAACGTGCAAAAGTTCCATTTGTTTGTGCTCGTTGGATAAAAAACGAATTTCTCTTTGTAATGCACATGATGTTGTTGTATTATATTATTCTACAGGTTGCTTTTTGGACTTTGCAAAACCACCTGGATCCGGGTCGACAAGAGTGGAGGGTTATGAAACGTTTTGTGCATAATAACAGGGTGTGTTTATCGATGCCGTGTGTCTTTGAAAATGCCATTGCCCTTACGCAACGGCCTATACCGCCCTGGGGGTCGAACAGCGTTGATACTTTGGGCGGTCGCCCTCCACCGAAATGTCCCCTGACTTATCATTATAATAGCTGATATATGTGTAGTACACACGCCGCTGAGTATATTCGCCAGCCTATGTTATAGCATTTGTCGTCGTCATTATTATTATTATTATGAAACCGGCTGCTGGCTGTCGTTGCTTTATATTATCGACAACTGTAAAAATACTCTACTTGATTTCTACTCGGTACACTATCCAGTGTACACGTGCCCCCCCCCCCCAAAATAGCCCAGTTGTAATCCCACGCGGCTTTTGTATCACAGTAATACGCTTCATTATTTTTGTCGATCTAAAGGGCGCCCTGTCAACGTGTGTGTGAACCATTATGCTCTGGAACACTGTTGAAAGTAACGATTTTCCGGTGTTCAGCAAAAGGTATCGTATCCGTATCCGGATGAAACACAGTATTAATATGACAAAAAAGATACAATTTTCACCATTAAACTACATTCCCCCCCGCGTTACAGAAACGGAACCGACAGGAATTAATAACATCATAACGACGAATGGGGAACATAATATATGGAATTTAACATGATACAAATATTGTATTTCAATAGTTTCAAAAAAAAATTGTTTGGTACGCTTTATTTTAATAAATACCTGACATTAAGTATATTGTAAAATTTGTATTTTCAACAATATAAGTAAACGTGTTATGGCTACACCCTGTGTATTATACAGGGAGTGTCGTGTTATTTTACCATTAGACAATATATCCCACTGTTATTGTAATCGGTTGTTGTTTATTTCGTTGTAGACGAATACTTACACAACACAATTAATTGAATGCATGCGCGCCGAAATGTAGAAATACAAATACTCGACACCAATAGTTGCGATGCATAATTGTAATATTCCAGTTTTGACACTTCCAAACTTTTATGTGAAATTCCAAAACGGGTTTTCTATCATTATCCATTTTGATAATATTATTGTCCGTGTCGGTACTCAAAAAGAATTTTCCCTATTAAAATTATTTCCTCGTCATAATTGCATGGCATTTAAAAAAATAATAATCTAGCCGAATAAACGAGTGCATAGTAAGTACAGATTTTTAGGATTATGAAACGACGCGTCGAGTCATCGCGATCATCCGCACTGGATATAACACTATTATATTACACTGTAATACTATTGGCGAGATTGCACTTACAGCTCGGCGAATAAATATAAAACACATCCGAGCCGTTACGTTTCGAGTTTATACTTAAACACTAAAATGACAAATCGCAAAAACGGCATTGTTGTTTTTCGGCACTGCGCGGCTGAAGTGTTTACACTTAACGGATAAGTCTGCACATTACTTTTTTATTTTTCCGTTTGGTCTATATATTCTCGTAGTAGTAGTAGTCTTTCCCTTGCAGCGCACAAAGCACACATAAAATATAATAAGCGACATTCATTACAGAATACGGACGGTGTGTATACTATATTGTTGTGTTTTGCCAATAAAATGCATTTCGATTGTGTACGTGAAAAATGACCGACCGGCAAAGGTGTTGTTGTATGTAAAACGAAGAAATTCGTCGAAGGACGATGCGCCGCCGCCGTCAAGTAGTGAAAGGACCAAAAACTCAAATGCAGTGTAGTTAGCGCACACCTGCAGTATAAATAATTGTTCATGTCACATACGGTTTGTAAAGTGTTCTCCAGGGATTCGGCACGTATAGAAGTCACTCCTTACCGCCCTACCCCGCCCCTAATTTCACCTCGTTCTACAGGTGTGATTTTGTAACTTCATATTTGTATACAATATAGTTCTTGATTAATGAATTAACATTAAGATGTGACATTTTATAAGCCCCTATAGTTGTGTCACTGAAGACATTATTATTATTTTTCGATAATGAAAAAAAAAGGAAGCTTATACAATCATCCATTAATAAATATTGTACGCCTGAAAATACAATAGCCAATGTTTGCTACACATTTACCAAAGGTCACATTCAAATAAAATGACTATTTTTGTAAGTTCATGGGCTCAAAAGAAAATATAAATATCGGTTTTTGAAACTAGTCTACTTTTTATTAGCTGCATGCATCTTTTGAGCTTAATTATTGTCAAAATATACAAGAATCCAATTACAGCGATTTTTGTGGCATATATTATAATGTATTATTATGTAATGAGCAGCAGAGCGAACTGAGGCGCGGACCGGCAGGCAGTTGCCCTTTAGGACGTTTAACTGTTGAAGTTGTAGGACCGGTGTATAATTTTTGTGTTTGTGGGCCAGTTGTATATTAAAATATTAATGAATAACGGAAGGCAAATTATAATAGGCAAAAAGTATGCTAATTGTTATAACTTATAGTACTAAAAATAATATTCAACTGCAAGTAGTCTGTTCAGGAAAATGTATAATACCAAAGAGCGGATGGGCAGTTGGTGCGTATTGTCGATTCAGTGAACCATTTCTATCAATATCCCTTTTTAGAATAATAATTATACTGTCCAATAATAGCTTTTCGGCAGCAGCCGTGTTGTGTTGTGGTTTTGACTTTTTGTTGATTTGTCGACAATCAGTGTCCGCCGTAGAAATTGTTTCCAGAATAGTTTTCAAGTAGGTAAGGATCGGACAAGGAATAAAAACCCAAATCATGACTTTGTTATTTTATACACAAAAGCTTTACATGACAGTAACATAATATTAACAATGCGTTTTACATCTCTCAAGACGTTTAACTAAAATTACAACTACAGTGCATTGTGCGCATTGGTCGAGTTAAATATGTTAGAACTCTCCAAACAATAGTTTTTTGTTACTTTAAACTAATCTATATAAAACACTATCTCGTTAGTCCCAACAATTGTCCAACAAAATAAATATTCTGCGATTGAAGCTTTAACTGAAAAATATAAAATTTAGACAGTACTTGACAAGGTTAAAGATAATTTTAACATTGATACAAACATGTTTTGGTTTTGTCTTAAAATAGAAAAACCAACTAAATAATTGTATTATTATTATTAAATTAGCCAAGATATTATAATAACATGCTAATAGCGATCGATAAAATCAGATGATCTTGCTAATTGGCATTTCCAATGTAATGGCTACACAATTTAAATGAGAATTTGAATAACAAAGTAGTAAGCAGTGCTATCATTACATTTTTTTACCCGTCGGTTAAGTTGGGCACTCACAACAAGTACTGACCTTAAATCTATTTTTAAGTGTAATTAATTAAGGAAAAGTATAACCAACAAGTATTGTGTGTATTACTGTATAATATATTCTATATTGTTAAGCGTTTATATAACAAAATTACATTTATCATTTTCCCCCTAACCTTTATATTTCAATACTTTGTTCTAGAACAACTTTTCAATCGGTTCAAAATTATGTTTTACACTGTCCAATGTACCTACTCGTCGTATGACTATGGTTTAAGTTGTCGATTGTGTTACTATATATTAGTCGTAATTAGATAAAACAAAACCACTTAAGAGAAGAACATTTGGATTTCGGATTTTAACTAATAAAGGCTTGTTATGCTTCCGTACAATTGGAAAAATCAGATTTATATTATAACTTAATGCATAGTTCCACAGAATATAAACTGATCAATTATCGGTAATTAAACTGCACTCCAAATTAGTCTGTTCAACACACAGTTAATAATAATATTGTTGCACGACCGGTTTTAATATTATTTTAATATTCAAACGTCCGACAGCGGATATTAAAGTATAATTAAACGTTAAAATATCATTATTATTATTATCATTACGATTGCTGTAGTTGAATTCTGTTGAAAGGGGGGATTCGACGGTAGACAAATATACTTAACAAACATAATAATGCATATAAAGCAAACAGTAAAAAATAATATAACAATTTAATCAAAATGAAAAGGGCTTACGCTGTCTGAGCGGTAACCGCGCATTCTATACAGAGTTTTAATAAAAACACACGACACAAAGGCGCGGACGATTTCATTCAAACATTGAGTGAAAATTGAAAAATATTAAACTAATTAAATGTACAAAAAAAATACACGTATATCAAATCCTATACCGTGTTCTGTATTTCGACTAGACAATATTGTAAAAGTACAGTATTGTTAAAGTTGTATACAAATACGTTATCTTGAATTCCTTTTAAAAAATTAAAAGCTTTTGCGAATTGAATACTACACTTTCGCGTTGTCCTATAAAACGAACCGACGGCACAAGCATGTTGTCTGTTGGTCATTGTATTTTTTTTTTTGTGTTGTACTGTGAATTGAAAGTTATTTAATTGCTTTTTTTTTTTTTTGTCCGACCATAATCGTTGATTAAATTTCGTTGACTAAACAATTGTCAACCTACGAGTAGCGTACGCTACTACACAATGTTCTTGTTCTCCTGGAAATAATTTAATTAAAATTTAAAAAATCCATCTCCGGTAATCGTTATTTGTTTTATACGCGATCAGTATTATATTTTAGTGACCTATTTTCACCGAACGTGTCAAAAACTCTATCGGCTACTGTGCTTTAGACGGACTACCCTTAAGCAATTTTCAATTTTAACGGGTTACACAACTATACAAAACCAATATACCGTAAACAATAACCGACGCTTATAATTTGGCCGACTGTGTTTACATGTTAAAATTACCGGCACGATTTCCTCATATATATAAACTTGAAAAGCGGTCGACAACTATGTACTAAGGGCCGTACAGAGGTCGTGTGTGTACGACGAGGAAGCGCTGTAACGAGACTGTACTTCGCCGTCGAGTATAGGTCACACAGTAGTATTATTAATATTATACAGGCGTATACACAAATAAATACACTTAACGGTATTTATGAGGTGTTTTTGTGAAATCGCCACCGGCTGCTTTTTATAAATATCGCGGAACGGCTTCTCGAAAAACGGCGCCGAGCCCGCAATATCTGTTAACTATCTCTGTTCAATTAATTCAAATTAAATCTCATTCAAACATACATATATTATTATCACGCATAAACCACACGCCTGCGACACTGCAATGTGACCACCGTGGTCGTGTTGGGGGTCAAAGCACGGTCTACTCCGAGGCTTTAATTGCGAATACGTGTAATTCTCTGTTCTATATATTTTTTTTAATTTAAATTCCTCCCCCCCCCCTCCCCCTTCTCCACTATTAGTCCGGTATCAATCGCACTGGCCGATCTCGTTTCGGAACGGTGGTCGTCGCATCAACAGCGCGCAGGACATAATATCCGATCTCGTCGCATTTATAATACACACACACATAATATATAAATCGCTAAGTGCTTCGTGACCGCCGCCAGTGTGTGCGTTCGCAGCAACCCGTTTGGCCAAAACAAATTAGCGCCGATCACGCCACCGCAGTCGCGCGCAGATAGATACACGCGGAAAATAATATATTATATTGTGTATATTGTATATATTATATTGTATAGGCCATCTTGTTATGCGCGAAGGGCAAAAAATCGGAATCGTTGACCACACAGACGGGCACGGCCGACCATATGGAACGCGTAGGTATATAGGATGCGTATATTTTTTTATCATGTTCTACTATATAGTACACGGTGTATTTCGCCTTTTG
The DNA here is from genome assembly GCF_023614345.1 of Adelges cooleyi. Lineage (NCBI taxonomy): Eukaryota > Metazoa > Arthropoda > Insecta > Hemiptera > Adelgidae > Adelges > Adelges cooleyi. Next base: position 11,540,405 of record NW_026096053.1, on the reverse strand, counting down.
GACCTAAAGCGGCTCAACAGGACCGGCGCGCGATAGTTTCGACACGTTGTCCACGATATGGTCCTAACAGTAATACCATTATTATTAGAAAGTTGCGCAATACCCGGTCCGATATTACACTCGCGTTATTGGGTATATATGATCATTATTAATCCAGGTGCACCTGCACGAACGTCCGGCGGCAAATTAGCACCTGTGAGCGAGTGCGCAAAAAAACAAACCAAAACACCCGGCCGGGCACGATTTGAATTAGCCGCGTGCCGTCGGTCGACTTTCGCAGCCGCACAAGCCGTATCAGCGGTAGCAGCAAGAATTAATATTATTCATCCTCGAAGATCGGCCGAGAAGTGCCGGGCAAAAACCATGCACATTATAGTATTATATTACGTTTTTTTATTATTCAATTGTAGCCGGCGGCTCGAGAAGTGACGGCGCGAGACACCGTGCGGAGAGCCTGACGTGGATCGGAGACCTGACGAAATTAGGTTGGGTCAAATGTCAACAGAAAACTAGTGCGACCACCAATCGCCTGGATAGAACAGAGCATTACCGGTTTTCCGACAGTCAAGTGTCCGACAGTTTGTGTAGTACACCGAACCGCCGCCCAAAATACATTCCACAATTTCGTTTTTAGGGTAACACGGTTGCCCAACCGCTTGTGATAAAGTTAATCCCATACAAATTACAAACTCTCGAGTAGAGTTCCAAGGGGACAACATTTTCGACTTTACATAAATTGTGATTGGTTGTTATCTTGAATGGTTATCAATGTATTCTATGACGACCGTTCCTTGCAATAGTGTTAAAAGCAAATATGGAAAATTATCATGTAAAAGCGCGCGTAGATAATACATATTTCGGTACACTTTATGTGTTAGCAAATGCGTAGCCAACGCGGGCTTATCTCGTTTAGGGCTAGTGCACACAACGGCGCCTAAAGTCTGTATGGACCAGGCCTGGGGTACGAGTCTTTGCGTTCGAATTAAAGAGTTTCTACACCATTTACCGCGGTGGTATAATTCACATTAGCGCCAACAATAGCCATCGGACATCGGTCACACCGGAAATATGGCCATATTATGGGCGTGCATGGGAAGTAATGTGCAAAGTAACAGCAGAGGAGGGAGGCTACAGCTGTAATCCACACGGTCGGTTTTTGCGGGGTCGTCTCCACGACGTTAAGCGAGGATGAGGAGGAGACTACTGGAAATATGAAAATATTCCTCAAAAAGAACCGAAGTCTGCTTTGTTTTTCTTTTAATAAAAACGATTCACCTTCGTGAAAATCCTTTCTCGCGATTACATTTTTTTGGAGTTTGCCTTTTTGAACGCATACTTTTCAATTAAAAATTGTTTGCATACTTTTATGTTCCGGCGAACGCCGGTAACTTAACGCACTCCGCTCGCTCACTTTGTACAAAGCCCATCTCCTGTATTTTTTTTTTCCGACGATGAGGCGGATACTTAATATTAATATCAAAGTTCGCCGTGCTCTCGTGTAAACAGTTTTCTTTTTTCTTTTCTTTATGTTTTTCCATCTCCCTCGCGCGGACAAATGGCTTGAGATCTACCATCACCGCCGTTCACAGTCGTCAGCCAACTTAAAAAACAACTTTCAAACAAACCACTTTGTCGGTCTTACGTTTTAAACCGAATTAAATTTACATTTTTTTCTTGTTATAATACTGTCGCCGTATAACTTGATAATTGGCAACAACCAGCTGGGATTCGTCGCACATGTTTATTTGTATTTTAATTTTCATAACATAAAATACTTTTTGCGTTTGATTAAGATGACATTACATAAATTTACCCAGTCACGCATAATGTTATTATTAAATGATTATAACATGCTCAATAGTGATTTGATTGATATTTTCCTTCTAGTGGTATGTTCTGGTGATACAAAAGGAAAAAAGTAATATTTTATAGTGCGTTTGGGTGATGCGCATCGACCAGTCTGGGGGAAAGTCGTTTCAATTACTGCTATGGCTTTTTTTTCTGGCCGCCTTGGCTATTGGACATGAAAATTTGTTTGCTTTTCTCTCATAATGAACGGAAAACATGTGCCTCGTTTGAGGAGGTATGCATGCACATTGTACTGCCCCGAGTTAAACATGTCGATTGCACTTACATGCACGCACAGGCGGTTTGGCGATTTGTTAAGTTAAAAGATTTACGAGTTGCGCGACATGCAACGTTAACCGTTTAATAATGATCATTGCAAACATTATAATTACTGTAAATAACATAATCGTAAAAGTTTATCTGTCTTCCAGTCGACGTGTACGAATTATGGTCATAACACAGACAACAACGCTAAAGTTATACAATGTAGGCAAACGTAGTAGCTATTAACTGGTTTGGGCTTTGGCCCAATCACGTTATTATTAGTCTAAAGTGTCGGGCATAAATATACCGGCAAACATGTATGTCATCTCCCTATATCATTATTATATAATTTGTCTTCTCTAATAGTTTTTGCCGCTTCGACGGGAAATGTTCAATTATTATATTATTATGACGTTACATCCTTATCCGATTTCTTGGAAATATTTTCGTTTCCTTTTGGTTTTAATTCTAATTGCCGCTATACAGTCACATTCCTAGGCGACCCCATAGTAGTTCAGCATACTGCAAACACTACATATAGCGTATCCGCCCCCGCACGCGTTAATCATGGTATTCATACGTTATTATATCAGCTAAAACCCGTTTGAGGTTACAACACAGTTCGCCACTGATACTAGAAAGCTAAAGCAGATTATTTCCCGCAATTAGAAACTTCTACTTGACGCCAAAACTGACAACAGGTGCATCAATAATGGCTTTTAAGTACCGTCACTCGGCTTGCTTTTTCAGCTGGCTACAATCACTATTCTTAATGCTGCCAATATATATTGAGTCCGTACAGGCGACAATTAGTATTTCAGTACAAAATATTGTTGTCATCCTCGACAGCTTACCAATAAAGGTACAGTACAATAACACCAGGGGTCATAAGCATGATTTCTGTTTCATTTAATTAGAATACTCACAGAGAAATACAAGGGAGTCAGAAGTTAGTGGGAAATTAGAAATAAGAGATACTGCGCTCCTTCAAAGATTTGAGAGCCTGTGTGACGATCATTGGGTCTTTTTAGACTTTAGGATGTACTTGAGTGATTCGTTATTTTTACACAGAAATAGAGAACAGCGGCATATCACTACTAGAATTTCCAGAGCTATTCGAGATTAATAATCAGTAGGTATAGTATTGCGCTGGCTGTGGAGTTCTGCGGATTATTGGAACGAGCGTGTCCTTTCTACTTATTTCATCGACATCGAGTTGGGCATGCCTGAAAAAAACTATAACACAGGTAAAAAAAACACTTAGCGTGTATGCCTGCCTGTGTTTTAATTTAATGGGGTACTCGAAGAAAACCTGTTTGGCCACCTATTAAAAATTAGCAACGAATCGATTAGTGTTTATTACCAACAAAAAAAAAAATATATATATATATATTTTACAGTCGAGTTCGGGACGAGCTGCGACGTTTTTAAACACATCATAATAATTTGTAGCGAATCGATGAAAACCGTTTCGATGAATTTTCACGGACTTAACGGATCACCGAAGGAAACATACTAGGTAGGTATGTGCGGCCGTATTACACTCTCGTACTTATTATAATTTTTATACATTATAATTAACACGTTGGCCGTTACCACCACCACTCGGTCGTAATTATGGAACGCCAATGCCCATCTGTCTTGTTTTTAAACGCTTATTATTTTATGGCCACGGGTTAAACGATTCAATTAAAACGATAATCCACTGCAGGCCGGCACCCAACATTAAAAAACACGACGAGCACGCATCCATAACATCTTGCCGAGTGATCACTATAACCCTGGTCGCCCCTCTGCTATAGGGTTTCCGGTTTTTTTTAAAACATTTTTTTGTTTCTTTTCAAACCGGTTTGCAATCCCTGCGGCTTCACACCCGTCGCGCGCGTTCCGGTCACCGTGTCTTAGGTGCAACCATTCATTCATCCCAACACCGAATATACCCTAGTCGCCCCTCGGAAACCCTATACTTTCCGTGCAAGCCTTTTTCTTGTCGAGATTAGATTTTAAAATCGAACAACAACTGTGTTTACACAGGTATGTTGTACTAGCCAAAGCCTCGTACAATGCATTGGTAGTGTCAGTTACAAAACACTACCTACCTATTTGCACGTGCTAATGGATATATCCAGTTAATAACTAGCCGCATAATATGAATGTGCTGTCTAAATGACGGTTAGGTATGATGTTTTGAGTGTCCTTATATGAACTTACAAGACGCGTTCCGTTCCAGAAGTCAACCGCCCTTCGGAATACTTGGTAAGCGTATACCTATTGAGTATAATTATGTTCATAAACATAGTTTAAAAATATGAAACTGGCCTATATATTTTGCTACTACTCACATTTCATAGAATTCAAAATTATACACAACTTATAAACGATAATTCAAACAAGTCGTATCCGACTGTTATATTATTTATTGTAAAATGTTTAACGGCAATTTTGACATCGCATTTTTCTTCTAAAACCCAATAATCGTGTAGGCTGAACCGAAGACTGAAGAATCAAATGCACGTCTTAAGATGATTTTTTAATCATTTATATAACAGTGCAATAGGTAAATGCTAACTTAAAAACTAAATCGAAATGTTTAAACAAAATAGACCTTGTCGCGTTATCGCGATCTGTATTCAAGCTAAATATTTATGAGTCTTAGAAGGACGCCACAGTCAAAATATATTTCGAGTACTAAAACACCGCTTCGGACTTCCAATAGTACTCGGAAACTATTAATCGTAGAATAAACCTAAGGACACCAAAAGAAAGCTTGGAATGTCTACTGGTATTTATCAACAAAAAAAAAACTATTAGGTATTGCTATATAGGTACATATTAGTAAATGCGTAGGTTTCGTTTTAATCAAGGATTCGATTAGATTTTCGGTAAGACTAATAAATCAAATTTGATAGAAATAGACCAAGTAGTATATTACCTACATTATTCTACAGCGGAAAACTATATATCATACAAAACCCGCGGCCATAATGTGTTTGTTTTGAGAAATTACAATTTGATAAGCAGTCGTGTCTCTGTTGGTTTTTTATTTTTTTAATTATAACGTATCAAAACTAATCGAGTAATTCTTGCTTGTAGTATATTAAACACAGTGTATATACAATTCCGAGTTGAAAATGCATTCCAAGTCAAAAACACTCGGTATAGGTAATTAAAACTGTTTGCGCACTATTTCTACCGTGTGAAATAACGTTTTGAAATCCGAACAAAAGGGCTTTTTAAATGTTTTTTATAGTTGAAAATGTTCCTGACAACCCTTTGCCATAACTAGAGGGGTTGATGAAAACTGTCCGTTCAGTGTTTTCTCCGTACCTACATTGTGTGTAGGTATATACATATTACAGAACCGGTCATTTCGCTTAAGGGCTCGAAACTCTTGTTGCCGCTATTTATGTTAGGCTGCTATTAAACCATTATATCCCAGAGAGACGGTATATTCATGCATTCATAACTCGGAATATATTATAAATATATATATATGTATACATGATACATCTCATTAATAAGATATAGTTTTTTTTTTTGAAACATCAATATTGAATAGTTGCAATTTTCTTTTAATAAAAATTGTAGAAATTACCATAAAAAAAAACACAGCTTTGATCACGTTGGTAATCTGGGGAAAAAAAGAAAACATTCCTCTTCTACTCCTAGTGTGGATGACGTTGTAGTGATCGATATCATAGTTATCGATCAATTTCACTTGTCCGCCGTCGTCGTGGGGATAAACCGAAGAACTCATAGGATCAACCCCGGCACACCAAACGACCACAAAACATAATAAAAAGTAAAATGTCGGAATGTATACATCAAATTTTTGGCACAAAATCAAATATTAACTAAAAAATTATATTGCATACGATATTTCGGAACCATCAAAACAAATATATTATGCTTATAATGCTTTTCGACCAAACCTCGCGATCATACATTAGAAAATATGTAACATAATTACATTCAGGTAATTCCTTAGACGTCTAGTCGTATACAGGTAATAAAAAAAAAAAAGAGTTTACACCATGCACATTATATATACTTTTGTAGACGTGAACAAGTTCAAAAATAATCAAGACAAACTGGTAAGTGTAAAAGTCATAACAACGACAATAGGAAAAAAATAAAGATTGTATCATTATCTATACAACTACTTGTTGGGTTTATTTTGTTGTATTTCTGGTTTAGTTTTATCAGAACAATAATATACAATTTTTAAATACTATTTTAAATAAATAAAACACCACCGAGAAGTGAAAAACATCCAAGACTTATTCAAAGTTAAGCTGAGCCATGACGGTAAGACCTTCGTTCAAAGGCGCATCCAAAACGTCTTTTTCGATTTGATTTTCATGTAAATATATATTATATAGTATAAAATCAAAAATTTACGCTGACCGTCGTCCATGGTCGTATAACCCTATTAGCCCAGTTAGTTGTCGAGTCGCCGATGGTCATTTAAGGACCGAATTGTGTCTCGTCAAAATAATGTCGCACACGCTAATGGTCCCATCGGGTTTTGTAAAATGTCAAAAAACGAGAGAAAGAGATGGGGAAAAAAATAAGATCTTTTGGTTTCTTTTGGGGTTTGGTCGTCGCGGGCGGTTACCAGTCAGGCCGGCCGGGGGTTAGATGGTCGGTACGAGATTGCCGCAGAGATCCTCTATATAATATGTATACAGGTATATTATATAATCCACTGTATGCACCTACCCTACACGTGAATGCGGTTCTATCACAATAACACGGTACACATCATTATCGCCGTCTTTGATCTCGAATATATGCCCGTGTTCCACACCCCACGCTCTCCGTCACGGACCCGGTTAAATAGTATATCTACCTTGCGCTTCCAGTGTATATACGTTTATAGCTACAATGTACCTATATAACAGGTATTATATAGGACATTACTTTTAATAGTATTGTTTTTCCCCCCTACTATCCCGGATAGTATATAATGGAAGAAACGTTCAAAGAAAGGAGAAAAAAAATCAAAAGCGAAATCTACGCATGAGGCATTAATAATTGTGATTTTTAAGTATAGAAATTTCGCTGTTCTGAGGCCACGGTCTAACATGTATACATATATATATATATAGTATAATAGTGTGTATACTTTTTCCGGACTCGCGTTATTACCGCAAAGAGTACAATAGTAATATAGCATAATATAACGTTGTAGTCTGTATGATGTGTGCACCGTTCCCAGGGAACCAAAGTCTGCTCCCTCGTGACGATTGTGTTTTATAGTTGGTGTAAAATTTGAGTTTTTTTTTCACCCTCTACGCTTTTACGACCTATCCAGATGTGTAGACGCAGTACACTGTGGTTTACACGCACATTTATGCAAACGCTTGTACATCACACAGTCTTATCGCCACCATAACCGCAATGCGTTCATGCCGTATACGGTTTGACGCCGATTAGCAATTTTTAATAGTTTATAAAGTCACCTGGGCCGTTCCGGCGGGACGACTATAATATAGGCTATATAACACACAGAGCCAAGCCAACATATTATAAGCTATTACTATGTGCCGGCTCGGTTCAAATACTATACCCAGTTCGTATTACCCAAAGTTAATTCACAGTCAAACATGATTATTTATACTATACCAATTATTGCCATGTAATAAATGTCAAATAATCTATTTAATATATATGGCCATTAGTGCAATTGTCATTCCAACAGATTGTTTTAGATTATAAACTAAGATAACAGTGTACCGCTCTTTATCGTTGCAAATAACAAATTTAATTAATTTTTTAAAACAAAATTGAATTAATTCAAATTCTCATTTCCGAGGCCATATTTTTATCTTGAAACTATAATATATAATAATATAAGAAAATTGTTTTTATTTTATTACTACATTTGATGAAAATTAAACGCGTTATTTTGGCGTTTTAACATTCGAGATAAGAGGGAATTCGCTTAATTAGTTTAATATTTTTTAATATTATTATCATGAAGAATGGTTTGTAATGAAACGGCTTTCAATCTCTGCAAAATTAAGTTTCGATTTTTTTTTTGTGCATATTTCTCTTTTATATATTATATTTTATGAATTATTAATCAACATTTTTATGTAAATTCTATTAACTGGAATTTTTTTTTTTTAAAAGCCTAACTGCGCAGCGCGCGAGAGGTGGTGTTTAAAATATTTTAATGATCTCAGCTTCGCGTCGAAGCTAAATGTTACATAATACTTTTGGACGAGATCTCCAAACGGCTATTCGGTTTTATACGATCTACACGGAGTGGTCGCTGTTAGAGGATACCATTAAACACACTACGATTATTTGTTTTTTACTTTGTACGGACGCGTTGAACTGTACCTATACACATTTTGTACAGGATTATCCGGCAACCTTTGGTCGGTTTACCCGCTGTTTACACGCCAGGAGAACGGGCTCACGGCCTGTTGAGTTATATTTCGTATATTCCATACTAATATTTTACTGGTATTATACCGCTGTCGTGAGTACGTTATTCGAAAACGCCCTCGTTAAGTAACCTCGCACAACCCTAAATCCTGAAAACACCATATTATCTTGTATTTGCTTTGCTGTTGTATGAACGCGAGAAGCGCGTATCGTTTCGCGACGTACGCACACGAGCTTTTAAAAGGTTTTTAATGTCGACAGAAATAAAAAAAAACTGGAGAGAGCTTTACAGCATTTCGGATTACACTCGATGGCCGCCGAATAAAAAAAAAACAGACGAACGATAATAATATCACATAGAGCGCACCTGTGTTGTTTAATTAAACACAACCACGTGGCGAATATATTTTCACGAGGCCTATTATATTATTACGTGCGGACCGAGCAAAGACGACCTGTCGTTAGTTTGGCCAACGTTTTAGGCGATCCGAGTGTGCAATTTGGAGAAACGGCGTCGGACCTTGGAAATAAAGATTTATGTGCGTTCGGCCTGATGAAAATAAATCGATTTGGTCGCTCTGCACAAGGATGTGCCGTCGTTCCAATGGGTAAACGTTGGTCGCCGGTGGTTGCAGCAGGTTACAACGGCGGTGGTAGGCGATAGGCTGTGCCCGTGCCGGACCGGGGTAAACAATTATTTTAATAGACGGTTTTATTTTTTATTTTATTTCGTTTGAGCGCACTAAACACGGTCGTCCCGATGCCGTGCAATAAAAACCCGGCACGGCAATCATAAAAGACAAACGTCGTTAAACGTAATTCGCCATATAAAATAACAATACAATATATATATAGAGAGAGATATGCGCGACATATATATAATATTACCGTGAACGCAGTCGCCGCCCGTCGAGTCATCGCCGAAATTGCGCCAATCGAGAGAACACAAATCATCGTTAATATTGTAAATTATAATAGTATGGTTTTCACTTGGAACGTTTTCGTTCGTGCGATCGCGACCCCGCGCAAAAGCTTTACGGAGCGAAAAGAATACCTGCTGATAAGGGGGATTTTCCCTGATAACGATAACAGTACAGAAATAGACAATAAACTAGATTACAAGAACGTCCATAGACCTAATAAGAATATTCTAATTGGGTTTTATTGATTGACAAGACCAACATCGTTGACAATGTTCTGAGACGCTAACACATCTGGGTACTCGAATTTGCATAGGATTCACTTCGTTGGTCAATTATTCATCGTAAACGGTGATAAGTTCTGAAGTGGCCCCACTTCTTCTTATGGTTGTATGTATGTACGTGCAAAACACGCTGTGTGTACACCACCGGCCAACGGTCGTTATCATCGCCATGATAATATTATATAAATTGCAATTGATTTGTATTATCGCGTGGATGGCAAACGGCAACAGCAATGACAATGTCACGCCGCCGCTGCCGGACGTTTGTCGGGTACATGGTTAGATTTTGCACGTTCAGAATACAAATATGCACACCGGCGTTTACCCGAAGCCCGGCCGGCCCGAGCGAAATAATAATTTATACCGGCTTAAGCGGCAATTTATGGACTTCCCTCCTTCTTGGATCGCAACAATAATAATTCACGTTCGTGTGTATAATAATAAATGAAATAACACAATATACAAGCCGTAGGTACATCCATATACGAAGGTGATTACAAACGTGTACAACTATGGCCCGTCGATTATAATATTATTACAATATAATATAGTGGTAAACACACCCGTGAAGTAATGTACATCTACAATTATTATATTATCATGCGAACAACAAATTGAATTTCAACGATATTATTATCATTATTAGGTACCTCTACTACCGTTTGACGGTCGTCGCGTTCAAAAATCTAACTAAAATAAACTGTACCTACCCCTTAACCTGTCATCTATATTTTTACCAATAAAATAAAACGATGAACCACCCAATTGTACTTCTTTACGTTTTGCATATAAATGACCTTTTCTATTCCCAGAACGACTGTTTTTTTCTTATACAAAAAAGTAAACATTTTGTGGTAAACAGTTTATTGACCGATTAGCTCCAATATACGATCGTCCATCTGGTTGGCGGTAAATATCAAAGAAATTGGAACACAGAAGATTATGTTATCAACAGCTGCTACTGCCTACTACTGCTACACGTCGGTGTATATATCAATTCAGCACATCATATAAAATATGTTGTTATTACTTATTAATACTTTCTTACTTATATGGACTATACGGTCCTTATCGCCCTATAACAATTATCGTTTGATAATAATAAAAATAATATATTTTATTTCTTTGCCGTAAGAGCTGATCGTCGGTCTGTTTTAGATTAAAAAGTCAAACTTTTTAGATAGTCTTAAGAAAAAAACTTTACCTCATTATTACATTAGCGACTGGGAAAAAATTGCGTTAAACTTTTATGACATCCATATTACATTAAAATGAACTGGCCCTTTTTTTTTTAATCTGGAGAAATTAAATTATACATTTTTCTTAATTAAAATAACCTAGGGAAAGTTTCTACAAAAAATTTAGTTACAAAAGTTTTTTTTTTATTGAACGCGCACAGCTTATAAGAGATTCACGAAATCGTTGTAAAATAGTTTAAGCAAATTGACAGGTTGTAGCATGATTATCAAAAGTGTAACTAACTTCGACTTATACTCATATTATATACATAGTCGTACCTACGTGCTTTTAAGAAAACCTGGGCTGGAAATTAAACCATCCAAAGATATTATACAATTTTAATGGTCAATTTATTTTCTTATATTCCACTCCATACTACAGCACACGTTCGCTAAATAATCATGTAGATAACATATTATTCAAATATTCTAAAAAAATATTCGAATAACTTCAAAAATAATTGCTTTTATTCGAATAACTTAAAAAAAAAATTATTCGAATAATTTTTAAACATATTATTAGTTAAACAGTTTTTTTAATTATATTTTAAAACAACATTTCGTATAAATACAATACACACTAAATTTACAAAATATATAAAACCAGTATATTTGCACAACACTGCTTCCCGTTAGTCACATAAATATTTAAATAATGTATAAATTTTACTCATCGTCGCACATGAACAATGTCCGGTGGCAAACGTATTGGCCGTTGTTCATAATTGATTTATATATTTTTTTGGGTTGGTTTTTTTTTCTATTTAATAGGTAACACTAATTGGCACGTGTGCGTACAACGACACGCGCTCAAAGTCTAGAAACAGTAAGAGAGCTTAAGGTGAGAGAGCGACAGGAAACGATGAAAGCAGGAAACTACACCCCCGTCTCGGTGAAGAGGTCGTCATTTGTCCTACGTGACGACGTTTAATACGTTTTAAAGTATAACGAGAAGAACCTACAAAAAAAAAAAAATATATATATATTATATTAAATAACTGTTGCTAATGTTTGCCGAAACGGTTGAGAAAATTCAGCTTGTAACGTGAAAACAAACGATTTTGTCAGAAGACCAAACAGGGTATTCGAAATCAGTTATGGAATTACAGTAGGTTGTAAGCCGTACACTGGGAACATGTCAATTTTAAATGTATAAAACATCCTATGTACTTTGATTTTCAGCCCAATAAAAGTTTATTTTGTCACCTATAAAAGTCTAGTCTAAACTGCATGACGTTTTAAACCGTCACGGTACATGGTCACACTCATTCATTAAGGACAAGACACTCATTTTCTCTTAAAATAATTTTAATTTTGTAGTTTTTGTTTTTGGAGACACATAAAGGTATTAAATGTTTAATTAAGAACTCCTCCGCAGCTATGGAGTATATCCTCATAACTTAGTTTTGGTCACATTCACAGATTGAACTTCAACTTTTTTTATTGTAGTACATTACTGCATTTAACCTAATGCCTGTACGGATAATAGTATTATATGCGTCCTTCGGTCATGGCTATATTATTAGGTATATTATATTATATTTTACTTGGCACTAATTTCATATCCATTTGTATTCGACGCGTCTGACTATGGCGACGACATGTGTTTCATACTTATACACTTACCAGTATATTTTAATATTATTATAATCGTTAAATTCAAGTGTAAACACATCACGACTCTTGAGAATTATTAAATGCGGTATATGGTTGATTGCTATACGTACCAAACTAGCTTCTTGTCGCTACAGTAGGTAAACTATAAAGCCGTTTAGTTTACAGCAGTTAACACCATATAAAGCATACCACATTCATTATACTACACTAAAATAACTCAAATTTGTCCAACTTTGTTAGCAACTGTTTTACCAGTATTAGTTAGCTAAATTAACCTAATAGTATTTATTTATTTACTATAATAAACGTTCTGCGGTCTTTGTAATAAATTAATAAAAAGAGTAAATACATAATAACATGATAACTTCATGTTTCTTGGTTTTGTAATACACCTGTAATAAAAGTATAATTCACATATTATATAGATCTCATGTCTAATGCAGTATGCTCCTCATTAAATTTAACATTTGCACGAGACATGGTCCTCCTTATTGAATAATAAATATATTTGTACGCATAAGTTAATCTATATTCTGCATTATGCAATAATACCTATGTATAATATCAGTTTGTATTATAATGTTAAATGTAACGTTTCAGTTATGTAAAAGATAACAAAAAAAAATGATATTTATAACATAAAGAATGCCAAAAAAGGTATTGTAAATAACTGAAAAGAAATGGTAAAGAACAGGGTTTTGAAAAATACATGTCCATCTAGCCGATAACGTCGTATGAGTCGAAGAAACAAACATAAATACTAAAAACGAAATCGGAAACAAAACAAGAATCTAGAAAATAAAGAAAATCAGAGTAATGGAAGGAGACTTCTTAAGGTGCATCATTCGCACTGTTGTTTTACTTATCAGTTCATTAATTCAGCGATTTCTCCACAGTGACGCATCTTGGTTTCTGTAGTAGTGTCTATCTTCCATCAATTGGACATTTCACTACAGAAAATATGTACAATAATAACACATATTGTAATACTACCGTATATTATTAATTATAAAATTACTATTAAGTATTAAATTATTTTTATGACATTAATGAGTAATGACATGATATCGATTGAATTGCATAGAAGTGTGTGTAAAGAATGGCAAAAATTTACCATTCGGCAAACTTTTTCTTTGTCAGCTATAATATATATATTTTTTTTTTTTACTTGCATGACTTACAAGGCATTAACACATTACCGCAATTGCGGTAGATAAGGCACACCGTCTAATGTCGAGATACGTCAATAATAATATTATTAGATACGAAGGCTCACGTAGTGACTAGAGATTATAATGACGTCAACCGTGAGGATTTTGTTATCAACCGATAGGGAGTTTTCGGGCAAGTAGTAACGTGGTTATCTACACGTTTTACCATAATGTGCATTCTAAACATAATCACACTATTATTATGCAACGGAATCAAACGTTTCAATTGTTTGTTTCACTCGAAATGGAACGTATTCTCACTCTGAAATAAATGATCAATTGGCGTTGTCTCGCGATGTGAAACCTCAAATCGAAATATTATGTTAATTACATCTGTTATGACTGTGTAAGTCAGAGAGTTGCAATGGAAGAGGGTGTTTTCGGAACAGCTGCTTCGTGTGCACAATTAGTTCGTTGTATAACGGCGAGACGACAGAATATAAATAAATATAAACATTGAGTAATATTTTTTCACAGTTTAATTAGGTGCTTTGTGTTTTTTTTTTTTTTAATTAACTTCAAAAACACAGTAAAAACCATCGATATTTATTTTACATCATATCATTATTAGATTATTGACTGCAATGTGCACTCAAATCAATTAAATTAATCGGCTGAGGTGTGGTGACCCCCAGGGGTCAGTGCTTATAAAATTAGTGGGTGGTACTTCCACTTTCTCTAATCTAATTTATAAAAGATATCGCCCAGTCATTCTATGTTCTTTATACGCGTAGTTGACTATATAAGTTTGATTATAATTAAATATACAGCTTTAACTACTTAAGACATATTTTCTCTTAAAATTGGTAGGTAATTCTTAGTTATGTAATAAAATAATATTAATGAGTATTTCCCATAGACACATACTTACTTGAGTATTAGCATCAACAATTTTTGTCATTTTTCAGTTATCTGAAATCCTTATTGATGTGTGTGTAGTGTTAAAACGGTTAAAAATATGTACGGCGCATCTGGTTATAATTTATAACTTATAAGTGTAACAATTACTAATTTATTTTATTCTCATTGGCGGTCGACTTTGACATATTATATGGAAATGATGAGTCTGCCAATGAGTCATTTCAGCACGTTAACACTGCACTCATCGGTAGTCGGTAAAGTGAAGAAAAGCAATTACACGTCAACTGATGTGTGATAAAAGAACATAAATCAGGAAATGCATTTAAGCAATAAATTATAAAGTCCCTTTGACGCATACACTGCAGTAAGAATTGTATCGCTGCTAACTGTCAAGTGTCTGTAATGGAAATCTGATTTCTAAAGTGTTCGAATGAAACGGCTTGTATGGAACGAAAATGCCATTAAATTAGTTACAGTCAAATATCATTGCGATGGTACTTGGTGTCGCTGTGGTACTGAGATGGTAAGTACTGTATTGTTTAGTAAATGACGCTCACTTGATGTTTTTTATAATCCTCTACATTTTATTTAGGTGTGTACTTTTTGAACACGTCATCGTAAAATTACCTGATTATTTATAGTATTTAATTGTTTGTTAAGTAGGTTTTTTTTATAATTTCGTAGAATATGGAAGAGATTATTGGTAGCCTTGTACATATTATGCTAATTTATACAACATTTTAATTTAACAAATACATATACACAATATAGGTACATCTCAAAATTGCATTACACGGTTTAGTTGCTACGAAAACAAAGTGTTCAAATTTTTACAAAACAAAATAATTATAAACTCGTTTGAATAGAAGTTAATCATACGGCAACCCATAGTTCTGCCGATTTAATTGTAATTTACTCAAGCTGTCATTTTGGTTATACTCAAAATGTATATGAACAAAGTGTAACAGTACACGATTTTCAAAGATATCTAGATCGTTGATAGTAAAAAATCGTTAACTGTCCAGAGACTTTATAGACGACAGAAGGGCAAAAAGAAAATTCAATGCAACCGTAGGTGAACAACTAAAGACTAAAATAATTTTGAGTAATATTCGCAGAGCATAATATTGGTAGTAACCGTGTCTAGTTGACTTTTCCACCGACAGAGGGAGCGGCTGATTTGATTGTAACGTGGTGTCACGTTCACGTGTCCACTCCGGTCTCCCTTCATTACTGTCGCAGTGTAATTGATAATAATTTCATAAAAAAAAAAACACCTACATTTTGATGAGAATTACTATATTATTAAAGGCCATCGTGGTTCATATGTACACATTTATTTATTTATTTATATACCGCGCGTAGAAACGCGAGACTGCGAGTCTACGATTAGCCGCAGGCCGCGGTTGCTTATTAAACGGGAAATGTTTAACGATAAAAATATTTTTAAATATACCAAAACTAGTAGAACGCGTTTAATTTCGCGGGGGAGTAGTGCGCGTTATAAGTTTTTATTTCGCTATAATATATTCAAACCGCGCGTCGTCCGGTTAGACAATAATTTATACCATATTCATCGTAAAAACCTAGATGAATAATTTATTAGTATAATTATTATTATTATATTGACTTTAAAAGTTACATAACCGGTGAGCGCACAAGCGTGGGACCTAAGTAGGAACGTCGGAAGCGTTTTTAATCGTCGCATCGTGGTACACTGGCGAATCAGAGTCACGCGCGGTCCATTAGAGGACACGAGGAAATGTCGCACACGCTGCGCGATTGTGTGTGACCTATAGAATCGTTATGGTCTGTTCGATCTTGACTCGGGCCAAAAGGATTAAGGAACACCGATTAGCGGCTAAGGCCGGACGAAACGCGGTATAGGAAACGACAGACACGACTGAATATGGACAACGTAGGTATTACATTGGTTATCTCTATGAAATACCATTACAGTATTGTTTCGCAGCATTCGCCAGTTAACAAACAAAATCAGGTACAGGATTGGGCACTTTTTAGAAGATAGCGTCGGCCATAAACTCTGGAAGGGTTTTATCGCGCGTATGGATGGCAAGAAGCTTCTCAATCGTTCGAGAGGGGCGGCAACGGTCGGGGTAAAGGGGGTTCTGTGGTTGTTAATCCTAGCTGGGGCCCGTAAAACGTTATTTTGTACCGGCGACCGCACGGCGGTATTTGCCGATACGCCGAATCCGGAAACCGTGCACAAAGGGCGTTTAATCACGACGGCTATAAAGGTCTCGCTGGCGCTCAAACGAAATGCTTAGTAAATGAGCCGAGACTTAATGGGGGCGGCCAAACAACAAAGGTTGCGCGTTCAGAAAATTAGCGAAACTTCACCGCCACAAGACGGGGCACAACAATCCTTCTCCTCCTCCTCTAGGAATTCGCAGATAATAATAATCGCCGCACTCGATCCCACTTTGACATATTACCGGGAAGCCTCATTGATTTAACCACCGACAATAGAACGGCGAATATACGTTTCAATATATTACAAACTATTATCAAACGCCACAAGCCCGCGCCACTTCCGGATTACGTTTATAAAAGGCCCTTTGGACGACCTATTGGATAAAATGTCTACGGCTAAAATCCGCTCAACGACGTGGGATGGACGAACAGGAGGGGGCATAAAAATATAATTATAACGAGATAACCCGTGGCCGGATACATAGGGGATGGGAGAGAGAGCCAAGTGGTGACACTAGGGACGATTCTCCCCACAAGTTTCGCAAAAACACTGGAAATAATATTAATATTTCACCCATACTATAATAGGATTCCAATAATAACAAAAATATACTAGGTCGTCGTGTCACCCGCAAATATATATTATTATACCTGATGAGAGTATAGTACTTCAGCGCTAAAAGTAGACAGCGTATGTATGTATGTTTAAGTAGGTAAAGAATTTTTGTAGTTTTGGTTATTAATAAAATAATATTTCCACAAGTTACTCTAATTTACAAAAGAGATACAGATAATTTGTCTTAACATACATGAATAACTAACAAACCAAAAGCATTACCCTCCTCAGACAAACAATATTTTTTTTATCCACCTCTGAACCTCTGCTCGAATTTTTTAAAACCTATATGTATTTTTTTTTTTTTTATAGTTCCTGACTCATATCACTCGGACTATGGTATGTAATTAGTGGCGTAGTATTATCGGTGGATTTTCCCACAAAACCTGATATGATCAACGAGGAAAAATTGTTTACAAATTTAAAAAAAAGAAATGTAAATAAACACCCAATAATAATCAGACGCATATATTATTATTATTATAGTCTGTTGTCGCGTCGGGGTCGGTCTCGCAGGTCAGCTTGAAATTATTACATTATGCTCGTTTCGAAAACACCGGAGTTCGTTAAGTTCTCCGTCCCACGTACGCATGTAGGTATAACGTGTTTTTATCTTGATCATTTTTTTTTTTTTTTTTTGATAAGATTTATTCAAAACCAACTACGTGAGTTTTTATCCGACCGTTTGCCCGTTCGGCGACGGCACAGACTTGACGGAAAGCCGCGTCAAAGTTGTCTTTGCGCTATAAAAATGCGGATCAACCGAAACTCGTTTTCATTACACGGTTATCATATTATACATGTACATAAATATCATATATATACACACACACACAAACACACATCCAGTATTTTATAATTGATGACCTTCCAAACACACACAATGCGCTTGCAGACGGTAAAAATCGAACGGTACGCGACAAATATAATTATTATTATATTGTAGTTGGCAATACAATATTATATTATTATCTTTACCCGAGAAAAAATAAATACATATTATACAAATTAGCATAAACGCGCTTTGACCCAACCAAATAATTTATTGCGGCCAAACCGTTTCTTGGTTTACGATCACAAAAAAAAAAAACACTAACAAATTATTTGTGTATATCACGACCCTGACAGTAATTACTATGGTAGAGAGTTGAATGTGTTGCATTATACTATACTACGGTATAGACTGAAATCGATTTCAAAACGCGATTAACCCTACCGAACGGGTTGCCGATGATATTATTCAGACATGTTGTGGCGTATGTGGATGAAATAATATTATTATACACTCCACACTACATTACATCAAACGGATGTATAACAAAATATAGACCTATTATATACATATGATTTTTCTTCATACTAATAATCGTGATGGCTCGGAGGCATCTCAATTCCTGGTGTACCTATAGGTATTACGTTTCCTTTGCGTCTCCGTTCCAACCGACCAACGGGAGATTTATTATCATTTATCAATATACTTACATACATGCACATGTACATATAAATAATGTATATAGAGACCGCTGACCCCGCATACAAAACGAAAACCATCAACCCCCGTCGTCGACGCTGACCAGTGCAGTGATCACGCAATAACCAGAGTCGAGCAAAAACAAATCCAAAAATTACCGTTGTACACAATATTTTTTAAAAACAATATATCTACAATACTTGAAATTTGATGTAGGTAGCTCATTGAATTAGTTAGCACCCAAGAATTGAGAATATTTTATAGGAATTATGTTTAATCATGAATAAAGCCGTTTAAGTGAAAATGTTCAATTAAAATTTTGCTCGAGAGCGAAATACATAAAAAGCTATCATTTTTTAAGTTAAAGACATATATTAAAATATTTTTTTGTCGGTTAGACGTTAATTATGTTTGCCCAACTCTGATCTCAACGTGACTGTCTGTGTTCTGTAGCGAACACAGATCATGCCCAAATTTTTCATCATTACATTGACCGAACCGACTAGGGTTTTTTTTTATTTCTTAATAGATTATAATAAATGGGGTTTTCTTCAATAAAACGTCGCTGCCAATTTGGGATATTATCACTCCATTTTCCCTCATCACTTTTAAAACAGCTTTTGGCCTCTGAACCTATGTATCCGATTGTGATTTTGTCCAGTGATAATGCCACTAATATTATTATTATTACTAACGTTATTAACCTGTATTACCTGTTACACGCTGACGGAGGTTTTTTTCATTATTATTATATTATTTTATTTGTATGTAAACTAATTTCAGCTTTGCTCGCCTCCTGACGTGCACTGATGTTACAGCTATATAATTACCGCATGCGGCGTTCAATCGACAGTAATATTTATTATTACAACTGATTAACTATTTTCACTCGAATATATCTTAGTCTATTTAATAGACGTGGGCAGCCTTTCTGGTCGATACGAGCTATTCCGAAATAAAAGCCTTAGGGATTCCAATAGAGAGGTGGTTTCACCCCTATCGCCCGATCGGTACATTACCAGAGTTGGGAATTATTTGAATAAACTTATAACTTATAACTTATAACTGTTATTCGAATATTTATAAACCTAACGGATCGAATAAAATATTATACTCAGAGGCGAGCATTGATACAAGACACAAAATCTTGGTACATCCATAAATCATAATGTACCTATAGAATTACTTGTTGATACAACTTGATGCATTTATGAACTACATTCATAATGATAATAAATATGTATTAATAATATGGATTTTGGATAATCGATCAATGTAATAAAATGTAATATAACGCATTTTCAGTTTACCAGCTGAGTACAATGTCTACAATTCTATAATTTCATAAAATGTAACCACCTTGTTAAAAAAAAGCCCAGAAGAAAAAGCCAGATGATAAATTAATATGCTTACAATTACGTTAGTTAAACCGGCATAAAAACATAATATAAAAAATCTTGATTGAATTGTAAGTTGTCCAACAGTTTTAATTATAAAAAAAAACTAGTTGGGTAGCACGTTTAGTTTATCTGCGAATGCAATTGACATTTTTAAAAACCGCAATACATAAAATATAATATTAGAAACCTAACTTGGATCTTCGTGTAGTGCAAAAATTAAGCAGAGTCTGCAGACACATGTCAGGCACGCTCATGGTCAATTAAAATATTGCAGTATACATGTATATATATATATAATATAATTAGGTACAGTTAATACAATATACCAAACATATTCTGTAAACAGGTGTTTATACGTTAAAAAGAAAAGAAGATATAGACGATGGTGATAATAAATAGTAGTAATAGGATATAATACTATTAGAAAAAAGGTTTTTACTTTTTTTTTTTATGAATTATATTATAATATATTATTGTATTGTGAAACGAACAAGTATATAGAATGCTTCGGCAGCAGCTGGCCTCCGTCGTGCGACCGGTGCAAATACTTTACACACGCGCAGCAGCCAGCTATATTCTGCCCTCGCCAGTATTCATCATCTGCTTCCATCCATTGAAACGTCCTACCGTTTACACACACACACACACACACACACACACAAGCCGTGTGCTGTTATGTTAATTTTAAGTAGCTTAACGCGCGTGACAAAGAACTTATAGCAGTCGAGTTGTAGTATACATAAATAGAAAACACGCGCGCTCTATTCTCAATGTATATACGTGCGTGATCCCTATAGGTGTATGCCTAAATATACATATATACACACAGCTAAAATATAGTGTAAGATACATATAGAGCACAGTTTGGGCCCGAAAGTGTGCGCTCGTTTGAACCACTTCGGCCGCGGTCACTTATCTATAAGAAGAAATGTCCTAACGCGTATACAGATAATATGTAGATAGAACATTTCTCTAATAAGCACGGGCATTTAATAGCACTATGTTTTCAGCCTGTTATTGTGCAACCGTCTCGGCCTTACCGACGCGCAGAATGCTCGGACTCGGGTGTTCCATACCTACCTATAGAGACTTGCCGAAGGAAACCGTATTTTTTTTTTTTTTTTTTTTCAGTAAAGTCTTAATCCGTAAAACGTGTTTTTTACATTACTCTATTATACGACGTCCGAAAGCACTCGGCGCGCGCGCACACACGAGCCTAGTCCTATTCTCGCTTATAATAAATATACAATATAATTATTATTGAAAATGTTTTTTAAAAAAACTCGCTTTAGATACCGCGGGCGTTTCGGATAAGTCAAATATGTATGATGTACATGTAGTCGTTTGGTTGCACATAATATATATATTGTTTTTCATTCGGCCATAAGCACTTCTTCGAAATCCGAACAACCGAGATTTACAGCTAGCATGTTGAATTGCTTGCGAGACGCACCAGACCGCACATAAATAAAAACTGCTTACCAACGTACAGGGTAATCCGTTTAAAGCAAGTAACCCATTTTCTTTTCTTTTTTCACAGAGTCTTTTTTTTTATATCACATGTGATTCTCCAAAATGTATCTTTTTTCGCAAACTTTTTAGAACAGTATCAATCTGTATTAAAGACGAAATTTCGTTCGGCAATGTATACAATAAAGTACAAACTACATACCCACTATTTGTCTAAACCCATAACCATCAGATATAACCATAACCGGATGTAATTTTTGGCAAATTTGTATTTGTCTGCTTGAGATCGTCCGTCAAAAATATGTCTGTATAATAGTATAGGTAAACTATTAATTCAAATTACCTTTGTAATAATATTTGAGTTTGTTTTTAGAACAGAACTTTGAATACATACATTTTGATTTTATAGAGATTTTTTTGACATAGATAAGTCTTATGGCTGGGAGTCATTCTGAAAATTTGTCCGACACAGTGTCATTATGGATTATGGAGGTGAATTAATAGAATAGTGGATTAGAGATACTAGATTGCAGGACATATCCATGTATTGATGTATCTGCATGAAGTGTGGATACTCTTATCATTTTTTTCTTCTCCCACTTCCTCACTTCCTCCTCCTTAATTAAGTTCATTATACCTACATTCCACGCTACCTGCTCTGTTTCCCCCCACTTGGAAATTTCTTCATTCAATTGCCTTTCAAAGTATTATAACCAAACCTAACCGAAGCCAAACCTAAGCTAAAACAACCAAACCAAACCGAAACACCAATCCTAATTCAAACCTGAAAACAATAATAGTTTTTTATTTATTATATGTATTTTATTCAATTTCTTTCGATGCGCAATAATAAAATAAACTAATATCTAGTCAGCAAAAATTACGCACACATCCCTTTACCCCTCATTCCTCCTACGTTTATTTTGTTACTCTTTCTCCCCATCACATGCCCAAACCATTTCAGTCTTTTTCTTCCATTTTGATGGTTTACTTGTAATACAAAATCTTAAATATTTCACTAAATCCGAATCTGGCTCACAATTGCTCATACACTTCCAGATTTTTGATTTTAAACAGCCTCTGAAGTTGTTAACAACTTACAAATCAGAATTTTCTTTTGTAAAACAAAGAAAAGAAAAATTCTACATTAATTTTGAAATCAGATCTAAATTCAGCAAATAAAATAGCTGCTATTTTATTTGCTTTTCTTATGCTATTTAATAGCATAAGAAACGTACTATGAATAGATTTTAAAAAAGTATTTAAACATACATGATACAAGACACCAGAATATTTTACGGCGTCAAACGATTTAAAAAGGACAGACTTAGCGAAGAAAATATAAAAACATAACAGAATTTTAGTCCTATTTTATAATTGAAGTCAAGCGTTATTTGATTTAAGTATAAAAAAAAAATCTAAACTTGATAGAGCTCTAAAAATTCTACATAATGATTTGTAAAAACTAAAATAAATAAATATATAAAATAATATAATCTAAAACGTTTAAACTATTTTCCGAGAACATTAGTAGTGGCTTGGTGATAACAGTTAAATCGATCTCCCTGGTATCTATACGCATAATTAGATCAAACCGCTGTGATATTCAAATGGCAGTCCAAAGCGAATAACCCTATTTTACCTGTGTACACACCGCTGTGGGTCGATAATTGGTCGGAGTAAACCGCCACCGTGTAGCGTTTGACTGATGACTCGAAAACTCGGCCTATTGAGAATAGTAATATCCAGCCCAGCAATTTACATATTATATTATATACTGTTGTTCTGACTTCTGTGTATAAATCGACTATAAAATACACAGTGTGTGTCATCGAGCATCGCGCGATTAACGACCAGTTTGACGGGTAAACGGCGATCCCTGAGATCAATGAGCTTATCTGCGACTGTGTATATATATATATATATAGTATTCCAAAAGAAAAAAAAATGACCATATTATTATTATTACACATACATTTTTCCCATGTGTGTGTACACGAGAAACGACCAGAGGATGTGTTTTTCCCATATCGCCCTTCGCGTTCGCCCCACTAATCACGCGCACCCTTTAACAAAAAAAAAAAACAACCCCTCTTTTGATTCCGAGGGGTTTTTATGGTACTTTAGCGGTCAAATGAAATACTGTTATCAAGTCATTCGCGCGCGAACGACGTCGACGTTTTTATTTTTATTAAATTCGTATAAATAAAAAATATATTTTATAACCACGTTTTTGCAATGGTAATAAGGCCCCAGTAAGTCGTAAATTCTAGTTAGCTCGAAGTGTGTATACTTGTATCGGAGTTTTCAGTTCGGCAAAAAATAACAATAATGATAACAACGCACTGTATAAAAATGTAAAGTAACGATACCAAATAAAAATACATTTGAAAAAAACACCTCGACTTTTTTAGATCCATTACAAGTTTTATTAATTTTAAGTTTACATTGTTTACATTCAAGGTTTTTTTTTTTATTATAATGTTAACTTTTAATTTTATTCAAGGTTACACTTTCTATTTGATTTTTTTCCTTAGATATTTGCGTTTCGAATACTGTATGCAAATTAAAGCCGACGATTTGCAGTAAATCATACTGCTGAATCTGTTTCTTTTTTTTTCAATAGCTTTTCATAAACGTCAGAAATGAATTATATAAATGTTTTTTTTTTCTCGAGTGGGCGTTATTTGATCATATTGTGGAGTTCGGTTCAGTAGTCGAAACCTTGACGCCGTTGGGCATACGGTTTGACCTTCGCGAAAACGCGCGTGGTACTCTTCGGTCACTTAGAAAAACGATTACCGCACATTAAAAGAGTTTACATATACACATAAAATCCAACCGAAAAACTATTGATTTGAACATGGCGTTTTTTTACTGTTGGTAAATGTACGTACCCACTGGACATTGGCATAAATAGTAATGGTCAATTTGAAATATTAGAATAACTTGTGGTTTTACCGTAATTATAATTATGAGAAAACCCTATCTGCAATAAAAAATACTTACAACATTTATCAATATATTTAGTTACCACCAGCTATAACAGTTGCAGTTTACCAATTTAAAACTTTTCGGTTTATGAAATCCTTGGGGATCAACTGTAAAAATAATTTGTGGTTTTATTAAATACACTTACTTAGATACCTATCATCCGATGGATTACCAATCGGCATAACAATTTAACGTGTAAAACTGTGTTGACAAGCAAACAAGATACTTCAACTATTACTGTTAAGAACTTGTTTGACTTTGATGCGGTTTTGATTTTTCTAAGACTATAATAATTCATCCAATATTCGGTTTAATTTTTAAGCTATCCACTATTGGTGGAATTATTGGCTATCCTGTTGAAAATTTGCACAGCTCCGGTTCGCCCCAGCCCAGATCCGTGCGCCGATTACGATAGGCGATATAATATTCCCCTTCGGCTTCTTGAATGGGATGATCATATTATGTATAATATGTAACCGATGTATGTGATTATTGTTCGCTTAAGTCACGAAACCGGCTTATTTCGTCCGTTTAATATTGACCGACTCGACGTTTCCCTTTTTTTTTTTGGTATTTTATCATAGCCGAGCAGCACACATGCCGGCCCAAGCCGACGAGTGAACGTTTGAGTCGCCGTGTGAGGGCCGTCTTAAACCCAAAACGATCACGGTTCTCGTCGAGGGTCATGGATCGTGCGGTGGAAACGTTGGATTAATCGTGGAAGTCTCCGGGCAGGGCTCGGACGGCTGCGCCGAGGCGGTCCGGGACGTTTCGAGTGCGGCGTGTCGTAACTAGGCTGCCTCACGCGCTTTTTTGTATTATAAATTACAATATTTAGATATATATATATATATGTATGCAATACATGCCTGCTACGTAGGCGTATACAGGAATAAGCAAGCCGCATTTTAGTATTATTGACCTCCGGAAAAAAAAAAATTCAAATAGTCGATCCTTCACGACCTTAGGTGAACGTAAAGTATTAAGCGCGCGCGCGCGCGTGTGTGTGTGTCTGTGTGTGGTGTGTGTTTGGACCGATTAAAACTAGTAAAACTACTTGTTATTCGTAATATTATTATTATTATATTCATACGAGAATCATGAAAGTATATTATACCACTATACCTATTGGACGAGCGGCGAACAACGTTACACGCGACTATTTCAAATACACGTACAACGTATTTTGTACATATTATTAATATTATTATACTATACAACATTATTTGATAATATCGCGTTGATTGATTGTAAGCAATTATCATTTTGATTGGCCTTCCTAATCAAAATATTCTATGCGCCATATCGACGTACATATCATATAGCTGTAGGTTGGCTTTATTTGATATAATACCTACATTTTATTTTGTATAGTGTAAATACAGGTACATATATTATCTAAATTGAAGTGTGCGACTCGTTCACTACGATCTGCCCACTCTCTCATCTAAATATCATAATATTTTAGTAAGTAGTAACATTATATTATTTTTAATTTATACGGTAGTTTTGTAATCATTCGAAATAGAAACATGTTTTTCGTGTCTTTGCGGTTGAGGTACATTAGTTTTTTTTCCGTATAATACTGATACAGTGTAAGCACTTCACCTGCATGCTTATGATAATCATAATCATACATATACACGAGGGATAATGCCGACGTTTATGACTGCGGCGAGAGTAAAAGAATAAACCGTTATAAATCTATTCTGCCCACGCGCGGATTAATTGCAAAAATGCACAGAACCAGGTTAAACCGCATTTAGGCTCGTGCACTATAGACACTAATGCCGAGGGCCTAGGGCTAAACTACAGAGCCTATGGCTAACAACAGTATCTGAATCCAATGCACCTATGCATCAATCTGACATGTTTTTTTATTCAACTAATTTGATACAATACAACAATGTATAAGTATGTCATACTTTCAATATTTGTGTCATTTAAAGATAGGTCCCAACCCAACTGCCATGTACTAGGATGTTAGCTTTTGTGTAAAATTGAAACGAATTGTGTTGGCGGTGCTGAAATGTTTACAGATACGTTTTTTTAAAGGAATTTTCAAAAAAATTGGACCAAAGTGCGATTCAATCGTGCTCTGGCTTTAAACCAGACTCAAATTAAATTATAATAACTATAAGCTCATTGCCTAGGCCCTAGGAGCAAATATAGGCTCTACGGCTAACGACGCGACGTGCCCATTGCACATGATTTTGTTATTAAGAAGAAGCATGACTGTTTTAATTCCACAATTCCGCTAAGGTTACCTAATTAAAACTCTTGTGTAGTACGCCAAGATTTTGTCGGGTTAGTTTTGTGCATTTTCTCGATAAAAAAAAAACTATAGCCTTATTTGACGTACAAAAGCCATAATGTATTATACATATATAGGAGGTTGCAAATGCCCGTTATCCAGAGGTCGGAGACAGCTGATATGGATCAAACGTTAACATATACAGTATATGGGTTTTTTTTTTGATTCAGACATCACCTAACCGAATTCAAAAATATTATGAAAACGAAATACTGGAACGCCGCCGTTGGTGGTAGATAAATGTGAAAAGAATAAAATAGCGATAAAACACACTCACTGTTGTATAATAATATATTATGCTACCATTGAGCCGATCGGCAATCCTATAACGTAACTTATCGCGCTTGGATATAACCCAAAATCGAATTGGAAGTGAAACGCGCGCCAACCTTGAATGCTGCCGCGCATAAGTTTACAACAATCTTTTAGTATGCACACAACACTGTGTTGGACATCCATTGATCGGCCGTTTGAACTCTGACCTTCGACCGTGCGTTTTTTACTCACATATTCAGTGTTCGCGTTATTGTTATTCTTATTATTATTGTCATGGCTCGGCTACAAACCGTGGCCGGGGTTCTTTTTTAGACGGAAACCTTTAATAAGGTCGCTCAAACAGGTCAACGTGTCTGGAAGGCGTTTCGGTAGGCGCAGACGGCGGCGGCACATATCATCATGTGTGGAGCATCTGCGAGATACACCACACGTTGCGTTATCATAAGATAAACATCTCTCCGTGGCCTGTTTAGTGTTTAATAAGTTTGTGTGTACGGGGGAGCCAGGACAGAAAAAGAGAGAGAAGAAAAAAGGCAAAAACCGCCGCACTCACAAACATATACACACACACACACATACGTCTCGGTTGGATCCTTGCCCGGTCGACAATCATTTTTCACATGCGAGTCTGACTTTTACATTAGGTACTTACTGGCCCATAATATTAGTTTTTCGGCGACTAAAATAAAACCATCGATCGGCCCGCGGTCGGGATGTAATTGGACACGGAAATAAACCCAAACTAGGCTAACTTAACCGAATAAAATGCAATTTATTTTTCTAGCAGTCTACAAAGTGTAGGTATATACGACTTTGCTAAGCGCCGACATCTCGTCGTTCGCCTTAAACCAACTTCAGCTAACGTCGTTGCTATAAATTAACGACGATTGCGATAGGATTTGAAGGATGGTAACCGTTCCTTTACGTACAAGTGGAATCAATGCAGATTAACGCCATAACTTTGGACTGACCGGCGTGGCATTGGATGAAGTATCGATCGGCTTGAAGGTCATTACGATAGATTATAATAATACTACTATCTGTGTACGGTTACCTCAACGTCGTGTGGTAACCGTATTTACATTTTTGTACATAAACTATAAGGCAATAGTAGCGATATATTATGTTCAGCGTGAATGAATATCATTAAAAGAAGTTTTTCCCCCAAGTAAATATTCCAGTAGTTGTAATTCCACGTTGAAATATTTATGAATGTTTAGATTCGTCTTTCAAGCTGTTGCGGTGTAAGCGATGCTTACTTTTTGCAAAAGTTTGTCAAAAAAAAGTATATATATATATATATATATATATATACACACACACAAAAAGCCAACCAAAATACCGCCTTGCATCATATTATATGTATTTATACAAACCGTTTTATTGGATTAATATCAAATTTGATTAATACTCCCGTTTTTTTTTAAACATTGTACGAGCAGTAATAATGTATTTTATTAAATAATAATATAGATTTTTTTATTACATAAATATTTACACATAATTTAAACTGTTGTATATTACACGAGTAAAAAATATTACAAATCAGAAAAGTTATTATAGAAATATAACATGAAAAAAAAATACGCCACCGCCAAAAAATCGAATTCGCTGTATTTAAATATATTATTAAAAAAATATATATATATAATATGTGTTGTTGACGCGGCGGAGTCGAATTTCAAAAACGGCTAGCAGATGGTAACACGAGACAATATATTAGAAATGACGCCGGTTGACATTCGTCAAAACTATATACTCGAGGAGTACATAAGAGTTTAAATATTATAGAAAACATGTTTTTTTTTTTCAAAGCAGCCGTTGTAGGATTCGAGCGGATTATTATATAGTAATAATATTGTCTGGAAAACATTATTTACTAAAAGCCAAACGATAACGAAAAAAAAAAAAAATAAAATCTGCACAGATTCGTTGCGGTACATAAGTGGGTACACGCCCGCCGTTCATTACAGAAGTTATATTGTTCTTATAGCTGTTTACCGTCTTACATCGTTATTATATACGAGGTTTCAATAATGGAAAAGCGGCGTGTGACGCTTTTGAAACTTGGGGCCAAAACGAGTGCCCCGCTATTGCAACAGTCGTGCCCTGTACTCGAGTCGACGGATATGTTTACCTGTAATTATAATATAGCGGTCCGAGTGACCCTAGTGCCCTCTGCGTCGGCTATGCCCGCGTTATAATAATTATAACGCCTATACGTTGCAGCGGTATGATATATTCCAGTAGCCCTTCACCGGGACCCACCACCGGTTTCCGCGGCTGTCTCTCGCGTTTCCAGATTTATACAAACCACGAACCGGTTGCCAGGAGGTGGACTTTATGTATACGAGCCATACGCGATTACACCCGCATATATTATTATTAAGTGTAAGTAACGCGCGCGGAAACTACCGGGTTAGATATGTGGACGTACTTTATAGTATACAATATTATTATTACTATAAGCGACACACACATAATATATAATATATATATGTATATTATTGGTCGCTGTGGCTAGCGCGCCAAACTAGTTTTTCGTTTAATTTTTATTAAACGCATTCAATCCGATTGTATGCTGTATACCTAATACACAGCAGCAGTTAGCACTCGGCGGCGACAGCAGCAGCAGCTCTATAGTAATATTATGCAGTACAGCTGTTGGCGTACGCCCGAGATAAAATACAACGCGGCTGTGTAGTAGTGTACATGAACCGCGCCTAACGGTAGAACCCGATAATAATTGGTGAGTAATGGTCAATGGTAATGACCAATATAGGTAATGGGGTCGTTGCACGTGCTCGCGGTATAAGTAATTTGTATTGTCACACATACACACAAACAGCGGACTAAAACGGTTTATATTTTCCAGCCGAGTCCTATATTGTGGCTATTGCCGTAGTCGATAACTGCATATTATGAAACCGAATTTGTTTATGTTATTTTTCCATAGTCGACTACGACGTGATTAGATGATGGTTTAATATTTCAAATGTACATAGAAAATTAGCATACGTCGTTTTTTTCACTAACCTATGGACCAGTCAAAACAACAATAAAAATATTATTATTGTCAACGTCCCAGAGACGGTCCTATAGACACATACGAATGTGGCGAAAACCAAAAACCCATAAGGATACAATCATACAGTTTTATAAGAATTTTACAGGAGAGCTTTTATTACAACCGTGTTTTCAATGTGGTTTTATCGTCGATTTACATTAGCTTCTTTCATTGTCTACTTCAAAAATGTAAATACATTTTATTTTATACACATACACATACCTATAAAGCATATTTTATTATCTTATTTATCAGATTATTCAAGTAAATTGAAAATTATTCTAGCCAAATTATAATTATAATTTACCAGGGTGCCCGCGTGTGGAAATTCAGGGGGGAGCCACCTATGGTTTTGTAATAGATTTTACAAATTTTGGATATTGGATATACATTGCAGAGAACCTAGCGGGGAGTTGTTTTCCCCTGTGGACGTTAAATATTATGTGTTTTCTGTACCACAGCGACAACTAGATTCAATGGTTGGTCCGCCAATATAAGTCAGATCAAGCTATTGAAATTGAAGTTAACCAAAAATGGGGTGCTCGTTTTCTTTATAACCACTGAGGATGGTTTCGTCCACAGTCAGGAACGACTAAAGTCAATTTCCGCAAAGAATACCAATAGCTATTGTCTTCCGTCGGACCTTAAGAGTTTCCGGAACGGATTAGGGCGGTTCAACCCCGCGTGTATAGAGGCGTGTGTGTTTATATTATGTTGCCAAGATCTGTATAAAAATTATCATCTCTGTCGGGCTGTTCCCCGTCGGGCGACACTCGCCGGGACTCCGCGGGTCCCTCTTTTGAAGAAGAGAGTAAAAAAAAAAAATAATAATAATAAAACACCATACTACTATTATCCCCTACGTGTTTTTATAACGCGCGCGTACACACTACACCTATATTATGTGTACACACAGTATATAGGCACAGGCGTAAGTACAATACGCTCTTCTGTTGTGTTCGTCGTGGGTCGGGCAACGCGCACACCGTTTTACAGTTGGACGCACGATTTTGAACTCGGGTCGACGTCTCTCTCACCTGCTCGTGCACCGGTGTGTCTATGCCTATTTTCACGCGACTCCGACCGGTCGTGTACCCAACTAAATGTACCTAATATACCTTAACCTGGCTGCCAACTCTCCGACGTGTACCGCTTTTCCACCGCGGCGACGGTGGAGGTGACGACTCAAGAAGTAAACAACACACAAAGCAATCCGGGCATGAGTCCTCATGAGACGCTATCGCCGACAATCCGCGCGGTAGACCGCAAGAAAGTGCCACGGCACTGCCGTCGGCCGACTCGATATCATAACTCAGAGAGACTTTAACGACCGTTCATACACGTGACTTAGGCCCAGTGCTACGGATCGTGTCGTATATAATAATAAGCTATTGCCAATACAGCTCTCGAAACCCCGTGAAATCCGTGTACACGGTGATCAACACCTGCGTCCCCCTTGTAAAACTAATTTGTTAGTCTGTCGTTTAGTTTTTCTAAAACTATTTTTGGAATAATTTCAAGCCGCGCTCGTCCGGAGTAATAATTATTATGTACATAATAATAAACCGCCGTGGAAATCATTAAGTATGGAAAATATGTATAAAGTTCCCTTTACGGATATTATTATACCGGTCGGAATGACGTAAATTAAAAATAATATACACGATTCCGGTTCATTTGGGAGAAAAAAAATACCACTGTCGTTATTATTATTATTATTATATTATTATATATTATACGACTTTTTTGTATAATGTATACCCAAGTGAGTTGAACAACCTAATTCGCATATATCGTTTGGGCTCGTTAAAACGGCACATACTACGATAACGCAACAAGGACGAGATACTTGTGCAAATGTAACTCATTACAAAATAATAATACCTATTATGTTTAATGAGCTCGCAATAGTCATTTAAAAATTATAAAAAAAAAATCATCTTTAGCCTATGGTATAGATACATTGGTATATATAAAGAAAGATTTTTTTAAATGATCCACGCAATATCTTATAGGTTTTAATAAGTTGTTGAATTTTGTTTAAATGTTCAGTAAATTATTTCAATTTAAAAAGTTAATACAATTTATATGTTACCGTTTAAGTTTCAACAATTAATAAAAAATGAACTAATTTGAGAGGGGGTTAAAAATATAAAAGTTTGTACAAAATTGAGATCACATTGAATATTAAACACTACGGAAAAAAAAAATTCAATAACCGATTAAACTCTTTGTGATATTGATTAGATCACTCTAAAAAAAAATCACCTTCTATACATCATAAATTGTATGATATAAAAATGATTTTAGAAAACGTTAAATTTTCTAAACTATCGCATCCGTCTCGCTTATGATGGCAGTATAATGATAAATAATAATATATGGTAATGATACACATAGACCAAATGAACCGTGGATTATTGTGCGGTATTAGTCTCTATATAAAATACATTTTTTTTGTCTATCTTCCGTCGTCCTTGGTCGAAACGTACCTGTACAACGTTAAATGAAAAATTCACAGGCATGACGGGAAACCAATCGTAGTGCGGGCTCGGTAAAAAAACAGAAGAATAAATTCCTATACCATATTGTATCTATCTACGGATATGTACTATGTATGTTTTTAAAAAAAAATGTTCATAATGCGGTTAAAACGATCACATCCTAACCTTCGGCCGGCGACCACCGTGGAAATGCCACACGCCGACATACTGGTTGCCTCTTTTGGTACATTCATAAACCTAGTATCCATTTTTTTTTTGTACTTGCCTAAATGAGATAATAGTAGTACGTTGTGTACAAAGTTTTTATAATTGCACGTTTAGCGTTTCGAATTAGGATCAGTAAGATAATTGGATGGTTCGAGTGAATGAACCCGACCTCTTAACCGTATAATATCATTCTGGCCACGATAAATGTTTATTTATTGGTTCGGGCATGTAATGATAAGAGATAAGAAAGATCCAGCAAGAGCGGTAATGGAGATGAATGTTGGTAGAGAAGGCCCAAACAATGGTCGGTTGCACTTAATTGAGAGTGATGTGCGACGGATCGTTGGAGAACAAGGGTGTCCGACCCCCTGTATAAGTTGAGTGAAGAAGATGGAGAGAAGAAGAAGAATTGCTTTATTAATAATTAACAATTTAATGGTGGTGTGTTTAATGAAGGTAATGGAAGCATGTGTTAACTGATAACCAGTGAAAGTGATCTACGCACAGTCTATCAGCGCACTTCGGGTAATATTTGGCACACTATTTTCTTGTCTACCATAGTCATTAGTAATGCGTTTAATAACAACATAATATAATGATACATCTCGGACGTATGCTATCTTAATTGGTCGTAACTATTTGCCGCGCGTCCCTGTACCTGCATACAATTTCTCGGTTTTTCGGTCGATAAGGAAAATCGCTAATATACTTTCCCTCGTTCCGGACATCCGGTTTACGCGCACAGAACGTGCCCGAGATTATGCACCTACCTATGTCTACACCTTACCGGCCGTAAGAAAATACTCAACGGAAGCAATCCCGTCCGTCCGCTCCGTGTAATACGCATATTATTATTATTATAACGGCGATGATAATATAATATTAGAAAACTGGCCGAGAGTCGTCGGATAAAGACGCGACGTTATTATAATAATTTTAAATGAGATCTAAAACATAATGTGTTGTGAATAGCGGAATCGCGCGTACATTTCGCTTCTGTACAACGTGTATTATCATTATCATTATTATTTTTGCTATTATTAGACACAACAAAGTTGAAAGAACGACGTACACAATAAAATGTGGTATTGTGTGCCGCCGCTACATACACGCAGTGTCTTTTCTATATCCATATAATATATATATATATACATATACCTATATAACATACGTGTCAATACGGTTAAAAATTAATTACACCTGCATAATCGTCTGGAGAATATAAAATATGACAATAATATTAGGCATGATTTTTAAAACTTTCATATTCTCAGCACTCAATAGTCAATGAACATGGACGGGGGGGGGGAAGCTTAAGAAACTCACAAATTACCTATATCGGTCGATTTGCCTAACACGAGTCGTTTTTCCTAAGTACGAACTCCTGAGGGCGGGCAAAGGCAATTTAAGCCATACTTTTACGGTACCACTTAACGTCGCGAATTTGTTTAGGATAGGCTCAATGGAAAAACGACGTAAGCTTGTTTAATTTTCACTGTCCTAAGTACCGGGCGACAACCGGGCGAATCACTGGTATACACCAGTGACCACCAGTGTTATACCAGTGAGTATAATTTTATAATATTGTCCATTTTACTTGTTCATTTTGATGAACCGTGTCGGTTAGGTACCGCACGTGTTATAGCTACGATAAAAACGAAACCAACACAGGGTTCTTCTAAATTCTGCCGTGTACTACAGTGCTAACTCTGCGTTTCAGGTATAAATATGTATATTCCAAACCGTTGTATAAGTATAACAATATCCAAGACGTGATCTTTGGAACGATCGTTGTGTGCATCGAATCGCGCGAAAGATGGCCAACACTAGGTTCAATATAGTATGTACTAAAATCAATATTGGCGGTTGGGTTTTGAAATGAAGCACGAGCGGTCGTGACCGTTTCCAAGTGTGTTATGTCCTTCGGTATACTGTATGAGCATAACACATACATGTATAACACACAGGCCACAGACCAGCTGTGTGTCTCGCTTTTCGACCGGGGTTTAACGTTTATTTTTTATTTTTTTTTTTTTTTTTACCGACCTAAGTTCAATTGTACTGTAGCCGTGAACCGTGATTATTTCGTTTAGCCCCCGCCGCCTCCACTATATGCCTTATCCTCTTATATCTTTTATACACTGACACACACACACACGGAGTCTATACAGTTTTAGAGCTGTACACCACAACTCGACTGCGGCCGTCCTTAAATAGTGAATACGTGTAAATGAAAAATTGTAGCTATTATGCCAGAGGAGCTGCGCCATGACTCGTCAGTAAACTTGTGACAAACTAGTTTCAATTTTTCTCTACGCCCCGAGCGAATGACCTAAACAGCTTCATTATTACTCGTTTTGTCCGTGCGTGCGTGTCTCTCTTGCTTTAGTCTCTATCCGCTTCTCATCGTCAACATCATCATCGTATGTCTTATATATATAGGTATCGTTAGGACTCTATTCGTTCATCGCCACGTTGTTCCAATTAGCGACGAGGAAACACTGGTCGACTTTGTGTTTTTTTTTTCCCCATTTCCTAACCACTGATTTATTTGAGTATCCAGCGATCGTCCTATATTATACAGCTAGATCAGCAACAGTCGAGTTATAATAATCCGTTCAATATTTCGGCTTATAATGCCTGTATACATAGAGACGAGTTCAAGTCCAGCTGAAGTCTTGATGATGTAAACTTAACCTGGAACATGAATTATCGATTGTGTACATACGAAAATTCTCTTAATCCGTAAACCGACAGGTGTGTTCAAGGCTTCTATTAATATGTATATTATATTATATTATATTTACTGGTTAACCGTCGGTCGTTCTCGTGCTACCTGAGGACGATCTCGACAAACTAAGTCGAACACGAGTGTGTGTGTGTGTGTGTGTGTGCCTGATGTATTCGTACCGGTATTCTAATTTAGTAAATATTTAAACGTATTATGTTACTACTTACATTTGTATCTCGTAAGTAATGCATGCGCGAGCGCGTGTGCTATAAAAACGAGCAAGTTTTTAATTTACAAAAAAATGGTAATTAATCGAAAATCAATTCACCTTATCCCATGTTTTATCCATAAATTCATCACCATTTATATATTTATAAATTACAATATCGGCTCACTTTGACTACAGTAACTCCGACTATGACCAATTACTATTAGAATAATTTTAATTATGTGTAATGAGATTTTTTTTAAACATTTTTTTTAGAAATAGCCTATTCTAACAGAAACAAGTTTGCCTTTCTAAACAGCAGACTTCGGTTACAAACTGCAAGTCATATACGCTTATCAAACACAGCCGGTGGAGTTATTATAATAATATAATATTGTGTTCACTACGGTTTACAATTTAACTTATTAGGGTATCGCCCTTTGTCGGGGCACGGGTTCCATTATATTAGTTTTTTGCAATACCTATTAGTTTGGACACTACAAGCAGAAAAAGGGGGCGAGTTCGTCCGTTACTTATCATAATAAATAATTTGTATCGATATTGTATAGTTAGGGATTTTTGCAACAGATGTAGCTTGTGTTACTTGCTAAGTATTACTTATAGCTGTATTTATTCCAATTACGCATTATACAATATACAATAACAGTATTATAATATCATAGTATAGTGTAAATCATTCGACCGAAAAATCTACCAAGATAATGTATCTCATAATTAATTTTTAAAAATCAACAACTATATTTCCTATACTCAAAATCTTAATTATACAATTCGCATAAACTAGCGTTGAAACCACCTAAAAAAAATCATCTCCGTATTCATGGAAATATTATCCAGCCCCGCAACAGTGTATTATATCTGAAAACAGAGTTTGTCCGTTTAAGCAGTCGTTGTTGGTTTTTATCACAATTGCTCAGTTCGTTTTCGTCCCTCTGTAGATTTTATGAATTATTGTACTATTTTGCAACGTGCGTTTCGACTATAAAAAAAATACAAACGTGTTTGAGGGAATATATTTTTTTGCACGCGCTCATAAGAAAACGTGATTTTATCAAATAAAATAAAACAATGTATAAATACAATAAAAACAACAAAATAATTGTATTCGTTGAACTATTCAAAATAACTACAGTCTACAACGATAAATAATGGACGTTTCTGCAGGCCGTAAGATGTTCAACGGTCGGAAAGTACTTTTGCTTAGTAAGCCAAGAAGTGGTAGTGCGCACATCGGGTCTGGCACACCGATGACGTTGGCGGGGCTTGAGTGTGCGTGTGTATTTACTATTTAGATTTAATAGTAGTAAACAATAATAATACGTTGCCGGTGAGAAAAGAGGAAAAAACAATTTTAACCGGATTACAATAATAATAATAATAATAACAACAACTGTAATCATACTCTATCGGGTCTATTGAGTCTATGACCATAGAACACCTTGAACTTGGCCGTCGAACGCGCACCGCGGCTTTACACTCGTGTGACTTCCACAAACTTGATTTTTTTTTTTTCTTTTCTTTTGCCCGGAAACGCGGCGCATTCTTTTGCGGTGACTCCGTAGGTTTACACACTCTACACGACCGGTCAAAGCGTATTCGGTTAGCATACAAAGTACACATAGTATATGGATGTGTATTATACTTATTTGATGATAATAATAATAATAATAATATTGTACACTTGGGCTTTGCACGTATTTCGGATTTTCGTCGTTACGGTACAATACAATACATCCGGCCGGGCCGGTGTGGTTTCTGTATATTTTATTCTAATTTTCCCCGCCCAAAAACACATCCCAGACGGGCATGTTACATTTTAGAATATCATTTTTCTTTTTATGCGAGTACAGCCTTGCATTACGGTACAACCGTAGGTCCAATTATAATATTTATTTATTTTGTTTATGAATATGTATGTATTCATAGTTTGTTATGTCAATTTTGAATTATTACCATCTAATAAGTTTGTCGGCACACTGCTTGCGATTTTTATTTGCGAAACGACTAGGTATGATGCGCATCGCAACCAGTTTTTTCTAAAAAATTAATACAGGTTTGTGAAAATATTTTGTACTTGTACAGTTAATCCACACTAGACACTCGGGAGCTACGTTACACCAGACCACGTTCCTAATGGGAACTACCTCGTCTTACAATTTTTGGAATATGTCAAACTTATAAAGTTCATTCCACAAATGTATTGTTGTTAACAGTTATTACTATTTTATTCTCTGCCACGTTCTCGCGCAGCAATAATAATATTATACACTCAAAATATTTTACAACTATACAAACCTACTAAGCATGGATTTCGTGGAGCTATCTATAGTTATACGGGAAGTTATCTGAAATCTTACCCCGAATTACAATCTATTCGTTAACGGTAAGACTAAATTACAAATTACAAGGTCTGAACATTTTTGTAATAAATTTGTCGTAGACGATTGGAAGATAAGAAATAAAAAAATTAATTTACAACATATAAAACATACTTTTTTTTTTTTTAAGTATACGAATTTGCGTTTAAGTGGTTTTTCTTGAATGGAGATAAAATCTCCATTAAGACATTATAATTATAACTAGATTATATGCTAATTAGGTTACATGCTATTAAATACGAAAAAGATATTTCCTAATGGACTAAATCAGATTCTTGTGCCTCCTGTAAAGTTGGCAAATTGAGTTAGGTGGAATGTTAGAAGTTAGAATTCGCATGACGATATTGTGTTATTGATGTTGTTATTATACATTATTTTAATTTTTTATACATTTATTATGAAAATGGAAAACGATACTTTTATTATTATTATTGTCGTTGGTGTATATAATAATATGGTTCAATACAACACAACATCGGTTTGAATTATTGAAACGGAGAGCTTTGCGGAAAAGCTGCGAGCAAGGAAAACGTTTCCTACGGGTCAGTCATAAGCCAGTTTGGTTCCAATTGCGTTTCGTAGGTGCATTATATACGTATATAATATTAGTTTTGTCTTTTGCGATGGAAAAAACAAAACGAGGGCAAGGAACGAGGGCGATTCCCCGGTGCGGCGGTGGGTCTGCTAGATAGCCGTCGACAGCCAACTGCAGTAGCGCCTGTTAGACCTGCAGCAGGTCTCCACGCGGGAGACAACAATAATAATTACCACTGCCTCGGGTCGGTCGTATAAATTATTCGCCTCCCGTGTGCAAACATTATAATATTATATCTTATATTATGTACCTATACACTTTGTCGTGGTTGACAATATCAAAACATGACACTTATTGTTGACGTCGTAAATACTTATACACAGAAAAGATAATAAAAACCACTCGCTATACTTACAAGTTACAGTACCTACGTTTTTTTTTGATATTATTTATTATATATTTACAAAGTTAATTACTACAGAGTCGATTTTACTCAGTTCAATTAATTGTATACTCGATGTACAATACAACATCAGCCTGTTCTCGGTACAGTGTAAGTATAAGACACTGTGTGGTATTATGAACATTTTTTTTTTATCGAGTATAATAAATAATACCTATATACTTACTTGACCTTGCGAGGCAAGTGTATTCCGCGAACCAAAGTAATGCACTTGGACTTAAATCGTAACCATCTTATCGTCATTTGTAATCAGATATAACTATTAATGCATAACGTCAATCTGACAAGTCTCGAAAATTAAAAATGTATAAGTCATAATAAAATGATGAATAAAATATAATATTATATATATATATATATATATATATATATATATAAATTATTAAATTACAAGATCGTAACATGTCGTTAATCATCAGCCGAGTTATATTAGACTTGTACTTAATAATATTTACATCTTTAAGTTATATTATATATATATATATATATATATATTTATATTGCATAACCGTTATAATAAACTCTACATATTCACACACACACATAATACAATTAGACAACATGTATTTGATTCTCGTTTCAAATTAATATGTTCGTTTTGAATAAAATATATTTTTATTACAAAAAAAAAAAAATGTAAATGAGCGGACTGAAAATATCTCGCTTATTTTTGGTTTTAGAGTAAAAGCACCCATTATAAAATTAAAAGAAAACAATATTCCGGAGGGCAAGACGGTGCGTTTTTTTCATTATTCTAAGTATAACGCTCAAAACATAGTTTAGAAATAACGACTATTTTAACATTTTTAAATGACTTTAACTTTTCAAAAAATTATTTTTTTTTTAAAAACGCACCGTTTTGCCCTCCGAAATATTGTTTTTTTTTTAAATTTTATAAGTGGGTGCTTTACTCTAAAACCAAAATTAAGCGAGTTATTTTCAGTCTGCTTAAACATGTTTTTACCACCGAAAATCACCGGTGCGACGTCCTCTTAACATTTTGGCAATATATTTAATGGGGCCATAGGCTATTGTTGAATGTCAAGCGACTCTAACCTTATCCCAAATTGTACTATGATGTCTGAGGACTGTAAAAGTTTAGACGTGCAAGGTTTTCGTTTGTATAAATCATATAACTTTCCTATACTTGCCATACTTAATACTCAATACATATATAATATATGGTTGATCGGTCTTGTATATGCGCGTAAAACGTTTTAATTAAAGAAGACGCACTGACCCGATTGATTCAATTGGAAACGCGCGGTACACTAAACGGCGGCGGCGACGATGTAAATCATATTTTACAGTGAACGTGTCTCGTTTACATATTGTACATGTATACATGCGGACTCTGCAGGTAGTCGTTATAATATTATATATTACCGCCGAGCGTTATGTCGTTTATACATGTGGGTATATAAGTCATGGTACACATACATACGTGAATACGCTAAAGTCTCCACCGTCTCGTTTCGACGTTATGTGGTGTGATGTGAACACTATTAAAATAATAATATACCTATTATTATTACTATTATGTTTATCTTACAGAGGACTTTCGGAGAGAAAAAAAGTCTACCACTATTTTCTTTGAATTTGTGACAAACAAAATTCCACACAAACCCATACAACGTCAACCTTCTTACCGTTTGTTTGGGAAACAATGATTGATGGAGTTTTTTTTTTTTACATATTTCTTAAAAAAAAAAAACTTACACACACACACGCTAACCGTGTCCCGCGGTGTTCCCACATCGTGATCTAACAGCCTGCTAGAACTGAAGGGATCTTTTTGTTGTGTTATAAAAATTGGGTCTGTTATTGCATTTCAGTGTCCGACGTACACCACTGAGAAAATTTGAATTTTTTTTTTCAACATTTGCATTTAGATCATGACATCTCACATTTCAAACCTCTTTCAATAATAATAATAATATAACTGCTCTCCCCCTCCCTTCCACTCAGCAATAATATACATTTTTAATAATAAAATTGTCATACTATGTTTATACTTTATTTGGATTAGAAATAAAATAACTACACGATTAAAAATAAATAAAATATATGATTGAAAATTTGCCTAGATTTTAAAGTATTCAAATATTAGGAAACATTAGAAGGTTGAACATTTCACAATGAACATGGTGTTAATATTATTTTCAAGATTTTAATCTGACCTCTAGTCTATATTGCACTACACTACATAATACATTATTGAATGCGTGGGTATTGAGGTAGATACGTACATGATAGTTTAATTGAGTACAGATTAGATTTAAGCGCTTGTGTGCAAATCGCTCTATTACATACTGTTATAACACACGTTCAGATACTTGACATCAAACGGTTTATCAAAAATAATAATTACATTTGAAAAATGAAAAATCCATTTATCGATTATATGTACCAAATATATTTTATATGGTACCTACCTACTACCTAGGCAGGCACTACTGCAGTCGGTAGTCGCCTGACCCGGAACGCGATTGGAAATTGAAAATAAACGGCAAAGATGAAAAAAAAACACACACACACACAGGAAATCTATTCATTATGATTTTCTATAGGATCGGCCGGTGAACAATGCTCAGTCGAAACGGTAAAAGGCCTCAGTGAACCGGATAACTTTGGAAAAAAATCATTGGTTTTAAACTACCACGCCGGTCGGACCGTGCAGGGGCTGCTGCTGTTCAGTCGATTCGGGATGATTCGTCGTGGGTTCGAATGTAATAGGAAAAAAAACCGTACACACATATTATACGTCCCAAGAGGGGAATGTAGAGTGGAAGGGGGAAATGATTACCAGATGTTTTTGGTAGACGCGCTAACTGCTGTGCTCGATGTCGATTGCCGCCACTGTGGTATTACCGGCAGAAAATAAAACATAAAACAAAAAAGGCGAGCAGTATAGCAGTATTTGTTCACCTATATTATATGAAATAGTCATCGAAGAGAAAAAATACCGTAAAACACTGGCGAGATTGAGAAAGTGTTATATTTATTATTATTATGGCGCAGTGACGTTACCTTCGCCTTGGCGATAATTGAACATTTCCACCGTCTTGTGTAGTGTTCTGCCGCTTACACAGTGACACGGTGCACGACGTTTGACGTGTTAATGATATAGGTTAAGTGTGAGATGTGCACACACGGAACGAGACGAAATCTGTCATTCAGAGGGCTTCGGAGTCGGGTTACATGTCAAATTAGTTCCTACCGCATATATTATATTATCACAACGTCGCAGGGAGTATAATATATAATACAGACACTGAAACCAATTAGGCGATAGTCATTAAGCTATTAACTGCATTGGATGTCAATGCCTATCGGCGGTTTTCGTTGCCCAAAATAATAATATTATGCACCGACAACAATTATAATGCTCGGTCTATACCCGTGCACTCTTATTATTACTATGTACAATCCGTTTTGGCCGGGTATCGTTTTTGCGGACCTTGACAGTTAACTCGACCGGCCTAGCCGAAGGTCGACCGTGAAAATAATCGTTATGCGCTACGTTGCCCCTATACGGTTAAACACTCGGCATCGGCCTGTAATTAAATGACGCGCCAGCGCCCGAAAAGATTATTATAATATAGAATTTATGAGCTAATAAGTTAACTGGTTATACTTTGTAGGCTTACGACATCCGAGGTTCACAATCAGATCCGAAAAGTCCGATGGGAAATTCGGTTCCTTCGCCCGGATCGTATTGGCATTTCATACTGGGATGGAGTCAACCTACGTTGGCACAGGCTAAAATATTATCACAGCAGAAAATACTGCACTACACTGCGACTGCATTACTAAATCGTTATATGTAGGTCTATATAGTGTAATAAGGCAATTGATATAAGTAGGGGAAAAAACGACGTATCAAGCGATCGTGTGCGGGTCAAAGACACGGGACCTTGGAAAATGACCGATCTTGAACTAATTGTCCGGAACAGTACTTTCAGTCTGTCTGCGTCCTTATTGGAAAACAGCATCTCGCCGCGCTATGCTAATGACAATAAAAATAAAAACTTGCATGCATTCACGTACACCGAATGGCTAAATTAATAATATTA
This sequence comes from Adelges cooleyi, assembly GCF_023614345.1. Lineage (NCBI taxonomy): Eukaryota > Metazoa > Arthropoda > Insecta > Hemiptera > Adelgidae > Adelges > Adelges cooleyi. Next base: position 11,496,818 of record NW_026096053.1, on the reverse strand, counting down.
TTCGATACATCGAGACCCGGTTAATTGGAACGGAATTATTATAATTAAACCGATTTACATAAAATATCTGAATTCATGTTTATGATAAAGTAATTATATTTATGATCCGACAAACGTAGAACACAAAATGTATATTATTATAGCAATGTTTTGTTTGCAAAAACCGTTTGCGAGCGTAAGTAAACGCGAAAGTGTCATGTGACCAACTCCCGTAGATCTTATACTAACACTGACCTTAAACTCACAAAATCGAGAATCAGTCATCAGCATAATGTTCAGGCCGATTCTCCACGATGCAAACCGTTTGCAGATCATTCGCAGGCGCTATTTAAACTTACTTGCATAGAGAATCGTCTTTGTTTGTATATTATTATGCTCTAAAAATAACAACAACAAAAGACCAATACTATTTTGGCTTTGAGATATTTTGCTTAACCCACGCTCCAGACGTATAGCTAACAAAATGTATTTACAAATACTTTCAAAGTATCAGTTTTAAGGTAGAAAATCAATACTAGCCGTAGGGCGGATTGTCTAAATATAGTGTTAGTTCAAACATTTCTAAAATGTTAAAAAAAAAAAAAAAAACGCTTACATGGAAAGAATAATCGCCTGTAGGGCTAGTAGGAGGGGGGGAGGGGTCATATGCCCGATATTGTTTTTCACTGTTAAACCTAAACTTCTCCTGAAGAGAATGATATATTTGTTATGTTTTTTTTTAAGAGAAATAAATTTAATTTATAGCAGATTTAAAACCGGCGTTCTTTTTGAGACACCCTTTACTTATATAAGTTTTTTAAGTATGACTTAAATATCGTATTTTTGTGAAAATCCGGGTTTTCGCATTGCCGTCACTAATTATATTTTCTGTTAACAACTAACAAGTATCCGGCGGTAATGTACTTCTGCTTGTGCGTGATGTTTTCATTTCCAATAGTGTATACTATTGTCGTACCGCGCAATGTATGTACAATAACAATAATGTACATCAGCGTTGTCGGCTGTTTCGAATTTTCATTAAATTTAATCGCCCTTACCCCCGTACGGCGGGGTAAACGCCAAAAGTCTGCCGCCGACGCACATTTTTGGCCGTACACCCCTTCTTGTTGGCTGCTGGGATACACATTACACAGCCGGCGTACCTATAAACGTCAAAACACCTACAGCTCTTGTGTTGCTGCGGTGGAACGCGCGCGTACAAGCCGTGATTGCTGTACACAGTGCGAGTGAAGGGGCGGCGTGTTAGTTAATAATTACTGTGCCGTGCCCGGGTGGTTCAAAAACTTTGGTCCGCGCAATTTCGCTTTTGGAATTCGTTAAGCACTCCGACGTCGCGGCATGCAAAGCACGGCTGCAACGTGTCGCGCCAATAACAATGTAACAGCCACGTAATGACTACGCCGAGACAAACACAAAATAATTACCAAAAGCGACTGTATCTTCGCATACTCTAAAGTTCCTACTCAGTTATATTATAATAACCGTAGCACATCAAAAAAAAAAAAAAAATGTTAACGATTTACAATGTGTCAGCTTGAAATTTGACATTTTATTTGTGCCTCTGCTACCTGCGGTGGTTGACACATACATATAATTGTATTGCTTTCGTTGGGCCGTGGTGCCATATGGTGTATATAATATCTAAGCTACGAGTATACGTCAAAAGTCATTAAAAAATGATCAAGTTAAAAGCATTTGATTAGTCGGTGGAGATGAACAAAGCGTAGAGTTACTAGTACTGTATTATAGAGTTGTATAGCTAACATTATAAATTCAAATACTGACATGTACATAATGTTTTTATAGTACAACGTGCATGACTTAGCAAAAAAAAAAAAATGATTGGTCAATAACGAGTTTTGAATAATTACTGATGGCGAGTTCCTAGCATTTCATAGTGTGGACACGGAGAGAAGTGCGTTTTACAAAATGGGTTTATTGCAAACTGGTTCTATTTACGAGACATCCCCCCAATAAATCAATCTCATTAAAATAACCAAAACAAATATAATACACGCAAATCATAATTATGGCTTACTTTTGTAAATTTAAATAAAAGTCCGTACAAAACTAACCTTTTAGGAAATTTGCATTTTTTTTTCTTTCCTCGTTATGAATATTATATTTCGCTGAGAAGATTTATTATGGAAAAAAATACCGGTCCGTCAAGTGGTGTTATGGTGACTCCTACGTTTCCACATGTACACTGAATAGTCAATTAAATTTAATGTCTTACCTTCAAATTGATCACGAATGAGGATCATCCAACATTTATCCCTAGATAAACTTATAAATGTCGGATAAAATCAAAATTGTACCAGACAAACGATAAACTTGTTCATAAAAAAACTAGTTCCACAGTATTTTAATACTTTTAAACGACGTGAAAATGTAAATCGGTAAAAACTTTTTAATAAATTCTAACGAGCGGAAACCTTATATACGAGTAGGTATAGTGTAATTTCCCCATCATAGGTAGGTATGCCATGTGTTATCTTTAAATACACATGGCATAGTAGCTATTATATAAAACGTTTTTTATCGAGTTTGACTAAAAAAAAAAGAATTAATAACCTCTCCGAAGCCAACGCAATACCACCTGGCAATCGTTGGCTAATAACACAACCGTTAATTATGTATTGCCAATTATGGAATTAACCTCATCGTTATGATCAGAGTTTTGTTTTTTTTTTCACTACATCTACTAGTTGTACGATATAAACACCGTTTATAGGTACATTAATAATATATTATTTTCGTCCTTGTACATAAAAAAAAAAAAAAAATTGAATTGCTCTAAGCAGGGCATTGTAGGTATTAAATTAAATGTTTAAAAAAAACATATCTAAATGTCAATAAATGCATTCTAAAAAAATATTAGTGTTAGGTAGCCTCGTGATCGACCGAAAGGCTTTACAAAAAAAAAAAAATAATAACATCATATTTGTTTTCTTCTCATCTGTATTTATCAAACAGCTAAATTCAATTTCAAGGTAATACGAAACTAAAAGTTAAAAAGAAATTTCTATGTGTTGTCCGTGTATAGCGTGCTTTAACAAGACGTCCTTTTAATTTGTTTTTCTCGGTTCTCTTGCAACTTTTCAAAATCGAATTAGTCGACTAATGAGGAACAACAGCGAGCGTAGGTACACAATTAAATGATTATGTTCTAGCTGATAAATTAATTCCGGTAAGGAAAACTTTTGTCAAATTATTTTGCCAGAAAACTTTTTTTCTCGAAACACACAAGTCCGGGTAATGAATTTTAAAGTGCTACACTAGGATTGCTGCAAAGCGTGAAAAAACGGCATTACAGTTATGCAGCCGAGGTTAAGAAAATTATATTTTGAATTATCAATTTAGTTGTACACGAATATAATATGTAGTCTTATGTATTATTCGTGTGGGGCAATTTCGAGCCGTACGCGTAGCGTTGGTATTGTAATCAGTTTTTTCCCCTGATAACGATTTGTACGCGTGAGACGTCCTTTAAAAATTGAACACAACAATGCCGTCTCTCGTAACCCTCCTCAACTCAGACCGAGGGGACGTCAATCATAATTTTTCTCTGTGCCGTGCACTCGATCAAACGGTATTATTAAATTGTTGTTATCTAATGCCCCAAAAACAACGTGAATCTGAAAAAAAACACAAAATTTGGACTGTTTTTTTTTTTTTTTTTGTTACGACTTAAAAAGTATTGCTCGGACGCAAGTTCCAGCTGTGCATTACCTTACCCATAAAAAAATATCTCAAACATTCACATATAAATTCAACTTAACAATATCTCGATAACCACAATGGAAAATGAGTTACAACCAAACTTGTTTAGTCGACTTTACTGGAAAAAATGTATATTTGGTTCTCCAAAAAAATTAAGCTTATACAACAAAACAATGTTTGAACCTTTGGGTAGTATGACAGTTGGCGGTAAAGTTGGATGCAAATCAGAAATGTGACAGCCTAATAGGAAATTGTAAATTATTAACGGCCGGTTAGTGGGTTTTCGTGTGACGGCTAATATAGGTAAAAAGAGAATGACGGCCGGTTTTCATTGGAACAGATGTGCGACGCGTTTTAATAGTAATCCAAAGACCGAGCGGGTGTAGGAGAACTTTTTTAGCAAATAAGCCAAGTTAAGTACAACCAAAAAAAATTCGGGGTTGTCGGTAAACTCCCCAATCCCTTGGCACGACCCCTCGGCAAATTTTGCACAAACGATTGGACGCGTGCAAACCCAAATCGATTCTACATCTAATAATATATGATGCAGTTAGGGGAGATTTCCCCCCCAAAAAAAAAAAAAATACTATTCAGAATCGTTTTGCCTGGTGGCCAAACGCCCAGAAATTCGTATAGGATTTTTATTCGTTTTGGACTCGTTAATAGTTGTTTTTTTTTTAGCTTTAATGCGGAGCTGAAAAGGTATGGTATTTACAATGATGTGTTTTTATTAGTTTTATGTGCTGAACCGACTTCTTCGTGTAGCAACTCTAGAGATCAAAAATCGTACCTGTAACTGTATTTTATTGGGCCAAAAATTTTAAAAATTCACCCCTTCCCCTTCAAAATCGCGAAAAACAGCCAAAAAAATTACATATTTTTCAACTTATTAGATGACAGATTCACGTCGAAGCGTTTGTTTAATTTGTATCACTTTCAGTTATAATAACTCCTGTAGACCTGTGACCTCCCCGTTCCCACTATGCGAAATAACAAAACGCTGTTAAAAAACTCGGTGTTCCCAAATGAAATTGGTCAACGACGTGTGTGTGTCTGAGCCGTTGTAGTGCTCTACAACGGGCTGTGCGGGAAGTGGGGAGGTCGGTCGGAGAGAGAAGAGTGGGCGAGATGGACGTCCGAATCGATTGTTAGATTAATTATTATAATAAATCATTATGTGCACAAAACCACTTTATAGGTACTTTAATATATATGTACATATTCACGCCGGGGATTCGGAACACACGGCCAGCAACGTAGAACACCGGAAACGTGTACGGCGGCGGCGGCGGCGGAGACCGTGTGAGAGCGCATATTCCGCACTCGGGCAGACGACCAAGTGATGACATAATTCCCCCGGGTGGCCGTTCGCCGCACACCGTTCAAGGTCCACCGGTTCGTGTCGTTACACCGTCGCCGGCTCGTCAAACCCGTACCTAACAATAAGATAATATAGAAACCATAATGTATAATTAATATAATATTGAATCTACTCGCACGGTTCGGTTCGTCCATTACGGTTTACAAATGTCTGAGTTAAGTACACACGACGACAGTATACCAAGTCTTGTCTTGGCAATTTTTTTCGGCATACTACAGCCGATAACGTCTTAAGTACAATAATCGTAAAATACCAATGTCTTATGGGTATAGGTGGCTAATAACTGAAAAATAATGATGATTATGGAAAATCGCCCAGGTCCGTGCATCCTAAAATGTGTACAACAGAAAATCTATACAATTAGACATAATGCTGATTTTTTTTTTATAACTATAATACCACAGTCTATGTTTCGAAAAGAGATTAAATGTATAAAAATTATTATTTACAAAATGTAGTTTTAAAAGTATTATGTCAATATTACCAATCTTTTACTTACATTAAAACTTTCGATTAAAAAAAAATTCCAAATATTAACAAATGTTTTAAAATCATTTTGAAAACATTGATATTATATTGTTGTGTAGGATAAGATATTAAAAATTTTAGCCCGGAACCGTACTTAATACATCGTATTTCTAATAAATCTGATGCAATTGGTAGTTAGGCTATTGTAAGTGAAATTAGATTGAGATAGTTTGGGCGCGTTGAAAGAAGGGAGATAATGTAAATGGGAAGAAGTTCATTTCCCCTCGTAAGGTAACGCACATCTGAACATTTCTGTGCTCCGCTTATAATAGGATCATTACTAAACAGGGAGCGATGGCACATGACACACTGTATCTGTATTACCCGGTGGCCTATTACAAGTCTGTTTCGTGAATTTTGTGGCCCGCCGCATCCATTGTCAACGGTCGAGGTGAACGGAAAGGTGGTTTATGATTGGAAATAGCTTATTAAAATATAAAATATACCAATGGTGTCGTAAACGCGACAACGGACAGAGTACACTCGGTGTTCAAACGCAAACGGAGACATTACCCCGGAAAAGGCATCAACTTTAATTGCAATTACATAATACTAAGGCTGAATTATCTACTGGGCGAGAGGGCGCAAACTATTACATAACCGGCGCGCATAGAATACGCTTATAAATAGACATCTTGCGGGGTACAAAATTTGCATGTGCGGGGCCACGTGGTCAGGAGGCCTGTGCGGGATTTACACATCCGCACAGAAAAGTAGATTTTGCTAACAACGCCAAAAATACCTACACTTCTGTTAACGTCTAAGATTTTTGGATTGAAGAAAAATAACGCCTTCATAGTGCTCTTACAATGAAGTCGCCGAAAATGATTCAACATCAAACAGCAATATATACGAAACGACGAGGTGTAATATGCCAGTTTTTCTATTTTGTTGATTTTTTTTTTTAATTCGCCCCCCCCCCCTTCGACGCTTCTCCCGTGGAGAACCATACCGCATTATTATCGTACCAGCACTATGTCTGTGTACACACGAAGCGGCTGTAGATGCGTGCCTGGGTTTTTCCACGATCTGTCGCCGCCGTAACTGCTTCGTCGCGGTCACGGATGACTAGGACCGACCGACATATTGAGAGTATACAGTGTATAATACTATACAAACTGCGGTGCGTGTGTACGGCTAAGGTTTTTTTTTTACCATTATTATTACTACATAAACAACAGCCACGATAAAAAAAAAAAAAATGGAAAGGCGGTAAAACCGAACCGACTAGACCCGGCGCGGCGGCGGCGTCGTCGTGACTGAACCCCTAAGTCGCCTGGCCCTCTTTGCTCGACAAATCTGCCTCGGATAAGTCCCGGTCGGCCCACACCGCCGACCTCCGCGAGCTGGATCACATAATACTGTATAACGTGTACTACACATGGCACAAGTGAATTTCATAAGCCATAAATTCACAACGGTCGTGTGCGTCCGTCGACTCGATGCCAAAAAGCTTGTAAGCCGTAATAACGTTATTACTGTTTTACCGAGTGGTCTGACACGACAAAGACAAAACGGGCCGGCGAACCGTGAAAAATTAGTCGCTTTTCGTTCTTCGCCCAGACCAATACCGAAGAAAAACACTACCCGTCGCGACGTTCAGAGGTCTATTATATTGTGCACGCTAGACGTTTCAAGCGCTCACACATCGGATGGCACTTGAAGAGCGTGCTCGACAACAATAAAATCACATAACCGATTCTATTATTATTATCATTATTATTATTGTTGTTGTATACTATGCGCCGAGCTGTCGAGTGTTTGTAGGCCCGCACAGACGAAATGTCAGCGAGTACACTGTAGTCTGTACGGGGAAATTTCAAACGCCTGTCACGAACGGTGCTCGAAGTGTGTTGTATTATGGAAACTATACAGTGTTTATAACTAAAAAAAAAAAAAAAAACGTATTACACTCGTACTCCTAACAGCTATGGTGATGAGCGCCCGTAAAACGATAACGCCCGTCTGGGAGCTTTGAAAAAAAAATAATAGTGTAACCACAGATAGATAGATAAAAGCAGAAGGGACACTTTCAGTGTAAACAAAAAAATTACGACCATTTTGTAGCCTCAAGAAGATGGCCGCCGCGTTTTTGTGTGATAATTTTTATCAGCGTCCCGGGCCTGATATGACCGTTATGTGTATAGTATAGCCTCGTTATTGGATACATGTACATGGTTGGTACATTAAAATTTGTTTTTGTAAATATGTTCACTACCGGAAAACAGTTATAAAGCTAACGGAAATAATTATATTAACTATCCTTCCATTAGTCGGGCAGAACCTAATCCATTTTTTTTTTTTTTTATAACAAAATGCGTTTATCCGTTAAAATAATGATAGATGGATTAAAAATAAAAATAAATTCCAAGTGCAATAATTAAAAACACCATCATCCGCTACGGCATATCACTATATGCATGGTTTCACATTCGGCTGTCGTTTCAAACGCTTCAGCAAGACGGTAATTAGTAATTACTAATATATTAATTATTATTTATTACGCTTAAAACGTATAATGTTATTTTTGTTTATAATATGATGTTTATTAACGTGTATTGTCCAATATGTAATAATAAAAATGTCTTCAAAATGAGAAAAGCAAAAACCGTGACCCGACGGTTAAGTGTGATACAAATTTGAAAGTAAATATCCACATTTTAATAAATATACGTCCATACGACCTTTATAACAGGCAAATATATTATTATTATGGTAATTTTTTTATTTGTACGAGAAATATATTATTTTTTTATATTCTACTCTTTAATTTCGGACACAATATATGGCCCTGGACAAAAGAAGAAGCCGCACGAGATCCGGTCCAGATCATATTTGTATACTTTGATTCGTAGCCCATAGGTGAACCAACCGGTCCTCGAAAAAGTCTACTCCACATAAAAAAAAATTATAAAGCGACAAAAACCGTGCGTGTACAGTTACCGCATCTAATTGATGAGTTTACGGGTTTTACAGTAATCTTCTTTTCTTTGGTCTTATAAGAGACACTGGACGCAATAATGGCGTATTAAAATCCATTTAACCCATTTGTGGGCGCAAATTGGGTTTATGTTTTATCAGGATTTATTCAACAGTAATGCTATTAAAACAAGGATAATCCTTTTGATTTGTTCAATTCTTGTGTCTTCTTACAGCTAATATTATCTTTACTGTACCCAATATATTAGACATTAATCATTACAACCAGTAAAGTTGGGTTGGAAAACATTTGTAACCCACCATAAATGTATAATGGCTTCGCCGCGCCACTAACATGATAAAACTGTTTTTATAATCTAGCGAGACTTAAAAATAATTCAGATATAGGCTGATTTTGCAAATTAAATTCACCACCTCGTTTATTTATCGTCCATCTTTCGACATGCTCAAACCATCTCAACCCAATTACTCTTAATTTTTTTTTATCTGTTCTCTTTTAAACTTTACCTACTATTGTCGCAATTCCCAAACTTGTTCATACACTCACACACTCATTCCTTATTCTATGCATAGTCAAATCCGAGTTAAATGTAATTTTGTTTTATCATCACATTCGGATTCGCCATAAAGTTTGCTCGAGATAGATATTTCCGATTAGGCTTGGAAATTTGTTTAAATGAAAATTGAAAATGGGGGGCATTGCGCGTTCATCTGAAATAAACACTCATGACGAATTCAAATCTATTTTCGGCGTTCTTATCGCATCGTTTGACAAAAATGGTTTGTTAAGTTTGCGAAAACAGAAATAAAACGGTCCGTATCCGGATCTGACCAGGTTAGGTTATGTTACCCTTTTATGGCAACGGCGTTTAGCTTGACTCATGCGATGCCCGCCAATCAAAATGTAATACACATATCGTACATCCGAGAGAACCGACGACAATACAATTCAAACAACACGTCTAAGGACTGAGATTCAATAGCCGGACACAAGTACGAATACAGATCATTTTTCTTTTTGGCCTTACGACACGACAATGATTGTTTAGTTTTGATAATAGTAGATCGATTACGCTTAATAGAGCGCGATCGGCCAAGTAATCGTAAAAAGCCGCACAGTGTGTGGTGGCAGTAAACTTTATACCGTTAAAACTTTGTTCAAGAGCTTGGGTTAATAACGACCGTTGCCTGTCTCGTATAACAACTTTTTAATTTCGAAACTTTTCAAATTAAGCTTTCAAATATCTTTATACCGTCCGATGTACGCCGTTATAAATACTGTGTATACACATTATGTATCAACCGTTAAGCGTATTATACGCCAAGTGATTTGTATCGAAAACGGTTATACGCCTGCTGGCTGCAGCTGGTCGATCCGTCAACTGATTACCGACACAATCGCGGTTTCCACAAACATAATATATCGAGAGGTTGTTTCCGAGTTTGATTCCGGCCAAAGGCAACTGACAATATAAATATAGCTTCGGTTAAGGTTTAAAAAAAACACATGAATACAATTTAGAGCACAAAATAAAGGTACAAAGTTAACACATATTTTTTGGCGTTGTATCTTTTAAGATATTGTATCTATTTTATACAACTTTCCATCGCTAACCTTAAAAGTACTATTGTTTTAATTATTTTTGATATTTGATTGCCAAGTTACCGGTTAAAATAATATATTAGGTACTAGCGGTAGCACATTTTGACGAAAAACTAACATGGTGATCTCAGTGGACGGTAATTTTTATGAAAAACGGCGTCTCCTATTGTTTTAACAGAAAATGATAATATGTCGAGAAGACTCTACTTAATCGTAACGATATCAGTTAATCAGACATTGTATGCAATTACAAAATGCGCTTCCTCGTCGTTGCTACAGACAATGGTGATTTAATGAGCGATTGTGCACAGCAGTGACGACGACGCGACGATGCAATTTCTGTTTGATTGTCGTGTCGATTGATAGACCGTTTTGGCGGCATTCCAAAAAAAAAAACATAATAGGTACAACGAAGATAAAACAATTCTGAGAAATCTTAACTAATATTATATTTTAACGAGACATCTGATTTTTGGAAACATTTGCATAATAGTTATCCGTTTGTCAAAAATCAAAATGATCAATCCTAAATTTGCTGAGAGCACGGCGAACGCGGTTTTTAAATATTGTGTTATTCTAATATGTTTTGTGTAATAAAACCAAATTAAATTTTATGTGGGTTGGCATAGCTTTTCTGGCGCTATGCGACTCATTTAGCGTCGAATCACTTAAGCGAGTCGTCATTTGATAAAATTCTAATTTCTCGACCACTCCGACGTTTTATCGTTGTCCTTGAAATTTCCTATTATTTAAACACGTTTTTAAAACTCTAGATAATTCTAACTCTTTATTTTTAGTCGGTACTCCAATATGACAGTATAGATAAATGATAATGCACTTATCCGACCAAACGCTGTATTGTATTATAACATGCAAGTTGGCGAAGCATACCTTCGTTTGTATATGGTACATATACACTGGTATATAAAAAACATAGAGCACAATGAGTACCAAATGTTTACAAATGGGGGTTTAAAGATAGAAGATAAAAATCTGTTATTAAATTTAAGTAACGACTGGACTTACCGAACAAATCTAACCTCACTTGGCTCAATTATTTTACATAATTAACTTAACTCCTTTGAAACAATTAAGCAGCAGTATGTCTGATAATATACATATATCTATATATATAAGTTTTCATTGACAAGTGTAGTATTAAAATGAATTTGAATAAATGGGTTTAAAAAACTGTAACATTAAACTGATTTCCGCATTATATAACGACTGTAACAAAGCTAGCCGAATTGGAGTAATTGCACATATTTTTGTGAGGCTAAAAATCAAATTTCTGTTTACAACTAATGGAATATCAAGTAATATGTTTTTTCAAAACGAATTCTGACTGAAAATGTTACCCTTCTCCATATTTGATATTAATCGAAACGTTAGTCCGTCAGTTATACCGTTTTTTGGCTAGTGTACGATTTCAAGTGTGTGTTTGACTGAAAAAGGTTTTACGGTTGTGAGACCTAGTCGTGTACGGCATTGTCAGGCGGAAGAACGTGTGATTAAAAGAATTGCATCTGATCACAAATTATTGGAGACGCAGTACAATAACACTATCATCTTATTGCTGTTGTGTGGAAACTATAAGAAAATATTTATATTATTGTGTTATGCATATTACGTGTAATGTACGGGTCGAATGTTAAACGTCGTACACCGATAACGGTGTATATAATATACGGTATACCTATAGTGAAGTGCTCATAAACAGAAAAGCCCATAAACGTTGGCCAACATACGCGGAGCGACCGCAGACTGAGTGGCGACGGCATTTATATCATACGTGCAAGTCGATTATCGTTCTGTGTGTATACATATAGGTATATATATATATTGCTATACTATAAAGTATAAACACAATGACTTTATCTGTGTCGAAATGCGCGCACCGACCGATAAGTCTACCGTAAAATAATTATAATAATAATAATAGTAAAAAGCCAATTCATTCGATATTTTAACGGCGGCGGGGTTATTCAAATGGTTTTATAATGATCGGATGCAATGTTTTTTTTTTTTATGACCGTCTCGTCACCATGTATAGCAATAAAAACAGCACATTTTCTCACTATGCACATTGGCACGGTAATTATCAACAAATGGCAATGTATATTAATATAATACAGCGCGTTGCAACATCTGCACGTGATTGATGAACGGTCGAATACGGGTGGGAGATGGGGCTGCCTAAGTCGAGGGTGCGCGCTTGCGTTGTCAAGATAATAATACTATATATGTAGAAGAGGGACAAATACGTTGGCGTTTTCAAGATTCGGCTAGAATTATTATTATTACTTATCTCTCGTGCCCGGCGAGTCACGAGTCTCTTAAGTTTTTCCATCCAACGACATTATTGTTGAAAAAATAAAAATAAAACATTATCCGTACGACCGTTGGACGATTCCTCAACAATCGGTACCAGATAATAATATTAAGTACCTTTTTTTTTATACTTTATAAAGGATATCAAATATTGTTACATCATAATATTATCGAATACTGTTTCCACACGGTTGGCCGACCGAATAAAAAACATGATAAAAAAAAAATCGCATCTTCTCCTCTATTCGTTGTCAACAGAAGTAGGTACGATCCAAATTAATATGATACATAATATAATATGTATTTTTATATTAACACGCGGGGACTCGAGGGTGTTTAAAAATCGGTTAATCTGAACGTCTAGCCACATTATTCGGAGATTAATGTTGAACCCCGGCGTTGCCTTCGACCTTCGTCGCGGCCACCTGAACGGAATCCTTTTGTAGTTTGTGGCAAAACGAATACATTAGTGCAGAGGACATGCACCTTTGTACACAATAACATAATAGAATGCGCACTTACGAGAAAAAAAAATGTAGGTAATATTATTACAATAATGCGTATACCGAAATAAATATATTATTTAAAACAAGTTTTTGTGCTAACCGTCTGAGAATTCTAAGTTCACGAACCTTATGCGCGGTGTGCCGGGGTAGGTATTTTTGTTTGACGTTGTGTAGCAATAATACAAAGCAAACAACAGGTTCGATCGGAAATGTTTTATTTTTTGTTGCAATAATTATCTTGTTTTTTGTTATTTTTGTGTTTCTCCTATTTAAGATGCTTCTCTTAATTATTATTCAACGAGTAGACAAACCGCATACCATCACACGACGCGGCGCACTACAAAACGGTATAGTAGGTACCGTATAAAATTACTTAAAATTCGGCATTTTTTTTTTTTTGTTTGAGAACTTGTTTTTAAAAAAAAAAATCTCTTAACCTAGGCGGTATTTTTTTTATTTTTCAAAACCCGATCGCGTGGGTATCGGTCGCGTTTAAGACTGCCGAAAATAATATATTTTAGGTAACAAACAAATTACATGGGTATTATATTATTTGGTTCCCTTAGCTGTTTTTCTTGGGTGGACAAATTTATGTAACTAAATCGTGACAGTCAATAAAATAAAAAAAACGTTAGCCATTATCGTAATTTTCTACAATATTCCGAGAGAGAAAACATTTTTTAAAATTTTTGTACATAATAAAATACAAATACAAAATACGAATCGTACCGAAGCGTAGAAGATAAACGCAGAAACAACACGACAACGACGTCTGTCCGGAATGATGATATTGTTTTCACCCTTGGGAGTTGGGTTTCAACCCCTACAACAACAACAACAACACGGTATATATTATCACGAGAGCCGAAGGAAATCCGGTTTTTTCGTTTTCAGGGTTATCTCGTCGCGTTGATTACACGGGCCCACTCATAATTTTAGAGATTTATAACTTTTGGGACGGTTGCCCACGGCCTATATAGTATATATATACATTGTAGTGGTGGTAAGTAGTCGTCCGCAGAACGAATACCAAATGTACTATTATATTATTCCACGTGTGTATATATATATATATATAATAAAAACATTGAAATCACCGACCACGACCGCTTGTTTAGGGCTGTCCGTCGTCGACAACGTACACATGTATATATATTTATAATGTATTCCTGCGTACAAATCGTTTGGTCTTCGGAATTTCATTTGTATATATTTATTTATTATATCTAATGCTCGAACAACGCCCATGTACGACACTGAGATGTGCCTCCAAAACATCTGTTCTCATCCCCGTCGGTGGTTCGGTTAGTTTTCCCAACGACCGAGCCTCGCCGTTCGATCCGTTCGATCACCTCTATCGCCGTACAGACACATGGATCCTTGCGCACCCCTCCGGTACGATCAATAATAATATTATAGTATGGCTACTTTAGAATCGACCGTCGGTAACGGTAGGGAACCAAAAGGCCTGCCCCAACCCCGTTTGAAAAAAAATCAAAACGTTTTTCACATTTTTTCTCCGCGTGCTCTCGTTTTTCATATACATAGCCTAAGTACAGATGATAAACTAGATTACTATAAAATCCTGATGTTCATTGATTGATATTGCGGTCTACTACATCCACGAGTAGGAGGTAAATGAATTACTTAAGACGATAAATGCATTTTATAGATATAATTAGACATGTAATATGTAATTTTTAATTCTTCTTTAAACACACATAACATTGAATACTGCAAACTAAATATGTAACATCTGAAATATTCGATATCGATAACACGGGGAGACATTTAATATTTATATCATTATATTATACTTACAATGTTATGATGAAATACGATAGTACAGGGTAATTCATTAAAAATAACACACTCGATATCTCTTAAAAACAATTTTGTATTGTTTCTTTTTGAAAACATGTTTGTATATGTTATTTTACAACATTATAAAATTACTAAATATCTCCCTTATTTAGTATTTTCTATTGCTCTACATCGTTTCAAAAGTTAAAAGAACTTTGAAATTTAAATAACGTACAATATATTTTATTCGAGAATAATTTGCTGATCAAGCGAATTCACAGATATGCACCGAACGATGACAGTTGTTGAAAACATAATATCTCATATGGAAAAAATCAAGTTTGTCGCGATATTCTTATCCCGTTGATCGGTCTACCGGAATATCGCGGGAAAACAGGTTGTGACTTACGGTCGTGGCACTGGTATGTATATTGTGATCCGCAATCGCCGGCAAAAACTTCCGGACGATATAAGATAACCGGAAGAGTTGCTGCGGATTTGCCAGGGAAAAAGCCATTTTCCTTTATGGGTGCACCTCGCCGTGCCGAAATCGAGAGGTGCCACTGACGTTTGTTCTTGCATGTTTCCTCGAAATCGTTTTCAACTGATAAGCGCATTACGTTGTATTGTATTTTTCGTCATATTCCCTTATACGGAATTGGATTTTTTTATTTCAAAAATCCTCACGGCTTAACTCCGCCGCCGATCTATGTATTATATTATTTTATTTGCGCATACACTCGCCGGATATACATTCCATCGGAGGCCATCGAGCCAATATTCGCTATTATTTCCCAAACAATAGTCGAAAAATAATTTGGACGTTATTTTTGTGTTTTTTTTTCTTTTTTTAATCGTAATACCGAAGACTCGATCATTTTCTGAGCAAATTTGCGTCTAAGACTAGTACAGCCCAAAATTAAAAAGCTATTGTACTACAATACCTTTAATTTTCATATTTCCAAAATTATCACAAACAATGTATAAATATTATTTCAGAAACTGTGTCTAATAATTCGATAAATAGAAAACGTGTTCAACATGATCAAAGCTGTAATGTGTTTCCAAAAATGTCAGTATTTTCACTCTTGGTTTTATAAACCAAAACAACCAGCGGTCGTGTTACGGTCCCTTCTTGTGCGTAATACTCTATAAAATAATAATAATATCCGCAAGCGATAATTCGAGTAAAATTACTTTTTTATTAGATTACACAAAAAGCGCGTTGCCACATCGTCGGTCACAGTTATTAATATGCATGGATATATCCCTCCTTCATTAAAAACAAATTAATGCGTTTTTAACACAAGCCATTTCGAGTAAATTCTCATTATCCAACGTTTTCATGATAATATATAACGCAATGTATAAAACAATATATAAATATTTGTTTTTTAATGTAAACTCATAAGTCATGTCACTATTGTGATGATAATAGTATTTAAATATTTATTTAACGTCGAAAAAAAAACATTATACAACTAAACAAGAAATTGATTTTTCGGATGAGTCAATGTTATAATTTAAACATGGGATGTATAAAAGTAATTTAACACAGTTTAAACACTACAATACGTACACTATACAGTTACCAATGGTGTTGTTCAAATAAAATGTATAAAAAATTGATTGTATGTGTATCTAATCTAATCTTAAACGTGCCATGGAAAATAATGAGAAAAACAACACATTATGGCACTAATGGTCACAACTAGGCAGTACAAATTATAAAAAATTGAAATAATAAAACCTGAAAAAAAAACATAAGCAATTTAATATAAATTATTAATTATATACAATTATTTATTTAATTTTTTTCCGAGCTTTTATACCCGTTGACTTTTTGAAGATGTGTCTTATAGTGACTATAAACATAGATGAAATATACCATATTTAATCTATGCTAAAGTTAACTAACTCATAAATATGTTTCGGTTATTAAAAACGACTTGATCCGGTGATTTTACACAAACTAGTTAAAAAAAAATAATGCTGTATACCAGGGAACAGCTGGTTGACACGATTGGACCCGATTACCAAACTGTCAAACACATGTTGCCCGTTCAACTAAAAAAATCTAAAACATGAATTTTTATTTCATGAATTATTAATCAGGTTATATATATCATAAATATTTCAATATTTATGTACCATTAGTTGTACTTTAATTTAGTTTTACCATTACTTGTGACATTAGACAGTATGTATCACCCAGAATTGTTAATTAAAACATATCATCTCAACCTCTAAATTATAAAGAAAAAATGTATGACTTAATGCTTTGTAATTACTATAATATAAGATCACATATTGCTTCATTACACTGGGAATGGTATATTCAGCAATTTAAATATTTATTAACATGCTCTCTGTAGATTTTAATAAATGTGTATTAACTTTAAATGATATATTAGAAGATCTCAACCGCTGAAGTTTTAAAACATGTCCTGGTTCAGATGCATTACCAAGTATATATTTTGTTAGTCAGTGTAAATTCAAGCTTAAACTTTCTGCTTTCTAATCGGAGTACTAGACAACAAAATACTTTTTATGTACCATTAGTTAATACATTTCATATTGATTTACTTTCATGTTCAACTATTGATAACAGTTTTAATTTTAATTTAAATAATTTAATAAAATAGTATATTTAACTAGTTTGTAAGAAATATCCAAGAACCTATGATTAGACGTATTTGTATATATTTATAATTATGATTAACTTAATTAACTTGATATTATACTGTACTTAAACATTTTTAACCTATTCAATAATAGTGTGTAGTAACCACAAAGATTTTATCTTAGAAAATTTTACGCTACCGGTGTCATAGAAACCGCGGTAGGTACATTAAACAACAGCTAGTCTTCGTTATATTTTTACATATTATAATTTATTCACATAATATTTACAAATTGTTTTTTCATATTTACCTATAAAAATGAGTAACATCAAGTCGGCGTTGATGGCTTGCCCTAAGTGTTTCAAGGGACCCTTACGCAGATTTCTCTTCCGGCCAGCAGCTTTGCAAAGTAAGTACAAAAATAAGTGTATTTTGATTGGTATCCATCATTTGAAACATGTCAATTGTTTTTCATCAAGGAATGCCGAGGGTTTTGTCCAGTTGTCAAATGTACATATTGCAGATCTGAACTTCAGCAGACTGAGTAAGTTGAGAATACTATTTTAGTATTAAGCATGACCGCTGCTATTATACTTGTATATTAATCATTTTTTTGTGTTTTAGTCAATCAAATACAAGTGGCCGATCTACGGCTTGTGACTATTGTAACATCACCGCTGTGTTTATTGGACACAAATGTCAAAGGTGTGCTCATTCAGAACGAAAATATGGTCCACCAGTCGCTTGTGATCAATGCAAACAAAAATGTGCGTTTAACAGGATCGACGTGGAGAGTGAGGTAAGAGGAGTGTAAACGTTTTATTTAACAACAAAAAGTGCTCTATAAATTAAAAAGGATTGTATGTTTTAGTATATAGGAAAAGTGTTGTGCTGGTTATGTAAATTATCGTTTAAACGGCCTCGGCCATTATGAAAAAATCGGACGCTGAAACGAAGCAAACGTTATCTAGAAAACGTGATAGGTCGGTTGATGTTAAACTTAAAAATTATTATTAAAAAAAATTGTTTGGTTTTTCTCATGTTTGCAGATCTGAATACAACCATGGCAACGTTATGAAACTAATGGACGACGGTGCACCGGATTTTTCACTTCCACCGCCAATTAAAATGCAAGAAACGTTGGCACACATTCTTCTTGCACGGTTGTCATTACTGAACTTAGAGGACAAATAGCTACGATACAAGAATTATCGAATCAAAAGATGTGTTTTACAGCGCTCTGGTAGGGAGCTTGGACGAATGAGGGAGTGGTCGAGTTTTGAATGACCGCAGCCGTTTGAAACCCCAGCATTCATTTTGAAACACCCTGTATTTGATGTAAATTTTTTGATAGATTTTTAAGCTGAAAGCAAAACGTTCCGCGGCTGAAACTGAACTACGCAACAAGATGGACTCAGACAAAAAAGACTATAGTAGGAATGTCGAAATGTTAATGAGTAAAATCAATACTTTGCAAAAAGAAGTAGATGCATTATCTAAAATCTGTCGTAAACGAGGTGCACAGTCCGTCGGTAACGTGAAATGAATTTCATAGGTACTACCAACATTCTATTGTTTTTACGGTGTGTTTGTAAACTAATAATTTGTCAACTGTGTATTTCTGTGTATTTATTTTGTACAATAATTAATTTATATTCAATGTGTAATAATTTTCATCTACTTCGGTAGTCTAAAATTTAAGCCCATGTCAGTGTTAACGTTATACCTTGTGCTCCAAATAATATTTGTATTTTTGTAATTATTGTGTTGTTTATATTTTGAATTTGTGATGAGATAGACATTATAGTTGTTGTTATATTGTTAAAAAGACATTATGTTGTACTCAAACATTTGTTAATTAACAACGAAACAATGATGATTCATTATGTATAAAATTAATTTTGTATTATTATAACTTATCAAATACTGTCATGCTATGTAAAACAATAAATTATGTGATTTGAAAATTAGTTATTTTTTGGTCGTTATTTGTATCTTAAGGAAAAAAGTATAGATGATTTCTTTTTTAAAAATAATCATTGAAATCTTTTGATAGTATTTTACTTTTATTTTATACGGTATAGTAGTGATTAAAACAACTCCTATAAATCCTAATCTTATAATTTTTGACCATTTATGTGTATTAACAGTAGTAAATAGGGCACTGGAGGCTCCTTGTAATTGCTGCCAACTTAACCTAACCTAAACTAACATTACATTGTTGTCAGCTGACAAGGACAAGTTGGCAATGTTATTTTAGGGTATACTCAAGTCCTAAGTTTTATTACGATAAATCTCAAAATCTAAATCATTGTCCATCATTAAAGTCTATGGATTGCTATTAACATGTGTGTTATGTATATTACTCTACGACCATAAAATGGGTTGTTTTTATAGCATTCTTTCATACTTTTTGGATTTAGACTTGTTGGTGCAAAATACATTTTATTTCTATTACTATAACGATTTTAGTGATGACAAAAAACATTAACCGCAAATTATATGCTAAAAGTCTTTTATTTCTGCGTTGTCCAAAATAAAATTATATTCAATAAAATGTACTATAATACAATATTTAAGTTATCTCTTATTATTAACGTTCACATATTTATTAAAAACCTCATGATAGGCTCAAAGAATCCATTATAAAAATAATGATTTCTGCGAACAAAACTTGTGATTTTCAATATTAAAAAGTTTAATTACCGCTTTAGTATACACACTTTGGGCGTTTAATATGATTTAAACAAAACGCCCAAGGCTTTTTAATGGACATCATTGTATACTATAATTATATTGTATTGTGTTATTTTTTTTTCCAATTAATTTAACCGGAATTGTTTTATTTTATATTACAACCAAGAGACATACTTCATTATTCACTATAGAAAAACGGATAGATTTCAATAGAAGAATATTACCATTGTCTACGCGGATAACTAAGGAAACGTCTTCCGGACGGTTTGTCAAAGTCCGATTTCCGCGTACGGGTCTTTGGGAAAAAGACAAACAAAACAAAAAAAAGTCTATCCTACTGTATTGGCGACTTAAAGGCTGAAAGAAAAAAACTACCGACTAGCTCTCTATTTCTGCGCTTAATAATTAAGATTTTTAATCAAAACTAAAACACTACGGCGTTTCACCTCCACCGTCTACCCCTATGTGATGCACTATTGTTGTTAGTAATTTTTCGCTGTGTACGCCTCCACGTTGGAGATTTAGCGAGGTGAAAAAATAAGACAAAGACAATAATATATGTAAGCGCAAAACAAAAGGGTCAACTTTTCAATGAGAAAATAACAGAAAACCTTCGGCAAAGTTCGACTTCGTTCTAATGTATTGTGTTTGTCGTTTCGTTCATATCGCACATGGATTCTACAAAACCGTGTACAACATTTATACCTCAACTGCGCGACTTGCCTTTTATTCCCCACGTTGGGGTTTTGTACTTTGAGTTGATCAAACTCTATACATAAGCCCGCGGATTAACTTGCGCCAGCGAAGACCGTGCGGGCACCTTTACACTAATTAATCACGGAACATGAGTTAAACAGTTAGACATCAGCAAAAAAGTCAGTAGGTGCGCAACCCGAATAATTTTGTGGAACGGTCGGCGAACGGCCTTGACGTTTAGTGTAAAACTGCATTATTAAACGTCAATCAATTTCCTACATTTAAACATATACACCGACCAAGACGTGTAATGGATACCATCAAAATCGGTTAGTCACATCGTTCTGCGAAAACCTAATGCCGTGGCAAATAATAACAACAATAATATAATTCGTATAATCATAGTAATAATTGGTTTTACACTCATTTCACCGTACCGGGAACTGTCGGCTGTACTATGTGTAGTAAAACACTGTACACACACCGCACGTACAGTAAGTAATAATACAGTGTGTACGCTATGTTATGCTTGCTATTAAGAAGTGTACCTAGTAAGTACACGACACCCGACCGCCGCCGTGAGTCATGTGTAGCAACCGCGGTATTCCACTAGTCATCGAGTGCATTGGGCCCACAGCTGATGAGTAACCTCCCGTGTAGTATAGTATTTTATAACTGTAATTATTGTCTGTTCAAAAAGGTGGCAGTTTTGGCAATCGATTTGATTTGTATCCGGTAGAGTCCGACTTGCTTAACACCAAAAAAGAAAAAAGCCGCCACCTGTTTTATGCAGGGTGATTTTTTTATCATGGGCCACTCAACAACTCACAGGGTTTAATAAGAAATTAAAACTTCTTTTTTCATGTCTTTTTTATACAATTATTTATCCCAACCGCACTTTCCTCCCCATCCTAACGTTTAAACTCTTATAACTTTAATAATAGTTGTCCAAAACTGATTATAAATCAGTCAACATTTTTAGTACATTATTCTAAATTTAAAAAGTTAATGAAATATATGCGTTACCGTTTAAGTTTCAAAAGTTGCTATCAAAAAGAGTTAGGAGGAGGGTTTCAAACCCAATTGAAAATCAGTTTTATTTCTTTAGATTAGATGCATCGTCTATGTTTTTCAGCCACCCGCATGTTTTTCTAAACTTTCGAGCCCATAAAACAATTGTAATTTCTATACAATCGTTTTCAAAATATTATAAATAAAAAAAAAAACCACAGCTCAATATTCGGAGACCGCTGCCTAATTTACATACTATACTGGATAAATCGGCACCGGCTGTATTAAAATATATTATATTTTTTTTACATCTTAAGATAGCGGCGGTGTTTCTTTTAAGCATATCGAGTTACCGCCACACACCAATAACAATAACAGTTGTTATTTCGTGTTATTATTATTATACTTACAACGTTAATGGCGATAATAGCCATTTCGCGGCAGTTTATTACCGACAAAATATACATTTTACATTTTTACATATTGTTTTAATTTATATGTACAAGTCCGCAGAGTGACTATGCAAAAAAAAATCAAAATGACTGTTGCACTGTTAATATTCTAATTAACCACAACAATTACTCTACATGAAGTTTGGACAAAATGGGATAAGTCTACATTAATAAAAACATACCACTTGATTGACACTTCATTTAAACAAGACGCTTTGGTACAATACATTTAGTTGATTTAACTGTTTATTACATATATTTTTCCGTGTACAAGAAATTTTTAGAAATTATTTAAAAGTAATTTTCTGCAATTGATCTCATATTATTTTGAAATTTCTGTGACGTCTCACGTCTTAAAAAGCCAAAAAAAACTTTAAAAAATCATTAAGATAAGAGAGTTTGATTTGCACTATGATTTACAAGTATAGCAGCAGTATAGGTAATTTTGAAATTTTTTAAATTTTGTTGTTACTAGGTAAATTTCATTTGAACACCGACTATGTATATTTATACATTCATGTGTTGTTCGTACTATTTATATATAGATATAGATAGTTGTATAATTTAGCACCGACCACGAAAAGTAAATTTGTAATTCTAATGTGTACACTAATATAGCAATTCAAATTTAAAAGTACCAATTAAAAAAAAAACTGATTATTGCGATGTAAATATACTTTTTTTTTCTACTCGAGTCTAACGGAGTGCAAAATTGTTTGGACTAAATTATAAAATGTTCCTCTTTACTTGTGTGTCCCTCTGTGTTGAAACCCTTGCCCGTGTGATGCGTGTGACCTAAGCGCTGCGTTTGCCTTTCAACGGTAAACATTAACTGTGCCTGACCACCGTCTCTGCAGGCGTTGTCGGTTGTGTACAGTTATAGAGACGGTCCAAACCATTTGGGTTTCGTTTCGGTTGGATTTGTGTGTAGATATAATAATAATAATAATAATAATAATAATAAAATAATATAAAAATTGCGCGCAACCGGAAAACGAGCCGCTGCGGTTACAACAATATGAGAGCCAACTCGACAACGTGACACCGAGATTAACGGATGATCATTACCGTGTTCGTGCGGCGCACATCGACGATTCACACGGGAAATCATTCGTATAATCGGTAATAATCGGAAATATCCACCGGCTTATCATTATACAATATTATTACTGTTGTTATTATATACAAATCGAGTGACCCGCAAATTAACCCGCGAAAATACCATTGCAAGATCATGCGGCGCGCAACGTCCAGATTAGACAGAATGTAATATGCGCCTTCGGTGTTTCAGAAAATTGTTAAGACCGACCAAGACTTCCCAACACGGTTCGAGTTTATTTGATATTCAATAAAAGTTCTACGCACCATAGTGGCCACTTAAAAAAAAACTCGTTTTCAAAGTGTCTTTTAGCTGGTTTTGAAACTACACGTCTCGTATTGGAAACGCTCGACAACTTTATTGACATGTTTTGGAATATGAAATTGCATTTTAACCTTTTTATAATGGATAAAAAATTGTCTCCATAATTTGTTATGTCGACTAATTGCACTTATACACAATTTTTTTTTATTAAAAAAACTAATAAACGACGTTCTCTTTTTAATTTTAATTCCACTTTGGAGTTTTGTTTTTATTAAAAAATCATGTAAATTATGGCTGATCGAAAAACTTTTCCGACCGCTTTCGAAAACCGACGCAGACAACCTTGATTTCTACCGTTCTTCTGTTTTTTTAACCTACCTACTACTTCTAAAATGTGCGTTTCCTCGCCGACAGTGTTAAGGTCTATACATATAGAAAATTCGACTCTGACAAAACCCAAGCGTTAGGTACTTTCAAAGTCGACGACGTGTGTACATTATAATATTATTATGGCCTCCGGGATTCGACAAAACTCATTAGCACGGCACAAGTCAATTCCCCGGGACCGGTTGCGCCGCCCTACACCCCTTCCCCGTCGAGTGAGTCTCCCAGCTCACTGTCTACACATATACACAAGGCGACTAGTAATTATTGTTATAATATATATGTACATATGTTATATTGAATGTGTGTACCGTTTTCTGGCACACACCGCCATCTGCCCAATCTTATTATAATGTGTATGTATATAGTCGTATAATCGTCAGGTGGAGGCGGCAATATCCCGTACATATATATATATATATAATGTATAAATGGTAGAGAGAAAGACGGAGAAGAAACTGGGAAAAGGGACCAAGAGGTATCGGGTTTACGGTTTTCAGGTTTCCGGGACCACATGCCGAGTCGACCGCCGCCAATGCCGTCGCCCGACCCCTCTGAGGTCGTAAAACCGCCACCGCCGCCGCCGCCACAATGCTGCAGCCGAAAGACCCTTTTTTTTCTCTCTTCTCTTCGCTTCTTTTAATATCTCGTGGGTCTCGGTGCCGGGCGACGTTGCCGGGTTTCGCTGTCTGTTTTTAATAACACACACACACAATACTATCATTTTATGTGTGTCAGCAGGAAGACAGCGAGAGATCCGCGGTAGGGCGAACAGTTGCTTGAACAAAGTTCATCGTGTTCTGTAGCTCTTAAAACAATGTTTCAAAGTAACATTGCGTGCCCTTTAAAACCGTACAATAAGAGCGTCTATTCAAATCGGTCTGACACGTCAAAAATTTGGATAATAGCGTTTATATTTCTTTATTACTCCTAACGTCCTCCTACTTATATTGTAAAATATCCGCGTTTGATCATCGACGAGACCGTTACAGATTTCAAACGTCTGTACGATCATTTTTAACCCCATAAACCAAAATAATAGCTGGTACTATATGTATAATATGTAGTACGTGCACCCAGGAGACCTCCCAACGTCGGCCAGTGTAATTTGTATGTACAATTAACTTTGGCAGTGGACCAATGCGAGAACGCGTAACACATTGTATATTTAACCGAAACTACTTGTTTTTTTTGTATTCATAACTGTACATATATATTTTATAAATCATACGGTTGCTTACCTCTTACACGTGTCCCTTCGGTTCCAAAAAGAGCGTACAAAGTTCAGCACGATTCGTCTTCTGTGAACAACGTGTGTGTATATTCTCTAAGTACAACTCCAACGGCGAGTCAATTAACGTTAAAAAAAAAAAAAAAACAAATTGCCGGCCATTAACTTTTTACCAAACCGCGATATTGTGTATAATATACAACGTAATCATTTCAAATAAATTGCGTGTTCTATCCGTTTTCCGGTTAATTAATCAAAACGGACGGCATAATAAAATACCTACCCCCAGAATTGTATGTACATATTATTATTTTAATGATTCCGCCGGGCACGGCGGACAAATTGTGTTCAAACAAAAATTATTATAAAACCGTACCGCGTTATTATGCGGCTGTGGTTCGCGGTGTACATAGGTATTATATTACCTGTATTTTAAGAAATTAATAATTGGAAACGATAATGTTAAATATTATTATAAATAGCGGCCGTCGGTTAATTAGAAACCCTTTAAAAACTGCTCGAGGAAAATGTAAAACATTTTCTTTGCATCACCGGCGGTAAAATTAATTACACCAAAAACCCAAGTAAAAACAATCGGGGAGTTTTACGAATCCGTTTGTTTAAGCGCGCCGCCGCCATGGCGATTCACCTCGTTTAAGAACAATAAATGTATTTTATTATTGCTGTTTTACAATTGTAATTATACACGAGCAAAGGGGTAACGATGGCGTAAGAAGAATGATCGTTGATTAATTCAAAAAACGCTCAATTAAAACTCGGGCTAGGGAAAAGTCTTTTTGGGGAAACAACAAAAAACGGTCGTCCGGAATAGAAGCCTGACTATGCGGCGAGTGACGCAATTAACAAAACACGAGTTTAAGTTTTCTTCGAACAATACCCGAAAACCAAACCGGCGGCCACTCTATTATATATCAACTAATACAAACAATATTGTACTCTCGGCTGTTGGCTGGAGTCCAAACAACCGTAAACTTACATTATGCCGTGTAAATTATTTATGACGACAAAACCGACTTGTGCCCGATCGTTGTTGATTGTAAATAAATAAATTTTAAAAAAACTTTTTTAAAAACATTCTTTGAAAAAAAAAAAAATAGTAAAATGTGAATTAAAAAGTAAAAAATAATTTTATTACAAGAACAATTTACCTATCAATTGTAGCAAATTTTATTTAAAATGTCAATTACTTTGAAAACAACCGAAAATTAATTACAATTTTAAATAATGTCAAACATCTTTAATTTTTTACTAAAAAAAAAAAGCGTGGGCCCTATTCCCTAATAAATTTATCAGATAATGTTTTATAATGTAAGTTCTTTTGTAATTTAAATTTAGTTTAATATTTGTGTGTGACACATTCATTTCATAATACTTAACTCAATGAATTTGGACTTTGTTGAATAGGGCCCACGCTTTTCTTTTTAGTCAAAAATTAAAGATGTTTAAAATTATTTAAAATTGTAATTAATTTTCGGTTGTTTTCAAAGTAATTGACATTTTAAATAAAATATGCTACAATTTATTGGTAAATTGTTCTTGTAATAAAATTATTTTTTACTTTTTAGTTCACTTTTTACTATTTTTTTTTTTTTTTAAAAAGCATGTTTTTAATAAAGTTTTTTTTAATTAATTTATTTTATTTTTTAATTTTTAAATTATTAAATACCTTTAATAGGATTAAAGGTATATAATAATTGCTGAATAGATTATTAAATTAATTTTGGAAAAAAAATGAAATTTAAGTGAAATGACTCCCACATTTGACCCTGTGTAGGGTGACCTGGATGTCCGAGTCCCAATATGATTACAGGATACGGTATTGTCATCTAAGATGAGTGTCTGTGCCAAGTTTCAGCCCTATACGACATCGGGAAGTGGGTTAGATTAATTTTGCAAGATTTGAAAAATACTCGTACAAACGTACGTACGTACGTGTTAGCAAGCTAAAGAAAAGCATGTAAAAAAAATATATATATATAATTAAAAAATAATTTTTCCTATTCGAGTTACTTTGAGAATTATTATTTAATTAATTAGTTTTAAAGAATCTAACCTTTGAAAGTCAAATAGCAACGTACATAATATATTTTATTTGACCAATAGTCGGAAGACATGTTGGCAATAAAAAAACATGATTATCAGGCGACAACTAGTTTTTAATAACAATTATCTATTGAGTAATAAACGTTTGATCGTAGACTGTAATGTCTAATATTAATCCGCACTTGTTTATTTAAAATGTTACCAATGTTATTTATTCAAAACTGGTTGTAGATTGCATATTTCTTGTAGTACAATTGTTGTTTAATTAGGTAAATTAAATATTATACATGTAGCAGTGGTCAAATTACTCTAAAACGATTTTAAATTGTAAATTGCCATTATTGTCCATTGTAATAAAAAACAAATTATTATTATTTTTAATCGATAACACAAAAGACAATTTAAAAATTCTGATTTGTATTTTCAAGTTGTTTTTTTTACAATTTGGAGGATGTTTAAAAATCAGACGTGCCAGTGAAAATCTTAAAGCCTAACAACATAGATATCAGCTACCCCACCCCCTTTTCACATTACAAACCCCTTTATCCATATCGAATTTTCAAACGTATGTAAATATTAATCATTTGTAATTTTTCAATTTATAAATTAAAACAAGTTTACTACAAATTACATTTAGAAGAGTAGTTAATAACCAATAAAAAATTACTTTAGAAATTCAATACTGTCCATATGCCAATGGTTACGTACTATTTAACTTTTAAAAGTTACGGTCAAAACTACAGAAACAGGTCTTACAGAAACAAAATATGTTGTACCCTGATGATCGACTTGAGTAGAACCCAGCCGAGTATGTAGTAGGTATTGTTCCCTTTTTTTTTTTTTTTTAATTCTAAACCACAATAACGCCGTGCTCGACTACGGTGCTATGTGTGCTTGTGAGGGCCAAACGGCGATCGGTTCTCAACATTAGACCATAAGACATGGCATCATAATCAAAAAACGCCATCCACGATATTCGGGTGCGACGCGGCACACACGACGAGGGCTAATGCGTTCCGTCACGTTTCGTTACAACGCCGGCAAGAAGATAAGTAGAAACGTGCCAGAATAATTTCGGTGGACTTAGAAGCGAAGGCGGTTTTCCCAAAATCACTTCCGCGCGCATAGACGAATTAAAAACTTGATCTCCGTGCAAGATTTACGACCGTCGACGGCTGCTGTGCTTCCTCTCTTTTTTTTTTTCTTTTTTTTTTGCGACGGCGACCGTGCTCGATCGTTTTTCGACTACTTGAATTTCACGGGGACAAAAATATGCCCGTAAAAAATACCAAACGGCAGGGCCCCCCCGCTTACCGCACGTCCCTCGTCACGGTTGGGGCGGCGCACGGAACGCCGAGAAACGATAATAACACATACATATGGGGGCCTCGACTATATTATTATTATTTAATACTATAGGTCCCTCGTACGGTTGATCGACGATTGGAAGGAAAAAAAATAGATTAGGTTCAACCGAAAAACAACAATATTCCTCTCACATCTCCCGCAATCGCGTTCCACTATATACAACATACATTTGTTCAAAGTAGTACAAATAAGGAATTTCTCATGATTTTCATGCGGAATGAATACTGTTTACTACCATATCATTATATAAGGGTCGTTCATTGTAAAAAAAAAAAAAAGGAGTAACTCAAAATTTTTAAAATATACATATTTTCGCTCAATGGAGTCACATTTGGACACATCTTTTGTTATATCAAAATTCAATTACAAGGAGATAATATTCACTTTTACAATGAACGGCACACGACGTGTATTATGTTGGTCAGCGGCAAACCAAGTAAAGCCGATTTTCGGCGGCATCATGTCGTTTGTTTTCAGATTTTAGAATCTAGTCAATTACAATATTATATAAAACTGGTTTGTACGTTTTTTCAAGTTATAATACAATATAAGATGTTGCTATCGACGATTTACCGTTGCAATCACTATAAACTATGCTGTATGGGATTTGGTCAGGATACAAGTGTTTACGCTGACCAATGGGTAAAAGAGATCTTTGAGTGGTAATAAAACAACAACATCGTCGTCGTCGTTTACCCCTTAATACTGTTGTGTATAATAAACGTGCGCTACCGGCCGCCCAGTTGAACCGTCGACATGCCAGCTGTTTATTTTTCGGACAAACCCGAATGGGTAGGTAGGTATATACAATGTTTGTTGGTATCAAAGAGACGCGTAAATCCGCAACAAAACGTCTCGTGGGATTGGTTTGTTATTTTCACAGCGGTAAACTTTATACCGTACACACAATAGGGGTGGAGTGTGTGTACTGTACACCCAAACACAAACAACGAAAAATATTTGGTCATTTCCAAATATTCCTATACACACACACACACACGTGTAAGCATACTTAAATCCGAGTTATTCTTGGGCAAACGTATGGGATATATTATTATAATATATGGCGGCGAGGAGATGCGGTGGCTGATCTCTCTGGTGCGTTCGGAAAATTCCGGGAACTCGGCGAATTTCCACCCACTTGTTATATTTTATACTCGGAAAAATGTTTGTTCTGAAATATTAACCGTCGTGTAATATATGTACGTCTTTCGGTATTTTATTATTCACCCGCCTTAAACGCTGACAGCGAAATTTTACCTCGCCCTCCCCAAAATTTGTGCACCCTCGATCGAGACGTTATTTATGGTATCCAGTATCCACCACCGTCCACCACCCGCGCCTAGCCAAAAAAACAAAATATGCCTTGCACACGCTGACACGCTCGAGTTTGTGGGTAAATTAATACATTTTTTTTTTAAAACGCCACACAAGGTAAGTACACACACCACATCACTGATACGACACCGCATGAAAATGAGACTTAAAACATTACATTGAATTTCACAATTTCAGAACACGTGTGTGCGCGCCCACCCACTATTGCCTATCATCATATATATGTATATATTCTTGTATGGACGATGACGTTGTCGAATTATATTGACCGATTCGAGTGTGTATATATATACATATAATATATACTTTTCCCCGACGCATCGTCACGTCCCGGCCGGGCAAACGAAGAAAAAACAATATTTGAACGAACGAAGAAGAAAAAATAATAATCGGGGTGAATACATAATCAATCTTCCCTGTAGAGCAACGGGCATTTTGGCGCGCCGCCACCGTGGCTATATGGGATTTTTCTCGGATTCCGCAGAATATTATATATTTTTTTTTCAAACGATTTACAGAGTACAATAATAAAAAATAAAAAAGCTTGCTAAAAAAAAGAAAAATCCCAAAAACAATACTCTACGACCTCCTACACTCTACTCTACTCTACTCTACTCTACACCCTACACTGTAGTCGTTAAACAAACCAAGTCAAAATGTATATTAAACATTTTTTTGGGAGGGAGAGAGGGGAGGAGTACTTGGTTACATAAAACATCTGGAATTGAAAACGCCTCATAGAAGAAATTTGGAAAACGAAATTGTGAGAGCTAAGATATAGTATTGTTTAAATGGTTTATCAAAATTATCGATATAGAAGTGTTCCATACAACAAAAACATATTAATACATTTGGATTAAATGTCAACGAGTTTTGCAACATTCTTGAAATATTTTCAAGTTTATTTTTGCCAGGAGAAAATAAATTCTTAAAAAATATTTATTCAATAAAGGACGCTTTGAGATACTTATCTTAAACGTAAAACGATATTAATTGATCAAAGCATCAAAGTACTCGATAATGAGCAAGGCGATAAAATATCCGTTCTGGGTGCTCTACACGGCACATCGCATATATTATAATATTAATTATGTAATGGAAACCGCGTCGATAAAATGTATACAATAATAATATGATATATTATAGTATGTATACAAAACGATCGTGTCCACGACGTAAATCATTTAGGAATGCAAATTTAAAACCACAAACCGAGTTTAGGTACCTAATACATTATAATAATTTACAATGAACCGGCTAAGGTATACCTAAGTATATTTTTAAGGACGAGCGGTGTCAAGCGGCGTTCCGTTCCTGATGTTATATTATAATGTTTTTTTTTTTTTGTATTTATATATTTACCAATCCTAACACGCTTTCTTTCTTTTTTTTTCTCAATATTATATCTAAGCGTGGGCGCCGATTTCGGGTATCGTTCAACCAGTTTTTTTTTCTTCAATTTGGACGACACGCAAAGTAATAATTTTTTTTTTTTGCAACCACGCAGTTTTTCGACTTCTACGTTGTTTTTGTATTTTTTTTTTTTTATACATCGAAAACACGTGTTCGGTTCTCACACCGACGTATAACAGAAGGCGTGAGGAGATACAATTTATATATATTTACATATTAGGTATGTGTATACCCGAGCCGAAAAATTGTATGTACAAACAGAACTATTTAATACAGCGTGATTGTGTGTGTGTGTGTGTGCGGTCGACTATTGGAACCGACGGTATAGGTAAATAAAAATAATATTATAATGAGCATCACGATATTATTATTTCCGCTATACACACACACACACACAACGTTTTTCCTTGAACCCTTGCGACGATGACTCAACTATCGGTTTCTGGTTGTAAAAAAAAAAAATTATAAATAAATAAATACCGCGTACATTCGAGTAATTGCAACACACACACACACTGTGACCACACCGGACCGGCCGCTGTCGCGCATAGTAGCGAAAACGTCGCCTGATCTTGTCTTCTTAACAGTTAATTAAAATTATAGCAGCTCGATTAATATAAAATATAATATTAAGCACATTTATAATATATTTTATTGCGGAGACGATGACCTACGGCAATCGCAGCCGTCGTCGGTCGATCGAAGGTGGATCATTTAAGGTGTCTGAAAAGTGTTTACAAAAATAACAGTCCACGACACATCGTTATAAGCATAAATTATAATATTTTCTTTACACACACATACACATATATCCGTGGTAGGATGTCAAAAGGAATATATTTGTACGTATAACAAACCCATTCGAGAATATTGTTTTCAATCTACTTGTATTTACCCAAAAGTTGGAAAAAAGTCCACATCAACTTGTGTCATCCTATACCGCAGTTGTGTCTGTTATGCCGTGTCGTGCCTATGAGTGCGATTGTCAAAACGCATCCGCCCGGAACGCATCCCAAAAACCAGCCTAAGGGCAAATACACTCCCAATAGGTCGACCGGAGGTATAATTTTTCCTCTCCGCCTTGAAAGAGGGCAACGCGCGCAGCTGACCTCGAGATAATTTCATAATAATACATCACGAGAGAGACTATATACATATACATATACACATATATATGGTTTTTTTTTTCAAAATATTATATTACTATGCGTGTATGTGGTTTTTTTTTTATTCGAGAAAATATGTTCTCATAAAATCAGAATCGATTTTAAAATTTCGAGCGTTGCGAGTTAAAATATAATAGTAGTAGGTATTATTATAGTTGTAAAATATATACTACAAGCCGTTTATACCGAACGTCCAGCAGCCCGCAGTAATGGGTTAATCAGGCATTAGGTCATCGTGATGGACCGACTCGTGCCCGATTCGGTTATGACGTGTGTAATAAACATGCAAAAATAATTAATCATTTCACGCGAAACTGACCGTTTTACGATAAGAAATTAAATCGCATTATCTCTCTGCCACTAAAACGTACACAGAACTAGCAGTCTGTATGTATTATGATAAAATAGTAAAAATTACAACAGAAAAAAAAAGAACACATCTAAGCT
Source organism: Adelges cooleyi (assembly GCF_023614345.1). Lineage (NCBI taxonomy): Eukaryota > Metazoa > Arthropoda > Insecta > Hemiptera > Adelgidae > Adelges > Adelges cooleyi. Next base: position 11,463,749 of record NW_026096053.1, on the reverse strand, counting down.
AAAATTAATAAAAGTAAAAAAATTATTTTACATACCTATTATTGTGGTCATTTTTGTTTGCCACGCAGAAGAAAAAAATAGTTTTAACAAAACAATAATGCGAAACATGACTGTACCTACTATTAGGATGACTCACTAAAATATAAAGCAGATTAAGCAACTCGTAGTTGAACACAAACGAACGAAAAAAGTTACATAAACAATAATAATAACAGTATAAATAATAGGTAGGCATTAAGGTAGAATAATAATTAAACGATAATAATTTGATATGGCAGCGTGGGTCGATAGTGATTATGATATTATTATGACTGTCACGTTTATAATTTTTAATTGCTGAGATCGCACAAACGCAAACAAAATTACTACTATTTTATAACGCTTCGTAACTAAGTACACAGTTGGGGACACATTTTCACTTGTTTTCACGGTTTCATAGAAACCAAATAATAATGAAATAAACATAATATTATTATATAAAAATGATTTTACAAGCTAAGTAAATATGTAGAAAATTAATAGGTACACAGTGAGAGAGATCAAGACGTTTTTGCAAACGGTATTTATTCAGCTGAATTCAGAACAGTCAGAATTTTTCTCTGAATTCAGAAAATGTTCTTCGTGGCGAGTTCTTAAAAAAATACATTAATACAATAGTGTACAGATGTTTCTCGAGATATTAAATAATAATAATACTAATGATGTGGATATCTGTGATAGAATGACAGAAGTTAATATTATGTCCCTTTTTTTGTAATTATACCGATATGTTTTAAAACGGGTATTACACAAACTGACAAATCAAGGTATGTTTGGGTGCTTTCATTATCAAGCTACGGTTTCTAATTTAGAATCTAACACTTATGAATATATTATACTGGAAAAACTTGAATGCCTGTCGTTAGCGATGAAGACGACAACATTGTTTCCGAAATACGTATAAGCATATAGAATGTATTATTTTTATGGTTAAGGGTTTAAGTATTCATTCGCTTACTAAAGTGACATATCAACGATAGCTATCCGCTACAACATACATACATACGCGTTGGTTTATATCTGATATATACAAACATTGGTAGCCAAACCTTAACAAATAATATAAAAATGAATACTTCAAAATTGTTATGTGCGGTAGACTACACCAAACTCACGGAGAGACTTAGAATTCTAAACCTTTGTTTTGTTTAGATATTTGTTTTAATATAATATTATAGATATAACATTTAGTTAAGGATTTGAACTCAAGTATACTTTTTAAATTTATAGGATTCAGGAAAAAAGGAGGTATATCTATAACGCCGGTATATGGCTGTGAGTTCTTTAGAATTCACAATAAATTGCATACAGCCAACACTTGTTTAGTTCGTCTCAAAGTTATATTACACATAATATACTACATACCTACAATATTATCGTTATGACGAATAAAGATGGCCGAGCGCAAACAATGTTTAATTTAAAGTTTACAAACTCATTTAACTATGTTATCCCAAGGCGCCCACCGCGCCAAAGCAAACAAATTAAACGTTTGGCGCGAAAAAAAAATATATGTTATGATAAAATAAAAACTATATACACAACCCATCCGACGCCGGAACACGTTTATACTTTCAACTGTTGCGGCACGTTCAGCAATCAGCTATAGTTTAATGTACACTGCTGGGTAGCACAGGTAGGTGGGGTATGAACGTTACACTTGAATCATTTACATTGTGTACAACGGCTTGGAATCTATTGAAATTTGTCCAATTTCAATACGACCGCAGTGGTCAGGCAAGTACACACTTTCCGCGTATTTTTTGTGAAGTGTATTTCGTAGTTATTATTTTTTCCCCAATCTCGATTGATTAAAATAATATAATTCAAACCGAACCTTGGTAGAAAAAAAAAACTTGTATTTAAAAAAAAACCACGAACACCCGTCTAATTTAAATTGACGCACTTCGAGTACAGGTTTTCGTGGACCACCGGGTTATTTGATGTTAATAATATCCATTATAGTATTATTATCATAATATTATTGTTGATACGTTAAACGAATTCCATTATACAATCGTACCGCAAGTACTACTACTACTACTACTACTACTACTACTATAACTATTAAATAGAATTGGCACGAATCGGTCTAGACTCTAGCGTAATAACATTAGCGCAGTCCTTCAAACGAACAACTACTCATAAACGTTCGTCAGAGTCCACAGGAACGCCCGTTGATGGTTTTCGTGAAATAACCAAGTCACGGTTGAGAGCTGTATAGATTGCTCAATATTATACCATTGAGTGTACATATTATACTCAATGATTATTATACTAACCCGAAACAGCACTTGGCTGTACTCGATATACCTACCATTGATTCGGTATGAACTACACTTATACTTGTAAAGAAATCCTAATTTGTAATTAATATTTGATTTGCTGTAATAAAAATTGTAATGAAAATCGTGAAAATTATTCTAAAAATCGCATTCGTGTTTCAAAAGGGTCGCGAGTCAAAAGAATCGGAATTTTTCAGTTCATACCATGGTAAGGACTTGAGAGTAAAATGTCCTAGAAGTATGCAATAATCATATTGAATCATTTTTGTTTTCCTATCGCCTATAAAGTTTGAAAATAAAAAATAATTATAGTTATACAAATACTCACTGAACAGTTTTTAGCGATTGTCTTAAATCATTAATTTTTAGACTCGTTCCACGGGTTCATTTTCCTGATGTTGTGTTATTCGTGCGTGGGCCGCAGTTCTGATTGCCTATAGCAAGTCCTGGGCAATTATTAAATTATATAATAGAAACAAGAGTGACTGTAATCAGTATCAATGAACATGTGCGATCAATAAAATTTGGTGTACATTATTATTCCGCGAGAATAAGTTCTATTATAAAATTGTTTTTAAACGATTCCGGTTATCGGCTTTATGATCTTAAATTCTATACGTTGGAAAAGCATCGCATTCGTAAACCGGTCAAATCTACATTATTTAATATACAAGTATTCAGACACCGAAAATAATTATCTTATTATACGAATATCGTAAGCGTCTATTTATATAATATTATACAATGTATCCTCTACCTAACGTGGTGTAACATTATACGAGTATAGGTGCATAGTAGCTGCACGGATAATACTTATACTGACAACGCACAATCGACTAAACATAGTTATAGATCAATACAGTTGTTCTATTAGAAAATGTAGTACTTATTGTGTCTATTTGAGTAGCCAATTAAACGTGAACTGTCGTATTCATTAAAGGTAATTCAAAGGTCAACGTCTAAAAACAAGAATAACTGCGTTACCCCTTATGCCATGAAGAATAGTATACTCTCCTTTGATATTTTGCCTATTCAGGTTTTGTTTCATTTAACTCGGTATAGAATCCGCTGTTAGCATTGCGTAGCTTGGTGAAGTAATTGGGATGGCAATGCGATGTCTGTTTAACTTACCGAAAATGATAAAAGACTACAACTGTACATCATTTGTTGTGTGACACGAGGGATCATAGGACACAGTGTCGAAATTCTCTGGCTCGGTCTTAGTGTGCGGATTTCCTAGAAAATTTAGTCAAATGCGTTTTTGGCAACGAAGTCATCGCAGTCTATACCGTGGAACCTCGCTGTTCGTTTAATAGCCATGTCGTTTCCAAAGTTGTCCGACCAAAATCTAGACCTAACATCAGCCCGGTTTTATTTTTCATACCGCAACAATGTTGGGCGTTTCTCGTCACCTCGTCGTTTTACCCTTAATGCGATAAACACCGGGCTATATTTCTCCTCTCCTTCTCGGCGTTCTGTGTGATTTTTGCGCAGTTCAAACGACGACACATCATCTTGGACGACAGCCAACAGCTTGTGCACACACACACACACGGTCGCACGAGATAACCGATATTTACATGCGAGACAATCGCCCGGGTTAAGTAAGGCGGTCGTTGGTCGGAGGCGCGAAAATTCCCCTCCCGCACCTCAGAAACGGGTGGGGGTGTGAGAACAGTATACAAACGCAATGAATTGAACTCGAGACGTTTTTTTTTCCCCGGACGATTTATCTGTTTGCGGTAATCGAACCACTTGTTTGGCAAATGATCAGGTCGACCGAGCCAAAGAGAGTAGGTACACTACCAATTGTGAATTGCAAAAGAGGAATATTGCTCTTCTGCAATCAGAAAGTTTACCCTCGACCGTACAATATCACAGCACTGATTGTTTTAAGAAGAGATTGTCGTCCACTATCGTGCAGTCGTTACATTGTCTCGGCATAATCTTTCCAGTTGACAATTCTATACTATCGCACAATATTGTTGTTGACTTGTTTACATACTAGGAATTATGTTGTAAAATAACAAAATTAAAACTATCACTTTTAATGTATTAATATTATTTATATCAATACTGAAATTTATGTGGATTATTTTAGGATGTCTTGCATATGGTAACGTCTCGCGCTCATTGCAGAGTCTATCTTCGGATCACAGATCGAATATCCAGAATAGCAAATCGGACTATCGCTCTAAAGATGGACTCCACAATGAGTCCGAGACGTCAGCATAAAACTTAAGAGTTGGATACATCCAAAAATTATCCACATAATATTTCAATCCATAAAAGCTTTAACACATTCAAATATTAAAACTATAAACCATCGACATTGAGCAACCCAATCGAAGCGCAATACCCAGTTGGTTCACTGTCTTCTTATAAGGTATCGCTTTAATGTACTCACATGTTGGAGAATTGTCTCTGCTAATATACAGACATTTATAAGTAGGTATAATCATTTTCTTCAGTATTAGTGGAAAACAACTTTAAGAATAACAGTGTAAAAGTATTACTCGTTTAACGTTTTAGAACGAATTTATGTATTACATAATATTTAGAAAATATCATTGAAACAATTGTGTTATTCATATTTGACTATGAATATATTGTTGGTGTGTGTGTGTGTGATAACAATATACCTGTTATCCCAATAAAAACATTATTACATTAATAAATAGGGAGTGTAAAAATGCTGACGTACCTAGTAGTTAATTTATTCATTACATGTTTTATTATTTAAAGAACGACGAGATTTGCTCAATGCTAACATGCTCTTTCTAATTCCTAATAGATGTGTGTGTGTTTATTGGCTCTGAACCCACAAGCGGCCTATATGAAAACCAAATTGCACGCACATCAAAAATACAAACTGTTTCCACAAAGGATTACATGAAAAATCGTTTGACCGTCGGTCGACATTTTTAGTACAAAAAAAAGTCTACCCTTAGTGTTCTTTTTTTTACGACTTCTCTATAGACCATATACACAGTATAATATATTCGCTTTGTATTGATAAACTTTTTTTCGTTTCTTCTTGATGAATAATTTCGGCGTCTCGAATTTTGAACGCTGCGATATTTATTTTGAATTTTCTACTGCTAATTATTGCAAGAAAAACGAACGCATGAGTTCTTTTTTTTGGAGATATCCGCGAGCACAAGTTAAATTAATAGTAGTAATTTTCCTGGAAAAAAAACGCCCGAGAATTAAAAAGTAAAAACTACGAAATTAACACAAAAAAATACTTAAGCACACCTGGCTGATATATTTTTTGCTTTGAGTATAATTTAATTCAAAACGTCATCTAAGTGTAATTTATGTTAACCAAACTTTACCCGGTAACTATATACAACAACCACCTGCGCGTATCAATTTTATTTATCATTAAGCGATGGCCGCACCGCAATCGTCCTTCTTTCAGTAACATATTAACTTTTTCGAGCACGATACAAAAAACCTGATTCGATTCCCATTCAACGTTTTGATCATCGCACAGACCTGTCGGCTGTCGTCGCTAATTATCAAGAATGGCAAAACGATAAATAACCAAACGGATTATTACTGGAGTCATTAAACAATCGGGCGAAGATGTAATTTATAGAACCGGTTGACGGACAATAATTTAAATAGTCGCCACATAATATAGTTATATTGTGAATAAACTAGTAATAAGTTTTATTTGTTTGCCTATTATGGTCGAGTGCTAAAATTAAGTAATCAAAAACGAACCAATACATTGTGTGCAAATAAAACATAATGATTATGCACCAAAGTTATATTTTTAAGTTTTAGTCCAAGTTCCTGTGGAAACTACTATTAGTATAGAATATAGTTCCCGAATCTATGCGCTCTTGTAAAATTATCCTGCACACAATTTCTTTCACCCGGTATGCTAGTTATGGTAATTTAATCACGCATAAATTATGTCTAATAATATCTAAAACGTTATAACTGCTGGACGCAAAGCCCGCGTGGAATCTTTAAACTACGACTAGGTTAAATAAATACAGGGATGAAAATGATTGGCCCCCTCGTAGATGTCTAATGTAGAACCTATGGCGCGCTTGTGACAAGGTGACGGGCTAGCGCTTTACCTTCTGTCGAAGGCTCTGCTGTAAGTGCACTATAATACAGCACACTTTTAACCTATTTATTTGTTATAATCTGTTGCGCAAGAACACAAGTACTTACATATATTATTATATCGTTTTACGACTACCTCTAATTACCCGCGCGTTTTAATATAGCATAGTATAGTACCTACTACAATAGCCGTTTGGCAAAGTGCGGGTAATTCGTGATCCGTTTACTGTCCGTACAATTATTATTGTTATTGTTTTGTAATCGAACACGCGAATAACATTGTTTAAACAAAACTATAACACACATTGTACACCTATATGTTACGTTTAAACTAAGTGCCACGGTGTATGTTTGTGTGTGTATGTGATTGTATGAACGTCTTACGGTCGGTTTTCCAATTACATTTTCACTGACGCAAGTAGTACGATTTGCCCGGCCATTCGTGCTCGCACAGAGCTCTAATGGTCGGTTGACTGTAAATAAATAAACTCGCAACGAACACACGACTACCTTCGGAGTCAAAGCCATGTGAAACGTTCTGTACCTTGTAAAAACACACACACACACACACAATTTAACGGACCGTGTTTTTTTTTCCTCGTGGCCTTGACGCTCCTATCAATATATATATATATATATATATATATATATTATCTCCAATATTGTTTTTTTCTGTTCGATCATTATGCAATCCGTTCTATCCTAAAATTATTCGTTTGTATTTCATAAAATATGTTATACTTGTACAACATGCTGGACGTTATCTGCGAAGCTCCGAGGGGATAAAACAACGCCAGTGCACGACAACGGTGATTTACGCTACCGATATGTATAGATATATAATATGTACTATACATAATATATGTGTATTTTTTTAACGCCGGCCACCAACCCCCGCGCGAGGTGAAATAAATGGACCGGATCTGCACACGGACCCGGACGTTCAGTGACCACCGACCGGACCGAGACGATATAGTAATAATTTCGGAGCGTGTAGCTTCGATTAAAAGTCTAAGAACCTCAATGACAAAATAAAATAAAAAATAAACGGCAACGATTAGTAAGTTGTCATTGTACAATATGATCCTAATCGATTAACAGCAACAGCGACTAGTGTGCAATAGCATAACAGCTAGCCAACATTGAGATATGTTTTTTTTTTCTTTTACTTTAAAAAAAGTTATTAATTAAACTACAGCCAAAGTGTAAAGACGCCGATAATCAATTTTCGAGCATAAGTCACAGAAACACTAATCTCTAAGAGCAAATAGGACCTCCAATTTAAATTTAAACTGTTACATGTTAATTTTATCATGGAATCTTTTTATAAATATTTTTAAAAATCATTATTATTAAATTGTTGACGTACAAACTATTTCAATTGGTATGTAATTGTACACTTTTATACGATAAAATGATAAATAATAGTTTTTCAAATTTCAACAATCGTTTGTGTCCTCAAAAGTGCAATAACGTGAAACTCGATTGGCTAATAATCTCATGCGGTGAGTCTTATAACAGAGCGTGTTACAAGACATATTTATATACATATAAGTAAGTAAAAAACGATATAATTTATGAAATTCGATGCGGAACAATCTAATAGTATGATGATTTGGATAAATTACTTTATACTTCAAACTTTTTTTGTGATATGAATTATAATACTCGTGTATTATTATTTTTAATATTAAATTTAAAAAAGAAATTGATTACTGATAAAAGCGAATAATTGTTTGTAAAATCAACGATTAATAGTTGAAACTATAAAATGTTCACTAGAAGGCAAACGCATTTACGGTTTTCTTTTGTACGGGTTGAAGTTGTGTGTTGGGTATACCAAGCCAATATCAGTTATGACGTCTTGTTAATCTTTGCGTAGGATAAAATATTGCATTATTCAATAATAAATATTTTTAAGATGTATTACTTTCTAATAATAGTCTTGTCATACTCATGTCATATATTACGATGACCGGGACAGAGATAAATTGAAGAATTTTACCCAGAAGCCGGTACTAACAGTGTAACATCCGACCTTGCGTTTTCTAGCAAAATAATATTATAAATAGTTGCACCCGTAGTTATCCTGATACAAACGCGCCCCAGAGGCTCATCGGCTCAATCAGTTATTAAGGTGATAAATCTCACTAAAAATTCTTCGAGTTCGAAACTATGATAATAACGACCTTGTTGTCAGCACAATGTATTTTCCCTCTGTAGGTATAAATAGAAGTTTTGTTTTATTTAGATAAATTACATTAAAAACACAATAGTTAGATAAATAATAATTTATCTTAAATAGCGCATTAGACGGGAACATAATGCATACATTAGTAGTAAGTTTGAAGACACATATTATCTAGGTAAATTTATAAATAAATATTATACACTTCAAAATATATTTCAATACTGGTATTTAGCGGGTGGACTATTCTCAGGGGTCTATGATAATTATTTCAGTCGGCTCACTACAGAAACATGATGCCGATCAGCTAGAAAATTTCTCGTCGGACATGCTTGAACTATGACCTCGTACATTTAATCACAAGTTCCAATCCACTCGGCAACGGAGGAGCCAAATATTGCGACACACAAGAAATGTATACAACCCAGCATAAAAAATGTCATCAGTTCTTTTTAATACAACATTTGAATGACGCGAAGATTCATTTTATGCAAGACAGCTCACCAATTGTATAGTCAACATCTCATCTCACGCTTCAAGTGTAAATCGAGTGTTATTAATAACGTTAAATTTTAAAAATATCAGTCCAAGGCCGATTAGCCGTGCGTAGGTCTACTTATACTTGTAGGAACTCGGGCAAGTATTTTATCGTTAACACTGTGTATTAACGGAAAAAAAATACATGGTCGGGCCAATTAAAATTATGATTAATATAGGGACACAATAAATGTATAGTTGGAATAAGTAAATAAATAGTAGCCAAATTATCTATTTAGTTATTCATTATAATTTTAGTTGGTCCAACCGTGTATTTTTTCCCGTGTTCTCCCAAGCCCAAAGCCAATAGCCACATTGGTTAGTCCGGCCCTAGCACGGCATACCAAAGGCCTTACCTAACACTTATGGCTTACACAACGTGTCTTATTTTCTGACCGAGACTTGTTAAATGCGAGACATACCATTGTCCTCAGACATTTCTTAGCGCAAATATTTATTTTTCGGTTGCACTTTTTGGAACCGCGTGACTGTAACAAACGAGCAGCAATCGACCGTGTCGGCCAAAATTATAATTAGGTACTAATATTATTACAAACCCGTGCAGTACACGTGAAACGATTTGACCGTGAAAAACTGATCCGAATAACGCGTTGTAGTAATACGCTATAGGTACATGATAATATAGTATTATAATATACAATCGGTATTACGTTTTCGTCCGGACGTTGTATGCGTCTGCAAGACATTCGAAAAACGACAAGCGTCCTTGGCACACTTACTGAAATAGACCGCGGTGCTGGTGGACGCTATGGAAATGGAATACGTTTAACACCGTCATTAATATTATTATTATTATTATTATAATTTCCACGCCTAAACGTTTGCATTTGATCGCGCGGTGTATAACGTGTGCGCGTTATTATATTATGCTTGTTGACATATCCAGTTCCGGTTGAATGTGTCTGAGAAAAAGGCGTCGGAAACGGCACGACGCGTTTACAAAAATAAATTGAAAAAAAGATCCCGTTTATATTCGACACGTATCTCTATGCCGTTTGAATTTCATAAGAGCGTTTGTGTCGTGCAAAGCACATTTTTCCCATAGACTTTGCCGCCCTGACATTCGTCCCTGACATTTTGCGGAAATTGTCGCGAAACGCTTTAAGTACATTACAGTAAAAAAAAAAACCCCCAACAACAGCGGCGTCAGATTTCCAAAATAATGTTTTCTGAAAACTGTTGTAACGCCCAAAGAAAAATAATATTTTTTATTTTTTTTTTATTTGTATTTGATCATAGCTCGTGTCTTGTCGAATAGAACCGTAACGGCGCGACGTTCTTCCTGAAATCAATAACCTCGAAATGACATAAAATGTTTTGATACATATTATTTTTCCCTTGCAGTTCTTCGACTTGATGGCGAAAAAAGCGTTTCGTTTAAAAATCACAGAGGTTTTCTTATTATTTTTTTTTCTATACAAGCAAAATATTATAATAATAATTTATGATCAGCCTCGAGCGACATCGGTAGTAGTCACATGTAATATGTATTATAGTATTTTGTTATAAATCTTGACTAGTAGCGGGTGTATTATCTCACTTTCGAAATCCAATCAATTTTCGTATAAAACACCGTTGTATAATATTATTTTGACTCTTAGCGACACGAGCACACACTCAGTATACCTAATATGTATAGCGATAGCGATTTTCGACTTACACGATGATAAAAAAATAATCATAATATTCACCGAATATACAAATATAATGCGATAATAATTTATATACTAAATTGGACCTAAAAATGGTACGTTACTTTTCCATGATACATATTAATAATCACAGACTATTTTCATTATAGTCTGTGGTCATAATATCATACTTGATAAATCATATTATAGAATAAACAATAACTGTTCACAAAATGACAGCCTCTTGTTTTTTTTTTTAAATATGAATAACACGTTGGTCCGGCCGGATAGAGACCGTCACGGTGTATCGAATGACAGGTGAATTCATGGGTCTAGGTTTTCCATACCCGGTCGCCGCCGCCGCCGCCACAGCCGTGTGTTAATGGACATAAATTCCACTTTTACATACACCGAGTGCTCTGTGTATTATTATAATGTGTGTATATTATATTACTATACACGGCACGGCGTATTGCATATCCTCGGTTGTCGTTTTGATCCTTCGCGCGCGCACGCGCGCCCGCGGTTAATGAAGCTGAGCAATAACTTTTGCCCTCGTCCCTCATGTGTGTGTGTATGTATATATACATATATTGGTCCTATACACGAGAACCTTTAGCTCCGGTGAAACACCCGGACCTGACCGCCGGGGAGGTATTTGATTTCACGCGAGACCTTTTAGAGAGAGAAATACGATTCTGGTTAACACATTTTTTCAATAAATTTACAATGCGTCACATTTCATAACGCGCACCTACAGCACGCCTGCGTTCATTACGAATCCGGCACACGTTTTGGACCGCCGAGGATTTCCGACCGTTAACAAAAAAAAAAAAAAAGGGAAAAAAGTGCGCTATATCGCTTATATCCTCCGCCGACTACCACACTAAGTAATTCCGCAGCCGTAGCGCCATTTGTACGAGTTTGGATTTCATACCCAGCGCATTGCATACATACATAGCACGCACGCTAATAACACCATAAGAACCGCGCCGTACGATTTGCCTTGATTCGATCGTCCGTCGCTAGGGCAGCACAGACGCGTGTACACGGCTCTATACGGGGCATAATAATATAATAAAATGGTCTATATAATTATTATTACATCGTAATAGTGATGGCAAGTAAGTACTACCGTTTAATACGGACATCGATTGCCTATGGATGTGTATGTTCTCGAAACGCCGCCCCGAAGGATTGACGACATCGGCCGACATACCGATTAAACCCAATAGGTGTACTTAAAAATACATTAACGTCATTTTGTACACGCGGTAAACGGTTCGGGCCACACTCTAAAGTTCGGATATAAACACATTACTTTCTAGTGCGGAACGCACTGGCGCAGTTTCGCATCTGAATTACACAGTGCTGATTGATAGACGGCCGTGTAGATTTGATTACATACATTTTCATTGTAATTTGTAAAACACTAATCTATATTTAATTTCTAAACCGCATAGCCGAACTAACCAACAGTACCATCCAGACGGCGGCTGGGGCCATGGAGCCACGCGACAACAACTGGGCACAGACTAAAAAAACAATACAAAATTTACCATACATGAATCACAATGCATTCATTGCGTTTGTGTGTTAATTAATTTAGCATGCACGTAAACTGCAGTGTAAAAATTGGTTAGTCGATGGCTTATTATGAAAATTCAGTTATATAACTGTGCATAAACGCATAGTAATAGTTTAATACTTTAATGGGTGTTACATGTTTTGACGTTTTATCTATATATTACCTTTGTTTACATGCAGTCGTCGATTAGCATTTATTTGAGAAAATCCGGCACTGAGAAATACTAAATCGGATTAACCGAATTCAATTAAATATTACTGTAATCGCGGTAGTTCCTGAACAATTCATAATATTTATTCGATTAACTTTATTATAGTGCAACAAGAAAACAATTTTATTTTGAGTTGAGTGCAAAAGTTTAAAAATATAATGTATTGTTATTTTATATTATAGGCGGGCTTGATTGCGGTAAATACAAAATCATGTAAGTAGAACTATTTTACACCAACTAAATATTTTGGACCGATTTTATCCTCAGTCCACCCCGGCCTACGATCGATGGCGTGACCTGCCACGTTGAAATTGCAGCACAATTATCTGTTGACGGTTATAATATTACCAGTATGGTAATTATTTTATGATAGTGCACAATGCACGCGCATTATTATATTAGCATATGTCCGAAACTCGAAACACCGCGCTGTACTGCATAATAGTCTATATATCTATGTGTCACAGTAATAATAGTAGGCTCAAGTGCATAGTGTTATACACATTAATCCAGTACTATAGAAAGACGGCTTTGGCGCACAACGTCCAAGGACTTGACTGTTCAACGGCTTTTGCAGTTTCGACCGATAGAGACCCGTTGAATTAAATTAATCACACTGTATTTATTAAGGAAACGTCAACAAAGACCTAACTGAAGTATTGGGCCATATTATATTTATCTGATAAGCGATAACGTTGCAGTGCAATTATTTACATAATATTATACATATATATACAACTCCAAGTGCACCGCCGCCGATCTATAGTTTTTTATCTCTTCGAGTTTGTGTACAGAAATTTGAAAATGCGCAACAACTAAAATCGCTATCGCTTGTAATATATATGTATACAACTGGATTTATTTACAATGGTAACAGTTGTCACGCCATTCAAACGAATTCGTATTATAATATAATATAAATAATCGTCGATGTGTCATAATTTGTTTCGTTTGTTTTATGCGGATGTCATGTGAACTCTACGCGAGATTTTCTATATAATATTGTCTCAGGAACCGTTGCGAGATTTATCTGATTAAGTCGGGAATTGCGTCGTACAGTATAAGCTTTATATATGTACAAATCTTGAAACGAATTCTATTGTATAGTAATTATCATATATAAATATATCTATGTGTACAAGTGTGTGTGTGTTTTCATTGTGTATTTGCTCGTGAGCCGACGGTATAGAAACGTAACTGTTGTGGGTCGGTTGGACATTCTGGAAATTCGGCCGGAGCGGATTTTGCGCGCGCGATTCCTGTGTGTGTGTAGTACGCGAGCCGCAAGATTTACTATCTACATATAATATATATTATCTATGCCGGCACACGAATTCCGTGGTACCATTTTTCCCAAGCCACATCGGTCACGAAACCGATTTAAGAATTCGGGGAATGAAGTATTCCCTCCCGGACCCCACCCCGCCGACCCGCCTACGCGCTATACGGTCCGAGTCGTGTCTCTATATTTTTTTACAACCCGCGTTGTTAAGTATAGTATATGTATAATATGCATATATTGTGTTAAAACCCAAACACAGTTTACGCGTGCGGTCTTATTATTGTAATTATTGTTTGCTCTAGAAAATTTGCCCATATAAATTAAACAAAAAAAAATCCTTAAAATAATAATACAATAACCACCACACCGGAAGTGTCGGTTATCGGATTGAAAATTTTTCAACGGTTCTAAGATCATTTTTATGACATTTATGCCATTCGACGGGGTGTTATTTAGTACTTGGAGGAGTTGATTTTTGACAAGTATACCGTTTTGTTTGGTATTTCGCGGTTTGTTTGCAACTAAATTATTAAAACGTCTAGAGTCTCATCTACCGACTAAAAACCGTTCGTCCTTGTCGTTTATGCCGTTTTCTTGATTTAATTTTTGTTTTCTAAATTTCGTTTGGGTCGATGCCAAGTTATTGAACGCGTAGGCCGTAATGAAAAAACTAATCCTATTCGATCATGACGTAAAACCAATGTCAAAATAAAAAACAGACTGTCTTTTTTTTTATACATAATATGGATAATATATAAGAACAGGTGTACAGTTGAAATTTTTGAAATATTTCGAAAAATATATTTAATAGTTGTTAATAATGCGGAGAAGTTGTCTATAGTAGAAACAAGTCGATATTTTTTTAAACCCGGTTGACCACAGTTGCACAAAACTGAATTTTATTCTATAGTCATTATAACTCTATTTATAGTAAAACACGTTTTTGTATATACAAATACATACGCATAACTATTAAATACATATACATATATTATACAGGATGATACTTTTATCGTGAACCACTTAATATCCCATTGGGTTTAATTAATAATTGAATTTTTTGTGTTCTCCCTCCCAAACTAATTGTTCTTATACCAACTTTTTAAAATTAATCGGAAATGCATATATTTCTTTAACTTTTTAAACTGAGAATAATTTACCTACTAAAAATGTTGACTGGTCGATAGCCAGTTTTGTGTAACTATTTTTTAAGTTATTGTAGTTTCAAGTTTAGTGCAACAGGAAAGTTGGAGTGTAGTATTATTTTTTATCTGCGCGCATTTCCCCTCCCGTCCTAACTTTAAAACTCTTCGAAAATAGTTGTTCAAAGCTGATTATGAACCAGTTAGAATTTTTAGTAAAATATTTTTAATTTAAAGACTAGTAGAATATATGCGTTACCGTTTAAGTTTCAAAAGTTGATATACAAATTTAAAAACAAAAAAAAAATTGTAAAAAATTAAGACCCGTTGTAAAAAAACACTATGAAAAAAAATGTATACTTCTTATTGAACCCTATGAGGGTAATTGAGTGGTTCACGATAAAATGATCACCCTGTATCATATGTATACATATACAAACCGCTTTTTGCACTAAAATGGTGTGATCAGTCAATTATTGTCGTAAACAGGCCCGCGGCGACGAAGGAAAACAAAATTATAAGGCTAAATTTCTGTTTAAAAAATGTTTACCGACGACTTTTACCGGTGAATTTGCCGTAGTCGTCCAGAAATGTATAATGTGTCTTATAAAAATTCGACAAGGTCATCCGGGTAAAAAGTAAAAGAATAATAAGTACCTTGTCGCTTTTGAATTCACAGCGTTTACACGAATAATTATTCCCTGGGCTCTATAAATTATATACAAAAATTAATTGCCATGTTTATATAATAAGTGTTTTTTTCGGTAAACTAAATATTATTATACTATAAAATATGGTTTTATACACACTTTGGTTCGATTATTACATAAATTGTTCCTGGTCGTTCCTTCTAAAATTGTAGTCATTAAAATTACCCTGCCCGGTTTATTTTTCATTTGAAACATAATATATTAAGAAAAAAAAACAATAAAGCAAAGGTCCTGCAAATAAACTAGAAAATAGCGCGCAGATCTTCTATGTACATGTCTTCCATGTAAGCACACTATATAGAGTGTCAAAGGAGCCATAAATAATTAAGAAGGCGTCAATTTTCTTATCAAAACGGCAGGCGAGATATAGTTGTAAATGAGGTTGTCGTAGATTAGTTTTACTGGGGCACTGCCGAGTAGTTGTAACTTGAACTTTTTTTTAAAAAAAGATTAGTATTATTATTAAATATATATTTTCACTAGGTGACTCTTGTCTAGGTTGGCCTCGTCACAATTCGAAATGGCATAATATTTAACGAGGAATGCAGCAATAACGTCGAGGATGGCGTCGAGGGGTTGATTTGCAGGGTTAACAACCACCATTGTGGTCACAAGAAGGGAAATATAATTGTACTTGAGCACATGATAAAAAAAAAACCCAATTGCGATTGGTATAGGACAGCTACCGTGGGCCGCGAGTTTAGGATTTTTCTTAAGGTTCGTACGAGTGTTATTAAAAAACGGTACACGGCCGCTGTTTCTCCGTTTGTCGATGGACCGAACCGACCGCGATCGTAGATAATGTTTTGTCCGTTATCAATTTGTCTTGTCCGATGGGCAAGTAGTCTCGAAAATGGAAAACCGCAACACGCATCCGGCCCGTCGGAGAGTAGGCATAACACAACAGCAACAACAATAATACGTCCTAATAATTATAATCATTATAATAAAGTCGGTTACTATTTTCTGGACGGCAGACGGAGACTCCGCTCAAGCCCGGAACGGGTTTAGTCAATGAATTTTGCGGTCTTCCGTGTTATTTTCTTGCAAGGGGCCGGAGTGTAGTCGAAATTATACCAACGCATAATATTAATCCAGCGCGCGCCGCCGTGCACACTTTTCAACGTGAAGGAATGTGCACGACTTAATATTATTTTTACTACGGATTCTTTTCACAAATAGGCCCGAAATATATTTTTATGTCCGGCGAAAAAAACATTTATTATTATATGGTACAATGCTGCAGCGATGAAAGTCGAAAAAAGAAATTTAACCGCTATAATATTATATATTGTCGACGGACGCATCCGATATTGAACAACGTGCGAGATATTATCTTCGGCCGCTTTAATTTTTCTCTATATTAAAAATAATAATAATCAAAAGGCCGTGCTCCAGTATTATATACAGAATATATTATCACTATACCCACATTTTAAATAAATTTAGTTTTATGTGAATATTATATCAACGCGCATAGTGTCCTGTGTTGTCGTTTCAAACTCATAGCCAATGTTCGGAGTATTTACTTTCCAGCAGGATAGTAGCGATTCTTACCTACCACACACATATAGAAAATATTAACAAACTTTTAGACAACGTTAATATGGTTTTGCTGTATCCTGCACGTACTAATTGAAAAACCTTTTTTGAGGTTTGATGAAACCTATTTAAATAACTAAGAGATAACTAGTATCTCAATATTACACATTAATTCGTTGTTAAATTAGTAAAGTTGAGCTAATATAATACGCAATTGTTTTTTTTTTTGTTAAGTATGATATTTTTTTCTTCAAATTGAACACCACAACAAAACGTATCGTCAAACTAGACCTTTCAAAGTTATTTCTGAATACTAATTATGATTTTGCCGTAAGTGGCTTTATCTACGTAAGTTCCTATTACTTTTGAACCGGTCGACCAGAACGATTTTTTTTTTACTATTTGTGTTGTAGAAACGATAAAATAAAGTTGAACAAAATAAAAAGACAACAAGGTCAGACACCTTAATGACTATGTATAGAGAATGGCCTAATAACTTTCAATGACTGAGCAATCGGTTTTGTAATAAAAGCTTTTACTTGTTTGTACTCGTAAAACTGTCAATTAGTCCACACTAATCTATGGGTCGTCAAGCTGCATCTATTTTATTTTATTGCCTCTTCCTCGTTTTGATGATAAAACATGTTCTATTTTTTGGTTAATACATCAAACTTAGTTTATTCTTTGGGCTTCCTCGCGGTACAATCGTCTGATGCCGCTGTGTTGACGCACTGTTTCGCAATTATTAAAAAAACAAAGCCGCCTCTGCATTGAGCTAGGGCTTATCTGAATTTAAGATTAATCTTTTTTAAATTTAACTGATTTATTGCGCGTTAAAACGACAAAAGCGATTAAATGACGCCGATAGTCTGCACGCATTTTCATGTGCAAAGGTGAATTTCGGCAAAATGATATCATCGGCCAAAGTTCGCGTCGAAACACTGTCGATTTTGCAATGCCAGGCATATAATCTTATAGTATAGAATTTACCATTGCACCAATATTGCACAATCCGTCTCACCTTTGGCCAATACGATTTGTACATTAACTGCAATTGCGCGGTCCGTCTCCGCGTGTGTGCGACACCAATGCCTAATATATTATTAGCTTAAATTATAATATGATCGATCCAACTCAAAAGCTAATAAAATATAATACAGTGTCTGACGCCAGTAAATTGCCGTGTTCTCGACAACCACACTTGCGAGGTCTTTTTTAAATGTTATTTCAACAAAAACAAAAAAACTCACCACCATTAATTACGCGGCCGGTTCGGTTGAAATCGGAGAGGCTAACGAAACAAAAGTAAACAAATTATCTAAAAATACGCTTTCAATGAGATAGTTGACGAAGAGAAACGAGGCGCCCGTCTTGACGAAAATCCGATTTAGAACTTGTACATCCCTTCATTTTTCTCCCATAGGGGAAAGATTGAAAACTCCCCAAAAAAAAAAAAACGATTAAATATAGTTTGTGTAGTATATCCCCGAAACGAGGCGTGTGTACTATATTTCATGTCTGCAATCCCGTGGGACTCAACTGCACGGCGACGAGCTAAGCTAAACACACAGTGGCGTGAAACCATTATGTCTGCGGGACACCACAAATTAAATTTAAAAAAACTCGGCTATGTTTAGTACTTAAAAGCGAAGCAGTTTCGAAAATAAACGCTTACGGTCTCGAGTCCTGTGGTGGAAAATTGTACCCCGAAGAATTTTCCAAAATAAAGCCCAGACAAATTGTTCATCTCATGCCGTCGGCATTTCGCTTATGAACAGCGATGGTACTCGTTTTAAAAATAGCCATTTTTAGGGTTAACTATTATATAATAGTGTTCCAAAAACAAAAAATAAGGGCGTTGCTCTCGTATTATTATCGCACGCTTAAGTCTAACGCGTACCCACACCTATAATAATGTATCCGCTTCAATTTTAATTAGCCAAATGAAGTAGGTAACTCTCGAATGGCGAACGCGTATCTACGTCAGTTAGGCGTGCATTTATAATAATATTTACGATTTTGTTTTCGCGACAACCTTTACACGTGTGTGTGAGTTTTTTATCTCTCTCTCTGTGTGTGTGTGTGTGTATGTGTTGGGTTTCTGCTGCATTTAGAATTGCAAGGAAAAAAACAACACTCGGTGCAGAAAAATATAATAAATGTCACATTATAGAATTGTAAATAATCAACGGGCGTAATAAAAATGCACAAAAGTGTAAACTTGTTTGACTCGACTGGGCTCGACGTCTAGCGTACTCGTATATAAGTCCCGGCACGCTAATTTCTCTATAGCCCATTGGTTTACACTGTTTGATAATTATACAAGAGCGCGTTATTCGTTAAATTTCGAAAATAATGCGTTCGCTTTTTCCATAAATATATATATATATATATAAAAGAGTTTTTTATAATTTCAACAACGCGATTTCACAATATATATATATATTATTGAACTAATTATTGTAAAGTGAAGTTATCAAGGTACATTTTTTAATGAGACCGATTTAAATATGTATGTTGACGGAGTGCCATTAAATTTATTATAAAAAAATAAAAATGCCATTCTTTTTAGAATCTACGATCGTCCAACGGGAAAAAATCTATTTGTATTTATAATTTTTAAAAACTTCAGACAGAAGCCCATTACATTAGAGGCGGATCGACTGGCGTTCGTCTAAACTTGAACCTAGTTTTTTAACGAAGAATTTTTTTATATTTTTTCAACCTTTTTTTTTTTATTGGATTTGGCGTTCGTCAATAATAATTATTCATTTCCTTCCGGTGTATATAGTTATTTTATTTTCACCGTCGATGATATATATGTATCAGTTAAACGACAATTTAATTATCTCGTTGGTGTTTAAGTGCATTGGCGCGCTCAAGTTCGGCTTATCGACAAGCCCGCCAGTATAATATAATAATATACATTCAAACAGTTAATACAAATGCTATTCAACTCGGCGACGGCCGTTAAGCCAATTATTATTGTACTCGTTGTGTGTGAAAATGCCATCCGAATTTCCAACACACTTAATATACAGATTATTATCATTATCGTTCGTTCACGGTAGACGATTTATTCACGGCTCTTAATCATATCCGATACTTACCCTGTGTATATATATAGGTATAAAATAACAATACAATCGCTGTTACCGTACAGCCGGAATACCGAAAAACTAAACTATATAAGTACAGTGCCGTTTTGAATATTTCTACACGATTTTTGAACACTATCGCCGATTACTGCGAGATCGGTTTATTGGTAAATCGTTATTAAATCTAATGTAAATGTTGATTCGCTTTACGTCACACGAACGATTTTACTATACTCATAATAATAATAATGATGATAATATGATTTTGTGTCGCACAGTTGTTGTGCCGTTCAAGGACAAACCGATGTAGCCAAAATGTCTGCCGCGGCGTACACGCTACACGTTAATCGGCGCACTTGCATTATGATCCACTGCTTTGCATACACGACAATACTATAATATGATAAGGTACACGTGTTTCGTTGTTAATCACATTACACGTACAACGGATTTTTTTTTTTTTATCTGAGTACCTATTTTGTTTTTTTTACACGCACTCGTCGTAAACGCTTTTAAATTGTTATAAGAGACAATTTTCGAGCAATTATTACAAAATTATAAACGTTAGTTTCCATGGAAACGACGATTGCATCAAACAGAAATAAAATATTTTAAACCTATTATCATTGAACAACGCGATTACTAAAATATTTTTTACTAATTGTAGTAATATTATATTATAGTGAATGGTATATTATTTTAGCACGAAATAAAATATCAATACATCAAAAGTTTCAGTAATATTACTTTCATAATATAGGCACAGCTTGATGATTCAACGCTGCCATCATATAAGATGTATGAAAATGTGTGAAAATTAGTAATTACATAAAACAATATTAAACAAATATTACACTTATTTTTTCTACAAAAGAGTTATAAATGATTTCAATTATTAATAGATTTTTAGAAATTAATAATATAGGTCTTGCAGATGGAAATATTCTCACGATAATCTAATAATATTTTGTAAATACACTTTTGAAATATTGAATCTAACCAAATACAACTATTTTGCTGCAAGTGTCTTATGTATTAGTGTGACTTACACATACATTGCAAGCATCTACGAGTATATTAGTATCTAGTCTAAGGATACTAATATGTTATATGTTCATGTCATACAAATAAACAAACCTTAGGGTTGGTAATTAATTTTGAAGAAAAAAATAGATTGTGAGAGCGTTTTATGGAAAATGTTTTGACGTATAATCGTCAAAGGTCCATTTGCCAACAAAGTAGTTGCATATAAAAATAAAATATATTAAAAATGGCATTGACCACTAAACCTCGGGTAATCGTCGTGGGTCTCTAATCGCGTGTGACGTGTTAACGATTTTTGCCAAAACGCGCTTTGAATACATAAATTATGTAAAAAACAAAAACAATTTATTACAAAATATTTAGCGGTTTCACAACAACGATTAACAGCTCTAAGCCGTTGATGTCACTCGCCATGACGTTGCCCAACTTTTAAACACTGTAATACTAAAACACTATAATAATACTATTATATATTTTTTTCTATTTTAACTGACAACGCGGGCTTATAATATTATTAACATTGTCGCCGTCGACCGTTCAATGTGAGATGTGTGCCGCCGCTAAGAATAGGTTTTTTTTTACTAGCGAATAAATCACTTTAATTTCGACAAAGGCCAAACACATAATAATATTATCAGAGCGTCTTACTGTTTCTCGCTGACCACCTGTGTCCTTCGCAGTTTTATGCGGTCTCCGAAATAGTCGCAAGGTCAAGTCACGGCGGAAGTAACGCACCCGCTTTTCTTCGGTTTCGACCGAATTCCGTCGCACTGTTGTTTTACATATTACTACTGTGGGAACTATCTTTAAGCTAAAACCGTTGAATCCCCGTGCATTCTTCTATGTATGTATACAGCGTACCCGGACGCGCTCGCAGCTCCTACGTTGTTTTGTGCGTCAAAGACGTTGCGTTTTCTCGTTTTGGACACCGTTTAGCTTTTGGCGATTGAATTTTTTTTGTTTTTTTTTTATTGTGCCGTGTACGCGCATTATATTGTATAGAAAAATCAATGCGGCGGACGACAGTCAATCGAGACTTGACCCGCGCCGAGATTGGAAACAAAGAGTAGTGCCCAAAAACCGTTTTTAATCCAATTTAATTCGGACGACGGTTAGAGATGGTTCGGGGTCGATGCGGGGTTTTTCATTTAATTACCGGGTCGTATATATAAACGTTGAAAACGGCAAGCCGCCGTTGGAATCCTTTCGGCCGGGTCCACTTAAATCAATTAAAGAACCTACGTTTAGTCGTTTTACCATTTCTTATACCTAGTCGTTGGCCATTTAAGCACCGCCGTTACAGGTACAAGCAATATGGTTAATATATGCTCAATGCCTCCGGACCTATACCGACACGTGTGAACGTGCGCTGGAAAATATAACAACGGCGTGCGCGGGTGTGGTTTTATATATTAGGTATACAGGCACGACGAATACTCAACAAGAACGTTGGCCGAAATGCACGTCAAATATACTGGATAATGCACATTGCGCGGTGTGGTCGAAGGACATTGTCGAAAACGTCGGACGTTCGACAGATCATTAGAAGGAACAACACAGACCTTTGCGGCACGTCATTTGCATAGCGTGTTGTGCCCGGCGGTATACGGCCGGTTCGTGGCGAATTTAACAACGGATGCCCCGGGGGTGGGTGGAAGAATAAGTTTTTGCACGTTTTAAACATCATGACCCGACGAAACTTTTCGTTTCGGCTGATCCCCCCGGCACTGTCCGGGCGAATTGCCTGGAAAACAACCTGTCAAACTATTCGGTTCGAATGAGCTCTGAAACGCTGAAAACAATAAACATCATCCCGTATATGGAAGACCGCCGCCGTCTTTCTCCTCGTCGCAAGCGGCAGGTAGATAGGTATTCGCCAGTTATTCGCGGAAGTACCCCAACGCGGTAATCCCCAATACTCATCGCGTGTCAGAAACCCTATTCTAAACGATGTGCTTGCGTGCTCCGCAGACCACCAGATACATTGTACGCCTGTAAATACAAAACAATATACCGCTGTGTCGTTGACTTAACCGTGTAATACGTTATAAGGTACATAATAGTACATAATTCGCGAAACCGAAAACAACGCAGTATATAATGCAGGCGAGGGGTACCGCACCTGTCTAACTACAGGACAGTTGATATGAACGGAATAACTTACCTATTCCTTAAGTAAACCGCAAAAAAGTTTGAAAAGCAACATTTGGCAGCTTAGGTATTTTTAAGGGGGGGGGGGATTATTTAATGGAAAAACAAATCGAAATTATACTCTTTCGGGCCAATTTGTACCCAAACGACAAATAAATAGTATACATTAAAAGTGTATATTTTTTCCTGTGAGAATATATTTTTAACACACGATAGGTATTTTTATAATGTATAAAAGTATAGCAATTTTCTAACGTTTTACATAAATTTGTATCGAACATTTTTTTTAATAGTTTTTTTCAACTTACAAGGCGACCTGACCTAACTGGTTACTGGTTAGTGGCGTGCCCACAGCAAAATGCTTATTTTTGTTAATTATTTTTTTTTTTTTTATTATTATTAACTCGTTTAAATAACATTATAGTTAATTATCGAGATTAATAAAACCATTAAAAAATTCTTTAAAGTTTAAACGCTCAACGGTAACGCTGTGATTCAAATTTTTGTTAGCCGTTGTGCGTATTGTACATCATCCGCGGCGCGCGCTACCTTTCTATATGCGCATACTATTATATACCGTGTAAATTATAATAAAAACAAATCTATGTGCTTGGAAAAAAAAACGGCGAGTGTTTCCGCCACGTCCGACCGATGAGTGCGACACGAAACACGTTAATTATTATTACCGTGTGGTCCGCGAATGGTATATAATTCAGACACCCACGTCGGCTATTGTATTAATGTATTCGCCTCTAATTAGGCGCGTATATGCCGCGCGGGCATAATATTATAATAACCTATAATACGTACCACGTCGTCGCGGGCTAACCACGAATTTCCAATATATAAGTTCCCCCCCCTCCCTCCCCCGTGCTGCCGCACCATTTAATGGCCATACTCCGTGTAAGTATAATATATTGTCAGTTCTCAATCGTCGGCCAAGACGTGTCGATTTAACGCGGTTTATCCTACGCCCACGCCGTACGAAACCTGTTTAATCGTGAAATTTATTTGATATTTTTTTTTTCCTCCGACTCAGCACGCCTATTAATTGAGTCAACAAACTCGCGTTTCGCGCCACATCCATCAGCGTCGGCCACGTGTGAGCCTGCGGTCCAGCAGGATTATTATGATGATTGTGATTTGTGTGTAGTCACTGGTCTGTCCAAAGCGAACGCGCCGCGCAACTATACCCACGCGACTAGCAAAGTCATATTATGATAATAATTACCGAAATTTAAAACACTGTTCGTGAAACACTCATCATTTTTGTTTTTCACGTTAGTTTGTGTTAGACATAAGAAAAGTATACAACTTTAACTGACATTGCTACGTGTCTTCAAAAAGAAAAAAAACTGGAAAACAAGAATTGTTTATCATGGTTCAAAACTATAGTCAATTGTATTGCATTGTTATTTATAATGTACGAAGCTAAAAAATCAAATTAAACTTATACATTTTCCACATTTATCAAAACCTTTAGGAAATCATAGTTAAAATAGAAAACTTTTACAAAGTATTACTAATAAAAAAAATAACTAGTTATTGTGTAATGATTTCTGTACAAAGATACACGCGTAGCGTTGCCGTAATGAGTGTGTATTTTGACGCTGAACATTTTCCCAAGACATTTTATTTCATCGCTCTCCGGCGCGTGGCCTTTTCTAAATGACCTATTTCAAAATACTTACAAAATTGATCGCAGCGGTCCGCCGTACAATACTGTAGCGTTTGGTTTTTCTATAACATATATATTTATATTGGTGTATTTTTATCGGAAGAGAACGTACACGTGCTATATTGAAATAGCGCGCGTTGCAGAGACGGCCGCTTTTAAGCGTCAAAGAGGGGTGAAGGGGCAATCAAAACGGAATGGTCGGCGGAGGGGTGCGAGAATTTATTTCCGGTTAACTCGACACTACGGTAAGGCGGCGGTGGCGGTGATGTAAAAACAGGAGGACCGTAACCCGGCGCGGGGGGTGTAGTGAGAGTGAGGAAAGGGAGCAATATAATTTCCCCACTAGGTTCCGAATAAAAACGGCCAACGCTCGTTAACAGCACGCGTTGTTGTGTACTCGGGCCGACGCCGGAAATTTTCCACGCCAAAAGGGACCGAGATGCAAGATGGAGATAATAATTGTTCCATGTACCTATATATGCACATCCAAGGCCAGGCTGTTTGCCGTCTCAATTAGCGCGGTAACCGAGTTCAAGGACCGACCAGAGGCGACATATAATCGCGAAAGGATATTTTTATAACGACCGTTACACGTTTTGTAAAAATATTTAAAAGTCATATTTTGGTAGGAAATTAATAACCTTATCACATAAACGCCAAAATATTACTTATACTCTTAAATATTCTTACAGATATTAAAAACTACATTCAATTTTTGCAGTGTGGGGTGTAAAAAAGAAAAATTCACAAAAAAAAAAAAAAGAGAAATATGCGCCGCTTATGATCATACTAAATAAAATAATAATAGATGAAGACATATACCATAGACTTTATATTATACATATATAAAATTGTTGAGTCTAAAAATAATATAATTTTGCCGAGTGGCGGGCGGCGGCCCCTGCGGATTCCTAGTGTCCTTGGCCCATGATTGATTCTTCAATATCACTGTTTTTTTTCCCTCCGACCGACACGTCCAAACTCCGGAAATGCACTTGGGAGGCGATTCGTCATCGAAAGTCCCGTTGGCACGTGTCCAAACAAACCGCTTTGAAATGTTGTCACCTTCCAAATATAAAGAAAAAGATCACGGTCGAGCAGCGCAGTAGGAATTCGAAATAAGGATGGAAAAAATAACGCGTTACACCCTTAAAATGAAAATGGTAGTTTGTATGTGCCCACACTTTTACCTGGTAAAAATAGGTGACATATATTTGCACCGTAGTCGCTGTAAACTTTTCGTTAATTTTGAATGAAATAACAAAAACCTTACCGGTACGATACCGGGGGAACAGTATCGTGTGCTTTTAACAATAATAATATTATAACATGTAGCACCACACAAACGTTATTAAACAATAACACCACGGTGTTGTGTATAATAATTTGGCATGGGACTTTTTACAACGACAATTTGTCAAAAACTACAGGCGCGTCAAAACATTTGAGATTTATAGCGATGCCGTTTTGTTGCCGTGTAGTTGGTTTTTTTTTTTTTTTTTTTATTCGTAATTTATTGCTTTTCGGCAAACAATGAACCGGGCCCGATTTCCGGGGAACTCACGACCGACCAACTAATCTTGAAATGTAAACCCTTTATACGCGACGCGCCGCAGCAGCAACCGAAGAGTCGGACGGAACATAAACTTTGTTTATGAAATATCGCCGGTGCGAGGCTTGCGGGCGTATCGATTCCGAGGAGCGTGTAACACAAGACACGGGACTTTACACGGGCTTACCGAAGGGTTTGTTGCGAAATCCCAAAGGTTGATAAAAATATAAAGAAACAGAAAAGAGTGGTCCGAAAGATTGCGGCGCATAAAAAAAAACCTAAGAGCCATAAACCTTGCCGCTATTAAAAAAGGTCCGCCGGAAGCATCTACACACACACACACACACTGGCAAAAAGGGAGCAGCATTACTTATGAATTAATCAGGCGGTAAACCCGAAGGTCCCCTTAGTGCATTATTATTCTTCGTGCCTTCCCGTTAAGGCCCAGCGTTGGCGGAAAGACCGTGTGCTCGCCTTTCCCGGAAATGTTTTGTCCCGAATTTTCCGGAACGGCGGGTCGATTGAATTTCCTATAATATTGTACACGGCCGTTTGTTTTCTTTTGTACCGGTTCGCACGTGTCCGCTTCGAGCATAATAAGACCCTTGTACACCTATATAACAAACAGGCGGACCACACAAAGTCAAAGTATATGATTATTGTCCATTCTGGTATTAAAAAAAAAAATCACAATCGTCAACAGCAATTGAGTTCATTTAATTGGAATCCGCAATTAAAATTATAGATCTCTGGATGAAATCTCGGAGTTGAAGTCCAATTTAATGTCAAATTAATGTCCAGTTGCTTATACATTTTTACACTTGGTCGAGCATATTTTATTTAAATTAAAAATCGATTTTGTTACACTAATAATTGCTTGTTATCGAGCAGCAGACAACGATGTACAATAATATTATTTATAAAAGTTGTATTAGTTGTACAAAATATTGTATTATTTTTTTCAAACAATGGGCAGTTCTTATTTTAAAATGTTAAACTGCCTAAATATTTCTCATTTTAATTCATTTCCTTTTAATAGAAAAATGAATACTATCATTCATTTTTCTTATTATATTTGGTCGACTGTGCATAATATCTGACCTGCGAGATGTGAGCTCATTCGTTTTCAGTAAGCAGGCGCTTTGTATAGGCATTTTACGTGCGCTCCAGAATATTATGGTATCGCCCGAGTATCATGGTGGCTGTAATATCATTATTTTGTTGCTGTTCCGTTTTTTACACTTATTCGGATATATTGAATACAATAAAGCGTGTATTGAAACAATATTATATTAAATTGGCGTTGGATGTGTTTTGATAAAACGCCAACAACGTATCCTTTGTACAGCGAGTCAGGTAAAAGTATAAAAAAAAACTAACTGAGCCCACTAGACGTGCCGAGACTGTCCCTGCCTATAATCTACTTTGAAAGGATTTCTTCGCTATTCTCGTGAAACTTTACTGAATGATTGAATAAATAAAATAATTAAATTAAAACCGAAACAAAGACACAACTAAGTCGTTTCGCCGTATCAATTATTCAAGTGTTTTGTTTCTAATGTCGCATTAACGTCGGTCCGACTCGATTGTAGTGTAGTAAAAACTAGAAATAGCGATAGCCAACGTAGTACAAGATATTATATTATTATATTGTGGTACTATATACAAATTGTTGCGCGTGTAATTGTGATCTGTACAGCGTATACTATTAATTATTATGTACGTATAACGGCGTTCGTCGAATATGATAAAACACAAGTGATAACACAACGAGATAAGGCGGCGGTTAAGAAGCGTTAACGATAGAACGTTTTGTGAACACAGGTCGGGGTCGAGGTCAGGTCAGGTTGGCTGACCCCTCGGTGGTCGATGAAAGAAGCGACCGCGAAGATGACATTAAAATTATGCGCCGAATTTTGCTTGACGTAGGCGTTCAACACGTACCTACATATAATTATCATTGTTGTCGTCACCAGCACAGTTATCTCAGTGTAACACAATAATAACAATAATTAATAATTATTATAGTCAAGAGAATAGCAGCTTAAGTAGAAAGATGTAAAACTGTACGGGATTGCAGTAACAAATATGTCCGTTTAATTGCAACAGCATTAAAAAAACAAATAATAATTTATTAATTAAATCGTGTATTGATCAAAAATTAACAAAGAATTATTAAAAAATATTAATTGAAAAGCTGTAAAAATTTAGCTAGGTAATTCTGGTGGTAGAAACAAAATCTGTGCAATTTTTAATTAGCAACTAATAATTTAATTTAACTTAATTAGTTATTCGAAACACATTTTTACTTAGCGCGTTAAATAGTTTTTCATTTGAAATACAATAATGGGAATTACCGTTTCCGAATGGTCCAATAACGACTTATTTAAAATAATTTATTACTTAGAAATTCATGTAATATTTTTTATATAATGATGTTTTATTGAATGAAGTACAGTTTTTTTAAGATTATTCGTAAATACTAAATACCAAATAATGTTCATTTGTGTATTAAAGTTTTAACATACAACGATTTAATACACATTTGAAGTAGAAAAATATAATTTATTTAAACTATTAAAATAATTCTTATTTATATTTAAAAGCGAATTTATAATAAGTTAATTATTCTACTTTTATTTTAACTGATGCTCGAGTTTAATAAAAATTAACTATCTTGAGCAGATTTTGATCAATTTTTTACTAAGAGGAACTGCTTCTTTAGAAACATTACTATTTTATTTACGCCTGTTCGAGGTGGACAATATGAACACAGCCGTTATTTAATGATTTGATAACAAAATATGTACTATTCTGTACTGTTCGTATACTATTATTAAAATATCAAATACATATTTAGAATATAA
The DNA here is from genome assembly GCF_023614345.1 of Adelges cooleyi. Taxonomy (NCBI): domain Eukaryota; kingdom Metazoa; phylum Arthropoda; class Insecta; order Hemiptera; family Adelgidae; genus Adelges; species Adelges cooleyi. Next base: position 11,434,097 of record NW_026096053.1, on the reverse strand, counting down.
TTTTTGATGTTAGCAAATTTCCTGTCAAAACGACGTGTGATCGACATCGAATTTTAGTAAATAATTAAATACAAACAATATTGCATTGCGGCCGACAATTTCCACCGAAACAACGTTCTGTGATGGCTCGACCTAGTTTGAACAATTTATAAATTATTATTGTATATTTTCGGAATTACTATTCGCCGTACAAGCTATTAGATACTAAATTATATCAATTTTATTAGCCGGTATTGTCGGCGGCGATCGTCGTCGGGGGCGTGTAGTTGCCGGCGTTTGCCGTCGGGCCGCGCTGCCGTTATGCCGGCAGCCGCCGCGATCCGTCGGGTTTTTTTATTAAGAAGTGGTTTTTTTTTTTACATTTTTTTTTTTTCATCATACCTACTTGCCGTAACCGCCGGTCGCAGCAGCACCGTCGTCGACCGTCTGTGCCGCGTAAACGCGCCAGTAGTGGTCCCCGTCGCCGCAGCCGGAGGAATACCCGTCTCCCGAACGTCGCCGCTGTTAGTATACCACGCGCGCTCGTCCACATCGGTTCGTTGGTCTGGCCGTACAAAACCGAGAAACGAGGAAGGACATTTGAGATATATATATATATATACATACATACATTGTGTGTGTTCGCGCTTACGTCGTCGTCGTCCCATCTGATCGCGGTGTATAATAGTAGTCGGCAACAGCAGCGGCAGTAGTAGTCTCTCCGTGTGCGCGCGTACAGTCAGTCGTTTGCAGTCTCGCCGGCTGGTACGACATGCCGTCCGTTCGTCGGCAATACAACAACAACAACAACGAGCAGCAACAGTACTAGTGCAGTTGATATCGTTTTTTTATTTTTTTTTCCGAACTGTGCGCCCGCGACGACTTGACGATTTTCGTTGTCCGTAGCAGCAAAAAAAAAAAATGTTATCGGAATAGAAGAGAGAATAAACTAGTGATTTTTTTTTTTGTTGAGATTTAAAAAAAAAAATTTAAGAGAATTTTTTTTTTTTTTAATCCATACGCGTCCCGCCGAGACTTCTTTGACCGTGCGAAAAATAATTTTTTTTACGAGTGTAAATTAATTTTATTAAATTTAATATTTTTCGTCCACCGACCGACACGATGGTGCCCAAACAAGAGAACCGCGACGACACGACGGATACCAACGCGGACGTTACGCAGCAACCGCTGTTCGGATCGCAGCTCGTCGACGAAAATTCACCGACACCGTACTCGGACGCAACACAGGTGTGTGTGTGTGTGTGTGCTTTTGAATACCCAAATTTTTATTGAAAAATATCGCTAATAATTTTAAATTATAAAAAAAAAAAAACTACCTTCGCGTCAAAGCTATGTAAAATAAACTCCCGTCATTGCCGGTTTAGTTTTCCTTGTAAAAAAAAAAAATACAATCTTTTTCCTATATTCTATAATAAATTGAATTTAAATAAAATATAAATTCGTAGGTGATAGCGCCCGATAAATTTCGGTCGGACGAGGAAGTTTTTTTAGATTTTTTTTTATTAACATTACCTATAGTAGGTAGTGTGGTTTTATCATATTCGCGTTGTACCTCGTTATGCCGTCGTCGACCGATTCAAAATATTTTATTATTATTATTTATTTTTTTTTTAATAATTTCAAGATAGTAACAATAATTCGACGAATGAACGGCGCTCTTCTCGTGCGAGTTATCTTATCGCTGATCCGGACCTCGTGTTCATCGACGACAACAACAACAATAATAATAATAACGTTAGGCGGAAAATAGCGCGTTATTTTTATTTCCCCGGCCAAACTTACCCGAAAATCAAGTTTTTTTATTATAAAAAAAATAATAACAATAATATTCGATTATTGGCTACTTAGTTTTTATTTTCAACTTCTAGCAAAATGCGATTTTTTTGGTCGTTGCTTAAGATTTTTTTCTCAATCGCTTTTTTACTACCCACCACAATTTGTAAAACGAAATAGTATTTTTTTTTTTTATTCTCGAATGTTCAACCCCCCGCGTCGGTTATATTTTTATTTTTCTTGGTAGTGTCGTTTAAAACACGTTTAATGAAAATGTCAAAGATAAAAACCCAATATAATTAGTCCGATTTGCATTAGGTTTTTCCTTATATCCGTTCCTTAAATAATCGCTGTATTTTTTTTTAATCGATTTTAGTTTTATAAATAAAATATGTATTTAATGTTTATCACTATTATTGTGTGCGAAATCTAAATTTGGCCGTCAATTTTTCCTTATTGTCGGTCAGTAGATTATCGACACCCGGAAACGGTCGTCGTTCAAGCAGCGACAACGCCGCCCTTGAAATTTTAACCAAGGTCGCGCTCAAATCCCTCTGACCACGTTGAAAATGTTCAAAAATGATAATTTTCTTAAAAACCCGTTTCACGTCAATATTATGTGTTTTTATCGGTCGCTCGAACTTCTATACTTGGGTCAAAATAAATATACATAATATTATATAGATATCAATAATCGGTTGTCTTCAAAAATAATTTAACCCTACAACAAAAATGTAATATCTTAAAAACAGGGAAACATTGATTCGCCTTCAATTTTATTATTATTATTTTTTTTTTTTTTTAACATTTATTATTAAATACACGATCTGTAATTATTATTTTACAATAAGCGTATGTGATGGAGGAGACATGGCCAGGAGATAAGAAGCCACCCATTGGAGGCACTTAAGGGAATTTTATTATTAAGCGGTAAAAATGGTGCTTGTAATTTACAACTATCCAAAAATAATAAGTAAATAAATTTTATGTAACTAAGTAATAATAAAAAAAAACGTTACACCAAAAAAAAAAACTCCGGTATCGTGTGATTATAATTGATAACATTATTTAAAATCGCATTGTTTTTCATCACTTTTAACGAGGTCAACTCGCGCTAATTTATTAATAATATTTTACGAAAATTGAATATTGCCAACCCGTTGAAAAATCTTAACGTGTGTGTCGGAATAAAAGCGTGAACGTAAACAAAAACATCGGTATCGGTTGTATTAAAAAATCCCTTTTTTTATCTTTAAACTTTGTCGATTATCATTATGATGTCGTCGGATGAGAAAAAATTCTATTTTTATATTCGGATAAAAACGCTGGCGTAGAGGCTCATCATTCCATTGCGGTTATTTATTTATTTTCGGCCGGTTTTATAATTGGGCTAAATGGACAATCCTCTTCCTTTGTATTTTTAATTCGCTAATGGAGTAGTAAGCACAGATCGTACAATATTTTTGAGCGTGCTAAAAAATTAAACGATCATTGTGCCCTCCGGGGGGACCCGCGACGTGTGGGGCGCGGGGGGAACAGAGACAGGTGGTTGCCCCGTTCGAAGGTTGTGTACTACGCTAGCCTCGCAATGAGTCATTCGCCTTTTCCGCGTGCCCGCGGCGGGAGGACCGGCCGGCGGTGGCGGAGGAGAAGGTTGCCGCCCGCAGTAGTCGAGTGTGTACCGCGGCGGTGGCGGGCGGGCTGCGGACCAGCTCGCGCGTGTGTATGCGTCTGTTAATGACCTTGAGTTACACAATTCCGCCGCCGCCGCCGCCTTGACAGTGAAAGTAAAACACCGCCGCCCCGGCCCCCGTCACGCACGCCGATCCACACAACGATGTAGTTAAGGGGATATCATTATAGTTTCTCGTTTGCCTTATATTTATTTTACCATTATTATTATTATAATAAAAATGGCAAATATTCGTGCCAATAACTCTGCTCGTGTTACGTACGTTGCGCGCTGCCTAGATCGGCGGGATGGAAATTGCGTTTTAACCGCTTGTGTGTTGACCCGCGGGGGAGTTCTCCCGCCGCCGAATGCCTTTAGTGTAGTATTTGGCCGTCGCCCACGGTCGTCTGCGGCCGTTTGCCCCCTTATTTAATTTTAGATACGCCACCGCTGTATTATTATTTATACCGTTGTTGTTATTATAACAATGTTTTGACTTTTTTTTTTTTTATGGTTTCGCAGACAAAAAAGAACAACCCGAACCACATCAAGAGGCCGATGAACGCGTTCATGGTGTGGTCACAGATCGAAAGACGCAAGATTTGCGAACTGCAACCGGACATGCACAACGCGGAAATATCGAAGAAACTCGGTATGCTGTGGAAGACGTTATCCGAAGAACAGCGCAAACCGTTTATCGAAGAAGCCGAACGATTGAGGCTGATGCACCTAAAGGAATACCCCGACTACAAGTACAGACCCCGCAAGAGGACGCCCAAGAACGCGGCCACCGGTGCGCCGCCGTCGGCCGCCACCGCCACGGCTGTGACCAAGCCGCAGTTGACGCCCCAGTCCAAGTTCCGGAAGAACATGTGCAAAAAATACGCCAACAACATTAGCCGCGTCACGTCCACGGTTCAGTCCGGCGCCGTCCACCTTCTGGAGACGACCGGCAACAGTCACAGTGCCGCCGCCGGAAGGACGTCGTCGTCGCCGCTGGACCCGAAATCGTTCTTCCGCCGCAACCCAATCATACAGGTGAACAGGATGAGCCCCGTCAACCCGGACCGGCTCAAGTATCACTTTACCATCGAGACGTCCAAACCCAAAGACCTGTTGACGGCGACCGAGGTGCGCATACCCGCGTCCGTCAACGCCAAGGTGCCCACCAGTCCGACTTGCGACTCGCCCAATTCGCCGGAAAGCGCCACGTTCTACGACGAATCTCCGGCGTCGTGCTACGACAGTAAGCCGCTCAAGATAAAAGTACTCAACCCGCTGAACACGTCCGCCACGATAACCGTGCTGCCCGAAACCGACATGATGGACGCCGACGACGACGACGACATGCTGCTCAGTCCCGGCTCGGCGTCCCTGATGTCGGACCACCAGATGGACATGCACGCGTCCACCGCCGACCTCATCTCCAGGAACCTGATGAAGGACGACCTGCTGGTGAAAGCCGAGCCGAACACGTCGTCGCCATTCTTCAAGACGGACAGCCCGTCGTTCTTCGTCAAGGAAGAGCCGTTGGACTGCGAGTCCGAGACGGCCGCCCTCGGCCGAGTCGGCGAGAACCCGTCCCTGGCCGACCTCGACTCCCTCACCGACCTAATCCAGATGCCGTCCGACTTCAAGATGGACATCGACTGCCTGGCGTCCGACCTCAACGGCGGCGGCGACGGTACCGGCGTCCGGCAGAGCTCGCATTTGGAGTTCTCGTGCACGTCGGACATGACGGACATCCTGTCGCACATGGGCGTCACCGCCGACTGGGAAGACGGTCCGCTCGGCCGCCTCATCAACGGCTGCTGAAGCGGCGTGCGGCCATCGTCGTCCACCTGCCCCTACATTAAAAATTCAGGTATTCTGTGATTGGTTATTTTTTTTTAAAGTTAATTTATTCATTTAAATATTACGTTTCTTCTTCTTTCTTCATATGAAATTATTATAATTATTATTATTTTTATTATTATGTATAAACATATATAACAACAAAACATAAAAACGCGTTTGGAGTAATAAAAATTGCATACATTATATTTATATATCTATATATATATATATATTATACATCTCGCTCGTTATTTTTTACTATTGATATCACATGGTTTTATTTTTTATCTTTTGATTAATTTTTTTCCCCTTTTGGCGCATCCCTCACACGTGTACATTTTTTTATGTAATACGTTTAAAAATATTTAATAAAAATACGATATAATATTATAACGCATACCTTGTTTTTTTTAGCACAGCGTAATTAAAAAAAAAAATAATATAACACAATTTAATTTCTTCCGTACACATGCTGTGTTGTTTTAATATTTCTAGTTAAGCTTTAAACGATTTCGCTTTAAAAATACCTTTTGAATATTTTTATTTTACTCCAAGTGTGAACATTTTTTTTTTTTGTTAAGATGTTTTTATTTATATATTTTTTAATAATTATCACGTTGTACTATAATAATAATTATACTGTTGCTTAAGTGTTGATACGTATATAGGGTGCTTCCATTTTTATTTCAAAAAAAAAAAAAAAAAAAGCTAAAATACACATGCTATTGATATGAAAAGTTTAATGATATATTATGAAAAACTTGTGTCCGAATTAGAGAAAAAAGAAAGGGAAATGTTTTAACATCATATTTTTTTTTATGCTTTGGCTAGATACTTACACGTTTGAATTACCCGATTTTTTTTTATTATCTGAACGTATTCAAAAAACATTTTACCAATATTATACTAATCTTCAAAAAAAATAAATTAAAAACTATACCATGTACATAAATGAAGAAATAAGGGCGCGTGATACGGTGGTGTGTTTGTATCATTTTTACCATTTAAACTCCACAAGTCATTTTGTACTGTTTAATAATAATAATTATAAAGAAACCTGATTATATGATCTCAAAGTAAAACAAAATATATTTATAATGTATTTTTTTTTTTTATGTTTTAACTTCAATGTAACTTTTTCTGAACATAAGTAATTTGAAGAAACGCGGTGATTCTTGTTCGGCAAAGCATTTATAGGTTGTTTTCGTATAATGACTTGTTTTTTTCCTACTATATTAGCCCTTAAATAATATGTTTTAAGTGCAAAGAATTTTAGTCATGATATTACTCGTTTTTTTTTTTTACAAATGCAAATGAAAAATAGATATGTATAAAAAAAAATATAGATATACCTAATAATAAAAATATATTACAAGGTCTTATTGATATTAATATTTGCCTTATGATAACTTTATTTGTTTTTTATATACATATATATGTCAAACATATATATAAATATATATATATGTATATGTATTAGCGTTTAAAAGCATATATACATCTCCCCCTCTACCCTGTCTCCCCCCTTTCTTATCTATTTTATATACTTATATAAATATTATATATTAGTTGGTTTATTATTATGTACATAATATAATGATGTACCATACAGTGTTGTATATAGATTTACTCATTTTACATTATTACAGGTTAGACTTACGTACTGTACCTATTGTTCGCAAGTAAATCAGTATAATGATGTTAAGAAGTTTTTTAACACTTTTTTTTTTTGTGTATTGCGTATAAATAAAAAACGCGTGCATAAAGCGACAAAAAAAAAATATATATATACATTATAAAAGTGTAATCTTTTTTTTATATCCTTAAAATTATATTTATATAATTGTTAAATACACCGTGTTGTTTTTTTTATTATTATTCATTAATTAATATATAATATTATTAATTATTTGGTTAACCCTTCTGATTTGTATCCTGATGATCCCCCTTCTTCTGTTGTTGGTGGTGTATGTGTGATACAGGTTCGTGAGGTTCTCACAAACACAAAAACCACCTATAATAATAATAATATATTATCGGTGTATTATTATTACTGATGATATTCCGCGTAGCTACTGGCTAAACGACGATCCACGCAAAGACTGCATGTCTGATTATATTAATATTATTATTATTATTATTATTATTGAGAATGATAATTTGTGACAGTCGTTGCACTCTGCCGAGAGATCGACCGACGTTGTGTATGTGTAATGACACACAATCGTTGTCGTTTTTCGATTATTATTAATTTAAAGCCACGAGTTGTCGTTGCTATAATATAATAATAATATAAAATTATACACGGTCGTCGTACCTGAACACCAACCACCACCACCACTACTACTACTACTATTACTACTGTGTAGGCTTGAACATTAAAATTGTTATCAACCTACCGTCGTCGTCGAACACTTGCCCGTAGCCTATACTAAACATGTCCTAAATATTTTCTTTCGTATATCTCTGTTAAATTTAGACCGAACGTTTTTTTTTCTTACTTAAAAAAATACCGATAAACGGGAAACGATTACAAACATTTTTTTTTTCAACCAGCAGCGCGCATTAGACGCTTCACTGTGTGCGTGCGACGTTAGGAGAATATTATTAATTGCCAAATGTTTTTTTTTTTTTAAACATTTTTATCTATCCAACCCGAACGACACACGAGTGCTCGGATCAGATTGCGTTACCCGACAATCGACCCTAAGCGGGTTTACGATCAAGTCGAGCACAACACCTGCTTGTTGAAAATCACAGTTGAACAAAATTATTCATCAGACAAAGGCCGTTGTAAACGCCGACCAACGCAAAATATGTTAATATTCACTAATATAAGTACGTGTTGACCTCATTTCAACAAAATGCAAATGCAAAAAAAAGTAGTCGGGGCGCTGAAAGGAATATTTTGAGTTATAACAATCTGTCCATTAGAACTGAGAACAAGAAACACACCTATGCAGTTCATATGCCTAAAAGGTTATGTTTAGTCAAGTTCATAAAAAACTATATTCCAATTTGACTTTATAGCTCCATCTAACTGCGTAGTTAATTGTTCGTTCAGTTCACTAACCGACTTTTTTTTTTTTTAAATATACGATAAGGCCGTTTCTATGTACATTAACATAATTAATCGATAAGAAAAAAATAACTAAAGTCGATAAACAGAGAGCGCAAGTTAAATATTGTGTGTACAAAATTGATACCCACAAACAAACTAAGCATAATAGTATTAAATAAAAAAAAAATATATTTACCTCATACCTATAAATAGGTTCAACTTGTCGCTGCATTTGAAACGCATATCAATGACTCATTGACTACACAAGTAAGTATTATTTATTAACTGTATAAAGTAATATATTTTTAAGTAGTTTTCTGTTTTGACAAAATAAGATGTCGTTTATTTAATAAATTATGTAAATTAAAAGTTTTTCAAGTGCTCTCTCTCGAATGTGATCAATTTTGTTTTAATAATTGTGAAAAAATCAAAGTACCATTAATAAACAAATTGTTTAATCATTTATTTTCATGACCTCGGTTTAATACGTATTTGATAAAAATATCGTAAAAATACATTTCATAGTGTAAAGATTAAATTTTATCTAGTCCTTCAAAATTTTCGTTTAGCGATCAGAATAACCCATTTATTGATTCTCGAATAATAATCTAAGTCTTAGACCTTGGTACTATATTTTACAACGTTATTAGGTTGGCGTTGAAGTGGCAAAACTCTTTCAGATTAGCAGGTAGTTTTTGATAATCAATTTTGCGATAAGTCGATAAAATGTGGACCGGCACCTCGATAAACTGTACAGGTTTGATTTATTCTCTATGGGTAAAAACATATAGACCAATATAATTAGGAATCGATTTTGATGACTTCTGTAATCATATAAACGCGCTCTGTTGCTCTGCTATACACAGGCTGTCGATTAGGTCCCCCTATGCAGGTCGTACACCTATACTTCTATGGTCCCTTAGGCTCCCACTACCGGTTTAACCGAGGGGAGTTTCAATATGAAACTTGCAGTGAGTTCTATCTGACGGAGAGGGGGTAGATTTGGAACGACCGATTATTTTCAACGTCCCCGCGGTGCGGCTTGTGAATGTCGCACAGACAATGCGCTTTAGTAACAACTACTATAACAATACACATATTATACAGCTGCATATAGGAAATCAAATTCGGGAGTTGCGACTCGCCCGTTCTCGACGTGTCAGTGTCAGACTTTGAACCGTCATCACGGTGGAAAAACTTTTTTTTTCTCCTGAGCACCGTCAGTGTCAGTTTTGTTAGCTATTCGGCCGTTATCTGTATACCGACGCCATATAGGGGAGGGCAAGGCAGGGCCCACGTGAATACACATAAGTCTTTACGGCGGTGTGTTGTATTCCCAAAAGATACGCGCTGAGGGTGTGTGTGCCGTAGATATCCCGTAGGATTATCACGAGGGCGAGAAACCAAACCGGGGGAGGGGGATTGGAGTAAGAAACGGGAAGAGGGTAGACGAGGTGCCCCGGCCAGAGGAAGGTGACACTGTGGAAAATAACATACTACCTAATACTTCGAAATTCGACGTGTCATGTGTGACTTGTGTGCTAAGAATCATAATAGAATTGATATTGTTAATATACATATCTATTCACCGATGCGCGGTCAAAAGTCTCACAAACTACACCCTCAATTTATCCCCACATATATATAGGAAACTGAGCTGGCCCCCGTCCACGGTGAGGACACCTAACCACTTTGCAACGAGCCACCTATATAGGACTTGTATAAATAATATACACAAATTGTATAGATCGTTAGGTTAAGCTGGGTCAACATTCATTTAAAACTAGTTTATTAAGTTAAATATGTTAAATAAATTTAACATTTATTTTTGAAATTGTCATTACTCTTTGGATTTGGAACGATTGGTAATATTAGCAAAGTGCCCACATTAACGCTATTTGTTACAACTATAATAAATATTAATTAATAATATTAATATTACCTACTACGTATTAATTATTTGAAATTATTAGATAGTATAATATTCTAATAGCTTAAACGATTTAAAAAATTTCAATTTAAAACATTTTAAAGTTATCAAGTTTTTTGGTTGATATTGTATTATGTAATATGTAGTATTGTGCAGTTAAGTTTGGTAGAACGATCATTTAAAATTTTAAGTAAAAAAGCAGGGGTGATATTTTTGTCTTACACGAGCCCCTTTTAGTTGTCCTAGACCCCGAACGACCTCAAGCCAACCTTGGCTTTGTGTGGTATGTGTATAACCTATATTATAAACTACACATACATATAAACATTAAAATGCATGCAATTTCCTCACGGCCGAACAATATTATCCTTTAACACGTCCTGTGGAATTTTAACTGTTGGCATTTTGATCTTGTATTTTTTTTTAATTACCTGTAATAATCATTTTTTCCATTTCTCGGTAAACATGACAACTCCTTTGACATGCTCACGGCCTGGCCGTCGTACACAATCTTTGGCGGTGACTTAAGCACTGTTAATTCATTTCTGCATTCATACATCAAGTAAGCACAATGATTTTTAAAAAAGGTTTAGATACCTATACTTCTGCACACTACACACAATTCGAATACTGTGCAGTTTTTGAATATTTTAAAGGCAACCCTTGTCGACCAATATCGACAAACATGATAACATTTCAAAATATGGCTTTGGCATCGCGTAATGAGATCCACAAATGTAGCTATTGTAAAATCTATTTAACCTCGCTGGTGTATACTCGATTAGCTCGCTTATTTTCAATTAATGTAAAAACAGGTCAATTAGTTCCAACATCCATGTCCATGTTATTATTGTGTAGGAGTCGCACACAATTTAACCGATAATTTATGGCACGAATTGATACAGAATTAATATCAACAATAAGTCTGCAACGTAAACATATTGACTAGCATATTTTTTACAACCGTGTAAAGGTCGCGTTTAACTTCTTGTATAGTTCCAATTGTCTATACGTTATCCCACTCGGGCCATACTCTCAAGTATAAATAAAGCCTACATTATACCGTACGACGATAAAGTTCAACGACATACACGTTGCAAGACTTCATATGCGGTACTAATATTTTACACTTGTTGTACAAGTTAACCCATTAAAGTGTTGATTGAATAAACATAAATATTTAAAATCATTGGTAAGAGTTAATAATTGTTTCAATGTGAGCGAAAAACCGGTAATCAAAGATTGTCAAACAATATTCAATTTAAATAACGCGTAGATGGTTGCCACTCAATAAGTAAATGCAAAGTAATGCGTAGATTTATCATTTATTTGCTAAACGGCAAACTCGCAAAAAAAAAAACCAAAAATTTTACACTTAAATACATAAAAAATATACCAATACTAAAAATTAAAACATACATACACGTGTAACCGTTATAGCGTTTTAACCTCAAGTTATTACTCACCATCACGCAGGTAAACATCGGGGTAATCTAAATATTAACTTATAAAGCACACCAAGACTTACTTTGCGCATGGATGTTTCTATATTAATTATGAACAGCAAACAATTTTGTTACATTATTTTATAAACAAATTTTCAACCCTCGTATATTTAATGTTATATATGAGATGAGATAAATTTATTAGACAATAATTTTACGGTAGAGTGGTAAAAACAAATTAAATCATTATTATATTATCATTATCTATTTATGTTTGCAAAACTTTTGATTTATACAAATATTCATAAAACAAACAAAATATTTCCACCAATTTTTCTCATTAATTTTAGTTCACATATTTTATGTGTAACGCATTTTTGTATACTTAAAATAATTAACTGTTTGGACTTTGGCGGATTCTATTTGATACAATATTTTGAGTATTATGAATTCAATTATTTGCCGTTGCTGACACCGTAAGTGACTCAATTGTTCAGACAGCTGGAGTGTTGTTTAGTTTGCAAATGTAATTGATACACCACAGCCCACTATAGCGTTTGACCTTCTTTTCGACATAACTCCCTTTAGAGCACTTTCTCAGAAGAGAATTGTTGACCGGAATCAACTTGACAATAATCAAATTTCTATCAGCCGCACGATAACAACAAAAAAACTATACTCTGAAGATTTTCCAAATAATTGTTCCCGGAACGACTAGCAGCTCATAATATTTTCCCACTGAAAACTGATATAGTAATAATGAATTATTGAACTTTATTTTCGGGAAAAGTAAATGAACATTTTTTAGACAATTGAACAATACAATATAAAAGGAATTTAATCAAACGTGATTTTATTGTTTATTAATATTGTAATTTTTCATAAATGCGTTATCCTCCTGACTTCAGTGTGATGTTGGGTCACTTTACATATTTTAGACTAGATTTTGTCGATTCCAACTATCTCTGTCGAGCGGGCAGGTGTACATCAAAAGCACTTGATTGTCGGTACAATTTTTTTTCAACAAAGACACATAAAATACTGCGAACAAAGTCGGTGCATTTTTCAAAAAAAAATAATATCAGATGTTGCGCAACAGGTTATGCCGTCATTACCGCCACAGACCAGAAAATGTAAATGTGGTTTTTCCAACTCGGCTTATGAACTATTCAACGAAATATTTACCGCGTTACCGCTGAGGAATATAACGCTCAAAAGTCTTGTACCTACTATGCTAATCGTGTAACCTAAATTAAATAATTCTAGAATCGCTCCACGGGTCGGCGTCAATCGCAATAGCTAATTGTAAACTATGATAATTCGTTATAATATAGTTATCACATAGGCGTTGAACGGGGGAGGCTATAAAGACTATATGGCCACTCTACGCTCCCCCTCTCCAGAATTTACTCGAGCCTTCTCAAAATCTGACAAGTCTGAAATCAATTTTTTACTATTTTACATCTCTACCAGCGGGCGCAAATAGAGGTAGTGATTAAATTGAAATTAATAGTAGCAATTTTTTACCTGTAATTACAATTTGTCAAATTAAAAATGTACTTAAAATACATAACTATTCGGATATTTGTTCCAATTAAATAAAAATTGTATTTATTTGACAGTCACACGATAATGTATTTTATAAAAATGTATTATGTAGTACATGTGTTGTAATTCACTTTGAAATAAAATATTATTTTGAACAGTAAATGAAAATGTATAGTTCAAATAACTCATTATTTTTAAATAATTATTCGTTATTTAAATAAAACATGCCCAGTCCCCAGGTTTGCTCCAAACCCCAAAACCCTTAATTTTATACCTACCTACGCCGACCCTCACAATAGGTTCAGATACACATCATATAGATGCTATAGTTACTACTCAAGACTTCGAATCTGCTGTATGGTTAAAATAGGGGATGTGGAAGGATACATTAGAAAATTAGCTTGCCACCCCCGTTTAGTTCTGTGAAAAATGCGCCATTTTGACGGTGAATTATAAGAACATCTTACGGCGTGACACATGTATGTGCATGCATATAACTTTGCTTGTGGGATAATGTATACACATGTAATTATAATGTATAACAATCATTACTCATTATAAATGGCCGTCCTATTTAACGGTGACTATTCGGGAAAGTTGTTACTCGATGAATTTGTCATCTCGGACGGTATCTGACATTGTTTGAGGGGTTAAACCGGGTACGGCTGAAGAAGTTCGCGGAATGGCCTCTTCTTTGTCCCGGGGGGAATCGCTGTACCTTAATATTGCTAAGGCAATTGTCCCCCGAAATTACACGTGTCACGCTGCCCGTCGGTCGACGTGTACAAAGCAATTATTATTATTAAATTACAACAGCAAAATTAGTGACATGATATCCTAACACGTTTATTGTATTGTTGTTACGCCGACTTTTACGGGTGGTAAACTTGAAAATGAAAAAAAGCTTTTTCGCTACAGGGGCTTGCAAGTCGCACCACAATACCTTTTTTTTTAAATCACCTCCTCGCGTTTGTAGCGCAATAATGAACTATATACATGTATAATGTACATAAACAATAAGTTATATATTAGCATGTGCCATAAGCAAATTCAGATTTTTAATTTATTCGCCTACCCTCTAACCTTTAAGATTTTTTGTTCGCCGTCTAATTTAATAACAATATAATTGTTTATTTGGCCGGCCGTTTAATACAGTCACACAACGATACACACACATACACCTACCTGTTAATGTTTCGTCGTACGCTGACACAATTATTGTTAACGGTCAAGTTATAATTAGTAAAATAAAAGCAAATCTATAACCTAGATTAATTGCGTACATATATTGTTGAGTTTCTGTAACGGTTAATGGCTATTTGAAGTAATAAGAACCCAAAAGCCAAAATTATTTTATCTGTACAAATAGATAATTTTCAATTTGCTCCTTGTAAAATTAAAAAAAAATAACCACTCATGCCCTTATGGCTTTTACCACTTCAACTTGTTTTTATAGATTTTAATTCAAATGAAAGTATATTTTTTTTCCAACGGCTGATTGGGTATAAGACTTGTAAAATTATAATATCAGTCATTGACTCCTCTGGGCTCTTTTTTTTTGACCAACACTTCAAAAAGCGCATACACCCATTACAATGGCCATGAAGTAGACTATAATATTATACTGAACAAATATTGCTTTCAGTGAATAACGGACGAAAATAGGTCGTACGGAGTCGTTAAAAAAAAAATGTAATTTTCATTAGAGACCCGATAACGTCAAAAAGGAAAAATGCCACGAGTAAGCGCAGTGAAAAGTCAGGACAGGGTATATTTATATATTTTCCTATTTCAATGTCGTCGTCGTCGTCGTCGTTCGTACTTTGAACACAGGCCGTAAAATAGAGAAAAAAAAATACATGACGGCATAAAATAAAATGCCAAAAACAGTCAATATATAATATGGCCATCTCGACCACGTGACGTCATCAATTCGTTGTCATTTATCGAACCCTTAACACCACGTGCCTCTGAGATTATTCGTTTTTTTTTTTCGACCCGACCCGTTCGGCAGTTGTTTTTTTTTTTTTCGTTATAATTTGATTGTACATAATATTATTATACACCCCCCCCCCCCCGAACGGCCGCGCTCCTCCGTAGGGTTACTGCGTCATTAAGTACACACGCCTGCTGTCGTTTTCGAAATTCGCCTGGCAAGCTTTTTTTTATTTAGGTACATCGGTTGTTTTTTAACCGATCCGACCAAACGCTACCAGAGCCATTTGCCTTTTTTTCCAACACTATCTTGTCGTTATTATTATTATTATAACAAGAATATGGATTTTGTAATCGCAATAAGAAGAAGATGCTGCCGATAGCGGACGGTCGAGGTAAGATTTCAAGTCTATCACGTTTTTGTTGCATTGAACGAACAGCTTTACTTTTTTTTGTCGGTTATCATCATACGAGTTGTACAATTTACGGGTTCGCTTCATTACCAACCGTTTGTATATATGCATAAAAAAAATTATAATATACCTACGTCAATTTAACGGCCGGCTTAATGAGCTTGGTAGATTTTCAATTTCTACAATCAGACATGCGACTCGAAAAAAAAAAAAAAAACACCAAAAGTCGTGTGCACGAGTTTTCAATGGGCCAAAATTATGAAGTAATATAATTAGTACAAAAAACATCACTTGTATTTTGCGTTTAACCGTGTAATTGTTAATATTTTATTATTATTATTATTATTATAATAGTGTGTGGTACGATTCGTGTACGTCGCGCATTGGTGTAAGGATGATAAATTAGAAAAATAATTAAACCGAGAAATGTACTCTACACGTTAACGCTTAAGTGTAATAATAAACATAATTATTCCTAACCCCAATTACCGGGTCATAGAGAACACATATATTATAATAACATTTACGTTGAATAAAACAATATTATTAAAAACGGATTAATTCCGAGAGATAATGGAAACATTTAAATTAGCAATTATTATTAAAGTGTAATTCGAATCGTTTGACCGAAACGTGGAACACCATATTAATATTTTACGTTATAAGCTTTTGTTTTGGTATTGATGTGCATCCATATGGATATGCTATACAGCAATACATATTAGTGTATTTTTAATAATGCCTGCCAAACAATTTGTTAATATTTTTAAAAACACGTTTTCGTTCCATCCGTGAACAAGCTTTTGCTTTTTGTATAGATTATTATTGTTTTTTTTTGCTTAATGTAAGCCATGTGCCGCAACGTCTTCCCATCGTTCTCTGCATTTTGCCATCACTTCTAGGTTAGGTCAGGTCGTCGTCTCGATCGTCCGAATTATTGTGATAATATTTATATTCTGTAACAATAAATATTATTATCATTATTATTATTAGTGGGTTTTGACTGGCGATTAAACGTTAAATTATATGGACACAATACATGTGTTGTTGCTTTAACTAAACATTTTTTACAGTAACAGTAATTTAGTCACTCCAATTATATGTGACCCTATATATTAACTATAATTATAGTAGATCAAACATTTATTTTTTCCCCGTATAGTTTGTATTTTCTAATCTGCTCTTTTTAGTCAAAATATACAACAAGCCATAAGTATTAGAAATTAGGAAGAAATAAAGTTGCCAAATTATTCAAAAATATAGTAGGCGGCGACCGGTGGGATACATCCATAGGGTGTCCCATAAGAACGCCAAGTCCCTGACCACTGTATTAAACACAGCGCTTACGAATCACCTAGTTGTATTCTATTATTATTATTATTATTATATTCGATCATTTTTCATCGTCTTGGGCTCCGACCCAGAAATATATATTATCATAAACTCTGCTGGTCAAGTCCTATTCGAAATTTCGGTTTTACTGTCGACCTTTTTATTGGCCGGCCCGCAACTAAACCCGTGTGTAAATTATTAAAAAAAAAAAAAATACATTATTTTATGGTAATAAAATTTAAAAAAACCCTAACCGACAAGTACAGCGATAGCCGTAACTCGGTCCACCGTGTGTTGATTGGGCGGGTTCTCGAGAGGGGTAAACGAAAAAATGAAAATAAAAATTTGACGAGAAGGACACGGTCGTTTCATCGAGCACACGCCATTAAAAACCAAAAAAAAAAAAAAACCGGACGAGACTAGACGAATGACCGAACGCGCTCGGGTCGTAAAGTCAGGTGACTTTTACTACACGACAACCCCTCGACAGCCGCCGCTCCACGTTCGTTCCAGATCATATGTACCGCCGTCGATACTCTATGCGTGGTCGTTAAACAACAAAAAAAAAAGAAGAAAAAAAAATCGAGCGCAAACGAATTTTTTAACTGCTTTTGTGTAAGCGTGTGCGGATGTGAGGGGAACATAATGGGAAGGGGAACGGACCCCGAAAACGTCTGGGGTACTAGCAGAACTACACGTTGGTGCTGGACCGTGAATGCCTCAGAATGCCCCCCGTATGTGTACAAATGTTGTTTTCCATCAGTCGTCCGCCGTGCATGTATGTGTACAAGTGTACTAACTGTCCGTATTATAGATATTTGGTTATTGTAGCAGCATTATTGTTTTCTGCCACTGCGGTTGTGTGCAGCGGTTGACCCGACATATGACGACGATGACTAGGCGCGATTAAAACACAACCGACCGAACGTTTCGGAGCACAGAGCTCGATGACCTTAAAATAGAAAAAAAAACACATAAAAAAAAGGAAAGAAAATCAACCGAAATATTGTTTATATCAACCGAACGGTGCGGCGTGTAATAATAATAATAAAAATAATCCGGTTAGTGTACACTTACAATCGAAAAACATTATTAGTCGGGACAAATATTAATTATTATTATTATTGGATAAAAATGTTTGCGTTTATTGCACCGGTAAATTTGAAAAGGTGAACCAGACGGTAAACACTAAACAGTGCGTAATGTTGTGTTTTTTGAAGAAAAAAAAAATTGCAGACATACGAAAACAACGAATAGCATACTATTATCGTACCGACAATTGTTTTGTCGGACGACGAAAAAACTGTTCCTCTCATTTGGGGTCGGTTATCGAATGATAAATTATATCATGGGCGCTGGCCTTCCTGGGACGCTGAAATTTTGCAGGGAAGAAAATTCTGACGATTGTCTAGAACCTCCTATCCGTTCTCGTCGACGTGAATTGTAAAACGACTGTTATAATTTCTCATCTAAAACAATCGTTGTCCTTGACCTCTCTTTCTGTGTGTGTCTCTCTCTCGCTCGTCGTCGTACCCTCTGCAGTAGAACAATGCGAAACGAACAAACGCCAAGTCCTACTAACGTGACCCGCGCGGTTGTAATTTCAATAGGAGGAATAAAAAAATTATCACGAGCATAATAATTATAACGGTTGTATGTATATACAGTCCAAGTGTACCTACACTTTATTATAATAGTATGTAATTTAAAATTGATTTCGATTCGGTCGATTTTCTATCATTCTAGCCGACATTTTGCGCTCGACTTGGTCCCTGCGCTAATACCCTAGGCCTTGACATA
Source organism: Adelges cooleyi (assembly GCF_023614345.1). NCBI lineage: Eukaryota > Metazoa > Arthropoda > Insecta > Hemiptera > Adelgidae > Adelges > Adelges cooleyi. The sequence continues at coordinate 11,415,352 of NW_026096053.1, read as the reverse complement.
ATATCACAGCTCTGCCTTGTTTCGCACAATGACGTCTACCCGCGAGTATCGACTGCTTTATTTAGAATTAGTACACAAAAGCACTCTTGGCGATCGTGTAGCAAGCGCTAATAAAAGGTCAACGCAAACACATAATAATAATAATAACAATACTATGTACTACGTAAGACGACCTTCACGATTATGGGGAACGATCAAAAGTCGTCCGTTGTATAGTCGGACCGCGACAACATTGGCATCAGAGCAATCAAAAGGCCCTTTTCGAGTAGGGTTTTTTTTTCGAAATAAAATATCGACTTTTAATAGTGAAATTAATTCGTTTGTTTGCTTAGTGTGTCCTACATACAGGAAATTCTGCACACGAAACGACTTACTAAGGAAGATAACTAATTTGTTTTGTTTTAATAATAATCAAATAATGAACAATATTATTATTTTCGATGCGATGCGCCCAAGAGAAACCCATAATATACCGTCAACGATGATCTCTATCGGCGTTAAAAAAAAAAATAATAATAATGTTATAATAATTTTCCGTTTCTCTAGACGCGTTCTCGGCAATGTCTGTATCACGTTTAAACGTCTCGTCTATTTTTATAAATCGAAAAAACAAACATAATAGGAAAATAAAAATATAATACACACATATTGATATAATAATAATAATATGTGTTATGGATTTCTCGTTTCTCTTCTTTTTGAAAACCAGAAGATCACGTTTATGTTACGCGACAGCGGATGACAACAATATAATATAATGATAATATATTTTATACAGTTTCTATAAAATTTATATTTTTTCGAAAACACCGAATCATCGACCTATAATTATAATAATAATACAAATTTATAATACATATTTAACTTGACAATAGAAATTAGCGCCATTCAAAAGAATACTAATATTCCAAAACAAACTGGGCATCGAGAACGGCTAATTAAAATGGTTTATAATATGAATATGTTCTGTGGCTGTAGACGGATAGTTAACTTTTGTAAGGAGTGAAAATTCGCTATGGGATTTAATTTAATTTTGGCGATCGTGAAGTCAAGGAAAAAAGTTCCTATTAATGATTAATATATTCTTATAAACATTTGTTTAAAAGTCATAATAAAGTATGTTGGTAAAGTAGTTTTGGTTTACATCACTCTTTTGTACACAATCTTTGTCAATTGTCAATTTGTTGTGTTTACATTGAAAGTGGTGACTCTTCTACTTTCATTTATTCTGCAGTTCAACAGCTGGTCTATGCCGGGCTGCAATATCGTGGAGTGCCAAGAGCAAAATGGTATTTATACGGGCAAAGTACAGAGATTAGCGGGCGCCAATAATGTTTTTTTATTATTTTCACCGGCGAGTACGCTCAGACAATAATAAAAAGTATATATGTATATATAAATACGAATCGAACACCGCTCACCGGTCGCACAGTTTGATTTATACTCGTCATGCGTGCGGCGGCGGCGGCAGCCCAGACAAGACTTTGGTCGTGTGCGAAGAAAAGACCTTCACCCCGTACCTCCGCGGTCACATGCACAACAGTAATAATAATAATAATAATAAGGGTATAATATTATATCCGTAAGTATATATAATGTTATTATGCCGTCGTCGAGATGCGCAGACCGCTTTGCTGCCTGCCGAGGTCGGGACGGCGACCCGCACAAGACTGGTTTCAAGGTTTCCATCCGCCCCCACCACCAGTGCGCCAACACGGTCGCCGCTATGTCGATGAGCTCTTGTGACACCGAAACACATGCACACAGACATAGTGAAAATAAGTGGCTAATAGCTCTGGCGATGTACTTGCGACGTGATCGGATCTTATAAAACTTTGGTGCCACTATCGCCTGCGTCTGGCGTTCTGCTTGAATTGAACAAGACCTGCATTTTGACATCATACTATTTACCCGTTTTGGTGAATAAAAACAAATTCTAAAAAAAAAATGATATTAAATGGTACTTAACAAAATTTTACAGGAGAGCAAAATAAAAATTATGCTTCGAATTATCGTATGGATGATATTCAATAGTTATATTCAATATATCTTTGAAAATTGTTGGATATTCATCCGAAAAAAATGCATCATTGACAATAATTTTGTACATTATACATTTTATACATAACATAATATTACACATTTTAGTGTTCAACACTTCAATTATTTTTAATTGCAATTGCAGTGGTAAAAATCGAATTTTAGATGCTTTCACTATGTACCGTCTTTGATTGGACTAATATTAGTATTATAATTTAAAACTGGCATTCTTAGCTAAAACATGCACTTGTTTACGACATCACTGATACAATTTGTGATAACCTATATATACATAATTGCTTTTTCTCCGCCTCGTCTCGATCATCTCGTACACAAATGGGATTGACCAGCCAAATGTTCTCCACCTTACTCGATAAATTATGTCATCCTATTCTTTATTCGCTCTACGCTTTTTTGTTTTAATATTAAATTATTACTTTATTATATTATACATTTTTTTTTTTAAGTTCGACAACACAGGCCGTTGCCAAATAACTGTATGTGGTGCTTTTGGTATTCTCTTCTAATATATGTTGTACGTTATAAATCTCACAATCAGTGTTGTATTGTTTCCGGGCAAAGTGGACGGTTAGATTGAACGACAAGGATATGGGCGAATTTTGTTTTTTGGCAAATTACCCAATCCGTTGCAAGTCCGTCCATCGCAACGGCGGCACGTGATCCGACGATGCGAACAACAATGCGGGCACGTCAAAGGAAAATATTTTAAACGTCGTTTTGTGTCCAAACAGATTTACATATTGCGTCGCACCCGAAACGGCGTTTTCGAAAATATTTCAAACAAATTTAAACGCGAATAGTTTCATCGCACGGTCGTCCTCGCCGGCGGTGACGGCGAATGAGAGGCAGGCGAGGTCAGGGGTTATAAGACAATGGCAGCAATGGACAATTGGTACAAGATACAAAAAATACATTATGCACTACGATAGATATTAAATCGCGTTTGTACCCGATACATGCGTAATGAGTGGTAATAACACGTTCGAATTAATTAACAACCATAAATCTGTGGATTGATAACGTTTGGAATAATCTAACAAACGGTTGATAATAATTATCGTTTTCGATTTTTCTATTATTTTCATGTAACGAAAAATATTACCAATTTGCCCGTTTCCGAATTTTAAACGTATCACATCGGTTGTTGTGGACAATTCAATAACGTGTGGTAATTGCAATCAATTGTTGTTTCTTTTCACAAACAATTAAGAACCAACAATGTTGTGTTATTAACCTCGCACTGTGAATGCATATGATGTACATGATAAATAGTTCAATTAAACCTAAAATATATAACAGACGACAGTACGCCGAGAATTTTATAGAAATGATAATTGATATATATATATATATACCACACAACACCACATCAAATAAGCACTAAGAAAATACCGACAAAATAATCAATTTCTTAAACAGAATAAATCATTAATGACATTGTAAAATACCACAAGCAACGTCTGTGTGTACGTCATATTAATTAAATTCATAAATTGAATATTTATGCAACATAACGTAAAACTAACACTGTTAAAAGCTGCTGTAGGAGAATATTATCAAATGTAATAAAAAAAAAAAATTCTTTTAAAGTTTCCCGTTGCACATTTTCAACTGTACTTGGCTATTTTTAAACTAGGGTCGGTTGGTACACAAAAGTCTTGGATACTAAAATATTCGTTGAAATTTTTATAATACATTTTTTTTATGTAATATCAATATTTACCGTCAACGGCCCGAGCAAACAATATGACGATGGTGGGTGCGAGACACGGTTACATAATTTAGTGTTTAATACCTATTATAAAACGGCGTGAGGTCAAGGAAAATATAGACCAGACGTTTTTCTTGGAAACTACTCTTCTTTTCCTAGGCTCGTATTACGTATGCCCATTGGCAATTAGTCGGGTCAATTAATAAAGTGTATGCCATGTGCCGGCCGTCGGTCGAAAGTCATCGTGGGATGGTTATTTTTAAAACCAAACCAGTTTTTTATTGAACAACTAGGCCTTTTCTAGGAATTCGCAAAAGACGTTTTTTCGATATTGTAGCCAAAACAAAAAAGCCGTGCCCAAAATAGGAACGGTCGTGACAACCGTGATTATTTATTTGTTTTTCATTTCTGGAGGGCTTTCCCATAGCTAATCCCGTCGTAAATGGTGCTGGGGGAGGGGGGGGGGCAACGCGAATAATAAAAATAATAACGACTGATGAGATAGTAGCTTTAGTCATACTAATAATTACACAAACCAATAAACACACACGGCGTGCGCGATATTGTTATCGCCGTGTAAAGAATATCCACGGCTCCGGTCGAATCGAATCGAAAACGTTCAATGACCTAGATAATAATGTGTATTGCGCAATCGACGGAAATAACAATATATATATATATATATATATACATAGAAGCTTTTTACATGACATTTGAATAAAAAAAAAGAACGACATTATCAAGATTGTCTAGAGCACAAACAGCCGCCGCGTCGCGATTACAATATTATAATAATGTCATAGTCCGTGTAATTTATTACACTTTTCAAGTAACTATTCAGTACTGTAAAAAAAAAAAATAATAATAATAATCGATTAAAGAATATTATAATAAGTCTTTTAATAACACCCAATATGCCGTATCGACGTTTAACCAGTCATACAAGTCATATTATAATCGTCGTGGACGGCCGATATACTTTAAAAAAATACATAATGATTATATTCAATGGCAAGTTCACGAGAATACTACAAACACCAAAGTGGATAACAAATGGAAATAAAAAATCTACCATGTAATTAAATAACACGAGTTAACAGTTTCGTTTTACAATAATATGTACGTACATTATTGCAAGAAGCAATTGTTTGACAATTGACACATTTGTTTTCTATAAAAAAAATTCGGTTTCGGCCGAATTTGACGATTCCTTCATGTAGTGCCATACGAATAAGTTTTATTTATTTTTATTTTTAGAGGCCGAGGACACACAAGTCGGATAAAGTCGTCCACGCGCCGACGTTGAATTTGGCGCGTTGTGGAATTCATCGTCGGTTTGGAATAAACTGAGAAATGAAAGAAAAAATCAGATGACACTTAACTTCGGCGTGACCTCGGGAACAGCGCTCGAGCTGCTGCTAATGGAACACGCTAATAGAAAATATAATAATGACGCGATATTATTATTATTATTATTATAAATTTGACAATAATAATAATAATAATATGGTCTACGCCATTTACCCGTCGGCGGCGGCGGCGAGGCGTTTGTCGGTATTGCGCGAAAACGAAACGGCAGACGTGTAAGCCGCGTGTGTGTGTCCTTCGAGGACGTTACGCGCCAATCAATTATTAACCATTGGAGCCGAAAAAAGAAATGCACGAGGGCGCACACGACATTGAGTCGCGCGATCATCTTCAAAAATAGAATCCAAAAACTAACCGGAATTTATTTTAGAAAATTGATAGACCGAGGTCGGGCGCCGCCGTCGCCGCCACAGCCGTCGTCAATCGCTTTTGTAGTTGCGAATTTCAAAAGCGACCGCTTGAGTGTGTCTTAATATAATAATACCATCCATTTAGTACCCCGCAGAGGCCGTCACAAGACTTAGGTAAATCAGTATTCGGTCTCTGTATTCCTTTTGCTAAAGTAAAAAAATTAAAACTATTTATAATAGATCAACATTTTCACACGATTACTTTTTTTTTTTAATTTTATTAGTTATCGTGGGATAAGGTGGTAGTGTGTTGGCGCTCACTTTGGGCAGACTGTCTATAGTGTCTGTTCAAAATGAGATTGTACTTGTGCGGAGACTGAACCCGACCTGGCTGCGCCCGACTGCGTAGAAATAGTGACAGAGACTACCATCCTTCTTGTATCCCGGTCAACAATAAAAAGTCATACACGATAATAATAATTAAGTTATTGGTTTACTCTTCCTTAACCTCCTTGGGACAGGCAACGTCGGCCGTACATGAGCTATTTCCTCCGACTTATTCGTTTTCTAAGACGATAATGTTACAAGATATTAATAGTAAGATAATTCAGAGTAAGAGTACAACTTTGAAGGGTTTTTCTGAAGTCATGGAGTATCCAGCAGCGCACCTTGCACGCGCCTATACAAAGTTAATATCTTTAGAATATTAGGAGGTCCGAACAAAAATCTGGATACTCGAGCAAATACCATCCACACCTCTACGGGCTTGTATGTACATAATTATACTTAACTGTTTGACCCGAATTACATTTTTTGTGTACTGCAGTTGGTTAAGTCGAGAACTGTGTCAAAACCTATTTTTTTTTTTTGCTCCACTGTCGCGTCCTCGGTCTAATGTGCTTCTCTGCGGTGCCTAAAAGTCCCCGCCTAACGTCGGCGTGTAACCCTACCGTCCCCCGAGCACGGTGAAAATATGAAATAACACTAGACGGGTCTGACACGAAAAAAAAAGAAGGGCCACGACCTCATTAAAATATTTAACCGTCGCCGGGTTGACGGACGGACCGATTATCTACCGGGAGTATAAGAGAGCCTCATCCCGGGGCTGCTGCAGTACACACTACCGTTCACGTTTAAACGACCGTCCGTCAAGTATTATAAAACTAAAAAAAAAAAAATAATATTAAAAAAAGTTTTAAAAAAAAAACCTACCGGCGCACCGGTGTACCGCTGCTCTACCGGGACTCGACGATTATTTAAAAAAAAAAAATATATATATACGATATATATATTGTATATGATAAATGTTTGTTGAAATAATATATATTATACAATGTGTGTGTGTAATAATAATGGTCGGATCGGTTCGACGAAGACCGAGAAGTCTTATGGACGCGCATAAGTCAAAAACCGATCGTATCCGGAAAGCTGATGCCGTCATTCGTCTTGCCTAACCTACGTGTACATGGCATACGCCTAAGTATAAGATGTAGACATGTTAAACTGGGCTTGTGGTTTAACTTGTGGGGAGTATCGAATAACTCGGAATGGATTCGGACTATTCCCATCACAATAGTATTATCATAAAGAGACTATACAGTTTATAACTTTTTTTTGTCCACAATCGACGGACACGCTATTTATAAATATACATTTGACAGAGGTCGTGCTATTATAAGAGCTGTTGTTGCTTGGGAATTAAAAAAAAAAAAAAAAACGCAAACCGGCATAATAATATTGTGTAAATATATTATAAATTATGAATTATATAATTATCATTTCGAACGCGCGCGTGGCCGCATGTGTTGCAACTATTCGAGTACATATATCATAAGAAGCTACAATGTATTTCATATTGATTCTCATGACAGTTAAACAAAAAAAAACCGTTTAACCTTCCATATATTAATCTGGCAAACACAATGATAAAGTGCGGTCGCCATCTCGAAAAATTCCAAGTTTAAGGGACGAGAAATGAAATTCGGTTACCAAAATCATAATATATTATTAATGAGCAAATCGTAGGTAAACACAACGGACGAATTAATGAATAATCGTTGGTTATTATTGTTGCGTCAGTCACCAGCCGTGGGAAATTTACTTAATATCATTAAAATTGGCAAGCAAATGAGTTGGAAACGATTCTCCAACAGAAATACACACGCTGCACGCTTATAAATTAATAGTACATAATATATACATTAGTGTAAAATATATATTATATATTTCATTCTAAAAGTCGATGGTAGTACTTCGTGGTTTTACTACTGGAATTTCTGGAAAAACTCGTTTGGTGCGATATTTTTTCGCATAAGACTTCAACGATTAAGTTCTCTCACCTGTTGGGGATCGGGTTAAACATTTATGTCCTTTAGAGCGCATTTGTAGCACGTTTGATGTTGTGTACAAACACATTATTATTATTATAATTATCTGTATAAATTATACGAAAAAAAAATTGTTTACAACACTCAACAGCGTAGGTCACTGGTCGGTATAAAATTTAAATGATCCCTTCTCGGGCCTCACGGCGTCCAAGGGCAGAGTTTGAAAATAAAATCAAGATTAACTTAAGAGGACTTTATACCCCCCGCCCCTATTTATTAGGGAGCTAGGTATAAGCATTTTTTCCTTTTGCAAGATCTTAATTTATAGGTTAAACTGTCATTAACCTTGATATATTATTAAGGTTGATTATTAAGGGTCCTATCGCACTGGATAGCTTCCCTACTCAAAGTCTCCAAGTCATTTATCTACATCGTCAACATATTTGCTTATTGTATATTGTTCTTTATGTACAAATTGTAAATGTTATTTAAAATGAATAAAAAAAGAAAACTGATTATTGACTAAATAACAATCGTAGATATTTTTGTTTTACATATTTAAAATAATGAGAACTTCCTCTGTTTAACCCAATATTCACAGTTTATATTTTAATTCTGAATTTTTTTTTAATTGCTTGTAATTAAGGTAAAAATCATTTTTTTTTTTCAAAAAACCGACCAGAGATTCTATTTAGATTTTATCTTTTTAATAGTATCGAAAAAATGTGTCTTATGACAGTGCAAAAGCTTTGACCTACACACACGCTTTCGCATAAATACATTTTTGAGATTTTTTTTTTAAAGATATGACGTCTTATCGCTTGAAAAACTCAAAAGCGTACTACAAACTTGAGTTGCGTTTCAACTATTGTAGCTATTGCGTTTTAACAATTTGATTTAAGTACATCGTTGTTGTCGCCTAGTAAATAATTGTTTGTTTTTAGATTGTTTAGCGCGGCACACATTTCTTGGTCGGCGGCCAACTAGGACTTTTATTATACAAATAATATATGCGAATTTCGGTTTTTTTCCTTTGCACCTCACTTGTCTTACGCGCCACACCGAATGTGTCACTTGGAGACATTTTGGACGTCTCGTCCGTGTTTTGCGCGTATCGTTGGCAAAATATAAAACAATCATTACACTTTGGTAAAGTAATTGCCTCCCGCAGAAAAAACCGTTCACCAAATTGGAATTTAAGGTCCACATATATATATATTTTTTTTTATTAAATTTTACCGTTATCGATTCGAACTTCGCGCTCGCCATATGTTCTCTTCCAAGTCCCGCAAACTCACCACCTGCACGACGTTAAACTATTGTACTTGCGTTATGTTTGCGACCACCGCTGACTGTACACGATAAAAATATGACCGAACCGGTCGCCCTTCGGATTTCTTTCGAATTTTTTTCCAGGTAATCGATTATTTTCGTGGCGGTCCCAAGAAAAAAAAAATAGTATTATTTTTATAAATTCTACCGTACGATCGGGTGATAAATTGATTGATTGATGGACGATGGCTCAACCGTAAGACCATATTATTATCTTTGAACGTTCAATTATTTTTAGCAATATCACTGTGAATAGGTGTTTTTATTTTCCCGGAATACGATTGACTTTTTAATGTATTTCTTTTCTGGGAAAAAAAAAAGCCAGTTGGAAATTTTAGATAGTCTAAATTCTAATCATGTTGGTATATACATTATTTTTATTATTGACCGTTGCCAGTTCACGTATGCATACCAAGACATTTTATGGGTTATTGCAAGTTTGAACGTAGCATTTATATTTTTGTACATACTTTGTTTTATAAGTACACGCACGCCATGTCGATGCAACCGTTGTAAACTATAAGAAAACGGCGGTCGAGAATAATATTCTATTTTGAGTTTTCAACGAGACCAGCGCGAACAGCGTCTTTTGAAATAGTCGCCGATAAATTATTGTTTCTAAAAACGTCCGTTTGTAGGTCAGAACACCCCAAACGTCAACACAGATGAAAACAGAAGATTCCCAAGTGCATGTAAGACACGACGACGGATCCCGTACCAACACACATACATATTAATATCGTCTGAAAATTTATATGTATGTATGTTCCGAATGTTAAACGCATTAATCACGGTTAGGCGAATATTTCACAACAGCGCCCGTTCTAATAAGCGTTTGATAAGCGGTAAGGATGATATGGATGCAGTTTCCGGTTCATAGATTACAAACTAGGTCCCCAGCGCTATACGTCTGGTGACAACCGGTAAAATAGAAAAACAAAAAAATATATCATAAAAATAATCAGTTGCGCAATTGTGAGAATTAATGATCATAGCTGTTCACAACACGGTTAAAACTTGGTTGACAACACATTGATTTTGTCTTGGTTCCGAAAAAAAAATGTTGTTGTATAATGTAGGTATATTATTGTAGTATTATGTATTCAGTTTTATGTTGTATGTGGCAAAACTATTTGAAATTCACGACAAACGTCAGCATCTTCTTTTGAACTTTTCATTACCAGCTCTCTTAGCCTTTCTTCTTTGCTATTACCATTCTCGACTGTTTAATTATCTATTCTCTCACTTTTTTCCTTCTTCTATTATTAGTGTCACTTCTGAGATGTTTTATAATTTTCTTTATCTTATCATTTCTATAAAGTACCGCACTCGTTAATCATTTTCATTTACGCTGCACTTATATGCACTAATATTGGTCTTACATATTATTATCTGCCTTCGGCCTAAGACTTAACGCTGATCCATACGGTATCTCAATAATATACTTGGTACAGCGGTCGACGGTTTTTTACACTGTTTATTTGTTTTCTACTGCTGTTCTATCGTCGATCAAAACAGAACATTTGGTGTGCCGCACTCATTTGTGCGTCATGTCATGTGCATGTCAACTCAAATGGCATCGATATTAGTAATATTTTCAACGTGTTTGTGTGCGGTATGGTTTAACACGCGCTAAAATAAAATATACGCACTAACACACGTGCCTTCGACGACAGTTCATTAGTATTTTTGGCGAAAAGTATTTAAACTAAGGGACACCGACCGGCCGGTTGGGTATATATACATGGACAAAAAAAGTAATAATAATAATAATCCTCGAGTTCTCATACACAGGTGTTGGGATCCACAGGGGGGGAGGAGGTACAGGGAGGGAAATCCGTTGAACCGGCCAAAATCAAACGGCTGTTGGCCTGAATATCTTGTAAAAAAAAAAAATAAGGTCACCCAACTCCTCATCAACGTTTGGCAGAATAAAAACGTACGCATACGCACAAAATATACAAGCGTGCGAATTTGTTTTGGCCGAGTTCGATGTTGTTTTTAATAAGAGATAATAAAAAAATTATTGTTAAGAGTTTTTTGTATTATATATTATAATATGGAAATGATAATAATTTGTAGCCGATATTATTGTGTGTAGAAAACGCCTACTGTACCGGTTTTCGTGGCCGTTATCAGTAAAACACCGAATTAATAATGAAATAATAATAATAATGATAATGATATAAAGTAAATTGTCCACCCAAGCCGGCGGTAGCTTCTCCTCGTTGTCCACGGCTGATTACCATAGGTCTGGTCGTGGAGGAAGGTAGAGAGGAGCATACACGCATACAAAAATACACGGTCTACGCGTGTCGCTGAATAACAATAAAATGACATTGGCGGACAAACTATACTTTTTTCTACCGGTCAAAAGATACAAAATTGAACTTGGTGTGCGCTCAGCTCGGTCACATATTTGTATTATTATTTATTATTACATTGGGTCCGCGAAACGTCAGAAATTCTCTTTCCTTATACAAATGTACAAGTTCTACCAAAGTTTATTGTTTTATTAAAAATACACGTGTTCCATTTGGGAACGCCCATCGTAGTCGTCGTATCCGGCCGTGTAAGAGGGACAAAAAACGTATTAAGCATCTTTATTGCGAATAAATGAAGATGACCTTGAAACGGTCTAGTGCAGTGAACTTTAGTAGATTATTTTGTTTTCGACGTAGAGCGTTTAATACAATTTAAAATGTATTTTGATAGCACGCCACTACTAATAATATATTATTATTAATATACACCGTAAGTGAGTTTTATTTTATAGTATAAATACATAAACAAATACAAACAAAATCTATAGAATCGTCAAATACTGGTTATCATATAATAGGTATAATATGTATTTTTCGTGAGATCCATTTGAATAAGTGGCTGATTTTTGACACGATACCAACGTACCTATACCCAGTTTATTATTATTGATACAAATTTCTGTGATATTCACCAAATGCCTCGCCAAAGTTAACGCGGTACCGCATTTCCGTATTGTACTACTGCTTGGAATAATATTATTATATTTCGTGTGTATATGGGCGATCCGCCGTGGTGTGAAATGGGTATTAAGAATTTACAGCGATTCGTGGAACACCGGTTCGGTTATCAGGTAATGTTATTATTATTTCCCGAGAGAAATTTCAAGAGACGTAAATCCGTTTGAACCCGGTCGTGGCAGCTGATTAGCTAGTTAGCTAGTTCGGTTTGTTTGCAAGTGTGAACGTACACGCTTTAGTAGTAGTAGTAGTAGTAGTAGTAGTAGTAGTAGTAACAGTCGATAATGATAATAATAATATAGTAGCGTTAATATCAAAATGTGTGTGTGTGTGTGTGTGTGTAATACATTATTCACGTGCTCGGTTGTTTTCGCCCACCAGGCCAACAAATCGGCCGAGTAATATTATCGTTGTTGTAATAATTATTTAATATTATCATTAAAAACGAAAGGGAATCGTTCGGTTTCGCATTTGGAAGTCAATAATATTGTTATTGTATAATCATTTTGGCGTACCTACTTGCCTAACCCGAGATAGAGATAGAAAACCGAGATTGGCGACGGGGTTGTTGGGGACAGGGCGAACGTTTTGGATTCGAAATCCCAATCGTACCGCGGTTAACGTTCGAACGGATTACGGAGAAAATGAGTTTTTCCATTTACCTTTTTTTTAGGAGCAACCGCCGAGGTAATTCGAAATTTAACCGCGGATTTAGACGACGGTGCCGCCGCCGCCTTTTTGATACGAATATCGAATGAGAGTTTAAAAAGGCCGCTATTGTGTATAGGAATCGTTTCGCTCTTTTTATTTGACAATTTTGTACGATGGCGTCCGCGAAAATAGTAGCGTGGGAAAATCCGAATGTATTACACACGGGATAGGTATGTGATGATATATTATACACGCAGTATAAGTAGTTCAAATTAAAAAGGTTTTACCTGGTTATACTCGCCCTTGATTGATTACACTTGAAATACTCGTAGAGATCAGTACAACCGGTTCGGTGAATTATCAAAACACCGAATGCTCGTCTGCTATTTGAAGTTTTCCTGAATTAACTGAATTTCCTGAATTGTCAATTTAAAATAATGCTTTTTCCTTATAATATCTTTTGATATTTATTATTTGTTTTTTTTTTTTTAATTCAACTATATATTATCTCTTATACCTTCAAATTACACGTGTACTTTTTTGATACACTATACAATATCTACTACCAAACACCTAAGAATATAGGAGTATTACATGTATATGTATTTCATAACCTCAATATTTTGTTTAACTAATTTAATATAACTAAAGATTAAACAATATAAAAAAAATCAATAATTTAATGTTAACAAGCTAAAATGTAGAAAACGAACAATTAAATCAATAACAACCATATTTTTATATATAAGGCTAAATGTGAAATATCACAGTTAACAAATACTAACGAAATTATTGTTTTACTTTTTTAACAGGTTTACAAATTTATACTAGTTTAATACAAATTCGGTTATCTATTTTAATTGCAACCATAAAATATTGATAACATTCATGCGATCACCTCGAAAGAATTTATTCAAACATTTCAAAGATGTTAGCAATACTGAATATACACTAATAGGTTTTTATAATGACCTATTATTATTATTCGTATTAAAAAGTAATAACTAAAACTCTAAGGTGCTCTACAAAATATTATAATATGCTGAAATCCAACCCATTTTTAAAAAATGTTAAATGTATTAATTTTTAGGAGCACAGGGGTTTTTGAAATTGTCGGCTCTTAAATTACATATTTTCCCCTCCATTCCGAGTCTAAATTAAAATTATTATGCCTGTTGTGTTAGGTTATGAAATCTATTAATTGGTTTAATAATTACAGTTAACAATTATTCGTTTTTTACACAAAATATTATTAATGATCAAAAAATAATCGAGTTTGAACTTATTTTTTTTTCTTCCCTACCAATTTAGAATAAATATTGCAAGGTTTTTGTATTAAATTATTGATATGCGTTTACAGTTAGCGGGAAAGTATGTAAATCATTCGTTTCGATTGGAAAATATTTGGTTTTAATTTAATTAAGTCAAACACGAAGTTATCATATTATTTTATTTATGATAGTTTAACGTTGTTCGCCCGTCCACGGGACTCGGATAACGTATTACAATTATATGTATACATATTAGATTCTTAAACGCCACAATATGATATTAATGCATAATTATTATGTGTTTAAACATGTGTTGGGTCCCCCCCAATTAACCTGTTTTATCTGTTGTTTGTTTGTGTTGCGTTTTTTTAATTGTTTGGTAATTTATCGGATTTCACATCCGAGGAAATAAATTACCCGCATGCATATTGCGTGGACGTATATTATTACATGCATATTATGTATATATATATGTATACTCGAAATAGTAGAGTAATTAACATTGTTGACTTTGATACCAGAACTGTGAGTGTTACGAGAATATCATTTTTTCATTCGCTGACATAGATCAATAACATCGTTGCAACAACCGAGCCCGGGCAATGATGATAGTGAAAACATTTATCTCATAATTGCGTTTGGAACACTCCTCCCGAGTTAACCTGTTAAGGTCTGGCAGATTAGGTTTCGAGACGGATTGGCCCCCGCCGATACACGTTTCAGTGTAATTATTTTTGGAAAATTACCATAACGCGATAATAGACAGAAGCGCAAATCTGTACCCCAGACGACGCGACGGTGGCTTTCAAACGAATATTGACAAAAACTACAATCGCAATACCGTTAATACAAAATATTATATTGTGAGCGACCGCTTTAGACAATTTCCAACAAACGTGTGTACATGCGTTTGACCCTCTCTATACAAAAAAATTGCACCAACAGAATAATTATATAATATACCTACGGGCATTGTCACCAATATGTCTAACCTGAACAAACGTCGGCGGCGCACAAGACATTTCACACACACAAAATATGCTATTTCGCGACGATTTTGAATTTCCATTAATAAATATTTATACGTCTGGGTTTCTGCGTTCCTCGCGCTCTATCTATTGTTTTTTTATTTTAGGAAAATTAAAAAAACAAAAATTTCTACTCACGCAACAACATCTTTGAAAATAACACATTAGGTATATTATTTTTAAGCGTGCCGTGAAATTATTATTATTTTGATAACGTTTTGGATATTTTGTTTTTTTTTTTACCGAAATCCGTTCCAGTGTCTACGGTGGATGGGGGGTGGGGTTATCAATTTTTTACCGTCATCGATCATGTCGAAATAGCACAACAGAACAGCAGCACCATCACGACAATGGTGGTGGTGGTGGTGGTGGTTCGGAGAAACTCGACGGTAGACACAACACTGGGGGCAAACGCACGAATTACAATAATATTATCGCGCCATTGTTTTCACTCGATATGCCTAAACAATAATAATAATTATAATCGTAGTAAGTAAGTAAGTAAGTAAGCAATATTAAACAAAGTACCCGAAAACGGCACCGGTCACGCCGCAAAGAAAATATTTTCAACAGTATATATACATGCAAAATACCGTCTTCGCGGTTACGCTTCTATTGGGAGGAGCGCAATTATGGTGTAATTTCTCCGGGGAAAAAAAAATATGACGCGCCTATTATCGATTATGTGTATATTTTTTGGTTTTTCGAAAATTCGATACTACCGCGCACCGTACCACGGAATTGTTTTATTTTTCCTTTTTTTTTTTTTTGATAGATTTTCCTACAACGGCGGCGTTTTGGATTTCAACCAACGCGCGTCCATACACGGTGATTAATCGTCGGATTGTCTTATTTTTAGACATTATTTCTACACCGACGTTTATTTCCAATGCAAGGTTTGCGTGGAGAGGGGCAGCGACCTGTTAACATCATCCACGCTCAATACCATTAATCAATACCAGTATATTATAGAACACGTCCCGCGTCTGTACAGAGTGGTCCATTTAACTAGCGTAAGGCGCTCGTTTTTTCTATTATTATTTTTTATTTCGAGACACTTTAGTTAATGTTATGCCACAGTATTAAACAATATTTAGATGTTTATCTAATTTTGTTCAACTAATGTATACATTTTATTTACTTTTTAAATTATGAATTGATTACTGACGATTTTATTGGTCGATAAATCAGCTATGAATAATTTCTTTTAAAGTTAAAAATATAAGATGAGAGGAAGGGTGGGGTGTAGTATTATTTTTAACTGCGTGCTTTACCACCCCCAGTCTTATATTTTAAAATAAATTAAACTACATATTCAAAACTGATCGTCAATTAAAATGTTCAGCAAATTAATTTTAAGTTCAAAGTTACCTAGTTAAATATTCACGTTACTATTTAAGTTTCAAAAGGTTATAGATTTCTAAAAAAAATCCTAAAAAAGATAAAATATGTATTAAAATAATTGTGTATTGTAAAATAACTAAACAATCTTTTTTTCAAAAAGAAAAACTAAATAATTGCAATTATGTTAAGAGAATTTAATCTTTTACGTTGAATAGATCATTCTGTATGGATTGGAGAAACGACAAACAGATACTTGATTGACCTCGGTTGCTGATAGGTTTTACATAATTTTTCGTTTGACTCACATTTAGTGAACCTGAATCGTGATAGTCTTCAAACACATAATATTATGCCTTTGCATATTTTAATCAGTCAGACTATAAAATGCGAGTCCCCTCGTTTGCCTGAACTTCCACTTCGATAGTTAGAAAACCCGAATAAAAAGTGCCTAGCTCTATCAAATTGTTCAAAAACCATACAAATTTCCAATAAAATAGCCGACATTTTCATCGATCAGTCAAACAGTAAATACAACTGATCTGATAAGTGCAGAAAAAAAATAGCACAGTACAAACCAGAGTTTGGCCGTGGAAAAAAATAAGATGTACTCTTGAATCTCATAAAACATGAGACAATTGAAACGTTCTAGTGTGGTAGTAGGTATATTAGGTGAATATGTTCACCTGACCAGCCCTGGCCACCGTGTACTCTTCTTGACACGTGAACAAAGTATTTTTTGTGTCTTTATATAGTTTTTTTCGCTAATTGACACTATCTCTATTTGGACAGGTAAGATATTATACCATGTATATGTTGCGTTATGAAACATGTTATTAAATTTTGTCATTTAACATTTATAATAAACAATATACATAATTAGATGTATGTAACATATTTGATGTTACATAATAGTGTAGCTTGAGCAGCTATTCTAAAACTTGTTCAGTTGTTCGACACGACTATGATATGGTATAGCTCAACTTGTATTTATATAAACTATGAACTTGGTCTATAGTTTAAAATAACTTCGTGTTACGCTTCCCAGAATCCGGAATGAGATATAAACGTGGTCCGCCAGTCAGCTTTATTTACATATATTATTATCCTTTATAAACAAATATTACTATACAAAAAAATATATATTATAAAATAAGTTTGACCGGAAAACGTTCTAGCGGCCTGGTGAACAATTTAAAAAACGCATCACGTAGCTGTGTTATGTAATCCTTTTTTATTTAATTAAATTTAAATGAATTTTGCAATAATACTATTATCGTATATAGTTATATTCCGTCCAGTTCATCTTGAGCCCACGTAACGCCAACGTGACATCAAGTCAGGGGTTCAAAAACACAGTATTGCAACCAACAACCGTGTTGACAGCTTGATAATTATTATTATTCTTATGATGTAAATCTCACACGTAAGACATGCAATTTTATTTGTTAACAGTAATCTCGTTAGTGTTCACGGTGTTTTAGTGTTTATTGACTTGAAATCAAATTGTAAAACGTCGTTAAAAAAAAAAAAAAAAGGTTGACAACAACACAGTTCAGCGCTGATGGTTTTACTGACTCATAATAATCCCAAAACGGCCGCTAGGTCTCAAGATGAACTAAACGGGTTATCGTACAGATTAACAGATGTTATAAACAGATTTACATATGTATTATTATTATTATACATTCGTGGCATTGTATTTCGGTGGCCAGCAAACAACGAATCAAAGAGAAACATATTGTGTTACCCCGAATACTACAATATATAATATAATGGATAATATTATACTTACAGATAAAGCGATTTTCGAGAGTATACAAACGTTTATCTAAAAATTGAAACATAACACTGGCCTGTTATTATTTAGAATTATTATTATTATAACACGTCAACAGCCATTCGACACTGATGTCATCGCATTGGAATATGCAACCGAGCATAATGAATATAATTATTATTAATAGTAACTTCAATCCGTCCGTCATGCCACCGATACATAATATGTCATTTATTATAAATTACATAATATATAATAATATAAAATATGTAATATTATTTTGAAGGCATTTTCGATACTATTGCATGTACCTACATACCAATATTATTATCCCATCAAGTCGGTTGTAAGCGAAAAATTCTATTTTTAGAAAAAAATAACAGAACAAGAAGCGAATATTTTTTGTTTATATGATTTGATGTTTGGTTTGTTTTCAAATTTGTTCCTATACCTACTATGCACTAATTTTTTTTTCTATCGCCTTCCAATCGCACTCGTTGTTTATTTTTAAACCAATATCAGCTATACCCAACGACATGAGTTATTGACAAATATTTGTGTGTATCTATTTTTTTAAGTGGCGATTATTTTGAGAACCAAAGTAGCGGTATAAGTAACTTGTGAACGTTTTGTTATATTTTTATGTTTATTTTTAAATAACTATGAAGAGTTATAAAACAGGCGCAGTTAGAAAACGTTCTCGCTAACAAAATTTAACATACAATTCAAAATATAAGATGAATGGGAAAAAAGGCCACATACCCTTTTGGTTGTCAGATGTCAGGCCAATTCTCAAGGAGTTCCAGATGAATCAAAGGGGAGGGGTAGAAGATTTAGTCAGTAGGTATTACCTGACCTAACCTAACCCGTAATTTATCTGCGAAAAATGGTTTTGCGGGGGACATGAATGTGAGGGAGGTATTTCCAGTAACCGTATATAATTTTTATAATAGATAAAGAAGAATATTGTCTATAGGGTAGTGTTTTTAGTTTTCCAATAAATTCAGCACAATCAAAATTAGCACATTCGTGAAGATCCTTTTTTTCATTTGATCATACAAAAATATAAAGTATAGATATAAAAAAAAAAATAAAAACGCTCCCCCAAAGACAAAGTTCCTTTTTGTAACGTTTTTATGAACTCACAATCTTGTTTGTTATACATTGAGAACATTTGGTAAATCCACTGGCCTCGCATACTTGTCAAGTGCAAAGCAGTTTTGATGAGAACAAAATTGTAATTTATCCTATAAAAACGACTGCGTTAGTCTGACAAAAAAAAAAAAAAAAAAACGGCAATCGATGAAGTATCCCCATTACTTTATTAATAAGTATATACACTATTGTTCAAGCTTTATAGCTAAGCCTCGGTGTCCTAGGAGTCTTTTTTTTTTTTTTGGCCTTCGCTGTCGAGCTGTGACGATGACATTATTGTTATTATTATCACACAATTTTAGCGGTTTCTATATTTATACGTTTTTGCGATCAACGATTTTGGCGGAATTTCTTTTTTAGCTACCAAAAAATCTAGTGTTAGCAAATCTACGATTATGTTTGCGATGATAATGTTGTTTATCATTTATGCGTATACATCAATCTGACCGCTGACAGCCGGTTTGCGTTGTTGCGCAATTTCGCAAACGGTCGCGCGCCATCGAGTAAACAAACAATAATTTATTAATTACCTACACACACACACACACCGACTACTTTTTGGACTACACGCGTGCGACTACTTGGGACGCAATTTTTGTATTTTTTTTTTTTTTTGTTTTTTTTTTTGCACGCGCCGCAATCTTTTTTCGGGTACTCGTCCAACAATGATGGCCGCCCAACGTCAACGGCACGCGTGTCAGAGCGTTACGTCGACTCGAAATACACATGTATATATATATATTATACTTGGCACGCGCCTCGACGGCGTTTCCCCGAGTCCCCCCGCGCGCTTGTTGTGTTTTGTCGGTTTATCTGGTCCTATAGTATATTTAATAATAATACTGTGTATAATATTATAGTGATCGATGCGAGACGTGGGGGTGTGTGTGTGACCACCGAGTATTACTGACCCATATCTGTCTAAGTATTGGTCCACGCGGTGTGTATGTTGACGTTCGAAGGCCTTACGGATGCGCAGTTATCGTATGCCCTCGCTCGAATAGTCGAATTTTAGCTTTTAGCTTCGATGCGATAGCAATTTATTTTTACATTTTCGTGTCTGTATCCACGCGACGTCTTTTAAGCCACTGAACCGATTTCTTCACGTGGCAGATCTTAGGATCAGAAATCGTACCCGTAAGGTACTTTATTAGACTAAAAATTAAAAAAAAAAATCATCCCTTTCCCTTCAAAATCGAGAAAAACGCCCGGAAAATTTACATTTTTTTTTCAAAATAGTCCAATTGGTTCCAAATGTGTGTAGAATATTCTTAAGACATGGTACTACCGACACTCGTTGACTATCTAAACAATTATCGTACACCCTTTCTCCTAGAAGGGGTGGAATTTTTTTCTTTCTTTCGCTTTTTCATACAAAGTTTTAGGGGTTTATCTATGAAAATTAGACCAAAGGTAGATCTAGAATGGGGCTATAACATATTATACAATTTCTTCAAAAATCTGTGGTCAAACATTTTTTTTATTAAGGAAAATATTACACTCTGACCGTTATCAGTTTTTAGGTTGCTAAAAGGTTTATTTAGTAGTGATTTTATCACTATTTCAGTTATAATAATTCCTGTAGACCTGTGACCTCTCCACCCCCACCATGCCCCGATCCCACTGTACTAGCTTTTTTTTATAGACTAAATCTAATATTATTATAAAACGAGCATATTTTTTAATAGTAGTGTACTAGAAAACGTCAAAGAATTATCTATATTGGTTCAACACGCGCGCTCACTGCGCCCACTCGTCTTATCGTCCGCAACTCGGCCTTAGGTCGTCCGTCCAAGTCACTTGTCACTTGTCGTCGTTCGTTCTAGTCCGTTTATCGTCAATTAACGTTATTTTAATTAATAGCATTGCCGGCTTGCGCACGTTAACAGTCGAACGAATCGAAACGAGGCCCGACGCTCCGGCCCGGCCTCACCCGCCCCGTTGCCCTCCACAACGACCCTTATCATAATATAGATCTGCTAACCGTTAGACGAAACTCTATAGAGCAGAAGTAGAATAATAGTCGGAATATTTAAACCATACAAATTACATTATGTCACTAAGACACCTTAGCGCCTCAGTATCGTTAGTTACCTGGTCCATCTGTTTGGAAACGGGTCGAACCGAAAATGGATCTGTCTGTAGTTTTTTGAACACCGGTCGACGCCTTGTCAACAGAAGAATATACATATAATAATATGCATTAGTATTATTACAGTATAAACGATAATAATAATCATAATACGCATTACACACACACACACAAGACGCTAGCGAAGGGCTTTTGCCAAGATATTTTATGCGGGACACAGTGGAAAATTAATGTTTCTTTAACATGCACTTCGCGTATCTAAAACACGTCCCCAGTGGTTATGACTTATGATCGTCATTCCTAAAAAACGAGACTTGTCTTTTGGCTGATAACACGAAATCGCGTTGGTGTCGACCAATTAGAAAAAGTTGCCATTACCAGGGAGAACCATTCACGAAATGTATATACGTTTATTTAATCAAAGGCAAATTGATAAAGACAAAACACTTGTTAATTATTGTACACAGCCAGTGGAAATTAATCTGGGAATCCGTACTCGGACTTGCTTAACAATTTTACGAATAATCTGTACAAAGTATAATATTATAAATCCATAAAATATGTTATTAGCTGGAAATGAGTAACACAACGTCACAATCATTCACCCAGGTCACACTTTTGTCAAAGTACTATTTATATTGGAATAATCTAAATTACGGTAATAAGTAATAACATATAAAGAAAGAGCTGTCAAGTGGGCCCAAAACGAAAAAAACTGTAAGTATTAATTGACAACATAATATTTTGTAATTAAACGACCCAATCAATCAATCAATCATATAGGCTCAGTGTATTGTTGTGTTTGAAGCTGTGGGAATGAAAAAATATTGTAACCGATTAGGTTATCTGTTATTGTGTATTAAATAAACGAGCCGGTCTGGACGGTATTATAATATTGTAATTTATACATCTGTATATTTTCTTGTGTATCAGAAATTATTATTATACTGTATACATAGTGATTACTGATAACGCACGTTGGCGTTATTTGTTTATAGTTAACTTAATCGTGTTTGTTACAAATGTTTTATACAAATTAATTTATAAGAAACTAAAACAAACGATACCATTTGGACTTTTAATGTGTTCTTAGGAGTGGTTTTGGCTAGGTGTAATTATATTGGAATCAAGTATGGTTTCACAAATGCGAACAAATAGATCTTTGAGTCTAAGAACCTACGACTGTGTAGAACATTCTCGACCGACGGAGTCTTGGTGAGTTTGGCGCGAGCGGTTAACAGTTCAATGCCCGGCCGTGAAGCTAAACTTACAGTTATTAACGAATTTTACTTAGGCAATTCAACAAATTCCATCGAAATAAACTGAAGTATCGACTATCGATGTTGCAGTAGTCGCGGGTACTTCGAATCCAGTTCAGTGCAGTTGGGCCTGAACACGGTTACAGGTTTGGGTGTTGATCCAGCCGGAGCCATGCAGGCTGATTAGGATCTAAGGTCGTAGCGTTTTATCAAACCGCCGAGCAAATGCCGCCCATGCCGTATAGAGACAATAAAAATAATAATAGAGCACATTAATACGGCCTTCCCCTCTCATTCAATCAAGCCGTTGCCGGCGATGACTGGGCTCGTGACCCGTGTGCTAGGACTGTTGACCGTACCACGCATCGCGCATCGTGGTAATAATATGATTTCAATTGAACCCGCCGTACACGTGTTCAATCCGATTACTATCAATATAATTTACTATTGTCGTACACATATGTGTGTATAATGATTTTGCCTATCCCGTGACCGTTTACTTTCGCTCGAGGCCGTTTGCCAATTATTATTGTCGTCGACCGCGGTTAAGGCTATTTTGTTTTAGCTTTTTTTTTCAACTGATTCGGCGATCTAATCGTGTACTATGCACGTGTTTCACGACCACCACACTTATATTACTATATAATACACATACACACACACACACACACACAGACACACATTGAGCTATTGCCATTTTACAACATGCTTGCTCGCCTACCCGTGTTTTACGTCATATATTTTTATTTATTTATTAATTTTGAACCACCTCCAATTTTTGCGGAGTTGGCCGTTAATAACAGTAAAAATAATTATAAGTTTATTTTATATATATATTTATGTATAAGTTGAAAACGACGACCGAGCGCAAAAGTTGCCTACATCCCAATGCGATCCCGAAATTCTTCCTACCATTATTAGACCTACCCATGATTGAAACGTACAAGGTTATTGGTATATAAACCCCTTCTTCGTCAAATATTCGATGATAAAAACAAATATGTTAGCGTAACGAGAGCCAAAATCAAGTATATATATATATATATATATGTACACAGCAGAATATATAGTACCTAATAGTAAAATATTGATATCCCCACACGCATGTCATTTTATTTGTGAAGATGTGCAATAACCTGTATATTTCGACCATGGACCTACTGATATAGAAGATAATAACTGGACAATGAAAATATGTTAACATTTTTTGAAACACTAAACACTGGGCCAAAACTATTTAAAAAATGTTCAACTTCGTGTGCTTTTATGGCGATTGGTGTAAAATGAATTGTAAAAAAATCAAATCAGAGCCCGTACAAAAAAGTATTAAGTAAATAGCAAAGAGTAAAAGCTCTCGATAGTATATTGTTGTGGACGAATTTAAGGAATTTCAATAACGTTGAAATATTTCAATATCCGACACGTTTACAAGTACTATAAAAAAACCATTTAAGAAAAAATGTACAAACGTCGACGGTCTTATTTTAGTACGTTAGATAGCGTAAGTACGAGTTACGCGAAGAAATTGACGGTAGTAATATGTCCGGTGGACTTAGGCTATTTTTTTTTACAAACATCATTGATTGTACACATTTATAATTTTGGATTCCCAAAATTAACTATTAATTCCATACTATGATTTGAATCTTTTAAATCAACCTTGTGTCAACAACAAAAACTTTCTTTTTATAACATTGGTTGTTAACTGTTTTTTCAATTTAATTTCTACCTTTTCATTTATGTTTCCTTTTTTTTTATACATTTGATACTTCAATTTTTTTTTATTGGTTCTAGTAATGCGTGACTTGATTTGACATCGGTTAACAATTAGGTATACAATAACTGCAATACCATAATTTTCTTTAAATGTGGACTTAGGTTCAACTTTTTACATTAATTGTTATTCCCGGTCAATGAAACTATGCTAAACAATAATAATTAATTTGTTCCAATAATATCAACCTTTCTTGTCATATTGTATTTAATCATATGATTTTGCGTTTTTTAGTTTTTAGAATACCACATAGTTTAAGCGATTGAAAATTAGGTTAAACTATTGATTGAGGCGTATAGCGCCGGAAAACCTCAACCCACAATAAAATAAAATTTCGTTTTATTATACTCGACAGAATTGATTTGTTTTTTTTTGGTATTGACGTTTAAAAAAATTATAATTGGCTTTTACAACCGGCGCCATGTATGATCCCCACGAAGGGGATGAGCTCGTCAAGACGTATTGTGTTACTTATACCTTGATTTTGACTACTTCAACGTTATCGTCGCGTACGAGCCCCCAAGTCGGACTTCCTGAGACGATCTGCGCCGTCGTGTCCCCGTGTCGCGCGGCGTTATTGTACCCCAATGGCATTGTGCGCCATGCCTGCGTAGTCGCGGCCGGTGTAGACAATAGGTACGGGAAAATCGAATTACTATACACCTACATTATGCGTTCCACAATAATAATAATAGAGCCAAGTCAAAAAAAAAAAAAAAAGCGCGCTCGTGCGTGGTGTGTGTTTTCAATCTGCATGGCGCTGGGCTGCGCTTGTTTTCGTGAAAAATGTCAAGGCTACATCGTACGCGCATAGTATAGTAATACTACTGCGTGTGCGGTGCATTTGGCCGCGTGCACATAGTGTTATTATTTATATATATATATATATATGTGTGTGTGTGTGTGTTTATATTCACACACAAATGCATGTACCGCGAAAATGCATTTACGGTGCGTGCGCGCGCGTGTGTGTGTGTTGTTTACAACGATGGAGTGAGTAAAGCCGCGGAAGAGTCAATCGACATTGGCAACGACAGAGGAGAAGGTAGGCGGAGAGAGAGAGAGAGAGAGAGAGTAAGAGGGGAAACACGCGCGTGTCGATTTTCGCCTTAACGTACACACGCGGATTAAGCTCGGCGCAATTATTGCAAACGTTGGAAATAATAAAACTGCGCACATTCGTGCCCTCCACCCTTCCCCCGGAAAACCCTTGCACTCCCCGCGGATTTCTCCTTAATCCACACACACACACACATACGGTGCAGATACCTACCGATAAATTATTGTTATTATTATTATAGTGCAATAACACACATGGTTGAAAACGCGAGCCGCGACGGTTTCCGCGCGGTCCGCGTTATGACCTTTACCGCGAAGACCGGCGTTTGACGCGCCCGTGAAAACGAAATATAATATTCAAAACGACCGTGTGCGCCGAGCAGAGCTGTACTTGTAGAGCTGTTTCGCGCACGCTAGTCTTGTATTATTATTATTATTATTATTGTATATTTGCATTTTGCCTAGAGTACCCGAGAGCAACCGCGCAATGGCACACGGTCGAGTCCGGTGTACACACTGCACGTGCGCCACACCTTGATCGTTTTGTTACGCGCGCCAATGGCCAATCAAAACTTAATTAGCAAACTCTCATATTGAAAAAGTTTATGTAGTACACACTATAATTGTCATCAAACTATTATTATGCTACACCATTTGCATATACGCATTAGAGTCTAATGATTAGACGAACTTGGACCAAATAGTACACACTTAATGGCATAAATTATCTCTGCCGCGCGAACGGCTCGGTCAACACATTAGCGAATTCGCATGGCTCAACAGATCAATAAGATACGGTAATATACGTTGAAAAAGGCCTAACTTTACAGGGTACAGATTTAGAGCTAAACCTGCGATTCGTTTTCAGACAAGTGCGTGTATTAAAAAAAAACATCCATGTTTCATCCGTTCGTATACTAAATTTCTTTATTAAATATTTTCCAGATAAATTGGTATACATAAATTTAAAAAAAAACCAGCAAAGTGGGCACTAAATAAAACTAATTATTATAACTAAAAGTGATCAAATCACTTAAAAAAACTTTTCGATTTGACTCAATAGATGGTACAAATCATACCTAAAGGCAATAAATATAGTTGTGTTATTAGATGTTCTAGTTTTTTCCTCGATAATAAAAGTTTGACTACAGATGTTTGAAAATTGTTATATTATATAGTTGCACGCTATATTTTTTTTTCCAAGATGTCTAATGTATTGACTTGCCGCATGAATAAATTGGCCTGTGGCTAAAAAGTTTTTACGAGTTTCAAAACGAAAACAAAATAAAACCAACCTGCTCAACTCTTCATCAAAGCTAAAATCAGTTTTTTAATATTTTTATACTGTCATTTACAGACTTCAAGTAATTACCTAACAAATGGTACATATGTATATACATTATATTGGTATAGGTACAAAACACAATTTGTTTTTAAAAACGATTTTTTGTAGTCGAGATGAATTTTCATCAGTCCCCAAGTTCGGATTTTGGTTGTAAAAAGTCTGGGCTTAAACTTTTAGTTATTGATCTATATTTATAGCGTTTCAAAACGGTATTTTTTCTTTATATAGCGCACTTTGATAGTTCCGTGCAAGCATGACAAATAATTGTTTACATGTTTTTAATGCAGCTGTTGCTCCAGAAAGGGATTATAAAATCGTCCAAAGGGACCCAAAGAGGTTTAATAATGACCTGAATTATCCAATAGGATATACAATATTTCAATGCGACCCAGTTGTTAGGATAGGGTTCATTTTAATGGGTATCAAACGCTTCGATTTAGGTATAAGGCTGCGCACGTTCGTGTAATAAAAAGTCAATTATTATGAAAAGGTTAAAGCTAGATCGATTCAGTCTGAGGTCGGTTGGGATCAATAATCTCGCGCATTTGATAGGCTCGTGGAAACCGTCCTGATTACCGACCGGGCTTCTAAGGTGGCACTTGGAAAAAGAGCTCAAGGCATAATAACATTATAATTTGTTCACCTGTTTCGACCTCACAGGAAAACGCATATTTCCTCGACACGTCTTGCTCAAACGGTGTACTTTGAATTGTTATACTATTATATTAATGTATAATTAAACGACTATACTAAATTGATTTGGAATTTATCGCGGTTGCCGGTTTACATTGCGTATACACGTTAAAATATTATAATATTTAGACACACTGTTAGAGTGAAACTGTATAAAAAAAAAAAACTGGGCGTGAACGATAAGTAATAACTACAAATTAATAAATTATACAGCGTGTGCATACATGATTTCAGTTTTTAGTTTCGGTGTCATGCAGTTTTCATTAACGCGTTTAATGGAAGTGTATATACGCCATGCCGGTGATATTATAATAACATCAGGATTTACACGGCCTTTCCCCTCGGTCCATTTAGACGTACACAACTATTCCATTCGCGGTTTATAGCCTAGTAAAATGTACAAAATTATAATGATAAAAAAAAAATACTCTAATTAATATCGATGTCTTTGTATTAATGTAATTCCAGAGAAAAAAATCCACGACACGACGCAGAATGTGTATAAGTTATTTCTTATTTTGTATGTATGACTTTAATTTGTAAACGACATGTTTAAAAATTGGAATTCGGCGAACGACCTGTATTGTTGTATACCGGTCCCTAAAAACAAATAGGTACACTTGTTATAGCTATTCTGTTAATTGAAACAGCATCGTTTGTCGCTTTTAGCGACTAAAATTATACCAAACGTTTTATTTATATTTCCTCTGGCCTTATGGATTCATTAGTTTGACATTTCATAATCAGCAGTTTGATCAAATGTCGGTTATCCATCTTTCACTCTGTACGTCTTGTACAGTGGACCTTTACACTACGCTTTTATTTTTGTATAACATACAGGGAACACTCATTTGCGCTATAAACACCACGGTTTGTATTGCTCTTAACTGGTTTACTGTGTTTTATTTTTTTTGGTTAACTTAAGTTTATTTAAATTTAAGTTACCGTATTATTAAGAATAGTTTGCAACCAATTTTGGATAATTAATTTTAAAGTTATATTTTAGACGTTTACAAAAACGTCGAAGAAAATCATATTGATATAATAATGATGATTATAGTGGTAATATGTTTTGTTAATATTGGCATGCAGTTTAAATTTTAAGTTTCATTTTCTTCATCAATGTAATATAGTTTAATGAGTTTTGGCAATCTATTTGATTATTCGTAGCAAGGAGCCAACGAATTGTAAATTCACTATTATGCAACTCGACGGGCTGTAAAAGTGTAAATAAGCTTTTTTTAAACGCCTTTTACCAATCGATGCATTTTTGTATTCAAAGACAATTGACCGTTAAAGTAACGATCGCGCGAATAATATAGCTAACTAACGCTTGGCACGGTTTCATCTAGAATTCAATTTGATTTAAAATTCATTATTGTGTCACTCGTCAAAACGCTGGTTGCGGGTCCAAACGTATAATACAATATTAGATATACCCGTGTATACCTAACTATAGTCGTAGTATGCGACTTGGTGTAATTGATTCATCGTTAATAATCGGTATAATGGGAACCGTATACATATTATATACTATTAGCTATTATATTAATAGAACAACTACACGTTGAATTAACTTTAAATTATTTACAATCCGTATATAGTTTTAGTAAGATTGTTGTTTTAATAATTGTTCATAGATAAAAACATGATACATTGTACACAGTCACATTGATACGACTAGTGTACTTTGAATGTATACATAACATTGTTGAAACAACCGTGTTGAATTCGAGTAAGGCGGGACCTAGATAACTACACGTTTTTCACTTGTCGATCGTACCGTCATCATTTGTAAATTGTTATGTCACTCTACAGAAGTAAAAACGAGCAAGACTGCAAAAATGAATTACCATTGTGTCTAATCTTCTGACGATTGGTCACCTTAACCCATCCGCAGTAGTCGAAATGGTAAATAATTGTCTTGAGAGCTCAACCCGAAATAACTCTCTAATCTACAGGCGATCAAATGACCTTAGGCGTATCATATATTTAAATCCTACTAAAGTAGCAGACTTAAATTTTGAACAGATTAGTATCTTGTTGAGTTCTACAACCAAAAGTTATTTGAACCTATGTAGAGTCCAGTAATACTCGAATACGTTTCAAATTAAATTTTTTCCCAATTATACTATAAAAAATAAACTAGGACGATAAAGTTAAAAAAAAAAATAATTATGAACATTTATGCTTCAGCTGCAATTTGTATTATGCAATCGCCCGATGCAGATACAAAGGCGCAAGCAGTACTAAATTATAATATTGTTATGTGTCCTGCGCAATGAAATTATTTAACATAATGAACCTAACGCCAACCCGTATTATTGTTATTATTATTATGATGGATCATATTATGATACATAAATTATTATTGCAGTCGTATTAATTATGGCTAATGATATGATTAATGGTTGCGAATGATGTTCAGATATTTCCATGTGCGACTTTTATTACATACAGTTATTACATTATAAACAAAACAGTATAATATTTTAACATAATATTGTGTATACTACTAATAATATATTGTATTTGAATATGGTCATAATCAAAACGTTGAAAATCATTATTTATTTAGTTTTCTGTTTCTTCCCCACAAATCTTTAAATCCGTCATTATTTATATTTATTCACTTTACATGACGATATCACATCACATCCACATCGTCTTCTTCGGTTCACCCGTAGTCTAAAATCTTTCCTATCACTAATATCTCTTATCCCAATATCTTCAATTGCATTTGTTCCTGCCACTGGCGCGCCATTCCCAAACTACCTTATTACTGATCATTCTGTTCAACCTTCGGACTTGATCTGAAGACGAGAAAGCCCAAAAATCTATATAAATACCATATGCGCAATGCATAGATTTTGTTTTCATTAGAACCGTTGTTCTCTTCTAATAGTAAAATATACATTATTTATTTTAATGCGCACTCTATTTGTCTATATTTGGCGTAGAAAACTTAATACATGTTAAAACAATTATTTTTTTATTGGTACAGCATCAACTACAAAGGTTATTAGCTTGATAATGGTGTGTAGGGGTTAGACATGGTTAAATTTTCTTTTTTTAGCCAGATAGTTCTGTAAAAACTTACCATTCATTGATGTGAACACTAGGCCCTCGAGTGCACTTTTTTACGCACCCAGCGATATTAATATTTCGATAATTATTGTGCAGGTGGTAAAAATGTTTCGTGATTAAGTTTATAGTGTTTTTCCGGTATGATTGTAAACTGATCCGTGTTCTTCCAATCGCCACGTACGGTTTTCCGTCAACCGGTTCCGCGTCCGATTACCCGTGCAAAAACATTTGGTCGATAACGCGTGGACGTTATCATTTAGACTGACGGAAATACAATTAGTAAAAAAAAATACCTTCTCCGCTATCGCATCGAAGCTAAACGTTATCTCGCGATTAATATTAAAAAAAAAAATGAAAAAGTATATCCGAGTGTGTGATAAGTGATAAAGCATAATATCTGGTCGAAATCGAGACTTAAGAAATAGGCATAATTATTTATTTAGCGTTTTCGTATAGGTACTTAAGCCATATTATAATGTGCAAACAACATTGACAACACTAACAACAAACATATTTAAATAGTAAAAATAACAATAATGATATTCATTGATTTAATCAGAACTATTGCTGTATCATTGTTTCACACATTATATATTCCAACATTTAAACTACATTTTTTATACATATTATGTTTTGTGATCGAAAATTAATAAACTTTAATTGACAACACACATAAAAGTATATTCAGTAAATAAAAATATACATAAAACCTTGTTAAGCAATTCATGACTAATTTAAATTATATTTTTTTTTTTATGGAAATAAAAAAGGTATGGCTTTAGCGGAAAATGACCATGCCCGTACTTCAAGGAGCGCGGTATTGGGTTTGAAACCCTCCCCTCCTTCATTTTTCAAAATGATTTGCACTAAGGTAAGAAATGAATAAAGTATTATATTTTTTTTTACAAAAACTATGAAAAATATTATAACTATAAAATGCAATGATATATCTTACATTTGGATTAACGGATACATCTATAAACAATCCTTCTTGTTATACATTTTCTCACCAAACAACTAGTAAATAGACACATTTTTTTTTTTGAGGTTCATTGTTTAATACAAGTATAATATATTTTTACAAAATATATATAATCATAATAATATATAAGCTTACAAATAGATTTGTTTGAGGTTTTAAAATAAAAATGTACGTATCATTTTTAAACGTATTACGATTAGGGGACAATTTTATTTTCTGTCGATATATATTCTGCATTATATATATATATATATATAATACATATTTTGTCGTTATATGGGTTTGATATTTTTGAGAGATTTGATATGTTTGCAGGCCCGGTTCGAGACGTGGCTCAATGGGAAGCTGGGGGAAAAAAAGTCAAGGCACTTTGCTCCAACGTAAAGGCAATGTTCTACCCTCTTTTGAAATGCATTCGAAAAAGTCATACCGTGTTTAGTATTGTTTTCGTTTGCTCGGTTATTTCGCGGTCGGATCTTGTATGTTACATTTTATTTCCGGTCGACGTTTCAGGCGGTCCGTCGGCGACCATTGACCGTCTAATTTAAATGCGCTGCCCGCGTGCGTGCGGAAGTCAAAAACGTTCGAGAGCCTAAGTTTGTTGTGTGTATTTAATTCGATTTATTTTCGGAAAGCGACAAGGTTCGGAAGGAACCTGAGGCCGCCAAGAGTGGTGGAATCGAACGGCGACCACGAAGACACGACGACGATGAGTATAATAATGTATAAACGATTTTCGTTGGCCAGACCATGTCGGGCGCGAAGTAGGCTGTTGTGTGCGGCGGAGGTGGATAGCAGTGTGTCTGGTACGTTAAACCGTCGATAATTGTGCCCGAGGACGCGTGAAGTTTGATGGCGACTAAATTAGGTGTGGAGAAAATCGAGGTGGAACGGTGTATACATAATATTATAAGGATTCGTTGTGGAAAACACCGTCGCTGCCGCCGCCGCCGCCGCTTCCACGTGGAAACCAAGGTAGACGGTTTTATATACGTCTTGTCAGACTTCTGGTTTGCTTCCAACTTCTTATATATATATATATATATATATATATATATATACACATGCACGCATCGACTGTCTCGGGCCGGGCACGGCCGTTTCTCCTTCGAAACTCGCCGCGTCTTGTATACCTACCTACCTACGCACGCACCGGAGGAAAGACTGGTCTAAGCCGGCAAACGCTTTTCCGGGCACGGCATATTAATATCGTTATTGTTGTGTTATTATAACGGGAAAAACGAATAATAACAGAAAAAAAAGGTATATACATAATATAATATTATAATATCTAGTCTATAAGCGCGCGACGAGGACAGATTCTGTGTGTGTATGTTTTTTCGGTAGCTGAGAACGTGACACGGACAGCTGTTTCGCGATGATGCGGCGTATAATGCGCTGTCTGTACCGGTTAGGAGGAGGTATATAGCCTCTGTAATCGAAACAGACGATGGGTTATATTATGTTAAGTCTACAAAAAAAAAAAAAAATCGGAATCGGAATCGTGGCCGGTGAATATCGACCAATGATTAACCTAGATGCATTTGCGTAAAAGGAACTCGATTATAGTTATTTATTTCGCTATCGTATTATTATGACTATTCAAAGTGTATATACTTACCATACGGCTTGGAAAACATAAAAATGTATCTCTCTATTACTCACGATATCTAACCGACTTTGGGCGAGTTCAAAATGTGTGTGTGTATTTTTTAATTTTAACTTGTTATTAAAAATATACTAATTTCTCGTCCAGTCAATGGTACCTACATATTTTTAGAATTCCGAGTTACCTTCATCAAACGAGGAGATCTAAAAAATATTTAAAAAAAACATAAAGCGGAATAGTTGAAAAACCCTTAGTTCAACGAATGAATCGAATATGATTTATTTAAAATATTTTTTCAAACGCGTTTGTGGAATCCGAAGTTCTACAAAAACGATCCAAGTAATATGTGTGTTGTCTTCAGGAGTTATCGTCGTTTCTCGTTATTGTTAATATACATGACTGTGAGGACTAATACATTTTCGTTGTGAAGGTTGATTATATATTGTATTGTTTTCCGTGGTATTATTCTTGTAACAAAGTAGTATCGATTTTACATAAGCAATATTTGTCCATAGAGAAATGTGTTTACGTAACACCCCTCCTAAGATCACGGTCAAATAATGATCTTGACAACGGCGATACTGTGAAATCAAACTAATATTTGATCGGTCGAAGATTTCAAGGGAACTGAACTAATCGTTGCGTTTCGATACGCGTATCCTACCACCGTTTCGTGCCGGTCTGGTACGTTCTGAATCGTTATTCCTTGAAATTAGAGTTGTTCGCTATACACTAATTAATAACTCCATTTATTTAGTCGTACGGATCACCGAAACAAGTGTTGACTAAAAAAAAAAAAGATTCTCCAAAAGAAATAACGTGGTTAAGTGGAAATTGAAATTATTACGTTTTTTAAAAGGCCAAAACTTTACAAACAGTTTTTGCAATTTTGGACCTTGGCTTGCCACATGCGAGCTTATATTTGTTGAGAAAAAAAACATGTTCCCAGGTATGGTAATAAAATCTTAAATTGGTCGTCGAAACGCTCCGCACGGGTATCTTATTTGATTTAGATTTTAATTTTTTGTTAGGGAATATTTCTAAAGAAATATCAAACGATCAAAAAATTAATTAGCAACAACTTAAAGTTGGCTATAAATATTTTATAAACATCGGGTTATCAACTGAAAAATAATTTAACATTCGGTAGACTGAATAGAGTTTAAAAAGCTGGTTTTTGTTGTAATAAATGTGTAAACACATTTTTTATCCATTCGATTTGAACATGGAATTCCCCCTCCCCCCACCGCCGTAAAATAGTCGAATTATTTAATTATCAATCTAAAATAGTATTTATAACAACGGCCAAATTGGCGAAGGCTGCAAGGCATTTTTTTCATTTTAAATTAATAATATGAAAACGACATTTCAGAGAAGAGTGTATAAATGAAATTAAAAAAAAAAACAATTTGTTATCATGCGCCGTGTGAAGAATAATGATTTAAATAATTCAGGGCGTTGACACTAATGTGTACATAATATTATAATAAAGTACATACAGACAATAAAGCTCTATATACAGGTAGCGAGTTGGACTTAAACTCTGTTGTCGACAATTGTATCATGTTGCATAAAATAAACAAGTAGAGTTAAAAAAAAAAAATAAATACTTTTCATGTATACCTAATTTATGCGGTACTATTCCCACGGTGTAAATAGTTTTAATTGTACTAATATATTGTATTGCTATTAAAAAAAAAAAAAAAAAATGGAGCTATTGCCATGGCCAGCAGCTGGACACATATCAAATGTCAATTTTAATCTTCCGATTTATTATTGTTTTGTTTAGTGCATTCGAAATTACCATAATGTTGTAGTTTTAGCTTATCATACTCAAGCATTGGGAAGCCATGTTATACATCATAACGTTTATCGTTCGTTAAAAATAACACATTTAATGTTAACAAAACAATAATTACTATGGACGCGATTGTATTAGTGCGCTAGTTACATAAGTTTTGTAAACAATTTCAATTATTGAATGTTGTTGCGAGACCATCTTTTCACCGTGTACCTGATGTATACAGCTGTGTTCAAGTGTTATCCGTTCGGAGTAAAACAAATTATAACGTTGTGTATTTGCTTCCTTTCATAAAAATAAAGTTGATGCAGCTTTTGAGTTTTAATTGGGTTTGGTGATCTCATACCTACTCGTTGATTAAAAACAAACAACGTTTTATAATACACGGAGTAAAATGAAAAATTCAGACCGAGAAAACTTCCTTGGGACTAAAATGAATAATATAAACAAATAAATAAAAAGATACTACTGCAGATGTATTCCGGTTAGAATCGGAGGGGGGCGAAATTGCTCGGTAATTTATGTCGTCCAATATTTTCGGTAAGTAAAAGGTTTTTTCTTTTTTTTTTTTAATTTTTCTCGACGAGTCTGAGTAAAGTGGCTCGATGCTAAATCAGATTATTATTGTCTTTGTGCACTAACCAATATTGTGTATTGTCTTCGTTTGATAATAACAAAATCCATTTGACAGGCTTAATTTCGCCCGTTCGGTTTAAATCATATTTTTTTGTAAACTAATAGTCGAGACTCAATTAAACTGTCACTTTACTAATTCGATTAGTACCGAAATGAAATCCCAGAACTTTCCAGGCTTCTTTCTTACATTTCCTCGCAGCGCTTCGCATTCAAGTATACATCATAAAATTTAAAAGCATTTATACATAAAGTCTAAATGGGGAAAAGAAAATAGATAATTCGTGTATTCATTTAACCGAAATTTAATGGAATCGGATTGTGGTACTCAAATGCTGAACTTAGAAATTTTGAAACGTTTTTTGTTATTAAGGAGACACAAAGTTGTAGTCAAATGCTAATCCGAACTCGCATAATAAATAGTACCTAATAATAATTAATTTAATATGCAAGTGGTTTTTACTGAACAAATACATTTTCGATATTATTCTGGTAATGTATAAAGACTTCAGGAAACTCTGTGTGTAATATTAAAATTAATCGTCACCGGCATATCCTCGATAGGCTAATGTACAAGCAAAAAAAAAAAAAAGGAAGTCTACATTATTTTCATACGGGCCATTTATCTTCCGGTTGTAGCACAAATGCAGGTAGCACCACCGCATTATTCATACCATAAGGCCGTTCCTCCGTGATACATTAACCCTATGTTATATACTATTCGAGACTCGTAGGTTAATACTTAAACGGTATATACCTATGTGTATTATTTCACTGAACGTTTTTCTATTCTTAACCGAGCGATCAAATTTGGAACGAACATTTGGGAACGTCTGAACGCCGCTTTAATTGAAAAGTGTACGCACGGGGAATCCGTTCAAAAAGCACTTGATATTTAAGACTTATGATATTGCCACGGTTTTTTTAAATTTGTATTTTAAAGAGACCATTTTATGGGCCTATCGCCGCAATGCATACATCTGTTTCGAATCTTCTCGCTCTTATCGGATAGTTATGATAATAATAGTGAAAAAAAAAAATCCACTAAAATATATTGTAATTTGTGTTTGATGTGGTGTAGAAATCTAGACCTGTTTAATACTTAGCGAAGCGATGTAATCTAATGAGATCGACTTAGGCACGTCTAAAGAGGGTAACTCGGTGTAATGTTTTTATTTTCGAAGACACATTGACGTTTTGAAATCGCGTGTACAGTCACTTCTTACAAACATTACGACGTGACGACGTTATTTTCGAGAGTACAACGAGACTCGTGTGCAAATACACTGTGCACGCAAATTACATATTAAACGTCCCAAAAGATCTCGGTAGCTGTTATGAATTACATTTCAAATTAAAATGATAATGATATTGTAATCGTTCCGACAATTATTATTATGATAAAAAACAACATTGTCGACACGAGTTGCGTATTACGTCATCGTTCAGGTGAACGTACACGGTTTTTTAAATATTTTACAGAACAACAACACAATATCCCTAGGAAATGTTCGCAACGTTAAACACTTAGAATAAATACATTGGATATTGTCAAAAAAAAAAAAAACCAATAAGAGCGATGGTCGTTTACACATAAATAATTGTTGTGAATATGAAAATATAAAAAGATAACATATTATTGAAAAAAATATGTTGCCTATAGCTTAGTACTATTTTTAAAGAAAGCCTTTGCAATTATCTAAAAAAAAAAAAAAGTATAAATAATTGAGGAAATTGTTTGGATATTTATTTATTGTATTCAATATGTTTTTTTTTCTTTAAGCTCTCCGGGATTAATCATTATCGTAGTCTTATGGTAATATTTGATATTTACTTCTCAAAAGAGTAACCCACAAATATTTCAAGCGGTAAGGTGTGAATATATTTTTTCATCTTTACCTACCATTTTTATGTTTTTGTGTTTTGTTGAATACCGAAGCGGAATATGTGAAAAAAGATAAATTGTGTGCTTAAACAGCAGCGCAGCTATTGTACCGGCAATGTGTGCATTGAGTGCACAAAGTGCATTATTTTGACACTTGGACCAATGGAATAGGTGGAAAATTGTTTTTCGGTACATGACCTGCGACACGTTTTGCGATCAAAATAACGCGCGTTGCTATGAATGCACAAGGGTCTTTGTTGCCGGCAATTATTGAGGTCAGATAGATGTATCCGTATACACGTGTTTGAACAGCCGCCTAAATTGACAAAATTTTGCGACTGTACCCGGTAAAGCGTGTTTCGCTATTAGGGTTTGATTAAAAACAATATTATATTTTTTTACTCTATACGATGTATTATAATAATATTATAAAAATGCGGCGATCGATATCGTTGTGTGTGTGTACTGTTTTTGCATTGTGCGTTTACAATTTAGGTCACAAGTGCATTATAATAATATAATATATACAGCAACATATTACTATACGGGAAAATGAAAGAAATACAAATCGATTTGACGTTTATGCCAAAAAACCATTGTAAATTTGCAGCGACGGTTCTGGGAAGGGTTTTGACGTAGGTACGCGATAAAGCTGAAAAACAAAACTCACCCAAAACTGCAGTGTATAACATTTATCATGATGTGTGCACGGTCGGTGCGCGTGCTGGGACAGTACTGGTGCTCGTTATGATAAGTGCACTGTGCAGCAAGTGATGTATTCGATGACAAATCATTGTTGTTGCTGGGCCAAAACGAGCCCTTTTTGTGACATAATACAGCAACGTTTTTATTTTTTTTATTTAGCATTTATTTGCAATATGACGGCTCAACGATTAAAAATATACAATCTGTGATATAGTTTACAATGCAGTGAAAATTAATATAAACATTAATTAATTGTAGTATGTAAAACTAATATTAATAATATGTACAAAACAAGGAAACAGAGGCGAGAAAAACAAAAAATAAATAAAATAAAGAGATTCAAATAGTGCAACCGGCGCTCAAAAGGAAAGAAATAGTAGCAGTAGTAATAGGAACTGAACGAGAATTGAGGATGTTATATGGATGAGGATTTGAAATGCCACGGGATGCAATAAAATTAAAGAGAAGGATTCTATTAGGAACAAGAGAAGGACAGTCGAATATAAAATGAGAAAAATCTCCAACAGCTACCTCATCATGCAAATGACAGAAAGGAACGGAATTAAGAGGAAAGTTTATAGGCAAAGTAGGGTAAAAGATTATGACCGACTCTGAGACGTGAGAAGGAGGAAATCATTCTGCGAGGTAAGTCTAGTTTATGAAACCAAGGACAATTACGGGGTGAAGGAATTATAAGCCGATGCCAATGTGCAAAATTAGGAAGGAGGGAAGACCACTTGTCAAGCCAGGCGTTAGAGAGGATTGATTTAAAGGAATGAAAAGCATCAGAATTTATAAGATGAAAAGAGGGGGTAAATAGAAAAGAGGATGAGGATTTAGCTAGAGTGTCGGCCATTTCATTGCCACTGATCCCTATATGACCAGGGACCTACAGCAACGTTTTCCGTTTGAAATTCACAATTCTCGTTTACATAATATAATAATAATACAGTTAAATATTTGTTATGGCCCATCAAGCACATACAAAGTGCGTACACGAATTACACGTTTAACTTAGTTCATCGAACCCGTTTAATCGTTTTTGTTATGTTTCCCCTTCCCCTCCCCCCGTTTTTAATCGTAACCCATGAACCGTTTATATCTGCAGCTTCTCGGACAACTTTTAAAACTACAATTTTGTACTAAACATGATGCGCGAGTTGCTGCTGCCATGACAGCTGCGTAAATTAACTGTAATTTATACTCATTTTTATTATAGGCACCGTCCTAATACCGAACAATAATGTCCTCTTAAACGTTCGATCATAATCGAGTGGGTATATCATCGCGTCGACTTAACTTGAGTTAGCGTTTTTTTTTTTGTTTACTTCAACCGGTCAATTTTTAGTACCTAAAACGCTGCGTCCAAGAGGACATCCAGTTGAATTTCCAAATGCCGGCAAAAGATGTATGTAAGTCGTGTGGCCGAGGACTGGACGCTTTTCATACAACATCATTTCCTACACGTGTAAGTGTAGTGCTTGAATATTGTTTTTATGTCCAATCGGCGTAATAGCTACTGTGGCGCCAACCAAATTGTCGACAGAGAGGGAATTTCAATTATTTCGATTTTGTTGTTAACATTTGTATGTAAATAACTATTCATTTTCATTTTAATTCCGTAATTAATTTTAGTATGTTTGAATATTATTATTTAGGTCTTCGATGACTGGGGCCGGAAATCAGCACTTAAGAGTGGACACGATATCCCTCAAGTGGACACTTTTTATTTGAATAAATTACCTACACAACATGGTGATGGCTTTTTTTGCTTTAAATCGCAAAATAATATTAGTACAAACGTAGTAACCAAATAGGCTATTATTATAATAATAGTTTTATTTGTATAATCATTTTATTTTTGTTTAACGTTTCGCACGCGCCGTTTTCTTCAACTCACGATGTTAGTTTCCTACCGACTTGGTCTATTTACTTGGCCGGAATTTTATTTTCTGTACGCTAAAACAAAATTTATAATATACAACTATAGTTTTTTTTACGAGTATAGGCGGGGTATCTCTTTATTTGCATGGCAATTATTATACACACTTGTATGATGTATAATATTATGATAGTTGAAACGAAAAAAAATGTCTTATTTAACTCGTGTAAAAGATAGTATAATTAATTGAAACTCGGGGGGATTACATCTATATCCCAGTATGACCGCATTGCAGTCTGGAAAAATTAATTCAATATTATATTTCTTTCGGTAACTGATAAAATGAAAAAAAATGTATCTAATATAAATGATTGTATTTAGCACGATCGCATCTATTTTGGTTTGTACTCGTGTACAATAGTAAGAAAGTAATATCGATTTGAATCACAAACATTGAGACGGTCATCTTTATGGGACATACTGTAGATTATTAAATGCGTCCTGTGTGGGCCGAAGTAGTCGTCCCGTACACTGGTGATGTATAAGCCATGGACGGAACATAGTAAGGGTTGTCTGCGGGTCGCCCCAGGACCGTTGTGAAATGTTTTTAATTCGAAACCCGGGTACACCCGCAAAGGGTACGTTACCATACGTATGGTAATTACTATATTTATTACTCTATACATTGTACGTGTAGCGTTTTTTTTTTTTAATGCCTGTCGAGCCTAGCTCTTTATTATTACGCACATTTTATCCGAGTGTAAAACGGCGATAGTAAATAAATAAATAAACAACAACACAGAGTCGTCGGCTCGAGGGTTAGCGCGGCCTAGCTGGATTTCGGCCTTTTTTGCAGTTTACCCGGCTGGCGTGCTTGTGTGTATATAATATATAGGAAATCAAATTAGCGGAGGGTAGATTTATTGTCAGGCCCGTCCGAACCCTTGCCCGTAAACCGTGTGTATGTGTATATAAATCGACGGCCGTTATATATGTGTACATTGTATACACGCGGTCGTCATATCATCAAACGGCGGGCGTGTGTGCGTATATATACTTTTGCAACGGTCGACGTCGTCATCTTTAAACTCTCCACCGTCGCCGTGGTCGTTTTATTGAGGGGAATTTTACGACTTCGGTCGCCTACTGTGTACACCGTAGGGTTGTATTATGCAGCCACTTTGGGAGTATTGCCCCGCATCAAGACTCTTGGGTACACGCATACGTGTGGCCGTATACTACCACTGCCACTGTAGTACATGTTATATATTTATACGGGACCGATATGCCCGAACCAGCTCTTGCCGAGCGTAAGTACGTTTTAGTTGGCATTAAATCGCAGCAAAATACCAACAGTATCATAATGCGATATACCGCTTAGAACATTAATTATTACACTGCGCTATGTACCTACATAATTGTTGTTATCATA
Organism: Adelges cooleyi; assembly: GCF_023614345.1. Lineage (NCBI taxonomy): Eukaryota > Metazoa > Arthropoda > Insecta > Hemiptera > Adelgidae > Adelges > Adelges cooleyi. The sequence goes on along the minus strand of NW_026096053.1, from coordinate 11,373,737 downwards.
ATTTCAGGCAAATGCGCCCCCGTCTGACGTTGACGCTGACGAAAACATCAACCACAAACGGTTCAGAAGGAAATCAAGAAGACAGTCGAAAACGATATGGCCCATATCACACTTGCGGTTAGCTAGCAACAGTCCAGAAGGGATAATAAAAAAAAACTTTTTTAAAGAACATGCTTTTGTAAAAAAATAGTAAAAATGTGAACTAAAAAAAAGTAAGAGCAATTTATCAATCAATTGGAGCACATTTTTTTTAAGATGTCAATTGCTTTGGAAACAACCGAAAATAAATTACAATTAAAAAAAATATGTGCTACAATTTGTTGGTAAATTGTTCTTGTAGTAAAATTATTTTTTACTTTTTGTTTTTAGTTTTATTTTTTTTTACTATTTTTTTAGAAAAGCAAGTCGAAACAGTAAGTACTCATAGAGGAAAATAATACGTATCATAAGTAGAATATTATTGGTTTTGAAAATAATTTGTGTTTAATCAATTTTAAAAATCTATAATATTTAAAAATATTATTAATGAAACAGTTGAGTTATTAATATTTAAATTGTCCGTTTTAAACATGATGTAAACACATTGTGAAAATAAAAGTAAAAATCTGTTGTTGACACTAATCCCAGTTTTGGGATCGCATGGTGCGTGGATAAGGTCGACGGCGATACATACAGACTCTCAATAAGGGGTTAACTTTTAAACGACATAATACAATAATAGAGGACGGCTCTGACAAGAGTCATAAAGGTTTTTTACTTGAGTAGTATCCAATTGTTCAGTCGTGTGTTACATAGACACTAATGGTTGTCTAATGTGTGTTGTGTGTAGTAAACCAGTTTTTAGCGTTTATCCAGGATATTCGACGCCGCAATTCAATTAAAACACCATTAAAATTATTGAAACCATCTGTTCGTACGCCGAATGATAAAAAAAAAAACAATTACTTTGCCGTACACTCGATCTGTCTACAGCAGTTGTTGTGAATTACACACAGCAAATAGGATATTATATTATACAATGAATTTAATATATTTATCAGAATATAACATTATGACAACAATCGCATCGACTTCGCGGTATTACCGAGTGACTTTCAACGCACGTTATTTCACAATATTCCAGTTCAATAGGAATTTTATCATTTGAAGCGTGTGTGTAGTTTAAGTATTAAATCTACTTTTGAACGCATTATAGAATCGACTAAAAGTCAAGGTGAGAAAAAACCGCACAGACAGACACGTAAAATATTCCATTTCGCCGTTTCACCGATTTTGTACATATTTCTTTTTGAATTTTTTATTTTAAGAACGCAATGACAGCTTACGAAATTGCCATTATAAATTGAATTTTAAACACACGCGACATAGTATTTATCTGATCAAAATACGATATGGAAATCACAAGCGAATCGAATTTTTAAACGTACATTGCGATAGAATCTAAATTTAAATAATAAAAAAAAATATACACCTCGCAATATACGGCTTACACCACGGTGAAGCCTCAAGGAATACTTACAATTATATTTGACCCATCACACAACGCTTGTACAAATACTATAGGCGAGTGGAGTAGGTAGAGAGATAGACGGTGACGGACTAATAAGTGTGTAGGAGAGGATAAGGGTCGCCTACCCCACTTGTGTTAGCCATGACGTAGCCAAGTCCAAATAGATTAAGGAAAACTGATACAAACAAACGGCACAGTCCGGAGACATCTAATAAAAAAAGAAAGGAGAACACTGTTTTTTTTTTTTTTTTGGGTGACTTGCAATGCCACAAATCACTGTTAAACATATATCATGATGGAATGTTTTTGAGTCTGACAAACAGCGAATCCTAATCCCAACAGTCTTATAGATCTGTTCTGCGGGTAGAAATCCCGACCCGACGCAAGACAATCGTATTAAACTTTTTCAAAGAAGTCCCATTGTCAAGATAAATAAAACGTACTGATGTGAACGCCTCAATTCTAAGAAATACATATGTGGCCGCGCAGATGATAACACCAAAGATTGGGCTTTCTCGCTTTAGGATCAAAATGTTTGTTTTGTAATAACGCAAACAATGATACTTATAGCGAAAAATGTCTGAGCCCGAATCCAATTTAGAAACCTAAAATTAATAATTATTGATAAAAAAAAAACTTCTCATCTTACAGGGTCGGTCCCCAACTTCCCAAAGGCCAATACCACGAAAAAAAATAAAAATTTCGAATTCACAATATTTTTTTTAGTGTAAACGTTGTTGTTCTTTTTTGTATTATTTTTTTTTTTCATAATACAACAAAAGATTTAACAACGCATGCAATAGATTTAGTGTTAATAAAGCTGTGCAAAACATTAGATGATTCATAAGACTAGAAAAACATACACACACACACTGTATTTTATGTTGGATGCAATATACAATGGCGTATGTATGTACGTTAAATGTCGTTTAGAGTAAAACTACAAACTTTTTTATACTGTTTACATAAAGTTCATCGACACTATCCGCATACAAAGTTCAAAACGCACACATTATACACAGATTTTTTTTAAATTTATGATTATGAATAATCAATGTTTACTCATGCGATTTAATTTAAATCATATTTTTATTTTATTTTCCATAGCAAGTAAATCGAAACTATTTTTCAGGGAATGAATAAAATAAAATACTACCTAATCGTTCAGATGAATCATACAGACCAGAACTTGTTGCCGTTGCTTTTTCTATATTATATCGCAATTAACAACACAATAAAACTACAATTTCTCACGCACACTATTTTTTAATTATAGAACGCCTGAAGTCGAAAAATATGTACATATTTTGGATGTTTTTGTCGATTTTGAATAGGAAAGGGTGAACTTTATTTGCCCATAAAGAACCTTACAGGTACTATTTTTGACCAATAGACTTTCTACATGAATAAATCAGTCCAAGAAGACACCGTGGTCCACTTAAATATTTATAAAAAAAAACATTACTGTTAACTTGTTATTGTTTTTTTTTTTTTAATTACGAACGTCTACATTTTTATACTCTGCACTAAAACGCATTAAAGTTTCAATTTAAAGAAAACGTCTTTTATGTGCCGTCTAGACTGTTGATTGAAGGAAAACGATAATTTAATTTCACTCGGTTTTGAACCGGTAAATAAAAAAATTACCTACTGTGCGCCAAAGACGTTTTACATCAGCTATAAAAAACAATATTTTTTCGCCATCATCATAAAAAAATAAGTGTGAAACATTTAATAAATTATGAGTAAGTTTTTTTTTTAATACTACAATTAGCCGTTCCGTTGGTATTTTCCAAATTATAATATCAAATACTATTTGTAAAATTTATCATATCTTATAATATTAATTTACAAAAGTAATATGTTGCATTATATTAAACTAATGAGAAAAATATCTAAAAGAATATTATTATACAAATAAATTGTGTGGCTGGGCTACGTCCCATGAACCCAACCAAAACCAAATAAAATAGACCAGCCTCAGGTTTCTAATATGTATAGAGCAGGCTCTATATGCTGGTTTATTATTGACACTTGCCAACGAGAGGCACGCTATTTCATTTTGGAGAGGTGACTGCAATTAAGTTTGTTGGTGTTGTTGGAATGTCTTGAACATATGGGGTCCAGGGCCAGCCACCCGCTAATCGGTTAATCTAGGCCTGAAATCGGTTTCCTTCGGCCAAGCCGTTAAAACGATAGAAAAATCAAATACCAAATGCTGTATTGTTTAGCACATGTTTTAGCAAAAGAAATGTTCAGGTAAGCGCATATTATTTTAACATGATATACTGTCAACCGTATAAGGTCGATAGGTATATGGTGTTATACACTCTTTGGCTACGGTATACACCGATGGCGATTTACCTGTCTGCTCTTTTCGTCTCGTATCCATAGAGGTACGTATATGGAGACAGTGAATAAAAAAAAAACGTACTATGCTGATTGACAAGCACCTACTGAATAATAGATATAATAAACGGTTCCAGTAGTTTTCTTCGATTTATATAGGACCTTACAAAATAATATAAAGCAAAAGAAAATTTTAACCGCCAACAACAAAAATATAATCATTTGTAAATAATAAAATATAATAAATAATAATGGCGTTTGCCGGTGTCATATAGTTTTGAGAGCTGTTATTTCTGTTGGTAATGTTTATCGCGGCGTTATCCGTCTCCCATGAAACTTTCGGGCTTTTCGGCGAAATCGTAAATCACAATTAAAAGCCAAGAGGCTCGGAGTCACATGGCCGGCGGGAAACTTTAGCCAAGACATCACTCAAAAAGGGGGCGAACGAGTGAGGATAATAAATTTCGTAATGTATACTTCCCAGCAACCACCCGGAGCCCAAAGTCGGGTACGGTATAATTACACCGAATATTATATATATTTATTGTTTTTTTCTTCTTTATCGACGCCCGCAGCACACCGTTCATGATTTCGCCCTGTCCCTGTTGCTCGAGTGCGCTATATAATATTTAAAATAACAATATAATAACGATATACAATTTTCCGGGTACAAGACTACGTTGTACGCTTATACCTATAGATAGTTTAAATAATATTGTTAAGTACGTTTCTTTTATTAAGAAAAACTCTTCGACAGAAATAAATCGGTCGTTCCAAAGAACAGAAAAGTCTTGACGCGCACAAGATATGATAATATTAAAAAAAAAAAAACCAAAATTTTAAAAACCAAAACCGTTTTTTTTATTATAAGCTACTAAAAACGACGGCAACGGTCAATGCCGATAATTTTTTTGTTCCATTGTCATCAAAAACCCTAACCTATCCTAAAAAAAAAAAAACCAATCGCGGCACACATGCGCTGTCCAAAACGATTACCTGCCATTAAACGTACACAACACACGGTATAGGTGTAATGCATATTATATACGTGTATTACACATACATATACATATAAACCGGGTAATTTGTTAACGTTCCGTTCCAGTCAATAACTTTGAAGATGTTAGACTTTTTTTTATACTTTTATTAAGCGGGCAAGTGCGGTGTTGATAAAAATATTTCATCTACTCTCCACCCTTCCTCCCGCCCTAAATTTTAAACTTTAATAACTTTGTAATTGATAACCCCATACTGATTAGACTAAAATGTTCAGCAAATTATTCTTAAAGTCAATCAAACGTGTACGTTACCGTTTAATAACTACTTGAGTTCATATACGGTTTTAACATACGAGTGACGAGGTCGTATTTTTTAAAAATATATTACATTTTTCTCAGCTAATAACAGCTAAATTCTCTAACATCTTCTAAGTGATTGACTGGGCCATAGTTAATCAATCACCCGGTATATATGTATGTACACAAGAGCTGATATCGAAACACGGTGACGAATTGGCGGACTGGCACGGGCGCGTGGGCCGTTTATTTCGTAATCATTTTTATTGGCACCGCGGTCTGAGCTTGTGCCTTAAGTACTGCACCATTCGAAAGTTTATAATTTTAGAACTACACCGGACCCGCGTGGTAAAACGTTTGTTTTCAATGTCAACGCGGATTACTTAACGACAATGTACGTACAGAAAACCGAGTCGTCAGGATGCAGTATGTACCTATACATTGTATACCTAAATAGTTTTGGCGCTAAACTTTCGGTCGCGCATAATTCATATTTTATACGGTTTCGAAACACGGCCCTTCTACTTTACCCTTCTCCGGAACACACATACAGTCAGGTTGAAATCATTCGAAAAAAATAATTAATTAAAAAACAAATTTATAACAGTGCCGTCAGCAGTGGGCGGCTTAAATAGTCAACCAAGCTAATATCTTGTAACACTAATACTTATTGTACTTATGTTGTACATCCAAAGTATTCAATAGTCGATGCATATAGATAGGTATGGGTGCCTTTCAGGTGTTTTATCTGAAGGAGGGGAGTTGATATCACAATATTAGTTTTGAACATATTATGTAACGTTTTTTTTCTTAAGTAAAAGACAATTTGTATTTTTGTTTTGTACGATTTTTTTTAATTTGGTGACTATTTGTATGGGAATTTAAAACACTACATTTTGTATAATTTAAGAAACGTGCAGTAATTTTTTATTTACCCATCCCTGTTTTGTACCAAGTGAATTTTTGTAGGAGATGATGTTGTTGTCTCCATTCCCTACTAAGGCCAGACTGTGTCTGAATTTCAATTTTAGTTTAACGTTATTATAGCGTGTCATTGCATAACAGGTCTATTAGATCTTTCGCATAATATATACTAAACGATTCTCTCCATTTAGATACAGTTACTATTGTAATGTGTATAATAATAAAACGTTTAATAAACTCTTATCGTGCCGGAGAGTCATTTACTCGTTGACTTTTCACGATAAGTTAAAAAACGCTCTTAAGAAGGTTTTTATTTATCGAATGTATACGTGTGTGTGTGTGTATGTGTATTATATATGATTTGCATTGTTCAAGGTCATGGAAATCCTTGTCCTACATTACGTGCTGCCAACGTCGAAACGAATTGGAAAAATTGCGATGGACGCGAAAAAACAAGAGTTTTTTTTTTGTTAGCCGTTTCCTCGGTTTTTCACACTTTGACGCGGTTTTCTTCAATGTCACCTGGGCCGCCCCAGTCGCGGTCCGATACGTATAATAATACCTACCTACTATATAGTGTCGCCGGCGGTCGTTCAATGACAAAACTAGCGTTATTATTATTATCATTATCGTTATTAGTAGTTATTTCACTATTATTAGTATTATTATTATTTTTTTAACCTACCTACCAATACTGTATTACCGCTGCCGCTATTATACACCCATATGGTGTGTATTGTATGCGTTTGTACGTTTGAAAACCGCAACGACGCGTGTGTACCACATATCTTTTGCCGCGGTATATACCGTTTTCGATTTCCCAACCGTCCGACCGAGACACGTACACACCTACCACCTACCTCTACTATACACATTGGTAGAGTTTTCGCCTCATATTTTAATAACCGTAGGCGCCGTCGCGTTTTTCTATATTTATATTTATACTATTATCTATCTATACATTCAATATATTACATATTGTAACCCTCGATACTAGATTTTCACCGCAGCAGCAACGATCGTCGTCGCCGCCGCCGCCGCCACCACAGCGACAACCTTATTGTATATCACACGGCTTGCTTGTACCTATATTATATTATTATTATATATGTATACACGTCCAGACTGTTACTATGTGTGTTCCCGTGAAGTCACGGAAAAAAACGAAAAATAAAAAAGTGAAATTGTATCATACATAACCGCTGCTGTGATATTGTTGATAGTGTTTAACCCCGCACAGAATACGTACTCTCTGTATACCACGGAAGAGACGAATGCTGAAGGGTCACTTTTAATGTAAGCAAAAAAATTACGGCCATTTTGCAAAGTATTTTTAGTATTATATTATGTTATACACGAAAAATAATAATAATCTTTTGGTATAGGGTGTCCCAAAAATAGCGCAACTTTTAACACGGTTGCGCCATTTAAACGGTTGCGCTATTTTTGGGACACTCTTTATAACAAATTACAATGGCGTTGATTTAAGATGATGGCTGCCGGGTTTTTGTGCGTATCAAACATGGCTTAAATATACTATATAGGTTATTGCTTTGATAAAAATAAAATGGCAATGTAAGGGTTCAGCCAATCAAAGGTACTATGTTTATATTAAATAAAAACAATGATGGAACCTTACACGCTGCCATTTGTGAATTGATAATAATATAATAAAGTAAATTTCGGAAAAACCGACAAAGTTGTCGGCCACGCGATGCAATGCAAACTGCATTAGTAATTAATTCGCGCGCATCAGCGCTTTAAATGCAAATTGCAGTTGTTTTATAAGTGTTTAACGCTTTGGTAATAATTATTTTGACGATAATAACATCGTATATCATTATTTTGATTGATTCCACGTGTAGCCACTTAGCCGGGAGTTATCTTTTGTTATTTTTTATTTTCACTGATATAATTATTTCATAGGCACAATTTCTAGTAAAAACTTATTGAAAAAACACGTTTTACTACAGTCTATATATACATAATATGTGTATACACGATTGGCTTGATTGCACATGACGTATAACGATACAGCTATTACTGGAAACCAAATCGTGTGTGAATTCAGCACAGCCACGCGTTCAAATCAAAATACTGAAAAGCTAGGAAAAGTCCAAAGGTGATGTGAGATTAACCCCCCCGCGGACATAATAAAGACAGAAAATGTGAACTCAGAAAACGCATCCGAACGGGATAATAAGCTACCAAAACTATCTTAACACATAATATTCTATATGATAATAGTAGTACTGTTACTCGAAATTGAGCTTTCAAACACGGTCACATGAATTTGCCCCTGGATTCAAAAGCCTTATTTGAAAGCCACTATTTACCTGGTAATGACTAACGAGCAATCGATGTACTAACCCTATCCAGTTGCGCAAACAACAAAATTGTTTACATGTTATATGCACTGCTCCGTTTGATAATATTATTTCAGCAAATTGATAGTTAAGATTGTCTAGCCGCTTCATAGTCATATCGTATTCTGCATATTAATATCTATTATTTTGTATACTCTTCTGGCTCATCATGAAAACTTTACACCCGTTATTATCGCGGTTCGCGGTAATGTGGATATTTGCAAAGTGCACATATAATAGGTATGTATAATATAATGACTCGCAACAGCAGTCTGTCCGTATCGTTTTCGTTGTCGCCATCGATCGGAAATCGTTTTAGTGATTCTTAAAGTACAGCAGTCGAATTCCAACTTGCATGTTTGATCTCAACACATGTGTTTGTATACTATGTGCTTCACTCTTAATAGGGTTTCCTATGTACCGCGGGTTCAACGACGTACGCTCTATATAAGACAAATAAAAATACATCCAAACAAACAAAATATAAATACACTATGAGCAATAATAATTGTAGTGTCTGTTCAAAGCATAATATTATCTGCGTTTAGGAAAACATTTACAGAGATATGGTTGGTCGTATTAATGGCGGCCATCTCGCCAACAGATAACAGATTTATTTATTCGTCTCTAACAGCAAGCAAAATTATAAAGGCCTAGATCATGACGAATAAAATTTGTGTATTTGATCGTTTCAATGTTACAAAGTTTAATTAAAAAAAAAAAAAAAAAATGCTGATCATTCGAACCAATGCATCAAATTTCCCAAATGACTAAATCTAGGCAAAAAAATACTTGGTCAAAACAAAAAAACGTTTTATAACCAATTACAATCAACAATGTTATGTTTAAATTGTGTATTTGTACGTTTTTGATACTTAAATATTTATGTAAAAGATTGTGTAGTACACGAGAAGAAGGTCGATAAAAAAACAATATGTTAATTCTAGTTATTATTATTATTAGAGAAAAAAAACCAGCACAGTGTGGTCGAGGCATGTGGGGACGGATCAAAGTGAAGGCACAGGAATCATTATAATTCATATCTGACTATTGAGAGTGATGAAATCACTTTTAAACAAAACGCTGCAATGTGAATCTGTAGATAAATATCGGTAAAAATCGTTGTAAGCACAATAATGTGCTTAAAATTGTATTTTTATTATTAGTGTGTATACGATTGCGATTGATCTTACAAATTTCTTCATCGGCTTAGGCGATATCGTGGATCTAGATGCGAAAATTATAAAAATAAAAACACATCATTGTAAAAACAATATACGACGTTCTCAGCTAAAAAAAAAAAACAATACTATAGTAAAGAGATGACGGTGACTTAATCCAAGGTTAATTTATTCGACTACGCCTAATATATATAAACCGTATTATTATTATCTACGATAAACATTCGACTGTTGTTATTGCTTTTAAATTCCAAAAGCCTTATGCCTTCGTGGTGTGCTCACTCCCCGGTTGAATATTGTGTGCCGGAGACGGTGAAAGTAATAATAACAGCAGTGTCTGGCAGATAATACAATATCCCGTTGTGGAAATATCGCTGCCGCAGCCCAAAGAACAATAGTGCTTCCAGACTCCAGAGGGGCGAGAGTGTTTGGGAAACTGATGAAAAGTTTAATTGAAAAGAAGGGGAAAAATTGTTATTGTTAAATCTAACGACGTCTAATCAACTGGATCCGATAAAACATTATTTTCACTACAGGGCGCCGTCTTAAGAGTTAAGTGTAATATGCCTGTGCGAATTAACTGACGAATGACCCTGGGTCGTTTTTACGCCAAGTAGGATAGATGAGTCGAACAGTATCGACTTGATTCTGTCCACGTGAAATCCGCGTTACAGCCCCGAATATATTATTATTTTTCTCAAACGCGTTGCCAACGAGAGCTTTACACTGCTGTGTGTACTATTCCGGTTATTCTAGTAGTTTTTTTTTATACCTATGTATTTGCATTTATAAACATATTGATTATATTAGACAAGATGCTAGGCTTGTCAATAATTGCGTTTGAAATATATGTGTCTATACGTGTGAATACGTGGAAATATTTCAACATTCTAGAGCTTAACATGGTAAAAGTCGATTTTCCGTATTTAAATGTGAATTTACGGTTGGAATTGATATTTTGTTGTCGCGCTTTGACGTATCTCGACTACGTTGTAAACAATAATCATAAGTAGTGTTTATCCTTTTCATCGCTTTTTGGTGGGTTTATGATTGAATTTTTAAAATGCGCGGATACACTGCGTACAGTTCAATTGTAGATTCAACAGTTCGGATGTGTATTGTTTTCGTTAAATGTCGTAGGACTGAAAAAAAGCATCGTATGTAGCAATAATAATAATAATAATAATAATAAAAACAATGGTCATCGGTCGACGAGCACAGAAAAAAATAAATTGTATTATAATAATAACATTTAACGTTGGAATAACTAAATAAATAGTTTGGTCAACTAAAATAATATGTATAGTTCCGTTAACTAAACATTTAGATGGCCTATTTATTTAGTTATTCCAATGGCTATACATTTATCGCGTATTAGCCGTAATTAAAGTAGATTTAACTAGATATTTTTTTATTCCGTGAGGTTAAGTACCGGAATGCGATAAGAACGGCTGCGGGTCAAGGCACGGGTTCCAACATAAATCCATCATTCGTGTGAGACGAAAAGTTTTCCGTGCACTTTACACTCGAGTAATATAATATTATACACACATATGTTGTAGACCACAAGACCATAATATGATTATTATCCATTACTTGAAAGCTACACTTTCTCCCGTGCGCACTGCTAAGGAATATTATGTCGGGCTGCCGCTGGTGTAATTTAATTTTGTAATAATCATTTTTTTTTTTGCTTTACCATTGACCAATTAGAATTATTATTGTTTTCCTAGAAAATACAATAAAAAAAAACCGTATTATAGTATAATATAATTTGAGTGGACGCGTTTTAGTGCAATAATGTGTGTGTGTGTGTGCAGGTGTTACGTTTAAACTTTTAATCGTTATTGTTGGCTTTTATTTTTCTACTATACGGCGAGCTTACGCAATAGGCCGATCGGTTGGGTCAGGTGTGTATTATTGCCTTCGTTTAATAATATTTCATTTTCATATGTTTTTAGATTTTGCTAAAATTGTGACTTAAATGAGCATGCCCTGTGATGCCTGTGTGGACTGAGTAAAACCAGCAAGAGAGATCAATGTAGAGGAATTTAGTGGACGAGGTGTACGAAAGATGCAGTAGTTGCGGATGATAATGTGTGGGGTGCCAGATTTGAAAAAAATAAAAAAAGTAGTGTGTAAATGTTTAAGTAAAGCCTTTTTAAAATAAAATATAACTTAAACTCCTTAAATTCTTTACAGAAATATTAGACCGTTTATCAATGCATATTTTGAAACCGATGAAATATTTTTAAGAGCGTTTAGCTAGTGTTGCTCAAAGAAGTTGATACAATTGGTTTGGATATAATATGAGCCGCACCCAATTTTATTTCGTATTCGATCCTATACTGATATTGTTATTTTTTTAAAAATATTCTGTTTTCCTTTGCACATTTTACATATTATCTCTGTACGTTCTCACGAATTTAATCGCAATATATGTCAAGCCGCGTTATCATTATTCTTGTAACATAATTTAATCATATCATACCGCTTGGTAAGGTTTGGAGTGTCAGCTTACGGTAGCCGAGAAATGTGACGTTGAAAAAAGATATTGCGAACCTGCGCTTGAGCGGTGTGCGCAACGATATAAGAAATTTAATTTTCTTCAAACGGCTTAAGATAAATGGGATAAGTGTTTGTTTGTGATTTTTAAGCGAACGAACAATTTATATGATTTTTGTAAAATAAAGCGTATGTACACGAGTAACCTAAAAATGTTATAATTTATTCTACCCTGTCATCTCGCCATTAAATAGGCTACGACGGGACTTGGCAGACGCGAGTCCATTCGTAAATATAAGAGTACACAACACTCGAGTGTTGTAAATAACACCCTAGTTTCGGTCAACAATCATTGTAATCGAGACCCGTTAAATAAACTAACCTCATACAAGTTGGCAATCAATTTATAAAATAGTTAAATTTTTTGTTGACTCTAGTCGATAGTACCCTAAGAGTAAATTGCATTTTAAAGGAAGCTACAACTGTGTATAAGGTAGTACTATTTGTAATTACAAAGTCATCAGTGGAAAATTTAAATTAAACTCCACGCAAACGACTAGCGATGTACATCGACGTTGTAATTTCACCTTTGCCTTTGATCTCTGTAATAGCGTCATGGCTTGTTGACTCTGTTTCCATTACGGTTATTTTGAATTATAAAACTCAATTATTATTAATATTATTATATTTTATATAGTCATTTCTTCTATGCACCGGACGAAATATTATACGGTAAAAAAAAAAAAAAACAGCAGCTCATAATTTTCCGCTTTAACGTAGTTTATTAAAAAAAAAGAAGAAGAACGTTTTCTCGAATACATCAGCCGATTAAAAAATTACATTAACCCGGCCTCGAAACAAGCGTAACAAAAATAATACTTTTTATGCATATATATATATATATTAAAAAAATAATAATAACGTATAGCTTTAGCACAGGTGTTTTAAAAGATAATCTAACCGCACCGAATAATGTAATAGCAGTTGGGAAAGGTTATGGTTTTATGTTACACCTTTGACGTTTCATTTATTTTTATTTTATGAATTTCCCAAGACCCAACGGTAATAGCGATTACAAATTACACAAAAGAGCCTGGGAAAAATGTTCAGTTTTTATACATATCCCAATTAAAATAATATTCTAGCCGCACTACACACATACATTTGTGTGTTGGCTACAATAATTAAGTGAAAAGCTTTTCGTCTAGTTACACTTAAATTAAGTACGCGTGTCGTTTGTGTTGTTTTATCCGACTTAAAATATATCTGTGTTGGTTGTGTATATTTTACCATTCGCGTTTGATGTTTCTAATAGCATATTATTGTACACCGACAGAGCAAAGTGTACAACACACAGTGGATTACATACTCACCGTGTATGCCAAACAGATAGTCGTGCCGCCCCGTATGCGTACCTTCGCCTAGGTATTAATAATTTATTTTACGAGGCACTCACTTCAAATGTAAATAGGCAATTGTTATCGCACATTGCCATTTGCCCTCCACCGTGTATGATATGTGTCTAGTATATATTATTATTATTATTATAAGGTTGTTGTTCGACACATAATATTATTATGCTCTTGCCTGCCAAATCTCTTGGCCGTTCACACACGTCTGTCGTCGGCTGCGACAGGTGTCCGCCGTAGTAGACAAATGTAAGTCTCTTCTCTTCCCCCTTAAAAACCAAATCTATTTTAGATATTAATATCTAACAATACTAGGTACTGTCGGGCGCTATACTAAGGTATTGCACTCATATATATATATGTACAAACGTATGTCTACGTGTTTAACGTTAAGTATTGTACCTACGTAACATTTTGTACTTAACACTGCCGCATGGGCGATCCCGTATGCGGCGCAGGCGCAGACGACCGATGAACGTACAACGCAATTCAAAATAGAAGCAAAAAAAAAAAATAAAAAACCTGAGTCAAAGTTCGCATTAATTATAATATAACTGCTGACGATATAAGCCAAAAGCCAAGGATAGGTGCTACTATTATTATTTTTTTTAGATTTAACTTTTTTTTTTTAACACCGCTGTAAATAATTGTAAGTACTCCGCTCAGATTCCGGGTTACTCCCTTTGGTAAATTCATGAGCGCCGCACTTAAAAATGAATTATTGAACTTACTTATACATGCGATATTATTATACCAATGACAATGTTATCGCGACAATGATAATCCTTGATAGAAACGAGTGTCTCTGATTTTGGAGATTTTTTTTTTGTAACACCGGTTGTCCTTGATCGCATAAGATTGTGTTTCATCTGCGTGAACCTTCCGCCAAAGCCAATGACATATTGCGCCAAATGAGGCGAAAACAAACGGGTGGGAGTAACATATCAGACCATAATATATTATAGTATTACTACAAGAAAAAACTTCCGGCTTCGTTAATTTTTAAAATGGTTTTTTCTTTTTAATTACACCTGGTGACAATTATGAGTTCCAATCAACACAGCCGCCACCGCCAGTGTATGTTTTGATACAAAATTTCAATTAAACAACATTTTGTCATATTATTATATTAAAAAATAACGACGAACTCGCAACACAAAAAATATGTGCTAAGATCATACAGTGTTGTAATTTGTCTTCTCCTAATTTAAAAGGTTACTACATTCTAGTGGCCAGATTGAGGCTCTCAATAATTGTTATTACCTATTCATTATAAATTCAATGTTATCTAAAATTTGTCTTTTATTTATGATGACTTATAAGACCATAACTAGTAGTTACCGACGGTACAGTTTAACAGCAGTGATGTTTTTTAGTGTTTCGACGCATGCATTACATGAGTGCTTGGAAAATCTATCCAAGCTTCCGAATGTTACGCTAACGCAACTTTCGATTCGACAAACGCTCATGCCGTTAGGTTTATAAATATATACAAGTTAATATACACGTGTATATATATATATAGGTATACGTGTGAATAAAAAGAAATATAGTTCAAGACGGTATTAATTAGAAACCGTAATCCGAACGAAAATAGATACATACACAGCATTAAGTATAATATGTACCTATATATATATATATGTTTATCGCGCAACGTCAATAAATAAACATATTTATAATGTGAAAAAAAAAATACACAGAATCGTCGCGTCGCTCCGTTCGGTTTTGCATAACTAGACAACCCACAATCGCATATGCGTGCAATAAAAAATAAAATCTCCGGCTCTAAAACAGGTATTCCGACCAATTACCTTTTATTATGGAACATAAGTCATAATTTGTAATACTTTTGAAACCACGTGTGAAACGATCAATAAACAAATTGCATTTCACGCGAGTTGTCGATTTTTTTCATTATTCCAGAAAAAAAAAACGGTTCGAATCACTCTTGCATCTATAACTGATATACATATTATGTTACATGATAAAAAAATGCAAATAGGATCGGATCATCTAGCCACAGCCCAAGTATTTGGGCGATTTGCAGGGCATTCCTATACAGATTAACGTTTAAACGTCAAAAATACATTAAAAAAATACCGTACACGAAATTTATGTACAAATATTTATTATTTAAGTAAAACTGAATCGCTTATCGCTTTCCAAGTGAGTAGAACTTCTAGCACCGTCGATGCGATGAATTTGAATTTACTCTTTACAAAAAAAAAATATCACATAAAATATATACAGGGCCTCGGCGGAACATTAAAGCTTGGGGGCAAATTCAAGTAAATAACAATTGTTATATTTATTGACCGATAATTTGTAATGACTTGCCAAGAGGCAAATATTTGAGAATATATAAATGTTTTCTGAATTTAATGAAGTATACAATTTAGGTTGTACCTATAATGATGTAAAGTACACAATCTAACTATCTGACATTATTGCAGATTTCTCAAAATTAATTAAATTGTATTGTTTTTATGAGAGTCACGCGTTTTTGTTCTCCGTCTAGTAAGTAAACTTAAATTGCTTGCAAAAAAATACTTTAGAAGCATGAAAATATATATTTTTAACGTAATTAATAAAGGTAAAATAATTGTTAAAATATAAAAGCGTTGTTAATAAAACGTTTTTTTTTTTTTTTTAATATAATTTAGTATTGCACTAAATTATATTAAAAGAAATATATTAAATATTTGAACATTTCGTCGATTTTATAATGATGATATTATTTTTCGATGGTCTTCGTTTCGACACAACTGGCTACGGTTGTTTTTCATTTTTCTACCCACATCAAGTACAACATGTACAGGCGTTTTTGCGCAGGCGTTTTAATTCATGTCGAACCCATCATGATTTAGCGTTCCAAGCGCTAACGATGACATTTGTTCGGGATAAACGGCTTTAAGCTGTATATAGGTATATGTTTGTTTATTGCGTCAAAAATAATTTGTCGTTGACATTTTGCTGGAAAAAATAGTTACCCTCTTCAAAGCGTTTTAATTATTGTCTGAAAAAAATCTTTTCAATTTTGATTTGCTATGGAGTCACTAAAAACAATTTATAAATTATTCTGCGATAATATTATTATGGGTTCCAAATATTACAATTTTAACTTTATAATCTTTACTCGTTTTATATTATCGACGAGTAAATAAATATGTAGTTCAGGAATGATTGCAAATGTGTGAAAATATCGATTGCGTTCTTTCAACCTAACCCAACTGGAGACGATTCTGACACCTCTGTCAGCTGACGGTCGCTGTACTTAGGATTGTTGTTATATTGAACGCCTATCGATGAGTAGTATTATCACAATATACATATATATAGTAAGGCGTTGTCTGCGTTGTATATGATGAGAACGGTTTTGGCTATTTTCATCCGGATTTTCGCGTTTTTCAAGAGCACGACCTCCGAAAGGTTGTTATTGCACAAACGACGAACGAGCGAATTGTCGGATTTAAAATTAAAGGAAGCGACAACCTTAAAAACAATTATCCGATAAAGTCTAAAAACAATGAGACGTTTCGACAGCCGACAAGGACGTGTAATTGATTAACGGCCGAAACGCCGGACTGCAATTTGATACAGTGTTGTTAGAGCCGGCGATCAAGACGTTTTTTGACCAACCCAAATCACTGGCTAATTTATCGCCGCCGATTCCAAACTAGTATGGAGTGTAGCATTATAGCAAAGTATACACTTTACACGCGTGCCTGTTGTACAGTTTTATATTATGCTGTCTACACGTTGCGTCGACGACTCAATAACAACAACAGTGTGTAATATACGGCCGATGTGTTTAGTACTAGCGTCGCACACGTTGGCGGTTCTGTTTTATATTTTATTTAGTCACGTAAAGGCTAACATTTAAAATATAATATATGTAATGGAACATAATAATATACAACAATGTATGTACAGCGGATAGGACGGCGCGGCGTAAAGGGCGAGATGTACCAGATGTAGGCGAAACACAATGCCGATCCGTCGGGTTTGCAATACACAACATCATAATAACAGAGAACACCTATATGCACCGGTATAACACTACCTATAATGCTTGTATTTACTTATGTAACAGCGAATTTCCGCCAAGTCGCCGAGCCGACTTTGATCGCGCCCCGTAGTTTGCGACCCGTTCGAACCGATTGTCGCGTGGGCGTGAAACTAGCCGTGTCCGAGTCGTTATTATATTGTAGACCTGTTGTGCGCATTATGTACATTATTTAATATTGTGTATTTACTCGGGAAAAAAATAAAGCGTGGGAGCTGCTCGTCCAAAGTGACCGGTCCCTAAGAGCGACACACGCCGGCAGTATTATGTACATTCGCTATACACATAAGAGCGTCTTCATCCGCCCACATATTACCTATATATATATATATGTGTGTGTACGGGCAATATGTGTGTATGTAAACGGGGTCGTCGCGATGATAACAAGATCTTTTTTTTTTTCGCCCGTCTTCGTGTATTTAACCGCAACGCGGCGAACACGAAAAACTGGATTCTCCCTTCCTCCCTTTTCCCTTCCCGTCATCATTATATACACACACACACACACACACATATATATATATATACATATATATGCACTCTATCGGTGCAAGTTCAACGACATTCGACATCACAGCACCGCGGCTCTCCTTGGCTGGCGACTACGAGAGGTTAAACTTTGTCCGTGACATTTGCACGACGAAAACACTATAACGTAACACGGGGTATGTTCACTCCGCATGATTACAGTTATCGTACAGCAGACAACAATTGAAATGTTTTGTCGATATAAGTGAAACATTGGAAATATTTTCAAAATAATATTTTTGACAGCGTTTCAAAAACATTAATACATACCAATAACAGTTCGCTTTTTCTGTTTTTATCAAACGCACAAAAAAAAAAAATAAGTTAAAGCGGTTACAAATGCAGAACAAAAACAAATAATTGTAAAATGTATACCTATTAAAATCCCTTTTTGTGGTTAGGTCATCTTCTAAATCACTTTCCCACGCTGTAACCACGAACTCTGTCTTGCCTAACACAGGCCGTGATTTCATTGGAACTAAATATCAGAGGTTTGCTTAAGAGTGGTATGATAAGTGATAGCTATCACCAAACGGGGCAAATCCAAATGTAACATTTTCTATAGATATAACCAATCGATAAAAATGTGTATGTAAATTTGTAAATCATCACGTGGTTTAAAAACGTTGAATTGTAATTAAACATTGTTGATTATTTCTTTGGACAATTTTGCATAAGCACTTATATTAGTCCCATTTCGTTTCTGTTACCAAACTTATTAGATATGTGTTGTATAAAACTTGAGTATTTTAAATAAATAAAAAAAAAAAAAATAACTAGTTAACTTATCGAGTTACTTAAATGACGTATCTTGACCAGTTCTAAGTGGACTGCACTTTAATTTATAATAAATTACCATTAGATTGACAAGCACTTGTGTATGCACTAAACCAAGACTCACTCGACAGGACATTGGTCACTTACAGCGTCTCAGAAGTATATTTATAATATGATTGTATCGTTTTATTATTTGTACTGTTTTAGATTATCTCGAGATCACCAGGAAGAGTGACGGTTATAGGTCTGTACAAGTCGATTAATCGTATAATTTATGCGCAACTCACCTACATCGTGTTGTGGCCTGATTATATATATATATATATATATATATAGTACTGTCAGATATACACGTTTATATTATTATGCGTACACGGCCGGGGAGACTGTCGACTTAGACGCATGGTGGTTGTGGTCTTCAAAGTCGATACATGAACATTGTGTGTTGTTTGGCACACGAGTAGGAACCCTACGATTGGCGATAAATTATATTCACATTGAGAAACATTTACATAAACCTTGCAAATGCATATATTTTTGGATCGTTTGACTGCATACTATATAGCATAGCCAGGTGTCTTATTTTATCATAAAGAAATAATAACATAATCATTTATACCATGCTGGGTCTACATGCATCCGACTAAATTAAAATTTCGACACTACATTTGCGCCAGAATATTTTAGATAACACTTACTCAAACCACTGTAGCTGTTGGCATACGTCACAGTAATTTAATTACCACGCATAACGGTAAATGTATAGGAATTTCTAATATTTGGAATATTAGAATACTCGAATGTATGCTGATTGGGAATAACAAAAAAAAAAAAACACGAGTAACTAACTTTTTAACTGTTGTTTCGTGTTTTAACTATTAATAAGCTTTGCGTTTTCGGTGCGTGGACAAATAGAGAAGTTTTTTCTTATTACCAGTTACAAGAAAAAAAAAGCATTCCTTTGAGATTATTTTAAAAAAATTTTTTTTACACCTAACATTTAATATTATCAACAGTCTTGCGAATACAGATTACTACGAGGACGGTAGAACGGCTCACAGTCATTTTGTTAACGCGAGATAAGGGTTTGTTGAATAAGATGCCTAATTGAATCTAAAATAGACCTGATGACGTTCGGAATGAGAATCCATTAACCGCATACAAGTATGATTTAATGACTATCCGGGTTAAGAGGATTTGGATTTATCTTTGGTGAAGCTACAATCTATTCGGTACACAATGTCTTATACAAAAGGGTATAATTCTATATATTGTATTAAATGAAGTGTCCGAGAAACGACATGTTCGCAAAATGGAAAAAGAAGCTAAACCGGGGTACGAAGGGTATCGGCACAGGGTATTGGGGCTACTCTTTTGAGAACAGAATAGATGTACCTATACTTATATACCAAGCATCTCAATTGTATGCTGCGTTACCTTATTTATATTATGTCTCTGTATACTTATAGATATGAACACAACATTAAATCCGAAAAAAAGAAAAGGCGATACAAATTTATACTAAACGGCTTTGGTCTTAATTAACTCTTATCTCGGATAACACAAAAAAAAAAAATAGAAGAAATTATTACATGAATTCTCTTTTGCAACATTGCATTTCATTTTTTTTTTTATAATAAAAAAAGCACACAACTGCGCAAGTATGTTGTTTTTAAATATAAATATTCGATAAATGTTTAATGTATAGTGTACACGATTTATGTTTTTGAGCAAATCAGTTGGACAATATTATAATGTTTGTGTACGTTTTTTTACAATATACGATATCATGCAAAACGAACGAAGGGTACGACACTATCTAGTAATAGAATCATGATAGTATTGCCATTGAGACGTTGTGTATGTGTACTATAATAATAATATAGTGTCGTAGTCGGAAATAGGTCACCGAGGAGAGAAGGTCAAAACTTGTCGTTGGGCTTCGGAAATCTATCCAGTTTAGACACGCTTAACATGAATACTTGGCATTTAAAAATATATATGCATATTATTTTAGTTGTAAAATTATTTTAATATTTATGAAATATTTTATAAAAAAACAAATATAGTTTATTGTGCTGTCATTTTACATTTTTTTAATAAACTTAATTGGCCATTCGAGTTTAGTCAAGTCAAGTGATTAGTTTATCAGTCGGACGTCTATATATTGCGTGACGAGTAAATACGTATACTCGCATAAGTAAGTATATAACAACTTATAACTTACATATTATGACTGTGAATGAGTACTAAAGATGCCCTCGAACCCTTCCCAATTTTTCTCATTTTCAGTTTTTCAGTTTTACATCATTCTACTTTTTCCACTTTTCTGCACGTTTTTTATTATCCTTGCTTTTTCTTTTATAAATTACAAAGTGAGTTGCAATGCTCAGGTTTAGTAAATTATAATTAAAACAATCATAGATTTAAACATTCATATATCTGGTATATTAAGTATATGGAATGAGCGTTGTTTTCTATAATGCTATCACACTCAACACCTGTGTGTCATCTAATTATGTACTATAAGTAACATAAAAAATAAAAATATGGGAGAAGTTGATAACATTTATTTAAATTTTTAAGAGGAACGTTTAAACTGCAAAAATCCAGTCCGAGTGTGCTTGAATATGTAAACAGTAGAACGAACAGACGATATAGGAATTGTATATTAGGCGGAAATGGGATGACTGCAAATTAACGGGACAAGTGCGACCACTTGTAAACTTTTGTAAAAAAAAAATTGTTCTAGGTGAAATTTTGCTGTTGCACTTGCCCTGTTTAATTGCAATTACCCCATTTCACTATATGGTTTAGTGACTAGACCGCAGTCGAATGCGGATGCTGGACAGTATATAATATAGTCCGGTAGGCGTTGCAAAAAAAAGAAGAAAAACCGCCGCTGTGACTTACGGTCTTACAAGTCGACGGGCTGGAGGAATGCCGGGAGTCTTTCGAAGGTCGCGGCCGGACGTCTGGAGTGACGTCTGGAGTGACGTGGAAGGGATAGGAATTCGATTAAACCGTGGCGGATAAAAAAGTACAGTATGTTTTATAAGGTGAAAACAACGACGAAGGACGCTATGCACGCACACATAGGTACTTAACCCGTGTGCATAATAAAATAATGGTTATCACAATTTGTTCCGCGTGCAAGCCTTTTTCTTGAGGGGCATATTATATACGATTTCGGTCGTGTCGGGTGTCGCTGCGGATTACACCGGTATCGGCCGGCTATACGATTTCGGTCGAATTGATTATAAACGCAACGTGATAATATATTATAATATGTGCATACACACAACGCCAAGGATAATATTATTATTGTGATATATATACACTGGCATAGGGCGTGTGTACGAGAAAATACTACCGACTTCCCTGGAGCTAAACGAAAAATCCATTTCACACGTCCACTCGGCGGCGGCAGCGACTTACATAGGTAAGTGTATAAACACCATCATCATCATCATCATCATCATCATCGCAGTATACACAGGTACCTCGGTGCCCCCGATCGTTATCGGCGGAACGCCTTCGACCGGATTATTATTATTATTTTTTTACTGACCGTTTAGCCGACTGAGAAATGTATGTAAAAAACAAATTGGAAGGGCGAACAAAATAATAATAATATGTCCTCGGAAAAAAACCGTACTGCGTCCGTAACGAACAATAATAATACATAGTAATGATAATATAGTTACCACCGGGCAAGGAGGCAAAACAGAATAATAATAACAATATTATTATTATTATGAGGAATAACGTGTCCGACAACAACAAACGGGTACGCTATTGGCTATTGCGCGGGCTCGTGATAAGTTCATTATAACACTATTATCTTATGTATGAGCAATAACAATATTATATAGAGTATTGTGAGTATTATGGAGTGTACCTACGGTTTTTTTTATTCCTCAGTATTTTTTCACCGAGGCGAGAGACGACGGTAAAATATAAATGAATCGTTGTGTCGGTCGGTCGGACGACACTGATTGTATAATGAATGGAAAACCACTCGAGTCGGGGCTCCTATAAATCATCGACGCTCTTTTGGCCGGCTTACGATAATTATTATTATTATTATTAAAGGAACGAGACATTTTTATAGGAGACGTCGGCCGGGTACTTGAAATATATTTAAGATATTAATTGTACTAGGTGGTGTATATTATATTATAAAATAACCATTACGGGCGGACAACATTTTTCACCGCACAGATGTTTCACCAACCGGAGGAAAAACCATCCGGCTTAATGAGAATTTATTATTTTGTAACCCGAGCATAATGCACGTTCGGTGTGGCAAATCAACCAACAGTATATAATAACAGTGGGTATAGGTTATGCGCGATCCAAAGTATTGAGCAAATTCGGTGGCATAATAATTGGCTCAGTTTGAACTTTGTTCAGGGGTAAGTTTCCATAACAAGTAACACGAGAAGCTGTTGGACCAAAATTGAAATGTACTAGTCATTTGTTAATCCGTTGCCATACTTCGTTTAATCCTTTGATTTATAATAACCACACTTGAGCCGCTTTTAAATAGTGGATCTTTAATTTAAATGATATCACGTTGTTACTCTGACGTTTGACCTTAGAAAAGCAGTTGACAAGATAGCAATGGAAACGGAGATCCATTGATTCCGTCTCCCTGATAAGAGATTAGAGATATGATGGTAATTGATAAGGAGAAATCATTTGATAATAAGTTTTACGATTGGTACAACTGATACTTGATAAGTACCTACTTATTGTAAGACATATTTCATCGTCGTAGAAATGTACACATTTTGTGGATTTGTTTACAATGTTTGCTCTAACCCTACTACTCTTACTTGAATCTGAAAATTGTTGTAATAAAATTCATAGCATCGCATTATGTTTGTGATTTCAAATTTCGTGTTTAATATCTTTCACGTTACTGACAAAAAACAAATTAAAATCTAGGTAAACAATTTTGTCAGGATGAGCCAAGAGGGCCTGGCCGATAGAAACAAATCTGGGGAATATGAAGAAGCTATTGTCTCTAGCAAGCTATGTAGAAATGAAAAGACTAGCAGATAAAAGAGAAGATTGTTGGAAGCGACAAGGCGAAACCTTTAGACAATAAAAAAAAAATTCATATAAATGATAAAACATCGGTTTTCAGGGAATTGTTGGAATAGAATCATCATCAGATCTGCCTCCTTACCTAACCTAACATGTGTATCTCATTTTGGATTTATGAATGCTTTTAGCCAAATGAAAATACTCCCATAGAGCGTATTTCAGGTTTTTTGGGGATGTCTGGACCAGTGGCGGTTCTGGCATTAAATTGTTGAGGAGGCAACAACTTTGTACCCTTATTGATAAAAAAAGGGCAAAACCCCAACACCTAAAATTTCTCTTAGAATACTTCCCTTTTTTAACTGTAACAAAAGACTTTTGCTTATTATCCTAGTAATTAGTTATAATCGCATTACCGGTCATCTAATAAAATAATTATCATTAAAATGTACGAACTTAAGATAAATGTATAATCATAAAAACATATGTAAATACAATTTACAAAAGATAAAATTTTAATCGCAAACGATTTTCTGTATGTATGTTGCTTAATAACCACTATACTGTCATATACAGGATTCATTTTGAAAAAAAAATAATAAAGCTAATAAGTATAATAATATATTAACTAATAACTTAAGAAAAATAAATAAAACGCCAAATAGTAAACCGGTATCAGAATTAAGTAAAAAATATAGTGATATCAAATTGCTGATAAATGATTTAGTGATAATGGGAAATGGCGTTTTGTTGTCGGCAGTGTCTGTGCTGATGTACATGCTGAATGTCTATGCCCCATTTCTTCCCCAAGATAAGAACGATTATCGGTCAGTTGCCCACAAAGGCAATATTTTTGTGTCGCCTCCGCGCTGCGCTCGCATTCGTATTATTTTATGTATGTGTGTGTGTGTATGTTGTGAACACAACAACATAACGTGAGATATTAGCGGTAGCCGCCTCCGCCGGCTGCCCTTATGCTACGTGTGTAACAACAGACAGCAGCCAGCGGACGGCGGCCGTTGCTTCCAGACGGTCACCGCTGATATGGAGAGACGTTATTTCAAATTCTTAAATTTTTTTTTCGCTTTCAAAAATTATTGCTCGTATACATTTTTGATTGGAAATATTTATTGTAAAACAAAATATCTCATCATAATAACAATATTAAGTACACAGTTTCCTTAATTTTCAAGGGAGGCACCGCCACTGGTCTGGACAAAGGGGTTTTGAAGATTTAACAATAAAAAACCGGCATACCGATGGTGCTATGAATTATTATTGCTAACTTACAAGTGTATTGAAAAACAAAAATGGATACTCCGAATAGGCATAACATAATATTTTAATACTACTATGTAAGTAATTTACAGATACTGTTTCTGCACCTATGTCGAACGTCAACGGACGACGATGATGCCTATATTTATTATATTATTATTAGGTATATTATAGTGCGGATCACATGTTTCGGAACCATAGCCACACACATTTGCCGTTTACTGTTAATACAACAGACTACAGAGTAGTTTATTTCATGCCTATCAGGTGATAATAATGATAAATAATAATAATAGTAATAACGCGTAGTCGTTATATATTGTGGTAGACGCGTATGCTTGTGCGTGTAAAAAGAAAACTAGGTTAATTCGCGCATGTAAAAATGCCTGATGTTGCGTAACGACCTATGGGCTCTGGTGAAAACTCGCCTCGGTGGTCCACCGCCGTGCCACCGTCTCTACACTGTGGTTGGGTGTTTTTTACACTTGTCATAAAAAAATTAAAATCCCGGATAAATACGTCGTGGCCGTTAACACACGACAATATTATTCAATACACACGAGCAGTAGCAGCAGCAGCAGCTCCACCGCAGTATACCGAGTGCCAGATACCAGGTAGAGCTGTTTGAGTAAAGCTTTTCCAAAAAAATCAGTTATTTTTTTAAAAATAAGAAAAAAAAATGGACTCCATCGGTCGATGCTAGAAATGTTTAACGTACTATACTTGCATAGAAAATTATAAAACGCGATGAGTGTATAATAAGATGTTTTTAGTTCAAGAACAACGTTTCAGATATGCTAATGATCACAGGATTAAATACAAAACTAGAAGACAAAAAGTCTACTCAGATTGTATTTACCGATAAAATCATACAGAGCTTGTATTTATTATCGAGAAAGATACTGTAATGATAATAATAGTAATAATAATTACTGTGATGTCATATAAATTGGCAGGATAAAATCTGTTTGTCGGCGTACCACAGATAAGCGTTATTACATAATCATTGATATTATTATTATTACTTAAAAAAAAAATAAAAACGAATGTTACCTGATGACGGCAATGACGGAATCATTGAATAAAATTTCATGAAATTTTAAACTTTTTTTTTTTTGTGAATTTGGCGAAACCTGCCTTTTTTTATTCAGTATCTTAGTAATAAAACAACATTTTTTTTTTTAGCTAATTTATCTTGCGACGAAAACATTTCTGAATAACAGTTACAGATAAAATTACTATTATATATTACTATATTAGCAACACTAGAAAATATGCTAACGTGGAGTTACTGCTAGAGATAAGACGATGAGGTAAGAATAGTAATGACGACATGTCGTTAAAAAAAAAAAGAAGCCACAGTAATATAAAAATACCAAGTACATTTAAGTAATTCCAAGCGGCTTTAGTGCAAATTGTAAATTTTTTAATCGAAATTCAAACTTCACTAACGTTGGTTAGGCTAGGTTTTTTTTTGGACGTTTTGTGTTTGGATAATTATAAACATTAAATTAATAATTATATACATTATACTAAATTGTGAGAACACGTTTGGTCGGAACACGGTAACAGCAGTGATCAATGTTTGCAGGTATATTATACTTTAATAGGCGGTTGGTACACTGACATCATCACGTTTAATCCCGTAGACTGCGAACGAGTAATTTTTTCGAGTAGGTGCGTGTAACCCATACAGTCACCCGCTTTTTAACAGGAGCAGTGTATACCTATACCGTAAGTACTACAATATTACCGTTGTCGGTGTTGTGTTTGCACGGACGGTATAAACACCTAGAAAATTGACTGAAATTATATTTGGGCATCCCAATATGTATGGTACGTTTGCATGTACATTTTTTTTTTTGGATTATATTTTTATCCGGAAGAAAAATTAAAAAATGATGTTTTATTCCGATTCCTTTGCTGCATCAAGAACTGGTTTAAAATTCTTATTGTAGAACTCTACAATGATTAATTAACATATTTGGACGCAGCGAAAAAAAACAAATGTAATTTGGTTCTTGTACAAATTACATGTATAATACTACTTGTATAATATTTTTACATTTTTTTTTTTGTCATCAAAAAGTGTTTCAATAATACTTCGGATTTCTCATGTAAGTACACTTACTTCATTGTTTACACGTGAATTATTTTCAAACGGATGTAACTTGTTTAATACTTGTCATCAAACCACAACTAAACCATACCGGACGTTTACCAATGTTTACCTATACCCGAATCATTTATTTCCCTAATAACAACGCCACTGTATGAACTATGACGTTTAAAGTTAGCGTTGTCTACGCAGTACACAATGATTTGTATTAAGACTGTCGTCAGCTTTTTGTCCTTATCGTTTTATCCTGATAAATAAAACGTTATCAAAATTATACTATTAATATAGTTAATTTAATACGTATAATAACTATTATTATTATTGTTATCATTATTACTATTTTTTTTTATCAAGTCTGATGAATATTCTTACTCAATTGAGATGTGTGTGTGTAAAGCTGCGTACACAATAATATGATCCCGCGATTAGGTTAATATAACATTATGTATATTGTAAATAGATTTTTTTTTTTATTGGTTTGACCGCAGACGCAATTTACATAACATCATTTTCTATGTTGTTATACACGAGAACATGCTTCTAATCATTAGTCTGACGATTTAGATTAATATTATGGTATGGTAATATTATTATTATTGTAATAATTATTATTTTCATTATATCTCACATGTAATTCTGATCTTTTAACCTGGTCAAACCTGAGAAACTTCACTTTGACACGGCAGCAATGCATATACAATATGTAAATTATGCTACTTGGTTTTGACTTTTGGGGTTTGCACAATTTGCAAACAGTGCGATTGTTCGTGTGATCGTCAGAGGCATCATACACGGTCGCGTAGGCATCATACACATAATATGATGGTGCTATATCTATTATGGCGGCTCTCAGGCACATCCAGATTGAACACTAGCAAGATTCGTCTGCTAATATTATTTTTTTACATTATTATCTGTCATTATCATTAGACGTTATTAGTTTATATGTTTTTTAAATGGTAATGGCTACTGTAATGTACCTATTCGTTTTCGGGGTTTTCAGTGTTATTTATCTTTAGCTGAATGTAGAAGATTTAGCTACAGCAGTGCCGCAGTCTAATCAAAACTTTGTACAAACAACTTGAATATATATTTATATTTATATATATATGTATTTTTTTATTCAATTTTTTTTTTCAGTGTTTGTTGCAGCGCTTTCATCCGGCACTTCGGTAAACCGTAAATTAAAAATGCGACCAACTTTGTGGGATTAATGGAGCGCGCGACCGTCCGGCGGCGGCGGGTTTGCTTTTGCCGACGACGATTTACATAAAACAATTAAAATCGCATTTTCCAATACATTTCTCAAACGGATATTTAATAAGAAACCCGTACAAGGGTCCGTTGTGAATGCATAAGTTCGCCCGGAGAGTAACATTTAATGCACAACCATATACAAATAAACGTACCACTGAGGGTGGCCGCATCGCCGTATTTATTTTGGCCCGTACAAATTGGTCCTAGCTTGCTTTTAGTCGAATAAAACGGCTTTTTTATTTTTTTTTTTGGGGGGGGGGGAGTTTGTATACTCGAGGCAGTCGCTCTTTTGAATTAGACACATATGATAGTCACTATCCACGCGCCATTGTAAAAGCAATACTTTCTGAGCTCCCCTAGTCGAAGTTAAATAAAACTGGCGAATTTAACTTTTTATGCAACACATATTATTATCTACAACGATTTACAGCAAAAAAAGAATTATAGAATAGTCGAATAAAATACCAATTACCTACGTCACTAGTTATAAGGTACAAATTACAATGTAACCGTGTTACATAATAACTTTGACACTTATCATGTAACTCTACACATATAAAGTAAACGGTATAAATGTTTTAAGAATGTTGTTAAATAGTTTTTGTTGGAAATATTTTAACACCATGTCTTGGCAGAATAGTAAATGTTTCATGAATGTTATTTAGTAAATGTTGTTCAGTATCGTCAAAATATTTCCAATGTTTTACTTATATTTTAAGCATTGCGATTAATTATCCTATTTTTTTAAATAATATTTTGTATTATTTAAAAAAAATGTTATCTCCAGCCATTACAGGATTTTGAAGTATTAAAAAACTTTTTGACAGCAATTGGTGGTAAACATTTTTTTGCACGTTTTCCAATACAAATACGGGCTCGTCGATTCAATCGATGTTGCTGACGTTTCGTTCGGACCTACCACCGAGAAAAGTTTCGTTATATTGGATTTATTTTGTTTTTTTTTTTGGATTTACTCGACCACGGAATTAACAGCGCCGAAATAATTAATCGAATAGGAATACCAAACGTGCAACCATTCGAAAAACTCGTTTAGATTACAACCGAAATATTGGAATCACTTTTTTTTCCCTCCTCGTCTTCGAGATACCTACAGGCGTTAGTGGGCCTAAAACGATTTTGTTTATTCCCCCCCCCCCCTATCGTTTGTCAAATTAATGGACTTTGGCTCTTGTGTTACACAATATCGCAGAAGGGTGGGTAAATCAATCAATACATCATTATTCCCCGGCTGCCGTTTTACGTTTACTACCGAATTTAATAATATAGGTATTTTATAGGTTTGCGAATTATTGTTCAAGGTTATTACAAAGTATACCGCTGAGTCGGTCGGAACAGTGTATCGAGTGAGCGTGCGTCCTAGTGTTTGCACATGCCAATGGGTGATAGCGTTAGTAGTCGGAGGCGGTGGGTCTTTATCAGCAATACACCTATTTACTTAGTAACGTAACGACCATATCAAATCGGTGAGAAAAAAAACATTATCAGTTTTTACTATCGACGCAGTAACCGTGCTCTAAATTTGCCGCAGTGTGTAAATGTTATAATGTTGTTATAACATTTTATTTTTGTATAGTTTTAAAGGTCGAGTATGGAAATTAACATTTCTTTCGATCACCAACTATTGTATTTCTAATAGATTATTATAGTTTATCAGGCCTATTTTTGTAATAACACTTGTACATCTGTACACATTTTAATTTGCCCATCGGGTGATTTTCCAATAGCTTTTTTACCTAAAATGTTTTAGCAAAAATCAGACGGCAGACCTTATAACAAAACGTGGTAACAATTGCCAAACCGTCAATTCTTATAATTACTAGTTTATTTTGCAAACGCTACTACCGATATGGTATTATTAATACTCTTGTCTTTTATTTTTTGCCTCCTTAACGTTGTATTTTAATGCTGCTACAGCCGCCGCGGTGACGGACAGCCTCGGCACACGACAGGTTGTCGTTGCTATAACAATAAAATGTACCTATGTAACATAATTTCCCGAAATAGGTATGTAAAATTCGGGTACCTAGGTGTTAACCCGCCACGATGTCACTCCGAACGAAAGAAAATTTTCTTTACAGCACACCGAAATTTGTCGTCGCGGTTACGCCACAGTAAATAAGTTACCATGCATAATATAATATACCTATGGGTATTGGAAAATAAAAAATTGTAATCGGGTCGGTTGAGAAACCGGCGGGTTATTTTCGCCAAGATTGGTTTCTCTTCCTAAACAATATTGTGTCGACGACCGGGTGCAATAATAATTTTCACGATCGTTTTATCGCGCACACACACACACACACACACACACGAACGTTGTCAATCGAATTTCGTGTGCCGTAACCGAAGCGCGTTGAATGGAATTATTATTACTATGATGTTGTGCATACTAGATTACATATTTTCATTATGCAGCGTGCCAGTCTACAATATCTATTAATATGAAAATTTACACCACCATAAATGATATATACATGTATATAGTGTATAAGAAACGACGTCCCACGTCACCGTTATAGAAAAAATATTGTTGGTGATAAAAAAAAAAAAAAAAATGAAAGTTAAGAACTGAATCCAGAAACTGTATAGAATATTATAGATAATATCGATTGTTCGACGCCTATATACTTTATTACACACATGTATACATATTATATGCTTACGTGCAACGTGTGATGTATATTATTATTGTGTGTGTGTGGCGCGTGTATCCACTGGGTATACGGCTCGAGAGGCAGTTGTAAAGATTGCGTGCCTATCTGAATCAATATTTTAATGATATCATGTCATTGCTCTTGTTAATTAGGTACGGCCGGCCATAATATCGGCCTCGGTTAAGTCCGTTGAAATTTTAACAAGCTCATAATAGCACACAATACCTATATATGTGTGTGTAATACGCCAGGTACGCCGGTGGCTATATACCTTTTTCTTGTCGCACTACTAGTCCCGGCTTGGCGTGTAAACTATATATATATATATATATGTATAATATACAATATTGTCATATTATTATTATTATTATAACGGATCGTATCAGACATACAAAAGCCCCGGCGGAGCTTTTGTATTATATATATTTTTGTTTACAATACACGTTGGCCGTTGAATTTGGGTCGTGCGACAAAAACCTCTTTTTTTTGGTTTTTGCAAAAACGCCGTGTACAACATAATAGCGTTGCATAATGTTAGTTTTGGGTGTACACATATTGTGTTTGTGTAATAATGCTGTTTGCTAGTAAAATATGATACTGTATTGCATTAAATATACTATAATATTGTTATTTATACAAACGGTGTTATTATTATTGCATTACCTAGGTATATTATAAAAATACAGTTTATAATTATCATTACAATCGGTGCAAATACACCGTGTTGAAAATGTTGGGAATTTACGACAACTGGGTGTACAGTATATAGTACTAATATAGTTTCTCGTGGCTACAGCAAACAAGTTCTGTACGACGATAACAGTGCCTATATTATAGATGTATGTTAATATATGCCATGATAAAACGGCTAATCAGGATGTCGCTTACTCGACCGAGTAATGCAAACATAAACAATATTCGTGTTTGTTTCCCCATAACTTGTTACCGGTTGACTGTTGGCTGTTCAACAAATTAATTATTATGAATTATTACTATGATAGTAACCACTAATCGACAGCGTTCGTAAAAGATGACCTAAAACCTAAAAACCTAAAAAAATGAAATGAATATATATATATTTTTTTTAAGACAACAAATATAATATGACCTAAAATTATACCGTAATTTCTGCAATATACATTATGACTTAAATGTTGTCTAATGACGTAAGTTGTAACATAATGATCTGAAATGTACTTCACAGGAGAAAATGTTTGGTTACATTCATAAACCATATTTTGTTGTACATAAGCGTACAAAATATAAAAGTTGACTTATTAATTCAGTTTACTCAACCACGAAATTGTGTTCAATTTTTTTTAAAAATATGTTTTAATTGTGGCTTTTCATCTTATAAAATGTATGTAAAATGCTTTAAAATATTGGATATTTGACAAAAATAATCTTTGGGGAAAAAATCCTATAAACATCTTCTATAACATATAAAAAGATACACAATGGTGTATAATATTTGAAATGTTTTGGCTTTGTATTTCAGTATTTATTTTTTATAAAAATTTAAAATCTCTATATAAACCTAAATATAGCTATCCATTCTTATTAAAAAAGAATCCAAGATGGCTTGCTTGTAAAGGCTTTGCGAGAGAAGGTGTCTATCCGTTATCTCATAGTTTTCTTATGATAACAAAAAAAGCGCGCCCACCGGAGGGTTAATATACGGGCGCTAATGTTGAATATGCGAGTGCCGAGACTGAGAGTCAACACAGAGTCTTGTTATCGCATCTAACACCGAGAGCTGACGCTGTGCTGGCTATTATGACTTCTACAACATTGCCTGAGCTTGTCCTCAGTCGAGTTGAGTGATTATTATTAATTAATTAATTAATGTTGTGTTAGATTATGTTTTCGGTTTTAACTTTTAATCCTTGAGTATAGATGAAACGCCATTGAGGGCGGAACGTTCACAGTAGCTGCACATATTTTCTTTGGAGTGTTGAAAATTAAAACTACTTTGTACGCGTCGTTAAGGGATCGTATGTGACCATCGAATCAATCAGTAAAACAAAGCTTCTAAAAATGTTTGTAAGTCGTTGTAATCCCACAAACGAAGTGTGGTGTTTTAGTAGAACTTTACCGATCCCATTGCCGGGTGCTTGTGAAGGCTTGTTAAGGCCGGCCGGTTTGGAAGAGTGACGGCAAATCTATATAAAATTCATATATATACAACTTTATACCCTTATCGTACATACATGTATATTGTATATAATATGTATACACATTTTTTTATTTTATTTTCGTGGAGCAAATTAGGGTCGGTCGAGCCCGTGGAATGCACCGGCTGACGACTGAACATTAGGATACTATGCTCTACCCCCCGTTATAAGTCTGTACACACATACACTTGTAAATATATATATATATATATGTTTTTTTTTCATCTCTCCACACGGACAGATGTTCCTCGTACTATGTGTGTGCGTATGTGTGTGTGCGCAACAATCCAACAACTACCATCGACGTCGTTATTATAATTTATCAAGGGGTCCGTCCGACCCGGTCGTCCTTATCATAACTCGTACCATCGAGTAATTTATTTTCGGTTGTCGCCCCCGGGTCGGATCTCAGGTAAAAACGTCCTTAACCGTCGGCAGGGGGGTGGTGGGGGTGGGGGGGGGAGGCTGACTCGCCTCCGCCTTCTTTGGACGGGTACAGGTATATAATATATACCATTATAGTATTATAGTATATTCCTATACGGCCCGGCCGGGCCTAATCTTGCTGCACGTTGTGTGTGGTTAGTGTTGTTGTGGTGCGACTAACCTGGCTAACGTGAGCGTGCAGCACGAGGACGTCAACATAATATTATTATATTTTTTTTCCAAAAAAAAAAAAAAACAAATTTGAAATTACACATAAATCCGCCACGGGGTATCCGTAGCCGGTGATAAGAAAACAAAATTAAATCTTTTCTACCGCATCCTCGTTTCTGTTGGATTCGTATATGTAATACACGACGGCGTCTGAGCTAATAATAATAATAATATATGCATTTCGGGTGCGTTTTCTCCTAACCCGTCGTCATTCCGAGACGCAGACGAAAAGCGTTTGATCATATTAAATCCTTCCAGTGGTATATAAGGGAGCTTTTAATATCAAAACCAAAACGTCGTGTCTGTGATTTAATAATAATTTCCAAACCGTGTCTCGAATACCACTTTATCTTCACGAGTCCTAAGTATATCGTATCGAGATGTAGTTTGTCGAATGCTTATGACTTGTGAGTATTACAATTGTTTCAATATAGTGACGCCAATCCCTGTGGTTATTGAGGTCAGGCCATTTACATTTTTAAAAATGTCAACACCGTTACATTTACCCTGACAATAAGCGGTATTTGCAAATATCAATGACACTATGCACGGCTGATGAACTGGAGTGCGATTTTTTTTTATCGTTCCTTGTAGTTGATGCATCATGTTATTTCGTTCTATAGTAAACGTGACATGTTGTCTGGCAGTTTGACTGTACTTTGGCTTCCAATATTTAAAGATAATAATATGTAAATGTAATTGATATATTTATAGCTAGTAAAAAATATGCACTTAGCACGTCTGTGCACTTCGACATCGATTTATAATTGTTTATAAGGAAGAAAATAGAAATTCCTATAGTAAAAACGATTACATTATGACTATATGACTTATAATAAATTATAAAAAAAAAACGTATATAAGACTACTTTTATTACACAGTTACCGAAAATAGCACACCATTTACGAACCGATGGCAGTATCGTCGTGTTATAAAATTGTTAAAATAAAATTATTCAGTTTTTAACTACATCGTTATCGTTTTGTAAAAATAAATAATAAATATTTTATGGAAGGTCATAAAATTGTAAGTGTTTCAATAAAATAGGTAACTACGGTTTTCATCGTATTGTATAGGACCAGCCGACGTTAATCAATTAGCTTAGAGTTATTTTGGTTGCTGTTTGAGAAAATAATTAATCGTGCTCGAGTACGAAATTCAGCCCGGTGCATATTAATTGCTTCCCCCATCTCGAGGTAGTCGTCAAAATTATATACTTGTCGACTCCGAAATATACTATCCGAATTGCAACAACATGTAAGGTCAATACTTACTAGTTGCCTCCAATGAATATCTGACTTTCAAAAATTTGCTATCAATCGTTTACTTTATATAATAATAGTATTTGCAATATTTTTTATGCTATAATAGTTTTTAACCCAACAAAGATGACAATGTTACCACGATTAGTCGCGTCATAGTATTGTTACCTATATGTATTCTGATATTAACGTTACTATAGACAAAAGTAGTCCATGGGTGTTTGAAACATGCAGAGCTTTTTATAAGGTATGCACCGATAGTAAACACGAGGCTCTAAAAGATCAAATAATAAATAAACAAATAATGAATAGTATACTTAAAATAATACCCAATTGATGTTTTTTTTTAAATTTTTAATTTCGTATATCCTTGGGAGGTAATTCGGATGAAAAATATTGACTGTCTGGCTGGCGTGGGAAGCAACTAGTAGCTTATGATACTAAAAGTTACAAAATAAATTGAGGCAATTCGTACGCGCCAATTTGGCCAATTCAGGCCGTCTTTCAGCGAGAAGACAAGACGTAACAAATCTGATGGGCGCAGTATATTTTGTTCAGTGTATTAATCGGCGGAGACCGTACATTATACGTTGATTATTACCTAACTGTAAAATGGCTTTACGAAATTATGATAATGTTATTTATATGTTATTATATTATACTAATCCTATAATCGTGCGTTGGACGTTTTATTATAACGCATAGGTGGCACAGGAATCCAGTCATGTCTTATCGGTTTGCATCCGCGTCCCCGAGACATTGATTGGAAGCATTAATTAAATATGTACATAACAATGTAAAGTATTTCACTGTGTGGTATACCTACGTTTAAAGGCCACAATATAATTATGGGGCCTATTACAGATGCGCACGTCGTAGTGTGGCACACCCGAGACCTATAGAGTGAATTAAATATTGAAAACGTCCACCGCCGGTATAGAGGCGGAAGAGGAGGGTTACCTTCTCAGACTGGTATCGAGTTAATCCGTTTTGTTATTATAATAATGCATTATTATTATTATTATCGGCAATGTCCGATCTACGACAGCCGTTTACCGCGGTATCTTATCCCGGACGGGTCTCCTGTAATTAGCATAATTTAAAAACACACACGTATCGATCACCGGACGTAAAACACGTGTACTGTTATCGGGTCTGTATGAGTTAAAATGTAAAAAAATAAAAATCACCGTCCCATCGAGAGTGTAACCGTTAAACAGCCATCAAGCCGTCGACAGCTGACACGGAGGCTTCATCGTTATAATATTATATATCGGCATCGTCGTACGGATAATAAGTAAGTATAATAATCATACAATTACAATAATTATCAAAAAGGTGTTCTCACTCGACGATACATCCAAATATATCCGTGCCGTGTCGCAAGAAAGGTTATAAAGAGAAGTTAAACAAATGCCACTTTGGTCTCTGTGACAACTTTCAGTATAATAGGATAATTTCTTCAATTGGTGTCATGGAATGAAATTGAATCCGTGCACTACAGTCGACGGTATCTGTGGTACAAGCATATAATCGAATTAGTGTTGACACAAATGTACCCACCAGTGACGTGACTAGATTTCGGGGCCCAAAATTCAAACAGCAAGCAGCATTGGGTTAGCACAAACATTAGGTTTGTTGTGCCGAGTGATGTTCTAGTTTGGGCACGCATTGTAGAACCCGTGTTTTGGTCTTTTTACAGGACGGGAAGAAATGAACGAGTAATAGAAAATGAACACATTATAAAACACTACTGAGTCAGCTTTGACCCGATTATACAAACGACGTATGGAAAAAAAAAAATCAAATCACCCCGTCGCCGTCTAATGAGACTGGGGTATAAGGAAATGTATATAGATGCGTGCTACCGGACCGAATTCACTACGGTTGTTGTGCTCCCCCCCCCCCCCGTCTATTCGTTGTATGGTCTGTAATGACATTTATGATAATGATAATAATGAAACGGCTTGGAAGAAGATTCGACGGAATGTCCGCTCGTGATGAAAAACGTATACATATATATATATATAATATAAAACGTACATTAGGTATGCGCCGACCACCGAGAGAAATGAAGTCATTAGGAGTAAATTAAATACACCTCGGACGTTTCTATGGGACCGGCCGACGACCCTGCGGGTGGACTATAGCATCGGACAAGCCGACCACGCGTTAGAGGTTGGGATATTACAGTATGGACGTACTTAGGCCGGGCCGCGACCACGGGAGAGGTCTTCCACGTGCCGACCAAAGCGTCGGATTTCGTTTCAGAGGAATTTCGGCGTACATTACCCGAGTGCGCGATCCAGGGAAGGAAGGTCGCGGCTATTTTTCATTTTTGTCCCCCCCCCCCCCCAAAAAAAAAACTGTCCCGCGTTAAAGTATTGTATAATATTATATTTCTAATGTGAATTCAAAGCGCGAGGAAACAATTAAAACGAGACTATAACGGTGTCCTGATCGTGGCGTAGGCGACCGGCGTTTTTATAAATTTATATGCATTTAATAATAATACAGAAACTGCAAATAATAAAAAATAAAAAAAAGACTGTAAACCGTCACGCGTGTAACGTTGCTCTTTTCTTCGTCCCAAACGCCCTCGCGCGCACAGTGTTTCTTTTGTACATAACAGTATAAGCCCGTCATGTACACAAGGCGGCCCGTGTGTCTTAGAATCTCTCTCCTACTCGCATCACCGTCTCCCGTTAACTATATATACAATATAATGTACAATACACGCCGGATAGGTCGCACGAGCTGACCCGCAAATCTTAAACGATAGTCGTTATATATTATATTAACGACGATAAAGCGTTTGCATTTGTATAGGCCGCGCGCAACGTGATATTAATTAATTTCGCTCGGAGAGAGGCCGAAGAGTTCAGAGTACCCTAAGTGTACATAAATATTATTATTATGCGTTTAACGATCACGGGAACGCGATTATTGTTTCGGATGTCGGTCGGCGTATGTATGGATAACAACCGAGAATATTGTTATGATCAATCTCGCGCGCACCGTGCATAATATTGATACGTTATATGGGCTGTGTGTATCCGCCGTACACTATTATAATGTGCGTTTATTAATAATAATATCATATATATAGAAAAAAAAAAAATTGTTTTATCTAAAATATACAAGAATCGTGATCGGTCGTCAAGCTTGTCGAACGAGCGGTCGCGCGTGGCAAATAATTTACTCTATGCGGCACATAATATATTATGTGTGTAAAACATCAACATTTTTTCACCCGCTAAATAGAGACGAATAATTACTGTTTACCGTGTCGAACGATCGGCTGGCGTGTAAGAGAGAGTGCGATTCAGCAAGTATATCCAATCACGGTCGGGTCAAACTTCAAAGACGTGATGCAACCGGCAGAATAATAATCAACACGGCACGATGTGGATCACACTTAAGTCGACCGGAGCTGCTAAGCTTATCAAACTATGTTATCGTTAATAGTGGCGACACCGGATATCCGACTATCCGTTGTACAGGTGGAAAACCAACGGATAACAAAACGGCAAAGTTTAAAATAATAGTCTGCGACTCAAAACAAATAATCATACACACATCGATAAAAAATAAGTTTGACTGAGACAACAAACCCAGAAATGGTTTAACATAGTATTTGGTTGTTGTCAGTAGCGAATAATTCGCTCAGGATAGGTACGCTGAAAGCAGTTCTATATTGGGCTGTGTATGTATTGTACGTTTTCTTATAGAAAAAATCAAAACCTCTTCAATCGCGTAACATCTTATCTAAGGGTCAATTGCCTTTTACGATATGTATACTAATTGCTAATCTGTTTTGTTTAAACGAATAATTTAATATTATAGACGTTCGCGTTTAGCTAAGTAAACAACTCGAGTCGATCACGACTTCATTTTGCAAAAAGTAAAAATAGTTACGATAATAACGAAAGTGGGTCGAGTACCCTGAGCAGCTGTAGTTCTTATAGACGGTATAATTTCTTAATGATATCCGTACACTTAAAACATCAGTATAATAATGTAGTTTGATCCTGCAATTGGCTTCTAATATAAGTCATTCGGCAAAACCGTCGACAATGCGATTAGTCTGGAGACACTTTAATTCAAAATCGCGGAGTTCAATTAAAATAAAATTGAAAACATTGGGTTAACTAATAATATAATATGTTGTACAACGCTCATTTAGTGCAGCCGACTCAACCGCTCGTTCTTGTTGTGTGTTTAATGCGTCTTACACGATTTTGTCGAATTTGGCGTTTTAAAAAATTCTCTCGATTTTTATAATGTTCCGAGATTAGCTGTTGCGTGGAACGTTCGTGACCGTAGACACGGGCTCCTTATCTCTTTATACACGGACCCAATAATATAATAATAACATATTATAGGTTTGCCGAACTATGTACTCATCGGATATCGCCGAGTGTGATCTGCTAACACACAACAGCTAACGACTGACCTAATTTCAAGCGGTTACTTCGCATGTGACAACGTCGTCGTAGTAGTAGTGTTGTATAATTTATGTATAGTATATTATATTATATGTATATGCGTATAAGTCACTGTTTTGTAGTTGCCGCCGCCCACTATACAACAGCAATAATAATAATATTGTAGTCTGCATATAATACAACACAACCACTATATAACTAGTAGTAAAAAAAAATAACCATTTTAAAGATACGGAGTTCAATTACCGGTTGATTGCTCTCTTCGCAATAATAATATTATACACGGCGAAACGCTAGATAACGCGTTAGTAGGTAGTACATTTTTTTTTGAATTAATTTATTTTTTATCGTACCGGCAAAATTATTTGATATATAATTTGCTCGGCAACGTTTTCGGGATAATATTATAAAAAAAAAAAAAAAACACTAAAATATCCTCCTTTTCTTGTGTTCATAGATGTATATAAATTATTGCGCGGATAATATATTATGCCATGCAAGTACTCGCTGTTCGCCCATCGTCTTGTGCAGTAATGGCCGTATAGCGTTAATTGTATTGACATTAGTTTATGCGCACACGTTTAGTATAATATATTATTATAATATCATGTACGGAGTGTTGCATTGCGACCTTGGCCGCAGCGACATACAAAATAATAATTATTAGGACGATAATAATGCAAGTACTATCCGTATACGGTCATGGCCGCGGGTGGGAAAATCCGGCGAATCCAAGAGACAGGGTTTAACTAATCAACATCCATCGATGACTGGATCTATCGCATCCTACCGTCATCGAGGCATTTGGGCTTTGTAATTACCTCTCGCATGTACTCGCATTAAAAAAAAAAAAAGACTTAACGGCTTTAAGATTTATAGCATAACGCGTATACCATTTGCGAAGTCGGCTATAAAAAATACAAAAAAACACACTCGAACAATTATTACTATTATTGTCCATGGGGACACACGTAGTGGCGCGACGGGGATAATTTCGGGTTGTTAAAAACTACCCATATGCGGTATTATACGGTCGTTTAAATCCCCGGGAGTGAGATTTTTGTACGGCGCACTATCTCCGGGCCGCTTCTTCGACGTTTGGGGCTAATGCGAGGCTATTCGCCGGTCGGGATTACTTTACGGATTAGGTCGTTTCGTATATTGGCACAATGGCCAGTCATCGCCGGTTACACGGAGAGCTCTTCGTGTCTTACAGGATCACCACAGACATTACCGCAGGTTTCAATCGACACTATATAGTGCCACAGATTAGATAAAACCAGACGGTGCACTACTAAACTCGAAAAATGTAAACAAATCATTTATATACTCTTAGGGCCAGTGTGTACAAAAAGAGTTACGGAACTAGTAATTGCGCATCAAAGCTACACCTATGCCTAACTCCTTAATAAAAATGGGGGTATGACGGTATTTTATTTTGTTGCTATAATATTGGTCTTGATGCGAAACGAATTTGTTCTTTATTTTTTTAAACATAATTTTGAACAAAAAAATTGAACATTTCTTAAACGTTTTTAAGTATATTTTAATACCATTTTATAGCATTATTTCGACTTTCTTGGTTTTTTCCTCGCACTTGTAATTAAAAAAAAACACTAATAGAATTATAATCTGAAATTGATTGTTAGATATATGGCTTGACATCTCTTTTTTTCAACGGAACGGAGTACCACCAACCGGGCCAATATTGTTACGGGGAATTCCGTATTAAACACATAGGTAGATACGCTTGGCCTAACGACGCCCTCGGGAAATATTACTTTAGTTTTATATCCCGCCAAAACGTTTATTATAAAACGTGGAAAAAAAACGTACATAAATTGAACGCAGTATTACGATTTGGTGCGGTTAAGTTCAAGGTCGAGTACCATTCGAGTTCGGCGTATTCTATTAAAACTGCGATTGTACTTATAAAAAATAATATATTACAACTATCGCTATTAAGAATAATAATAATAATAACACATACAATAATAAAAAAATTATGTCTCAGAACCTATTCCACGACGGACCGGCCGATTTCGTGAAATACAGAATCCCCCGAATCGCAGTTTTCCTTTTAAACCGTCATTATGCAACCCACGGCCGGCCACATATATATATATATATATATATATAAAATCTTATTATCATAATAATAGTAATATAATATTATATAAACGTGCAGTACATGTGCTGACATTTCGTTCGTGATAAAATCAACTGCGTGTAATTGTTTTTTTTTTTTAATTGTAAATCGTTAATATTCGAAAACGCTGTTACCGAGAACCGTCGAACACATACAGCATCGGCGCAACAATATATTATATCTATATATATATATATATAATCATTACACTGTTGCAGAATTATGATCTTTTTTTTTATAATATTGTTCTTTTTTCTAAGATTTCTCGGAATCCCGACCGTTTGCGGTCGCAGTATGTATTGTATATGCTGCTTAAGCCCAATAGAAATCCTTACACCGGCTGCTAGCTAATCCGCGGCAGTCCGACCGGCACCGACCGCACCCAATGTGCAATTCGGTAAAAAGGTCAAGGCCGTAATAACACAGAGGGTTGTGGTCGGCTGCCCTCTTCTAACTACAACATAAAATGTAGCTGTGATAACCACACAGTTGTATTTTAATATCAAAAAAATATCAACGTTGTCAAAAAATTCCGTTAATATGTTCATCATGAGAGATTTATTATTTCAGAAATATTATTTACCATAACATCTTAGTACA
This sequence comes from Adelges cooleyi, assembly GCF_023614345.1. NCBI lineage: Eukaryota > Metazoa > Arthropoda > Insecta > Hemiptera > Adelgidae > Adelges > Adelges cooleyi. The sequence continues at coordinate 11,331,152 of NW_026096053.1, read as the reverse complement.
TTATATTAAGACGTTGTTCCAGTATTGTGAAAACATTTCAAATGTTTCCCTTGTATTTTAAATACAACGATAATATTTATTATTTTTTGATAATATTTAAAACTCGTTATTGACAAAATAGCTATTTCCTATTTGGCAAAAAAAATGTTAATGTTTTCAAAATGACGTGGAATGTTGTGAAATCATTTTTTTTTTATGGAGATCAAATGTTAAAAAAAAATAATATTAAACAAGATGTCGAGTAGATTTTCCGATACTTTAATATTATTATTTATATGTTATAAAATAAGCCAGGGCTCAGTCCGACCTTACCGCCAATACATTAATATGGGCTATGGGCCGTCAAACCATACACCGGGTTGGTATTACCAAATTGGTCAAGACATTTTAAGACCGGTCGCACAGACTAGGATAACAACAAAGTCGGCACTTTAACAAGCGTTTATAAAATCCATGGTAACATAATAATATAATATACTATGATAGGCACAATTTTGTGGCAGAATGACAGCCTATGGTTCGGACAGTCCGACTTAAAATTAAAACGAAGTTGTTTCTCTCTGAGAACTTTTATTATTGCTGTTAGGGGCATCGCTGTGTCAAACATTTTTAGCTTAATTCGTAGTTTATAATAAACGTATTGAGCTCGCTGTTTGTTATAGCTTAGAAATGTATGGTTATCTTAGTTGTGTAAAGGTATATTGTCGGCGGTTCGCAAATACGTTCCGCATAACATACATTTATTAATATACATAAATAAACACACGCATATAATATTATAATATACACACATATTGTATTCTCAATCTCCGCTTCGCAAGTTGTTGTATGTACATAAATATATATATATGTATAATAATATTATTGTCAATTAGAATTATTATTAGTGTCGTTTGTATCGTAAGCGCGCTATCTATTTTCATATTACTCGAGGTTTATCGAGTGTGAACTTTAATCGGTCTATTAACCGGCATATTTAATCCGGGTAACCGATAACGCGGTAGGTTAAACGACATTACGATATCGTACGTATAGTACTAAACGCGCGTTTATAGCTCACATATGATTATTATTAGTACCGAGCAAAAGTTTAAAAACATTATAGGTGCATATTGTAATGTCATTTTATAATGCCCCGTGTATCGATTTCGGTATATTAAACCACCAATCGCGTTACCCGCCGCGAGTTAACTTAGACCTGTAACAATTATAGTTTTTAAACAAATTATTTGTTTTACTGTGCTTACTTTTTTTAAACGGTCTATTTTTATCCACTGTACCGAATCTTCAAAATAAAACACTACAGTACATTACTGTATTGGTATTTTAAAAAGATTTAAAGTTAACGAAGTCTGTTTTTTCGCCTCGTCTCGGATACATTTGTCTTAACGTACCCGAGGGACTTCGAGTTTTCTATAATAATATTAAATTTAATATTTGACATAAGGCAGCTGAAATGCCGCCTAATCCCCAAAAAATGAGCAAGTCTTTCAAGTTAAAACTTTTGACGTGTCGCAACTTCTCGACAACTTCTGAGAATAATTCCAATATTCGTTAGGTAGTATTTCTTTTTAGGAATTCCCTTGTATCAAAACTATAGTGAAACAAAAACTCACTCTTTTTTTCCAACTCTTGCAATGGGCCGTTAAATTTTTTTGTTTGTATTCTAAACATTAATCAATATCTAGACGCAATTACTCTTAGTTTGAATTTCAATAAAACGAAATGTCTAAATAGTTTTAAAATAAAATATTCATACATTTACTGTTCAGCTCTGTATTTTTTTGTTACAAAAGCGGCTGTAGAGTGTAACGCACGTCGAGTATCGTGGGTAGTTGAAGTAATGGAAAAGAGGCCGAACCTCGGGTTGTCGTCTTATGTATGTGTGTACATTCTTGGGTAATCTTGGCCGGTTTATCTGTTTTTGACAAACGAAAAGTCGAATCAACCCTTCGTCGACGCACCACACCCTCGCCAAGAAGAGTGAAATATGGAAATGACAGCACGGTCGCTTAAGGATCCACGTAGGCATATTTTACAGCACATAAATAATGTACAGTAAGAACAATTTTAAATAGAATTGTTTCCTTAAGTAATATCCTGTTTTGAAAGATTTCAACTACCATTACTTTTCTAAGTTCAACTTCAAATAATCTATTATCGATGCGTTATAGTTCAACAGGTCTTACCACAGTGGTTGTCTGCCAAAAGTTTATTGTAATCTTTGTGTTAAGACTTAGGAACAAAAAGTAGCGCAGAGTTATAAACAGAAGTGTTGCGTGTACGCAGAGTATAGGTTGCACAAAATAAAATGTGTATTATAGTTTCCAAGAATACATGTTATGGTTATATAGTCAGAAACAGATACACAGTTAAATCCCATGATGTTAGTGCATTTTTTTTTTTTAGTTTATGGTTGGTTCATAAATTATAGTGCTCTGTTGTCACGGCGAATGTTTTCTTGCATATGTCTGGAAGAATAGTTGCTGCTGGATGAATACTAGAGATGCTATGTCCTCATTTAAATAATTTTCCTATAGAATCCTTTACATATAAAAACTTCGGAGTTCTGTTAGCAAAGACAATTTTATTTTTTAGCCGGTCTAACCTACTGAGTAATAAAAAAGGTTTTAGCAGGAAACTAAATGTTTAAAAAAATTATTTACAAAATATTGTTTAAGTACAATGAATATATTTCTAATTTTTTGCCAGAACATAATTTTAAAACATCTGAAAAATATTAAGAAATTTGTTGATAATATTATTATTTTTTGCTTTAATAAAGTGTAATTATTTATTAAAATTTCATACATTTTTTTAAAATTTTAATTGAATGCCTGGGAATTTTAATTTCAATATTGCAAAAAAGTAGGAAAGACATAGCTTAGAAGAGACGCCGAGGAATCCAAATCCGTTCTCAAACTTTGTATTGCATCATTTGATCGATCGGTACGTTGAAACAAAAACAGGTAGGTATTTTCGGCATGTTGAATTGATACATTGATACTAGATTCTTTTAAATGTACCAAGAAATTGTTGTTATTCCGTCTTCGATACTTGATAAACTTTTTCCAATCAAGTTTTATTGATACTTGGAATCGTCGATACATTACTTTTTCGGTACTTGGTAACGCGACAAAATTTTTGAGAACAAAACAAAAATGAGCTTTACATCAATATATATATATATATATATATATATATATATATATAAGGGCTACATCGCCAGATGAACTGCAACGTATATGGGTATAAGTACTGGAGACACACCAAAGTCTGTACAAATCGATGGCCTATAACAATAATAATAATAACGATGATATGATGTTTAACACGAGAGGGTCAAAGGAATAACATAAAGTCTAACGATATTGGGTCGTTTTGCACACATACTGAAACGCTAGAAAAATTACCGCCGCTAGACTTCGGAACCCTTCTATGTTGTTCCGCGGACCCTTTGATGGACACATCTCGATCCCGGGCATTGGTGGCAATTTATTTTTTCATCCGAGGGACCCGTCCGAGTTGGGTCGTTTTCATGTCATAAGCCTTAATAGCGGCGGCGGGCATTTTTCTCGTTGGAGATCGTTAAGGCCGGACGAGTCGTCGTGTTGGGGTCAAGAAAGCCGTAAAACACGCCAAAAGCTACTTACAGCGGTCTCGGAGCTCGGTCGCGGTCGGCACTAAAATAATTAGTTATACCAATATACCAGTAATAATAATAATAATAATAATAATAGTAATAATTATTATCGTTATTGCTATTCCGCGGGTTCATGACTGAGCTTAATAACTGCGGTTCGCTGATGTCCGTGCGCGCGTAAAGCAACGAGCGATGATGGCAAAGCATTATTACACAATATACACAATATATATATATATATATATATATAGGTATATATAATACATACTCGGTCGACACCGGTCGCTCGTCTAATCACGATTCGTCCGAGTCATCGCGGTATGACATTTAGTTTTATTACAATTATTATTGTTATTATTTGAACTTAGGCCACGGCGATGAAAATGTCTAGGTTAATTCGATGAAAATCAATTATACACCCGGGACGTGCAGCAGCGATATTACGGTGAGATACCAATTATACATATATATATATATATATAAACCTAACAACTTTTTTTAAATGTCGTACGTTCGCGTAACGGGTAATAATAATAATATATGTTTAAGTGAACGTCTTAATTGTTACAACCTGAGGAACAACCCGTACTATACGGTAGACACTCCATACAACACATTCCATATCTCGAGCGTGTGTACCTTGGTTCGCCTGCAACAGTCGGGATATTTATTTTAATGAACAACGTTAATAACATTCTACGAGGGAATGTTATTGCTTTTTTTGGCGGCGAGAACTTTGGTCCGTTTGAGCGAGCAATCTCAAACGACGCTATTACCCACCTATACCAGTATAGCAGTATAGGTATACAGCAATGGCCCTGGCACGGGATGTTGCTTAAGCTGTTTTCTCTGCCACATATATATCTATGAAATGTGTAAACACAATTTCCGTGTGAGATTTGAATTAAAAATGATTTGTAAATGAAAAACAGATTTTGTACAGGTTAGGTTGAAAATATTAACAATGAACTCGCCGGAATCGCGTTAAAATTAAGCGTTTCGCTTTACGTCCAAAGTAGCTTATGGTTTTATTAAAAAACGAAAAAAAGCTGCTCTGTGGTTGTTTTTTTTTTCATTTTCTTTTAATACCTCTCGTAATGTGTAATTTATTTTCCCAGTGACACCGCGTCTCGGCGCGCACGTAGCGCAACGACGGCGCTTTACTTTTTGATATATAGCGCTGTAAAATGCAAATTGACCACCATCACCGCCCCCACCGCCGCCGGTAGAAAGTAGATACTTGTGCTTATGTTAATCGTGGTAGAAGAAAAAAAAATCCTCCTACAATTTTCTTCTCGGTCAACCGCGGAAAGAAAATTATCGTTTCCGGGCAAAATCCGAACCGGAAGCAGCAACATCCTTAAGTGCATTATAATAACCTTTAAATCACGTGTGCCCAACACCCCGCACGGATAGACTTATCGTCGTTACAACGATACGATTGCGTAGGCATTTTTTATGTATATATATATATATATATTTTTTTTTTATATGCTAATCCCCCGCCACAAAACGAGGGCGGCTCAGATGTCCTCCGGTCTTTGCGGTAATCATGCTCTTAGCGTAATTAAACCGAGGGGTGTAGAGTACATTAAATACCATGAACTGTATATATATATATAGGTTTTCGTGACTATGTTTCGACGTATATTTGCATTTAAAACGGTTCAGAAACGACGAGTATAATAGTATAGGAGTGTGTGTGTGTGTATGCACTGTTTACCAAGGACTCTTGATCATTTTCTAACCCCTCGTTTTTTTCCCTATTTAAATACACAGTTTTACTACCCTGTTTAAACAAACTGCTCGTCCGTGCGCCTACCCCGTACATACCGTCTCGTCCTCGGCCTCCCAGAGAGCGTGTATACCGATGTGGTAACGTCACGTGACTATGCCGCACTCGTACCCGCGCTACCTTGGCCGGTTTATACAGGGCCGGACTCACTCGTAAAGGCTTATCGCATTATTTGGTTTGAAGGACCGATAAAAAACCACTAGCTCTGCTCTCTAGTTCAGCATGACGATATTATTGTAGTTTTATTATCATTTTGAAATCAAAATAATTTTTTATCTTCATCCGCACTGGCTGCGGCGGTAGGTAAAGACTGGTTAACTTATTTCATAATTTATATGTTCATCTGGTTTGTATACGCAGGGTGTTTTTTTTTTGTGATCCGCTCATATCTAACAGGTTTTAATTCATGGTTGATTTTTTTCCAGTGTTTTCGGAATTACCCTGTAATTACTTAATTGTTTATAATTACATATTATGTAGTCGTATACAGTTAAGTATAGTCACAATTTTTTTTATTATTATTATTATTTCTATGTGTTACATAGCAACACAATTTATCGCGTAAACACCAGATATAACTCAATATAGGTAGTATACAATTAACGGAATTATACCAACAAAAAAACGGACCATCCTAAGTGTATATATCTATAAATAAATATATATATATATTACATTTGTATTATATTATTATTATTATAGATGACGTGTGTCGATATACTTATGTATGTTATGAAAAACATCTATATTCGGTTTACACGCTCAATCAATAAAAGCAAACATCGCATGTATTGTATTTTGAATAATAATATGACAGAAAAGAGGAATAAAATGATGTTATGTATATCAGATCACAATGACACATTTTTAGTATGATTCGAAGAACAAATTGAATTTATTTCAATTTAGTTTTATCTCTTTCGACAAAACGTTATTTTATCGCTTTTCTATTTTATATTTTCAGAACATTTCGACCGCGTCTAACTTGGAAAACATGCAATGAAAAAAACACCTTTGAATTATAGTAAATTTATATAGGATTATGTAAGTAAAATAAACCAGGAAAATTTGTCGAAAACTGATTTAAAATTTGAATTAAATATTCATTACGTTATTTACATTTGAAATTGAATATACTTAATTCAAAAAGACAACAATAGGTATTATTATATTCAGTGTGATATTGTTGTACTTGGGTATGACAAAAATTACTTTTGCAATAATTAATTATTAATTTTTTTCTTTTTTTTTATCATTATTAGAAGGTTGTTTTTAAATTTTAGCCCAACTTTTACGTAACCAAGACATGACTGACTAAATTATAGTTCATTAGACATTTTTGTAAAAATAATTTTTTTTTACTTTTAAATTTTCACCTTTAACACTTCACAGTTCTTATTTATGCGTAGGTTATTAAATAGCACTGCGGGCATATGCAAGAGTATACAGTGGCATAGTTCATCTGAACACCAAACCGATTCTGTGGGATCATTTGATTTCTATATGCATATACTCACATTTCACCCCGTTCGTTTATTAACGTACTATTATTATAATGTTATTTTACAAAATACGGGCATTATTTTTATTGTTGTTGCTGTTGTTTTTCGCCGTTGCGGGATTACTCTCCGTTTTTATTCGGTCGTATCACGTGCGCGCCGGACAAGTTTTTAACCCCTGGCCTTCGCACGGTATTTTGCATTTTTATGACCACCCGCAACCCATTAACATGCCTATTTTTAACACAAGCTTGGAATTATATTTTTTGTGGGTATTAAAATGTATTCCCAACGCCATAGGGTCGACCGGCCGGAATCGTTAAGGCAAATGAATAAATCAAGCGACGCCGCCGCCGCCGCACCGTGCATAGTTTATTACAGCAACACCCAGCACCCGGTCGGTCGGCTGTGCACCCAAACGTGGCATACCTATGTATAATATGGAATATACAATATTAATATACTGTGCATTATTATTAAAAAATGTCTATACGTGAACGCCGTCGGTTGATCAGTTATAACCGCGCACCCCCTCGCCAACAGGGGCGTCATTTCGCTAAAATAATGTGAAAGAGCTTAAGCACTTAATTTCAAAACTATGCTCACCACCTGTACCGCTTCCTCTACCCTCTTCCTGTAATATTTGTCGCACAAATGTGATGGTCGCTAATTTGTACAGTCTTCGAAGATAACAGGACACTCTTGTGTCAGTATTATATTATATCGTACCGTTTGCACGTGTAAATGACAACCCAATTACATAATGTATGCTTGCGAATCAAACATGTCGATGATATATTTACATTCGTTGTTTGATCGCCCTAAAACTGTGTTTTGTACAATATTAGCTAAAGTAAAAACGGCTTGTCAAACACGTGTCTCGAAATTCGCCTTTGAACCGATTATCTCTTATGAAGGCCAACACTGTACCTACTTATTTCAACCCTTTTTTGAAGGCTATTTGAATATTCAAAAGGATTAGGCCTCCCTCTCAATGATGGATCAATGAACCAGATCAATCCAATATCGTTGGTGCATTAATTAGTTCCGAAACGTTGGAGTCACTACTAAAACTACTATATTATAATAGACTTTGTTCAAAAACAGTTTTAGGTTGTCGTCTGGTTTATTATTATTTTCTCGAACAACATAATAATAGTAATTCATTTCCGCCTATATCGTATAATACTGTCTGCTTATAATAAATTATGATCGAGCCGCCTCAAAGTTATTAAATTATTTATGAGATATATTTCGTCAACCTGTCGGCTTAAGTAAACCAAGAATTAAAAAGCAAACACCGGAAAACACGTTATGCGTCGGGACCCGATACTTATTTTTCTTTCTTCATTTACCGCGTGTATATATTTACATAGTTTCTTTTAAGTGTGCCTACTCGAGGGTAAGTTCATTGAATCCATTTCAGTGTTCGAACACATGTCAAAGTCCGCACATCAACAGTGTGTGTGCGGTGTTTTGGTAATGTTGATTTAATCCATCGGTGTATACAGGCGTTTATGAATTCGAGTGTACTCTATAGTTGTTTACAATCAACCAAAAAGAAACTTCTCAAAGAAAAATAAAAGCCATTTCACAACTAATGTTATGCCAACGGTAAATATATTTTGTGTTGTTTCTCAACGCAACCGTCGCATTGCTCGTTTTAATGGAAACGAACTCGTTTAAGGGGGTTCGTATATAAACTTCTATGTCATTTGGCACTGAGTACAGGTAATCCGTGCATTTTTATTGGTTATTATTATGCTAGTCGAATGGGTTTTTTTTTATATTAATAGTCTCGTATAATACCTAATGCTGTCAAGGCACTAAACGGTGAAAATAAAAATGTTATTAAAAATATAAACGACAATAAACAAAAATAATCATTTTAAATGGCATTTTCGTGGCTGGTGAAAATAATGTGTTTAGAATTTGTTGTATTGGATTGTGTAGGTAAAAAATGACATAAAATAAAATATAATGATATTATACAACACATTTTGACGTCTTTGTCCGGCACTAGTGTTTATTCATGACTCTTCAAGTAGAGTTTACCAGAAAAAATCTCCTCGAAAACAATAACAATCAAATCACGATGTGTTGATGACTCAATTAAAGTACAAAAAAAAATAATATTAAAAAAGTGGCGTGGCGTTTGCGTGGGAACAACTGTGCGCATATCAACGTGCTGTGTCTTTAGATTTATGAAAATAATAATAAAAATACCTCAAGCGTTACAGCCGGTTGGATAAGTGCGTTATCTACAGGTTTTTGAAACGAAGGCTCGTCCGAAAGGTGTGCTAGAGTATCAACAGCTTTAAGTTATCTTCAGACATCAGATCGTAATAAAAATGAAACACATCACGATATTGATGATATTATTATGACGGACGCGGGCTAATTATAAAGATGTACACTGTCTGGAGATATGACTGCCACTTTCACTGGAACTCCAAGAAGGGATCAATATCGTTTATACCAGATTCCGATTAGATAGAATTCGTAAAATATTTATACAAGTCAGAGGTTATTTTCATGTTATTTAAATATTATAATTATCATTTTTGCTTAATATTGTATTTACAGACTGTATTGTAATTATTAATTTTCTTTTAGACGCGTTTAAAAACTTACATAACAACAATGCAAGGTATTTTGTAAAACTAAAGTAATAATAAAAAAAAAAACACTAGAGAACCGATAATATTGTTTCAAATTGTATTGTTTCAACTAAAACGTTAAAAAGTCATAGCAGACGAAGAATATTTAACATGTTATATTATATTGCATAATGTTACGGTGTGATCCGACCACAAATAAAAACAAAATTTTTAATTTTTATACTTTTGAACAATAACGCGGTTCGCTGTATCGTTTACCGCAATAGTTTGTACTCGAATTGTTTTATTTATTTGTAAAAAAAAAACTATGAAAGTTAATACTCTGACGCGATTTACCTTTCAAACGTGACGTTTTTGTGTAAAATAACAAAAATAAAAAAATCAACAAATAATACTAGAGTTGGACGATTCAATATGTTGTTATTAACCGCCACTGGTGGTGTTTGGCTTTTAGAAAAATGATTACTTTAATTGTATTTTATACCACTACACATATACACGCGTGCAAATATAATTGTGTGTACTCTTATTATTATTATATTGCCGCAGGACCCTTCGATTTCGGAGGACACAAAACACGACTGCGGCACTGCCAAAATAACCGCGGCCAGGCGAGCTTAATTGACTCAAGTGGTCATAAAATTAAGCCCATCAAATATGTCGTCAGCCGACATCTGGGTGTTTCGGCCTCGACTCGTCGTTGCGCGGCACTAGGAAATAAAATTAAAAAAAAAAAACGTTAATATAATTTACAGTTGGCTGTTATAATATTTAAAAATAATCACCCAAACCGCGCGCAGCAACTATTTTTATTTAATTTTCAAATCGCAATAAAATAACTTTTCCGCGGGTTTTCCTGTATTATATACTTATCAGGTATCTCCAACCCCCCCCCCCGACCCGCCCCCCCTCATCTCACTCACACATTACCGCCAAAGGGTCCACCGCCGACGTATGGGTATAGCCGTCCAAACGGGCAAATGGCGTTCGCATGCAAATTGCTTTTCTTCGGCTTCGACGCGCACACCGCCGCCACCAACTTTTCGAGTATTTGCAAATCGATTTCATTATACAATTTCAATGGATGCAATTTGCGGCCCGAACGGTTCAACTGACAATAAAGGACAACACACACACACACACACGCGAAAAAACCTCAGGGCTTTTACCACGTGTTCTTCGGTAAAACGGTTGTTTATTGCCAATGGGTTTCCCTCCCCTCCCCTCCCCACCACCCTAGTCCTTGTCGTGGATATTAAAATTCCAAACTGGCGCCGTTTCAAACGCGGTAAACAACACACACACACATATATATATATGTACGAGTTTTTGGTAAAACTGATTCGTTTTGAAGCCCAAATTCTCTCCGCCTCGTTCGCGGAATGACAATAATAAGTTGCGGCTAATTTTTCAAGCAATAGGCGCGACGAACGCTTAAAACGAAAATCGAAAAACGCGAAAACTTTTTTTTTAACTCTGGCATAACAACAAATTCAACCCCCCAAAAAAAAAAAAAATTGAAACTTCAAAATCTCAATGACCAAATTTAAAACCCGAAAATTTACTACCCCCGTTTTGAGTTTTCGCTATAACGGCCGTCAGAAGCGTACATTCGACTTAATTTCCGGGTAGGGCAGATTTCAAACAGCCCACATACAAACTAGTATAATATGTTTGTACATCCCACACCCCTCGTATTCCCATGGAAACTATCACCGACTACCATCTTTTGAACCGGGCCAGTACAATACGCTGTATTTTTAGGTTGGATTCCTGCAAATCGGTTTCAAATTAGTATATAAGAAGTACCTACTCTTATTTGTTCAGATAACTAAAAAAGTATTTGATTAATTTTGTCTCTTTGTTTGAGCTAGAAGTTTCGCACATATGATCCTAAACAATATTTTTAAAAAAATGTTTTCTCCATCATTGTACTTTTGTGATGTCATAAACAATGTTTAAATGCAATAACTTTATTAAATTGAATATGACCTTTTTTTTTTCAAATCCAATTAATTATTAACTTAGAAGTTTTTTGTGAACAAAATTCACCTAATACCATTCCAGTTTTGAATTAGATAAAAAATGTTTATATTCCTACAGACATAAGTTGTTTTTAAGAATACACGCGGGAAAAGACTGAGTTAGATTTTGTAGACTGTAGAGATTTAATAGACTTTAATTATATGAAATAAATTATTATGCCTACAAGCGTGTTCTGGCATAAAAATGTATTTGAAACCAATATTTTATTTAAATAAAAATCTCAAAAATTGTAGTCTTTTTTTTTTTACTCATTTAAAACTTTTTTTTTTTACTCATTTAAAACTTTTTTTTTTAAAACTTTAATCCAGCACAAAATTAAAATTAAAAGACTATCTTAACAGGTAGGTATATTATATAAATATGTTATTAAAAATTATCAATACCAAGATTAAACATTATATTGTGGAGTTCATCATGAGTTAAATAATACGTCTTGGCAACCTGATACAAAATATTTCTTTCACGTTTTTGTTTATGAGATTAAATCAAAAGTTTATTCAATTACGGACTGTCTTTTAATTATGTCTCTAGTTAATATTCATTCCGGCTAACCACGGCAAATTGTGCGCCACGTAAGACTTGCAATCTGTTTCTCGGCTAGTACGTAAGCTCAAGAAGCGGCACTGTAATTTTACACCCAATTACTTCGACTCTTGTAATTTATTCGTCACGGAAATGATAATTTAAAAATGTATATAATAAATGATTTCTGACTGGACGACTATGATATCGCAATGTTATATTTATAAACTAAAAGGTGGGAAGGCTTATAAAAATTTGCAATTTATATTTATTACATTATAATGAGTTACCTATTATATAGTAGTCATATTAAAATTTTGATCATTAAGTATAATTATCCGTTATATGTAAAATAAAAAAAATTGTGAATTCTCAAAATGTTTAGCCAACCATACTCTCTTATTTCTCATTTACTATGTTTTGTAAATAATATATTCTCAGTTATTATTTTGCATTGTTGATATGTCTAAATTTTTTATATTTTTTTTAACATACCCAAGGTCGTTGAGTTTTATTTTTAGACACATTCGGGTAGAACCTGGCACGTGCTTGCTGTGTAGTCTGAAGTTTTCAAAGTGGTAACACAATTGTTATAAGCCTGACAAAGTTATTATGTAATTGAACGTTGGCAAACACCACTTGAAATTAGCGTTAGCGCATTCAATCATCCAGCAGTTTAATAAACTTTTTTTTAGAATTTTTATCCGGTGGGATTTTATTGTTATATGGAAGCTTTGAAAATATTCGAATTTTGGGTATTGATTTGCATGACTTAACATTTTCTCTCGACATCATTTATTATGTAAGTATCGCCATCCTTTCATAAAAAATTGTGGCTTCCAGAAAAATATAAGTATACAATTTTATTTTGCTTTATTTTATTTATAGGTAGCGCTTATTTCTGAGATGGGTACTATTGTAGTGTGCAATGTTTCTTTAATAACTATTGATGAAGTTTATTCTTAAGAATTGATAAGTATTTGCCAAACCATATTTTCCGTACTTTCAATATAAGTTTAGATAAAGATTTCGTATGTGTGTCGCGATACTACAATTGGTGTTGAATAGTCAGTTGAAGTAATGAAAATCAAAAGGGTGCAAGTGACGGCTTTTATTAAAAACTAGTTTTTTTTATAAACTATTTGTAATAAATACTTTTTCTATTTGCGTTTCAATTTTTCAAAGTAGAATTAAATATAATTTTGCAATTTGCTCTCCTGCAAGGCTGTAAAATGGTTTACAAATCACTTGTACCCTTTTGGTTCTTCCAACGAATAGGAAATGGATTCGTAAAAATCGTCCGAATATTTTGTTACAACATTTTTGGCAGGAAAACACCAGAAATGTTTCAAAATTCATTATCAAATAAATTAACACGTTCAATAATATTAAACAAAAAACAAATCATATGCTTTTGATCTTTGCCACCATTCATTAACATTAAGAAAATATTCGTATAATAAAATTCGCTTCGTGTTGGGATAAGTGCCTACTGCATATCTGTATACGTTTGCTTGGTTATTTAATAGTTTGTTTTTTAAATTTATTCTGATTTTATAAACACAAAATTAATATTTCATAACCTAGTCGAACATGTCCGGTTTTGTGGTGGTGGTGGTGGTGGTGGTTTACGGTTATTCCTAAGTGGATTATTTTACAGCCATCTAGCGCGGATTCGCAATGTGTCATGTTGTACCGGGTTATGTAACTTACGCCCGTTGCACTCCTATAACTGTTAAGTCGGAGCGATGACGTGGATCCGGCGTTATTGGACTCGACCGGGATTGCGGGACTCGGATTTAAAACATTGCCAATGATCTACGGGATAAACGTCCGAAAACTAACGGCTCGCCAAATGTCAACAACCCGAAAAATGTTTAATGCATATTACACACACCTCGTATAACAAGTGTCGCAAGTCTCGTTAAATCTGCCCCAGGTCGTGGAAATGTATACATAAACGGCACACACTTAGAACGAGCTTATCCTAGGATAATAAATATTCGACAATTTGCATATTTTATAAAACGTTATGCAACAACAGGGAAAAAGAGTTACACGGTATACTGAACTATTTGGCCGGGCCTTCCTTTGGGCACCCAATACGGAATAGTTACACATTTTGCTGTCGTGTGTATATAATTCAGAATAACCGGAAACAACTATTAAAGACCTTTTGCGTTAGAGTAAGTCTATATCTACATTAGACCCGGGCGGACGATGTACGCGCACAGTATATAGACACAGTCAATGGTGCGGTTTGGCGAAAAGTATAGGCCACTGAGCAGTATAAGCTCCCGAAAGACTTGTGCGGTAATATTTGGCGACGAGTAAGTGTATCGCGGCTAATGTCTTGCCCTTATTCGTCCTCCCTTGCCCCCCCCCCCCCGAGCGTTCCGCGAAAAGTGACCGAGTATAAGTTTGACCAAGTCCCCGAGGAACCGACCCGTCAGCTGTAATTATACGGCCTTCGCGCACTTGAATCCTCGGGGCTGTCCTCTTCAAATATTAAACCTATACACGCGCCGTCAAAATCAAACGCAAGTCGGACGTTTGATTTCGAAACAAAAATTCTTTATGTGCGGCAAAGCGTAGGTACATGTTATTTTGCCATATTGCAAGATAAACCCACTCGTTAAAAAAAAAAGAAAGAAAATACAAAATAGTTATTGTCGCTTTAACGGTAATCGATTTATTATATTTTTGCGGGGAAAACGTTAATAATTATTCAAATCAGTCGGACGAGTCGTGCGCACGAGAACGGTCCCGGGTAAGCCCGGTAGTCCATTGTATTCGAATCGTTCTCAACGCACACACATTTCCTTAAACACTTAATTGTATTTTCTTTTTTTCTACGTGTAATTTGTGCGCCTATATTATAGTACATACTTTTCGTTATTCACAACGTCAAACGGGTTCTTCTCCGCGTAGTACCTACTGCGGTATCACGAACTTTGCGTGTCAGCACTCGGAACGGCGTTTATACTATCGTCATATACCCGTGTGTTGTGCTCAACGTACCCGTTTTTTAGGCACGCCTCGACGAAATCACAATACATATTACACATCGGATATAGGTATGATAGGTACCAACAGCCGCGCCGGTACGATAATAACGATTATTATTACTATTATTGTTATACGGGTAAAAATCCGGGTTTTGCTCCAATCCCATATAATATAATAATGTACAATGCGTAAACACGTATTATAATATTATATGTATACACGCTATGTAAGCAGCCCGTCCCTTCCGTCTTGCCGCCTATAGCGTCCGAGAGAGTCATCCATCGGTGCGCTTTCTAATGACAGGTTTACCATCCGACACCAATTAAGCCGTGCCCGACACTTTTAACGCACAACCGGAGCTTCGATACGCGACTCGGATTCGTCGTTGGTATTTTTACAATAATAATAATAATCCACACGGCAACACGTTAAGTATTTTTTTTTTGAAAACGTTTTATTCCGGTTTGTTGGAAAACGTCCATTACCTATAATTTACGCGAGTCCTGTATTATATTTTGTTTGTCCTATTATCTACAAAACTTCCCGGTGCTATTAGAATTCTGTTACAAAAATGACCATTCATTTTTAAGGTGGGATATTGTAGCTCGATAATTTGTTCCGGACATAATATGCAGTTTGAGATTTGTCACCGGCCGGCAAGCGATATTAATGCAATTCAAGAGATGTCGTCGGCCCTGTACAATATACTGTAATGTAATGTACCTCTGAGACGGTGGAGGGGCCGGCCTACATTGTAACCTGTCTGACCGAATGAATTAAGGGTAACCGCCGCGGCCAAACCAGGGAGCAATTCGTTTCTGTCAATCGCGTATCGTTTCTTTTCGCACAACTCGCCGCGGTCGAGTTGCTCGCAGATTTATTCACAAGTGCATTACACGGAATAGGAAACCGTTTCCACACGGTCTCTTATCTCGGGAACCTTTAGACGTTATTTTATTATTAATAAGCACTCGCGCATGTCGGAAATCAAAAAAAGAAGATTTTGGTCATAACTGTATGGGCAGTGTTTGACTGATACCATCCTTTATCTGTACCTACTTGTTTTACAATCACTGAACAATTGCAAGTTTAATAATAATTTTTCAAAGAGATTACGAAGCACTCGTGTAAAGTTAAAAAAAAAAATTCCTCATACCCTTTTAATTCTCACCACTTCAAATGTATATTGACCACTAACACACCCTTCACTTTTTGAGTAGTCAATGAGTATAACAACAAAACATTTGTTGGGCTATTAGAGATATAGCTCGTTTGGTCGTGGTATTTAGGTCTCACTATATTGTGTACCACCGCGTAAGCCTATCGGGTTTACATAATAAATATAACAATATGGTTTTTACAAAAGCACGCCCTTCGGGTCTCTAGCTCTGTGCGGTGCCTCTATACACACACAACTGCAGTTGCTGACAATCCCCATTGAGTATTAACAAATCGTGGTGTCTGAAGAAGCAATCCGAAATAAAAGTATATATAGCAGTCGGATACCATTTTTTTCTTTCCATCCAAACCACCCGCGTTATATTATACACACTTATAATATTGTACTATTTAATATATGATGTATATGCTACTATTGAGTATAAATGCGGACGACGATGACTATTCAAATAATGTACCTGCGCGCGGAGTGGGCACAAAGGCAGGCGGACTGACACTCAGACATACATATAAAAAAAAAAAATGATGAAAAAAGGAACCACGCACAATTGATCGTGTATATATATATATAAAGTATATAATAACAAGCCGAACAGCAATTGAAATAATTCGAGAAAAAGTTTCCCTAACCTCCCGCAACGACCGGCAAGAACACCACGTCGTGTAAATGCATTCGTTAGTCGTCGAATATGAATAACTGTTATAATATGCTCGCCTCTATTATTGTTATTTTATCGTCTACCGTTTTCTTAGATTTTCAACGAGCACAAAACGTTGCCCGTCGCCTTGTCTTGATATCCATTCGGGATACGGTGGCTATTGCAGTTTTGAAGTTTATTTAGAACGGATGTCTTGTAAAGCCATATTGGTTGACTTTGGTCGACACCAGGGTCATATTGTTCCAAAAACGGCTAGATTAACACTTACCTACCGTAGGCCGACGTTCGGATGCCTATAAATTATTTTGTCGGTCAACGCGCACCGGTTGATTACGCGGCCCATATGGCATTTCCACAGGACTTATCAGTTATAATAGGAGGGAATGTAAAAATTCACTACGGGAGACTTCTGTATGTACATACATAATGATATATACGAGCGGGGGAGATTATTAATGGTGGAATCGGTGGTCGCCGTCTTGCACTGAGTCGTCAGGTGTACATATATGTATGTATCCTAGGTCTTTTTTTTTTCTCCCCAGTCATCGTCAGGCTCGGGCGCAATATGTGGTCTTGTGTCTGGGATAAGTGTTTTCGGTGCACCGGGAAATATTACACTCTGCCGACCTCTAAATGTTTTAAGTATTACACATGTACAATATGGACAATCTCAGTAATGTATTGGGTTCTGAAGCAAATGGAAATAAATCATATTTGTCTGAACCTGAGTAAATCGACTCCAAGTGCGTTTGAGTTTAATCTGAATATGTCCGTGACTGAATTTTTAATTTTTGTTTTTCAATGACTCGTATGTGACTGATGAAATGTTAAGCTTACATAAAATAATAAACGTTGACTATTTCAAAATATGTTCAGCTATATCGTGAATCTCCTGCAATGGAGTGTAGGTACCATCCAAATGGGATATCAGCTAATATTTAGATTTTAATGCCTACTCATATGGAACATAAATTACGGGTTACCTACGTTTCAGTTGGGTGTAATAGTTGAAAAATTATATTGTCCAAGCAGTGTAAAGGTTACATTATAAATCGTATACCGCGTGGAGGTTGTCGAAAATTCCAGGTATATACATAAGTTGGTGTACAAGTTTATCGGTTTCTTCTTCACTCAATGCCAAGGCAAGGCGTATGTATAATATATTTAAGCCCGTCCTTCGACCGACGTTCATCATGATGCCATAAAAATACTATACTACACCTAGTACTGACCGACCGTAATTCGTGGACGTCTCGGACAACGCGTTCAAGTTCAAGAGCGTTTCCGAGTCGCTTACGCGTCTTCCAGGAAATCAGTTAGACATGATATTATATTATTATAATGTGTATTATCATACTATTGTATTATATGCACGGTATAATAAACGCGAGTGTACTTACTTGGCTGACGTCAATCGAGCTGCTTACTGGTGCGGCGGTCCACATACAAGTAGTACGCCATGTAGCATGTACAGTGCCTTTGCAAGTCATTAATAATTCTCCAAACCCATATATTGCATATCTTTGTGCGCGTTCCGATTTGTTAATACTGAATTCGTACCGCATCGCGCAAAAATACTATTGGATAACGCAGAACAATATGTTAAACAGCCTTTTTTTTTAGACGGTCTCTCGGTATAGGATAAAAAATAATCCTCTATCAGACTCTCTATACGGCCGGTCACGATCCGTAGGCCTATCAAAATGATATATTATTATTTTCTTCACTATCTGATCGCCAAGGAGCGTGTAGCGTGGAAGTCGTCATGTCGGTTTAAAGTAGCGAGCGAACAGGAATACATACCTACAAGACTAATTAGGGCCGATACAGTATTTGGGCCAAGTCGGATAATTTTAAACGTCTCTTTGTGCGATTCGATTACTTTTATTTTACAATAAATTATCGGTAAGTTTTATGGAACCTCTATAATAATACTACCTACTATTTTAACACAGTACACACCTTAAGAAATGAGCATTATACATGCCATTTTCACTAAAATTTGTAAACTCATATATTATATTAACACGGCCGGGAAAGAAGTACCTATCTATTTTGATATTAAATTTTTTCCTCTCAACTTTTATACAGGTCCAATTTTTGTATAAAAACAAGTGAGAGATAGAACGTGACGTTTTTCCTCTACATAAAATTTGCTCTAATTGAAATTTTATTCAAAACCGTACACGTTTATACATACAAGAGCTTTTTTTTTTTGTATCGTATAATCAAATGAAAATCCGTCTCTTTTGATTTATATAAAGTATGCAATTCTTTGCAAGGCGCCAACACATACACGGCCGACCCAAGTCTAGAAGTAGCGTTTTTTGTCGCATAAATTAGCCTTTACGAGGTACAAAAAATATAATTATATACACACATACGGAATAAATATTTATTGCTAATTAGACTGTATACAAGGACGCATTAATTGAGGCGGATCTTTACCTTTGTCCTTTGAATCCTGTTGCCGTCACCGTATATCGGTTGGAAAACACTCGAAGGGCAGTTTGATGAAAACATTAAGTCGGAATTTGCTATTTTGTTTACTGAACACACCATACAACGATCGCTGTAATATTTAAACGTATTTGTTTATGGTTAGATGACCCTTTCATAAGCAAACACCGGCATAACCATAGGCGATTGACGGAGAATTTTAGCTGCATGTGTAAACAAAGCGCATTTATACGAAGGGGGGGGGGTCATGGCCTTTGGGAATGAAATCTCACATTGGGTTATAATTATTATTATTTCATCTATCTTTATTAAAATAATAAATAATACTTATATTTGTTTACAAATAACATTATATTACATAGCTTCTATGCGGAATTCAAAACTTGTAAAGTGTTAATATTACACAATGTGCGCTTTTCAAATTTATTTAATTTTTTTTTATGACTTGATTTACGATAACTTTTCTACCGATTCATTGATTATGTACATCTATAGACTAGAATTGGTCCACCAAAGGTACTTTTGTAAGGCCAAAAGTAGATAAATTCACTCCTCAGCCATCAAAATCGACAAGAAAACGATGCAAATGTACATATTTTTCAAGTTTAAAAAACGGCACACTATAACTTTCCAAAAAATATACTAGTTCCTGATTTATTTGAAGTATACCTTGTAGATATTTATATAACGACAGCGAAGAACCAAGACAATATTATATTTCGTACTTTTTTCTAGAGAAAATGGAAAATTTTGCTTTATATTCCTGTTTTAGGCACCAATAAATTATCAGTCAAATTTTGAAAATGTATAACACTAGTTAGTGGGCCTATGACTTTTTTATTCGTTATAAAATTATGTCAATAAGTAATGAAGACTTTTTGTAGACAATTTGTGAGCTTTGAAGCGATGGTGATTTTTTTAAATTTCGAACAATTTTTTCTTATTCTAATCTACTTAAGAATTAAGACCCGTGAAAACAGCGGACAGGTTTGCTAATCGACTGCGACTGTGTTACGCCAAGTCCTAAGAAATTATATATATAATTTCATAGAGAGTTGATAATAATTGAAGCTGCAAAATGAGTGGTTCTTATACATTTTTTTTTATTAGTTGGCTGCACCTACCTTATACATATATATATATATATATTGGTTTACCCCCGTGCATCGGAGGTAATTATCAATCAGAATTAATGCCGATGGCGGTGTTAGTTTTTTTTTGCATCGATTTGGCAAATTGTTTAATTAGGCGCCGTTATTCATCGGCTAGTGAATTCACGCCGTGGGTTTATACCTAACGAACTCGTGCGGTAAAGCCGGTAGCTTAAAATTAATAACTTTCGTTGGAGACCATGTAACCTTTTCCTCGTCTACGTCACCCCAAACCTGGAAACGTTTACGATATAATATGTGCATTAAAAAAAAAGTGTTTACCACTAAAACGACGTCTGTACAAATATTTCCGTTCACTTTCAATAGACACAATAGTCAATACTGTACGCAAAATTTGTACAAAAATAGTGGAAGGTCAAAAATCTAAAAATGGTATTTATGTATGTTCCTACGCGGGCGCGGTTTAATCCAAAATTAAAAAGCCACCTCGAGCCTGTACCGTCTGTTATAAAAGTACACAAAAGTATCCAAAAATACTAATTATATTATTGTACTACCGCAAACACTGCTGTTTTCCATTTTTCGCTCTGTTAATTAAAAGGACTGTTGCTTGTTCATGAAGTCTTGAATGATTAATAAATACGTTAGCATATTACTTGATTAGTTGACTAATTAGTATTTAAACATCTCGAGTAAACGTTGTATAAATTAGTAAAAAAAAAAAAAAAATACTTACGCTTTTCTTGCACTATTCATGTTTTGCAGTTTTTAAATAAAAATATTTTTTTACTGCTTAAGCATTTTATTAATTCTTGTTATTGCATATTTCGCAATACTCTTTTGTATTTTATACAAATGTTGGGTTATATTTTATATATATATATATATATATTTTGTTTAACAAAGCTCTAAAGTTTAAATTACTCGAGTTCAAATTTAATTACCCAAGGTCAGCCTACGGATAGTCCTTAATTAAAAACTGCCGCAGTCGATGTGATGATGATGATGTGTTTTTAATGCGTTTGTAAATTCAAAACTATAAATTTAACCTCATTTTTTTTTCTTTTAATATCTTCTTCGGAGATGTTAAGTACTATTATGTTCACGTCATTTCGTCTTTCGGGATATCTAATTATTTAAATAATATATGTTTTTTAATGGAAATGGAAACGTAGCCAAAGTAGTACTTGGGACGAAATAACACACACACACACGGTTGTATTATTAATTCAATATCCTTTTGATAAATATAATTGGAACGACTAAAATAACATATTATTTTCATGGGCCGTGGCTTTGACGTGAATCCGGCCGCATTATCGCCCGAACAAGTGCAGGTAGGCATAATATCCGACCACAGAGCGTACAAGAATTATCATATACATAAATATATATATATAGATAATACATGTGTGTGTGTGTGTGTGTTCATTTATTTATGACTAAACGAATGGGTTTGTAATGGAAAAAAACCGTGTATGGGTCATAAATTATGACTGATGGACAGACGGATATTTCGCTATAAACATTTTTTGACCGGAGACCAGGTAGGAAAATTAGATTCAGCACAAAATGTATATTATGCTTGGCCAACCGGACAAAACGGTCGTGTTTTAACGTGTACAGGAAGCAGACTTTGTGCTCCATCGCATGCTCCTCTCTAATCAAATTTTAAATATTTCTCAGAGCATAAAAATACAAGTAGAGCCGTAGTTTTTCCCCCCAGTATTGTCGAGAAATCGATTTAAAT
Organism: Adelges cooleyi; assembly: GCF_023614345.1. Taxonomy (NCBI): domain Eukaryota; kingdom Metazoa; phylum Arthropoda; class Insecta; order Hemiptera; family Adelgidae; genus Adelges; species Adelges cooleyi. The sequence continues at coordinate 11,308,857 of NW_026096053.1, read as the reverse complement.
CGTGGCAGAGGTACATGATTTTGCAATAATTAACCTATACTATTACATTATGTGCCACCGAGTCTTTGGACTGTACTAAGCTAGTGACCCAGTGGCGTGGATGTATAATATTTTGATGTGGTAATTTACCGAGTTTCTAGACAACACTATGATTGTTATTTGTTTATCAAAATGGCGCATCGTTCAATTCCGCGCGTTTCGATTTAGATATAATATCTGGAAATCCATGCACCGCAAATAAAATATGCTAAACGCACTTTTCTTTTCAATTTTAAGTATTATTAATCATGAATTTGTCACACAGGCGCACATGATCATTTGATTAATAACAAATGATATTTATTGTGACTGCGTTGGAGAAGAAATTGAATAGCACCGTCGTCTTTCACACTAATGCATGTTGTAAATTCGTTTGACGTTTAAGTGTAACGGCCCAAAGGACGAGTTATAATTATTATTCTCGTCGGTGTATCAAGCAAACGCTATTTACCACGGTTATTTTTAAATATCAGTCGTCGATATATATATTACTATAATAGCAATAATTGTTAATGACAATAATTATTTAACAATTAGCACAGACAGACACGCACAGACATACTATGTTTGCCGAACGAGTTAACTACATATATATACCTATACTGGCCAACACCGTAATTCGACATTTCTTTTGGTTCACAACGACCTCAACGAATAAACCATTACACCGAAATACACGGTAATCGTTAACGTGTGTACTGTTTACATATTTTAATACGATAATTATATTTAATATATAAGTTTGGTGCGACACGTTCATTGGATGGCCACGGATAAACGCTCTTTTGAACTTGGCCGGGTCCTTGAATACAAAACGACACGGTTTCGTCTTGAAGCGATTTGTGCACAATATTATATAGATGACAATTGCGTATTATTTTTAAGCGCTCGATAATAATTACAATGCTAAACGATTTTCCGAAAATCGCTGTACTTAAACGCCGGCAATTAATGCCCGGTGCCGATTATGTCCAATGCCGAACGGTGTTTTTTTGCAACAGCTCTCTATTACATCTAGGCACCTGCAAAATTTAAAACTGTTATTCATCCGACCCTTGCGTTGAACTAGCTCCATAAAATTGTGCGCAGCCATCGCGCGTCCGGCTTGATATCATGAACGTCGCACCGGCGTCAGGCAAAATAATTACAGCCGTGAGTTTCCACCGTGATTTCGGAGAAAATATACAGTATAAAGATTTATGAATTATGGTCTTTGGAAAAATGTTAAACCGGGAGAACAGCAGACCACCCTGTACAATCACGATTCCGAGGGCATTCGACCGGACGGAAATCGTGTGTGTGTGTGTTGTGCGCGTACATAGTTTGTACATTATAATATATTGGCTATCTTTGGCCATATGGGGCTTACCGAAAACGGGCAAAAAAAAAATGTATACCAAAACAACACACGAGCATACGGCCCGAACAACGCACAATTTTCAAATAAATCATCCTCGTGTACTCGTGTACGGCCGAGATAATAAGTTCGAAATTATTATACTTACGGAACGCGTACACATACATACCTGGTATACCTAAACTATAAATTATGACTTACGGGTAATAGGCAATAACGCATCCTATTGTTTTCGTTGGGCGCACTTACGGCGATACATAGCGTATCTGGCGGTGGCCGATATTGGGGTGGTAAGTTTTTGCTAGATAATGATAATAATTGCGTTGTGTGCTTGCATTGGTTTTGCCGGACTTGCAGCGCAGCTACATTGTGATATGGTCGTGATCAAGGTTGTACAAATTATTATGTATTACGCAGTTCAAATATTATTATTATTATTAATTTATAAATACCTATAACGTAACGTCGAGTAGAAGTATCAGTTACACGTAACGCGGTCTCATATACGGTTTTATCCTATATGCCGGCGCGTTTCTATAGAAAGCGCTTAACACACGTGTCTGGACAAGTATAGAAAAAAAAATGTATGGTAATTTACTTTAACCCATTCGTTTTGAATGTTTTATTCAAATATTTCACGACGACGACGAAAAAGAAAAATATATCCAAAACAAAACAATATAAACTCTGATCGCGGTTTGGTTGGATGTAAAATTGATTTTTTCTTTACTGTATGTACACACAGTGTAAATATTATTCGTGAGCTCTTTGACCGCCAGACTTACCGGATTCGTCCCGTCGGCCTGTGCCTTGAATACAACACTTCGGCCGGCATTGACTAGAATTCAAAACGTAAAAAAATGCACATTACACTTACACTCTATACCGCGGGGGGAAGCGCGTAAAATGAATGGAATACAAATATTAATCTGTGAGTAAACAAGGCCTGAACTAACAACAGACTGCTGTTTGAATTGTATCCGAGGAGTTTCGGTAAATTCCGCGGTCTAAACCTTTTTTTTCGGTCTTTGAATAAATACTCAAAAGGAAATATTATTGTTATTATCGTGGGTTTAGTTAGTTCAGTCGGGTGTACACCGGTGCGAAAGGAGACGAACGCCCTTGGCCATAACTCAAAATATCGGCATTTGCAAAGCGTGTGTATTTACCGTATGCCACGTAACAAACGCTTTGAGTACAATTTTTAAACAAAATTTTCACTACCGATGCAAAACAAAAAAAAATACCATTTGTTTGTGCAACGTTTCGCTGTTAAAGCGGAATTCAGGATGTATCGTGGAACAAAAGCTAAGCACTATTAGTGCGTTGTACGAGACTTTGAAGTATATAGATGATTACACTAGAAATATTTATACAGATCTAATGCGCAGTTGTAAAATTGGTGATATGAAAATGACTTGGAAAATAAATGCTGCGCTCTTGTCCAATGTTGGGCTGTCACACCCTATTCTCGATGATGACGGCTATGATGTTGATACTCTATATAATATATTAGGTTTCGGCATTGTCTCAGATAAAGTACTGCGACGGAGCCAAGCAATTTCGAAGCAATTCCGAGCGTTTAAAGTTAGATTGGTTTAAATTCCGAGAATTACTTAACACCAGTCGGAGAGGATCAAAGGCCGCATAATATATAAGTTAACGGCCGTGACGTCTTCATCGGTTGTTGCGAACCTTCATCCGGAGGGTAAAATTTACAAAACGAATTCGCCAAAGGGGCTGCTCGTTTCTTTCTGTAAAAGCGCTCATATTATGTTTTGAACAAACAGAACGGCGCCCGTGTATTGTATTCACCAAACGAATTTGTCACTATAGCGTTTGAGGTGCATTCATTTAGTTTGCCCATTGTCATGATTAAAACATGACAGTTGTCATAATACATAGCGTGAACTTAAATAATTCTACTAGGTACGTTTAAATTCTTTTGCGCTTTGATATTGTGTTGTAATTTATTTATTTTTGACAAAGTAAATGTGTGATCAAGCGACTTAACCGGATCAGTAACTAAACGCACAACAACATAATATTGTCCAAATTAATAAAGACATTTTGACGTCAACTGGTAAAGTTTAGGCTGATGGCATTATATTTTCAACGGGAAATGAGCACTGTATAATATATTTTTTCGTTGTGTTATCTGAAATTATAATAACATGTTAATACTGTGTCTTATACCTAGTGCATATAAATATAATATTCAACCTGGGGCAATATGCGCCTTGTAATGACAGTAAGAGGTGAAGATAAAAATAATAAAAACAATTATCTTTAATATTCCGGTAAGAGGTATATTTATGACGGCTTGGATCGTCGCTCGGTGAAACTCGGCGTTGTTATTTGTTCATATACTGACAATTTCAAAGTTATTCACTCGGTCCAACGCGGAACCGGTCCATCGTGGGTAGTGTTACTTTTTTTTTTTTTTGTAATTTTCTTTTGCTTTTTTATTATTCTTAAACAGTTATAACCATCATATTTAATAATGAACTATTAAATAATAAAATGAGGTGTATACCGAAGGGAAAACAATTATAAACGTCAAATCGTGGACGTCTGGTTTTCGGCCTCGGGGTCTGAAGAGTTATTATTTTATTATTATTATTCTTTTTTTTTTTACGATGATTTCTCCCTGTGATTTTTTTTAATAGCCAGACGTGGTTCTTTTATTGAGGTCCAAAAGCATTACATTATTATTGTGTACACCATTTTTTTTCTTCTTATTCTATTTAGGTATGTATGTGTGTGTGTGTGTGTGCGCGCATCTCCCCTTGCGTATGTATGCTATGGTATAGGATCGTCGATATATGATGACCGATATACGCCGTCGTGTAGACATGTGAAGTTTTTAATGCCCGACCCGTAGTAAAAATACTAATAATAATAATGGTCAGACGGTATATACACCAACCCCGGGAATAATAAAACGATAAATTCGTCGTCGCCGGTTACCTTGCCCAACCACCTTTGGACCTAGTCCGGCGATTTTTAAGGACCACCTGGGTTAAGACTGTTGGGGCCCCGTTATGCACATTATTAGTATTTGTCGACGTGGCCGCGGTGAAAATTGCTCGCAAACGTTAAACGTCTAATTGGTTTTTTGTGGTTACACTTGGTTCAAGGCTGCATCCAAAATTGGGTCAAAGTTTCAAAAATAAATAACGTTTCGGTATAAACGCTTTGGCCCATAAAATATAATACGTTCTGGAGGATCCTAATTTTTATTGTTTAAATTATAATAATAATAACTAGGCACTATAGTGCGTAGAAGATCATAATAGCACTCTTGTAGAATATAAAATTATATACCGTACCAGCACCAATAAAAACTTTATGATATATAGACTTAAAGGAGAGAGTGATATATAGGTTTGAATATGCCGCAGTGAAACGGATTTTAATCATTTTTTTTTTTTTGAGAGAGCAACAGCCAAAATAGATTTTATGTTGTCGAATTAAAACTTGCTTTAGATTTTCTATTTTTAGAACTTTCTGTAAAATCTCTTTTACAAAACTCGGATCAACCTACCCACAAACAATACACACGATATCCGACGAAGAGCACTGTTTGAGTTATCAACTATATTGTAATCCTCGGCTTAGAAGTATGTCGCGTGACGTTATGAGAACTTTCAGATTTTTTATTAGACTTCTTTCCAAGCCTGACTTTTTGTATAACATGGTACACGTACAATAAAGTTGATGTTTATTAAAATATTTTTACAACAAGATGAAATATATTATTATAATAATATAGCGGACGGAATGTAATAAGTTATACGGCAAAAATATTCAATTTTCTTCAGAAAAATCTGAATACTCTCAGGGACCCACCCTCAATATCACGACACGGTATGTATGTTCTGTGCTGAACGTCACTTACCTGGTGGAACCAAGCTACACCGCGGCCCCGAAATTGTTTTATGAACAAAGTCGGTCCCGTAGATAATACACGAGTTGAAGCGTTTACTTTTACAATATTTATCTGTTGAGTCGAAAAAAAAAATATTTTATAACAACCCATTTTTTGTTCAGTTTACCGGATCGATGCACAACAAATAGGTCAAGTACAATAAAGTGGACGGCGTTAGTAATTTTTGATAAGTTTTTCTTAATTCCTAATTCAGTACTGGTTGTATTAGTATTGGTGTACTGATCTCGGCGCCCGTTTTTTTTTCAAGTTAAGTACTATAACACACCGTTCCGGGTAACCCATGCCGGGTTCGACGGCCCCGATTTCAGAACATCATTACAAACCTTTTAGCACCCTCAACATAATACAGTACAGAAATAATTGTAATAATGACAGGTGTATTTTATTTTTTCCTCGAACGACGGGCGTCGTCACTGTGGTTAGTCGTTGGCCCTAGGCACTATATTATGCTTGTATAGCGCCTATTGGCTAACCAAGCTTTGACGGTAACATAACATAATTTATACACTACATTGATCACGTGAGAATATAGGTTTGTGTAGGCAAGAGTAAAAAAAAACCGCACCACGATAAAATAGTTTTTTGGGAAAAATAAATCATTGATACACATTGCGGTTTTGTATAGTAGGACAATAGTATAGAACTGACATTGGTCTAACGGTTGTAAAAAAAAAAAAACCGTACGGGTAATAATATTATTTGCTTATTAAGTTCGTGTCTCGGCGAGCGGTCTGAAGAATAAAAAAATTTTGAATAATGGTTTTAAAAATCAAATAACGTTTGTTTGGCCGCCTCGGCTATAATATTTTTCGATGGTTAAGGCTTTATACAGTGTATAAAATATTTTATTAGTAAACATTTTACACCGCGCTATTATACAACATCGACGGGCAGACCCCGCGTTTCGTTCAAATCAAGTTTATTACATCATTTTTATACTGTACTTGAATTGTTAGTACTTCTACTCGTACTAGGGGTAAAGAGGCACAAATGTATTAAAATGGTAGTCATGACTGAAGAATGATGCGTCGCATTTCGCGTGTGTAGTATAAGATGATTTTCTTATTGCCGGCTTCGTGTACAAATCCTATCCGGGATTAGCTGTTTTGAACTACTGAGATCGGTTAGGTGACCGTTCACCAGTCATCAGATTTATTTTTTCATTGTACCTGTTACACGTCGTTAAAATAATATATTGTATGAATTATAAGTGCCGGTAAAAATGAAATACTTATATTTTATCGAAGACTATTAGGAGGCCTTAAGTTGTGTTATTTTTTAAATTATATAATTACCGAAAACTAAATTGGTCGAGTTGAGTTGAGCTGTGTATAGTTGCATGTTTAAAGGATACAATTAAATATTTAGGTACACAAGTTAAACATTGTGGAAACTTCAAGTCTCAAGGGATGCAACTAATAGATGTTTTATTGCTTCTCCTTTAACAAAGCCGTTATCTTAATATTTAACACTCCGAACGTAGGCAGACGATGTTCTGTTTTTATACTCATGACATCGAAAACAAAAAACTTAGTACCTGAAACTCTGAAAGGGTTGTTACATTATTTTTCAAAGTTTCAAGGAGCGTAACATAAACTATTATAGATATTATTAATTGTGTTTACTTTAATAGAATAATTGATAGTGTTTAATAACATGTGAAAATGTGGTTATCCTATATGCAAACGGGGTCATTCGGACCGAACAAAAATCTTCTCTATCCGGAAACATCTATCCGCCATCATTATTTATCACACAAATAAATAAATAATAACACTGTCTCCGAGCAAAATAAACCAAGTACGGGGCTGGTCATTGCCATTATTATACCTACTGTCTCCGAACATTTACCACGTGTATAATATATGCCGTGTCGGTTACAATAATCGACTGTAAACGGCGGTGGTTTTATAAAAAAAAAAATCGGCACGATATGTAAAAAAATCGTACCTACAGGTTGCCTATACCTCAGCAGTGGCACTAGTAGCAGCTGTACTTTTGCGCCGCATCACGTTTGCACACATTGGATGTGTATTGCAAACGCTGTACTGGACAGTAAGTGGATCACAGCATACGGCCGACAAGGATGTAATAATAATAATAATAATGACCCGCGTGTAACTGGAGGCGAAGGAGGAGACGACGGCGGTGAATCTGGAAATGTCGCCGGGTCAAAAGTGCACACGCGAGCGCCCACGCACACTTTCTCCCGGGCACACGTCTTACCGTCGCCCAGGATAAGAAAAAAAAAAATAAAAAATGAATATCAAAACCAGTACGCTGCCGATACCGTCGTCGTCGTTGTTGTTTGTTGTTGTTTTTCAATGTGTATATTATAATATTATACACATAACGGAGCGCAAAACTGGTTTACTCGAAACGAGAACGGCCAACTCGGCGGCGGCGTTGGCGACGATGCAGCCCAGATTTTTTTCTTCAAATAAATTATTATTATTACTATTACATTTGATTCGCCGTCGTTGTTACTTTTTTTTCTATATATATATATATATACACACATTATATTTATTTTCGATCGAAACTCGACGATTCCACCGGTAGTAATTCGTTTGTCTAAATAACCTACGATAAATAATAATACAATATAAGGTGCATTATTACGCTATAATTTTATTATAGTACCTACCTATCATATTATACCATTGACCGCCGTTTAATCGTATTGCTAGACCAGTCGACCGCGAAATTAACAGCGCACCGGCGGCATTGACACGGTCGGGGTGAGTGTGTGCGTTCTTGGTCTTGTTATTATTATATTTCAGTCGTATCTGATGGAGTCGCACGTTGAGTTCTAGGAGAACGACGACGGCTACTGGCAAAATTGACAGTGTTCACAGAAAGAGACCGAAGGCTCCTCGTTCGGGAATCGTCGCTGCCCTCGACTCTGCACAAATTAAATTGCGTAGTTATAATTTGGCCAAACGACATACTCTTTTTGCCCTTCGCCCCTTGTGCCTTTCCTTAAACGATTATAATATGTTGGTAATAATGTCCAAACCACCCGGACTCCACCACCGCGGCGTTATGATGATACCCCTTTCGTGGATACCGCGGTGAACCTGTATTGTATGCAATGTATATTTTTTGTCCGCTCTATCCCACCCGACAGGCAAGGGGAGACCGGCAAATAAAAACATTGACAGGTTACCGCTTATATTTAGTGCGACCGAATACCGACGGAGATTATTATACGGATTCGAGAGGCGTATCTCGAGAAACGAAGTCAATTTGTATGTTAAGAAGAAATAAAGTGTACAGTGTAAATTTATAGAACACCATAACGCGAAGGGTGCGAACACTGTGTTTGTTATTAGGTCGGAGGCAAAGTCAACCTTAACCGGAGGGAGCAGCTTCGAGTGCAAAATAAGTAATTTATTTCAGCTTGTTGGTTTGTTTTGAGGGGATACAACCTCCTCGTCCGGTAACTTTTAGTTCGGTTCAAGCACAACACCTTGTTGGCCGGTCGCCAGCCGCACTTGTATTATTATTATTGTTGTTGGAGTTGGGAAAGCGCGAGCTAGTATGATTTACATTTAGATAAATTCGCAGTGTGTACATCGTCGGCGAAACGCATAATTAAAATTTGAGCCTTCGGGGGGTAAAGAATAAAAAAAAAAATGTAAGAGAGTTCTTATTTATTTTTTTATTCCAGTCTTGTGATTACTCGGTACCGATGCGTAATAAGTTTTGTTTTGAACTCTACTCCGACGGTCGGCGTCCAATTTTCTTCTGGACAAATCTGGTACCTAAATGTTTAACAGGACACGACGAAGTTTGAATACGACGCGATTCGACCGTTTTCATCAACGACAGCTGCTGCAGTTGGCCAACCACACAGCATGATATAATGGATAAACGATAAACCGAGCGGGGGATGGGGGTGAATGCCATCACGTCGGTGCTGGTAGCATTGGCCGTTTTATGTTTATACGACCAATAAGGAAGCAATGACGATGATGACGGGGCAAACGTCAACCGCCGGGGAAACCGATATGAACTGAACAAACACCGACGAATTTCATAAGCCCTGTTTGCATTGTACGGCATTACAAGCCAAACAGTTGAATGACGTCCCGGAGGCGGATGATGCCGCCACGAAAGGGTTCGTATAGGGAGTAGGTGGAAGGCAAACGCGCCCCTACATATAGCTCTGATCATATACACATGGTTTCAGCCTGGAACGTGAATTATTATCGTATCGCGTATCACGCCCATAGAAAGCATAGTTAACGCGAGTTACACATATTATACATTACATAATAGATATACTAGCTGTTATCTGGCATTTGTGCAAATTTGTGATACACTTTAGAATAATACTGTAGAATTTAAACCACATTGATCATCTTGGTGAATGATAAAGAGCGGCGTAGCATGTTCTCAGGAAGTTCCATTTGTTTTTGGCGACGGCAAACGATCAATTGCAGCGCTTACAGACCAAATTATGAAGTACTTAAAAAACCATTAGCTTTCTCGCACCAAAGTTAACTATATCCGTGATTCAATTTATCCAAAAATGCTTTGGAACTTGATTCGAAACGTCTAGTAAATGATTTGCCATTGCAATTCGATTAAATACGATAGACACTCGAAATAGATGCGATAAATGCGCATTTAATTCCTCGGGAAATGAAAAATAATTATTCATTTTGTTTTTATGAAAATCCAAAAGGATAAACGATGGATTATGTAAACTAGAGGTACGTGACTCTGGAAATGTATGCGAGTTCGTTTCTGATTCAAAATAAACAATATTACAATATCCATACCTACTGGGAAAAAGGAATACAACGAATTGAGTACACTTAAAGCGCCAACCGCGTAGTCTATGTAAGTATTATTATAATAACGTTATCTATTATTGTGGATTGTATAAATTTCCAACATAGTCTGTAAATATTTATAAATAATTTTAAAAATTTTTAGCAAGAGATTAAATGATTAAAACGTCATATTTCACAAATTGTTATTAAAATATTAAACATACAAAAATTATAGTATTATAACATTGCAAGTATGAATATTTTTACATGTGGAAGGAAGGAAGTATCTAAATGAATAATTATAATATTTTAGCTCAGTTTAAACACTGTGCTATTATTATCATAATTAGCTTATCTTACCAGATATCATAGACATTGCATTGTAGACGAATGACTTAATCAGCGTTGAGAACAGAGACCTACGAGTATAACTTATCGACTAGACGATTAAATGACGTTTTCGAGTAGAAAAAAAAATATGCTGAATCAGTATTAATATTAAGTTTAAACGGACACGTGTTAGTAAAGATATGAATTAATTCCATTATTCTATTATTATTATTATTATTATTAGTCTGTACATAATGTATTCCATTAAAAGCGTTAACAGTATCCGATTTAAATCGAAAAAAAATACCACACGGATAATAGATAGAAGGCATTTCATTAAAAAAAAAAATCAACTTAGAAGTATTTCAAAACTTTAAACACATTATTATTTTTTATAAATATATTTCTGAGAAGTAAAAGAATAAAATATCACATTGGTAATATTATGTCTGTACGTACCTATACCAGCTGCACGTCTCAACAAACCGACTGCCTTGTGGTTTTTAAACTGGTTTCCATTAAATTTACTACGGCTGGTTACTATATGTTATGCTATTTATGATGTTCAATAATCGTGTTCTTGTATAGCCATTATCGAAATTCAATCGCGCAAAGAACCGGTGGCATCACGAAGATGATTTTTTTTTTTGCGCAGAAAATGCTTATCCCATACCGGCATTCCGTTGACAGGAGTCCGGGAACAACGACTCCATTATGGATTGCAAGTTTTTTCAAAGGGCCTGGCCATTCCCCTCTCTCCTTCAAATCGTGGTGACTCAGTATCGAAACTCGGCAGCGGTCACTGTGGCAACGTTTTTGCGTTGAACGTCTTAGGATTAGAACTATTGATATATTTGCTTCGACAACAGCCAAAAGGAAATCGATTTTTATTTATATTGTCACGTTACAACGCGTTACTTGTTAGTATTTTGCGAACAGATACAATAGTGATAAAGTGCTATAAAATGTGATAAATTATTATTTTCGGACACGTTATGTCGTCGTCGTTAGTTTTTTCATTTATATTTTTACAACGTGCACGTTGATTGGCAAAGTTCATTTCCGGCTGGTATTATCATAAGCGACAGTCGAGGCCGCATGTCGTTTCATCTCGGCCGGTCGCCCCGAGCTTGTGATTTTTTTGATTTTTTATTTTTCGTTTCAGCCAAAGGTCACGGAACGACGACCGACCACCGCACGGCCGGGGGCTAAACGTGAAGATCACATTCCTCGCGTTGGAATATTATTACATACTTTATTATTCGACATAAACGAATTTTTGTCATTGACCGTCGACGCTTGGGTTACACGTGGGCCGCATAGACGCGAAATTTTGGCATTTTATCAATAATTTATTTCCTCCTACTATGCGACCCGGTCTGTCGGTTCGGCCGGACTGGAAGTCCGTTAGAAAAAAAAAAAAAGGAAAAAGAGACAGCGAGTGAAACAAAAAAGCGGATGAGCGCGGCGCTTTTATAAACGGCAAACGCATATAAATCGTCATGCTCGTTATTATCGTTATTTATGTATTTATAATTATATTGTAAAAATGCGATTTCGGAATTAAAACGTCGTTAGTATGCCCTCTCGTTTATAGTGTGCGTTTAGCGTTTTCGTTGCCAAGGCCGTTACAAACGAAATTAACGCACATGCAGATCGCGTCAAGACGAACGAAACAAATGCCTAAAATATACTTACAAATATTTAACAGTGCCGTTCTTTCTCAAAACGGACCCTACACGGCCCAATACCGGGTCCTCGAACGAGTTGGTATAAATGTTTTTTTTTTGGATTTCGCTTTTCAGCAACGTTAAGTGGTTCGTGTTGGCGTCCGACAGAAGGTTAGGTAGGTGCGTGCGCAGAGGAGAGTATATAAAGGCAATTGATTGGCGAGCTTAATGTTGACGTTAGCCGTTAGCGACACTCGAAGTCGCCCGTAGACCACCGGGTACGACGGTAAACACGAGAGTCAAACGACAAACACCGCGGGCCTTAATAAGACTGAAGTTTGTGTAATAGAATGAGGAGAAGACTCCTCGGATTCTATAATATGTATACACATACTGGTGTATTGTTGTTCGATGATACGAGAGGGTGCATCTCGCGAGTCTTCTTATCCATCACGACGAGGGTCCCTCATATTACATGTACAGTTTTTCCCATTTCATAATACACAAACACTGTGGCCAACGGGGTTAGGGTACACAGGCAGCATGGTGGTGTAACACAGTGATTTTGCTCTAAGTGATATTGCTTGTAGTATTGATTTTCGGTACATCACGGCTTATATATATATTACAGACGTTTAACGTTATGTTTTTTTCCACCGTCCCAAAAACGCACATATATACATATATATATATATATATATCTTCCGAAATCCGATGAGATATTTGTCTTGGGTAAAACTTTTCCCACAGGAATCCTATCCGAATTTTCGCCCATTTTTATATTAAACCTTTATCGCGGTGCTTCGTGATTCCGCATACATACGTGCGTACACTGTACATTGTTGCTATGTATATAAGAAGATATAGATTGCCGTGACTTAAAAATAAAAAATAAATACATAAAAAACCGCTATAGCGTTATATTTTAACTACATCATTTATATTGGGCCTCGCCTTTCAATGTTATAAATAGAAGTATTCGGATATATATATATATATTATATGTCTCCGTCGCGTCGGTACGGTCGTAGGCCCTAGGCGCTGTGCCTCTATACTCGTAAACAGTGACTAATGTTTTGTTTATTACAATAAAAGTGCACGCGGGATAGTTAAAATATGTTTTTGAAACGTACAAACACTGTTTACAAATTAAAAACAAAACTAATTTAATCTATGTATGTACACACACGTTTGTATTATGCTATCAAGTTGTGTCTACGTTTCGCCCGAAGTCTATGCAATATAGGTTTTTGGTTTTGGTTTTTTTTTTTCTAGGGTTAACCTACATGTTTGGTTAGTTCACGACTGTTGTTCCACGGTGATTATTGTTGTTTAATTGATAATAAAATACATGTATTTCGGTTCGAGACACGGCTCCCCGGGGGGGTTTAGCGCAGCCGATTTACGCATCGTCGGTGGAGAAATAGGATCCAGCCTAATTTCCCAAAGCAATTAGAAATAAATCATAGCCGAATTGTATTCGGTATATATATGTCATGACAAAACGTATACAAGTATTTTAATTGAAATCACGAATTTATATATTATAATATATACCTACAGATGATAATATTGTTGTAATAAACAATCAAGTCTCATTGTAGATAAATAAGTATACTCCATAAACAATACACGCTGCCCAATGTGCATAATGTGTACACGGCGAAACAATTCGCATTATATTGTTGTAATAATGAACATCCAAGTGACCTTGAGAGACTTGCCCTGGGGGGGAGCCGTGCACGTTGTTATTAATATTACAAGTAAATTATGATTGTACCTAGATCATTTTGTGTTTATCGGAAAATATGTTTTTGCGTACACGTCGTCTATAACCGGTAGTCGTCAATCAATTATAAATAATATCCATTATACAAGGCGGAATATATTATTATTATTATTGTTTGTTAAGCGCCGTCGTACAAATGATGGCAATAAATGATTCGAACTGCCTCGCTATAAAGTTTTGAACTTTCCCCAATGAAAATTATGTATACATTAAATGGAACAGGGTATAACTAAATAAATTCAAGTAACGAACCGTCTAAACAGCTACACACAGCGCGCGCGCGCGCGCGCACAATGTGTACCCAACTAAAGTTTACTTATGCATAATGAGAGATCAGTGAATTTGAATGGGGAAAATAAGTTTTTTACTTTTGTTATGTAAATTAATATGTATTATCTCGTTGTTAGAGCTATATATAGGTATATTATATGAAATTAGCATTGGTACGTTATTCATAATATACTAGACTATATTATTATAATAGTGCCTATTTATCGAACTGGTATATCCTTGGACGTTATATCACAGCGTTTCATTACAATAATTAAGCCGAACATTTACTGCCCGACGGCATATCGTTATTATTATAATAAAGCAGTGACCATTTGGACAAAAAATACAAACAGCCTAGCTGTTGAAAACATATTAAGGGATTACACCATCCGTGTACATAATTGTAATAATATTGTAATATATTTTTTTTTTAATTGCCGCACGGAAGTTTACCGACTATATACTTTCCTTAGGAGCCGTTATGTATTCAGAGTCGTTCAATAATAATTATTATTGTTGGCCACATTCAATCAAAATATTTTGAACTACCGTGTTATGTATGTGCCACTAAATACGGTACGCGTAATGTACACTAGCCGATAAGAAACTATCCATGACCGCACGTTTCAAGTGTATATAGTATTGAAACAAAACACTATGATTCAAAGCAGATAATATTGTGGTAATGATCAATTTTCTATAACTATACTATACATGTACACGAGTAATATCGGCCACATGTACACGGAAGTATGAAGTACCTGTACCGGAATAGGATGTATATTACCGCTTGTACCATATTATACTACCATTTGAAAATCCAATTTAACTGCTCTCGGTTATCATTGCCAAGACTTTAAAAAAACGTAGGTACTATTAACTAACATTTGTTTATTTAATGGAAAACCCTACGTCTACTACAGAGATAGAACTCGCATTACACACTCAATAGAAACAACGCTAATCGCTTATGTTTCTATTATTTACTATGTTTAGTAATTGTAGTAATCATCTAGTAAAGTTGTTACATATTACACTATTACAATGTACGTAACACGGTTTTATCGCTCATTTAGTAAATATAGGTCACTGTCCATCTACTTTATCACGTATATTATAGTAAATTATATTGTATATTGACATATTGCACTTGCCCCACTTAAGGTAATTATACGCAAGTGGTTGTAACCATAAGTTGTAATGAAGAAAAAAAAATGTCTTAGATTAGAATCTATATATATATTGGTTGTAGTTATTCACATGCAAATTATAATATCGGATGATAGTTTCCGATTATTTATAATTTGACAATATTTCAAGTAATAAATATAGCATAACTTTTTTGAAAAAATATATTCTTATAGTAATGTACAAAATACAAACAATTTATTTTCGACAAGCTAGACATCTTTATATCGATCAGTATTTTGAAATATGCAAAAATTCTAAATTGCTTTTCCACTTTTCCTCCGAAAATCGAGCAAATTCCACGAAAAAAACATTTAGCTTATTATATATTAATCCGGTTATAAATCTGTCATGTCAAAATTATATTAATTTGATAGAAACGCTCGTTTTAAAGGTCACTCATACCAGGAATATAACCCTTATTCCTCGAAAAACGGAAAGTTTGGTCTTTTTGGTTTATAGTATAATAATATTATACTCATGAAAATTGAGGATTTAAAAATGAGCTTAAAAATAAAAATAAAAAAATCTATTTTTACTGCAGAGATTCTGGTCTGAAGGGACGAGAGCTATTACTTTTATCATTTATCATGTACAAATCATACCTTTTTCTTTCTGCACTTTTACCATTGTTTTTGACTTTTATTTATTAGATATAAGAAAAACTATCGAACATCTCCCATAAGTAAAATTGAAAACACAGTATATAGGTGTGTTTTGATTTTCCGTAAAATGTTATAAAAATCACTCTTGGGTCTAGTTGATTGCCACCACTTCATCCGATTCCAAATCGACCGTAAATAATGAAAACGTTTTCAACACTAGAAATATTTTTTTCAAAAACCGTGGACCAAAATCGAACACAGCACACCGTTGCGCGTGGCATTGCAATTGCCTAAAAACGGTTTGCCTAAGGGGAAAAAAAACTTATTGGTATTCTATTCTTGCACGGTCGAGAAATAAAACATCACAAGACCGCCACCGCCTGTGATAACATCCACATTATTATTTTTTACATATATATATATATATATATATATATTTATAAAATAGTACTCTGAGGGCAATAGAAGTCGTTCTAGCAATTGCCGATTTCCCGGATGTGTCACACCGCCGTAGGTTCTGCCAAAATATCATAATTACCGTGTAGTAGATAATATAATGGCGGCGGTGCATACAATACAATAATATAATATGTATAATAATAATAATAATGTAATATTATTATACAAAACGCACGGACGTGGTCGTCGTTGACATGCCGGTCACGTACCCAATGTCCGTGATGTTAGAGTAGGTATGTATATACATATATACAGCTGCTGTGTGCCCATCTATATAACTTATAAGTGTATTCTATATTTGTCCATTATGCTTAACACCGGTACCACAGCAGCAATACCGTCGTCGTTTGATTGCGTTAACTGCCGTGTTTATTTGTTTCCCACGCCAAAATCACAAGTGCACACATAACCGCGTGTTTAACGGTCAAAACGCCCAAAACCGTTTGTATTCGCCCGAAAATGGCAAACTCGCCAATCCTAGACCTAGCGACGATAATAATATATATTATTGCCCGCACTGTAAACGTAGGTGGCGGCGGCACCTAGACTCGAGGAAAAAAGTAATAACAACAGTAATAATATGATGTAAGGCTAATCGGCTGGCCGCAATTGTTGCTCTTCATGAATAAAAAATGAGTGAATACCTCTGAGGTGCGGCTCTCACTGTGCTCGGTTTAGCATTCATATCACGGCAAACGGGGGAAACCACCTGTATACACGCGGAGCCACAAAACTATACGTATTGCTAACATTATGTTGTTAGCTTCGTAAAATTTGTCCGTCATGTTGGCTTGGCGTTTTTTAATTTTGTTTTCGGCTCAGAATAACCGAGAAAACAATTACAGCAAAACCGCGCTTGTTATATTGGACATTTATAGGAGTGTGATAGTTTTCTGTTCGACGGATGAATGTCCGACGGGAACATTTTAATAACCCAAAACAAATTACATACTTAACCGAGTTCATTTTGCCGTTTTGGGCAATAGTCCGTTTTACAAAATAAACAAACGAATACGCTTTATTACCGGTTGAATCGCAATATTTCAGTGGTACATATGTATATATATATATATATTATGTACAAACGATACGTTTTCCAGTAATGCCGTATTATGACCATATTATTATTATATACAGGCCGACGATCCGGTAGTGTCCGCGGCAGCAGTTTGTTTGGGTTCGGGTATGATTGCTACAGATAAAATATATACACACACACACACTCAAACGGCCAATAATGGCGCACATAAGTAGTGGAATATGTGAGTGTATAAAATGTATATGTATATATTATGCGAGTGCGATTAAAGCGGTCGCATTGTAAAAGTTGGACGGCGGCGGTGAGCTTATATGGGACCGGGAAAGGGAATTTAATTAAATAAGGCGGTTGATTTGTGCGCTCGGCTGGTTCAATTCGCCAAAAGGCCTTTTAGCCAGAGGATAATCGAATGAATGACCGAATTGGTCAAATAAGTTGTAAAATCTCGGTTAGGCCCCGGGTTGAGCGCTGTTGAATCCCACCCTTTGCGGGATCTCGTGAAATTACAAAATCCCTCTGACGTTGTGTTGTCCTACTAAATTCAGATTATTATCATCTCCCTCGGCCTTACAAACACAATACATTATACAGCTGCGGACGGCGATCCGGCACCGGTCACTCGGCTTGCAGTTGCCGATCTTATCTGTGTTGTTTTTATGCGGATTGAAAATCATAAACAAACATTTTTATATCTTTTGCACGTCCGAGAGAGCTAAACCACTATATTTCGTCTACCGGCTCAATTTTCGGATTAACGGATCGGTCGGCAGATATTAACAAAATACTAATATGATACGAATCGCTTTTTGGAAGGACATTCGAAATATGGTATTTTTGTTTGTTTTGTTTTGCAGTTTGAAAATAAATTACCGCCTCTTAAAGCCGATGCGATATTTTGTTTTATTGAAACCAGCACAATGTAATGTAATAGGTACTATGTGCCGGTGACTTTTGACATACATTAGGCGTTATCGTTGCGTAAAAAGAATATAGTAAATAAAAAGCATTTCAAATAAATCTTCATTAGCCGACGCGACGCCTACGCGTGTGTGTTTGTAATCTTACATAAGTATTGTAGCTTAAACCTAATATACTCTCCGTGTACCTATGTATATACACCGCACTGGTAAAACGTTTTACGATATTATTATATCGTTATTGTTATTAGCGTTGTTTGTTCTTGTTTGCTATACTTTCGATTCGACCCGCAGGCAGGCGCAAGCAGTTATATATTAATTCGTTTTATTATTCGCAACTCAAACACACGTATACACCGTGAATGATGGATGTATTGTTTGTTCTGTGTAAATATTACATATTATATTTATATATATATATATATACACGTCGGTATAGGTGTATATAGGTATATCGATTCGGAGACACAAGGACTTTTCCTCTAGGTTAATCGTACATAAGACGGGCGTAGCGTTTTAAAATTCAGTGTCACCCGAACGACAGTTTTGCATAGAATGAAACGCGCACACACACAAACGGCGTATCGCATATAGCTCTGTCGTGTACACGATCATAATTATACGAATATATAATTACACGTTGTATTACAATATGTGTGTATAAATACATTATTAATATTGTACGGCGTACTTACTTACCCGGAGTAAGTACACGACGCGAAAACAAATCGAAAGTTTCGAAACGATTTTGCGCGTTGAGAAATCGATACGACGGTTTTACGGTCATGTGTTATTAGACAAACATTGAAAATCATAATATTATACTCACTAACATATCCGTCTCCCACCTACCCGGATAGGCCGACTTAAAATATACATATATATATATATTAAACTCAAACCGGCCAATGCGGATTTACCCGTTCGGCGCACCCTGACCAATATTGGAACAAGTGCCATCAGCCGGAGCTTAAAGGTGCAAAAAATAACAATTTTACATTAAAATAACAAATTTAAATTGTTTAAGGCAAGGGTCCGGACAATTTAAATATGAAAAAAAAATGTAATAAAACAAATTTAAACAGTTACTTTACAGTTTACATCAAACATAGTGTACACACTATACTATAGGATGATACTGATGATAGTCAGATGGAGATGTGATTTGGTACGATGACGATTCGGTCAATTTCTTTATTACACAAAAACGATGTACCTACACTTGTCTGGTCAACTGTAATCATAATCAGCAAATACAGTAAATCGAGTGCAACAACAGTTGATAACTAATTCATTACTAAGTATCGCTAAGTAAACAATTTGTGTTGACCTGCTTTGTCTTAGAACATGTGAAGGGTACAAGGGAAAAATCAGTCAAATCACTTTTAAAAAATGGTCATTTTGTGGTTATAAAATTTGTATTGATACGAAACGAATCTGTTTTTTATTTTCAAACATGTTCTTTACTTAAAAACAAAAAATTGAACATTTCTTAAAGGTAATTTTTAAACATTTTAAAAACATATTTAGTATTATTTAAGCATGTTTTTCTTAGATTAGGATTTTTCTGGTTTTTTCGCTATATCCTATATATTGTAATAATAAAAAAAAAACATGTTGAACGCTTATCGCGCAGGATTTTTATATAATATGAAGAAAGTTAATCCTATTTCAATTGGACGCGCTATTGTCAAAAATACTATAATATCTAATAAGAACGGCACAGCCTCGTCGCTTTCGCTTCGTTTAGGCGTCTAAGTTATAGCACGCTGATTTGACTACATCCCCAAATGGTCGCGTGTGTGCACAAATTAAATTTTGGAGGATAGCGTTTTCTCCACAACAACGCACGTGTCATTTTCCCACATGTTCAAATTTACTGTCCCGAGTTCTTACTTCTTTAGTCCGGTAAATTATTTGTTCTGTTCCACTAGACCACGTGTTCAATCCTCATTTGATTACTAAGAAACCCTATCCACAGTAAAATCACTTATACACGTACACGCGTATTTCAGCAACCATGTTATCATTTTTAGGGCTAACAGCAGGCACAACGGCAACACATCTTTCTTATAATATAGTAGCGATACTATAGTGGGGTGGAGTCATCATAGCGTAGGGTATGACTTATTAAGTATTTTCACAAATATGAATAAGCAATTTTGTAACGGACTAGAGTGCGAATTTAACCATTTTCATTTATATTTTGACATTTCTATAATACAGCTTGCCTAATGTTTAATTCTTGATAATTTTTAACATTTCTCTATCATTTATCAGACTTTATGTTATGCGTCTACTATTGAGTGCATGTTCAGCAACTGCGGTGACTTATTTTCCTCTCAATTTTCAATATTTTTGACTTCTACTCGCTCTGCGATGATTTTAGAACAAAAATACTTATAACGAAAACGAAAGATGACAAGATTTTTAAAGAATATGTCACACACCAGGAACTTATTTGCGTTTCAATGGGCGGCGTCGGACGCGTTTTCGGCGGTTAAGTTCGCTACAGTGTATTTTGTACGAGTGTGTCCGACATAATACGGATAGCAGACAATATAGAAATTTTAGCGGCGGGCGTTTGAAGGCGCGAGTACTTGAAAAAAAAAAATACTTACAATGAAATAAACGCGACGTTTGAAAAGGAAGAAAAAATGCAATAACGATGCTCTAGGAGGGCGCGCAGCACGCGAACTCACAGACTCGGTTCGGGCGAGCGGCAATAAGTTTATATACACAGAGAGGCCGGCCGGTATCTACAAAAGTGTAATGTCCATTTCAGTGAACTTGCACACGTGTATGGCCGTCAAATAAATACACCCAAGACCCAGCGCCGTTGTACGTACACACAGAGCAAGGAAGAAAGACAGAGAGCGAACGAGGAAGAGTGTGTATACTACTATACACTTTGTATAGGCGTCTACGCACAGTAAGAGTAAATCTTTAGCGAAAAGTGCAAACACTGGAATTTATCGCGGTTTACCAGGGAAAATTTTCCACATCCCTCAAGTTTTATTTACACACCGCGAAGATAACGCGCGACCGTGTTTTATTGTGCGCTTAAAAAACATATAATATATCTCCTCCTCCGACCGACACCGGCTGCCCAAATCACTCGCGCAGTTCAAACACTACACTGGACATAGTGTATCTATAGCGTATGCAGCCAGGCTTAATGCAACTCTCGAAAAATATGATTGTTGAAAGGATACTTTGCGATTATGACGCATCCAAAGCCCCGCTATCGTTTCCCCGGAATTTTCATACGCCTTGAACCACTCAAGCGCTCGTTTGTATACAAATATATCTATATCTTTATATATACCACACATATACGGCGCAAAAATGTCTAACTTTGTTTGTTTGCGCCTAAGTGATCGAGTGAGAACGTAACGAAGCGTGACGTGTCCGAAAAGTAAAGCCTTCGAAATCACTTTCTTTTTCTCTTGAGTTTCCGACACGAATATAATATGTATGTATATATATATAGACAACGACATTGATCCCTCAATTCTCGACTGCCGGGACGGCGCTCGTCTTCTTTGAGGGTCAATTTAAAATAATAAAAAAGCATTAGCCTCCAGAGACCATATAGTGTTTCTTTTGTACACCGTACCATGTCCGTGTCTTGTGCTCACCATACATATTTTATGCATTTGTGCGTCGTTTGGTAATCGTTCACTTTGCGTGGCCTGCATTACTGGGCCAGTTTAATAACGACGAAATAAAGAACAACAAAACACACACATGAACGCACCTACGTTTATCGGTTAGGTTAAGTTAACCAACGCTTCTTTTTTCCGTTGATATTTGACATTAACCGTCTCATCTGTGTCATTACTATTTCAAAGTAGCGATATTCCAATGCCTAAGGCTAAGTTTTTCACAAATAACTAGATTTACATAGTATGTAATATATAACAACATTAATGCTTTTATTATAATTGTTGAGCAGATATATTTTTAAATAAAGGCTAAATAAAAAATATTATGAGTTAGGTTGAAGTATTTTGATTAGAATTGGAAATAATATTTTTAATTAAATGAGACCATCGCAGAGCAGTTTTCTTGAGTAATATTTTAATTATTCGGTTCAAGGAGTAATGCAATTCCAGGAAGCCAAATAATAGGTTATGACCAATATATTGTACACTTACTTACAAAGGAACAAGGCTAACGTAGTATAGGTACCTAGCCTACGTTTCAGCCTTGGTCTTTAATTATTAATTTACCATTCTTATCCTTCTGTGTTCCTAGGTGTGACCTAGAGACAGCCCCGTCTATTATGTATACATATCATAGCATTTTATTGCTTCTATGCAAAACAAATATATTAATAGAGATGAACGTTGAATACGTTCTTCGCTAATGGACAACGTGTGAAAATGAAATGGAAACAAACAGGCGGAGAATAAAAACAATAAAAAAAAGACATTCCGTAACTTCATTAGTATAATCTATACGTTTTATATATAGTAATAATTTGACAAAAAGGAAAAAAACAGAAAGACCACTTCCCCGTTGCACATGTTGTAGATGACCTATTTTTTTAGAAACAAATCTAAGAGTTATCTAATGACTGTATATATACATTATACACACTAGATGGAGAAATAATATCGGATAAAAGTAACATTTGTCATCTGCATCAAGTATAATATACTGCACGACGCTAACATATGGCTTGTACAACTGAAGAACACATTCAACGGTTTTGGCGCGTATACTTGTTTTTTTTTTTAGATACAGATTAAGTGTTCATGAAAGATTGATTCCAGATGTTGATTCGTGCAGATTTATATAGTCCAACTCGGCCGAATTCGTTCGGTTAGCTTTACATACTAATTATTATAAGGCGCAAAACGGTCCGCGCTTTTAAACAGCAATTTACCATTATTTTTCAATTCAACCGCGTCGATTTCTAAATTATACGCCGTTCGATGACGTGATGAGCCTTTGGGTAGTCGGTGTATACGTATACACAAAGGAGTCAAAGTCTTCGCTTATCTCGCTGTTGACAAAATACATTATACATCCGTCTTTGATCCGACGACATTTAGTTGCAAGTCCCACAACGGACGTTGTGTAATATAACGAGGTGAGGTCGGCAAGGTTATTGCGACGGTGCGTCGTTATACAGCTGGTAATAAACCGTTAACCGCGAACCCTTTGAAATTTCACACTAACCAGGGCCAAATTGTTTGGTTTCATTACAGTTTACGCGACGCTCCGCGTGGGATATGCAATATTATCCGTCTTACCCTTCCGCCACCCTTCGTCTCGCACTCGTCCTGGCGGACACTGAATACACATTATATATATATTACCTTTCTCTGTGTCTCTCTCTCTCTCTCTCTCGCTCTCCGACCCTTCTGCATGACAGATTTAATTAATCAGCATTACGAGTTTGTCTCGAATTTTCTAACGATTCTCGAGAGACATAATTAGCTTTGAGCAAAATGCGCGTTTAATCCTCTTGAAAGTTCAAAACACGGCATGGCGCTCACGTTGGCCGGGGAACGGTGGGTAGGTAATAACGAAAATAAATGTGCGGGATTTATGATTGATAAAGTCGGGGGTGTCGGGTGGGTGCGGATCGTGTACGCGGCGGCGGAAGAAAAATCAAAAGTTCTCACTAGTAACGCGTTCGGGGTTTCCGGGCAATTGGCCGCTGGGCCGGCGTTCGGAAAACGATATTGTGACGTTGGGCACGAAATTGAAAAGGAAGTCCGAAAAACGGCAAGTAATCAAGATCGCGGCGTTAAGATGGATGGCGTGACATGAATGGGCGTATATACAACTATAAATACGTCCGACGTGCAACCCGAAGAAAAGGAAACCCATATATACACGGAGAGGCGTTACGAGGGCGAGAGGGACTTTGTTGAGTGTGCGTGTGTGTGGGGTGGGGCGGACCGATGTATAGAAAATGAGTACGGCTATAATGAAAAGAACCTCGAGCCGGATTTGATGAAATGCGCCTAGATGTTTTAGGGCAACAACCGTCGAGTATTGGCCACGTCAAGTGTGTATTCGATATTAGTATACGGCAATTGTTTAAGTACATCATTTGTATACGGTAAAGTGTATATTGAAAACGGTTTTTGTACTTTATATGATCCTTAAGGGTGTTCTACGCAACACCATTATACTGTCGGCCGACCCGAATTGGCCTAAATGTCGCCCGTTTTTCCCCTCTCCGATTTGAAAACCTGCCGGAAGCGTCTGCTGTAGGTAACATAAAGTAGGATGAAAAGCTTGTACACGCACAGAGTTCGGTAAGCTGTTTGCTGTGCACCGTGGTAATAATTTGGAACTAACCAATGCGTATAACGGCGGGATTACGCAGCGCGAAATAGATATACTGGAGTGGTGTGGCCGACTCGTATAAACTACACAAAAGCTCAATAGCGATTCTCAAGTAGTTTTCACACTCATAAATGCAAATACTTCTTCGCTTTTCGCTAATAACCCGAGGAAGCCACGCGTGCGACGGTCGATAAAAGCAATTGGGAGGGTTAGAGTGTGGATAAGAACAATTTTTACTAATGAAAAAAAAAGAAAACTTTGGGTGTATAATTTTTGACATCGATACGACTTAAATATTATAAAATTAACGTATAATTATCATTGAAAGGGGTGTGATTATAAGTTTGTGTAGAATACAACAAAATATCTGGAAAACGTTTTCTTTGTTTTATTATTTCACAATATACCTACTTGTATAGTATCGAGCTATTATTTTTTTATTTTTCAAAATTAATTAAGGGCATCTACTGTTCATGTCAAAGTTTAAAAATTATATTTAACTATCTATTTTTTTTTGGCCTAGTGTTTTTCTCGATCGAGCAGAAGACAGGAGAGCTGATATATCAAAAATCAATTATTATCGGTTGCTCGCCGAGTGTAAAGTAAACATGTTTTCCATACGCGCCTACCTAATATTTTGTTATTAATTTATCTCTTGGGCACTGCTCCTGGCGACACACGGGTTCTCGTAAATCCACAACGACCGTTCGTTGTGCGCGGCTACCGCCCCCCTTAGGGAAATCAATTATCACACGACGTTTAGACTTACGAAGACGGCAACGAGAAAAATGTATATACAAGCGAGACGTAGGCAGTAAATTTCGAATCAAACCGATTATTGAAAATTAGTATAAGCTCTCAGGCTATATACCGCGCGGCTATTGTACACATTACGCACTGATCTCGTGTCCGTAAATACTGCAACACTATCGGAGTGGTGTTTATCGTTGGAGATGATAATATACAATGTCGAGAGGTAGATTTATTTTATAACGCGCACTTCGTTGCCGATTTATTAACACAATCATTGTCCATAATCGTTTATAATAATTATTGAACAAATCATTCCAGTGGAAAACAATAAATGGTGGCGGCCGAGCAGCATCTCAACAACAAGCTTCTTGACGGTACGTGCGAGGCGGATCGTTTCCGAGTCGAGAGATAGTGAAAAGTAGTTCACGCTTATGCGTGTCCATCGTCGTCTAATAACATATATATATATATATATATTATAATTTCTTGGCAAATGAGCAGGCGTGTAACGCGATAAATAAGCGATTCGGCCGAGGGGAACAGAGATGCGCCGTTATGCGTTTAAGTACATAAGGGCGGCTCTAAATTTTACCATTTAGCTAATGTAATTTATTATTATGCGTGCGCGTTGTGCCGTAAAAAATCGGATCGGCGAATCGGTTTATAAACATTGGCAATTAGCGCTGTACGGTCGGCCTCTCCGATATGGCGTTCCCTCGCAACTTCTGTGAACCAGAGACTCTCTTTAATCCTTTTTTATCGGCTCAACAGCAGTTAAAACTGTTTCGATACAAGTGTGATAACCATCTTATGTATTCATATAGATAAGCGCGTGTGTACCCCCCCCCGACGAATGCAAATCGTTCGCCTAATCGTTTAGGGGGACGGGTAAGGAGCTGACAAGTGACTTCGACTTGTCCACTCGCGGTAACGTTATAATTTATTCGTGTTTCATAACGTTACATCAGTCGTTGAAATCAAAATGGACGAAAAGTCAGGCAATTATATACACCTGCTCTACTTGCCATCCTACCACAGAACTTTGGCCGTGGACAGCAAATCAAAAACGGGACAGACATTCCAGAAAACATTATACATTTTATTCGTCTCGAGCTCAACGAAATGATTTCAATTAATTAACTCTTAAGCGTTGTGTAAATCAAAAGAAGATTAATTAGCAATATTTAGGGTTGAACGCCAATTTGTTTGCGTACGCATTTAAACGCGTTGCGCCCCGCTCGGAGACTTGTCATTATGATTTAATTAATACATAATTCATGACTGAAACTAAGTTAGCGACGTCCCGGCCGAAACTTCTGGCCCGATTCAACTTGTAATTTCTAAAGAATAATTATTATATTGCCGTATATCGGAAAAGTGGCCGATTAATCTTCCGAATCAACCCGCAGAGTCGACGGTTTCTTGTACTTATATTATACATATGTATACACGTACAAAAGATAATCCGAAAACCGACGCGTCGCCAAGATTTATGGACTGGTTAACCATTGTATATATTATTATGGATATCCACGCCGCCGCCATCGCTATAAGGCTTTGATATAAACTTATATGTATTATCATATATATATATATATATATTTTTTTTTGTTAAGTCTCAGATCACAATAAATAATAAATCTATATCGATATGGCTCCGTATTATACTGGGCACGAGTCCCAGTTTGTGCGAAAATCCACGACAATTGTTTCCTTGTCTCATGTGTCGCGTTTCGCATATAAGAGGTCGCATATTACAAAGACACTACTGGGGTTGACCGGCGCGTGTTGTCCAAAGTGAAAGTACGATTTGTGTAAATAATAATAACAATAATATACGAGGGTTGATTGAGGTCGCTGCCGGTGTGGTGTTACGCGCATTAGGTCACCCCAAGACCAACACACAACGCGTTCGGACTTTCCCAGAAACTTGTCACGTCTGTTGTAAAAGAATAAAAACATACACACACACATACACATTGTACCGTTTCAACGTGGGACGAGGACGCAACGATAATAATCATATGTAAATCTGATTTTCTATGGCGCGCGAATGACATTTTGGTCGCACACGTAGAAAAGTCCAAATCCAAAAGGGAACAGTGTATTAGTATTCGATAGACTCCAACCGAGATCATTCCTGTATAAAAAATACTATACACCTTTGGCCAGGGCACAAACACGTGCCAGCCCTTATCGCGTAGGTATGTATGTATATATAGAATCGATTTCGAGCCGGAACAGAGCTCGGAAAGGAATTGGTCACCGTCGGTGGTTCGTGACATTTTGAAGAAATACGATTATGATTCTGACGCACAAACCGCCAAGTGTAATTTATGTAAATCTCATTTGGTTTATTGGAAAATGAAACGTGATAAAATACTACATTATATAATAATATAATGTACAAAATATATATATATATATACATTATTATTATTATTATTATCATATTTGCCTCGTAGTGTAATAACTAAATGTATTCGTTCTTACTACTATATTATTAGTCTTGTCTAAGAAGATTATAGTAATTTATCCAAGTGTTAATTCCAATAAAACACACACATATATATATATATGTATATATATATATACCTATAATCATAAGCATTAAGCTATGTATATATAATAGTTCCGTTTCAATTACCGAACAAACATAATATGTTATTATGTTTTAATAATACCGAATTAATTTATCTTATCTTCGTGCCAGATCTATTTATATCTAATGCACATAATATCCGAGTTATAAAGTATAAGTAGTTTAAAAAAACGTCACCTTTGTCGCAAATTTTTGGATTTCGAACGGAACTATTATTAAGTGTTAAGTCATAACCATTTATATTAAATATCTTTCCAGTTTTGTCATCGAAGCCAAAAGACAAATATAAATATGATAACTTAAAGTGAAATTCTATGTTTGTTAAATAAATTATTAACCTTTTGTTTAGTTTTTACTTTGTGAATTTCTAAGAAATACATTTTTTTTTTTACATTTTACACTATTAAATTAGAAATTTCCGACAAGCGATCCCTGGAATTATCCTTTAAAGTTCTTCTTCTATGTATGTACAATAGATTATATTATGCGCCTTATTTTGGTTTTAATGAAAGTTAAACAATAGAGCGTTTTAACTTTTTAAACCGTTTTTTTCCCATTTACAATTTGTAACAACGGAACTACCGAGTATGTTTTCAATATAATAATGTTTTGCCATTTATTTATATATTTTGGATTTAATGGACGCGTGTTTGAATAAATACTGTTATGTTGCAAATTTGTTTACATCAACGCAGAACATTAATAACGCTTGTATATGTATATAACAATAACAATATAATGTTATGCATTAAAGATAGCCGGTATTTTTAAATTTTTTTTATTGATAGTTATCGGTTGCCGCGAATAAACCGATTATGTAAACATTTGAAATTAAAGTTCAAAGCGTGATAGCGTCGACCGGTGTTGGTCGTTAAACCCTGCACACAGGTGCAACATCTATTCAAGCACTAGGATTTATTAGAGAACATTGACATGACCTCGACGTGAACCCGCGAAAAGCAAATTATATGATCGATCGTTATAACTTATACTTAATAATAATATTTTATATAGGTAAATGGACATGCACACACACGCGGTCCTTTCGTTTCTTTTGTGCGCGCGCTCGCACTTACAAACAATGATAATGCACAATGACCGCAGCAATCTCCTGCATTCGATTTTCTTGTGTTTCTAAAATATACATAATAATAATAACGGCCTCAACGTATATGATAAAAAAGTGGACTTTCGATTTTTCCACTCGCCTTCCGTTTTCGGTAAACGTGTGAAGGAGGCGAACGTCATTAGAAAGTGTGACATCTTCTCTCTCTCTCTCGCGTATGAAAAATCCTTAGCTTATGTCAAATCCGGATCCAAGCGAGTGTGGGTAAGTCACGAAAAAACGAAATAAAAATATTTACCCAAAACGATGGGCTATCGACCAGTCATTATATTTATTACAATTTGCATTGTTCAGATTTTTAAATAGTAAATGAAATATGTATAGATATTGTAGGCGCCGTTTTGACTTTTAAACGTTACCCTCTTTAGCAACCCCTAAACAAAAAGATTTTATATGGAATTTTGTTTAGCTAAAATATAGTGCGTTTCAAAGCAAAAAGTTGTTGTATCATAAGAAATGTACATAATTTATTAAACACTCTCTCGATTTGAAAAGGTAACTATTATAATTATTGTTATAAAACTTGTTGTATTGACATTCAAGTTATGTAATTAGTGTTTGTTGTTGTATTACGCAGTAACAGGCTGCGTGTATTGTTATTTTCATGTGATGCTTGAAGACGATAGAAACGGTGTCATAAAAAATGCATTATGCGTTAATATTTTTAAATGTCACGCTCATACAAAGCCCTCCGGCGGGATGTACTTGGAAAAATAAATTAGGACGTTTTTCAACAAATGGTTAAGCCTAGTATTTATACCTATAGGTATAATTATCATTATTTTTGAAAGATTAATGACAAGTTGTAATTTTTACATATTTAACATATAATTATACATATTTTCGTTAATTAGTAATTAGTTCATTCAAGTTCAAAAATGAAACGCCCAACTTCTATTCTAATAGATTGATTGAAAATTTGAAATTAAATTTTAACAGATGACAGTGGAAATAAGTATAAAAAAGTAACTATCAAAAATCCAATCTTTATACTGAAGACTACTTTATGTTGATATTAAGTCTATAACTTGAATTGGATTTGTATCTAATATAAATATAACATATGTATTTTCGGAATTATCAAAAAGTCTTCCTATTCTCCTGAAATATTTTTGCACGTATACGAGTATTATGTGTATTTAATTTATAGTTATAAGTTTAATTAAATATTGAAACATAAGAAACAATATTTATAAAAAATATAATATTTCCAATCAATCCGCGGTCTTGGGAATTTCCCGGGAAACTTCTTGGGGAAATTTCCCGAAATGTTGCCTATGTTTCTGTGAATTTTTTCCAGTAAGTCGGTGAGTGTTTGAAATGTAACTCTCAGTCAGTAAATCGGGATTTAAACGGATCACTCCGAATTATATTTTCGAATGAACCGTGTAAACATCAGTCCAAAGTGAAATGGTTACAATGTTGGGTCAAGACCATCTTTGGGTCACTCGGGATGATTCATCCGACTGTGTCGTATAAACTAGGATTAAAACATTTAAACGTTTCGAAATTGGGGTAATTTTTTATTTCTTATCGGCTCGTGACGTTATTGCCACGTCGTTGTCCGTTTAAGACGTTTCAGGACATTAGTACCCACTTCTACAATACCGTAGGCCGTAATGGAATTTGATTAGTTCGGTCGTTGCGTGTACAACTACCTGATTTGTACACGTGCAAGTAGGCATAGAGTCGTTCCGCGTTTTGACTCGTTTTAATAGAATCACGCGATAAAGTTATCCACTATAGCCTTGACATTAAAAATAGTATGTACAACCGGTGCAAACGCTGCTAAAAGAGCGAAAATGTCGGAGAAACTGCAATAGTTATTCATATCAATGACACTGTGAATAGAGTAATATTCCATATTTGATGAGTATGTTTGACGGGTATGAAGATTGGATTTATATAAAGATGACCGTTGGCGACACTCGACCGATGCAACCCAAAAATGCTGCATAGATACTGCCATTTGCAAATCATTATTGAATGTTGAACTGTATTCATTTTTAATTGGATAAATTAGTTTCCTAAACACGGCAGGTACGTATGAACTGCGCTCATAACAAAAAAAAAATTACAATTTCCACAACTTGGCCGTTTGTGGAACAAAAAAGGACCTAACAAAGTGGCGCGACCGATGAAAGTGCTCGCGAGTGTCAAAAGTTGATTTTTTAAATATTCTACTCGCCCTATTGCCTGGCGTGTGAAATTATGTTAATGATATGCGCGAAAAACAGTTTCACAGCAAGTGTAATAATAATATTATTATGCGCCGTGCACACTGCGATACTAATCACGGCAATAAATTGCACGGAATAAAGTACAGCGATTAATCGTAACGAATTATGATTCTGACCTTCAAATATTAGCACTTAGCGTTACGGTTATATAATACTATGAGTGTAAAATATGTATATTCGACAATTGATTTTAATAAGTAGTGCACGTGTATATTAATTACATTAACAACACAGACCGTCTACAACGAAAATGGAGTATATGAAAATACATAATAACAACATAGCGTTGCACCGGTTACATTGTACTCACTTTACTTGTATTTCTACAAAGTAAATAATATTAAATCTTTATGTTTAGACATTTGCCGAATTCCCACCCGAGAGTAATATATTGCTTGTGATACGCGCAGCACGAAAAATCCTTGTGAAGTGGCTGGTAGTTTGATTTTCTACCCAGTGAACCGATTTCTACCATATAGAGGCGTCTTTAATAACGTTTAGCTTAGCCGTAGGCTATTTTACAAAATTAAAATATTTCTGTTGAAAAAAAAGTGCCCAAACAATAGAAAAAAATCAGTAACAAGTTCCAAGAAATTAATCTGACTACAATTGTTTTATAATTGTTATTATTTTGTGACCGATATTACTTCGCCTTAAATCTAAAAATTATATTCTCATTTAGTTATTTTCAAGACAATAATATTAGTACTTAACAGAGATTAGACTTTTACAATTTATGTAACACAAGTCACAACAACATGTCTATAGACAATGTTTTAATAAAACAAACGACAAAAAATTATAGTAAAACATTAGTTAAGCCCACAAACTTAACAAAAACTGATACGAGACAATTTGTAAATAAAAAATGTTTCTGTTTGGTTAACTAAAAACTTTTATTTTGATTTTGGTTTGTTCTCAATGGGGGTTCAATTAAATAACATCATTGATTGTTCGGGTTTCATGGGAGCGTTGTTGCAATAGTCTTGCAATTATGGGCGTATCTACTGTATTTGATTGATGGAGTGTATACGAAATTATTATTTACAATTAAAAACATTATAACGGTGTTCCTCGAAGATGACGACGTTCCAAGCGTTTATATTTGCAGTAAATAAATTGCCAACGTCCGTCGATTATTGTATTGGAAAAACGTGTGGTGTTGTGTGTCAATTGATTCAACGTTTTTCATCTGAATCGCTCTATGCCATTCGACTCGTTGCGAAATCAACATAGTGTAAATGTAATTTAACCGTTCTCGGTCGACACAGATAAGTGTTATCGCCAATCGAAACGTCAACGCTACAGTGGCTAATACCCACAATTTGCAATACATACAAAAAAAAAAATAAGAAAAATTATTGATAACTTACACGCTCTTGGCAAAAATCAAATTAAACAATAATCGTTACATTCTAATTACTATTGTACACTTGTGTCACTTATCGGCCGTTTGAAACGGTGTCATTTCCGCGTGTTATCCTATTGAGATCGAGGTTGTCGCCTGTCGGTTGATAATAATAATTACTACTGTGTTTTTTCAATGTTTTGCCAAATGCATCGTTAACGTCATTCAAGTGCGTCGGAGTTGCAAGCCGGTTTCATGTTACACTTTGCCATTTTACTGTGTATAGGTACCTGCAATGTCTTGACAAACCAACGTAACCCGAACAATACAAAAACATTAATGCAATGAAATTATTGTTAATGAACATGTCGGCGGCGCCACTGTTGGTAGTGCTAAGCCAAACAGCAAGCTACACCTGGCCGGTTGAGTCGGCTGCGTTGTACGGTCAACAAAAATGCCGCCCAACAATAATAATGCACAAAAAACGATATCAGTCAAAAGCAAAACCGAAAAATGTAAAAAATGGCCTAATAATAAGAGACAACCGCCGCCTGGGTGTAAAGACGTCGAAATCGATTTCACCCAAAAACGGCGTTTTCCACACAAATATTGGTTTTGTATTAAATTAATGGTTAATTCGGCGGGCTATTTCGACAATAAATTATACATTTACCAATTAATTTTTTATTTGAGATTAACAGAACAGATTATTATGTAGATACGATTTGGGTTTTCCTATCAAAACTTGTTTAACATGTTTGCATATTGCGCTATTTTTCAACATACTTATTTATAGTTTATAATAATATAGTAATTGTGTATTCCAAATGTGTTAGGATAGGTTATGATGATTCACTAATTATTCACTATTGACATTCAACTGCCAGAACTTACAGCTTCAATTTGAAATAAATATTGCACAACACTAATTTAAATGAAGCTAACTTCATTTAAATTAAAAAACCAAACCTATAATCGGAGTTCAACAAAATTTGAATAATGTATCAGGAATTTAAAAATCCATTTTTTAACTTTTCCAAAATAGGATATAGAAAATCTTAATTATTTAACATTTTTTTTATTTGTATTAATTGCTTTTGTAATTAAACATTATAGCACACTATATGAAATGATTTAATTTAAAATTCTTTTTTTAAAAGGAACGGAAAGGACTATTTATTAAGGGGCAAAGGATAGGCAATATTTGACAAATTTGATCTAGCAGCTATTTATTAATATGCCGACTGATTTTTAGGTGAAAAACCAAAAAGTTTTTCTAGTTAGGCGTATAATATAGTCGTTTTCTGGCGTACCTATTGGACGGATTTAATTTTTTTTTTTTGTGTGGATCTTGCTATTTTCTCAATGGGAGCTAAAAGGCCGATTATTAAATTTGGCTGGGATTTTCAAAAATGCTACAAAATATTCTGTATTTGCCTAACTTTGTCTGTACAATGGTTACATCAAGCATAGTACAGTTGATGGTAAACAAATGAATTATAATGTTTATATACTTGTTGGCTTATAATATAGTATGTGAAACATGTAGTATAATATAATAAACATATTATATAGCAATGGCTCAGCTTACTTAAATACACAGCTCACACGTTTTCTTTTGTATCTACCACTACTGTTGGCAGGACCGGTTGTACCTAGTTTTCGTCTAAATTCTCTTTTGATTCAACATCAATAATAAATAACACTGTTCTGCACAAACTAGCAGTGACTATACTCTGTTTTGGTGTAAACTTTATCGAGTAGCTCGGACAAAGCGAAGAAACTATATTGCCGCTGCAGATTGAGAACGTTATAATAGCGTTCATAGATAACATGGCTGGCGGCCGTGTGTGCGCGTTGTTATCGACAACGGCTTGGTCGCCAAAACTAGGAAGCGTAGTAAGCGAGGACTTATCTGTCTGTGTGTATGTGTGTGTGTGTTTTGTTGAGGACGTTTCTGTTTATTTTGTCATTTCGCGCTAATCGATAATAGCAATAAGTAATAACTATCCACATGACCCTTTCCTCCTGTCTTCTATCTCTTACTGTTTAACAATAATAATTGCTATTGGGTATCACATTAGGACCTCGGAATACAATAATGTACCTATTATTATTATTATTATAACTATACCAGTGTGTTATACATATAAACACTAACAGTAATAATGTCCTTTAAGTGCGTTGCACATTTAAACCGTTCCTATTTCGACAATCGCAGCCGTTAAGCGTGCAATATATTATTATAATAATATATAATATAATTACAAACACTATGATTGTTTCTAGGCTGTGACGCGATTCATAATTACGCAAGCCCGTTTATATTATTAAATTGACAGCCGGGGCCAAGCTGGCTAGCGATAACAATATCGATAATAATAATAATTATTTTTTACAAGTTGTAACGCAGTCAATATATATATGTACAATGTTTTGAATTATTATTTTTTATTGAATTTAATCCCGTTTGTTGGTTGCACCGAAATTGCAGTCACCGCGGTGCATTACATTTCAGATGTCGCAGCTCACTGAACCGTTTCCTTAACAATGTCACAGGCATTGGCATTATGATATGCCAACCGTATCCAACGCGGACAGATAGGGGAGATATTATTATGCTATAACTCTAAAGGGTGTTCAGAAGCCTACACAGCTATTGTCTAATGTTTTAGAAATATTTTCAAAATGTTTATAGAACGTACTTTGGCAGGAAACACATGCAATGCAACAACATTAACACTCATTTCAATAGTATTTCCTAAATCTTATAAATTTAAATTGTTAAAATGGGTTACCTAAAAAAATATTATAATAATAATATTTTCAAACAAACCTCAAAAACATTGGTTATTTATGCAGTTGACATTTTTTAATGTTTGATACAACATTGAACAACTAGTTAATATTATTTATCAATACTAAAAAATATTTTGTTTGGTTCACAAATTAATTTTGTTAAAAATACTATGTTTTGTTTTGTGAATTGTACAAAGGCTCTATCTTTTTTTAAGCATTTAGTTTATTAATTTTACAATATTTTTGTTTAAATTAAGAAATAGTAGTTAATTAAGTTCATATATAATTAAATTAATAACATTCCAAGCTTTAATGAACCATACTCGTTTTTTAAAAACTGATAAATAAATGTTTTTCGGTTAATAATGTACTATACATTTAACTGGAACGCGCCTGTTTAAAAAAAAACGACAATAAGATGGACTTTATCTACGGGTCTCAAAGAAAGATGACCCAATTAAAACGTTTTGTACCCTACAAAACTTTTGAATACTGATTTGCTTATCGCATACAAGATGTATGTATAAGCCTATCTCGCTATTATTCGGAGAGCAAGGGATAAACCTCCACGCTGGCGCCCTCTGGCAACTACGAACTCAATGAGCTCTTGGTGGCTAATCTTTCCACTGGTGGATTCTTTTTTTGCAATAATATAGCCTAAAACAGCATCATTGAACATTTGTATGTTCAATGTTGCATATTATTATTGTTTTGTATGCAACATAAAATAAAAAAAGCAATAAAAAACTCAGGTTTTTGTGTTTTATATGTTATTTTTGTTATATTTTTTTAAAACCTTCCTCTTTCACTCAAGAAATTTGAGAATACAACGTCCCTTTAAGGGTTTTTACTGATGACATTTCTTGAAATGTAATAGTCGGCTATAAATCAAAATTTCCCAAAAATCAATGCCCTTAGTAAATTTTTGAGTCGCCAACGGAGGATTTGAGCCCATCGATAATGTGTGATAAAATTTTTACTGTAACGGGCCCTGCAGTCCCCACAACCCTGAATCCGGTCGTGCAAACGGTTAGCACTCGATTCCTTGTTACACCTATCATTGTTATATGTATAGTCATATTCACACTTTTATACTATTTTACCATACCGACATTTGTATACTTGTTGTTCGTGCGTAAAGTTTGTTGATAAAATAATAATATGTGTCATATTTATTAATTTTTTTTTTTTTTACTTTATCTTATCCGTTCCGGAAGCAGGCCGTGTTTGAAAACGTCCTCGTCATTGTAAAGTTTTTAGGTTTTTTTAAATTCAACTCACTGTACGCCGGCAGTATAAATAAAGTAGGTACAACCGAATACGACCGTACTGCGTTTTACAAATTAAAATGTCGAAGACTTATCGAGCGAATACTAAACATCTGCGTCCTTGCCATTGGATCATTGTGTTTATCAGGACTAAATAATTTAACACGTGCATCAAGGCGATTGCGTTGAATACGATTTTAGCGGACTGCAAAGTAATATTATTATTATTATGACGTTGAAGTGGATAATTAAAAAAAAAAAAAAAAATTCACTATCGTACGGCAGACGATTCACGGAAGTCAGAATCACAGTGATAAATATATATATAAATATAAGACTGTTCAATAGTTTATTGTTTAAAAAAAAAATAGTAACACATATTATGTATGGATTTTATTGTAAATCATATTGTATTTTTCGGTAAGCCCGAATTTTATAATTATTTTTCCATTGTCTAACACCTTAGCGGTTATGGTGTTATTTACATATAAATTGGAATAGTGTGTTGTAGGAATTCAACGGTACACGTATGGTCTAAACCGAAATTACCCGTGAACCGATAATTATTACGGTAATTAACGACCTAGGCAACGTGAAATTCGAACATGAAACAGATAATAAATATTTCAGTTTGCTTTAAGCTGCCACAATTCGGCCTTTTTAACGACCCCGCAATATTACGTTTGGAATTAGAAACGGCCATACGACGAGAACTATAATATATTATATTATATACCTATAGAGGTACTCGTGTTTTGCCTGACCATAAAATAGCCCGTTCGGAGACTCCCATTGAATTTGTCATTCTACATCCATAATAATGTTGTAATATAATTATGTAGAATTATTGTCTTTAAAAGCCGGCCCGATGCTTTTAACTTTTGGAAAGTTATGCTAAACATAAACTAGTCCATAAGGAAGAATTAGTATTATTTCACCGAACGCTCACAATATGATAATACAAAGTTTGCATAATCTAGGAGTATACATCTATTGTCTATACCAACTCTTGCGGCTCCGCCACTGCATTAAAAAAAAAAAATGTCTCAAGTATCAGTACTGTCATTCCACATTCAGCGATTCAACGGCTT
The DNA here is from genome assembly GCF_023614345.1 of Adelges cooleyi. Lineage (NCBI taxonomy): Eukaryota > Metazoa > Arthropoda > Insecta > Hemiptera > Adelgidae > Adelges > Adelges cooleyi. Next base: position 11,270,916 of record NW_026096053.1, on the reverse strand, counting down.
AGTAAAAAGCAACTACTAAGCTAAAGGTCAACTATCATAAATACCATCGCCCATAAAGTCCATAATATAAAGCATTACCCATATGAGACGCTCAATTATAAACGGACGACGTGGATTCCTTGGGAACATTTTAGGCGTTATCAAATCATAAAAAGGTTTAAGCAAAAAAAAAAAATATCAAGTTATCCGGTCATACACAGCAAGTCTGTACGAACGTAATCCACCATGGTGGTCTGCAGTGTTGTGTAGTTGTGTTCGGTGGCTGTGATAATGACACGGTGGCGCCAGAAACACGTTCATTAGAGACGCCTAGGAATAAAAAAAAAAAAATGTATACTATTCCAGTAGGTACCGAGTGTGTCCCTTTTGCCGTCTCGCCGGCGATGGTTGACCAGCAGCAGACTCGGTGTAATCGCGGAACGGCCAAGGGCAAATCGTACCGGAGGCCGTGGTGAATTGATCACAGCTGTCCACGGTCATGGATTTCATTTGCCACTCCCTGCTCACGGGTCACATCATCTTTTAAGTAGTACGCCTACATTACACACCTGTAATTTACTACATCGCGAATAACAATATATACCTACTTATTATACAATCGTTCGGAAAGTGGAAATGGCCAAGTCGAAATGTTATTTATGTGTAGTGTATTAATTACAAGTATTACCTATTCATATACTAACATGTTTGGAAAAATAGCATTCCAAGAATAGACTGATGGAATTTCATTAAAAACATACGTTGTGTCATGTGGTATGATCAATTATTGTAACGGGTCTTTTGCAATGTAATCGACCAGTTTGGCCGCATATAGGCTTTGAAGTTGGGATTGTGTCTAAAAGTTTCAGTTTGACACATAATGTAAAAACGTTTTTTGGAATTGTAAAAAACAATGACATACCTAGTGTTAAAAAAAATGTAACGACTATCTTTAGGTTACAGAAAAATCGTACTATACCCGCATTTTGGCCGCAAAAGACAATAGCTGAGACTATTATAATAAACATGACACAGCAGAAATTCAAACTCTTCGTTGGTTTGAAATATTTTTATTATTTCAAGTTATCCTGAAAAAATATTTCCTGGCACGAAAGAGTTCCTCTCGTGCGCGGACTTATTGCAGCAGTTAAGTACAGAAGTTGTACGATGAAATTCAACGAAAGTCACCACTTCAATAGTAGTTGTTGTACTCGATAAATTGGAAATGAGATATGCTTTAGCTGTTCAATGGGGGGCTTACGTGAAACCTAGTGGCAACGCGACCGATAGAGAACAAACCACTCGAGTATATAATGTGATAGCGTTCATTGTACTAATAGGGCCAAATTGCGAACACTTCATAGATTATAATCGTGTTTACGTTTTGGAAAGGAGAGTCGCGCGCGCTTTGTAACAAGACTCGGTCGCTTTTCAACCTGGCAAAGGCCCCTTTGAAACATTAAAAATGTATTTAATATATTATTATGTAAGTGCCGTGCTTAGCCGTCGGTAGGTCTCTGAATTTCATTACCATCGACGACTGCATATTATTATAACCGTTGTCAAACCATTCGGGCCGCAGACCGGCCATTGTGAATAAACCCAATGCGATACTATGTACCTACGATTATTATTGGCGCGCTTGTATATAATATATTTTATTATTCAAATTTTACATAATATTCTCGAATCACTCAGCACACGTATAAATGGAGCCGCTATTTTTGTACTCGGCGCGAGTAAATTTTTACATAATAATATTGAAACGCGCGTTTGGCGTCGTGTCCGCGGTGTACTGTGCACGAGCATGCTGAAAAGCAATAATATTATCTCTTCTTGCGCGGATTTTGCAAAATAGAATAGACTTGCACGATCTAAGCACGTATTTATTATTTTCCTATACCTATCTACTGTTGACTGCAAGTGCGCCCGTTGACACAGCACGCAATCGGGTTTCCGCGTATCGACCATTGAACGACCATCGTCTGTCGGATAATAGCAAAGGTGTTATGTCGTATAATAATATCCTAATGTTATGTAACAGGTAACAGAGGCATAACTATACTCGAGCACCAATACGGTCGAAATAGAAACATAATCCGTTAATTGGGAGTACATTTATGTTTTATTCAGTAAGTTGTGAGTTACGGACAATTTGTTTTGGAATAATTGATTGGAATCCATAAACAGGGTGATTCTTTTATCATGGGCCACTCAATATCTGAATAGGGTTTAATGAAAAATTGCATTTTTTTTTCTTCATATTATTTTTTGTTTTTGTTTTTACCCCCCTCCCAACTTAGTTTTTTTGACAGCAACTTTTGGAACTCATATGGTAACGCATACATTTCATCGTCTTTTTAAAATTTAGAACAATGTACTAAAACATTATTTGACTGGTTGATAACCAGTTTTGAATAACTATTTTTAGTCGAACGAACGACCACAGTAATCGAAATAGTCGAATTAACAATTATTGTAAAAATATGATAAATTTCTATTATAAACTCAACTTTAATATGACTTTCTGTTATTTGAAAAAAAATCAGTATTTTTTTTTTTTTTAGAAAGCCGAGATTATTTTACCGGCCAATAATACTATAAAAAAACGATAAAAATAGAGTAAAAAAAAAAAAACTAAAAATACTTTATACAACCACGACCAAAAAATAAACGAAAAAAAAAACATATATACCTATGTATTTATAGCGTTGCTCGCGGACAGGACCAAACGATGGCAGAGGCGGCGGGTCGTTAAACTTATGCTGTTGTGCGTAACGTCGGCCTAGGCTATATTGTGTGCATTGATATTATTCTATACTAATGTATTTAACGTATGGACTATGGCGGCAGTCTTATCGTCGGCTATCACGACGTGTGATTTCATTCTTATAGCACACGCAGCCGTGAGGTTAATGATCTTGGACGAGCCGTCGTCAATACTCAACGGGCTGGCTGTGGTCATTCGGCCGGCCGCAGTGCCTTTATCATATCATAATAGTACCTATGGTAGTGAAAGAAGCGACATTTTTATATTTTTTTTTGGGGGGGGGGGGGATTCGCGGTACCGGCGTAAAGAAATTTTGATTTTGTTCACTGCAAAAGCGAGATTCGTATATAATTTGTTTTGATCGTTTTGTTGACCGAGCAAACAGTGCAGGCAAAAAAAAGATGACCTTTGCTCTCCAATTTCCCGGTACTATGTTTACTCATCGTTTTCATGTCAAAACCGTTTTGTTTTTGTTCTAATCTCAATATTATTTGTACAAGCGGCAGCAAAACCATTATAGTCGCATCGTCGCAACCTGAAGAATCTGTTCACCATTAACAATATTTTCCATGTTAATTAGCGAATAATAATCGTTACAATTCGCGTTGCTTTTTAATTTCCTTTTACCTCGTTTCCTTCTGCTCGACATCCGTTCCGTCTCTGGTAGTCTCCGCCGTTGCTACCCTCATTTCCCACCCCACTCCACAGTACGACGCGATCTTCATTTGTTATCTAAATAGTCTTTACGACGTGATATTATTTGTACATAGAAATTCTGAATAGTTTATGTGACCAACGGAAATGTTTTATCTTCGATGCGGAGCTGTTTTTTGTTATTATTTTTTAAGTTCCTTTCTATGTATAAGATTTATATGCTGCTTTGTAAGTTAATTCCTGAAAAGCATCAAAACAAATATTTTGTCGAGTCAATATACTGTTTAACCTTTGACAGAATTACTAGTTGAAATACAACCAATTATTTTTATGCTATATGTACATGTAGTATAACAATCATAGAAAATAAAATTCCTACTAATAAATGTTTAGATTGCTTTTAAGTTATAATTCGTCTAGTTTTAGCTTTTAAGTACCAAGATAGTTTTTTCCCCCAGCTGGTAGACACATTACAAATGACGTCTAATTGATCTTATCTAGTTTTGAGATTTGACTCAATTAATATAACCCTTGTTGTTTTCCAAACTCTGACTTCCAAAGGGGACTATTTACATAATTTGTTTTTTCTCTTGTGAACATGATAATAATTCAAAATGTTTTGCATGAATAAATCATGCACGTATGTCGTATATACCAAAATTAAGACTTAAGCCATATAACTCGAGCAGCGAGACAAAAAAAAAAAAATAACTTAGGGTTACTCGCACATTTTGTTAACCCAGATACATACCATTAGATAAAACGTGATTTTCTCTTATGTGTAACCGTGTCCTTTCAATAAAACCTTGAGTGGCACGTGTTATCTGAAATGACCTTTACTTAATCTCACCTGAAATCCCTCGATTTCTCATTTCTTTTTTCCCCTTTTTGTGTGTGTGTGCTCTTAGGGTAGACGAACTGTTGTGCACGTACGGACTATAGTGTGTATACAATTTATATAATAGTATATAGTATCTCTGCTGATGAATAAATAACATGTACCCATCATAGGAATTATACGAAAGAGCAACCGAGTAACAGCGGGATACTATTAACAAACTATTGTGTTTTTAATAATTTCTGATCGATGCATGTCGATCGCGGTTGTTGCCGCCGAAAAAAAATATAACCGGCCGATGCATATCTTATAATATTATTATTCCCTATATTACCTTTATGAGAAGTTAAAATATTATAAATAATTCATCACCAGTCAATATAACATGGCCGTTTTTCCAACGTTTCCTCCTTTAGATAAAGTAAAAAAAAAAATACCAGACTAAAAACGTTTAATTGTTTCTAATAATATTATATTTGGGATACGTAGGCGATGACAAGGGGGTATAAGGTGATTTTTCACTACATTTTGGACTAAGTCAAATTTTAGGTACTTGCACTTGTCAAAACTCTGAAAGCTTCCTGAAATTTTTAGTAAAAATGATAACCCTTACTCGGAGGTTGTGCCTGATTGGTTGCTGACATTTTTTTAAGAGCCTTAACGAGTTTAGAAGGACTTGAACTTCTCTAACCCCGTTCTAGTTACGCCAAAGCAAGTCCAAACTTATATATTACAGTCATTACTTATGGACTATACAGTAAGAATATACAGACTTAAAATAGATAATCTGTATGGTACTAAGTTTATTTAGAAAAATGCAAATTTTTCATGATACAAAATAACTGATGGGAATCAAATAAAGAAATATATTACAGAAAAAAATACTTCTTTAATTACATTTATAAACTAATTATTAATAATGTTGGTATTGTATAAATAATCAATCAATGTTTATTTTAGTATTGTTAATTCCTTATTTTACAACGTGTCTATAAGGTAACATATTTTATGTGCAATCAATTTATTGGCACAGTTGCAAAAAAGACCTAGGTATATAAAACGATGGTCATGATTTGAACAGTAGGTAATTATTATTTACACAACTAATAAACTTTACGGTTGATTTTAGATGAAACTCGGTCGTTTTAAAAAGTTGGAAAATGTTTCTTCATAACTCATATAATATGTAAATGTACCATTGGCATGTACCACTGCGAATCAGCTGTAGTTTCTGATTGTTCGACAAGCACAGAATTTAACTATTGATATAACCCAGTGGAATATGTCTGCAAAAATCCTTCGTCGTAGAATATGATTTTGCGTACTGGCGAATTGTGCAGCTGCGTTGGCTTTTTAGTTTTCAAATTTTATACTTTTTTATTTAATTAGGGCACCGACAAAAAGGACAAGATCAACGTGGCCACTAAGCCTTTGTCGTTTGTTTGTAAGCTAATTATTCATTTCATCGACGTACATATTATTATACTCATATTATTGTTGTTGAAAAGTAATTTCCATGGACAAGTGTGTACGCTTAAGCAATCGAAATGTTGTTTAGTAGGTAAAGCGAATTGTAACTGTAGTAATAATTGGCGACAAATTCTAGAGTTTGCAATGTCGAACGGAATACATATTATATGTATCGTTTTGTTTGTTTGTTTTCAACATAAGAAACACAACGTTCCATGCGAGCTGATGGTGCGCCGGACCATATTGAACGCATAGGGACGTTTTTTTTCACGTATACATATATTGACATACAAAAACATATTAATCATTTCCATTTACAGTCACTCCGCCAGTGTGTGTGTTATGTAGGCTTAACACGTGTCGTACACGACAAACGTTTGCGTTTACCAACTCAGAAGTTCTCTTCAGCTAGATCACCGCCCACCGTCGCCACCACCGCCGCAGTTACTTCGTCGGACTTCACAGGTTCTTTTATATACATTATGCATAATGTAAAGATCCGCCGTTGTTGAAACGGAATATTCAAACAATGCGCTCTTTGAACTAGACACGGGAGAGGCGACGCGGCCGTGCTAGGGGTTGCGCCGTGTTTGCCCGCAGTTTTTAATTAACAAAATGATAAACACTACTAGACAACCCTTTTGGCAACCCAACGGGTATCATTCCAAATAACAAACACTCCTCGTAGTGGGTTTGTGTGTTTTCATTGTTGTTGTTCTCCCCGCATCGTCAACACATTATATACACACAACAACCGGCATACATTCTCATGCTTCTCCCTATTCCATTTATCCTGTTTTCAGCGTATACATAATATATGTGTAATACACATTGTGCCCGTGTGTGTGTGTGTGTGTATATATATACCTTATACATGTAGCCACCGAAGCTTTAAAGTCAGACCACAGCGTGTGTGTCTCGTTTGTACGTTTAATAAAATATAAATGTACATCCAATAAATTATAATTTCCACCGTAATTAGATGAAGATATTATAAAGGTAATTCTGTTATTAGCAACGTTTGAGTATACTCGTTCAGCAATCACAACGAAACAACATAATTAAAACCAGAATAAATTATGGTCGACCAACGTCGTTACAGTTTAAAACAAACAACCGCGGTACGTCTCGGGGAAGCGTCGGTTTTCAAGAATTTCAATCATAAAGATACAAACTATTTTTTTACAGTACGAAAATACGTATAAAATGTTCCCAATTTCCGACGACTTGTATTTTTATGGGCGACAATACGTTTTAGTATCTTTGCGCAATTAAAACGAACGAGCCGTTATTACACAGCGAGTTTGTGTCGAATATAATAATTAGTTTTTTGTTGGTAAACTTTTTCAATTTTTTCCCCTCTCTCCAAAACATACCAATTATATAGATTTTCGGGTTGTCCCAGAGTGGCCGTCGCGTCGTTTGTACGAATTCGTGATGACGGGAACTCATAAAAAAAAAAAGTGCTCACGCACAAAAGGAAACAAACAGACGTCGTTATAAAATCAAATACATTTATATGTATATAATAAACTTTTTAGTTGCGCGTCGAAGCCGCACATAACGTTATATTTGGGTCGGTATTAAATCATTACATGGGCTCGAGTTGTCTGTGCAACGACAGGCTCTGTAAGGTATATAATATCATATCTTTTTTGGTTTACCGCGCACCGAGAATGATTTCAAAAGAAAATTTCCACCATCAATGGAACACGGATTCGCAAAAAAAGGGAAAAAAGCATCGTATATGATACGGTTCTTATTATATATTATTTTATAGGTTTCTTTCTACACCGTATACCAATGTCGTACGAGTAAATGCATATTATAATAATATGACGGTATTTTCTGACAAAAACCGTCGTCGTCGTCGTGCCCGTAGGTCGGATACGGGAAACACGGTTGCATAGTTTGTTGCTCAGGTGTTTCTTTTTTACTGTCCGTATCCGCATTGAAAATCAAGCATTCAGATTGCGTTGAATGTGGGTGGTATAAGCGCGCACGGTCGTAAAATCCAAAACTACACAATACCTACTCGGAGCAGGCTTCTATACCCCGGTAATGGCCGGACTTCGTGGGATTTCAGATTGCAGGTGAAATCCGTAAAAGGTCGTGTATATAGATATATTATATAGGTAGGTAGGTAGGAAGGTACCGGTGTTAAAAGTTGCACAAGACACAGCGCACTTCTCTGAAGAATGAAAAAAAAAAAAAAAAACAATAGTCATAAAAAAATGAATACATCTATTAAGATATATATAATGTGGACCTAATAAACGTGTATTGGCTATATACCTATATTGGTAATATATGTTGAAATAGGTATTGCAAAGTATCTTGTAGAAAAACAAAATCCCACCACGGTGGTTGATGCGGTTTACTCGTACGAAAAGTTGTCAGACGAAACCTCGTTGATAACAAATTTAAAAAAGCATACCAGGATTATTGAAGTATAGTATTTGTTAACATGCAAGCTTTGGCGAGGTTGAAAAATAGATACCATCGAAGCAAATGAGGTAATAATTGTACTCGAATAGAGAAAATATAATATAAGTATACAATTTTTTTATATAAACAAAAATTAATCATTTTTCATTTGAACTGACACTGTTTGATTATACGATTTTATTTCATTGCAAATCGCTTGCATATAACTTGTTAGTTTTTAAAAATTGTATTTACATCTATTATTTACATTATGATTAATGCATTGTGTAATTAAACAGAAAAACGGCTCTGGGTGAAATGGGGCTTACTTGTAAATTCAAGCAAATTATAACGATTGATTTGGCACCGTTTTTGGGACCTCTAAGACAACTTGGATGGGCACGTGAAGTTGGCCCACCCGGTCTGAATTCCGACTTCAAAATAGCTTGCAAATTTTTGGCTTAGTCGTGAGTTTGATTTGACTACTTGGGCGGGCCAACTTTGCATAGGTACGTGTACAATTTTATATTATTAGAATTATTTAATATAATAATTATTTTCTTTATACATAAAATTTAGATTACTTATTTTAACAATAATTACTATATAACATGTATTTATTATTGTTTTATTTTCTTAATAAAAGTTAATATGTACATCAATGTGGTCTGTATGTATGTGTTTTGTTGGTGTTGAATCTACCAGTAGTTTATAATACTACCTACAAAATGTGTTCCGCTGCACGTTGAATAAGCAACCCGTTGTTTATTAGATTTAAATAGGGAAGCATAAAAAAACAGAGAAATGTTGTAGTTTTATGTTGAAAAACAGTAATAAAAAACTAAAGACCATCGTGGTCACATTTACACTGTATGTAAGCTGATATTGTTTGTACCTTCGGATAATTCTAATCTCCCGGTGGATAAGGTACATCGCAGCCGGTCGTATAGTTTTTTTTATTATTATAATATTATAAAAAGCTATTTCCTTTTGTGTTATTTTTCCAAAAGGAGACTCGGCCCTCGAGCTGTACTGCTGTCGGCAACAATGGGGCGAGTTGCACTCTCCGACTACCAAATCAAGAGTCTCGAGTGCCAACGGAAAACAATGGTAAATTGCGTATTAACTCCTTTGGGAGATGGTAAAAAACGATTGGTCAAGAGCTGCCAGTATATATCAACCGTAGGTATGACACGTATAGAGCGTGTACACTGTACAGTCTACATCCGTATGACCGTATATATGCTAATTTTACTATCACTGAGAACAGCTAAAATGGGCGCATGTCTTACCATTATTATTATTTTTATTGTTATTGTTCCATACTTATACGTTAACCGTATGCGAGGGAGCTTCAGAGGTCAATGGTTCAAATAGAAAAAAATTCAGAAAGCAAGTACAACAATACTATAACGATGCGTTTATCCCAGGGCTTTGAACCCATATGACCCAAATTAACCCGTATAATCACCAAAAAACCGATACCGCTATATAACCCCAACACAATTTTTCACAACCATAAAACCATAACCAATATTAACCTAATTAATTATTTCGGTTAACCAAAACAAAAATAATTAAAATCCAACATATAACCTGAATACCGTAGCCCAAACAAATAATTCCGGTTTAGAGTCCTGGGTTTTCTATCGCTGATAATATCGGATATCGAAAAACCGCATTGAATTATGACTTACTGTAAATTATCAGTATTATATTGTTATCATTGTCATTACTTTTGACAGAGCCCGGGGTAAGTAAAAATATCGACAAGGATAAAGACTACACCGTATTGTTCTTTCGAAGTTTTACTACGTATAACAAATTGTATTATTAATCACTTTTAGCAACAAACTTAACTAAACTTACTTTATGAGGCCAATAATGTTGATAATGTTAGTAAAACCTTGTTGGTACATTCGTTTACATATTTCGGGTGAATTGTTGTTCGTTCAACCTCTGAAACATTGTGAACTTAATGGTGTTCAGTGAAACATTTCCCTTCTTTTGGAAGGCTACGATTGGGGGGGGGGGAGGTTAAAGTTGGTTTATTGCTTAGAAAATAAAGTGTCTGAGTAACATTGAACATCGAAAAATTACTTGTCGACATATTATTACATGGTATGTATGTGCAGAGGTAAACCACCACAGGTCCGGTATAGATTTAGAGGACGCCAGGAAGGGGAGGAGCGTCGCCAGGACTCGTACATTTAAATCTTAAATCATAAACACATTAAAACGAACAATTTAAAAAAGTACTACCATCATTTTCAATGTCTAAATGTAAAAATTGAAGGTGCAAAAGTCAAATGGGTGTACAATTTAGCGTGGAGTTTCTCATATATGATTGGCCTGGGGTCCAGCACATTTAATGTTCAGGCTTGCCACTGGTGATCGGTGTACACATTTTTGAAAATCTCTGGTATTGTTTAGGTGGTCATTGCTATAATGTTCTCAACCTCTAGCTAATCTTGTGTATAACATTTTTTAATAGTGGTTTATACCATCGGCTGTGTATGTGTTACTTTGTGTGATACTTTTGAGCGTGAGTGTGTACCTTTCGGTCAAGTCACTGCGAACGGGGACGACCGGTCAGTGTTGGCGGCGACTTGGGGTTTCGGTCGTGCGCTTTTCTGGGGCCACGTCGTTTCGACTCGTGTTTTTTGATAAGGACCCGTATTACAGAGCTGGTATACACCACATATACCAGCCGATCGTGATAGTAATATTATTATTATGTAGGCATTGTGTACGTGATATTACATCCTCGTTTTTGTCATGCACTTTCGACGGCTGAACAACACAAGTCTATCCCGTGCATAATATATAACACACCGTGGCGAGGGTATAGTACTGGATAGCATGGCGAGACTCCGGAGACGGGTCAAGAAGTCACTCCGGTTCGTCTGTCGCAATCGGTTTTTTCTGTTTTCCCTTGCCGACCGCGTTACGTCACAGATCAGTGTACAATGCTCGCATTATTCACAGCGATACTTTCCCCCTTATATTATACCCGGTGTGTACACTGTTCGTTATTGTTTTATTTATTTTTTCGCTCTTTTTACAAAGTATATCATATGTATATGATACCCGTCGGTAGTATAATTTGCATTTTGTCAACCGTGTACGGCCGGGCAGCATCTCTAACGAGCGTGCGCGGCTACTACAATAACAATATAAGCCACCAGCATTATAAAACATGTATACTACATCAGCTATCACGTGTGTGTGTGTATTGTAATCTTGTTGTCGCTGTCGTCGTCGGAGGCAAGCTCGAAGCGTCTCTTGCACGGCCGGCAAAAACCGGTAAATTAGTCTGCGGATGTTTATCGTCCGACACGCCCGTTCGCAAAGGGTGTAGGAGAGGTTAGTGATTTATGCGACATGCGGTCAGAACTCAGAAGGGACGTCCGTCGAAAAAACCGCCATGGGCGTTGACTTGTATTATTATTGCAAAAGTATAGCCGGTCTATTTTGTTTTGTGATAATATGTTTGAGAACTGGATGGTTTGGATTTATAAAAAGCCCTTTTTTCTAATATTAATTTGTCCAACTCTGTTATTATTTCATATCGTTGCACACGTCCTCTGCCGACACTTAAAAAAATGCGTTATCCCGCCATTCGCAATAGACTTGAAATTTTAACGACTTCTTTTTGTCGTAGTGCGCGCCATAATAAACGACGTGTATTCCGCACGCACAGCATTAAACGTAGTAATGTATATTAGCATAAGTCCCGTCGTGGGAGCACTCGGTCTCATAAACTTATCCGTCTGAAGATTTCCAAACACCGCTTGTGTAATCCAACCGTCTTAGGATCAAACGCATCGTTTTATTGGTTCGGGCTGAATTTAATTAAATAATGTTGTAACGACCCTGCGTAGACTGAATTATGTATTATTATGTGCAACTTGACCTAATTTTTAGACGGTTCACAAATCCGTGTCCAAGTGCACGAGCTAGTAAAAAAAAAAAAAAAAAACGGAAAAACAGGGTGTTTAAACGCCTATAATTGACAGCAGCGAATGTATGTACGTGACAACTGATAAATAACGTTTCGTGTACACTCAAGATACTAGTTTTGTAAAATCAAGTATTAGGGAGAAATTATTTTTTACACGGTGTGTTCTATGCCTTGCTGTATTTTTAAAAAAAAATAATAATGTGCGTTTTAATAGTACAACAGAGCAGTGTCATTGTTTGCTTGTTAACATTATTAGCTTAAACCGCGGATTATTTAAACCTAATGCATATTTTTAACCGTCGGACGATTTTTAATAGTATTCTAGAACCATGTAGTGAACTCTTCCCCGCTTGCGGTAACTGGAAATCGATTTTTATTGCGCGCTATGTAAATAAATGTTTTATCACCATTAATAGTGTACAGTTAAAGACATGAGGTTTTTATTAGAGTTAACGAGGCATATTTTCCGCTATTACTATATGCAAAGTCCAATGAATTTAATAAAATACAGATTAACGCAAGTGATAATAAAACCATGATAAACCATTACAATATAAATATTAAATATATATATATGTAGTAACTAGTTTTGTGTGTAATTATGAAAGGGACATAAAATTAAATGTAAGCAAAGTAGCTTGGGAAATTGATTTGTGCTCATATTAATAAAATTACACGATGCCAGACGTCATTTGGCAATGATACAAGATTCTGTTGACATATTATAATGGTGCAAAAAAAAACTGTTTAAGTATGTACTATGAAACTATGCCGACATCGTGAGAGTCGTAACTTAAATTATAATTATAATTTTTTTCCATCGAGGTTTTCTGATGTGTTCAAGGGTAATCTATAAAAGAAGATACCTTAAATGCAAAATGCTATACTTTAATATTATATGTTTAAATTAAAATTGTTTTTATGATTTAAAAATAAAAACAACTTGAAAATGTATACATTATAATGTAGTGAATATTTCAAAACAATTAGTGTATAAATAACAATTTTTTTTTATTACACAACTTTATTTTTTCCACGTGTACAATTTTATTTTTTTTATATACAGAAATCAGTTGGAAAACATATATTATCATGATCTATCGCCAAACCAATACAAGGTGTCCCACAAAGATTTGACAAATAAAATTATATATTATGTTCTAGTGAATATTTTTAAGATTTTTTTTTTAAATTAATTTATACTCATTTGCGCTATAAACGTCACGTTTTATATAGCACTTAACTGTTTTAATTTTTTTTAAATCAATATAACCATTTTATTAAGAATAGTTTGCTGAGAATATTGACTGGTCGAAAACCAGTTTTAGATAATTACTTTTAAAGTTACTAAAGGTTACAATGACGGGAGGTGGAGTGCGGTAGAGTAAGCGCGTGGTTATTTTTATCTGCACGCATTACTCAACCGCACTGCACCTCCCATTCTATACTTTAAACTTAAATAACTTTAAAAATAATTATTCAAAACTGGTTATTGGTCAATCAAAATTTTCAACAAATTATTCCTAATAAAATGGCTATCTTAAAATATTCACTAGAATAAAAGTTATTTAATTTGTCAAATCTTTGTAGTACACCCTTTATTATTATTGGTCTGGTTCAATTAAACCAGTATGTAGATTCAATTTTAACACGGCGCATGCAGCATGAAAAACATTTTTAAAAAATGATTATAATCAAATGTAATCTATTTTATAACCACCAATTAATAAAAACAGAGTGTAATTGGCTTTAAATGATAATTAATTTTGGGAATTAACTTCAATGTATGGTGTGTTTGATTTTGCAACGCGAACCATCTGAATTTTGAGAGGATTTATAATATAATTATATTATCAACAAATATGCCATCATTATATATTTTTTTTGAGACAGAGGAAAAAATGAAAAACATTATTTAAACCACTTTACTGCAACATACAGCGTAATAAAAAGTATTATTATAATATAGGATTAATAAAAATACTACTTTATGAATCCTAACAGTTGCCCTAAGTCCGTATTTTCATCTGTTATTATAATATTTTCATCGCCAGTTTCAAAATACATTACAATGATAAATATTGTCAACATGTTGGGTACTACCATTTTTAAATTTAATACTATACTCGATAAATATATTCGAGATGTCTGAAAAGTTTTTGCCAAGTGTTTCAAACATAAACCGCAGCGCGTGAAACCCGACTCACGCGAGTTACTGACTAAACTCCAAAGGTACATTGACATTGGTTTGCTGTCTATACTTAGCACTTAGATATTTTTGTAAATATTATGTACGGCGCATAATGTTGTATTTATCAAACTGTACGTATTAACATTTGTTAAGACGTATAAATAAATAAATCACAATGTATTATGTAACTCATATGTACGGCGCACACGAAAATGTTATGACCGTGGGCAATACCTACGCGCACATGCAAATTATGATGGCTGATGAGTTATTATATGTCCATTGAAAAAAAAAAATTAACATCAAGTTTATGGCATACTATGTAGTTCTATAAGACACGTGGCGGCACGTTGGGCTCACACGTATTTTTTTTTCGAAGCAAAACCGAAAATAAGTGGAAAATTAATTTCTTCTTGCCAACGAAACCAAAGTAGGTTTTCAGATTTCCCACAAAATCATTTTAACGGGGTCCGGTCGGTAGTTTTAATTTTGGCCAAACACATTGTCTCTGTTTTCAGTTTTCTAAACAGTCATATTCGCATATACACACCTAGCTATGTACAGCGATTTTTTTATTCTTGTAATAATAAAAAATACAATATAATATAATATTAATAGTCGCGCGCGTTCAGTTTTCCAGGTACTGCGACGCGACGTGTGCAAGATATATATGTATACATTATATTAAGTATATAATAATAATATATTTAGCGCACAATGGACAAGTAAGTAAGTTTTCGGTGTAAATTCATTCCGTCGGTACCACCGCTCGTGTTTTCGAAACCAATTACGGTATCAACGATATTACACTGCAACGTAATAATATTGTCACACCGTCGTCAAAAGAAATATAATATCATAAGAGGGCAGCAAGGAAAATATAGAAAAAAATTCAATCAAGTTTTTCGCCGACCGATTGCTATAACGTCGCCGGGCCAATGCGCAATACAAATTGCGCTGTATACATTGTACACACAACTCTACAATGACAATAATACCGGCGATTCTGTTTGCGTAATTGAATTCGCTTTTTACCGTACTATGTGTTTTATACTGTATACCCACTCGCACCTCGCACGGGCATTTTTGTCGTTTCCCCGGAAACTCGTATGCCGGTTAGGTACGCGCCCCGACCCGGTTATGTGTAGTATCACACACGGTATTTGTTTCCCTTTCCAGACGAGGGACCCCGGCCAAATGATCCCAATAACGTGCCGCTGGACCGTCAACGTTCCCGTCTCGGTAAAGTCCACAAGCCAAAGGTCACCTGGCAATCGGCCGAACGACCGAGATATTGTATACCGAGATATTTTTTTGCACCTGCGCCCGTTTTATTAATTTCCAACTTATTCGCTGAGGTTAGATCAACAAAATAAACGTCCGCCACTGGACCATTAATGGCCTAATGGTATAGTAGCCGACGCGTTTTGTAATGACTGCGCGATTGAAAAAATTTACAAATTACCTCTAATTGCCGTTTGTCGGTGCAGCTGCTTGATTGCGAAACGCCAATACGAATAATCGACGATAATTATTATTCTGTGACGAATACTAAAATTAATCGAGCTTGCCGGCCGTCTAGAGACAGATCTATAAGACCAAGATTTTTGGAAAATGCATGACCACATACGAAATTAAGCCATTATATTACAACTTTGGGTGTATCGCTTGAACAACAGAGTAATCACTTTTGAACAGCACTCGAATAACATACACGCGGTTTAATTAGGGGAGAGCAAGGAGTTGAATGTAAAATTTATATTTTTTAAACGCGACCGCGCATTGGTCAAATCATGGGGTCAGTTTTTAGCAAAGTAAGAGATCGTTAAAAATCAACTCTTAGTATTATTATCAAAAAAATGTCAAGTAACCTATTATAGTCTTTAAAAACGGATACGCGCAACGAACAACGTCAACAACAAAGTTTTTTTTCTTTGTTTCTTGTTGAAAGACAACTAATTTTGGCTACCGAAAACGTCACGATAACAATAAAGCTGATGTGATACTCTCTCGTTTAACTTTTCTGTCCCCTCGGTCGTCACAACTTGACATTCTAGACTTATATAATTCGAATTGTTTTGCGGAAAGTTTTGTTAGGAAACTATATCCGTAAACGGCTCACTCGAAATCAGAAGTCCGAAAGTTTGACGTTTTATCAAATTACACTACATTATTATTGTTATTATTATTATTAGTATAAACCAAGCCAAGCCTCGAGGATGTGTCAACTCTGACAACGGTAAATATACTTCCGGACTTCTATACAAAATCCCCAATAGACTTATACTGTATTGTGTATATAAATACACACATATATATATATATATATATGCGTAGGACTCGAACAACATGTACTATGTCCACAAAAATAAAATTTTGACCAAGTCGTCTTTGTGGCAAATATATCAATCATTTCATTTTATTATTTTATTTATATTTAAATTTTTTTATTTTTAAATAAACATTTAGGGGTACCCAAAGTATCTATTTGACTTAACTACAACTCTTGTAACTGTGTACTTTTAATGAATATAACAATAAACAAAATGAACAAAAACCTAAAATGAAAAAATAATGTTATCCTGATAATAATATCTTATTGTAGTCGGACGTTTGCCGTATTACGGAGGGTTATCAAAAGTAAATATCAATAGCTATCAATATCCATAAATTGGCAGTAACTATATGTACATGATCCCTTTTTATACACCATAATTTTATATAAGTCTGACTGGTACATAGGGACGATTCTTATGAACAAACGCTATTACAATGATGGCTGCATGTCGCCCAATTTATCCAAATGCTTTTAGAGAGATGAAAATATTCCAAATAATCTACCAAGTTATTTTGCGTTTGTATATTACCTATTTGTATTATTGCTATTCCGATCGCTTTTCTTTCAACTATAATACTGAATATCCAAAAGCTGTTCTCGAAATGTATTAAATAAACGCTTTAGACTAGATAATGATATATAGATGTATAGTATATATCCATTTGAAAACATTAATAAGTATAATATAATGGATAAGAGATCATTGTAAAATATTTAATTCTTTATTGTTACAAATGATGTTAATTGCCATTAGTTATTACCAATTTATATGCGTACATACAAAATTCAGCGAACCGATTGTTTTTTTTTTTTAGAAATTGTTTAATTCCTATAATTGTTTGTTAATGTTTTAAATAATTACAGCATTCAAACAATCATTAACAATATATTATATGTTTAATAAAAAAACACTTGCGTCGACACAGTTGTGTTTGATAACGGATGCAGTCAATGTAATTTTATAATCCGTAAATCGTTGGAGGCGAACAACTCTTTTTGATTATCAAGTTTTTATTTGACTTTCGTATTTATGTGTTTGTTTGTTTGTGTAAGAGACTAATCTGCGTCGGGGTAATTCATTGCTTCTGGGTTTTTGATTGCTAAATGTTCTACCCTAACTGAACTTTAGTGAATCTCCAGTTTGCAGTTAAAAATTAGTTTTCTACATTTATTATTTTTCGTTGGCAGACGCAACTCGATAATTAAATTCCATTATAACAAAATGAAAAGTTACGGTACAAAACGTGTAATTAATTACTCAACAGCAAATAAAACCGAATTACCTATACCAAAGGCTTTCGAGTAAAAGGTTGTAGAACTAAATTTGAATAAGGGAACATCCTTACTAGAATACGAAGGTGCAAAGTAAACAATGTATTTATATTCGATTGTTCTGCGAAGCTCAATTTTAAATGTGTACAAAGTTTAAAGTTTGAATTTTGTACACGCTAAAATATAGCATTTGATAGAGTGTATATTATTGACATTTCCCGAAGCATGTCGACAACATGTCGCGTTTGGGTATTTATTTAGCTGGATAGATAAAATGTGCATATTTAACATTTCTGAAATATTTTTAATGACTTTGAACTATTTACTGATTTAGATAAAAAAAAGGTGAGCAACACTTGTGGTCAAGCGTCAAGTGATTTAGAAAGTACGGTCAAACGCTAATTTCTAACGCTTTTACTCAACTTCGCACTTGGGGATGAAAACCATGCGATACGCCGTGCTCGTGGTCACGGTGTTGGCGTACGTGCAGGTAACAATAATTAAGTTCATCCGACGGCCACGCGCGCGCACGTGCGTTACGCTTGCAGAATCCACGAGCGACAGATATGCGGTTCGCTCATTATAAGTACAATAACAATGTATACATATATATATCCCACACCTATACTACTTACAATTTTTTTATACACACACACACACAAACATATTCATAGGTTAGGTTTCCAACTGTCCGCGACGTTTATTTCCGAGCGCACGCGTGATGTATGCAAACACTTACACGTGTGACTGCGGGTATGTGCGACTCGTGTGCGTACCGCTAGTTAGCCGTTGCCCATTGGTATAATAATAATATGTATATTATTAAACCGCTCGGCGCAATAGTAATAAAAAAAAAAATAGCTCAAGTGCTACACACTCGACTCGGATATAAGTAACTGTCGCGGTACTAGACAAAAACAAATTAAAAAATTCACGTGGAAAAGAAAAAAAATGAAACCGGTCGCGCCGAGTAGAATTTTTTATTTGTTTATGCGTTGTTTTTTTTTATTGTTCGGTCAAACACGGTAGTTTTTCTGTATATTATAATGTATTATTATGTTTGCTCATGATCGTAGCCGCATGAATTAAGTCTTACAATGTTTTTTAAACAAAGATAGTAATAACGTTAAAAAAAAAAATAATGGTATTTTTCCACAATTAGTTTCTACAGTTAAAATTGGTAGTGCTTTGTAAGCTTCTTGAATATTATCCGTAGAAGTTTAGGTAAAATAATAAGACCACTTATTGGTCGCTGGCCGAGTTAAGTATTATGAAAAAAAATACTGACAAAAAATAAAGTAACAACAAAAGAACTAGGAGGTTGAAATGTATGTTTCGATGCTTTTACAAGGAGTTAATTAAACATTTTTTTTTTTTGCAATACATTTTGCATAACGAGCTTTTTTGGTTTTATGATTTAAATAGTATTTTTCAAGATACGAGTGATAAATGTTTTTATTTTTCTAAAGTTTTAAAGATATACTTTACTGAAAAAAAGTGAAAAAATTGTATAGTTGGCTTAGCTGTATTAACAGTATTGTAAACTGATAGTTATATAGCTACTTTAATTTAAATTAATTCTACAAAACTTGATATTTGACAGGGTTGACTGAAAATATTGACTTGTCAATAAGTAAATAAGTCTTATTGGACCAAACTTGACGTATTTTAAGACAATTAAACAATCACTTTATCTATATTTTTTGGTAATATTTAATTTAAAAAAAAAATGTAAGTTTATCCTTATAAAATATAGTCATTTTAAAATATATATTTTTTTTCATTAAGATTTTGTGAATGTTGCACGACTTAATGTAATTTTTTTATAAAACGTTATTAATTATTTATTCGGAAAAAAAAATATTCCATCGCTTTTCGGGTTTTTAATTACATTATAATATTTTTTTTTTTAGCATAAATTATTATTATAACAAGTGTTTTGTTCTTAAAGTGTACTCGCCAGATCTTATTGAGAGCGGTTTTAATTAATTGTTGTTCATGGATATAATATGAATATTGTGTTAACACTCGAGTCGAGTAACAAATCAAATTTAAATATAATTTAGTGTACACTTCTTGTTATGATGAAAGTTACCACTTTGCAGTAATTGTTTTATCGTCCACAGAATAGGGTCGTAACTCGCGTTACTGCTTTTTCGGAACGGAAGTGATGCTCAAAGAAAATCGAAATACCGTCAAAGGTCATATATTATCTTATGAAAAACCTACCCGTTTACGGATTGAATGAAATTATCATACAAGCTCGGCTAACCCGGCTAATTCGTTTTACCGAGGCTAGGCCGATACGGGCACTATATCTCTCTGGTCGACAAGCTCGGTTGCCCGGCACCATTAGGTATACCACGAGACTATTGGGGGGCGTCCTATGTACAGTAGTATATGGTTTGCGCAGATTTCTAGAACAATACTGTGTTATCTAAGACGGCAGGTGCATACACACACACACACACACACAATGACGCAACTCGTGACGGTTAAGTCGTCGTTGACATTGACGGATACCTATGTGTGTAACCGCCTCGTGTGTGTGCAATGCCACGCGCGCTATACGACAGACGGTGCCGGGTTGTTGGAAGCTCGCCTCGGTGGCTGTATAAAATGTAATAATACATAATATTATTATATAGCCGTTGCTGCTGTTATATTGTCACCATCAGCGGCACGGCGTGTTCTTCCGCCATTGTCGTAATCGCGCTAGTCGTATTTCGTTTTGTTTTGTTTTTTTGCTAACCTATCGAAGTGCGGGTTCCTGGCGGTGGACGTAAGTGTGTGTGTGTGTGTGTGTGTTGTTTGTTGTTGTTTTTTAGCTTTTAAAAACGCACAATGCGAACGCCCGCAGTGCCGCGAAACCCGTGCAGCGCCAAGGACGGCCGGGCCCGGAAGTGCAAGTCCAAGGGCGAAACTAATTGAACCATCCGCCGACCACCACTGTGTGCGTTGTGTCAACCGTCGTGGCGACGGCGACAGAGAACTTTTCCACGTGCGACCGACCGTGCCGCGGCTCGCGTGTAATATAATAATAGCTGTTGATCAACTGCGAGGTGGCGCCGCCGAAAATAGATAAGACGCGTCGTGCGGTTGCAAGACATATATTATAAAAACGTCGTGTATAGGGGGCGTGCATAGGAAAATGTAGATAAGACATTTTTCGGTAGGCACAGTGTAGGGTTAAATTATTGAAAAAATGTAGGTAAATGAAATTGTCTTCAAATTCGCAACAACATTTTTATTATTTTTTTATTTCAATTTTGAAAATGTATAAAATTATATAAACTCGACGCAGCACGTGTTTTGCTTTGAAGAAATGACAATACAAAATTATAGACGTGTTTCGTTTGATAATAAACACATTTTATTATTCTCAACTAGAACATTTATTCTAGTTATTGAAATTAAAAATAATTTAAATAAAAAGTAGTTCAATAAACAAGTCTATTCCAGTTAGGTTAGTTTTAGTAGAAAAGTTAGTTTTTTTTTAATTTTTCCCAATAAATGATGTAACCGAAATAATATTTGATTTGAAATTCTTAGATAATCCAAAAAGATGCATCAGTCTCAGTTTCCCTTCAAGCTAAACTAAACTACTTTTATTTATTTTTTAAAAATGTGTTTGGGAATGCAGTTTTTTAAAATGCTTTAATATATTCTTGTTTTAGAGAAGCGAAGAAAAATTAGGGTTTTCAATGATTATTTCTTAATCTTTAGGAAAATTTCGGGCATTTCGTTCCCACTACAACTAAGGATGTTGCTGCAAAAATTAATAGTAATACTTATGACAAAATGTAAGTTTACTATCTATGAACATACACATTCAAAGTATACTACAACGTTAACAACTTTTAGTATTTATTTAATAATAATGTTTCCGCCGACTGTGAAATTAGCTCAAATCGAAAATACTATTTTATAGATATTTTTTCAAATGTATGGGGAGGGGAAGGTGTTGGCTGTGTCCAACTAACCCAACCAGCCAGTAACGAGCTATATATAGCTTCGTGTTAAGTATTCCGGTATATACCCCGTAAGACTGACTGAGCATTATTAATTGCAAACTGTCTGCATTAATATGTGCATAATATTAATGCACCTATATATAGATGAATACTGATGGAATAAGAAATATCAAGTTCGTGTCAGAATGTATACCAAAGTGAAGTCGAGCACTTAAAAAAAAAATTATTCATGTTATGCACAAACCACAGCGCACACACGCACGTGGAGCAGGTAAAATGAATCATCGCGGTATATGTATGGCAATTAATAATCTTGTCTTTATGTTTTTCGAAAAACTTACCGCGTTATCAGGTTTTCGGTTTTTAAATTAAACGAGTCGGCTTTCGGAAAACCGAGACATAACGCGTGCTGCAATATTATATGCTGCCCGAAAACTCAGCGGTTTCGTCACATTACAATCTTATATAATATTGTAGATAGTAAATTCAGTCGCTAATAGTCTACTAAATTTCCAAACGATAACAACAACTATCTTGCCCGCGAAACTTACAAGGGAAATTAATGATGCTCCAGAGACTTTTTCAAATGTACCACCAACGACTGTTTGCGCCAAGTTTACTATAAGAATAGAATGACAATATCGAATGCACTGTGTATAATCACGCCGACTGGTCGTGACACAGAATAGATGAAAGCAGAAGGGTCACTTTCTATGTAAACAAAATTGTAACGGCCATTTTGTGACGGACTGTATAGAATTATATATTATGTTATATCTATACACAACAAATAATAATAATGTATAGATTTAACGTTATATAGTGGTTTAGCCTTAAGGCAATTGGGTACCGGCCAATTTTTCCGTCAAAAACTACCCATTTTACTTCAATCAGTCCAATCGTTGTATTGATGCGACAAGACTTCTGAAAATATATATTAATTCGGCATGAAGTCTACTTGAGATCGGTCAGCTTACATTTTTTAATTTTGCCCTTTACATTCCACAAGTTTGATTTAAATTTTTTGAAAAATGTTAAATCTTGTAGTAGTGTTTAAAAAATACTATTAAATGAAACTGGAAAAGTGGCCTGACCGATCTCAAGTAGACTTCACACTGAACTCAAATTGATTTTCAGAAGTCTTATCGCATCAGTACAACGATCGGACTGATTGAAGGAAAATGGGTAGTTTTGCAGCATAAAATTGTACGAATCCTGAACAGTAGCCGTCGTTTTAACCGACTTGTGCGTGTGCGTACGAGAGTCATTTCAACAATGAATTAGACGGGTGCGAGGACGGGAGGGTAAGATAACAACACTCACACTAATGTTCATTTACTACACACACAACGACAATGCGTAACAGAAAAATAACCAGAAATTGCCCACCCACAACTCCTTAATTAAGGCCGGTACCCAATCGCCTTCGAGATGTCCGTCGCGTTTTTGTGTGATAAGTATCTGACCCGGTAGTGACCTCGGGGAAGCCATGTTTTTCCGGTGATTTTTGTACTCGTCCAGCAGAATTGGTCAACAAACTTTTGCACTGTACTCTTCATACTATTATTATTATTATAGTAAAATATACCATTGTGGACGTGTAACCAATACACTCTTGACTCTCTATCCAGTCTACTGTGTCAAGTTGTCGACGGAATACTTTGTTTCACCGAAATAATTTATTACGATTTTCAACTGCTATCGAGTTGTAGTGGACAACCGACAAACAAAGCTTTGAGATTTGACAGCCACGCGCGTTCGAAAACAATAAATTGGTTCAATATAACAATATATTATATTATGTGACGAAGACCATGCCACGACGGTGTTGTGATAGCGCATCTTGAACGGCGGTCGTGCGTAGGTACTTAAAACGAGACCCGGACGCGCACCACACTTGACCGGCCGTCGTTGTAAGTTTTGTTTTTATTAGCGTATTTGTCACGTCGAAAGCGTCTCGTATAGACATAACGTGTTACTTGCCGGGTGAAGTGTGTTGATGTTATGAAACCGCAGAGATCGTGATATCCCTCTCGAAAAGCCGTTTTGTGCTTTGAAAATATACCTACCTACCGTCGTGATCTTCATTCCGGTCACTGTGCCATTAACGCGATACTCATTCTCCCACATAAATTCGTTTCTTGTCTTCGTTATCTTTAAGCGCTTTCCACAAAAATTACACTTCACGGCTTACCTACTTGCGTTATCGTTGACGAATCGCCGCCGCCGCCGCCGCAAGGTATAATAATTGCCCGAGTAGCTCAAAGTATTTACGAAATGCGGTTAGACGTCCAAATTAACTATTAGTAGGTTAACAAAATTATATATATATTATATATAATATATATATATATATTGCAAATGAGAACATCTCCACCTCTACTTTGGGCCACGGCCTGTTTTGTAAAATAAATAAATATTGTCAAGTCACTTCAACGTTTGAAATCGATGCGACTATAATTAAAAAAAAAAAATACATAATTTAATATGCATTTTTCTACGCGCGTCGACTGTAGGACTAACAATTGCACGAAAAATGATACATTAATAATTAGTAAATTAAAATGAACTTTGAATGTTTCCATAAAGTTACTGAAACACATAATTTACAAAACGAAAGTGGACGATGAGCAGTACGCGAGTTGTAGAAAACGGAAATATATGTTAGAAGAGCACTACCGTGTACAGTCGCCATTCAATTAACATAATTGAATGCGTTAATAACGCGCCCAGTAGCAACTTTCTAGTGTAAAATTAGAATGCCATCTCGAGAAACTAAAACGTTAAACAAAAATATTCATTAAAAGCGTTATCCTAATAGCCGAAGCATTTGTTAATGGACTGGTGTTTCATTTAATATACATTAACTATTTCAAAGAAAAAAATATTCCAATTTAACGTTAACCTCGAAAGCTGTATAAAAAACAAACCAACGATTGTGAATAACGAAAAACAATTATATAATTATAATTTGTTATATGATATATATAACAAAAAACATTGATGTAATGTAAAAAAAAAAACTAAAAAGTATCGAGTCGGTTTAGTCGAAGGAAATAATCATACAAATATAATTAATTTATCCCGTATGGTTCAAAACGTTAGTAACATTATAATAATTATTTGGAATCGACTAATCGGTTTGCAGTTTGTGTACACATTGGAATTTAACATGGCAGATTGCTTGCACTATGTGCAGCTGTCACATTTCGTTTTACTCGCAAAATTATCCAAGTGGAGCGGTCGCGTGTATGCACTGGTGTTAAGTGTACTAATATACACATACGATAGGCCACTTGTAAAAAAAAAAAAAATTATCGATACGTTACTCCCGCGTGGTTCAGTACACAACGCGCAAGTAGTCTATTGCATTTGTTTACAAGGTGTACTACCTCATTTTTATTTAACAGCGTTGTCGACAGCTCTTACGACCTTACGTGTACAACACGACTACACAGACACTTTCTCGTATTGCTATACACAATGTGTTTGGTGTGGTTTGCCTGATCTATTCAATTGTATATTTAAAAGGGGCAAAACATTAGTCCGTATAAGCGAGTACTTTACATTTTGTCTTATCCGACATTGTGCTATCGTTGTTTTCGTAAAGGGTTTATATTATTAATATTGTACCCGCTATGCTATACGCCTTGATCGATACTATTGTAACGGTGCCATATGTAAGGCCCACACACGGCAATTAAAAAAAAACATCTCGTTGAGGTTTGGCGGAATAACCTACTTCCTAAAAACATGATGTAAAAGTATTAAAAATATATTACAACTATTATTATTGTGAAATTGTGACATACTGCATATGTTCGATATTGCTCATCCTAAATTAGTGGCACTAAAACGAATGTTTTTTTTTTTATAATAGTATAGTTGAGTCTCAGACTTTATTTGCCGAGGCTTAAAGCATAGCATAAGAACTCGGAAAAAAGAAATTAGCTTTTTGTTTGTGTGGATAATATTGACTTTGGCGAACTTACTGTATACTATTGGATTCCGTCGCGATGCATCGTGACAAAAACTTTTGAAAATGTCGACTTGGAAAGTTTTGACGTTGAAAGCTAGAGAAAAAGAAAAATGTTTAAATATAAGTTTGTGTGTACCTATAACATCGGCACTGCGTTGACGGACATGTCAATTTTGGCCTTAGAGTCGTCTCAGTCGTCACGTCACGGCACTTTAGTGGATTTCGACCGTTATCGATTGCAAGAAAGCTTTTAATAGCCAATATATGTACACCCCCAAAAGTAAATCATTACTTTTGCCGCGTGACGTTTCTAAAGATCATGTAACTTGTTCGCACTCGAATGATTGATGAACTGCGTGTGCGCGTTTAGAAATTAAGTACAACCCTTGAACAACTCAAGGGACAGCGCCGATACGTTAATTAATAAAAGAAACGAAATCGGTCAACAACAATATCGAGCCTGGGTCCACCTAGGTTACACCTTTACGAGTTTCTGATACACGTGTCTTTGTATAATATTATATTTTACAGTTATTAGTAAAACATAATATCGAGAATAGTAGGTACTGCCTCCTATACATAGCATATCAGTTATTTGACCGACTATTTATAATCCGTTAAAGTGTTCAAAATTAGTTTGCGGTATGTCTGGTAAGTTGTGGTGCCACGTTCGTCTATAATTAGTGTCTCTAATCCCCACGGTTATTCTGAGTATATAGATACGGTCGAAGGTCGGAACGACGGATGTACACCTAAATGATAACCACAAAGAGCTTCCGGAAGGTCTTTTCCTTTGCTCTTATCCCGCACACGTGGGATCTCCGTTTGCCCGGCCGGACTAATAAGCTCTTTCAACTCGACACATACATAATACATAAGTGATAGTTGTTACACATCTGACATCACGTATAAATTATGTATTCACAATCCCCTTTATCACTCCTGTCCGTTTCCTCTTACGGGCAAAACTTCTTCCTTCTATTATTATAATATGTCGATGCGGACTGCAAAATTGATGTTTTATAAAATTAATAACTAACTACTATGTTTATTTTTCTGTCTTAAATATTATACAATACAATGATTTGTCATTACCCCAAAGACTAACCCAAATGCCCACTATTAGTACTTTTTTTTTATGTTCACATCTTCATCATTATACTTTTATTAATAATTTGATATTTTATTTCATTTATTTGTCATTTCTATAGAGCACAAATCGTGCATAACACACTCGGTGCACAGTGTAACGTATGTAGATTCTATGCATTTTGGTTTGCCTAAATGTTTATCCCAAGTTTATACTATATGCTACTCACACAGCAGTAAGCACCTATTTACAATATTTTTTACATTGACGAAGACACGATTAAATCATATTTTGGGCTTTGACAGCAAATCTAAGTACATCCACAACGCAAATGTTTCAATAATAATATTACCATTTAAACGGCAAATTTGGGTAATAATTGCTCATCAATTATGTTCAAAACCTTTGATTAATTTTGGTGACTCTACCGATTCCGTCTTGGACACTTTCATTTATCGAACTCGACCGAATAATATTGTTGTTGATTATTTTTTTTTTTTTTTGTTGGACGCAAGTCGGCAAAGCGAGTATGTGTATGTGTCGCCGAGCGGTACGAGGTCAGGGTCGAGTTCCATATAATATAATACTATATTAGATGTTAATATTATTATCATGTTATTTAAGTCGGTCGTACATAAATACTAAAAGTGCACGCACACACGTCTAAGGGGGGGTTTTGTACATATTTTATTTTTTTACACTATTGTGCACTTACTTACCGCGGCGGCGGTGAACGCGTGCTATGCAAAAGACCCGTGGTAGTACGTTTAAAAAATGAAAAAAAAAAAAGAAACTTATGTGTTTTCGTGGGGTAAATTTGCTGTTGCGTCACGAGCTCAGTTCCGCTATTGTATTAATATGCTAAACAAACGGACCCGAGACGCTCCGTGTTGCTGCACTACTAGTCGATAGTACCTATATGTAATAATATAATGACAATAAATTTCACAGCCGTGCATGTAAAATAGTATTACAACAATAACGACAATGGTACCGTACGGGTGCACCTACCGCAATAATTGTCATGACGTGTCCGTCGAGCGGTTTCAATAATATTTTATATAAAAAAAACATATCTAGACGGCGAATACCTCGACCCAGCGTAATCCCATCACCGCGATGCATTTGTAAATGTTGCACGCCAATACTCTTAAGGTCCAAAAGCGTTTCCGTGTATCCGGGATACTTTCGTGACAAATAATTCACACAAATAAAACATTATTTTATTGTTTCGAATCCGTTTTTTTGCACCGCACGCGCAAAAGTACTTACTATTGAATGTATTTTTTTTTCGTCTTATACTTGTGCGTGCACTCGCCTTTACAAAAGTGGAACGTTTTCGAACGCTATATAAATAATACGAGAACCTCTATATAGGCGGTATATGTATTGGACACCCGAATGAGTTTGGGGAGGTTTCATTTGCAACACATACCGTACGAATTGTTTTCGCGCTTTGCCGTTATAATATTTTACTATACTCGTGTCGGCCCAAATGACGAACGACTGTTATTATTGTAAAACTAAAATAATATGTATATATAATTAAATAAAAATTATAACTAGAATAAATTATCGTGAATTTAAATATATCTTCGCAACCATTATAATATATTTTATTTCTAAATTAACGTGTTTGCAGTGTATCTATATACTAAAACATTTGACTTGTTATGAAGGTTTTAAACGTTTAGACGGGAGAGGAAGTGTGGAAGAATGGTGCGGATAGATAGAAAAAAATGTTTCACAAATTAATTCTAATTGTTAATTACTTTAATAATTCAAAACTAGTTATAGATTGAAGTAAACATTTCCAATACCTCGTGATGGCAATAATTTCATTGAAATACGTGAAATTGTAACTAATTATTAAAAAAAAAAAACAGGAGAACACGAGCGTCACTCAGGCTAAGGTGTTGGGCGAGTTTTTGTATAAAAATTCATACGCGCCATATTTGGACACATGCGTAGGTCATGTACCTAATGAGAATTATAGCGATAATGATTCTAATCGGATTAAATATTTAAAAAATGTTTTATTTAATTACAAAACGCTTAGTTTTACCATTTATAATTAGCAGTGTATATTCCGCGTTTAGGCACCTACTTTATGTAATTAATTCTACCGCGTTAACTAACAAGCATGATTTCCAAATTACCATTATCCGATGGACCCAATTTCCAAACCGCGTTATATTTCTAATTTATTATAATCTATATATAGATTAATCTATATATAGATTACATGGGTGCATAAATTTAATATTTTAATTTGCGTTTTAACTATATAACGACATTAATTATTGCGAATTTATAAAATACAGGCATATTATACATATAAAACAAGAATCGAACCAAATAATAATTCGGTTACGTTTCCAACCGAAAGGCTTAATTTACCTGCCAATTTGTTAACGTTTTTAGATTGAACGATAATCGCATATTCTGTGAAATGGTAGATACATATATTATGTATGCATCTAATTTACCATTGAAAGCTGATTAAGCTTCGGGTTTTCGATTAGTAAACGAATAAAACGATAACATGTTCAGCCAATAAATTCATTAGGTAATACAATATATTACAATTGAATTGAAAAAATATTATTAATATATCATGCATAATTGGATACCTAAATACTTTATAACTACACCAAAGTAGTTGTATTATCTTCGTTGGTAATAGTATATTTTGTTTGTTATGCCAAACGTGGCTCGTTCATTCAGTATTGTAAAAGCTTATAATTTTAGTTTTGCAGCACACTAGTGCTATTATAGTCAAGTCGAATTTTTGTAAGACATGTTCAAACCTATAATACACATTACCAATTTGCGTTTCAATAGGACTTTATGCGACATTTAAATCTGATTTGTTTGTCTGGTTGTCCGGCCAAAATGTAAAGAAACCAGTAACAATCATTATAACTGTATCGGAATTTATTTTGGTCAGACACTATTTATCCGTCGAAGGAGTTAGATAACGCTGAATTCCTAGACAAACGGCACAGTTCAAATGGCTCATCGTTTGATTTGTAGCAACGTTAATTTTTAGCGTGACCTACATAAATAATTTATATACATATCGGTCGAGAATGACTTCACATGTATGTATATAAACTGTAAAATCCGTTTAGTCGCAATTAACATTTCCATTTGTCGGTCTAACCGATCACGATAAATTATTAGGTTACGTTTGAAGATTTATTATTACAATTATTTTTATTTAAAACGCACAGCATAAATTATATTACAATGTTTGCGATACCGTATGTGCGTATTAACTTTGAAAAAATGTATATTTATTGTACTTAAATTAATTAAAAAATATTCATATCGTGACTAAATGTACGATTATCATTATTATTATTATTATACGGTTAGATGTGACAAACAAACATTTAATGCACGATTAAAAACTCTTCCGTCTCGTTATATATAAATAAAATAATAAAAAATACTGCAGACTTGGCAAGCGTAAACAGTTTATTCATCTTTATTAAAAGTATTTGGAAAAAAATTCAAAGAAATCTAATACGTTTCATCGAGTACATGTTAGCGATAACGATGTGATTCACATTTCACATAATAATTATTATAATATGTTCTTATAATTATTATATGCATTTATTTTTCTCATCCGTTTGGTTCATTTTGTATTTATTTTTAATTTATCTACACCAAAGCTACAAAGCTGTAAAAGTATAAAGAAAAAGTAACTGGCAGTCGATTTCTTTTAGTCCAAACCCTGTCGAAGGCCATTCGCGACAAGACAATTGTCAGACACAGTTTGTTTTATCAGAGTTTTGAATATATAACATATAATACAATATAGTACATATATAGGTACAGTTTATATATATATATATTTGAAATTAATTATTGACTCGGGTTCGGCTGCTATCGATTCCGTTGTATACGGTCGTGTCAACTAATCGGTCTGGCCGAATCCGGATATTGGAGCATTTATGGCCTTTGCAGAACTCGATTACTCGGAAACGATTCAGCAAAATGTCGCTTTGGTGTCGGAAATTGTTGTCACTCGGCCGTTAAATACTTTGAGCGAGACAAGTAGGAAGCAAACATAATATACTTCATATGTACATAACATGCGCGTTCACTAGGTCATTCGCGTCTGATAGACTGAGGCCGCATTTACTATACGGCACGATAATATAATAATAATTATTATAAAACACACAGATAAGATATTGGTGCTGAAATGCAAAACAACTTATGCGTGTACGTTTATCAAATAAAGAAAAAGAAAAAAAAAACAGAGTTGATTTTTATACGGCCTTTATAGGAATTTTATCGCTCTTGTTGTGCATCAATGTTTGTTTTAACGTTATCAATATAGTAATAATTATTGTTATTTATTTTCTTGCTGCCGCGAGTCTTTGGCCACAGATAACCGAACGACATTTAAGATAATTCGATTCACGCGCCAAACGAGTGATGCACTCTTTTGACTAAATAGTATTAGCGTTTTATATTAATATTATATATTAGATATATATTGAAATGGAAAAGGGCAAGCCGTCCGATCGGTTTCAATCAAATATTTTTTAATAATAGTGTTATTAATTGTATTATATCGAGGAACCGTTATGTGGTTTTGCTAACCGATACGGAACGCGTTGAAAAGGTGGCGTTTGAAAATTTTGAAAAAAAAATTTCAACTGAAGGATAAACAATTTTCTGAACATCAGTATGCAACACCAGCAACAGAGGCGTGGCTCGAGCTTTTTTTTGTGTCGATTTGCTAGAGTATGTTGAAAAGTAAATTTCACGGTAAACATACTATTATTATTAATATACTATGGCGAGGCGGCCAAACAAACAAACGGTGCTATTATGGCCGCAAAGTGCTATTTGTAAATAAAAACAATAGTCACTATAATAATGTGAGCCTTCGGTGTACATTTCAACAAACATACGGTATTGCCTGCCTATTTGTGTACACAGCGGAGCGGTTATTAGATATTATTTAAAACCAAAAGGTCGTATTATGTACTAAATTTAAAAACCTAGTTATCGTATGCAAATTCCTAATTTATTGTTCACACAACACGTTCGAAAAGTATGTCAAATACAGAAACAATAGACTCCGATTAAACGTCGAGTGCTGCTAACAGCGCATAGGATTACTATAAAAAATAAAAAAAAGTTCAAAACAGTTAACCTATTATTGAATATAAAACGCGTGTATTAGTCACCAGTGATATTACCTACGCGTTTTAATGTACTTAAAATGGTACCGAACGTGTTTGAAGAGCTTTTCTCATTATTCCTACTGTATTGTTTCAAACAAGATGTCTTAAAATGTTACACTAGACATCATGACTTAGCTCATCTGTATTATTATGTTCATAGTGGAATTTATAACAATTATTAAATCAATCAATACTAAGAGAAGTTATTTGACATAGAAGCTTGGTGTTTTTTAATATAGTTTCCTTACAGAGGGAATTTTTAACGTTTCACAAACAGTATCGAGTTCTGTTATTTAAAACATATAGTATATATATTTTAATATTTTCTCAGTTACCAGGAGATATTTGGAGAAACGGTTTAAAAAAAATCTTCACATCGTGTCCTCGGCAGTTCCACCGTCGCCGTTTTATAATTTTGACCTACACCGGCGCCATAAGTAGATATTCAAAAAACGCGGGTGCCCGAAGGAATGTGCCAAGGAGATGTTCGGACGTCCGACGACGTCCCTATAATGTATAGGTTTTTTTTTTATTGCGTTCCTATCTCCTCAACAGCCTTGGTATACTATTTTTACAGACGTTTTAACCTCGCAAAAATAACCATCTCCCACGTTTTTTAATATTTTTAATTTGCCAAAGTGATATATATTTTACTTGAAAGCGAATGTCGACTCTGATGGTAATAATATACTTCACGTTTATTATTAATAAATATTAATAATTATATTATAATGTATAATAATCCTGAAAAAAAAAAATAATATGATCTATATTTATTATTATAATAACACAAAGGTGCTTACTAAAATATAATACACTACTATAACATACATATGCGTTTATAATGGAAATAATTGTTATAGATAAAACAAATGAGCGGTATTTTTAACGTATATTGTAATACTTACACATGTTTCGCATAATAGTAGGCGGAGTGACTATTGTAACTAATAAAATTCACTATTGGCACAAAACGTGTGTATAGGTAAATGTCTTTATTATAAATTATATTTATACAAAATAGTCGCATAATAGCTTAATTGAATTACATATTATAGAAATATTTCTACTCATATTATAGGCTATTACACCTGTTACAAGAATTTCGTTTTTTTCTTAACACTTCTTTGATTACACGTGTACGTAGGTATGTGTGTAGGTTATGTGTACATTATACTTGGTAGTAACACGACATGTTAATAATATAGGCACATAGACGGGCAAAAAGTGTCAAAGCATGGTTTATCGAGTAATCAATGTGTATTCGATGTCCGTCACCGGTGTCAAGCAATTAAAAGTACAAAAAATATACATTTTTTTTTTTTTTTTTTACAAAAATATAAACCCCGAACCGGCGGGTGGTACATTGGAAAAACGTTTTTTAGACCTAATGTCGTAGACACACATTGTTTTGGACATCGGCGCCTCGTTTGAATTTGCGAGGGAGTCGACGTCCTCGGGCCAGAGGCCAACGCTCTTTTGCCACCGCGTGTTACTCTAATAAACCGTGTTGTTGTTGTTGTTTGGTTTATATATATATATATATATATCATACTCAAAGTGCATGCAAAATATCCACATATAAAAAAGATGCAAAAAAAAAAAATTCGTGCTCGCGCATAAACACCGCTCGTGTGTGTGTGTGTATATTATTATTGTTACATTATGTGCACAACGACGAAGCGCTTTGCCCCCGCCGCACTACCGCCAGCCGCTGCTATCTGCACAACCGTCCTACCGCAACATAATAATAATTTACCGCGACCTACATCAATATTGTTAGTGTGTATATAATGCATGGGTGTGTGTGTGTGTGTTTGTATTGGCCGATGAAGGTGGCGGTGAAGGAAGCGGTGACGATGGATATAAGAGTGCAAAAAGATACAAATGACTTATCGATGAGACTCAAAATCCGTCTTCGACACAATGTGCCTCGGCTACGATGTCATTGCCTTTTTAGTTTTTTTTTTTTTAATATTCTATAACGCGCTACAAACATGAAATGTCAATGCCCTATATTTCTTTTTTTTTTCACGAGCGTAAATAAAATAAAATGATAAAATATTATTGTGGTTTTTTTTTTAACACCTTCGAGCACAACTAACGCAAAAAGCGCTTATTATTAGTTTTAAATAATATAAATTACGATTAATTCAATTCGTTGAACGCATATTATATTTATAGTGCAAGTCATTCGATTAAAACGTTTTCAATGCACAATTTTAATGCCGCAGCTGTGTTATGACGTTATTGTACATAGAGGTAGGTGTATAACTGCTAGTTTCAGTCCGAGAGCACATGAACAGTTTACACACCAAAAACCTCGCAAAGTTTGAGTACAAAAAAAAAAAAAAACGCCAGTTTAGTTGCTGATACCAAATCGAAAATCCCCTATCGATTTTGTTGCCAACTTAAACTGTTTCATCATTACTCGGATGGGTTATTTTAAAACGTACTTACATATATATATATACACTGCAGTGAACGAGATGAATGAACTTTACCATTGTCTCACTGTATAATGGATACACATAATATAACGGTAGAATTCTTAATTACTCTATTGAATACACCCGTCCAAGATAGGGGTATTACGGTAATGACGGAAATGAATGGTAAATAAACAATGTCGCGGTTAAAAATTCACAAACATTAGATTTCGGCAACCGCAATTGAAAATGCATTAAACTATTCTATATTATAATTTATATTTTGTTGGTACTGTAATATTTTGACGTTGCAACGGGACCGATTCATAACGATGATTCATTAGACGTACAATAAACGTGCATAATATACATATTATTATTATGTAACCCAGCAGTTGTAGTGTTAGTAGCAGTACAATTCATATTTGATATTAATTATTAGGCCAAATAGGTATTTTAATTATTTTGAATTAATGATGGACGACGGTGTCTATTTGAAATCTATTTGACGCGGTGATGATCCACTGACCGGCTAATCCATTAATGACTATGCGATCATTCAACACTGTTATGATACCAAATTTTTAAATAGACCCAATCCAATCACAAAAAGTGGCATTAAACCCTATTCCCTACTTATTTGTGAAGCTGAAAAGTCAATTTTGGTTACGTTTTTGTAGTTATAGTCACATAACCGTTTTTTAACACTAATTGAAACAAAATTAAATATATTTATATACATATAATTTGTATTTGTATTTGTTCACCTTATCCACCTTGGTAAGTGGATAATAATAATAACAGCAGATGTTCACGTATAACCATAACTATATTGTGTGAGCGATTTGACTAATGAATGAATATTATGATTTTTAAATATTCAACTGTCACGAATGCGTTTTACCATTAATTATAAAACCATTGTTATGAAACTTAAAATTGAAATAGAGAATACTGCAGAAAATGACGCGGTTATTATATATTACGTAGATTGTACATATTATTCGATATTATAAATAAGTATTAAAATATATATTGTCCCATCTAGCCATATCGCATATATAATTATTGGCATTTCGAGCAAGGTTATTAAAAATATCAGGACTGTTTAAACATATGTTTATTTAAACATCAATATTTTATTTATTGATTTTTGTCTAATATATTAAGTAAATATAGGGTGTATACGCAATGAGTTGAGTAATTGAAACGTTAATCATTTTTAAACGACATTGCTGTCGAAGCTGACAGTTGAGTTTTATGTACCATTACGTTAAAAATATCACATTTACTTAATATTTTGATTAATTTAATATTTGCACATCATTGTGTAATGTGTGTGTTCCCATAGTTATAACGATTTTAGAGCTTATGCAAGGTGTATGATTAGTTACTCGACCGCACCATTATGACCTTCACCGGATTTTTATAAACGGCTAATTAAACTTTTGAACGTCTACTGTTTTTTTTTTTTTACGATAGTAAACATAAAATATCGATACGTTAATTTAGTTGCCGCCAAGTGTGGATTTAGAAATTACAAATACCATTATGACTTAAGCTTAACAAATTGTTGATCGAGAGAAAACTGTCAACAGAGTACAATGTTAAAAACAAATAATATCTAATCATAAATAATACTTCACTAGTCAAGCGTTAATGCTGATGTTTAAGTGTCAACTGTTTTAATTAATACTACCGAACGAGCATTTTATTTATTTTGGATCATTTCCATCTATGACGTTAAAATTGTATTGCTTAACTATATTTCAACACTATTGGCATGAAAAACAGTATCTATATTAAATAATGATTGTATAAGTGTGTATGAATTATTAATAATTACTATAGATTATACGTTTTACATTGAAATATTATAATATGATATGTGATGCACTTAGGCCAAATAAAAAATAACTTCTACTGGTCTGGGTCGACTAAACAGTGTAATTATTATACCGAGTGGTAATCATTAATCAATTTAACATCCACTTTCCAAATACTTTGCCCTAACAACTCACGCATTTGAAGCATGTGTAACTTTTGATTAGGTATATGTCATATTCCTAATGGTAGGTTTTTCTTGTGGTTTAAGTCCCAATAGTCAATAATGTTGATAGTTATTTCCCTAAAGTTAAAACGTTATTCGTAGGTAGGTTGAGTTACTTATCTAAAAAAAAAAGTTTACACGCGAAAAGTGAGCATGTACATTTTTCGTTACATTACAATGTTAAGCTCGTCAGACAAGTATGGAAGTATAAAAATGGTTTGATTAACTGTAACAACTTCATAGTATAATATGGAAATAATTAAAGTGTGCATGCAATAAAAAAAAAACCAGTTAAATTTGTTGGACGATACACTTTGTTCTAATGCAGGTTAATAACACTGAACCAGTAGGAACTAATAAAGAAGTATCCTCTTAAGATTGTATAGATTGTGTTAGTGTATGCATAAATGTATTATTTTTTTACGATGGTCGTGATTTCTTTCAAGGTTTGCACTTTCAAAAACCATATTTCAAGACGATACTTAATTTCAGTTGTCAAACGCCTCCTACGCAACCACCGCTGTCGTCTATGGGAACAAATTATTATGATTGAACTGCGACAAAGGTTTTGGAATACATTGGGCGAGGACCGCATTTTTTGCAACTACTCGTCAAACTTGTGCGGTACGCTGTTACTTAAATTAGGCGTGACATTTAATTATATATGCGTACGCAGAACAATTTTTATATTGGCTCGACGATGATAATAATTATTATTATTGTCAAACATCCTACAAAAGAGAAATGCGGTTTCCCTTTGATCGGTGCAGGGTGTTGTTTGCTCCAAGGACGATCCGGTGATAATGATGATGATGATTATACTGTAATATAGTGGCGAAAAAAGTGTAAACTTGCCGTCGACCGACGATGACTTGTGACCTTCAGAGCAGCAAAAATGTTGTTAATAGTATTATTATTATTATTATGTTTCAATTACTTATAGCACCCGTGTTCGGTGCTGCTAATGCGATTCGACTGGCATCGTTTAGGGCGTGTGTTTAGTCTATAATGTGTCCAGCCGACGATAATGTTACGATAAAATATAGCAATTACGATTATAAATCATGTAAAAAAAAATAAATAATTAAAATAATTTCTATCCTTAATGATTTTTTTTGTTGATGGTTAAAACATTGTCGCGTGCGGCAAATGGAAGACTAACGTTTTTATACTAAGATTAACGATGGCAATTCCAATTATTTTTCGACGACATAATTTTATCATCTGGAGTTTTGCGAGGTGAGCAGCACTTGTCAACGTTTCTGTTGTTCTCAAATTGCATTAAGCGAGTTTTACGGCCGCCATCGCCTAGTTTTATCATATTTGCGGACGTTGTAAATATAATGTTCTTTAAAACTTCAACTAATTGCTTTTAACACGACGGTCTGCTGAGAGACAAACTGTTTTATGACTTATTTCTGAACTGCTTCGAAACCGATTTTGCATTTATCAAATATTAATCGTTATTTTTCAACGACATCTCAGGTACGCTTTTAAGTTTATAATAATTAATAACAATTATGATATTGACATCTTCTTTTAATCGATACTGTTGAGTGTTTTGAAATGTCCAATCAAATATTACACAAGTGCTCGCACAATAACTATAGGCAATGCTAATACAAACTATTAAATAAAAAATAAATAAACTGTATGTATGCGATTTAGCTTGTTATAATATTATATGTTAGGTCATGTGTACACGCTGCTTTAGCGAACTGTGTGTAATAGATTACGGGAGCAGAGAAATGCTTGTCGGTTTGGCATTCTCCACGTACATCCATCATTAAAGGTATGCACTAGAATTCCATTTTACCATAGTTTATCATACTTAATTAGACGATTTTTCACAAATTGTGTAGGTACCACAATAATTTCTACATACCACTTATTAGAGGTCGGGCATGAGTTGTTTCACCAATGCTTTGGGTGTAGAACTTTTGTAAGATCCAAGTGTTGATTTCAAACATAGAACAACGTAATATTTTGTTATTATTTGCAAATTGATTTATCAAAAACCGTATTGGCCTTTAAATGACCTTGGGTTGTTAGATCCACGAAACGACACGTGCCGTATATGGTTTAATCGACTTTACGATTACTTTACCAAACGGGTTTTTGTTTTCCTGTCCTAAACTTAACTGTTAATTCTAATCCAGTTGCGCGAAGTCTTGTGGTTTTTTTTGCAAATTCACTCAATTCGGCATTTACTACAGTTCGACGGTGAGATTAACATATTAAACGTCTTTTGAGAATTATTTAGAGATCATTTTGTTGTCGTGCCAAGATGATCGCTTATTTATATTTTGCTACATAATCGAATGGCGTATACTGTTACTTATGATCGCCATATTATATTCTGCTGTTTAAACACTATCATTCCTAAATTAAATAATAAACACTTATTTGTCGCCTGTCGCGGTAACGGTAGGTACACCGTGCGAGATTTACTATATTTTGTGATTTGTCTGCTAACGCTCTATGGTTAACAGCCAGCGAAAAATTGTTTTTTTTTAGCGCAGTTCCGCGCACAGCTGTTGACGTTTACTGCCTACCCCGTTATTTTATTATAAATTACGAGGA
Organism: Adelges cooleyi; assembly: GCF_023614345.1. Classification (NCBI taxonomy): domain Eukaryota; kingdom Metazoa; phylum Arthropoda; class Insecta; order Hemiptera; family Adelgidae; genus Adelges; species Adelges cooleyi. The sequence continues at coordinate 11,231,695 of NW_026096053.1, read as the reverse complement.
TCAGGCCGCCGTCGATTTCGAGGGCGGCCGATATAAACATCCACTCAGCGTTATTGGGTATATACCCGCCTGTCAGCCGATACACATAATCATAATAATATAAGGAGCGCTTGTAAACCTTCGGCGTGGGCCGTAAAATAAACCAGTGATAACAACGCAGTATAATGTTGTGTATAGAGAACGTAGTGAATTTTTTTTTTGCTTCTCCCGAATACTCTATACTGTATATTATATTGTCTAAAGGCTCGTGAATCATGCTGCCGCGACGGGTTTAAGTACTTTTTGACAATATTATCGCGCAACCCTTTCGCGGCAGTAAAAAATGTCTCAGCGCGCGAGCTCCTTTTGGAGCACGCCGTCTTGTACAACGTTAACTTTTAATACCTACGGTCGTTTTCAAAAAGCAGAATCCACTCCGGATAAATGCATTTTTACTACCGCGTTTTTATGGCGTTGCAGTTACACACAAACGATTAAAACTCTGCGCGCCCGGCCCGTCTCGGTCCATGTAACAATAATCGTTGCCCAACTCCTCGCCGTCAGTCGTTATTGATCGCCGTGTAGTTTACGTTATATTCTGGTAGGTACATACCTTGTGTATATACATAGTGGACCGTAATACTTTTAATTTCCAATCAAACGAAAAGTTTTATTACGAACCCGTACCGGGAAAAGAGGCGACTGAAATGTAACGATTTCACAGAACCATTTCTTCGGTATTATAAAGTCTTCTGTATTAGTTTAACGTTCAAACGATTTAGCGAAGAAAAATATATTTACATTTCCCCCCCCTCCCCTCTTTTTTGTGTTTTCAGAACTCGTCGAATAGGTTACACTAAGGAGGAACGCTGAAAGTGAGAAAACTGATTTTCCTCTGTACAGTAAATCTGAATACATAAAAAACAAAGCCTATACCCGGAGGGTGCGTGAAACGGACTAAAATTAACTAGTCCTTATATTTTTTACACGGTATCGATGAGAACACCTGAACGATAATAATTATTATAAGATGTACACGATTGTTGATCGATAAGTTAATTTATTGTTATTCATACTGGTTTATTAGGAACCTTCTTTGAGATAAGAATTGTAATTGTTTTAATTCCGGTCCAGGCACATTTTATTAGCTATAATATTGTATAATAGTAATTATAAACGAAAACGCCGTATAAAAAGCATGAATAACTAGATTTTGAACCGACCGAAAATGTATTTAATAGGTTATTGGCCCTACGCGTTATTAAGCTACATGACAAATTACTAAAGGTATTAAATAAAATTGACAATTTTGAAGTTTCAACTACACCATTTGTATTTGTATACATATTAAAATATAGAAACTAGAAACTAGAAAAACCTTCACAACTGTCACATTATTTTAACGCTACTTAATAATATAATAAATACACTTGAGTATACATATGGGATTTCGTGTTTTTTACTTTATTTATTCACTTAAATCGTATTTTATATTTTTGGGGCAATGTAATTCTTCCAAGGCCGTCACAGTCTATAAACAGCCATACTATCGTGTTGTCTGGAAATAGTTAATTGTCCAGACAGTGATGGTAATCGGTTCTACAATAATATATCAACTGATTAATACACACACATAAAATGTTAAAGATTGTGTAAATAATAATATTATATTAGCTGTATTTAGGCAGTTTGTTCGACTTACCTATGTTTAGTATAGTGTTGTATGTATAAATTAAATATCAAAATCCTTGAGGAACCATATTTTGCTCATATATAATCATTAATCATCATTAATCATCATTAAGTTTTTAAAATCGTCTGTTTTTTAGTTGAACAGTACACACTATACTAATTAGTAATTAGGAATAAAGAATATTATTTTTTTGAGATTTTGTACCCAAAATCCTAAGAACGCAATGCCATGGTCCGAAGAATACTTGTAGCAGTACATCATTTTTTATAAGTGATAAATGATAAAACTGAAAGAGTGATACAGGACTCAGGAGTCGATGCTTTGTAAAGCGATCGTAATTATTGTTATTGTTATTATTGTCATTACTAAAAGTGCACTTTTTCAAAAAAAAATACAACTCTTGACACTGTGGATAAACTACATTGAAAAAAATGTGACAACCACCACAATATCAATTTTGCAGAATACTTTTAACTGAATAAAAAGTATTGTGGACTGAAAACACAGTTTAGTCAACTTTAATTTAGTTAAGGTAACTCAATTTTAGATAGGGTCAACTACAAAGTGTTTGCACGTATACGACCAAATTGTTTTGCCGTTTGTTTTGATTTTATTGTTTCATCTTTTTTATAGGCTGTGCTCGAATTGGACAAACTAAAGTAGGGAGACGTTTTTATACTTAAAAAAAAAGAGCGTACCCGGCTTTTTTATTACGCCTAAAAAAACCACCGCTTATAAAAATTAGCAGGGGCGCGCTACGGTTTCTTAGAAAATATAGCACTGTTTATGGGAAATAAAATTGCATAACACAAAGAATAGAGGACACTTTAAGCTACAAAAGCTCGTTTCGTTGAAAAGCGGTTTTTTTTCTCCGAGAAAGGGTATGAGTATATTATGATAGTGCATCTGCTGTGCAATACATTTGCAAAATCTCATAATATTTTTCTCTCTTGGGATCTCGCGGTTACGACGGAGGTTTGGGCTAAACACGATCATGGTCGATTAAACGCCAAATGTTCGAAACGACGTTGCTACGCCAACGTTGTCAGCGTTGGGTCAGGTCACGGAAGAAAAATAAGAAGAAGAAAATGAAGTAAGTACATATAATGATAATATAATGTGCGCAAAAGACGGCCAGGGCTCAACGATCCCGGAGGAACGTGACATGGGGCGGCGGAGGAGGGCAAACGTCCGTTCTATTTTTGTGGAACGCGATTTTGCGTCTTCGGTTAAGTTTTCACACGCCGTCATTACCGCCGCTGCAGTCCAATGCTCTAGCTTGTTTGCTGGCCAATAATAATAGTGATAATGATAATAGTAGTAACATTTAATGTAGTAATAAAGCCGCACACGTCTGCGGATACACGCGGTAACACATTCTGCTGTTTATCTGCCAACGTAAATAATTCTCAAAAAAAAAACCCCGAAACGTGTATCGAACAACAAAGATCAGGAGCACATCCGACAAGCCGCGAAAAAAATGAATTTTACTCGAAAAACACCAGACAATAAGTTGTGTTTGCTATCGAGTCGTTCGACTTTACAACAGGACGCCCACAACGCCGGTATTTTGGTCGCAAAACTCTTGCAAGGTTTCTTGGGTTGTACTCAGAGTAAAACTTTACCTGTGTTGTTGTTATTTTTTTAGCTTAAACACAAGCCAAGTTTTTCGTTCATAAACATTTAGTTTTTTTTTCTTTTTTTCATTTGTTTATTAAAAGTTAGTGAGTATTAATATTAATAAAAATCTGACACAGATAAAGTTCTCTGCTATGTATTGTAACATTTGAAAATTTTACTGTAAATATTGACCTCATAAGTTTGTCCCTCTCAAAGCACTTTTGATGGTTAATAAAATTGTAATTTTTCCTATAGGAATGACTGTTATAGACGTGTGATAATCGATAAACAATCCTCGTCACTGTATTAACGAGTATACACTATAGTTCAAGCTCTAGATTCTTAACAGACCCCTGTCTACCCTTTTGCATCTGTTGATCTAAATGAAACTGACAAAGGTTACCGTTGCTGATCAACATCATGCGATCCGATCCGATGCTAAATCTTTTCATTTCACACGAAAACTATAACAATAATTATTATTACTATTAAAAATATAATGTTGGTTTTTCTGCGTTTGAGTATTATTCTATACATAATATTTAGGAATAGGAATTATTGAATGACAGCGAGTGTTGCGAAAAAAAAAACGTTGCAAAAAATGTCGAAACGAGTCTTGAAACGAGTTCATGGACTATGACTGGAACATGAATTCACATTAATTTATAATAACATTCGGACCGACGACGATGGCACATACGCAGAAACATTGTAACTCTATGAAAATACATTATACATGCATACAGCGGATATCGTAATTGGAATATGAAAATGACGGGTTGCTCCGAATTCCCGCGTCGTCCGACAAGCCATCGAATACCCCTTAACCGTTTTAAGTTCGTTGACCCACCTCAAGTTTAAAGGCGCGCAATATTTTTAACTTTCGTTTGCCAAAACGACGCCGCAGGGAATTCCGGGCTACGCCTCGACCGGCCAAAACGGTTGGTTTGGTCGGTCCGATTACTTAATTTTCTTTGGCTAAACGTATATAAAGTACAATAAAGGCATTTTAATTAATATTCCGCTATGGTCGTTTCGCCCGGTTCAGCGCTCTATATTATATTGCACACTACCGTCACGGCGACGTTAAATGTGTTGTTAGAAAAAAAAACTGTTTTTCTTAAGAAGAAAAAAAAAAATATGGCCAAACCCCTCAATTCCGAAAATTTAGACAAAGCCTTCGTATAATTTGAAAAATCCAAAAATATTGTATGCGCAGTAAACTGGTTTTGTGTATAACAAATGCAAAAACCAAAACCCCACAAAAAAAAAAACATTCAAACAAAGTGTTTAATCAATTTTGATAATACAATCAAATAGTACCTACTTTAAATGTTTTTCGAAAAACCCAAAATGCTTTTTATTTTTTGAAAAATGGATGTTTTTTTTTTAATTTCTTTATAACTTTCCCGACTTTTCATTGTCTTTCTAAGACTTGAGGCGAAACAAAGTTTTTTGATTCCTATTCTTATATAATATATTGCGCTGTTTAAGTACATGAGTGTGATTTTTTCGATATACCGTAAAAGAGTTGTCCGCGTCTGTTATTTGCCAAGAACATTTTGTCTGCAATAGCTGTTTTTGAAAATCCAAGTATTGAAAATTTCATTAGCAACGTCAAAGTTGACAACTGAGCTGCTACCGTAGGCTGATTTGTATAAACTTAATATACATTTTTTTTTACCATGTTTTTCTAATTTGTCGATCATCGTCGTTTTATAAAGTCTGGCCGATAAAGTTTTTCTGCCGTTGTAAGTCCGCCAAACGCATAACGCGAAACTTTGTCTTGGCCGTCGATCTTGCTACATTTTGATCATTCTGCTCTCTCTCGTCGACGACGTGCAATCTGTTCACTCGCCCCCAGGGGACGCACTGTCAGCTTAACTAATGGCAGGGCTTTGCCCATGCTCCCTCTGTTCAAACAAGAGCAAGAGCAATAGAAAATCGTTCGTTAAAGTGTATGGACGTCTGTTGAGAATATTTTATTATCCCTGTACCGTTGACATAATCAATTATATTAATTATGCGTGGTCGTGTCACGTTAAAAAATATGACAATAATTTGAGTTTGTGGGCGCCCTACCTATTTTCATTTTTAAAGGGTTGGAATGATAAACCAGCGTTTAATCACGTATAATTCAATAATCAAACAAAGGAGAGAAAGACGGGGTTTAATTGAAAAAACTTCATGCACATTTCTGGACCTTCAACCGGTGCAACATTTCTCACCATATATAGTTAAAAGCAAAACCCATTTGATTAACATAACTATGGTTTGTAAAACTATAGTTAATTTACTATTTTGTCTACAGGAATGAGTAAAACTGGCTATCTAGTAATTATGTTCCATATAATTATTTCTATACAGTATAGACTATACTGTAGTACTGTAAACTATTAAAACACTAGTAAACAACAAAATGGGTTATTGAAAATAATTTCATAAGATTCTTATTGTTTAAACCTTTAACTTATTATTTTTTAACTAAAATTACTATTTTTGCATTATCGAACATAATAAATAATCAAACAGTTATCGTTTCCTAAATTTGTAACATTATGTGTTTAAAAAAAATGGATAGTAGTTACAAAAAGTAAATAATTTTTTGTATGTAGCTTTCATTTGTATTCAGCTTATAGTATAAAACATTGTGTATTTGAGTATGGATCGCTGTAAAAACGTTGTACAGATAATATTATTATACCATTTTTTAAGTTTCCTAATCTTAAGTGAAAGTACACCCATATTTTATTCCTTATTGCTAATATAATAACATAGTAATTGAATAGATAAAAATATATAGATTATACTTAATTCCCTTAGTTGTTTTCTTTACACTTGTATGCTTAACGTTTGGACCATTTAACGTGTATAATTGTTATCTATTATACAGTTTGAAAATATATTATGTAGTGTCGTGTACAATAGTGTGGAATATTTAATAATTTATTCATCAACTTTTTTTTTTGTAAATATTTTATTCTTACCAGACATAAAAAACGCCACCTTATCAAACATTAATTATGTTAAACACGTTTCCGTGTTTTCGTCTTAGCTGCACACCGAACGATCCATTCTCATTCATTTTTAATCCACATTATGCACTTCCTCTTATTCATTTCACCGTTAGGAGTATATATAATTGTTTTATTTTTTAACGATCAACATTCATAATTCAATATTTTCATCAGACCTGTCTTATTGCACGCACATCAACAAAGTTTATCGTAAATCTTTAAGAACCCTGGGATGTATTAAAAGAACTCGTGGGGAGTTCTCGGACATTAAATGTCTAGTGACGCTGTATACCTCTCTTGTTAGGTCAATACTGGAATATGGTAGTATTATATGGGATCCTACACAAATTGGCCAAATAAAAAAGTTAGAGCGAGTACAGAAACGGTTCTCTAGATTGGTAGCCTATAAGTTAGGAATAGCAGGTCAGTCTTCTGAGGTAGACCTGAAGGGTTGCGGTTTAGTCACCTTGCAGCAACGACGTCTGTACTTAGACGTGGCATTTGTCACGAAACTAATGAAAGGCGACATTGGTTGCCCTGAATTCCTAGAAAAAATTTAATTTAAAGTTCCTGTTTTCAATACGAGAAATAATCTAACGTTTGTCCCCATCATAAATAATTGTAATTTGTATAGTGGTTTTGATTTTTGTTTCGATTCGCTTTTTAAGATAAGGTATTATATTTTTAATTCGTAATTTAATTCAAAATTTGTTCATACATCTGTACCTATTTATACCCCTATGGGGTGTCACATTTAATAAATAAATAAATAAATATGGCTTTAATACTAACCGGAGCGTTAGGATAACCCCCCCCCCCTCGGTCATTTAGACCTAAATTCCCAGATATCTCTGCATTATTTAAAAATGATGTAACCGATTAACAGTTAGACCCTTTCTTAAACTTTGGTAGTTTTACATGCCAAAAATACGATAGTTTTTACTTGAAAACCCTAAAAATGTTTATGTTTCATTTTTAACACACTTTTATGGTGTATACTCTCATAGTATGTCCAAAACCCAAAAAGGAAATATCAAAAGTGGCAACTTTATTTGATTTCTCTAATGTTTTACTATTCTTTTAATTATTTGTACACTTTATGCGTAGAAAAATTACTGGGATTTCTTATTATTTTGATAATTGTACAAACCGAGCGTAATGAAAGATTGATTTAACTATTACAAGTTCGTTAATTAATTATTAGACCCTGTTATGTAACGTTAATTTGATTATAAGCTAAGCGGACAAATAATTACTGATAAAATATGTTTTACATGGCTATTGACGACAAACCACACCATAAAAATATTTATAAATTCATTTCACTCTAATTCGTTCTAAAAGGAATATAACTGCACTGTAGGTATGAACAAAACGTAAGTGACGGAAGTGATGTGTGTATCATTGTGTGTAGCGTTTTTAGTGTTTTTATTTACAATCTATGTATCTTTTTTAATATTTTATCAAGGACAACATTTCGTAAAAATGTTTTTAAATAAATTCTTACTAATTACATATGCAGCGGTGATAATAGAAAGTGCGGTTGAATAACGTTATCGCGACAAGCAATTATTGCTATTGCACAATAAACAAAATAATACTAAAGACTAAATATTATGCGAATTACACGGCGATAAAACTCTTGAGTGTTGGTAAATATATTATTTTATTTACCCGCCCATACGTATAGTATAATAATGGTTGAAACAACGAGAAATGGATCCGCGTTTAGTGTTTTTCGGCATCAGCGTTCTACGAACAATAAACGCTTTTTAGGCTCGTTTACCCTGTAGACATATTTTATACACACGCGCGCACTTATATATTATATTTTATTGTTTGTAATAATGTAAACACATCTCTCGCGCTCGTTTATGTTTTGTCACGTATCCAAAAGCGTTTAAGACTAAACAAAGGCCTCACGATTTAATTATCCTCCAAACCACATTCCATAGATCTCCGCCCGTTTTAGCACAACCCGCTGTCGCCGCCGCCGCGCACCGCTTTCCTATTTCGGTGTATAGAAAACGCACGTGAACGATAATTATTATCAGGTGCCCATTATTTTAGATATTTAATTAAAATAATAAATAACTATAACAATAAAAGATAATAATAATAATAATAATAAGGTATTAAACTTCTTGTATACACGAGGGGAGAAAATACCTTTTGTTTCTCGCAATTACCTGTGTGGTATATAGGCTAGCGGTAACTTGTTGTATACAACAATACGGTCCCCGGAGAAATCACCACTTGTTAAAAACACAATATTATTATCGTTATTATGATGCAAAGTTATAAGGTTTAAAGGTGAAAATAGCACCCAAGGTCCCGGCAAGCAGGGTCCCGGTCAAAGCAGCCGCCTGACAAGCGGAAAAAAAAAAAAAAAATCTAACGATAAAGAAAAACTGTACGGATCCGGTTCTTGAAAAAAAAATCGAAAGTTACCTATCGTATAACACAATATCAAAATACTAATACAGTATAATAACACTATGAAATTATTTTTCTTAAACACGGTGTATTTAAAAAAAAATCTAAATAATGAACTAAAATCGCGACTACATAAACAATAGTTTTTATACAATTTTACATTGTTGCCTATTATTTTCTTATTAATATGATTTTTGCTGAACCCTGCGAATCTACACAAATCATGGCACGGGCAAATAAATAATAACAATTAATAAAAGTATAAGAGGAACGCTGTATGCACATGTGATATTGGTTTTCGGCGGAACGAAACCGTACATAGGAGAAACACTATAACAATATAATATACAGTGGACGGAAAACGATAACATATAAAGTTTTCACGCGTATACCGTTCGGCCGAGTTTGCTGCTGTGCCTGTGTTGTTGTGTTGTGTCGACCAAGCCGTGTCCCTTTGGGTCCGAACTTTCGACGCGTTCATTATTTTTTTGGCCTCGAAGCAATAATTTATGAGACGACCCCCATTTGCCCGCGCACGAAGATATACGGATAGTTTTATTTGATATTTTCTTTTTTCTTCCACTTCCACTGCCTTTTCTCAATAGAACTTATCTCCGGTTCTTCTCTGCTGAACTTCTCGCGTTGTCTTGGGTGCTACGCGCGCAAAAACGCACAAACCAAAATCTACCGTTTTATTTATTGCTCTGCTCGGTCCGAAAACAATATCGACGGCTAGACCGGCGGCGGCGACTGCGACTGCAGCAAAATATACAAAAACCATATTATATTGTAATGTGATGTATATTATAACATAGATATATACACCGTGTTGTGTGTGTGTGTACCAATGACCACGACAATAATTTCGCTAGTGTCTACTACCACACGGGACACCAGCTCATCAAATCCGTACAATTTGTTAATTGTTATCGATATTATTGATTACACTATTATTATTTTTTTTTGTAAAAAAAAAACAAGTGTCATTTCGCAAGGAATCGCCAAATCATTATTTATACAAAGTGTTTGTGCATTATTTGTCAGTTATTAATCAAAATCTGATGATCAAAAAAAAAAATAGTTCACACATTTTTCACACAAGTTTTTTTACTTTTTAGTAGTATAAATTCTTAAAATGAATAATTAATAGTTAAACTAAAAAAAAAGTATCTTACTTTAAGAAAACTGAAAACATTACACAACGAACATTTATCATCTAAAATTGTTGATAAAAATTAATATTTTTTTAAGCATAGACTTTTTTTTTTTCAAGTTTAATTTAAGTGAAATTTTCTAGCCTCACCTTTCCCATCCTTCCACCTCTGGTCCTTCCAATAAATTAACATAAATGTTCAACTTTGTATCGTGCCATGAAATTTTGGGTTTTTTTGCGCCATCCACGTGGCAGGCGCCGCGCCGTCGATTCACATCCTCAACCCGTTCTTGCTGTTTGGCAACAATACAGTGTTATCGATGCACACGTGCTAACAAGTTGATATGACCAAAATTTCCAAGGTCGTAAACTTTTACTTTTTCCTTTGTTGATGCTGGAAAGTTGTGAGTTGCCGAGTTGCAATTCAGTAAAATATATACATTTGCGGAAACCGATTTTCTCCCTCGACGAGACGAGTACGTCCGTTATTCAATAAGTTCGTTCCATTATACATTACCATCTGATTGTATATGTACAAAGTTTACGTGTGTATAGAACCCATAAGTACTCGGTAAAGTTTCAAGGTTAAACAGCTTTGTCACCCTAATCAGAACTTTACCTGGTATAATAATATAATGTAGGTACACCAAACGTTTTGCACGTTAGTACTTAGTTGAAGCATCAGCAGTCGCAGCAGCGGGGATGCGGTTCCGGCCGATTTCATTGACAGACACGCCGATAATAGAATATATATATACATAAAGGACATAGGTACTAATATTATACTTGTGTATGTGTGTATAATAATAACATTGTAAACGCGTCCTGCCGTGCCGCCAAAGTGTCTTGTGCCCGCTTTAAAAGGAATGACGGGTACAAAATAGGTACCAATATATATACCTATCTATCTATCTACCTCTTTATGGTGTATATATATATATAAATAAACCACCTATACAACCCCTTACCTACACCGGCCGGAATAACATTTTGCACGGAAATCACGCACCGTCGTCGCCCGGCCGTTTTTGCCGATATCCAATGGTTTTTATTTATCTTGGACCACCATATATATATATATATATATATATATGTGTGTGTGTGTATGTGTACACCCGAAACACGTGAAACGCGCTCGCATGAAATATTCATTACGGTTCTCGGTGTGTTTGATTTGAAAACCCTGCGGGGGCTTCGGTGTGTTTTTGAACTTCCAATCCGTATAATATGTTCGCCCGCACGAAAGCCGCGCAAATCGCGTAATTCCATCACGTTTTATCGAAAGGATAATAAAATAATAAAAATAATAATATTTATTAATATAATATATATATGTAATATACCTTCGTGTAGTCAGTAGTATGTACCTATACCAGCCGCCTCGAGTTTTATATTACGTTCGTGAGTAATTAATTATTTCTAGACCAACAACAGTGCAAAGGTTGCGGCTGTATAAAATGTATGTAATAATAAATACATTATACATATATTTTTTTTTTGCATCCCCTTGAAGGTATTAAATTTAGCGACGAAAAACCAATGTGAAACCGTGTAAATTTATTATAATTACCGTATGTAAGCGTATTTTTTTTTATTATTATTATGCGCATAAGTACGTGCTAGGTACACTTGCAAAATAGGTTCGCGGACGGTGTGAATGTATTGTAATCAAATAATTTGCACGAATTATGCAAAGTTATGGAAAAACAGTACACAGAGTGTGTCTTGTACGTTATATTTTATTAGTATATCATGTTGTGTTTGTTCGTGACTGTCGGTGTAACGGATTATTCGCGGTCTAGGAATGGCGGAGGCGGCTTCATGTCAAGTGCAACATCATACGATTACAATATAGAGACGTCTTGGAACTTATTCAAAACAAAACGAGTTTCGCAAACAAATATGAATAATAAAACAAACAAAAAAGTCACAGAATCCTTTCCGCCGGTAGTTTTAGGCAAAGGAACGTTTCTTTTACTTCGATCGGATTAGTCTGGGGATTCACAGTGTTGTCGACTGACAAAGTTGTGTAATGTATTATAGCGTGTGGACTCCAGCCAGGGATAGGAGACTTACCTTGGTCCTAGATACCATTGCTTTCGGTTATTTATATTATTTCATTTATGGAATATTTTTAATTAAAAAAAATAATAAGTTTTGTAATCGTTAAAGGTTTAATTTTGTCGCTGAAAAGTTAAATCACTAGGTTATATCCCCCCTAATGATTGTAACCAACTGGTCAATAATATGCTACCCACAACGTGGGCTTCTTGAGTTCAACGACGGTAGATCCCCGTAAGGAGTTCGTTGACGTGGGCGTTTCACAAAACTTACCTTATATACCTTAGCGTGAAGCTCTGTGTCGTGCAAATTACTTACAGAAACGAACGTTAAACCTAATGGCGGCACCGCGAGGGGTTTGAACCGACTCTAAACCATAAGCCCGACTGTATGGATAGGCTCATTACGGTGTTTGCTGCAAGAGTATAATATTTATTTTTAATAAACACGCCATTAGTCGGATTACGCATGCGATTACGAATCTAACCTCATATAGATTGTTATCAGAAATCTGGGATAAAACGAGCAATTATTATTATTATTAAGAATTAAAATATATTTCCCCCGTTCTTGTAATAATTTCAAACTGTAACGCGAACGCGCGACCGACGCACTTTATAAAGTTTAATTCATTTTTATATATTTTATGACTGCGTGTTGGTAATTAGGTACCCATGTATATGCAATATGAATGACATAAAAAATTGGAAACGTGTACGTGAGCTTTGGCCGACGACTTTCTTTAAGTAAAACGGTGTCGACCGCAAAATAGTTTATACGTTTCTTCAACACCAATATAATGTTATACCCGATGATGACTATTTACTCGCCGACAGTGTTCTTTTTTTTTGTACCGTGTAAACGAATTGAGAAAAAAAACTACCTCATGTTTCGCCTATAAGTACAGAATATGTAAATATAGATACTCGGTGGGTACAAGTACGTGGGCAATAAGATATAGTCGTGACACCCGCGTCTCGATTTGACAGTCTGAGATTCACGGTACCCAAATCAACTTTTCTCGTTTCAATTTTATACCGGTCTACCGCACAGCTCAACATAGATCATACGTTTTTACAAACATGTTTAGCACGGTTGTGTGTGTGTATGAATTATAATTTACTATATCATCATGAATTATACATATTTTCCTTTCTCGGTAATAAGCGTTTGAAAATTTAAAAAAATTACCCAAACTTGTTTTCGATTTAAATCCGGACTGCGGTCGTGTCGAGGGCACCAAATCACTATTTTTATTATGTAAGTAGTATATTTTAACATATACCAATTTCCCAAGTAACCGTTACGCGACATTGGATTTATAAAAAAAAAACTCGAATAATAATAGTAATCTAATTAAAAACATCGGACGGCAATTTAAAGTGCTAAAAATACTATATTAAGCAAAACGGGTGCTTTCGTTTTAGCTGGTATTATATCTGCTGTGTGATTATTATAATTGATAATGATACTTGTTCAATAATCAAGTTTTGTATTATTTGACTACATGATGGGCGAGGTAAAAATATACTTGTCCCTAAAATCTATGCGTGTCTATTCGTTAAGAGGATCAAATTAACTGCTGCTGAGATTTTTATTTAATTACATTTTTTAATAAATAAGAGTTATTTTAAGAATCAAGAATCACATTACTGTTTTTTTTTTAATCTTTGTATATAAAACGCAAAACATGTATCGTTAATTTAATACAATTTTATGTTTATAATTTTAGATTTCTGCATATATTTTAGTTAAATAAAAAATATTTTTTCAGTGTTTTACTATATACATAATTGGCTTCTATGTTTTTAGACACGTTTAATGAGAAAATATTATGTTTGTCTGTAATTTTTACATGGACAATTTATTTGAAATTTTATTACAGCAAGTAACCTAAGTAGGTAGTATTTTCAATGATGTCGACGACCCCTTTAGATGGAATTAGTTGTATTCATTAAAGTAAATCGCATTAAATTATGTAATATTCTTAAAATGGTTTGTAAAACCATTAACAAATAATGAATTCTGTAAATATACAAATTGGCTTGAAAATAGTTCCTATTGACTATATTTGCAATTTCATAATGATGTACTACAAAATATGCTTCGTAACTTTCATTTTGTGTTCACGACTGGAAGCGAAAATTAACGATAATTATTACTGTACGTTTTATTCTTATTGAATGTTTTATAATATTATAATTTTACTATTTTTGTGGATAATCACAAGCAACACTAATTTCCTAAAATTCCACACTTGCGTGTCACACACCGCAATATTAACTGGATACATCAATCATTTGTATTTATTTGTACACAACAGCCTATCTGTGTGCACCTTGTACCGGATAATGACAAGTTACGTTGCAGCTATTCATATTAATATAACATAATAATATTCGACATACCCGTGCTGGATATCGTTTGCGTTTGCTAATCATACCGTTACAACATAATATACCAGTATATAGGTACAATAAATAAAATTCGTTTTCGTTGTGGCTTGTCCGCGTTGAAATTAATTAAATAGAATTAAAAAGAGTAAACAGCCGAAAGCTAATAATAATACAAAATTGGAAAACATAATAGTATAATATTTCAACTGTCATGAATTGGACACCCAAGGTTCCACATGTATTTGTGTGTAATCGATCACGCGTTATATGTAACAGAGCAAAATGAAAGTGAGCTGTAGCTAATCTCTACGGTATTGTTGCATTAGGTTTTTTGTAATTGTAAATTTTGGAAAGCCAATATGTGATAAGTAGGTTCTTCGGTTTCAGCCGTTTTGCCACGTGCAAATCGCCTATTTATACAAATTGAATCAGTGCGCTGCGCTGTTGATACAAAAACAAATTTATTTTGGCCATAGATGTTTACTTGTATAAAACGAACAAAAAAAAAATTACCTAATCGGTGTGTTCAGATCTATGCTCGGTAATGGGAAATATGTTGTTTCAAAATATTCGCTAATTCTATACGGATTGGAAGAGATCTGTACCGTTGCCAAAACAAAAAGTATCTACTTAAAATTACAGAAATTCGAACGGTCGGTAACAGCGTTGGAATGATGTAAATGTTCAATAGATTTTTAATAATTGAAACACAATTTAAATAACAGTTCATGCATCACGAGAGAGAAACAACTTTTATTTAATTAAAACATAAAGTGAGCTGTTGTTGACCATAGCGGTAGTTTTTCACTTGATGTGAGTAATAATTATTGGCAAAGTACAGGTGATCCTATAATAATGATATTCCAAACACATAAAAAGTTCAATAATAAATAACTAGTAACACGTGGAATTATAAAAAAAAACTACTCAACAAAAGTGGTTGAAATATTTTATGATTAATTAATTTTTGTAATGTAGTGCATTCTCGATACGGCTCGCTGTCTCAAAGCGGGTGTATTGAACTACATAAACGAAAGAACAGCTTTATAAACAAGAAAAATGACATTTTACAATGTTTATGACTTCAATTTTATTTCACTCACGAGTACCTAACTTATAACGCCTTTGGCAAGTAGAAGATATACTATAGGTATAATTGCGGATTTACGGTACAGGATTCTTGAAACTACCCACCTGATCATTAAAATACATGAGTCATATGAGACAAGTAGACAAGACAAGTTTTGAATACTTAAATATATTAACTGTAACTGAAAAAATCGAGTTCCTATATTTACTGCACAAATCATAATTTCCAAAAATACACTAATTTACTGTATTATAAATGCATTATTGTAGTATCATATTACAAATTATATATTATTCTTTTCTTAGTCAACGTGAAAACTTATGAAAACCGATAGATTCGAGCGAGTATATTCGCCATATGACTTTTAGAATTTCAAAGAAGTTTCGGTAAACAATTTCTACTCTTTATGATGGGCTCGTGTGAACAAAAACGCTTAAACATAAAAAAATAAAAAGAAGAAGAGCAATAGTTTTTAAATATTTTCTATCCGAGCTTCGCTAGACTAAAATAAGTAAGTCAGTTTTCAGTTTATGTGTGGCGATAATATTGTAGTAATAGTTTAGTAAATTCTCTAACGGGCGCATCGTATTATAATATAGCGAAGTCCAATATTTGAAGGGCCTTATTGGAAAACTAAATTGAAATAGCATTTCAATAAGTATTGGTATAAATAGGTAAGTGTTGGATTCCGGCTTTCCGCCTGACAGGATCGCATGGTGGATTGAACATAAATCTTTGTTGAATAGGTATTTTGCGATATAAAGATTTCGTAAAATGTTTTCTCTTTCTTAAAGTTCTTTTTTTGAAATGTGCTTCGTATACGGTCGCATTTGTCTAGTTGATAAATCATTCGAATTCCTTTAGGGCGCCACGCGTATTTTACTCTTGTACTGCATACAAGGATGTCGATCCTTTGGGTTCTCACACATAACATTCCTGCAGGATATTATCTCCTATCTGTATTATATTGAAATATACGATTCCTTTGGCAACCATACCGATTTTGTATCGGATTGGCAATCGAACATGCATATTATATAACATTGAATTGCTGGATAAAAAACGTACCTGTCATATTATGATCCCATATTGTCGCTCCGGGCCTTATCGACAGGACCCTTTTTCCAATTACCATCATATTGTATTAAAAATACTTATTTTATTATGTCACAGTGTAACATTATAGCGTGCTCTTTTCATATATTACATTTAGTGCAAACTGTAAAACAAAAGTTTTCTGAAAAATATATCATTGTTACTACCTGTACAACAAAAAAAAATTAAGTGATTTCAAAAGTTTGTTTACATTTTAAAAATGATAAAAATGTATGTTTTGAGAGGAAATTGTATGTTTTAGAAGTATTATTTACAACGTATAATTATTATGGAAACATTTCTAATGTTTTAATTATATTTTAAATAATATAATACAATTTTTCTGTACTTCAACGATGTTTTAAAAAAAAAAAAATGTGTTTAATAATTTTTTTTTAGCATTAAATCTCCTGACAAAACATGATTTTTAAATGTTTAGATATTAACAAACTGTTTGAAAACATTTATATTTGATATATTTCTGGCTTCCGGTTGACATTTTTCCGTGATTCAGGATTCCTTTATCTATTCTAGGTTTTATAACATTATGCGATTGTCGATAAAGTTTAAAAAATATCAATGATACAAACAAAATTACCAACTAATATAACAGTGCTCTGTATTTAAATCCTGTATGTTAAATGTATTATACACTTATTTTTGAAAAAACATAAATAAAGCATTAATTAATAAAAAAAAAAAAAACGCTTTCTTCTCCTTTTAGGTCATTTAGGCTGATTGCCGTTATCACAACCCCCTTCCATGTTTCCCTGTGTGCTGTCAATTCTTGTCCATTCAGCACTTTATTCAGCTCCAATATTCTAAGATCTGCTTTATATATCTTAGATCTTAATTATTAAAATTTAGAATATACGATTGTGACGAATGTGATATTATTATACTGTAAACATTTAGTTATAGTTAAAGGTATATTTCTAATACAATAAATAGTTATTTAACACAATACCTACACATACGACACGAATGAATGAACAAGTAAACGAGTAAGTATAATAATAGTATTGTAATTATTGTAATAATAATTACAATTATAACTAGGCCACTATATTATACAACAAACCAGATTTCGTGACGATGACGATGATGCAAATTTTAAATTGACTCCCAGGCTAAGAACATATCCACGTTAAAAAAAACTCGATAGCAAATCTGTTCACTCAATTTCAAACCGCGTTATATTTCAAATATGTTTTTTATGTGTTCATAAAAGTACACTGAACACATTTTTATCGCTTATCTTTTATAGTCATGTATACATTATTGTACACTTGTAATAACATTTTCTCTACGTTGATTTCATAGTTTTATCAGGTTTATCACACACTAAAAAATATCATTGCATTGTAGTAACAGCTACTATGTATGAACATGAAAACTTACTTAGTTCTGATGCAAAGCTTAGCCTTTTGTACCGCGCATGTTGCTTCACTTAGTGCTTGTATTTTGTATGATGGGTTCTATGCTTATACAAGTTAATAATTTCTCAAAAATAATTAAAACTTGAAATTATTATGTTTTTTTGATTTTTATAATTTATTAATTTTTTTTAACAGTAATTTTTTAGTCGTTTGTTCAAATATGTTATGTGATATTTTTTATTGTAACCAAATAGATGTACTGAAGTATTACAGAGGTAGATCTAGGAATGAAAAAAGGGGGTTAGAAATAAAATCCACTTCAAGTACACATAAGCAATAGTCATAGAGTTAAAGATTTATATTATAAAAAAAATAAACATAAAAACACACTTTTAATGCACACAATTGTACATATGGGAGGCTTCAGCCCCGATAGCTCCCCCCTCTCTGTATCTACTCCTTAGAAATAAGGGGACGCTTGGGAAGGCTAAATTCTGTTTAATGTACAAATATAAAAAAGGGTTGGAACAAATGCAGCTTAGCTCCCAAGCGAATATGTTTAGATCTTATAAATTCTTAAGAGGATTTAAGCTGCCTAGTCCGATCTTATAACATCCGCCCAATGATTGTGTTGTCTTCAATGAAGCCAAATGCGCGTGTGAATAGCTCGTTATATTAGATAACTATTATTATAATACAGTGTATGCATGGCCATGAAAGAATAAATTGAATAGGGTATAAGGTAATAAAATAATTCCATTTTATTTTTTACATGAATATGTAAAAAAGGCAAGGGGCGAACGCCCGCTAACTTGGCGGTGAATAACTGTTTTCCACTCGCATTGGCAAAAAAGATGTGAGTATTTTTCTTTTGCCGGAACGCCTCGAGTGCCCACAAGTCGGCTAAGACAACAATATACCTATCTAATAATAATAATTATTATTATAATCTAGTTGTCCGGTTCAAGCGCGCATCTATAGCGCGTTGCGTATTCATATTATGTGTTGTTGAGCGAACGGGTTGAAAAAAAAAAACAATAATCGTAATGCAATAATAAAATAATAATATAATATAATACAATTGTTATCATTTTTATTTTTACGGTACCTAATAATTAAAACGTATCGCTTTAACACAGAGTTTTTTTTTTTTTTGTAACAAATTATTATTAACTGTCTACGTCCTAAGCTATAATATAATATGTACACTTGAACCGGGGCGACCTCGCCGGGTAGGTATTACACGGTTTTCCTACATTATGCCAGTCCACCGCGATAACCATCTCCGGCTGTGTATAGTCTCGTCGACGACCGGAGCTTGGATTTATTTTGCAATTTATATATATATATATTTTGCTCTTTTTTTTATCATTATTTTTCTTGCTGTCCCGATCGGTGTGTTTTGCGAATGCTCGCGATTCCGCGAGATACCATTCACCCGGGTCGGAGACGTTTGATTCCCGGAAGAACGGTTTTATGTGCGTCCGCGACGACGACAACCGCGCTGGAGCTAATAATATATTACATAATAAAAAAAAAGTCCATGTTTATGTATGTACGGGATACGGGAGAGTCGAGAACAGACTCTTTTGGTGCAGGTTTAAAGCTACGGTGGTAAGCCCGCCACCGTCGAGACGCTATATCCCACGCCGTTTGGCCGTTTGTCGGTAGCTCTGATTTATCTCTCAGTTGTTTCTCATCGACACCCATCAAATTTAGTACTGCGCAAATTTCTATTCAAACATAAAGGCTACTGGAAATCGTATTTTAAATATGCAAATCGCCCGACTGTCAGTTATGCGATTTCCACTATTACCAAGTATAGTGAAAAATGTATAAATTCTCGAACATCGAGTAAATGAAAATCGAATTATAATGATATGGCTTAATTTTATTCACTTTATCAACTATGCTGTTTAGGCGAGGAAGGCAAGATATTATTATTAATTTTGTTTTTAAACAAAACGTTTATTTCTTAGGAAAAAATACTGTAAAATTAAATTTAAATAACATATTATTTTTTCGGTGCTTTTTTGGAGATTATAGTAAACGATTATTTGACTATTACAGTTATAATGGTGGGTAATTAAAAAAGGCTCTAGAAAAATAGAAGAGTGGAAAAAAATTGGTGAAAAACTACATAATATTATGTAGGTATACTAATTATAATTAGTGCACAGTGATAATTATCATTGTATTACTGAACCCGTTATATGTATATAGTTACCGGTTTGATAAGTATGCAAAAATATTCCTCAATGTCAAGCTAAAATCGCTTATTATGGCGTGTATTTTTAATTCAAGTATAGTTATTAATACTAATAAATATAGATAACACACTTAACGATAAACATTTTTCCTATTGTATTCTTGAATCCGTTATGTATACACAATTACTAGTTTAGTATCCATGCAAAGAAAACCCTCAATGTCATGCTATAACTGTTAATTTTGGTCTGTAGGTATTTAATTTTTTAATTAAAGTATAGTCATTAATATTAATACAAATATAATTATAACGATACAAATTCCTTATTAAAAATAGCCGAAATCAAGTAGGTCTAAACATTCAAATAAGTATTGCAGTGATAGTTGCAGGTTACTGATGGTTTGTTATTCAGAATGTAAAGTATACATGTAACTACAATGTAACTAAATACCACATTCAAACAGTACAACATGTATTATTATAGTTAATTATATTAATATTTTTCAAAATCTGGCATAATTAAAGTGGACATATTTTTAAATATATACCTAAATATTATGTTTTGAACGGCAGTCGTTTAAGGGGGGGGGGGGTTAGGGAAGTTCATATTCTTCTTAACTTGTTGAGGCTTTTGAAAAATACCAGCAACCAATCAGGCGAGTAAACTTGGCGAGCACCTAACACGAAATTAATTTTTTACACGGAATACAGTAATTATTCTATCCATAATCTATTATACACATTATCGAAGTTTTTTAGAAGTTTAATTTGTATTCTTAAAAAAGTTGGTACGGTTATTGCAATCATACCTTTCAAAACTTGAGTTTTATGTTGAAATTGTTTTTCAGTTGTGACGGGTATAAAAAAATATGTATAGTTATCGTTTAATCGATAAAATAATAAATTATTTAATAGGTAGATTCTCATTTCAGGCTACTTGCCGAATCCGATTTCATATTTATTAATACAAAGTTAATAACACCGTGTAAAAGCGACGTGTAATCATTTAATTTGTTTTCTTGAAATAAATAAATATTTAGCAGTTTGTCAGATTGCCCACAAGCCGGTTTATTTGTCGGAGTACAACAAAAACAATTTTTTTCGTCTGTACAAATATAATAACTGAAATAAATGTATTTAAAGATGTAGAAAAATGTGTTTTAAAGAGGATTATAGTATGAGATTTAACGTTTTAAAATTGTACGACGGCTTTTAAAATAAATATTTACCATTCATTATAATCTGAACATTTCACAAACATTTCCAGCTGACGTTTTCCACACGGAATAAAAAACTGTTTAACCGTAAAACGTCATTTACGGAGAATTTGTAAAACCCATTCGACATTATTTATAATTCAGAATAAGTATTTGTTTTCCATTTTTATGTTGTATTTTATTATTAATAGTGTGTACCTTCGAAAGGACGTCACACGCCCGTTATCTTCTTCAAAAAACCCGCCTTGCGCGGATTAATTTTACAAAGGCCGTAAACAAAACCAAAAAATCCAAATTTTCATACAGACAACAACATTGTCTGTATCTCGAAAAATTGCCTATACCTTACTCCTTAAAAATGGGTGTTGTGGCGTTTTACTCTTAAGTATAACTCGATGAAAACGAAAGAAAAATATCTAGACCATCGCGGTAAGCAGCTACCGTGCGGACGCTATAATAAGTGAACGACCCTTTTATACTTCCAATACAAACCTGTTCCACAACATGCTGGGCGGCGGGCGCAATAACCATTCCGTTTCATACGAATACTAAATGTATATGGTGTATATACTATTTATACGTCTGGTAGTATTAATGCGTTGAACGGATGATATATGTAAAAAAAAAAAAAACATTTAATAGCGTGTCCCTGAAAACTTGAATTCAATATAAACAGAGATTATAGAAACGATTATGTCAAAATAATGTGTAATTTAATAACCAAAAATTCGTTTCGAAACAGCCTAAACCCTATGCATAAAATTGAATAATAATATATTGGTGGAAATAAATATTGAATATTGTGCACCGTGTTGACTATATAGTTTAGTAAAGGATTTAGCGCGTAATTAATTTGTTTTTTCTCTCTTCAAAAATCATATTCAACGAAGTAAAGTTGCAGATCAGAACGTTATAATTAATCCTATCTTCTTTGCGATGACCTTTAAAAGATGGACCGTTGTGTTATTATTTTTGTTTTTTCTCTATG
Organism: Adelges cooleyi; assembly: GCF_023614345.1. Taxonomy (NCBI): domain Eukaryota; kingdom Metazoa; phylum Arthropoda; class Insecta; order Hemiptera; family Adelgidae; genus Adelges; species Adelges cooleyi. Next base: position 11,209,362 of record NW_026096053.1, on the reverse strand, counting down.
GTTTTTTTTTTTGTTGTCATAAAATGTATTACCTCTGCGTTTGTACTTTGTATAAATCTGAATTACACTCGACTAGAAAAAAAAGGGGGACCGTCCAACGGATCCTAATTTACATTTGGCGAAAACAAAAAAAATTGACCTCGCACTGGTCGGTTTAATAAAGGACAATACAATGTGGCACGGGAGGGTTGGACAGTAATAATAAATAATTTGTAAAGGTTCGGATTTCATTAAAATGGTCAGTTATTTGTATTTAACGTGCCCGGACCAGCTGCTGTTGCTTTCACCATTGAAAAAAAAAATACAGATTGGGTGCTTAATTTAGAATGCATTTCTATACTTTTTATTTTTGATGTTATTCCAGAATGTCCCTTATATTTAAACATTATCATTTTTTTTTTGTATCATAAATGTGCTCCATAAAATTGATTTATACTGCCGTAATAAAAATTACCCCATTCTATTATAATTATTATTCGACTACATTGCAACTTGTTTCCGTCCTATAACACAAAGCGCGTGACATGAACAATTTTGAAGTGACCAACATAATGCATTCGGTCGGTTCCAAACAATAATAATTCGTACACCTCCGTCGAAGTTATGAATAATTTATGATGTGTCTGTAATTTATCAAACGAGCGAATAAGGGATAATACATATTTGAGGTACAAAAAAAAAAAATGAGATGAATGAGATTTTTCTTAAAGGTTTTTGTCGGCGGGATATAAAACTGTTTGTGCTCTTGTTTTATGATTTTTACTTGTAACTGTAACAGGACGTATTACCAATTGTCCAATTATAAATAATTAGTCGACCGTCCAATTAAAAGGATGACGGGCCGACGATAAAAATGATAAAAAACCATAAAAAAAAAATATATAAGAAGGCTGCTGACCGAACGACGCGACGTGAACGTAAATTAAAAAACGCTCGGCGATCTGTAATTTATTTCACAGGTCGTATATTATTATTATTGTTGTTGTTGTTGATGTTGTGTGCAATATAAGCACAGTCTGGTGACCAGCAATCGTAGTGTACATATTATTATACATAATATTATAAGCCGAGTCTGGCGACCGACGGGGGCGAATGGCGAGAAACGGCGGACGCTTCAATTTATATAAAAGCACGTTTTCTTGTCTCCGGAATAATATAATCTCTTATCTCTGGTCCGCGACCAGTATTTTCTCGGTCGACGCCCACGTCCAGACAATCGAGTCGATTTTCATAATAATAACAACAACAACAACAATAATATTATTATCTCTATTTTGTATCACTGTCTACGCGTTGTGTAACGTGCAAATCAAAAGGATCCGCCGCCGCCGTCTCGGCCGTGTCCCTGAACCCGCCTAGAAAATAATATTGTAACAATCGCATGACAATAATATTGCGTTGACCACTTGTTTCGGAATCGATGATCGCATATTATGATATGCGTTTGATATACCTTTAGTGTACTTTACAGCTCTATCTTAGCGTTAGCATTGCTACGATGACCCGATTGATCGACTCGATGGTACGATTTTCGGTTTCACGGGTCGCTCTCGCAACCGTTTCTCTGTATCTCTCTCGAAGACTCTAGCCGGTAAGTACACACAAACGTGCTCCCAAAATCGTATAATATGCAGACCGACCGACTCGGTATAAGCGGCTCGCTTATGATATTACTGTGCACAGGCGTTTACGACTCGATTTTATGGGTTCGGGACGTTCGCGTTCCGCCGGCATGGCAAGCGCGGTTAAAAATAATTTCTATTTCTTTTTTTTTCGCTTCTAAACATTTTCAATGCTAAATAAAAACGTATAATATTATTATCATCATATTTCAGTGACAGCCGTCGACTGCGGCGGCGGGCGAGCCAAAGGTCTCTCTGGCCGCCGCCGTAAAAATATGTATATTACAACCTAACCGAAACGAGAAATCACAAACTACCAATTTATGTTTATTATCATTGTTATTACTCGTTACGATGCGATGATCAGCAGCTGTTCGCCGAAAAAATTCTACTGCCGTCCGCGCGGTAAAGTCGAAAACCTTAACAAAAAACACATTGGGCAACGACCTCGTAAATTTCCAAGTGTTTATTGCAAAAACAAAAATATCGTCGCCGTCGATGCCATTCGTATATTATAAGTACTATGGCTTCGTGCAGAACACCAGGAAGCGGAATAAAAACGTTTCGCCGTGTGTGTGCCCGCCAATTGTAAATCATTAACGACAACCGTGAAACGTTAAAAAATTAATTACTCGACCAGGTCGAATGTACGCAAGAGTGTGTCGTAAAAGCGCAAAACAAAATTACAGACACACTGTGCATGTATTTGGTTTATATATTTAATTTTATTTACTAAAGCAGTTCGAAAAACAGTTAAAAATAAATGATTAAATTAAAAATTTTAATTCGCACTCCAAAAGCATAGACTATAATATTAGAATTTCGGTTATTGTACTATGTGCACGACTTACTTTTCAACTGATTTTCAACTAAAATTAAGGATTTTGATCCAAGTTGATGAATTTATTAAAAAAAAATCAATTCCCCCCGTTTTTCTCTACTTGTGTATTATATTTTTATCAAGTTCGACATTTCAATAACTCATAATTATATTTGACATAATATATGATTGATGTAACCGTAATTAACATCTGTCAAATTCTAAACACTATAGTGTACAATGCACAGTGTTCACGCTCGATAAATAGATTCATCTTTTAGTTAATATTTTGTTATTTTATAACTTGGATATAGCTACTTATTTAAAAAAAACAATGTACCTTTACATTTTGTGAGCTATTATTCGTTTAATTATTATACTATTGCCCATCAGTATAGTTTACCTTTATACAAGTATATAGCTTTAACTTTTTTTTTTCGTTACACACAGAACCAACGATGGCAACTTTTGGTAAGGAGTAGCAACTTTTGGCATTGATTTTTTTTTTAAATCAAGACAGTGGGAACACAAAAAATATAAAATTCGAATAATAATGAACTACTCACGTGTGTATCCCTACGCCAAGTTTTCAAAATAATTATGAACATAATGTGTAGTAAAAATAGTTAATCCCACTTTTATGTTTTTATCAAACCCGAAAGACTTAACACGATTAAGAGGATTAACTGCACTCATACATTGGTGTTAGCGATGTCTTTGAGTATTATCTATACTCGTATATTTGTATACATTTTTTTTATTATGATTTTATTTGTCTGATTTAAAAATTAAGTTTAGTATTTTATTTAATCTCCCCTACAACGGTCTCGAGTACAATTAAAAACCCGAGAATAATGAAACGCATATTTTATCGAAGAGTATTTTTATCAAGCGTTATAATGATCAAACAGATAATAATTTACTGTATCGCCAATGCTCATAACATAGGACATGACTGAGTTACTGAATAATACCAAGCGTTTAAAAAATAAATATAACACAATTCACTGTTTAGAAACAAATTATAAATTCAGTTCCCAGAAAGCAAGGTAGGTTTTCATTTCCCCATAGGGATTTTAGCTTAATTTTAAAAGTGCATGATTTCATAAAATCTGTTTTATAATATAATATTTTCCCCCATTCGGTTTTCTCGCAAAACAACCTTAAACTATTTAGTTGTTTCAGATGGATCAAAATGATACACCCTATTCCTGGAACAAACGATGCAAATGTAAAAATAAATATGGTATAATATACAAAGAATCGTTTTTTTTTACCTATTCCAACATTTCGCGATGAATTGCTGTCTATATAGGGTCGATGGAAATTTTTGAAATAACTGCTTTCAATAATATTATTTTCGTAGGAAATTCATAAAATATGTATTTTGAATTTTTTCACTGAAACTATTTTGGAAACAAAATACACGATAAATAATAAATAGTTTAGTTGGCCGAAATAAATGTATATAGTTGCTTTTACTAAAAATTTAGTTGGTCCAACTATTTATTTAGTTATTCCGACTAAAAATGTATCGTGTCCTCTGTATATATTAACCATAATTTTAGTTGGACCAACTATGTATGTTTTTCCTGTGTAAACGTGTACAGTGTACCCATTTACATATTAAATTATGTGTACTCGTACAGGCACAATTTGTAGATCCGACGCAACATGCAAATCAAAAGAATACTACGCTGGGTATTTTGAATGTTTGTCGGAATGATTTCAGTAGGTATGTACAGATCAAGCGCATTTTATTATCGTGCGACTGAAGTATGCATGTGATGTAGTCGCCGTACTATACATCCTTTGAACCTTTACCGAGTATTGTATTGCTTTGCGAGAACTTGATATACTTTTGGATTTTCTCTATTTAAATCCGACACGGAGGCAAATAAATAATACGTTACCGTCGTCTTAGATGATTCAAATGCCGCTACACGTTCGCCGTGCTAACTGGGAATCTATTGGACATTTTTCTACAAAAGGCGACCGGACGAGTATATAGAACGTTTTTTTTTTTTTCGGTTTTTTCATTAGTTATGCGCATGTTGGACATTTTTATTTAGGTTTTTTTTTTTTTAGCGGCCGTGCATAATTTAAAACGCCCGAAAAGGAAACGTAGTAAGTGGCTGACGCTGCTGTGCTACCGGTAGTGCGTCTCTGTGAACTATAAGATCACATATTATTATTTTCCTCTACACACATATACAGTACTTTAGTGCATTCACAAAAACGTAAGCGGCGCGTGCTTGAAATAAAAAAAAAAAACCCCGAAGACGACGCCTTATGACTAGACACGAGTAAATTTGTTTTTGCTCGTATAACGTGAAATCCCTCAGGCCTTTTCCCCCGACCGTTACCGCTTGGTGCGTGCCATCATGCCGCCGTCGTATACACACGATACATATATGTACCTGTATAGTTGCATACACATGTTTATATCTCGGGAGTATTTACATTTTTGAACATTTTATTGGTTTATATTTATTCGGCTCGTAAATTGTACGTACCTATATATATATATATATCGTTTTCCAAACCTCGTTAAAACAACAACTGCGCTATAAAAACCAGAATTTGATTCGAAGGCACCTATAATAATAATAATAATAATAATTCGATGCGACAAGAGCTTTTCGCTTTACAAGTGTAATGGCCACTTGCATAACATAATATATAATACAAACACGGTAGCAGCGCCGGTTTAAGTCAGCTAGTAAAATGTACAGCCACGGTTTGTCCACGTCGAGGCGTTACACTGTAAAATAGTAGGTACAGGGGCATAAAACGCGATATTAAAATGACTTTTGTAAATCTTGGAAGTTTTTCCTTTTTATATCCCCACGCGGTTATTCGGTAGCCGGGGCCCCGTTTATGCAGTTGTATATTATCGATCCGCATCCATATAATGATATTAGATACCTATGTAGCTGTTTCGCCGCCGTCACTCGTTAAAACTCGTTAACTGTAATTCAGTCGCTTTTTGTTGTACCCAAGTCGCGCGCACACCGTACATAAAGTACATAATATACTATTATATTATATTTGATTAACTCCGACACTTGGCCTTATCTATGTGCCGTCGAGTCGTTAACACGTCGGGGGTTTTATTACTTCCGTGTTGTATGCTGTATACTAGGAGTACAGATCAATGTGGTACCTATATACCTACCAGCCTACGGATGCGAACGGCACGGCGAGAGAAGAGGTGCGCGTTCGACGTCGGGGTGGGTCAATAATAACTACGGTGTATAATTATACTATGTTAACATGTTAAACAATATTTTATCGATGAGAACCACTGCGGCCGAAACGGACGGTCTCGCGGAGTACCCGGTGATCTGAGACGAGATGAAAGAGCGGCCAGCCTTGGAAATGAGAGACATTTTTGTTATTTCTTAACTCTTCTCTCTTTAGCTGCTTACTTGCCCGCCCGCCCCCCCCCTACCCCCCGCTCGTCCGTGTATTGTATGTTAATATCCGTATCTCTCGGGTCTCGTGTATATTATCGTACACAGTCTCTCGCGCCGTTCACGTCTGACAACGATAATAAAAACCGATTCGTTCGGTTAGGCTACGCGACCTTATCGTCTGGCCCGGCTCCGGTGGCGGCGACCCCGGTCCACACGGAATTCGCTAGCCGTGATGGTAACTAGAGAGCTGCCTCCAGTGAAAAACAATCGCCGAGATCTCAATGAGTAGTTTAGCCGTCAAATTCACTGTCGACTATATTATATTATACATAGGTGTAGCCGCAATATTTTTCATTGCAAGCCAAGTCCATATACCTATACTTCGGTTTCCAATATTTATAACTTATTATTCTACCCTCACTACTGCAATAGCTGTACATATTAATTGTTATGCCACGAATTATAGGTACGCCGAGTAATTCATTACGTGTTAGAACAAGCCATGCTATACATAATATATCCGTTAGACACAACCTATTCGTTAAAAAGTCAGTTAAAAGAAATTGACGGATTTGTTTTCTTAACCGTGACTTGGGTGTAAAAGCCAAAATGATTATACTCATACATTATTATTGTTTTTTTTTTAATACATCATGTAGAGAGGCACACAAGTTTGTTGTTAATTAAGTATTTAACTACTATATTAAAATACAATAATTACATTTATAAAACATTTTTTTTTTTAATAAACTTGTTTTGTCCACTAAATATTCAATAGTTTTTGTTCTGTTATTTTCGAAAAGTATAATCAATATTGTTTCTCGCACGCAAAGTTATCGTGTACTTATGAATTTAAGACCTCGGGGTTAAAGATTACTAACAGAGAAAAACCAAAGTGAACTCGGCTGTGAAGAAAATTGTTCATCGTAAAAAGGCTATCTTTGTTCGGGTCATACGGATATGCAAGTGTGCTTCCTACGCGGAAGAACCGAGTATTTTGTGCTTCATTAAACATACAAGCGAACCACCTTTAAATCGAAAATCGGTATCTTAAATTCACCAAAGTGGATAAAGTTTTATACTTTTTATGGACGTATTAAAAAAAAAAAAAAAAAACTTTAAGACTGTTATTCTAGTTTATTTTTTCAGTTCACTGGCTACCGCGTGAAAACTATTCTAAAGAATAAATAAATAAACAATAACATTATGAAAGTCTTTTTTCCTCTTTGCTCAAATAAATTATCAAAACGTTTTACTTTTATTATTATTATTTACCCGACTCTTTCCCGTAAAGTAAAAATTATAATTTTCAAGGTAATCATGTTTGTTAAAATGAAATCTCTGTGGAAATTTGTAGTAGAGCGTCAAAACTATTATATATCTAGTGTATAATTTTAATAATTATGAAGTAAAAAGTCACGGTTCTTGAAGATTTTTTAGCAGCGAGTATGTTATGTTATGCGAAATGTGTGTTGAATAAAATTGGCAGTCGGGCCTATGTAGCGCCATCTAGCGAACTCTCTTATAAATAAAATAATATATAATATTATGTATACCAATATTAAAATATTATGTTGAATGTGCTGTAATTTTTAACCTTACATATTGGCTAACCATAACTTGACTCCACTCCGCACCCCCTCCTCCCTTATTATAATCGATTTGTCAATGTGTCTGTTCATATAAACAATTTTATAGTCCGACATTTACGTAGGTATACCTACACTTGTTGCGGTTTAATGAAAAAAAAAATTAAATGTCAACATTTTATTATTGTACACACCTTTTTTTTTAGAATGGAAAGTTGAACTTTTAATTTGGTTATACGAAATTAGGCGGCAATTGTTAGTACGTAGACTTGTTTTTTTTTTTGTCTTTGTATCTCAGTTGCATCAGGATACCACCGACGTGGGCGCTCTTAGTGTAAAGTGCTATTTATGGCGAATACTCAAATTTGTAAAATGTACTCGGTAGACGATAATCCGAAATTCCAAGACGCTCAATACCTTCTTTTAATACCTACGCTGCATTTATATGATATCGCTGCGCCCGTCATACAGAGCCCGCATCCTTTTGATCCTTTTCGGACCCCTTGGCAGTGCCCTTTGATGTATTACACTCTAACGCCGGTCGCATGCAGCGTCTACAATAATATGTATATTCATTTGCAGCAGGCTTTGCACGCTATTAGCTCCCCGGCATCTTTTCAAAAAATTTAATAATAACAACAATAGTGATAATAATATCACCCCTCCAACGACAGCTGAAGGATTTGTACGGTACTGTTGTTGTATGGGGCACCGTATCTGCTGTGACTTTACTGCAAGTATAACTGTTTACGTTGATTGATGACACACGCACACAAACACACTATATATATATATGTATACTGACTATAATCTATTATACCTATACCTAATGACTGAACAAAATAAAAGCATATATTATTGCTCAACAGGTGTACCGCGAATAATATTATGATGTGAACGTATTGCCTACCTATTTGTTAAATAGAAAAAAAGGGTTGTTTTCGGCAAGTGCACAACATTGTTAGGAATGGATGTATGTATTGTGCGTCGACGGCGTTGGTCACAATTTTAAAAGTAGTGTTTGCACACAAGACTAAACCAAGAGAAAAACGCACGTCATCCGCCGCCTAATATAATACGTATAGGTATTGTACATACATATAGTACACACATACGCACGGACAAATGGATATGATTAATAGTTTCGGCGATCCGGACGAGTAGAAATTCTTAAAAGCGAGTAAAAATGACAAATTAAATGAGGCGAACGACGGTACAGGTCCTGTGCCAAACGAAAATATCTCTTTGGGGGTTCTTGGCTTTGTTCTATTTACACCAGCGACGGGTCGACTTGCCAGGTTAAGTTCAAGGGCGGTCTCGGACGAAGGTCGAGTTTCATACAGACTTAACGTGTATTCGCACGGAAGTCTAAGTATAATCAAATGAAACGTGCAACAAGCGAAAAGGTAATAATTGATCGAAAAAGAAATAAAGTTATTAGACGAGCGCCGTTAAACTTTAACACAAATTTAATACGACTACAAAGGTAACGGCGGGTGCTTTGTTATAGTGTACTAAGACACACACACACGGACATATAAGTAATTATCTTTATTTTTTTTCATCCATTAACGAGCATATATATAAATATATATATATACTCATAAAAATGTAATTGGAAAACCAACACCTCTACTAATGACGTATTATTAAACAAATTAAAAAATAAATACAACGTGTGTGTTTTATGTAGAAAAATACGGCGCCCAGCTCATTTATTTCTGTATTTATTCAAGTCGTTTTCGAGGTCGAATTTGGTTTGTATATCATACAACTGCACCGACTAACTTTTTTGGTTCGGCTTGGCCAAAGCAAAACGAAAATGTACTACATAATATTACATATTGTGTGTCATAGAAATGCCTATGTATAGCCCATACATAATATACCCCGTGCCGTCTGATGGTTTGCTGCTAGGCACCTACCTGGGCGCGTAGCGAGCCAAGATTTAGAAAAATCAGTGTTTTTTTTTTCTTTTTGACAGATTGTCAACGTTAACACTGTCAAATAAAAACATCCCAAATAAATGGTTCTAACCGTTGACATACGTGAAGAATGAATATGATTTTTACGTACTATTAAAAGAAAAAAAAAAGTTTCGAAAAACCGAAAATGTACCGTATAATGTATTTGATAAGAAACGTATACCGAATTTGAGATATATATATATATATATTTTAATGTAATCTCAAAAATCAGACAGAGTAAAAATAACTATCAGGCCTCAGGGGAACGGAAAGAGCCAAATTTTATAAAAATCTAAAGAAATAAAGACTAAAACGTGAAGTTACTTTCCAAGATGTCCAACGAACAGATTTCTACATTTTTTGTTTTGTTTCATAAGTTTAATATCTTCTCTATGGGAGTAATTTTTGTTTTATAAAATGTCAATTATAAGCGTATATATATATAAAAAAAAAAGTTTTTCTCATAAATATCATAATAATGTAAAACCGGCCTTTTAACCTTTACAAAGAATGTAGTAAGATTTTGATAAAACAAAATAAAAAAATCCGTCCAATAGATACGCCAGAAAGTAACTTCTACATAAGTCATTTTTTATCAAACTTTTACCATAACTCAATGAAAAATACCTTAAAAAGTTTTGCAACAAGAAAAACATAATAATATTTACCTTTAAACTATTTGGCACGTTTGAAATGGCTTCTAGAACAATTTTCGTCAAACATGTTCCCCTTAAAATGTTAAAATTAAAAATAGGTACAATAGGGTAACGGCACCAGTGATTGGCACTACCTCAATTTTTGGCAATATAGTGTTTTTCTATTTTAGATAGAATATCAAAATATTTTACACCATTGAAATAATTTGTTTATACAAAAGTCATTGTAAAAAATTTTAAAAACTTTATCTGTTATAAAAAACACTGGCTGGATTATACTATTGTAGTGTCAATCACTGGCGCCGTTATCATTACTCGGTATTACTGATTAAAGTTGTTTTCGTGTCCACCGAAACATTATACATTTTAATTTTTTTTTTTCAAAACGACCAACGTGATTCATTTACGCTATTTCAGTAAATTATATGTCTTGGTAAAACGGAAATAATATTTACGGTTCGTTAAAAAAACGTTACATCTCACCACGAAACGTGGTTAGTTTTTCAAATTATATCACCACCAATTAAAAATAATTTTAGAATATCTTCTCGGTCGGATATAATTCCAATTCGAAAAACATTTCTAAAAATATCCGTCGGACATTAAGAGCCTGCGAGAGTGCAAAAGAGAAAAAGTTGCCCGATAAAGCGTCCAACAAAAATAATATGACATGACGGATGACTTGAATGATTAGAAAAAAACCATAAGACCACAATTTATTATGCACTATTTATATTTTATTATTATAATTTAGAAAAAAAAGTTTTTTCGTTATAATTTTCAAAAAAGTTTATATGTTTAACACATTGCATAATATATTACAACTGTAAACGAGTTATTTTCCAAGAACTTGATCTAGAGTTTTTTTGTTATGTTTGTAACAAATGCTGTAAAATTCAGACAATATTCAAAAAGAAAAGACAAACGTTTTCATTTAGTTTAGTAATTTTTCGTTATTAGGTTTAAGTTGAATTTCGAAGACAAATATTGTTTAAAAACTTTACCTTTTAAACTTTTTTTTACCTTTTACATTTTAAACTTTTAACATTTTCTTTTATTTACATATATACATATATATATATATATATATATATTTATAATTTGTATTAAGTTTTAATTGTATTTTCACCATATTTTACAATATTTGCCATAATATAGAAAATACAGTTCGGTTTCTTATCTAACTGGAACTTGAACGATAATAACATTTATAATAAGTTCATTGAAGAACGTTTACAGTATTTCCCAAACTGCTTGTAATTCAATACTTGTACTGTTGTGTTTCGGATTGTGAATCCAAACGCGAGTCAAGTATATCGAATGTCGTTTTTGAATTGTTTTTCGTTTAGGCTCGAGTACTTTTTATTTTATTTTTGGATTTTGAACTATATTGAAGGGCGGCCACTCAAGCAGTGATCGTCGCCCTTCATTTGCTTCTAATACCGCCGCCGTTCGTCGCGTTCACGTTTTATGAATGTGCACAGCGCACACCCGTGTGTCCGATTGTATTGTCGAAACGGTCGTTAAATGCGTATCAAAATCAATCAGCCGTTTCTGTATGCCGCTACACCACTATGGCCGAATTTATTTCCAAAATAGTGATCAATACATATTACAGAGAGTTATATTTCCTAGCGCTAGGAGGTACCTCCGTTATATGTATGCACCTACTACGGGCAAGAGTCTACAGCCAGAGCACAGTATTGGGCGCATCGATTCATTTTTTATAATATGTATAGAACTCGTTAAATACAGAAATTGTCTTATAAATAAATATGCGTCTTTAAGTATTACTATTTAATCGAGTTTCCGCCTACACGAACCGACGCGACGTCAACAGCTCCAAAAACACAATCAAGCCATGGTTGCCGGAGCTTAAAAAACAATTAATAATAAATCGTTGATCTGATTAAAATTTACTTATAGAAACCAAGGTCGGAGGGAGTATCCTTTTTGGTTTTTGGAAAAACTTTCTTTACACCTCTACTATACACGACGTGTAATTAATTAATCTGCGAATTAATGTATTCATACGTTAGTCGAAAATTAAATGTTAATAACATTTTTCCTTTACCTACCTATTCCCGGAAAAGTAAATAATTTAATTTTTTTAGAAAAAAAACTACACGGTTAAAAAAAATAACCGAACAGTAGGTATTTTGTCAAAACTATATAACTACAACAACTGACCAAATGATAAATGGCTTATGGCAAATAACAAATGTTTTCCTGGAGGTCACGAGACATTAACATTGGTAATTTATTTTCGCTACCTAAAATATTTTTCCAAATAAATTCGCGGCATGGCCTACGCAACGCCGCGTTCCCGAAGAACTTTACGCCGCGTCGTTTTAGCTCATTTATTATGTACATACATTATTATTATTATTATTAATATCTACCTATGCTGTTTTTTGGTAACGTCAACGTTATAATCATTCGGATGACGAGTAGTCCTTCGAGTTAATTGAGGCTTCCGCCGTGAAAATTCAGAGTGTTGACCCATCGGCTAAAAAAAACAAAAGGTTTATGTACCCTAGTCACGGTTATAATATCAGGGTACGCACTACGGAAAGTTTTTTTTTTATTAATTATATAGTTTGAGTTCATCGTTAATGTGCGGTTGCCAAAAAATAAAAAAATACACACCGTTTCATCGATGAAGTCATACCGACAAATTTCGTAGAGGACAAACGCAACAGAAAAAAAAAAATAGAAAGAAAGCATATATAATCCGACTTGGTGTGTAAAATTTAAAAGGAAAAATGTTGGCATCCTTTGCGACGATGACAAGACGCCGCCGAATTTCGCGATGACATCATTATCTCCTCGTCTCTTTGTAATTACCGGGCTTACGTTTGTTTTGTTTTCATCGTCATCGGCGCTTTTACACACACGCATAAAAGTGTATATACTATATTATGAGCCCAAGCCAAATGCTCGCATGTAAATTACTGCTGGCATTGGTTCTGGTACACGCCGCGCTGTCATCGTCGGTCAACGGTCAACCCGGGGACGCCGCTCTTCTACAAAATCGCATCTATCATCATGTCGTCGACCCTGATCCGAGTCATGGCTTCTGATTTGGCCGGCACACTGTGTCTAAAATTATTGTTTTACCGAAATCATGTAGTACATTCTAAACGTGCTTCGTAATCCATTTGACATCACATACTTGTGATACCTATATTATGTATATACTATATATATAATAACGGTTTCTGAAGATAATTACGATATTTTTCGGATGACGATTTTGGCCGGTCCATAATTTCAGTTTTAAACATACTAAGTATTATTTTTCGAAGCGCAAAACATGTGCTACAAGTTAAACCAACGACAAAGTGATCATCTACGTTTTCGAGGTGGGCGATTTTCGCTCTAGAAACGTATAAAAAAAAACATAAACAATTTAAAGAAAATTGCCAATGTTCAGGTTGGCTATAGACATAATAATATTATAATATATTACCTTTAATAGTACATAATTATTAGTGTTTCGCGTTAAACGCAAACCCGTGAATTAGTATAATTACAGTAAAGCGAGCATCTCGTCTTGTCCCACGGGAATTGGTTTGTTAACGTAATTTTGGCCGGTAAACTCTGGAATACTTTGTAACGGATGTAAACAAATAATTACATATATTTTTTTGTTTTTTTTTTACCCCTTCAACTGCTTTATTTCTTGAAAAATTACCGAAAACGTTCGTTAGAAGTTAAAACCCTCTTTTTTTATTTTTTTATTCAGAGGCAACGTTTATAATTTATTCGGCATATTTGATTTGTTATCCGACAGATGCAATAACATTTTCTTCAACGATACGACGTGGCTGCGACTACAAGAAAGTTATCGGGCATATCTACAACGAGAGCTGTATAAATATTATTATATTTCGGCGGTACCGGCATACTTAAACGCCAAAAACAACAGACAACTCGACGAAATTCGGGTACGTGGTACGTCACTGCCGCCGCTGCTGCACCGCATGCTCTATTATTGCACTGGGACGCGCAGTGTGCCTCGTTCATGCCAGGACTTAGGGTATGTCCGACAGTTGCAGTACCCGAATGTGATTGACAGATAGACTCGTGTGTATTTATTATTGGCAAATATTGTTAAGACCCTATGAGAGCATACAAATCTAATTAATTTATACTGCGACTTTTTTTTTAAATAAAATATACATTACCAAAATTGCAAACCTCTAAACTTTTTGCCGCTTAAAGGATTTATGTAAAACTATTCATTTATTGCAAATGTATTCAAACTGTTCACAACATTTGTACGATGGTTAGTGCTCTGCATAGCCGAAATCCGTTGGATTCGTCAAGTTGTTAATTATCATGTCAATGAAATAATATTACTTTTAAGTTTTTAACAAAAAATAGCTTTAAATTGTACACAGTCGTTTGAACAATTAAAACACGACGAGAAATAGGTGTATTATCTGTACAAGTTCGATGTATACATTTTTAAGTAGCGTTATCCTACCTTTAGACAAAATAGAGTTTCATTGAATTTCAACAGTTAACTAATTATGCTATTGAAGTCTTGTTATAATCTAAGGCCAAAATAACATACCACAATAAATCATCGGACACAGAGCAATCATGCAATTATAATTAATACGGACAATTGCCTTGAGCCGCACTAACATTATAGACGGCCACGTTGAGAACATGGCCCGTGTCCACTGTATACCACTTACTCCTACCGTTATGCTGGTGACATATTATGAACAGTGGTGGTTAATAAGATAATATATTTTGATCGAAAATCATGATTACTTTAAAATAACATAATTTATCTTACCTTGTAACCAATACGACGTGACATTCGATATTAATACAAATATTGAAATGGTCCTCGGTGAGTTTTTAATTATTTTTTTTCGCTGTGGTATTTGTGACTATCGTCGCAATCAAGTGTATCCAAAATTACATTTAACATTTTTCATAATGCCGAAGAAATTGTACATCAAGACTACTACTTGGAATATGCACAGTTAAAATAAGTAGTTTTTCACAAATGGTAAAATTAAATCAAAGTTTTACAATCAAATTTTAAATATCTGATTAAAACGATAACTCAACCATTATCAATAACCAAAACAA
Organism: Adelges cooleyi; assembly: GCF_023614345.1. Lineage (NCBI taxonomy): Eukaryota > Metazoa > Arthropoda > Insecta > Hemiptera > Adelgidae > Adelges > Adelges cooleyi. Next base: position 11,194,174 of record NW_026096053.1, on the reverse strand, counting down.
TACAAATATTTAAATGAAACCTCAAATAATTTACCTGCTGAGTAAACATGATTAAGATTTTTAGTTTTTTAATGATCAATGCTATATCGAAAAAGTATGTATGAACTATATGCACTATGTATTAATGTATAAATTATCTTATGGAAGTAATAAAACAAAATATTCTGGTGGCGAATCGTTTGAAACAATCAAATGCCATATTGTTATGTTTAAGTAAATATATATGTTTTTTAAATATTATTAGGAATTCGAAATAGAAAATTAATTTAAACATTGTTATTGAGAATTTTAAGGTATTTAATTAAAACTGAGATCTTTTGGACATAATTTATGATCGGTAATTAAATTAAAATTGTCAAATAAGTCATCTATTAAGTATTTATGCTTTACAAATAAGTGTGTATTTTTTATTTAGATTTCGTTGTTGCTCGTCAGTGTTCTCCAATAATATTATCTCGGTGGCTTGTGGTCTTGCAAATTCTCCTCTATATTCAGTTTAAGAAGATACTGTGCTATCAATTGGCTCTTACTTAAAGTGATTTCGGGCTTTTCGTTTGTTCCAACAACGGTTGCTAAGCGTTAAATAGCGCTAACGAATTTATGAAAGCCATTTTACCAACCAAGGTTTTCAATTATATACTAACGTCATTTATTATAGTACTTGTCTAAACTCATTTAGTCAGGATAAAAATAACACAATTTACATAATTCCAACTAGTAAATATAAATAATAATTTATCGTAACTAGTTACCGAGTTTAAAAATCAATATTGAAAAACAAAAGGCGTTTTAAAATATGTGTTTTTGATTTGCGTTATTACTCAACAGTCAACACATACATAGTTATATTAAATATAAATATATTAATTTGTTTTCGCTATTCTAAATAGTATAACTAATTTAAAAAAAAAAACAATTTTCTCCCAAAACATAGTACGCAAACAATTAATACATTATTTATGTATGAAATAAATTAAAGCAAAAACGAAAATTAATAATACCTACTTTAAAAATTGCATTCTGAAAATATTAATATTTGTTAAAATTCCTCGTGGACTTTAAGTTATATTTTGTATCACAATACATATGTACCTAAGTACTATATTATGAAAATGATAAAGTTTATACATATATAAATACAAATAAGAGTTTATTACTTAGCATGAATTTTGTTATATTTGAATATTTATTCATGTGATATATTTATGTATCTCTGCTTTAATTTTATCGTTTAAACCGGTTTAAACGATTCAAATAACATGCCTAATATCTGTTCTGGTTCCCACGATGAATTTGTTTTCAATCTCCTAATTAATATAGTTAAAATTATGATTAATAACTTATACGATCATAGTTTCCAGTCGTATTGGTAATTATTAATATTTTTTTTTTAAGGTATAAAGCCAAGAACTTTATAGCTCACACGTAGTAAACAGAAACACATAATATTAAAATCTACGAGGCCACGCTTGTTGTGTAGCATAATAAAGTATAATTTTAATAAATCATATTTTGTTAGTCTTTAAATAAATTGTGTTCTAAATGGGAATTTGAAATTGTGACACGTATCAGAGGATGAGCAATATTCAATAACATAAATTTATCATCAAAAACAATTTTTTACATTTTCATTATATTTCACAGTGTCACTATGGTAAATATTTTGTACACGTCAAGCTACGCACAATAAAGTCAGTATAATAAAGTTACGCTTTATGTCTCTGTTAATGATAATTATTTTTTTCGAAAGTTGGATAATATAGTATTGTGCGTTGCAACGGTTTTGGAGGTTGTTCATTACCGGCGCGTTACTAACGAATCCGTTAGGTACATTGAAATATCGATGGTCATTACAATAATCGTGAACTAATAATTATTACTACTATTGCTGTCGTGAGTTTTAAGTTTATCTGTTTCGAGAACAAAAAAAAAAAAGTATTTTAAGTTAACAAAATAAAAAACTCATTAGGTATATGTACGTACGCGTTTGGAGATGGAAAAAAGGACAATTTCTTATCCGTTGTTATCATCCACATTCCGCTGGAAAGAATAAAAACAACAAAACTAGCATTAAATACCCTTTATCAGGCCTTTACAGGCTTTTATCGGAGGAAGACGACAAAAGAAAACCCGGAAATGGCCAACAATGGTCTTTTTAATTGTAAAAAGTATTAAGAATTTAACCAAGATGAATAAGCGTTTCGTTTTTGTTTTAGGATATTTTGTTTTGTACAAAAGAAAAAAGGTTTAATAGCTACTTTTAAAATTGCATGCGAAAAATGTTGGTAGTATTATATTTGTAGATATTGGAAATAATTGCATAATACTTTAGCTACATTTTCTAAATCATATTGTAAATATAAATTTTTTTTGCAGAAATTTTAAATATTATTAGATTTTAGGTTAGGTAGAAAATATTATAAGTATAATATTTATTTCAGGGCTAGAAAATAATTCATATATAATTTTAAAATGTATAAAATATTAATGTGTTGTCACATGTCACAATACATAATTTCCCGGTTTTGACAATATTGGTAAATATTATTAAAAGTATTTTAGTCACGTCATATAAAATTACCGGAATGGAATTAATGATTAAAACCTTAAATAAACAATATATTTATAATGTTTTCGGTCAAACCTGAAAACAACATTTAAAAATAATAATATTTCTTAATTTATTGCTACATAGGTTAGAATTATTTACAGTACATAATATTTTACAAGGCCTATCGGACGCGTTCGCAACAAACATTGTGACTTGTAAATAATTTTTGTGTATTAAAACAATATTATATTCTATGAAATTAGAAGCTAGAATCGTCGAGTGCGGTGGCGGAGTTCATCGAAACCAGCCAAGTCCATATCAAATATGTATCCATGCTGTGGAATTCCGTGGAACCGTCAGAGACGTTTTGTTTGGTTGTCGGACCGGGTGGTTCCCCGAAACAGGGTTCATCATACTTGGGCCTAATGGATTAGGACGGCGGTGTGGTTAAATACGGTTTTGGCAATAAAGTTGGCCGACCAGCGGATTCGCGATGAGATACAACGGTAATTCAATCATTGTTGATGTCTGTACATTATTATTAAACTACAATACATGACGTGTACTCGGAAGGAGTGCTCGGCTCGACAGACGGAACGTATACACGATGGACGTATTACCCGGTTAGGTTATACATTTAATAACAGTCGCCCGGATCCTGACAAGCTAAAATCATACTACATATTGTAGTTATCGCGTTTGGATGTAGGAAAATAAATCAAAAATAACATTGTCACGTTCATCGATACAGACTTGGGTCTATTTGTTTATTGGCCACGCGTGGCTCGTAGCTTTAGTCGTGGTCGCATAATAATATTGTACATTGTAGGTACACGACACAAGTAGCAGTAGTAGCTGTATAGTAGTAGTTATATAGTAGCGACACGGCCGTATAGGTAGGCTCTATTAGACGCCCCGCAGCCGGGCATCGCTTCATAAATTATTAATCCGACCGTGTATAACATTATACTATTTTGTCGGAGACTCCCGATCGCCAGTAACAGCAGTAGGTAGAGAGTGTAAACGTATACCGATTACCTACGTATAAGTTACCAGCGTGCATAAATGAATTCTCAACTAGCTACCAAAATAACATACGACTTAGACACATGTTCGGGTCCCCCGCGGACGGCCTAATCCTAATTGCGGGTACTCTCCGCATAACGGTATACACGGTTCGCCCCCCCCCCCTCTCGATATAATGTATGACTTTTTAAAACGATCCCGTCGCTTTATCGGACGTTGCGCGTTGTACGAAATAATATTATGCCGTGGCGGCTGCTGCTGTTGTGCGTGTAAGTTGGATAATAATTTTGTAGCGAAATCGAAAGAAAAAAAAGTTTCAAGACAAAAATATGAGACGCCGACAAGATCTCGAGACTCGAGTGGCTTGTAAATATCCAAAAGCAGAAGCGCCAGCAACGGCAGCAGCGGCAGCCGTATAGAGAGATAAGCCGAATCGAGCAAACCAACCGTGCCCGTCGCCCCAGACGACCCTTCCCCCTCCCCATCATCACCAATCATCTGACTTCCTATTTACTTACAAAACGGCCGGTCGATCCTCGAAACTTGAACGCGATATCCATCGGGACGGCGGCCGTGTTTATATACACTGTATACGGTTGTTGTGAGCGCACGTGATTCAACTGTGCAGCGCCATATCAGATTGAAGACGCAAAGCGAGACTTTGAACGGCTCATTACTTGGGACCGAGACAAATTTTGGGAAATACTTTAACCGCAGCTGAACGAATCGGCCGCCCCCACACACGCCAATTAATACAATTTCAAATAAACCGCGACTAAATAATACTTAAGCGAGACTTTGGCACTCATTAGCTCGTCTAAACTAAGCAATATACACACCGAGATGTCAATATTGTCGCGTGTATCGTGTATTTAACTATACAATATATATATATATATATATATATATATATATATAGTATATATACCTACCACGATAGTGTTGTGCATTAAATTAGCTTCCCGGGTTAATTAATAAAATTGCAACAAAGTACGCACAAATTATACGCCTGAACCTTCCTCGTAAAACACTCTATCCATTAGTTAAAACCGGAATAAAATCCGTTCAGTAGTTACTGAGGAAGTGGCTTAGCCTCCACACTTAAATCTATTGATGCGTACACATTTCCAAATTATATTTCAATAGGTTTCAATCTTTTATTTTCAAGTATTAAAAATCATACATTACTATAATAGAGACAAAATCATTGTATTTCAATGATAACTATCTAGTTAAATGTGTGTTGTTTTTGCATTTCAGTCATAGTTTCTCAAAGAATGTCTTCGGTTAAAAAAACCAAGTTCGATTAATTTGGGGCGGATAAAATCTAATCTGATGAGTTAAGTTTTAGTGGTTATTATTATCGATATTCGTCAATCACAAGTCTTACGGCAGTATTATCGTGTTCGGATGTCGACATCTCGTTAAACGTGCAACCACTCGACTTTGAGATCCAACAAAAGTAACCGCGAATCAAATTATCCAAAGAAAACATCTACCCAAGCACGGATTTAAATAAAAAAGCAATATTCGAGGTACCTGTTAACGTCTGACACGTGGTAGTACTTTAAGAAAAAAAATATATCTTCCAGCGACTACTAGTTGTATGCGTGGCTTCTGTCGGCCAATTTATTTAAGCTTGTTTTTTTTTCCTATGAAACTCACAATTACTTTGATTCTTTCCGGGACTGTACAAAGTTTTCGATTTTTCTCTCCTATATATATATATGGGTGTCCACCGAATATAAAAGAAGAAAACGTCGAGTAATCAAAAACGATCAATGAACATCATAATATAATTTTACGGATTCACGGGGGGTGTTTTTTTTACCTCTCTATCGTACAGAGTATACGAATATTGGGGTAATTTTTGTATTTTTCTTTCCCCGAAAACCGTGTGACCGAAGACGGAATAACCCTATTTGCCGACGAATCCCCCAAAGAATAGTCTCTTGCCGTACCTCACCCGACCCCCCCCCCCCGCCAGAAATAAATCGCCGCCGGGGACCACTCAATATGTAAGTCCAAAGTGTACACCCCCGGATACGCGAGAGTGGCATGTTAGGTAGGTACGGTATAGAGAGTGTCGGCGTGGAGGCGCATTCGATTTCCGTTGCACGAGTGAACTTTGGAAATAAATGGGGTCGTCGCGGTGTGTAGCCAAAGAAGGTTCTCGCGAAGGTATACGGTTTCGGGCCGGCATATATTTCATCCGAATTAAGTTTTATCCAACGTCAATGGATCTATATACGTCCCTTTTGTAGACGCACATTATGTAGGTATATAAGACACTATTAATATATAATGTAGACGGCGTGTGCCCTATGTATCACATAGTAGGTAGCGTTTCTTCCGGGACCATATTTCGTCGCTTAAGGGAAATTGATCCGGCGCCTACACCGGCTACACTTGCTGCACGAGTATAATAATATATACGTACAATACGTATTGTATTAAATGTTTAGTCAAATCCATATCGGCGTGGCTTCCGTCCAAAATTCCATTACACAGCCATTCTAATGTAGGTAATATTGCGCTCGTCCCGTCGGCTACAATGATAATATATATATACATACATACATATTTGCCCGCTTTGTGTACATGTATATAATTAAAGGCCATACATTTTCTGCACAAGCAGTGTGTGATGTTATTAATTAGTATAGATGCTGCCGCTGTTTACGTGGAACTGTTAAATTGCGAGTACACCACCGGCAATGGCCAAACCGAAGCGATTTATGGTAGAAGCGATCGACAAAATGTATATAATGTATAATATTATACAGAACTTCTTGGCAGCGGTGGCGGCGGCGGCCAAAGGCGATATTATTTTCGCCGTCGTCACTCGCCTCGAAAGCAGTGTAACTTAATTTGTAACAAATCAGTGGCACCGCCACGAGACCGCGTTAAAGCTATAAGTGTGTAATATAATTATAATATTTGCATTGACTGAATTTCAATTACGGCGAAGCGGCAGGAAACACTGTTTAGAGGTCAACACGCGACGCTTTGGGCTGGAGTGCAAAATATCACAACTAGGAAATTACATTAAAAAATCGAAAAAGTTTGAAAGTTTACAAAGCCCGACAAATGTAATCGAATTCAAGCCCTCGTCTTATTTCATAATGGTACGCAATAAAGTTTTGATAAAAAAAAAACCAAGCGTAATCGTTTTTGTACTCTCCAAAAAAAAAAAAAACGCTGATTTATCGAGGATACAATTAGTGTGTTAACAGTGTCCGCAAACAAAATTATACTAGACGTTTGTACAGTCATAGTAGTCACAAATAAAACCTGCACATCATTTAGGTAATTTTACATTAAATAAAAAGTCAAATTATTATTAAAAATAAAAAATATATTTAAATAACAAATAGGTACAATTTAATTTTTTTTTTAACAAATGTGAAGTAGGAATTCAAATAAAATGTTTTATAATAAAAACAAGTATATTATTTTATTTGAAAATAACACGTAATTTTATAAAGTCAAATAAATATGTATTTTTTTATAAATCACTTTTTGTAATTTAAAAAAAAAAATTCTCAGGTTCGCAAAAAACCTACTCGGCAATTTCAAATGATTATTTTGTTGTCCGATTTCATAGAAAATATTATAAATGAATTATTCATTTGATGAAATAATTCTAATATTGATGTATTATTTTTAGTTTTATCACAATATTATGTCATAGAAGAACATATTTTGTGTTGTACATATTTAGTTTTCTGTAAAAACATAATGATTTTGGCACTACTGAAAATTATTATTCGTTATTAGCATATCATTTCAACGTCACATTATTAAAATAAATTATTACTTGAAATCGGATAGCAACTTAATTTACATTATTATTATTATTATTTTTTTTTTTTTGCTGCTGTGTGTATATTTTATATTTGTCGCTAATTATATATAATATTATTATATTTTACACACCGGATCTTTTCGGTGCGCATGTTACCCATCGACCACCAAGCCAGGGAGGGGTGGGGGGGGCGGTAGGGCTTTAATTATTTTTGGCGGTCCGCGGGGAAAAAAGAGTGCGTTCGGTGTACCGATTTTGGATTTTTTCTCAACCCCATCTCGGCAATTCATTTTCTTCCTGGAGGGTGGAAAGGGAAAAAAACAAGAAATCAGAAACCAACCGACCGTTTATTATCGCGCTAATTACAAGGGATCAATTAAAGCGAAAATCCTCGAGCGACGCCGCCATATTTGTTTTCTTCCTAAATTCTCCGGCGCGGTGTTCTTTTCTCTCCCTTGGCATTATGTGTACTTTTTTTTTTTCTCATATTTTTTTCCCCTACGCCGACGGTTCTCTCCCCCCCGTTCTGTTAAATGAGCCGTGCGTCCTATACATACCAGTAAATCAAGCCATCGCGCCCGTATGTACACCGCGACTCCTCTCGCTTTACAAACGGTGGTGGGTTTTAATAATTCGGTATATATATATATATACGGTGTATAATATTATTATTATTATCATCATCGTCTTCGTCATATGACTGCAGTAGACGACGTCGCCCTGTTTTATACCGCAAACGCACACACGGTCTGAGATATCAAAACTTTGACTCTTCACGCAAAAAAAAAAAAAAACGTTTACACACACACACACACACATTGTCTCACACCCCGCAACGATAAATCTAAATACTCGGGTTTTTATTTCTTTTCCTAACGTGCGCGTAGGTCTTTGGGGGGACCCCCGCCGGTGTGACATGTCGTCTGGGGCGCTACACTGTATAATATTATAACAATAATAATAATAATAATATATAATATACATTTACGGAAATATTATTATTTACGTTATGAAGCCGCCCGCCGCACCGCTGTCGCTGCGAACATGTCCATATTTTCGTGAAATTGATATTCATTGGACGACCGGAGAAAACCGTTACCTTTAACGCCATTTTATGTACATGCACTATGTATATTATATTATACACTGTAACATATATATATATATATATGTATGCATTTCCTTCGTTTTTGTCCTGTACACCGGCGTTTTCTACAGCCCAAATAAAATGCGATACTGCAAACCTTCGTAGGTATATGTAGGCAGGCATAGTATTACAAAAAGGGCAAGAGTTGTGTGAATCATTTCACAAGCAGATAGATGAGTAGATTCCTGTGATATAGTATAGAAGTATTCAACAAGTGTCCGGAAAACAATGCAATTATTCCTCTATTGATTTGAGTGCTTGAATTCAATACAACCAGCGTGATTGAAAGTTCTGTATTTCCGTAAACTAATAATGAAAAATTTGCATTAACAATTGAAAACAATTCTCAGGTATTCGTTTTAAATAATTATTAATAACAATATTTCTTCGGTTTTTTTTTTTACCTTTTAATACAATACGGCAACTACGCTAATTATAATACAAACAATATATGATATGCACCATACATGGATGTATGGCCGTGTATAAATTAACTTTTAAGTACCTAGTAACGGTTAGGTATTGAAGTATTTATTGTGCAAAAGGTCAACGTCGTAATTAGGAAGAGGTCAAGGAGGGCAAAGGACCCGCAGTGGCATAATTATATAAGTTTATATTTATATAAGTAGGCACTTTATTAAAAAAAGGAAATAAGCCATAACCGTTATCTTATAAGATAATTAATTTTTATTTTTAGGTCGATTAACAGTGTTTTAAGTTAATATTTCGACTAGTAGATTCAAAAAGACAATATTAATCGAACATTACCACCAATTGCCTACAGACATTCAAAATGTATACAACAAGTGTTATATTATATTTTTTTTTTTACAATTTAAATAAAATGTAAATTTTGCCATCTTTATTCCGTGATGATGGACTAGATGGGATTTTTTAACTATCTCTCTGTCCTGGTTTGATTCTGGTGTGGAACTCTGGGTCCTTTCTGTGTCCTAGCACTCTCTGTCCGCAAAGTCTGCCCACGTCTATGAATTCTAATTAGAATCGTGCAATTCAATATAGCGGCGTATGTTTACCTAACATATTATTATTACTAACAAACGGACAACAGTGCCTACAGGACTCGACATTGATGTACCTATATGTACCTAAGGTGATTTACTTAACGGTGTCGGTATAGGTTTATTTTTTGCGTTTTATATTTTACACACGTGCGACTGGGTACGTATATACATTATATAGATAAAAGTATATAATAATACAAGTACTGCGCACAGTCCGCATGTAAGTTTTTAAACGCGAGAACCGGTTTCAAAATATACGACTTGCGTCTAATATTATTTTAACGACTTACAAGTCGACCGAATATTATAATAACATAACGAGGAAACGTCGACGGGTCTTGTGTGGGTTGATGATTTCGTATATAATTTTGATGTATGCAACGTTACACAAGGCACATGAAAAATAACACCTGCATTACAGGTAAGCGCGTTTTGGAGAAATCATTGAGGCGCATTATAATATATTATATTATGCATAATAATAATAATTTCGATACATAGGCCCCGAGTACATGAAATAATGTCATATTCCATACGGCTGTTGCTCAGTGTTGTCGCGTATATATATATATATATGTATATTGTATACAATATGTAATGTGTTTTCATATATTATTATTATTATATAAAATTACGGTCATCTAAACGTAATATTTTTTATGAGACAACGATAAATTTCTATTGCTCTGACCACGATAGCCGTCGCGTTTATAGCTCATAATTATTATTATTATGGAAGTACTTAAGCGGACGATAACTTTTTCCGAATCCAGGCATTACATGTAACGCGAAACCGAAAAATTAGTCTGTACTTGCGTGTTCGTGTGTATTACAACAGTACAATAGTAAATTATTATTAACAACAAACAGCTACATACAATAACGTTATAGTGGGTAAAACAATGTAATATATTAGGTGGTATCCGACTCGCGCACGGTTCGTTCCGAGAACCTTTAAACATAATATAATAATGATAATAATATAGTCGACAATTTTTTTATGCGCTTTATTAACAAGCACCCTCGTGGTTTCGAATGAATACTACTGTGTAGAATTTTTGGAAATTAAATAAAGCAATTTTTTTTTGTCCAAAGGCCATTACACCAAAACACTTTAGAGAGAATACATTGTACAACAATAATAATTAATAGAATACCACCGCACAGTAAACTATAGCTATACATATGTGCGTGCTACGCTGTTTGGTTATCAGAGCAGTATGGTTTTAACGTGAAAAAAATATAATTTTACCTTACCAGTGATTTTAAACTTTATACATACTATACAATTACAATTTTGTTCATATTGAAACAACTAGTAATACTTTTTAAACATAATTCAGGATTAACTGATATAAGTCAATTTATGGTAAATAAATTATAATGTTCATTTCTTTACTACCAATAAATGTAAATGGGACAAGTGTAAACGCGATTGTTTAATTAATTTTTAAGCTTTTAATTATATAAGATGTTAATCTATTCCAAAATTAAATCACTATATTATATTAAATTTGTTGTATGAACGAAATTCTATTTACTTATGCCCTATATGCTTATTATGCATACAACACCCCTTCTTACTTTACAGCTAAACAAATCCATTTGTACTGGCATTTTTAAGGTTTTTAATTTTTAATAATTCTAGTCTATTGAAACCAAAGTCTAAAAGAGTTAGAGTGTGTAGAACTGGTCTTCCTCCATATTTTTTTAAAAACATTGCACGGACGGACGTTGTGACAACAAATATTTATAACGACTTATTTTTATACAATTATGTGAATAAATTGCCTATTTCCAACCCCTTATAAAACATATTATTGATGAACGGCGTTCTCGTAATTTGTGAGATTATCGATTTGAACTAAAAATTGAAAAAACTATACTTGAGCAAATCGCAGGTTAGCACATAACCGTTGATTTCGAACTTATTGGAACCATAAAACATAAGTTTAGTTTTATTTTAAAATCAGCGAAAACATAACAAATGAAATTGTAATTTGATAATTGTGTGCATTGTGTACAATTTCAATTAGTTTTTTTAACGATTTCAGTGTATTATAAAAATAGAAAAATGACACGGTTTACGTTCAAAACGTGGACGTTTCTACGTTTAATATGTATAAATAATATTATAATCTCTTTGAAACGTAATGCGTTAATTGCCTTGGCCAACTATTAATTTGGAAACGAAAACACGCTAGAAATGTATAAGTCTGAACTTGGCCGTTTATCAAGTAAATTACAGTTCATGGTGAAACGCAATGGAAATACGGGCGCCGGTGCCAAATCCGTGAGCTCTCGAAAAATACTTTTTATGTCTAATCTTAATCGTATATATCAGCGCTTAAATATTCAGCTAAAATGTCACACGCCGTAGAGCTTATAATAATTTTAAATTTCGTGTCCATTGTTCCACTGTGGACCTCGTGCGGCGGTTGTAAATCCTCTTATACTTATACGACCGCATTATCATAACAGAACATCTGAAACAACGCGTTCTCCGACTCGCCGAAATACCTATTTCTATATTTTTCGCTATAATTTCGACAACGTCGTGGACTTGGGAAAAAAAAAAGCGCACCGTGTTTTCGTATTATTATTATTATTCTAGTAGAGTATCGCCGTTTGTTTTGTTTAATGGCCAACGGGCACCGAATAAAATAACAACAATAACACATCATGTCGGTGTACGGGTTTTCTTATAATTGGGACTAATGCGATAAAAATCCATTTTTCAATACGCAACTAGACGTGTATCTTTATAGTATAACATATTTTTTATTTGGGGGGGGGGGAGGGTAGAGATATAACTATAGTATACTTATACTACGCCGAGTACAGCAGTTAGGTACAGAAGTTGCGGTCAGCGGTCCTGATATAGTGATCTTCGACTAAAATGGTGTGTTCATTTCCAACAATTCCGTCAGCAAAAAACACGGTTTTTTTTTGGTGTTCTCATTATTTTTTCAAGCCTACCAATCGGATTTATTTCATCAAATTTAACCGTTCTCAGCAACACGTGTATGTCGTGACTTAATACCCGTTCGCGGTGGTCGCGTTCAAAGTTCAAAACCCGTCGTCTTGAACTCGTGTGTATGAATAATGTCCGTCGGTAAGGTATAAGACTTAAGTACGATAACCTAAATATAAGTACGTACCGCACCGACCGAAGATGGTCTCCGTGTTTCGGACGAGAACGGGCTTAAAGACCCCAACCGCTATATTATATAGCGTATAGGCTCGACGCCGCGGTGGTTTATATATATATATATATATAGACCAAGTACATTGTTATCATTGTCCCCGCCGCCGCCGCCGTTATCAGACCGGCAGCTCACGGGCTTTCTAATCCGTATTAAACGTTGAATAATAACCCGAGTGAATGAGAAATGATTAATTATATTATATTGTTCGTTCTCTCCGTCGCGTGAATCCGTGTAGTGCCGCAGCAGTGCATATCCGTTTAAATTACATTCCAAGTCCAAACGAATCGGCTGGCCCTGAGTACGATTCATCTTACTATTGCATCTATACATCGGCTTAAAGTCGGACAGTCGGCAATAGAAATAAAAGATAAAACTTATATATTCTCGAATGACACCGAAGCGCAGTGTTGAAAAATTACATCGGTTTGTAATTTTTTTAATCCACTCTAAGTTTAAAAAACAGTAAATACTCGTGTCAAAATCGTTAATATGTCAAACTCACACACGTAACACAATGTAGATACAGCCGTATATGATATATATATATTACTCTTGTGCAATCTGATTTGTTTGGCACAGCGCCTATAGGGCCAATTTAAAAACATAGAGCTTACGACTAAGTGTATGAATATAATATGGCCCACTACTGTGACTGTAGTAAAAAATTAAAAAAACTGAATATATAATGTATGTTGTTAGCTAAAAATGTGGTCGAGTCAACTTTAATTTCTCATTAACTAAAATCAGACTAGAAAATGCATGGTCATTAATTTTAAAACCGATTTAAGTAAATTCTTAAAAAGGTTGTATTTTTTTAGCTACCCACCTATATTTTTTACACCGTTGTGGTCGGTATAATAATACATTTTACAAATTGATAGATAAAAAAACGGCGCTTATGCACAACAAAATATCAGACTAATGGCTTTGATATTTGTAACTTATCAGACACGTTATCAGTTCTCAACGACCGGTACTCATATACAATAATATAATATATACACAGCGTTTGTTTTCCAGAGACTCAAGATAAATTACTGTCATAATATTGTCGTGATAATATTACTTCTACATAATTCCAAAACGGTCAAAATTAATGAAAACCTATTGGGCCGTGCGTGGAGAGTTTGACGTTAATATAATATTATCATACACATTTGGGTGTGGACCTGTCGTTCGGCGAGATTCGATGGCGTTTAATGTAAGACACAGCCATTAAATATAATATCAGAGACCTCATTATACTATACACAATCGTGAATCCGTTTATTCCGGGTTGTACGTACACCCCACGACATAATATATCACATTCATACATATACATATACCTATATATATAGGCGTGTTGTGTATCGGTAATCTTTCAATGCGTAGATATGTTAATGAGAGTGTAAGAACATTATAATATTAGAACGCCCGTCCCTATAATATAATATATCGAAATACGGTGTGAGATTATAATTTTGTGTAAAAAAAAAAAAATGTGTTACATGTATTTCGTTACACGGCCGACCCCGAGGTTATAAACACAAGCCGAACGATTAAATCTAAAATAATTTTCATTATTAGTAGTAGTCCGTCCTTAACCGTATTGATTTGTGACCGTCGTTTGTAAATTGAACGTTTAGTATATGAGTTTGAATAAGGAATAGTATAATACGGATACAAGACGGTTGTATAGTATAGGATTTGAACAGGCGTAAACAGCTATTTGGTGGAACGCGCATGGGCGTCAAGACACCGACAGGGTCACAGTATATTATTACCTATGTATTATTTTATTCACCCGTTTAACGTGTTATTAAATTCACATAAGAAACGTCAGACAGTCCTCCTCCGTCTTATCTCTGGGCTCTCTATCCTGTTCCCAGGCGGCGGGATACCTTGCGCACGTTCTTGTGTTCGAGTGGGAGACTACAGTTCTTATTAATCGATAATAATTATTGAAGTAAATAACATAATATAAATGATAAATCGACGAACTCGATACACGAAAGTACAACACGCAATCATAACTCGTAATAAAAAAAATTAAAAAAAGATACAAACTAGACGTATAATCCTTAAATTTATCTTACGGGAATCTGATAATTACATTTTCAAATATCTACACAATTCACGCCGATACAGAATATTATCTTCTATCAATTTTAAACGTCTTTCGATATTATAGAAAGAAAAAAAAATATATGATTACCCACCAGCAATCCGATGTTGGTTTTCTGTTTACAGTATGAATACATTCGATGGTAACGACGGACGCGCAGATACTTAAAAATTCCGACCGCGTTTTAATTGTCTAGCAGCTATACGAATATAACTACATAAAAAAAAAATGATAATAATTAAGACTAAACAGTAAAATCGCATGAGCTAAAAACGTGCTTACGGACCCAACCGAGATGTGCGCTGCCGCCGAACATTATTGCCGGCTCATTTACACAACACAACGTCGTCGAAGGACGGGAACGCTAGGCAAGGTGAAGGGGCGAATAGGGGAAGAAAAAAAATAAATACAAGAGAAAGAAATAAGCCACGTATAATATCTCTCGATAATAGTGGCGGTTGCTAGACACTAATGGAACAAAATTAACATTATATCCGTTTTGTTGGCCGGCAGTCTGTGCGAGCTGGGAGTTTCAGATGATAAATTTTAACGGTTATAACTGTGCGGCTGAATCTCCCAGACGACATATAAACACTTTGTGTTTATTTCCCAAAAATCCTGTTTTCCGAATCATTTTTTTTTTTGGGGGGGGAGGAGGGATTTGCGCATCGTTTGTTTTGTTCATGTATTGTACCATACTTCTTATTTTATACTCCCTCTCGTACAATTTCTGAGTTTTCCAGTTTCCACACACATCTATTTTGTACAATAGGCAAAAGTCTAAGTCAATTTTTCCCTCGAAGAAAAGACATCGGGTCATGAATATGCCTTATCATCAGCTGATTTTCTGCCATATTTTTCGAGTACTTAAAAAACAAACCCCACATTTTAATCTTTTAACCAACAACAACAACAAATGCCAGATTATAGCACTAAGATGGCATTTTTATAAATAAAAATTGTGTTTATAAGAGTATTTAACGTGTCGAGTAGATTTTTTTTATAAACTAGCTTAAAACTATTTTGTCGGTACTTATTTAATGTAGTCGTTTAAATTAAACGGATAGACGACATTCTAATTTCTTCGCCAAGATTCTGTGCTGTTAAGTTTTTTTAGAGGTATAAAATGCACAATCGGAGTAGGTTTTATTTATTTATTTGTATATATATATATATATATATATATATATAGACATTGAGTGACATGCACTATGCTGCAGCTCTCGGTATAAAACATGTTTTTTTAACGGATTTATTAAAAAAAAAGTCCACCGTAAATTTATTCTTGTTGCTTGATCTCTCTCGGCGCTCTTTATTATTATTTATAGCCGCTTGCGCGCGTTGTATAGAATGTGAGGAAATTTGTTAGCTAACAATTTTTAAACCAACATGTGTACCGTGCTGTCGGTTGGGTTAGCCCGGGGAAAATCTTGATGATAAAATAAATATAATGCGGGCAAGTATATCAAAAATGTACTCGTCAAAAACTATCCGAATATAAAAATATATAATACATTGTACAAAAATTGTATTAAGCAATACAAAATTATTCAATAGCAATTGATACAGCTACTTAATTGCAAACCACCTAAAGCAAACGCGAAGATTGTATTTATAAATTGGGTAATGGTCAGTAGAAAGGGACTTGGTGCTAGAATAGTAATACCTATGAGAACCGTCTCAAGGACCGAGTCCATTCGCGTGTACTATTTTGTTAATGAGAAAAATGAAAACAAAATACGTAAAGTAATATCCACCATTAATATTACTGAAAGACAACAGAGGTCAGAGAAGCTTTAACTATTATATTTTTAAGCAGTCCAATTGTATACCTATAAGTATATTGTGTAACTATAGTATAACGTTACACACAATACCTATCATAGTAAATAAAGTGCAACTTAAATTAATATAATCATATTTATTGGCTCAACATAATAATTTGTTTTTTACATATTTATGAACGTTTATTTCATAATTAAACAACTATCAACATAATCACTTATTGTAATAATAATCGTCTATGCAGACAGTTGAGTACAGATAATAATATATATGTAAATAGTATACATAGCTCACATCACCTGTGTTATATTTTTATATAATAACACATACCTAATTATTATTGCGAAACTCATTTTTAGAAATAATGTAACTTTGCGACAAGCTATATAGGACACTGGTTCAGGCAGCCAATATAATATAACGCAAACAGTTGCTTTGAATTTATTATTTGGCCTCACTACACCGTTTATCCTTTGTCGGACGGCGGTGGCGTTATAACTAGGTTTACATATTAAGTGTAGGTAATATATACTTTACCGTAGAAAAAAAAATAACTGTTTCAAGTCCTAACAGGATATAACATAGTGTTTAGGTGAGAAAATTGCAGCTACCATGTCATCGTGGACACAACGGTATAAGACAATAGGATAATAATTGAGGGAAAGCCAGTGTGCGAATAAGACATTAACCTACATACATATTGATTTCAAAAATGACACCTAACACCACCGAGGTGTTTTAACCGTAAATAATAGTCTAAGTAGATTATTTCCATGGTAAATAATACTCAGTTATATTAGTTAGGAAAGTAATGTTCTGCGCAATACTTACACGCCCTTAAACAAATATATTACAGATGATAGAATGATACAGATGCTTAGGAAGATTGTAATTTACATATTTTTTTATTTTCCTAAATTATGTTCCAGTAATCACTAGGAAACGTTAAATTTTAGATGAGATTTCTGTATGTACATTTAGTTTGTATTATTAATTGTTACATAACAGGTATAGTATAGACATCAATTTCCATATGGCTGAATTAACGATGCAAATAGCTAAACTAACCTTATAGAACCGGGACTATACATAGCTATTTAATCAGTATAATTAAAACTACTGTAAGAATACTGTTAGATAGAGTACAACAATCGTGTATACTGAATATTAATTATTTAAAAATAAATGTACAGAATAAGAGAGCACACATATTATTGTATAATATGTTCCCGACTGTTGAGTACATATTTGTGCTGCAGTCATATTACACTTTATGTAAAAACAAACCATATATAAATATTAATATTTAATAGCAATTTTACATTGTATATTTATTATAATATTATTGTGATAATTGATCATTAACGAGGAAAAAAAAGTAGTTAAAGCTTGTGATACAAATAGCCCATATACATTAAAACGATGTAGACAATGTAAATTAACTACGATAATAATCATAATTATTATTTTTCACAGCATAAAGGTCATAAAATCTATTGGGTGAAAACTATGTTTTAAAACGGCCGTCACTACAGCGTATAAATATTGTACAACAAAATGTGTATTATTTTTATAAGTTCTGGGTCATTAATATAACAACTACATAATGATGTGCCGCGCGGTTCGGTTGTAAAGTGTATAATATGCTTTGAATAATTTTATTTTTATTCTTTTAAAAACGATAAGACTTTAAGGTCACGTGGGTTTTGGCTGAGTGTGCCGCGGGTAATTTTGGATGCGGTTTTCAAAATCCAAATTAACTAGCGCCGTGTCGTTGTGGGGCTTTCGCCGTGTTTATGCGTTTACCGCTGCCATTCAAGTAGCACACAGACGGTTGAATGAAATTGCATAATAATTATTATTATATTGTATACGTACAATGCGGTGCGGTGTGCACTACGTATAATACTAACTAGGCTTCCTCCGGTAATTACGCCCACAAGCGAAATTCTACATAATTATATATTACACACATAGGGCCATGTGATTATCGTGTTAATTAGGAAACTTTGTCGTAGGTCCGAGCACGGCAAAACGATGGTGGCAAGTAAAAGAAAAAATTAATAAAAAAAGAAAGAAAGATAAGCACAAGCGGTTCGCGTGCGCAATCAATTCCAAATAATTTCCATGGAAATGCGTACACACCTAGTTCGGTTTATAACTACCACCCCCGCCGACGCCATTTCCTCCGACCCCGGCAGAACGACCTGTACTTACTTAACGGCGCAATTATTCGGGACGAAAATGCGATATTAATATTGTTATAGTGTGTTAACCGAGGCGGATTTTGTGAACCCACATCGGCGTTAACTTTTTTTTAACGAGACTCCATGTTTTCGCATTTAATAGCCACCCTCCATTCATTCTTTACACTTAACGTAGCTTGTTCGTAGAAATATACTTTTAATATTATATAGTTTAACTGTCATTTCAGCGCTCAAGTTGAAAAAAAAAAATAAAAAACCATTTTAAACAGTTTTATTTTGTTTGCTGTTAGCGGTAAACTATTAAAAAAAATCATTCGTAAAAATTAATAGCGCATTACGCGGTACGATTCGCGTTTGCGCTCGTTTAACATACTATTAATATATTATTATTATGAATTGTAAGATTTTGGGGACCTAACGCTGTTGGATCAAACAAAAAGCCCTTATACAAGCACAGTAACTAGGGGCCAAAAAGAAAAAAAATACATCTGCGTCACGTTAACGTATTATAATAATGTACATATTTTTTTGTAATACAGAAGAGTTTTAGTCGTTATTTAGTAAAAGTTGTTTTTCGTTAAGGGCCAAAATACATTTATCGTGTAAGGGCCCTAAAAGTCTTTTATTAGTGTGTATAAAAATGTTCTGGTCATTTTATGGCCACTGTCCATTTAAATGACTTAATCCGACCATGCTTAACAATAATAATATAATCACAATAAATTGTTACGAAGGACCGATTCTTAATTGTATTGCTCGTGTGGATGTGAAAAACGTCGTATAAGAAACTTTGTCGATTTTTTAAACTCTAGTCGATAACAATTTAAGTGAGATGATTAAAATCATATTATCTAATAATATGGTGTTAGATTTTACTTTTGATATAATAATATAAATAAGGAAAATCTATCTAAATCGTATTTCTTACAAAAGTATATTATATTTGTTTATAACGGCTAGTGCATATTATGTTTGTGTGTGCACATGTATATAATATTCTAATGACATAGCTGATGTCTGGCCGGGGTAATTTAAAAAAAACCCGAGCTGGTTGCGTGCTGTTAAAGGTGATCAGATAATTATTATGCTCAACCGACAGTGTAATAAATCGCTGATATAATAGTATACTTTACACAAAATTAAGGCTAGACAAGTTTTTTTTAAATAATATGTAACATGTAATTTCCTCATTTTCATCCAACAAAACAATAAACACATTTAAATTACATTTCAAGTTAACATTATGTTAGTTAAATCGTAACTAATACATTGTCCGACAGTCGGAGACCGATGGCTATTAATTGTGGAAATTTAAAATGAAAAAAAAAATGGTATCAAACTTTTTAGAAGCGGGCGTTGTTATCGGTATTGAAAATAATAGAATTGTATTAGATGATGTAATAACTCAAAGTCAGCAACTTACGGTTTTTAGTGGGCGATTGTGGCGGAGGAAAAACTTTTAAGTGATTTACCAAAATTCGATAAAACGTCTTACAGGAAAACTGTGCTAAGTCAAAACTATTCTTACAACTGAAATACAATTTATCAATAAATTTCCAACTGTGTTTTTTTTTTTTTTTTGGTCAATGAAGAAAACAGATTATATATTGACTATATAGATGTCTACTTAAATGGATGTGACTATAGCCTAAATTCTAGACAATATTATAATGTCTAGTAAACACAAATATACATTATAGTACACGACAAATAATAGTCATACCTAATATGATACGTAGTGGTGCCAAGAAAATGAACTTTTTGGCAAATAGTAAAATGTTTTTCAAACAACAAATCATACACATAATTGGTTTTTATTTAAAGGGCTCATATATTTTATTAACGCCGGACTGTGTTGTTGTAATATCCGTTTTAATGTTCGTCCAACTTGACATTTCTTTGTATTTTTTTTTTTTTGTATGAAAATACTTGAAAACAAATTTCTCTTACGACCAATGCCCATTAGCTTTACTGAGTACAATATTCTATAACGACGTCGTTTATCGTTCACAGCGCACTCACATAATTATACAAGGAAAAAGAAAATTAACCGAGACATCCTGGGCCTCCACGTGGCTTTTTATTGATCTACTTTAGGCGCGTGACGTATATGAATACAATGTCAATATATATTAGGTCTCGATAATAAATCCACGATAATGATGTGAACCATTTTTATTCACATCCCGTACAAAATCGTCCTTGGTGTTCACTCTACTCATCGTCGTCAATCGAATTAGACACATATACACACCTATCAGCGGATGCGCTGCTGTTTGTTTGGACGCTCTGCTCTCTACACCTATATGCTTGGCGTCCTACCTGAGGATAAATCTTGATCAGTGAAATATGTAATTTTTACAACACCGCAAATTTTCTTGTAATACTTGGTATAATTTTCAAAAATAACTTTTTCGAATTTTCGCAGCGGTCACGGTGGCGACAGTAGCAAATTTTGTTCGTTTGAAGTAATCTAATAAGACGGACAGAGTTCATGATTTTTTTCTTCTCGTCCTAGCCAAAACCAGCACTTGGCCCGACGTTGCTACCGACAGCACACGCATGTGATACCGTCTGTCGTCAGAAGGCAAATAGCTTAGTGGTGAGGTAGGCACGTTCCAAGAAAACAACACATAATCGTTCTACTATTTGTTATGCCGACAAGTTGCGTACGATTGATAAAAAAAAAGTATAAATAAAGATAATTTAATTCAATGTACGCCGTACATACGCAATTTTGTAAAATGTTTAAAATTTCTTATTAAAATGTTTACACAAAAACGATATCTGCATTTGATTTCCAGTCAACGTTATAATAATTGAAAACAAATTCGAATAGAAGTAATCTATGGAACACAATCATGAATTTACATAATATATTGTTATAAAATTTTGAAATGAAATTTTGTCAAACACAAAACTAAATTAACTCTATTTTCGACATAATTACTTTTATTGATATTGCTGTACCGTATGCGACACGATGTTAATCATATTTTACTAGTGTACATTGAGTTAGGATAATAATAGTATTATTATATATGATATTAATATCATATTAAATTACAGAGGGTATACAATTACAGTAACCGGGTATCTGCAGACATTAAATTTCAATCCTAAAATTCATATGCATAAACCACCACGCCCAAAATTGCATTACACGTTAGTTATTGCATATGTAATTAGTTTATGATGTTACCCGACCAATTTGTTTGTTTTCCCATACGGAATTTAACCCTCGCCGCCGTCAAAATATTTCATTATTTTCATTGCGTTTAAATTTCTATTTGAAAATTTACATCAGCGCGAGTGAAACGTACAATTTAAATTCCAAAACATTTCCATAAAATGTATTATTTATTTATACATAATCACAGGCTTAACGTCAAGCATCAAGTACGGTAGTATGCACTGTGAATATTATGTATCGCAAAAAGACGGCGAAACGCGATTTTAACTGTTTGAACGCCTAATTATTATTTTAATATGGCATTTAATATATCTTCTTTTAATATGTTCACGCCGTCTTAACAAAATTATATAGCTTCAAGGTGAATGTTTGTCTAATTGATAATTTTCAATTTATACATTTTAGATACTTGTTTGGCACTACCGAGTTTGTGGCTACACCGAGCTACTGGGGTGGACTGGTTCGACCAAACTTGATCACGATCTAGGGGAGGCATGTGTAAAATATAGCTGTTAAGACGATATCGAGTAAACAGTTTGGTTCTTTTTTTTCCCCTTGACATGGATGTGTCTTATGGCTTGGGGTCGTTCTGAAAATTTGTCCGTCACGTTTTGAGTGACGTGTTAAGTGTGACAGTGCTGACATCATTGTGGATATTGGAGAAGTATGGAGATGAATTAATAGATATAGTGGATTAGAGATTATAGTTTATAGATAAGATATTAGAGATACTAGATTGAAAGACATATCCATATATTGATGTATCTGCATGAAGTGTCAATACTCTTTAGCTTTTTATAACTTAAAACCGAAAATTCGCGTAATTGATTTTTTCTTCTCCCATTTCCTCACTTGGAAATTTCTTCATTCAATGGCCTTTCAAAGAATTATAACTTAAAATTCTAACCTTAATAATTAATATAAATAACAAATCTTTCGACAACGTTCTTAGCTTCGATAAGACGAGATTAAGCAAACTTCAACCAAAAACCCAAACCTAAATCAAACATAGCCAAACCTAAAATTATTAACCCAAACCAATTAAAATATGACCTCAATATTATATCATCTTTGAATCGATATTCAAAGTGAGAAAATTAAGGTTTTTATACCTACACCACAACGGAAATATTTTCCTGTGATCACACGCAGCGTGGTATGCCAAGGTCTGTTTGGTCGAGGTGGTCAGTATACTGGCCACGGCGGCGGCAACAACTGCCCGTGTTAATTGCCGGCTTACAACACACGCTCCGGTTTTGTATGAGAACCGCCAGCGACGTTGAACACAAAAAAAATCCATCGGATAAAATAAAAATAAAAAAAGTAACATTATATATCTATATCGCGTAATTGCCGTTTTTCATCTAGTGGCAATTTCGTATTATTCTTATTATTATGGCAATAATTAATGTAAACCATCTAATAACAATATTGTATATTAGGTTTTTGCGTTTACAAACAAAAGTTCGGACCTACTCGTGTAAAAATAAAATTCAATAAAATCCAGCGGTATTGGTATTGTGTGTAGACAAAAAAAAAATCAGCAACAACAAGCTGTATTATAATGTTTCCCATCGCGTTAAACGGTCAAGTTTGACCGTCTTGTATGTGCGGCGAAGACCTCTGAAGT
Organism: Adelges cooleyi; assembly: GCF_023614345.1. Classification (NCBI taxonomy): domain Eukaryota; kingdom Metazoa; phylum Arthropoda; class Insecta; order Hemiptera; family Adelgidae; genus Adelges; species Adelges cooleyi. The sequence goes on along the minus strand of NW_026096053.1, from coordinate 11,170,486 downwards.
ATTCGTATCCTGCTTGCCGGTGCGGGGTTTTCGTATTGTCGAGTAGGTAGTAATAATTTCTCACCGTTGCACTCGAGAAGGATTTTGTGAAAGCTATTTTCAGTGCCACGTACACAATGTCGCGACTGTTATAAGACTTGGGTGTACTTGTGTAAAACGACCAAAGTGACAAAACAAGAAGTCTATACTGTAATATGTAGGGCTTTGCTACGATATTTTTTTGTACGTTTTTTGTGTTTTAAACGTCGCTGTCCGTTTCTGCTACACATTTTTTTTATATATTTTAATAATATAAGTTTGCGTTTCGCCAAATTGCAAAAATCCAACACGACGTACGCCATGCAAATGTTGTGTACGATTTTAATTGGGATTTATAATATAGTGGGCAGCGTTTGACCATCATGCACGTGCTAGATTATGGTCGACAAAACCGTTGCTCTCTTGTGTGTGATACCATTCAGGATATAGGGGGCAAATGATTTGCAATACTTGACAAACTTTGATCTAGGCGTCATTTTGTTAAGTATGGCAAGTAATTTAAAGGTAAAAAATGTTTATGTTTTTAACTTATTACTTAAAACTTTTTAAGTTATTTTTCTTTGAATTTTGGCGCAAATTTGATAATAAAAAGTCCAAAAATCCGTTCGATAAACACCTTGAAAAATTATTTTTAGTCTTTATTTTTATACAATTTGGCTATTTCCGTTCCATTTAGTCAATCACATATATTTTGTGACCATTTCATCTATTCAGCGATGGCCCAGGTAGACTTAATAGATGAGTCGCCCGATGATGTTCAACCCGATTTTGGGCGAGCGTGTTTTTGGTATAAAATGTAAACTTTTTTTTTAATTCTCGACGACGACGTGGTCGTTGCAAAACATTTTAATTGTTCGACAGACCATAAATGCCGAGACGGGCCAACCAAAAAAAAAAATACCAACTGTTTGGCTTGTTCGGTATAATAATGTATATGTTTTGCTACGAAATTTTCCAGTTACTTCAAGATCATAATATAATACAAATACATTACACCATATAATTATTTATGCATTCATATTCATTATGTTTTTATTTTTTCATCAAAAACTCGCATCAGGCCGCAATTATGTTTTTCTAAATATCATTGAAATGATTACACGCATTCGTGTTTATCATACAGTGACCAAATGTATATGTGAATATACTGCATAAATTTACTAGTTCATATGTAAACGCTATAATACTTTATGCATGAAAAAATTATGTACACATCGAAAACAATGGTATTTTGATGTACGGTCGGCGGGTCTATTAGTATGCAGACATTATAGGATATGTATAATTATCCCCCGCGTACACGCTACTCGCTTAATTTTACTAATTCCAAAAACCAGTTAAACCTTGAGAAATGTTAATAAACGCGTCCGCGAAACATTGTAATATGGATCCGCGAGACTTTGTGATTAAAATAAACGGAAAGAGCTAAATTGTATACAAATTAAAATTAAAATGACTAAATCATAGTCGTAGTCGCTTTCCAAGGTGTCTACGCCGAATCGATTTCAACATTTTTTGTTGTCATAAAGCTTACATCTCCCCTATGGGAGCTAAAAAGTCAATTGTTTTTAACATTTTAAATAGTTTTTCTCATAAATTTAACTACTTTTCTAATAATTAAAAAGTTAAAAATCGGTCTTTAAGCAATTATAAACAATGTAGTAAACTTTTTATAAAATTAAAAAAATAAAACCTATCCAATAGAAATGTGACTCGTACAAAAGTAGTTTTTTTTTTTATCAAATGTTCTCCATAACTCAAAGGAAAATAACTTTACCTATTTATTTACCTCCCAATTAGTTGACAAATTACAAGCGGCTCCTAGATTAATTTTTGTTAAATATTGCTGATCCTTATACCCTTAACAAACAACCCTTTTCATCCCCCTTAGGACGAAATGTTTTTGTAAGGTAAAAAGAAAATGTTTTCTTCGCAAAATGTCGAATACACGTCTTATAGTAACTGCAATAATAAAATGTTTTGTGTTTTAAACGTAGTGAGAAAAAAAACTGAATAACTCATGAATGACTACTACGTACGACGTAACAAAAAAAAAAAAAAAGGTTATTGTTATCTCGTCAAGTTGACAAGCCGATTAGAAAAACTATCCATCCGACGATGGAAGCCCAACACACAAATGGCTGTGTTAACAAACAATTTATCATTGCACAGACTGACAAAGCAATCGAAACAAGATTTAATAATCACCAGTGCCACTAGCATGTAACGAACCTGCTACCTTATCTACTTGCATCCAAGAGTATCTGTAGATAATACTTATTTTCCAATTCACACATGAATCTAGTTAAAAAAATGTTTCGAAATTCCTGAAAACAATAATAAAATGATCCCAACATTTTAATATTTTGACCAATAGGCGGTGACACCCCTAAGTTTCGGACTTTTCAAAAATTGAATTAGCAATATAATTTGTAGCTAAAGAAGTATATTAAAAAAAAATATGGAACACAAACCGAATATCCGAAGACTAGAAAACCATCACCTGCTCCATTTTCAATAAGGGTACAAGCAATTATAATGTAATACAAGGCTCTATTACTGCTCTTATTAAGTAGGTTAGAAGTATACTCTAGACTCTAGAGTCTATATCTCTAGAGATATAGCCACTATTAAAATGGCTTCTTGAGAAGAAAGTCCACTTCCGACCATATTTTCACAATCAGGCAACTTCTAAAAAAATATTATGAGTACTGGAAGAGTGTCCCTTCCCGTAGAAGCAACGAAAGTCTTTCGAGGACCATAAAAGCCCAAAAGAAGAAGATAATATACAACTTTTCTGGTTCGGTGCTGCCACAACTATACAGGATTAATTTTATGAAGGGGACTGAAATTAATATTTTCTAATTTCTTTAAATAACTTATTATAGTTCTGACTTGGTTTTATAGTATAACATATATTAAAAATATAGTAATTATGACATAAATAACACGATAAATGGTTGTCGTTTGTCGTGGATGCAATGATTGCCTTTATACTATGTTATACTGTGTTAGAACAACATCTATCTTCTGCCTTACACTGCTAATATTATTAATACAATGTATTTTATTTTTTTATTGATTATGGACAATATGCGGTCTTTTTAAAATAATAATAATAATATGTATTGTGTGTATATATAATAATATCAAAGTATAAATGGTAATATATTGTTGGCGGATTTCAATAGATTGCCCGTAATATTGTATATTATGCGTTTCGAGTTTGTATTATTATTTTAAATTTTATTATTCGTACAAAATGAGACTCACGGTTGCTATATATGGTTTTAACAAGCATAATAATAATAATAATAATAATAATATATTAAATAGACGTGCAGCGACCTTGGTTTGAAATGAGTAGCGACAACTATAATATAGTGTGTAGGCAGTCTTGTGTTTAGAGGCAGACAAGTCTATAGGAATCTTCGCTAGCCGGTGTTTCAGTATTGATTTTAAAAAATGTATGGTTTCCAATTTGTAAGACACTATAATAAATAATAATGTAGTTATTATTTGCTAATACTGTGCGCCTATAGCCAAGCAGTTGACCTAAAGATTATTGTAATGTTTTTATGACATTCGAATTGCACAAAAAAACTACTATTGACATTCACGAGAGCACCTCAAGGAAATTTCCTAAAACTCCAAAAGTCCTAGGAGTACTATAATAAAGTTTAAGGACATTTTTTGTTGTTGTTATTACCAAAATCTACAATAATGGGTTTTGTTACTTTTAAAATTCCTTTAATTTTGATAATCTGCTGAAAACTTCTGGTTAACGGCAACTTATCAATAATACGTGTTCAAGTTGTTTTAATTGAGCTAATTGACTGCTTTATTAAAACACTTGACCCTAAGTGTCAAGAGTCAAGTGCGGTGTTGTTGTGACGCAACCATGTAAAGCAATTATTTTCAGTGTATTAGTCATGTTAAAATTAATAAGCCATTGCACAAAGTTACCACTTTTTAACTGTAGATAGTCAGTAGATGAGTATACTGCTTAAATATCTTCAAAATTGTAAATATGTGTACAATAATATTATTATGTTACGTTACGATTTTTGTTATGGTCTACCATTTTGCTTTTCACGTACACACACAATCTGATCCGACAAAATTAGTTCAATGTTAATAAAAACGCCGAGTTGTAATCGCGCATCTTCTAGTGTTGCCGTAATGACGATAATTTATTTTTTCGTTACACCATTCCCATATTAAAGCAGCTGTTTATGTATTCATCGGGTCAAGGAACCCACCGGCGCGGGCTGTCCTTGGCGTTCGCCTAGGGATTGTCTTTAGAAGGTCAGTGCGAGTAATTTTTTAGTACACCGTATTAATTCTGCGACTGTCATAACTTGCAGATAACCATTGTTTTAGACCATAAATACAAGATCATCAAACGACGTAGTAGGCGCATTCGGTATACTGCTTACGCGATGGTTTCAATATGAATCGGATGTGCCCACTTCGGAGCGGCCGTGGAGATATAAACTTTTACAAGACTCTGTATTTATCGTGTATAAGTATAGAAAACTATATATATTATACGAACCGAAAATACAACGAAATTTAATTGGAACGCGGTTCAATACAAAAATATTTTCCGAAACTTTGCACTTAAATTATAACACTAGCCCAGCTTGACTTTAACTTGCAGTATTTCATTTCCTTTCCAAACTACTTTATTTTCTTCGTCTTTGTATCTGCAAAACTCCTCATTTTCTTTCTACATACACACGCACGTACTTTAGTCGATAAAAATTATTTACAAACAAGAAATACTATTAACTGATAGCTTCCTCCTAACAACTGATAAATAAAATATATTTATATAAATCCATATACTATATAGCCACAAGCAGAGTCGGTAATTCGTTGAATACCATTTAAGAGCATACTAAATATACTTGCAATAGTAGGAGATTTTCAATTGGAGGAAAGTATTCAAATATATTTATTTCTGTATTTATTCAAACACTTGAAAACTCACAATAGCAGATCTGAATTGACTAATATTACACAAGTATGATAATAATTTTTTATTTTATCGTGATGATCGTACGATGGCACGTCTTATTCGGGAGTATAAAAAAAAATATTCTACATCTATTTTTTTTTTTTTTGTCGGTCAATGATAATATAACCGAATTCTTCGGTCTCCTATTTGTGTCCTTAAATTATTTTCGCTTATTATGTTTATACGCGTGACTTGACCATTTTGTTTCATAATAATTCTCTAAATGATCTTTCCCGTTCATGTTCTCAATGAAAACATTTCGTTGGCGTTACGACCGGCAAATGATTTTTTTTTTTTAATCTTATTTACTGGTATATTTCATTCTGTGAAGGTGTCCGTACTAATTCTTTTTTTTTTTCTGTAACATTACAGACCGTATTTCCGGTTCATACATAGGAGCTCTCCGTTGTTTTGACTCAATTAAAAGACTATCATTACTACATTTTTATGACCTTGAACACGTTTCGCGGCGAAAAAAAAAAATTTTAAGTTTTCGGTTTTTAATTTTTACCTAAACAACAAATGTTACTTTATAAATGAAATGCGACCGTTTAGTAAACAGCATCGGAAAATAAATTCTTCGCCCGTTTACTAGATTAATATTATACCGTTTCGAGTCTAACGAATTGTATGTCTTTAAAGTCAGTACAAGCAAACTCGTTTGAACGATGAGTAGATACTTAATAATAGCTAAAATATTTTAGAGTGAATACTGTTTAGTGTTTACACGAAAAGCAGCGAAAGGAAAATGAAAATATCTGAAACAATAATGTTGAGATATATTATGTGTTTAGTAGGTGACCGAATTGGACAGAACTATGATTGAGTGTATACAAATGGGAGTTAGTGTGTTGCGCCAAAATAGTTGGAATTTAACAGAGAAGATTTATGCATGTTGAAAAAAGGGAGGAAAAAATTTGGCCAGTTTTTACACCGGAGTTTCCAGAAGAGGGGAGGAAAAAGGGGGGGGGTTGTTGGAAGACGGAGCGGGGTCGGTCAGACGTAAATAACAATTGTGCAAACGGAAACGTGTCGTAATTAACGTTTTGTATATGCACCGCGTACGAATACAATAATATATATATAAGTATGAGATGAAAATAATAATAATAATACGTTTTACATTGGGTATTTCGTGTGAAAGAACCCCGACCTTGTGCGTGTCCTCTCAGCAGCCGCGGAGGCGGAGAACACGAAAATTACCGACCGGGAGCCTGGAGATCCATTTTAAAACACACGTCTATATACGCCTATACAGCCGTGTCTTTCTCTCTCTCTCTCTCGCTCCTCATAGATACACACAATACACACAATATGAATTATCTATATGTATAATATGTATATCTGTATACACGTTTTTTCCTTTTCCTTTTTTTTTTACCACGGACGTCCACGGTTATTATCCACGGTGTGTGAACGAGTCTGGTCGTCGTCTTCAACCCTGACCGTGTAAAATACACCGTCTCGGCGGCAAACCGGGAGGGGAAGAAAAACGTCGGGAGAACGGCGGCAGTGGAGGGGGCAAACGCGCACGGGGAAAAAAAATATAAAGATTCTACTCTGCCCCATCCCCGAGACGTCTTCCAGTTAGGGAACACAGGTGATTAATAACACAGTATATGTATGTGTGTGTGTGTGTGTGTGTACCGTGGTGACTAGACTAATCAATCATCCGTCTCCGGGATAAACGGTCGCGGGTACGTTCACACAGCGCGGGACACGTCAGCGGTCGCGGGTCACCGATATCCGTGGCGGAAACGGCTCTAAGATAGCTATACGGTGATCCGTACGCGACTTTCGAGCGGGCCACGTCACGTCACTCCAGGAATTTCGGGTCGAACCCGTATTTTCCCGGTGGATAACATCCAACGTGGCCGGACCATCACTAACGGTACCTACCTATTTGTATAAAAAGTACGGGCACAATGAGCTGTTTATATTGTATTACGCCGACCACTTGCGACTTGACAGTTTACACTGATTTTTCGGCCCAACTGTTAAAAAATAATTATAGGCTGCTGACGGAGATAAATTCTAGAGTTAGTCTTAAACGCCAACCGGTATAAGATAAATCCTTTAAATTGGAAAATATTATATATTTTTGTGATACACGTATGTATATATACGATGTAGATGCATTTGCTATATGAAGTTTGTTCTTAACTTATTAAAGATGCATACACATTTAATGGACGGTTATGTTATGTCTATTATGCTCCCATTCCTCCGTTCATCGAGGCAGAATAAACAAGTTTGACAATTCGTACAAGAAACCGTTTCGAGAAGATTCGAGAATATTAATTCCATGTTTTATTCATGTCATCCTGACACATTTCAATAAAAAAAAATATTTTTAATTTTAAAATTATTCAATGTGTCGACCATAAAAGATAAGCAAGAGAAACAGATTCTTCTAACAAGTATAATAAATTAATATCAGCAGGAAATCATTATACGTACCTATGTAATGGCTTAAATAAAAAAAAAACGTTTCATTCAAATATATTTACTAAATAGAGAGAAAAATAAATATCGTTCATTTATTTAGAAAACAATTGACACAGTTGCGATCTGAGTCATTTTTAACCATTCTATTATAATAGTTTTTTGTTGTTATACACAGAATAAAGTCTGTTAAACATAAACCAGTAAGGAAAATGACGATACCTTTTTTTTTTTAAAAAGAACATACTCGCTTTCTTCTATAATTTCTTAAACGGTCACAACTCGTTAAAATAATTACAACTGGGCACAATTTATTTTCAGGCTATTGACCAGGGCCGATAGCTAACCGTTAGACACAGCGCCCATAGATAGGGCCTAAAGAAACCCACAGGACCTACGACTAAAGGCAGTTGTTAGTCCTATGGTCCACGGTCAAGATTAAAGAAAAACATAAAATAAAACTCACCCGCCGCACATTAACGCGTACTACAATAGGTAATACAATTTTTTCATGTTTCAGAAGTATTTTTTTTTATCAAAAAGAAAAATAGATTTATTGCGTTGGGTTAGGGCCCCTAAAATAATGCACTGCAGGGCTATCGGATTTGCTTAATCCGACCCTGCTTATAATAACCGCAATATATAATACTATAATACGAAGAATCAATTTTTAATTTTATCGTTCGTTTAGCTGAATGAAAAGCGCCATGTAAGACGCATTGACGGTTCTTCAAATAACCTGAAAACAATGAAAGCGAGTTGTTGATGAAGATGTATAACATGTATGCTTACTGGTTAGATTTACTTTTGATATAATAATAATTATATGGTAAATCTTATTCCGTACACATAGTTTTTTTTTTTGTATAACAACAATTACATATTTATATAATGTATTTTATATTATATAAGTGAAATGTAGCCAACGTCGAACCGGAGTAATTTGCTGTACACTATGTCCAATGCGGTCTAACCGAAAAGTAGCACTAAGTTTTGCAATCTGACATTTAAATTTAATAAACATATATTATTAGTTTGTAAAAATGTCTAAATATTCATTAACGATGACATAGGTTTTTTAATTTTTCTTGTTCAATCTAATTGGTGCCTACATACATGTTAATGACCTGTCAGCCGCGCAGAACGAATAATATGGAAATAGTTTTCAATCTGACTCATGCTCGTAAAATCCATATAACCAGCGTTATTGTTTTTTTTTCGAGGGATACACATTTAATAATAATTAAAAGATTTTCCACAAGCAAAACAAATATAAGTCATTATATTCAGGGTGTGTAGGGCAGTGTAATATATTTAGTTGTATTTAAAAGAGGGGTTAAACCCTGAAAACTCTCTCGTCGGAATACGGCCGTGACCTCATATTTAAATTCTATGTGTAACTGAAGACAACATCGTTTACAGTGTGTCTGTCATAAATGTATGATTTTCAAACAAGTATAATAAACAAAAAACCATATGAATCAAAACGATTCTACAATAGTCAGCCTTGTTCTACGCTATGTCTGTTTATTTAAATATTTCAAGTGAAACGGTCAGGTCGGATCTCTATAGTATGGCCGTGTCGTTTAACAAGAAGCGCGCGAAAGTCCGTCTCACGTCCCACGCTTTTTGTTTCTGTTCAAGTCCTTTAGATAGTATTATCTTGATTTCAAAGTTCAATACGTTTTATTGCGCAAAGTCTATATAATGCATATATTATACAATTAAAATATATTATTCGACAAGAGTCCGTATAAGAAATACGGCGATAAAATTTTAAACACCGACTCCGGAAGTAATATATTTTTTTATTATAATGAAAATAAAAAAGTTAGCAAAATAATAAATAGATGGCCGATGATAAAAAAAAACACGGCAGTCATAAAAATTATTCTGGAACGCCATTAATGTTATTCCGCGATGTCAAAACAGCTGTTCCATCTTCGACAGCGTAGTTGTACTTGTTGAATTATTCATACGGCGTATTTCGATTTGTTTATTTTTTTTTTTTTTATTATTATTAATTTCCTTTCGTCGTTGCCCGTCCGACTATCATACCGCTATATTATATGCTTCTTCGGCGAATGTGTGAGCGTGTGCGTGTGCTCTTTCTAAGTGCTATTCTCTGTTTCGGATTTTATATACCTACTACTACTACTACTGCCATCGGTCGGTGTTCTGTTTCAGTGCGCAGTGACAAAATTTTATCAGCGACCCCATAAAGAAATCTCCATTGCAAAGAACGGATGTCCTGCTCCCAAAGCAACATCCGGTGTTTGCCGTTGTACGTTCGGTACACGTTTAGACAGAAAATTATCCAATTATGTAAATAATAAGTGCGCGTTACACTCGCAAGAATGAAAATTGAACATCGTTCCATGTTTATGTCTAAACGGAGTGTTCTCGTTGAGTGAGCTCGATCGCTTTCCGCTGTGAATCCTTTGGCTCAAAAACCACTCTACCGGTTACCGCGGCGAAAGTACACTCCTCGGTAGTTTTTTGGAAACCAAACGGTTGTTTACATTGTGTTTTTTGAACGGCCGCGAACCGAATGGCGTTCGATATTTTCCATTTAAGTCTTCTATACTATATACACTGTCCATTTATTCGGTTACCGTCAAAACGCGGGATTCGACGACGGCTTTGAGAACGTTGACACAAAAAAAAAAAAAAAAAGCGAGGAATGAAAAAACAACTACAGACTTTTTTCTCGATCAGTACGTGCAGATCGGTCGTATACCAATTACACGAGAGCAAATAATGGAAGGTCAATACGAACAGTACTAAACGGTGCGGGCGCTAATGAGTTTGCCATAGCTGTACATGATTAATCGTTTCCAATAAGAAAAATCAAATTAGCCGACACCTGATCGTTAAATAGGAAATCTGATTAAAACTCAACCGCCTCGGGTATACATAATATGTCTGATGCAATGGAAAATCCAAGTATATAGGCCGTGGCGTACAGCGTTTGTGTGTACGATAGGTACATATGATATGTGTAGTATTGTTGTGACTTGTGCTTGTAAACAACAGCTGTAAGTGTGTGTGTGTGTGTCGAAATTAAATCTCGTTTCCAGGCCATTGAACGAATGTCGGTGCGTACACACAGGGCGTTAAAGCTCTCAGACGCATCGGTGAAAAAATAAAAATGCAATTTCACACTTTACCGGCGCGGTGCGGTGTAAATAAAAACGTTATACAACACCAGCTATAAAGTTGAAAGTACACGGCGCGCATGATGGAAAAACAGTTTTATAAGCGCGACCATATGAAAACACCTGTAATAAAAGAAATTCGCTTCGTTGGGTGCATTTTTTTTTTTAACGGTAACCATTTATCGCGTTAGACACCTCTGCCGGGTCAGTTTATGATCCGGAGAAAATGTTATTCGCCACAATTAACCCGCGTGCGTCTAATGATCGCTTGTAACCACCGTCTGTTGGCCCTCGCTAATCGTCGACTCGTTTATTTTCGAATCCAAACCGAATCATTCGCTGTAATTTATCGTTTTTAATTATCGTCCATTACGCAAAAATCGTTCCCCCTCTCGCCTTATTACTACTATTATTATTATTACCACCGTCGTTGTTAGCCGTTATTATTATTGTGCTACACTCATATATATATATACCTACGTATATATTAATAGAAGTCGTGCAAACAAAAAAACTAACATAGTGTAGTAGTAACATGCAATTGGTAATCATTGTAAATACAATTACCAATTAAGTTGTACTACAAAACCAGCCTGGCCGGAAGAAAGGAGTAGAGTCTAAAAGTTGTTAACCGGTATAGTTTCAGGAGGAAACGCTTCACACCGGACGATAAAGTAAATTAAAACAAGTCTTGTGTTGTTACTTAAAAATCACAGCTGGCTCGAGGAAGCACATCGTGTAAAAAGAAAAGTGTTTGTAGTTTCCATTGTAAATTGCATATTTTGTCTAATCACTATCACACAGCCCCAGACACAGCTTGGGCGATGGTCTGTGTATATGCACATATATTAAGAGAGTACCGAGTAGCTAGTACGCACAGAAATGGAGGACTTATAATTTTGTATGGCATGCGTTGTTCGTCATTTGAATTTGGCACGGGTGTGTAAAGTGACAGAGAAAAATGAAAAGGTGTTCGGTGAACTTTACACGCTATAAATGGCATTCGACAAAGTTTACGTCAGTTTGTCGACGAACAATATAATAATGTATTCAGCGGTAAAGTTGCCGCAAAACTTCCCCGGGGACTTGGCGAGTATTGGAGTTGATAATTTGCCCGACGTATACTCGTACCACCTGTCCCGGTTAAATAATAATAATACAAATAATTATTAAACACAATTCATGTTTAAAGCCCGTTATTCAGCAATAATAATTATGTTGTTCAATGAACCAAACGCCGTACGCCTTTGATATTGACCGGAATCAATAAATATATAAAACAAAAAAGTCAACCACTTAAATATTGTTCTGTTTCAGTTGTGTGTATATAATATATATATATATAGCAAGTACATAACTCTTGTAAATGTTTGTGTTTATTCGGCAAAGTCATTTAAATAATTCCAAAGTTATTGTAAATATGTACAGCTACACAAACGGTACGCAGTTGTGCAATACGCCATACGGATCGATTAGCAGGAGTAAAGGTATAGGCAATTATTATACACAACTGAAACGGAACAATACTTAAGCGGTTGTTTTTTTCAAAAAATGTTTCTACTATTAATAAGTAATAATAAAATACAATAAATTATCAAGGAAAGGCATAATATTATTATCTTTTCTTTTACTTCAAATAACTATATAAGCTCCATAGTTGCCCAAACTTTTTGTGGAAATTACGGAAGCTTTAAATACTTAATTAAAATCGTTATTAACGAGTACCAACGAATTGCAAAGGCTCGCATAAACATTATATGAAGTTTATTTTCGTTTAGTTAAAGAAAACCCCAAAAAAGGGGAAAATTACACTTTGACCATAGACAATTTCCAGGTTGCTATGCGTGAGTGGCATTTGTCAAATCTAAAAACAAGCAGAAATAGCTGATAAAAGATGATCGATGAGATACAGAAAATCAACTGATCAATAAGGCGTATAATATTCATAATCCAATGTCTTTCCTTCGAGGTAAAGGTTGATTTAACTATTTTTTTTTTTTTTTTTGGCCGAATGCAGCTGGACAAAATATGTGAGCTACCTAATCCTATAATATGTTGAATGTTTATCAACAGGTTACAAGACGCATTCGGTCGTGGTCTCTAGCGTGGCCAGTCGCGGTTGCTTCATCACCGTGGCATTATATTCTATAGCTGCTGTTGACCAGATGTCGAACGCGTTTGATGTCCTTGTTACCTACAGCCCATATGTTACTCTATAATATGTACGGTGACATTGACGCCACAGCTCCACAGCCGCGACCGCCGTCGTCACTCCGTTTTCCCTGCCCTTGTACAATATACATATTTCTATATGATAACATAATAACAAATAGACAAATTATATACAATATAACAACAATAATAATCGATCCATGACACAAACTTGCCCGCCACACACGCAACTCTCCTCGGCGACGACGGTGGCGGCGGCCGATTGCAAATTAGTCTCTTTCACTCACGTTTTAGAAAGACACAGAGGGAGAGAGACCCCGCCTAGTGTAAATTACCATTTCGACACTTACATGTATCGCCGCCACACGCACACACACGGTCGTCGCAGTTGAGCAAATCCCGTCAAACCGCGAAAATCAGTCGCGGCGTCTATGGAGTTTCCGGCACGAACCACCGGCGAAGCAGCTAAAAACTAAAACGCACGCCCTGTGTTACAACAACAATATCATTGATCGGAAGACCCGGCCAAAATTATACTATATATATATATATATATATATATATCATAATATTAACACACAGCATCACTAATAGTGCGGCGCACCTACCTACGTACTGGTGGCCAAATTGCATTCGTCCGAATTAGTATTGAATGTTTTCTGGATTTACTAGACATAAGTCCACCCAGACATACTTTGAGAAAATTACAAAACAACGGTTTTGTTTGGTTTTTATACGTCTGAACGACACTTGCGGTGTTAATTGATCTCAGTATTAGGTACATAAAACACCACTACACGTGTGTATATAGTGATTGAACTTGGGGTCCAGCTTGCGTGGTAAGCGAACAAACACCATGCAATAATGGATAATAAATCTAATTTAATTTATAATACTAAGTACTTTATTGATGTATTATAACTTAAATACATTTTAATGATAATACATGTGAAACGCGCTCACGCGGATCTATGCAATTATAAGGACATAAGTCCAGGGCTTTTCCGCTTTCTGTCCTAACGCAGCTTTGCATAAGATGCCTATGCCTTGTCTTGCGTCAAACGTTAATACTACTTCCCAAAACCGAGTTGTAGCCAAAACATGTAAATGTTCAAAAAACGTACGACCACTGAGCCACACAGTGATGGTAATATGCAGAGAATTTCTTTAAAACAGGCATTGACTTAACTGATTGACAGGGAAAAATGTCAAATGTTTTCAAAAACAATAAACTATTAACTAAAAAACATAAATTATATCAACACACTACATATTATTTATAAATATTTATTAAATTGGTTGGCAAAGCCGATATGTTAGGCATATTTTTAAGATCTTGTAAAAAATAAATATTGTAATTGTATGAAAATAAGGGGCTAAAGTGTGTCTTTGATTCTCGTTGACTGTAATACAGACGTTGTTATTTAAAATACTAAAAACTGCTTTGGTTTTGTAATTATTCATACTAGAATTCCAATTAAACTTGATTGTCTAGGTAAGTACTAGGTATCGTGGTAAATAATTGAACGAGCTAGAAGTTTAATTTTTTTTTTATTATCTCGTTGTCGAGTTTACGGTGCATGTCCGTTCTCATTTTCGGCCACTCTTTTAGAGCGAAACGGATTAATGATGCCTATAACAATTTTTTCTCTAACAAGAATACATTTTAGTATAATATATTCCTAAGTTTGCTAGCCAGCGTGTTAATGCTCATAGTTTGGCCACTTTAAGTGTTGGCGTGTTGAAGATTATCATTCAAATCGGTGTGTACCTGGCCGTTGCCACACACGTGTTAATAATTATACTTCCTTACGGCCGGCAAAGATGTTATTATTCGTTGTGGAAACAAAAAAAAAACGATCCAATTAAACTTAATTTTTTTGCTTAAATTACATATACAGATTATATGGATAGGCGTTTTGAATAAAAACAGGTTTATGTTTTTTGGCTAGGTCATTGTTAGTGTGACCTATGCTACTGTTAACCGCCTAAAAATATACAGAGCTCGCCCGCATGTTAATTACATGTTTGAAAACAAAACATTTTGAATTTTAATATAATGTTTCACTGCGTGCTGTTGCGGTTTAAATTAATAGTTTTAATGTGGTATGGAAAAACTTGTTTCGGGTCTCCGCCGACCTGTTCTTATTAATATTGTGTTGGAAATAACTTCAAAGTGTCTAAGTGTCAATAGCAGCAGCTGGTGGCGTTACTTGTACGCATTATATAACCAATTTAAGTTTTTTTTTTTTTTTGGGGGAATTTTTTTTACATATTATTTTTAGTCGGTGGTTTTTCGGGAACCCGGCCGTACGACAGAGACGACACGCTAACGCCACACGATTTTATCATGATTACCTACACACGGTGGAACTTGGTGAACAGCACAGAGGCCTGCGTTGCCCGTCCGCGTGCTCGGTGAACCACAGCCCATAGTTTGTTATCAAACCAACACACGCAGCTACTGTCGATTTCATTTTTTTATTTTTATTAAAAATTAAATTTCATTCATTTACACGCACATTTTGCGTGCACAATATGCGCGTATACTATAGCGGCAAAATTATCTTTACAATTTTGATTTAAGAGAAAAAGGACCCTTGTAAGAGGACGTCACACCCCAATATATTAAGAGGAGTATAAGCAATTTTTCGAAAAATCCTAATTTAAATAAAGCTACGGTTTTCATGTATACCTCCTATCTTATGTTACACCTTAACCATTTTTTTAACCGAAAAAACGTTTTCTATAGGTAGGTAGGTACTATACACTACTACCTGTATAGAACATCAATACAAATCTATAGAAAAATACTATTGTGGATATTATATTGGTGTTATTAGATTTTTTTTGTTTTTATCGCGTTATTTTTTAACCATGAATTCATAAAACTAGATAGCCAAAGCCTATGATAGTTAATGGTGTCTTCCAACGTATAAAAAACTAGTTTATAAGAAGTGAGAACACTTATAACCTTTTCATTTCATAAAGAAGTTTCAATGAATTTTCGATTTGTATTTTGAAACAACATAAAAAGGATTTTCTCCCTTTTGTTTATCACACATTATGGTTAACACTTTTTACAACAATGGTAATACCATCTATAAAACATTTTTTTTTTCCTTTTTAGGTCTTCTGACTTATCGAAGTACGCGTTCTTTAATACTTAGTGCTATAAGTACACGCAAGAGTGATTAAAACTTTTTCATTTGCATAAAGAGTTAACAAGTGCTAACAAGAGCTAACAAGTGCCTGTACCTTTCCCTCAACACTTGCCGCCGAGACTTATTTGAAGCCTTCTAATTCGATTTTTAGTCAAAGGGTTAAGTAGAAAGTTCTTAGTGCGTTTTTCTGTTCTCGCATAATATGCTTGGCGCCGCACCGTCCCGGTCCGTAAGCAGTAAATCCTTTTAATTTGCACTTTCGCTCCCGTTCCATAATTTATTTAAGGAATTTGAAGGAGTCAAAGGAATCCCTATTATGCCGGGCGGCTTTGAAAATTCGGGAAAATATTTTACAGGAGAAATATAACTTTGGAAAGCGGAACGGTAAAAAAGGTCGGTTGCCAGCCTAACCTAACCTAACCTAACTGACGGTTGGTGCCAAAGTTTTGTCACGAAAACCAAAATACACTACACACCACAACTACTACAGTAGTTACATAGAATTTAGACACTAAATCGAAATTTGGTATTGGATTTTGTGCAACAAGTCAAGTTTTCTTAAATAACTTCTAACTGGAAAACGTTGTTTTTTTTACTTTCGGTAAGTTTTGTATAAAAATATTTTATTGATGACATTTTTTTCATATATGACAATAATATCCGAATTTGGGTGTATCAATTGTTTTATCGAAATTACACAATACAGCTATTATTAACATAAACGTTATAAAAATAGGAATAATATACAAGATGATCCATTTAACGCAAGACACTCATTTTCGAATAATGACAAGTTCATAGTTTTTCCCTATCCCTTTGATAATAATTTTGTGTTACTATACAATATTATTAGACAATTACCACATTTTTACCTTTTATAGTATTTCCTAGACGGCTAACAACTTTTGAAACTTAAATGGAAATGTATATATGTAATTAACTTTTTAAAAAGAGAATATTTTTGCTGTAAATTTGGACTGGTCAATAACCAGTTTTGAATAATTACGTTTTAAGTTGAAGACGGGACGAAGGATGGAGTGAAAAAATTCGGCAAATTATTCTTCTTTTGAAAAGTTAACTACTTTTTTTCTACATTGGTTTCCAAAATTTAATGGCACACTGGCGCACTCGAAAATGTATTATTTGAATAAAGATATAGGTGGCTAACAAAAATGTCATATTATACAACAGGACTGACTGTTTCCAAGCTATGTACCTAATATGATCCAGACTATCTGGTAAATTTCCATTTCCAGACTGGCACTTGGAGATAATCGGTGAACATTGCTTTTTCGGTATTGTCATAGTAGATGTAGTATTTGATTACAGCCAAGGTTCGACATTTAATGTTCAGCGGTACGCACGCCGTACTTAAACTGTTATTAATATCCTAAACGATATTGTTATTATACAATATTTCGAGCCTATGAATCAAATATCCAAATATCGCGCGTTTACTCGTTGAAAGAAATTATCTTGGCGATTTTTTTTTTTTTAGTAGAGTGAAGGAAAAAAAACACAGTAGTCATGATTGATTTGTCACACAAAAATACAAACTCATAACAGCTCTGTATAGCGCTATAATAATAACAATATTATTACTATTACAATAATAATAATAATAATAATCGATTTCCAATTAATATTTGTCGCTTTGTAACTCGAGGGGGAGCCACATGGTGCCATAAATAGAATATATATTTTTTATTATATATATATATATCTATGATCGTACCCGTAGCACACACGCTCAGATACTATAGCCGTGGCGACACATTATTATTATTATTGTGTGTGTGTGTGTGTTATACTATTATGAATTATGAATTATTATTATTGTTCAAGACAGACGACGACAACAACGACGACGACGACGACGACTACAAGAAATCGGACAGCCGGGACGAATCGCGTAATTCCTAAAAAATATTATGTTCTTTTAAAAAAAAAAAAAACCATAAATATATATATTATTATTCTGTTACGACATACTCAGGGTTCGTGTAAGTGTGTGTGTGTGTGCGCGCGCTTATTAACGGGTTGTCATTTTTTTTTTATTTAGAATGTGCTCGCGCGTTCGCCGCACACGCTTCAATGTGTTGTACCTAGGCTTATTGCCCACACGTCCGTGCTCCATACTCGCAGCACTATATATCATATATACCTATTTATAATACAGGTATATAGGCGTACACGTATGATATGTACGACCGTGCACAGTACAGTGTGTGTATACTCCAACACTCGGACAGGTACAGTACATATTTATATATATATATATACAATAGCGATACGGGACACGACTTTAAACACCGGCTGCGGCTGTGAGTGCGACCGCGGAGACTGTTGTGGGTATCCAAGGTAAACGCGGTTATCCGAAACACACTTGTGATATTATACATAATATAATATAATCATTATATGTACTATAATAGACGATATAATAATAATAATGATATTATCAGTATATAACATTATAATGTATACTTTATAATATTATTATGTATAATGAGCGCCGGACTGTAAAGAAGCGAGTGCGAGCGAAAAAGACCGTGCTATGACTTATTGTCAGCCAAAACAAAGTAGAAATAATGTATATAGATTTTTTTTTTAATGATATAACAAACTTTACAAAAATTATAAACAACAAATTATACATACATATTTTGCGCTTACTCCGACAGATTGACTCGTCAAAATGTACAACATTTTTCTTCTTAACGATTTTTAAATAGTTCTTATAAATATATCGGAACAAAAATCTAGTCGCATCCATGAAATTGTTGAATAATATATGATCACCGAGTACCATTTACTTAGTCGACTACAACATTTTGTTGTCATTCGAAACATACTCGACGCAACCCTGTTCTATGCACGTGCAAATGTACAGCTGTATGTATTCTTTTTCATGTACGGTTGACAATAAAGTATTACGATACGACAATATTATACAATACTACAACGTTGCTGTTTAAAAAAAATTAAAATTGATTCGCACCGGCTCGATGACCTTGATTCGGGGCGTAAGGAGTTTAAAATTTTAATTGTATAATCAGTGTGTGTGTGTGTATGTATTTCCTTTGCAGTTTTACTTTTTTATTATTTCCTTCCACGTATAATATGCGCAGGTAAGTACTATCTACAGAGTTTATGCGAAACACGCAACGCGGTTGTTATGTTTTATATATTTTTGCCAAACGTACCTCTATACATGCGGACATAGTTATACAAGAGACCTACAGTATAGTTTATATTCTGTAAGCCAAACACGCCCTGCGCTAATTGACCTGCGGGGAGGTTTCAAAAAAATAATTATTAATTATACATGTCTATTTTGTGCCGGTTAAAAACGCAAAATGTAAAAAAAAAAAAATGAAATCCTCACAGCGAAAATAATAACAAAATGTACCTACCTACCAGCGTGGAACGTCGACCAGCAGGAACAATTTAATGCGAAATTATTGAGTGAATAGGGTTGGGACGACAGGTTGGTTGATTATAATATGGAACATGCAAGAGCACATTGTGCTGTTTTAATTAAATCATGGTATTATGGAATATTCAAATTGATTGACTTAACATAAAACACATGTATTATATTATTATAAACTGGAAAATTAAATTAACCCACAAACAAGCGGGCTTTCAACCAATCTATATGAACCGCCAGAGCCACTAAATTCGTTACCAACTAAAAATGCCTACAGAGTAATAATAAAGGTTAATTATGTTAGAAAATATCATATTTTATAATGACTTTTTATTTTTTACATAGTATTTAGTTAGAAACGGAATACTAAATACCACGCAAGTGTTATGAAAATTATTTTAAAAGCCTCAAATGAATATTGTATTTATACAAAATAAGTCAGTAGCATATTGTTCGGTTTTACTGCTCAGTTATAAAGTTATCTTAATAACATGTCAATCGATAATAAGTTATTTATTCAAAACATTTTTCTAGTGATTTATTCCAACTTAAAATGATTAGACAATGACTTTTAAGCAAATTACGCTAATACAAATCTGCCCAACTAGATAAATAAACATAATATAGCGCGTTGCGTTGGTTTTATTCGCATGTCTAAATTATAATGTAAATCGAATGAATGCAAATGGCTGTACGAAATGCGTGCGAATTCCTAATGGAGTTGTTCTGTCTATTAAGCAATTATTATATTGTACGCACCGACAACGGAATGGGAATGTAGTAAAAACTTAGGTACGTGCACTCACGAATAACGTACTTACGTTATTCAAGGGCGGCAAGTTCATCTTCAACGATAATTATTATTTTACACATTGCTATTCTCGCCGACCTGGCACTACACGGTAGCTAGGTTCGTTAAATAACCATTTGTTGCGAATTGTTGAGAATTTCACGTTCCGCGTCCGTTCTGAATAATGTACGTGTTGTGCCGCCGGCAAAACACGGCCTATTGTATACAGTTATAGTAATAGACAATAGTAATCAAAAGTTGAAACTTGACAAAATAACAACCATAGCGCTGTGATTATAACACGGTCTGCCACAATCGTATATAATACATGTACCGCAGGAATATGAGATCGGCCATTCGTTGATATAGTCAGGTGCTCTGACCCAAATTATTGTTTGACACAGAATAATATGACAATTACAAATTTAGCAACTGATATTCCAATTGTAAGTATAATATATATTAAAAAATACAAATAATTAACAACCACTACCACCAAAAGTATTTGTTAGATATTTTGTATACTAGCGAGTTCAGTAGTTTTTTTAAATTATACATGTAAATGTATTCTAAAAGTTCTATGCTTTACCGATAATGCAAAAAGTAAAACAGAACGATGAGCGGTCGTCTTCGATTAAATTTACTGTCACACCTATGTATTATGTTAAATATTTCAATTATTAATATTATTATTTTATAATAGGAACATTTTATCCATAACATTAATCCGTATTGGAAACAAATCTTAGTTTACCAATGCAGTTAGGGCTTGGACCAGCTGTTTATCATAAATAAAGATCTTTGTGATCGTTTGGTAGCTGTATATACTTCGACAAGACTATAGAACACACAATTGGTTCGAAAATATTATATTTTCCGGATATGACAAACCGAGCAATGATTGCCCACTCGGCCCAAGTATATACAATTTCTTACACAATGTTATGTACTACGCGCGGAGAGTTGATATAATATTCTTGTGGAGTGCCCGTACGAGCCATTCGAATGTCCATAAAGTGCGGCTTATAAATAGGTGTCGTAAAATACCGGCAGGCTTACTGTCAACCGAGATGCGCCCGCCAAACAGGACTTCTCGTCAGCGTTTTATACTTACGACTCTGTGTACCTAAACGACGGTTAATGCTTTAGCCTCTCACTTGCCCGAGTTAACGACTTGTCTGGGTGGGCCGAATGTATATTATTAACGTAATTTTCGATTTTCGTCCGACTGCAGTGCGCCTTTTACGAGTACGGCCGTAAATAAAATAGTAATGATAAATTTAATTTATCGCGCGCACTTTATGCCTTTTTGTCTTGCCCGTTCTGAAGACGCTATTGTAAATTAAAACTTATTTTCACCGGACCGGCTACTCGAGTTTTCGCTCGTAAATACCGTTTTTACGATGGTTATTATAAATTATATTGTTATACACTATGACCGCATTAAACGTCTTTCTAAAAAAAAAAAAACTTAAACAAATTAAACAGCTCCGTGAAAAATGTTTGTTTTGTTTGTTGTCCTGATTTTGAAATTCATTTACATAAAAACGTTGTCCCTTACAGTACCTCTATATACAATCACAACATTATCTACAATACCGAGGTTGACCTACCTACTGACTAAAGACAACTCGACATCATAAAGTGTCCCAGTGTATGCAGTTAATGCAGCCTAGAGGAAGCCGTTGCTAGTTTGGTAGCGTTCACTATTTTATTTTGAAAATAATACAATATTTATACTTGATACCAAATTATTGTAGCGTGCAATTTGTTAATAGTTACAGTAAGTATTACAATTTAAAATTTAAACAAAACAAATTGCATGTCTTACTTTAAAAAAAATATTATGTAGCCTTTATTGTGTACTAACCATTTCGATGTACATTGATCCTTTTACACAATAGCAAAACCTTAACCATAAAGTTTTATAACTAATATATCTTGTCTTACATTTTTTTTACGATTGTAAGTTTTTATGTTTTTTTTTCTCGATACAAAACACGATAAGTAACCGAGTTTTAATATTTTAAATCTAAAGTCAGAAAAGGACAAATAAACAAAAAGCAGGTATTATCCATTATCTATAGTATTATTATAATTTATGTGACGTTATATACAACATCTACTCTTGTACTATATTCAATGACCTTTTGAATTTAGAAAACAAGAATAGAACATTTTCTGCGTTTGAATTATACGTTAACGAGATATGAATTTTGATAAGCCGACTGTTAGCCTGGCCTAGCTAGGTTAAGTAAGTATACGATGGACTGTATGTATAGGCACGGCCGGTAATTTTAATAGACCCTCCATTTATGTCTAAAAATTTAAACCAATCATTTAGCAAAGTCATTTTAGTCCTTCTGTTGCGTGCCTACGTTGACGCAACTAGAGAGGGGGGTAAGGGGGGCTAGGAAAGTTCAGACTTTTTAAAAAAAAAACTTTGTCAGAATTTCGGTTAAAATTAAAAACGTACTCGCAGGGTCCATGCCTTATTGGTTGCTGGCGATTTTTTTAGAGCCCGAAGGAGGAGTTAAGAAGGGTTTTAACTTCAGTTAAACTGACTTTAGTTGCGAATCGGACAAGTTGGTCTGAGCGGTTTGGACAGTTTGCGCATGCACATCGGCACAGGCGGCACTTGTGTTGGTTCGCTAAACAGGTTTTTTGCGATTTTTGCCGACCGGACTTCCACGACAGTGGCGGTCGATAAACGTTGATATTATTATAAAAAAAAAAAAAATTTAAAAAAATAGTTGGCCGCAACGACGGCAACGCTGTGGTACATAGGTATACATAGTATAACGAAAAAAAAAAGACGACAACCGGCCGAAGAGACGTGAAGTAAAATAAGAAAGAGAAGTAGAAAAAAAAAACCGAAACCGGTCTCATAGTTGTTATTATTATCACTTGAGGGGACGTGGTATTGTTAAAGTCTCTTCTAATGAGATCAAACAATGCCGTGAACCTTGAGTGGTCTGAAAAGCTCCGGACACATAACAATACGGAGGTAAAAAAAAAAAAAAATAGTATATAGTGCGCCGGGATAACAATCACACCTTTTGTGGTTAAATTGCCTACGCGTTCTGATCAATTTAACTGAAATAGAAAATATTATATACATTTATATATATGTGTATAGGTAGATAGGCTTAGGTAGGCAGGCCGTATATTATAAGAAAACAAAAATCTTAATTTGATTCCTCACTGAATATTATGTATTATTATTATACACACACTCGCACGCAGTGACGCCGGCGATGGCCACTGCACCGCACGCATTATTGTAAATGACTTTACGTACGCCACAATCGGTCGAGATTATATGATTATTATTATTATTATTAGATCGACACGACTTAAGGATGACAATGCGAAATCGTGACGCGAACAAAGCGCGTTTTTATAGACCGTGCAGCGACGATCAGAGGCCAAAGTTGAATTATCATATATATAGTCGATTCAAACACCAACGGTCATGATAACAGTTTGTAACTTGGTAATAATAAAATTGTCAAAAATAAAAAAAAAAGCACTAAAAACCCACCCCTGCAAGCAACATATGTTTTGTAATACACGTCTCGTTTGTTTTTGATAATAATTAACGATTATTATAATCAGAGTACCTATAAACCTATAATAGGTTTGTATTGATTATACTCTGTACACTTATCTCGATTCGTCGACATAGAATAATGTGAAATGGTTTTGAAACGTCCCTCGTACAATTTTTGATCGGCCTACGCCAATGTTATTTTAAAAACTTTGAGACTTTGGCAAACGTCGATGACCCGGACAGACATCTACGCCGGCCGGGCAGATGAGTAAAAAGAAATTATATATTATTTTTACATAGTAATACAACCGTCGACGGCCGCTAATTAATCGGTTGATCTGTATAGATATCATTGTCTTGACTTTCTAGAGATAAAAGTGTTCGATTACAATGTAAACAAAAACATCGTACATCTCTCGACCTCTGACCGATAAAAATACCGCCAGAGTTAAATTTCGTTATCCAATTAGTGAAAAACAATAATTAAATATTATAATCTACTACGTCTGTATTAGGTTTGTATAGGCTCGCTATTTACAATCCTGTATTATTATAGAAAATAATATTGAAATTGCGCGTTGATCGATAAGGAGAACAACACAATATGATAATATGTAAATTATTTTACTTTCTTGATAACGAAACTTTCTAGTTTGTTCTACAACAGCTGTTGTACGTATTATTATTCTAATCATTAATATTTAATACATACTTTTAGCCTAATGACTTAATTGATTAATGACTTGGAGAAATAGGTACAGAAAAATAATCTTATTTAAAATACTTATATCTTTTTTTGCAAAATTGGACTTAACTGGTTATGATTTCTCAAATAAATACCCAAACTTATTATCCACGACCCAACGCGATGAATACATAGGAAAAACGGTGATGATTGATATAAGTCATAAGGTATTTTTTTAAAAGAAAAATAATCATAAGAATACAATTGATGCTGCATTGGAAGTAATGTTACAGAATTTACATAAACTTATGAAACATGATAATATAACATTGTTTTTGTATGATACAAATTGTATCAACAGAGCAAATGTTTTTTTTCAATGGGAAAAACCATAAAAAAAATTTAATTAAAACTTAAATTTAAAGTTTTCAATTATTTTATTACTTTGTAAGTATTTATGGCTTATATATATATATATATATATATGACACTAGTAGTAGTAAGTTAAAAAAAAAACAAATTTAGTAGACACAAATCTATTACTTCTCTTTTATTCAAACAATTGTATACAATATATGAAGGGCAAAGGGAAACAAGAGTAGTAGTTTCACCATGTGTTAAAAAATGGTTAACATATATTTGTTTCTAATACTATTATTACTACTATTATTATTATCATCATCGTCATCATCATCAAACGCTGGCAACTGTTAACGTCAATATAGATTTTATTATTTTATTTTTATTAGGCAATACTTTTTTTTTTTATTGCAGACGACGATAACCGTCGCGATTTTAGTACCGCATTGTACGCTCAGTGCATAATGATACTTTATAATATAGTGTATATTTTATTGACCTGGTCGGGATTTAAGCCAAATAAAGATTTTCCGGGTATAAAATAACCGTATCGCGGATAATTTTGTTTTGTCCCTAACGACATCGTTGCAAACAAGCGATACATAAAAATAAGACGGCAAAATTAATTTGGGCAATAGCCTTTGAAATAGACGACCCGACTGATCAATAATGGACAATGGTACACTGCCCGTCAGATTAGTACATAGTAATATTCACATGATTCATTGAAAATAATATTATTAACATCTTCCTAATATATTTTATTCGTACAAAGTCACTTATGCGCACCCATACCAAAAAACCTACTACAAGGAATAAGTATAAGGTCTTATGTCTTAAATTTTAACAACCTTTCCACGTTAGTTGCGGGTTCTTAGTTATGTCAGGCCCCGGACACTGATAAAAATTAACACGGGGACGATATTTATCATACACAAACGAAGCGGCCATGTTCTGAACCTGCTAGAGTCATAATAAAATATATCTATATATTATTATTATTTTGAGCTGTGTATAGATATTATCGCTTATTATGATTATAGCGGACTTAGAACATGACCGCCACGTTTTTGTTTACATTGAAACTGTCCTATCTGAATTCATTTATTCTGTGGTTATGTTTTACTACTACTACAAGACTTGTGTACCTATTTGTTCTAATATTTATCAGATTTAGACGAAGTAGCCCTGTTTTATTGTAATTTTTTTTACGCGAAAAGAGATTTTTTTTTATCAATAATTAGTTATGCCGGTGGCGCTAAAAGTTGTTGTAAATCTTATTTATAAAAATGTATTTTTAACCTGCTATAATATTATGGTGTCTAAGTGCCTGGGGGTGCACGAAATATGATTTCATCCGGTGCCAATCGTTAATACTTTAAAATGCTCAAAACATTTTATACACTTTTTATTGTTTTATCAAAATATATATATACAAATAACGGTCTGTTCAGTTTCAAAGAGCTCGTATATTAATAATTCTTTGAATAAAGGCGCCGGGAACTGTGTTCAGCCGGGGCCGGGAGTTTTATTTTATTTCAAAAAACTAATTTATTATCAAACGAATACTTATACATTTGTATCGAGCGTAAGTGCGTATGTTTACGTTTCGGCGAAAACGTTCAATCCTCTTAGCGGATTCGGAGTATTATTCTATGCGTGCGCGACACTTTTTATTTTATTTTTACAACTGCCGAACCCAACACACAATAGGGAAAGTTCAGTGCGACTCGGGTCGATTTCGTTTCTAAGTCATTGCCGAACAACGCGTACAGAAAGCGAACGAGACACCTCCTAATGCTCCGGATTTTATACCTACTACTATTATTATTATCATCATTATTGTTATTGTCCATGAAATCAAGTGGACGTAAATATATATATATATAGGTGTATAATATATAACAACAATGTATAAAGCGCGTTAACGACTCGGGAAATGGCTTGCTCACGACTCGGAGTGCCGCGACCGTCGACAGTATCATAAAACTGTGACGTGTTCCGTCTTATCACATACACTGATTGTTCACACGTTTTCCTTCCCCTCGCTGCTGCCACCGAGTTTCCCAATGAAATTTCAACAAACCAAACTCGATACACGTATATACAAATATGATATAATGTACCTCTTCGCTTGCTCAGCTTGTGTGTGTGACACAAACACGACCCGCTCAGGACATCCGTTTCAATTCGTACGGAGTCATAAAAAAATTATCTCTCCAACCGCAATGCGCGAGATAATGTGTACAACTTTTCTACATATTATTATAATGTACCGCCGTACCGTCGGGCGTCGTCATAATAATAATAATACCTACATCGACGGTAACAGTTGTTCAGAATAGTATTACCCCCCCAATAGCAGCAATTGTACGTTTCTCTTTAACGATCAATTTTGTGTTCGCGTGGACCCGAAAGGCATGCTTATCGTGGTTATTTATGATATTGCTCCTCCGTGTACCACACACTCTAAACGCTCATCCACGGTTATTTTCACGCCGAACCGCGTTCGAATCACGACGGTATTGTCTATTTGGTGTTTTTTTACATTGTAACGCGGTGTACACTTACTGTAGTTACTACTTTAGGGTAGTAGCGCCGGGGACCAAAAAAAAAACTGTCATGTGACGGTATTGCCCGAATCAAACCGTCGTTACTGTTATAAAACTTAAGAGATTCGCTAAAAAGCGGATATTTTAATTTTATTAAATTGTTTTCTCAGCGTTTCTATCACATATTTGAATCTTAACAGGAAACCGTAAAATCGGCTTTTAACCACCTCAAAAAAAAGCTTTAAATAAAAAAAAAATTGATTTCCTGTCACTTTTTCAAACTTTGTCATTATTCAGAAAAAACTGAATTTATCTCAAGTATTGCCTATTTTTTCACTTTAATCCATAGGTTTTTCCTGTTCTTTTTAAGACAAAACTGTCCTCTCAAAAAATTGAAACTTAATTTAAATAATTTTATTTAACAGCTCACATAGTGAGGGCCACCACTGCTTACTCAATGTGAAGGTTTCTTCAATACATTTTATAAGCGAAGCTGCAAGTGACGGTGCGTGCTACAAACTGACACTTTTACTACTTGTCCTCCATTATATTGTAATTTTTAAGTTGTTTGTATTTTTTAGAGCTCTGTTGACTTTTGTTACTTAAATGGTAAAGTACTCGTTTTAAGTATACGTGTTTTTAACCAAGACTAACTACTGAAAATGTTTGACTGGTCAATAGAAAGGTTTCAATAATAAACTCTTGGAGTTTAAGCGTCTGAAGTTTGCGGAGAATCTCAATAACGATTCTACTGACGCCTAAACAGTAATAACGCCAATTGTAATTACTAATAACTGATTAACAGCCACTCGTTATATCTG
This sequence comes from Adelges cooleyi, assembly GCF_023614345.1. Lineage (NCBI taxonomy): Eukaryota > Metazoa > Arthropoda > Insecta > Hemiptera > Adelgidae > Adelges > Adelges cooleyi. Next base: position 11,142,291 of record NW_026096053.1, on the reverse strand, counting down.
GAAAAATCGGTTTTGTTTCAATAATAAGCATTTCAGACACCTATTACACACATAGGCTACCATTCGAATTATACTAATTAATGGACAGTTAACAATTAATACAAAAGGATTGCGCACAAGCACGTTGTAGGCTATATTCAAAAGCCGATGAGTGAGATATGCTATGTGAGGTATATTATTATAGTTGTAAACCAGTGTAACCGTGTCAAAAGAAAAAAGCTTTTCGATGGATTTGTTTTGTTCATACAGAATGCGGCGTCTCTGTTGTTTTTGCTGATACATCTTTGTTTACAAACACATACAAGGTCCTCTTTACACGGTATAGGCTGTGAAAACAAAATTTGTTTTATCCGAAAATGTAAATCTCTAATAGTAAAATATACCTAAGTTAAGACGTTAAACGAGCAAAACCATAGTAAACAAATATTGTGTTGATAACGATAATATTGTTATCCCATAAACCACTTGTCAGGTTGTTGGAGCGAGCTAGGCGGTAGATACTCTGATTTTTAAATAAATTCTCAGCCAATGACATAATAATATTAATATCAATAGGCTCTGTATGTACCACGAGTATCGACATCGACCCCTACAACTCTATAAAGTGTTCAATTATATGATTCATGACGGCCGTTTGTCTATTCGAACAGTTCTCGCGCACAATTATTATTGAAAACGTGTATTCTATTATTATGATGGCCCACTCAAATAAATATACACCATACGGCACTCGGTTTAAATTAATTGATTACAATAATTAACCTACGAGATCGCGTCTGAACAAAAAGGCATTGCGCATAGAGATTATCGTTATATTGTTCTGTTTTGTATTTTTGAAACCAAACCGAATGAATGCATTTGTCGGGTGTACAAAACAATACTTAATTCACGCCTATTTCCGGAGGAAGAGACTTTTCCAACGTACCGTATTCTTTGGGCTTACATTTTTTTTCTCACGGATATCCTCTGTAACAATTGATAACTATATGGCTACAACCCGACGAATTTGTTTCTTAAACGCATTTTCAAATCGTTTCCGCAAACCGCATGACGTCGGGTTGGACCGCTGATCGGTAGAAGCCGCCAATATGAACTATATAGTACAAGCATCTACATAATCAGAACCGAAATAAAAAATTCCTAAAAAAAATAAATTACTAATAATTGCTTTTTCTCAGATCATGGTAGCTTACCAAATAAAATAATATGCATTTGTATCGCTTATTGATCACTCACAAGATCCTATTAATATTTCCACGATAGCCATAATTATTGAATTTCGATACTTGCTATGTAGTTTTTTGTCTTGAACACAAATATCAGCTTAATACGTTTTTAAACAAGTCAAAACTGAAAAACAAGATCGATCAAATTCAAAAACTTAATTTTTACATTAAACACGTCATGTAAAATTTATAATTATTATTAAGGTCGGTTTTATAAAGCTTTGTAGGAAACCAGTACATTTATCAGTACGTTAATGAGTAAGAGTAAAGAGTGATATGAGTAGGTGTGACCAACTAGAAATTAATTGTGTCTCTAATCCTTATATTAACCATAATTGTTTTAGTTGGACCAACTATGTATTTTTTTCCATGTTTATTGCTGTTGCTATTACTATGGTAAAGCAACCTTTATACCATAAAAACTTGCTGTTAAGCTGTTATACTTAAATAATAGTAATAATAATATTGTTCTCTGCTGATCAGATTAGTAAATTTACAAACAAAACGGTGCAGAGAGCGTTTTAACACGAAAAATGTCCCAATCAAAAACGTCGCGTAACATGTACTTAAAATGAATTATACGAATGGGACGATGAAAAAATATAGAAAAGAATACACACAAACGAAAACAGACCACGTAAAAACGAACCATAATCATGATGATGGTAAAAAATATATATATATAATATATTTAGGACGTGACACGAGTCCCAAATTCATTTATCCCGGGGCCGTCCGGTCGGGTATTATATATGTTATGATACTGTACTGAGAAACACTTGACATGTAGACGTTATTAAAACATTACTGTACTGGAAACGTACACATATAATAATACATAATATACGACATGTACAGCTTTGATATTCAACGCTACGGCGACGAACATATACATTTTCATGGTAAGAAAATAACATACATATATATTTTTAATCCTTTCATAGGAAACTATAATAATATTATGTTATCCTATATCGGTATCGAACGAGTCGAGTTTGATAATGTATATACATACTATATTATTTTACTATGTACGTATCATAGCAGTGATCACAAACACGATGAGTATAAGTTTGCACGTGCCGTTTTTTTATACCTATTGAACATATAAACAAATAAGACTTTTATGTCGATTCAGGAGAAACGCAAACGTCATTAATTTTTTAAAAGCTATAAAATATGCGCTACTCAACAAAACTACTTATATGTATTTTATTCATATTTTCGTTAAGACCCGTTAAGAAACAAGATAAAAACATACCACTACACGATTTAAACACTTATTAGAATTTGGATTTTTATCGAATTGAACACATTTTTTATTAACGGACTTAGTATTTATAAAAAAAAACGGTAGAATTTCATTTTTTAGACAAGTTTATATTGTTGTTTGTATAAATGTATGTAAAGTCAAGTTACACGAAAGTCATGAACAATTTGAACTGCAAAAATTGGAGTACATAAAAATGCATAAGAATTGTGCACCATTATGAAATTTGAAAAAAGTAACCGTGTAAAATGTCTATTAGGTACCATGCGTTACATTCAAATGCTAACCGAGATAATAATTGCTTGTACGATAGAATTTTATTTATATTGTCTATATATCTGTGTCTAAGCGAGAACCTATGTATCAAAATCGTTTGAGACCATAATATCGAATTCGGTTGCAATTTTTTCGTTTTCGGTCAAAGACAAACGCGAGGGCGACTAATGTATACAGCGGTGCGGCCGCCATTCGAGTGGAATGTAAATATTTTAATTTTCCACATCAGTTGACTACCCTCCAGGTGTCTCCCGTCAAAGCTACGAGCCGCCGCCGTCTCCGACTGCTGTGCACTGTGTATGTGCTGTATATGTAGGTATGTAAAGTTATAACATTATAGTGCTGCACAACGCGGTAGCAACGATATATTTTATTATCGTTACCGTTTCACCGCCACCGCCGCTGTTGGTGTAAAGCACGAACTCCTCTTATCCTGTTCTAACCGCACCGTACGGGTGCACGCATGCGTGAAGCAACAGCGGCGACAGACATCTACCACACCACGGTCGTTTCTCCAGTGTAAAACCGCCGCTGGCTGTCCGTTAATATCCCAGTTACCATAGCCCAGTCAAGCCAAGGCCCGACGGAGGCGAGAAAATGTAAAACGTGGACGAACCCTACGAATGTGTTATTATTTAGGCATTTGGCATAGTGTACAATCGCTCACACACACGCACAAATTAAAAAAAATTATGTATTACTTTGACCGGGCACAGCGTATCCCTGGATCTGGTTTAGTCCCCCGCTGTCTTAAGTTGATAATGATAAGCCCAATAACCGCCATAATTATCGACAGTTTAATTTTAAATAATATATAATACAATCCGGTGCTTCTAAGGCTAACACCCGATTTATGATCCTTAAAAATAGTAGATAAAAATAATACGTCAGATCTACCAGAAACTGGGAAATCACTTTTCTATTAGCCTCGGTCAAATGTAAGATCCTTTTATTTATGACTTCTAGATCCGCGATTGAACATATTAGGTTGTATTGTTTGCAGGTCTGATTAAATAAAAATTGAATTTGGAACAGAGAATTTAACCTCTATTCGGGGCTAGTTACCAAATAATTCGGGTTTTTGGCTCTCCATGTTCTACTACCTGTTCTGCACTACCACAATGGCTATACCTTAATTTCCACCCGTGCGTCAAGTGACCACATTTACAATGGGCTGTTCTGTCTGAGACGGTTCAGAGTTCCGGCTGAGTCCTGCTAGTGGTTCGCTGGGGTCCGTGATTAGATTGGCATTTATTAGTATAAGTGTTACATAATTGATCTTAAGGACAGTATGGCGAATATGGGCATTGAGCCTTACTGTTAGCGAGTCAAAATTATTAAAATTAGATATATTTTTGAAATTTTGCACACGAGTAGCAGATTTTTTTGTTTTGTTATTTTTCGTAAGTTTTCTGAAACTGAAACCGGGAATATAATATATATACTGTACTATGAACATTAGTATGAGCTCTATTTTATGATAATATTTATCTGGCTTCTCGGAAAACTTCAGTGGCAAAATATAATATATATTTCTGCGAAAAAAATAAATGTTTGTAAGTCGAGAGCGCATAGTGTTGCTTGTCTTGTACAGTCAGTTTTATGAACGAATAAGTCAACAACAGTGAAACATGAGACAGTATTATAATATCTGCAATATAGTTTTTTAATGTATTTGCTTAAGATTCTTTGACATTCGTTCGGAATTAAAATAACGTTTTATGCTAGACTATAATATAAAATGATGTATGCTATAAATAATATAAACCGTCTTGTCATTCCGATTTCCATTGCGGCTAATTACATAACAATATACTATAAGTATTAACCGATGAACTTACTCTGTCATCCGTTTTGTATACATTTAAAGTTAAAAACAATATCACGGCCTTATATATATATATATATATATAATATTAACACGTGTACACTTGGAAGACAAACAACATATTATCTGAGCACCAGCTGGATTGGAATTGAGCATTGCCAATGATCGTTGACGGATGTACAATCACTAGTATCATCACTCAAATCGATTGAACGACAAGAATAAGAGGAATATTTTGGAGAAAAAAACAGCTATGGGGGCGCCGGGGAGAGACTATATTGTATACATTCTACTATTATAATATTAAGACGACATCGTCGAGTTTGGCGTAGGGTTCAAACGAATGCAAAATTTAATTTGAGCCCGCTCGTCGTAACGTTCTGGGTCGAAATTTAAGGAGATGTTACCTTTTGAATAGCGCGCTTTTGCCTTAATGGCTGTAACTTAACCTTACGCCGCTCTGGTCTACAGGCTAATACAAATTAAATAGGGTGGCATTTTAATGCAAGCAGTCGCTCCACTTTGGGCAATGTGAAATAATAGCTGACGACTGTTACACAGGAATGCAACCTTTGGAAGAAACCCGGGGTATACTTTAAAACGCACCGAGACGAACACGTGTTGATTATTGACAACTGGTTGTTAGGTGCTTAAAAATTACGGTCTCTTCAAGTGGACGATATAGCTGTAGTCGAAGAACAACATCCGGCAAAAAACATATTATTTGGCCATCATCTGTTTTGAATTTAATTTCATTAAGAGCCCGCTGGTACCGCAGTGCTGTGTTTCTCGTCAGTGCGTCCTCTACAGCTATTCATTCTATAATAATCGGTAACGTAATCCCAATAACGTCATGATATAATGAATCGTTTGGCTACACGGTAGAAAAACTACTTACAATAATAATTATAAGCACCGTTAAGAGATAAGACGATTCGACTTTAAATAGTTATGATTATTATTTGATTTTTTTAAAAAGAGTTTCCTAACATGATTACACCTTCATAACATCAGCTGTTATTACAGCTTCAGCTGTTATTATGATAGTGATGATAACTAGAATTTCCGAAAATACTATTGCCGCGATTGTTTTGAATTTATTTCAAGTGAAAGCGCATATAATATAGGAACTCTACCGCGGTTGTAGAATATATTGTATTTACACTGTGGGTTTTGATACATTATCATTTGGACCCCCAACAAACATATTGGTCCGTGTCGCGTTAGCATGCGCTACACCAAATTAACCATAATGGTATACTTTTCCATAGACTTCCATTACTGTAATATGTAACGTGCGTTTGTGTGTATTCCGTAGGAATAGACGGCGGGCGTATGATATGATTGTCCTGAGCCGTGAATTATGGTCTAAGACGGTTTTTTTTTCACTCTCATAGGTATACACATTACACACTCTCCGTTTAGGACCACAATAACCACAACTCCTTTATTCGTATAGGAAATATACCCACCCATAGGGCGAGAGGTTTAGACGTTGGGTGCAGCGTAGTTTAGTTTATGAATGGAACAAAAAAATATATACTCAAACACATACACACACATATATATATATATGTATGTATGTACATGTTAAAAAATGACCGAGGCCTTCGGTCTGTTATAAGTGTATAACAGGAAACAGGTGGTACAGGTGGTGCGCAGGCATGCGTGGAGCTTGTGAAAGATGTCTGCTCAACGTTGATACTTATTTCTTTTTTCATTACTATCATTATCATCACCATAGTCGTCGTAAACTATACCTACTTTCTTACGATGATGACTGATGAGTGTATTGGATACATGTTATGTAGACTATGTACATAGGGTGACGGAAAGAGATGCTTTGAAAACATATTATAATATGTCGTTTCTGAGAGCCTTAAACTATAAGAGGCTGCCTTGTGATTGTGAAACATCAAATATTCATAATAAATTGTTCGTGTCAGATTTATTAAGGGGCTCGTTCAAAGGCTGACATGTTGAATGAAGCTATTCAGATGATAATATAATGTTTAAAACTATCGAGAACAGCATTAGTCGTAGGCCTAAAGTGATAATTTATTTAAAACATTTTGTATTTAGAAATACATTTTGTATCTTCGACTGAACTGTATACTTATATAATTTAATATGAAGATATTAAACAAGGAAGTGTTTTGTAAATACCTGTAGCGAAAAACGATAAATTCTACATATGCAATATCTAGTAACTATTACAGTACTAAGTCGTCATTGAAAAATTAACCTATGTTTTCTTCAGTATTTTTTCATTGCCATTGTCTTACTTTAAAAAAAACAACCACAATAATACAAATATTATTTTTTAACGAACGCCTAACCTGTCGTGTATAATTTGGTAGTTGTTATCTAAATTACATATTAATTATTATCATGTTACATATTTATTTTGTACTGGCCATATGCAGCTAACATGCGTATATAGATTTTGTGCGTTAGTATTTTAATGACCTTCTATTATACTATTATATAATATAATACACAATTAATTATGTTCCGTAGATTTAGATTTAAAAGCATATAAATTAAAACAGCATTACGCGATATTATTGCACTGATAAAATCAACAATCTGTGTCCGGTCATTGTGTTATTTTTTGTTTAAGTAAACATCACTGTGATAATGACAAACTGCAGTTGAATGGGAAAAAAAATCAAATCAAAACCTCATCTGACATAAAACAATAAATTGATGAACAAATATTACACCGAACGAACCGGAACGTACAAATAATGATTAGATATAGATTTTTTAAAAATTGAGCACAATATGTAATTAATTTTTTTTTTAATGGTTATTAATCCTAATAACCTACATAGTAAACTACACCCGACCTTACACGGAATATTGTTTTTTTTTTATTTTCAAAACCGTCATGTTTGGCCGCGAGACTGGAGAAACGATACGAACCGGTTATGCGGGCACCATCCGATTAATATTATGATCGTAGCACGGTTGATTTATTCATTGTCAAGGTCACGGTGGTTTACATAGTGACGTCATGTATCATTACACCAATACCATTACATAATAACATTATATCCTGTCCTGCAACTGCCGTTGCGTTGTTACATGTGACTTTTACACGCTATGGATCAATATCGCTCTCTAAACTGTACATAAAATATATATGTAACAGTTAACGTTTAAAATGTTTCCATTTGACCGGAAGTATTTAATTATTTATACTGCTAAAGTTTGCTCGCTCTATAAGGGCTTTCAAAACTATCGATCCGGAAGCATATACAGTTCAAGAAACAAAATTAAAATGTATACGGCATTAACTGAACGCCGTACCATGGCTGAACTATTTTGGAGACTTTTACGGTTTACACTCCGTCTCTCGGCGACGGCCAACTTTTCCCGGTATCTTGCTCGGCAAACATCAGTACAAAATGTACGTACATGTACCTATTGCCGAAAATAAAATTCCTCGAGGCTCTCGGTGTACACAGTTCAAAAAGTATCGTCGAGATAAGACCCGTGGAAATACACCCCGTCGATTTTCGGGAACCGTGTACAAAAGCACACACGTGTAAAAACTGTCCGGAACATTTGTTTTTACGTCAAGTCGATTTTAGATTTACGGTTTCCAAAACGGGGGTCGAGTAGTTTTACAACGAGGGCAAAAAAGGAAAAATGAACGGTTGCGTTTGAACCAAAATCGATCATCAATACGCAGCGGCCAACGAGCCGCTATTATATTGCGTTTTCAGACAATGACTTAGCGCCGCCTCGTACGACTTTGGCGTTGAAAAAGGGGAGGGTTTCTTCGGTTTTATGACTGGAAACTGTACTGACGGTTTACGACCCAACCCGAGTGCAGCCCGGCGGCATAGCGTTAACCTCTGACGGATTTCGTTGACGTAGCCCTGGCCCTGATGCGCTATAGCAGCTTGAACGCTTTGTCGCCGCTCTCCCCTCGCTCCTAAACAACATCACATTCGGTAAGGCAGCTACACTGTGTCGCAGCAAAGATTACAAGTGGACATAAAACATCCTATATTGGACGCATTCATCGGTTGTTTGTATTATTATTCTTATTGTAATTTTTTTTTTTCGTGCCCAAATCTTCAACCCCTCTCTTTCATTAAAAAAAAAAGGTATAACCACCACTAAATATAGTCACTCGTAGGTCGCACGGTAACGTTCAAATATATAGTGGTTCTCTTTTTTATAATTATTATATAATTCTCTACAACTTGCGATTTAGAGTACATTTGACCCAAAGAGATTGTACCATTCCATTCAAATTTAACGGTTTTGAAATGAACGAAACAGTTGAATTAATTCACTTGAGGATTTCTCGAGTATTATACCGTATTACTAGGAAATCTTAAATAAATGATAATGGCCAAACAAACTCCTTTGTACGCGACTGAAATACTAAGATAATTCGGGGTTGTCTTAGAAAGTTTACACAGACCCTCTTTATGGTGTCGATACTATGTTTACGAGCTCGCTGGAAAACCTTGCTAAGTTATCACGGCCACGTTAAATTTAGCCCTAACTATAGTTAATTTTATTATTTAAAATGTCTTTGTCTCAGGAACTTATCTAAATCGTATCTTCTAGCTCAGTAATTCCAGTTCAGTTATTTAGTAGAATTTTTATAATAATTGACGAAATTGGAAAAATAAATGTTTTGAAAGTTGACTTATCTATTATTTTATAATATATAAGTACATTATGTTGGATACAAAATATACTTGAATGTGTTTTACATATTTTATTAAAACAAAATCATCAACTATGACTTATAACTTATAAGCAATGTGCTAGTTTACTAATACTATTTTGGATCAGAATTTAAAAAATCTAAATTACTTAGGGAACCTAAACCTAAAATTTCTAATTAAAAATGATTTGGGTTTAGAATTTTTTAAAAATTCTGAAAATCCGGATTTTGCCCAGCTCTGTAAGTCGTTTGAAACCTTATTAATATTTTTTTTTGGTCTCTGTGAATTTGTCATTGAAATGAATTCACATTAATTATTTCGACGGCGAGAGATGGGCAGAAATATCTAAATATGACGGTTGTATTATTATGTCGGTATATTATTATATCACGTTGTCCCTACGTTAACTCCGCAGTAATTAATTTCTTTCTCTTAAATATTTACTACCGTTTACGGTTAGACCCTCGAGAGTAGTTTACATCCTCCCATTATTTATTATTATTTTTCGGAACATCTGACCTGGAATTCGGTTAAAGGTTTTTATGAGGTCGGAGACCAAGTATTTATTTTTTTCTTGTCCGCAGCTATAACAATAAAAATACATTCATTTATTAATTTTGAATTATAGTGTGAGCTATTGTTCGGCGATACTTCGAGGTTATATCGGGACATTACAAACGTACTTTTATAAGTATTCGAGACATAAAAACGTGCTTTTATTATTTTTTAAAAGCAGTGGCGCCACGATATTATTATATATAGGGTCAAATCTGTCTCTCGGCGTAATCGTACATGTTTGAGTAATAATTTTACAGCTCAACTCTACTTATTGTTTTACACTTCAAAGTCGCACGCTGGCTGGTCGCTTGAGTGTATTTCGGAAAATTACTTTCACAAATAACGCACAGACGTGCATTACGGGGATTAACCAAGTAGCGAAGACGATTAGTGTAAAATCAATATATAAGTATAGTACATATTCGTTTATTGATACGAGTAGGAATATAACGCGAGTGAAAAGCTAATTATTTCTTATATGTATATGTATTAGTTTAGTTATTGTTAATTTTCCTTTTTTTTTTAATGAGGTTTTTGAAATATTATCGTACATGTTATATTAACATTAGGTAGCGGCTCGAGCTAATTTAATTGCATATATATTTCAATGTTCCAAATTGTACTTTTGGATTCGACGAATAACATGAATGACATTTATACGTCCAACGTTGCCTAATCACTACATTATTTAATTTTCGCTCCATTACACTAATTGAAAAATGGCGGGGGAGGAGGGAAGGCTATAAACTGCACCCTTTTGGTTAGACGAATTTCCTTAGACGCGGTAACGTTAAATTATTACAAGATGTCAAATGAACAAAATGGTTAACGAATTAACTGGTGCAAAGTTATATTATGCAGGTTATGTATATTTATATATTATACATTATAGGAATGTATCGCGAATGAAGAGCTAATCCGAGCTTATATAAGTATATACATATAAGTATAAGATATAATATTATTATTGCGCGACCTATCAGCGGGATGACTTTAAGATTTTACGAAGCAATCAAATAGTAAATATCCATGCACAAGTACTGCGGCGGTTATGTAATTACATAGGGCATACCGACCCACGCCGTGGGGTCAGTCGGAGGCCTATGCGTAGCCCTCGTCCGCGCACGAACCAGTTGTTATTCCATTACGATATAATATATATATTATAACAGAGCATATATATATAATACAATATACTATTAGATACATAATATATATATATATGTGGCCGTGACTTAGGCGGTCACGAATTTAATACTATTATTAGCCGTTTTTGAACTCGACGACTGTACCTTTCGCAGCAGTTCGCACTTAATATATTACATATATATATATATATATATATATATATATATATATATACCGAAGAGTGAACAAAATTGTACGTAGGTAATTATTAGAAATTTAGAAATTATCAATGAATTATTTCCAACAAAAATCATAATTTCCACCAAAACTCAGCATAGCATATTTTAGAAAACGCGTCTGCTGTTTGTTAGTAGTAGGATTTAAAAGTAGGCAAAATACTCAACTAAAAAACCAATTATTGTACATTATTATTTATTGGAACGGTATGTGAATATTATTACTGCAGATCTTGTAGGATAATGTTTCCTAAAAATTGTGTCAGACTGATAATATTATATATATATATATATATATATATATATATATATATATATATATATATTATACCTATTTCTTTTGAATAACGTTAGACTTGTGTTTAAAAATATATTTGTACTCATTGACGTGACATTGTATGTAAGTATATAGTATACTATGTAGAATATTATATTGCTACAATGTATTGTGTTGCTTGTAGTCATTAAAATTGAACATTAGCTTATAGGTGTAGTGTTATTATTATTATTATTATTATTATCATGACGTAGGGGAGCCTAACCACTCCGTGACGAAATTTAAATTATACAAAAGAACACATTGTTGTGTATGAGAAAAAAAAAGACCTAGAAATCATAAACCGTCGAACATAACCACCACCCGGACACCAACCCTCTTGTCGTTAATGGCCCGAGTCGTGTTGAAATCTAGCAGCCAGCAGGTTTTTACTTTGTACCCGGCTTACGTTTCATCACGCATATTGGCATGTTTCAAAATTCTGGTGTTATACTTCCATTTCCTAGTATAACAATAAACATTTTTCGTGTAAAACGCAGATCAAAAGTAAAAACAGCCGTGAAAACGTTTGAAAGGTATCGCATGAAACCTGTCTGGCCTGAACCTCTATGAAAATTGAAAACGGCACAAACAAAATACATGGCAAGTAAATCATGATTAGATTGGTTTTACAGCTATGGTGTGAAAAAAAAATGTGTGTAAAAAGTATCTTTGCAGTTCTCTAGTGAGTGTAAAAATCATTGCATTTACAACGGTTACCAGAGCAAAAAACATTTTTTTATATGTATAAATATTCAAAAGTATTATTGAAATTAGCATATAGTTTCTAAAATTATGGTTGAGTAATGCATTTTGAACTACAGTTATACTACAATATGTCGAATTAGACCGTAGACGGTTGCATAACGCATAACACAAAAACAAATACAATATAAATATATAATTACAATAATGTAAAGTAAATTAAAATGTATACAATATATTCTAAATGTATTTACAACAAAACACTCAGTCAGCAAAGTTTAAAATATGAACAGTACAATAAATAAAAAATACCTGTAAGTGTTTTTTTCATTTTTCATGTTCTCGAAGAAGAAGGATTCACGAATAGCTGTAACTTACTATTTTAAATATTTTTAGAACATTTATGATTTGTCTGTACATACAGGTTTGTTATTTGCAGGTGGTATAAAGTATAAGAAAATACATTTTGGAATAATTGATTTATATTGTTTTCTCCGTATACACTAATTGGATTGTATTAAATTATTATGTTTATACCTATTGTTTTATTAAAAAAAAAAATTAACGATAAAAAGTCAATTATTACAATTATTACTATTAGTCCTTAGTCCTTACTAATGCTTTTATTATTGCATTTAAAATCTATTAAAGGCTGTGACTAGTAAATTGATATAGCACATCGCGTTATATAGCGCTATCTGTCGTTTTAAAAATAACTCGAGTAGCTTGGAAACGAAAAAACATAATGTCAAAATACATATTAATACACTTTTTACCTTTGTTTTCCACACATTTTTCAGTTGTCTTGAAAACAATAGATGTAATTATCATAATATTAATGAAAACTTGTAATTATCATCATTGATTAATGTGCTCAACAATTTTTGTATTTCAACAAAAACAGTTATATCGTCGTGCTTGTACATATTATTTCCAGTAAAAGCTACAAGGACGAGGCCGTAAATTTAATTTAAAGGGATAATTTATAAGTATATTACATGCACACTAACCTGAGAGCGGGATAGAGGTACTGCAATTTAATTATTTTAGCCTTGTTGTGGGTTCAACTAAATTTGCAATATTAATAAGCACATAATTTTACATAATTGCGTAGTACACTGATAAAACCACAGTAAACGACTTCCAATACATAACAATTATCATTATTGGATATAGTGTTAAAAAACAATTATCATATTTAGTATTTATATTATGTTTTCATAATCGAAAAGTTGTTCAAGTTGACAAACGTAAGTAAACACATATTTTGTCACCTTTAGAATTCACATACCTTACTTGATTTGGCTTTACTTTTGTAATTACATGATACGATTCATTACTAAGTTACTATTTGTAATTGTTTGTAGCAATAACTAATAACTTACAAGTATTTAACAATTAAATTACACTGTACAGCCAAATTTGACCTTTTTTTTTTGGAACAAGAACCAAAATAATTATATTTTTGTTTAATCCGAATCTGGTCTAAGTTTTTTTTCTGGCGCCGTAATTTGCTTTTTTGAGTCGATTCTAAATAATTACTATATACCATGTGAATTATACTATATTATAATCGTGAACATGTAATTTTTCATTACATATTACTGGTTTTAATAGCATTGGACCAACGAACTCAATACAAAAAAAAAATGAAGTGAGAATTAAAAAAGTGCAACTTGATTTTCATTACATTTTCCAGAAATTTCAAATAAAAATTATACTATTTTTCCATGGCTGACGTTCGTTATTTCATTATTATCTACGGTATGTTTTTTTATAAAAATGTATGAAAACAAAAAATATACAGTTACAACAATCCATTTCTGGTCATCTATAAATTGTATAGTGGTGGATCTCGGTCAACACAATAGTACGATGCAGTTTTTCGTTTCCAAAAGTCATCTACAGCGTACCTATCTATATGGCGATCAGTATAAAACCACTAGCCGACGGAGTGGGGTGGTGTCAGCCCTATGGACGCTTACGCTATTATTACATATATAATATATATAGAACCAATATATAACTATATATATATGTAGTTTGCGCGGGTGACCGGGACGCGTATAAACTGGCCGTTTCCACGCGATGTTATTGCAGTGAAATACTGAGTGCCGGCAAAGTAAATTACATGGATTTCCAGTTATGTGCGGAGGGACGTTATGTAAAAAAAAAAATAAAATAAAAAAAATAGTATATATTCTCTCGCTTTTATATTATATGTATAAAAAACAACTTTTGCCGTGGTAATTGAATTGGTTTACCCGTCGGCTTTGGTATATAGTCTTCGTTGTCGTCACCGTGTGCCGCCGTTCGACCGGCGAGAAATGGTCCGGAAGAGAATAATGGATTTATTTAAAGCAATTTTTAACACGAAACCAGATCCATCCCCTTTTGGCTGGCTGAGGTCTCGTGTGCTGAGGGGGTATTTTTTCTTCTTCCTTAAAAGCGCCTAGTCGATACCATTATTACAATAATAATGTACACTCTACACCTATTCACTCGGGTTAAGACGGTTTATCATCATCGTGTGTGCCTTATGCTCCGGGCTAGGGTCGCGTGAAACCTTAGGCAACGATTTAAATTACCACCTTACACACACACACACACACCCTGAAAGAGCACCCCAGATACTTCGTGTAATTATCGACCAACGGCAAACCAGTTTCGAGGCGTTTTCATCGGCGACACGGGTGAGATGAGGGATTTTATACAAGTATATGCGCTCTGGAATATATTTTATAATAACCAGCGAGGAAAACTATTTGAATGATTTGAACCACGCGACATATCCATTGGCGGACATTTAAATGGAGGTCTGGTAATATAACTCGAGTTAAATCGACCGCGTTTGTCAATTACACGGCGATCCTTTCCAGGAAAGTTCCAAGAGACGCTAGTTGAAAGCCAAATCGGGAAACGACAACGTCCCGTGCACCACAAAGGCCTTTGCGCAAATGTCCCGGACGACAGTTTGTGTTGTATAGGTTCGGCGACTGCGGCCTAAACCCATTCGAATTTCGTCTGACAATGACGTTAGGATAAGTACATTTCAGACGAAAACGAAAAGAAAAAAAAAACCGAGAGAGAAGAGCACATTAAAAGCTATGTGACCGCTGTGGATGTGCACACACGCCCGCCGATACACCGCATTTATCTTGGGCACGTCGAAAGAAACACGGCCGGCTCGAATGCATGGGGAATAATTTTCTGGTGATACATTAAGAGGGTATCAAAGTCAACCACGTCCATTAATTATGTCTCGCCGAAGAGTGAACCGTGTATATATGTATAGTGCATACAGACTACAGTAACAGCAGCAGCAGTAGCAGCAGCAATCGGACGCCCACCGGAGACATTCGGACGTCGTCGTGGTCGTCCGGTCTTAGCGGGTTGGCAAACATAAATAATAAAATCTTTTCCCCCGGGGGCCACGGCGGCGGGATCAGAAAAACACAAATCTGATGAGCTCCGGGGTGAGTCAGAGTCGAATATTTTTTTTCCCGAAGGGTGGACCGATCATCTGATTACAAACGAATTGAATGTATATACATATACGTTTTTTTTTTCTAATGACTTATTAGTCCTATCCGGTAATACGATTCATACACAAACAGTATAATGTGTACCGACCCCGGCGGCTCTACGAATCCGCTATAGGCCTTTCTCCGACCGAGCCATAATTATATTGTGTGTATATTTATTCAGTTATCTTAAAACAAAATTAACTGCTGTACTCGCACAGTACAATAATATACTCTGTCGGTTTAAACGCCAGATTTCGAGTACAAAATGTAGGTACAAGTATGTGTCTATAAGGTACCGCAATGTAATTATAATATTTTATCGCGATTACAATCGTTTCTTACAATTATTATACCTTATAACTAAGGCTAAAGACGTTTCTATACCGAGTGATACTTTCAACGCCCTACGCCAGTTTTCTTTTATAACAATTTATATTTTGTAGTTTTTTATTTGTGAAAATATTTTTGTATAGGCCTATATTACAATATAACATAATATTCAGATTTCTATAAAATAATTAAATATTTAAATAGGCTCTTAACGGTTGACCACAAAAATAATCAGTCTGTTGTTGATGGTAATTTTGCTACCAAAATACGTATACGCTATACCGAGTGCATTAATTTTTTGGTTAAGAGTTTATTTAAATGTTTAATTATTTTATAATATATTATCACAATTGTAGTTTAAGGTTTTTAGTATTTATAATAACCTTAAATCTTATACGTAATCACTCGTATGCATATTATTATGTAGGTAATTTAAATAAACAGTAACTGTATTCTTATTTATAGTCTCTAAGTAATTGTAATAATAATTATAATTATAATAATATAAATATTATTCAAAATTAATTTTAAAAACAATTGAATTCAAAATAAAAACACCTTATTATAAAAATGTAAAAATGTATCTAAATTTAAACATATATTGCATGTGAAAATGAAAAAAGTCCATACCGCCTTCATAAATTTGGGAATTGTTTATTATAATTAGTCGCCAGTTCTACTTAAGACAATAGGTTTATTTTTTTTTTTTTAAATAAATTATTTTATATATTTTTAAAAATAATGTGCCATTGTTATCTAAGTGCTTTTTTAATACTTTTTTTTAACTATTCTTATAAATATACATACTTTTTTGTTCGCTTTTTCTTTGAGAACAACCTTATTTAATCGCTAAAAACTACAGTCATCATTGTGGATAAATCCAGGTCATATCATTGCTTCTATTAATACTTATAGGCATGTATTAAAAAAAACAATATAATATAAATAACTGTTCAATTAATACATTTTTTATTGAATTGTTATTTAAATTAATTATGAACAGAATTCGTGTTCGAAATTAATTAAACTAAAAGGTATGTTTTAATGTAGTAATTTATGACAAATAAATACAGTGTAGAGACATATTTATACGGTTCTGTTTTTGTATAAAATGTTATATATTTTTAGAAAAACGAATTAAATATAATTTGTATGTGCATAACGCACGTGAACAAATGATTTACACATATTTGCAATTTATACTGTTGCATATAGAACATATCTATAGCACTTTAAGTACCTTAAAGCGAATAATATTATTAAATTCAGTCTTGCAGTGTTCCGCATATTTTTCATTTTTCACTCGGTAAACTTTATTTTTCTCATTTTTCATTTTTTAAGGGTCTATAAAAATTTCAACGCATAAAATATATATTATGTCATAAGTACAGTTTTTTTATACCATATATTTTATATTAGTATACTCATAGTTATTTTTCATACTTATTTATGTAACGGGTTTTGTGATCCTTTACTGTATGGCAAACTAAGTATATTGTGCTAATTGTTTTATTTTATGTACCTTTTATGGCCGCCAATGTTTTAAAATTAGAATAATTTTCTTTTCTTTTAGTCGCTCACGTAAAAACTCTATAAAGATCTATAAATCAGAATTCTGAATCAATATAAATGATCATGACACTCTTTTGACAGAACTTATATAGTATTTTTAAACAGTATCTTATCTCAAGCTTAACTGTTAAGAACCGTACGACTTCGGTCGAATTTCGAATATATAATTAAATAGGTTACATGTTGCAACCAATTTTCAGTTAGTTTCACTTTAGTTATGGTAAAGCCAATATTAACTAATTAATTGGATACGAAGGAATTAAATTATCGCGTCGGAGACTTGAAACGAGAAAAACGAAAATACATAACTGTATAACTGTAATAGATACATCATCAGATTGATATTGAAGCAAATAAAAAAAAAAAATGTTCTCCCATATTAATATTCACATTTGACCTAATTGAATAATTACATATATTTTTCCACATAGAAAAGTCGATTTAGAATCTAAATCCAAAATGATCATGATTTATTATACCCGAAAAACCACTAGTTGTGTAATTAATCCAAGTTAAAATGAACTCTAATTTTTGATTTTAATTAAATTATTATTAACGCGTTATTTGTCCATCGTTCATCCTCTTCATCAAACATTATCCGACGTGCCGTGCCGTGCCGACAAGGATATTATTCCACGAATGCTGCATTATCATAAAACTCCGTGTTGATGGCAAAAACATAAACTTTACCGGTAAAACAACTTTTAGCGTCAGATTTACTGACTGCGAGATGAATTACTTTTCGTCGACGTGGTACACTTTGTAAAAAGTTCATCTCGGATGCTATCTTGCAGTGTATAGTATATATATATATGTATTGAATGTAATATGCCGGAGACGCTGTAGGTACTATAATATAATATTATATGCACTAGCACAAGTACACACATTTCCAAGACGCAATAATAACAATATCATCGTTTTTCTTGTGCTCGACAACGGGTTGGCTTTGGAGTGTGGCTCGGTCCGACAGACGTTTGTTATCTTAATAGATGGTTGTGTGTGTGTGTAATAATTTGAAAGTCATGATTCGAGACTCGGCTCGGCCGGGTCCCGTCCGAGTCTCTTTCGCGGTCGCGGTCGTCTTCTCCTTTGGTTTTTACATTGTGACCCATATTATTATTATTATTATATATGTCGAGTGGGGATCGGAGGGGAAATAAGAAAAACCAACAACAATATAATATATAATATTGTTATTGTATTATTTTCGTTGCGCGCCCCTATGTATACATATATACCTACACACGGGGAAATACCCACACCGGCGGCTGCGGTAGGACTAGAGGGGGCGCGGGAGGGAAACTATCACATTCCTCGGGAGCAATGAGCCAGCGGTTTTGACTATACTTATATTCCATCGTTGAGCTGCATCTTCGTTGGACGACGACGACGACGACACGATTACAGCCGTGATTGATGACAAACAACGACCAACATACGCGCGAAGGGTATCTCTCCTATGGCACGCCAGCCCGTCTTTCGGGAATTTCTGTGCGTTTCCGAAATACAAGAGCGACTCCCGTATCCGGTCGATGTTTTCATAATATCATATTATTATATAGGGGAGCCGTGGCCCGGGTACAAACCGGGGCAAATCACGTAAAAATATAATATGATACAACCGTTCGTATTATCACAGGGGTAGGGAAAAAATACATAATATTCCATGTACCGACGGCTTATATGGAGTATACAGTGTTGTGAACGAGGCGACACACGCATACACACATTCGCTGTTGAGTAAGTTAATCGCATAGGACAAGTAAATTGTGGTAAATCGCGTTAGCGTCGCCTATTAAATATCCAAAGCTACAATATTCTCAACTGTGCCTATAATATACTTCAAATGACAATATTATTACATATAATAATATCAGATCTTCGTCAAATTGTATCGGCGGCGCATGACTTCTTTATTCATGAATAAAATTAATTTGACTATAACTATTGTAAGGCGCGTGCGCGACTACTCGCGTGAGAATATTTAAGTATATTAAAAAATTGTTGTAAAAATTGTTACTACGCAGTAAAAAGTTTAAACTTTGCATATTTTATGTAAGCCATTTTTGTTGTAAGGTGTAACGAATGCTTATCATTATTTAAAATTTTAAATCCAGTAAAAAAAGAAAAAGAAAATATTAATAACTACTGTAATCTACTGGTGTGTCATATTAAAGCAAGCGATTAAAGCAGGGTTTAACTTCTTTATAGAA
Organism: Adelges cooleyi; assembly: GCF_023614345.1. Taxonomy (NCBI): domain Eukaryota; kingdom Metazoa; phylum Arthropoda; class Insecta; order Hemiptera; family Adelgidae; genus Adelges; species Adelges cooleyi. The sequence goes on along the minus strand of NW_026096053.1, from coordinate 11,122,406 downwards.
ATTACTATTAGTCCATCCGACAGGCATTCAAATACAAAATAATTTATTTATATCTATATATTATATATATATATATATATCTACTGAGTACTCGTAGAAAAGTCGAAAAAACCATTTGTTTGTATTTATTGCTCATCATTGAAACTAACTAACTAGCAACTATAGGAATATGTTTTATATTCGGAAAACGCCGGACTATTTCCTTAGCCGTTTTCTTATCTTTAACCGTATTATTACGACATGCGATAATTATAATAATAATGTATTTAACATGTTTTTTTTGAAAATCACTCCGAATAATCAAAAGCGCGTAGGTCCGGTTTTTTTAAAGTGAAATAAATATAAATGTCATCGACACGTGTAAAATGGTTTATCCATCTGCAAGGAGTAAAGCACAGTCTTAACACTTAAATTGTCGGTGCTCGGTAAGAATATTGTCTTGAAAATTGCCCACCGCCGTCTGAATGAATTTCGTTAATGTAAAACACTGGTCGATTTCACAAGTCATACAACCGTTGATTTAATGACTGTTCGTGTGCGTCATACCGTACCTATTACAATATCAAACGAGTACTGTGATATAATGCACTTGGACGGATTCGTCGAAATATTAATTAATTATTATAAGTATACCTGTTAATGGATCAAGAGTGCGTTATTTTAAAGATATCAATTTACTAGTGTTTAAAAAAAAAAAAAAATAGCAACAATACGTCCTGTTAATTGCAGTATTATGTTATTCTAATTGACTTATACGGTTTTGTGTAGAATAATGCAATATTGTAACTGATTAAACACACATCAGCAGAACGTTATAACTTTCTGTGCAAACTTTTTCTACTTCTTCTAAGATGAAAACCAAAATTTTAAATGAAAAACTGTGAAATTTTAGCTATTCGTCATTCAATTTTTATTAAAACTCGGTAAAAAGATACGATAAGTTATTATTTATATTTACTCAGTAGTGTGCTGAGTAAATATAAATATGTCATATGCTGTGTCGTTGTTATCCTGACTTTGAATGAGTTTAGACGAATACTGTGATAGACGACGTATAATAAAATAACTATGTAAATTGAAAACCACGGTTGGTAAAATGACTTTAATAAATTCGTTCGCGCTATTAACACTAACAATCGTTGTTGCGACAAACGGAAAGCCCGTAGAAATCTTAAGTGAAGTCTACTTGTTAAAGAGGTATGATTATAATAATTATTATTTGTCACTATAATATGTCTTCTTTTTGTATTTTTTTATTACAATACATTAAATTAAGTTAAATACAATTTGTTATGAAGTTTGATATGATTAAAAAACTAAGTATTATGATATAGGTAAAATTATGTTTACTATAAAAGTTAATAATTAATTATTTTATATTATTTAAATTTGTATTAAAATAGTTGTATTGTTTTAATCATCAATTCGACTTTTGCTTCAATGAAAAATACTTCAGCTAATACATTGTATTAATCTCCAAACGTGTATAATATAATATGTTAGTTAGGACTACGTAAATTAGTAGTTAGTTACTACTTAGAAAAGTAAAAACAAATTGATGTTCGGAACCAAAATAGGTATAACGTATATTATACCACCGGTTTAAATGATACAACTGAATTAGACATAGTTAAATATTATATCAAATACATAAGTATTAAAATGTAACAAAAATTATCTAGGGAATAATGAAATATGTGTTACCTAATTGATAAAAACTTATGTCAATAGATAGTTTCTTTATGAGTTAATGAATTACAAATAATTTATGTAACCTCTAATGAAGTGATCCAATTAATGTGCTATTAACGTTAGCATTTACTACTTACTACTAATTTATCAATGTGTTACTTTTATTAAAAACACAACGAGCATAACATAATATGATATTACACTCAATCATGTTCGAATGATATAGACGGGACGGATTTGGGTATATATATATATAATAATAATATAATATTTTGATAAATGATTGTACCGTGGTTTTCCGAACAGCTTTGATTTGCTTATACTTTTTGACGGTTAACAATCGAGTTTTTTTTTGTGGATTCTTTCAGCTGTAACGCGCCGCGGTATACCTTTTTTTGATCTTGATAGCCCAACCCGAACTACTTCTCGATATTTATACAATTCGGGGTAGTTCTAAAAGTTTCATCGCCCTAGAGGTGTCGTACAATAAGAAATTCAATTTAAATTATTTTCGGTGGTTTCCTCAGAACGATATTTTATAACAGCGTACAAGCGTACCCTATTTCGCGTTGACGGATGTGAAAACGTTTCGAACAAAATAACATTATATATGATAATAATAATAATAATAATATACAACACCGGCAAACGTGTCTGATACACGTTGTCGCGCGAAACACTCGTGGCGCATTAGTTATTAATGTAATTTTTGTACTCTTTTTTTTTTTTTTTTTCCTAGAGAGCACGATTCGAGAATTAAATATGTAATCCCTTTTTATATAGCCTTTTCCCGCCGAGGGATCGAGTGGAAAGAGATGCTTCTCGTCCGTACGCCGGTAGGTAAGCAGATTAAGTAGCTCCGAACGATAATCGCCGATTCAAGACTTGATAGTGTATTATTATTGTGTACATTCGCCGACCGACTGGGTTTTAATTACAACAGTACCGTGCAATGTATATATTATTACGGAAATTATTGTTATTTCACGGTGTGTCCGTTGAGTATAATACAATATATATATATATATATATGTATGATAATCACTATTATAACACAAACGTCGGACTCTACACATATGACATTGACTTCGCCGGATCGGTCTTGAAGCGTAACCGTCATGATATTAGTTTACCTATCAACGCTGGTCAAATACTAATGTAGCTGGTACTTTTCTACTTGCGCTCTAAGGAGGTGGTATGGACGTTCCTTAATCCGTATCTATTGCGGTGTTCAATACGTTCAACGTCGAGATTTACAGTGCTCGCAAAACAAAAACCAGTTAACTCAAAGGTATCATTCCCCCCTCCCCCCGATAAAAAAGCTCGTGGCTCATGCACCCGTACATTATAAATTATAATTTATGTATAATATTTTAGTATTGAAGCTAGAATAGTTGTATTTGCATAGTTTTTTAGATTTAACTAGTTTATAGTTACTCAAGCCACACTATAATTATTTACATTAGTCATCCGACAAGTTGATATACGCAAATTATTATTGTAATTGTATGCGATTTTAACAATTTTTAAAAAATAATATTTTAACTGTGCATTTGTATTGGAAGTTAATTTTATCTTTTTTTTTTTAATAATAAACGGTTACATTTACTAATAGTATAAAGTAGGGACAGTAAAAACTGTTTATTGAAATTAAAAATTGTCGATTATTTTATTAAAAAAATTAAATTGACGTTTGTCACATTTGTTTGGATACAGAAAACAATATATAGTTGCAGAAAGTTTGGAGTTTGGTTGTATTCATGACAAATTAGATTTGTAGACTATGTACCAAATAATATTTCAACTTAAATTTTGTTGGATCAACTGAATATTTAGTTTATACGAATATTATTCAGTAAATACAATTACTGTATTGTAAAAAACAACAATTATAATATATCTAAATAACAAAATACATTTATATACGTTTAAACGTACTTAGGTAAAACGTCCTTCTTTAATAATTACTAAAAACAATTATTTTTTTAGTTTTGATGTATTCAAAAACAATTTTTTAATGTATTTTTCAAGGCAATTTAGTAAGTAATTCGAGTTTATTTAGTGCAACAACCTCTGAGCTCTAGCTGTGATTAGTGTACATTTGGTTTTTTTGTCTGTGTAAGTAGAACGCAAGCGCTAGCACGTGCGGTTAATCAAAAGTCAAAATCGAAAACTCAATAATGTATTCTTCTAAGACACACATACCGTGTTATTATTTTCTAATATAATTGTTACCGCCAAATCGTTGGCGAGCACACTGGGCTTCTGCAGTTTCCGGCTTACCGGTCGGTTTTCATAGGGTGCAACGTTAATAATTCTCGACAAGTATAATATACACCTATATTATGAATCCTATAATGGCGGGGCACACACACAATACATACAAATGTATATACATATATAGTTGTTTTAAATGTGTATTCCTTATGGGCAAATAAATGGCGTGGCGATGTTTGTGAGGTCTGCGGACTTCTTGGGCCGGTTCACGCGGTCCGTGGATCGCGATACCGTATATACATAAACATTATTATTATCGCTAGATAGGTTATAGGCGCTGTAATAATAATAATAAAATAATAGTAACACACTCCAATGCATACCTAGGTCGTCACGGAATTCCGTCTCGTTTCGCACACATATACTTACAAACACCGCATAATGATGGTTTGATATGGAAATCGAAATCTGACCGTGTTCAATTTGCAATAAACCCACGTGCACGCGAAGTCAGTGACGACCTAATCGAGAGGTTTTAATTCCGTCTAGGATGTACCCGCGGGTGCAGAGGTCTGCCTATCTATAACTACATCGTCTTACACCGTGGACGCGTAGATCATTGCACACACACACACACACACACACACACACATACATTATGTAGGGTCCGTTCAGGTTGTTCATCCGTCTCCATCGTGTGTAATCTAATATCTAAACACACATACATACAATATATATACAGGAATAGCGCGGTGGTATAGTACTGCAAAAATCCTGATACGTTAGAAGATAATAAACGCGAGTTAAAATAATATTTAAATAAAATAAATATAGGCAATACGTGTTAAGACTTTCAAAGAAGAGATGATTTTGGCACAGGCAGAGTTACATACACAAATACAATATTTAATAGCTTTACTTCCCATAGCATTTAAATATATCTGATATAATATTAGGTACATGGATTTGTATATGTATGTGTGCTAAAGATATATATTGGCGAGGCCCGCAACAACTATAATAATACACTATGTTATAGTATTATAACGATGAGCGTTTAATGATGTATACAAATTTTGCACTCGGTCGTGCGCGCGCACCCAACGGCTCTGTTGCCATCACGATTCTCCGTTTAATAACATAAGAAAAAAAAAATAAGGAAAGATAAAAAATGCAAACACTGAAACGTTATAGTTTGCATGTCGAATAGGTTTTACACATTTTGCGTGGGTACACAAGTGTCCGTAAAAAATTATTGTGGAGTCGACGGGTTACTAATGTTTGCATTTGATATGTATAGTGAAAAATAATAAAACTTAAGAGACCTTTACACCTGCGTATTTTCGGTCGAAAACAACGTATAATGTGGACGTATATTGACATTATAGACCATAAAAGTATAATTTTGCCCCATCCTCCAATAGGTAAAATATAATTTTGTTTTAAGTGATAAAAATATTGTTGACCATTTAAATTATAATATGAACAATGAAAACAATAAATTAATCATAGAATAAATTACTCTATCGTAAAATGTTCAGTACTAAAACTACTGTTAAAAATGGAACAGCTAAAATAGTGTACATTTACAATAACATTTACTTACTCTGAGGAATTTTATTGTTACGACATTGTTGGTTTAGCTGTTAACCACGTTCATGATAATAGTCTAGATCACAATAAGTAAAATTGTTATTATTATTAGTATTAGTATTGCTTATTAGGTAGTTAGTGGAACATTTAGCGAAGCCTTTGTTTTTCTTTGTCATTTAATACGGTCGTTGATTCACTAGATTAATACATAATATTGCACGTAATTTGGCTACAAAAAGCATTTAAAATAACGTCGGGTAAAATTACTAATGCGTGTAAAAAATTAGTGCTGGCGGACACTGATACCAATCGACATGCGAGACAATTTAAATTTTAAATTACGTTTAAAAATAAAGTACACATGATATTATTATTATACACATAATATAATTGAAGTTTACTAAATACATAGTAGTATACATAAAATTAAAAAAAAAACTACATTATACCAAAATTTTATTAGTATACAAAGTGCTTTAAACTATTTTAAAAACATCAACAAATTTTTGGTAACATTTCAAAAATACAATAGTTTTCGCTGTATGTGTAGTCGGATGAGTTACTTAAATCAGTATGATTATCTTGTCCAGCTCTGAGTCTTCATCACGGAACGTAAAATTATAAAAAAAGTTAAAGTTATAGAGGTAATAAGTATTACTGTGGCTTGGAGCAAGAAGGGCCAATGTCACTTTGTGCAACTTTCGGAAAATGGGCTTTGAAGTTTTTATTTTCCATTAGGCTCTATGTTAATTTTTTTATCAAACTCTTCATGAGTAATTCATTTTTTGGCCTCAGAGTGTAACTTTTTCACAGTATATAAAGAATGATTCAATTTTTGCAATTAGTGGACTAACATGTTTATGCACAAAATTGACATTGGCCCTTCTTGCTCCAAGCCACAGATTTATATTAAGTAAACATGTTAATAACAATATTAGGTATGTGTAATAATAACTAATAAGTACGTTGATTAGTATATTAATAACTAATAAGTATTTTTGACAACATTCTGATACAGTAATTTTTTTTCACCGAAAAGTACTACCGTGACAGCTCAAAACGATTGGGTTCGTGTTTTCCGATTATTATTATTTTTTCCCTGTATAAAACTTGTATTGACCAGGACAGCTTTTTTAAAGACGTAGGTATAACCTATACCTAATTGGCCGGCGGCGCTCGTTCGGTCGTTTGACTCGGTTGGAAACGTTTCCCAATAACGGCCACGACCTTCGGTGATTAAATATTAAAATGAAATAAAAATTGCGTGCGGCGTATAGGTATCTACCGGACGTACCTACTATATAATATCTCTCCATGCGAATGGTTGGTGTGGATAATAAAAAAAAAAAAAATAACGTTGGCACCGTCTGTCTGCGAGACCGGTCGTCAAAAAATAAAAAAACCTACACGGCTGGTACAAATGATAATTGCCGGTTTCATCGATCGACGGTTATATGCGTTATACAGATCAGTCAATGAAGCGGACGTCCACTGTATGTGTATAGCGTTCGACGGTATAAAATTAATGGTTTTCATGACTTATTTCTCCCCCCCCCCCTTTGTACGGGTATATTTCACATGTTAATATTTATCATATAATATACATACGTATATAGGATTTTTTTTTCTTCTTCAGCTACATGATTGACCGACAGGGCAAATGTATTGCGTACACACACACACGTTCGACCCGACACCGTAGGTACGCGGATACGGACGACGGTGGCAGTGTGAGTTTACACGATGAGCCAACACACGTCAGGCTATTAAAACTAATTATCTTTATCAATAACACACGGCCGTCGATGAGCCGCGCACGTCACGATCGTCAAGTAAATTGGATATTACACGTTCGATTATGTATTTATATATGTACAGAGATATAAATAATCGAGTACCAGGTATATAGTGATAAATATGATTTGTATTTTTAAAACGACTTTTTCGGTTAGTTTAAAATTATTAATAATAATTGTAACATCAAAACTGATGGAACCGCGAGTGTAGCTATAAAATGGCCAATACCTCTGAACGGAATAGTGTTTCTGGATAAAAGGATAAACGCTGAACAGTTAAAATTTAACAAACTGGCAGAAAATAAAAATACAAAACGCGTGGTTTTATTTAAATCGAATATATTTTTTTATAACGCAGTGCGTTCAAACGGTAAAACTTTTGATTTAAAACTCGCACTAGTGAATCACAAAATCTAAAAACGGCAAAATAACAGAATAGTTCATATATGAATATTATACTTGTGAAACACAAAATTAAAACTAATTAATTGCCTGTTGGAAGTAGGACATTTTTACTGTGTAAGCACGCGGTGCGTTTTGTCAGAAAGACACAGATAATTTATAATAGTCAGCTACGATTGTTATTATAATACAATATTATATAGTATTCCGAAAAAAAAATAACAACAAAATTAACTTGGTAATGTAATATTATTAATGAACGTTCTATATTAAGGTAAGAAAAACATTTAAGGTAATATATTTTTAATCAGTACAGTGTGGGGGGCTCAGCTTGAAATTTGACACTTAAGTTTAATATGGCAAGTATAGCAAAGTCTCTATATCACCATATTCGTTTAAAACATTAAAGGTAGTATATGCTCAATCGATTAACTTGATCAAAGTTTTGTAGCACCTTTTACACGGGCCCGAACTTGGCTCACTCACATTGGTTGATGTGCTTGAAAATACTATTAAAAGTTTGAAACTAATTTCTGATGATATAATGCGATGAATTTAACATTATATATATATATATATATATACTTTATTTTAATTAACTCACCTTGGCTACAGTGAACAAAATATTACAATTATTATAATTTAATAACCCCATTATTATATAATATGTCGTTTCCGCTGCGTTAATAATATTATCGGTTGACAAATGACGAGTCCATAAAACGGTTTACCGTCGTTGAAAATCCGTCAGACTGTCGACTGGTGTAATGATATCGCGTAGTGCAAAACTGGCAGAGATAGAAAATCGATGGTCCGGAGGCCATCAAAACTTAAGCTTCTTTAGCAGGAGGAATAGGACAAATAATCCTCCGTATGTAGACGTTGTACATAAAAATTTCGGCTGCGTGGTGGCGATTACCGCAGTTGTTAGAGCCGTTCCGGGAAGGTCGGCATATCGTAAAAGGGACTTTTTCGGAGAACGAGTAAAAGGAAAAACGGACCGGACATGCACGTCGTTTATCTGGTCGACCGTTTCCGTTGCTTTCCGGGCCCTGCAGGGCAAGAGCTTATAATAAAAATAAAGCCAATAAAAACCGCGTACCGTGCGCACGGTCCCGGGGCGTTAGAGCCAAGAAGAAGGGTTTTTAATAACCTTACTAAAGCGGCGTCCGTACAGTTTTCTTATATGACGTATACATACCTTCCTACAACGTCTCCGTCCTCGCCGGCCAAAGCAATGCCCCCTACGGGGCCACGCGGTAACAAATCCGTCCGCGGCTCTTCAAGGTTTTTTTCCTTTAATACATCCGAAATTACCGTTTACGCTACCGCGGTGGCCTTTGCGACGCAGAGCTGTTTTTATGGCTGCACTTTAGGTACGGCGGCAAGCCGGTAGTACATGTCCGGACCGGCAGCGCACAATATCTCCGGCCTCGGCCCCGAGAGTTTAACGTTCGTTTAATCCGGCGGCAACAACTGCAGCGGCCCGCCAAGGGAGAGCGGTCGGTCGTAAAAAAAAAACCCCCAGTAGCAGCTAAGCTCGGCCATAAAAAAAAGAACCGTGTATGAATAGTAATAAAAAAAATATATTTAAAAAAATAGATTATCTGCCGTCATCCGAAATTAAGTAGGCTACCCGCACTACGTTAACTACTCGGCCATATACATATCACATATGTTTATCGAATGTCTCATCGACTTTATGATTGTACAAAGCTACTATTATACAACGTGACACCTACATTGAAGTAAGTATTATATATGTATATATATATATATACATATATATGTATAGGCACTCGGGTTATTGCGCTTTTCTATTGTACGCCCATCGATCGTGCGACTACAAAGTCGGACTATAATAGACAGCGCATAGTGTTTGCACCGAACAACAATGCAATATTCGGTATCTTAATAATATAACATATGCACACCTGTAATCGAGAAAAAGTTTAGCCAATAACCGTGCGTTCATCGTACAGAAAAGAAAGAAAAGTTGTTACAAATTACTCCTCATATTGATTTGTGTATAAAAGAACACAAGTATATGAAATGAGTGTATTAAATGAAAATAATAATGCATACTATTTAATATGGATGTTATGTTTTTGCAGCTGAATTTATTTCTTTAAATAAAATATCAGTTTGACATATTGGTATCATGTTATTGTATTATAAGTAATGTAATTTCGAGGAACTGACTAAATGGTAGTTTTGGTATACCGTTTTCATACATCCTTTGGTAAACATTGCGGGTGTGAAAAACTATACAAATCTAGCACTGATACAAATTATTATTATTATAGGAACTAAAACGAAGGAATAAACTCATATTTCACAAATATAATATTAAAATACACTGCCTAACATGTGATTTTTTTTTCTACTTACAATAAAATATTTGCTAGACAAATCTAATCAACATTTTTTTTTTTTACATTAGTGCTTGCAAGCTGATTATATATTTTATTGTAATACCTATATTAAATTCCATACGGTCCGAGTATGCGCTTAAATATATTAAAATCGTTGGGATTGGAAAAAAATCGTATAATATAATATGACTATAGCAGACATGTTTACAGCTAACTCGGGTACTCGAGTACCGCGATATGTATTTTATGCACAGGCGTATGAGTTATAATTGTCCATAAACAACAATATAGAGACGGTCCAGGAGTTTCCGCTTTACAATATAACAATTCTCGCCCATCCCTCGGGAACTTCAACAATATCTCTTAGGGTCACAAATATACCGGATCCGATTCCCACGTGTGCATCCCCTATTATGGATGTATGTGTGTGTGTGTGTTTTTCTTGATAAAAAGCGTCCTCATTTCCAATCAGATCGACGCCGAACAAGATTAACGTTATTGTCCACGTGTGTACGCTGTACAATGTATACTGTGTAATATATCTACATAGAGGAATATGATATTGTAAAGTCACAAGCGAACACACCGTCCACGGTCCGAGCAAAGAAAACCAGCTACTCGCGTGTTTCGTCTTGTTGTTTGTTTAATTTTTCATTACTTACAAAATATGTTATTAAATCAAATTGTGAAATCGGTTGAATTATGATAATATAGTTGATTTCGCCGAGATTAGAAATTACAAAATAATACATTATTTAAATGTACAAAACAATGCGAAACGCGACGAGAAGGTTAAAGCGTACATTAAGTATTAACAGGCAAGTACTTGATAAAATACTACACCGTAATTATCATTATACTACTACTTACCGGTCACTATGTTATGATGTGATCTTCTACAACATGATGTTTTTGATATAAGTAAAAAAAAAAAATGCATAAAACCATTAATCGCCCGCGGACAACGCGAAGATTGCTATCTGAATTCAAATAACAGGAAAAAAAAAAACTATAGAAACGCTAAAAAATTAACATTTGCTAAAATTATTACCGATACGGCGATACGTATCGGCTTATCCTTGGATTTCCACCGACACATGTAATGACACGGTTCCTTGCTTTTCTTACCTTGTATTACTTTTTACACGTATCGTATTTTCCTACAGCGTTCAGTAATAATATATTATAATAAGCGATAGCACACACTGTATATACATATAATTATGAGTATACTATAACATGTACACAATATCTTATTTGCACCGAGGAAAAAAAGTTTGTAACAAATTACACGTTAACCCGTGGTACCTATAATATTATATTAAACAACTTCGGTAGTCCATTAAAAAGCTGCACAGTATATACATATAAGTACCTACCTAGTATTAATATAATATAACTACGGCAACTGGCATAAAGCAAATATACAGTTTATAGACCGTTTCCGTTAGTATCACACAACGTTATAGCCACGATGGATATCTAGAACAGATAAATGAGTATTTTTTCCACGTAATATTATATTATTATGTTCGTATAATAAAACATTATTAAACGTATAATTTTCGGTCGTAAACCACATGAAAACAGCTATTCTGCGAAATTTTGCTCTTTAGAAATTGTTTAATGCTTGTGCTGCACGGATATTCAATATAATTATACACGTTATAGTAGATATGCATTTCAATAAACGAGCAAACGATAGCTTCATAGCTATGCACGATGAATTAATTGTATAATGTACATTTGAGTTAATTATTATTATTATAAAATATAAAATAAAATATGAACGCGCTACAATATAATTATGGCCAAAACTTTAAATGTATTTTTTTTTTTCAATTTATGTCGTTTTAATATTAATAGGATAGTTTTTGTTCCACGTTCGGTTTGATCGTTTTTCACAGGTACATAATAGGTATATAACACGTATAGAGTGCGATCGAATAAGACAAAAGCTCATTTTAAACTAAGTTACACAAACATAATAAAGCGGCCAGCTGACAGTGAAACATTTGCAGCGAGCATCCCATATAAGAGGTGTCGTTCGTGCACGCATTATGCATAATAGTGACAAAATGCACAAAACTTTCGAACGGTTGTCTTTTTCGCTTGGTTAAGTTTGTACCTACTGCAGCAACTACATAATAATATAATATACACATACACCAGATATTATAAAATACACACAATGCTCATGGTTGAAATATACTGTATACAGGGTTGTATATCTTCTCGAATTATTGTAATCTTCAAAAGTAAAATGGCAGCGTAAAAGGATTTTAATTTTACAACATTATATACTTTACTATAACTATAAATTTTACCGCGTACTTATATACTTGAACATTTAATGAAGAAGAGGTAGGTAGGTATGTGTTATTGCACACATACTATACTTGTATATTTCAATCATGGTTATAGCGGAGCTCTGCGGTGGTGACGGATCGTGTGGCCACTGGACTGAGAATAACAATATTATTGAAGTTTTTATATTATATTATTGTAAATAATATATATATATATATAATATATTCAAAACGAAATGGAAACCACGTGCCTGTACGAATATTATGTAGGTATATACAAATCAATTTTGGGTCAAGCGGTTGAAGTGGTATGGCGCGTGGATGTAAGAAAAATGGTGGAAAAAAAAATCTGTTCGCGATAAACGAACTTATATAGGTGAGTACGTGCGAGATGAAATATGTGTATATTTGTAGTATATATACTGAGAGAGAGAGAGAGAGAGAGGCCGTCTTATTATATAGTAGACGGTTGGAATATTACTGTACTACGGTGTAATGATCGTTATCGAAACGTTTCAACGGCGCCCAGTGGGTATTTGACAGTGACGAACAACATGATATTTTTTTTGCCAATGTCGGTTAGCGGACCCGTTGGATATGGCGAAGGGGACCGCCATCAACACGGGAACGGACTTAATCGAATCAAGTATTTCGAGTAGGTACAACGAGAACAACACACGTGGACTTCCGCCGGTTTCGCAGGGTATATTATTATTGTCCCGGAACATTATTTGGCAATGTGGAACATACAAAGTACTGTGAGACATTACCTCTCAGATATTGCAAATTCAGCAGCGACTTTTCCTAATCCGTTTGTTGTGTGTAAACATAATTATTCAACGGAAATTTCGAAATTTTACATTTAAGGTTCAAAATAGTATTTATAAAAGTTGCCTGTGCGGATTATTAAGGCAGATATTGGCGTTGTTGGCTTAAAGCGCCGTGTTAAAATATTCAGTACAGCCCCCCATCGAATCAACGTCTCTTATAAGTAGCCGTCACAAGTCCTGCCATGGACGCACTTGAACGTCTACGGATTTCCGGCAACCAAAGTATGATTTTCGGCGAAAAACGGCGACGTCGAACTTGGAGAACGCGGTGACGGCGAAAACCCCAGAGAATGCAGCGCGCGGTACCAGGAATTAATTAAAATATGTTTATATAATCGTGTCCTACAAGGTTTTCCATTTCGCGTTGGCTGTCGCCAACACTCTTTCATCAAGTCGAGCTTTTGTGTATTATTATTATTATTATTATTATATTTGTTTCATAACACAAAGCTGTATGCGAGCGTGGACCACCGCAAGCGAGGAAATAACGCGTACAACTTATACAAACTGGTATAAAAACGTGTCGGGCATCGAAAAGCAAAGAGCCAGCACAGTGAGGTCGGTGAGGTCACGGGTCTATTTATGTGGACCATTACAATCACTGGAACCATAGATTAAGTACACGGATTACAAATGGATTTGGACTATTCTCGTGTACTGCGATATCCGGAAATGCGGTTGAAGTTGTGTCGCTATAGTACCAAAATATTAAATAAATAAGTATCCTATGAATAACTAAAATATACCAAATTATAATGATAAAAACAAATTAAATCATGTTTGATTTCCGACCAAAAAAAATGGGTGCGTCACATAATTTAGTTATTTTTTGTTGTAATTAAAACAATATACTATAAAAAAATAAGCGTGTATGTACAATTATTTAAAAACAATTGTTTAATATTTCAAATAGTTAATAAATGGTTTCCAATAAACAATTTGCTTTAATGCGTTAGTATAAATGTATTCAAAATAACTTATTATTAGCAAATCGTTCATATTTATTTATTTATCAAAAAAGCAAAGCTACTATTGTTATTTGATAAAAACGTACCAAAAACTTTCACCCCTTTTAAAAGAAAAAGTTTTTACTTTTTCTTTTGGTTTTCGATTGTATATAACTAAGCGCTATTAATGAAAGTTCTAAAAAACAACCCTGCCAAAGTACCCCACTAATTCGTCAATTCTTCTGAAATATATAGCATTATATAAATATATATATATTTGATTTTATAGTTGAAAAATATGTCGATTTTTATTCGTGGCGTATTTCTTGATTTTTTTATTGAAAAGGGGTGAACTCTTTATACTTTATGGCTGTACACAAAACCATACCTTTGGTGTACGATTTCTGATTCGGACAAATTGGTGCGGTGATTCAAAAGATTTCGCGGACCGACATAAAGTTAAAAGCCTTTCAGCTGACCCAGCTGATCTGAGAAAACTGTGATTAAACAAATATTTGTTCGCCCTAGGCCGGTGTGTATTGCGCGCCATTTATGCATTTCGTTTACGGCCATCCGGTTAAGCGCGCAATATATATATATTTTTTTTACCCTTAAAACATTTTTATACATGTTACAACAAAATAGTTACCCTTCCGGGAACAGGACGTATAGGTAGTGCTGTGTGGACACATACATACATCACCGCAGCTAGACCGGTGGCCGATTTGTATTATTCAATCGAAGCCGGCCGGATATGGTTTTAACGGTATAGCAAAAACGACAAGGCTGTAAATACTTGATGACGCGTGTTGGAGGCGTACACGGCGAAAATGTAAAACGAATAATAAACGAACGCTTTTAAAACTTTTACCGCACACGTGCAGCTATTCATTTTGGGCCGGCCGGTTGGAAAAGTGTTGTTAATAATAATATAATTTATACGGCCGTCGGCGGCGCACAATTTCCAACTTCAAATGTCAAGCAACTCACAACACACGCCACGTGAAATAACTTCGGGCACGAAATTGTATTTTTGTAATATATTTTATAGAAAATTGTGCAAATCTAACGTAATAGGTAGGTACGCCCGGGGCCGATATCGTGCTGTCACGCTTTTGGGGGCGCAGACATAGAAAAAATTGATTTAATATAAAAAAAAAAAAAAATTGTTCTCATTATTATTAATGATACCCGAGGCCTAGGTTACCGCATAATACTAATGATAATAATTCTACAGCCGTGTTCCGTGTCATACACAGCACAACACTCGACTGCAGCAACAAGGGGTTCAGACGTAATGTAATTAGTATGCCAATGACTTGTGTTTTCCGTTTTAGTATACTGTACAAACATTCGTTAAGTATTTATTTTTTTTTATATATATAATTAAATACCTACAAATGAAATCCCCCTCGACATAATCAAAAGCAAAAGTGATTCCACTAACGAGTGGCGGACTTGACAGTATTATAATAATCCTAATTAAAAGTACACTGTACTGTGTCCTTTAATTAAAACAAAACAAATAATCGTGTGACGGGTGAAGTTTTGAAAAAAAAATCGTTGTGTGCAGAAGTCCAGAAGAGTTGTGTGAAAAAACACAGCATACATAGAATATAATAAAAAAATGTTGAAAATTCCTGTTATCTTCAAAACGTCGAGTGATTGCGTACATTGTATTTTTAGGATTCGATGTATTAGGATTTATGGAACATTTCCCAAGAGTATACTAAATCGACAGTTTTGCGTGATGTGATTAGTGAAACATTTTAAAGAACTCATTATTTTAATTTATAACAGTGATATATTTGCAATGGTTTCCTAACCGGGCTTTGTAAAGGTTATTTTGCATAATTACATAACGTTAGAATTTTATTTTTATACATAGCCAATTAACTTTGTTGGTTATTGAGTTGATTCGCCGCTGATTAAAGGGAACAGCCGCCATTAACGATACTATATATCATACATACTGTCCCTGTGATAGAGATAACGTGTGTTTTAAATTCAAAAATTTGCTTATAACACAAACAGAATATACTTATTTCATAGCAAAGCTGCTCCATCGCACAAAAAAACAGTTCACTCAAATGATTGAAATTCAGATCTTATATTCACAAGAAATACTTGTAATTATAATACTTAACACTTGTTTTTTTTGCATTAATATTGGATATTACTGCGGTGTTGTCGATAGGTATGATATTATTATGTTGTTCAAATGACAAGTCCGTTCTCGAAAATAGGAAATCTAATTTTGCTCTCTTGCCGCTGAAGCCAATCGAAACGCTCGCAAGTACTTAAGTATTATCGTGTTCGTGCAAAACTCGTTGTATATATATATATATATATATATATATATATATCGATTTAATCGAGTCAAGGAATCTCGACACGAAGGTTTGATTAAATTCACGCGAACGTTGCACTCGGTACTTTATTTTTTTTTTCCTACCGACTTTAAAACAAAATTGAAGCGTTGCATTCTGAGGTTTAAGTATATTAAGCGATGGTTGAATTTCTGTGAAACACAGTGGCGGAAATAAATTTGACGACAAAATGTCCCTTTTTATTTTAGTCGCCAATATAAACTAAACGCTAAGTCCGTCAGCCGTCACGGGTAATTACTGTATATTGGTAATTCCCGGTAGTAAATAATAAATATATACAGGTATACATAGAGGCACACTGCGTTTATTCCAGCAATCAAAAGAATTATTTGCCGACATCTCTGGCGACTATCTGCGGTCGACCATATTTTCTCCGGTACTCAATTATTTCAAAATGGAAAAGTCCACTCGAATGACATTCCAATTTAAAAGTTTATTTGTTCGCGACCGCCGTTGAATAAAAAATGAATATTATAGGAGTATCGCAAGGAGGAAACCTTTCCGTGTATTTCGTAGAAAACGGAAAACGTCGGTTTGTAATTTGGTTTTGGACAAACGACGAGTGTCAGCCTTTTAAATTGAACTCGGGGCGCGCATTGCAAAAACTGTCAATACACTATACATAAAGATTCACAAGAATTTTTAGAATGTTTTATTTTTTATTTTCTCCAAGATATTTCACGGAATAAATTAGAAGACGAACGGGCAAATGCTTTGTACAGCTATATTAACATGTTACTGCCTCGTGTACAACTCGTGTACACCAGCTATACACCGATAATGATTTTGAAACCCTTGTCGGCTAACTTCTTTTTTTTGTATAAAAATAAATGTATATGCCGCGATCGATCTATCTTATCTATTGTCCAATTATCACTAAAAACAACGGACAAAGATGTTTGTTAGTTGTGTCTAGAGACACACACACGGATGTCCTCCGAGGAGCCACTACTCGACTACCAGCAAATTGGCTCTGTATACCTACTAAGATCTAGTATGTTTGTTTTTTCCCCAAACGTTTTACTTGGATTCGCTCTGTTAAAGTTTTAACACACGAAAACCAGAAATGCTCTTCTTAGAAACGGTTGGAGCGATGAAGATGTACGGAAAAAGGCAATTCCGGTATATCGCGGCCGAGGCGCGACTTTTTATGAGTTATAAAACTCACAGTGTTAAATATGCCTGTATTATCTTTCTTATATTACACCGCGGCTCGTCGTAAACATTATTACATTAACGACGCATAATTAATTATTTAAGCGGCTTTACTTGTTTTTCACATTTCCGAGATGTTTCTTTTTTTTATGTCGTCGTAAAAATGTAGCATACCTAATAATACTAAATAGCGTAAACGTTAACTATCAAAATATAACACACGGCCGGGAATTGCGGTATCAAAACTATAATAATATATAGGTATGCATATTGTGGTATGCGATCATGGTAAGGCTGTGCAATGTGTATGGGTGTACGTGCGTGTACTAATATTGTAATATACTTATTCGTGTTCGACAGGATAATAATGTTAATTGTTCGTAGAATAATAATTATAACAATTATTGTTTTACGCCGACCGAATAGAATATACTTACAAGTACAAATTATTACAAGAATGGTATTTTCCATTAGAATAATCGCGAACAAGAAATAACAAGAGAAACATATTATTATTGCGCGTTGGCCTATTGTTAAAAAAAAATTTAAAAAACACGGTGTGATTATTTTAAGAGATTAAGCGGAAATGGCTGACGACAGACAAATGGGCTTTTAAAAATTCATTACTCCTTTCTCGATGTTTACGGGTAAACGGAACGGTTTTTTCCAAAGAGCTCAAACTTTTTGTAGACATATTGTATAGTGCACAGCCGGGAAAAAGCGACGAGGTTTTAACATTAAAAGTTTTTTTAACCGTGATTCACAGTGTGCAGGTCGTAGATGTGAAAATGGCTTGAATTAAAATGTGTATTATTCAGTTTTACCTTCCGGTATACATATCTAGAAAAAAAAAAATGATAAAAAAAAGAAGTTTGGTAGTTGAAAAGTGTATAATTCATAAAATATTCTACTCGATGGCCGTAAATATTTACTTTTTTTTTAAAATAAATAAAAACTAAAATCATTACGATTAAGTATACAATTGAATTATGTTATAATATGCCTATGTTTAAGTAACGAAATGGAGATTAATTGAAAAAAATTTATAACACGGTTATCTCAAAGAGTAATTTTATAATATGACGTTTAATGGAATAACGAATCATTTACCTAGTCGTTGAGTTTAATTGTGTAACTAAAAAGAAGAATAAATTATATGTTCATTATTACATTAACTTAATAACGATTAAACAAATACTTTTTAGTAAAAAAGTTTTAACTGACTCGATTTGTTGGCTTATTGTTAATGACCAGTCGTAATCAGGTATACTAATACTAGTAACACTTTATTAACAGATATTATTATATGGGATAAGATTCCTGCTTTATTGAATTAACTACCTGATCCGCTGGACTAGCAAGTTTACTGTTGAGATTTTATAGTTAAAAAAAATGCCTAAATTAAAAAATATTTTTTAATTCTTGAAAAAATCTCTTGTTTTCCTAATACATTTAGAGTTATTTTATTTAGTTTGACTCGATGTACCGTACGATTCGTATCGATATTTTGTACTCGATGATTTTTTTTTTTAACAAAGACATGCCGTCATTAAATAAATTTAATGTATATTAAATTTATAAAATCCAAACACAATGGACGTTGGCAATAAAATAGAGAAAAATCGCAAAACCCGACCGCCCTCGACTTTGGGACTGTGTTTTTTTTCTGGTTTTCTCTGGTATTTGTGTTTATAGTGTCCCCCAGCGCCGCAGATACTGTCCGCGAATGTGTCATTAGCGTTGTAAATTTATGTTATCTGGTACCGAGTAGTAATGGGGTTCATAATTTTTTGCTCCGTTTAACTCGGATGGGTTACCGATCCAATACATTTGCCAGTGAACACAAATAATAATAATAATAATAAAAACTGTGTGTAGAATAAAAAAAAACACACACACAACACTGGGAAAATAAATAAATAATAATAGCGCATAAATTATCGAATCCACTGCTGTGGAAGCGGATACCCAACAATGGTATACACGAACGATTAATTTTTCCCTTCGTTTCTTCATCCTTGCCCGTGCCGCTCTTCGTTTCCACGTCTCTGTGTACATAAATATAATATAATTTTTTTTCTCTACATTTCTATACACGTACATACATACAAAAATATATGAGTGTGAGTGCGTGGGTAGTTTTTTTTTTTTTTAACTCGAATTCGTCCTTTGATACTTTCAAACGTATATCTGTCCTGTTTAGTTTTAACAGAACCTGTTTATTACAAAATATTGTGCGCAAATTAATATTTTCTTTGACCCTGTTTATGTTTGTATGCGAATAACCTAACCACGTGACCATAATAATAATATAGCGACGAAAACCAAAACGATGATATTGTGTAGTCGAAGGAGTGAGTGGATGAAAAGTGTTGACTGACAAATATTTCAAAACTGTTCGGGAAGCGACAACTTAATCAATATACCTATAATATAGTTATACCACAAGTCAACTAAATCACTCAATGCTTTTAGCTTCCAGGGGGGAGTTCACGACATTTATATGACACACTCTGTTTTCGTATATAATTATTACTATTTTTTAATTTTTTAGGTGTAAATCAAAATCCTTTCCACGCGCGTGCAATTAAATGAAAACATAACAATAAAAGCAGTATACATATTTATAATATAATTATGGGTTATTATTTTCACTATACAATATACAATAATGTGTACCTATGTGACCCGGAAAAATAATAAAACTACTCGATTAGTATTCGTAGACGGTAGAGTCCCGTTAACAGGGTCTATAAAACGTAGTGGTTTTTACAATGGTGTATTTCTGTGATGACACGATAACTTTTATTTTTTTATCATGATCGATTGATACTTTAGCGGGTCGAAGGTGATTTGAATTTTAAGTCGTGGACTTAATGTTATAAAAAAATAAAAATTAGGCAATATTTTATTTACAGATTTACCATCGCCGATTTATTACTAACTATCTACGGATTTTTATCGAAGCGTTTGACAGCGATTAAACTGCTTGCAGATTTAGGGATTACTTTGACCTAACTACCTCTGTATATAGTCAGAGTGTAAAATCAGGCCACTCGAGATATGAATGAAATACGAATTTCTACGCTGAAAGCATATTCGCAATGCAGGGTTAACTCTTGAAATTGGTTTAATAACGCAATAAACATCTCTGTATTCTTGCACTAGAGTTCAACAAGACTTATTTGCAACGGTCTCAATACCAGGAATAACCGTACTCAACAACATCGTTGTTGCCGTAACCATCATGTTGTAAAGGCAAAGTGTTATTAGAAAATGTTATTACCTGGTTGTGCAATTCATGAATTTCATGTCTGTCAAGATTTCTTAGAATATTTAATTAGTAATAAAGAAAAAAAGTTGGATTTGACTGTATAATAGGATCTGGTAGACTGGGTAAGCAAACCAAACGCAATGAATTTATGTTTTAACAGCTGTTTGTGTAAATATCATATTATCCGATTGTTAAGAGAAATTTTTAGAAAATCTCATTTAAAACGTTCGTTAAAATATAACAAAATATATATTTTTTTTGGAGTGCTTCGCATTAAAAAATATGCACAAGTCCAACCGATGACCAAAATAGTTCAATATCATAACACACCAGTGTCAAGCCCGACAAACATTCTGTACACATAAATTGCAGTTATTTAGAAGGGACTTGTGTTAACCCGGGCGTGTCATAAAATATGTATATATAATATATATATATATATATATATATATATATATATATATAGATGTATATTCGCCAACATCTTCAAGTATATTTTGTCGATGCTGTTGGCATCGGACGGCCACATCTACATCGTGTAACAGTTGGCGGTCGTCGGGTATGTAATTGTTTTAATATGTTTTCTGGGAATTCATGAAATCGCCGCGACATTTTATAATGTTGGTTTCGTTTTTTAATAATATCGGTGCGCATCTTTCGAACGCTAAGTAAAATAGTAATAATAAAAAACAAACATAAAAATTGTAAAAACAGGCAATCTTAATGAGATTCAGTAGAGCGCCAACGCTGTAACCGCTTTTGAGTGTTATTTGATTTTTTTTTTCTTGCTCTTACCCTTTATTCTTTTTTTGTATTAAATGTTTTTTTTTTTTTTTAAACAGTTATTAGCTCCGCCACCGTTCATTAATATTCATGCATTTTAAACAATGTTACGGCGGTTTTTTTTGGAGATCCGAGGGGTATATTAACATAAGTTCTGCGGGCCGTGTCTCTTGCCAAAGCTTTCTTCCTGGCGCTATCTTTATCCTCTGCGCTATTTTTTTCTCCCTATATCGCTTATGCCACCGAGAATTCCCGTCATCAATCAGCTGCACTATCAAAAGGAGGGTAGGGGGGATGGATGACGGCAAAAGAGAGTGGTGTACAAAAAAAAAAAAAAAAAACAAAAAACTTTTTGACGGTAAATACGAGAATGTTTATTCAATATTCACGGGCACGAAATGCGTCGCAGCTGATGTGAATTTTTATGCATCACTTCGCACTACCCCAGGACAAACAGATGAGGTCTTGTATAAAAGTGAACGAGCATTCTTAAAAAGGGTTTTCCTGCACGGATATTTAAATTATAAAACACAAAGAGACAGTATCATTTTTTTTGTAATTACTACCATACTGACTATTTTGACTTGACTAGCGGCGACTGGGAGAATACATCATAACTTCAGAAGCGTTTCCACGACAAAACCTAACTGTTTGATTTTTCCAATAGCTCTTTATTCCTTTTAATTATTTACATGTTGATACACTTGTCGTTTATTTATTTCAGCATACACATATTTTACTACCTCACTTTGAACCGACCAAGTTCTTTAGAATTTAGCTGGCCCATTTAATTAGAAATTTTTTCTGGTATTTTACATAATCTTCTACTGATGCGAATGCGAGGCTCTGTTCGATTTAGAAATCACAGTACTCTTTTTAAAAATATTATTGTAATATAAATTCGGTTTTTATGTAAGACATTTCATCGCCGATAGCTATAGTTTGTTTAATAGTATCAAATGTTATAATAGTTATCCAAAATAACATTGATTTAAAAATCGTAAACGTGCCAAATTAAGGTATAATTCTAGTTTACATGTATCTGGGACATTAGAACGAATAATTTAGATAAACTACGACAGCTCGAAGGTATTCAAGTTAAAAATAAAAATACATTACGTTGTAATACCTACTATTATTTATGTGCTGGAAGCATCTCTTGGAAAGAGATACTTGGATTTTTCCATCCCGTCCGCATAAAATATATTTCGAGAATATTTGGCGATGAGAAATATGTCCCCCAGGATATACATATTTTGTTATATAAAACCGTCTTGGAAAAAAAAATAAGAGTTTTATCGAAAACTAGTCACTAAAAAAACATAACTTACTTCATATCACACGCACGAGAATAACCTGAAGGTTTTAAATTGACGTCAACATATTATAATAATATTGTTTATTATATGATCGTTGCAGGTGAATTTTTTTGTTCTTAAACATAAGTAGGTACTTTAAAGTTATTGGAACCCGATATTTATAAAATCAAATTTTCATTGCAGTCGTTGAACCAAAACGAGCTAGCTATGTAAGTTTTATTGTTACGATATTATTTATTTTAGTCAATAGTGTTGTACTTACTTGAATTTATTTTAATATTATTATTATTATCCCGCGTGTATTATATTTCTAATTACACTTAAATTAATTAAACAAAATAATGACGTATTGGTACGTATGAATGTATAATAAGTTGTTATTATAATTTCATTTCAGTAGGTACTACTTACAATTAGTATTCCATGCAAACGCGGTATTAATAACACAGACGTTGAGGTAGGTTTTGATGACGTTATTGTTATGTTATTATACACCGTTGTAGAAATAACATATTTTCATATCTAAATGTATTACACATAGATATACATATGTTTTTCATTTTTTTTATTCGCTCCATATTTGTACTATAATTAAAATAACTATATAATTAAAATAGTATGCTACATCTTGAACAAATAAACTATTTTAAACCACTTATCAATGATTACTAGGGTAATAAATCATGAAAATGTCACCCCGGGTTATGTTTTTAATGAACTATGTAATTTAAGTGGAAATATATAAGAACGTACAAATTTAATTTATAGGATCAGTATCCAATATTATGATAGCATAGCCTTGCACTCCATAATGGTTTCTTTGCTGTACCTACAGCTAACGCCTGTAGGTAGGTTATGAAAATGTATACCGATCACTTTCTATAAAGATGTCAAACGCTGACGAGATTGAAAACAAATTTTAGTCTCTGAGCATTTTATAATTTTGAAATAATTAAGAAATCATAAACGATTTACATTACCGGTCGAAAATATATAATTTCCAATCTGATAGAGAAAATAACAAGTTAATTAATGTATTACTTAAGGGCCATCGCACGTGTCTAATTATTAAGAGGCAAACTTTTGGTTTACATTTTTTGTTATTCTTGTAAACTGAATAATACAAAACGAACATCTATTCTACAAGGTGTCATCCCGTTTGTCCGTTTTGAGCGAAAAAATGGAATATTGTAAAATAAAGACAGATTTCTCGACACAAATTACCGGTAAAAATGTATTAACAATTAATGTTATTGAAAAAAAGTAATAGATACTTTACACAAAGCGAAGTGCTTTATGGGTTGTAGGTACTCAATGTGTTACATTACAGACTTTTTCAGTGTGACTGATGCTGTACACGTGTTTCCTTTACAGGAGAGGTACACGCGGTTGGACATAAAATAATTAACTATGGCACATAAACACCGTTGTCTGGTCGGATAACCAGTATTCGGTGTGTCCAATACATGTGTATAATACATTTATATATATATATAGATTTCATAGAATACTCAGACTTCGGAGTGCGAGACGAAGGTGGATAATATTATATATATATATATATATAAGTAGTGAAAAAAAAAACTATACAGATAATACCGGTAGCCGTTTGTGCGCCGTTTGCTGCCGCTCGACACCGCCAGCTGTAATTGCCGTTCACCACGGCTATAATATATATAATTGGACTGACACGGGGACCGTAAGTACGATTTAAATGCACTCGGTACTATCCGGTCAGGCCGCCTCGGATTTCATCTAGCGCTTCTGTCACTCGGTTCAATTGCCGGGATGCCCGCCGCAATAAAAACCGATGCGGTGTGTGGGTACACCTGATTTATCTACACACTACACTGCAGAGACGGAATAATAATATTATCATAGGCAATATTAGTAATAATGTATAAATAAAAAAAGCACCTGTAACTTTATACTATTGTTATTATGTGCTGCGAAAACTCGAGACGGTCGGCAAACGATCGAGGTCAATGAGCCGAACAAGCTGCGGTTAAATTTTTATACCATATTCCTATGGTTTTTTATACTTTATTTCTATTTCGTTAAACGCCATAATAATCCGTGCGATTTTAACCATAGACCCGATACGTTTGAGGTCTATGATTTTAACAAGTGCTATTGCCGACGTGTGCAATCAATGGCCAAGACAACCGTAACGGTAAGTATAATGATACAGCGTTCGGCTGTAATATTATGACCAGACCAATTTATCTTTGTAATTCTATTCCATTTTCATTTTTTTTTTTTTGCAGACTTAAAAATGAAATAACCTAAAGTTCCCAATAAGATAGTGATATGAATGCATTAGTAGTATTGGTAACCTATTTCTAGGTATTGTGTTTCTTGGTATGTTTTAAATTATTGAAAATTATGGTATTTTTTTTTTAAATGACATAAATCATATGGAAGTGTATAATCCCATTTCTAAATCCAAAACGTATTTATGTATACTTAACATTTTTTTGACTGGTTTTTAACGACATCTTTCATTGCGTGAAATTTAGAGCGGTGGGTCTTTGCACGATATAAGTTCTGAGGCATGTATGACTTGTTACACATCTGTCTGTCCCGATTCATCCCGGGGGTATGTATTATTCATAAGCAAGTGATTGAATGTGTGGGGGAGTTTTTGTAATCCGAGTATAAAACTTTTAAAATGTTGAAAATTAAACACGGGGTCGTCATCAAACTTGACAGGTTAGAAAATGGCTCGCACGCCATTATACAAATAAAAATATAGTATTTCTACTGCTCGTATTCCAAAAAGTTTTAACGCGTTTAGTTCTGTGTAAAGACTCGGGAACTGTTAAAAAATTCAAAAGTAAAATACACGAAAACATTTTTACAAAAAAAGTACCTATTGTGTTAATGTTTTTAAACCTAGCCCTTCTGTGTACGTTAACAAAACAGTATGAAAACCAAGAAGACATTTTTTTTTTTTGTTAATAATAACAACTTGTTTTTTTTTTGTACTATACGTTTTGCATTGTGCGATTATCATTTTATTTCCCTCGACAATTAATCGTATCGGTTTATTATTATTATTATTTTTTTTTTTTACAAACTATTCCTGTATGTCGCATAATAATAATAATATTGCCTGTCATATTTTTTTATTTACGACCGGTAATTTTTCCACCGTCGCCGTCACAGTGTGGCGTTTAGGCGTGAGAAAATGAAAAAAATAAAAATAAAAAATGTAATGCTGTCAGTCTACCGCGCCGGCTTTAATCGTCAGCCAATCCACTGTGAATTATCTGCGCGCAAGCCTAAGTGTGTGTGTGTGTGTGTGAGCGTCAATGCATCGGTCATTTTCAAATGTCTATAACGTTCAAACGGGTTATGTATAGTACACAGTCGAATGGAAAATGACATTAAAACATTGACATCTAAAAAAAAAAAAAATACTAAAAACTTATTATATAGGATCAGCAATCACGGTAATTAGCCGTAGAAGCCACAGCCAACAACAATTACTGTTACCGTTAATGGCGCGGGTTCACGGTACATGTTGTTATTATTATAATGTAGTACACACGGCAAAACTTGGAAGTATTGACTTTTCATTTCTTTTTTAGTCAATCCCAGATATGAGAAAAAACCAGCTTGCCAGTCGCCTACTACCTCTGTCGGAAATATTATTATAATAGCATATTAATCAGCTATAGATAGTCCTCGGGTGTGTATATTTACCTATATATTTGTATCCGGTTTTGGATTCGAACGACGAACGGAGGCGCCACATGCCGTTTAAATTCTGACACATGTAAAACAGCAAAATAATGATAATAATAATAATAATAATAATATTATATTATGTCGATAAACGAGACCGCGTTAGATGTACCAAACGGTATAAATGAGGCGTCTAGTTTCAAAACCAGCTAAAAGACATTTTGAAAACATTGTATGTAAAACTATTATTGAATATTAGATAAATATTAATATAACTAAGTCAAACTGTATTGGGAAAATCTTGGTTGGTTTTAAAATCGCCCATCTAAAGAAATTATATTATGTTGTTTGTGAACATTTTCAAAAATTGCTTGAAACTATAGACGCCTTATTAAATATACCTACTGGTCTGAATGGTCCTAAACAATTTGAAAATCCATCATATCTCGTGTTGGTATATATTTTATTATAAAATATGTACAGTGTATTATATACATGTAATATAATTTTGAACAAACCCGCAGCACACGTCCAAAGATAAACGACATGTCGGGGACTCAGCTGCAAAATCGACGTGTCTTATCACTCTTCGGGTAAGACGGTTCCCGTTGCGCAGCGCAATAATTAAATTATACCAAAAACAACCGTCAGCAAAGCCTTACGTTTAATGATCAGACACGAATGGATCATGCGAAATATTGTTATCCAGAACGCTTTCCGAAATAACTATTATAATGCAATATTATAGTATATTTTTTATTTGATTCGTTTGCAATGGAATTATGAGCTATTAGTTATACATTAATATAGCTAAGTACATGAAACATAAAATACAAGTCTATTCACATTGTACATTATTGATATTATATTGTATTATTATGCAACTTTAAAATTTGCAATATTATAAAAAAAAATTGGCATCACCAATTAGGAGCTTAGGCAAGTAACTGGATCCAATGCCCTACTGCCTAAACATGATATGAATATGAGTGTAATCGTTTTTACGAAAGAGGAAAATAGAAACGTTTTAAAAATTGGGACCCGTGGTGCTCGAATTTTTCATGAGGCCTGTTAAAACTAATAATATTATGTTGTTTTATAATGTAATTTAACGATAATAATTGTGTTTCTAATTGGAGTTCCGTACACCTAATGGCCATTGCCGAATGTACATTATACCTATATTATTTTTGTTGTTATACTATTATAGTGTTCTAAGCATATTGCCCTAACCACGCCGTATGTTGAATTCTGTTCAATAAGACTATTAAAAACCTAGTTAAAACTTATGTGTGTGTGTGTGTTCTCGTAGACATTTCCCAGACTCGGAAACGAAAGCAATTATTATTATCTTGGCGACTATAACATTAAAATGGGGTAACCTGAGTCAGTTATCTGGTAATAAAATCACATATATTATATTATATATGTTCTTTTTTTTTCTCCCAAAGGATCTAGTGAGCAACTCGCTATACATACATCGGGGTTAGTTTTAAGACTACGGATATTATATAATATGTATAATGTGTACTCTCGGTAATATAATATACCATATTTACTGTTTAACCGGGTAATACCGTACCGTATTATATATACCAGCGCAATTATTATCCGGAGTGATCCAGAGAAATTTTCCGCGCACTATTTTAACGAGCGCCGTGTGAAAATGGAGTAATTTTTTTTCTTTTCTAATTGGTCCTTAAAGTGATAAAAACAATTTCCAAGAGCCGTTGTACCGCTTTTAATAACAATATAATATGTAACAACCGCATTAATTACGGTTCCGCGGGCTGACGTTGTTGGCTCCACTTTAGGGGCCTTTCAAAATATGCGCTAAGGACTCAGGCAATAGGTACACCTACTATTATGGCGTATAATGTAAGTTCTTATCAGACTTGTGCTGTCAATTACTCGGCGGACCCGCGACCAGTTTTGTCTTATAATTTTTTTACTTGTATTTGTTCGCGAAGGTTAAATTATGTGGTTTGTTGTTGTTGTTGTTGTGGTTTTCTTTCGTCTCGGACTCGTGGTGCTTACGCGTAGGCATTAATGTTGATAAAATATATTGCCAGCATTTTTCGTTTGAGACGTCCGATGGGCCGTGACGAATAAATAATAATTATCATCGGTCGTCCGTGTAGCGAGACCAATGTAATAAGACCGAAAGCGCGTTCCGTATTAGGCGCATATAATGTAACGCGGTAACTACCGTGGTAATAATACTGCGGTAACTGGTAACGACGCGACGGGCGCGCGCAATTTTGTTGAAACGCAAAATCTCTTCTGGGCACAAGCCAAGTTCGACCACGGTAGGCGATCCAATTGTATGTAGGTTAGGTGGTATTAATTAGAAATTAATTTCCTCGCTCGAGTCTCCCTAGGAACACACTTTAAATCCGTTCTACTTTTTGGAGAATATATCGGTGGATATCGCTGAAGAGAATTGGAAACGGGCGATGTTGTCGAAAGCATATAATAAATAATATATACAATATAAATGCGTTTATTTATACTAATATTAGTGTATTATAGTCATTGACAGAACCGTTAAAACGATATCAGCTACTAATTGGAACCAGAATGAAATAATGTGCTTCACAAACGAATGGATAATATATTTACTATTATTATACAATAAATAATAGTAAATTGATAAAAAAAAAACCTTGCTTATATATATTTAATTTATAGTTGACTAATTATTAAAATGATAGCAAATAATTATACAAGCAGCACATAAAACAAGCCCACTCAATATATAGTTTTTATAAGTCCTTAAGGATGTCATAACCCCAGATCTCCGTAGAAGGTACACCAGTAGTGATAAAGTAATTTGATACATATATTATCGCATAAACTTTTTTTTAATGAATTATGTAATGTACTTTTCGATAAACATTGTAAGCTTATAAACCTTTTTAGAGTATACGTAGCTGTATATATATATATATTTTTTTACGTTTACTAATTGAGCGAGTGATATCTTGACCAAAATGGCAATGTATAATATGTTTATCTAGATGTACACTTTAAATCTAATTTAAAACATTTTTGTATAATATTCGAGATAAGGTTCGACTATAGCAATTTAAAAAAAAACCTCTTAGAATAGCGTCACGGTTACTATTTTTCGCAAACAATACCGTTATCATTTCTCGTCTGTATCTGGCCAAAAGTGAGAAAAAAAAATAAGAAACGCCTTTATTTACATTTCTGTTTCAGAAACAACAATATAAACGCTGTTTAACCGCGTTGGACCTTTAAAGCCTGTTGAGCTTACACGATGCGACGATGATGTATTCGCGGATAGTCTGGAATAGTTATTATTTCTTGAGGTATCTTAAAAAAGTACGGTAGAAAAAAAAATGGGCCATTGTGTGTAATAAGACAAGTTGTTTTGAGAGAGAAAAAAATCAAACGCTGGTAGTTTTTCATACCGGCGGCGACGACGACGACAACGACTCGCACTACTACAGCTGTATAGTACAGCAACACGGCCATCTCCTCGAGGAAGAGGCGGATGACCTCAAATCGTGACTTGATTCTCTCATTAGGGCTCCGTCAGAGCGTACGCACACACGCGCGCCAGCAAACATACAGGTTCACGGCCAACATCGACGACGCCACGCACCCATACAGCCTTATAGGTATATAAGAGGCCAGAGCCGATAAAAAAAAATAAAATAAATATAACCGTGCCTCCATAAGCAAATGACGCGAGCACTGCAAGTAGATAACGCGTTATGTGTCCGAATAAGAAGAGCCAGAAGGGGTTATAATATGTTTATGCGCATAAACTATTGGATGTTATCGTTGGACGGACACTTAATGTACTACCGGAAAGCTCGAACGTACCAGCTACTACTGAAGTATTAACAATACTATATGCAATGTACAGAACACATAAAGAATAAAAAAAAAAATTGAAATAGTTCGTTCGCTTGTACAGTCCAATATCAAAACCTAAATCGGGCAAAGATAATTGTTCGTTTTAATCAAAGTCAGGAAGTCGGTTTGAAAAAAAATCCGCTTTGAAGAGTTAAATGCTACTCATAAAAATATAATAAATAAATTGACTAAACATAGATACTAATATAAAAGCAATTTAGTCGAGTCAAAAGTTTATGAAAAAAAAATGTAATTTGAGTTTTTAGTTGAAAGTTAATAAATGTCAATAATATTTTTGTTTATTAACAACATATTTATTGAAATTGAGTAATTCAATTTTTTGTCATAGTCCGGGAGTCTAGAAAAACATTGCATTTTTTTTTGTTGGTAGTAGGAGAGGAGGCAGACTTATTCCTTGTAACACTGTTTTCTGGAACAATTTGTTTTGTATCAATATAAATAATAAACATTTCAGACCAACTTCGCCACTTATAATTTGTTAATTTGATTATTTAAATAATATAAAAAATCAACGGAAACTTTTAACTAAAAAACAGAACGCCCATTTAACGTTCAGCTCTGATCTAAAATTTAATTTTAGATACTGCAGCAGCTATAATGACAAACGATTTTTAATTCTACACAAAAAGGATTATAATAAAAACAATATCGTATAGAAAGAAAACGGCCGACGGGACAGCAATCTGTTCTGACTGTTTTTATGATACGTCCTTCGAACTTTATATTATATTGTTCGGTCGACTTGGGTAAAATTGAAATTGCCATCAGTTTTAAACGTTTTATAAGTGCAAAACGGTCTGCGAGTCTGTATAAAAAATTTATTAAAATGTATTCAGGCAAACGTCGAAATTGGTCTTTCCTCTTTTACACGAGCTTTTACGTCAGCGATAAAAATCAGTCTGGCTGTACTAAAACCGCGAAGCACATATATATTATTATAGAACTTCTTTTTTTCCCGCTTATATCCACTCGACTTATAATACAAACACGGTATATTATGTTTTATACAATGTGTGTACCGAACGAACGGGTTGCCGCCCGACGACGATATACTCGAAGAACCAAAATTATATTTACCCAAGTTAGCGGTATGTAAAAGTAACAGTAGTGCAAACGTTTCAGCTGGAGTCTAAACGAATTGTATCGTTTATTAAAAGGTACTCGAGACGAACAAGAGACTATAAATAATCAATTTTTTTTTAGTAAGAAAAATATGTTATACGAAATCGCAAACATCAAACTACATGAATAATATTGTAGTTCACGCGGTTTTCGTTCAGGCTTCATATTTATATTGGTGTTATACATATTATAATATCCACCTACTGTGTGCGACCGTTAATAAACGAGTAAACGTCGTTATGAATTCACGGCGTCGTTTCACTTGTTTTGCTTGGCTCAATTCGAGTATGCAAATAAAGATGGCATAAAAGAAGAGAGAGAAAAAAATGGACGGCAACTGTGGAGGCGGCAGAGGCAGTGGGAATCTCGTTTAGGATCGAAGACGGTTTGACCCTGTGGGCAGCGACAACCCGCACATAATATGCACACGCACATAAGCAATAATAACATGTACTGGTGCGCACGGTAATCGCATCACGCGTTTCGCCTATACGAAACACAAATTTGTCCAGACAACCCGCCCAAAGCTGTATAATAAAGGGCGCATCACGTTGTTTTTTTCCGGCGCAGATCCCCTCGGTAAAAATATCTAATAAAAAAAATTACAAAGCGCAAAAACGTTCAAGGAAAAAACGTCCGAGTACAAAAATGGCCGGAAAAACAATGACCAAATATCCGAACGGTTAATATTAAATAATATTGTCTATTCAATTTTCTAAAACAAAAAAAAAACACGTATAAACGTCAAAGCAATTGCTTTAAAACCCCGTCCGTCTTTCATGTCCACTTGTCGTTATGTTAACTATAGGTACCAAAATAACTGACATAAGTAAAATGAATATAAAATCATGTGTTGAGAGATAACAGCCATCGTGAATAATACTGTTTGTAGTAAAAAAAATGTTCGCTAATAAAAATAGCGCGTTTTCGAGAAAATAACAAAGTATAGAAATTCGTTTATAGCTTACTTGCGGATACAGTATTAGGGTACGGCCGTTGAAAAAAGTTTTTATAGTTCAGGATTCTGCTCATGGTACACGCATAACATGTATACCTATACAGCGCGGTATTGTGGGTACATTTACCGCGGCGTTGCGTACGATGATAATAATATAAGACTATTATGTATTCTCATAACGTGTGGCTGAGGAACGCGCGTGACCGGCCTCATTTGTCGGCAATTATAAGAGTGAAAAAGAAATAAAAATCACCGTTGGGGCGGCGACGTTATCGGACCGTTTGGGTCTTGCCGCTCAAACGAACAGCGAATCGTAAAGACGTCTGCCAATAAATCACCGCAAGCAAGTAAGCAAGTAAGTAAGTGTCTGCTGTCCAGACAAATTGGACGCGGACGGCGAAATGAAGAGAAATTGAAAAAACAACTTAAGCGCGATGATGCGCGGCATAGTGTTATAAAACAATTATGTATACGTTATTATAATTGGTGTCGACTCTTCTGCGATAACGATGGCTACGTGAGGCCTTTACGGCGGATGGCACTAAAAAATATGTTCTCTAATTACTTGCATGCAGCGCGCTCCGACAGAATTTGTCAGAATCCAAACGTCATATGTTCAGTTAGAATTCACTATTTAACTAATACCTACTATGTAGGGACATCTTATTAGTATCGATAAATATTGAAAATGAATTATGGAGAGGCAGTAGCGGAAAATAAAGGAAGTATGCATACAAATACATTTGTTGACTTCGACCACCGTATGAATAGCGTTATTATGTGTTCAGTCAGGAAATGGCTGTTCTCTCGGCAAAAGTGTTGATAACGTTATTAATATTGTCGCGGGGCTCTCTTCTCATAATATATATAGGTAATCACGGTTAGTCGTTTCCGTCTTGCCGTCGCGGAAATGATGTGTAAAAGATAAGGAAAAGCAAATGTCGCGTATGGGTTACAAATGAGTATCGCAGGGCTGAGAATCCGATTGGACTTGGACGATAAACGACTGTTTAAACGTAGTGCACGTACACGAAAGCTTCGTCGGCCTCAAAGGCCCGGGTCGTGGCGCATAAATATAACCGTGTGCCAGTGACCGGCGATTAAAAAATAATGTCGGACCTTTACCCTAACGTTATCCGCGTTCAATTGCACCTTTTATACGACCGTAATCGATGGATATACATATATATATATATATATATATATATATATATATATTTTACGGCTAAATCGCGGCCGCTTTGTCTCTTCCCAGAAGTACACAACACGAGTGCCGGTAACGGTCAACCGTATCGCTTGGCACAACTTAGAAACTGCCAATTGCCGCACGACCCTTAATGCACGGGCCTTTCGGGCTTACGGTGGTCATCGTTTATTATTAGCGTATACACCTAATGGCCGGCATTGTCAAACGACCGCGGGAGTCCATCAGATATTAGTCGAGCACTAAAGGGTCAACTATCTTCGTTTAACCCCTATACGAGGGTTAAGTGCACTGCTACCCTAGCGACCGGCCGACCACCACCACCACCGCCACTGCCACCACACACACACACACACGCCATTTGAACTGCACTCGAACGTGAAATCTACCAAACCGTGACCGCCACAAACTTTAACTAACGTCTCACTTGAATAGTCATAATTACTATTGGAATATTAACAGAAACGCTGAGTGAATCTGCTTGACGCGTAACCCTTGGAAATATTCTATTATGGGTTCTAATTTCAATAATTAAAATTGAGGTGTGAAAGCTAAAAAGATGAAAGTGTCAATTTGTTCGAAATCGAGTTTTTATCATAAAATAATTGTCAATGAACACTTTTTCTGTATATTTATTTGAGATATAAAAAAAAAAGATGTCGGAATAAATGTTTTCAAAATGCTGTCAAAAAGTTTGTTAATATTTTAAAATCGTGATTATGATATGAAAACTGTTTATTAAATAAAATATTCCAATATTGGAGCTTATATCGACGGGTTTATTACGTTGGTAATAAAAAAACATACATTTTTTTTTTTTGTTAATTTATAGGGGAACATAATGGACTTGTTCTTCTTATATAATTGCACTTTATATATATATTGTCGCCGTACGCGTGCACAATATGCTTTTTCATAGGAATAATTATTATTATTACATTTATTTTTAATTACTACGGTTGCTCATAATGCCGGGTAAAAGTATGGTGTATAAGTAAAACTTCTATGAACAATAAACTTGAAAACTATCCCTAATTATTGTTCGTGAGTAAGCACCATAAACGTGAATTCGAAACCTCTAATTTTTCGTTACTCTTCTACTATGCACCTATACACGCATTAAACATACTTTCAACCTTTTTTTATTTGAAGAAAGATAACCAACGCCTATGGGTGGAAACATACACGGCAATATTATTATTTCAATCGTACAATAATTACATGTGTACATCATTTTTATTATCTAAGTAAATTACTTGAACAATTACGCGAAGTTCACTGTTATTAGTTAATGTGAAAAAATATATTAACGAAAGCAACATATTTATACAATATAAAAGTTATGTTAACGTTTAATTTACTTAAACAGTAACTTTATATACTTTTCCGTGTATGATACAAATATGTGATTATTTTACGAAACGAACTCACAAAACTGTGCGTGGCTTAATATATCAAATATGAGTGATATGGTTTTATTATACATATACGCGCCTATTTTTTTGTTTTCATGAAATACACATTGCTGTAATTAATAATTATAGCCTACTGACAATCTTAAACATTCAATTTTTTAATAACGTTTCGGGTAGTTACGGCAGTTACATCGGGTAATAACTATATTAATAAGAATTTAATAATGTATAGGTACAATCCAATGATATAATATAAATAAACTCTCTTTTGTAATAGCTGTTTAATTAGATATTATATTACTGCGGCTCCTTAAAAAACCATAAATAATAAAATGCTGTTAAACTTGATTAAGACGTTAACAAACAACGGTAATTTCGCAGTATTTAATTCAGTATCTCAATTACACAACAATAATCGTACGTTTGTTGTTTATTATAGCTGAAGCCGAGCTTCCATGTACCTATAAACTATATAAGCACTATACTCGTCATGGCTGTAGGTTTTAAACGATAAAATTAATTGAAGCCCGATGAATTAATTAAATATCTAGCAAGTAACATTAGCAGTAGATAAACACGAGCGGAATCACCAAGCTGACACATTAAAATTATTTATCGTCGTGTAAGTTCTTATTGTTCGGGCCATTATACATACTTTTTTATGTTTTTTTTTTTTTTAATTTGCAAACTAATGTTATGTTTGTTCACTGTAACTATACTATCGCAGTCGAAATCATAATAAATCATAGACCGTACGCAATAGGTAAATAAATGATAAAACTAAAATCAATTTGAAATAATTTGTATTCACTTTCGATTGAATGATTAATATACAATTGTAATTACACGGTTTACTATTATAATAATATATAATATAATCAATATAACCGTACAATATAATATAAGGTTATATACTTGCTATATTATGTGTCATTCTTCAATAAAACCAAATCATATTGTTACAACTTATCGTCAATGTAAACAGGGCTTATAGCATTATGACTTTTAAGAGAACAAAAAAGTAAGAGCGACATTTTTTTCCAAGATTTTGATAACTCAAATATATATTTTATAAAAATTCCTTTACTATATTATTTTTTATAATTGTCTAAAGGTTTTTTTTTTACACGATTAAAAAAATAATTATAAATATAAATCAAAAGGAGTATCAATACATGTATTCAAGTGATATATGTATATACATAAAACGTAATTTTACTGATACCGAAGAAAACTAATGACTGCTAATGATCAACTTCAATTTTTATTTTTGTAAAATCACTTAAATTTCTTTTAGTTCTCGTTATATAATTTGTAAAAAAAAAAACATTATTTTTCAAACTAATCGGTTTTCGAATATGACCCATATTTGTCGTCAAACGATTTCAGTTGGTATAATATTACCGAATAACGTTGTCCGCTTTGTCGACCAAAGCGTTTTTGTATTCACCGTTCATTTCGTTTCCTCAGGTCCGCCTCTAATCGTTTAATATGATATGTACACGTATATATTTATTTTAATAGGGTCTACGGACATTGATCGCGGTGTATTTGGAGTCTCGTTTCCAAACCATAATCAATAAAAGCAACAACGTTTTGTGATAAACGATACGTTTTTAAAAACACATTCCGCTGCTCCAATTCCGATCGGGCGGCCGTTCTCCGACCTTCGCGTGTAATATGTGTATGTGCGTTCGCTTGCCGAAACTAATGAAATTTTAGTTGTTCAACTCCAAAAACACACATACACCCAAGCAGCATATATATATATATATATACCTACATGGATTTCCTGGCATCGGCGAGAGTTGTTGCCGGTCGCAGAGGGTGGCGGCTTCCGCGGTCATCGTCGAATAGTAAACGTGTCAAGTACACCCTGTTACCACCCCCGAAATCTGTCTCACCTAATAATTTCACAAGGAATTTACGATCCACTTGCCTGCTTGCTCTCTCTCAACTATATCCGTATCTCTCTCTTCTGCCGCATTCCTATTTTTCCCCGCGGTGGCGTCTTACACCGCCGAAGGGCTGCGCTGAAATTAACTGTGACCTTTTCCCCACAATGTGCGCCGAGGGTGACGGTGTTGTTTCTCTCTCCGTCCGCACACAGAAGGGTCTTTTACCGTACACGTGTTCGGTTTATGCCCGGTCGGGACAACAATTTTCGCACGGAAGGGTCCTTGCACGGAAAGACGTAGATAGATTAACGGGCCGCCACGCTGCGCACTTGTATTATTATTATTTCGCTGGCGTGTAAGCTGTTTCGTATCATTTTTACTTGTTTTCAAACGCAGACATTGACCAAAACCGTATAGTGTGTACAATATATTATTATGGTATACCGAACGCGTATAATCCATTTAGCAGTTGCGCTTTGATCGTACACGTTTAAATGGATTATACGTCACTATTGTTTGAATCGGATGTTGATTAATACACCAAGTGCAGACAGCCAAGTATAAAATTATTGTTTTGAAAATATCTAAGAAACGTGTTTTGTCCGCCAACAGTTTATGACGTTATTAGCCATTACTATATTTTAAAAGTATTATTATTTTTTGTTGGTGCAATATGGGAAGTAACAGTACAGTATAGATTCTATGCGGCGGTAATTATTTATTAAATATTATAATTTTTCATTGAAATATGTCATTTTTGGGTAGCATAATATGCTACTCATTCAGTATTTAAAATAGTTATTAGTAATTAGTTGTATATAATAATTACTCTGTACAAAATTATCAACTATACAAATTTATTCATTTTCATATTAATATTTTAATTAAAACTTGAAATTCGATCAAGTCCAGTATAACTATTTATGAAATATAATACATGTTTTTATTTGCGACACTATAATATTATGTAAATTAATATTTATTATTAAAAAATATATATTTGTATGACTTAACATCTATTAAAGTACACACTATACCCCTGGATCATGACTGGTTCCATATTACATTATATTATTTGATTAATAAAATATTATAAATATTATGTAAATGCATAATGTATTTTTCAAAACTACCAACGCACAGTTAATTTATTCAATATCATTCGATTAGTATCAAGTACGTTACGCATTCAGATAATTTACCCGGAGGGGCTTCTCATTACCATAAATGACCATGTTAGATCCGCTGTGCATATTCATACGCATGGACTATGCGTGTATAGTAGTACAGCGGGGTATGCAACAATACATATATATGTACCTTCGACTCGAACGGTAATGATAAAAATACAATAATAAAACAATCAATCATCGGAAATCAGATCAGACCAAAATTAGAATTACCGATGACAGCTATAATGAAAGTATAGTGCTATTTGTGTATGTATAGGTAATATTGATTTTTCATAAGTCGGCTATTGATGAATGTATTAGCATAATAATTATTATTATAGTCAACTCGAGCACGACACAAAATGTTGTTTGCAGCAACGCGTGTGTTTTTTATTTTTTTTACCTTTCTTTTGCATAACACACAAAAGACTGTGCGCGTTTGTTCGAAATCAAATCAACCCCGGTTACACAATGCACCTAATATAATGATAACATAGTCCTCGGGGGCGCCGCCACCGTTGTGTGCAGCTATTATTCGAACCGGTTTTTGTCGTGTAATTTTTATTCTCCCCACAAGACCCTTGAACCTCGAATGGCGTAAAACGACATTTCGTGCGCTGAAGTTAATGTTGTTGTCGTTATTATAATATTACAGGAGCGAAATGCATTTTGAAATTGCAAGGTTACGGGGACACGTCAAAAAGCATCGGCCTATATATACAATCGGAGTATAATATCATAAGATATATTATGTATGTATATATATATATGTATAAAGTCTTGAACAGTGGCGTTTCGCGAGCACTGGAGTGGAAACACAATAATAATATTATACACAATCGGTCCTCCGGCGGAGGTGAGGTGACTGCAATAGTAATAATAATGATAATACAACAAATTAGAAACGGTCGTCTTAAACGGTATCGCGGCGACGCGTTAACCGCGTGTGGACGACCTCGAAAATATTGTTTCATTTTTTTTTTCAGGGGAAAAATTTTTTCAACAGAACAAAAAACTGTTTGGCAAATGCCAACATACTCACTGGCGAGGCGGCCACCAAGTAAGTGCGGTTTACCGGTTACCATATACCTACCTACACGTGACGACGTTCGGTAATCGAAAGCACATTAATCCTGAACCCGGGCTGTTGCGACCAGAAGAATTATACTTATAAGACATTAATTAACTGTGACCCGAGTGTTTTAACGCGTGACCTTCACACGAGTTAGATAATATAGCTGTAATCACCGCTATCCTGCGTACAACCCGGTATGTATGCGGTATATACCTGGTTAGAGCGCCGCCACCGCCGAGGTCGACCAACGTCCGAGTTTTGGAGACCTCGAAAGGATGATGGAAAAAATATATATATATAACATACATATACATAATACGGATAATCACTTAAGAAACGCGACTAATGGTAAATTAAATAAAAAAATATTTTAATAGAGTGACTCGTCCGTTTTCGAAACGTGCAACGTTACGCTCTTTTATTCGCTCTTCACGATATCATAATATATTATACTATTATTATACATGTACACTATTATGTGTATTAGGACAGCGTGATATAGAGACCGCCGCTCAATAGGTACCACAACTACAAAAGTACACACACTTCCCTTTATTAATTTCACTTTTGTTTGACCACCGAAAACCGTCATACAACTACCAACGTGTCTATACTACTTGGCCGTTACTCGTTACTCATCGTACACGAACAACAACAATAAACCCTATTTCCCCATCCCTATCTATTATTGGTGTGGGTAGCCGCAAGGAATGGTTCCAGATTTTTAGAAAGACGGTATGCAGCGCCTGCAACTTTCAAAAGGTCGTACGATCACATAAGTTTAAAATGTATTAAATAAAGTCGCTATTTTTTTTTTTTTAGTTTTGCATTAGGCGTTTTTAAAATATATTAAACCGTATTTACAGACAAACATCTCAGGACTAGAGACGAACGTCACTTTAAGCACCGGCATAAGGTACACACAAATTACTATTTGTTGTCATTGATAAGTAAAATATGTGCGTTTGATGTGCGCATAAGCGTGGTTATACATAATAGATATCGCATCTATTAGTAGGCTTTATTTAAGAGCCGTGAGAACAGTACGACACACGGTCAGTTAGGTTATTTACAACTTAATCCAACCAACAATACTCAACAATCCATTACGACCGGTGTTTGCTCGACCGTAGTGCGTGTTCAGGTGGATGGCGATGATTGATGGTCTCGCTGGTGTGTATGTGTGTGTTTTGTTGATCGCGTTTTCAAAATTTCGATCACCCCCGCAATTTGATCCGCAACGGTCGGTAACGTGTCAATCGATTCGGAAGTGTTGAAAATTCGGCTCGACAATTTATAATACAATATGATCGTTATTATATTCAATGTGTGTGTACTTAAACCGAGACCAGTTAGACCTATTTAAACAGGCAACCCGTATTTGGGGGCTTGCAAAGAGCCTAACTAGAAGAATGTGTTATTTACACGGTTCCGAAAACATGTTATTTTTATTGAAAATTCACTGAACCAAAACACGTGTAATACCGCAAATAAAGGTAAAAAAACACAAGCTAAATTGCTTTGTAGTACGTACAACTTTCAAATAATACCTATTTATAATGTTCTTTTTATAGAAAAAAAAATTCTAGGTAAGAAAAAATGTTTTTTTGCCGTCAAATAATACCGTTCAAGTTTGTGGTGTTTGTATTTCATTAGTTATATTTATTTTCTACAACTTGTTTTTAATATTTGTAATATTATTTAGTTGACTCAATACATAAGGTAAAAGTTAAATACTTTAACATAATAAAAACATTAATTATAATAAACACACCAATAAATAATAATTATTAGTTTACGTGGGTTATGTGAATGATAATTATTGATATTATATGAAAACACTAACCAGTTTTGTCTATATTTAATTTTGAAACGACCGTTTCCAATTCAATTTCAATCAAGTTTTAATTACGGAAAATATATAAATCACATTTTTTTTTTATATATATTTATATACGTATTTTGTATTTATTATGCTTGTATTTATAGTTTTACAACTTTGTTTTCAAACACTTTAATAGATTTACGTATAAATGTTTTTTTTAGTTAAATGATTTCTAAAATAATTTTAATCTTTGAAATACACTATTATAATACCTATAGATGATTTTTTTTTTACCCGAGGATTTAAATCAGTACAGTTATTTTTAATAATTTACAACCATAATAAATTATTATTAGGACCGTACCGCATCCACGGGAAAATTGTATAATTAATCAATTGAATAATTAAATCAAGTACGAGACCGTTCAATTAAAATATCATCGTGTAAAAAAACATATTATTTTGTCACCGTGACACACATGGCACCAGATCTTAATATTAGCAATAATTATTGTACGTTTGATTTATCTGTCAATGTAATGCAATTTCGATTAGAGGCCGATAAACACGGCGGCACATTGGCATTGGATTTTTTCAACATAATAATGTTATACATACTGTTCTGAATGTAATAACTCAGAACAGTATGTACATATAAACTAACAGACTTTTTAATTTTTTTTTTTTACATTTCAAAGAACACGTTATTTTTACCTGTATTTACAATTTGCATATATTATACACTAAGAGACCTAAGTACTGCAACACGGTGTGTATTAGGCGTGTTTGCCACTAACGGGGTAGTCGCGTTGTTGCGTTGGACATTAGACCCGTGGAAGGTCGTGTTAATAAGTTTCGCCGAGCCCGAAGGACAATAGAAATTGTATTATTATAATTTTATCGTACGTGTGTGAGAATTGTGCGTGCTAAATTTCAGGGTCAATATTATTTTTCAAGTGTGAAAAGTGGTCCGCTATAATTCTTATTACCGGGGGACCTTAGTCGTTGCGTCATGCCTATGGCTTATTTTTCTTGTGGTCATGTAACTCACACACACACACACACACACCAAATACCGAATGTGCTGCCCTCATGAACACACCCGTCTCTAAAAATTATAATTTCGATTGTTAGTCGGCATAACTTATGTCTTAAGTGCGTGGCTATTGTTTAAACATCTCTGGGAATAATAGTAAAACTCATAAATTTAACATAAACCACTATCGTTGTTACATACCTTAATAATTTATTTATTTTTAATACATTGTGCATAATAATATACACCATAAGCCGTCTGAGTTAACTTGTTGTAACAAACACAAGTTTATAACGGTTATAAATAAAAAGTGATTACTATTCAGACGGTAGAATTACTTTTTAATTACCTTAAAAAATCTTCGTAGAAAAGATTATCTTAAAATTGGCAATAAAAAAAAAATGTTGTTATATTAGGTACATAATTTTACAATAGTTGATGTAGGTAATGAATAATTGCTTCAGACAAATAAACTAGTTTATTTTCCATTTAAAAATGTATTTTACGAACAAATTAAAAATTTTACTAATGTTACATATTACACATAATAACGTATAAGCGCATAAGTCAAAATCGAAAAGCAAATTAATTTTAACGGTTTTATTACATACCTTTTTTTTTTTTTTTAAAAAACACAATTTTCGTATTATTTCTTTTAATCTCCCTTTACGATATTATATATCGTGGACAGGGTTCCAGATGAGAAAACAACTAATGGCATGTGTGCTCCAATAGAGTTCAGGTCACTGGGTCTAATGACATACAATACCGCAGTTCAAAGACACATATGTGTACCTTGTTTATTATATTGCCAAAGAAAACTAAACATGTCTGGTGTTTTATTTATTTTGTTTATCGGCCGGCTGATGTAACATGCATTTAGTATATTTGATCAAATTTCATTTTCGATGTAATTGTAAGTAAAATAAACAGATCTTCGTCGTAGCGAAAGAAAATGAAACAAATATTATAAATGTATGTACAGTTTTATCCTTTAAATGTAAGACACTCATGTTCTCGGAAAATAATTACAATTTTCATTGGGAATCATCTTGAAAATTTGAAGAACCCATTTCAAAAATGGGAGAAAAGAAAATGTTTATTAAAGAAAACGATAACTGTTGTACTTTCTATTATTTTGCATTACTCGCGGACACACTTGAGTGGGAAAACAAAAAAAGGGTCATGACGAAAA
The DNA here is from genome assembly GCF_023614345.1 of Adelges cooleyi. Taxonomy (NCBI): domain Eukaryota; kingdom Metazoa; phylum Arthropoda; class Insecta; order Hemiptera; family Adelgidae; genus Adelges; species Adelges cooleyi. Next base: position 11,078,825 of record NW_026096053.1, on the reverse strand, counting down.
AATCGTATTTTCAAGTGCAGCACAAATACAATATAATATTGTGCATATTGTGTAGTATAGATATGGTTAAACACTTTACCGTGGCATGATCGCAAATAGAGTATATAGAAGGATTTAATTGTTAAACACCAGAAGCAATGACTGGAAAACAGGAAGGTAAAAGTCAGACCCGCACGAGCATACGCCTCCGAGATTGACATGGCAGGACAATGTGGCAGCTGAAGTGAAAAACAGTGAAGAGGATAATAATAATAAAAAAAATGGGACAAGTAGCAGAAAATGAACTCTATATAGCGTGAAAAAAAAAGAGTGTATCGTGTGATATTTCTTGTTAATGGACGCCATTATACAGAGAATCAAATGTCGTAGTCTCGTATTTATTAACATATTGTCATCGACTAATTAATTTTTTCTTCGACGAATCGAGTATAATGAAAGCTGACACTTTGCATACTTGTATATGATTATTAATGTATGTACACAATGCGTCAGTAATAATATACAAAATATTCATTAGATATCTACTATATATGGTATATATATTTATATACATATGTATGTATATTAAAGGTGTACACACTACACGATGATAATCCGTTATTTTCAATTGGGTATGGGACAAACGCGCACAAAAAAAAAAAATGTATCCAGTCACGTTGTTTAATTACGATTAAAAAAGAAAAAAAATAATTTAACGAAATTGACAAAAAAATAATAACGTAGGAAATAACCGAAATTATTTAATAACACATTTTATAATACATAATAATAACATAATGTATGTAGACCATGACATGAAAACGTTAATAGTTGTCACACGTGTTGTGTTCAATATGAAAAACACAAAATCACCTTTGAAAATGTTTATGTATAGGTGTTTGTGTATACGTTTGTAAATATTTTGAGGATATAATTTACTTGAAATAATTCCTCCTTCAAACCCGCCTACTACTACTACCATTATAAATATTAATACTACCAGAAACAGTATACTTTACCTGAAAAAAAAATTGGTATGCCAAACTCAGCTATAGTTACTAATTATACAAGTACACGCAAACAATGAAACTCGTTAAGTTACAATGTACAAACGGTGTATAATTAACGTTAACTTACAAATTTGCTTAGGTTTGACCATCTGAAATAGAATTTTTCAAAATCCAAGTCTAGTTGCCCAACGAAATATGTTATCAATTTGCTTTGAAATAATTTTTAACACAAATTTTTTTGAAAATGATTTCTTCTAATAGAAAATAAAACTTTCTAGTTTTGTTTCACCATAATTTTGAAAAAAAATATATCATCTTGCTTTCAATAATACACACCAAATTATTTGGAAAATTTCTTTTAAAATACATTTTTTTGGTTCTTGTTTCTAAACTTTTGTAAGTAAGTGTAATTATATACGTATACAATTTGTTTTTCTAATTATATTAAAAATCAAAAAATACCTGTTACCAATATTTTATGTTAGTTAGATATATTCGAGTGGCCTGGATGAAGTGTAATTATTTCCGGACGTAATGGATCGTGAAAGTGTTAATATTTTTCAATATTTTATTCGTTTACTATTATTTTAACACTGTATACGTGGATAATACTGGGGGGTGGGTTACTTCAGTTAATGGCATCCATTACATTGAAAATACTATATATTTATCGTGCTTCGCGGTGACTGAATTCCTCGGAGTCTATATAATATAACAAGCGGCGAATAGGATGGGGTAATTTATAGAGAAGCCGTTTAAATAGTTGATGTTCTGAGATCAGCTGTACTACACCAGCGGTAGGTATACTTGTATATTATACGAACCGAAAAGGCCGGCGGATACATGCCAACAGCTATATATATATATATGTATAGTGCTCCGAAGAAATGAACAGGTGAACAAAAACACGTGTGTATGTCACTCATATATTATTGACAACGCGCGTCGAGTTCAACGGAGTTGTACAATAATATAGCAAACGAGACCGAATAAAGATTGAATAATTGATTTTGTTATTTTTATTAAAAGACATTTCGAAACTTACACAAAGTGCAGAGCTGTTATTAAATAAAGTCTATTTACTAACCGAACTTCACAGTTCCGAAGCTAAGTATATAGCGGCACAACTTTCACGCGCTTTTATACCTAGTCAGAATTATACTTAATAGTTTAAACATAATAATGTACTTTTATCGTATGATAATGAATAAAAGATACATTGTCTAACTATGAAAAAAAATAAAGGTCAGTTCGCGGTACAAACTGTAAAATAATTTTTTTTTTTTTTGGAAAAGAGTCTGTAACTGTCCATTCTGTTAACCGCAGTTTCTCTGCCATGAGAATATATGCGTTCTGGTCAAACGGTATACGTTTATGCTTATCTTTTTAGGTTTTAAAGATGAAATATCGGTCTCATAAAAAGTAACACGACAGCCGTCTGTTATGTGATTAGTATCTTGAAATAAAAATCGTTTTCCCTCACTTCCTCTCGACGAGGTGTCATTCTCGGGTGATATTACATTTTTTTTTTCCCGGGTGAAAAAAGTCAACATTCATCATCATGTTTTTTTTATCTATTATATTGTGAAAATTATTTTTTATCAGCCTTAGGTACAAAATACCCCCGGCAACGGTGCGGACGGAAATTATATACGTCCGGAGAGATGTTATGATGACACGTTGACACGGACTTGCGAGGTACCACTGCGGCTTGCACATACACATATAGTATAGAGCCACTAATCCGCTTACGCGCAATTTAGGGGAAACATGCAGCTCTCTACAGCTCTACGTCGAGTACACCACAACGCTGTTGTCGGCCCTAAGTGCGGTGCCATCGTCCGCCAGTGGATATACACCGTTGACAAGTCCCACGAGGGCGGCGCCGCTGAGATCGCACAACGGATTACCGCGTTATGTACAGCTAATAATGTTCCACTGGTTGTACACATGATTTCTCTAAAATACAACTCACAATAGCACAGACACAGCACGTTACTATACATGCGGCTAAGCCCATCTAACTGCTGTACTATGGGGCGCATACTGCAATTTTGACATGTATGATTAATTGTTGTGTTTTTTATTTTTATTTAATAACAATGCTTCGTGGTTATTAACATAATCACCTGCCAATACGGGTTAACTGGCCGTTAGTATCGACGATAAAGTTATTGTATTCCAATCGTTATAGCGGTACTAACATAATATTACAGTGCTTTCGTTTTTTTTTTATGGTAGGTACGTATGGGCGCACTTACGTGGAATTTTTAAAATCATAATATTTGAATACATTAAAAAAAAAAAAATTTACATAAAATGCTTATCGTGTGTACATAACAACATATGGGTAAAACTTCGTATAAAGGAGAAAGCATGTACTGTCAATTCGAAGGACTAATATACCTACCCATTAAACGAAATAATATTATTTAGACTTACTAACTGTTTGTATTGTGTATTGCAACTTGGTGTGTAACATAACTCATATAAATACCACGTTTTGAGTAGTTTATAAAAAGTGAAATAATGTGAGTTCAAAAAAATATTAAAAATATATACGTCGTGGTCTCTAAAGTTACTCACTGCCGCCCTGAATGCATAACATAATAATATTTTGGTACATAATATTACAATTCAAAATACATTATAAGTTTGTTAATGTCGTTAAGTTAGACTTATCAGGGTATTTTTATCGTCGGGCCTTGTATTTTATAGTTTCCGATGACATGTTCATAACGTTATTATATAGCTTTATCAGTTTAAATAAAATATTAAAAAGTGAACCCCTTCTAATAAAATGCCTATATATAATGATGGGTTTTACTTTAGAGTATTTCAGTAATTTTAAATTCAGTTTTCTATAATATCTATTAATAATCTTCTTTTTTACTACAATGCCGAATTTGTGTGTTTTGTAGTATAATATTTAAATGTATTATGTAGTAGAACTTTCTACTAGAAATACAAAACATTAACACTAAATGGTGGTACTGAAAATGTTACTGCTTAAAAAATAACCGTTTAAGGGGTAAAAAAACACATACTATAAAAATTAAATGTTAGCAGTTAAAAACTGGTATTATGATAAAATGTAACACCCTCTTAATATTATATATTTAGAGGTATACCGTATTGATTTTGTCAAAATGTATAAGAGTATCAATAAAAAATGTACACACTTTTTCAATAATGGTATATTTTTATTTTCACTACAAAATAAATGTATACGAACACAATACTAATTTGTATAAATAGTATTACTATTTTTATTATCAATATTATTTTATTGTGTATTTTTTTGTTGTATTACATTTTATATCCAAAAAATGATTTGCCCCGGGGAGGGTGAGAGTATACGTTATAGGATTATGTAATAATATATGCTGAATATGAATTTATTTATGTTTATTTTTTCTCGGCACTCTTCAATTTTGAAAAGTGCACTCGGCTATTATGAAATTGGATTTCTTTAAATGGAATTCATATACGATATATATACGGGTGAACTAACTCAAGAAATAGCGGCATTGAGATTTTATTGACTTTTAAAGTTTTCAAACGGGTATAGTTGTCGCCAAACGCAAACATTGGTGCGAATAAAACCGTCGTCGAATATTATATTCTATTATAGTTTAAATTGAAATAACAGGAATAGTCAAACGGGCAAACGAGTCGAAAAAGCATAAGGAATGTGCGGAACAAAATCCAAACAAAACATTGTCACAACACAGTTTTCATTTAGATAATAGTGAAAATGATAACATAAATAATATATAAATAGTAACAAGCAGCAGGCCTGCTGTATGTACATGGCGAAGCAGTATTAGTAGTTTATAAAAATACCGCCATGGCGAACGTACGCAGCTACGCACTTAAATAGCCTATTCAACGCGCCCGCTTATGGTATAATTTGTACAGTGGTTCACAAGACTTGGCAACCATTTTTGTTTTTGTCACCCAGTTATTTTTAATATATATATATACTTGTTTATCTTTAATGTAATTAACAAAATTAATCATCACACTTGTAAGTTTTAGTATATTGAAATAAATAATTACATTTTTTTTGTAATGGTTCCCAGAAGAACATGTTTAGTGACGTCCATCCGCGTTCAAATGATTAACCAAAAATATACTTTTGTTTATCTGCTAGGCCAACGTTTTCAGTAATATTTAACGGTAACGTTTATTAACACACTTGATTGCTTATAATAATATCGGTTTTGTTAAAGTTCAATTTATACGACTTGGTCGTGTAAACTATCTGATACTGATTTTGCATTAACTATAAATCAACCGATTTTTCTATCTTTTTGTCATTTAATGGTACATATCATTTTACGACTTATGCCAAAATTCGCTGTATGTTTTATTGTATGGAAAGTAATAATGTTTTTTATGACCAACACTAGTTTATCGCGCAAAAACTACTGCGATTTATTCACCTAAATTGTGTTGCTCATTTTACCAACAAAAACCAAGTGCATGCAATAACATACTGGTGGAAATATGTATGAACCATGTTACGCGAAAAGTCGTTTAAACAGAAATAGTTATCAAGTAGAATAAATGGGAGGTTTTTTTTTTGTTAAACAAACTAACAGTCATAAAAATCATAATCAGCGAGTTTAGTAATATCATATTGTTTAACTTTTTGATTTTAATAATAACTACAACTATAATACTTGACTGATATTTAAAACGGTTCAAATTATCATTTAAATAAGTTTTTGTCTGGTTAAAATAAATCGTATAAACGCTAAACCGATTGTAAAAACATGTCCTCAAAATAGCGCAATAATTATTGTACTATAAGTTCACTTTCGTTTATTTCTTTATATTAAAATATATGTGTGTAATATTTTCAAGTATGACCTAAATACCTGTACAACTTGATACCGTAGTAAATAATGAAATGACATTAAAGGTTAGCATTTACATTATCAACAGAATTTGTATTTCTACAGAGGTGTATTATAGCGTGACATAAACGATTCGTGGGCGTCGTATTTTTTTAATTTTGTTTGCGCTATTGTGTGCTAAATGGAATATTATATAAGATTATTATTATTTATTTTTCATTTTGAAGTTAACTTATTTTGTGTCACGTCTAAGGCAAATAAACATAATTACAAAGTACAAATACGCTAAAAATAAACTGTAAAATTAATAATAAGAATTCATCAATTTTCAAAAATAGGCGATATTTATTGAAACAAGAAAAATTGTATTAACATTCCAATGATAGGTTCTGATACGATTGCAATGCCCCTTGGAGGGTATTTAAAAAATAAATAAAATTACTAAAACAAAATTAAATGGAATAACAACAAATGACATTGTAATTTAATTTCTCAGTGATCTTATAAATAATATACTATCAGTTTTGTGAATAATGTATATTTTACATACACCAACGGCAGATTATATAATGTACGACGGTTCATTAAACTTAACTGTGTGACTTTGTTTCTTAGAAAACTTTGCTCGTTTATAATTAAATTTCAGTCTTTAAACGGTATGAGAGGACGTCGTATTCACTTAAACATGTTACATTTTTAAAATTTCCATTTCATCAACATACACACTATGCTCTCAAAAACGTCATGGAGGTTTTTTATGTTCAATTCTTTCATGACGCAGTATTGTACCTACGCATTGTACATAATATAGCATATTGTGATAATTAACACACACAACGTGATTACATTATAGCTATGCATTATGACGTGACTGGGCTTTGACAAAGGCATTGATGATTTCCACGAGTTCCAGACTAATATTAGGTACGTAAAAAAATCCGAGTTTTCCATATTTTATCGTATGCAATTTATGATATATTATATAAACATAAAAAAATATACCGAGTTGAATTTTTATTATAAGAAAAACACTTGACAATTTTTGGCCGTAACTAAAAACTTGCCGGTCTAAAACCCTACAGACCGTAGTTGGTTTCGGATTTCTCGACCGGTCTAACACGTAATATTAAATTTAAAAAAAAAAATACATGAAATGCAATAACCAATTTATTACAATATATATCTGGTGTAGGTGGTATCGGATTTCGACCAGGTCGTTTTCTTTGCCGAGCCGACAACATAATATTATTCCCTTAAGGCACTGCGTTCGCTACTAACATAATACTTTATAGACAATTTTACTACAGTTCGTTATACACACATAATTACAATAAATGTATAATTGTGGTTCATTTTAATTGTTAATTAATATTTTTCGACGTTAAAAAAAAAAACAATAAACTAAAAATTTCGACCAAAATTTGTGTCACGGTAACTATTTTTGTTTTTCAAATATATAAAACCCTATTTCTTATACGACTTTTCTCTCTTCAAAAAAAAAAATTATATTTGTATCTGAAACTCATTTGCATAAAACGAGCAAATTATTTTTTACATAAACCAAACGTTGGTTTTCGCAATTTAAACATTTTAATTTTTAATCTTAACATTTTACAAAGTGATTTAATAAACCATAAATGTGCTAATTTTCCGTATACATTTTAATTGTAACACAACGTTATATTTTAATTCAACTCTTTTTTTTTTCGAAGTAATTTTCTGTAAAATCGTTTGATGTTGAAGCAGTCGACCCTGTTTGTGTTTAATCATACAAAGATAATGTATTCCAACTTAATTTAACGCATAATCTCAATTAAGTACTTATAAATTATGCATACAAGTTATGAGCGATTGGCCGGCAGTAATCGTCTTCGGATTTGCTAAACATGTTGGCCAATGTTGCACACAATACATTTTACTCTATCCATGTTAGTCTTTTTAGCAAAATCGCCTATTATTTAGAAATGTCAAAAATGTTTTACTATTTTCTAAATGTTTAAAAAGTGTAACTTAACTATTGTACTGTAAAATGCATTAAAAACAGACAACGATGATCTTTTTTCCTATTTCTTATTCTAAATATACCGATTTTCAAGATATTTTGTCCATCGCATTACACTATTTCACTCTAAATATTATCTGCCAATGGCCGTTGTGGTGTAATGGAAGTTTGAAAATATGAATTTTTATATAATATTACAAGAGGTCATTACGTAACCGGCTTTGGATAAGGGAAATACCATGGCGTTACGTCGTCGTCGTCGCAGGGAGAGACCAACAAATGTGACAAATTACAAAATTAATATTGCGCAACGCCACCCCCGACGTGGCAGAGTGACCTAGCACTGCGAAACACTAGCAACACTCCTTTCCCCCACACCACGAGGACTTACGACCCGGTATGGTACATATTATATTGCATGAGTATATATATATATATGTACACACACACACACCAGTCGACAATGTTCGCATGTCACCCTACAGCCAGCGCACACACACACACACACACACACACATTGTATATACTTATTTATAATATTATATAGCTTTGAAATCCAAAAGTACCTACACACACGTGCCACGTATAAAACTATGTGCCAACCGCCCCGGGCGACGACCGGGGAAGTAGACCCGAAACTTCAACAGAATTATTCACAAAATAATGGACATATACGAGGGTTGAGTCATACAACGTTGTCAAGGACTATATTATGTATTATCATCATTTAGTAATCGTACTTATATATAATATATAACTTCACGAGTTTTGACGACATAAACCGCACGAACCAAATGAACACACATAAATATTTAAATCTAAACGCAATTTCTTAAAAATACTTAAGTGTCATAATAATAGCACACCGCCACCACCCGTACACCACATGTATAAAAACATATATATATATATATATATATGTTTTTAAATATTGTCTCAGCTGTTTACAATATCGTTTTTTACGACGGGGTATCAACTCTCCTTTTCCCCTTGAACTTCACTATCATTCACACTAGTTGCTCCACATTGCTCTCTGCGACTATTTATTACCCTTATCCATTTCTCCTAAAGCCCAGCCTTACCTCTGTTCCCCCGTACCGCCGCGGTTTCCATTGCAAACACTCGCCCTTAAAGCTATCACTTCTGTTTGCCCTTTCAACACGCTACGGTCTATATCTCTTGTTTTATCTACAGTTACTGTCACGCTTAACTACCGTGTAAATAATGTATTTCTAATTTCATCCGACACCGGAAACTCGAAAATTACGGCCCCGGTCCAAATACTCACTTTAGGTCCGTGTTAATTATGTAGAGCTAATGTAATTACTAGCAACAGCGATTCGGTAACATATAACTTTTGTAGAAAAATACACAATTATTTTCTCATTGAACCCAAAATGCTTACCAAGAACAATCAAAGTTCTCAGTACACGTAGATTAGCATCGAAATGAGATATTTTTCGATACAAGAAAAAAAGAATATGGTCAAAAAAGTTTCTAAAAATAAAAGTAAATAATAACAACTATTATAGTTATGTTTTATCGTATGGCGACGTACAAAGGAATTTGGCAATAATAACAACAACAGCTTTCCATATCTCAGTTGTATTAGTGTTGAAATTTAGGATGTAGTTATAAATCGGTTGGAAGATATTTTTTGCATGTATAAACGAAATACAATAGTATAAAAACAGCCATTCGTTTTCTTACACATGCACAATCCCCGCACGTTGTGTTTTGGTAATTTTGGAGATTGTTTTTTCGGTAAGGTTTTAAAAGCATCTAGACAGAGGTTGAAAATTGGGATTTTTTTATTATTATTATTATCGGTTTTAAGTTGAAACTCGCGAGATATTTCGATAAATCCGTGCACGGGTTACTTTTGAAGCGCTATAAGCACAAGTTAAGCGCTACTGCAAACTTTGGGTGTATGCAAAACGGAGTTCGTTTGGTTTGTATACACGTACGATTATTATAATATATCGGACGGATAACGTCTGGACGAACCTGGTCGGAGCATACGCACACACACACATACACAAGAAAATCCCCGTAGAGTCCCCGGGCAAGTAATAAGGAAGGGATTTTCTAGAGTTTACTTTCGGAAAAGTTATTTGACGTCGTCAACCGATTTCGTTTTACCACTTACGCCGTATATTTATGGTTTACAGTTTACACTTCTCCCCAAATGTAAACTGGGTCACGGGTAAATGACCATTTAAGCAACACGGTATAGACGTTACCCGAACGGATCGGCCAGTTAACCTGAGTGAAATACGGATCCCGAAACAATACTACATTTATATATATATATATATATATATTTATTTATTTTAAAGAGCGACCCGCTTACGACGGGGGTATTAAAATCTTACATTTTGTAACGCTGTAAAAACACAAAAGTAGAAATACTTTGCAAACGTTGCAAATTAATTTAAGCTTTTAATTAAACTATTTTGTACCGTTCACCGTTAACGTTTACATCGATGTTGATACAGCTGTTATTGCGACTCACAAAGAATACATACACTGTTTAATGTAATTAAGTGACGATTTTAACACTAATTAGTATACCGGGAATAGAATAAACTGGAAAAGGGTGAATGTATATTGGTTTACCGTCTATAACATCTATGATCTATGATGTTTTAAACACGCTGGTTCGTTTGAAGGCCTATTCGGTAATATTGAGAAATATAAAATGTGTTTGTTTTGTGCCTGGTTGGGGTAAGTATACAGCAGCTAGGTAGAAAAATAATAACACATAGTTTTAGAATATGAAAAGAGAGATTTAATGTAAAATAATAATTATTATGATAATAAAGTTAATTAAGAAAATATAATAATAATGTATGTACGTGCATACTACATATTCACTCTAACTGATAAAATGTACTCTAAAAACTGGAATTTTTATTTTCTCTATTTTAATAAATGGTCAACTATAATAATTTACTTTTTAACGTTTTTAGGATATTATTGTAGGTGTAGGCATAGAACATTTGACAGCGTTACAGCTTACTGAGCAAAATGTTGCAACTGTGAAGTTTATCACTTTGTAAACAGTATTGGATGTAATTTTGAACTAAATCTTTGAAACTATCAAAATACCATTTTAGTTTTGTGAATTTCTGGAATGTTGCTTTAATGAATGGTCGTTTTAATATAGTACAATGACTTGCAATATTTGAAATTCTACGATGCCGCGATGGTGGTATTTATTGTGGATATTATTTGGGCTTAAAGATGAGCTAGAGATAACTTTTTATTAATATTACGATCATAAATATCCAATAATGTATGAACCATAACAGCCTGCTGGATTAAAAACACGTATTTTACTTACCCAACATTAGTTTTATTTGTTTTATGATAATCTAAAAAATGTACCACACTTCAGTCCAAATATACCTACAAATTACCTATTTCATTAATTTTATCCATCTGTTTAGTTATTTTGTCTAAAATAATACACTTCTATCGCAATCACGACTTATAACTTATGGTAGTAATGTAATTCTATTAAGTAATAAATAAAACGAGGTCTATTTCTAGAAGTAATTTGAATTATATATATTTTTTATGAACCAGCATGGTACTACTTTAAAAAAAAAAAAAACATTTTCTATAAACAGACAATTTTCGAAAGGGCCTATTTTCGAATTTTTCATTCGGGTCAGGTTCAAAACTACTATATAATTCCGGATTAGTTTATGACACTATATATTCTTGGCAAGTCCGAGCCGAGATAAAAATCAAATCGCTTTCGAGTCGAGTCTATTGGTTTCGATCAGCGCAGGGCTGCTATATATATATATATATAATATACATATGTATATACATGTATATTAGGCATCTATTAATGGTCCCGTTTTCCGAACTATTGCGAACGAGTCGTGATAACCGACCATTACACAAGCGACCGGTATAAAAACAGCCGAGTTATGACGCAATAAACAAATTAAAACTAATACAATATTATTTAACAATACTAAAGTGTACCGCCAGCCAGCTTCGTCGGCCATCTGACGACTGTAGACGTATCCAGATGTGTACTACAGTATATTATTACAGTACACAGAACCCCTACGGGCTCGCATATCGACACGGGGCGGAACAATTGAATGGCTAATTATATTTACATTTATTGAATAATAATGTCCATGGTCGTCGCCGATAAGTCGGTTAATGATGTCAAAAGGCCATACAATTGAAACGTCCCGTCGGCCGACCGACGCCGTTAAATACACGCAGCACTAGGCGATAGTGTAATGTACATATAGTTACCGCCTATGCCGTTCACCATCGCAAGTGCTATGTGCAAACAGTAATATACCGAATCGAAACTAAACCGATGGTCGTTGACTAAAATATTATTATGGTCAAGAGGCACTCTTGTAAACAACATTCTCCGTTTTGTGCATTGGAATCTACCGTGTTCAATACAATATTAACATGGTATATCATAGAGAAATAGTTTTCCCCTTGAAACAACGACACTATGGAAACTTATATTGTTTTAAATCACAACTGTTTCAAACATATTATACTTGTACTTTGGGTTTATATGGGCCAATCTCACTTTTTGCTTTCATTTCCCAAAAGGTTAAACAACATTATTTCGAACTTTTTCAATTTTTGTCCATTGGTGCCATATTTTTACTAAATATAACTCATTTTTTGCGAAAATTAAGTTATATTTACGTTATTACTATATAAAATTAGTAGGTACACTCAATGAAGAAGCTCACGAGCATGAATCAGTTGAGTGTTGAACGGTATGAATCGTTGTTGTTCAGAAAACAATATAAAATATTCTTGTACTATAAAACCGAACAGATGATTATTTTTCATATTATAGCAGCATTGCGGTCCGACATATTACTGTATTTTTATTGCCTATTATGTTTTTTTTTTATACTTCTACACGATACACAAATATAATTAACCGGCCGGTATTGCACGCCGCGTGACGTTAAGTGCGAAATTATAATATTATATTGAAATAAAATAAAAAATTACATAATCCGTCATCGAAATGTCAAGGGTGTACCGCCAAGAAGATTAAATTGCGTTCGATTACGCCATACGTTATCCGACACAACCGATTTTTAGGTACACATACAGCCTGTTACTGCACACCGAGAGACCAGTACCTTGTTCGCAAATTCATTTCCGGTCACCAACGCATTCCTGCAATATGTAATTTGACAACGGATGCTATACACCTCCCGCTCGGCCAATCGGAAGCGACACCTAACCGAAGCCTACTAAACAAAACGCATTTAAGTGCAACCCATGGCTGCCGATGGGTTTTTCCGATTTTTACTATCCCCAACGTTTAATTTAGTCTATTTTGCACACACACATATGGTTAAGCAAAATGTCGGTGAAGTACAACATCATCCTTGCCCGTTTTCAATACACCTTTTTACATTGAAGGAGAATCATTTGTGAATTAATCAAGAAGGACAACTCTTAAGGAATCATCTCTTCATCTAAGATGTCTTGGGCAAAATTATATCTATAAAACAATGTATACTTACCGCGTGTCTGAGCCTTAATGGCTATAGTGCCATGTATAAGACAGGCATCCATATTTTATCGCGAACTATACTATACCGCAGTACCCGAAAAGTCAAATCGATACTAACAGGATAATAAGCCAACATAGCTATGAGGGACTAAAATAACTACTCTTACAAAATTTACTTAAGAGGTACCTCCTTAAAATAATTCGCATCAACAATAGTAAAAGGTTTGGAAATTGGAACTCGATTTGTTTTTAAAATTTTTATTAGTCATAAATTTGAATAAGCATTACTTCTGGGACGCGGTGTTAAATTTATTATGTCATTCTGTTTGTCTTGAAGTAAAACATTTATTAACCCAAAGGCGTTCTGTTGTAATTTCCAGTTAAAAAAAAAAAAATTTTACATCTACCGTCTTTAACTTTGATAAAAGAAAACAAATTGTAAACTTTACTTTGTCAAGCTCAATAATAATAATAATAATGAAAGCCTTTGAATTTTTAAAAAAAATTGTTTGCTACTTCATTTAATAGTATAAGTTTAAGAGGATTGGAAGCTATCTATTTATAAGGATGAAATAGGTTATGTCTTAATATAAGACCTAAGACCTTAAGACTTTGCTTACAAAAGTGAAATAAAGAAAAAAATTCTATCCATTCTAGGGGAAAGGGTGTATGATATTTTTTTGGCTGCGGTCCATGTTTATCGATAGGCTATTTTTAAAAAGGTCATGGAGTTTTAAGTTGAAAAATATGTACATTTTTGGGGTGTTTGTCTCGATTTTTAAAAAAAAAGGTGATTTTTTTAAATATTTGGTCCATTTAAGTACCTTTTCGGTACGATTTTTGATCTATAGAGTTGCTACGCGAAGAAATCGGTTTAGTGGCTTAGAAGACATTGTGGGTACAGAGAAAAAAAAACATCATTGTAAAAATAATACCTTCTCAGCGTCGCATAGAAGCTAAAAACAAAGTTTTAAATGTTTGGAACAAAATCATCCACTTAACCTGTCCGTTACGCCGGGAAAAAAATGGCCCTGTTAAACTTGAAGAGTTTTTGACTGCCTGCAGAAACTAAAATAATGAGTATAATAATAAGTGTTTTTTGAAAAGTTTTTTCCGCACAAAAGACGGAATGCTTTTAAAATAAAATGCGAAGTTGAATAATGAATCTGTAGATATAAGAGTCCAAGAGGCTAATCTGATAGAGCCTATCAGATTGTATTCAATATAATAAAGTCAAACGCCTTGGCCTGTTGGAAATCCTATGATAAAATTGAACTAACAGTCGAGGGAAGGAACCTGTGGGACCTATGTTCAAAGGATTAAACTTGACATTGTGATTCCACGAGCGAAGCCATTGAAATGAGACTTTAAAGTTACTAACGGAAAAGTTTAGTTTTCTCATTATAATATAGAGATGATCGCGTACACAGATCAGTGGACTGGAAAATTTCTAAAATGTCCGTTTAACAATTTCGGCTATCAAACACATAATTTTGTGTGATAGTAAAGTTTTGAGAGCATAGCTTTTGTAATGATGATGACAACCAAAGAAGTCGCACACTATATCTATAAAGAGCCGTAGCAAGTAATGTACTTATCTACGTAGTACGTTGAATACTCAGGACTAGCTTCTGGGCGTGGGCAGGTTTTATATTATTTAGGAGGTGTTTGTTCTACACTACAGGTAGTATTTGTACTTATGTCCTATATAAAAATAAGTTTTGTATTAATAAAGTTTTGTCTCTCTAACAATTTTATTTAAAGAGAACTCAAGTTATAATACAGTTTCGTTAGACGCTGTAAATTATGCTGTCTGGAGGGCATAACAGTGCGAGTGTTCTATGCAAAAACACCTAAGAGCCATAATACTGAAGTATTATCATGAATGGAGTCGGTCGTCAAGTATATAGTACCCGTCTAAGAATACTACACACTGTAATATTTATGCATTTGGAATAACAACAATTTTCTATTGTTCTAATTCGTTGGTATTATTCGACTAACTCAGCGATAATAACGTGTATATTATGTTTTAAGTTGTAAAAGACAGCCATTATTTTTTCAATTACATAATATAATATTTTCACATGGGTTGTTACCCGTTGCTGTAGTCGTTTGTAACACAGTTCGCGAGAAGTCTCGGTTCATTATAATGTTACGCTAACGCAATGCTCCAAATAATTTCTCGCATCTTTGTATACAATTTAATTCTTAAGGGTTGTATTGTTCAACTTGTTCGTGTACTTCCTGTCCGCGGTATCATAACGCCATACACTTACACAAACAACATACCTACATTTCGTACAACAAAGGTGGCTGTTTATTTGTATACAACACCTAACAATTATTTCAATGTTTTTGGTGTTGTTTAAATATGATTGGTAGAACGCCAAATATTAATAACGCAAATTGTGCAACAATATTTCCAAAATATGTTAAATTTAAAATTAGATACATGATTTATTGTTTTCAAAAAATGTTTCATCCGCAGTACTTTATTAATATACTAGTTTTTGGAATTATCCAGCTTAGATTATGTAAAAACTGGTTCTAGCATATTCATTTTTTTTTTAAATCTAAATAAATATGAAAATATATACCTAATATTATATCGTATTTGTCAACCATTTAACTCGACCTTCGGACATTGGACAGACTACATAGTAGTAAACGACTAAGCCGCATTGAAACAGTATCCGTTTAACCATTATAGTATTATTATTACTATTAACACAAACAGTCTATGTCGTATCACCTGTATGATTATAAATTATTTCTCGGTTTCCATAAAAGTACTGTGTCGGCAAAAAATTATTTCAAGTATTAATGTGTGATATGCCCATGTTGTATCTATGACAGGGCGTATTCAAATTATCAAGGTCGAAAATATTGAAAACTAATTCAGATAGGTATATTATATGTATACGTTTTGTTTTTAGGTACAATGATTTATTACAGTTTATAAATTAAGTATGTTTTACGAGAGCTGCAAGTTTTCCGGTAAAAAAAAACACATAAAATTTAAACACCTATTTATTTTTAAAAAAACTAAGAACATTACAAACATACTAAAAAACGTGTTGAAATTCAATATGTATACGGTTATAATAAATTAAATTATTGATTATTATTTATTACACAAACGCTACATATACAGGTTTAGACGTCTTACATTTTTTTAAATATATTAAAATTATTTTTGGCTAAGTTTTCTTACTGTTTTACTATGTCTTTTATGGAAAATGTTTCAAAATCATACCTAAGCTGTAGTTAGATAGGTGTGCAAATACAAAATAAAATAAAAACAAACGTCATTCGATTGTTTCGTCAAGTTTTTTTTAAAATTATACTATAATTATTATGTTTAATGTTTGCAAACAATATATTGAATAGTATGTAGGTATATATATATACATATAACTAAGCCACTGCATATCTTGTGCAAGCCTTAACAGAACTAGAAAAAGTAATCTACAACAATATCTCTAGTTAATAGATGTTATTTATAATAGACTAGACAATAATTGACTGTCAAATGTTTGCTAGCATATCGAGTAAAACAGCTGTACAATGATTGTGTGTAAATTTAAAACGTTTTAAGTCCACGTCTATCCAATAATAATGGCTCGTTCTGTTATCGTTAGTTGGCAATCTATTTTTCTATACTATAATATATCTGCACTATCATTTGACATGTTTGGATTTCGACAAAATGTACATTAACGGTCGTTACTGAAAGCATAATTCAACGGTAAAGCTGTAATAATGGACGCGCGCCTGTATATGGTAACAAACCCGAAATAATACTGAAAATAAGCACAACATATTCAACACAACTATTATGCGTTTCAACGAGATTTTGACAGCGACGCGATGGTGATTTACATAATACCAGCGATGACGGACATGGCTATGGCGGGGTAGCTATGACTAAACTTTTGGGAATCGTCATTAGACGTTTTGTCGACTTGTCGGCAACTTTCACGCTTCAGCTAACACTGTCATGGCCGTCTTTTGCATTTCCGAGCAAATGTGTGTACGCGTGGGTTCGTCTTAAACTTTACAAAAGAAAAGTAAAACGTAATTCGTTCGAAGGGTTTGACATTTGTTAGCAATTATTTTTAATGAGTAAACGCCTAGCGTTTCAACGACGGTAATCACGGCCACGGTTTATTCGGAATACCCGTTTTTTGACTTTTAATTAGTCAACACCTATACTTTATACGGGACTCGTGTAGGATTCTGAGGAAAGATAATAGAAGACGGCCGAACAGCATAGCTACATTATATCAGGCAAACATTAAAAGCCTTTTCGAATACAAAAAAAAAAAACGGTATCTAATTTATCAAATATTATATATTGCGACAAACAAGGCTCGACAATAATATTAAGTGTATTCCAAAATCCAACATGTAGTCTTTAATTAAAAAAAAATCCATGTAAACATAGTAAACACACACACAAAATAATACAAACGCATATTTTGTTTTTAATTAAATTTTTTAATTTTAATTACACTATTCTATTAGTCATAACTCATTACGGTATTAATTTTTAAAAACCCAGACAATACAATTTTTATTTATTTAAGTCCTTTTCCAATACAACCTAAAGGAAAAGTGATTAATATTGAAAGGGGTTTCCTTTGAAATTTTTATACAGTTCAACTATATGATAGTTTTCTTTTGTGTACTTCATTTAATTTAACATTTTATAAAAAAAAAAAAAACATTAATGCCGATAAATTTTAATGTACAGCACGAGCAGAATAATGGAATATATCAAATGGCAATCAAATTTTTAACCTAAACAAAACGAAAAAAAGAACCTGTAGCGCCTTATTTCAACGGGGTCGGTCGTAAAAACGTATAAAATATATATACTGGCTGTTGCCGTGAAATATTGTTGTTATTCAAATTGTTTCTTTACATTTACCATTCAGATTGGACTAGTATGGTATAATTTTGTCGCTTCTTCTCGACACGGTCGGCGGAATTTCTTTCTGTCGGATAACTTTTTGTCTTTCTGCCCTGTACACGGGCGACGACGGCGTCGCTGCCGGTACATTTATATGCAAATTCAAAAGCACTGAAAAGTTTCACCCGAGCGGGTTAAAATGTTAAACAAGACGTTGTCGGAATAGTGTATTGCAATAACAATATATTATTCCGCTTAAAACGCAAAGGGTCTTGTTTATTCGACTAAAAATTAATTTCCAACATCTTAAATGCTCGTGTACGCTTTTTTCGTCCGCGCGGTCGTGTCAAAAATATTGTAATTTGCGGCCCCGAGACGATCCGCACAAAAGTTTCCCGTCTGGATCGCCGTTAAGCTCAAAGTACCACCAAGTACGGAACATAATAAATAAACATTATGTGTTATATGCTCTGCGTAAGACGTCGGACGTTGTATTGACTTTTAATTCAATTACGCGTGCGGTGTTATTGCGGGAACGCCGTGTGAACGTAAAAGTCTGTCCGGTTGTTTATGGGGCCACATTTCAAAACACCACCGGTTGAACATTATTATGGTAATTGTATTTTTTTTATGTGGCATTATGTTTTAACTTTTACGGCGGCCAAGATAATAATATTATGGAAAATATTTATGTATTATACACGCAGTATACTATACTTTCCGGATTTGAAGCTTTATGAACTGTACCATTGCAGTCCATCGCTTATAATATTATAATTTGTAATTATTTGTAACTGAGTACAACAAACAAGGGGAGCGATGGTACAACAAAATTATTGCCAACATTGGAAACTATGTTACCGATTATTGTTTACAAACAGATATAATCACAGTCAAAAGGTCGATCATTGAGCTCTGAATGTGCCCCGTGTCGGCTCCGTTAAATTAAGGGGCAACCTTTTATAATTAGTATTAAAAAATCAGTTATATTGTTTATCATGATTAATTCATTATCAGTATATATGTCTTATAATTATAACATTTAAACGGAAGGGCCCTATTGAATAGATTGCATAACGACGGAGAGATGTACAATACAATAATTGTATATATACGGTTATAATATTATAACCTTGGAAATGTATTTCCAAGAGTTTTCGCCGCGGTGTTGCAATGAAAATCTTTCAGCAAATGTTTTGGAAATTGGCATTTTTTATCATCCAAGTGCACGGGGTTTACGAATCGACGATTGGCTTGATACGGCTTCGTTATCAGTTATCATTAATTTTAATATAATTCGATCATATAGTCTTGAAAGAATGTATTTTATAATACGATTATGGCGGAGATGATTCAATTTACCTTCCCCCCAGCCTTGCACTCCGTTTAATTTCATAAATGGAAATTCGAGCAAATTCGCTACGGACGGCCGTGAACGACAAAGATGACACGAGCCAAGACTGTGCCACGAGGGAATCTCAATAAAAAAAAAAAAAAACATTAAAAAACGAGTCCGGTAGTAATATTTCGTTTAATAATTTATTACTCGCCGAAATACCGTTCGGACAGACGAACGGCAAGAACACAAATAATTAAATTACACACAAATGGACTGGAAAACGCTTTCCATTAGCGAGCCGTAAAGGGAGTATTTTTTTCCCCTTATAAAAGTGGCAAATAATATTATAAGAACGTTGAGAAAATGAAAATAAAATATTTGTAGCGGGCGACTCTTTCCGCCTCAAAAAAAAAAAAAGAAATTCAAGTTTTCGATAATAACTTATATTGATGTATATTATAATATTATTTTCTGTCGGAAGAAATTATGTTGTCTTGTTAATTCATTTAGCGGAATAAACGTAGAGCAATATTTTTAAACGTCATCGATTTTGACTTCATCCAAATTTTGTAATATTAAAAATTTTTGTTAGATACCTAGATCTTCTCACATATTACATATTTTTTAATACTTTACATGGCATAATACATTTTTCCAACATTTCTAATGAATGAAAACACAATACTACATAATATGAGAAACTCGTTAGTAAATATATTATTGTAAACAACAAAACAATTATTAATGTTCCAATAAGTATCTAATAAATGGTAGTTTAAAACGATTAATTAACTGGAACAAGCAGCATCGTTTATATATATATATATATACATATATATACATATGTATAAAGTAGGAGTCTTACTTAACATAACTAGTGGCGCAACCTAGCTGGCAAAAATAATCGCTATACAGACGAATATAGCATGTATGGCATGGGTTTCAGATGAAGATCTTGACAAAAGTGACCGACCCTAAATATTTAACAATGGTGAAGTAAAAGAAGAATAAACTACCTTATACTTACTTTACATATTTTAATATAATATGTGTTACAAAAACATAAATCTTTATACTATAATTTATTCGTTTCGTGCCGTTGTTTTATTAACTAAGTTTTGGAACATTTGAACTCTAAACTTATAATATTTACCCCTTTGTAACAAAAAAAAAAAAAAATAAAACCCCCCAAACTTTTTCTTTATAACTAATATTTGACTCGTTTTTTGGTTATTACATTAGTGTATAAAGCTAATTATAATAATAATTATCCGGTTTATGGGCCGCATTGAAGAAGATTATTTCCGATAAAGAAGTTGCGGGATGTGTCGGATTATAGTTGTTAATACTTTCCCCTTTCCTTTAAAACTTTAAATGTACAACATTTGCATTAATTCGTAGCGGACGTGCTGCAAAGCGGGTGAAAATAAAACTGCCGGTTAAGTCCTAAAGAAACGTTTTCTACACGCGGCTGGAAACGACGTTACACTCAAAGGCTGCAGGATACAATGGGTTTTCCCGCAGCCATAATAAACCTGTTTCCCTTTTTTTTTCCTTTTGTGTGACTGGAGAAATAATCTTATTATCGGGAGGTCCGTTAAGCTTCAGGGTTACACACAGAGAAAAGCGGGGCGGTGGGAGGGTGGGGGGAGAAAGAAAATACAAAATAAAAATCCACCGGCACCTGGGGGACTTAATGGCGAACAATAGAGAAGGGCACTATAATTCCCACTTCTTTTCTATTGCGCTCTTTCGGCGGCAACGGGCTACACAATAATTCCTCGAATCGTCCGATACCTACTATGCAATTTAGGGTAAATATAACAATATATGTATGGAAAAGATACTTCAAAGGCCGTCGCGATATTATCTGGGGGAAAAAAAAAATTTCTAAAGACTCATTATACGTTTCGTAGGACGAATTGTGCGTCTCCGAAAAGAATTCCTAAGTAACGGCGGGCGCTTAATATAATATGTATAAAAGTGTAATAAAAAAAAAATCATGAAAATCCAATTTTGAGATTCCGCGAAAAAACGACCATTAAATGTATATTTCACAAACAAAATCGTATTCGTGCCGTCGACTTGATTTAAATTTCAAATATAGACTTCACTCGAGGAACCTAACCGTTCTGGTACACGGCTTATTTTGTACTTACCGTACATATACCGGGCACTATGTCTGCCGTTGGAGTGATGGTTACAGCTGTGTATACCACTATACTATTATTATAATGTATAATATATACTTATGCAGCAGGCACCGGTCAGGAGTCGGGCACGTCGTCGGCTGTATATAGGTGGAGATACGAAAACACGGTCGAGTGCGCTGGGCGTTTTTTTTTTTTTTTTTTTTGAGTTTTGAAAACACCTAATTCGAGCCGAGTTTTTATATCGGCTATTCGGTAATATAATTAATTATCGTTATTTACTGTGCGCGTTGTGCGAGCGGGGTCGCAGCCACCGATGTGATGAATGATCATCGAGCCCGGCAAGGTCGATCTAGATAAAAATATATGTAGTCCGGTACATAGTATACCTAGGTATATATATATATGTATAATATGTGGGTACCTACAAATATATATACGACGAATTCACGAAAACAATCAAGCCTACAAGGCTGCTGCTTGTGTTTCTCGGGCCCAAATATCCGAATCACGATTTTCCAAACGGCACGGCACCCCCCCCCCCCCCGCCCAGCCCCCTCGCGAGAACGAACAAATTAAATATAATTACCGTTTGCCATTGTTTCGCCAACGACGACGGACGATAACAATAATTATTTCTTATAGGTACACGCCGCTGTCGTGCGGCTGATCCGTCTCGATTTTCTTACCGAACAATATAATATACAATAATAACAGCGTAATATTATTATACATTGTATATAGGTCCGACGACGTGCGGTAATCGTGTCGGAACGGATCACCGTTAAAAAAAAAACCGTACAAAATCTCCTATTCACTCCTCAACATGCCCAAATCCACCCCCCCCCCCCCAAATCTGACTTACTCGTGAATTGTTTGTGTGTGTGTTAGCGCGAGCTATAATTCGATCAATATGTAGCGCGGGGCTGATCGGTAAAAACAAAAACCGAAAAGGATAAGTAATAATGCAAACGGACAAAACTCTTTTACTCGCACACACAAACACTAACGAGAGTTAAGTAGAAGATATAGAAAAAGAGACGGACGTGACCGCCGCGGTGTGCGTGTACGCCGAAAGGATAATAATTTCATATATGTATATATAATACATACAGATACGCGGTGTGTTAGGTCGACTATATGTATAAAATATATATATTTATACTTATTATGTAAATATATTCTCGACCGCCTCGTCGAGGAAATGTCCCCACGAATGGGACGGCAGACGAGTCTTTCCAATTATTATCATGGACAAGACCTATTTCGGGGGCGTATTTTACTATAAAAAAGTTGCACAACCTAACCTAACACAAGTTAGGATAAATGTATTTACAGTTTGAAATACCTTAATGTGAATCGTTGCCCGTTAAAAACGCCGGAATATATGGGTTATTGTAAAATTTTGCGAATGATGGTAAATACTTAACCAATATACTATTATGTTACCATTGCGGTAATACAAGCGAAAACCGACAGAAGATTAATTAACAGAAATACATAATAAACTCGTACCCTTTTGTTATTATTATATTCATCTTTTTAATCACAAGGTACCTCTTTTATAGGAACAGTGGTCGATACCAGTCAAGAAAATAAACTATTACACCGTTAATATTCAAAAGCGTTGGCGTAAAGAGAGATTAACTTCTTATGTATACACTTGCAAGTAGGTGTATTTTTATAGTAGTAGTTTGGTGTGCAAGTTTCTTTAACTGTATTGCTCGTTAAACAGTAATTTAAAGCTACAGCGCTGTTACCATTATAGTTGTTGTTTCGCTAAAAAGATAATGATGTTATCTACGTTAAAAGGATACATAGGTATTATAGAATACTATATAGAAACTTTCCATAGATTTATTGTACTTGAAACAATATGCCTACGTTGCAATATGTTATGTCGGTATTCTTCTTTGTAACATTGTCTACACATAAGTATTATACAAAAGTACAATAGCTGCAAGCGTCCCGGTAATTGGATCCCGAAAACTGCCGAACGAAATGATATTATGAAGAATTATACTTACACGATAACGAGAGTTTGTTTCGGTCTTAAGGACTTACATATATATATATATATACGTTGTACTCGGAGAGCGTATATATAATAGCGAAAAACTTTGGTAACTAAACGAAATCCTCGTCGTATTAAACTTGTAATGGTTCCTATGCCTTGCCGGGCCGCACATATGTTTACTTCCTAATGGAAAATTATGGGTGCCGCCGTTCACCCTTCGCCAAAATCGTGTGTCTTCCGAGTAATATAACTATACGGCACGAGCGCCCGTAAATCTAAATAGATAAACATGTAACAAGTCCGTAAAACAACTAGGCAACAAATTAAGTTAATCATTTATCCGCCAGTAAATTAACCAGTTACTTACTCGCGCAACATGGTTAAACAATTAAATGTCCGCGTGTATAGTATAGTAAGCTTTTCACAAGCTAATTATTCGTTTTTAGAATGTTTTTTAAATGTTTGCTCGCGTTCGCATAAAGATCTACGTCGAGTTTTATTTTTTACACACACACAATAATAACGATAACGTGAAGGATATTTCAATCACAGATGGAACAAAAAGTATTCAAGTGCCAATTCGGTACAAGTATCGATAGATCTCAATTGTATGGAATTGATCGATTATCCGAATTATTAATAGATATTTTATTGTAATCGTCATTCGTAAATGCATCAAGTTGTACCAAAATGTAATTTTATATGATCATCCTGATTTATATCAAGTATATTAAGACCGTATATCGCAGTACCTACCCCTGATAGCAACATTTTGTAAATAGCCTTCTTGAACCATTCCAATATCCTACCGAAACACGATTTTAAAATATTAACAAACGTTAATATTCTTATACGGTATATGGTAAAATAAAATTACCCGTGGCGGCTCAATAACTTTTTGTAATTATTCTACACCCCACAGATTTGAACTTGGACTAAATGGATTGGTTTCACATGTATGGCACTTATATTTAACGCGTTTATAGAACGGCGTATTTTACACCCTACTAGGCAGTATAGTGCACGTTGGGCATTTGCTTTTCGTTTTTTTTTTTTTTTTTTTATGATTTCGTAAATAAAGAAAGTAATAAGCCATACTAAAACTTAAAAATGCCCCGGGAATCCTCGGGCGACTACGTTTCGGGTAACGTCCATTAGTTTGGCAGTTTATATTTCCCACGAGGATTGTAGCGGATCAAGCCAAACAACTCTTGGAGGCCGTTTATTGAATCGCGTTGGACGTTTTAGTTTAATACTATAGCCCCCACTCGTATAACTGTTACGGATATAGTTCAAACATTATACATATCAACTCCTATAAATGCCATCGATCCGATAGTAGTTTAAAAAACAAAAAACAGCGCCATGTTTTTTCAAGTTCAATAATACAAAATTTTATTTGGTTTCTTAAACTTAATTATAACATTATCAACTCTGTACTAATGTTTTAATGAAAAAGTTTTCGAGAGCTCTATTGACCAGCGGCCCAAGCAGAAAATGTTAAAAACTTTTTGTATTTAAATCCACCACTGCTTTTTATTATTATCACTATATTATACTAGATCGCATAAACAAGTTTATACACTTATAAGTTGTACAAAAAGTTGACATTTTTTACTATTAAGTCACAATAATAATGTTTGGAATCTCTTTATAAAAAAAAAAAGTTTTATTTTACGATTCAAAGCTTTTATAAATTTACATTGTCATTGTTTAACACATTTCCTATGCCACTCGCGAGAATATTAATTCTTTCAAAATATCCCAAATATTTCGCTATTCCTAAATCCGAATTAAAAAAGTCTTATTTTAATTAATTGATTATGTTATAACAGTAGATTTATTATTTTTAACCGTTTCATCTGATTTTCACTATGAATCAATTTATAACAATAATTTACACGCTATACTTTGTATTAACTATCAGTACTGAGTAAATCGTTTGTTATGAACTTGATGTCCCATAGATAACGGTTAAATTGAAACTGTTTCTACTATTATGGAAGGTAGGACGGTATGGAAGGTTTTGTTTTAGATCATTAATACGATAACACTTTCAGTCTAAATGTAATTGATGTGTTTGCCCTCGACATACTAATTCCATTATTCAATTCACTACTGTAAAATGTACGGTAATTAGTGTAGGACAATAATTTAAATAATAAAACAAGCGTAATATCATAATGATTGCCGCTAACAAGTGCTCATGGTACGAATTCATCCACTGGTCCGGTCCGATCCGGTTGGTTTAGCTCGACCGTGGCCAAAATTTGTAATTTTCTAATAGATAATCACCTAGTTTCAACGTTTTATGTCCCATACAATAATTATATTACACGGATATCGAACCAACCATACATAATATATTATATACATATTAAATAAAATAAAAAATAAATACATATTATTGCGTCCACAACATGCCTTCCTCATATTATTTCATGGTCGTAGCCCATAAAGCTTGAATATAAATAAGTATACAACTATACATATAGAGTGTTCAATTGTTTCATCAGAATGCATACCGATAAGTAGGTCCTCACACGAAAATCTGAAGTAAACGCGTAAGCCAAATAAATATAATTTTCTATAAAAATTGTTTTATTTTTTGTAATTTATTACATGATGTTTGTACGATAATAGTATAACCAAAGTACATTATTTTTTTATGAATCGGATAAGATAAGATGGTCAATTTTTTTATTCAAACGTAGCTACGTGACTTTTTTTAGGACGCTCTGAAATTGACTTTTAATTATTTATTGTCTAAGAAGTCTTACAAATTATACAGTAATTAGTTACACGTATAGTGTTAGGTTATGTTGTTACTCAGATAATAAAATATAGTTTAATTGCGGTTCCTTTCGAATAAAATACATGCATACAGTCATCCACGTTGGTCATTGGTTTTATATGCATGCCATCGCACCATGTTGCTTTCCCGTCAATATCTATGTTTAGCAAAAAAGATACTCCTATATATTATAATATCACTGTACGTTACAAGTTGTTTAAATTATCTTCAACGTCGACTACCTGCAGCGATAGCCACAGGAGCATGATAATGTATTCAGTACAAATATGGTTTTGCTGCTATCCGGACCCTTTGTGCAGGTCAAACGCAAATAAGTACCATAATGAAGTTTTTTTTATATACAAATATTTTTAGATCAATTTAATTATACATTGATTATTATATGGGCATCATAAAGAAGTAGATGCCAAAGTTGATATTGAACGTCCCATGATGGATGACTATGAATAGTCTGGAATACAATCAAGGAATTTGTCTTCATCGTTTGTCCACATTCTCTTATCACAACCCGCATCAATGCCAGTTTTCCATTTTGGCTTGTGCCTTTTATGATATTGGTTGGTAGATCAACATTTTACTGAGCATAGAATATCCGAGCCCCAGAGAAAAGGTGTATGAAGTCACAAAATGTAAATTATACAGGAGAGAAAAATAAAACTATTTATAAATAAATAATTAATTATTTAAATAATAATAAATGTAATTACATTTATTTAATTAATTTAAATGGATTAACTTAGATAGAGTCATCTGAGAGTCAACATTTAATTCATAGTTCATTATATGAACACTATATAATTTTAGTGAACTAAACATCTGTACATAAATATTTACAATTTCTGGAAAGTTGGAATAATTAACAAATTGTTTTGTGAAGGTTTGATGAATTTGAGTGTTTTTTTTTATATTAAGTGGGTAGCTGGTTTTTTATTTGTTGCTATTATTATTATCCGTTATGCTTATATTTATTATAACTATGTACTTTATAAGTAGGTATATACAAGCAATCAGTATTAGAGTTCGTTACCATCTTAATTATTTTAGACATAACGGTTATAAATTATTGAGTTTTTATCGTTGGCCCGATTGATTGATTATGCCAATTGTATTTATGATTATCTTTGTACAGAAAATAAAAACAATTGTAATTCAGCCGTCAACCTCGATACTCACAGATATTTAATAACAGTATAATATAATATAATAGTAGTAATTTATTTTGTATTAAACATTACTCAAATTAGTATTCATAAGCGGCCGACGGATGAATAACGGATTGTAAAAGAAATTATTGTCGGCTCAAAACGATTTTTCCACCAAACCGCGCGCCGGAGTAATAACGATTGGTGGGTATATTAATATGTAAATTGATTTTGTACGGTTTCATTAGAGATAATACAAATGAGAACGTTTAATATTAAACACTGGACACGGGAAATACATTATATTATGATTATTATCTTAGCGTGTAGTTATGCTCGAGTTTAATTTAAAGTACAACATTATTTGTACAGGATAAAAATATCATTGTTGTTAACGCTGTTCATTGTTAGAAGGCCTGGAGGGTGGTGCTCGGGGCGAGCTTATATTACTATTATTGTAATCAGTCGTCGTGACTAATGTGTTAGCTTATTATTGTTACATGTATTTCAATACATAACGTTTACTTTGCATAGACATCAGCGGCGCACTCGCACTTTAAATGGTCTGTGCGAAAGCTCATTGTTCGGACAAACATTAGCGCTGTAACTACTAATCACACGAATAAATACACGGTACACGTGACGTTTATCTTATCAGGTTCTGCCGGTTCCTTTAATTCAAATTGACATTGAAGAACGGTCGCCGACTTGAGATCACCGTCGTCACAAGTCCTATAACAACAGACTACCTCTGACAGAAAAAAAACCGTGCAAGCCGAGTATATTATATTATATTGTATTATGTATATCACACACGCGAGATATGTCGTTCCAGACACGAATTCTCGATAACGAGCCTTATTGATAATCCTCATCCCACGCGTTATGCCTATAGGCTATGCCTACTGAATCCGTAATTGATTATACACACGAGACCCGAATGGTAGATAAAAAAAAAAATGAATTCTTTTATTCGAGCTTTACCGCCTGGCGTTGTTTCCAGACGTTGATTTCAAGGCTGACTAACATAATATTATATTATTATTATTATATGTATTTCAACGGAAATTTATAATCTTTCATTCGCAAATTTTCAATAAACAATCCAGACGCGATTACAGCACAAAAGCTTTGTCTTGCACTCAAGCTTAACGATCAAACGACCCAAACTCGCGGTATCCGAAATAAATATTTATTATATTTTCGCGTGCCGGATGGTTTTTTCTTCCGTTTGCTTTTTTTTTATTCTACATCAATCCGCCCTGGTAGTCGATAACATTAGTATACAGAAACTTTTCGAGTTGAGCTACAGAGTGCAATACAATATTATGAAAGCAGAGGACTCGCTAGGGATGTGAATAAAAAAACCATCATCGGGATGTACTATAAATATAGTGTCTAGGTGAAAATATCTAAGAAAAAAATGTCCAAAGGAAAATATTAAATTTAAAATAAGCATTACAAGTTTACTACAAAAATTACTATTATAAAAATTACAAAATATTAAAGTGACAAGTATTTTATATTTGTATTATGCTAAATACATATACCATGAATGTAAAAAGGAGTAAAAATAACTATTAAAATGTATGTTATTTTCAGTATACTCATTTTTATAGCTTGTCATTGACGCGGTCGCATCACGAAAAAAGTATGTTTTATAATACTATTTTCTAAGTAAAAATAATAACAAAATATTTAGAATAATAATTATCTCTTATATAATTATCATTTATGTTTTGTATGCTATTATATCATGAAAAGATGGAAAATATGAATTAAGCCATTTTTCCTGGAATTCAAATTCCAATATTCAATAGCTATTGAACATGTCTTTACCTCGTCATACAACTCCATAAGTCGTTCGTTACCATAGCAACTAAAAAAAAACAAATTTATTCTTTGAACAAAATATGTGTTCCATAA
Source organism: Adelges cooleyi (assembly GCF_023614345.1). Taxonomy (NCBI): domain Eukaryota; kingdom Metazoa; phylum Arthropoda; class Insecta; order Hemiptera; family Adelgidae; genus Adelges; species Adelges cooleyi. The sequence goes on along the minus strand of NW_026096053.1, from coordinate 11,049,126 downwards.
CGCAAAAAAATATGACTAATAAGTAATACCCGCCAGAGAAGAGGTGGACTATAGGACTTTAGGACCCGGCGAGCCGTGTGGTTTTCGTTTTACAAATCGTCACATAATATATGTGGGAATTTTTTTAAACAAAATAACATTTTATTTATTAGATATCAGGGCAGCATATTTTCTTTGTTGGTGGTGCGCAAGGAAAGAACTTTTTGCGTACAACAATAATATGAGATAATACTGGTGTGTAGTACATTTTCAAAGGAATAATTAAGAGTGCTTCGGTCGGAGGATCCGACGGGAGATTTATGAATGTAGGAATACACAAGAGTATTCAATATTTTGGTCACGGTCACGGTATCCTTTGGGGGGAAAATCGTCCAGAACGTCTCCGCGGCATCCTGAAGGAGTGTTACCGCAGGACATAGTGCGTTAATGCGTAACTCCGTGTTACATGGCGCGTAGCCGGCCGAAACGCCACCACCGTCGCGTCGCTACCTCAAGTTATCCAACACCTCCTTTGCTCGGTGCAACCGCCATAGCAGCTACACGTCTTGTCCACCACCTGGGCTGTACTTCCGGCGATCGAATACAATAATACCTAATAATATGTCAGGAAAAATTACACAATATCAACGAATTAAACCTGCTATGAAGTGCTAACTGACACTGACACAAAGCCACTTTATGGAAGATAAGAAACTTTCTAGGTAATTTTCTGAAAGTTACAAAAAGTGGTGTATTGCCGTATTGGCCCTTTTTCAGACTCATACGCCATGTTATTCAAATCAAATCTAATAGAGTTCTATGAAATTATTATTTTTAATTATATTTATGTAATTTTAATTGTTCGAACAAATCGTACGCATTAAACAAACATAATAAATATTTATATTTTCAATTTAAATCCATATTAGTTTTTTTCAACGACTCAATATGAATTAATAATAAAACACTTCTTATCGAGTGTTGTTAACCCGCACGTAAAAAATTCAGTTTTTTTTTTCGTGTCTTCTTTTCGGTCATGATACAAGGCCAATCGATCCGTGTCAGTAACTCGGTTCGAGAGGGTCTTCGACTTTCGTTTAGCCGTGACATCGAGTGGCCAGTACACGGTGTTGCGAAAGGGAATCTCATAAACTATACTACTATACTATACCACCAAGCTATATGAAACAAATTGTAAGTTAGATTACAAAGATTGCATTCAAATTTATTGATACTTTTTATTTAAAACAAACGATAAAATATATAAGGTGAAGGAAGGTATTTTCGTGGCATAAGCAATTTCGTGATATAGTTTGTTGATCGTATCGCGTAATTCCCTATTAGAAAATTGTCTTGAAAATCACACTGAATCTTAAAACACAGTTATTTTAACAATCAGTGAGATTTTCAAGACAATTTTCTAATAGGGAATTACGCGATACGATCAACAAAGTATATCACGAAATTGCTTATGCCACGAAAATACCTTCCTTCACCCTACATATTATGTACAAAGGTAGGTACTTATTTTTCATACAATTCTTAAAGAATCTAGGAAATACTAATACTTACTACTTAAACCAAATCAAATAATTTTCAAGCAAACATTTTTGTGTAACTGTAATTGAAATGATTAATTTGTACAAAAAACAATCTATACAAATTTCAAAACACTATTTAGACATTATATTAAAAGATTGCATTTAGTTGAACATTTTAGAACCCTGATGATTTTAAACCGATATAATTTTACAGTTTAAACTTATTTATGGAATATTGTTATTTTAACGGGTTTTTACGAGGTTTATGAGCTCTGAGGACTCCCAAATCCCGGATTTCGTACTCAAGGTATCACGGGACTTTTGAGATGCACCGTATACACAATGGGATTCGCATTAGAGCTGTACCACTTTAGCTTTCAACCCACGCCAATCTCGCTTTCTGCCGGGTCATCGTATCCGAAGACCATGTACCTACTCGCTATGTACCGTCGACGACGATAACGCACTTTAACGGTACTTACCGTACGTTCTTGTTGTGTATGTGTACAATAATGATAATAATATTATGCATGTATTTAATATGCACATACACTCGGCCGGCAGCCACGGTATTCGTGTTTGCGCAATAAAATGATTTACGACCACGGCGGCGGTGCACATAGGCGTATCCTAATATTATTATTGTGAGTGCCTCGACAATAATATATACATATATACCTATTTATAATATTATTATAATATTTAAAACGTCCCGTTAAGGAAGTAAGCTCGTCAGTAAAATCGTTAGCGGTCGTCCTCTCCGCTCCGGTTAGACCGGTCGCAGTGGAAATTCTACCGAAAATTATATAGGCATTATACACAGTGCCTATATCTAATACAAAACAAGTTACACGAATAATACGTCCTATCATAATTTATATTGTACATATACTTCCAACGTTTCCCAATAATACAATAGTAATAATAATAATAACAACCGCATAGTAAACCGCGCCCACCGCTGTCGCCACCGGTGCAACGGCGAAAAAAAAAACCATTATTATAATGCCTAACCTAATAATATATATTTTATACCGTGGCCGTGTGTACGCTTATCCTTAGGGCTACGATCGTCAAGGTCGAATAGTGACCATAATAATAATATTATTATTATACCTACTACTATCGCCGTAACAGTAAAATGCCCAAGCCCAGCTGCTGCTGCTGCTGCTGCTGCTGCTACTACTGTTGTTGTAGTAAAACACACACACACCTCGACTCGTTAAATTATTAGTTTTGTATTGATGGCGTGTACGTAAGCGTTAAAAAGATTTACAAGTGAAGCCCACGCTCAATAGGTACTCGCTACGGCCGCCGTTCGTCGTATAATAACCAAATAAAATATTGCAATGTGTCGTGAATAATTATAAGGATAAACTTCACCTGGTTTGACCAGATTCCCAATATGGGTACAGTGTTTATTATGATACAAGATACAATCGTTTGATATAAGTACAATATTTGTTGGAAATATTTGCATTGTTAAATAGGTATGTTGAGAAATTAAATTTTCTACCTATTACACATTTTGGTTCGCCCTATTTAAATGCTTAAGTATTATGTTTTATTGAAATAATTGTAGATTGCGCTAACAGCTCAATTAAAAAAAGGTTTTACAGAGTTACATGAATTAAAAATATCGTTTGTATGATTTTTTTTTTAAAGTGTCATGTCATGTCGTTTGCGATGCCAACAATGGTATAAGCAATATTCTAATCGAAGTCCGTACTGGGATACTAGCTGTTCATCTCATACACGCTATTGAATTTGAGTGATGGTCAATGAATGATTTTTTTTTAATACAACATAAGTTATATTTATTAAAAGTAATTTGGTAATTCCAATCATTTATACTAATAAATAATAAAAAATGAAAACCTGTATAATTTAATAAATAATATTTTAACCCGTCGTTTAAAAACATTTGAAACATTGAAAGAAACCTACAACTTGAAATAAAAATTAACTAGTTTTTTTTTTGTCGTACTCCCATGCTAGAAATTTGTATATGCAAAACGTTATTTTTTCAAAAAGGTTATTGACCCTGTTTAGAGTTTATCTGTTCATCATACATATTATACTAACCAAGTTTTACACTATAGTCTACTTATAACAAGCTATTAAAGTTAAGCGTACGTCGTTTATAAACTAACTACCTAGATACTTTATTTTAACGATTATTATTTTATTACTTTGTTTTAACGAACAAATACAGTTATTTATTTGTTTTGTATACACTATTGCGTACAAACCCTCATAAATATTTACTAATAAGAGGCCACGTCTAAGTTTGTAATTGTTATGTTAACCCTAGCTTATTTTTGGTTGTAATAGGTTGTAGACTGTGCTTTTTTTACATTTTTTCTAAAATTGTATTTCATTATTTTGAAAAAAAAAACATATTGAATCACCTTTTCAAAATAAAAGCTTACGATGTACGTCGCATAATATAGTATTGGTTAAATTTTTTCCAAATTGCCATTAGGCCTCTGTGTTAACGATATGATTTGAATGTTGGGTATTATATAACTTAGAGATATTCTGCTACCTACAGAGTTTGTGTTCTGACAATAACTATTGTGGACCAGAGCATGACATCCTGTTTTGGAATTATAATAATTATTAGGTATTTACAAAGTTTGCGCATGATATGTTTTTGTTGAAAAACTATGATCTGATCCCGTCTCATCTCGATAACTATATTATATGGTGCCGTTCGTTATGGGTTATTTGAAGCGTTAACACTCGGCACTAGGTCTATTATGTCTATTAATCTATTTTTTTTTAATAAACACGCGAGTTTTGGCCGTATATACAAAAATTAAAATGCAAATCCCACGACAAACATTAGTGAAATCCACTGTGGCGCAGCAGATAATAATTATTATGAAAAATGTCATCAACCGGCCGTGAACGGCGTGCGTCACGTCATAATATAATATACATATAGGTCCATAGGTATGTTATATAGTTCGGCACAATATACTTAGGCCGATCGGCAAAGGGGGGTATAGGGGGTATACGGTTGTGTTGCGTGGGTTTGATTTTGAATGAAAAAAAAAAACCAAAATGTATCACCTATATAATGTACGATTAAGCCGGGTGCCTTTTAAACCGTGACGCTTAATGGGCCAACGACTTGGGCTCTATATACGTATTGCCGTACACCACGAGGCTCTAATATATAATAATATAATATTATTATAATATATATTATAGGCTACACACCGCTATGCCATGCCGCCGCCGCCGCCGCACAGTCATGAAACGTTCAGGCGCATTAAAAACGAATTTCGGGACCCGGTGAATGACACGGTCCGAAGATTTGTAATAGGCCGAACCCGGTTTTAATAGCGATTTCATTGGACGGAAAACACAGAAATAATAATTCAGGAATACCGTACAAATAATAAAACACCTACAGCCGCATCTCGTGTACATTTTCTATACTATATACACCGCAGAGCCACATTGTATTATGATTATTATACTGCGGCCGCCGTGTCCATCCGAAAACCCAAACCGTACATTCCGAGTTCACCTTTAAAACGAACCGAGGTGCCGGGGCCGCGGTCTTCATTGCGGCGGCCTCCGTACAATAATATAACGACCGGCGGATTACAGTGTAATTGCTCTAAAACACTAATTCCAGACATTAAATGGGACCGTCGAGATTGTCGGCCAAAGGAGGAACACGCCGACCCGGCGAGCAGCACACCGAAGGTATATCCATTGCTTCCGGTCCCGATGATTATTAAATTACATCATCGATCGCGTTATGATGATAACGATGATTTTTGGCTTCGACCCGAGGAGCCGAGTAGCCTATATTGTTATTACAATTATGTGTAAAATTTTGGTACATCGAATTCTTGATCCAACATAGTACAATATAATAAGCTACTTTAAAGGCCCAAAAAGTCGAGAAAAACATCCAAACAATTTACATAATTATTCGTCTTAGAATTAACGTTGAGTACTCGACAGACTTAACGAGTAGAGGTACTCTGTACGCAGTAAACACTGTATAAAATCATTATGAACTTCTTGTTTCATAAAAGTGACACTGTGCACTCTAGAAGTAAATTGTCCATTATTGATATGGGTGATGTGTCGTCGTACTTCCGGAAAAGCGAATATAATATTATAAACGAGATCAAGAAAGACGACGATCAATATTATAAACCACAATACTTGTCATAACAAGTAGCGTCATGCTTAACACGTTATTATTATTCTATAATATGCACAAGGTACGCTCATAACAGTCATTTGCATAATATAATGTGTAATTTTAAAGTATATTCTTATGCAATGATGTTATGCGATTTATCGTTATCATTTGTTAGTGTCTGTTTATTATTCGTTTTAATAAAAAGGAATTCGGAGCATATTAAAGTCCGAGACAAAAACTAAATGAAAATAACATTTTATACAGTAAATCCAACTAACAGCGTACTGTAGCCTGTATATGTACATAAACACAGAGGCTTAAATAAAATGCAATATTTTTTTGTTTTGTTTATTGTTACCGACATTTTAGGTCGTAAAGTTTCTGCCAACGGTTTTATGATCCGTCGTCAAACATTAAACACGGTACAATTGTTGTTGACTAAATAAAATTACATTTATACCTGCATTGTCATTATTTATGTACACTTATAAAAGATTTATTTGAACTAATTTACACTCTTGTGCATTTTTTTATTATGACATACTATTCACATTGGTTCGAAACTGGAAATTAGCATTACAATTGAAACAATAGTATAAAAAACAAAACTGTTCAATTAATCAAATGCGTCGGTAAAAACAAGAGAGTTAAACATTTTTTATGTAATATAGACGAATATTGGTAATGTATAATATAGGTAATATAATACCTACAAGTGTGTTGTATATTATTAAACGATTTTAAATGACAAAAAAATATATTTTACTAGGTTGTTCTTAGAACTACATTTTTCAATTTTTAAACGTTATCATGTTTAAAAACAAATTATCAGCTATGAGTTGACTTTTAATTGACTAATAAAATATTACATATCTTAATTTGTTTTGATTAGTTATAAAGCTTTGCTTAAGTTTCTCACAAAAAACCGGAAAGAAATCTAAAGGTGAAGTCTACGCGAATGTAAAAAATAACAACTTTTTTTTTATTAGAGTACCTAGTGCCGAATGAATGAAAAAAATAAATTGGTCCTTATTGATTTATTTTTAATGCATTTACTAAATTATTTATCGAAATGTACTAAGTGGTATTTATTTTCTTCCTACTTACAACCGGAGAGAAGCAACAACGTAGAAGTTTCAATTCTCTTATACTTATACATGTTAGATGGAACCGCTGAACTAAAATGAGAATGATTAAAAAATCTGATGAAATTATTTTATAAAAGCTAACGCAACTGAAAAAAAAAACTCACGGCTTCAATTTTTAATTTTGTTTTTACCTTTAAAATGACAAAGATATTATTTTGCATGGCACTATAAAATTTGCCGTTTTTTTATCATTCCCAATTTAGTTACAGTTGAAATATTATGAAAACTTAATATTTTTGAAGTGCTTTTACAGAAAGTTGGACAATTTAAATTTAATTTCAACGTCTTTCTATAAAACAATTTAAAAAGTATTAAAATTACAGCCACCAGAGAATTTTTTTAAATTTAATTGTTTTGTAATATTTTACGAACAACTTTTTTAATTTAAACGTTTATTCAAGAAACCTACCTACGTTGGATTTAATGAATAATTACTAAAATTTACCATTGCGAAATATCTAGCACTTACTTAATTCAGTATTCATTTATTTATGGTCTAGGATATAGATTTTACTTGTTATTTTCTTATACAAATTGCACTTAATAATTTATCGTTTTTTTGCTGGCAATACAATAATAATTAACTTCAGTTTTTTTAAATTATTTATTCTCGCTGCCTATAACGTCTTAACTTGACCTTGATTTTAAAAAAAAAATAAACCGTCCACGCACGAGGAAACAATTTTTAAAAAATTCCTTTTTGCGCATAATCAAAATATTTAACGTACAACGTTTTGCTACACTTATCAAACGTTAAAGAACATCGTTTGGATAATGGTTTTAAAAACGAGAAATTGTATATTTGTATTTATTTAAATTTTACATTTTTCAATACATTACAAAATTGGTTAAGTGGTACTGTGCCCAATAAATAACGTCGTTGGTATAACAACTTAAGACATTATTATATGTTTGGACGTCGTAAACGGATGGTACTTTAAAGTTTCAACATAACTTATGTAAATGTGTCTTAATTGTTTTTCCTTCAATTAAAAACCCTTTCTTATACTTTTAGCTAAGACAGTTGTAAAAGGTTGTTGTCAACTTGGACGATAAAATCATGAATTTTAATTGAACCGTCCACGAGATAGGGGCTGTTTGGTGTTTTTTTTTATAGCGCAAAATTTACTTAATAATTTCCAAAGAAAAAGACCAAAAAAACTTTTAATCGTTTTCAAACTGTAATCCATAAACTTGTAAACGTAACTCCTATCTTTGTGTCTACATTTCTGTATTTATATTTTATAGTGTCATAAAATATTATGAGTCCAGTGGCATCGAGTGTTAACATGAAACCTATATAATATGCAATAATCTAAGTTCAAAATTATTATAAAATAATAATCTATTTTGAAAATAATTATGAATTTCACGTTGATATTTTTTTTTAGTATAATTTTTGTGAACCTTAGGTACTGCTGTACTAAATAAAAAACGCAGGATCAACTGTTACTATTGAAAACGCTGGATATAGGTTTTTTTTTTGCGTTTTAATGTTGTTATAACTTTGTCATAACACACAGCGTACATTGTACGACTTCTTCACTGTATCCACATGTTGAATGGTTTTTTGGCAACCTCAAACCCGAATAATACCGTAGTGGAATATCAACTACGACGGCTACCGGTTTTTGTTAGCCGATTAATTTATCACAGCACGTACAAAGAATTTATAACTATCACAAGTTTACACACACCGCGGTACCGTTGTTTGTAGTACCTGTAGGTTTCTTTTGTTAACAGGATATTCATAAATCTAACGATAGGGTCAACACGGCGGTTAAGGGAGTTACTTCAAAGACGGCGCGATTGTGCGGCCACGCCTTACAAATAAGTTTTAATTAAAAATCAAAATTATCAAGGAAACTAAAATATTAAAACCCCTCAAATGTTTTGTGTATTTATTTTTTTTACAAAACATTCTGACCAAAAAAAAAAAATGATATCATCAACCGCGCCAGTTGTGCTTTCCCGTTAAATATAAATAACTACAATGAATAATAAACGGCAGCTTTTATTGGTATTGTTATTATAAATAATGTCTGTATGAATGTGTTGTCTTTTATATGAAAAAAAAATTGTGATATTAATCCATCGTTATTTTTTTTAATTTATTTAAATACAATATTTATGTACAATATCTAATATGTGGATCTTAGGTCTGTGTAACAGCTTGAACTCATTTTGATTCGACTTGCTTAGCTTATTTCAACTATTCGCATTTAACATATTTTTGTTACACAAATATTATTTTTTCTAGCTTTACAACACACATAAAATTATTTATTTTTAACATAGTATCTACTGTGTGGGTGTTGAAAGGTTGTGTTCAAATGGCTTTTGCTTTTTGATTCATGACTTACACGCTTGTCCATCATACCCACGTTGTAGGTATGCAAAAACTACACCCGTGTATTTATTAAATCATTCCATCATAATTTTATACTTATTATATAACATTATGCGATAAACGCACTTGAAACCCAACGCCTTTCTTAGACGAATACCAAGGTTTAGTTAAGTAAATAGGTAAGTCTTTACTACATATTATGTCTAAACGTTCATATAAATATATTTAAATATACATGAGCTTATATAGCGTGCAACTCAATGATTTGTCTGTCGATTAAACATAAAATTATACAGGTAGTCCCACGAGTATTTACTCACTGGCCACTGAAATTTCTCTTGAGTAAATAAAAATTTAAAATTCCTGTTTGTTTGAAATTATTGCTTAAGGCATACACTTTATCCTACCCACAATTTTAATTTTCAATGATCTGATTAAGTTGTTTACCTTTGTAGGTCGACATTTACTTTTTTTAAATATTAATTCCAAATACATTTACTTGTGTGTTTCTAAATTTGTTTGAAAGGAATTTAAACTAAGTAATATTTTGCATTAGCATTTATGTTTATTAATTTTTGTATAAACAATTATATTCCAAAATAATAGTATATCCACCACAGACGGCCGAGTATAAATTTAATATTTCAAAAATATCGCATTTTTAAACACATTATTAATTTTTCATAATATAATAATTATTAGTATAAAAATATGTTTACATCATGATTTGACAGGAAATGAAGTATAAATAATTCAATATTTTTTACATAACATTATTAATTTAATAATACCTACACAGATATAGTACAGTAGATGGATTATTTTTAAAACATCAAACAAATATATAATATGTTCTTTTTTTCGCAAAACCTTGAACCAACAAAACAATAATATTAAATATTTAATACTCATAGCTCACGATAATAGCTGCACGATATAGAAGTAGGTATTGTGTGAGTTGTACCATTATTAAAAAAAAAAAAAAAACGTAAATAGTACATCGTTTGGATTGCTTATTAAAACTCAACATTAATTTTGACTTTTCCTTTTCTGTTTCGAACAGTAAATGTACAAGACTTGAGAAATATTACCAACATTGCAGTCAGTATATTTTTTTCAAACTGCCCATATTATACACCTATCTATAGTAGCCATCGACGTTCGCAGGCAATATTTCAATGGACAACAACCGTGGTTTGCTTATACGTATAATACCATAAAATGTATTATATTGTTATTATTACATTGAAACGGTAATAATTCTGTCGGATTTGTTATCTTACGGTTGCGCCTACATAATCTGCGACCGACAGCGAACGTCGCCAATAACTTCCAGTCGTTAATGAAAAACTAATTCATTACACCGCGTTTACCCTTGGATAAGCCCATATTATTATCATACACATATATACATACATACATTATATCCCGTACGCTCAAAACGCGGTTACGACACATGCATTGGTCGTCACACTTGTGTACATATAATTACCGTCGCGGTCGTAACCATTGATGATCAACTGATATAGTCGCATGGTTTTTATTTTTTATTATTGTCCGTTTAGAAATCCGCCGTTTTTTTGTTTTTTTTTACATATAGTAGGCATTTACGTTCAGCTCATATGTACACACACACACACACACACACATATCTACATATTATATTATAATACAATATATTCTGCCCTGGCCGCAGCGGCCGTTTTAAACGGATGTGCCCATTGTATGCCGAGGCAGTCTGATCACTCGGCCGAGTCCTAATTATCCGGTTGTAATTTAATATGGGTTTTACCTATAATTTGCATTCGGCGGAATCGATGTCCTGAGCCACAGCCAAAGCAACCGCCATCCAGGATCTCTCTCCTTATGGGTCGTCGAACCCGTCCCCAACGCTGGGCACACGAGAACAGCTGCATAAATATAATGCTTATTGTTGATTTCAATAATTGTGTGAATCAGCGCCGTTGGGTATTAATATTAGCGTGTGTGTGTGTGTTGTTTTCAGATTAAATGAGAAATAATTGTATTCGAAAAACTTCAACCGCATAAGTTTGCAAACAAAAATCGTCCCGTCGTATACGGCAACGCTATCTAACGGTGAGTTATAAACACTATGCTATACATCATTAATTATGACCCCGAACGCTTTTAAAGTATATTTGAGTAATTATTATTGTTTTTTTTTTATCTTAAAAGATGTTAAAAAGTAATTTCCTAGTCGAAAACTATCGGTAAATCGATTAACGATTTTAATATTGCAATTTGTACTATACATTGCAGTACAAATTACCCACAAAACCTTATTAAAAACTATTAATATTTCTTATATCGGTTATTGTAGTTTGATGGAAAATCAGTATTCAAAATTATTGTAATACTTAATATTATCTTTTTCGATAAAATACATTATTAAAATATTTCATTGAGGTCAGCTGAGGCCTTTGATAGATGTATGACTGTATGTGAGGTAAGTACCCTTACTCATAACATTAATGTTTGATTGCACAAAACTTCATTGGTAAGTACTATAAACCGTAGTCCGTAATAGTTATTGGTTTACGGAACCATTAAAGTTTTGCACCATCAAACATAAGTGTTACCTATTATTAATGAATCAAAATTATTTCTTGTTAAGTTTAAGTAAGTACGTTTTAAATGCTTAACTTAATTAGTTAAGCTTAGTTTTTGATACTTAAACTATATTTTTTTAATTAATTACTTTAGCTTAAAATTTCTGCTATAACTTAATAAATAATATACCTACCATTTGTTAAAGTATTAACTAATTAAATTTATTAAAACAACATATTACGTACATTTAGTTTAGTTTTTTAGTTTTATAAAACAATAAATAAAATTGTATTCAAATGAAATGGAACTATAATAATTGTGTATTATCTCAATACATTTCCGTAAGTACAGATGAAATGTTTTGTTACACTTTATAAAAAAAAATAGCTAATTAAAACTAAGTCCTAATTATAATAAATACGCAGATATAATTGTAATTAAAAAAAACTACATTGTGTAAGATAATAATGTTAAAACAATACAATTCTTTCAATGTTGTAAATAATTACAGTATTTATTACGGCAAATTGTAAATACACATTTTAACATAACGTCCATTGTACATTTTATTGGTTTTTTTTAAATATAATTCTTATTTTTGTTGATTCAATTGTAGTATAATATTAAAGTAGTTATAAATTGTGTGCAATGCAAATATATTATATCATTTAAACACGTTTGATCCAGTTATTTGCTAATTGAGCATGTTAACAAAGTCCGCATAGTTCAAAATACTACATAGTACTGTATATATTTAAATTTATATCTATAGTAACAGTCCCCTGCCCCCCCCCCCAAAAAAAAACTATTAAAAAATCACGAATTCAGTAACGATTACGATAGTTAAAAGACGTTTTTTTAACGACCGTTAAAAAAGCGAAAATAAGATCTAGTTAAGTAAATAGAGTCAAGTCTATAATGCTCGTCCACTGTTGAGTAATCAACTGTGTGTAGAACAGGACTCAAGAGCACATTGTCTTAATAATAACAGCTGTTGTTGACGATAGTGTATAATTATTTATCCATTATTTATATTTGTTTTGTTTTTTTTTCTTTTTGCTATACAAAAATTATGAAGGCGTTGTAGATCGTTTCATAATCCGGTCAAGATAAAAATCACGGAAGTCCCCAAGATCCATCCGGCAATAAAACAGTAGAGGAATCCATACAATTTTTAAGCAAACAGTTATAAGTGGGTACAAGAGATTGGTTTCTGTAAAAAGTCACTCTATCTGGCCTTACGATTACACAATATACTCACCTCAGAATACCTAATCTAAAATTACACCCATATGTAAATAAAAACTTGGTTCTTAATTTTTTCCAAATTTTGTTTTAATAATAAGACACCAAAAATAATTAATGAGGTTAAATTATAAAAAGCGTTAACCTAAAAATGTTTAATTGCTTAAAACTAAACCCTTATATTATAATGTATAGAATTAAAAATATATTAATTTAATTACTGGTTTTATTTTAAGTTTAATAGATTAATATCTTAAATTGTATTTAATTATTATGTTGTCATGTAGAAAATTAAAAAATATGTAGTTCGACTAGAATGAAACTGTAAATTGTAATTGATCACAATTTTAGAATGAAGGCCGACAAAATATTTATAATACTACCTACTTAATTCGATCCAAACCAAAATGTTATGACTAATTTACAACATGTAATACATTTTAAAAACTAATAAATAATATTATGTATCAATTAGTTTTTTTAAATATAATAGTATGTTTACAATAAGTACGTGTAGACACATTAAAATTAAATGCTTATTGTACAAAAATTAAGTGTATGCTATTTAACAAATAGTAAAATTGACCAAGTGTTCACCAATCCGGTATGGTCTAGTGGCTAGGATACCTGGCTCTCACCCAGGAGGCTCGGGTTCGATTCCCGGTACCGGAATAATTTTTTGTTTTTTCGCTTTCCGACATATTATTTTGTTTTACTAAAATATAACATTACTTGTATTTAATAAAAATATAATAAAATCGACCAAGTACCAACTTGTAAATAATTTATTTTCGGGAAATAACGCTTCCTTTTTTTTCTCGAAATAAACTTCAAATAATTTCTTGACATCCTAAACCAATAGGCATTGCATATAAGATAAATGGTAGCTGTACAGTGTACGATTGACAAATGGTACAATGATAACAAATAATCCTATATTACCCAGATAATATATTGATTATTTAAGTAATTTAGTATACAATGCGCGGTTTTCCGAGTAATTTTTCAAAACGAAAAATAACTAAAAAATAGACAACAGCATCATCGTGGATTGTGTTGCTGTAAATAGCAGTACACAATATATAGCAATAGTTTCATTAATAATAATTTATTTATTAAAAAAAATATAAAAATCTGTCGAACGTCGACACCGCCCATTTGAAATTAATATTGGTTTATATCTTCATTAATAACGAAAATACCACAGAGGAGCATCTTGGATATCGTAAGTCGGAACACCGAAGATTGGATACGACAACGTTGTGGTGTACATGTGAAATAATAGCATAATGCGGTCTATAATAAATGAAAAGTTCTATTATAGTGATACAAAATAAACGACTCATGACTAATGGCACTAATGCATATGGACTATTTCCATTGTGGATGGTTGGCGTCTAGTGGTCTTTATTTGGCTCGCCAAAAGCCTTCAACCATACTACCGTGACTAAAAGGACCTGATGCCGAAAAAATGTATGGAAAAATGAAAACCGACGTAAAATAAACCCATATCAAAAACAGTTGTCCCGCCGTCCATTCCGTTGTCCTTATATTATGTTCAATCCCTCGGAAACCCTGACCCGGATACGATTTTCAACATATCGTTGCAACAATGAATCAAAAAATACAGCCAAGTTTTTAAAAAACCAAGTAAATTGTAAAAAAAAAATCCAGCGAAGCATCCGAGAGTAACGTAGTTTGCTTTTTTGTATTTTTCGAATAACGTTGAATTTTAAACGGTATAGGTAAGTTTAAACTAGTTACTAGTATAGGTCATGCCTAATATTTTTCATCCCCCCTTTTTTTTTTATTATTTCATTGATTTGTGAACAACACACTTGCTACCTCATTATACCTGATTTCACGTCAAAATCACTGATCGTATGCAGGTTATTATTTTTTTTTTTTGACACCGTTATTTTGCTCGGTTAACGGGGAGACGTCGTGTCGTCCGTTCGCACACACAACATAATTTTGTTCACCAACAAACACCGCGCTAATTGCAAATTACCGGTCTGTTAAAACGGACAAAGGAAAAGAGTAAATACGTTCCTTTTGGTCCGTCTTCCCCTTTGGACATAACCTTTTTTTTTGTTGTTGTTGTTGACACTCGCTGAAACCCGTTCTGCGTCGTGTTTGTACAGTAAGTAATTACTTTTGTCGCATCCACCGCAGGGTGCTGCAAATAATACCCTTTGCAGACCATCCGTATATATATATATATACATTATGTATATGTAAGTACATGTTTACTGTCGTCACCACTGCAATGATCGCCGGCCACGTTGCTACTAGAGGTTCCCACGGTCGACAACGGACGCCGGTTAAAGCGTATATTATATAATACCCGACTTCGTAATTGCTTTGCCAGCCCCAAAGGGCCGTGGGTTAATTCTATTAATTAAACTCAAGATTAACAAGACGTCGTGGTACAAAGTATGGAAATACTGTTAAACAAAGATGGAAAAAAAGTATCAAAAGTATAGCAATATAGATATCAATGACATAATTGCATTTTCCAAACGATTAATATGTATATATTTTGCCATAGTAAATGTAATTATAAATACATTATGTTGCATTATGAAGTAGTTCTGATTGTATATGTGTACAATATAATTTATGGACGTATAAAGGTTTGTACCCAACATTGATATTTAATACACCTACCTCTGCCAAACGATAATCTATAATATATTATAATTTCGCCCGAATAACATTTACAATCGCATTTGTAAAAATTACAATTCTGGACGACTTCATAGTTACCTTTGGGTGTCACTTTTAACAAATTACTAATTTAGAAAGTACAAAATAAGGAATTAAATATCGAGTAACATACAAACGATTGATTTACGCACTTTTGTCAAAACAAACAATAAAGTAAAATAAAATTTGAGACTAAATTATTATTATAATTAGGTATGCTGAAACCTAAATGGTACTCAAACCGTTCTTACCCGGTATTCCTTAGTCGGTGTTATAATTACTTAACTAAAGTTCTACCTGATGGGTATTAGTGAGCACATAAACTTGCTGATATTATGGTTTAAATTTAAAATATTAAGGAACTGGAGTTATTGAAAAACTCATTATCGTGTAACGAAGTATTAACCGTTAGTTGTAACTTTACAAAGACCTATTCAAATTCTTAATTGTTACCCAGTGAGATTTAATACTATTTAAAAATGTTGAAGTTGAAAGTTTCTATAAAATTAATAACCATGGCTGAAGCCGAGCTCGGTCGTTCATCGCGTCGTCGGCTGAAGTAAATGGAAATACATTTTTGTCGGGTTAATCAATCGCGCTGTAAAAAACGTGCGTTGCAGAATTTTTAATTAAAAATAAGTCGTTTGATATAGACACTCGCTTTTCATTCGCCTGATTTCGTCGTTAAATACTTTTTTTTCTTCTTTCATTATTGAGCTGAAATTAAAATATAAAGATTGAATATGCTGCCGAAAATGTCCATAAAACTATAGAGTATAAAGTGACGACGGTTATAAAAAAAAGTTAAAGTTAAAATTAGTTTTTGTTTTTTGATTGTTTCAAAACATTTATTATGAACTTATAATATTTAACTGGTATTGCGATAAGTATAGTTTTATGCTACGTGCATTGTTTTTTTTTTTTATTATGAATATCGATATCTTATATTATTTCTCGGAATTTATTTTTTTTTTTCTGTATAACATACAGCGGCAAAATGTAATAATTTGCTCGACTCAAGTGATAGTAACTGTTTTACCTAGTCGGTTATATCTCGAGTTCAATATTGCTGTATTTATTTTTCATCATTTTAAAAAAAAAAAATTAACGTATGTTGTTTACTAAAACTTAGTGTTATATCATACACAGTAAAATCGAAAATAGTTGACAGGCCAATATAAGATACGGTAAAGAACAAATAAAGGAGCCGATGCGCATCCTGCCACCCTTCAAATAACTTTAGAAATAAATACAAACACACACTTTCGAAACGTTTGTGTTGTATTATTATTTATCATATACGAGTGTGCGACATGTGTAATATGCATAATTTATATATAAACTTTATATATATATAATATAAACTTTATCGCTCGGTTGCCGTGACATTTTACAGTTGAGATTTGCAGAGTAGACTGCTGGCTTGTTGTGTTACAGCCGGAACAGGCGCGCGTTCTATATAGTAATAATAATAATAATAATAATATACTTTTTGCCGTTTATGCAGTTTAAGATCACCGTGCACACTTGTCGGTGGCTAACCTTAGTCGAACAACAGGTTTTTTTTTGGTTGACGGCGGCCTCCCTGGGATTTTCAATATCGTATTACTTTACACCCCAGTGCAACGTCGACCGGACATATCGAGTTTCCGCCACCTGCGTGGAGGTCCCTGAAGTCAGGCCGTCGGATTAATGTCTCCAGTTTATACCACCCGGGCGATTTGCTTTCAAAGGAAATAAACGGAAAAGTAATGGATAATCGAGTATAAAAATACAATATTATTATAAAAACAACCGAGGGATCGTCACCGTCGCCAATAACGTGTGCTATAATAACAATAAGATTATAATATTATAGTTTACAACTGATTCGGATCAGCTGTATTGAATGATGTATGAATACAATAATGGTATAATGCAATTCTCGTGTCACGTTATTAATAATTAATAGCCAATTAAATCCTATCGAGTATTAATATATTATCATCAGTCGGCAACACGTTAGACACAGTGTAGAATATTATTGATTTAATTTATTTTCCTATTACCTACATATATTATATATTAACTTGTTAATAATATTAAGTTTTCATTGTTCTATAATAATAATTGTAAACGTAATATACCACATCTATAGACGGTTTCATATTTATCATGGTTATTAATAATAAATAATAATATATACTGTATTTGGACGTATTGGCCGTTATAAATAAATATCTGTATACTCAAAGTATGATAGTATTGACTGTTAATTATAAATAATATTTAACATAGTTTTCATATTTATTTACAATTATCTGAACATTTCAATATAATAATATCGGTTAGTGTAAATAATAAAATAACACATCATAGTATTATTTTAATGTGTGTAAGTACACCTAAAAAAAATAAATTTAAGTTTCGTTTAGAATAAGGTACGCATAACGATACCAATATCCAAATTTTGAAAATAAATCGTCACATCCTAGTTCGCTTAATATTTAATATGCTGTGTGTTACAACATAACAGCTACAAATTTATGTGGTATAATATTAAGATGTATATATAAATCGGCTTGGTCATAGCTGCTAATAGTGAATAAATTCGAGTGTATAATTTATTTGTTATTATTTGTTTAACTCATGGACATCACTCAGTCGTCTTATGACTAAATAGGCACGACAAAAAGTTATACGTTTATATTTGTATAAGTCCTACCGGTCTTTAACGCAACCGAGAAATAACAGCTATAAATTAATCAAGCGGTTTTCGAGTAGCGTCGTTTAAGACTTATAACAAATGGCAAAAACAACTTTTATGCTTCCGTATAAGCTCCCCTTTGGCTATAGCTGACGTGTACAGCGTGTCGTTTAAGCCGGTTGCTTTTATACGGGCAGAGATGGTGTGGACCGGACGGTTGCCAGTAGGCCGAGCATCGAGTTAATCCATCTGTCCGTTCGTCTTTTTGTGCATCGAGTCAACAAAATTAGTGACGGACCTGATTTAATTTTTATAGCACATCGTGTGTGTGTTTCAAAAATGTGAGCCCATCGAAAAAATTTGATAGTATAATTTGAATTTGTCGTAAATTACTTGGGCTCTTTATGGCGTAGCCAAAGCGACAGCTGTTAAAGTTATCGGTACAACTTGATGATGCGTACGAAACGAATAAATAAATCATTGACAGAGTTGACCGTGAGAGAATGGTGTAATATTATGCAGATGATCCTGGAATGGGCATTTTATGTTTAATAATGTTCTATCTGGATGGCATTAGGCTATCGTCGACCGCACGGATTTTGCCACAACAGGAGTTACCACTTTCCTGCCAGAGTCGTTTGTACGTTGCAGAAGTCGGCAGTCGGTTTGCAAACAGGAAGTTATATTCACCGGCCGCTATCGACTCGCGTTCATCTGGAATATATTATTACGTTATTAATTGTGTATGTGTGTGTGTACATATTACTCTATACAGTGATAATAATTTAAATTCGAACGCATCGGTCTCGTTTGATATTGTTGTGTGTGTGTGTGGTTAAGCCGCATACACACACGCTTATGCGACCAGGGGTAAAACATGAAAGAAACCGCAACGCATAAAGCAGTTGGCCCGCAAGACAAAATAAATAAATAAAAAAAATTGAACATTTAACACGTTTATAGCAGCTATCGGGTGGTCTGAGCACACTTCTCCCGTTTTAGTTCCTATATATGTATGCAAACCCATACATGGTCTTATAACAGTACTTTGGTGTCGACGATCGTAGCTTAAAATTAAAAGACGGAGCAACATTTTTTATATTAATTATTAAAGTATAATATACTCGTCGTAACTGATATAAATTGGTTATTATGTAGATAATAACACTGCGAATACATAATAACATTATACCATAATATTAGCAATAATAATGTATTACTATACCTATACACTAAAAACAAGCACAGAAAGGAAACAGCTTCAATGACCGGCCTTGTTCACATTATAATATTATTATTTCTCTTTTGGACTTGTTCGAAACTTCTCTGAGATGGAAATTAAAACATTTTAGCACGGTGTCGGACTGGCATATTGTATAAGAGTCAAGTACAATTGGTTCTTATAAGTAACCGTGTGACTTTATTCCATTCGTAACTAGCTGATAAATTATTATGTGAACGGTCTTGTATAGCCGGTGTATTACTAACGTCTACCCTGTTGCTGAACTCGTGAAAACCGACCCTCCAATGTATAAATAAAATTATTAGTATATTTACTTAAACCGATAATGGTAGTATTATTGTTAAGCTCCTTTTTCGAAAACTTGCACTCGAATGTGAACACGGAAAGGTACGCCAAACTTAAAAATACCGAGTATCTCCATCATACTTAAGCTGTTTAATTCATTGTAATACTCGCGAGTTGAAACCGCGTTTTATATAAATTCGTTCGTATTTTGTTTTGTAATGTCCTAAGTACAATAATGCATTCGAATAATAATGTTAATAAACATTGTTTTACTATAACCCACTTGGTTACCAAACAATGACCGCGTTCCAGAATTAATGTACAAAGCTCAGCTTTGTGTTTTATTTAAAATGCATTACCACGGCGGTCTCCTTTTTATTTTACGAAATACTAAAACAATGTAGTATTAATCGTTTTATAATGAAAAGAAAGAGAGAGAGAGAATCGAACGTTTTACGTGGGTTGAATTGTTATAACTTTTAGTGCTCGCCGATTACAAAATGAATACTGGCCTAAGGCTCATTTTTAATTGCGAAAACCAGAAAACGGACTGTCTGAAGCGCTCTCTTTGCGACTCGGTTGTACAAATTGATTTAAAGACAATTACTTTAAATTTAATGACGAGTATATAATACGCAAGAACTAATGATATTGGCATCCAGCAACTAACAATGTAATGATTAAAATAAAATCATATTGTTTTTCGCATCACGCTGATCGTGTTATACCGCTATACCTATTTATGGGTTTCACATAGTTATATGTGTTCTTAGTGCTTTGATCTCGAATATAAACCAAATCTTGTTAAACCAACGCTTGTGTACCGTGCACGGATCCGTATCATATTATCAGAATTTCCGAAATGTAAATGAGGTTGACCTTTAACCGTAAGCTCGGCTGCGGCGCCCGGAGGAGGGGTGAAAGTTATTTGGTTGAATTACTATATAGCTATAATATACCTTGGTCTCGGGTCATCTGGGTCGACCGTTAAACGAAGCTCCTCAACCTTTACACACAGCCGTCTGTATGCATATTAGGTGCGATAGCGGAACCGAGGGTTAATTTGAAACGTGATAGGTAATTTACACCGAGATAGGTCGCACAACACAAGTGTATAGCAATATATATATATATTGTACCTCATAGATAGTCTATATTTATATATTATAGACGTACAAGCGAAGGTGTTTGTGCGTCAGGTACTATATAGCTGCACAACACAACACAAATAAACACATTCTGTGCGCCTCTTGTACCTACTTAATGTTCACATTTTTTTCTATAATTGAATATGTTTTCCAGAATCGGACAATCATGTTACATATTAAAAAAACAGCTTAAAACACATTTTTTTTTATTTAGAGAATAATATAAATTTTGCCAGAATTTAATCCGGACCCTTGTTTTATACAACGCATGTTTTTCTTTTTAATAAACAAAGAATAACAATTAATTGGAGTGCTGAAAGTTTTATATTTATGGTTAAAGGATTTTTTTTTCGCGGTGTCCAAGTGCCTAAGGCATAATTTAATAGGACTATAAAAAAAATTCAAACGAATTAGTGACATATATTATTATCTTGCTTGTGTCTATTCTTTACAAATTCCATGTTACAATTAAATCATTTGGCGAAAAATATAATTCTATTAATATTCCCAAGGATTTTCACTATACCAATAAAATCTTTGTGTGAACGCTCTGAGATGACTACCAAAAATAGCTTAATCCTGTCCGGTATAACTAATGTTATTATAGTTTCGTTTCGATTTCTATCTACGCTCTAGGCAACGCAACAGCTAGACAGAAGTACCGCTCGTGTGTCCGTATTACAATATCATAATAATAATTATTATTATTCGTGTCACCGCAAAAACAATCCAATGGACTCGATAATACACACAATGTTTATTATAGCTCGAGGAAACCGACTTCGGAATCGCCGCAATATTGGCTGTTGGTCAATTTATGGACGATAATTGCTATAACCGTACGGTCACTAGCACGACACGACGACCCACGCCTTCTCCTCATTCTCCTCCGGACCACGAACCGTACCGTTTTGTTGCTGTCGTGACGAAGCAAGTATAATATGCTGCGATTCGTGTAGATAAAAAATATATTTTTTTTAAAAAGCCTATAACAAGCTCTTGAGTGCACGTTACCTGCCGCTTTTATATCGCCTAAAGCTCCACCTTTCGGTTACTTATCACTGTATTCCAAACGTCACGAGTTACCTAAGGAGTGTTAGTACGCAGTTGTTACCCCACTCCGTCTGTGTTGTACTTGATCTTGATTTTGAACTAGGTGTGCCGCCCAGCCGTAGATAGTTTAAAACTTACACTTTTGAAAGTTTTTAAATCTTTGTTCTCAACAAATAAAAAAATACGCCATCGATTTGATGTCAATTCAATTAAATGAAATATTTTACATTGTAAATTCCAAATATCTTAACAAAGTTTAAGAGTAAATATTTTTTTAGATATCCTAGCTTGGGCTCACTTGAACAAAAATAAATTAAAACTGATAGTTTTTCCCACTGTGAGCACTTAAACTTTAGCTGAGGGAATCGCACGGTACAATAGACAAGTAGGCGGTTATGTTATAAGTATGGTTCACCCGCACCACCGCCCACCGATAAACGAACGTCATTCACGAACCGTTTGACCAACTTTATATGTTACATTTGATCAAATGTGGTCTCATAATGAAAAATGACAATGGTATATGGCGGCTCCATTCAGAGTACCGGAAATCGATGAGATAATAAATTCAAAATCGACTAAAGTTTTAAACTTGAACCCTTTTTTCTATCAACTCGCCAATGCATATAGTTTATATTGTCATACTAGTGTATTTTCCTATTCAAGTACATTGTACTTAAAAAAAAAATTGCAGCTCCTAAAGGTCGTCAATTAAACGGTAGGTATTATTGTGTGAGTCACACTTAATAACTCATACGGGTGGTAAATGATAATAATGTTTCAGACAGCTTTCGGGAATGATATTTCAAAGTTCACAGTGTCATGGTAATACAGTACAGTACTAAACACGTGCGACATGTATGAATCAAAAATGTCACATAAATGTTTAAATATCAAAAACAACAACACATGTTATGTATACGCGTTATATGTACTGTTATATAGTAGAGAATATGTGTGACGCAAGTGATTAATACATTGTAAAGCATTCATAATTCAATTTTGCCACAAATGTCAATAGCTACACTTGCGACCGCAACCGGACCATGTATAAAACTATGCATTTGACAGTATAATAATAATAATAACAATTACAATTGTTTTAAACAGTAAAACATGACGTGTGTTAGTAACTATTGTTTCTGTAACATCTCCTAGAATTATTATATCAAATAAAAATATATAATTGAAATTATGTAAAAACTAATGATCCGTTTATACTTTATATAGATTAATTGGCCGTTAAGTTAATGAAACGGATAAAGCAGTTCTCAAAAAAGACACGTCTGTAATATACATTGATTAAGGCTCAGACATACATTCGTTAAATGCATTCAATTAGATTCCTCGTCCAGTTGTTAAAAATATTATGCATCATCGGTACAGATTTTTCCACAGCGTTTGATGTATCGCTTAAAACGATTTATGCAATAAAATTAACTTACTAATTCTGATATTATTTCAACTATATGCATTATTAATTGTTATGCATTATTTGACAAAAAAAAAATGGACAAGTGAGTTGCATGTTTCATAATTGACGTCACTCTAACTGTAATTTTACATAAGTTTTTCCCAAGTAAAATGAATCTCTTTATATCCATTTCGATAGACCCAACGTTGTACAAAAGTACTTTAATATTGTTAATTGTTTAAAATATAGCAACATGCTGTAAAGCTCTTAAATATTATTACCAAAGCTGCTGGTAATTTGTGTAAATCAAATTAGCTACCAATCTTAATTAGTATTTAGAAAACGATCCGATGTATCGTAAGATGTCCTTTATAAATAATATATAATTAAAGTGTTTGATGTATATAAGGCAGAAGGAAATTAGCTGGTCGGCGTAACATTCATCAACTATTTCATCCCTTACAAATCCCTCGTGACCCTGTAGAAGCCTATTGACAAAAGAGCAGTTGAGTTCCGACAGTATAGCTGCTAAGCGCGTTATACTATGCCCTCTCCAAAGCCAGCTTTGAAGATATATCGGAACTGCTCGAGAGTTTCAGTTTTACTCGAGTATTATATAGAATTAAGGATAGTATAGACATAGTAATGATTCTTCTAAAATTGTCTCCAATAGTCTATCATGTGCTTTCAAAAAGAAAAGCGCTCTATGACAAAGAACACTACAGTTTAAATTTAATCTGTCCAAAAGCTGTTTTCATTAGGTTCACATTCTCGACTGTTTGTTAAATAGCACGCACGCTATTGCGGTTAATTAAGATAGGTTATGTGTGTTTGTATAAAAGAAAATTAAACGTCAATAGTCGTTATGATAATATTATAATTTCAATGCCATAAAATGCGTCATCGCTCAAAAAACGAACAAGCCTAAATTCGCCTACTAAAAAAAGGTGCGACGCGACGTTGTTGAACCGCTCCGCATAAAAATATATTCTTATAATATTACAGGCCTACAGCTACCGTGACGTGGAACTATTACAGCGAAAACGGTTTGGGAGTTTAAAAAGTAAACGTCCCTGGACATTATTATTTTAAAATTATTATGGTTTTTCTCGCGTTGTTGAATACTCTTGGCAAAGTAGTTTTTTTTTTCTCGCCGTATAATCTAATATACATACATTATCATATTATTATACACCTACCGGCGGCACTGCGGACCATTGAATTTTACGATAGTGGAGACAACACACGTTTGCTACCCACGCCACACTATAACAACGAAAGTTGAAAAAAAAAATTCCAAACTTTTCCAATATTTCGGCGAAAAGTTATCCCAACGGCGAGGCCAGGCCGTGCCCGGGTTAATGGCTAAACGCATAATAAACTCATAAACC
Organism: Adelges cooleyi; assembly: GCF_023614345.1. Classification (NCBI taxonomy): domain Eukaryota; kingdom Metazoa; phylum Arthropoda; class Insecta; order Hemiptera; family Adelgidae; genus Adelges; species Adelges cooleyi. The sequence continues at coordinate 11,024,189 of NW_026096053.1, read as the reverse complement.
GCTATAAGCCTCCCAGACCTTTAAAATCTCTTTATCGCACGGCCGCCGAACGTTTCGTGAGTACACTGGCTGCCTGCTTGGACCCTACCGAGGCCTTGTGTGTGTGTGTGTGTGTTAATATTTGTAATGGGCAATAATATTCGATACACGCTGTATATATATATATATATATAAATGTATAATGTATATATTAAGTAGTGGCGTGTATATATATATTCAAATTGCTAGCTATTACGGCCAAGCAAATCCTACATAACACCCTTAATTGCGGTATTCGGACGTTATTAAAGACCATCGTCGTTTAATTATAGCCTGGCTGTGTTTGTATTACAAACTCCTGTTTCCCCTTCAAAAATGTTTCGCTCTCGAATCACCGACCACCGAGAATTGATATAATGTGTACACATGCCCAAAGATCATAGTAAAGTAAAAAAAAACCCCAGAACATTGAATCCTTGTTATGTTGTGTATTAACAACATTATACGCTCAAGAGTTCTTTTCATAGTTTGCTAGCCTCATTGTTAATAAAAGCTCAGAAAATATTATTCCAACTTTATTGCCGAATATATCGGACAAGTATTAATATGTACCGTTCGGCGGTGTTGTACGCATTTTTATATTTCCAATTCGATTCGACGTCCCCCCTCAAAAAAAAAAAACATACTCCGAACAACTGCCTAGTCATTCTCATAAATTGAATAATTTCGTGCCCTCCCGACATAATGTATTATATAGTAATGTTTGCATTTCACGAAGAGTACAAAAAAAAAACCCTTGATTCCTCTGCGTCACGTCGTGGCGTTAGTTGTTAAAAAGTTCTCTACGTAAACCCGGCGTAATGGTATATAAATAACAACAACAATATACTGACAAATAACATGCGTTTTTTAATCTTTTCAACAAATTATAATGCGTATTGAGTATGTAAAGGGGTGATCGATGTGATCATATATAGTTTAAAATTAAAGCTAAAGTTTTACTTTATTTCGACATATTATAATCAAAACGCGTTAATTCGTTGTTTTTTGTTTTTATCATTCCATAGCTGTTGTCTTGTATGATTAAAAAAAAAAGCGATATCAAAAATGATTGTGTTTTATAAACAACAATAAAACTCTATAGAAAACAGTGAGTGTTGACGAAGATATGTTGCATTTACTTATTGAGCATAACAATAACCGTTTACCGGTAGCGTTCTAAATCATGCTAGCTTTAACTTTTATGACTGTTGACATGACCGTATATACGAAATGACCTTTTGTCTTCCAACCATGACCTGTTGACCGGCAGACCAGACTACATCCGGTCCGTGCGTGGACAAATGCCGTTAATAAATGTCATCCGGTGTATACAAAACATATGACACCCGCAATCGAACAGTTAATTGGGTAATTACGAAAGCGTCGAATTCTTGTTTGTTGGAACAAATTAAAAACAGAAGTCTCTCGGAGTGCTCCATTGTATTTGGAATCAAATGAATTAAACGTTGCGCCTGATGTTTTATTGAAGTACAAAAGAGAGAGAGAGAGATGTCATTTCAGTGTAAAGGACGACAACCACACAACACAGAAAAGTATTACTGTAGGAGATGTGATGTAAGTGTTAAGTTTTACAGATGTTTTAACACAATACTCTAAGGTTCTAAATCATGCATCGTGAATTAATTTTTATTACTAATTTAACGACAAATACGTGTACAGTAAATTGTTTACAGGCTGTAGAAACTGGCAGTTCATTTCGATAGTTGTTCGATTAATAGTTCTAACAGTCTACGTGGAATTGGCCATGTTTCACAAAGTCAAATAGCTGTCGATTAGACTTGATAATTTCTTAGAATTAACCGGAAAGCCTCAATGTCCTGCTTTGATATACTTGGGCATCTGGGAAACTGTTTTTCTTTAGAAAGTTTAATTCATTCGAGTGAACTCTACGGTCTTAATCGAAATAAAACTTCATTGCTGTATCCGCATTCGCATTGCTAATCCGGGAAGTTTATATTTAATTATTAAACATTTCCTGGAATGCTGAAATGTTTGAACTTTGCGTCCAGTCAGTATACTCGTAATGTATATTAATGCACGGGATTGAGTTAATTGGGTGTTTTTCCGCACACAACGTACCTATAGGCTATAAATCTTATATTTTTTTATTATCATGTCTGCTGGTCTTTAACGGATCATTTTTACTTGAGTGCTGTCTTAGTATGTATGGCCGTATGACGTGTAAACTTGAAGTCAACAGTGATTATTCACAATCTAATAAATAAGCCTTAATTTTTTTCTCGTTCTTTGTCGACCACCAAACTGGGAAAATATATAGTTTGGAAAAACTAATCATTTTTGACAATTATATTGATTTAAATTTTCAAGATTTCATTTCCGTATCAAAGTACTTAACATAAATCTTACGAGTCAAGAGTCCGTTGGCTGTGGACTATATATCCGTGTGTTGTTCTTGTGATTGTTAAATGGAACAAAAAACTTTTATTCCAAAACTGTTGTTAAATTAATAATGCATTTTCATTATATACTCCCTATTATTTCGCCAACATTCATCCGCCGAACGAACTAATTGAGATTTATTTCAATCGTCATTTGCAATAGTCTTTATAATTATTTAAGTCGTACTATTTACTTGGGTATTCTTTGAAAACTGTGCATAAAGACAAATTAATGTTATATAGCAAAAACTTCCTTAGCGCTACTTAAATAAAAGTCTGTGTAAGACATTGCTAAGTACTTCTATTCAAATTTTAATGACGTTTTTCCGAGTTGCAAAATTTGTTATTTGTGTTGAAGTAGAAACCATCTTAGTTGTAAGATTTGTAGCCGTAATAGTTGCCTCGTCAAAAAAGGTCAGCGGGCGTTAATGTACGCTTTGCAAGTAAACGTGTATCTGTAAATAGCTTAAAAAAAACCACAATCAGACGATCAGTCCTATTCCGGTATCCGCCCTAATACTTAAAATACAATTTTAAGCACATTATTGCCTTTGTATCGATATTTGAAGCGTTATTTTTAAAGTGATTTCCTAGCTCTCAGTTATGATAATTATTCCTATACAGTCCTATGATTACATGTTCTGTTCCCGGTGTACTTCGACCCCACTCTACTGACTTTTTTTTTTGTTTACCGGGTGGGAAAAAAAATGAAAACAAGGTCTGATTGAACTTTTGACAAAACAATTTCTAGCACGCAATATGGACGCGTGTTCTCGATAGATTATTATTCTTTTTAAATATATATAATATATATGTTTTTTATGGTATTGATAGAACTAAAATCAAACATGCGAGTACAAATCCGTATTTGCCTTAAAATATGTATAATATATCTTTTTACCGAGTATCGTGTTCATGCCTATACGCTATCGACCCACCACGTCCGCCTAGTATTAGACTTATTTTAGTAACACTTCTTTGTTATTTTTTTATTGCCAACTCGTTGAAAACACATTTTGCTATGTTAAATACATAGAAAAGTGTATTTGACAGTGAAATGGTACCAATTTGATAGTTCTAAATTTTGATAAACATAATATTATATATTACTATAATAATCTTAGGCACATCGCGGGTATTTTTTGTGCAGTAGGTAATAACTAAAATGTCGATTTCAGTTTTTAATTTTCATTGGTATATGCAAGTATGACAATTAGAGATGAACATATGTGCGTTTAACAATTGTTAATGAATATTTATCAGTTTGCAATGAAAATATGAAATGAAAACACCAACGTTACAACCGATTTTCAGCGTGTGCGCTTTTAATGCGCCTGACTTTTGAATAACATTATAAAGTTTGATTTTCAAATAAACTTGCCGTTGCCAGAAACGATGGCCTAGTTTGAGTATTTTGTGCAACTAAACCAAAAAAAAACCATACCACGTCGGTATGATGTGTGTAGGAAAATGTAAATGACGAATGGGTATACCGCTATGCTCGCACCGCCTATACCTTCGTTAGGACGGTAAATGAATAAGAACGCGGGCATTGGACCGCCGGCACTTGTTTTCGGGTAGAAGTCACTTAGTCACACTTAAACGCGGTTTGTCAAATTCATCTGACCCGAAGGGGATTGCGCCATGTGTGTGTGTGTGTTTCAGGAGCTGGGTCGGACAGAGATCGATCGGCTACCGGAAAGCAATTCCAATTAGCAACGGAGCACGATGTACGAGTGGCGTGGTGGAAAGGAAAGTCCGACGTGAAAAAACAGTTTAAAGGTTTTCCCCCCCATTGACTTTTCCCCGTCCCGGACGTTACTGATTGAATTACACACAAACCCCTTCGGCTCAGTCCACACAGCCCGGACAGTTGGTTTTCCTTTCTCCAACGCCGCTCTACCGCGCTTGTATACGTTTTATTAATATAATAATAATAATACGTTAGCAGAATATCGATTTTATAACCGTTTTTGCAATGTCAACGGCCGCAATATTTTAATAATAATAATTAAGTCGCCCCCATACACACATATTATCAATGGTAGGTAGTCGCATACAACATAATAATATAATAATATTCTTTTAAGCCCTCCGTTCAATGTGATGTATTTTAATGTCAACTCGATTATCGAGTTAATATATTTTATTAAACGCGGTTATATTATTGTACGTGTACAGATATATGCGCTTTGTTTTTGTTTATATTGTCGTCGTGCCATTACAATGAGCCGTTAAGCTTAACGGCAGTGAGATAATATTGGTTTTCCTACCGCTCGTCGACATTGCCATGAAAAGAAACTTTACGAGAGCTCCGACGCGCAGTCTTCAGTGATAACAATAGATAAATTTTGTACACGTGTAAGAACTCCCCGCTTCCAGCTCAATAATTGTGTTATAACAATACATAACATTGCGAAAATGAGCGAGAATAATAATTTTGGCGTCAGCCATTAAATTTTTATGCTACATATAATGTATTTTATACTCACAAATAGAGTCAGTTAAAAACGTATTAAAAGTAATCTGCGAATGTTTTCCATTATCATTTATAAGTCTAAGAAAATTGCATTTAGTTTATCGACATACTTTACAAGTGCCGTTTACTATATTATATTATTAATATTGTATAATTGCATTGCGACGGCGAAATGTGTAATACAACAGCTTTACAGCTGTAATATTTGTATTGACCGGTCAGGGCCAAATAGGCACTATCGACATAGCGCTTAGGGCTTGGTAGTATATACAGGGCCTACGACCGAAGCTGAGCCCTTGGTTCCTCCTAAAGAAAAAACACATCCGTCATGTTTTTATTTTTAAATTCTGTATTACACCGTACTTCTAATATATTATCACCTTAATGCCCTAAATAGTATTATGTTAGTGTAATGTATTATACAACACTTCTGTTTTTTGTTTAAAATACATGAGAAATAGAGTTCAATTGTACGGGTGAGGAGCGTTTAACGTTCTATATTAATCTTTATAGGAATGTTGCGGCTCATCATATTATTTATATTATTATAACCGCAGTGGTCTATTTAATAAAACTATCCGTCCCTCTAAACTATACTTCTTAAATTGCATTAAAAAAAATGTTAAACCACATTCCTAAATCCTAATAATTGTAGAAATAATATACATATGATTTAAGATTAAAAACATAATTTATTTTTGTTCACTAATTAAGGCGTTGCGTCGTCAGCACCAGTGTAATGCCAAACAAAGTAACAATGACATATCATATTATTTAAAAATATTTTCAAACCATTTTCATTAATATTTAATTAATTAAGTTTTACATCTTTCATTTAATCAAGTTTATTTTGATCAAGATTATTTTTATAATACATAATTGTTTGAATAAAACGCATGTGCGTAATGGACGAGCTACTATATATACCCTTCTATCAACCACAATTACTCTATCAATTAATTCAATCTATGCTAAATTAATATTAATAATGTAAAGCAAATTTTGTGTTCAAAGAGATCCTTTATTATATATAATGTAATATAATATAAGATCTCCTTGAACACAAAATTTGCAAACCTTTGCTGACTTTATGTGAGTTTTTAACTGCTGAAAACAATTCGTTTCTATGTTAACTTCTGCTTGTTGTTTGAATAACAAGACGTAGTAATTGTATATTGATAGTATATTTAAAGTCAATACTTAGATTTTAATATTTTCAGCGAACAATATGCATTGTGTCGAAGCGTTCTGCAGATATAATTTACGTTAAAACAATTACATTTTCCGAACGACTTGAACATTACTGCCATGTTCTACCATAAGTTTGGACGTAACTTCAAGCTATTTCCGAAGGCAACCAAAAACTCAAAAGGGGTTTCGCCTGGAGACTTGATGGTAGGTATTTCGAACACATACAGTTATTATATTATGTAACATATACAGCAATATGTTCTTCTCTATCATTGTTATTTATAATAACTGTTTCAAAAAAAAAAAAAAACTTTTATAAGAACACTTGGAATTTTAAAAGTTGGTGAATTCATTTAAGCATTTTTAGAGTCTAACAGGGCGATTTCACATTTGAGCTTCAGAGTAGGTAATGCAAAAACCCAGCATGCTGTGTAGAAATCTATTAATATATAATAATTTAGATACCAAATCTAAAGTTCAAATCCAATTATTACTAAATACTATTTACTAATATTATGTTAATTTTTTTTTTAGATTCAAGTGCAATTATTTACACGTGGCTGTCGATCATAAATTTCTAATAAGAAGAAATAATACGAAGTAACTCGTAAGCAAAACATGTAGTAATTTATTTTAAATATTAATAATAACTTAATTTTTATACAGCTGTAAAGGTCCGGAATTAACTACAGACGAAATAATTGTACTTAAGTTTCTCTGCTCAGTAAAATTCTTACGTATTAAATTCAAAATAAAATAATTAAAAAAACATTTTTTTTATATGACTGGTTTGTTAATTCTAGACCTTTTTCTAGTGCTTGATTTAGTATAAGTAAAGTATTCCTCGGACGAATTTATTAAAAGGGAGTGTAATTATTGGAAAATATTTTTTCAACTAAATCAATACATTTCTGAGTAATATATTCTGGTCTCACGTGGAAGTAAAATAAAGATACCTAGTGGGTACCTACGCTAAAATATCTAAACAATTGAGTTACCTCCCCTCCCCTCTACTAAGTCAAGTACTTTGTGGAATAGGTCTGTGTACGATGATGCCATTTTACTCTCAATTCTCCCTTTATAAATTATTTTAGACAACCGCACAACTATAATTTATTTATTTAAGTAAATTTACACATTTTAGCACTATTGTCATTTCAGATAACTGAACTAAACTACTTTAACAATTTTTTCGTTTGTAACTTCTCACTTTCGCGTTGTGGTCTTTCTCGTTATAGTTCATAAACCTCTCACATTTTCTGCTCAGTAAATATTAATTACTTACTTTAAAATTTGCATCCAGTTAATCAAGTCACAACATTTTGTATACCAACAAGATTTTTTTGTAAATCAAATTACCAATATCTATCCCGTGATCCTACTGGATAACCTCCTTCGTACTCTCTTATACGCAGAGTCTGTCGATACCGGGATATTTTAGTCATTAAGTTAGTCTTAAGTTAGTTTTAAGTTAGTCTTAAGTTAGTCATTAAGTTAGTCTTAAGTTAGTCATTAAGTTAGTCTTAAGTTACGCCCGGATCGGCTTCGATGCGTAAGTCCACCAATGTCTGTTGCGTGGCCGCTCAGTCTGTCGATACCGGGATATTTTAGTCATTAAGTTAGTCATAAGTTAGTTTTAAGATATGCCCGGATCGGCTTCGATGCGTAAGTCCACCATTGTCTGTTGCGTGGCCGCTCAGTCTGTCGATACCGGGATATTTTAGTCATTAAGTTAGTCTTAAGTTACGCCTGGATCGGCTTCGATGCGTAAGTCCACCATTGTCTGTTGCGTGGCCGCCCAGTCTGTCGATACCGGGATATTTTAGTCGTTAAGTTAGTCTTAAGTTATGCCCGGATCGACATCTATGCGTAAGTCCACAATTGCTTGAAACGCCCCTACCACACATTTCTGGTGGTTGTACAGTAAATACAATTTGAGCATCATCGTAGATGGAGATACCACATTAAAAAAAACGAGCCAAATACTCTACCTCATAGGTGGTTTGGAAACGAGTATACAATCCTTAATACAAAGTAACCTGTAAGCAAAACATGTAGTAATTTATTTTAAACATTAATAATAATTTAATTATATAAGGGTCCGGAATTAACTACAGACGAAATAATTGTACTAAGTTTCTCTGCTCAGTAAAATTCTTACTATTTAAATTCAAAATAAAATAATTGAAAAAACATTTTTTTATATGTCTGGTTGGTTAATTCTAGACATTTATCTAGTGCTTGATTTGGTATAAGTAATGTATTCCTCCTTATTGACGTCTTCCAATAAGGTACACCAACGAAATTCGAAAAAAAAACTAAAATTCATTAGCGTGTCCACAAGCGTAAGCAGGCGATACCGATAATATCACGTATTTATTATTATTTAATTCTATTTAAGACTTTAAAGTTAAAAGAAAACTGACTGATATGAGTATTATATTGTAAATATCCTATTAAATATTCATCAACGAGGTTTTCGCGACATTGCCCTAGTGTACGAACGGAGCAGTGCACTCACCCTGCGCAACCCTCGACGTGCGTTTGAAGTTTTTTAATATACAAGGTCGTTGTACAGCCGACCGGGGGAGCTCGATATTTTCTCCCCTTTGCCCGCACACAACTCCTTTATCCGATTCGTCCGTCACTATCGTTACGGCCGTGCACGGTGGCGACGCAGTACTGCAAGCCTATATTTCCGTGCCAGTATACATGTATGTTTATGCACAAAGTAGGGAGGTAAGTATACGGTAGGAAGCGCGGGTGGCAAATACCTCGGCGGCGGCGGTGGTAGGGGAGCGAAAGCGCGTGGATTTTTGCCGGTCACCCTCGAGCGGCGCGTGTTGCACGTGTCATCGCTGCCTTTAGGCCGTTGCACGTGGAATGTATAAGCCGTAAGTACGGCGCAGTTGTAAAGGCCGTTTACAATTCAAAGCCGTCGGCCGGGAAGAAAATATATCTACCTGCTGTTGCTGCGCATTATATTATATAGAGTGTCGTCGTTAAAAAGCCCGGGTAATATACTGCGTGTGAATTGTTTCAGTCCGCGCCACATTAGCCGTTTATATACTATACACTATTATATAACATTGTTTATGTAAATTATTAAACGTTTTATATAATATACCCATATTTATTCCACACTAACATAGTACCTGTATAATAATATTCGGATAGGTCACGGTGATTTTATTAAGCGGCAAAAATTGGGCAATATTTGATGGAAATTTATTATAAAGACATTGATGAGGCGTCTAGTTTCAAAAGCTGATAAATTAAAACATTTTGAAAACGTGTTTTTTTTTTTTTTAATCGTTCACACGGTATGTAAAACTATTGTTGAGTATTAAATGAAGATTATAACTAACTGAGAGTGTGTTAGGAAAATCTTGGGTGGTTTCGAAATCGCCCATCTGAAGAAACTATTTGTTGTTTATGAAATTGCCTTTAGCTAGTTTTGAAACTAAACGCTACATTTTAGATGTACCAACTCATTTGAAAGTAAATAAATAATAAGTTTTACTAGTTACAAAACTTCTAAGTTTAAGTTTACTATACTAACATAAACTGACCACAAAAATAGGTAAGTCCCAGCTGCCAGGGCAAAAACCCTTAAGCTTGTTCCAAAAATAGACTTAAATTTCCTAATCAATTCTATAAAGAAACTTATAGATGTAGTGATGAGTGACGAAAGGATATAATTGACTTTTTCAAAAGTATACAGAAGAGAAAAATGAACATTTTATTTCAAATTTAATTCTTATGGGTGATGTTCATTGATCATACTGACGATTCTGGTCTCAAAATGTTCACAAATTAGTGTGGAATTTGGAATAACCAATAACTTAAAATTTGATTTTTGCTACAAGAGGTCCCTTTTCCCTTTTTGCCTTACATATAATTCTAGGATTTATCAAATTAAATTATGGATACAGGCGCAAACGGGGGAGATTTTAAAGGTTGTAATCCTCCCGTCTCTGAATTGTGTTTTACCATATTATTATAATTATAACTAAAAAATATTAGCAATATAGCATTTTTATACCCTCCCCCCTTTGAAAATAATTATTGCTTACGAAGAATGTTTTTGAACGTTATAACACCAAGTATGATTTTACATAACCTAGTGCATTTAATGTAAAAACAATTTGATGTAAAGTATGTTGAAGTATGAACCTCAGTTTGCCTTTAGAGTGGTAGCGCGAAAACGGCTGTTATATTATTCATGCTTTTTAATTAACAATATAAAATAAATAAATTACAATAAAAAATGTTATTGACACGTCAGTCGACGAAAACCATGAAAGAGCAGTGTAATTATCAAGAAAATATTAATTAACCCGTCTGGAACGAAAATGTTTTGTCAATCAATATCCGTGTGAGCCATTACCGTGTTGAAGCTCAACGACGCGAAAACATTTATGAACCTCTTAATGTACTTTCTTAATTAAGAAAATATTCTCTAAAAATATCCATAATAACCGGTCTCTGTATTTAATCAATATAGATGTTTTAAAGTGAAGTTTATTGGCAGTTAATTTAATATATATATATATATATATATATATATATATATATATATATATGTATTTACCGAACCTATTATTTATATTATAATCTTGGCGGAAAAGAGATTTCAAACTGCTAAAAGTAATTTTGCAAATATTTTTCAAACCATTTTCTAAGAAGCGTATAGTAAAAAAAAATATATAATTTAATGAACTCGAGTCATGAACACTAATTCCGAGTAATTGAGCATAAATAATTAATCTGAAATAGACTTCCAAAAAAAGAACGTAAACTCGTTTACGTTTAAATTCGATCACTTTAATCAATTCAAATATAATTATAATAAAATATACATTCCGTGGGTCTGTACATTATATTACAGCCGTATTGGAACAAAGTTAAACGAATTTTTCCGTATTTGATTAATATATAAGTTCAAAGGCGTACAATATTTTATCAAGAAAACGCGCTATGGCCAATAAAAGAAAATACCCTGCGGACGATTTACATTTGTACAATTGCGTATTAATTTCACGGAAAACTTTATTTTCAATAGTTAATTGAATCATCACAATATTGTTACATCGAATTGCAATTACTGGAATTTCGACATGATATTTAATGGATTTTCAAGTGGAATTGTAACTCGAAATTCCATCAAGTCTAGAACTATAATATTCGAAAACATTAACTATCGCTGATACATATTTAATGGAAAAAATATATATTTTTTTTTGTTGCTCATTTGGCCGGTGATTGTGATTTTTGTAATTTTAAATTTCATTAGCACACAGTTACAGTAGACTGTATCAAGCATCAAAGTGTCCTACAACACTATTTAAATGTTTTGCTCTGCGCGCCCGGTATACTTTCATTAGCCGCAGCAATTATTGGCAAACGGCCAATCCAGTCAATGTAATTATACCAATTATGTTGTTTGCGTATAGTGCCTAACGATCGACGCTAGACAGACGGCAAATACAGCCGGTTTTTTTTTTTTTTGTATGTTATCGCTGGTTTGGACGTTATCCACAGTAGATGATTTGTACGAACGCTGCTAAAGTATAAACATACCTACAATTTACACAGCCGTACCGGCGGTGACCGCGTAACTAGCACAGAAAATGTGTGTCATGCTGTAGGCCTGGGCTGTTTACACTACACGATGACAGCGACGGATCGCTGAGAGACAGTGCACTTTGCACGTGTTGTGTTCAGGGCATGGGATCGTACACGTGCTGCAGCAGTATAATAATAAATACTGATGACGCAGTAAATATTGTGCATCGATCCACTTGCCCGCGCGTTCCACTGCACCGACCCGTACCCACCGTCGAACTTTTGGGTCGACCTTTGGGGTATTCCGTTTTGCGGAAAATCGTCAAACGCACATTGTAAACACAGTTGTATACAACTCTGATTGTCAGTATGTATCGTACAAGTGATGACTTCTGCATTTCCACCATAGTTTATACTCTTAAACCTCCCCCAAACGTCGGCTCGACGTGGTCGCGGTGCGTTAGACAATTAATTTGAAAAAATTGAGTTTTGTTCTTTGGCGCGTTTTTTTCCATTTGTCGCGTATAACACAAAGTTACCGACAGCAGAAAAAATTTTTTATAAAAAAATAAAATTCTTCTACAAAAAAAACCCCCTTCTAACGGTATACTTTTGATTAGGCTACGGCGATGCGACGATAAAGGAGACAAATTTTTTTTTATATGTATGAATATAAAGGCCTGCAGAACGCATTTTATAACATTTTTTAACGAGGAAAAATTGCGAGTAAATATTATTTGTACGAGACCAACGTGAAAACGTCGCGTTATAAAAAATTGAGTTCTAACAATTTAATACATCAACATTATTAACTAATATTCTATGTTATGATGATCACATATGATATAATTTAATCAAGTGTTTATTGCAAGTACAACAGTAAACATAAAATAGTACAAAATTGATTTAATAAGATGCAACGAATCTTAATTAAACAACAGTTGTATAACATTAAAGGTTAAGATTAAGCTGAAAGATACAACTGACAATATTTGAGCGGTATCTGTAATTCCATTCCAAGTTGTCCACTATGTAAATGATAGCAATTAGGTATATTTACTGTTAAGCTACATGGTGATGTTATTTATTACTGTAATGAAAATAATTATTTATACATTTTACTTTTTATTGAAACGGCAATTATAAATTCTCACTACGAATACATTCGTGACTAACTATCAGACAAGTTTTAAATTGAATATATCAATACATAATAATATCAGCTACTACCCACTTTGTGCCTGACACTAATTGGTATATTTTTCTATTTATAATTGTGTCATGCAAACCAAGTAACGACAATAAGGAATTACACAACGAGACTAATCTTAGTTGGTTTTGATGAGATTTATAAATGGAAAATAAGAATACATACAGTCTGATGAGTTTTATATAAGTTAGTAAAAATAATAAATAAATTATCGCACTCATTAACAGCTGCATGCTTAAAAAACATTTAAATGTGAGCTGTATTCTTGTATTGAATATCAAATTCATGTAACAAATTCGTCACTCGTCAGCATAACTTATGTAGCTTATTAAAAAAATAATGTCAGGCTATTTAATAGTATGAACTAGTATTAGTTATAATATATTCGGTTTAATTTATAAATTCGTTTTAAACATCGTCATTTAAATATGAACATTTACTAATATTTCAAACTTATTAATATAGAATACAAATATATGAAGCTAAGACAACTTTTAGAACTACTGGTGCGCTCTAGTTTTTCGAGGTACAATCAGAATTATTATTGTATCGCTTTCCCCAAGCTCTGAAATCGTATAAAACGTTGTATAACGTTGAGAGTAACACCTGTGTTGGATTTTTATGTTTTTAATGTTTTTTTTTTAATGATTATGATATCATTCAAATTTGCTGTTAAATATTTCAAGGTATTTGATTACAATAATTATTGCTCGTATTTAGTTTAAAATATATATTTTTTAAGCTCTGAAATATGAAAAAAACAATAGCTTTTTGCATTTTATTATTTAAAACGATAATATACTGAATCAAACAGTAAATATAAAATCATATTCTCAGAATTTTTTTGTAAAAACTAATTAAATGCTTAATCAAAAGGCCTAAGAACTTTTTCTACAAAGTTCAAACAGCTTGTTATTTTGAGATATATAAATTAAAAATAATTCCATTAAATCTTATTGAGCACTCTCATCGTCAATATTAAATGTACATTATGTAGGTAGGTATAATATAATATTCGGTATGTTTATAATTTTCTAAAATAATTTTCCCGTGTAGGTATAAGTCATCAGTTTCTGATTTATTATACGTTCCGATTAGATGTGGATACCGTGATGTGAATACGTTATTAGTGCACAAAGGACCTTTGTATAGACTAATAACGTCAAACGGGTGTATTGCGGTCGGGCCTGGCGCAGGAAAACAACCGGCAAAATAGGCGGTAATCATTGTGTTACGTTTGAACTGGTCTATTTTACATTTCAAACGCCCGCAATCAAACACCACAATACCTACCGTGTAAAAAAAAATTGATGTGCCCATGCCCATTATTGTACGTCACGTGTACTTTGTCAGTGCAGGAGTGCTGAAATATTTGCCAACCTCCCCCCTCCCCATCACCCATCGATTTTGTGAACTTTGTAGAGCTTCTTTTTGGTCTCGCAACGCACAAACGAAATAATGAAAATATGGCGTCACGCGCATAATGGTTTTTTTTTTGTAAAATATAATATAAAAAAAAAAAAAAAAAAAGAACACAGCATAATATAATAGCCGTGAAAACCGACCGTAAGTCAAGGCGTATTGGATTTTTAAGGTATCTCAAAGTGTATTGAAGTTTTTCGGGCGCAATCACTTTTTTGTGTGTGTGTGTGCAAAATGTAAAAAACCCAACACCCCTTTTTTAGATGTTACGCGGTCTACACGGTGGTACGGTAACGCGTATTTCCGTTCAGCCGATAACGACCGGAGGGCGAACAGATTCTGATAAAAAAATAACGACAATATTTCACTAGTTATACCGTGTACTCACACTACAACGGCCAAATGAACATGTATATACTCTTGTATATAAATATATTACCGGCGGCATCCCACGGGGAAAACTATTATATACTTTATCCGCAATGAATGTGTAGCTGGAAAACTCGAATGAATTTATAAGCGCGACGAAAACCCACATTTTGACAAAAATTAATTAAAAACCACCGATCTATTTCATTGCCGTCTATATTATTAAACGGTCAATAAAAATCTAACTAAATTGATGGAAAATTGTTAATTTAAAATATTCATAGGGCTTATGCATATTGGCTTTGTCAACATTTGGCCTTAAGTCTTTCAACTTCCATCTTCAGGGCTGTGTTGCCTGCTGGTTGCGGTGTTTTTGGTTCAACTGTTGTCTGCAATAACCTGACAAGCCTAAACTTCTTCTTCTTCGTCTTAGCCTCACACTCTCAACTACACGGGGTCGGCCAACAGAGCTTAACAAATTTTTAATTTTAACGTTATAGTTGTTAATATAAATATATCATATTTACAACAATAATTTAAGATAATGTTCAGTTATATAATATAATATGTAATTGTTTATCAAGCAAAAACACCAATCTAACACCAGTCTAACGTGCAATCCTTAACTAACAATTATATTAATTTGTACTAAATGTTAGCGAGAACAATATAATATAGATGATGATGGTAAACCCGTTCTACTTCTTGATGTAATCACGAACAGTAATAATGGTGCATTTTGACTTTAACAACGATCGTATCGACACGCAACTAATGGATTTAAAAGAAAACATTGACAAGATATAGAAGTTCCAGCATTATGTGCGACGTTTCAAATGATTATACACTTGTGCGGTACAATTAATCATACCTAATGGAAAACTGCTATCACGAATTATTTAAGTGATTTAATACAGGTCGACCGATCACTTGAATTGGAAATGTACCATAGTACATATTATTTAATTATTAAACAGTACTCGTACAATTTCAATTACCTCAATGGCACTGGAATAATTAAATTATATTCTTTAGGTTTAGTTAAAAAGAAAATCTTGAAAAAGATATTAAAATTATTTCTAAAATTGAACAACTAGCATTTCATTTATATTCCTTCATAAATGAATAATATTTTAATACCAAGAATGCTTTAAATTGTTATCTTAATAAATTGTTTAATATTAAAAATATTCATTTTGATTTTACTATAGCGTAAACAATCTTTTTTTTTGGAATACATTTTTTAAGCCATTTCCAACAATGTACTTGCGCGAAATTCCTTCTACAGTTATTGAAGTTAAACTTTAAAGCATATCGTTTAGTTCAAAGAATGGAATTCTTATACAAATAAGTTTAAATGTAATAACATATTTTTCCGGTATACTTTTTACATTTTACACAGAATGTTTACAATATCACAAAATCAAGAAAGGTATTTATTTTGATTAAGTCAAAAATTTAATTGCTATAGTAGAGTAACAATGTTTTTTTTTTAATAACAGTAAATTGATAAAAATTAGATTAAAATAAACAAGCAAAACATCACAAACAGTTCTCTTTCATCAGTTTTATTGTATAGAATAGAAACAATTTTTATCTTGTATTGTATTTTTTTTGTAAAATACAATACGAATAGTTTGTAGTATTTTGTATGTGGCTAATAGATTTTTAATAAAAGTTGTACTACATACCCAGTTAGATGTGATTTATTTTTAATTTTTATAAATACATAATTTTCAAGTTAGGCTGTAATTAAAACAAAATATAGTATAATATTATTTTAATATATTAGAATTGGAAAAATGATTTACATATACACTATTGTCTTCGTGCGTTTTTTTAGCAGAATTTAAAGCATAGAGATTTTTATATAAAAGAAACATATAATTTGGATTTTCTTCGTACAGTTTCAACGATTTATCCGCTGTAATAATTGTAAACAGTATTGTGATTAACTAACAAATGTCTGGCTAATAGTCTAGTTGCCGAAGCTATAGTAAAAAAAAAAACAACAAAAATTTCGTCTCTCCCAACTCTTAAACCCAAGTTCAAATCAAATACTTAATCATACTAAGTCAACTGTGTATCGTACTAGTGTAGATTATGTGTACTTAATTATGTTCCGTTTTAAACCCAACGAATGAACTCGTCCGTAAGACTTGTTTGGAGAATTGTTTACCCGCATACAATATACCCTTGTGCGACACAATACGGATACACACGCATTACTCGTTCATAACCTCCTCCTACAAACTGATTACACGCAGCGAGTATACGAAAAGGGGCGATCGGCTTGTGTGTGGAATTAGGCGGAAAGTTAGTGCCGGAGACAAGGAAAAACACCTTACGAGATAAGACCGTAGAAGTTTGGCCGATAGGGGACCTTGGGTGTACGCTGTGGCCGTCGTTTTTGGGCGCGCAAGCGACCGGTCACCGCAATAGCTCAAAGTAGGATATTAAAGGGCCGGGCACGTTTCCGTCAAACTAAACACGCACAATGCGTGGGCGACTATTTGCTTCTTTTTTCCTTTTTTTACCCCCCCCCCCCCAAGACTCTCTCTCACTTGTTCTTTCTCTCCCCTGTCTCTCGCACTGCCGCCGCCGCTCTCTTTGTAAACCGGAAGACCCTTTCACACAGATGGTTTTCACCAAATCCAATATATATATATATATATAAACTGAACATTCGCCACCACCGGACCATTACTGAAAAGGTAGTCGAATGTCGAATTCAATGTGTGTGTGTGTGTGTGTTAATAATATGCTTTCCGTCAAAAAAAAATTTTAAAAATACCAGTTTCATTATAGTGCGTTTGCATTCTGCGGCCTCTGATAATAATTATGTTTTGTTTTTACACTATACATACATATGTATTAAAGTATCATTAGTGTTTTAATTAAATCATTATATTATAATAACAGGCGTGCGTTTGCCAAATAATCCGTTAGATAATAATAGGCCAGAAAATTATAATATATAACGATGATAATTCATCAAATATAATAGCTGATAGAAATCGCTACGTTGACGATACACAACGTATCATATAACATGAGGGGGAATATGAATTTTTAAAAACTTAAATTAGTTATTTCACGAAGGCGGAATAATTATTTTTAATTATATTTTCCAATCATTAAAACTATGCCTACTAAAGTAAAAAAATAATGTTAATTTTCTGACTAATTTTAATGAATACAATACAGTCGCAACTAATTGAAACAATATTTAAATACTTAAATGAACAAAAAAATGTTAAGTACTTTTAACTACGATGCAGAATTGGTGTTTACGCAATGATGTGTTTTTATTTTGTTATAGCCAACGGTATTTTCTCAAATGCTGAACCTATTTGTTTGTGTAGCAACTCTATTGATTAGAAACCGTGCCAGTAAAGTACTTTATTTGGCCACAAAATTCCATAGAAAATCGAATAAAACACCCAAAATATTCACACTTAAGATTACCGAGTACTATAAATTTTTTTTAAATAGTCGAATTAGTTCCAAATTTGTTTAGAATATTCTTAAAACATAGTATACAAAAAAATTATCAAAAACCATTTCTCCCAGAAGGAGAGCAATCTTTTTTTTGCACTTTACTTTATTAGGTGTTACCTTTAAGAACTAAAATATTAGACTGATTATAGATATATGTAGAGTGGGCCTATTAAAATATATAATTTTCTCTTAAATCTGTTGTCAAACTTTTTTTTATCAATAAAAAAAGAGAAAAAAAGGGGAAATCAACACTAACTGTATTACTACCATCAACAGATTCGTACCGGGTGTTTATTTGAAAGTGATTTTATCAACTTTGTATACCCCGACCCAAATGTATTAGTTTTTATCGTTATTATTACTATCATTGTGTATTAACTATTCAGCTGTCTAGTCAATTAATGTATTTTGATGTCAACTGCATAATTGATAATTGATAAACATTGAAATCAATTAATTAAAAAAATACTACATTCAACTTTGTGTAGATTCATGGGACTAATGGGTCATTTCAAAATGAAATATGTATCTGTAGGGTAACGGTTACTAGCCGGCAAAAAAAAATCAGATAAAATGTCTTTCTAAGCTCATCTCTTGGGAAATGAGCACAACGTTTGTTTTCTTCTATGCGCGGATACATTTGTCGGCTTTTACTTCCAAAATAATGAACTATCGTTACTTTTACGTCACAAGTATATGTTATAAATGATACACCATTTGGTATGTAATAACACACCTGGAAAATTTGCCAAAATCCAATGCCATCAATAATTTTTCTACACACATAAATCCGAGGTACACGTCATAAATATAATATATTTATATAAGTATATATATATATATATATATATATATATATATATATATATATTTATATATAATTTATCAGACAAGAATAATGCAATTTTCTTACTATACAATATAAAACGTCTGCAATAGAAAGTAAAGACTTCATTTTATGGTTGCCAACTTACAGATTTTCTATCATTTACTACAAATATACTGTTACAAATATTACAACGTCAAACAGCAATCTACTGTTAGTTTGTTCTGAAAACCATTCGGTTTGAATTTGCAAAACAAATTGGCTATTATTATTAATTTGTGTTATTACAAAAAAAAAAAAGTTATAAAGTACCGTTACAGTTATAATGTTAAACAGAATAGCTTCTGTTTTTTATTATTAAAATGTTATTTATTATGCCAAAAGGTTTTGTAAATAACTCCGCTTCACTTTTTATATTTAAAAAAACTTTGCAGCTAAACTAAACACACGTTTCTTCTCTTTTCGGTTTTTTTTAATAATATCCTTTTTTACAAATTTATTGTTAGCGAACTTGGGCATCATTTAAACAGTTTTTTGTTTAAATAAATATCCAAATAGTTTTTAAAAATAAAATGTATTTAAATAAAAACTCAAATATTATTTTTATTTGAACAAGTATTCAAATAATAATTTCAAATACATTTTTACTTGAACAGATTCAAGTAGGTAATAATTAAAAAAAAAAGATTAAACAAACTTTCTATTTCAACTGAATATTGTTTATTTAAATGCAAATGAAAATAATATTTTAAATGAAAAATTATTTTCAATTAATTATTTTTTATTTAAATAAAATGACTAATGAGTAATAATAATCTTATTTTTTTTTCATATAAAATATTACTAAAAAAAACTCACTTGACGTTGTTGCAGTAAGCAGCTACTATAATTATTCTTATCCTTACTTAAAGCTTAAAAAACTCACTAATGTTTTACTTTACTTACATGATACTTATAGACTATGGTCCAATTATAAATTATTCCATTTAATATTAAAGTATTGTCGTTTTTTATGACGTTCATAAGACCGGATATAATGAAATATTTATTTCTAACTCTTTTTGGGTTATTAAATTGTCAATTTCTCGGCGGGACAAAAACAAGTAGTGTAACATACAGCTATAATTTGACATTTTTATCGCCTACGCATCTCCGGTAGCGGATAATAAAAAAGCGTTATTTTTTATATCATTTTTTTTAGTTATTATAAAGCAGTGACGAATGAAATGTAGTTCCGCCTTAATCATCTCGACGAACGTTTTAAATTATTATAATTCGCAGACTGTGCAGAACAACTTGTATATTCTGTGTACTTAACTTCCATTTTGTTTTAACTATTATTATTAATGAATAATTTTAACGATTTCCGAGCACATCTTAATTATTTTAAAATAATTGCAAATAAATTAACGACTTGTTGATATAACATTTATTTATTTCTGCTTATTGAAATGCTAAGTAATCAATTTCAGTTGGGTTTAAAGATTAAAACAAGTAAACTAAACGTTGTAGAAGCAATAACTAAGTAAATAAAATATGGTACTTATATAAGAATATAAGTATCATTGAAGATAATAATATAATAACTACCATAATGGTATAATTTGTGTAACAATATAAGACATGAAACATAAGAACACATTTTTGTAATGCAGTGCTTTTGATGGTTTTTAAATGTAGATGAAAGTTAATCACTCCTTGATACATGTTTTTACATATATTAATGTATTACCAGTTATCTACACAACAATAATATGTTTTAATATTTCATTGAAATTTTAAAATGGTAATATTGATGAAACTATTTATACATTTTTTTCTAAATAATGTTTACATATTATTATGTAAATATTATAAATTTAATAATATCACATAAAATATATTTTAAATCATTCTACCCACCAAACCTCATCAAAACAATTTTAGACAACATTAGTGTACATGAATGCGGTATTATTAGAGTTTAAAAATGATCTATATGTATGTACGGTTATGAATATTCTAAAACGTATTTAATAACTAATATAATATACAATATATAGTCATAAACTTTGTTTTATTATACTATTTTCTTATGTATAGATGTACCTCCATTTTAATAAGTAGCCTAATCAAAATCAACGATTAAATTTTGTTTTTTTCATTTAACATTTATTTTCTTTGGACAAGTATCCAAGGATAAAATAGAAAAAACCTATTTTATCCTCCGTATTTACTTCCTTTGCCGAAGCTTTTCCGGAAATTACTTTTGATCCAAACCGCAGTCGTCGCGGCTCGTGCAATAAAATAATATCGAACACGGCCAGGCAGGACAAACATAGCTAGAGGGAAGACGAAATGCAGTGAAACGGGTAGGCGAGGCCAGATGTGTCAAGGGTACGTGTGCACGGCCAACGTATCCACCGAGGAATGTAAAATTCATCATTGTTTTCGCGATAAAGACGTATTAAACCCCAGTGGGGCGGTTGCCTGTAATTTATTAGTATTTTCTGTCATTTCACCTACCGCCGCCTTTTTAGGGTTAACGCGCGGGTCTTCGGCCGAGACGGCTCAGAGGATATGTTTCTGTGGATCCGCTGGTATCTACAGCTGCTGCTGCTGGTTTCGCCGAACGTGACCCGTGGATTTCGGCTCCACATAAATTCACGCGGACGTCCAACGTTCTCTACCTTCGATCCTATGCATAAATAAAATAAAAGAACTACATACTTAAGCATGCGGTACCGCAGGTGATCCACGTGGAAAAAACAACTCCATACGTCGTTTTTTCCTAGCATATAATATAGTTATTTATTCATTTTTATTGCTAAACGGACACATTGCCCAAAATACAACAACTGTACTTTATATATTTGTATAAATATAGATGTGTGTACCTTATGTTTTTTACATAAACATTTAACGAAATTATTGCAACGTGTATAAATTGACACGGAAAAAAAAGACAGATGACGACACAATAATGAATAGATGATGTTAATAAGTACTGAGTCATAAAAAAAAACAATATAAAAGTAATTGCAAAAGAACCACGTCAGTTAATAATTCATATTTTTTTTCCTCAAATTAAGTCCATTAGGAGAGTCAGGTGGTCAAAGACCATGTCGTTATAGCCGGACGGATGATTGATTTTAAAATGAACGCTGCAAAAACTAAGAAAAAAAAAACACTTTCAACTTGAGCGCCATCTTCAGAAGTTTCGGGTTCTCTTAATACACAGTGGAACCATACTTAATCTAATAAACGCGAGTAATGGACATTTTTCTTTTATCTTCTAGTTTTATTACACAATAAAACGAGCTTATTTTTAATAGCTATAATCTACGAATCGACTAATAATTTGACCGAACAAGGGAAAAGTTTAAGCGCCATTTCTGGACTGCGTTAACCAGAAACCGTTTGAATTTTGTGCTTTTTTTCTTTTTTTATCGTGTTACGTTTTTTGAATTTGTTCAAAGGGATAAAAATTGTCGTTATATACGACATCGTTGCTTTCGCACACGTACAATCTGTTTGCGGTTGTTAGGCTTTGGAAAATGTATCGGAATTAACGGCCGTGGCGACGAACTAGGAATACGTGATCTAGTGTATATATTATTATAAAATGTTCAACGCCACCTCGCAGGAACCGTTGTACGGGCCATTGGCTCCGCACCAAATGCACCCTCCCCTTTCGCGGCGTCTTGGCCGGGGTCGAGGGGTGGCCAATACAGAAAACGTCACCGGCACGCCGAGTCCCCTAGTGATTTACCGTTTTAATGAACACCCCGCGGCCCGTTGTTGCGCCTAACAAGCCGCCACCGTCATCGGTGAAGTACCGAAGTCGTCTACATAATATACAAGTGCGACGAGCCTATAACGTGCCGCACTTGTCAAACGGAAAAGCGTTTCCGACCGGTTTTTCTATTTGCGGAACTTGTATTGTATTAGTAGCTTTAGTTTGCGCAGTATTGATAAAACTACTGTCGTGTCATATGTTATACGTTAGACGTTATTAACAAGGATATCAAAATCAATGCAAAACAAACGAACTCGATGCGGTAAGCGTACGGCTGATAGAACAGTTGAAACTGTAATACTCTGTCTTTAGTTAAATATGGACGATAAGATAAAAATACATTTGTACGCAAACTAATTAATACACAAGGTGTATCAAATCAAGAATAATATTGACAGCCTCATATGAGCCCCACTTTTGTCACATCGTCCATTGTTCCTGTGGACGTCGAAAGAATCAAATGGCCAAGCCATTATTCATAAACGTTGAAATCATTGAAGTCATTCGGTAAAACTTTCCAGACGGCCGTGACGTTATTCGCAGCTGTCAAACGTTTTGAATGCATTCGAAAACTTGCATAAAGCATTTAAAACGGCCGGCCTTCCACAGACGGAAACGTCTGTGGTGTCATAATGTTTATGTTATGTATAAGTATCAGATATTAGTTTAAAATAGTGTTATATGTGTTTACCCTCAGAGAATCGTAGCCAAAGCCGCGACGTGGTTTTTCATAATGATATTGTAGATAATGGTGGTGGGTAACGCTTTTAAATGAAGCGTCGATAAAAGATGATTAATAACAATATCGGTCGTTAAGACGGGCCATCGGTGAAAGTAATAATTATTATTGTTTGTATGGGGGACACGCGAAAGTATAATACCATTGCTATTTATTTCGCATGGGCCACCGCAACGACACTATTATATTTTGTTTTCATAGAAAATATTTTCGATAGTCGTAAACTGATATATTATTTTTTGTAGCGTAACGACGCGTTTCCCGGCCCCGGCCGCCGCCGTTTGTAATTCTAAAAAGGGTCCATAAATCAGACATTTTATAAAAACGCTCAACCCCCATCTTTCTTCCGTTCGCGCGGGACGACGTTTCTATCCTGTTCCTTGGCTATTCTCTTTGCATCCCCTCACTCGAGCGACTCGAGAGATAAACGGACACCCACACACACACACACAGAGTTTCGCACAGCTTATCTTTATATAAATATAAATGTTTTAACAAAAAAAAAAAACACAAACAAGTAGAAGAAGAAGATATTATTATGTTTAAATACAACGCGGCTGCGATTAAAAACGACTCTGCCAATCTATTCGACGAAAACCTAGCCATAAAATTTACTCTCGGGTGCATTCTACCTCAGCACAAAAGCCAACGGGGGAAAACCACCGCCCCCGCCGTCTTCTCCTTTATATATATATATTTTCATTATACGCCACGCCGTTTGTATGCAATATCTTAGAAATGTTATTATGCATAGGACAACGTCGTTCTGTGTGTACGAACTAGCGAGTTTGAACTAGTTGTATACGAGCGTGTTTATTCGGAAAGTAATATGTAAACCAAACGGACACCGTGACAAGTAGGGCGGTTGGTTATAAATTGAAACGCGAAAAGCTCTTCACAAAGCTCGTTGTATACGCGAGTATACCGCAAGCGAATACGTCAATGACCGAGTGGCCATGAACCTTTTCTTCGAAGCGTTACTAACAACGCAGTGCAGTGTTTTCGGTACAAGCGATTGTGATGAGGTTTTTTTTAATTAATATCGCGTTACAGGCTAAAACTCTATTTGGATTCTTCAAAAAGCGAAATAAATTCCGGTTAAAAAAAACACGTATAGTATCTTGACAAAAATACAAATTTGAAAAATTGTCCTAAAAAATTGTGTTCAATATAAAAATTACTTTTGGTAAATCGTATACTTACCAACAAACGCTTATATTGTAATCAACAATAAAAATAAATATAATTGTGTACAATATTTTTTTTTAATAGTACAAATATACATTTCCCTTTTAAAACGCTGCGTGCGCATTCAGTGTACCTACACAAATAAATTATAGTTTACCCAACTAAATGGAACACATTAGTCTGTTTCTCGAAATTTACAAAAGACTATAATAAAATAAGGAAACTTGACTAAATTAACACAACTCGTTGATTAACAATCGTTTGACACGAACAGTGTTGTCAAGTAAAAACTATTTTATTATAATTATTATAATGCTATGTGTACTGCCTAATGGTTTAGATTTATTGTACGTTATGTTGTTTCACTTTTTAATTGGTTCATATCACTTTCCATATTTTTTTTTCTTATGGCTTTCTTTAATTATTATAAGAATTTCCAAGACATTCACTAAAACGTATGCGATGTTATTATAATTTATTTAACAACATAACACGTTATTAGGTATATGAAAAATACAATTTTGTTTGTATCATCGACGGTCATGTAGCGAAATTGCCTAATTCACGCGCCGCGCAGTCTTATATTTATGTGATTTCTAGCCGTTTTCATCAGACTGGTCTAACATTTATTAATACATTTTAGTCTGTAATGACTTAACTTCTCGTTGAAGATAAATTGGCGAAAACGACAAGTATTTGTCCCTCCTGAGAGTCTAGAAATATCTAAAAATGTAAGTTTTCATTACAATAAATTGAATCTACGTTTAATTTATTATCAAGTTTTTTTTTAATTTTTATTATAAATTTAAAATAACGATTAGTAGTCTCTCGTTTATGTTCATTCTACCTCACTATGAAATCCAAATTTACCGGCACCCTGTATAGTCTGTAATAGCGTTGACATGTGTTATAAAATTGCGTTGATAAAATATATTACACCTGAAGGAAAGCATTTGATCGTCTGAAACTAATAACAAACATTTCCAAGGCCTCGAAAACAACTGCCTGTGGTTTTTGATAAAATATATTATACAATCGCATATGAGTTGATCGACTTTAGTTTGACGTTGTCTTGGAAAACGTTCGTAGCCCGATAATTTTCTTCTCTGCGAGTTAATCATTTCCTCCTGGAGCCATATACCATCATTTCATTACAAGACAATTTACGTTTCCGGCGAATCGTTTCCCCGAGTCATTACGGAGCGGTGGCGCCCCAAAGACCGTCGTAAACTTTCAGCCCAAACGATCCCGGCGACCTAAATTACCGGAAGTGCGTGTGTCTTCCATTACGGGTACAAGGTCGTCCAATGAAAAATTATGACGACGTACTAGATGATCTACAACCGATTGTTCCATTTTCAATTAAACGTTGCACAAATAAATATTTGTACATATTACTATAATATACTCATAGTGTTGTCAGTATACAAAATAAATACCACACAGCAAAAATATTTTTAAAGTTTTACACATTTAAAAAATAGTTATTGAAAAATTTATGTTGTGTAATATTTGATTTCCAGTCAAAGTATATTATTATCATCCATTTACCCATTTATCCATTGAAAATATCAATGGATTATTATTATAAACGCAGATATTATTTCTAAACGGCATGTAACAACTGACTAAATAATAATAAAAACTAATGGGAAAACTATTTTTACAATTATTTTACAAAAGCAATTTAATAATTCAAATTTCGTTCTAAAAATAATTGTTATTTAAGTGTTTGCATTTATTGGTACTAACCAGCAAACTTATCTCGTTATTTGACAAAGATTTAACAAAATAATGAGATTTCTTTAAGTATCACTAAAACGGTTTACTAACGAAAAATAAACTCCAAACCATATATTATGAAATTATTACATTTTCAACGCATTTATTATTATTATTAAATGATTTTATCTTTTTTTTAATAATGATTTCCTAGGAAATATTTATATTTTAAAAAAACGCACAATTTATCTGTTCGTGTATTATATAATAAAAACTATTATAAAGAGTGTAAAAAATCATGTTTGTTTGGAATCTATATAATTATATAATATGACATCACCTATCTTTTTTATTCGATTAATTAATGGGATTTATACGTCCAACTGATAAAACATATAATATATTATACGAAAATCGCTTAATTTCTGTATTGATTATTATAATTATTAATGTAATGCCTGATTGGTATAACGCCTATTATTATTAGATAATTTCTCTATTATTCATGTATTTTCTCATATTGCAATAAGTATTAGTGTTAACATAATGAGTTAATAAATACAACGAAAATTATAAAGCACAAAATGTGAAATATACTATTATTAATTCAAAGTATATTGAAGTATATTTATCAACCATTTACCGTTTGTATCTAATGTATACTCATAAATCGGTTATTAGAATTTCAAAATTTACGATTTTGCCAATCAGATTGTTTTGCAGAATAATAATATTATTGTAAAATACAAATCAAATGTGTAATTTTAATCTTTACTTAAAATAAAATTATACGAACAATAAAAAGTGAATTATTGTTAAGTCCCGCGAGTGTCCGCGTTAATTCAGAGTATATAAAAATACAATATTTTTCTTTGCCCTCGGTTTTTTTTTATCCTTATATTTTTCCACCTACGTACATGGATTTCACATTTTTAACGCGGAACGTTTGCTTTGTTCAAACAGCGACCTAAATCTACGTTCTACAGATATATCATGCGAATTGTCAACAGTGTTTTACAAAATTGTATTTTCCAGCACACTGTCGTTATTATTATTCTATATATATATATATTTTCTTTATTTTACGATCATTGTCACTATAACAATACAAACAAAAAACATCTCATCAATATTGTAAAGCTGCTCTTTTAGATAAATCGACGGGCTGTAAGAAAAACACTTACCGAGCGAATTTTCTGCTTCCCGTGCAACTTTTTTTTAGCCAAAGGCTTTAAAAAAAAAATAACAAATTATATCGTCGTTTTTATCATTGTTGTTATTACCAAAGTCAAACAGATATACATTCCTTTGCGTTGTATAAAATATTTGTTTGCACATTCGCACAGCGTCGCGATAAAAATGTATAATAATATTATTATACAAAATAACGAGATGCGCACAACGTTTGTTGTTTTTAGATTTTATTGTCGTATTATAAATACTCTGACCCGCGAGTATTATTAAATAAATATATATATATATATATATATATATACATATTAGGACGCCGAACGATAAACATGGAAAAGCGTCGCCGTGGCCTAACGACCGTCAACCGCCGCACCCCCTCGGATGGGAACTTAAAATTCGGCGCACGGACGTTTTGAACCCCTAAAGTGTTTTTCGGCGGTTAATGAGATTTTAAGTGTTGGTCCTAATTACCCAATTAATGCGCCGCTCATAGATAAGAAAACGATGTAACCGTCTTTTTGGATAACGGCCGCTGTTCGCGTTGTGCGCCCATTTTGCGCGGCAGTTTCAACGAAAACGTTGAATCAAATGCGAATTACCGAATAATATTAATTATTATAATATAACAGTATCGCTATATGAATAGACAAGATACTTACGGGCTGCATATCCCCGGCCATTAGGCGCAATACTATTAAACGCTGTTAGACGCACCTGTGCACGAGTATATTACATAAAAGGAGACGCGTACATGCAACGCCTTTGACATGTTTACCTAAAGGCTAAATTAATAATATAATATGTCAGAGGGTAACGATTTTTACGATGATTGTCCTATTATTTATTTATTTCATAAGTTTCTACTCGCAAGGGGTAATAAATACCGTAGATAACAGAAACACGTAGATTATACAACAATACAAATACAAATCAAAATCGTTCAGCTCGTTAGCAGATATTGATAAACGGTATTCAGGGCAGTCAATCCGTACATAATTAACAGCGCTAAAAGGCACAAAACAAATGTTTATTCTACCCAGCATTAAATGAGGGTACTTTTAGTTTAATTCTAGCTAAAACGTCAGGTCAGTCGATAAATCCATTTAATATACTATGAAAAAACTTAACATCGGCAATGAAGCGTCCAGAACTGATCAGCGAATGTAAATCTAGCATACTGGCAACTTAACTACAAGGTTTATCCACCATATTTATTTTATAAGCCGCTATACGCAAAAAAAATTTTTGTAGCTTTTCAAGTTTATCTTTTAACCCAACTTGATATGGATTCCAGACGATGGAACCAAATTCCAAGCACAAAATAAAACTTCAAGACAAAGGGCAATATTATTGCCTTTAATAAATAAATACACATCCACTAGCTAACGCCGACGCCGGATTATTGTCTAACCGTGACGATAAACCTAAAAAGGCCTATTATTTGTTGATTTATATATATATATATATATATATATATATATATTATATAAGCCGCTATGGCGGGAGAGTGAAATGGATATACATGTAGATGACGCCGTTCGGGCAACCGAAAAGTGATCGCTATTTCGTTTATTTCCCTCTACATAATATATTATAAATAAATCTTATTAAATTATATATAGGTAAGTGTCACGCCGAAACGGCTCGACAAGTCGGTCCATCACAATATCAATCACGAAAAAAGAATTGAAAAATCGAGTTCTTAGCTCATACCGGCTTACAGTAGGTATTATTAAAACCCTTATAAATCCCGAATAAGTCAGCATTTGACTTTGTATTCCACGACGAACCATCGGGTCGTATCGTTTTTACGTTTAGAGTGCAATAATAAAATATTATCTGTGTTTTGTTTTAACGATTACCATTCACAATATTGAAAAAAATTCTGGTTCTGGAAACAATACTCAAAAGTCAGAGTACGTGTTTACTTAAATGGTTTTATTCTATTTTTTTTAATTTGAATAGAGTTCAAATAACTTTTTGTTAAAAATTTGTTAGCATATTTTTATTTATTTATTAAAAAGTAATTTGTTTTATAGCTTCATAATGGAACAATTTGATAGGTGTACCGAACACTTGCGTCACGTGTTCGAAGTCCGTTCAAACTTGCCTCATCCAGCTATTTAACAGTAATAAAAAACACACTGTTCTGTTGTTAGCTTTCCAAGTCGTATATATATATATATGAATATGCCCGTGGTTGTGAGGAAATGCATTTGTTTTCGAACACGGTCGTGCATGAAATTCATCCATCAGCCAAGGAGAAAAACGTCAACGTGGTTTATATACATAATACATATAGGTATGCAGTAACGTTGTGGTTATAATAATATTGTACCGTGTATATATATATATATATATTATATTGGGCCGATACGACGTTGTTTAAACCTAGTTTGGCATTTTGTCACACATTACAGCTGCAGGGCGGACGGATGTTGCACGACAGAAATCTGTATTCTAATGTATAATATATACCGCATAACCTCCTGCGGGTTTTGGCCAAAGTATTTATTATTATTATTTTTTTTTTTTTCAAAAAGACGGATGGGACCGGGCGTAAATAACCGACTAATACCCCGGATGCCAATATCACGCACTCGCTCTGGATAATACCTACAGTTTATTTTTGTACATGTCAAAGACTATATACGGCCAAGGGGCGAAGGGTCAACGTGGCGTGTTTGATGCCACATCGACGCCGGTGCGAATTGCACACACCTATCACGACCAATATAGTGTTGGTCGAGAATTATATTATTATTATTATAACTATAATATTATTTGTGTTAGCCATTGTAGAGCATTTTAATACTCCGGACGAACAACGAGATAATTATCTCCTACGACCTAGTGCGCTAAAGTCCTAAACAAACGCGATGCCCTCTGGCCCTCTTATTCAACCGGTTCTCGTTCTAAGCGATCGATATAGTTTAAACGCATTAAACATCGTCAGCGAGAGATACATATTTAGTTGATATAAAAATAAAATATGTTGGTTGAACAACACTAATTGGAACGAAGTTCCTTATCGCGAGTTGGCGAGGGGACCTAGCCGAGAAAAAATGTTTTTTAAGTGTTTAAGGGTTTTTAGAATCCCAACCATTCCCCCCCCCCTAAATTTTCGCCAACGGTCCCGTTGCTAATTTGTATTAGAAGCGGTGAACCGAAATAGTATTATTCGACTAATAAACAAAGTAACTCTTGTTCGGAATGAGTTTTGCGAAACACGGTTCGCCGTATGATTTGGACTAATGCGCAGTCACTGAATTATTCACTGTACGTTTTTCGTCATATAAGTAAAATGTATACTACGAAGTAGTTTAGTTAATGCCCGCACGCGTTTAATATAGATAGATTATAGTTTCCAATCACGCGCGACGCTTTATTGTGTGTAATGTCAATATAGACGGACTCACGTGACACGTTCTAATACTTCTAGGAACGTACCGTGCTATCGAACGTCAATAGGCTATAGGTCAGTCACTGATGACTTGGCTCCCCTTAACTCGAAAATGGTATTTATTGATTTGCCCGGTCAAACTCTTATTAATTTTTTTTTTTTTTGTCACAAAAAATAAAGTAGACAGCGATCTTCACAGTTAACAAAACGAATCTAACTATGTAATAGCCTTTTACTTCATCAACTATCCACGACAGCGGATCACCGAGCTCACTTACACACCGTTGGTGTTATGAAAGCGAGTATTATAGTTCTTAAAATAAAATGTATCGCTCGAAAAAATACGAACACCCCAGAACATCTGTCTACTGCGCCGTTGCTCCATTCAAACTCATATTAACCGTATAGTGACTTATACATGCATCCTGCTGAAGCCTACAATCACCGGTCGTCTATATTCGAGATAACATATTGATTTATGTCGGGTTACCCGGGGAAACGATCTAATATGTGTGCCGAGGATGTCATGACTTAAAATAAATGAAAGATGTGATCAAATGACGATGACGGAGCATATGATTCGAAAATAATGGACGTAGTTTCTTTATCCTGTTGACGAGTCCTTGGCAATTTTTTTTCGCTCCGCTGTGCTTTATCTAACGAGCCAGTATTTGCTCAGGCTGTATTATTTTTCGGCGAAACGGGTGGTATACCACATCAACAACCGAAAAAGGAGGCGTATACGATATAAATTCCATCGGTGTTATCAGTCTTGTGAGCATCAACATGAAAAAATAACACTGAAAAAGTAAATTCTAATGAGAAGCCTTTATATTAAATACTATTTGTTCAGAGACCAAAACGAACAAAAAAAAAATCCCCTGTTAAGCAACCATTATTGCGGCTGTCTCGAAACGCTAGTAAATACTTAGTAATGGATACGAACCCCTCGTTTTGTCGTTAAACACCGTACTGGGCTCCATTTTCTCAAAATATTGTCACTGATCCAACTCTTGTTTACTTATTGTTCAGATTTTATCGGATGTATACGCATACATATGCTTACAGTAAAAAAAAACCAAACAAACAAACGCCACGTTTTATTAAGAATTTTCTTTCATTTGCAAAAATATCATTAGATAAATCTAAATACCATGTTTGCTTTTTAACAGATCTATTTTTGAGTCAATATAAAAACTTAACTTTGATAATGTTAAATAAGAAATGTAATTTTGTATAAATGTTTGTAACAATTAATATTGTTTATAGATTTTTAGGGGATTTTTTGTGTATAAAACACACAGTATTCAATATACATACAGAGTTGGCCGATGATTGTTGATACTTTTATTTGATACAGATACGAAATACTTGTTAGGCACATCAATAAAAATTTGTTGATATGTTGATGTATACATACTTAATGTATGTAAATAGTTCTTTGATATATGTATCCACTAATAAAGAGTTGATTACTAATGATTGATCCACTAATAAAGACTTCTGAAATACAATTTTAATTGTAATTTTAGTAGAAATTTCTAAACTTCATAAATAATCAGTACAACCAAATATAATAAAACACACGTTAATTTATTTTCTATAGCTAATGTACTTGTTTAACTTATACTTATTATAAACGTGGTGACCACATCTGATACATGCGTTGTAGATTAACAAACTTAAAAATTAGAAGAACTGAAGGAAATGTGGCCACTGTATAATTTTGAATTAATTAATTTAAAACCTGCTTTTTTTTTATTTAACCATATTTACCGAGTAACCAGCTCATATAAATTTTAAAAAAATATTCCAGTTTACAAAAAAATATATATGTGTTTATGAAATTGCACATTAGTTATTGGTAGTCCTCCAACGACTTAATTCGGTTCGAATATCCTACTCGTGGTAACTTAATTTAACACATATGTATATATGTATACACGTTACAACGGAAACGGCAATGTATGAAAAAGTAACTAGAAGTAATTCTTATGTATGAAGTAAAATTAATATAATATAGTATAATAATATGTAGATGTTTTTTTTCTCTAACGGGATAACCCGTGACATCCTGTCGATAACTCAGGACCGCCTCCGTAAATTAGCCGGAAGCGCCATGTACGACGTACGTACACCGTTTAACCAACCCGGAGGTAAGATATTGAAATGCTGTGTTCTAGTTCAGTGAGCTCGACGCATATTGTATGCCAAGTCCTCCAAGTTAAATACAATTAGGTACACCGTATGCGAGTTGTAAGTACTTAATTAAACAGTCTATAGACGGACACGTTTACACGACACTAATAGGGTTTTCATGGGCTAGGCTAGTAAAACGAAATTCAGAAGCATGTACCAACTCCGATACCGTTGTTTCATTTGAGCAACATACTAGAATATACTTATTTTCAGTATTATATAAAACCTACTTTTGAAATACTTATGTGAAATTTGGATCCTGTGAGTTTTGCGCTTAATCGTTTTTTGACCATAAAAAAATTGATAATGAAATAACTCGACAAATATTAGAAATATTTGATTTTGTTTTTATATTGAACGGTTGGTTTGCGCTAAAAAACATTCCAATCCAACGACGAAGGTCGGACTCACTTGTAAATATGTATATTATAAAAAGTAAAAGCATGAGCGTGAGATCAATAGAAGTTATCTCCAAAATGTCATTTAAGAAAAGGTCAATGGGCATGAGAATTAATAATCGTTTTTATTTTTATACGTGACTTGAGTTTTTGATACGTCATTTTTGGAATGTTTAATTTACATTCTGTTACCCGTACGATTCAAAAAGGTAAAGTTCATTCAAAAAGTGTAATAATTCTATTTTTATTAACATATTATTATAATAGGTTTAATTGATGGTCTGTATCCATAAAAAAACATGTTATTTGTTTTACTTAAAATCATTTTTTTTCTGAAAATATTTAATATACTTTGTTTGTTTAATAACATTTTTAATGAAAATTAATAATAACGTAAAAATATTATAGTATTTTTCTACAGAAAAGAACTTTTGCATGCCTACTATTTACACAATGGGTAAATATTATTATTGTTACCTATCTAAATTATTTTTAAGCATAACGTTATTTCAATAACAATTAATGTGTGCTCATGTTTGTTCACGACAGTGTCGTCCAAATTTGCTCGACCGTACTAAATTTGGGTTTCATTTCATAATTATTTCCATTTTCCTTAATCCTTTTTCGAGTTCATATTTTTATTTTGTAATTTTGTAAAAAGTGTCTATTGTTTATATTCAACGTCAAACGTGAAACGTCGACCACAGGAATGTCAACCGTGGGCTATGAATAAAAATGTTAATCTTCTGGGTCGTTTGTTGTCACTGTTAAAATAATGACGTTGTTATAGCAACCAATGATACGACAGATGGAAAAAAGGGAATTTCAATCGTTGAAAAAAAAAGAACCATAAGCTGAGTTATGAAAAAAAACTTTTCAAAAATTCACTCGCGCGTGCAAGAAAATAATTCATGATTTCGTTTTTAATATTGTTATAAAATCATATTTCATTAAATTTCTTTTATGATAAAATAATTCGTTCACAATGCGTCTTTATAAATAGTCGTTCTCTATTTTATTAAGATTTTTCAATTAAATGAAATTTTATATTTTCAAGTTATACTCAAATATTACCTATTTTTTCACAACCTTATTTGTTACATAAATACTATGTTGTACAATTATATGAAAATATTTATCATAGTATTAATCAATAGATACGACATATTTTGTCCAAACTGGAGTTTGTAACGTCCAAGTGTCTATAAGACGTACGACAGCTTAATAGAGTCCTGATAATATGCGTTAGCCGTTATTAATGAAAACTACCACATGCTCATATTCATTATTAGAGAATTATTATCAGAGCTATTGGAAATATTATTATTATTACTATTGTAAATATGCCTTTCAAAATAACATTTTATCCAACTTAATAGTGAATAGATTAATTTTTTTTTATTCATCACTTGACAAATTTAATGATTTAAACAAATTATCTATGTAACTGTTATTATGTTATTTAGAACACGTGTACTTAACTATATTTATCACGAGTAATGTACCCGAGCTTTAACGATTTACCTCGAGAGTTTCTATTATTTATTTATTTTTCTAAATTAAATTTACAAAATATGGGGTGTCTAGTTAGCCCTATACAATAGACAGAATAGGCAATTTAATTTATATTGCTTTGCTTGTCAACAAAGATCGTGTCTGCTTTGTGTAAGGTTAATGTCCAGCTTGGTGGTAACAAATTTTGCACCGCACGCAATGTTATAAATCTTCGTTGGTGACCTTTGACGGCTTTATGTGTCAGTAACAGCAATTTGGGGGAGTCTAATGCACTACTGGTGATGACAATAATTGTAAGCCAGCTCAAGTGTATTGCCACCGCTATGACGCAATAAGTAAGTTGTATTCGGTTGCAATTAATTAATATTTTTAGATTAATGACTGATCCCAGTAGTTTGACCACAGTATCATTTGTACCATGATCTGTTTAAAGATCTGTCTCATACAGAAAATCGCATCTGTAATTCTTTGTGCAGCAGATTTAACGATATGCATTCTAAAATTGTCGATTTTTTCACAACAAATCTGTGTTTAAAAACAAATAATGTAAAGCTGTGTTAGTTTACTAACATAAAATATCATAAACTGAAAAATAAGTACCCGTTTTTAATATTGAAAAGTTTCAAATTTTTCATGAAAGATATTGACACATTTTCTTATTTCTTTTTTGTGTATTTGTCAATGTAGTTGGTTTTTTAAAAGTAAAGACTGTGATTCTTTTGTTACATTTTGTAAATGTTCATTTTTAATTTAAACTTGTTATATCTCTGCGAAAAAAAAATGAATTAAAAGTACTGATGTTTACAAAGCTTATCGACACAACGGGTTAGCGTTGAATCTTCTTGTAAAATATTATATTAAATATTGTTTTTAGAATAGTTATTAAATATTATAGCATACGTATTCATACAATTCACAACTGATCTGCCTTATTAATTTAAAATCCATTGCATTATCTATTTTTAAAAATGTACTCAATAAAATGGAAGCAGAGGTAGCAAATGCTATCTAAAAGTAGTCGACGCTTGGAATTTACCTCGTTTTATGTGTACACAACTGCAATTAAAAATTTATGTAACTGAGTTACATTATTTAATTGGAGGCCAACACGATCAGTAACAAGATTTCTTCTTTTGATAAAAAAAACAAGTTATCAATGTCCAATCGTTCTGCAAAATGGCATACATCACTTAAAGAAATAATTATACCTAAAAAAGTATACAAAAGCTAATATAGATAAATAACCTAAAAATAAGCTGACATGATCAACATTTGTTAAGAGAACGCTACACCCCAATACAATGAGAGTTTCAGTTTCGAAAATTGTTCGCAAAATCTTAGTTTTAAGTTGAAACTAAAGTTTTTAAAACAGCAATTGGAATTCTTTATTGGCAATTCATTTTTTTATCAGACTATTATCAGCGGCCAACCGACCTGTTTTCAATATATTTTTTTAACTTAAACACAGAGCTCATTTTACTTGTCCCGTGGTGGTTTTAGAGTAAAAACACCCATTATCAAATTCATAAAATATAAAAAATGTTGAGGGCTATACAAAAACTACTTAAAAGTCAATAAAAATCTATCTTCGTGACCATGTTTCTTACATAAAGATGTATAGATTTTACGCCCTTAAACTCAATTTGTATCAAATATTGCCCATATTTTGCCTTTTTATGGTCGAAACCGAAGCTTCCATATGATTTTTTTCTATTTGCAATACTTTTTACAGAGATGGTGCAATATTTTTTGAAAATAAATTAATGCAACTGTATAATGCGCATTCTTGACACAATAACGATAATAACGATATGTTTTTTCGTTCCGTCGAGTTTGAAAATTCGAAAAACCTATCTACGGCAAAGGCCTTTAAACAAATCACCGTCGGCGGAAATCTAGACGCGAAAAGCATTATTTTATTCAATCGAAAAATATAACAGCCGCTGTCGTGCAAACGCAATCCGGTGGTACGCAATACGCGTCATCTTTGGCGGCGAACTTTAAAATTTATGCGTTTTTCAACAAATCATAAGTCACATATTTCGAATTTCCGTCAAAAATAAAAGTCATTAGGAGGAAATTGAGCGGCAAAGACGGCCGCCGATTCCAGCCGGCCTGTTTCGGTGACAAATCACAAATGTGCTGGGAGTTACCCGTTGACTCTTTCCTATTATTATTATTATTCTTTTGCCCGGGAGTTATTTCTGATTAAAGCGATGTACGATATTCGTATATTCCATTTCCGGGACCACCGATTGGTCTCCGTCCGTACAGGAATTGTGCCGCATTCGATAATATGCGTATCTATATATTGCCTATACATATACATATATATATATATACTTGATCGTCTCCGGTCGCTCCCGTTTGGTCCTATACTTTTATTCTTATAGTGCGCTCCCCGCTCGAAACGCGCCCACGTACCGTACGCGAGTTTATATAAGATTTGGGTCGTTTAAAAGGAAAATATACGCTTTTATCTTGTAGGCGTTCCAATAAATCTCTTTCTCTACGAAAATAGTGTCGTCTCTCACGCATTTAACTACACACACCCGTCCCGGCGGCGTACAACAGCTTTGTCTGGAGAGAAATTTAACTGGAATTGTTCCAGAGACACAAAACCGCGCCGGCTAATCGTGACCCAAATACATTAGCTCGAAGCCAGAGTAGAGTACGGCCACCGCGGACGAGCCGGGTACACCGACACGGCCAACATAAGCTCATTTCGCGTGTACAGCGTCGATTAACGACATCGTCCCCGCCCTCTCCTAGATTTCCCGGGATAGGGGAGGTTAATCGGCAGGGTAAGGACGTTAAGGGTGAGCCGATAACTCGAGGAATTAAAAGATTTTTTTGCGCCACGGTCGTACGCTCGCAGACTTGAGGGTTAGGCCGAGATCCAACGCGAATTTTGCCACCAATCGACGAAATGGAATCGAAAAAGTACCTAAAAATAAAAAATCCGTAGTAATATATAATTCCTATGTGAACACGCCAAGCCGGATAGCGATTAAACCGGAAACCGTATAATCCGTAAACTATATAGAGTACTTTTGTTTGTAGAATGTTTTTAATAATAAAATATTATCTTTTTCTGTCTTCGCGGTAAATCTTTGTATTGAATTGAATTTGTTGTTGTTGCGGACTCGGCCAAAACGCGGTGGTGACGCTATCGAAATAAGTATGCATTGTGCTAAGCTTGCGGTGTCGTCTTACCATTGAGTAGTTTACACGGCACGCATAAATTATAATTAAATACCCTTGGCTTAAATGAAATAATATACTCTTTTTGAATACTTAAAAATAAGACCGCGGATTATTGCCCAAAGATTCATAAAAATAAATAACAAAATGTTTAAACAACATAATATAATAAGTATATAGGTATATAGTTACTCCTATATAATATTATAAATAAGAATTTTTAATGGGGTACAAAATCTATGATCTATAAAATACTATTTATTAAACAATACCTTGTCGTTTTTTTTTTTAATTACTAAACATTAATTATTCATTACAGCAAAAATAATCATCTCTATCTACTTGAAACTAATGTTCTGATTTTTTTATAATTCATGTTATGCAAGTGCAGTGCACTTTTTTTGTTTCTAGATACGTTAAATTGTAATAATACTATAGAGGGATAATTTTTATATCACACTATAGTTTTATTGTGATTCACCTATTACCTAGTACCTACTCATTATCCTAACAAAATATACCCTAAATCCTTTTTTGTAACTGTTAGAGCATCAACACTTGAATTATCTGTTATTATTATTATTTTTTTATTTTTATGAAATCACATTTTTGTTTCTCATAGTAGTGTAGTGAGTACATAAATATAAGCATAT
This sequence comes from Adelges cooleyi, assembly GCF_023614345.1. Lineage (NCBI taxonomy): Eukaryota > Metazoa > Arthropoda > Insecta > Hemiptera > Adelgidae > Adelges > Adelges cooleyi. Next base: position 10,985,192 of record NW_026096053.1, on the reverse strand, counting down.
TGTAAAACAAAAAATTGTTTCCATGTAGCCTCAGTAAAAATCAATGAATAAATCAATACTAGCTAATAATTTAATTATCTCATCTTTATAGACTTTTTATATAATATATTTAACTTCAATTAGTCATTTTTAATACTACAGTTAATTTATATCCGAGATGCAATATTTTTTAGGTTGACAATTGACTTGTAAATACTTATAATGATATATGTAAGTTAGGTGTATAGTTAATATTTTATTTGTTTCCTTTTAATTTATTTTAATGCCCTCGTACGTTTTATTAACGTTTTAACTTAATAGCACAAGTATTATCAGACTTGAGAACTCTCGACAAAAGCGGTCAAAACAGGATTATATTTTATTAACGTTTTAATCTGGGGGCTGTTTAATAAATTAGGCCCTTCAAGTCCATTGTGTAAGTCTGCATAAACTATTGGCGTTTTCCGTTAAGCACCGATCCTTATAAATTTATGAGGTCTAGGTGTCCCCTACTGGCTGATAATGACCTCGTAACTCCAGTACTAATGAAGCCGTACAGCGCCTTTGACTTCCGGGGATGCCGCATAACATCAATATGTTTAACGGCAAACAAACCTACATCGCTAAACGGAGGGAAGATTAACTGCACAGTTCTCTTGAAAATTTACTTTACGATATCCTTTTCTGGATGCTGTTCCTTATAATATGTATATATATATATATATATATTTTAATTCCAAGGTATATAATTTATAGAAGTTAAGATGAATAACTGTTATACATTTTCCACTGCCAAGTTTTTAGCTTTTAAGTCAACTGTAGGTGCTAATTTATTAGTGGTTATTAAATAGAGTGTTAAACAATAAAGCGTTTTAATGGCTTTCATTAGGTTATCCAACCGTAATTTCATAATCTAAATACTTACACCAGTTCATATATATATATATATGTATATATATATAGGATTTCGAATAAACCTTTGTTAATGCATTTACGTCAAAACTACCAACTGTCGAGTATAATTTTGAAATATGTAAATGATAAAACAGGATTTGCAACAGCTAAAAAACCTAAAACTTCTATTTCAGAGGAATTATGGTTAAAAAGTTTACTATGTACGAAACGTCAAAAGAGATTATTATTTATTCCTTAAACTTGTACAAACGTCAAACACTAAGTCATTTATACTGTACCAACTCGGTAAATAGATTTATAAGTTCGTTTATAATGTATAGCTTGTGAACGCATATCAGCCAATGTCAGTGTTGTAGTTTTTCATTTGCATGCATTAGTTTCTTATTTCTGTAATTTCTCAAGTGCCTAATTATAATTCAACGAGTTTTAAATAAAACATATTTTACACAATCGTACTGAGCTCACAGAAAAAAATGTTTTTAACTGCGTACTGTGTCATTTATAATTTACTGTTTCTATTTAACGGCATCTTGTCGACGATTCATACTATGACTTAATAGAAGACGATAGAAAAGTATAACTTTAGAAGGGGTGGTACTTTAATGAAAGTCTTTGCGCCCAAGACAAAGCTAGGTCTCCGCGAGCTAACTTTATGCTAACCAAACAAGAGTGCTTGTTTAGTGGACAAGACACATGACGTTCTAAACGCCGTACTATATTACATAATATCATCGAATAGAAAACTGCTATTAAATATCTCTCTGAATAAAAATGTTGTGGGTTTGCGCAAAACAAAGCAAGTATCACATGTTATTTTGTGTCACATTTGTTAATAATGATAATTTTTTAGTTTAAAAAACCAAAAAAAATTATAACTTTAGGCAAGTAATACTGTAAAACTTTAAAATGTATTCATCATACACAGCTTGACAGACATTTAAGGCACAACGTTGCCATCACAACACTCCTCCACTTCTCTCTCTTCTTTGTCAAACTAACTTCCTTCTTGAACCTTTACAAGATCTTTCGTTACGGATACTTTCCATTTAGTTTGGGGTCTGCCTTATTTCCGGTACTTATAATATCTGCTTAATAGTTTGTCCGTCAGCTCTCCATACACGACCTAGCCACTCAAGTCTTTTAATTCTAATGTACGAGAGCACATATTTTGTCGTCCCATAAAGTTTCTGTCTTTTGGTGTCATACCGTACTGTTCCTAGTGCCTAAGCTTCACAACTATCGTTAGACGTTTTTAATTTTGCTTTCCTGTAAAAATTTATAATAAAATACTACTCTTCTTTTGATTCTCACAACTTCATATTGCCAGCAGGTTACAAGTCGAAACTAACAGGATCAACGCTAAATTTGGATCTGCATCATCGGTGACATCAGCTTTAACGAGTCACTGATATATTAATGATCCGTTACCATCAATCGTGCGGTGTGTTCCGAGTCCACTGCACACAAACGTACACACACACACGCCGGATAAGATACAGAAAGAGAACTACAGAGAGCCATTACAGGAGATATATTCGTTCCCAAATAGAAATTTATTACGTCTACCGAGATGAGTCGAAAGAGGTATATTATAGTCATTAACAACATCCAAACCTCCACCGGCCGCCTCCGTGCAATGTGTGTTGTATTTTTAGTCCAACGGCCGCGCTTCGATACGCTAGATATTAATTCACTCTGCCCGCACCCTATTGGAGAGTCATTTGGGCTCCCGCAAAGCTATTGACAAACAGTGGGGATTAATTACGTGCGTCGGATTTTGGAAAACCATTATAACCAACCCTTTTGTTTCTCTATTCTCGTTCTTGTAACGCCGGTGTGTATTTTTACTCCTAAGCCGCGCGCACGTGGCGCGACGCAACGAGGTCGGATTTTAATAGAGCACAGCGCATTTTTCGGCCGGGCACAAAACACCGAGTTATTGTTGTTGTTGTTGTTGTGTACTTAATGAACGGGAAAACGTCAACGAGTCGATCAAAACATAAAGCTTAAAAAAATATACATAAAACGTTCAATAGTATTATGTTTTCGATAATAACAAAAAAAAAAAACAAAATATACATTATTCGAGCGCAATGTACAGTTTATAATTATTGTAATTGTTTTTTTGGCTTCGACACACCGTGTGAAGACAGTATTGTATAATTTTACGAATTGCAGTCATGAGCGCGTTTCGATTGGTCTTTTTCATTTTTAAGAAAAAATAATGATAAAAGATAATTATACAAACATTTGTTTTTTTGTCAGTTTAATTACATTCAGAATGATCGCTCTCGTTTTATTATCTGTGCATCTATTTGCATATAATCTTATTTAACTTAATCACAATAACGATTATGTGTATACATTATGTCCTGACTACGTGGCATCTTGGTATAACCAGTATAATGTGTTATGTACATTGTTCAAATTAGGCAATTTTAATTACGACCAATTTTTTTAAACACTTAAAACAAATAAAAACAAATGTGTAACACGCATAATTTTTGTATAAGTTACGCCAACTCTCAACTATCCCATATTGATCATTCAGATACACAATATGATAAACACAACGTTTTGTGATATCAACGTCCAAATATTTAAAAACCGATAGAGATAAAAAACATTGGTTTAGAAAATTGTTTGAAATAATTATAATTTCTCTCTTATTTTTGTATTTATTGACTAACGACCAGTGGAGAATACTATTACATTCCTTCGCTATAATATTTTACTTACTTTTTAATGTTCTTTGTTTGTAAGTATACAAAGTGTACAGCCAACATTTTGCCACTGAGTGTTTCTTGTCTAGATTTTCTTAACTTTGTTATCCATTTAAAAGCCAAAGATTAAAGAACACCAAGTTATGTTGGCAAGATTTTTGTTTGCCCTTTTTCTTATTATTTATACGTCACGAACAGCCGCCAAGTCTGAATCAACCCTCCATTAGTAGAACCTATATAGGGTGAGGGTACGAAAACGTCCCGTGGTTAAATGGACAGAAAAGTTTTTTGTCAAAGTAATTAACTTTAATTAAAAAACATTACTAATTATTTTTTTTTTTGTATTATTATTCAAAATGAAACATCTTAGACGATCAATGTTGAAGAGACCATGGGAAAAAGGATGAGGCAGCGATTAAACGACTTGGCGGGCTCCAGAACGAATTTCAAGGTTCATTAGTGTTTCCTAAAGCTCTGGCTATTAATTATGGCAATGCATTATTCGGATCAGTATAATTTGCCCATAGGAAACCCGACATTAATCTACGTTACTTTTTTTTTGTGTCATTCTTTGTAGGTAGTTACTTATTTATTTAATTAGTATACGGCATTTTTTTTACGCATTCCGTAAATTTAATTTAAAAATACCGGTCAGGATAAATAAATGTCCAGCTATTTGTATTTTTTTTTTTTTTAAATATGAATAACTCTCGAGTAGCGCCGTACTTAATTATTCGTTGTTTTTCGTTTATTTTATTTCTTACGTTTAAACCTAACGATGATAAATTATTTCGAATAAATATGGACGTTAAAGATACACAGTCAAATATAGTAAACAAATTTTAGTGAATTTTTCGATACTGGGACAATAAATTTATAAAATTACCTCATACTGACAACATACGTTACAATATTTTTAATAAAAACATATTATACACATTTTTTTCATTAATAATTATCATTTAATATCACGTTACCCGGTAAATGATAATTAATTCTAAATATAAACTGACGTTATGTTTTATTCATAAAACTATTATAAGTAATGATATTTACGAATGTGTAGGATAAAAGAAAAAGTTTATTATAACATTATGTTTAACGATTCTGTAATTAATTTCTAAAATTCAAACGAATTAAATGTGTGCACTATAAAGTTACGAAAATAATCTGACATTGCATCTGCGGTTGAACAAATGGCAAAAAAAAAAGTCGTAACCCTTCAAGTTTTATAGTCGTTTATGTACATTAAAAAAACAAACTCTCTATCCCTTCTAGCCCAGTGGATGTTAGTAAAAAGATAAATAAAATTACCGTCCTTATTTTATGACCCCATTTCTGTGGTTTATGGCAAAGGCACTTTCATATAATACAATAAAATCTGAACTGCATGTATTGTATTTACTTTTATATTCTTTCATATTATCTTCAAGCTTGCTCCATTCTGTTCAAACATTTTTTTTCGGCTTTACATTTTCAATATCCTTCCGAGTAGTAATTTTTAATGTGTGCATAAACTAGCGCACATAAATACCAACTTTGTTGAAACATAGGCTTTTTAAGTTTGACATAAGTTATTATATGGCAGTTATGTTTGCTAAATTTTAACATTATTTTACTCCGTTCGCATATACAAATATGGTGGGTATAAATTTTGAATTTTAATACCCCACAACATTTTTGTAAATCGCATAGCCTATCAGTAGAGTGAGTCGAACAGTATTGCATCATTGAATTTAATTCACTAGCCAGAATAATACGGCCATAAACATAATATGTCTTGCTTAAGTTATCTAGACATCGTAAAAATTATATACCTAACATTTCATATTATTAAAACACAATGGTGATTAATTCTTACTTGATATTTACTTTCATAATTAGTTCTCGCTCAATCGTTCAATTTAGATCACTGAAAATTGTTTTGAGCACAAATAATTTCTTCGTCAGACGTCATAAGTTTAAGACATAAATTTCTACCAATGAGTCAATACTACTTTATAACTGTTTTTTTTTTTATTATACCACAAACTTTAAGAGAATATAAATTAAAAATCAACGTTGTGGTTTTTAAAAATATTGTTGAATTGCTTATTATAATAACGTCCATAACTTATATTATGCGTTTACAAAGTCCAGATTTTTGGCCAGTATTCAAGTAATGTTGAGCATTTTTTTTTTGTTCCGAATTCTTCTCCGCCACTTGTCCCACTCGTTATTAATCACCGTCATATGGTCTCTGGCGTTGGGATGGTTTAAATACCATACACAGCAGTGAGCAGTGTGACAATTATTATGACTATAATAATATAATATAAAGTTCTCCTTCAACGTGGACCGCCTCAGCGTCGGTTTGTTATTTTTATATAACAATCGCATATATTATTATACGAGAGACACTTTTTTTCCTACGACCGGCCACATAAATCCGTTCTCGGCTCTTGACTTGCCACTGCCGTTTCAACTCTACCGTATACAAACTTCCGGTTCGGGCTAAACGCGCTCGAGAAAGATCCTCACAATCGTTATTATATATACAATAATAAAACAGAAGGTCACACTAACGTGCATAATAACATTATTATAAAATAAGTATGTGTAAACGGAAAATGGTTTGAATAGAAAAATAATTTATTTAGAGTAAACTAGAAAAAAAATATATAGAATTATTTATGGGTAATTAACTTTTGAAAACAATAGTACAATTCAAAAATATTTTAATATATTCGGGGTGTATCACAAAAAAAATATATATATTTATACTTTAATGGTTTCCTCGTTCATTGTTCGACTGTATAAGACCTATTGAAGTGTTGTTATAGTTCAACTGACGAAACCGGAAAGTCATGATAAAATATAATTATTTTTATTATTGAGCAATTTAAAAAATGCTCCCAAAATGTATACTTAAACGCCCAAATCATTTTAATTTATATTTCAACAAACATACATGTTTAATCAATTAATTAAATTTAATAACCAACAAAAATATCTAGATGAACAGGTTGACGCCCAGACAGAAGGTCAGTGGGCTCTATTTTCGACTTGAGTAACTTATGTACCAAGATTATAAAGGATTATAAAGGATCCAACTTCCAAGTCAGATTTTAGCAAAAATTAGTCAGGCCAGTGTAGTGACCACTAAACATGTAAAATAAAAACACATATTTTATATCATGTATAAACAATTAACAAATGCTTTATGAAAAATAAAAACTTATAAGCTCATTTGAATAATTTTTCAAAAACTGATATTGGCCTTTTAGATTGATGTTACAGCGGTACATATGACGTATTACGTGCAGCGCTCTAACGATTAAAACTGAAAATGATGTAAAAAAAAGAAAAATATTTTGATGTAAGTTTTCTTTTAACTTTAGTCTAAAATAGAATAAAATAACAATAAATACGTGATATTATCGTTATCGCCTGCTTAGGCTTATGGACACGCTAATGAATTTTAGTTTTTTTCGAATTTCGTTGGTGTACCTTATTGGAAGACGTCAATAAGGAGGAATACATTACTTATACCAAATCAAGCATTAGATAAATGTCTAGAATTAACCAACCAGACATATAAAAAAATGGTTATTCAATTATTTTATTTTGAATTTAAATAGTAAGAATTTTACTGAGCAGAGAAACTTAGTACAATTATTTCGTCTGTAGTTAATTCCGGACCCTTATATAATTAAATTATTATTAATGTTTAAAATAAATTACTACATGTTTTGCTTACAGGTTACTTTGTATTAAGGATTGTATACTCGTTTCCAAACCACCTATGAGGTAGAGTATTTGGCTCGTTTTTTTTAATGTGGTATCTCCATCTACGATGATGCTCAAATTGTATTTACTGTACAACCACCAGAAATGTGTGGTAGGGGCGTTTCAAGCAATTGTGGACTTACGCATAGATGTCGATCCGGGCGTAACTTAAGACTAACTTAATGACTAAAATATCCCGGTATCGACAGACTGGGCGGCCACGCAACAGACAATGGTGGACTTACGCATCGAAGCCGATCCGGGCATATCTTAAGACTAACTTATGACTAACTTAATGACTAAAATATCCCGGTATCGACAGACTGAGCGGCCACGCAACAGACAACGGTGGACTTACGCATCGAAGTCGATCCGGGCATAACTTAAGACTAACTTAATGACTAAAATATCCCGGTATCGACAGACTGAGCGGCCACGCAACAGACATTGGTGGACTTATGCATCGAAGCCGATCCGGGCGTAACTTAAGACTAACTTAATGACTAACTTAAGACTAACTTAATGACTAACTTAAGACTAACTTAATGACTAAAATATCCCGGTATCGACAAACTTTGCGTATAAGAGAGTACGAAGGAGGTTATCCAGTAGGATCGCGGGATAGATATTGGTAATTTGATTTACAAAAAAATCTTGTTGGTGTACACAATATTGTGACTTGATTAACTGGACGCAAATTTTAAAGTAAGTAATTAATTTTTACTAAGCAGAAAATGTGAGAGGTTTATGAACTATAACGAGAACGACCACAACACGAAAGTGAGAAGTTACAAACGAAAAAATTGTTAAAGTAGTTTAGTTCAATTATCTGAAATGATATAGTGCTAAAATGTGTAAATTTACTTAAATAAATAAATTATAATAATTGTGCGGTTGTCCAAAATAATTTATAAAGGGAGAATTGAGAGTAAAATGGCATCATCGTACATAGACCTAATCCACACAGTACTTGACTTAGTAGGGGGGAGAGGAGGTAACTCAATTGTTTAGATATTTTAGCGTAGGTACCTACTAGGTGTCTTTATTTTACTTCCAAGTGAGACCAGAATGTATTACTTAGAAATATATTGATTTAGTTGAAAAAAATATTTCCAATAATTACACTCCCTTTTAATAAATTCGTCCGAGGAATACTTTACTTATACTAAATCAAGCACTAGAAAAAGGTCTAGAATTAACAAACCAGTCATATAAAAAAAATGTTTTTTTAATTATTTTATTTTGAATTTAATATGTAAGAATTTTACTGAGCAGAGAAACTTAAGTACAATTATTTCGTCTGTAGTTAATTCCGGACCCTTACAGCTGTATACAAATTAAGTTATTATTAATATTTAACATAAATTACTACATGTTTTGCTTACGAGTTACTTCGTATTATTTCTTTTTATTAGAAATTTATGATCGACAGCCACGTGTAAATAATTGCACTTGAATCTAAAAAAAAATTAACATAATATTAGTCAATAGTATTTAGTAATAATTAGATTTGAACTTTAGATTTGGTATCTAAATTATTATATATTAATAGATTTCTACACAGCATGCTGGGTTTTTGCATTACCTACTCTGAAGCTCAAATGTGAAATCGCCCTGTTAGACTCTAAAAATGCTTAAATGAATTCACTAACTTTTAAAATTCCAAGTGTTCTTATAAAAGTTTTTTTTTTTTTTTAAACAGTTATTATAAATAACAATGATAGAGAAGAACATATTGCTGTATATGTTACATAATATAATAACTGTATGTGTTTGAAGTACCTACCATCAAGTCACCAGGCGAAATCCCTTTTGAGTTTTTGGTTGCCTTCGGAAATAGCTTGAAGTTACTTCCAAACTTATGGTAGAACATGGCAGTAATTCATAGTAAGTCATTCGAAAAAGTAATTGTTTTAACGTAAAATATATCTACAGAACGCTTCGACACAATGCATATTGTTCGCTGAAAATATTGAAATCTAAGTATTGACTTTTAATATACTATCAATATACAATTGCTACGTCTTGTTATTCATACAACAAGCAGAAGTTAACATAGAAACGAATTGTTTTCGGCAGTTAAAAAAAACTCACATAGAGTCAGCAAAGGTTTGCAAATTTTGTGTTCAAGGAGATTCTATATTATATTATACATAATAAAAGATCTCTTTGAACACAAAATTTGCTTTACATTATTAATATTAATTTAGCATAGATTGAATTAATTGACAGAGTAATTGTGGTTGATAGAAGGGTGTATATAGTAGCTCGTCCAGTATGCACATGCGTTTTATTCAAACAGTTATTTATTATAAAAATAATCTTAATCAAATGAAAGATGTAAAACTTAATTAATTAAATATTAATGAAAATGGTTTGAAAATATTTTTAAATAATATGATATGTCATTGTTACTTTGTTTGACATTACACTGGTGCAGACGACGCAACGCCTTAATTAGTGAAAAAAATAAATTATGTTTTTAATCTTAAATCATATGTTTATTATTTCTATAATTATTAGGATTTAGGAATATGGTTTTACATTTTTTTTAATGCAATTTAAGAAGTATAGTTTAGAGGGACAGATAATTTTATTAGGGCCACGATATGATTAGAGATGCCTACTGAAAGATTTTGACGTACTTTCCAACTTCTTAACGCATAGCCCTAAACATGTCACACGAGCCTTCCCTTCACTCATATCACCAATCACCGGACCCTATTTTCAAACTTGCGTCAATTTATTACCCAATCACCGACAGCTGATCTATTGTCAATTTCCTTTTTTGAAATTCGCATTGGTACTCACCTATACATCTAGTTTGTAAAACAATATTAACAATATTTTAATATAATAATAATTTACCAGCAATAAATTGTCTTTAGAGTTTGTAAAGAAAACCCGTTTTTCAAAACATACTTACACGTTTTATAAAAAGTAAAACAGAATGTTCATTGATAAAATCTGAATGAAATTGTGATGTTTTTTAAGTATTTATTACCGATATACTATACATATCTATTTCAAACAATACATTATACGAAAGTATTGGATACCCGACAAAATAATGAAGTACATATCCAGTATAGGCGGGGTGTGTGGGAGGCGCAGTCCATATCTTCATAGGTCTATGATTCATACACCTGACATTTATCGACTACGCGGTATATATATACCTATTAAACTGATATGGTTCTATTTAATTAAAATCCTAAATATTATTTACTAGTTTTATCTTAAAATAAACCCCGAAAATAGCCGAATGAACATAATAACTGATTTTTATAGAGTTGAAAAAATCAAATTACAGTATTGTTCGTTTGACCAATTTAACTCTGTTATTTTATTGTTTTGACTTTTAGGTCATATTTTAATCTGTACTCTTGCTCCCCGTAGGGGTAAACCGGTAATAAAAATAGACAAAAACAATATTATCAAATTAATATTTGCATTTTGTTTTCGGAAAGGGGGTCCGGTACTCATGATGTACCTTCTTCCGTTATTACTAATAATCGATTGTTCTGTGACTGTGACAATGGCTATGCTGTTCAAGTTCTCTCATAATATTGTGTTGTATTATGCGATGATCAGCATAATATTATTATTTTATCATTCAGCTGTGGATTATTCGAACACCGCGCCGTCGTCGTGCACCATAGTTCCAAAGACGTTGCACTATCAACGTGAAGTGTCTTTGGACGCATTTGTAGTTTTCCGTTAACGGTCGTGATAATAATTTGTATATTGTTGAAAATTGAGCGCAATGCTCGAGGGCCTACTGTTAACTGTTTACCTGTAGTTTAATAATTTAACGGTCGGTCTTCTTTCATCCTTGAACAAATTCGTGCTGTCTTATACGTAATAAGCGATTTCAGTTTTTGGCCATTCTCATGTTGTCGCATTCGTTTTAGTAGTATAACTTATTTATGTATTCAGTATTCGTGTTAGTAGTAGTGTTATATTATTTATGACAAAGTATTTTTAATTTTCAAACAACATGAATCAATTCGAACAATTAATTCTCCGCTGGGTAAGTAAATTGAACGTTGGTAGCTGTTAATTACGACGAAATCGGTTGTAATGTGTTTTATGAAACATAACATTATTACTATAACTAACCAATAAAGTTAATTTAATACTTATTAAATCAATTAAAGTATATTGGTTGTTAAATGTGTAATTTTTTAAACCTTTGATAACCAATATTTTTTATTGCCTTTGAACATATAGCCATATAATTGGTAGGTAGTTTATTGACTTAAAGTTCAAAACTTAGGTACATTAATACATACTCTAATACACGAATATTCCTAATTTAAGTGTTGAATTAATCAGTACTTGACTCGTGTTTATGTTACAGGTATGTCTATTTGATGACTTTAGGGATAATGACTTCTCCGACATTTCCCTACTTGTAACCAGCAGTAATTTCCAAAAACTCGTTAACGATGTGTAAGTATTTGTATATAAAAAATACTAAGTTATCAACTGGTTAGCTGCCACAGATAAACATGAAAGAAACAGAAAAACATACAAAAAATTAATTTCATTAACTCGAACCAAAAATAATACACGAATCACTTCAGATCGACTACAAAATAATCATTAAAATTAAATGGTGCTTGGCGAAATTTATGGGATTGCTGGCACTAACCATAGCAGCTAACGTGTTGATAAATGTTTCATATATAAATAAATAAATTCAATATCATAACCATACATTTTCACTTTCAGCTTTTGTTATAAATCAGCTGTGTCGTCTTCAACAAAAATTGAACAACTATACAACACAATAAAAAGTATATAACTTAATTAAATGTAACATTTTGTAACTTCTTAGTGTAATTTCTAAATTGTACTTTTTCTTATCTTGTAGCTAATTATCAGGAATTTGAAGTCGAAGGACCTTCTAACTTGCATACCGAAGAAAACTCGTGTTACACCTGTGTAGTTGTGTTATTACACGCTTTATTGAAATGCACAAACAATAAATTTAGAGATCAGCTAAGTGAACGAATGGACGATAAAGAACAAGTATTATTGGCGAAATTCCTAGAAGCTACCCAAAGCGCACTATTTACTAAACAAAATATATCTGAAGCGTTGGACTCGGCTTTCTCTGATGGAACTAAAAATTCAGAATCTTATTTAGCAGGTTTATAAAATAATTTACTTTTTTTGAAATAAGTTATTTAAATGTCTTATGTATACTTACAGAAGAGTTTTCTAACAATGTTACTCCAAAAAAGACAAATCCGTTACGTCGCAGTTATCTGCAAGAATTCTGTGAAGTAATATATTTTTTATATTATTATGTAGTCATATAGTGAATAAATTGAATAACATTTTTTATTTTATTTTTTGCATCACATATTTTTATTGTATAATATATGTTATTTATTTTTTAAATTAGTCCCCAAAGTCTCAATCCTTAATCTATCAAGAAAAAGATAAAGTCATTGCCAAACTTACTGAAGATTATAAAAACGAGTGTGAAGAAAATTATAAGTTGGCTGAGAGTAATAGATTATTAGAAGAATTAAATGTAAAACTTAGTAAGTTATTTATGTTATTTCTGTATTCAATTTAAACTGATTACTATTTTTCCAAATAATCTAGTTAGCTAAGTGTTTTTAAAAATTATAACTGTTATTCAAGGTACTAAATTAGAAGACAAAGACAAAGTAATAAAATTTCTAAAAGATGAAATTGAAGAATTATCTAAACCTAAAGAGGTGCCAGTCCATGCTGAAGTCAACAACGAGTGGCTAGTAAAGAAACTCAACCAAGATGTTTACGACTTGGAGAAAAATGTTGTCGATTTAAAACAACAAATTGTAGATCTAGAAAATGCTCATACAGATCTTAACGCAAAAGTGATTGTTACGATAAATTTAATTACAACAATAGTTTAAATCTACTTTACCTGACAACTTTTTTTCTACTATTGCGAGCAGCGTTCAATTTTTGCAGATTTAAAAATTAAGGGGGGAAAGGTGTCAGTTAAAGTAGATTTATACCATAATAATTAACAGCTGTCTATTGTGGTAGTTTATTGCCTAGAATTTGTCTTAAATACTTAAAATACTAAAAAAATTATTGTTATTTTAGTTCCAAAAGAAAAATTCAGAATATGAAAATGTTTTAAATGAGTTTGAGAAAAATGAATCTGAAAAAATATTAATGAAAAATACAATTGAATCTTACAAAGAAGCAATCCTTGTCAAAGAAGAAGAAATTGTGGTGAGTATTTTATTGTTAAAAATATCCAATAATTATTAAAAAATAAAATCATAAATTGAATGATTATTCGATAATGTACATGAGCTAAAGTTTTATTTTTCTATTTTAGTCATTGAAAGATGAACTTTATAGTAAAGCTTTATCGAAAAGTCCTGTGTTCAATTCGAGTAAAAATGATGATGCAAATGTGGCCCAATCAAATACATTGTTTGATGAACTGAAATGTTTGAAACTCGAAGAGGTAACACGTGACAAAGAAAAATTCAAACAAAAGTATAAATCTACCAGAAAAGACCTTTCTAATGTGAGTGTTATACATTTTTCTTTCTTTATTCTTTCTTTTTATTTTATTTTTTTATTGTATAGGCTGAAAATGAAATTAAAGACTTGAATTCAGCCATAGCTAAATTAAAACATCGGCTACATAATCTCGAAGCTAATGAAAAGGATCTACTGAATGATTGCTCGAATAAGAAAAAGGAAGTTCAAGAACTACGAAAAAAGAATAACATGTTAGAAAACAAGATTAAAGAGTTACACGATTCTGTGAAAGATAAGGAGTATCGTATGAAATCGCTTTGTTCCGATTTAAATAAAAAAGAAATCCATATCAAGGATTTATCAAATGAAATGGAAACTATTAAAAAAGCCAAGATTATGATCGAGCTAATATTGACCAAAACAAATACTGAAATAGAGGCGTTGCATGAAGAAAACAACAAACAGGTACACAACTTACTTTCGACGATTGAAAAGTATAAACTTTCAGAAGATGCATCTAAAGAGAATATTTTACAATTGGCAAACACTGTAAACGATCTAAAAGCCGATTTGGAAAACAAAATGCATCAAATACTATTCTGTGAAAAACAATTATCGGAAAATTGTCAAATTTTAAATACGAAAGAAGAACAATTAGCGATGCTTTATCAAGAAAAATTAATGGTGGAATCCCAGTTAAACAGTGTTAATACGGAAATAGAAAAGCAACAAAAATTGTCTAGTACCAAAATTCGCGAATTGGAAAATTGTTTAGAGTATCACCTGGATGAATTAAAAAATGCTTTAGGTAAAATAGAAAAAATGGAAGAAAAAATAAATAGCAAACAAAAGCAAGTAGACCAATATGTTGAGCAAATAACAAAACAAAAAGAATTTATTAATGAGTTGGAGTGTGTTAAATGTAAATTAAATACTCAGATAACTAATCTTGATGACCAATTATTAAAGAAAAACTGTGAAGCTAAAGATTTAGAAGAGAAAATAAAGTATTATTTATTAACTTTAGAGAAAAAACAAAACGAATTGGATGATAGCGTTGCAATGGTTAATGAAAATACACGTACTATTTCGAATTTGAAACAACAAAAACTTGATATTGAAAATGAATTAAAATTTACTGTTGAAAATTTAATGGATAAAACTAACAAACTTAAACTTTTAGAGGAAAAATTATCAAACAGCGAGTTGGACAACAAGAACTTAAAGAAGGAACTTGAAGTAAAAATTTTGGAAGCTGATAATCTCAGAAAAGATCTAGAAATCACTGTTAATAATATGAAAAATCAACAAGATATTTATGACAAGCAACTAAAAGAAATAAAAAGTAATTTGGAAACTTCTGAAAACAAAATAATTGAACAAGCGAATGAATTGGAAAAAAATCAAAATTGCCTTAAAGCTAAAAATATTGAAATAGGTAAAAAAACAGATTTAATTAAAAAACAAAAGGAAAATATCACTTGTTTGCAAACTCAACGTAGCGATCTAGAAGAAAAGTTAGAAGGGATCGAACAATGTTTGTTGAAAAAAGAAACTGAGGTGTCAAATCTGGAAAATAATCTACAGGAAAAAGATGTAATAATTAAAAATTTAGAAGACCAATTGGGAGTTATGTCTATAGAAAAAGTAATGCTTGAAACAAATTTGAACGAAACGTTTGATCAAATAAAAAAGTCACGCGATGATTTTACTCAACAAGTTAATGACATGATGAGCCAGTTAAACAATCGCGCTGAGGAAATTGGTCGTTTAAAGAATCATTCATCAAATCTCGAAAGCTTATTGCAAGAAAGAAAAATAGAACTTGACGATCAAATCACAATGACATTGGACCAAATTGAAGTAACAAAAAATATAAAAATCGAAAAAGAACTCTTAGAAAACCAAATTTACAATGCAAATGAATGTATAAGTACTTTGCAGAATGAGATTAAATCTTTAGAAGAGAAACAAAATGAATGTGAAACATGTATTCAAAAATTAGAACAAAGATTGAATGATGTCTCATTTGAAAAAACGTCACTCGAAAACAATTTGCAGAATAGTGTTAGCAAAACAGTAGTAGAAGAACTTAATGAGCAAATAAAAGATTTGAACAACAATCTTGAAAACCGTTTGAATGAAATTGGCGAACTTAGAAAGTCTTTATCGGAAATGGACAATGATTTAAATCAAAAGCAAATTAATTTTGAGCATGTTATCCAAGAAAACGATAATTTAAAAACCACTATAAATTTTTATGAAAGTGAAAACAACGAGTTACAAAATAGTTTAGGTGAACTGAAAAATTATCTAACACAAACTAATGAAAATATAGCATTACTACAGAATGAAATATCCGCTTCCTCTTCTTCGAGATTAATATTGGAACAACAATTAGTGAAGGTACATGAAGCGTTGAATAACAAAAGTATTGAATTTGAAAATCAAATTCGTTTGTTCGAAGAACTGAAAGAAAAAATTGGTAAAATGTCTGACGAAAGAGAAATTAATCTAAGTAAAATAAAATCGCTTGAAGATAATTTATCACATAAAGAGTACGAGTTCAATCTATCTGAAGGAAAATTGTATGATTGTAGCATTACAATTGACGATTTAGAAAACAAATTAGATGCCATGAAAAAAGAAAATATATCGTTGGCATTGCGGCTCGACGAAAATCAAACACTGCTGATTAGCGCCAAAGAGGATCTCACTCGGCAGTTGGAAGTTCAAGAACAATTAAATGCCAAACAAAGGGAATTGGAAAATGAAATTAAACTATTAAACGATCAAATTTCTGTATTGGAATTGGAAAAAGATGGCTTTTCTGCAGAAATTGCGAAGCTAAACAATTTGTTAAAAACTGTAGAGAGCGATTTGTCAGAGCGAGAACAAGAACTTGAACATCAAAAATCGTGTTTACAGTCAGAAAATGATGAACATAAGTTACTTATGGAAATTATGCATCAAGAATCTACGAAATGCCGTGAAGAGATTGAAGAAAAATTGTCGACCTTACAAGAACATTATAATCAATGTGATGTAGAGTTAACTGAACAACTGGAGATAACCGACAAACAAAAACAAGACATTGCACTTTTGAATTTGGAAAAAGATAACTTGTCAAATGAAATAAATATGTTGAAGGATACTATAAAACAAAAAGATTGTGTTTTAGGGTCTAACCAGAACAAACTGCTAGAATACGAAGAACAAAATGACAATTTAATCACTGAAAAAGCATCTTTAGAAGTGGAATTGAGTCAATCCAAATTACAATTAGAAAACATTCGACTAGAATTAACTAAGCGAACTGATGAAATGGCTAAAGAGCTGCTGATTTTACAGGAAAGACTAATTAGTAAAGAGGCAAATTTAGAAATGCAAGTTAAAGAATGTGACGAAAAAGTGAAAATTATTTCTGTTTTAACATCGGAAAAAGATAATTTGATAATCGAAAGAAATTCTCTACAAGATTGTTTATTGGAAAAAGAATCGACTTTGGCACTAAATCAGGAAAAACTAAACAAACATATAAAATCTCTTGAGGAACTACAGATCGAAAAAGAACATATAGAATTAGAGCTAAATGAAACAAAAAAGCATATTGAAAATATTCAGCAAGACTTAACGCGTCAAATTGAAATGTCTAAGAGCGATTATAATGAGCTTAAACAACATCTTGAACGGGCACAACTAACAATTGAAGAACAAAAGGCACAATATGTTGAACATATAGACATGATTGCCATTTTAAAAAGTGAAAATACTAATTTAATAGACAAAATTAGTACACTTGAACAATTGCTTTTGCAAAATGATTCTGAATCTATTGATTTCAAAGATAAATGTGAAAGAAATGAAAACAGAAATTTGTCTTTGATAACCGAGTTGAATGAACTTAAATCTCAGTTAAAGACATTGCACGAAGAATCTGCCCAACAAATCACTTGTATGAATAACGAATTGACTGAAGTTCAGAATGACATAAGTTTTAAGCAGTCTGATTTGAAAAAACAACTGGAATTGAAATATAGTTCGCTGTCTGAAATCTATTGGAAAATAAACGATTTGAAAAATGTCAAATCTGAACTTGAAGAATTACTTAAAAACGAAAAAATTAACTTTGAAAACTGTTTGAATAGTTATACAAAAATAAATATTACAAATATTTCTGTAAAACCTGAGCCATTAGACGACGACCATCAAGATTCACTAATGGAAGTTATTACATCGGCTGATACTTTTATTGAACAAAACGGTATTCAGCTAGGACAAGTCGATAACATTAACGAGTATTCCATTATTGAAAGATTAAAGAAATTATTTGAAGCACTTAAATTATTTATTATTAATATTAACACTCAAAGCAGTGGACGAGCAATTATTCATACTGAAAATCAACTGACAGATGAAGCTTATGCTGAACTACTTGCGAAGTCAAATAGGTATGTAATTGAAACTAAGTTTACATGTAACGTGTAGGTAATATATATACTTTTTTTTTTCAGTCAACAAGAAACCATTAAATACTTGGAAGCTGAAATGCTAAAACTGAAAACAGAATGTAATTACAAAATGACTAAAGTACAACAAAAAACGCAGGAATATGTTACATCTGAATATGAAAAGAAATTTGAACGCAAAAGAGAGCAAATGGTAAAAAAATATTAACCTTTTGTTTAATTAGACTTCACGTGTTTTTTAGTTAACTTTTATATATTTAATTTAATTTATAATTATAGAAACAATTTTGCAAAGATCTCGAAACTAAAATTCATCAAGACTATGAAGCAAAATTAATGAAGTACAAAGAAAAGGTACAATTTTTTATCAGAATACAAATTATTACTCTTACAAAACGTTTAACAAATTGTAATAACATATTTTCATTTAGATAAACAAAGATGAAATTCATATTAAAGAACTTGGTCAACAATTATGGGAAGTTAGTGAAAAATATTTACGTCTCCAACAAAAAGATAGAAGAGAATCGACTGCATCCTTGCCATTTGATATCTCCAATGTAAATTCTTGTAAATTATTTTTATATGTTGTACCATAAATAATAATATATTTTTTACATACAGATTTCATCAATGTCAAAATACAATTCTAACACACTTCCCAAATCCAGCTCAGCCAGTCAAATTAGGTGAGAATAGTTCATTATCTATAAAAGTTTATTATTTTGAATCATAATTTTAGATATAAACAGTGGTTGGTCTTTTGGGTACCTGCCTCCCCTTTTTCTATGTACGTTTGTACTCATAACAAAAATGTTTATACTTGCAAATAGAGTACACAATTTTGGTTGTGAGAACACGTAGTTAGAGAAAAGTGGGAGGTGAGTACACACAGTGCAAAGGACTACACCATTGCATATGAATAACATTTTTGTCATTTATTGTCGTTGTACATGTCATTATAATATTGGTTTCGCCTTTTTTTTTTAGGTCTTTAGTTGATGAATCTTATCAAAACAAACGAAATGTCCCTTCAGGAATTGGTAAAAAATTCAGTTTATCGTCTGGTGCGTTACTAACAAATAACTAACTTTTTATAATGCTTAGCCATTTAACCATAATAATAATACTAATTTTTCATATTGATTTTTTACTACTTTTATACAGTATTCATACTCTTAATGTGAATACTGAAGTAATGATAAATACAATTAATAGTTAATGCTATGTTTTAAATGCCTTAAATTTTTTTGGATGCATTAACAGCTTATACATGTTAACAATAATGTTTAAGCCTATCAAAAGTGAAATTATGCAAGCAATTTTTCTTATTCTAAAATTGAGATTATTGGCGTAAGTTAAAACCAAAGTAAGGTTTCGCTTACAACAACATTTTTGTTTGCCACTTTACTTTTGATGGTTTCTTAAAATACAATGGAAAATATTGATTCTACTCTTATGTTTTTTTTAATGTGTGTTAGATTAAAATTAAACTATACTAATAACTTTTATTAAAATAAAGGTAAAATATTTCCTAAAGAAGAAGACGAAGAAGGAGAAATGTTCAATCATTCTTGTTTAGCCGATTTGAAACAAGGTAAAGTGAGGTTAAATGATAACAATGGAAAACAATACTCGGAACGATTGTCGGAATTGCAAGCTCGTAATTCCCTTTGTCCCCCACATTTGAGAAGTTGTTATGCAGTCGAAACCAATTACTTGCCAAATGCTTCTTTAATTACGGAAGAAGACATAAAAGTAATTACTTTAGTTTTTATAATTTACATTTTAATAACTATGATTTAACAAAGATCAAAAATACTTAAGCTCTTTATGCATTTTTTTTTTTTTTTTGCAGACCATTAGCAGTTATAGTGATTGTGAAAGTGAAAATTTAATACCGAATGACCGTAAAAAAAAAGATAGAAATCAGGTATGTTTGTGTAAAATTTATCCATTTCCAACATTTTAATTAATTGGTTAACATTTATTTTTCAGACATCTTATAAAAAACCAGGACCTCCGACACCTAGTAAAAACGGCGGTCGTGTTTCGTTATCGGTTAGTATTCAAATAAAATTTACTTGTCAATGTTGTACAGTAATTTAATTATAATAAACTACTTCAAAATACTGTAAATATGTATTTAATAAAGTGCTATACCTACAGAAATGCTCATTTTTTTCAGGGTAACGCAAAAACAACTTTAAAAGAAACAAAAGAATCAAATTCTAATAGAAGACGGGCCAGTAGTACACCAAACAAGTTATTTGGCTTATTTATGAGTAAGAAGAACTAATGACTTCTATTTTAATTATTATTTATATATTTAATGTTTAGTAATAATTGACTGTTGCACTTGTCAATTTTACTTTACTTCAAGGATTTTTTTTATTTCCACTATTCCTTATTTTATATTTGTATTATATTCTACATTGTATTATTTTTTTTATTATTACTATGTGTTACATTTGTACTTATTATCTTTTATTGTTAACATTTTATCGAATAAGCATTTTTTTTTTTTTTATGGAAAAGTGAATTATTTTTTAAAAACCTATTTTTATTTTTTATATTGACATATTTGAGATTAGTAGAACTTTAATGTGCATACTATAAGAACATTAAAAATTCAGTCAATCGAAACCTTTTGGCACAAACCATTCTTGAAAAAAAAAAACCTGTATCCAATCCAAGTAAGCCACAAGACAGATTTAACCAGTATTTATTATGGACAATTCCTCATATTTAAACTATAACAATTTTTAAAATAAATTGTATATGCAGACGGTAATAAACGTCAAAGGTAAAAATACATTTTGTAGAGGATTTTGCCCCAATTTCCTTGTGTCAAAACATACCATAATGTGTATTACTCGCTCCATGGCGACTTAATAGCGAAAATACTTATTATATTAAAAAAACGAAAGATGACAGGGTTTTAGAGACCATGTCATATCACATTTTTTTAAGTGTTTGCTCCAAATTCTAAAACCACTATGGGTCAAGTAAAACACATTCTGCGTATAGTTATGTTTAGATAAACATTTTTTTTTAAATCGCTGTCAAGGATGCTGTGATAGTCCGAAAAATGAATTATCTGTCAAAAAAGAGTCCTAATATTACTGAACTAATAATTTCACATTACAGTTTAATCTTTAAATTAGGATTTTGCAAAAAAAAAATTGCCTATACATAACTCCTTAATAAATAAGGGGTATAACGTCCTCTTAAATCTTACCTAATATCATAATAAAGACATAATCCAACACTCCAAACGAATAACCAATATAATATTTTTAGACTCTACGTCGAAACTAAATTTTAAAAAAATAATAAATAACAATTTTCAAAACAACAAGTACCTAACGAGACACACAAACGAATTTTTTAGTTTTTTCCATTCATATTTTATAGGTAGACATACGGAGATACCTACCTACTATTAAAAATTATAATACTTTGACTAAGGTTAAAGATTAATGACGTCCACCCATATATATTAGGTGTGTAAATGTTTTTAGGAGGTATAAAAATATGTCCTATAAAAAAAACGAATGCACGACCACTCCTACATTTGCATTAAAAAAATACTTTGTATTTGAAAAAAATATACAATAGGTACAGTACAGCAGATTTACAGTTTTATTTTTAATTTGTCAAGCGTTGTTGTCGAGTGCGGTGTGTATGTTCAAAACTGAATTTAGGTAGTCCGTAGTTTGACTATTATACTATAGTTAATAATTAATATATCGAATACAAACTAATAACTATAAAACATACATAATATAATATTCAATGTAGCTACGTAGGTATGTATATTTTATTCACTTATTTACAGTAATAATTATATTACAATTATTAGCAATGCAATTGCTTAGGCGATTCGTAAATTAAAAACAAAACAATATTTTACTAACATTCTTGTATTAATTGTAATTATTTAATGTTCATTACGTAAGTAATTGGTCCATGGTTAAATTAAAAGTTTTTTGTTTATCAATTAAACTGAATAAAGACGTTTAATTTAAAAACCAAAAAAAATATGTTCAAAGTACTTATTATTTTTAAAAAAATAACTAAAAATAAATAAATAATAAATATCGTTATTTCTCGAATTAAAGTGGTTTCTCTATGACATTTTTCGAACCGCTACTTGGATATTGAACTTTATTTCAATTTTCAAACGAAAGTTGTAAGCTTATTCTTTAAGTAGTAACCACTAACCTTAAAAAAGGTAGGTATAATAGATGTTAACTTCACTGTCAGTTGTTTGTCAGATTATGTAGGTTAAAAGCACAGTTATGTTCTATAGACCATAGTTATTATAATTGATTGACAATCGTTCATTATTTATTGACTACTAACGAATTTTTATGTGTATAAATTATTGATTTCAATAAAGCTATTGAAGTAGTCTAGAATTTTTGAAAACCGGTAAAAATTAATCTAAATTTATTTCAGACTGATTAATTTTAATCTCTATATAATTAGGACCTTTAAAAACAGCACTTATGTTAATAGATATATAGTTCTTTTACAAAAATATGACTACAATTTAATTTTTAAAAAATTTCCTTGGAGTCCTATATGCGTCTATTAATACAAATTTTTTTCGAATTTTATTATTTTTTAGGGTATTTTGTTGTTTCTGTCAATATGTTCTTTTTTTTAGATAGATGATAACAGCTATAATACAAAATAATATATAAGTTTTAAATCTAAATTCAGGGTATCTATATAATATATTTTATACTTATTATTCTTATTCCCTATAAAAGAATCACTGCCTCTATATTTTCTATAAATTGTATTTTTCATCTTTTATCAATATTAACGTTGTATTAATTATTGTATTTGGAAATTAAAACGGACCAAAAAAAAGTTTTCTACGTCTTAATTTTTTTAATGCGGTTATGCTTAAGGTATAGGCGGTATATTATTGCTTTAGTAGAGGTAGCGTCTAATGTAGTACACTATTAGCACCTACATTATAGTATTGTATAGTAAACGAACCTTGAGTTGCTTCCTACACATAAAATGATTTACAACCGCGTGCTCGTGCTAAAAAAATGACGTTTTTGTTATACCATTGCCAGATAGGCGAATGCCCTCGACTATCAATAATGAATGTAAAAATATAGTATAAACGTCACTACTGTAACCACACAATTGATTTTTTTCTTATTAACAGATAGTAATTGTGGTTTGATGGCATTTCATATTTTTTTTTATAGTATTAACTTCAAGGAAGCTCAAGTCTAAAAATCGTGTGACAGTCGTTGTCAATTGTCATGTCGAAAAGGTATGTTTGGTATTTTACATAATATTGTATTATATTATATTATTATAATTTTGATTGCAAGCATTGTGATTTATTAGTCATTTTGCTATTTATTTTAACATTAGTCAACTACTAAAAAACCACTTTTTCCGCGCCCGATTACGCGTTCTTATCGTTCACCAGACAATTGTACTGATAACAGATTACAAAATTAATGATAACGATTATAAAATATTATGCAGCTAAACAGTAAACTAACTCACAGACAAATGACAATAGGTTATGCGAAAATAATAAATAATATCAATTACCATTTAATGATCGATCGTTAATGCGCTATTAAAATAATTGTTACCGGTGAGCAGTTTTTTTTTTGTCGATAATAACAGTTATAAATTGTTGTTGCATACCTACCCAGTGGTTTTACTTGTTAATAATTTCCATGGTTATTTGTTTCTGTTATTCAGGTTTTGAAATATAGTTATAAAATGTATTTACTATGGTCTATAGCCAAGTAATCAGCATCTAGTCAACAATGGAAGTCGGAATGCACAGTACAATAAATAACAGAATGAGGATGTGGCCAAATCGCCAGAGTATTGGATTGCGTATACGATCAGCCTCGGCAGGTCGTGACAAAAGATCTGGTTAGTTTTTAAAAATATGACCTAGAATTTATTTACAACAATAAGTATAGTTTAATTTTGTTTTTTCATAAGAACTTCGCAACCGATCTTGGACATACCTATTCGATAACTTGCGGCGGAATATTGATGAAATTTATCAAATATGCGAAAGTGATGAAAATGTTTACGAATGCAAAGTTAGTAGTGCATCTAAATATGTATTTGGATGTTTATTCTGATGCTGAAGTAATATTTTTAATATTTTAGGAGGCAATAATGGTTTTACAAAACTATATACATGACTTTCATAGCTTAGTAGAATGGTTTCGCTTAAAATGGGAGTATGAACATACAGATCCACCTCAAAGACCAAATTTTCTTGCTTGGGAAATAAGAGGTGCTTCACCTAGAAAGGTAATAATTTATAGGTTTTTATTTACTTTATCCAGATATTTTACTATACATGATTGTGTGTTTAGATGCTTCAAAAACCGTGCATTTCTCCTGGACTAACACGGAAAAAATTAGACCTTTTATCGGAATCGTTAAGTAGTGACAAAAGTAATACTGATTTTCATGAAGTTGATGAAAAAGAAGATAATTCAATAAAAAAGTTATTTACAAACCAATGTAGTCAAACAGATTTTGAGCCTATAACTAAGGTAGTAACTGAACTAGAAGATACTTCAAAGAAAGTGTTTAAACCGATTACAAAACCAATTGTGAAATCATTGACAGTTGATAATCAAAAGAAAAAAATTCCTGTTTTCGTTCCTAAACCAGTCAAACTGTTAAAATCAAAAGAAGATGATAAAGAAAAAGCCAAAACAGAACCGTTAAAAAGAACTCTTACATCAATGGCTCATTTGTCTCGTTCGTCAACAACCGTCGTAAACACAAAGTCTGTAGAATGTATTAAAAAAACCTCTACGAGTATACATTCAAAAGAAGAAAAACCCAAGTTAGTTACTAAAAAAAATACTACTGCTGTGAATGTAAACTCTAAAAAAATTCCATCATCGAACGATGTAAAGAAAAATAATGTTGATGAATCATCTCGTGTAACTGACAACAGTAATCAGAAGATCAATTTAGCTAAATCTAAAAGAAAATCTGTCGAATCGCTTCAAATGGTAAATAATGTCTCTCCAAAACCAGAAAAAATTACACGTTCAAAGACTTCTATCGACATGAAAGCAATAAAAGTTTCAAAACGTGGTATCATCAAAGGGAACGACGGTTGGGAAACTGTGATTAGATCACGTCGTAGTAATCCGTTAACACAAAGTTCGAGTAGTATTAAGGTAAAAACCCAATTTGATATTAAAAAACGTTTCCAAGTTCCATCGGCCGCCAGTTCATTGCCAGCTTTATCATTGGACTTGGTGTCTAGTCCTGAGGAACCTGAGCCCAAAAATGTAATTCCGGATAAAAACGAACGCCCAATCATATCAAATGCGGTTACATATCCAAAGAAAAAAGGTAAACTAGTAAAGCCGCCAATCCAAAAATGCAAAAAAATCGATCAGATAAGAAATGAAATGTTAAAAAATGAAATCGAAGAACGTCGAATGTGCGACGAAGAACTATTACGTAATAGACAGTTTTTTGATGAAGAGATGATGTTAGCCAGAGAAATACGAGAGTTAGAAAATGCCGAAAGTAGTTGTAGTGATGATATGACTCAATCGGACCGTTACTCAGATCTTTTGGATAATATGATTCTCACCGAACGAATGTACACTATTAACGAAATTAAAGCACTAATAGAGTATGGCAATGAAAGTGCTATTGATTCTATCGGTATGCAATCTTGGGATATAAGTAGATCTACTGAATCAATAAAACAAACGTACAGTGCCCGACAAGCAAAAGCCCATCAAAAACGACAGCAATTGCTTCTAGATAAATCATCTAAAGTGCGTGAATTACTCAAGAAGGTTAGTTGTTTAAATTATTAATTGTTAACCATTTGTGAATTAATTTTATTATCATAAAAAAATTTGTGTTTATAGGTCGGCGAAAGAAAAATGTTACAAACGCAACTCATTGACGAAAAACGCATAAATATAGATAAGAAATTAAAACGTGCCGAGGAAAATCGCAAGCAACACTTGCAGCAGATTCAAAAGAAAGCACACGACGAAGAAGAGAAACTTCGTGAAATAGCTTTTATCAATGAACTCGAAGCACAAAATCGAAGACACGACATATTGACACTGTGGCAAGAGCAGGAAGACCGATTGCAAACCATACTTGAAGAGCGTAAACGCAATCAAGAACGAAAAGCTGCCAAAGAAGCTGCTGTTGAAGAGCGTCTCAAAGCGTTAGAAGCTGAACGTCAAGAGCGTATCGAGCAGATATTGGAGAGGAGACGTATTAAAGAAGAACGAATAGGTAGAGAACAACAGGAAAAAGAGAAGGAGAGACAGGAGTTAGCCAGGGAAAAAGCTAAAGAAAGAGAAAATAAGCTTACAGCGTTGTATGCAGCACAAATGGCTAGTACCGAAGAATTACAGAAGAAAATACAACAAAAGCAAAAGGAATCGGCAAAGAGGCATGAACAAAATATTGAGCATATCAGACAAAGAGCTCTGGAGTTGGGCGTACAAAAAAATGATATCGACTTGGACAAATATTGCACCCCGTGTGAAATAATAGTGAGTTTATATTATATAGATTTGAAAAACATTCCTGCCTAAGTTGACATTTTTTGCTTTAAAGGAAAAACTTTTTATTAAGTAAATATTCATAAATATTTTTTTTTAATATGATAGAAGTATTGTTATGAATATGATCATGATTTGTGTTAGGCTTAATGTTGTACTTATAAATATAAGTGATTTTAATTTGATTGTATTTGTTGTTTATAGTTTGAAACTGTAGTCGGTTTACAGCATCATTTACGCACAAAAACTCACAAAGAACGTACCAAAAAGATTAAAAAACGTACTAAAATGGAACTATTGGTAACGGACAAGTTTAATCAAGATGTAAAAAAGAAGAAGTTAAAAAGAGTGACATCTCTGGACAGTATATCGCTGGATGTGGATATTAACGACGAGAAAACTGGCAACCAAGGAAAAGTGAAAAATAACCGTAAGCGGTGTTTAAAATTACGACATAAAATGTTGACGAGGTAATTTATTTTTAACGTGTTATTTAATATAAGGATCATTAGATGGATAACAAAATAATATAATTTTTGTACGTAGGAGTAAAATATGTGAAGATAATTTGATTAAACCGGATTCGTCTTCTGTTGATAAAACGACAATAGAAATTTGTGTGAATTCCATCGAGAAACATCTAAACGAATTAAAGAGTGAACAGTGGTCGAAAAATGTGATAAAGAACTTAGAAACTAAATTGATATTCTTAGAAAAACGTTCCAATGAAATTCCTGTATGTATTTCACAGACTGTATATTACATTTCATATTACTTTTTAATGATGTCTATATTTTTTTATTGACAGGTTAAAGATTTCCAATCTTTAATTTCGCGCAGTGATGGTTTAAATGTTTTAAATAGAATTTTGATAATGGCATTAAATGAAGAAAAATCAGCAAGTTCTTCGGATTTCCTCACAAAGTTTGTATATATAACATATACATTGTACAGACCTAGACATTTTTTAAATGCTTTTTAAATTAAACATAAATTGAAATAATTACTGAAAAATAAATCTTGTACATTTTTATTTAATATAAAAAGTTATTTCAAAAAGTCAAATAAAAATGTATTTGTTTTATTTTAATGAACATGGGCATTTTTTGTTTAAATAAAAAGTTGCAATAACTACTCATATCTTAGAGTTTTGTTTAATAATTATTTTTATTTAGAGTATCAGATAATGTTTTATTTGTAATACATTTTTTTACTGTTTCTAATAACATGTATTTTTAATTATAATATTTTGCAGGGTTGTATTTAAAACGAACAAGTTGTATATTAAAGTGTGTAATAATAGCGACGCTAATACAAATACTGTAATTTACACGGAAAATATTTTCATAATTTTGGACTTACTTTTACTCGAACTAAACGTATGTTAAAATTATTTATTCTCATTATATATATATTATACATATTGACCATTTTGTAAACCTATGTATTTTCGTCATTACAGAAAGTCATTCCTGATAGTGGTGTGGACAGTAATTTTAAAATTAAAGCTCAAACAGATTGTGCAATTAGCGGACAGCTGTTAGAATTGTTAAGTGCAGTTTTATTATCATTTAAATTTAGCCAACAAGAAGACCAAGAACAAATCCATGACTTAATCAGGTATTATAAAAAAAAACCTGTTTAATGTGCTAAGTTATGCTAACAGACCGATATATTATTTTTGTTGTGTTATTACTTATTTAAATAACAATTTTTTAAACTATATGTACATTTTCAGTTATACGTGTTACATTGGTTTACTTGAGAAAATAGTTCACTTTTTCACATTAGTCCGAGACAGTTACCCTGAAACTAATGGAAATGTATCCGATTTTGTCATTCATTGTTTGTCGTTTATCGGCAGTCTCTCAAAAATCAAGTAAGACGGTTATAGTGAACTAGTTTGTGAATCATACTATAGAATAACAACATTCACAATTTATTATTTCAGTACCGAAGTAATGGTGAAGAAGTACACTGAAATTCTCAGAAATACTGAGTTGATGGGCGTCATGCCAGTTTTGTACAGTGTATTGTTACGAAATGATTGTAGCACTAACGGTCTGGGGCCGACAGATCTGTCGTTTGCCGCCCTTAAAGTTACCAAAGCAGTATTTAGCATGTTGACATCTATCGCTAAAATGGATCCTAACACATTCCAAGTAATAAGAAAAAAAAAGCCACAACAGAGGGGTTGGATATATTGTCAGAAAATCTATTCAATATAAATATAAAAAAATTTCAGATTTTAATTCCCAAAACTACACTTTAAAAGTAAATTAAATAAAAGGTTCTTACCCCACATATGACATATATATTTTCTTGGTTTTTCTCTGTATACATCTAATGAATATCTCGCACAACTTTGGAAGTAATGTGTACATTTATCAGGTCTGATTTTTAATCCATTGTCTTGCTACGTGAAAAAATTAGTCTGCTGAAACAATACCATTTCAGCTCCAAAATATTGTTAATTTGCTGTAGTAAAAAAAAAATATAAGACTAATATTCAAAATTTCATTACAGGAAGTGTTGAAAGTTGAAAGTCTGTCCGTCCAATTTCGACATATAGCCAGATATTTATTGTGGTTCTGTTCGGAAAAGCCTGAGAGCAAAGATTTATTAAACGAAGTCATTGTTGCTGTTGGCTATTTTACTCTGAACAGTAGTCAGCACCAAGTAATACAAATTTTCTATACGTCATATAAGTGGCAATGTTGTTGTATGTAATGTTATTATAATTTTTGTATTTCTATTCTACAGTCAATGTTACAGTCTGGACCGTCGCCGACAGTCCTTCAACTACTCTGTACCTTACCGTTTCAGTATTTCAGTAATCCCGCATTGACTTCAATCCTATACCCAACGCTTTTGGCGTGTTGTTCAAACAATGCACACAACAAATCGTTAGTGGAGTCTGAAATATGCTTTGACGTATGTAACGCTAAAATTTGTTTATATAATAAAAAATAATAATGATGGTTTTTTAAATTTTGGTTTTTCTACAGTTGCTGGAAGAATTCCAAAAGTCCATTCAAAGTAAGAACATTCAAATTATTCAGCTGATAAAATAACAATGTCCTAATTAATTGTAGTTTACGTGCAAACTGAATATAATAATATGTGTACCTCCCTACCATAAATTTAAATAATATTATCTCTATTAATCATTTCTGTAATAATTATTAAGGTTCACCAACAAGTGGAATTAACATACTAGTCTGTTAACCTTGTGATAAAAAAAAAAACCAATTGTGTAATATTTTACTTTTTAGTTTATAGATAATTTTCATCAATATATTATTATACTTAGAATTATTATTGTTGGTTAAAATGTAATTTCAACTAATATAAATATCGTTGTTAGACAATGTGTAGTATCTATTTCCTAAAGAAACGTATTGTTTTTTTTTAATTCTAACGAATTATTACAATTTATCTATGTTATTATTGCGGTTACTAGAATTTATTAGGTGGAATAAAATGGTTAAATGGTTGAAACGTGTTTTTTTATTATCATTTTTATCAATACGAACATTTCCTACTTTATCGTTAGAAGCGGAATCGTTGACTTTTACCAGTTTACTTTTAAAGAGTGGCTATTTTAAATTTTGCATACAGTTTAGCATAAGTACTTTGTGAGAGGTCAAAGTACAGATTTTTTAAAATAATTAAAATTTCTTAATTGACAACTGTAAAGTCCTTTATATAGATCATTATCATAGTATAAACGATTTTACATGATGATTGTAACTTAAGAGACGTTCGCCTGACTCATTTTAGTAGGCGCTTGATAGAACTTTTGCAACTGTTCTACAATGCCTACCTAAATGTATTTCTAACGTTTTCAATACATTTTAGTGACAAAAGAAAAAATGTAAAGAAAACATTCGGACCGCTATTTGATACGATGTTGTAATAAATTTACCTGTTTTTCTTTTCTTTGGGGTGAATTCATTTGGGTTGAGTGGGTTCAGGTGTTTTAGTCGTCCGTAGCACGTTAATAATTAAGCAGTTTTAGCTATACCTATACGGATCAGCACGCTCAACACAAAACATTTACCGTAATTTAGGTGTGTTATATATTATTAAAGTCAACGTGTACTCTTGTATCGTTTTTACGCTGTACTTGTAAGTTGTAGACGCTGTAGTCACCACGATCGTTTAGTAAATTGAAAATTATGATCGCCTATGGGGAGTTTCTCCAAAGGGTGAATGAAAACGATTTGTCGCCTGGAGCGTATTCCTTTAAACGATATGAACACGTGAAACATGTCTAAAAGTTGGCCCTGTTTATAACAAGTCATAAAAAATGGCTCCATGGTGGTCGTTATTTTTGATTGTGTGTTATACAGCCATGCTATACATTTTAAATAAGTATAAAAACAAAAGAAATACTCAATTTTTTTGAGAATTTTAGATTAATCCCTTTTCTCTCTGTTTGAGCGGAAAGTTTTTCCGGTATATTTAAAATATCGTGGAATACTCTATACCTACCTATCAAATGTTTAATATTATAATATTTTTTAAATTTGTTTACTAAATAGTTAATTAAAAAGGGATTACCTAATAAAATGTTCAGTATTAGTTACAAACTATATTATCTATTAATATAATTTATTTCAAAAAATAATAAATAAGTTTTTACTTTTCAAATAAATGAAAAATTCTCAGTACCTACTATAATACCTACACCTCCGCTTAAACACTGAGACAATTTTGTATTTTTCAAATATAAATGCCAAAGTTGGAGAACTCCACTCCGTTCATTTATAAGGAGTAAAGTATAGGCAATGTTTTAAAAAACTCAATTGAGAGTGAGCTACAGTGTATACTCATTAATACAGTAATGAGGTTACTTATTGATTGCCAATTATTTTGCCAGACCACCACAGTAATTGCTATAGGATAAATTACAATTTTTTCCATCAAAACTGCTTTGCGAGGGACAAGTATGTGAGGCCAGTATTAACAGTAGATTTACCAAATTTTTACAATGTATGGAGAATAACATTATCCATGGGGTAGCGTTTTAATTTTTTTTTCATATCTATACTTAATATTTTTTTTTAAAAACAAATGAAAAAATTAAGGTTTAATAATTATTGTTACAGTTGGCGAGTTGTTGATGATGACGTGATGGCCGTGACTCGTGAGTGCCGGTCACCTACACGATGAACATATTATGAACATTGATCCGTACCTACATGATCCTTAATACAATTTACTACAAAGAACAGCTTATACTTCATTTGCAGTACTTACCCATATCTTTGTTGTGCTTAATAGCGTTGGGGGCATGGCGGCGACACATCCATTAGGACGGTGATTTTGCCGAAGATTTTATTTATCATCAACGGCTGAGGGTTAATCCGAAATCGAATTAAACGTCCCTCCCCTCTCTCTCTGACTCCCCCTAGGTTTTTCTTCTTGTTTTTCGCCTCGTCCCCTCCGAGACTAATCCGATTGTTGCGAACACACGAAGACAACAAATGAGCGCAACGGACCGTCACATCTCTTGGTCAGTCACATTCAATTATTACTGATTTTAAATCGACACAAAAACACAATTTTCACCATTATTTTCAGCTTATGTAAATTATACAGTTACAAAATATGATCAAATCAAATAATAAATAATCGACATTAATAATATTATATAATAATTATATAATTATTATATAAATATTATAATTATATATTATAATATTCGCTTTCTAAATTAAAATAATAAACTTTATATAATAACAATTGTCATCCATAATATATAAGCTGCTGTATAAATTGAGCTTAACAGTCGTGGACTAGTTATCTACAACAATGGCATGGGCTTTTTGCTTATTTCGGTTTACCATGTTTATTGTGAGATTTTCCAATTAATCAGGCGCATTGGGTAGGCAATATCTCTCAAAACGATATAGGTAATAATATAAGACTGAATACATACGGGAGTTCTTGGCCTTCGGGGTCTGAGGTTTTGAGCCGCACTTAAGCTTATAATAGGTCCATTATTTCTATATAAACTAACTGAGGAGGGCTGATTTGTAGGTATGTGAAATTAGTCAACCAAATTGAATAATCGTCCCCGTTCCTGAATATTTTTCTGATTATATTTTGTAACGTTTTTAAAATATGAAGGGCACAGGGTAAAAACGGTAGTTGTCACATTGTGAAAATTTTAAAGTATAGCAAAAACAAAGTTTGTGAATTCCTCTACCTCTTAAATAAGAACAAAAAAATAAACCACATTAAATGCTACTCTAACAATAAATGTATTTATTTTAACAATCTATTGACATAAATAAAAAAAATTATTGGCATAAATTGAAAAAAACTATTTTCATAGTGTGACAACTACCGTTTTTCCCCTGTGCCCTTCATATTTTGTTGATATCAAATTACAGTTATCAAAAGCATCCCGATACTTGCTGTATCGAAAACAAAAAAGTTTGGCGTCTCTGCGCGCATAATCACACAATACGTTATGTTAATAGGTATTTTATATAGAGAGGAACGCAAAATCGGTATACATTTAGTACACACTGTACATGTTATTAAAAAAAAATAATTATAGGTACTATTGTGTTGTTGTGCGGCAAAAGGGTTTGTTTTTTAGCGACGTCGTTGCCGGTGCAGCGGTGACGGCCCCGCGCGTACCTAATGCGTTCGCACACCGCACCGCTCTTGTCAGTCAGCTGAGAGAAAGCTTTTAGCCGCGTAGGCGGCTCGAGGGCGGGCACCGCGGCCGGCGCCGGACGGGGGGGTGCGAAGGGTTTTAAGCGTAAAAGCACCGGGGGACGTGCACTACTACTACCCCGGTCCTCGTCCTCGCCCAAGTACACACGGCAGTTATAACGTGTAGTCCCTCGAGTTGTTGCGCGCCGTGCCGTGTACGACGGCGCGTTTCACCCTATAATCAGTACTAAAAGCTCCTGGCCGCCGAATCATCCATTAGATAAGGGTACCCGACCCCAAACAATGGCCGATGACTGCGTACATACACACTGTACACACACACGCGCGCACACACACACACACATATACCGTATATATTTATATATATGTATGTACATTGTATAGCATACAGTATAACGGTACAGCGGTAGGTACACCGACGGCGGCGCAGGGTAGTGAGGCGTGCGCGTGTAATTCAATAATACCTGCGCGAAAACCGCCGCTTTCTCTCCGCCGTCCTCGGTTGTGTATAACGCGCGTCCTCCCCTATAATATATTTTTCTTGCATCTCTCTTTTTTTTTTTTTTTGAGTCGCTCCTCTACTACCCCTATCTCTTCCGCAAGTATGTATACCGTCGCCGTTATATATTTTTGCCCCCGTGTACATATACACCGGACAAACACACACACACACACATTCCACCCGAAAAAAGTGATGCCCTTTTACTAACACACAAACAGATAATACGGACAAATAACATATTATTTTACATATAAAATCTAAATTACCCAAATACATTTTCTAAAACATTGTCCAAGCTCATACACGAAGAGTTTTGACAAATCAATGTTTCATTATAATACAGGTACAAGAAGAATCTGTTTTTAATCGGCTTTTTACCAATTTTTTTTAAAATACGAATAATTCAAAATCTACAAACGGATAGTTTTTTTTTTAAGTTTTTACCTTGTGTGATAACTGTACTTTAAATAAAATCCTCATTAGTTTTAATTTTTAAAATTGTGTATAAAACTAAAAAATAAACTTTAGAATACCACTCACAGAGAAAATGGCGTGTGTGCGTTTTCATATTCAAGAGTAACGAAGGTCAAGGCTAACATTTCATTGTAAAACCAATACCTTGTTAGTTTTGCATCCAGACTTTAAAAAACGTACAACGAGACGAATTACGTAGACAACTATTTTGATACATGCTATTTGAAAACTTACTTTTGTCTTTTAAGTATATACCTGCAAGCGAGGTTTTTAGCAACAACAACTTTATATAATTCTATACAACCTACAATGAACTTGAAATTAACCAAAACGTTTTAACTCGTAGGCTGCATTAAGCACTAGTCAGTTTTTAATTATGTTGTTAAATAATGTACATAAAATTATTATACTATGGTAATCATTTATTGTTTTCAACACTTTTTGGCCGGATGGTGTTATTTTTGCCTGCCCCGGCTCCTAAGACTCCCGTGAACTATCGAATCCGACTTTATGGGCTTTAATGAAAATACAATGTTACAACGATAGTGCATTCCGCACGCTGTCCAGGTCAGGGCACCAGCTTTATGACGGATGACCTAATCGTGTCAGAGCGATGAGAACGTGACCTCGGTTGGACAGCAAGTAAAGTTCGTGACGAATGCCGACTGCGTTACGTTTACACTGGTGCGTAATAAAAATTGCGCACAATTAAACAATAAACATAATATTTTTATTTTCCAGTACGGTTTTTATTTATATATACCATTATTAAGTTTTATGGCGTTCGAATTACACCGGTCGGAGGATGTTGCGGCAACGGGATGCGGAGACGGACGACCGGGTTAGGTCAGGTTATAGGTTGTTAAAATATTATGAGATACACGAGGAGTTTACCTATAATATATAATATATATATATTTACACATACTCCTCACACATAAAAATTATATTGTATATAAATACCGTCGGCACGGCGGTCTCACAAACGCACGCAGTAGCCACCGGACGGCAAAAAAAAATTAAATTAAAAAAAAAAAAACATCACAATATTATGACAGCTATAATAAACAAATATATAGCCCTTTTTTATGGTTCGGCTTATATCAAAGATGCCGAGAGTTACAGTTACAACTCACTGATACGATTTCCTATATTAGACCTTGTGGTACCCCTGGTAGACCGGTAGGTACAATATAATAATAATAATATTATAATGACTCGCATTCGATTTACCTATATTGACTTTATACCAGAACTCTATCTTCTGGACGTTTTTTTTAGTAACTTTCAAATTACTACAAGCGGTACCTCGTTTTTGTTTATTTTTACTTAATTGACTTTATTATTTTTTTTATCTATTATAATATGGTAAAATAATTTCTTTAAGTTACATAATGTTTTGACTCTTCTGAAAAGTCTTAAAAATTTGACTTGTCCTCTACTTTCTACAGTAAGTCGTAAACGGTCCAAGTTATCTTAAACGTTAGACGTTTAAATGCTTAAACTGCTGTAAATAGATAAATGATAATAATATCAATAAAACGTCAACTATAGGGAAAAAATGAATGATTGAAAACATTATATCAAAACATGATATTGTTATGTAATTTGCAAAAACAGGTATGTTCTGATCATGAAATACTGGACTATGAACCAATGTATGATTTGTGTTTTAGACTTAAGAGTGAGAATTTATTAAGAAGATAGTATACAAATTTGCAATACGATCAGGTTAAGGATTATTGCCAGTCGTTTCTCGTTGTTGTATACATGACTAAATACTTAGCATTATAAATTATAATTAGGACTAATATTAGAATTCTGGTTAGAGTTCAGTCAACAGTAACAATAGAGTTTTGGGTGTTCAAAAGTAATATGGAAATCGTAGTGGTTTGCCGTTTGTTCTTTATGAAACTGGTAGAATATCTAATTTTATTTAACGTGTTGTATAAGTACCTTGTTGCTGATGTTAAATTAATGATGAACAATGAAAAAGTAATGCATTTTTCTATCTTCAAAACTATATCTAGCGCAAACTGATGGTTTAGGACTAAATGGTTGACGCAAACATAATGATTAATTTTTAAAAAAATTGTATTTTTACTACATGCGACCATTACGTTTACAAGGAAAGCTCGTACAAATTTGCAAATATAACTTGTAAAAACGAGTCACGCCTAACTTGCTTAACGTCGGACTCATTTTCCTTCACTTGTTTGAAATTATGTACTTACTTCATGACGTCACATTATTGTATTGTCGCCTTGCATATTAGTATTTTACTTACCTATACATACCTATAATTTTATATGGGCACTTCAACATTTTTTTTTTTATTGGCTTGCCTATATCGTCCGACAATTAATATTGCTATACGATCTGTTCACGCCGTAATAAATATTTTATAGTTGGAAAAAACCGTTCTTATACCGAATCGTACGCTTCCCGAAACGGTTAAAACCAGAATCCGGTCCAGAAACAAAGTACCCCAGCCATTGGCCGTGGGTCATCATCGCCGGCACCTGTTGGCGCCACAAATAATAATAAAAAATGCACACGCGGCCGTGTGTGTCGAATTAAACGCTTTACCATTTCACCATAATAATATGAAGACTTCGATTACGCCAAGGTTATCG
This sequence comes from Adelges cooleyi, assembly GCF_023614345.1. Taxonomy (NCBI): domain Eukaryota; kingdom Metazoa; phylum Arthropoda; class Insecta; order Hemiptera; family Adelgidae; genus Adelges; species Adelges cooleyi. The sequence continues at coordinate 10,947,944 of NW_026096053.1, read as the reverse complement.
ATGGCACGCGATCAAAACACCTTTCGTAAGTCCTTTTTAATCCGTCCGGGACAGCTCTTCTCTCTCTCTCTCTCTCTCTCGAATAACTGAATAATTCAACCCCAAGAGATAAAACATGCATTAATAGTAATAATAATAATACAAATCTTTAATTAAATTATTAAATCAGTCATTCACTTATGTGTATATATACACAACTATTAAATTACTCGACGAAACACCACCGGTGTCCTAAAAAACAGATGCGCGATAACGATCGACTATGTATTAATAATGATGATATTATAACTATACTGTCGTATAAAGAAAGATTTGATGTGATAAACTAGAAAATCGGAATTACCTATTTGCCGTTATTATAAAATGTTAAAACTAGAAAATTAAAAAAAAAAATACCAGTACTGTGAAATAGTCATTAAATGAATTGCACGTGTGGGCGTTGATGTCTATGGACATTTCAAGAATATATGTGTATATTCATACATACTAATTTACTATTCTGCTTTACCCTTTTAACGGATGGTATGCAAATTGAAACCACCGTAAGAGATTAGTACCCAAAGTCTACTGCCGAAATCCAGCGAACAGTAGAATATTTAAAAAAACAGTAAGCGCGTTGGCTACTTTTTATTATTATTTTGTTATGGCAAAGACAACGTTGGTAGTTTTCACGTTTACGCGATAATTACACTCACGCCGAATTACAGCCGGACGGCACATACCAGCTGCTTCGTCGAGGAACATCAAAATCATTCGAATACACTAAAATTTCGAATAAATAAAAAAGTCCATCCGAAGCCAGTTGACGTTGCCTTCTTAAGTGGATTGTTTATTGTAATTTCGAATAATCCCGTGTAATAATTAAAAACATACAACCAAGTGGAAATAACATAAAGCTTATAATCTGGTTGAGAAATAACATTAGGTACATTAGGCAGTGGTTAATTAGGAAAACTGTTAGTGTACTAATAACTGGGTGGTGCGATATAATCAAAAAGTAAAAATACACGCATTTCATTTAGGTTTACGGACTTAACTTGGGGTGGTAAGTAATTATTTAACGCAATTTTTTTTCCCATTTACAATCAGTATTGTTTCACACAAATGTTTTTATGTAACTTATGTATTTTCGTTGGCATTGCATGCGATTACACGATAAGTGTACGTAGAATAATGTACCCACGCAACAGCGACCGATTGTATCAAACAAAAATAATAAAACAAGACTGCACGAAATGGTCAACGTTGATAACACTTGTAAGTAAAAATATCACACAACTTCTAATGTAGATACATTAACTATAGAAAAGTTGTAAAATCCATTTTTAAAGCCCTCGGCCGGCCGTTTATGTCGTTTTTACCTTGATTATTGCCATTTGCTAAAAATCAGTAATAAAAACTTCAAAAATCGAGCCACCCAACGATAAAAAATTAAAGCAAGTAAGCAAATGGTTAGCATTTATGTATTTTATGTATTTTTATATCATTTGTAGTACATAAAATCGAATTAGTTATTTTAGTAAAAAGAAACCAATTTGGTTGAATAATCGAATAATTTATTTATTTATTCTTCTACAGCCCAAACCCATAACTATAAATCCCTAAATCGTTCCTGGCCTATTAAGCTTTTATGTTTAACATACCGTGGTTATATTTTTCACTAATACTGTATACAATTTATATTTTACACAACGACGGTGTGAATCATAATTATTAACTATTATTTGTATTTAAGTGTGATGTGTAACTCACAAGGTAGTATAGTCAATTTATGGTTCTATGCTTAATTCGTTTAATGTATGCTATGTGTGTGTATATTTTAAGTATGTTCGTATAGGGACTATTGCTATTTGTACTATAGTCAAGTGGCCGATTCCTTTTATTAAGTCATAATCGTAATACAAACAGTCTACTCGAGAGGTATATTTTTTTATTATTTATTGTACCTGTAAATTGTATAATAAAATAGGTACTAATTGAATTCTCGCCATCGAGTGTCATTTACAAGTGCCCGACCGAGGTAAACCCTACATATACTTTGTGAGCGCGGTCGAGTGGCTTTATTTTTTTCATTTGTGTTTTTATATATCCTTTCCGCTTCCACAGGAAATGCACACTGGAATTATCGATCCGGGGGCGCACCCGGTAGTAGGCGCTGCTTTTATGTCGAAACTTTTAACTTGCGGTTTCGACGCCTGCGGAAACCCCTCCTGCTATATATATATATATTATATATGTATACACATGTATAGAAACAGTACACGGGCGAATTTATATGTACCATGCAGCAATTTTTTATGAACATAGGAAAAGAAATTCGGCGGGCCAAAAGGGTGTAACGCGCGAGGGGAAGGTGTTGTTTATAGGGATAGACAGGAGGAGTGTACATAAGTGAGACGGCGGTGCGGGGGAAAACTCTGCGTGTCCATCAATCATACGGCGCGACCGAGGCAATAGACAGGGGCCGGGGTGAAGGGGTCGGTCGGAGTGTTCGACGGGGAGGAGAAGAACGAGACGGAGGGGAGGGGTGCGAGTTTTCCGAGTACGCCCTCGGAAAATACATTTTTCATGACTCTTTTAGGGGGTAATCGGGCGCGGTACCAACGTTTCTATATATATATATACATATATATACATACAGCTAAATCAAGACCCGTAACTGCTATAGTGCAGGGACGGCAGCGGCGTTATGAAAACTTTGCCAGAATCTTTTTCACAGCCGAGCTTACACGCCATTGATACTGTGTGTATGCGTGACCTAAGTGTACAATGTACACGCCTATACGGGTGCAATAGAACATTGCAACAGTACAACTTGGACTAACATTACATACGGTGAGATGTAATTTTTTTTTTTATAATTTTGTTAAGGTACTCATAATATATTATGGTATTATTTTTGGTAGTGAAAGATCTGTTATTTTACATGTACTATGATAAAACACAATAAAAGTAATAGGACAAGTATCTTTATAATGTACAGGTTCTCGACATCTGATGCAAGCTTTCATATAATATATTTAAAAAAAAATGCTTTTATTTTTTTACTCGTGTGGCTAAAAAACTATTTTTAGTAATTTATATAATGTTATCTCACATGTAGACTAAATATATTACAGTACGATGCATAGTTTTTTCGGTTTGACTATAAATTTCAGATTGCACCGAGTAAAAAAACCGAGTGCATATTGAAATATGCCACTCGGATAACTGCCGGGTGTAGGTGTCTATTCTATTGTATTCTATATTCTGATGACAAAATATGCTCAAGACTACTGACAAAAGGCTACTTGATAATAGTTGAGAATCGGAACGGTTTTAAGGAAAAAATCACGGTTTCGTATAAATAATGAATATATCACTTTAAATAATGAAATTATCCAATAATAATAATAATAGTGACACAATAAAAACAACTGAATAATAATGTCGATTAATAATACAACTCTAATGAATTTTGTTTTTCATTATACGCACATATATATAATATATGTATATATATATTTTTAAAATTATTATTTACAAAAAAAAAAAAAACGTACAACAACATATAGATAATAATAATATAATTATTATAATAATTTTTATTACTGCACCGGAGCCCGTCTTTCCGTCCGCGTTCGATGTTATCATTTTGGCTTTGGCTTGCTCGGTTATTGTTATTTCAGTTAATATAATAAAATATTAAAGATAACAGCCGCGAACCACACACGAACGAGTGCACGTCCACACAGGGAGGAGATGAGTGAAAAACGAAAGTATTACAGTTTGAGATGTACATAGGCGGATACACACGTCATGTCCATCGCACACCGCAGAGGGGAGAAGACGTAGAACGACGAAAAAGTATAAAGAGGTTTTCTAGTATAGGAGGTAGGCATATAAAAACTATGTGGATTGTATTATACTCCTGAAACATAAAACAAAACAAGAAGCGTAAGAACGAGTACGATAATTATTGCTATAAAAATTCGTGTTTTTTTAATTACCGGTCTCACCTGTTTTTTTGTTTTTTTTTCAAAACAAATTGTCTTCAGGGACTCGACGTGTCGTTGTGGAGACTGTCGTCGCTCTCCAGGTACGTGACGAACGAGTCGGTAGAATCTGGATGCATCATGTCAACCGGACCCGGATCAATGTCTAACCTGGTCATTGGCGGCGGCGGACCGTGTATGTCGTAACCGTGCATCTGCGCAAACAACAACACACAAAGATGTTAGAAAACCCAGAACGGATTGGCAAAAAAAAAAAAACACTAAAATCCGTCGAGTATGGATTTGAGTTTTGGTGTATGTAAACTGCGCTAAAAATGACCCTTTTTCTATAAGCTGTTATGTAAACTGCGGCAAAAACAATTTTAACATTGTACAAACTGCGCCAAAAATGATAAGGTACATTCTACAAACTGCGACAATTTATTTTATAAACCTACTATATAGTATGTAATATTGTATTGTAGTATATAAATTTGTATTGGTCAATTTCAAGGTCCCTTCCCGCACTATTCGACACCATGTCCCATTCTTAGTTTCTACGCACACTACAAATTATGGCAAAAATAATCCTATTGATCGCATGATGCGGCAGGTCAATGAGAGTACCATTTACCATAATATATTATTTTAATATTATTTTTTTTGTCCACTTTACTATTACTAATTTATATTACCTGTTATTATTATTATTACTATTATTGAATTATTATCATGTTTAAACTTATATAGTATCTAAATTTGTATTGTCCTGTGTTAAATTGTTGTAAAGGGCTTTGCCCGTAAATATATATAAATAAATAAATAAATATACTATAATATATAAATACCGTATACCGATAAGAATGCTATCTTGTACCATATATTATTATTATAGGTCTATGGTGTGCACATAGTCAATAAGAGTAAATAATAAAAATTAAAAAACAATTTAAAAATACATATGAAATTGAAAAATATTATTATTTAACTAAAATTAATTTGTATATCTAATATAATACTGTCTAAGAAAATAAAAAATTATTATTATTATTATTAACATTTTTAAAACATGCCAATTTCAAAAATTCGTAGGTTTAAATTTCTTTCTTTTTTTTTTTGTACGCAATAACATCATTGATTAAACGATAAACGTGTATAATAACACGTTAGTACATATTATGATTTCCGTACCTACACGAGTATATTATGTTACCGTATCGGTATATTATTGTATACAACTAATATAAGTATAATATTATATACTACATAGTAGGTATATAAAATAAATTGTCGCAGTTTGTATAATGTTTAAATTTTTTTGCCGCAGTTTACATATGAGATTATAGAAAAAGGGTCATTTTTGGCGCAGTTTACCATCTCCCTTGAGTTTTGGTGTGTTTCTTTTGCCTACTATGGAGCCAATAGTAATATCAATAATAATAATAGTAAAACACTATATAGATAGTATAATATGGACACCATCGCCAAGACGTGACGATATTATTGTAATGTTTTTGGGAAACGAAGAATTTGTAATATTACAAATTATATGTGTATCGTATATGAGAAACGAGACGAATACTCGTTTTGGAATATTAAATACCGCAGCATACAGGGTAGACGACGGAACTATAGCTGGTTAAACAATTACCGAATTGAGTTTTTTATTTCTCAACGATAGGAAAATAATATATTAAGCAATGTGGCCCACCCTGTATAACAACACGACTCGATAATATTATTTTTATATATTACGAGGTAGCGGACGACATTGTCATGTGACATCACACCGTGACCGCGGTGTAGTTATAGTAATAATAATAATAAAAAAAAATAATTATACATGCTCAAGGGCAGTGTAATCCCCCGGTAAGACGACAGCCCGCACTGCATATTATTATACTATAAAGTCGTGTGCGAGTATACTGTTACGCGTTTCAAACACACACTACCGGGATTATCCTTGTTGTCGGGTATACCGTGGCTACCGCTTATACGTAATATTATTATATAGTCTTGGGCATATTATTAAGTACGTACACAAAGTGTTAATGAAAAAAAAAAAATACAGGACAATTCTTGACAGCGACGGTCCGGAGAAAAATAATAAACCTCATCCGTATAGGTTTATCGTTGTACGTATACTTTTTTTTTATTAAATATTTACACGAGCGCAGCTGTGTTTGAAATTTTGATTTAATAAAAAAACAAATATTACAATAATATATATACCTGATTAACGAGCTGTTGGAAGTGCGGTTGACTGGTGTCGACCCGGTCCAGGTCGGAGTGCAGCGCAAACTCAGACAGCGCCTTCCACGGCGGTTGGAAACTCTGCACTTCTATTTGGTTCATGCCCAAAGGGCTGTCGTGCCGGACCGGGCTGGACGCGACCATAGGTATACCCTGCATGCTGCCGTAGCCCATTTTTCTGCCGTCCTGCAAACGCCATTATTACACAACGTTGTTAATACAATACCAATCTTGAGAATATAATATAAAAATTATAGAATTATAATGCGATTTTCTTATTCGTATAATACGCGTAACCCCCCCCCCCCCCAAATCATATACCAATATGATATTATGTAAATCGTGCTCGACGTAGCTTCTATTAACGGATAACCCATTCGATATAGAAATGGGTTAAAAATATTGATCGACAACAAGGGCCCGAGGACAAACGCGCGCTATGGTTTATTTAAGAACGTTTGCGGTGTGGCGGCGGAAGACAAAAAAAAAAATAAAAATAAAATAAAAGAGTTATAATAAAACGACGGGCCCACGTCAGACTTATATCGGTTGGGGAAAAAAACGCACCGCCCAAGTCGTTGGCATACCCTCAACGAGCCGTCTATAAGCCAAATTGACGTCTTGAAAACGAATACTGGCAGGTATTTTAAGAAAGCGTGCCGACAACTTACAGCTAACCGAATATTAAATTCAGACAAAACGCGAATATTAAAGCAAAAACTCTGCGTTTTTAGTATGGGTAAGTGACACGATAGACACATATGTGTATGATGTTTAATATAGCATCTGCCACTTTCGGTATTTTTAAATATTACTACTTGTCGAAACGGACAGGAATGATTCGAGTATTTGTTAATAGTTTCGAATTTTTGCTGAACTCATATTTAACTAACGTTTACAAATATAAATACCCAATTTCAACAATCATTCAGAATTATGTTAATTGATAGTACTATGTGACCGTACGAATACTTCTATTGTTATTTGTACATTTATATGCCTAATTGACGGATGCCTATTTTGATATCGATTATACTACATAGTCATCCTGGGACGTTAATAAGTATGATAATTGTATAGGCTGAAAGCCGTTGACGGGGTCCGAGTTCCATCTTTAGAGCGGTTTTCTCAATACCGCACAGCAAACAAGTTTTGAATAGATTTTTCTATACTCTCTTATAGGTCGGCCGGCAACACTTTTTACAAGGCGTATGATCTCGTGCCATCCGGCGGCGGCAACGTCTTTACCGGCTGTGGACCTTACCTATATATGTATATTATTATAGGCGTATCTCTATACAGCCGGCATATATAACACACAAACCTGTGCATAATATTATAATGGTGACGCGGCGGCGGCTGTGGCGTTATTTATTAATTAAATTAACCCTATCCGATACTTGTAGAGGGATACACATATTATACAAACATATATACCTATATGTTTATATATAAATCGTATGTGATAAATACGATGCGGCAGACTGGCGTCGTCGACCAGAGGGAAATAATATTACCGCCGAGGAAAATACACGGATTCTTCGGTGGCGACGACCGGCGCCAAACGGACGAAGCGATGGCGACACACGTATATAATGTACACACTATATTATACACTATATACTTATTATACACGGCGTGTAATCGGAAGGCCGTAGTGGTCGCCGGTGGTGCGGCACCAACCGGTTTTCAAATGTCCGCTAAACGAAACTCGAGAAATTCTCGGGTACACGTATTTAATATTAATACTCGGCCCATAGTAATTATTACAACTTATACAATAAACGTACAAATACATAAAGTTGGGGTGGGGTGAGGGGACGCGCATATTCGACAACCGAAAACCACATATTATTATATCAAGTCGGACTGCCCCGATGTCAGAGGTTGTGCGCGGTAATGATGTTTACTTGTGCATAGCACCTCAATAATTCCAGAATAACCTATAATTAATATGTTATGTACCCGTTGTTTGCCCTCCGAGTATAAAACGTCCAAGGGTTGTACGTATTTTAAAGCCCCTTGTAGCACATCTATTATATAGTATACCTATAGCTTCCAGAATGTCGACCCTGCGGCACGAGATTAAACTTTTTGCGGGAGACCGAAATATTACAATTTTATATATGCGTACTTTGTCTTGTTGGATTTGCTGTTTGAGGGCGATGGCGCGCTTCTTGTCCTTGCACCGTTTGTTCTGGAACCACACGCGTATGACCCGCGGACTAAGTCCGGTCATCTCGACCAGTTGCTCCTTCATGAGCGCATCCGGCCTCGGGTTGGCAGAGTAGCACGTCCTCAGGGTGTGTAGTTGCTTTTCGTTGAGCACGGTCCGGACCCTAGTGGGTTTGCCGTCCGACGAGCCTTTGCCGGCCGAACCAAGCCGGCTGTTACCGGGTCCGTCGGATCCCGTTCGACCAGAACACTTGTTCGACCCCGATTCAGAGGAATCTGCAAAAAAAAAAAAAAAAATGACTTCAGATAAATCTGTTGAATAAAACGGCCAGTCGCGCTCTTCTATAATTATAAGGATCGTCGAAAATCCTTTTTAGCAGTCTTACAACAATCAAACAACTTTCATGACCGTGCCATCCTACATAAGCTCATCAATTGAGCTCCTGTACATAACGACATTTTGTCTAAGAAATTCGCACTATTTCTGTTGCGCAATTACATAATATGTATGCACCATGCAACACGGTATACCGCGTATAATGATTAACAATAATATAATCCTTTATTATGTACTTACAACACTTTATTGACGAGCGGTAATGACGTGGAAAAATGATTGCTACGCATACACGACAAATGGATTAAGTGCGCGGACTTGTGGATGATTCGGTGCCGGGTTAAGTGCGCGGTGCGTTTTAATGGAGGGTTCTGTTGGAGCGTATACGTGTAAGTATAGGCGGCCTAGATTTCACGCCGGGATTTTCGGGAGTGAAAAAAATCCTGACGCGGGGTGCTGAAGAGTAAACATACGGGAAGGCCACACAAGTGGTCCAGTTCTCATGGTCCCTTACATCCAGTCCGTACCTCGATAACCCTATCTCCGTCCCCGCCACCGTGTACACAGCACACACGACGGAAAAAAAAATCACCCACGACAGCTGCGAAAATATTCGTTTCGGATTTCCGTCTCGTTCTCTTATGATGATGTGATGTGTGTGTGTGTGCGTGTGTGTGTGTGTACACGACCCTGTATATGTAGAGGCGGTGTGATGGAAAACCAATGTATAGTTGTTAGGAAAAAAAATTGAATTTATATCGGAACCGCATAGGAGGGAAGTGTCAAAAGAACGTGACAACCGTCATAATATAAGAATTCATTTTAATATATTATAAAATAATATATCAATTTATAATGTGGAACGAATAGATGCGCCGCTCGGTAATGAAACTATAGAACTCTTAGGTTACTTTAATATACTTGACTTCGAGCTAGCAATAAATTGATTCCTCTACTACGGCCGGCTTACGCTGTGTGAAATGGAAGTTCTAACTTATTTTATTACATAGTATAATCAAGTCGAAACATTTTCTATAGTCTCTAAACTCTATTAAATGTTTATAAATGTTCAATGGATTCGGATTTTGTTTGAGAAATAATTTAAACAACTTATAAAGCTAAAATTTTCTAGCAAGTTTCCCCGGTAGGCAGTATTTTTAAAAACGAGGGAAGTAGAGTAACTCTTTAAAAACTTCCTTCCCGTGTTTTTTCATTCTCTCATTTAAAACGTCGAGAAAAAAAAAGTAAAATCGGGGATTTAGCCTACAGCGCGAAAAACAGCAGAAGTATACTTATACATCTAGATATATTTATATAAAGCACCTGCAGTCGCAAACGAGTATTTTACGAGGGCGAATCCTGAGCAGAGAGCTTTATTTTTAAATCTCTGAATATAGCGCGATAATATATTTTTTCTACCCTTGTTTTTTCGCAAAATATATCTGTATACATATTTTTGTATATAAATATACGCAAAACCCTTTATCCCGAGTATTAGTTTAATATTTTATATCTCTTCATCCGCTTTTCTTTTGTCTAGACGTTGCTGGGATAGGTCTTTTTCATATTTTGAATTTACTCAAGAAAGCATTAACAATACATTTTTACCGCAATATTTATCGGAGCATATAACGTAAAGCTTATGTAAGTCGGTTGACGCTCATAAAAGTGTGATAAACGCAGTTTGGAGAAAGAGTTTATGGGAGAACATATCGTACTAGGCAGAAGTCAAGAGGCCACTTTTGTACTTGTACTATTATAATATAGGCAAGTTCACTCATTTTTTGAAACCGAATAGATAACAATCTCCTTCTCTCCCTTTTACTTCTCTAGTGCGCAACGCAGAGTTGAACCTATGGCTGCGACACCGACAACGTGGCTTGACAAGAATCTAATATTGTAACATATTATTGTTTACTTGTGATGCACACTCCGTAGGTAATTTTTAACTTAACATATCTAAACCTATTGAGACGTCACCCGATCCCCTCGAGTACGGTGGTCGTAACGCTTTCGGGACGGTAACTGAAAATTATCGCGTTTTAACCGCATTATATGATGGGGGACGAACTTACACACTATCATAACGATATATAGGTTTAGGCCCCCGGGGAGAAGTTCCTAGTCACCGGTGTCCTGCAGCTCTGCAGCCAATAGGGAATTGCCTCGACGTTTACGGCCCGCGGTCGCTGAATTACATCCGCATAACCACCGAAGAAAAGCCCTGCTTTCCCGATCCGAACCGGAAACGTTTTTCAATTTCTCAATATAATAATATAACGTTACATATTATATTATTATATACTGCAGCCCTACCCATACGCCGTAATAATAACAATAATAATAATAATACTGTTGCGGTTTTGCCGGCGTGTACACAATACATATAATAGAAGCGTGTGGGGTATAGCTATAGGAAAATAAAAAATAAATAAATAATAAGAAGGCAAATTGAGGGTTGTCGGCTGGATTGAGTGGTGTCTTCGCGTCCGGAACCGTTTGTATTCGAAAACCGGCGTTCCGGCACCAACGTCAAAGGCCACGTGACGGTTTTATTGCATACTGTATTATTATATAGTATATTATAGAGTTCCCCCATATATACTAAACTTTCCGTAATACACAATACGTGCAATCGTCTTACATATATATATATATATATGCATATAATCTATAAATCAAAACACAAATACAGATATGCGCGGTTAACTTAATGTTTACTGGTATTGGCGAGGTCTTAAATTGAAAATATTTATAGTAATCCTAAATTGAAACAACTGTGTTATTATTAATCGATTCCCCGTCAAAAACAGTTGATGTAAAATAATAGTGACAATTTTTCTATGAAATATTATTGAAACTTGTTATCGTCGTGTGGTTTAGCGTTTAGCAATGTTAACGTTATTCGCCTTTAGACTACCTTGGTTGTAGTTCATGAAGACACCACGGGCATTGTCTCCTAAAACCCGGGCAGAACCTGCATGGATACATCAGCCACAATAGTTTAGTAGCAGACAAAAATAATTTTAAAAGCAAAAAGTAACTTTGCATGTGTCCATTGTAATATGGCTTGTCCGTCTACTACACACGCATTATAGCGATCAATGTTGATATGTATTTGCCATATTATCATTACAGTATTGACTTTACTTAGGTATACATACCTATAGGAATTTGCATGTTACAAATCAGATTACCTTATACGTATCGAATTGCGTTATGTCATTCGAGACTAATAAGGACACGCACAACCATATTAGACCATAATATATATAACATAATTTGTTTGTAATAAAAAAATGTATTAAGATTTTTATCATCGAGAAAGGTGATTATGAAATTTTCGTTACAAAGTGCTTTGAAGCCAGTTCAGAAATGCTTCGCTTTTTGTGGGATTAAAACCAATATCAGCTCGTCGCACAGAAATAGTTACAATAAATTTGTGTGAAAAAATTGTATTTTTTAAAAACAATCCCCCCTCCAGAAAATCTGCTTAAATAAAATGTGTGTACTTATACGCGCTTGTCGTTGGCGATGATTAGGAAATGTTATGTTTCCCATCTCCCCACGAGTCAAACCGAAAACGACGCCTATTATAAACATGAAAAATTATATTATACTCATATACGCAGGCCGACACGCGGGACTAACTCAATTTACCAAACTAATTTCATTAACCCCGCCGGTGATATCATATTATATTATAATATTATATACATATGTGTGTGCGCTTGTGTGTAGAAAAGTGAAGTTAACGCTAAACATCGGTGAATGGTTTTGGGACACGGGGTTGAATATATATATATAGGGTTTGTTTTGTAAATAGGGTTCGTTTAGCGCGCGTATGTCCGTTGCCGCCGCGGGGTAAAACGCGTCGGCAAGGGCGAGGTACACACGCGCAAAAACGACTTCTGCCCGGCACTACCCTTAAGAACCATCTGAAAACGCTTTTAACGTGATTAAACTTACCCCGGATCCTATATACCGCCCTCTATTTTTTTTTCCCCGAGTCCGTTGACGCGTAATCGATATTTTATATTGTATGGATAGACAGACGCTCGGACGCGCGCTTAGAGGGACAATCATATTCGGACCCACAACACCGTGTAAGTATACACGACGCTTCGGGGAATTACCTTGTACCTGGATAGCGTAAAATTCTTAACGTATACGGTGGACAAAATAAAAAACTGGCACGTGCGCACTGAATGAGTTTGAAAATGCCCTGTCGTTGAAAATATAATTCGATTTGAAGTTTTAATAGATGATGCGGGTTGAATGCATTTTTCAGAGAAATTTAGTGTGATATATTGTACACCATACAGGCTTACGACAATATGCTTCTATTTAATGAGCAATGGCTATTGTCTTTTGCACGTTATTGTTAATACACGAGATTCAGATTATTGAACTCTGTAATCGTAAAATAATAAAAATTCGTTATGTAGACCTGTGCACTTTACCGTCGACAGGTATATGATATGAGCTTTTATAGCACTAACATTTAATTCTTAAAAATATAACGGTACAATTATCATGAAATGGCTTGTGATAACAATACAATACACGTAAATAACCATAGAAAAAAATGCATTAAAAATTACAATTTATTAATCCTTTTTAAATTTGCACTTCTCACGTGGCAATAATATATTTTTGAAATATTTTATCGAAAAGTAGAAAATTTTGTTTAATATTTTTGATATTGTCGACATTTTTTTTATATAGCATTTTGGCCGAAAACCAAACATAAATATTTCTACAACAGTTTTTTAAATATTACAAACTAAAAAATGTACAGTTATAATTTTTTTTTTATTTGGGATATTATTAGGCATTATAATTTTGTATGTCAAAGGATAGTGTACTGTATATTATACAATCAGTATACACTATACTACAGCTGTTGTTAAAAAAAATCAGAGTTGATGTAATATAAATTATTATATCGTATCGATTTATGTATACGTGTATATGTTTAGAAAAAAAACGAGGTGCGAGTCGGTGATATCAATATATTATGTATAACGTGATATTTATATTATATTCTTTATGCATTATAATAACGGACGGTCGCGGTCGGGTGGAAATCTATTAAACCGGATTTTACACGACAGTATGTATAAACTTTTAGAGGGGACGCGGGGAGGTTTATTGTAGTCGACAGATATATGTATCAATGTATAATAATAATAATAATATATATTATTATGTACAACACGGAACAGCAGGGGACAGCGCCGCCACCGAGATTAGGGGTGGACATGCTCCGTGTCGCGTCGTTCGGTTTCCATTAGGCTAATGACTCCGGTCGTCATACAACACACCCGAACCACCACCACCACCACCACCACCACCTACTTCTTCTTCTTCTTCTTCTTCCCATACCGAACCGTAACCGTTTCCGCACCCTTAACACTTTGACTAAAGTTTATTTGCATTGCGCCGCGATGGACAAACATTACATACCAAAGCGAGGTAAAGCCCTTTGTCGAGCAGCGGGCAAAACTCAGCGGTTAAGCAGCGACAAGTTCATAATATACATATATATATATATATATATATGATTCATACATCCAAGTCGCCATAAAAACGGCTATAATGTTTGCTTTTAAGGTAATATGTGCGTCTTAAGACCGCTTAGCAGCGTGTGAAAAAGCTTCTGTTGTATTGTATGATTTTTTTTTATTAGAAAAGTGGTAAAATCAACCAACCTTGACAGAATGAAAGACTATGTATCAAGAGTACAGATATATACTAGTTTTATTAGTATACAGAAATGGTAAGCTAGTCCTAAAAGTGTTATATTGGATAAGTCCAGTTGCAGAGTGTTACATATGAATTATTCCGTTAGTCTTTAATAATATGTGATTATTTACAAATAAAAATAACGAATAGGTAATGAAAAAACTAAGAATAGTGATTACAAATATTCTCAACAAAAAAACCATAGCATGAATGGTTTTTTATTCATTCGAGTAGATACTTATGTATTGAAAAATATAACTGATCATTTCTGTTGACTTATCTTTTTGTACATTTTTTTTTAGCTAAACAATACGAATTAGCGTTCGACCTCATAAAAAATGTATCGTAAGTAGTAAAAATGAAACGTGATGACACTCACGTTGTCATAATTTACAGTCCAGGGTTGATACGTTTTTAAACATTTTTTGTTGTTATTGTTGTTAAAAAAAAACTACAAATTTGACCAACTTTGTTTTACCTGGTATTTTTCGGTGGATAATTTTACAACTTGGCGGGCAACTTAAGTGTTTATATTATAATATAATCGCTGTTTGGACTTACCGGAATTCGACCCTTCGTTGTGGTGTAACGAGTTGTTACTGCTGGTGTTGTGGTCGGCCAGCGCGGTGTTGTTGTTGTTGTTTTCGCTGCTTTGCAGTTGGGCGGCGATTTTGCTCTTGGCGCTGCTGCCGTTCACGTTCGGATGGTGGTCGTGGTCTTGTTTGCACAACAGCGTGTCGTCCCTGAGCGCAAACTCGTCTCCCGGTATCAGTTGCCTGCTGCACGCGTTGCACCTAAAGCACTCCATGTGGTAAACTTTCGTCTTGGCCCTCATCACGAGTTCGGTCCGGTCGAAGCTCAGGTTGCACTTATCACATTTCGTGCCAAATAGTCTGCAAACACAATGGATTATTATTTTTTATACACCGTTTTTGAAACACCGGTCCTGTGAAATTTAAAAAAAACACACACACACACTTATGACATCCGTCAAAATAATTTAATTATAGTTTTAATCGTAGCCACAATTGTTCGCAGCGCATTTTTCGACCGACGCCTTCGAATGATTTCGCAGAATTTAACGTCCGAAGAGTTTCAAGTCGTGTCTTTTTTTTAAATTTTTTTTTGGAAAAAAAAGGGACAATCATCATTATAAATATTATAAATAAGCGAAACGAAAAAACTCGAAGCTCGAACAAGCTGACAAGCGCCGTGACGAAAAACACTCGGAGATATTGGATACTGGCGGCGGGGCCACCCAACGAGGCGATTTTAAAAATATTTTAATAAACAACTTGTCAACCCACAATTAGCGCGGTTCAAACACATACTGCACCGCAGTGCACGTCTAGCACTTATAATATTATCACTACACATATCTACATACACCGGAGCATATTATTCCCATTTCTGAATTTAACACGTGTGTGTGTGTGTGTGTGCGCGCATCTTTCGAGCACGCTCTATTCTGACATCATAAAAATCTTCCTCACTACCGTACTTACGCTGCTACCGCGCCTTACATAAACAAACATTATATATCCTACCCATCGCTTTCCGTTTACATAATAATAATATACACACACGCGGACCGCAAAAACATTATTATTGTTATTGTTATTGTCGTTGGACATATCGCTATATGATTAATGTTTACTCCGTGTTTCGAACGCTTTCCGAATGATTTACAGTTTAGGTATACATATAAAGAAGAAAAAAAATAAATTCCCGCCGAGCAGTATATAATATAAACAGAAAGAGAAAAGGTTTCGACATCCTTCCGTTATCCCGGCATTGCTCAACAACCAATTATTCCGCCTCGTTTACTACTGAACCGAAAAATTGCTCATATAGAATGTATTTTCATGTATAAAATAAAACACAACAAAATGAAATATTTAACGAGAAAACGCACTGTTTTTCTTTTGTTAGACAAAACAAATGGTATTTTGTTGTTAATTTTATATTTTCGCACCCAATTATAAATGATAAATATTAACTAGTTTTTATTTTTACACAAAATGTTGTCGTCTCGACAATATTATTTATATTTCATCAAATGCGATGATTCAATGGCGTTATTAAATAAATTCGAAGGCCGACTAAATAACAGGCTCTGGCCTACAAAATTAAATACAAATCGATATACCTAACATTATTATTAAATAGAATATATTTCTTAGAAACCGCTTCGGCTATATGAACAAATATTACGATTTCAGCATTTCTCAATCGTCTCAATAAAATTTCTCAATATAAGGGTTACTACTTACTATACAAGGAATAAATACACAATTGAACTAACTAAATAGTTGGCAAAATAAATATTTAGTTGGCACGACTATTTATTTGGTTATTCCAACTATAAATCTATTGTGACCCTGTATCAACCATAGCTGTGTGATACCGCTGCGGCGTATGAAGTATACCATATAGCTCACACTATAAAAAAAGTTTGTCGTTTGGCGGTATTCGTGTGTGACCCTCCGAAACAATAATAAATATATAGAATGCGAGCGTTTATTGACACATTGTCGTCTGTCATGGAAGGCCCCGCAGCCGATTTATTTACTCAAAGGGGAATCGGGTATGAGTACCGTGTAAACATCGGCTGGCATTCGAAAACAAGAGGCGTGCAGATGCATTTGACGTCCGTCAAAAATGTACAGTGTAATCATATAAAAAAAGATCGAATGACCTCGGCCACTGACAACACAAAAGTTACTCTAGATTTGCCCTCTCCGAGGCATGTAAGTATACAAACGACGGTTGGGAAACACATTTTTTCGTGCACAAAAAAAAAAAACAATATATGTACCTAACTACACTGAAATTTACCTTGGACACTCTCAGACACCCCAAATCTATAAAATAACATATAATCATTGATTATAGCAAACATAACATAGAGAAGGAAATTTACTCAAACCAAAAAATAAATCACCATGTTATACTAAACGTGATTCACCAAAATAAATATTACTTGATTGTACACAAACGCAATATTCGTGTTAAGACGTTATATGGTTGCCACTTAAATGCTTATAATATATTATTATGTATATTTGTAATCCATCACATTTTTATAATCGGTATAAATTTATGACACATTGAGAGTTATAGGTTAAATATTAAGACATCAAAGTTAAAAACCGAAACGAGCCTATTTTGGTTGCATATACCTACATATTATTTTCTGCAAATATTAGATTATAACACGTGTCAAGCTGCGGTTATCCGTTGGTATCTACTACAATGATGTAAGTATTTTATATATAAATATGTACCTATTATACCTACAAAATATAATTATCTTAAAATTAAATTGTCCAACTATTGTAATTACTATGTGTGTATATTGTTGATTATATTGTATAGTCACGCATGCATATACAGTCGATTAATTATAATTACCTGACATAATCTAATTTACAATAGGTTTTCCCGTCTCTCACGAAACAGGTACAATGTTCGTCCAAAAACTGATGGCACTCGGCGCACTTTAGGCACGCTGCGTGCCACTCCAGGTCGGGCGCCACTTTTAGTATGTATTGGTCGTTTATCGCACCGCCACAGCCCACGCACAGACTCAGCCGCCGTCTCTCTGAAATATCAATTAAAAAAATACCTGATTTTAAATAAAATCTATATACATATCAATCAGTACGGAGCATTTCGAAAAGAATAATCATAAGGGAATATAGGCGAATAAGGGAATCATAGGCGGAACATGAGCAATCGTTATTAATAATTGCAAAAAGGTAGATTTTTTTTTTACAGCGAAACATTTATAGGATCAGTAATACCTACACATTTTATGTTTGTGCTTTATTGTACATTATTATGAACGATAAAACAATCTATATATTTGTCTATAACATGAAAGTCGACACATATGTCATTATATTAATTCATAAGTAAAAAACATATGATTTCCACAGTTTTTATGGTGATATTAATTATTTTTGCATAATTGTCTTATTTTCGAGTGTTATAAAATATTAGACATAATGATTTTAACCAAATAAATACTTAATTTATTTAACGAGAATCGTTAAATTATAGAACATAAATTATCTACATAGGTAGGAAGGTAATTGCGTTCACAGATAACTTTTTTTTAACTAGATAATAAAATTAATATTTATCTAGTAGGATATAATATAGAAGGTATAATAATTTTTATTTAAATGATTTTGTCTAGATAAAGCAAAACACTGACTGTTTCACATGAACTAACAAGTAGTATTTAATATGTTAATCTTCTAATACTCGTTTAATTGATACGGATTTATTCAATTACATACAACTTCGGTTGGTAGTATAATGACCTAAACCATGCATAATACTTATAATTTTTATTTTAATCAGTAGTCTAGTTTAGTCCGACTAAAGTGGGTGTAGTATATATACAGATTAATATATGTAATATATGTACAAAGTGATAGAGTAAGACAGCAAAGATAGGGTATTTAATAGTATTAATAGACGGGGCAACAGCCAACAGCGGTACACAGGTAGGTACACTGTGTAATAAATATACACGTGCTTTTGGGATTTTCTTTACATCATTGTGTATATAAATTATTGCTTGTAATTATTTATACTTCAGATTAAGTCTATACCATGTAGTATATAGATGGTATACGGTACGGTATAATTTCGCACGTGTCATGTGGACGACGATTCGGCCGCGCTTATCAAAAAAAAAAGGTTAACAACCGTCAATCGTAGTTATTTATAAACATGATATATGTAAAATATTCCATTAAAATATTATTACTATTATTATATATTACAATATAAAAACAAATGGCATTCATATAGGCAGTATATTGTATATTTTGACGTGGCCGTCGTATGTGTTGTGTATAATATAATACCTATATACAAGGATAATCGGTAATAATATTGCGGCCGTCTGTTATTATTTTTTTTTACACACAGGACAAAGCGGATGATTCGACCGAGCGTGCGTGTGAGTATAATAATATGTGTAGAAACATATATTGTAAACAATATATCTATATAGTATATTATATATGTACATAAGTACTGCATATGTATCGGTGTGCGGCCAACGTTGCGGTCGTTCTATTGGTCGTACACGGGCACAGCCCTCGCCGGGGCGGAGTCCAAAGCATACGTCGATTCAAAACCCGTTCGGTGAACAGATAAGGTCTCTCTTTGATGTGCCGCCGCCATGTTTGTACTTGCACGGGATCGACGTGTTTCGAACGACGAATATTATAAAATTATATAGAATAAATAATAATAATAATGTATATTGTGTTCATATAGGTATAGAAGGGTAAATGGTATAGGAAATACCTATATGTACACCTTAGTGAAGGTAGACGACGATGCACAAGTATATAAAACCTAGAGAGAGGGGGGCTACTAGAGGGGCGGGAGGAAGGTAAGGAAATTCGAATTCCTTCAAGATCTCGGGAAAAATGTCAGCAACTAATTTGGCATTACCCAAAAGTAATGGTTTTTTAAAATTATTTTTACAATCAAATATTTGTATTATTTTATTTTTAGCAAAATGTCGAAAAATGTTCGAGTCTAATTTTCCCCAGCTGTCCTCTAGTTGCGTCACTGCATAAAAAATGGATTTTGGAGTCTAACAAGCGATGTACAAAATTACAAGATTAAAACGATAAAAAAAAAAACATAAGGCGGGAGCACAGATATGCTTAGCTATATTATAACTAGATAGCCGACTTCCTATAACAGCAATATCGACCTTTCCTTATCAAACAACAGCCCTTTGATTATATTTTTCTACTTGATAAATGATACTATATTGAAACTATACGTATTGGGAGTGTGATAATTACTGGTTTAAAAAGGTTTTTTTTTTAAATTATAATTACCTAATTATTACAGTAAGTCAATTATTCTTAACTTAATTTTTAAAGGTAATTTAACTATGATAATTTTTATATAATCTTTCATTGTCAATAATCATAATGTAACCAACCGGTTTATTGATATAAAAAGTCGGCTTTTTATTTGTAATAAATATACCTGTGAGCGGGAGTCACTATACTTTTTTTTGGAATTGAAAACATGTCTCGGGAGATGAACATTTTTGAGAATGCTATTTTAGTATATTAACATTCAATTAACTAAAATACATTGAGAAATTAAAAATGTAGAAAATGTGAGCCGTTAACAAAGATACAAGGTTGAATGACCTATAAGTCCTTATATAGGAACGTTATTTGCAGTGAATGACCAAGTAGATGAAGAGCTCGTTTTAACGCTTAATTTTGTTTGTGGTTAAATATTGCTCCTTTTTTCAGATACGTGCATCTTATAAGGTACCATATATGTTCTACTATTAAAAGTTAAGCCGAAATTGCTAAATCTATACTTTTATGCTTAAATTTCTAAAACTGTATAATATAAATGTTCATAAACATTAAAGAATAAATGTGTATAATACATACATTTATTCTTTAATGTTATTTTTAATATATACTATATATCAAAAATAACATTGACCAAATAGATACATTATTTATACTCCTTTGTTCTAACTTTTAATTGAACATCGCAATAACAGTACCATGTTATAGAATAGAAATATGTATGCTACAGGCACACTGCCAGGTATAAACGGGGAATAAAAATAATAATTAAAATACAAATAGCTATTCTACGAGTTGAGCTATTTATTGTAATACACAAATATATTATTGTAAATAGTAGTGCATTAGGGGAACATTACTGCCTATAAGGTTACTTATCATACTTAAATAATCGGTTAAGAAATAAGAAATGAACAAATTACGTATGGTAAATAATTTAAGCATTACGAATTATAAAACACAGTTTTAATTTAGTTCATTTTAACCTGTGAGCCTCAACTAGTTGCTAACTATAGGCGCAGTTAAACCATTTCTATATACTAATACGAGTATAACGTGTAAGTTTCCAATTGTTTGTGCTTTCGAGTATAATGTCATGTTGTTGGATTTTGACAAATTTCGCAAATTACATTATTATTATTATTACTGAATCATATGAATCAATACAGCTACTGGCCACACTCGTTTGTGTGCAATTGTATAGTATAATGCGTGTGAACGTTACGTACACGAGAAACAAAAAAAAAAAAGGTGGTAATTGAAAAAGGTGCCGTTTATTGTACGAACATATATAAGAGATCTCGGGTCCGATCGACTAGGAAATATTACACCAAAACTTGTTTCCTGTCCATATAGTAGACGGGACGTGGGTGGACTCGTGGCGCCTGCGGTGCCGCTGTGTCACCTAAACACCATCGGCCGGTCACATTTTTTACCCGTCGACGGTTATACACAAACACAAAACCGGGTCTCCCATTCATAACAAGATCCGAGATCATCGATTTCCAGCCGAGATAACAGACCGCCAGATATATTGTGGAGATAGTACGTACACATATACTTATAGATAAAATACCTACCCCGGATGTGTTACCATTCTGTCCCGGTGATGTTAAAGTCACTTTACCGAACCCGGTGTCACTACACCTATACTATCTATAGTAATAATTGCAAGCAAAACCCTATATTTATGCCATCGATAAAGTACAAACATATACGTTACCTAAATTTGGTCTATATTTCGAGTGGCGTCGTTTTTTTCAAAGACAAAAATCAGCATTGCGATACTACAGATGTCAGATACACAAAACAATAAAATATAGAGCATGACATGTATACTTGTTGAACTTGAAATGAATACGGTCAAATGTATAGATATGTATTGATATTTCTATCAATGGCATTCGGTACAGTTCAGCACCCACCTCCGTTTGTAAAATGCGGAAGAGTGTGTGTAATATTATATAGAAAATTGTACCTATCCATGAATAATATCCATGAATATCTGTTACATCCTACATAATGCGGTTAAATTAATGTTGATACTTCCTTAATAATATGCAATAGTCTATAATTAGGTATGTGTAGTACCTACAAGATGCTGTGTAGGTTTGTTTTGCACGTTTCAATAAAAATGTAAAACAGCGTCGTGTCTTTGAACTAGACCATGACCATGTGGTGTTCGCATTTCCAACGGAATCCAAAATCGAAAAAGCAAATTAAAAACATATTTTTTTGGCTACCGTCCAAGAAAGTATAAAATGTTATATAAGTAATTGCTGTAATGTAAACCAGTTTATATGACTAGTGTCTAGTACCTTATTGTAAGTTTTGGCCTTTAAAATTGCTCAGTGAGTTATGGTTGAAACGTTGAATATTATGTTTTATATATAAATACATATAGGTATAGTACCACGGGTTGTATAAATCAACGGTAGTATTTACCCTCTCGTGAGTGTCGAATTGTTAAAATAAATACTCGACATTAAAATTAAAAAGTACACTTCGGGTAATCAGGGCGCACTTGAGATATTGTAGGTACTTAACAATTTCACTGACAATAATAGAATAATAGAATAATATATCAGTGTAGCTATACGTATCAACACTGACATCAAATACGTGCTACGATAGAAAGACGAGGCAATGCCGGCGTTTTTGGAAAAATATACAATTACCTTAAGTATTATAATATTGTTTCCGTCTTACTCGGGCTCGTCTCTCTAAACGTGTCGTCGTCCACCGACCAGACAGGGTTATGGGTGACTCGAACTCGGGCGGACATAATATGGAACATTTCCAGTTCCCGATAACATATAGAGGCGCCGACTATCGAATTAATTGCCCTACCCAGTCCGACGGTGCTTAATTAGACCCAAACATATATTATTATTTTACTCCGGCTAGTGTTGGCAGAGGCCAGAGCAGCGGTCGCCCGTCGGGTTCGTTCATAACCTATAACACGTTTACCTACCGGCCGGACGTTTATTGTCGCGTCGCGGTCGCTGTACATTGCTATCAGCTGGTTAGCGGTCGTGTCGATATACCAAAATCGAGTCGGCGAGAATCTCCAAGTTGGCGAAGTGGACGAGGGGGCGGGAGGATAGGGGTGAGAATTGAGGGGAACCGAATAAACACGATAATCCGACTACCGCACGGACGAGAAAATGTGTGCACACAAAAAAATAATAATAGGCGCTTCGGTGAGAATTAATACCAAAAAAAACATAGCCTCCATAAATATGTGTCGTGTAAAAAAAAAAAAACCCGAAATAAAATATTCGCGCGTCTCGTTAATTATAAAAAAAAAACGCCACGCATAGGCTATGTGCGGTGCGCGGTAAGCATGCCGGTATTATTGTATTATTTTATACATGTTCTAATGAGATGCGAAAACCGGTCGAATGATACAAAACGCGTCCACCGCCGCCGCCTTGTCCTCCGCATGTTATATTATGCACAGTGTCTAAAACGTGTAAGAATATACCAACGATATTATTATATATAAAATCTAAACGGCCAAAGGTTCCTCGCAAGAGGAAAATCGTCCACGTGTACGACTGCCACTGAAATTTTCCAATGCACCGCTGCAGGAAACACGCTTAGGTAGTCGGGTACATTTGTATGGGCAATAAATAACCGAATTTCGTGGTGAAAACCGAGAGGTTCGTGCGAAAAGCACATCACGTCTGTATATTAATAGTGCGTGAGTCCGGCCGTTTAAGTCTAAAAAAAAAACACCCAATATGAATATTTATATTTGTATATTATTTATATTACGTTCTTTGAAATAAATTCAAAGGGAAAATTAAAACAATTAGAACGATTATTAATAATATTATAATAAAATAATTAACAAAATAATAACAGGCGTGAAGACTCTTAAGAGGCCGACTGAGTTGAAGATATCAGTTTGTATACAATAATATCTCCACGCAATACCAGTTTAGAACATTTTTTTTTTTTTTGTTAAAATCCTAAGACAACTACTAAAAGGTAAATACGTTTAGAGCTTTGATTTGTGATCCCCCGACCCTGAAACGCCTTGGCGTATTTATATGTAGATAATTTTTTTGTATTATGTTTTCGCATTAAAATAAAATCTGTTTGGCATACCTACCCAATTTAATTATATTTTATATTGATTAAGGGCTGCAATTGTTCGCAGGCATCTACTACAAGCGGTGACCGTGTAAATACGACCCTGGCAATACGTATAACATCACTGGTTTATACATACATAATATAATATTATTATCTTTGTCGGAGAGGAACCATATTTATTTGCCGTATTAGCGTTTAGTTTGCTCAAAAGACTAACGTGTAAATTATATGAGCACACATTGTGCACTACCCGTATTTGGTACTGTAGCGATTTGCTGGATGATTGGTTTGCAATATTACTTAGAACGCCATGTAAACAATAAAAAAAAAAATGATGTCTTTTGTTTTACCAATCTATATTGGCATAACGCAGGGCCGATTTAAGTGGTTCGCGGGCCCTAGGCACTATAAGTATATAAAATATTAATAAAACAATTTATAATATCTTACATTTTCAGAAATACTACACTAATTATTATAAAGGGCGATACAGTTAACAGAAGTCATATTTAAATAACGTAAAGACTTAAGATGTTAATGTAACAAAGTATACATGTCTGACGTTTTCGTGTTTTCTTCAAAATTCGAGGCACTGCGCTGTGCCGGCCCATCACCATTACATAGATTCCATAGAACAAGTTTAAATTAAAAAACACACCTATCGTATATTAGCCCTGTATATTATGTTTGTACAATCATTTTATTCGAAGCGTATACAGCTGGCCAGCAGGTGAACGTACTAGAGTCTAGACGGGTGTCTCGTTAAGTTCCGGATAATTCATTTAACTCTTCTTAATTAGTATTGTGTTTATTTTATAAAAATGTGTTTCATCGCAGTCCACCACTTTTTCAACAATTTACTGGCAAGTATACATACATATTACTCGAATATTTCATTTTTGAAAATACACCAATGGCAATGAATTCATTAGTTTATTCACAATTGGTATGTTTTTATTCTTAATGAAAACTACACATACAAATTTGTACAGCCGAAAATTATAATATTATTTTAAGTATATACTTATATTATGGGCAGATGCCCGGAATAAATTACTTACTATACATGTATAATATAGGATATTATGATTGTTTGCTTATAAAATGTATGTACTGTTTTAAAGTAATTTCTGTTTAGAAGTATATATTTCATAATTTTTTCACAAAACTGCTTATCAAATTAAACACTACACTCTACAATAATAATTTAATGAACTAAGCGGATGTTTATTGCTTGGGAAACTTTTAAGAAGTTTTTATACAGCTGTGTATTAAACGCGTTCAAGGACAGCCACCACTAACCAAGTACCGCAAGAATGTGGTAGTGGTACGAGAACTTTATTTTATACACATTATCATGCAGATATATATATATATAGTAAAATAACGCCTATATTTGGAATATTTGCAAATTCTTTTATGCAAGTACTATTTTTTTTTTTATCCGTAAGTGGCGGTTAAAAGGCGAAATAACATTTTAATATTCTAGGAAATCAAAAACATTAACTAGCGTTGTTTCAAGTTTATTATGTTATTTACCTTCGCCACCGTTAAAAATCAGAGGTAGTAAACACCGAAACCTGGAAACCTGGGCGGCGGCGTCTAGTCACAGAGAGTGATATAATATTATGTACATATCTATAACATATTATAACGCGTTACCGGAATGGGTGCAGTCTTATTTTATGGGTTTTTATTATCTATATTATATTATATTATTTGGGTTTTTAATTTTTTTTTCCCTCCGCCGCGACCATTGCAGTGCGATAGAGTTCTTCGATTATAGGTATACATATATAATGTACACACAATAATATAATACCTACCTAATAATAATATAAAAACTTGTTGACGGTCGGTCGCGCGACTGACAATAAAACAATGTCAGTCATTAAATAAAATACAAAAAAAAAAAACCTACAACAAGACGGCGGCGGTGGCTCCAACAACGGCTGCGACGACGATGGTTTTAATGTGCTTCGGCTCACATAATTAATCCAATGAACGATCGATGCCGCGCTAATTTCAATATATACACCGAGAGTTCGTGTTGGTGTGTAAATGGGGACGGATGAAAATAAAAAATAAAAAGTCTTATATATATACATATATATTGTGTATAAAACAAGTGCGAGCACCGAGAGAGAAGTGTATACACAAAGAAGGCGCCGAAACTAGTTTTTTTTATACTCTTTTTTTTTTTTTTTTGTTTAAGTCTTCGCCGCGTATATAAAAAAAAAAAAACACTACGATCTCGGATCGTGTACAAGACCGTTCGTCCCACACCGCAAGTGTATATCCTATATAATGTGGATTAATATACATGTATAGCCCGTGAGGAGGAATCGAAAAATAACCGTGCGCTCATACACGATGACGTTAAACTTGTAAAATTATTTTATTACCCCTTGTCCGTAAATTTCCTTTAATAACATACCGCGGGTCGTATTGTGTGTGTACACGATACACGCACGAGAGTTGGTATTATATTTTTTCCCCGCGACGAGACAAAACTAATAATATATTTATATATGTAAAATTATTATTATTATATCTGCGGTGTGTGTATACACAATATGTATTACGCGTTTTATGCCATTTACCACAATACATAATATTAGCATGCGCGAAATTGTTAAATAGGATATTTGGGTAACATTAAATATACTAAGTATACTTTTTATACAGTTTCCAATGTTTTAGACAGGGAAAACGCGTTTAGTATACACGTTCAGCTGAAACAAAACCGTTCAACAAATTGTATAAAAATAAATAAACTAGGCCTAACGACCGGTCTGTTGTTGATATTGAACAAAAACTATAACATACGAATGTTAAACATGTCACGTACTGATCCCGTTTGATCCATAACTAATCAATAGTGGTGGGACTATTCGAATAAAAAAAATTCGAATATTCGAATACTTTATTCGCATGAATTTTTTATTCGAATATTCGATGGGTTATTCGAATATTCGATCTGATTTTTCGAATATTCGAATATTTTATCATTTTCTTTGCAGGATTAATTAGATTAAAAAAAAAAATAATTAAGAGACAACTAAGGTGTCCTTGATCAATTTTTAATAATTTTTTAACAAAATAAATATAATTATAACGAATTATTCTTTTGATAAAATAAATATTATTACTTATTACAACAAAAAAGATTTTAACAATTTATATAGATATATAATTACAAAAAAAACATAAATTTGACAAAATATTCGGAAATTCGAATATTCGAATTATTTGATTACTATTCGAATATTCGAATTATTTTCATACGAATAGTATTATTCGATTATTCGAATAATTCGAATAATAGAAAAATTCGATTCGAGGTCTCAGCTCTACTAATCAGTAATTTAGGCACAGGACCTACAGTCAGAGCATAGATAAAACCTCTGAGCTTGCAACAGTAATATTTATTATAGGGGCTTATGGCCCAGCCAAATCAAAATGAATCTATATAATATTTATAAAATTAACGTAGTTACTACAATAAAATAATACATATATTTTTAATATAATTTTACATAGAGAGGTAACAAGTTCAGTTGTTGAGCTGTATATAGATATAACCGAAAATTGTCCACATAATATTTCAATCTATATAAGCTCTCTATATGCACACCGCTATTTAATATCTCAATTTACACGTGCTCCTCATCGACCATACGCGTATTATACCATTGAACCTATATTATATAGTACTATTTTATACATTAAGTAATGTATAAATTAACAGTAAATCTTATATACTCTGTTTAAATTAACATCGTTTGTACTTGGTTTCAAGTTTGTAAAAATTACTTAGATGAATTGACTGGCGTTGAACATTTAAATAATTGAATCTTGTCCAACTCTAGCGGTATAGTCTCTAGATTAATATCTATATTTTTGTATATTAAATGAGGTCCGCAGATCAATTAGGTTTACTGTGATAATTAGTTGACTGTTTTATACGGTATATTATTGTCTTATGAAGAGATTAATATATAACATAGTAGGTCTATAGTATAGTGTAGTACTGTTACAATATATTAGCACCTTGAATCAGTTCTTAAGATGTACATGATATAGATGAACTTTATAACTATGGTATTTGATCAAAAAATTAGCTTAATATATGTTATATAATTAAAATCTAGATAAACGATTTTCAGGTAGAACCATTGGACGTCTAGACACTCTCATTGAGTTTAATAATGACAAATAACTTTATAAAAAAATAGTATGTACAATACAAAGGTGTAAAATATTTTTATTTGATAAAAGGTTTCATCTATCAGATGAACTAATTAATTTTTTTAACTTTAGAATTTCGTGGATCATTATCCCTTTTCCCGTTGAATATTAGCATCCTAACATTAATATTAAAAATAGATTTACAAAATTGTTTTATAACGCGTCGGATCGCCGCTTCGGTATGTTGTTATCAATCATTATCGCGTTATTTATATTTTATGCGATTAATTATAAAAAAAAAACAGCTTAGCGGCTACCTGTATATAATAATATTATAACATACTCAAAAGAAAACCGGATTGAAATATCTACCTAAATGTGTGTGCAGCAGTGTGTATAAATAGTATCGAATGTGGGGGACGATACTGGACAGCCTTATAGAACATTGAGTATTGAACGGAAATCATTGATTACAGCTGTATGATATTATATAAATGTATGTATACAAACGAGTGTTCCCGCATATTTCATAGTATTAGTAGATAAATCGTTTAAGTAGGCTTAACGCGTATACGCGGTAGGTAAGTACACGTCAACCGTAAAAATGGTAATTCCGTATGCGCTCGCTTTTCGTCAGAGCAGTATTCTGGTTAGACACTCATGACCTTCTTCTCTTCCTCTATCTCATTTTTGTCTCATATCGTTCTTATTTATTTATCTCAATTCAAATAACCGTGCATAATCGTATTGCGCTGCTGGAATTTTGCCAGTCGAGCGGCGATTGAAGCGAATTTATAAAGCTGCTGGTGCAGTTAAAGGTGTATCCGGTAATAAAACAATATGCGACATATAAAGTTGTTTAATAAATAGGAAAAAAAACCTGTCGGCATAAGTTGTAGGTATATGTAATACAATACAAATTTCAAATTTTCAATTATCACAATAGAACGGTTAATGGGCAATGTGTATGTCGATAATATTATTATTTATTAGGTAAGAAATCACGTACGGATCCCGTATTGGCGGCCATTTTCTAGCTCATTACACAATTCAAAATAAATGAAAAATCAGAACGAAAAAAAAAAATAGGCGGCAACGATAATTGTTATTATATAAATGTAGGTATATGTGGTATAGTCCATAGTGTCGAACCGAAACCATGACGCGTTTACTCAACCGACACACATGTATGGCTAATCTAAGTGCAGCGTTGCGTTAGGTATTACATAGGGCTTAAGGCCACCTGCCTGTTGTATATATGTATATATAGGTACAATGTAGATACATTTCTGTTGTTACAGACATATAATACTATTATGTACACTCAAAGTATATATTCACCACACGACAATATGTGCCGTGGTTAATGGACGAAATAATGAATTGGAAAATCGAAAGTATGAACACACACAAAAACTTATCCACACATAGTATTTGTATCTACCGGTTGCGAAATCGTCGTTCGACATACCTATGACTGGATGTCACGCGATTGACGGTGAGAGTATTCAAATATGAACTGTCATAAAAAAATATCAATAGCCAAAAGTAAACCCATTAAAGAAACCCTAAAAATAGAATTTCTTATTTCTCAATAATTGTGAAAGACTGTATACTCTTAGGTATTACATATTTTGATACATAATATATACATATATTATATATTCATAAAGCCAAAACATGATTAGTGTGTAAATAAGTACCACAAATTTTTCGAGAAAAAAATTCAAGTAAAATGAATCAGTCCTTCAAATTTTAACACACGTGAACAATATTGTCGACTTCCTGATATTTGGAACCATATTCAGAAATAATTTTATATTAAATACAAAACACACTGAAAACAGAAAATATTTTTATCAAAGTTGAAACAAGATATCAGATAAAAATCGCATAAAACCAATGAATTTTGATTTGTTGTCAAATATTTTTTTAAACTGCCAAATGAAAGAAAAAAACGGTCATACCTAAAAAAGTTCTCATCTAGCTGAAAACTTTATTATGGCCACGCCGTGTATATCATTAACATTAAAACGCAAAGCAACCCATAAATTTGAGATATTGTTCAACATCACGAGATTGTATGTTAGGTATATCTTTTTTTTAGCTTTAAAATATATTATTAGCACGCAATTGTTTTAAATTATTATTATTAAATAGAAGTAACGGCAATATAAATTATTTGCACCACTGTTTCGCGAATTGCTTATATTATGTAAAACAATTTTTTTTAAATAATTGTTATATTATTTTAAATTATATGCTAATTAAAGGAAAACAAGCATTTCACTGTAAATTTATTTTAAAAATTGTCTATACCTAATAATTCTATGTTGTCGAGGTATGATAAAAAGAAACAAATTTCTTACCAAATGCAGTAATTTAGTTTTCAAATTGCATTGTAAACGAGTCTATAGAGCTTAAAGTAGAATTTTATAAACCCTGTTTTAAAATTGGTAAGTATATTGAAAACAATTTTATGTTTAAAATATCATACAACGAGTTTAATTGCAAAATTAAACGTGTTAAACGACAACTAAAGACAGTTAAATTTAAATTTCAAAATTATTTAACATAATTTAACTGATTTGTCTGGCAAATAAATTTGAGTAGTTATGCAAAATACATATAATTCTACAATCATACTTCAATTATCTTTAAAGGTTAATACACATTTCATGAACTCAAGTAAAAAAGAAATATATAAAATATACTTGTACAAAGGGCACATCGTTAATTAGAAACGTGAGAAGATTAATTTGGCCTTTAACATTTCTTTGAAGATTTAATTCTACTAATTAGTGTCTATATGTACTAACTCGTCGGGTTATTATTTGACACACCCGTTTTTTTGTTCACTTAGGTATGCGATACTTGTAGTTAGTCTTTTATACCTAGTACATAAGTGCAGTTAGTGTAATAATATAAATTTTTTATTGCATGATTAAAATTCAATTATAATCTATGAAAATTGAGCAATATCATCTATATACTAGATACTTTAATAATATTTCATTAAAAAATTATAAACGCCACAATTTGAGAATTATTTTTATAATACCTAAACACCGTCCATTGTCGAGAACTAACAAGTTAAATATTAATATTAGGTACAAAATATTTTGAAGCAAAGTATTTTATGATGATTATTAATTCAAAAACCGTACGTAAATTATATTCAGTATGTCTCAGTAGTGTTCTGCTTACAAAATAGTTTCCATCAAACCTCGACAAAACATTTAGATAATACTTTGGAATTGCTGCGTAGCTTATTGAAAGAAGTACAATAGTTTTAAGACGTTAAAAACGTTTATCGAGAAAAGATACAAAAACGCTATTCTATAGAAATGATAACATTGCATATTGTATTATATTATCGTGTCGTTTTTCCTAACTATATATAAATCTATTTTTTTTTAAATTGTATGTTATCTACTCATTACATTATTTTTACCGTGACGACCCGTTTAAGTCATACACCGTTATAACAATAAAAATAATTAAAAAATAAAAATCATACTCAAAGTTAAAAACGTTATTGCGTTATGAAATGCAAGCATTCTCTTCAAAAGGTAACAGTATTTGTTGCAGATTAATTGAACTTAATAATTTATTACATTTAAGCCAACATATCTTGCATATTATCTTACTTCAAACTTATTTTATTATTTCTTTGAAACATTTAAAAGCCGGTCACTAACCGTAAAACAAATTAAAAGTTGTTAAGTCATAAAACTCCTACTTAAAAATAAATACAGCTTTAAGATACTATATATTTCTTTGTTGAGATTTTTTTTTTCATAATGAAATTAACTAACTGCACGCACTTTTCATGCAAACATTACTAGAATTAATTAAAGTTTTCAACTCAGTTTAAAGTTTTTGAAGGTAGGTTATGTCAAGGACCCAGTTAAAATTGAATAGAAAATATATTTAATACAGAAATATTACTATTTTTTTAATCATACTACTATTTATAAATATATGGACATATGATTTAAGGCTTATAGAATATCTTAAGTTAATTATTATAATTAATCTATACAATTTTTTATATTAGGGCATATAATTTTATTTATTATAAGCATTAATTAAAAGAATTTTTGTTATTTAACGACTTAAAAAAAATTATAAAGAATATGAACTTCATATTCATATTTTGAACATAATATTATGTTATAAAAAATATTGAATATTATGTAGATTATCCTACTATAGTTTATGAGTTAGGTAATAGTTTAGGGAAAATTAAATGTTTAAGTATAAAAGCTATTAATTATTAACTGATGACTAAATGTATAGGTATCAATAAAATACAAAACAAAATTATTAACTCAAAGAAATTCTCAGCCCTCAATTAGTTTTTTATAATTTGTCATAATATGTAGTTAATTTATAATGGTTATGCTGTGAAATTACCAAATTATTTTATTAATTCATAAATTTAATTAACACTGTTTTATTTCTAATTTAATTAATATTTTACAGTGTATTAATTAAAATTAAATCCTGTGTGTCTGTAACCATAATTATATACCTAATATCAAAATTAAAGCGTGACTTGATCATCGGGTAATGATAAAATGATAAATGCATGAACAAATTCATATATTATAATTTTGATTATAACAATTTAATGTTTAGTCATAATTTGGCATGATAACTGGTTAAACCATTAAGTATGCAACAATAATATACTATCTTATTCTTTAAATGATTGAACAATTTATTTTTGACTGTAACAAACGTTGTAGTCCAAGTGTATTTTAACGATTAAGATTACCATTACATATTGATAACAAAGAGATACAAATATGACTGTTGACGTCGCATTATGTAACAAATGTTAAAACGGTAAATAAAGATTAGGTATAACGTCAAACGATTCCACTCACGACTAACAAACCATCCAAATCCCTTAATTTCAGAGCTAAATTCCGACGCTATCACTTGTAATCCTCCTCGTAGGTTAAAGAGAAGATGGAGTCGTGACTTAAATCACAATTAAATCATAATTAACCAAAGCCTTATGTAAGTGTCGCCATTGGGTGGTTACTTCCCTCACATGTTTCATGCCAATTAGATCTTACTTCCGCATACATGCTTATGGTAAATTATATTACAGATTGTTTGCTTTAAAAAAAATAGTTAAAAAAAAAAAAAAGGTATAACGTAAAGAAAAATATGTTTAAAATGAATTCTATTTGGAAGGATCATATAATATTAATAGGTATACCTGTGTTTATATCTTCTCATATATTGGTGATAATTTAAAAGTATAATACATTCTCCAATTTAAATTATTATTTTAGTCTTAAAAATAACAATTTAATATTATAAATCTTTTTGTGGACCTATATGCATTTTTAATTTAATAACAGGTGAATATTAGAATAGTCAGCGTTTTCCATTTAAATATATACCTAGTCTATTAAGACAAATTGATGGCACATAAATATTTTATTGGGGAGGTGGGAATAATCCTCTCATAAGTCTCGACAGGTTTAGTATCAAGTAGCTGCGGATGGCTGATAGTAGTAAATAATATGATATTGGACTTACTTATTGACGGTATGTCGGCCGACATGTCGTACGGTTCGGTCTTGACCGGTGATATCCGGAGGGGGCCCCTGTGCAGGGCGGACGGCATCAGGGTGGCCAGGGTGGTGGCACCGGGGGACGGGCTGCAGTACTGGGACCACGCGTGTCCCGGCGCCCACGCGTTTGACGTGGTCGAACTCACGGTGGGTGCTCGTTCAACCATAAAACAATCGGCGTCCGCAACGAACTTGGACCGCGTGCAAACTAGATTTTTTTTTTTTAACACAACGGTATATAATAAATTATATTACGACAACAAACAGAGCAGTGAATAATTATTGGCTTCATTAAAAATAGTACGCTATATTGTGTTGTTGGAACGACGAAAACGAGTCGACGGGGCCCGCGAGAACAGCCGGCCGCCGAGCCGTCTCGTTGTTGTTGTTGCGTTTATTTTAACACAATCCGCCGGTATATTTTGTTATAATTATCATGCGCAGTGCGGATAAAAAACATATTAATTTATATCGTGTTGTTATAACACGAGATCGCGTGCTTGCATGTGTATGTGAGTGCGATTTGTTTTTTTTTTTTTAGAAAATAAAAATGTAAATAATTATTGTTATGCCGTCGAATATCGTGCACGGACGCGCGTCCCGGCGACACCGCACTAGACACTGTACTGCCGTGTGGACTCGCGCGGCCGTGGCCGTCGTCACCGCCTGGCCGACGGCCGGAGCTCCGCCCACCGGCGCCGACCATTGGCGGTGACCGCCGTAAAATGGCCGGCGCACAGCTCTGGTGGGCGACTTGCGCGCGAACGCCGCTGTTCTTCTTCCTATTATTATTATTGTTTTATTATCGATTCGGCGCGGCGCCGCGTCGCGAGTTTTACCGCACAGCGACAGGCGAACGTCGACAAGTCAGGTGCATCGTCGACGCTCTGTCGTCGCTGGCACTTGACGCAAAAAAAAAACAACAAAACATTACGGAAAAAAAAAAAGCTGACAACAACAACTCGCCAGACTCAATATTTTTTATTTTCTGTCTATACATTATTGTTAAAACTTTTATCCCGTACAGCGAAAAATTGCAATGTTGTCAAAAAGTTTGTACATATCTTTAAGATATTACAAAAACATGTTTTGTCAGAAAATATTAAAATATGATTGAAAAAATATTTCCAATGTTTTTCACTTATATTTCATGTATACCTACTTAAAAAAAAAAATGTGAACAACACTGTTTTGGCAGCAGATTAATTAAATGTTTGAAAACAAAACAATAATATTGAACAAAATATTGTTTGTTTTTAAACGTTAATTAATCTGCTGCCAAAATATTGTCAACGTTATGAATCGATTGATATTTTTTTGCTGTATGGACTAAGACTAAGAAAATTATAACAAATTACGATATATACTATATATACGATTAAACTTCAATCTAAATACTTGACTGTATAATTGTTAAGCAGATTCACTAAAAAAAAATACATAGTTGGTCTAGCTTAAATTATGGGGACACAATAGATTTATAGTTAAAAAAATATTAAATAATAATAGCGTTATATTAATATTTGTCAAAAAAATGCCTATACCGAACCCCTTACAAAAAAAACACCTAGCATACCTAACGTCCTTTTATAATTTTAAATACGTTCTGAATTCTGCAGAAAACAATTGAAAAATTATTATTTTAAACAACACCTTTTTGAAGTATATGCTAAAAACGTAAAAAAACGTATTTTTAAAAACTTTAGAAGCAAGTTATGCAGACAAAAAAATAGAGGCGCTATATGGAACATATAAGATCAGTTTAAACTATATAGACTACCTATACAAAAACAAACAAAAAGTGTACAGGCTTGGAAGAATAATTAAATAAATTAGAATAAATAACATAGGTTTTGAGAACCGCATATTATAATTAAAAGGAATTCTAACTATAAGCCATAGCGATATTGTTTCTGAAGAGTCTGCATTGTGTTTTTAAGGCATGTGAACAAGACGTTAATTTATATGTATTGTATAATATGTAATATATCGTATACAATTAATAATATGTTCTTGTGCAATGTTTAAGGAAGGGGATCAAAACCATTAGAACTTATACAGGCATCTTCGTGCTCATTTCCAGTGTTTAATTAATACACCGGTAATGGGTAACAACGTCACATTTAACATGGAATATAATTTTATAGTGAGTACCATAATATATTATATAATATACTACACTTACATTACATATATAGTCATAAAACATAAGGAGAACGTTTAGCATTATAGTAATGAAACACTATGAAGAAGGCATTATGCACGACAATTATTATACATGTAAACTTGCAGGTAGGCGCTATAGTTAAATACAGGAAGCCGCTATAGTAAATATAGGTATATTATTTTTAATTGATTTAGACTTTGTCTATTTGTCTAAGTATGAAAATAGTAAATACTATTTAAGCTGGTATAATAAGGTGAGGTGCTCGAAATAGTAAATATATGGGAGAAACCTATATAAAGACATTTATATTACCTATACAGTATACATATTTTTGGAAATCTAATAGAAGTTTTGTACACATACGAGGAGCAGCTATACAGTATATAAAATGTACACACATAATTTGTGTAATAGTAGGTATACGCTTTTCACATATTTGTTCCTTGCAGTAGGTGTCAGTATCTATTTTAATAAATTTTTAACAAAAAAAAAAACCAAACATGTAAGAACCCACAAAGAGATCTAAAAGGAACTCGCTATATGAAAAAAAAAATTATATATATAGAAATATACACAAGTTCGGGTATAAATACTTTTGGTACAAAGTGTGCTTTTAGCTAAAGAGTATATATAACTAGAAGAATAGTATTGTATGTCCATACCGTGGACTTTTATACTTTGGCAGTCGTAAAATTCGGCACAAACCACCTGTACACGTCCCATATACCTAAGCATTTGTATATACATATATATATATATATATATATACACAGTATAACTGTAAAAAAAAAGTATAACTAACAAAAGCTGCTGTTTATAGGAAAATCTACTAGGAAAATGAATTTCTATGTATCGCATTTATTCAAAAAATATATTTATTTTTAAAATCACAAGTATTACACATAACATGATTACATTGTGAGTTGTGTATATATGCATATGTATCCTAATTAATTTTCACTCGGACAATTATCGCATGTACCTAATGTGCGATTGAAATGACTGGGCTTTATTTTGGAGCTTCATTACTGATCTGTATAAGCGCTCAACGGTGTAGAAATCGCAATCTACGGCCCGAGGTCATCATCATTAAACTGGGATTACGTGTAAAAAGTTCAACCGTCAGTGGATAAAACTTTAATAATATACTAAGTATATAGTATACCCCGCCATAATACTCAGTGTCGGTTCACAAATATTGTACGACGAAAACTTCACCGGGTCCGTCGAACAGCCTACCCAAGTTATCCCGCCCTCCCCCCCCCCCACCACATTATATAGAAAGTTTGTAAACATGAAAACTCACAATGTAAGCATTGTCTCGTTTATAACAATTAGCGTACGGATATTTTGAAACTTTAACAGCATTTAATGTATATACTTAAAATTTAATATAATAATAACTATAGCGTCTAACATTATAATGAGAGTCCTAGTTTCATATATTAATAAAATACTATAAAGGAAGTAACTGCGCCCCGCACATTGGCCGATCAAAAGCGAATATAGATACCTATAAATGAATTATATTATACATGCTTTATAAGTACTATAAAGGCATTACTACTTGGTCCAGCCCAGCGTTTCATTATTGTTCTTTTCAAATTGAAATTAATTATAAATAATGTTTGACCATCGCCCCGGGAAGTATCTATAAATCGTAATAATTATAGGTCCCGCTGAAATACATGACTTGTATCTATCTCTAACAGCCACAATCAGTTTAGTTGTATATATTAAAAAGCGTATGATAAACTACCGCATGAGCTTAGGTCTTAGACCACCAAACAGTATAAAACGCCTATTGTTCGAATAGTTATACTACAAATAAAAAAAAACAAAATTATTTTACTTCAAGACTGGTTAAGCAAACACTCACAAATACACACAAGCGCGCTTTTATATAACTTATATACCCTATGGTCATATACAATGTATAGTGTATACAAATCCGCTTAACGTTTCAAGGTCTATTATTATATCATAGGCGTTATTAAATTGTAAGACCCGCCCCGGGTATATCGGCCCCTCACGTATACTTAACTTATAATAATATATATGTATAGCTTAAAGTGCACAAGTGTGATAAGTGCATATTTTTAAAAATAAATTAAGTTATAATATGTACGGTGTACAAATATTGAAAGATACGTTCATGAAAGTACAAGTAAATTGCAACAGTTTTTGAAAACTTAAAAATGTTCAACCATTATTTACAAATCTTATAACTAGTTTTGTTTATCTATCTGACACCTGTGCACTATGCCGCCGATATTCTATAATAATATGAATTAGTGGTGAGAACCAAAAGGGTATAAGAAATTTTGATTCATGTTGTCGGACTTAGGAGACACAAAATTAAAATTATATCTTCAATATTATGTTCTTATGTGGACAATCCGGCAAGTTTTTTTTATGGGTGTATATTTTTTGATAAAAAAAAATTCGTTTGGCTCTCATCACTTCACATGTGTTTCAATTTTAAGTTATCACTCTTATCGACACGATAACAGCGTTGCATAAACAATCCTCTGATAAAAATCTTACTTTTTAATTTTCGATTCGTATCACTTTTGAAATTTGAAACACATGCGCGGTAAGATTATAAGAATATTTTTTTGATATATATAATATTATACTCACTATCGTCCGCGGTGCAATGATACGGTGGCATGTCCTCTGCTGGCGATGCTTTGGCACGACTTTGAGTATATAATAATATAAAATATCCACACACCTGCGTTGCTGGCGAATTTCTACCGGATGGAGTGGGGTAAAGATAAAATGCAACTGAATTTTTCTTATACTGGCTACACTATATAACAGCTATTAATGCTTGGATCACGGTGCACGGCCGACGACCGACTGATCTGCTTGGATCGTTTCGATATGAGATGCAGCGATGATGTGTCGCATTCGTCCCCCGTACAAGGCATATTATTATAGTGTGTGGTGTGCGTTGCCCGCAGACTGGCGCCAAAAATGGGTAAAATCCGTCTGGATCAGGTAAACCGTGTGTGTGTGTATATAAATGTGATGTATATTATCGGTCGGTCGGTGTACGGGACACGATGAAATTCGGTACTACGGGCGGCAGAGGGAAAGGGAGAATATCGACGTGTGACAATATAATATAATATACATCTTATATATTTTATTAAGAAGAAGGCGCCCGGTCAGGCGGCGGCGGCGGCGACGGCGGCACACATACAGGATATACGTGACGCGAACAATCAAAACTTCCGGCAATAAAACGCACCTGGTCAACCCTTTTTTCTCGCTTTACGCCTTTTCTTTCCGGCCCAGTCAATTCGGGTCCGTCTTCGACTGCTCTCGGTATATTATTGGCGTCGCGCAGGTCACACGACGTCATACCACCACGCGAGTCATTTGTCCTACACAACAATCGCGTGGAAACGGTTTGTCTATGATAATGTG
This sequence comes from Adelges cooleyi, assembly GCF_023614345.1. NCBI lineage: Eukaryota > Metazoa > Arthropoda > Insecta > Hemiptera > Adelgidae > Adelges > Adelges cooleyi. Next base: position 10,908,081 of record NW_026096053.1, on the reverse strand, counting down.
TAATTGCGATAGTCAAAAAATGAGACCACCCCGAACGGGTCGTGCGGTCGGCACTATATTATATGTACAAATAGATTCGTACCTACGCACTACAGTGCATTTTATAATCGATGACGTTTTACAATATAGTAGACTTTATGGCTACAAAAAAAAAAACCTAAAAATTTGGTATACCTACCTAAATAATATATTTTTATATTTCATATGTATATAATATACTCTCGATTTTCGCGTATAAGGTCGTTAGTCGACCGTCTCAGAGCGGCATCGGTTCTTTATAAGAATACTACCGCAGTCCTTTTACAATATCCTTCGTCGATCCACGCGGTAATTTGTCACCATTTCGGATTACCTATACTATAAGAAAATATGGTCGACAAATTTAGGTCGTTTTCAGAGAGATCACCCAAGTAGGTTTGAGTAGATACATCATCAGCTATTGTATACCGACAAATTGCAGTATACGCTATCCGTGGTATGCGCATAATGCGGCTTAAGTATAGAACTTATTGCAGCGAGCCCATATTCAAATTTCAAAACTTGCCGAGATAATTTCAATATTCTGTTGTAACGTTAAATCATTAAAAAAAAATTGAAAATGAATGGGAACTTCTTTTAAATTGCCCGACTATTAAAACAAATTACACTACACTTTTGATTGAGAATGATTTATGGACACGTCAATAAGTTTTGATATTTGAATACTGGAAACTAAAAGCGCAATGTATTTGTAATTTAATAATTATTTTCCTTGTATATCTTGTATATGCTGAGGTATACCTAACCTACCCCTTAGTCCTTATAAAAAATTATGAAATAGTTACACCAAAACTTGCACTTTATTTATAGTATTTCATTTTATTGTATATTTTTATTCTCAACTTAAACTGAATCGACAAAAGTTACATTATTAGCCGCCGAGTTGATGAAGCTCGTCGTTTCCAGGAGGCGCCAGTGAGGTGACTTAATGTTACCTATGTTTGTATTATAAGCAGTGTCGGCTATCATAAATATAATATATAGTTAAGAGAGTACTTAAGCGCCCGTTTTATTTTTCAATGTTTCATGGGGTTCCATATGTGAATGGTGATCAATTTTTATAAATACGATTTGTTTACGGTGGTCCAACTCGCCCCGAGAATTTTATACATACTGTCAAAATGTTAAAGAATTGTATTATTATAGGTATGAAAGATAATAAAATATTTATTAGCTTAGATGTTAAACATTATAAAATGAACCAGTTGATTAATAAAATCATTTGTTTATTTCACCGTACAAGTTTTTAACAATCGATTGATTATTTATTTGAACTAACAAAGTTGTTTCATCTATTCAATGATATACATTTAACATATATTCACCTAACAATTTAATAGCAATAGGTAATTGTTTGTTAATTGGCCAGATTATAATAACAAAATTATTGTTACCTATTATAAGTACAACTCTGATTAATTAAAAAATTGATTCTATCAATGCTATGAACGTTACAATTACTTACATTAACTTTACAAATTAATTTAGTTAAAACTATAATTGTACATTTTTGTTAAAATTACCTACAGAGTACAGTGCCACTTTGGCGTGTAAAATATTTTATTTCTTAACTAAATAATTAAAATTGTTCTCATTTTAATAAATGAGTAGGTATTGTGCTAAATTTGTATAGTCAATTTTTACAAAATAATGATACTTGGGTTGGTGGACCTAAAACACAAAAACATGTTGGGATAAAGTTTCCTCACAGATTCTTATAACCTTTCTTCATATCGATTACCTACTACGTTTTAGAATTTTCTAAAAACACTACACTACCGTGTGTTATAACTCTATAGTATTAAAATAATCATCGTTATGCCTTACACGTTCCTGCTATTATACATATAAGCATATAAATTATGCGAAAATGTATATTTTCAACGATTTTCCTGGTCTCTTGATGGCCGCCTATTGTTTCTTAAACGCGACAACGGATACTTCGAGGAGACCTTGTGTAAAAAAAAAATGTAACTACCAACATACATAATATATATGTATACAATAGGTATAATAACATAAAGCCGCACATACACACACACACAGCTACAGTCACGTATCTTTATTGGTCGACATCGTGCCGTGGTTGTTTTTTTTTATTCGAGCAAGAAAAAATGGCTGCTACCTAATGGATTTCTTCGCCCTGCGTGATTATAATACAGCTATATATATTCACCGTATGCACGCAGCATACACATCTGCACGACCGGCGCTGTATTATAGGCTATACTAATATAATAGTATATAGGCTCGCGACAACTTCATACAGTTGCGGTAGAACGAACGATAGTGTGGGAGAACAAGTATACCATATAATATTCAATAGTACTAACTCAACGACGTACTGGCTGATAATAGCTTAAAAAATAAGAAAATATAACGAAAAAAGAAAAGACATTTTTTTATAAGACAATATGTTGTAAAACAACAAAAATTGATTAAGTAATAATTATAATTTTAACAATTTTTTTTTTATCAAGATTGTGCGTTTGAAAACTTAGAGAAACAATTCAAATTATACAAATGGGTATCAATGTTTCATGTGCTAATGTTGTAAATTATGTAATAGGTATGTAATTTGTAAATTATAAAAACCAATTCCATACAACAAGCGTTAACCATTTAAAAAATTTAAATTTCGGTAAGAAAATATGAAGACACATAATTTATGAGATAAGTTAGTTGCAAATGAATTATTATAATTGCGATTTCAATAATTTAGAGTAGATAGTTTTTGTAATATAAACGTTTATAAAATTGCGCCTATATTTTTTACTTCTTAACTTCTCTTACGAATTCGGTAGACTTTTTTTCAAACAAATTTTCAGACCTTAAAACCGAGCGAAGTGCTCTAAGAAAAACTTTCTCGAAAAACGAAAAAATTTTTTTGCTTTTTTAATTTGAATCTTATTTAAAAAAAAACATTTTAATGACTTTTGGAACAACTCTTAGATAAATTTAAAAAAACATAATATTAAAAAAGCAAATTTTTTCAGTGTTACGTCGAAGCAATAAGTTTAAATTATTAAATACTTTGTTATAAACCTACTTTACCCCAGGAACATTTTTTTATTATTTTTTTTTTTTTTTAAGGGCGTAATACCGGTGATACGCGGACTGAGTAAAACTCACTTAATTTTGATTTTAAAGTTAAAGCCCCTATTATAAAATTAAAAGAGGACAAAATTCTGGAGGGCACCTCGATGCGTTAAAAAAATTATATATTTTTGGAAATGTTACAGTCATTTAAAAATGTTAAAATAGTAGCTATGTCTAAACGATCTATAAATATATTAATGTATTTATAATGTATGTATAATGTTCCATTTGAAATACTGATCATCCCTGTTTTTATAGTGAAATATAATTAGATTTTGATAAGAAATTTCAAATTACTTTTAAAGGTAAAGGTATTTTTTTTGTAAAATTAATTTAAAGCTAAAACTATTTTGAGTATTATTAAGATTATTACAATAGTACCTATTAAACTATTGAAGATATTATATAGTCTTACTGCTAGGTTAGACGGTAGTTATTTGTCTGATTAGACTATCACAGACTAATAACTTCCATTCAAAAACGTAAATCATTCCCATAAATTCAGATAGAAAATAATTTTTTAGCTTTATAAACTGCGTCCCCTCAAAGAGTTTTTTTTCAAATGAAATAATTTTATAATTATAAACAATAACTTTCGATTGTTTAACTCGGTGTAAACCAAAAAATTACCGTGAACTTTAGAAAAAATTTTCAAGAAGACCTAATATAATTTTTTATTTATCTATTAATGTCGACGTATCGAGTTCTTAAGATGATTTGTTTTCGGAGAGGTTTACGGAAAGTTAACTTTGCACGAAAAACGGTATGTGTGACGCCCTCTTATTTATCATTTTAAGAATAAAAAACGTATGTACGTTAAAGTAAGATAATATTTGCGGATTAAGTCAAAAGTAGAATAATTTCTCAAATGTTTGCGTTTTTCTCGTCGGTAAAGCGTCTTGTAAAAATGAGGTTTTTCTACTGTTGTTTTCTATCATAGTGATAGGTACCTGTTGTGTATTACACGTTACTAGCATTCCAAAAGACCACGCTATATGTATATGTACATGCGCCGTCTGACAGGGATGCCGCACATGCCGTTGTACACGGTACACACACGACACGCCGAGAACCGTTTAGTTTCGGTAGCCGCCGCGCTATACATAAGAGAGATCGCGGTCGTGTGTTTGGGAGATATATTAGGTATAGAGTGAGTGTATATTATTATTATTATTATTGTCTGGAAGTGCGGGCGCTAGTGTTTTGGCAGTGCGGCGCCTTTGACCCGAGACAACTTAACCGGAAACGTGTCAATATACGTCAACGGGCAGCCGAACACCGCCAGATAAAAACGGTGTCGGTTACGCAGAACCGCAAACCGGCCCGCGTTCAATAGCGACCTAGGTTCTATAGCGAGGAGCTAATATACAAGTCTATAAACTATATTACAATACCCTTACTGTGTAATACCTATACAACGACCGTACGCAGAGAATATGAGAATACCCCCAGTGACATCTATACCTTCGATGGCTGAAACTATATAGGTATACGCTGAAGATATGTCCATCCATATTTTAATATGTCTTTACTATATGTTACGATAAACGTAACATAACATGATATTGCTACAAATATATAATATGCGTAGAGAACTCCAAAGTCTATAATATAAATGATTGGTCCACTCAAACTCGCCATTCGCACCACGCCTGACCTACCTGTAATTAGTATCTATACTATAAAAAAATATACGATTCTGTCTCGTACCGTATGCAATTAGTAAACGTTAAAAAACAGCCTTGAATTTCAACGAAATAATATCCTTTCCAAATTCCTTGACCATCTTTATTAGTTAATTATAACCGCGCTTCTGCAATCTACTCCTCACTCGCCCTATGGCCTATGGGTATAAGACGTATTATTGAACCGACTATTTAAGAAATATAAAGATATATCGCTTACAAGATGTTCATGTTAATATATACCATAATGATTTTGTTCATATTTCTAAATAAAGGCTAATAAAAAAAAATAATAAAAAGTAAGAGTTTAATAATTCAATAATGTTGAAAATATCATAAAAACATCTATGCATCACCGCAACTCACAAATAACATGACAATGCAGTAGGTACAATATAATTCTAACACAAAAGTAAAATATTTAATACATATTTTGATGTTATCTTTAATCAATATTGATACATGCTAAAAAATGGGCGAAGATACGACCTATATACTTACTGTACAATTGTCAATTTCTACTAATCATAATATTAGTTTATCTGAACAGTGCGCCAGTTAAAACATTATTGTAAAATACAAAAATGTATTTGGGTATCAACGGTGAATCAGCGATTTTTAACCGTCGGTGCAAGGGTAAACATATTTAAGTGCTGCATTTTAAAACCACGTAGACCTCTTGTCGGGCAACGCACGATCTCCGTTCTAAAAGCTTTATAGACAACCTATTATTATTCCATAAAATTCACATTGCAAAGCCATTTTGCGTTGATTAGGTACACTGCAAAGTAACGGATGATCTTGCATCCATTAAGGTGACCGCCTCAATAAAAAAAAAAAACCTTCAATCAGACGCCGCTATGGTAAATGCCTGTTTGGCGGTGAACTGTGACTTGTATCTTTGACCTAACAACAAACCACTCAATAAAAAAAAAAATCTAGAAGCATTCTGATAACATAGGTACTTATAGCCAAGAGGATAATAAGGTATTCGACCGCGTTGATCCGACCATTGTAATTTAACAGTTAATTGACCATCGAGTTATGAGGACAGATATTTTTAGAATTAGCTGTAGATATATAAAAACAAGGTATAATTTATGATAAAAGTTTTAAAAAAATGCCACCCTTTCCTTTCATAATAATTATTGTGTCACTGCTTTTAAAATTGATCATTTTCAGTTCGCGAGTAATAGATAGTTTATCAATTTTATTATACCGTTTTTATTAAAATGATAAAATAAAATGTATGAATAATTTGTTGTCTTAAGAAATTAACAAAATATTTCTTCATTGAAATTATGACGTTACCAATATGGGCCAATATCAATAATATTTTTACTAAACCAAACGCGATTTTATTAAATATGTTATAGTTTTGATTGAGTGTACAATTAAAATGTTATATTATAAAGTACCTATTTGATATGTAAATCAATCTCATAATGGCAGCGGTGGGCCTTCCAGATCTGCTGAGCTACACGACGATGATTAAGTGTAGGATTTTTTACACCTAATGTAAGAGGGTGGTCTAATTAAAATATAATGGACAATTTGAGTGAGAGACATAAACTCGTAAATTAATATACCCAAATTATTGTGTATTTTATGCATTTCCACAATAAAAATTGGAAAAGATTTTTACAGTTTAGAATCTTCGAAACTTTAAATCTCATTTTTAAAAGTAGTCTGTACTTTTTGACTTTCTACTCCCTTTTACGCGTGCACAGTCCAAATAAGTCTTTCCGTTTTTCTTAAAATTGCTCAGATCCTATGCATTGTATAGGTATTAGTTGCCGGTGATGAATTTATCGTTGTAATATTAAGTGCTCGCCATAAATCCGACGAATACACAAACTTCAGCCGTACTACTGTAATCGCGCAGTTTTTGCGGTATATTATGTAAGCGCGCTCCACTGTGGAGATTTAGTTCGCTTTTTTAAACAAGAATAATTGTCGTACATGGCCGACAATGGGGAGGAGGGTGCATCATCGCTTACGAAATAAGAACCGACAGACGATAGCGTTTGCCTATATATTAATGTCATATAGGTAGTGGAGGAAAAAAAAATCACTGAATACCCTTTTGTGCTGGATAAACAAACATTTACCTACCGTGCCGGCACAATGATAGATAAACGTCGGCTTCTCTCAGCGCCATTTACTGGCGTTATGCGACGAATTCGCATGTGCGTTTGCGTGTGTGTGTTTGTGTTGAGATCATGGACGGATGACACAATATACAGACAGTTCACGGGCCGTCGATTCGTCTCACCCATAATCCCCGGTGATACGCCAACTGCGATCCGCTCCCCGTTATAATGGCCTTATAGAATACACCTATACACGATGTGTATAATATATTTATACACTATAGATACGCAGTGTACCTTTACCGATCACGTTAAGGCGGTAGATATTATGCCATATTGTACTCGACTCTCGAGGGACCACAAAAACCGCAATGGCCGATTATGGATTATAATATTACCTATATAATGTATGTACGTGACGACATATTTTATATATTGATGACTCGCACATGACTTCGTTGTATAGATATACCTAGGTATGTAGGTGTAGGTATACTCGTACATCTTTGCAATAAAATATTAATAATATGTTATTTGCCGTATTACTGGCGCGCGGTTCGAATTGGATAACGTTTACAATAATTTATATACCGTCGCAATGAGTTGACAATATTGACAGTTTCTCAATTTACTGTTCAGACAAAATATGAGCTTTATATATTATTTATAATGGAGCATGAGCACACGAATTGTCTTCGAAAGGAGAAAGATTTTAAGGTTATTTTTATTAAACCTATACAATTATATACTAGTACAGTCTGATGTTTTTCTAATTTACATTTACAATGACTATATTATATATTGACAATTTGTATAATTTATAAATTTAATATAATTGATCCCAGGGCGAATAGGTCCGCATGGAAAGACGCCACATCAACACCTATATGTTACAAGTTACTTCTTACTAGGTATTTCAGTCACTCAAGTAAGACGTGATCGTGGTTTCGTACTTAAGGAGTACCTTGTCACAAGACTCATTAGACCGTTTTGTAATTATGTTTATTGAAAGAGGGTTGTTGAACGGTGTAGACTCGGATGAAATCATTGATTAAGCTGTCTAAAGGTGCGTATACAACAAGATTAATTGTATTACTGTTATTGTTATAGTTTCTCATAATCTTCTAGTTTTAAGTTTAATTGCTGTTAATAACGTTCATTAAAAGCGGAGCGAGCAAATTTTATTTTCCATTCTGGTGGTCCCTTTAAAATATTTCCTTAAAAATCTAAAACACTACCTATCCGCCCCTGATTGGTCCTTATTGACCTTATGATAGTTTTCGCCCATCTTTGTTCCTATGTACAATATATTGGGTACGTATGGCTCTCTATTGTATACGAGCATATTATACATATACAGAGACGTGACCAAATAACACTAATCGATCAACTCGGCAATGCAATAAGTGTCACCACAAGAAAAGTCGTCGACGTCGATCACGATGTCTCCTCTTAACGTCGCTGCCTATATATATATATATTATATTATACCTAAATATAAGTACTCTCGGCCGGTGTGTATTTACACACTCACAAATGTATTACAAGGAGTGGCGTACGCGATCGGAGGAAAAGGTGCCGACAACACTGTGTATGTTTTCTTATGTCTCTTCTATATTTATGTGCTGGCAGAAAAATACCGCGCGTGAAGGACGCGCCGTGGGGAAGAAGAGCTGGCCGGTGCGATGCCTCACGACCGGGCGTCAAAGGCACCGCCGCCGCAACAACAACGACGGCGACGGCGACGGCGACGACTACAAGTGGCCACTCGAACTCACGGGCTATAACCTAAGTCGGGTATGTATGTATAAATATAATATTTAATATAATTTCGGCGACGGGGATCTCGAGTTGTGTAGGGGAAAGTGCGCATACACGCGCCCGACGTCGGACATGGAGTGTTCGATCAACAATCGTGTACCGCACAAACGTCGTGTACACGCCCTGTACGTGATGTCTTTTGGAAGAAAAAAAACCGCAAGGCGACCGAAAAAAAATTGTATTTTGTGTGTCACAAGTATACGGCATTTCGGCAAGAGCGTTGCGTTGTTTATACACACACACACATAAGGAACCGCCGCATGGTCTTAGCGCACGATACAATTTATAAGCACACACGCATTAAGGGAATGTCGACCGCCAGGAGTTTTTCCACTACCCTATAGGGACATCAAACGATAAGGCGACGACAACCGTGGAAAATCTATGCAACTCACTGGCGCCGGTGGGGTTGCGATAATTGTCCGACTTAGATCATCACGTTCAATTACAACCAAGAAAATGTTTTTTATTTTTAAAGGTAGCTAAAAGGCCTTATACGCTATCACTGATGAATGCGTAAGCTAAGTACAACAAAGATTGTTGGAGGCCCAAAAATTAAATCAACAGCCATAGAACAGCTATTAATGGTAGTATCGCGGGCGTGGGAAAATAGCATTAGTATTGTGTCATTGAGTCGATTGTAATTGGGTTAAAACAATATATTACATAATATTATTATCGTTTTTGTTGGTATTCCAACGTTTGTTTGATTTTATTATTGATATACATACACCACCGGGTTATAGCACTGTGTTCATGCACCATCACCGGTTTTGTGGGCAAATAAATAACCAAAAAACAAGCCAGGTTATACCTACGACCGCACCTCATACATGCTAACCGCGCATCTATATATGTTTTTAGAAACATAATATTGTACACCGTCTACGCCCAGTTGTACAGTATGTATATACATAATAATATTATGTGTGTACATAATAGTAGGTATACCGTATAGATGTTTTACACGGATACGTCTCCCCAGGTCGGAGCCGGAACATCCGTTTCGAACGGATTTATCGATTTTTATCGTTCATCGATTACACGCGACTACATCCAAGTCTATATATGCCGTCGGTTTTGATTTTGGGTAATTGCGTCAAATCGAGTTAGACGAAAAAAAAATGTTGTATTATTCCTTGTTTGTGTGTGTGTATAATGTTTTATAAAGCGTCGCGAGATAAAAAAAAAAAAAACATAAATAAAAGGTGCCAGGCCGCAGTATAAGTATATACAATAAAATAACGCATTATTAGTACAAAAGTCGAATTTTCCGAGCTGTTTGATACGAAACGTTGTTTTCGGATTTCGGGGTCGTATTATATCGAAAAAAAAAAAACAATAATAATAATAATTTCCAATATTAAATTTCCAGTCGATTGGACCGCGGCTAAAGGGGATTCGGGGGAAGAAGAGACGGCGCGCGTGGCTCGTTAACGTTCAGCCTATTCCAGTGTGTGTGTGTGTATACAAGTATATATAGTGATAGCTTCTATCACACCCCTTGCAGTCGTAGGAGGAGGCGGATGACAACGATGGGCAGCTGCAACCGCACTCGGACACGTATATAATATTATAAAATGTATGTTAGGTACTATTATTGTTGTTATTATTATATTGTATTAAGCGCGCGCGTTTCGAACAGAGCCGATTATTGTAAAGAAAATTATAATATTTTCGTTTTCGGTTGGTTTTTTTTTTTTTGGCCCCCGCGAATCGTGTTATTGCCGAGTCAGTTACTCTGACTGCGATCCGGCCTATACCGGTACAATAACATAATATAATGATTGTTTTTCCAATGCATGTTTATCTCTATCTGGACGGGCGGCCATCTGTTTTGGGGAGACAAAAAAACGTAATATATATTACAATAAAAACGGACGCGAAATTGGAGATTTTCGGCGAAAAAACGACATGCGGACAAATGACCCGTTTTACGAGCGGTACACTATACACACACACACAGCCCGGGGTACCTGCTGCTGTGGCAAATGTACATCCGACATTGCCTTTAAACGATAAATTATTATTGTATCTCAACACATATGACGCGTCAAGTGTGTATAATAGGTATAAATTATAACGTTTGCGCGCGGCCAACGTCGCTTCGGCCCAAGAAAACTACTCTTGCTTACATTATATTAATATTGAAAGCTTCGAAATAAATTATTTTCCATTCTTACATAATAATATGTAATATGCAATTGATTAAGTTGCAAAAGGTACAACCGAACATCATAATATGGTACCTATTGTGTGTAATATCTTTCCATATATTTAATGCACCTGATAAATGCTCTTCAGCAGTAAAAATGTTAACTCATTTAATTCGAATTATTGTACACAATGGGTAAACACTTAACGCTATGAGGTTAGGATGCTAAACATAGCTAGATTTAAAAAAGAATTATCTAAAATTCCATTGATATTATAATATTGTCTAGATGATAGTTAATTAGAACACCTATCTCACCATTTCTCTATATTCGATCATCACTTTTAGTATATAAATATTGAGTTTTAACATTTTTAAAGATTTCCACATAATTTCACTATTATTTCATTGTTGAGTTACTTGGTCCTATACAGATAAACAAATGCTTTATATAGTTGTATTCTATAATTATTTATTTGGTATAAAAGTGGGTGCTTTTATTTGTTTTAAAAACTTTGTTGGCACTGGCTATTTTTTGAGAACGCCCGGCTCATAGATAACGTCAACAAGTATATATTATAAATACGTTTTCAATATTTATGAGATATGTAAATCAGTATAGCATAAAATCAATTCGTGGTTCTATAAATACAAATTTCGAACGACTCTGCCAAAAATTCACTACACGCGTGCGGGCGTGTGCATGACAAATGATGAACGATTATAATCATAACATTAATTGTAAATCAACGGGTCGGTTTAGTCTGACGGGGTTTTCTAATTTTATGTTTTATGAGAGTGCAGCTAATATTATATTATATTGTAATAATTAATATATGTTATGTACGTTTTGACAGGAAAACAATTCCATATAGTGCGTGTGGATTGTGTGTGCACTGCTTGTAAGGTCTCTCATGACTGTTTACTCGATAACAACAGTGTATACGATCTAGTAATAATGTATTATACCTACACAAAGGGTAAGTATGGTACTCGTGCGCGTAGTACATTGAATCCGGGCCAATGTCATTGGGATAATCCGGGATGTAATTACGTCGAATAACTTACTTATAGCTGTGGTACAACAGTAGGAGATTGGCTTGGCGACGAGTGCCTCGAGGAGTTAACGACATCACCGTAAGCCGCCCCCCGACCAGCTAATAATCCACTTATAACTTCAACCCTTTCAACGTTCTCGTTCTGTTCGAATTCCAGATGGTTCGCGTTTTCCATGTTGCCGACTTCCTTTTATCTATACGGTATGTGTTGCGCCGTCACTGCAAATAAAAACACAATACACGGAAGTTATACACGGCCATATACTTACAGTCTAAAATTGAATTTACCGGCTATAATAACACGAGAAATACATTATAAAGTCAAATGAAAATCATTATAATAACGGCAGACGTTTTTAATAAATGTTACTCGAGCCCTGATAACGTTGTATTATATTTAAAAGTTGAGAAAATATATGTATAATTGATTCGTAGCGGTAACAATAAAAAAAAAATCATTCAAAGCCTTACAAGATATGAAAATATTTTACACATTTCAAGCATCATACTACATTGATAGAATAACCCATTCACGGAACCATACAGTTTATTTATTCCACTTGAGTGGTACGGGGGATCCAGTCAAAATCAGATTTATGAAATAGGGGCTCTATATAACAGCGCTCATGAAACCTGAAAGGGTTGATTGACTCTAAGTACGGTTTTTAAGTCCAATAAGCAATTACTGTATTTAATTTATTGGTTTAGACACAATATGCAGTTTATAGACGTACATTTTTTTTTAATGGGACAATGATCAATCTGTGTAAAACATCACAATTGCCGATGATTAATTATGTTATGTTTTTCAATAGTTCGAAACTTGAGTTTTTCCAATACGTTTGCATAGCTAAACTTTTTTTTTGGTTTAAAATTATTATGATCTATTAAATTAACGTACAAGCTGTTTTTGCTCTGCATAAACTTGTCGACCTGTATATAACCTCTGTATAACTGTTCACCAATAGACAACGTGAGGTATGAATTTGACCATGTTATGCCAAACCTGTACATTTGGTTCTTATGCTGGCTGCGAAACGCAGTCTGGCGCCGCTCATATCATAACATTGTGCGAGTTTCAAGTTCAGACAAACAAAAAATGTGTAGGCTTATATGTGTGTGTGTGTGTGTGTGTACTATACGGCCGCGCCGGTACAGTTTATTATGATTTACAGGTTTTTCGGTGAAGGCAAAAGGGATGAACATGGCAAAGGGGAAAAAATTGGAAGTAAACGTGTACAATATGTTATAGTAACGTCAAATAACGTACCAAACCCAACCGGTTCGGTAAATCAACGTTGTCGACCGCACGAGTACCGGTCAAAAACCCGCGACACGTTTAAGCTGACGTTTATCGTTTTGTATAATACACCTACCTACTTAGTACGGTTTTAAGTTTTTTGACGTGTACAAGAGCTGCTGTTTTCGGACCGTTTCGGGTGTCCCCGTTATACAAAAACTGCACTGCTCATGCGGGACCATATTATTATTATATGTACCGTTTGGGTGTACTTGTTATATTATACATAGGCAGCGGCGACGATCACCGCGGTTCTGGTGAACCGTAACGCTCTGTGTTCGGGGGGCCATCTGCTCTCCGGGGCGCGTACCGCCAGGGTCTTCCTATCCGTCGGTTACAATGCACGTCAAAAAATAAAAATCTATATAATATTCACCAGTCCGGTCCATTGTTTCCGGTTGCCGCGGAGTCATCCGACTGCGCGGAGAGCTATCTTTATTCGCCGCCCTCGTCCGTTGTCAATCATCCGGTTTTTGTGCTTTTCCTACAGCTAAATCAGGTCTGACGCCTGTGCGAGTCTGAAGTGTCATGCGAAATAATCGAATAAATTTCTATTATTATTATTATATTAGAAATTATTACGTCGCAAAAATAACCGTGAGCCGAGCGCATATTCGTGTCTGACGCGGTTCCACCGATAGAGCGCATGGGAAAATTAATAGAATAATAAAAAGTCACGGACCGTGCGTTATGTGCGCGGATTATCCTTAATTATCTTAAAACGAGATTAAGAAAAATGTTTTATTTCTCCGTTTAAATGTATTGTGTCGGACCATTCAATAAACGTATACAATCCATATGGTATAGGGCTAAGGGCACTGTGACTTTATTGTTCGACAGTATAGCATAACGGGGACAACCTCTTGGAAACACACTAGTTACATTCACTTTCGTAGCACTGAAAATGAGCATGTTCGTTAATCTGTAGAATATAGTAAAGTGATCAGTAAGGTTTTTTAACAGGTTTAAGAATCTAGATGGTTGGATTGAAGTGATCGTCAATGAGGCATGTCGCTAGTGATATCTCGAGGGACAAGCCGCAGTCGTCACACTTGCACGACAATCAATTCAATCCGGCGCGCGTTTACCATTAAGCCCACAAGTCTGCTAAATTTGTCCGCCTTTATATAACAATAAGATTTACATGCAAACGCTGTTTGGACTGTGTGCAACTGACGGTAAACTTTAATGGACAATGCGAGTAAAAAATAATACACTACTAAAGTAAAACAAATTATACATACTTGAGTGATATTATAATTTGTTTTGGAAAATATTCGCCGTTACATATTTTGTTGTCTATCCTTGACAATCGCATTGCCTATATGTTTGTTTTCTATAATATTTTTGCTCCATCACTATGTTGAAATCCTTTTAAGGTGCAACATTCAAAATAATACTTATTACTTACAAATATAAGCAAACGCATATATTCTGTTTTACACCTTATTCTTTTTTCCCTATAAAATTTAAATATGTTCTTTGTGTCGAACACACGCATTTCCATAAAATAATTTGCACTATCTGTACACTGTAACCGCTGATAACATATGAGATGAAATCTACATAATATGTGTACCTATAAAGTATGTGTATACTGTATTATTATTATTATGCGACAGCCATACAATGATGGACGGTAATAGATCCGAAATATAAACAGTTATTGGTTTTATGTTTAATACATTTTTGTGCGGTTAATATAATACTGTTAAATCCCAAAATCTCATCTCAAAACGCGGCTGTTTTGTCATGAAAATATGATCCCCCCCCGACTATAAATTATTTATTTTCGATTACCGCAGTTGATAATATTGTAATACAAACATTAACGCTAAACGAATTGAAAACGATATAGTAAACGTGTATTTTATTATATTTTTATGTGTGTAAATATTAACTGTTTTTAAAAGCGCATTGTGGGCACAGAAACAGTAATTATTTTAGGATTACCATAGCGTTTGTCATGAGCCGAAAACGACCCCCCTCCCCCAATTTTCTTAAATAATATACTTAATATATACAGGACTAAGCGACAGTGTTTCAATGACACTAACGCGAGAACAACAGAAATAACAAAAATACATAAAATGTGATGATAAAATATATTCTATTTTCTTTTCAATTGGATGTATAATATTGATAGTGTGTATCCATTATCCGATATTACAGACTTTCAACAAATTCTCTTCAATGAGTTTAATCCGTAAAAATAATCTGCAGTGTGTTGTTTTCGAAAAGCGTATATCCGACACAGAT
The DNA here is from genome assembly GCF_023614345.1 of Adelges cooleyi. NCBI lineage: Eukaryota > Metazoa > Arthropoda > Insecta > Hemiptera > Adelgidae > Adelges > Adelges cooleyi. Next base: position 10,892,572 of record NW_026096053.1, on the reverse strand, counting down.
TTAGTTATTATCGTATAACAGTGTTGTGTTTGTATTCGATGTGCGATTTTGAGTACAAGTCATATATAATAAAGACAAAGACAATGTACTCTGTATTATAATAGTTGATAAAATAACGAAATTAGGGTAAATATATTATTAAAGTAATAAGATTGTCGCGGATGCACAATGCACATACATAAATGGCGTCCAAGTGCCATCTTCACGTACACATCAGAGGACTTCTGGCGCCCAAACGGACGTCGCGCATATCGCACGAGGAAGAAACCACTTGAGAAACGGTATAATATTATCCTGGAACAGGATATTAGGTATTATTATGCGAATCGTTTCACGAGTCGGATTTGTGTATATTGTATTGACAGTTCATAGGGTATAATAATATAGTTGCCGGCTACGGTACACACGTATAACAGTCGACAGTTAGTTATATGCGAGCGCGTTTAAATTGGACCGTATAATTTATATAATACGGTCGGCCGGTGCGGCGCGGGTCTGTTTGTCAGCAAACAAAATCTGGTTACCAAGTGTTTGGATAGCGATAGGAATTTTGAATTAATCCGCGATACTTCAATTATCATTGGCCCATACAACCCTTTTGCAGCAGCGACGAACCCCTTTATGCCGTCGCCACCGCCGCCGCCTCCACTTCTACTCGTTTGATGACCTCCGACCGGAACACTGTCGAGCGCGTTCCTATAAATCTTTATAGGATCACATATAAATCGCAAGTTCATATTGATTTTTCAGGTTTCGAAATCAAAGACAATGAAAAAAAAGTATGTTCTCGATGCGAAAAGATAATAAGTTTAAAACCGATTGTGGAAATAAAAATAATTAATATAAAATTCTCTAATTTGCTTGTATTCTCTTATGGACAATAATTGTTTGTCTTAAAAATTATTACACCACTATGTTTCTAGGTACTGATTTCGTATTATATTTAATAATAAGCGAAGCACCATTTTGCTCCAAAAATGGTTTACTCAGTTAAGTATAGATGCTTACGACATGAGCTATACTTTGCAAAATTGTTGTTAAGTATGTTTTGGTTAACTTTAAAATTATTACAAAATGTACAATGTATAATTCATGCTAATGTATAATAATTTAAGATTTCCCATTTAGCGCGGGAAAGGCTTTTGCCTCCACATCGTTGTTTCTTCCGTCTTCGGTATTACAAATAGTTTGTTGAGTTCTTTGATTTATAATGTCCAAGTAATGTTACAGAATACCGATGACAAAACTAGTCCTAAGATAAAAGTTTTCAAATGTATACAGTATCATAAATATTGCAACGAGGGAACTTTATTACATATTACAATCATGTGTCTTTTTTTAATTATCTTTTTACTGATTATCATTACATTATGTACTGATATGACAATAATAATAATGTATTATTAAAATTACTAACCAGATAAACAGTATAGTATGACTATTACGTTCTTACTTATAATTGACAAAACCCAATATCTTTTTTAAAACTTGATCTAAAATTGCTATTAGTATTTTAAGTCAAATTTTGCCACAGGAAAACAATTTATTTTTCATATCCATCAACCCATCGATCGCGCTTACTCTTCGGCGGCGTTTTTTTTTTTTTTTTTAGAGGCATTTGGTGGTGTGGTTTTATTTTGTTTGCTCCCCTTTTTGCGTTGTCTCCCGTAGGTCTCTGGTGGCTTTGAATTTTCGACTGCCCCGATTCCCATGAGGTGGACAACAACAACAACGGGGACCACATGCTTTGCATGGGAATACGATACACACTGGTAGTAGCTGCAGTATAAAGCCCAAGCGCAAAAACGATGATGATGTTCACCCCACACACATCGAATGAGTTCATCGTCGTGCCGAATAAAAAAACCAACGGGAGCATCATATCATTATCATTTTTGACGTGTATGCGCATATATATATATCTATATATATTATTATCATTATTATCATCCGTGTTTCAAAACAATACCGGTATATACATTATTCCCAAATCGGTGACATGTGCGACGCGGGTCCCGACCCCATTAGCTATAGTAGCATAGTATATAGTGCACAAACAAAACGGATTAAGACGTAATGGCATACAGCATAATATAATGTACGTTTTATTCCCAAGGCTTGTGTTTGGTTCGAGCCCACAGTTAATACCACGAAGGGAATCTACCGAAACGGAATTCACCAAAATGCGGTAAACAAAATAATTTATAAAACAAGTGTATCATTGTGTCATAATATAAAGGTCCTTCACATGCTTCTCCTCAAACCAGGGACAGACTGAGGTAAAATATCGTATTACCCTATATACTTTAATTACATAAAAATCAGCCTCTTTCAGTTATTTTGTATACAAACAATTGACCAGCATCGCGCTCTGGCCAGCGGTGTCTCAAACATTTGAATTTAACTGTTTTTGACTACCTACCTAACAGGAATTGTATATTTTTAAGACATTTTTTGAATAATATTTTATTGAAAAATATAATATTTTGTAATAATTGTCACAACTGTTTTAATACATTATTATCAAAATATTTGAAAACTATTTTCTCACAAAAACCCAAGACCTCTTTATACATAATCAATCGTGTAGAACAATATTTTATGTGATATTTTATTATTTGCCATTGGCTAAGGATGACCATGTGTATAATATACTATCGTTGGAAATTTAGGTATGATATGATATATTATTATTATTTTTACGCGCAATTATATGACGTGTAAAGCGCACAACGTTGGTTATGTGTTTTCCGTTTCTCGTTAAGACCGGCGTGGGGGTGTGGTTTTCATGCGATCGGCTTGCACGCAAAACTTTACCGAGTTTCCCAAGTGTGTACAATAATAATAATACAGACAATGGACGTGGCACGCGGAAGAAAAACGGCCGGTTGTCACGGTCCCGTTGACCGGAAGCCGTTTGTCCGGGTCGTGGCTGACCGGAAGTCGTTTCCGAAATCCCCGAGTCGCTGAAGCAACTTATACTTAGGCGGGGAGGACGGCCGACGATCATTGCTAGGGCACGATCATCGTTTTAATTGAACTGCCGACCTCCCCGCCGAGAACGAGTCAATAGTTATTATTACCCAACTAAAACACAAACTGGCAGTTATCATTGTGCGTACACCGAGAATCCCACGGGAGACAGCAGTCAGTGCTGTGGTTAATTATCGTGCCTCGAGTGTTCTGCAAATACACCGAAACCTACAGTATTAGCCGGTAACGACGGAATTAAAAATTCAATTCAATCCCGGCGATTCGAATTTTATTTTTTGACCCGCGCACACTCGTCGTTTGTGTAGTCGGCTCCTTTTGAACCCGAAATTGAGAATGTGCTCTATAACCGCAATTAGCTTTTCTGTCAACAGACCAACCCCGTTTTTTGTACTAGGGCGTACAGGGCATGCCCCGGTTCTGAGGCGAATTTAGAAAGCTACCCGCGAAATGATTAAAATGTATATTTTATTTATAATAAAATCGGCCAACGGTCCGTGACACGTATGTATTTAATAGCATACTGACCCCATGCTTTCAACGATATGCGCTCAATTTCTTTTAATATTGAAATTGTTTTATTTAATAACTAATTTGTTGTTTGTCTAAGTTAATACGAGCTAATATTTGATAATAATCGTCATTCACTGAGATCCTTTGCCCTTCGAAACGTCGAACGAAATTATTGTGCAATGTATAATTATTTATTATATTATTATTACTCAAGTAGAGACAGAACCATACCTAAGGGGACTTCCAGTATCGATTGAACATTTTAGCCTCCGCCATCAATTTTACAACCGCCTTGTTATTTTTTTTTTTAAAGTTAGCTAATTTCCTGAAAATAAACTGAATATTGTCAGAGATGATTGAAATTGAACACCAAATGGAAAATCCGCGTAAAAACAACATGAATTAAGATTCGGCTGGCGAGTAAGTGGTCGCGGTATGTACCTACGTCTTATAGGCTGGGTCACCTGGTATACCGTCGACGGATCGGCCCACAAGAGAACCCGTTCAAAATTTACTTCCCTTTGACGCCACCTACGACAGCTCTATATAATATGCAAACGGCAGGGGGCTTTTATTATTTCGGTTGTTGTTGTTGTTGTTCCCATTGGAAAATCAAGGGCGCCCCCGATTGTTATGTCAATGCGACCGCCGCCGCATACAAAGGACTTTACGTCGGAACTGGATATTATACGGTTCATATATAAAACAAAGTACCGGAGAAAAAGGAGGTGGAGTTGCAGAAAAATACAAACGACCGTCGTCTCATTGTGCCACCGCACTGCGAAATTGATATGGGATGTACGCACACGCGACCGACCGATCGACCGACCGACCGCGTGTACCTGCGGAAGCATAAACGGCAGCAGAACGAGTAGCCGTGGCCAGTGCTCTCCCATGGAGGACCGCCCGCTGCCACCGCAGGAACAATGATAATAATTATTGGTCCATATGATATCGACGGTTTTCTCGCATAATACACTTAGGTATAAGCCGATATAACTCAGCTAAGACGTCTGGGCAAATTATTCCAAGTCTTCCTTCCTCCCGTACGTCATGACGGACTTGGTGGTTTAAAATATAAAAATTCGACAACGATATAGATATATATGTATAACACAATACGCGTGCAATGTTACTACTGCTGCTGTTGCTGCTTGCACGTACATGGTGCGATGTGGTCGGCGGGGAGTCGGCCCGGGGAGTGAGCAGTGCACGTGGCCCGGGGTACATTACACAGATATGCTTTTAACTCCGGGACCATGCCGCCGCTATTTTAGCCTTGCTCTCCCCCTCGTCCACCGCTTCTTGCCTTCGCACTAGTATCGTCGTAAACACAGCTTGCTGTTTTTGCGGTCCGGAACGGCGGCTGCACGGAAACGCACAGCCGTGCTTAAGACTCCCGTGTATACATTTATATATATTATATGTGTGGCAGTTATATAAAAAGGTGTGCGCCTCCCCGTTGCCGCCGCATCAGCCCCGTTAAATCGCGCCAAAAGTTATAAGCTCGAGTCTTAAAAATCTAACGATTTTTGGCAGGCGAGTTATTCGATAAGAACGTACAGCGAAAATAGTAGTTGGCACATTGATATGGTGTTCTATCGAATGTCATCGAGTCAAATATTTAGGACTTAACGCCTCTGCTTTTTCGCCAAGTCCACATAAAGAGGTCTAAAAATACACACGGAGCTTACTTTGGCAGAAAAACAGAAAAGCTTTTCCACACTGGCTCTGTACGCATCTCTTTGAGCCGTTCCCTCCTTCCTGAACTCTACTATATCTTATTGCGTGGTAACAAAGGTATAACGTATACAAATATATATATTGGAACCGATAACAAGCGACAGTGGAAAATGCAGCTACCAGTTTGCAGAAATGTAAAGCTATAGGTACAAACAATGCGTTATCTATTTACGTCACGTATCGGCAGAACATAAACACACTGGGTAAAAGCAAGAATGTGGATTATGCAAATTTATACACAAGATATAGTTATATAAATAAACGAGTAATATATTATGTACAATAAAGCAGTAGATTTTTTTTTACACTAACATGAACCAACTGAGGTAGACGGATCGTAAAATTAAATATGTAAAAATCAAACACATAAAAAATACAATGTATCTAACCGATTATTACAGTGTGTAGTTAAATGTAAACTTAAAAACGTTATATCAGTATCAAAACATGTAAGAAGTGTAATACCTATATCATATTATAGAAAGCTCACGATAATAGATCAAGCGCGCGATACACTTAAGACCATACTTTTAGGGTTTTTAAATTAAAAAAACTAATAAAATCTTTATAAAACTGTCAGAAGATAAAAAAAAGCCCACAATTGTACCATTTTGACGGCATATTATATGATTAATTGGAAAGGCTAGTTTTTTTTTGGGAATCCAACTGACTCATTGGCCCGACCTTTTATGTTTATAATAAATGTGACATACGTACTACGTAATACACGTATATTCCTTTAACGCCCTCCGCCAGTTTTCTCTTAAAATAATAATTAATGTTTTTTAATTTGTAATCTTTAACAATAAATACTAAAATGATAAAAATTTGAATCAAAATGTTTTAAAAAGAAACATTAAAAAATTGTTTTAAGCATAAGCTAACGTAGGGCGTTAAAAGAATTATTCAAGACTAGAAAAAATTGTATCAGTGTTTTTTTTTTTTTGGAAAATTCAAAACCACCAGTTGAATTAGTTTATTGCATTAACAATCAGCGTGTGTGTCAAAAGGTCGAATTCGCAAACGACCCCGCCGGTTGGTTTATTAGTAATTATATAACCGATAAGTTGGTTGAAAATACTTTTATATTATATATTTTTGTAGCGGACGAGCCGCACAAGTGCATTATTGTGGCGGATTCGGCGGCGGTCGAGGCAACAAAATTACCCGTCATTTATTTGATGTATATATAATATAATATGATGGTAGCTTAAACATAACGTACATATTAACATTGTTTAAACCGCCCATATATTATTATGTTATGTGGTACAGGTGATGCGTTTAAACTTGACCGGCGGCAAGTAGGCGTACGATTCCCATCGGAGATAAGGTTGTCAAAAATCCGTCTGCGGGTGTCACACGTTTACTTTCCGTCCAGTCACGACGCCTTGCACTCGGATATCTTGGAGAGATGATGATACCCTTTTCTTCTCGATGCCTCCTCTCTGTTATTGTACGCCGCGGCTACTTTAAGCGACCGCCATCACGAATACATTATCTCGTCAAAGAAAAATGGACTTTCCATTAGCGCTAATGCACATGACCGACCGGCACACCGGCCGCGCACCGTATTACAAGCGAGAAGGATGAAAAAAAAAAAAAATAAGATGCCGGCATATAATTTTGGATTATTTTCTCCTACCGATATATATACATGTGTATATATATATATATATATATATATTTCAAGACGCGCATTACAGATTCACAAGTATATAATATGTACGTTTTATACGAGAAGGGTAAAAACGCAAGCGTTCGCGGTGAAAGACACGATACGACCGACGGCGGTGTACGAGGATTAGAAAATATATATTGTTGTTTTTATTTGCCCCCGGGCAGATCCCTGGCAGAGATTTGGCGGTCTCTTAAACCACTCACGAGTGACTCGACACACGTAAAAATCGACCGTCAGATGTCACACGATCGAACGCCCGAGTACACGCAGGGACCAAAAAAGAAAAAAGGATAGTAATAATAATAATAATAGATTTGTAATTCGTATGCAGCCGCGCACACCGAAAAGGTTTCAAAAGCCGCCTAAATATTGAAATAATATTAAAACGTCCACCGAAATAATAACAAGTCACTCTGTACATCGGCTGTCTGTAATAAAATACATTATAATACGTTAAAACGTTTTCCGACCTACTTAACGCATACACAATAACTTGTCCACCCTCGTTTTAGGCTTTCGCGGACGAGCTATAGGTAGAGATAGGTACGTGGTCTTCAAACGACCTCCGTCAAACGAGAGCGCGTTACAGACCTTCCACTGTCACGAGTCAAACTTTCTATATAATGTTATAATATTTTGTCTAGTAAACGGTCTGCAACGTTCGGTCAAGGATCAATTTAATAGCGTGGAAATAGCATATATACCTATATTTTGGATAACGACATGATTCGGACGACAGCACATCCTTAATAAGATATACTATTCTGGCAGACGAACGTCTCGATTTATAATATAGTCACAATGACCTCGTCGATAAAACAAATTGGCAATAGCAAAAAAAAAAAAATGATTGTTCTTATTAACTTACCATGAAAATCATAAACCATAATCCCAAAAACGCAGTGCCGGATTTAACCGTTCGTAGGTCCTATTGAACCTATATAGGCACAGAGGGACAAATTTTTAGAACATTCATGTAAATATTAATCATTTATATTTCATATGTACAAACATACATGTCTTACCTACTTAATAAATATTGCATTACAAAATTAAATGTCATAATTATATAAAATACCTACGGCTGCCTAATTTTATAAAAAGTAAAAGATGGTTTTTTTTAAACTTCGATAGGTTCCAATGGCCTAATTACAAATGGTCATTTGTAAACCTTGTAGAAATGCCTTAAGGGTCTATAATCTGTCCTTGGCTTAATAAAGACGATTACTACATACTTACAAATTTGCAATGATTAATACAATAAATATACAGCAATTTACATTAATAATAAGTAGTTATTGAAACATTATTTTTTTTCATACAATAACATAAACTAATATTTGACAGTCTTTGTGTTTGAATTCAATCGAATCACGTTAATTTTGCATCATCACTTCTTCAAATTACAAATAAATAACAATAAATCAAGTTTGTTTTCCATTTTAGATAATATATATGCTTACCAGGAGAAAGGGCTAGTTAATTATTGCGACGCAAGACATTCTACATTAAATATTTAAGCCAAAATTAAAAATTGAATTCTATAAAACAATGCTTGTAATTTGAGAACAATCCGCAGGTGCATTATAGTCAAACAAAACATCAAGATTTTGTAAACACTTTTGGGGATTTTATTATTTTTATCCGAGATTGCAATCGACTATAGGATACAAACGTAGAAATTATCATGTTATATACATTTTATTGTGTTGTCCAAACAATACCTGTAAATCCGGTGTTATTGGTTCAGTCTACGAGATCAGTATCCATTCCATGACGCCATATTATTATGGGATAGCCAGAGTTATATAAGGGACATGTCTCAATAATTAGAGACGATAAAAAAACATTTTTTCCACATGTATAAAAAAAGCCTGCTATAAATGTATACTTTTTTTCACAAAAAATTTGAATGATAAACATTGCATAAACAATTAAGTAATAATTATTTATTTGTAAAAAAGTACGTATTTTTATACACATAGTTTAAATGAAATGTTTTATATTATCAAATAAAAAAAAACATAAGAAATGCGCATGGTTAGTTTAGGAAATATTTGCTCAAGGCCAAACTTTATGACTTTAAATTTAACTATTTGATAAATAAACTTTGTATAAACCAACAATGCAAAATATTTATACAAATTATGCTGTATAAATCAATTTAATAAAATTTATCACATACTGAAACCAGTTTAACAAATATCTTATCAAACCAAGGTTTAATAAAAAACGTCATCTTCAGATGTGAATGAAGAACATATCTTATTTCTAAGAGCATAAGATGTGTTAGAAATATAATAATATTAAATAAAAAAATAAAAAAATAGTTTATTAAAATAAAACATACATAAAATGTTGTAATTTGATGTATTTGTATGTTCCAAGTTGTAACATGAACTTGTCAATATATTTTTCAAAAAATTCAGAATTAAATAACAAATAATAACAGTTTCAAACAGTAAAAAATTATTGAGAGTTTTACAAGACTCTGATTAGTGTTAATTTTTAATATATCATTATTTTTATACTTATGTTTAAGTAGGTAAGTATAGTTTCTGTTTAACTAAATATGGAATTTTATCCTTTGACTGTGAAGTTTACCGTTTTAAACTTTCTTCGACTTTGCCATTGTTTTATTAAGGTATTTTGTTGTTATTAAGTAGTTCAATTTTTTTTTTTTTTGAAAAATTTGTCATTTTTATTTATAGGCGAACACAATTTTTTCAAGTTTTCCGCAGACTTCTCGAAGTCTAGGTATTTTGCAATTTACAAATATACTCTGTTTCAAAAAAGATATTAATATTATGTTAGTTATTTGTTAATTTTTTTTATTAACAACCAAATGTAATAATTTTTGTTATAACATTTATGAAAAGGCGTGGGAGATCAAAATCGTTTAGAATCGCATTTTACAAGAAATCTTTTTTTTTTCAATGAATGGGGCCCATATGGACACACAGTTTACGCACGGCTGATCTTGGACAAAAGACTATTTTTTTATTTTTTTAGTCGGCCAAAATGAGAGGGTTCTACATCGTTCACCCCTTCCGGTTTAAGTAAATTACGTAAAATTCGCGAATTAACTACCAGACACACTGTTTCCAACCGAACGGACTCCCTTGCAAAACACCGACGACACTAATTCCAAAGGCATTCAACATGATTAGACACACCCACACGCCTCACGTCAACAGCGTGCAATAGAAAAAAATCTAAGTGATAAAAATACATCACTTAGACGTTTTACACCATTGCAAACAAACAACAGTGCAATTGAAACGAAATAATATAGAATTTCATTCTATAAAGTTGGATTAATTACTATATAAGTATACCGACACAGAATCATTCTGTCAGAATGGTTATAGTTTAGAACTTTTAAAGTCATATACTCTGCAATACAATTTGCAAAAGATATTACATAATGTAATTTTGTCAACTGACTATTGTTAACATAATATGGCGACTGTTGGCTCGATCGACCGTCAACCGCAACGGTATCTTCACTCGAAACGTGATCCTTACCAATGTCTATATAATATTATGGTCTGACCTACGCGGGATAAAGTCCAGAAGTTAATGTACCGTAATCGATACGTCAATGGCCACCCGGGCTATCCATTAGTATAGTATACCGACGTGTGTATTTTATATGTGCAATGAGATATTTAAAAAAAAAAATATATATATATATATATACACGTATACAGTGTGTATTCCGTGACTGCGCCGCTTTTTGGGGGTCCGCGTGACTGATTAGAAGGATGACCCTATACATAAACGTGTAAGCAACAGAAGTCGCCGTGACCGGCACACGCAAAAGCCCCGCCGCCCCATTACTTGTTTGTCGCATGCAAACATTCGACCATCATCTGGCAAGTCCCTATTGACTTCCCCCGTTCACCTAGCTCATCAAAGTCCACCTAAACACCAAACACGCACCTAAAATGTCCATAAAAATATATTAAAGTATACCTACGTTGGTACCGGATCCAAAGGTCGTCTCGCAAAGGGAGAGTGGATTATAAAAATAACAACAACAGATTTTTTAGTGTCTAATTAAGAATGGTCAAAATAATTTTTTTCTTAATTTTTTTTTTTTTTTGCTATTTATTTCTATTAATGTAATATAATATAATAGTCAACAGCGTGAAACCTCAAATTTATATTAGTACATATTTTTATATTATGAAGTTTTATTGTGTCGAATATTATAATAAATGATTTGGACAACAACTGAACCACGCCTCATTTTCCCAACTTGACCCAATTCATGTTTTAGTTTTGCCAGCCTGGTACGCTATTAGTATTTTCGAACAAACTCGTTTATTGCAATATATTATTTCCCTTCTGTTAGAATGTGTGGATTTTTTTAACGGAAAACACAAAACTAAATTTTGATTGAACGGTAACACATTTATCCAAGTTCATCACAAATGCAATTTATTGTTTTGTGCCATAAACAGCGATAAATTAGTCCTCTGTATCCGCTTCTGACGTTTCATTGACGGTCAACGATAATTATTGTTTGAATCGCGTCCGAACATTTATGTACCCGTGTCAATCGCTTGTGTAGGTATAAGGAAAACCCAAAGGTCTTCATTCATTAAGGATGTCTTAATATACTAGCACAGCGCCGTAGAGGTGTACGTTGTGGGCGGTTTGGCACGTGATGTGAGTCATATTATTATCCTCTACCCTCAACCCCACCACTCGGCCAACGACAGATGCTCCTGATCATGCTGTCCTGCGCTACTGCTACCCTGGCGGCGCCCAATGTACCATGGCCATTAGTTATGGTTAATCAGACAGCCGGTTGTCTGCGTTGGGTCCGCGATAACGTCGGGTTATTCATGATGTTGTTGTAGATTTTTATTTTTTACCACGCACCGAGTTGTACTTTTACCTCCCTAGTCCATAAAAAACGCCAGTTTTTTTATTTATTTCATGGCCACCACCGCTGTTTTCTTCCCTCTTCAGTGTAAAATACACTGTCCGAAAGAAAACTTTAAACGTGAAAAATGATGTCGCCTTTTTTTGATAATTTCAGATTAACAAAAGTGTCCCTTACGCGTACAGCCATGTACGGTAAAACGTATGATTAAAAGTTAAACACATATTTTGCACAAACATTTTGGTACTACAAATAAAAAATAAAAGTTTAAGTAAGGACTCATTACATACATAAGTATTTGAAGAAAGCATAGTATAATTATTGGTCTTAAACAAAACAAACATTTTTACGAAAATAAAAGCAAACTAATATAAACGAATCAGTCATTATTTTAAATCAAAATTCCTATAATTGGGGATAAGATGTTTCGTTTAAGTATACAATTCTTTTGAAAATAACGGCACTACAAGTAGGTAGGTATTAATTATAGTTATAGGTACATTCTATCCTCATAAATGCTCATATATGATTTATATAAGCCGCTAGCAATACGTTTGTCCGACTTAACACTATGTAAAGATGAATTTTCCAAAAAAAAATTCCCGTCTAAACCCAACCGTTAGAAATCAGTGAAACGCGTTTCATAGTTCACTATAATATGGCTGTTGTCTATAACACATTCATGACTTAGCTAAATTGTAGAATACTACCTGTAACGAATATCGACTTAGTATACTGTATACTTTAAAGTTATGGTTAGTATTTATATAACTACTAATACTACTAAATAAATCAAACTTTGGCAACATTTCTGAAGGGCGAGAGCTGAATGAGCTCCTTCGCACCACGGTCGTTTTGATTTCGGCTAGGTAATTGCGGTTTTTCGGATAGGTAATTGTTTTCGGTGAATTACCACCTGGGGGGAAAAAAAGGCGGTGTTTGAGCCATTAGTTTTAATAACCGAACCGCAGTGCACACCGTGTGATATTTTATCCGGCGCTCGTGATGATAGAAACAATACCAAAAAAAAAAACAAACCACAACAACACATAATAGTATAATATATATATATACCTTGACCCGATGATGGGTGCGATGGAAACATAGGTATTGTAGTAATATTCGTCCGGATAGGAAGAGGGCCCGTGACTTCCGGACGACTGCCGCCGGAACAAGAGGTTAATAAAAAAAAAAAAAAAAAAATGCAATCGACGGCGGAAACGGGCCGTGTGAAAAAGCACAGGTCGAAAAAAAAAGAAGGATTTTCGTTTGTTTTGTTTACACGATAGACGTGACAAGTAATAATTTCCATTACACCCGTCGACGATGGCTAGTAGTATTCCGCTTTCACAGGTGCCACCGAAGCGAATATCGACGGTGTGTGTGTGTGAACGATAGGTAAGTTTACATTACATTTATTTGGCACTTATACGGGAAACGCTCAGTCATCGGCCGCACGTTTGCGTTATCATTTGTTTACGGTGGCGCCACGTGACGCTGTTCTTGGGCGACACACGGCAACAATACGGCGTTAATTATTATTATTATTATTTCTGTGTTAGCAGCTACATACAGCGTGCACGAGCTGCTGCTGCTGCTGCTGCTCTACCTACCCCGCGGACACGTGCCGCGACCGTTGGCTTCCTAGTCGGCGCGTTGACGGGGCCTCGGCTATCAATAATAATCATTTTTCAACCCCCACGAGCCGTTGGATAAATTTGGCCGTGCAGTGCATGTGTTATAGTATATTATACGTATAATGTTATTATTTTCGTACGCAGTCACTGTCTATAATAGCGCCTCCGTCGTTGTTGTGTTATTATTGTTTTTTTATTGTCCAGGCACGCGACCCGTGTGAAGTGCGCAACGACCACCGGAGGGACATATTATAGATTGGCACAGTATATATATATATATTATACTGGAGTTCGGTAGAGGTCGTGTGAAATCGTTCCGTGACGTCGGGAGGATCGTGTTGATTAATATCGGCCAACAACACACCGAGCGTACTTGATTGCGGTAATCGGAAACCAAAAGGGTTGGCCGTCTTCTGGGAACGGTCGTGTACGGAACAGGATTATAATCTATATTGCTCCGAAGACGGCAGAACCGTTGGTTTTATTTTTTTGTCGCTTCAGCCTAGGCCCTAGACGCCCAATAGCCAAACGCAGCGATCACAGATAATAAACTAGTTTGCCAAGTGTACAATGCACATGCCGCCAATAGAGATAATTGAACCATTTTCCGCAATCTTTGTGGGAATTAGAATCTTATTCATAACAACTATAAGTTAGGTTGATAACACAGATGACAGAATCACAAGTATATTATTTGATATACACATAAATCCCGCACAAAAATGACGGATGTCGACTACAATAATAATTCTTAACAGTAGTTAGCAATCTAGTTCATTATATATATTATCTGTGACAATGAGCGACTATCAAAACCAGTCTTTCGTTTGTTAATTCCAAAATACAGTACCCTGTTTAAAATACAATACACACACTACACCGTGTTGTCTCAGGCACGAGCACGGGTACAACTATACGGACGGAGGCGACACGTCGTCCTTGTTGTGACGTTTAATTGGGGTCGCTGTGTTCACCTGTAAATAATAATATAACATAATATATTATGTATACTGCAAGAAAGACGTATACGTGACTGGCGGTGGAGAGGGATTGGGGGTGTAGCGAAATAATAATAATAATAAAATCTCGAAACAGACGTCTCCTGGTTCTTACGCGATAGATGGCGTCTGATTGTAAGAAGAAACAGGAAACGTCCAGGGTCTGGTGTGGGCTCGCTGGCGTGGACTGTCTCCTTCGCAGTTTTTGACGATCGACAGAGCACCACACGCCGCCGTCCGACGACGACAGGGCGACACGAAAACAAGGACCCACGTCAACCGCGTCCGCAAGCAGATCGAGTTAATTTATTATCCGGTCCTCGTGTGTATGTTAAGTATAGATTATCGAAAAAAAAAAACCGAAAGGAAAGACTCGTAAACGTGCGCAAGAATGGCAGGACCTGCGAAGGAGACCGCACCGCGTTGATGACCATTAGCTTAGGTATTTTCGTTGGGTATTGCATAACTATATCGGTTATGTTGACAAACCGTGAAACAGCGAACCTCTTTTAAAGTAAACACAATAATATTAAAGTTATGAAATTCAATGTCTTGTCCGCATCGTCAAAAATTGCCCGTTATTTTTATGACAGCCCGGCGTTCAAATCCCTTTAAATTTTGAATACTAATTATTTTGCGCCTGTAAAGTATGTAATAAATGCGATAAATTATAGTCTGTGAGATTAAAATATAAGTTATTGTAGAAATTTCAATTGTAAAATCAAAATCATTAACAAACTATTAAACCACAATACGTATGAAACATTGAACTTATTATAGTATAATTGAAACAGATAAGAACCAAAAGAGTACCGACTATGTACTATTATTGAATCATCATTTTATTTTATTTTCTAAACAAAAAAAATAAACATGCACAGATTGCCATTATTATACATATTTTATAAAAGCCGGTTCACCACTCTAAAGTCTAAACTTATGAACATTTATTTTCATGAATAGTAATTATTATAAAGATATACTCATATAATATTAATGTATATATTATAATTTATAGTAATCTAGAGTATATTAATAATTGTGAGTAACAGACTTCCTAGGCCTTAAAGCTAGCCAAGTATATAACGTTATACCCATTCTGTAGTTTTTAAAAAAGTAAATATTAACAATTTTTTCATGGGCCTCGTATGAATATTAGAAGAATTGTTTACTTTAAAATAACGTTCTTGATTTACTCGTTTCTAATTTCTAATAAATATAAAATAACAAATAAATATTTATACAAGACTAGAAAGAGTCAATGCAATGTCAAATGACTCTATTAATATAAATAAATGCGCATTGTTAAAACATTTTATACATATTATCGCTGCTACTAAATAATTGTAGGTATAAAACAAATATAATAATATATTCTTATTACTAATCATGTAATATATTTTTGAATCCACTATTAATGAAAAGCAAAATAATTAAAATGTGAACTAGAAAACTATTGTATCTTATTTCGTTCACCTTGAGACAATATCATTATTTACCTTTCGTTTTATATCGCCCACACTATACAATATAATAAATACTAATACAAATTAATACAATTATTAAACGTTTATGATGAAAAGATATACTATAGTTAATGATCAATGACTAAAATATAAACTCAAGTTTATATACACAAAATTACCAGCTAATATTTACCTTTATGTATTTATTACTATACTAATGATTTTTGAGAAACTAATCTACAGCCGGGTCTCACCTCTTTGTGTGTTACTTGAATAGTGAATAGATAACTTAGTTATACAAGGCAAAAGCTGCAACTTGCACGTGTCTATACAATAATCTGCATATATATATATTAGATTTAAGTCTAACGTTATTCGACCGTGAATGATTAATATACTGTGTGAAGGCTAGAAGAAATGATACAAAAAGTACTGAGATTTTTTTTAGTTGAAAAATTTAACGGAATACATTGTTACGGTTTAGCAAAACGGGAACCGTTCTAAAGAATTTTTGTTTTTTATTTTATTAAATAGGCTTACCCACATAGTAGGTAACTCGTAGTACCTGCTATATACCTATATACTTAACCGTATTTGGACGCACTACGGTTTTGGTAGAATCTCAGTTCATATTTCACGTCAAGTTCACATTGCGAGAATCTCAGGCTAAGCTCCCACACGTCAAGCGGGAAAAACCATCAATTTTACTCAAAATCCTCTGCTTATGCTCTTCTACCACCGCAAATGGACATGAGCTCCCATCATTTGTTACTACACACGCCGTACGCGTTATAGCCACGATTTCGCATACACTATATGCTATGTCTAACCGGTCACTTTAACCGGTAGGCAAAAATATTGCTAAAAAATCATATTGTAACGTTTTCTAATAACAAAAAAATTATTGATTAATAATACTATAGCTAGGCCTAAGTGAGGTAATTGTGGGCAAAATGGGGTGACTTTAGCCGAATGGGGAAAACGTAAAATTGTTCAATAGATGTAACAAATTTCCTTCAACAAATTGTTGCATGTACAACAGTGTGATAGTTGCATAGTTTGTATATTTACAGAATGTAAAATATAACAATTATATATACCATACAATGTGCACTTCATTCTATTGATATGAACATAGTTTATATTATAGTTTTAGAAAAGTTTTGCATTTTTAACTGACCAATTTGGATATAGTTCAGTAGTTTTACCCAGAATACTATAGTTTATATTTATAAAAACATTTAACTTTTTTGTTAGTTAACTTTTTAGTGAATTAACATCTATGACATTATTGGAAACACGAGTCTAAAACTAATCATTATTTTTGCAAACAATATAATTATTGTTTGCAAAACATGTATATTAATAATATACATTATAAAATGTATCACAATATTCCCCATTTATTCGAAAATACATCACTAGATCCTAATTACCCAGAGCTTAAGCTATAAATCATTTGAAACTTGAAAGTATACTAAAACTATTTATTTTATAATTTTATTTTTCACTTATTAACATAACTTTATTATGAATAAATTATATTTAACGCGGGTTCTGTTTTAAGCCTTTACAAACATATAATCGGTTGTGAGTTGTAAAAATTCAAGCGTAGAATCGTCATTTCGTGAAAATGGTATTTAATTTTTGTACCTTAAATGTGTAACATTTGTTTTTTTAACAAGCAATTATTATTATTATATAGATTATTAAAAAGTTTACTTTACTATGTTCAGTTCATAACAACTATGCGTTCTGCGTTACGTTAGACTTTGATTAGTGGGCCCACTTATCGTCTAGTTATGGCGTCCTATCACAGGCGTAGAATCATAGCACCATATTATCGCGCCACTTAGTAAACGTTATCATCGCAGCCCGTACGCATATAAATAGGAGACCGAAGCTTAGATCTAGCATAACACAATTTTTGTGCATCTTAATTCTTTGGTGAGTAGTATACCGCTATAATGTCATTGTTATTGTAATTGTTTATACTCAATAAGATTACTAACTTTTTTTTCTTCAAATTTTACAGTCTTCAAGTTCTCTAAGAATCAACAACAAAAACCAAAAATGGGCGCTGAAAAAGTATCGATGAACATCGTTGTCGTTGGACAAGTAAACTCTGCCAAAGCCATCAAAACCGTAGCCAAGGCTGCACCTTCCGCCAACAAAGCCATGGTATGTTTTAATATTGAAAAACAATGAATTTATATTATTTTTAACAAAACATGCGATGTCTAAAATATTTATTAAATTCAACATTATAATTTTTTTTTTATAAAACGCCTTGTTTATTTAACCAATAGAATAATAATAAAATTAAAATATTAATAACAGAATAATAAATAATAATAATAGATACAATATGATTTGTTTATATTTTAGTACACACATTAGATAAATTAATCTTAACAACTTTTAACAAATAATTGAAGATTTTTTCAAATTAATAATTTATGTTTTATGTATTATTAATATTCTAATAATATTTTTTATTGAAATTTAATAAATATTAAACTAAATGTATTAATAATTATTTATAAAATATTATTTATTGAAATTTAAAAAATGTTCTTTTATTTTTAAATGCATTTTTTATTTAATCAATAGAATAATTATAATATAAAAGTATTAATAATAAAATAATAAATTATACAATAATACAATATACTTTATAGTAAACAACTTTGATCAAATAATTAAAATAACTATTTATAAATTAAAAGATTCTTTTCAAATTATCAATTGTTTTATGGATTTATTATTATTTATGTTGATTAGCTAAATGAAAATAAAATATAATTTAATAAAATTTAAAAATTGTTGATTTATTAATTAAAAATTTTATATTTTGTGTTAAATTTCCAATAATTATTTTTTATTTTAAACATACTTTCTTATTTTGAGAAACTAATAAATTAATCATATTAGTTCTACAATCAATCGTCATTGATTCTATGGGAACAGGATAATAGCTAAATTCATTTTTTATATCTATCAATGTTTTCAATTAAATTTTTATAGTTTATTTATATTTCATGTACTACAAATTCAATTTTTTTTAAATATCATTTTTAATATATATTTTAAAATAAAAAATTAAATTTGAAAATATTGTACTTATTTAACTCAAAGCTCTCGCCTCTGTGGGATAGGTACCAAATTAATATTAATACATAAGTTGATAAAATTATGTTTTAAGCCACTTTTGTTTTCCTAATATTCATAAAATATATATTTCTAACTTGTAAATAAATTTATTACCAGGAATTTAATTAGCGTTTAACTTCGTGTGTTTTTTTTGAATAGTAAAAATAATAATTATTTAAAATGTAAACAAACACTAATATTGATATTTGCTTTATTTTGTTTCAGAATTGTTAATTCCAATCATCGCTCTCAAACTTCAAAAATGCCATAGCCCACACCACACATATTCATTTATAGTTTGATGTAATATATTTTATTATAACTAATATGTGTTGGCACTAATAAACAAACCAGATACATCAATATTTATTTGTTTTAATACTATTTAAAATTTTTCTCCTACAAAGAAACAAAATAAAAAATTACTATGAATAGTTTTACAATGTTATCAGTGTATGTTGGTTTTAAGGTAATATAGCATACAATGAAAACGTGAATTAACAATATTATAGTATTAGTAGGTCACGCAGTTATTGTAGAGCGAAATCGTCTGCAAGCAAAACATTAAACAAATTATAAAGTTAATCATATTTAAATAGTAACTTTTACTATTGCAATTGCGTCATGATCGGTGTATAAGTAAAATTGGAATTGTTGATAAATATTCGTTTGGAGGCAAATAATTAGTTATAATATTTTCATACAATTGGTATTTGGTAGTACATTAAACACAATAAAAATACATGTTATATTATATGGTTAATACTTAATAGTTTGCAATGAAAACAGCTGAAGATTAAAATGACTCCGAATAACAGAACATTTTTTAAAAATTATTTAGGCTGTATATATATTCATTTGTATTTGAATTTTAAATTTTAATAACGAAATACAATTTTAATTTTACGTTTTGCTACATAACTTTTAATTTACAAAAAGTAATGGTAGTTCTCTTATTTATATAATTGTATGTAGTTATGTGATTTTCTAAAAAACTTAATAGTGTTTTATTTTGAAAATATTGTGTAAAATATTATGAAAATATAAAATTGAAATTTAAGTCACCACCACTTAACATAGCACATACCGTTATACCTAACCTAACCATTGGTAATATGTGTAGGTACGTAGGGTATTCAACCATTGATATTCCTAAAACACATAGATAAGTTAGTTCAGTAAAAAATATCCAAAACATTTTTTCGGGTTGATAGAATATTTTAGTGAACAATGATAAAATTATTAATGATTAATATACATATTATTTTATTGTATAATATGTATTTTTGGTAATAACACAGCAGGACACACTCGCCGTACACCAAAACCATCGCTATTGATTAGACGAGGCCGTTTTTCATTAGGCTCAGAAACGACACACCGACGCGTTACAAAGTCAATTTCGACTTGCTCGCAATTATACCGAGTTGGGTTTTTTTTTTTACCGTTTTTTTCTCTCCATCATTCGTTCGGTGAACTACCCGAATATAATATACGATTAGTAATTTGTATCCCTTCAGCTAATTTGATCGCTATCCGCCGATAGTTTTAGTACGTATAATATGTAGAATCATCTGCCGTGTCACGCGAATCGACCCCCGGGGGCCCAATTACCCCCGGCACGCCACCTGGCCCCGTAATGACGTCACACAAGGTGTGTGTATAGGATCAGCAGCTAACACTGTACAACAACAATATGTTCGTCACAGAATTCGAAATCATTAATCACCGGCAAAGCGGAATAGACGATAGCGATGATAATATAATGTGATACACACACACCTATACTTGGTCTGCAATAATTTGTGTGTAGCTGTGTGCAGAGTAGTATGGTTACCTGCGAACCCGGCCGGATTCGCACAAACCAACGTGGAGTATAGGGGCAAGTCGGCGGCGCTAAGGAAAGGGCGTCGAGACGTTTCCCCGAGCGACCTGCTCGCCTAGAAGAGAACCCTGAACCGTTTTGGGTTTCTCTTGTGCGCGCCCTTTTCAAAAGGCCGACGAGAAACGCGAGCAAGAGCAATTAGAGAAAATGGATTTCCGGCACTCGGGGAAAAACGGCGGAACGATGGCTTCCGTTTTCTTCCCTTCTCTCACACACACATACAATATATATATATATATATATTGCAACACATAAATGGAAATCCCGACGACGATATATACTTTTGCCTGTCGCTCTCCTTCCGCCGTCTTCTCGTCGGCCACCACCCTTGTTTCACGTCGTCCAAGAGTTCTATGTACGTATATATACACACACACATAGTACCTTTAACCTTAGCTATGTATAGGATTGTGCGAAAAACAAAAACAAAATTGTTTCACTTTGTCTGATGTAGCCGAAGCGTAGTTATTCGATCGACCGCGGGCTTTTGGACCGACTCTTAGACCATATATATATATATATATACGTGTGTGTTATATAGAATTTCTTTATACCTTTACACAGTCGCTAAAAACGTGCATAAAAATTAGATTTAAAATACTGTATATGCGTTGAATGTTTTTGTTTTAGTCCCTAACGTCTAAATAATTTTTAAATATATACGTATATATTAATTTAAGTACAAAGATTCCTAGCTAAAATAAAACTCGACCAAGCCCAATGCAATATAAATATATACTAGATTGGTTTGTATTAAAGGGTGTATATATACATACCTACATAACACTCAACGGTAAGCTTTTTAAAAAAACACGTACATGTCGTATTATAATATGAGTGTACATGTAAAAAAAAAAAAATAATAATAAAGAAACGTGTACATACGCACAATCGAAACTGTATTGCATCGCAATCACAATTACACACCCTCTATGCCGTTTGTTTCTGCAGTATATATTGTAAATGTTCCCCGATAACGTCCGAAACCGTGTATAATTCACCGTGAAGAACAATCGGTTTTTAATGGACCGCATTTCAATAAAACGGTCGAGTGAAAATTTCATTTTTTTTAATTTTATTTTTTATACATCTTACCCCGCCGTTGTTTCTACCCCCTCGACCATTGTTTTTTAACCCTCTGGCAACTGTCATCTGTCTAATTTTCGTTATATTGTTTCAAACCTGAAATGGACCACTCGTACATGTACATACAGAACGATTGGCCTCCGTCAGCCGGTTCGAGTGGCAAAGACCGGCATCGGTAACAATTGGAAAAATAAACTTCAATTTGTATATCGACCATTAAAAAACCCGATTGCCGTTCTACGCACTATATTGATTCAAATAATATTCGAAACAATAAACACATACACAGATACACTTGTTATGGCTTTACAATTTTTAATAATTATATTGTAATGTTATGTGCTTTCGGTCGACTTAACTGTGTGTAGTAATCATTATTACAACTAAATAGTCTGTAACGGCGCATTCGTATATAATGTATTAGGATTGTGTATAAATGGTAAACGCTTAAAACAAGTTGAAATAAAATAATAACAACCGTGTTGATACTCTGGAGCAATTAAAATCCACGACACGCTATCGATAACTCTAATGGCATTTACTGCTTCGGTCGATACGCATTTTATACATTATTTTAACGACTTAAGACGATAGCGGCGTCGTTAAAAACCGAAGAATATTCACTTTGAACCTTCGCAAAAGAATGCGCGCACATTTTTTTCTTCTTCCTCCATTGCGGCGGCAGCAGACTTCAACGACAGCGCGCAGGGTATAGGCTCAACCGCGGGTGTACATTATATTACTATAATAACATTATGTACATAGCATAATACACTGTACTTATCGTGTGCAGTAGGTATAGCTGTTATGATAGGCGCCTTCCACATTGTGCGATATCGATCACGACCGCCGACGCCAGCAACCGGTTTTACGACACCTCCTCGATGACCTCCGAACACTCCGAAATTTGCATTGTAATCTGAGTCATCTGGGCGGTTTTAATACTATGCTCTTAACGTCCCGTAAAATGTAATAAACACAACGGCAATTATTATTCTTCAAAAGCCCAACGATATTGTTAAGACATACCTGTAAATACTTACCTATAATATACCTATTTGAAATAAAGTAAAAAAAAAAAAAAAAAAACGATATGTACATAGTCCACAAAAACAATAGTATATAATTTAGTTTAGTGTTGACTTCAGATATTATATGTAATAGAAGGGAAGGTGCTTCCCAATCGTCATTATTTACGGTTAATACAACGACATAAAACACAAAATGATATAACCTACTAAATTGAACCGCCCAAAAAAATTAGTTGCAATTAAATTTGTGTAATACGGTTTGCTCAATATGTACATACATATTATTTATAAACATTCAAAGTATGTACTAAAAAATTGGTGGATTTAGCATGTAATAAATACATTGGCAAATACCTGTTCAAAAACCATCATTTTAATATGAAATGATAGTATTAGTGAAATCTCAACTAAAATAGTATACATTTTTAATATTAAGTTCTAACTAAAATATGTTTAAACTATATTTTACTGTAACTAAATTATTTTCCCGTATATGTATGAAATTCACTTTAAACCATTGAAGTTATATCAACTTGGTGATAAATTTACAAGGAGTCTTTAATTTTTAAGAAAAATAAATTTTTTTTTTTTTAAACGTTTTTGCTCGTACGTTATTTTACAATATAACAAATTTTTCAGAGCGCAATCAACTTTTGAAAATTAAATGGGAGCGTAAATATTTTGTTAACTCGAAAAATGAAGAATAATTTACTTTTAATTGATTTTAACTGGACAACAAACCAGTTTTTAATTACTACGTTTAGCGTCATTAGCGTTTAAAAGTTAAGGTACACCGTAAATTACAGTTGAATAATGAATTTAAAAGAAAATACTACACCCTTTATCTCGTTATGACTCACATGTGTACATTTTAATGACATTAAAGTAATTATTTAAAGCTGGTTATTGACCAGTCAACGTTTCCATCAATTTATTTGCAATAATTAAAGTTAGTAATAAAATAAAATATATGTTAATTACCGTTAAGTTTTAACAATCGATAACGGTTTGGAAAAACCAAAAGAAATATGATGACATTTTATAAAAGCCAGTAGACAACAAAAACAAAATGCTATATTGAAATCATCAACACTATTTTATTTATTTTATACAAAACTGGTGTTAGTGTGATATAAGCAAAAGTAATAATTATTGAACTTAACAATTTTGGCGACAATAAGTTAAATTAATAAATACGAATACATTTGTATTAAAAGTAACACCCGAAGTGAACATATTCTAAAAACCAATTTCACTAGTAAAATAAGTAGTTTATTATCACTTGCATAGTAAATCATTCAATCATTGTTTTTCATAAATTTCTATAATAGGTAATTGCTTTGTTATAAATTGATAATACACATTTATTAAAAATTATATTATTATAAGTAAGTAAATTTAACTTAAACCATGTCTTTCAACGTAAACAATAACCAAAATGATAGTTTTTACAGATACCATAGGCACAGCGTTTAGGCACTGGTGCCTAGTAAAAAAACACAGGACCAACGACTACGTCTGTGTTATTTTAATTTTTATTATTTTAACGCATTACAATAAAATGTAAGACAATAAATGGTAATTTTTTTTTTTTTTTTTCATTGTTATATTTTTACCATATTATATAATTTACATTAAAGCAGCTTACAGGCCCAACAAACAGTCCTGGTAGAAACTATAAACGCTTATTCTTTTGGTTAAAAAAACAAATACGTTGTGTAGAAAGTGAATGCTGAATACCCAGCACGGTTTCGAAATAGCGGACAATGCGCATTATAGTATTAGAGCTGTAAATGCATTAATGGACCGACACCGTAAATTATCGACTTGTTCGAAAATATGAATGCACGCACGAAACACACTAGGAAATGTTATAGACATACATAAGAAAAAACTGCACTTAAAAAAACTAATTTTCATGCGGTACCTGATCCATTATATATTATTCAGAACGTTTGACGGCCACGATATTGCACTTTATATTACACAAATTAGAAGTATGGTAACAAATTTACCAACATAATACGTGTATAATTGTTATTTTCAAATCTAGTATAATGTGTAAATTATAAATTTTAATTTATAGGCTTGGTAGAGAGGCAAGACGATTTTAAATATCATGTTTTGTCCTAACGGTCGGCGAGTGTACAATCATTACATTTTAATGAGTGCATTTCATGCCTGCAATAACATATAAGCACGGCAGTATCTATGTATATTAATATAATTCTTAATATGTATAATTATTATCTAACGGCGATGTTGACAATATTAGAAGTCTTCTTAAATAGTTATTTTACTTTAACTAAAAAGGATGATTCAGTCTATTTTGTAAATAAGATAATCGTATAAATTAGGAATTGGACATATTTTTGGCATTTACTTGGAAAAAATATTGTTGCTTGATTTTCTTTCATATTTTTAACATACGAATAATAGATGTTATTGAAAAAATCTTATATTTTTGAAAAATTAAAACTCGAATTAAAATAAATAATTTTAAAACTAATTTCGCATTACTTATCTTTAATGGGATTGCATGCGGTCTGTTTTTAAGGAGTTTTGTATAGGCAATATTCATAAAAAAAAAAGAAGTTTTAATCAATTTCGACCATGTCAACTAATTTACCGGTTAATTTTCATGAGCTTCAAAGTATTATTTTTAATTTAAATAATTTTTTCTATGTGTAAAAGTCATTTTGGTTTAATTTAGACCAAATTTTTACTACATATAATGGTCCAATTTCAGTTCTGTAGAGAGATTCTAGTTTTTTGGCTACTTTACTATTTTATGTAGGAACGCGATTTTCATTTAAAAAATCAGTTTCTTGTTATTAAATAAATTAAATTTGCAATTTTTTCAATATTAAAACCCTAATTTTTTACATAAAAAAAACCAAAAATTTGTTTTCTACATAACCTGGTATAAAGTTGCCGCCTAAGAACTCGTATGTCTTTAGAGAACTAAAATCGGACAATCCTAAGTAGTCGAAATTTTATCTGGATTTTTGGTCTAAATAGTCAAAAAACAGACCGTATGCATTCCCCTTAAAATAGAACTCCAATAAGTTTTTTCAGAAAATCGCATAACTGCATAACTATTATATTAATTGGAGAACTACCATTACTTTTTTTGTAAATTAAATTTTAATAGAAAATTTCACATGAAGTTATGTAACAAAACGTAGAATTATAATTGTATTATACAGCCTAAATAATTTTTAAAAAATGTTCTGTTATTCGGAGTCATTTTTTAATCTTCAGCTGTTTTCATTGCAAACTATTAAGTATTAACCATATAATATAACATGTATTTTTATTGTATTTAATGTACTACCAAATACCAATTGTATGAAAATATTAAAACTAATTATTTGCCTCCAAACGAATATTTATCAATAATTCCAATTTTACTTATACACCGATCATGACGCAATTGCAATAGTAATAGTTACTATTTAAATATGATTAACTTTATAATTTGTTTAATGTTTTGCTTGCAGACGATTTTGCTCTACAATAACTGCGTGACCTACTAATACTATAATATTGTTAATTCACGTTTTCATTGTATGCTATATTACCTTAAAACCAACATACACTGATAACATTGTAAAACTATTCATAGTAATTTTTTATTTTGTTTCTTTAAAGGAGAAAAATTTTAAATAGTATTAAAACAAATAAATATTGATGTATCTGGTTTGTTTATTAGTGTCAACACATATTAGTTATAATAAAATATATTACATCAAACTATAAATGAATATGTGTTGTGTGGGCTATGGCATTTTTGAAGTTTGAGAGCGATGATTGGAATTAACAATTCTGAAACAAAATAAAGCAAACATCAATATTAGTTTTTGTTACAATTTTAAATAATTATTATTTTTACTATTCAAAAAAAACACACGAAGTTAAACGCTAATTATATTCTAGATAAAACATTTATTTACAAGTTAAAAATATATAGTTTATGAGTTTTAATGAATATTTGAAAAACAAAAGTGGCTTAAAACTTAATTTTATTTTTTTTATTTTCATTTAGCTAATTAACATTTTTTAAATGTCAATAAATAATATTACATAAATAATAATAAATCCATAAAACAATTGTTAATTTGAAAAGAATCTTTCAATTTTTTATTAATAGTTATTTTAATTATTTGATCAAATTTGTTTACTATAAAGTATATTGTATTATTGTATAATTCATTATTTTATTATTAATACTTTTATATTATAATTATTCTATTGATTAAATAAAAAATGCATTTAAAAATAAAAGAACATTTTTTAAATTTCAATAAATAATATTTTATAAATAATTATTAATACATTTAGTTTAATATTTATTAAATTTCAATAAAAAATATTATTAGAATATTAATAATACATAAAACATAAATTATTAATTTGAAAAAATCTTCAATTATTTGTTGAAAGTTATTAAGATAAATTTGCCTAATATGTGTACTAAAAAATAAACAAAGCATGTTGTATCTATTATTATTATTTATTATTTTGTTATTAATATTTTAGTTTTATTATTATTCTATTGGTTAAATAAACAAGGCGTTTTATAAAAAAAAAATTATAATGTTGAATTTAATAAATATTTTAGACATCGCATGTTTTGTTAAAAATAATATAAATTCATTGTTTTTTAATATTAAAACATACCATGGCTTTGTTGGCGGAAGGTGCAGCCTTGGCTACGGTTTTGATGGCTTTGGCAGAGTTTACTTGTCCTACGACAACGATGTTCATCGATACTTTTTCAGCGCCCATTTTTGGTTTTTGTTGTTGATTCTTAGAGAACTTGTAGACTGTAAAATTTGAAGAAAAAAAAGTTAGTAATCTTATTGAGTATAAACAATTACAATAACAATGACATTATAGCGGTATACTACTCACCAAAGAATTAAGATGCACAAAAATTGTGTTATGCTAGATCTAAGCTTCGGTCTCCTATTTATATGCGTACGGGCTGCGATGATAACGTTATACTAAGTGGCGCGATAATATGGTGCTATGATTCTACGCCTGTGATAGGACGCCATAACTAGACGATAAGTGGGCCCACTAGTGATGTGTTAAAAATAAAAAAAATTGCTTGAGCCCTAAGAGTACATAATTATTACAACAACTACACATTTTTACCGAATTATTTTACAAATAAATACTATGACTAAAGTTTACTGTGCATAGGTTTGCATTGTAACATTTTTTTTTGAGCGATTTTGTCATTATTATTTTATTCTACTATTTCTTGAACACGGAAACGTCCTGTAGGCTAATTTATATATTACTATTGAAACTTAATGATTTTTATGTATTGTGAATTCTTTGTCAGTATTCAGTCAGTCAGTCACTATCAGTATTTTTGAATGTATCTTAGTCGCCTGTTATATCAATATAATATACGTTATTATGTTATTGTAAATAGTTTTAAAAAGTTTGTAAAAGTAAAAGGTGTTCTTTTAATTACATAGCTAATAACTACTGCCAAAAAAGTTTCCATCCCTTCTAGGGGAAATCATTAATGATAGCTTTTTAGTTAACGGTCAAGATATTAGTTATTCAATAATTCCATCTCGATCTGCCAACGCTGTATAATTTTTTGAAATACCTTTATTAATTGTCATGCGATATTTGATTATTTTTGTAAGTTATAGCACGTGTTAGATGCTTTTTGAGTCTAATCTACCAAGTAACAGGCTTACTCGTATGAGATTAAAAATAAACTAAATTGGCCTTTAGTAATAACAAGGTCCTGTGCCCCTGTCGTATGCGGTATAGCCCTAACGACGGTAATAATACCGTCTTATTAATTATTGCCGGACTAAGTCATGCACGTGTCTTTTTGTTATAATGTACTCAACAGATACAGATCGTCCAGTCTGGACTTAATTGTGTTATTATTGTTCGCGAGTATATGGTCCAGTTGTTTTTTTTTTCATAAAAATAGGTAATAATAATAAACAAATTATTTTTTATTATAGTTATTGGTATATTCAGGATTGTGTATTTTAGACCGTCTCTGGCTTGGGATGATCGTAAATTATTATTATACGATCTCGAGGGGGGAAAGTCAAATCACAAGTTGTTTATTAACGTGGATGTATTTAAGTGTGCGCCAGTGTATTTTTTATGCACGGTTTTTTACTTTTTTTATTTTTGTTTGTTAAGTGTACTGCCCTTGATAGACCATGATTTATTGTCCCAGTATGATTCGACGGTGCCCGGATGCTTTTTAACGTTAATCATTGCCGCCTCGTGATTCACGACTGGCGCCGTCTTAAGTGTTGGTGGAAGTTCTCGGCGGACAGGAGAAGTATGGGGAGGAGAGATGTGAGACTTCGCTACTGTTATGTAGTGCACAGGAAGCCAGACGCTACTTTTTTTTCTTATTCCTCTTCACCACCCTTACTCCGGACTAGCGATCCTTTTCATTTTCTCTACTCGATTGTTCACTTCCATGGTCCAATTTTTCTTACCAACAACAAAAAATGACCATTAATTAAACAAAATTATCCATTCGTTCGACCGTAGAAATACAATTATTTTGTTATTTTTTGTACAATATTTTATTGATTTTTATTAGGTACTATTTATGTATTATTATTCATATAAATATTAAATTGATTATTATAGTTAAGTGTAATTATTACGATTAATTCAAATATGTCAACAACATTTTTCATTCAAATTATTTTGATAAACAAAAACAATTTTAAACGACGTCAATTATTTGAGATGTGATAAAATATTTATCCTAGTACCAACTTGAAAGTTAGTGAATTTTGCTTAAAATAAAGCAAACTACACTTCTCTGAGCGCAAATCCAGACAAGTTATTGATTATTTTTTATTCAAACTAAAATTTTAAAATACAAATTTTATAACTTCTCAATTCTCGTTAAACTATTGAAAGAAAAACGTTTTTAAGCTACGTTTTATCAAGCTTTGAGATAAAAACAAATAAATACCATAGTAATTACTTCTTACATAATTTGTTGAATTATAATCTCCTTATTATTCAGCAATATATTGTAATGCTACAAATTAAATCTATAATAATCAATAGAATTTTCGATTAAACAACAACGCCTATGTACATGGATCATTAAACAGAGATGTTTACATAATTTTAAGTCAATTCAGTTAAGTTAAATAAAAACCCACTGCCCATTTCCAATTTGTTGGCTTTTTTAGTTTTAAATACTAACATAAACTCACGGTGTATTTTGCTGATTAAATTTAAATATTTTTATCGTTTCGATAAAAAAAATAAAATCACGTGAGTCACGACATATACATACTATATAATATTATTACTTGGCGATTATACAGTAAAATCTATCTTTCGCGTATAATTAAAAAAAGTTAAATTTATTCACGTTAAAAAGGTAAAACAAACAACAGCGCTAAAAAAAAAAATATGATAATATTCATTTTTCACGGCGGAGGCAGTTGGCCCTAAGGGTATATTAGTTCATCAAGCAGCTGCCTAAATCCATTACGCATACACACTCTGGCCGTGTTGGCTCCAACGCCGTCAGCAGTATAAAAGCTATCCACACACACACATGTATATAATAATATTATAAAAACTCCAGAGAGCGACCTAACCGTGTGTGTGTGTATTTTCATTAACGGCCAATTTACGCGGTCATCCTAATCCTGCGATCAACGCCTACATGTACCTACACCGCGCCGTGTCCTCTCGCTGCGATTCGCCACGGGTTTTTCCAATAACCACGGGGGTTGCGGTGCGACAGAAAAGTAAACAGCCGATCGTTTTTACCCTTGCGGGAATTATAATATTAATTTTAAAATCCTCGCTGGCTCTCGCGTGCGGACGGGATTAACGCAACGCTGCTGTTGGCCGGAAACCGTTTTGATGTGTTATTATTATTATTTGGGTTTTTGTTTTTTTTTTTTTTTGCCCGCATCGAAAACCGCGTCCGAATTGGATTTAAAATTCGCGGCCGAAAACAAGCAGGATTTTCGCCGCGGATTATATATTTTTCACGGCGGTTCGACCGCGCTAATAACAACACAATATTGGCCGTACACAATGTATAACAGCTTTGTGCGGGGGCGTATACGGAGACTTGTGTGCGGTGAGGGGGGAAACACTGACTTCAGCCGGGGGCGAGGGAAACTTCCCGTTAAGCGACGGACGAGCAGCGTTGGCCCCGGGGGCGTACAATGTGTGTGCGGCGGATAGAAGAAGAAATTAATGGTAAAACACTTCCTAGTATCGACGGGGCAACGTAGGTTATTGATGGTGCCGGGCGACGACTTTCGATAAATCTGTCCATTACGCGGTTACCGTAATTATTGTTATTATTATTATTATTATTATTGACTGTGTATATAATATATGTATATATATATATATATATATATATATGTGTGTTTGTGCGTGGCGTACTTAGGCGTGTGCGCGGGCCGACGACCGTAAGGGAAACCGGAACCGGCAAACCGGCGCTTCCGGCGTGCGTTCGCCGCGACAATATTTCGCTGTTCGATGAGAATAATAATAACGATTGAACAACGATAATAATAAAGAATAACAAATTTATATCAGCGACGACCGACATAAATCTATTATAATATTGTGTATTTGAATGCAT
This sequence comes from Adelges cooleyi, assembly GCF_023614345.1. Taxonomy (NCBI): domain Eukaryota; kingdom Metazoa; phylum Arthropoda; class Insecta; order Hemiptera; family Adelgidae; genus Adelges; species Adelges cooleyi. The sequence goes on along the minus strand of NW_026096053.1, from coordinate 10,860,847 downwards.
ATTGTATAATATTATGATTTCTTCGATAACCATTGTAATACATATTAATTGTTATACTACATTTTACGCGTACACCTTCTTTGCCTTACTCCGTACAAATCACATCTACCGACTCTCAATTGTATCTAGGTAATTATTTATAATCGTGAGGTGTTATATTATTTCACTTTCCTGTCTTCTAGTTGTACGTACCTACCCATGCCACATAGTAACCAGAAAACACTTCAAGGATTACACGGTTTATTATAGAGGAACGATTTGCTACACCAGTAGGAGAATCAGCGAAAGCTTGTAAGAAATAATTATCGTTATTGTCTTATTTCAGGCGATACTGTTCATTTCCTTACCGGAAAATGTGTGAAATCCGTTTCGGCAGCAATGGATAATTTGTAATAATGCGGTTATTTCTGGCTAAACGGATGCTCTGATGTTGTTAATATATTATTGTTAAATGTTAATAATAAATGTTTTCCATCATAAAATGTAAAAATACTTTTACATTTTAAACCAAACAAACTGCTAGTTGTTTTACAACATTTAAAACCATTAGAATTTACATAGTTGTGCTATGGTTTTTTTTCTTCAATATTATAGTCGATATATAAATAGTTTCTTTTAATAACGTTTTTCAAGAGTACCTAATTTAATCATTCTTAGTTATAATATTACATTTCCTAAGCCCTCTCCATACCCACTGTACCTACTCCGTCCTAAGTGCCGATCCCACTATGTTGTTTTATTTTTATGGTACCTGCTCATATAGGTCGTTAATATAATACAACGTTGTTACGTTCACTCGATTTTTTATTTTATTGAACGTACTTACGTCGTAAGCAAATAGATAATTATTCTATCTAACATCAAGAATTTTTGAATAAAGAAAAAAATCAATTTTTTTCATACGCGAATTTAAATATTATCAGTATCAGTAAACGTCTGGATCTGTTATTGCATTAGAGCTAAACATTTGTTTGGTAGTTATGAATTTAAAAATGTTGCTTAAAATATTTATAAACGAGTGCAATGGCCAACAAGTAAATACAATATTATAATATGCTTGTTTATGTATAATTATAAACCGTATAATTTATAAGGATATATGAATCAAATGTATTTATTTAAAGTCATAGGACAGGGTGAATTTTCTGAATGTGACAGTTAGGTACACATAGGATTGGACGCACCCTCAAAAACACTACAAATCAGTCGCTATATGTATATAATCAGGCAAAACCGATATTCCCGAGCGGCTACCACGGTCCACTTTGTGTGACGACGAAAAAACATCCGGGCTTATATATATTCAGCGCCCTAAAAGGTCTACCCGCCTTCCATCGAGAGAGGACTCGGTAATTTGGTTTGGGCAAAGGACTCGTGAGAGACCAGAGAGAAGGGAACGAAAAGCCGCTAAATGAATTCAGAAAGGCGGATCCGCACGCCCTTTGAACGGACGATAGCAACAAAAATAAATTTATTCAACATTTTAACTGTTTTATTTGGTGTTGTAATTTGTATGGTAATCAAAATAATGTTTATGTGTATTTATCAAGGCGTTTTTTTTTTAATTTGCTTTTAATCTGTACAAAACATTTTATTGTTGAAAAAGAAAAAAAACCTTAAATTTATATTATTTTTGATAAAAGCATTAAGTCATTTGGTTATTTTATTTTTTAAATATTACTTGAATACACTTATTTCGTTCGTCGTGGCGAAAAACTTATTTTTTTTTTTTTGCTGGTTTACGGTTGTGTGTGGAAACGGCAAAAGCACTACGGTAAAAATGTTAATGTGAATTCGCATAAAAGATTTGCACTTGCACACATAAGGGCTGATCACAACGAGTGCGTGGGTGAAGTGGACCCGTTGACGCGTAACCAACGATGACTGTTCAACCAGAAACGAATTCCCTTGCATAATATTTAAATTAAAAGAACCGAGTTCACACGTGACAGGACTGAATTTGAATTGAAAATAGGGACAACCGTTTTTTATATAAGAAAATTGCGAGTGTTTCATAAAAAAAAATCCCCGTGACCTTAATGAAGCATCAACTCAGAGTTGAAACCATATTTGATAGACCCCTAGAATATTCTCACGCTCCAATAGGTCCGAGAATAATGCAAAAAAAAAAATGAGAAATATGTACATTTTCAACTCTATAACTCTGCTGTTCAGGGTAAATAAAATATTAGAATTGTTCAAAACATAAAATGAAAATGTTTTTTATTATATATGGATAGAAATATGTTTAGCAATAAGTTGAATAAACAGCAGGAACTATAATATTTGTACATTGCTTATGTAAATGAACTTAATCTGATGCAGTATCAAGTAATGGTTAGCTAAGAATAATTCTACGGTTTGCTAAAAAAAAAACTTTAATGGATAAACTATTCAATCGGTAAGTGGTTATATTGTAGAAGGACGAGTAATTCAATTTTGTGAAGTATTACCCGGAAAGTATTTCTGTTTATGCCATTAAGCGAACACTACACACTCCTATTTATCAAAAGGGGTTCGGTAAAAGCAATTTTTTGCAAAATCTTAGTTTATAGCTAAACCTAGTCTAGTGTAATGTATTTATTAGTGCAGTAATGAGGATTTTTATTGGTAACCGCTTTTTTCTATCGGATCATCACAATTTGCAGCGCTCGTAATAACGATTTAAAATATTTTTCTAATCTAAACACGGTTAAAATTTGCTTGGTCTATAAAAAAAAAAACCATGGTCGCGCAAATCGGTTTTCATAGACTTTCGAGTATGGTTTTAGAATATTATAATATTCTCGCGGACTGAGAGCTGTACAATAGCGGATTTTCACAATTTTCTTACAACATAAGATAGATTTTCGGGTTGGCCTCGTTCAATCCGCACCGTTATAAATAAGCACGGTCTAACGGAGACAAACTGATATTAGTGTCCGGGGGGACTGTTGTGTATATTTTTGGAACGACGATGTTCAGTGTAATATAGTAGAGTTTAGTCGCTGTCATCCGGGCACAAGAACAAGGCGACGGGGCAAATGTCAAAAGGTGTAGCGGTGTTTATAGTAAAATATACGAGCCGGCACTGTATGTGTGTGTAATATTGTAGAAGAGGTAGTGTGTGTTGTATAGCTGTATAGTTTTTGGGGGTTTTAAGTAGCTCGTGTTTGTGTATCGCGCGGAAATGAGGAGGGTAAACGTCACGGGGACAGGCAGACCTCGTTTATTCCCGGGGGCTAAGTGCCGACGCACAGTTATGTTGTAAAATATATTATACTTACTATAATATGCTCACATATTATTATCATGTAAGCGCAATAATACTTATGCCCGAAACCGCAGCAGCCACCGCCGTTGAGTCGCTGTAGATATAATATTATATTATACTGTCACGTGTTTCCCATCGACATAAAATGTCGCTAACCGCGGTCGTTAAACGCGCGGGCTCTCGTCTCATTGGTCGAGTGGTTTTTTTCTTCTAAATGTTTATTATAAAAAAACAACCAGTCTTCTTTTGGGTAGTAAATTTAAATCCGACATGTTCAAGTCATGTGTGTGTATATATATATATGCATGCTACAATGTTTCGACTATACGGACAACACGTGTATAGCCCACCACCGTGTACAACGCGTGATGCATTAAACACACACGAAAAAACCAAACAAAAACATTAGCGCCAAAAGTTAAAACTCTACTCGTATAAGCGACACTCGGTACACCGTATACTTTTCTGGGAGCAAAATTTAACCGCGGATCATATATATGTAGTCTTTATTCTTTCTGGAATTGTTTTTTATTTTACCTATTATCGTCAACAACCATAGTTAAAATTACTTAAACACATTAATGAAAAAAAAAAATGGACATTGATGCCGTTAACGTTTTTACAATGGATAGAGAAGAACTTTATCTTTAGGGTAGCGTTTTTAGTTTTTTGATAACTTAAGCACAATCAAAATTATTCATTCGTGAAGATTCATTTTTTTATTTGTTTATAACAAATATATTAAGTCTAGATATCAAAAAAAAAAAAAAACGCTACCCTATAGATAAAGTTCTTCTTTATATATTGTGAAAAATTGGTAAATCTACTGTTGTAAAACTGGCCTCACATACTTGACCCACGCAAAGCAGTTTTGATGACAAAAAAATTGTAATTTATCCTATAGAAACGATTGTGATAGTCTGGCAAAAAAGATGACAATCAATAAAGTATCCTCATTACTGTATTTTTACTCTATTTATTACTGTATTTTTTTTTATTACTGTATTAATAAGTATACATTATAGTTCCAACTCTAAATTAAGATTTTTAGGAAATTGCCTACACTCTACTCTTTATAAATGTGGTCGGATAACAAATATGTATTAATTTTTTTTAATTTACATTTGTTTATTTGTGCAAAAACAAATTTGCACAACATGATATTAGGTATAAAGAGCTGTTGACTGTGGGGGAAACTTGTTGATGTCTGTTAATTCTAATATAACCGAATGTAAAAAATGCAATATGACTTTTTTCAAGTTTCTAATACATCACTATTCCAGTGGTTGTAATAAATTGTATCTCGTGCCCTTTTCGAGTACCTTGCACATGACCATTTGCTTGAATTGATTCTTGTATAGAGATGGGTTGACTAATCGCCCCTCCGGATAAAATAAATTTGTCCTGAGCCACCTTCTCTTGCCTCTGAAAAATAATAATAGCTTCGTGTCCCGTTATCCGCTTTTCGGTTTGAGAACAAAGACAAAAAATCTGATTGAATTTTCAAGATAAATTCGCTAACCCGAGTTGCTTCGATAAGTCATCTCTATCTTAATCAAATATTGTCAAAGCTACGGTAGCCCGGTAGCGGGTCGATACCGAAACTGTTACTTAGATTTTTATTTAATACCTGTAGAGTCTGACGCCATCAGGATTAAACTGACAAACGCCAACGATGATTTATACAAGATATTGAATTTTACAGGGTTTTTAATCGACAGCTCTCTTAACGGTTTATGGAAATAAACAAAAACTATTACATTCGGTAATCTATATTAATCCGTTCCGTACACGCATATACTTAAAGTCTGTCGCTGGGATAAAAAGTCGCATCTTTATAATGTACACATATTGACATATTATAAACAACCTAATCCACACAGCGGACAAGTTGTTCGACGGTACACAACCGGCCGAACCGCGAAAAACTATTTTCAAGCGCAAATATTTTCTGATTAAAATTATCAATTTTCACGATAAGCTCGGCGAGAACGTCGCAGATATATATTTTAATTAAAGTCTAAAGTCTTGGCTGAATGTATCGAGCCGTGTCGTTTTTAATCCGGCCGAAATTAAAATCAAAAATGTAAAATATCCATTATAATATATCGTGGTGTGTTAGCACACGCAGCGAACGAGCTTAAGCACAAAGTAAAACAACATCGACCGTTAGCTTATGTAGTAACAGTATTAATATTGACTGCACGTGATTGGCAGGATCTCTTGTGGTGAAAATTTTAATTCAGGAGGTGTGTACCGTGCGTAAGCGATTATGAGCACTCAAAAAAAAAAATATATTGAACCGACCGGTCGAGCATGAAAGTACAAAAACTATTCTTTTTTTCATATTTTATAATATGTCAAATATCGAAAACCCACGACGTTTTCTCGGTTCAGAGAACAACTAAAATAAACCAACACGTGAACCTAATCCTTACAATCACTACTATACTTAATTCTGGCGCGTGGTTAATATTTTCTAGTGTTTCTATGAATCATTTTTTTCTTCTTAGAAGATCACAAAGTGCAAAAAAGTAATAATAAAGGAATGCTATAAGTATAATAGCTATCCTACAAGTCATTTACCTCCTTGAACGGGACACGACGATTTCGCCACGAACCGTTTGAATATAATTTATAGATGTCCAGAAAACGCCATCACGACGTCCGTCGCTATATCATTATCATAATACCTGTTAGACTAAAATTATTTATTTATTATTATCATTTTACCCTTACACGATTTCTTTGCAGTGACCTTCATAGCTTACTAATGGAATGGAATTAATCAACAACAACAACAATACTAATTTCAACGATATTTTTTACTTTTACATTTTTTAGTCGTGACACGCATCACAGTAACATTAATTTCTTAGCATGTATAATAATACGCACTGTCATCGACCCGAACAGTATAAATAAGTGCGAAACGTAAAATGCATTTTATTCGTTGCAGCTCTTGGACCGTTTAAATAAAGAACACTTCATTATATTATGAAGACTAAGGCTGACGCCCGCTGAGTGAAATTTTATTATAAAATTACCAGAATTAGGATTCGAAAATGATTTACCGTTTTATTTCAATAATAAGTCTCAAGTGTGGTGTTTGTTAAAGTACATTTAATACTCCATTCAGGAGTATTTAAAGGGTAAAACTTTTACCTTTAACAGTAAAAATAATTTCTACCATTATCGAGAAAACATGACTCCTTAAAACATATTATATCACTATAATACCGGTAAATGTCGTAATGATAAAATACATTGTGTAATACTACATTGGTTTAATAAAATATGATGGGTGTATTTTTTTTTTTAGTCATCCACCGTTGTTGGTTGTAGGCTCTGTGCTATCTTCTAGACGCTAGGGCTGTAGCTATAAGGTCTATTAGCTGACTAGGTCCTGGTAATGAGTTTTGTTATTATAAATAAAAAAAAATAGGTCGACATTAAACTGACATATTATTAAAATATAATATTTAACAAGTCGATTCGTTTTTAATGACGATTCTATTATACTTAACGCCATACATATATATATATATATATATATATCGTTTGGTATTCTCTTTTGCAGTTACATATATATGTGTATACACGCATATGGTGGGTGTGCACGTATCGAATTACGAAAATAATGTTATTTTTTAGAACATACGCGTCGATCACTGTATACATTTATATAAAAAAAAAATTAGTGAAATTCGAAGTACGCCCTTTATGCATTAGTCGAATTTAAAAATTGTATTTGCATGTACACCCTTGCAACCCCATCGCGGAGCAATAATCTCTTTGTTGCTCGGCATGCAAATGTGCCGGCCCAACCCCCGATTATAATAAAATGCATAACGTCTTAATTTGGAGCCCACCATCGTCGACACATAATATGCGCGTATACTGTCAGTGTATATTTTATAGTTTAAAAAACGATTGAGCTCTTTACTCCCCCTTTCGGATGATTAAAACTCGCGCATATGTAGAACGAATACAATTACAACACTGTTATGTACCATATTATTACATACGGTTAGTTTTTTTACAAGACCAAGACCAATAAAAATTGTATAACCTGCTAATCTATCAAACAACTTTTATCACGTTCATAAGATTATCTAATTTGCTCGTTTCTATTTGATTTCTCTGATTTGTTCAAATCAGGCAATCGTTCAGCGTTCTCTTTAGTGGGTTATAGGATTGTTTTTAGATAGATGAAGACATCGACTAGCCGGGCCGTCGATCGCGTCTGCGTTGGTAGTAAAACCGAAGAGGGCGACAAAAGAAAAACTATACTAGCGTCGAAAACCCGGTGATTACATCAAGTGGCCGGGACCACCCTTTTAAATAGCTGCTAATCTGAAAAAGGGATGAGTCGGCAGGCATGACAACCGTATACGTTATACTGAATCAATGTTTACAAGTTCATGCACGGATAGTCAGTATTCGTCTTATTCGGGGTCCCAAGGGGGCGGGGGTGCGCGGGTAAGGTTTGAGGTAAACGAGGGGGACGACGGTTTGTTTTAGGTGCCGAAATTGAAAACGTAGTCTCGTCGTACCACCGCACACATAATAATATAGCGTGGTGTATAAGGGTGGATTTTTTTAAACAAAAAATAAACCGCGGACTTTTCGTTTGTAAAAAAAGGAAATAATAAAATAAATAAATATTTACCGATGACTCGAAAACGTGTTCTTTCCGCGTGCATCGTCTTCCGACTTGTTTTCCTATTCGTGTAAATATTGTTACTACCCTAACGGCGTACTCGTGTTATGGTCGTCAACGAGAAAATGGTTTATAATCGCATTTATACACTACAAGCATCACCTGAATACAACATCCCAAACGGCAAACTATACATACATACATAATATCTATATATTCGAATCTAATTTAAAGGCACGCCATTTTCAATATAGTATTACCTATGTACACCTTAATGTACTATACACCTTCCTTTATACCAATTATTATAATTGATCGATTCAAATGTAGATTTAAACTCATTATCAAACACCACGTGCCTATCTAATATAGACAAGAGGCGTTGTCGAGTCCAAGGAGGGGATAATTTGAAACAATCACCTCGGAGCTACTTTTATATCGTTTTAAACTTCAAACCTTTTATCGGGTTTTTTTGTAGCTGTTGTAAAGTCGAAGCTGTGCAAAATGTTAATGTTAAAGGGAAAAAAAAGTACTGTAAAAACCCAAACCCCGTTCCTGACGGTTGTTGTAACCGGATTATTGGCTGTTGTTATACGCCGAGGGGGTACGCCAGTCGGGCTACCGTGTTGCCATATGTGTCTGATAAGGTGAACCCGATAAAACGGGCCACCGCCCTCCGGTCAACAGATGTTTGCACTTCGCACAGGAGCTTTGATCGGGATTACCGGGAACAACCCGTGTACCGTATACGCGATAATAGGGAAAATTTAATTCTAATAATGCTATTTTGCTTGCTTCCTTTTTATTCCACAGCGACGCGCCAAGTGATTTTAACCTCTGTCGCGCCACGGCTCTCCCTTCAGTACATATATATATATATATACATATACTATATCGGTTATGGCTTTTGCGAGAGGCATCCAAAGCACTATAGTGTACGATCTGTAGATCTACACGGAAGATAAACACGTTGTATAGTAGATGTATATGAAAATAGCATATAATAATACACCATAGAGAGGACAAGTGTAAGCGCACCCGATAAGCATATTATTACAAACAAAATGGAAACGATCGCGATAAAACAAACTCCGTATACATTTTAATAATACATATTGTATTAATGTTATACACTTGTGCGAGCATTAACCAAAAAGTAGTAACTATACTTATAAGGGATGAGCCTTATGGCCCTATATGTATTGATATTATATTACCATCGCAAGGTTAAAAACGATTATATCTAAGTATCAAAGCCCAAAGGTGCGCAAATTGTGAACAATTTAATTAACGATACCGTAAAAGTGTGCATCGTAACTCAACTAAATAAAATATTATAAATTAATAACGGTAATTGATGAAAAAAAAAATGTTTGATAAAAATCCCAACTCCTAAAATTTAAGTAATTTTAATTTAAAAAAACTTTTACCGCACATAAAACGACTGCATTGTATCCAAACAGGACCAAGTAATTGGTAAGCCTTAAACACTTGCAAGTCCCAATCTCCAAAACATTTCTATGAAATAATAAAAAGCGTTTAGCGACTTAAAAAAAATGTATTTTTATTATTTTATCTTCATAAAAAATATGTCTTGCGAAAGAAAAACGCGTGGAGTGATTGAGTGCTTTTCTGTATTTAGAGCATATTTAAGCACTTATTCTACGAATCTTAGGGACATACAATTGATAATTGTGCTTAAAACGAAAATAGTTACATTCCATAACTAGCCTTGCTATAATTAACATTATCCCCAACAAAAAAAAAAAATGTTTTCTTTACACGCAGTATTAATATAAATAATATACGCGTCTGGTTTAACTACATCTATCGTTCATCGTGAAGTCTAACGTTAGGTTTCATTGTGTGTAAGTAAACAAAAAGAAGCATAATCAATGTATTTTCAATTTTTGCAGCCCCAACCGCTGCGCTGTCGAACATACACATCGGTATACTTCCTATTCCCCACGCAAAAATTCGAGTTGTACGTCGTGCCATATAATAGTGTTATACGACTGCAGTTGTGGTCGCCGAGTACAGCAATAATAGATATGAACAGGGAAGAAAAAAAAATGAAAATAATAATAAAACACGAACATAAGGGATGACAAGGCGGTTTCCGATGATTATTTCGACGATTGCGTCGTTTTTATTTTGTGCAATAACTGCGAGCCGAACCCCTACTCAACCTCAGCCCATCCGACCATGCTAATGAATATTTACCCGAGCAACCCACCCCAAAGTTTGTATTGCATATGTAATGTTATTTATATAATGTAATGCGCCTTATACGCGGTCCCTTCGCCGTTTCGTGGCCGGTTATATATTATTATCATATTGTGTGTGTGTGTGCTATTGCAATCACTGCGGTGATGATCGAAGACATGCGTGACGACGGCATATTATATTTATTATTATTATTATTATTACAATAAGCCGGTATAGAGACCTCGTGTAGACAAACCGCACGGCGGTGATTGACGGTTTACTATTCTAAACCGCTAGGTAAACACACGGTATATAGTTAATGGCATGGAATTAGTCTACAGTATATATAGTTCCTAAATGTAAAAATGGCAACGCAAAAGTGAATAATAAAAAACACAGATTATTTAAGTTAATATTTTTTACTGATTACGGACTAAGGCTTTATATAAGTTTTCGAGTCGGGCCGATATTCTGGAAGAAATCGCTGAATCCAAAAAAAAAGGTTATATTATGTTTTGTACTTCCAATAAGGCCAACGCCAAAAACGCCGCACCCCTCGTTGGCGCGTCCAATACAAAGTACACAAAGTAAAGAGTAGAATAGCTCATATATTGTACAAAAGGCGACTCTTTAGCTGAGGCACTGTTATTGTGTCACGGACAACGGCCCTTATAGTCAATAAAATATATAAAGAACAGTAGCCCTCAATGACGTCGGCGTGTCGGGATCTGATGATTATTTTCACACTATCCGCGCCCTCTTTCGAAAGCAGCAAATTAATAATAATAATAATAATAAAGGGCTAAGTAAAATGTATGTACAGCTCTTGACAATATCGTCTCCTACGATTTTAAATCAAGCTGACACCGAGTTTAACCAAATATAAGTCAATGGTTCTAGTTTAATTTAATTTATGTGCAAAGTTGTAAGGATTTTTACAGTTCTATGTAAAATCAAATACATCTTCAATTGTAAACTAATAAGTACAGACAGTTTTTAAGTACCTAGTTTGGAACCCATACCTTTGTGAATTGGTCAAGTCCCAAACGTAAGTCTAGTTTCCTAGAGTCTAGAGTCCCAAGTCTAGGTACTGTTTAGCTTCCAATATCGACGTCAATATACTTGATATCCAACACTCGATGGTATATTCCACATAAAGTAGGTCACGTGTTTTTAAGTCTGTGATAATACGTATTCGAACGTTGCCTGTGTATTTTGTGTGTCTCGAGTAGAGCAATAGGACTTTGCGAGGCATTGGACGCGCGTTACACAAGTCGACGAGCGCGAGGGAAAATAAAAAATACAAAAATGTAATACAAAAGAAACGCTGGCGAAATATTGCGCTCGAGGGAGTGGGACAAACAAATGGTAGAGAAAAAAAAATGTGCAAAAATGTTCGCTCGGTATACAAAAGATCTTGGGCTGTACTCCTCCTTTCTGTCTCCGCATCGACGGCCGTTACTTTTGCACGCACACTTTGGTCTATTGTCACACACACACACAAACACACACCATCCCTGGTCCTAACTTTCTGGTCCACTCTCTCTCTCTCTCTCTCTCTGGGATGTTGATTAAAGAAAATGAAGAGCGTTTATACCGTTATTGTGCGGCGACTACGGCGGCAGACGACACGATTTCCCTGTAATTTGCTCGACAATCGTTCCCCCATCAGTGTGATTGGTATACGGACAAAAAGCAAGAGAGGATAAAAAAGGAAAGAAAAAAAAATATTGCGTCCCCGCGCGACAAAAATAATATATATATATATATTTTTTTATTTATATCCCGTTCGGTTCCAGTCAGTATATTTTTCAAATTAAAAGGGAGACATCGGTGTATTATAATATCATATATAATGAACGGGAATAGACCGGGACGTTTAAGCAAAACGACACGATAATATTAGGGGACAGTTTGAATATTGTAAATATATATTATATACATATACCGTGCCGGAGGGACACCGTATAATAGTAATCGTGATAATAATAATAATAATAATAAATAAATATAACAATAGAAAATATTAAATCGTCGTTGTCGTTTAAAGTGGTCCCGGACACGGTGACAAACCGTACATTAAACTACTCTAGTAAAACCTATAATTATTATTGTTCAAACCCCGAGCATGTGTATAGAGAAGAAAAAATAAACAATCAAGTATAATATATTATGTTAAATAATAATATTAATACGCAGCAATTATATTTGCATTACTATTTTGCGGCAATTGAGCATATTGTATAACCTATACCATATGAACAAATTTGAGTTCTTAGTTTATTCTAAACACCTTATTTATTTAAACATTACACATTTTAAATTATGAATAATGCCTTTTTCGGACAGCAGACTAATATTACAATACGTCTAATGGACAATGTAGTACCTATGCTTACAAAGATGTTGAGAACAATTTACAATTCATTATTAAATACCTGCATAGTGAAAAAAAAAACAAAATTGGAATATTAAAATTTTATAAACTAAGGGAAGTACTGATGAGTACTTTTAAAAAAATTACACATCACAAGAAACAATATTCTTACTGTGAACGGGCTGTCAAGTTTTTTTTAAAAATCCAAAATTAAATGTCGAATTGGATACGATCAATTGGAATTCATAGTATATATTTAGTTTGTATAAAAAATGATGATAATGTTACCATCACTTTATTGGCGAGCACACGAGCAACAACGGCTACCCTAACCCTTTATGTCATTCTTTTAACATTCACCACCTATTTTTTTGTGGGGCCTGCCGTTAGATTACATCAACTTAAAAATCAATTATTTATAAAATGGAAAATGTATTATTATCTTTGTCGTTATTCAATGTAAATAAATATCCAATGTATAATGTTGTTGGTTCGTATTTAATGTTTGTACATTTGATTATATTTCTATTGTGTTATAATCAAAATTACACAAATACAAAATAACACCAACCTATTGTATTTTACCTCGTTTGAAAAACAATATTTATCTATGATGTTGTTGTTTAATTAGTATTATCTTATTATATCTTATTTGACGTTAAGTTATTATATCGTACCTACATGATACGCTAGTCACTAAAAACTAAGTCATGCAATAATTAGTAATTAGGTATATTTTTTAAATTTAATATAACGTTGTCTACACAATTTATTTTTGTACATACAATCACTCATAAGTCACATTGTTGCAATATATTAAACTGTAAAATGTATACTATAATGTTATTGTATCTATAACATATTATATCTGTCAGATGACAGATCATATTAAAGCCACAAGATAAAACGAGTATTGTAATATTATAATCTGGCAATGCCGCATTATCGCCAAATCGAATGTAGTCTTGTTTATTTTACACAAGAGACAGGGAATAAGGAAGGGGATAGATCTATATAGTAATCAGTGCTCGGAGAATATTAAACACCCTACTTGGTTATTTTTATTTATAATTCCCTCTGACCATAAAACACCTGCGTAACAATAAATAACAACAATAGTATTAAATTTCAATAATAATTAACAAATCTGAATTTCGATCCTACAGTCAGAGCAGACATATAAGCGCAGTAAGGGCATACACCACAAATTTGTTTTTGTATTTACCTAAGTTACAAAATGTAGAATTTTTAAAGTTTTCAAAATGTAATACTTTCGTTGGAAACTATATGTTATTGAAAACAGCCTAATTAAGTATATTGTAGATGAACTAAACCTGAACAGTGTTTGATAAACACGCATCTCCTGATTGGCGTGGGACTTTAAAAATCCAAATTAAAAAAAAAAACAACAAGATGTATATGGTACTATTCTTAAGTCTTAAATAATGCAATATTAATAGTGTCTAGATAGAAATAAGTACTGAATGAGAAAGTCGATGAAATTAAAAAAACGAATTAGGTATTCTTTAATGTTTTATAGATTTTATTATCATTCAAATTTCATAACAATTTTTTTAGAAAATATTTTTAAATTGAGTATTTATAAGAATTTTTATGGAAAATATAACGGTCTTCGTATGAGATTAACAACTTATTATAGGGGTTTTTGTTCACTTGAACTATCTGCATTGATATAATCAAATAATAAATAACATTCTGTAGCGATGTATGAATAATTGTTTTATGACGAACAGAAGATAGGTATTATACATAATTTAAAGACAAATACGGTAGGTAGCTTAATATGACTAATACGCCTTGTAGGTACTTAAATTTACATGTAATACAAATAGTTACCCTTGACCCGCACCTGCGGTTAGTCGAAAAAAAAATCACACGGTCAACGAAAATTAGAGTTGAAAGCAACCGTTTCTCACAACCGGACACGTTTGGTCATAAAGCGGTATAGCGGTAAGTATAAGTACAACAATAATATTCTAGACACATGCATATGGCTTATGGGTAAGCAGGTACACTGTGAGTTGTTATAAATTAGTAATTACAAGTACATAATATTATATGCGAGTACGTTCATCAAACAGAGGAAACGGTTTTTTTATGTTTACAAATTGTTCGTGTTATTCGATTAGCCACCAACGATACTTTGTAATGTATCTAATGTGACTACCCCGAGGCTTACACGACGACGACGGTGGTGGTGGTGGTGCAATAAAAAATATTATATTTTATACTTATATACATGTATGAACTCTAATGATGTGTGAAACGCATTGTATAACAATATACCTATGTGTGTGTGTGTGTGTGTGTGTGCGATGCCGCCACATAGACACCTGTGCCTATCTGTTGTGGTCGTCCTGTGGGAACAGCTCACAATTTACATTTTCCTTACTCGTCTGTGCACTTCATACTGTTATTGTTGTGCGACCACGTCGTACCTACATACATCACATCCGCATTATGCGACCGAAATTTGTAATTTCCGCGTACCACCCGTCGGCAAGAGTCGTTTGCTGCGGTGTACATGTTTTTTGAATAATTTGTTACCGGCACAGAAGTGGTGCTTAGGTACGAGTTACGACAAATAATTACACAACGCACAACTCAGAAACGTTCGATACCAGCCCATATTTTCATACAGAAATCAACTCTTCGGTGCTTGGTAAAACCTAATCGTCGTGGTTTTTTTCCTCCAAAAATGAGGTTTTAACTCAATTTAATCCATACATTGTAAAGTCTAACACAGGCAATGTTGTTGTAAAGGCAGATGCCAATTGCGCCAATGTGTTAAAAATGTAATCGGGCAATTCCAAAACTTAGTGGCCTCAGTTATCTCATATTACATTTTGATGACCCCCAAGTATAAACGCAAAAAAGGAATTTTATATATTTTCGTCAGCTTTAAAATCCATTGCAACTTTTACGGGTCTCAGCAGTTCTTTTTATGTCGGCCTCACGTTGTTTATTGATTCTTCGGTTAACCAAAATCTGTATAAAAATCAAAACTTAAAACGTATATTCTAGTGTAATTGCTGAGGAACGGCTATAACGGCTTAAGAACTTATTTTAGCATTTTGTAATTGTGTGTATTGCTCACAATTTAAATTTGAATAGTTGCCATAGTTGGTAAACTATGTTATTGGTGGCTATTGATTTAAATTGTTGCTGGCTCTATTAATTTGAAAACAAATAAATTATTTAAACAATTGTTGTTTGATATGATTGGCTTAAAGTTACGAAATTTTAAAAACCTAACATCAACCTCAAACAATTTAAGGCGGTTTTTAGAAAAACCTAGTTTTACACTTAGAAAAACGGACAAGTGACTTCTTCCTAATTACCGATTAAATATTTAATAGCTTATTTAATTTTAATTTAAATGAAGATCAGCTATCTTTTTTACAACAAAAATGTCAATTTCATATATTTTTTTTAGCAACAAAGAATCAAGAAAGCATAGTGGACAGGTGACGAAAGTCGGGTTTTTGAGAAATGTTAAATTAAAGAAGTACATAGCAAATAGATATCTAGTAGCATCTTCAACTTGTGTACAAATATTGATATTTTGTGTATTGGAAATTCAAAGATATAGAAGCTAATTTAATACCTGCTTGAAATCATTAGGCATTATAAATGTATTAATCACGACCAATGTCAAATTTAAAAAAACGCAGTTATGATAGTGCTATTATAAAGAAGCTATTAAAAAAAAGTTATTATTATTAATGGCTTATAATAAAACTATCCATTTTCATTATAATCAGATTGTTATTTTAAAACAACCAATGCGTAATAAAAATAAATGTTTTATTCAAGCGTATAAAAACCTCCGCCGTTGTTATAGTAATTTATTTTCACACTATTGATCACTGTACATTTGTAGTTATAGTTTTTATAATAACATACTTTAAATGATTTTGTTGTGTCAACACAGTGTATTTATTTTTCCATTATTCTCTTTACAGAGTACATGTAAATTATAAATTTAATAATATTTGTTTTGCTATAAATTCCCCAGTGGACATCCGACGTACATTTAAACTAACGGTCTTACTCGTTTTCAGGTAACTTCTTGTGGGATGTTATTAGAATCTATTATAGTAAAATACAAATATATATTAACCACACAATGTTTAGCAATCGGGATGGTAAAAAAGTACTTGAACTATCTAATGACTTGCTAGCTCATAGACGACTTATTTCGCTTTTTATTACACTGTAAATTTGTTTATGTTATGCATAAGAAAATAATGAAAAATATGGCTGACGTTTCATTTATCAAGTGTTTATGTTTCACTATTATAGGTATAGTTTTAACTACTGAGCAGAAATACCATTTTTCAGTACCAGTATTTTTTGAAGTCAGCACAGACACAATATTATTAACCAGGCTTATTTTACTAACATTTATTTAAAAAAATATTGTGCTTTATAATAATGAAAACAATTTTTAATACTGCTGTTATAACGCCCAAGTTCACAAATTAACTGAATAGTAAGGAATATTAACGGAAATTATTTAATTTGTCAAACATCGTAGAACACCTATTTTTCAAGATATAAAACATTATTTTGCTGGACCAGCTATTCAAAGTGTGTAGCCCAATACGTTTTAGATAGTTTGTTAGTTGGTTCATTGATTTTAAAATAAACAGATCCTAGATCCTGATAAAATAATATATTTATTGGTGAATGGGCCAAAACAGAAAACCCCAAAATTTTAAAGGGGTAAGATTGTGTTATGAAAACTGGGAAATAGATGTAAGAAGTATTTGATAGTAGTAAAATCCCTTAGTCGACATGGGAAATAATTTAAATATTATTTGAGTTCTCTTTAGCCAAACCACTGTATGTATTTTTAAAAACGCGATTTTCTCAATGTGATCAAAATGTTTTTTATTATACATTTTGACACGTTTCTATTGAAACCTCTTTAAAACGAGCAGAAGTAAAATGTAAATTTAATATACAACCCTAATATATAAAAAAAAATGAATTTTTAAATCTTTTTAACGAGAATTATTTCATCTCATATTATTTTTTTTTAGTACTGTTGAAATACAAATGTTTTCAGAACGACTGTAATATAGTAATATAAAAGGTAGCGGGTGTCATTAATTACGTTTAGTTTAACAAGGTAAAAGTTTCCTTGAAAAAAACATAATCAACATTGTTTTTATAATCATAGCACTTTGTTGATGTCAGACATTAATGTTAATCATTTATACCTCTACGCGTTTTTGAAAGTCATTAAACACCTTAAATTACACGGTAGTAGTTAGTACGAGCAGTAAGTTGATTTTTTTTATACGCACTAGAGGAAACTCGGTAATGATGAGGATTAGAGAAGTAAAACGAAACAACGGTGTTTTATATGGACATTACGGACTTACAGACAAAAATAACCGATACCACCATTTAAATTTTAATTATTTTTGTATAATAAAATCAATAAATAATTATCTCACTAGTCTGTAAAACAAAGATTTTATTAAGGTATGGAATACAGGATGTTTTTTTATTGATGGGCCAACTCATAGGGTTTTAAAAAAATAAATATATATATATATATAATAATATATATATATATATATATATATATATATATATATATATTGTTTTTATACAATGTGATCTCAATTGTTCACAATTTTAGCTTCGATGCGGAACAGAGATGCTATTGGTTTTACAATGAAGTGGGCTTTTTTTGTTGTCTGTATACACTGTAACTTTTTTAATACTGTACCAATAATTCTTTCGAGTAGCAACTCTATAAATGACAAATTTTATCTAGCTGGTACTTTTACTGAGTATAATTTCGAGAAAAAGAGTCTGGTCGAGTTGAAATTTATAACCATTTAGCTGGTAGTTCAATACTAAATAAGTTATTACTAATTAACTATAATTAACTAATAATTATTTGTAAATTAGTATTATTGTTTGTGTTTCAGAGTATGATCCAAAATGTGGAAGGTGTATCTTTGAATACGTACATATATAATATTATGAAGCTACACTAAACAGCAGTGTTGTGAACTTAATGTACTGTATCCAATAGACGTGGATTTATTGAAGGATATACCGTCAAATTTAAATTATCAATACCTACTATAAATATTGTTATAATAGATTCTCTTAACATTAGTTAAATTAAAAATGTTTGTATATATGTATGGATATAATAATTGCGTAATTAGTAGTATAATAATTATGATTTTGTCACAGCACAATTCGGTTGAATTCACACGACTAAAAAATAATATGTTAATAAACAAGTCCGATGGGTACTGCAAAGCTTATGTACATCCACACATAGTAATAATCACTGTGTGGGCTCTATTTCGTTTTTACCCCTCTCCCAACTTAGTTTTTTTGATAGCAACTTTTAGAACTTAAAATTGCTGTAATATGCATACATTGCATTAACTTTTTAAATTGAGAATTATGTATTAAACATTTTGGCTGATTGATTTACCAGTTTTGGATAACTATTTTTGCAGCTTTGAAGTTTAGGGCAAGAAAAAAGGGTGGAGTGTAGTGTTATTTTTATCTGCGCGCACTTCCCTTCCCATTGTAACTTACTCTTAGAACTTTAAAAATAGTTGCCCAAAACTGGTTATAACATGCGGTGCTATCTAGTGAGAAGGCTGAAAAAGCTGTTTAGATTCCAACAAATTACGTAGGAGTGCGCTACATATATACCATTCGACTAATAAATTAAAATTTTTACATACTGTCAGATTGTCAACAACCAATTAATAAGCTTGGGAGTTTTTGATTGTATTTAAACAGAATATTATGATTATAACTAAAAAATCGAATAAATTCCCACTGTGATTTCCTGTTGTATAAGGTATGTTATAAATTAATATGCATTCCAAAAATTATACCTTGGAAAAACATTTAGGTATAAATTTAATAGAGGATAATATCTCTCAGATATAACGTAATATTTATACAAGTAAAGTGTACAAGCCAAGTGCACAGATATATAGAAAATATATTATTAAAAAAAACATAGGAGACCGGAGGCAAGATGCAAGTTGTAAAAGCCTTAAAAAATATAGATAAAAATACACATAATTAAAAAAGTGATCAAATACAAATAGAATGAAAAATGAGTTTACTCAAACTTAGTTTCATTATATTTTACATCAAGCTAACAAAATCTATTAAGAATCAATCAAAAAATACAAAGTAGATTCAAAGAAAAAATGAATTTATTCAACCGTTATAAATATTGATAAGGTTAATCAATATGCTACATGGCAATAATCGTGGCAAACAAGACGTAGTCACTAGAAAGTGATATCTCTTATCAGTTTCAAATCTTTGAAAATTTAAATATTGAATTTACTATTTTAGTAAATTTCCCAAATTTTTAATATTAAGTATATCAACTGCAGTTATTATTTTTAATAAATGTAATATTTTCTTAAAATAGTGATTGGAGTAAATTAATTGTTCCAAAATACATTTTACTCAACTATAATATTTGGTTTATTTTTTAATTATTGTTACACCTAAGAAAATATGGTAATTGCTAATTTGTATTATTAAAAATATCAACTATATTATCATAATTCAAATAATACAATATCATCTATGATATTCACAGGAAAATTCTATTCCTATTGAAATCCATGCCCAAAAACTTGGTGAATGGCTGATGAACAGAAAACATTGTAAAAAAGACTGGCATGTTCATATCCAACCGATCCGAGAGAAAATCAATTCGGCCATCCAGGATATGCCTGAACACAAGGATATTGTAGAATTGTTATCCGGAACTTGTGAGAGATAATACAATGTAGTTGATTTTTTTTTTTTTTATTCTATGTTCGTTCAACTTATTTTGTTGCAGATATAAATTATTTCTACTGTAAACGTATTATCGAAATACTAAAAGAAACCGAAGCTGATACAAAGAATTTGTTTGGGTCGTACGGCTCGCAGCGAATGAAAGACTGGCTGGAAATCGAGCGGCTTTATTTGAAGGACAATATTTATTTAGCTGAAGCGGCTGACCTTCTTATACAGAACATTAAATTTCACATACCAGCGATCAAGAAGCAAATAGCTAAAACACAATCGGGGCAAACTGTTAGTGATCAATGAGTTAATTTAATTATGTTGTCAAAATACAAAACTTTATTGTGTTATAATTTTTAGGATTGCGATAAAAAAATTGAAGATTATACTAAAAGTATTCAAACGTGTAAAAAAGACCTGGAAACAATGCGTAAGCAGTTTTCCATTGTCGGCGATAACGTAAAGCGTACACTCGTAGATAGATTAAGCGAACTTCCCAAAGTATACCAAGATGTCATAGATAACGCGAAAAATTTGAAAAAAGCCAACATTTATTTTTCAAAATTTGCTGTGCATGTTTTAGCACCAGACACCAGTTTACCAATGCTCCAGTATATAATAAGTAATTATATGTTATTAAATTTCTTTTAGTCCTAACTTACCTATCAAAATTAATTGTATTCCAGATAATGGTAACACTACCTATTACGAATATTTGTATGGGGAAAAACCAAGTAGAATCGAAGAATTGGTCATTCATGTCGAAGATAACGCGCAAGTATGTTTTACTAAATACTTAAATGTTAATATCAGCTTCAGGTCGGAGCTGGAATGTTAAATTAAAAACAGTTTCGCGTTGGAGTTGAAATGTTTAAAATTTTTTTTAAAAAAAACCTATTTTATTCAGGAAAATGATGCAGAAGACGAAGAAATCGATTGGGGAGACTTGGATGATCAGACTGACGTAAACATTATTTCTATTGTTAACAATTCTTCCAAATTAAGTTTAATAGAAAATTGAATCGTATTTATTTTAGAATATAGACTATGGCATTACTCTAGAAGAGAGCGGTATAGTCGTTGAAAGTCCACAAGTTGATGGAAGCGTAGCTAAAGGAAATGAAGCGTTAACATTGTTGGACAACTATCAGACGAGAAACGAATTCATCAACGATATTCTAGAAGTTGGTCGACACATTTTCTAATCACTAATTCATGTTTCTTATAGTGTACTTTAATTACAGCTGGAATCATTTTTGAATATGAGATTATTGGAGTTGTCACACGATACAAACTCTATACTCTCCATTCAACTCGAAGACGAAATCAGCGAATCAAAAACCGAGTTAGTAGGAATGTTAGACATAGTTAAGTTGATCAAGCAAAGACTTAACGATCCGGTTGTCCAACATCTACTGCAAATCAAACATTCCCCGAGGTAATAGTGGAATATATAAAATGTATTTCTATTTCATTTATGTCATTTGCTTATTGTTAGATATTTAAATAAATTGGAATCGTTGTTTCTTCAAAAAGTCAACAACATAGAAAAAATGATTAACTCACAAATCGCCGTTACCAACATGAAACAAGAATTGGTCAATGAATACAATCAACTTGTACCAAAATTGAAATTGATCCAACAAAAAAACAAACAGCTCATCAAAGAAGTAAATTTTCGTTTAATTATATTTTTTAAATCCAATTGTCATGAAGAGTTGCAGGAAACCCCAAATCCGGCAACTTTTTTTTTCCAAGCCGATCAAATGTTTGGTGTTCATCCTTAAGTATAAAAATTCTGTATCCCCAAAAAAACTCATTGGGTCAACATTAAAAAAAAACCGGGTGACAAAATTATATTTTCAGTTGTGTAATAGTAAGAGTATACACGTAGGTACTCAAACAAAAAGTGTATACTTTATCAGGGAGTACAAAATTGTTGTTAACGAGTACAAATTGCACAAACTAAAAAAAAATGTTTCAAAACACTAAAATCAGAGTTGTAGAATTAAAATTGAAATAATTGTAATCATTGATTTTATGTAGTTTACGATTCTAGGTATTACGCTTCAACTATACTTTTAAGATACTATTTTATTATTAAACACATATTTCTTTTTTAACAGAGTTCTAACAACTAACTCAATTCGTGTATAATTTTTTAGATCGAACATGATATATCTGCAAAGTACAAGAATCGTCCAGTTTACTTAATTGGAACTGCAGTATTTGGTTCATAAAAAATTGTTTTAGTTTTTTTGAAGTTTGATAAATATATTGATGTTGTATTAAATTTTTTTTTGAATAAATGTATATTACTTTTTACAGATTTTAATATTTATTATTTAATATCTATAGATAAATTTGTATACTTAAAAAAAAATTAAATAAATAATATATAATTTCTAATCACTAGTTAATTGGACAAAGATAAAAATTAATGTTCAAACTATAATAGTATAATATAATACACCATATATAATATTTATATATGTAAAAAACCAAAATTGTATTAACATTGCACATCTTAGATTTTCAGGATGCACATTGAAAAGATATAAATTGAATTATTTCACTCCCTCCTCTTCATGATCCTCTGAAAAACAAAAACATTAATTAGAACACATTAAATATAATAGAAGTTTTGTTATTTTAGAAACTTTTAAGTTTTAATAACTTTTAAACTACTTCTATAACTACTATATGATACAATTAGTATGGTACATAGTTGATAAAATTTACATGTAAAATTGGTTAGGAAAATTATGAATTTATCATTCTAAGGAGTTGGCAAACAAATATTTTATGAAAAAAAAGTCATTAAAAAAAAGCTATTTTGATTATTGTCTAAAATTGATTTAAACTATTATTTGCATATTATCAACATATCTTACAATATTTACTAAATCATTAGCAACCCTTAACATAATTTATATTATTTATTTTCATGTAAAATATTAAAAACAACAAAAATAACACGATTTGGCACCTAACAGTAAAGAATTATATCTGTTTATTCATTTTTATTGTATACTATTAAATGCGTTTTCTATCTATTTGCACTAATCGCAATAAATGTGTAACTTAGGGTGTTCTACCTATTAAACCTTAAAAACTGCTATAATTATTTACAGTCATCGAGGAACATTGTATTCTGGTTTGTTGAGACCATTTAAATGCTTATCACTACTGATAACAATTGTTTGTTTTATGAGATTACTACCGGTATAACCATTTATGAATTGACACTGTGTAAGTGGACATTGCAACTATACACTAGGATGTGAAAATCACTGTAAGTTAATGTATGTAATCAAAAATGATAACTTACAAGTAACAGTAAAACTGTTTGTAGTTGTGTATACTTGTATGTTAATTTAGAGAAACTGTTTAATGTAAATTGATATACCAAATGTTTTTGAACTAAATATGTTACAGACACGCCCGATAGTAAAATATTTTAGTACCTATTCACTGTATAACATATTATTTTCAGCTAGCTTCACAAAGTTAACTTTGACGTATGAAACAAAAATATATTGGTAGGCAAAAAAAGTCAGGAAATGTTTGGTGTTAACTCAAAAATATGGATTTTAGTGTTTTTGTATACTGAAATAAAACTTGTGCGGTCGGTATAGTTAAAAAAAATTGCCCCCAATTTTTTCCAACTTTGAAATATGTTTATCATAAATAATGTTTATACTTACACAATGATATTGTTGATTGGTATGTGAATGAGCTTAACGAAGAAACCAATGAAACCCATTATACAGAATCCAATGGCCGTGGCGATTGCGATTTTTTGGAATTCTATAATAAAAAATTATACTAACTCAACGCGACAATAATAATAACAACCGGGGATTTGTATAATTTTATGCGTCAGTTACCTTTTCTGTCGGGCTTTGTACATCTTTTCACTAATCTCACCGAGTCTTTGGAGAACTGACGGCCGGGTTCCAATACTTTTGTTACTTGGTCCATTTTTGGTCGGTATACTAGACTTTTCGGCAGCGAAATAGATACCTGTGGAGAATATACAAAGTATTAATAAAAACCAATAGCATATAAACGCATTACAAGCGTGTCGACATACTCTTAAGTGTAGAACGCAGTGAATGACGACGGACACGATAGTCAAAAGCAACGTAACAGAATGTACTAATTCGAGTGAAATCGTGTAGAAATGGTCGGACTTGTGACACGTTTTGATTATTGCTATCAATAACGGCATACGTAAACAACTGATTCGAGCAACGTCATCGACCGTGTTGGAAATTTGGGATTCGCCAAAGACAATACAGCCGGGAAAAGTTCGGAACGTCTTTGGACATCGTTTCGGAAGTCGTTCCCCGCCGTCGACGGTCGGTAATTATCAACAAAACCTGTTCTGCCGACAACTCGAATCTCGATACAGGCCAAGTGCAGCAGTGTATAGATGGAATGATTAATTGACAATATATAAATAATTGACACTACTCGGTCGACGTCCCCTCGGCCCGTTGCTGTTTACCGCCATTGTTTTTGTTTCTACATAATCCAACAGCAGAAGATAACCGCCGTTTGCACTGTATTGTAGCATGCAACAGGTGTGGTAATGGCTTTTTTGTGTCCTGTGAGAATCCGCCGGGGAAAGAAGAAAAAAAGTAAGCCTCCTTTGTCGGTGGTACCCAATATTTATTGTATTATTATCTCTAAAATAAACTATCACCAGGTGGTTCAACGAGTGACTTGGATAAAGATGTATTACGAGGCAGCAACATTAATGGCCCCGTGCCCGGGATGGGCCGTATTACGGGCAGTGCGTCCATCGAGACTCTCGTCCGTGTCGGAATCGAGAAGGAAAATGGACTGTCGCCTGACAGCAAAATGGTCGTTCTCCACGATTTCACACCTTGCGTCGATGATGAGTTGACCGTAAAACGGGGTCAAGTGAGCAACCGGAATTGGCTTAGTAAACCAATTCAGTTTCATTAATGAATGCGTTCGATTTGTTTTAGATTGTAAACATTCTTTATAGAGAAAACGATTGGGTCTACGTGATAGCCGAAGACAGCCGACAAGAAGGATTTATTCCACACTCGTACTGTACGCCATATAATTCTCAGCTCGGCGAATTGGCACTGAATAATGTTAAAAAAAAATTGCCTCGTGCACCAGCCGCCACACCGACTGAAACTGTTGTAGAAGTTGAAATCAACGAGCAACAAAAATATGGTTGATATATTATAGTTTTATTTTTTACATTTAATAATACATAAATATTAACAATTCAATTATTGTTCTTGTATTATAAGGAAACTGTGGTGATGTATCAGACTGTGAAAGTTTTGGAAACAAAACTCAAGATCAAAAAAATCAAAATAAACAAAATATTAATAGTTCTAGAGCGTCGTTGTTAAGCGCTTCATCACACCCTGATATTCGTCCATTTTTTAAGGTAAATCATTTATAATTTCTTTTTGAACTAAAAGTTGTACATATTTTTTATTCTTACGCTTTTTTAGGATCCCGCTGGACGTTACATTGTACTGTACACGTTTATAGCTAGGGACGAAAATGATGTAAGTGTCGAAAGAGGAGAATTTGTTACTGTGTTGAACAGAGAAGATCCCGACTGGTACTGGATCATTCGTAGTGACGGTCAAGAAGGTTTTGTTCCTAGTGGTTTTGTGTATCCAGCAGATATTATTCAAGGTAATGCTGATGGACAATGTTTATATTTTATAATTCAATTACATATTTAAATTGTAAAACAATATTACAGGTCACATAAACCAAATGAACAACAACAATCAGTGTACTGCGACTAATACTGGCTTGCCGCCAGTTACTCGAGTTCGACCACGAAGGAACTCTTGTGTCGCAGACGACGATCCAGCTATCCACGGTACTGAAATGGTCATGCTCTACGACTACAAGGTAAGATATTAGCATAATACTAAATCATTGTTTGCAAAGTTTATTAAAAAAACAGACTTAGAACCAAAATAAGAATGTTTTCTTTTCTTGGTTGGGTTTCTGTTTTTTTTTTTTTTAATAAACATATTCACAAATGGGTTTATTCTAAATGCAAAATTTAATATTTTATACTCAATTTAAAAGTTTTATTATTATTTATTGTATTGGGATTTATTTTAGCCTCAAGCGCCAGACGATTTATCAGTTAAACGTGGTGAATGGATATATGCGGATCTTGATAATCAAATGGTCGATGGATGGCTGTGGACTTATGCTCCTAAAACTAGAAAATATGGATTCATTCCAAAAGCGTATGCACATCCGCCTGCCATGACTAGTTTGTAAGCAAATTATTTTGAGCGAAACTCAAAATTAATATGGAATTGCATAACTATTGGCCATAGATAAAATCAAAGACCAATTCTATATTTTTTATTTTCGTCTTCCATTTTCAGACTATCTATTAGAGTTGATTGATTAAAAGCTGGCTAATATAAAATACTATTCTACTGCATAGTTTATCCAGTTAATTTGTGAAATGTTTATCTCATAACTAAATACAAAATTGACAGGATATATTAAATGAAAGAAAATAAATTATTTTATTTTTTAAATATTAAAATACATCTTTAATATTTGGATAAAATTAAACCAAATAAGCAGTTTTTGAAGAAAAAAAACATCTTTTTTAATGTTTATAAAGCAATTGTTTGTTTGGGGTTTACTCAAAAAATACGGGTTTTTTGCATTCGCAAAAGACATTAACTGAGTTGGGAATTTTTACCCGGATTATTTCCAACACTATTAATAAGTCAATATAACAAATATTATGTGATAAAAATCAAAATTATATTTCATCTGCAAATCATTGATGCTCATTTAAATTATAAAATCTTTTTTTTACAATACGTATTTTAATAAAATTGTATAATTCCATTTTTTTTTTTTTTATGTTCTTGTTTGATTAATTATTGTGTCATAGAATTGTTATTTATTTAGCTTTTTTTCAATTTATCCACAAAGTTAATAATATTTTATTGTGCTGATGTTTTGTTCTTTAATCGTTCAACAACCATTGTTATCGAATATTTGGTATAAATTAGCTATTTTTTTGTTTATAACCCCAAATTCGATTGATGTTAACAAATTTTAACCATAATATTTTTTTGTTTAAAATAATTGTATTTATGTTTTTATATTTACATATTATTGCTTCCTTCTATAGTATGATTACTTAGTCGACTACTAACATAAGTTAAACATATAAATAATATATGCCATATGGTAAAAGAATTAAAAATAATTTGACCGAATCCGTCCATTAAAAGTGCCATATTGCAGTGTTTGATTATCTAAGACTGTTAATTTCTATGTGATTACTATTCATCTAATGTAATATTTTATTTGTATTGATAAATATACTCTACTGTTGATACACATTAACTGTTAATTTCGGTAAAATAATAACTACACTTTTTGTATTTATTTTTATCAAGTTTTTTATTTTAGTTGATTAACAAGAAAAATAATAAAATAATTTACAGTTTTAAGTAGTGTAATGTAAAACTGTTTTTAACGGTTAGGTGCCTGAAATAATTGTTCGCTAACATTAATTTGTATGACAACGCCGCGCATTCAAATTTCACTGTTAGTGTAGTACAGACATATAGTGTTTTTATATTTTTTTATAAATTATATTTTGTACTTTCTAATACATGAAAAAAAATGCATTTTTTATTGAAAGTTGGTTTGTGTATTTCATTTGTTGCTGTCGATTTATGTGTCGGTGAACAACAGCAACATTGTTTATCCCCATACTACAGCGCTTCAGGCAAATGTCAAGACTGGAAGGAAATGTCAGTCCTCGTGGCAGATCTTGTTGGCCGTTCGACTGTTCAAGATAAAACCAAAACAAAATCCAATATATTAACGTTAATCATTCGAGTAGCGTCGGGCGTAATCGGTCACGGTGCTAATACGCTAAAAACGTTAATAGTAAACGGATTAATGCTTTTATCGCAAACGGTAAGTTTTTACGCACGTTATTTAAACTTGCAACTGAAAATCAGGTGAGAAGAGTAGGTATGATGTGAAGAGGAAGTGAAGAGTCAAGTGGTGTGTAGTAAATGAGATGAGAGGTTCTGTGTTTATAAAACTTATTAGGGTATTTTGGCCATATCTTATGGTGAATTATATATTTCTTGTACTGCGGTTTACACTTAGTAATGTATAATAAGAAACCTATTTTTTTTAATTAGGAAATAAGCTCCCATAGTTGATGAGTTAATCACCATCCTCCTTCCACTTTTATCAATAGCCGCTTGTATTATAAGTAGGTAGGGTTAGGAGGTTGACGACCTGAAAAAAAAAATACTTTAAAAACATGACCTAAATATGTGTGTCGTTCATTGTCAAAATGGTGTAACTTCAACATATTTATAATATACATATTTTTGCTTAATGAAATCACATTTAGACATATCTTTCATTATAAAAGAGAAACAACTCCAATAAATAAAAAATAGTTTTCTAACACATTCATTTACAAAAATCTCGTTATTTCAAAATTAAATAATAAGGAGATAATTCACTTTTACAATTAATGACACATATATTGTTTAGTAATTGAAAATAAATATGCTCTAAGAAAGGAAAAAATTCAAAATAATTATTTCATTTTTGTATTAAAAAAACACCTTTAATTAAAACATAAATTCAGAGGTACACAACCATTATAGTAAGTAAAACATTTAATAAAATGTATTTAAAAACAAAACACACATTTAAAAGTAAAATTAGAAATTGAATTTAACAGTTTAACTTATCCCACCCTAACACTTAAAATACAGTAATTTTAAACACATTATTGCTTTAACAATGAGTTTTATCAACATTTAATATTTGTAGTTAGATATTTGTACCATTTCCATAATAACCACAAATTTCTCGAATAGTTTATTTTATACATATTTTAGCTTTAATGTTTAAACATAGAAACATGTATGTTCAGAGTGTGTGTAGCGGTGGTATAAGCCGTAAGCACAAGCTCTGCTAAAATAGTGTAGCATTAAACTTAAGACTAATAAAAAATCTAAAAAACACGTGACCCTATTTAGGCTGACTTAGTTTGTCTGTTAAAATTGTTTGACTTTTTTAAAAAGACCTCTGTTTCAGTCCTGTTTAAAATGTCATGACCGAAAAATGTCTTTAAAAAAAAAGTGATTACCACCTATCGATTACGGTTTTCGTCGCAATACGAACATTAATATTTATATTAATATATAAAAAATGCATTGTATATATATATATATTTTATAACATTTTACAGGTCCTAAAAGCGTCGGAAGATGTGGGAGATGATCAATCTAGTGCTCCGGTTACCGGCAGTCCCATCGATTGGGTTTTGAAGAACTCCTATGTACTTATATACCTGCTTAGTGGCTTTCACGAACGGCTCTTAAACTATAATGGTCATTCTATATAAATGGTTATTTTTTGAATTTGATATTACAGATCAAATCCAAGATTCGCGAAGCGACCAGCGACGACCTGCCGGACCGGCTGGAACAACTGGCGTTCGGTATGCCTTGTGTGCAACTTTTAATGTGTCGCATAGCCCCTGTAGTAAGACACATGCAGTACGAGGTGAAAGGGCGATGGGGAGAGTCCCGGACAGGCCACAAACCGTGGGGATACAACGGCACCTGCTGGGAAGGCGTCAAGAGCAACGCGAAAACTTGTAGCGAAAAATATTATGCCTGTGAGAAGTCGATGAAATACAGTAGCAATAATTAACGGCGACCGTTTCCGTATACTTAATTAAATGTAATCACAAAAATAATATAGTTAGTTTAATATATTATAATGGCTGTCCATTAATATGTGTTACTGGGACATCCGACGGTGACCGCGGACAGCATAGCAATTACCTACCAGGTCGCCGGTCGTTATATTGTAATTATTTATTGTATCTTAAGTCTTTACCTACAGCTAAGGTTCATTGGGACCAGAATTTAATTTTCAGAAAACCGTCACGTTTTGATTATTGCACTGTCGTTATTGTTCAATTATTTCCCGTGCTGTTTCTGGGTAAATGGTCACTATGAGCTATACTTACACACAGCACAATAATATTTTAGTCGAGATACCGATTTGACACAGTCTGGGCGCATTCCCTTAAAAATGCACGGCTCCGTATTATATAATTGCCACAACAAATGACCATTGAACAATTAATAACAAGTATGCTGTCTGTTCCCCCCTATCGCTCTAATTGTTTTAATTTCGATACGACATTACCTAATTTGTATATTATAATAATACCTACTAATGTATACCTTATGACCATCTTCGTAGCCCACACTAAAACTATTCAATTTCAACTGATATAGGAATTAGGATATATGTATAGGATAAAGCCTAAAGGTGTTAACTGACGTTTTTAAAACATTTTGGGAAGCAACATTTTAGCCGATACATTAAAATATGTTATGCTTGGAACTTTTTTTAATTTCGAAGCTAAACACGAATTCAACTGTTATAATATAAATTATTTTGCTAAAATGATGGGTACCTAACCTTAACACGCTCATCCGGTCATTTATCCATTCAATAATAACCATTTCTGGTTATTGTTGAATTTTAAAATTCCATATTATTTGAAAATTTGAAAGTTTTAATATTTTAACTTGATATCTACTATATAGTAATCAGGGATAATAAAGGTTTTTCAAATAAGTGCCTTGAATTTGATTAAAAACCTTCACGCTTTCTAACTTAAAAAATATATTTTCTTTATTTACAATAATTTGCCTGTATCATCGGTATTTACAAATAGCCAATAGGTACACATTAAAAAAATATACCATTTTTGTTCTAACTTCTAATTATTATGTACTCATATGCGCAGTGATCTATTGGTAAAATGGTCAAGTTATCATACACGTTTTGCTAACTTAATCTATACCACTAGCATTTAGGTTTTTAAATAATTAAAATATAGTAACGACATATATCTATGTTGAAAAACTTAAATTAATTTAATATATAACCTTGGCTCAATTACATATTTCAATCGCAATTATAATTATTCATCTCATTAATATGTTTAGAGCGTTTATATACAGGCAAGTTTCAATGCGTTCAAATGTCAGAGGAATATATTATTTAAGAATGTTCAACTGGTGCGATGTCCGGTACCGTTAAGTCGTCTGCGCTTATATGAACTGCCCATTTGATCAAAGCCTCTCCGAAGCATCTATTGTGTGTAATTATTATTCTTCATGACATACAATAGAATACCTGGGGTATCTGAGTTCTAAATTATGATTTAGGTACACTATGCAAATACTTAGATAGATTTTTCATTTTCACCGATTTAAACATTATTAGACGTTTTACAAATGTA
This sequence comes from Adelges cooleyi, assembly GCF_023614345.1. NCBI lineage: Eukaryota > Metazoa > Arthropoda > Insecta > Hemiptera > Adelgidae > Adelges > Adelges cooleyi. Next base: position 10,829,145 of record NW_026096053.1, on the reverse strand, counting down.
TACAAATTATACGAATAATACTAATATGTCAGCAGCAAGAAATCTAAATACTTTTATATACTATATAAGTATAAATGTACACTATCCGCCGTCACGTAGAAATTATATTATATACTGTAAAAATCTGACACGTATCATAGAGCGTGCGAAATGATTGATATTATATTATTTTCAGAAAAACACATCTAATTCCGCTTATAAAACGTTTGGCACAGTTATTTAGTATTTAAGGCGAAAAATCATATCACTTAATATAAACGCAGCATACATTTATATATTTTACATTTAAAACGCATTTTATAGTGGCGCACATCTTCTTCTCCTCATTGTTATACGAAAGTAGTACATAGACTTGTTGTGAAAAAAGAAAAACGAGAGGTTTATATCTAATTACATGTGTGAAAATGAACAATTCGTTCCTGATGCGCATTCTGTAATTGTTATTACTGCCGAGAGCTTAGCCGTACCTATTTGAATCGGTAGCAGCAAAAATGGGATTGTAGTTAATTTCATTGTAGAAATTATTCAGACGAGAGTCAATACAAAATAAATAACACGTGAAAAAAAAATAAAAAGAAACAACCTCAGTCCCCACTAGCAATATTTATATTACACGGGCCTTTTAAATACTAATTTAATAATGTTTACAGATATTTAAGAATTTATTAAAAGGGTTATATGTGTGAAATATTTCATGTAAAATTTCCTATCCTCTTCAATTTTAATTATACGCTCAAAAAGTAATGAACACCAGAAGACAGAACACCTGATACATTTTTAAGAATATCGAGATACAGATACTAGTTGTATGACAGTATCTTGAGGTTCATTTAATGATTTCAGATAACATATTTTGAGTTATTACTTAAGCAAAACAATGGTTATGTATTTACAATGCGACATAAATCGTATAAAAAAACGTACAATTAAGTTATCAAATTTTAGTAGAAAAAATTTAACAGGTAACTATTTTTTTAAGGGAGGTGGTGAAAATACGTGGTGAATGATATGGTAAAATGTCCTAATTATTACCAAAACAAATGTTGAAAATTTAAATAATTGTTTAAATGAATTATAATTCGAATTATATTATTTATAATTTTTTTAAATACAATTTTCATTCTAAACATATTATTTGCAATTTATTAAGAGATAGTCACCTATTTATTTTATTATAAATATTAGTTTAATTATTAGTATAATATTTTAACTGATATTCAAATAATGATTTATTAGAATACATTTTTATATGTGACTTATTCGAGTAATCCTTTTTGTAATTTGAAAATTATAGAACAAAACATCATCTTTTTAATTCAACTAATAGGTTTTTTGTTTTAGTTGTTATTGAGTTACATTTTGCAAATAAGTATAGGAATTTTGAATTTCTACCCTCAGATATTTGAATCATAGGTATTTAGTTTTTTTTTTTAGTAATATGTCATGCATTTACATACGTAAAATAGAACGGTCATCGTGAGAAACAGCACAAACAATTTTCATAATATACCTACTTTAAAATTGTAAGAAAATTCGATGATGTGTCGTTTGGCGCAACTGAAAATTATATTATTTTGTAATTCCTATGCACGTTAAGTACAACGGCAGTGCGAACTACAAAGGACCTTAATTTAAAATTGCGCATGATACTCAAATACACTCGATTCGACAAAATTGAACAAATTTACTTGAAAATTGTTTTGTCATATCACATTAATTGTGTCTGCAGTGATTTTAGACTAGCAGACCTTTCTCACGGTTGCCGTTTATTTTAATAATAATATAATCGCCGCTGTTCCGTGGTCGGCGTGTCATTTATATAGACACTTTTGCCAAGTAGGTTTTTTCAAGCTTGTATTTATATATTTTTGCCCAGTCTGTAACTCGGTCACTTGGACCATCGCAATGCAAACAACAAACCGATTAAAACGAAATCGAGCACTATCAAACGATGTATCTGAGCGGATCGGACAACGATAAGTACGGCGATGCACACGAATAGGTTAGATATCAAAACCAAGTAACAAACAGTCAGAATAGTTAAATGACATTATTTATGATTAGACTGTTCCATTACTATGATGTTTACGTTTATAGATTTTTAGTTAGGTATATTATATTATGTTTTTTTTTACAATTCTTCCGCGTCAGGAGTTTTGAACTGCACTACATGATCACGTACGCGTAAGATTAACATTAGCCGTTCTCCTGTTGGACGTCTTTATCACCATCATCGTCGCATCATTATAATTCATAATAAACGCAAAAAGGTGCCCTATATTTATTACCTTAATCGCACCACGCTGTGAAAAAAACGTCGAGAGTTTTGAATAATTTAATAACTTTGTATTATATTAACCCAGATGTTTGCGATTGTAATAATATTGAGAAGTGCCTAATACTTATTTAGGCGTTAACTCAATATTAAAAAATATAACACATAACACATGTTTGCCCAGATAATGTTGAAAATTTGCAAAAGGAAAAAAAGCGCGTACAACGCAAGTTACAATTATTCAATTGGTAAATATTAGTATTACTGTGCACCAGTTATACACGGTCAGAATTCAGAAGCCGAGATAATTGATTATTCGTAAGGATTCCGAGTTCTTCGTGAAATTGCAGGTTATTTTTGGTTTTTATTTTATTTTTATAACGTAGATTCGAATATTTAATTGGGAAAATATCAATACCCGTGCCCGCGTACAACCCGTTATTTTAATTAAAATATATACAGAGTCGCTACAATAATTACTATTCTCTATATATATATATATATATGTTAAACCTGTATTCGAATTTGTAATAAATCAAAAACTACCGCTAAAAGAATTCTGAAATCTATGCTAATTACAAAAAACGGTATCTCGATAAAATACCTACCTGTACAAATATGCAATAGCTGTACCAAAAGTCCAACTTGTTTCTAAATTAACGCCGAACCGTGTAATTTTTTGTTTGTATTTTTTATAGCTACTACAACAAATACGTGGAACTGGAATATCTATGTCCTTATTTAAGCTAATTAACTTGTTATTTGATTCGTGCTCAATAGCTATCCTGGTAAAACTGTCTCGACTAAATCTAGGTGTATAATTATACGTATTGTGGATAGTTCGTGAAAACCAATTTCGCATAACGAAAATCCTAGTTACCACCATTAAAAATCCCAAATATATAATCCTATGTAGCATGCCTATATACATATAGAACCCTAGTATCCATTGAACTAATTTCCATACTATTATGGTGATGACTGTAATGATAATAGCAAATTTGTTATCGAGTTTTTATTTATTATATATTTTATATTGATTTTTAACAAAATCCTTGTTGATTTATTAAATGTATAATAAGTTTTAAATTAAATGATACACATAAACAATATAATTATAACCGTTGTAAATTGTAAGACATTACTGCGAAATAGTGTAATTACTTAGTAATTCATAAAATGTTAGGCAGTAAAAAATAATTCATTAACAAGGTTGGAGTACATTTAATCATCATCAGGTACTAATTTACTAGGTAGTAGGTAGGTACCACTTGATATTTGTATTTATTAATGCCTACCTATTAAATGGTTTTGTATATTGCAGGAAAAAAACGTATACCTACCTACTACATAAGTAATAGTAATAGTCTATTAGATAATTTACCGTACCTTTAAAAATATTCTAAACTGTTAATTAATATATTTTATTTTAGTGCCTACTGGAACAGCATTTATGTAAACGAAAAAAGGCCAAAGAAAAATATGTATCAACCGTTAGAAGCGTTTCTTCTAAGAAAATATATTTTATCATATGTCAGTATTTATTCTAAAATGTAATTATCACACTTAGATATTCATGTTTACTATACCGGTTAAGGTAAACTAAAACAGGCAACGTGGGTTGTATAAACGACCGAAAACTAACAACTTGTTATTTTCGTCTCACGACAAACGGTAAATTATTTAATTGAATAAAAACTGAGTGATTTTGTACTAATTTTAATCACATTTTTTTACTCACTAACTGTTAAATTTCAAAAACTTAAATAACATAATCTCTATAAATAGAACTAAGATAAAAAATATTTTAGTAAAATTGCTTTATGAATAAATAAGAAAATATTTTTTTTTGCATTGCTAACATTATACTCTATTAGCGTAAATGTCAAATTTTATTTCAGATTATTACTTCAATAAAAAAAAAAATATATCGCTGTATTAAAAAATAACTTAAAATGTACATTCGTCGTAGAATATTTTCTTTTAAATGCCACCAACCTTCTATGACCACTACAAACAAAACAGGTGGACTTATAACTGACGATTTGTGGTCTATTGATGCACTATACTCAAGCAAATTGATCTTGCAGCTTTAAGTATAAACTTATTGCAAAAACGTTTATAAATATCTTTTATAACCATATAAAAATTATAAAATATTTGTTTCAAGTTCTGGTTACTATATCTAAAAGAAATAGCTCGGTGGCGTACGCAGGATTTTGCAATGGACGGGGAGTGTGAAATACCTACACAATTTTTAAGTTACTTCAATTTCAAACATATAGAAGAGTGGAGAAGCTGTTTCCCTTTGGGTTATTTATCAAGTGAAAAAACCTCTATAGTCTATACATTTGGTTCACTAAATGTTACTAGAGGGGTATTTTGTCGGTAAACCTACTTGTAAATTAGTTGGCTTAATATCAAATAAGTTACGACTTGTGGAAATACCATTTGGCGCGCATGTTAGTATAATACATAAAACCGCAATGTTGACTCACGAATGTTTGAGATTTTTCAAACATTTATAAGTAGAAAATAGAATATTTTTATACTGCACCCATGCTACGGTCGTGCCCTACACTACACATCGACCAACAGCGGTCGGGTTAAATCCAATCGAAGAGGTCAGAGTGGACAAAATAAAATTGCGGCGTTTGTATAAGCTTATAGTAGTATAGCCGTGTGTGTTCAACTTCTAGGTCAGCACGATACCTTGAAGATATAAACACACTCACACACTCACTAATTATTATCATACGACGATTACCGGTTGTTCTTAGGTGTGTGTGTATGTAAGAGAGAGACACAAAGAGAGAGAAATAGAAAGAGAGTGGAAGAGGAAGAACAGGAATGGAATGTGTTACAGGCGCTGGTTTTGAAGACATACACACACACACACACACAGGTGGGTCAGCTTCATAACGGTAACGTTGAATGATCGCATGCCACTACACAATCATTATATCTAGGTTGATAGCAGCGCCGGTGTAAAATATATTATCTACCATAATCGCCGTTTAAATAAGGAAAATCTATTGTATTGTAACTTGTAAGGCAATTATTCCTCGTCAGGAAAATCTCGACCGTCGTGTCACCGAGCATTACAAAACAATTTTTTGAACAAATTATATTTTTATGATTTAAAAGTATTAGTTTTATGTGTTTTAGGTTTAATAGTAATATATCGTAAGACTCGCGAAATGCGAGTTTAACTTGTTCAATACACCAGCTATAATATTATTATACTTGTACTTGTTTCTAATAAAAATTGGCGTCGAGTGTGATCCTGGTAATGAAATACTGTTTAATTATTATAATTGACATTTGCGGGTATACTATTATGAGTACTTAGTGTGCTAATTTGAGCAATAAATATTATAAATATTTGATATTATATGTATGTAAACGCACGTCACAACATTAAAATGTGATACGAAATGTATGGAGAAAATGAAGCAGACAGCATGTTATATTAATTTGTAAAATTTCTATTTACTGCTGCTCAAAACGCCATACGAAATTTATATATACGACAAAACATGTACTTTTTATCGTTTATGTGATGCGCAATGTTTTAGTTGTAAAAATAATTATAGACAATTGACGGCGAGAAACCTTATTCTGATACTAAAAGAAATATAAGTATTAAGAAATATTAAAGGGTTACAATGTTTTTGTAGTATAAAACGATGTTCCCTCTACAAAAATTAAGTCTCAAGAAAATTGGCAGCTTTAAAGTTAATTTCCCAAAAGTTTCAACTAGCAAGATTGTTCTTTTCTGACCTAGGCCTAATAATGTACCAATATAAATATCTATATAGTTTTTTTATATTATAGTCATATGACTGTCAGTTACGTAAAAATATACATTTAATCAATAATCTGGTTTGAAAAAAAATCTAAATTACGTTTATTTAATATATATATATATATATATATATTATAATATATATATTGGTAACGTTGCCAAAATATACATTAATTATATTTTGATTGTTTTGTTGAGAGATGCTATCCAATAAAAAACTGGTTATATTTATTAATACTTAAAATATATTATTTAACATTATGATCATACTTATGTCTCCCTCTTAAAGGACGACTACGGTAGTATACTTAATTTATGTCTTAAAGAAGTGCACTTGGATACATAATACATACCTACTATTTTTTTTATATACCTACATTAGGCTCGTTTCAAGTAAAATGGTTATATATTATATAATAAAATAGGTAAATTAACTTTTCCTTGCCGTTTAATATTCGTGTATGAAAATGTAGTGGTTTTAAAAGTTGATAGAGCTAAAAAGTTGATAAAAGCTCTAGCTTTAAGAAGTATTAAATGGTAATACTTAGAAGTTATATTAAAATGAAACACTTTAATACTGCAATTATTATTTTCCGAGAAAATGAGTGACTTATGTTAAATAAATTACTTTGTATACCTATATACATTGAACATCAAACTATAAACATTGGGTGTGAAATGATTACACTAGTAGTTTTGCACGTCTGTAACATTGTACGTTTAATCCGCCAGATGGGCAAAAACTATTAAAATGCATTTGACGCATTCTTTATATAAAAGGGAGTAGAAAAATATGACTTCCTCAAAAGGGAAAGGTTTATAAGTGTTATGTAGAAAGGTATCATAACGGTGCCAGCAGACGATATGCATTTATGATTTGTCTTTGGCCATTCCAATGAGTAAAATTATGATACTGAAATAAGTACCTATACACGCCCAAAGTAATTTCAAAAACTGGCTTTCTCGAAAATTGTATTTTATACTAACAAATGATTTAGTCAAGTAGTAAAACAAAACGCAATAAATGTCATAACACGTTATTTTAATATTATTAGAGATAAGTTAAAAAATATTAGATTTCAATCAAGAGTCGAAATCTAAACGTTTTTAATTGTTTTCTAAAGCATGAATGGAAATTATATTTCTTTATATTGTCTACGTTCGTATGTATAGTGCCACGCTGAGCTAGCCGATTTCAGTACCTATGCAGGGTGGCGGTACCAATAGAGCTGACAATAATAAATAATACATTATTTACCATATGAGAGTAAGAAAGCTAAATACGTATGATATGTACCTACTGGTTTTCCTGTAGGAATTTCCGATTTGTCATAAAAAAAAAAGTTAGCCATTCATTATATTATTATATATACCGGTCTGAGCCGAAGAAAGTCATTATTATCGCTTTCCCTCGTTCCGCGAAACAAAATAGTATGCATCGGCTAATATTATTCCTTGATGCCTAAATAAGGTTAATACCGTTTACTTACACCTTGCCATTGAATAATATCGAGAAAAGAACCACACACATTGGTATCGGGAATATATATATATATATATTTTTTTTTATACTTAAATAAACATTTTCATCTAAACGTGTAACAATTATAAAAAAAACATCTCAAAATATTTATAGTATATAACGAAATGATGCAATACATTATGTGTATTACAATGTCATTCACCAATATAGAACATTTTGGGTAAACTGTACATAATTAATTGTAATACATAATTGTACATTTTTTGTAGTCATTATAAAACATAAAGTTATAACTTTACATAAGTCGCACGCAAAAAAAATCCAACAATTTTGAAAATGACTAAAAAGTATTTAGAACTTAAATTTAAAAACATCATAAATCTATTTTATCCGAAACAGATATCTGATATATAGACTATAGTGCGTAAAAATTGTGTAGGTCATAGTTTAAATATAATATAGGTATCAAATTATTCATAATTTCGTTTAAATTATATAATAACAAATTGTTATACTTGTATTTTTAATAATACTTTGTGATTTGGTAATATCAACTGTATAATAATAATTATAAATATTATATAAATCATATTATTATTTAAATCAGTGTCCATTGTTTAGGATTTTTTTATTTAATTGTACACAACATTTATGTTCGTGTATAGTTTAGATTTACATGGTTTTAAAAAGTGTTCTATTGCATGACTATAGTTATAAACTTGTTAAGAATTTTCTAATTGTGTTTGCAATATATGGTTGATGGGTACAGTTATGAACATTTAATAGTGTGTACATACACGTGTACTAATGTATTTTTCCTAGATACATAAATCAAAATATTGTTGTTGCGGCACATATGTATCGCTTCAAATTTATTATAATGAAATTATTATTAAATATAGGTGTACAACAATACTTATACAATAAGGCCGCTTGTTTCTTTGTCATAATACTGAACGCATAATGTGATAGAAGTACTACAATTAAACAAACTTGCGATGCAAGTTAAAACTATTTACTTAAAACGTTAACTAGAATACAAATGCATTGTTTTATCATTTCCAGTGACTGCTTCGCAGTTTATCGTTATGTACCATACTATTATCATTTGTTTGTACCTAGTTTTCTTATAACATCACAATTTCCCCAAAAATGAGATCATGTTCGCATTGTGCAAACTTTACATAACACACAATAACAATATTTTGTATGTCCATGCCTATTGTGAACGTATTATTATATTAACCAAATAGAAAACATCTTGACAACATTTCCTGGTAATTGTAAAATTAATTTTAATTGCTTGCTGTACTTTATTATGTTTCTAAATTAATTGTCGAATCTTAAGGATGTTACATAGAGTACAATAGACAAGATTGTTTGAGAAATCGTACATGTAAAAATAAAATAATAAACATAAAACTATTTACATGTTAGCCTAGGACTAAATTAATATAGGTATTTTACAATTTTTTAGAAATACATTTTTGTTTTGACCTAAGAAAATAGTTTGACTTATGAATAACAGTCAATGGTATTTATTTACGAAAAGATATAACTGACAAAGCGTAGTTTCCCATTTCTTCATTACATTCATACCTACATCCGTTTAATTACATAACGTACTAGTGCATGGATTACACTATACATTTTAAACCATGAGTCATTTTGTACTTGACGGTATAATTTAATCTCTATTTTAAAATACAGCATTTGTAAAATTTGAACCCAGCTTAACGCCGATCACATGTTATTTTTTACTTGTTGAGTTATGTTAAGTACCTAACCTATTCCATTCGCATGAAAAAATTGTCAACATTTTTTTTTGTAAGATATTTACAATAGCAATCTGTATATTAAATGTATTATACACTCAAAAATTGATTTATATTCAGTTTTTTTTTTGTTTTATGAGTAAATAAAAGCGGAAAACGACCACTGACGATTATATTATAAAACATGGATTACGGATAACGTTAATATTGTTTGTACCTATACTATATTATAGTTTACCTACCACTACAATAATACGCCTGCATGTTTACTAAGGAATTTATGGATGTTTATTTATTTTCTTTCGTTTTCTGTATAACTACGATTTTCCCCCGAACGAAATCCGTGAAAATAAAATTCCGTTTCCGTCGGAGCGCGGTAGTGATGGCATTGGAAAGAAGAAATGGTAGTGGCCGAATATGTGGGTCACCCGCTGAGGCCGGAACAAGTTCAAGGAGGGATTCGTCAAGAGTGAGAGAACCGGTCGCGTTCCATGCAGGGGCCATTTACCTTGTGTCAGTTGTATCAGAAGACGTCGAAAAAGGAAGACGGATTTTGCTGAATTTGATTCCATTCATCTGTTGTGTTAGTTTTTTGATTTAGTAAAAAATTCATAATATTATAATATAGTTGTGACAGAACTGCAAGCATCATCTGAACAAAAGAACATTTCGGAGACTTTAACGCAGGTGAGACCAGAAACATTTAAACATGTCAAGTCAATTATAATATGTTATCGACTAGGTGTTTTGTCATTTAGTAGTTATTTAGAGGAAAAATAAAAGTTATATTATATATTAAAAAATAACATTACAAGTAAATGATTTATTTTGTAATCCATACAAATGCATAATTAACACAGATAATAATATGATAAATTCATAACTTTCGTTGGCCAGCACTTAGTATGTTACACTATTTCCAATATTGAAGCATGTAAACACGGTATAATAATAATTAATATAAGTTATGATAATTTAACAGAATCAAAGTATTTTTTAAAGGCTTAAAAACAAAATTAAGTTGTCGTGTATAAATGCTAGTCCTACAGTCGGTATATGATGTATACATACTATATACCTATAGGCTATAAGATATTTGAACGCAATGAGATTTAATTTGTCAATTGCATTGTATAACGCGGTACACAAATCAATCGGCGTTTAAAATTTAAAATTAGCTAAACATATTTTTTATTCGAGTGGGTTAAATTTTAAAGACATTTTTAAGCGACGGAATATTCTATGTGATTACTGTTACCTCATTTGCATATTATGTGTACATAGTTATTTAGTAAAACAAAAACAAACAACCGATCATTGCCGTCTGTTCGGGGATTCATTCATTGTGGCTGTCGCGTAGGTACATGCCCACCCGAGTGATGATGAGGTCGACGCGAGATGATTTCACCTCACTTTCTCCCAACAACTATGTGTCATAGGCATAAATATTGGTTCCAATTACAAAGTGAAATTTGTATGAGAACGAAAAAAAAACCCAGTCTTCCCAGCCTTTTTCATACGTTGTGACTTGTAGTCGCATGCATTGGACGATACGCGGGCAAGCCGTGCCCCGACGACAGTCATTATAATAATAACAGATTGTAAATAAGTAAGTGCTTCTCATGTATGTATAAGATATTATCGTAAATGATAATCGAGGAAATGTAACGCACGATTTTGTCCTAGTTGATGACACGAAAAGCGCATTCGGGACATAACGAACATCTACAAGGTGTCCTACTACAAGGTACGGTCATTGGCCATTGTGTTCTATTGACCAAATCAAAATTTAATACTTCAGTTTTTTTTCTAAATTCTACATCAAAATTTCCCTACGTTATGTTTTTTTTTTATGTCACAAAATCAAATAAAATAATTCCTTTTACAATCAAGAGCCACGTGTCGATAACACGTTATGAATATTTATTATTCTATAATGTATGAACGTTTAAAAGTTTAGGACGACCAGCGAGGTTCAATGTACTACTAATTTTATCCGAGCAAACTCGCATTTCTTATTCACTCGTCTCAAAGTATATTTTTATGCTCTAAACTCGAAAGTACATTTTATTTTAAAAAACTGGTTTTCATCCGGTCTCGCGATTTTTATATGATTTTGCAAACAAACTGTCAAAATTATACTACGTACGGATTTACATAGTGTAACGGTGACGTTAAAAAAATAAAAAAATAAAAATTCAGAATCTCCGTATAAATTGCAAACAAGGTCGACAGGGTGTCACTTGGGACACCCTATACATATAGATGCTGCAGAACTGTGTAGACAAAACAAAATTTTTTTAAAAAAAACAATGCGACGGAAAAGTCTTTTACTAGTATTATAATATGCTTATAGTATACTATATTATTCAAATGAAAGTAACCTACCGCGTCGGCAGTTGGACAATGTGGGTTACTTGGTTATTGTTGCGTGTGCGTGACACTGACTCTATGGCGGCGGCGACGTGGTCAAGGTTAGGCGTGGGCCACTTTTGGTCAGCACTTCTTCCGGAACTTCACAGTACAATTCTTTTGATAATAACAATCGAGTAGGTAATGCAGCTATTTTCTAGGTTACCGACGGAGTCCAGTTTGGACGTGTAACGATTGTAATTATTATTGTTTTGGTCATAATAATATAACTACCGCGTTTTAAGTTTTCACGCACATTCATTTTAATCCACGGCCCGTTTAGTGTTTTTTTTCTCAACATTCTACAAAGAAAAAACACCTATCGCTCCTAGGAGAGACTAAATATACCTCTACAACCTACCCAGTATTATTGTTAGCATATTTAGTTATAAATTAAATATGACTCGTAGTACAGTTTAACAGTAAAATATAAAATATGTAATATTGCCATTAGTGACCATTGATCATATATATTTGGGTATGTAAAATATAATGAAAGAGAAGAAATTATTTTATTAACTAAAATACGAGTATAATTTTACCTACTTTTTCATATTAGAAATTTACTATTTTCGTTTCTAATAATGAATTGATAGAAAGAATAAAACGTATGCGCGTCTTTATAAATCATGCAAGTCAAAAAAATTGTATGTTTTAAACTAAAACTTATCAAAAATGTAGAAATCATTAATGACTCTTGTTAAACCAATGTAGCCTTAATATATATACAACTTTTAAACAATCGATAATTTGGTTATTGTTGCGGAAATGAGATTTTTGAGGGTGACGTGTGGAACAAAATGAGAATAAGAGAAGCTTATAATAAGTAGATGAGAGAGAATAGATATCCAGGTAGTTTGGACAAATTATGAAGAGAGCTGAGAGAGTGAGCAATTTAGTAACGGATGCAATGGAAATTAATGTAATAAGAAGTCCAAAAAAGTGATGGCTGGATGTAATAAGAGTGATGTAAGAATAATCAATGTGCGTGTGGAAGATGGGACGGACGTTTTGAAAGACGGTTGAGGACTAGAGTGGCCGAATATTTGGGGAAATTAGAAAAAGATAGCATCGATAGTTCCTTTTTTTTTAGATGTCTTTAATATTCGTCGACTTTCAAAACAATGATTATAACATTATGTACAACGTTGTAAACCACAAAATTGGTTTCATTATTCATTGTTCTAATCTTATGGTCAATTCGATATATTTATTGTTTTTTTTTTTTTTAGGGCAAGACCTGAAAACCCCTTTAGGTGTTACTGATAATTTACATGTAAATTAGAAAGCGATAAAATATAATAATATATAAAAATGTCTAACAGTCAACCACTGAGAACAATATTATCCTCAAATCTTAATTAAAATGATTCATATAGAGTTCATATAACACTATTTAATGTACTATAAGTATTGAATTAATGATTTTCTTATGGTCTATTAAATACACGTATAAAGCGTTTCAGCCAGTCGTTCATTTCGAGTGCGTAATATTAGCTGTAAATTCTTAATTAAATCTAAAGTTAAATTCAATGAAATTATAAAATAGTGCATAAATTAAAATTTTATAAAAGTAATGACTGAATAATCGATATTTTAAGTAATTGTTTGAATAATAGTGCAAATATAAAATTGATCGAGAGAGTTTTTGGAACGGTACTGCGTGTGAACACTCTGATTTAGCATACAGGGAATCAAAAATATAATAATAATTGTCCACCGAACTGGGTTAACGTAATGAGTTATTCTCTGAACACCTAAAGTACAAATAATTGATTTTTTCAAAACTGTGTTAATTAAAATTTTGTTTTTTATACTGCTTGATATAGGTATAGGATCATTTGGGAAAATCCATTGTTTAGAGAGAATTAAATTTTTACCGTCGGCGCACGAATAATAGCTAGTCATTATTCGTTCCATTATCACGAAATTAATCCATAGAAAACAAGATTTTATTCACAACAATCTGCATGACACACATTAGTGTAGGTAGGCCTAGTAAGAATTGATCTCTCTGCTCTCATCCGTCGCGTGCCGCGTTAAAACGAAAAAAAAACCCCTTTAGAGATCTACAACCGATACATTTGTATGCATATAATGTGTAAGATGCGATTTTGCTTTTTAAAACAATTGATTTCACACGTTTTTACTTTTTAGATTGAGCATTGACCGCACTTACACACGTTATTATTTACTTTCTACATAAGCACGTGACGCGTCTAGCGAAGGTAATGCGATACAAGACAATGCAATTAAACGCATGTATGATCAATAATAAGTGTATTATCGGATGAGTTTTTTTTTAACCAAAACGTTTCACGGTCTAGTGCGAATACCGCGGCAAAAGAATTTCATTTATACCCACTCGATTTGCGATCCGACCAAGAGGAATGCGCAATATAATCTATACTTCTATTCGGGTTTGCCATTACAGCCAATGTTAGCAATAAGACATAATAATATGATATGGGTACCGCGAATAGGTAGAATTTTGGTGAATTACACGGCATTCTTCGTCCAAATAAATATATCATTCCCCGTTCACTGACAGTATGAGTCCGACACAACAGGTACCTGGATCGGCGACCCAACAACAATTAGGTACACTCATTGTGTGCGTTTTGACAGAAAAACATGTTAAGTCGATTAAAAAAAATAAACCAATTGCCATGAGCAGACCCAAACCGTAAACAATCCTTTAGGAGCCTTAATACTCGTAGTTAGTCATCGTAGTAATATGGGCAATTAAACAAAGGGCACTCCTCGAATATTGCAATCGTTAACCCGAGAAAATGTCAAGCGCGCAGAGCTGCCAATAGAAAATTAAAAAAAAAAAAAGAACTTACACCGTAATCGAATTAATATAGTTTCTAAAAATTTCTAAAGTCAACCGCGGTCGGATAGTGTAACAATAATAATGATAATAATAAACCTAATTTAATTCTGTATTCGATGCATCGCGTAAACATTTTAAGAGCCCTCTCCTTTCTCTAATTGTAAAGGTTTTTTCCCGTTACTTTCACATTTTTTTTTCTCTTAACGTGACCCAACGCTTAACGTAAAAAAAAAAATACAATAAGTATTATCAGATTAGTATTAAAAAAATTGTCTAACAGTCGCTTTACAACCGCAGCAGACCGCGTACCGAGAAAACTCACAATTATTATTGTCGGTAAAAAGAGTGTTAATTTTTTAAAAAATGATTTTTTTTTCGCTATAACGGGTGATCCGAGAGGACACGTGATAATATTTATTAACGATTAATATTGCTACTACGTAACCGATACAACGGTATGATCGCAGGGTCATTGACGCGGCCGCTATAATATCATGTATTATATTATTATATTAGCAAAACGCATACCTATACAGGATACATGAAACTCAAGGTTTTCGACCTCTTAGCAAATTGTCCGATGACAAAACGCGTTGACAAGTGTGTGTATCATAGAAAGCTGCACGTCGTATGTATAAATTGCGTTTACCTACACATCAACAACCGGTTTGCGGCCATCGTTGCAGATAATAATAATATACTTACTATGTTTGTACGAAAATAAATCGGCGTGAAATTTTGAATAACGGCTCTCTACAACCGCATTTACGGTAATAATTATTATTATTTCCTTGGCTATATTGATACAGGTATATAGTACACTTGTACAGACCGTATAGACTGTGCCGCAGTAGTTAGTACCTACAGAACCTACCCAGCAGGTTTCCATATCAAAATTATATTGTAAAATTTAGCACTAATTTGCCACCACCATAATATATACTGATAATACTAAAATGCAAGTCACAATTCTATAGTACATTTCGCGACCAACATCGTTGATTTTTGTACCCCGAAAATACTGTCCTACAAGTTAAATCCTACCAAATTTTTTTGCACTCGCAAACGGTCACCTTAAAGACTACTCTCGTGGTATAGTGTCTCTAGAATATTGACAACGCTAATTATTAAACTAAATAATGAGCATTACTGCATTTATTAACAAAATAAATTATTACCATCTCGTTGTTTAACTAATAATAATAATTGTAATGCAAATCTTATACTATTTTTGGCCATGAAATGTGAACAGTAGTTACTGAATTGATTCCGTTGTTGCAAAATCATACGTGTAAAGTCCATTAGCGCTTTCTTCTTCTGAGTATGCCTCGTTGTCGACGCGTTCTATTTTTAGTTGTTTGTTCGTTTTTGATAAACTCGCGATTTTTGACGACTAATAAATTGAAAAATTAGATATTATTTTTTTCAAATGCCTCAAGGTTCTGAAGACTACTATACGAATTTATCAATTATAATATCCTGGTGGAGGAGTTACGACAGTAGTGAATTTACCGAGAGATGTGTACCTATAGTCTTAAAACTATTGGTGGCTAAATGAACTTATAATTGTGTTACTCGTTTGTGAATTTATGAAAATTTCCCCCCTTGGTCGATTTCACACTGGCTGTACATCATACCGTTCATAAGCACCACGAATACTCATATTGCTGTTGTTTTCGGTATTTTTCGCAGATTGAATTATGAGCAACAGACAGGCCATAGGATGGGCCTTCCTGTGCCTGATGGGAACTACAATTGTGGCACCCGTGTTCACCTACCCAAGTACCTCAGCTCAACAACCGCAAGAACACCGCTCAGCCCAACCACAGCAGCACTACGAATCGCAGCACCCCGTGTACCAACCACAACACTATCCAGTCTACCAGCCAGAACAGGACGCTAGGAAATTCGTCGAAAAACCCAATGCTAGCAAAAAAGTCGCCGCCACCACCACCGGAGGAGGTGTGGTCGAAGACCGCAACGACTTGGACGACGTGCAGACGAATTCCATCTCGGTAAGGCTCTTACTTAGCACTGCAACTTGTATAACTTGTGTATCGGTTTTGTTAACGATATCCGTATTTCGATTACAGCAAGAGACGGCCGGTGGCTTTTCGTGGAGCAGCGTTTTGGGAATGATCATGCAAATGTTGTTCAACCCGGCCACCGCCCCAACAGGTCCCAGCAAATCTGATGTTATAGATGGCGAACAAGTAAGTACACACACACCTTTCGGTTACCTGACATTTACACAGTCGAGAAGACGGGTTTTTTTTAATTTAGACGCCACCATTTTCAGGGTATTCCTCCGGCCTCCCCGTGGGCTAATTTGTTTTCCGTAGGTCTGAAAATACTGACCGCATTTTTGGGTGGCGGCAACATGGCGGGAGATGGAATCGATAAAGTAGACAACTCTTCACCGATGCAGGTAATATACGAAAAGTTAAAACCCGTGTACAATAATGTATATGTATATAATAATAAGTAAAAAAAAAACTACGAAGCGCCGAGGACGATCCAATCTTATTTTTCATTATTATGATTTATACCTTTTACAATGACGCAGCGTTTATATACCTATCTATACACAATATTAATGATGACGACGAAAAAAATATAAATCGTACAATTTTCAATTTGGATCGTTCTCCTTTTAAAATGTATCCTATATAAAATATGTGGACCGGGGATTTTTGCAAACGTTCAAATCACTGTTTAATACTTCTATTATCTGTCACTTATTATTAATTGTTGTAATTACATATATTTGAGCTTTATTAGCATATAATAGAGAAAGCGTAGAGCTTTTATGATAATACGAAATATTAAGTGTACAAATCATATACTGTTGCTTATTTACTCGGACTTATATACTACATGATATGGTATAAATTTAAGTTCTAAAACGATAGAACTTTATCTGGCTAAAATACGCGACTCTCACTGAGTGCACTTAAAACATTAGAAAACCCATCTTTAATCACCCCTCACCTCATCTCCTCACTACATGTGGTATGAAAACCAACAAATGTTGAAAGTGCTATTATCAAAACTGGGGCTGCTAATCACATTTAAGGTTCCTCCAAATTGCGATTATGAATCTGACAGAACTCCGGTGGTTCGTGATTTTGGTTGATTTACATCTAATTTCGGTAAATTCCATTTGAATACTCTTGAGAGCTCTCGATTTGGATGGTTCGGGTTTAACACTTCTAGTAGAGTGAATTTGAATTTAAATTTAAGTTTTCCAGGACTCTAATAAAAGTTTCGTTGCAGTATATGTACTATTAGGATGCGCACTTACATAATATATCATTAGATTTCCAAAAAACACAGTATAGTATATGGTTTTTCCACGGAACATTTATAAAATAAAATAAAATAATTGTTTTTTCCACGTCCACACGCTTTTAGTAAGGTAAATTGATTATGTATACTTATTTTTGCTTGTCTTTTTTAATGTAGATTCGTTTTTCTTCTAAGTATATATTTTAATTGGATTGTAATGCTAATGTACATAATACTGTTAGTTCCACTTGAAATCTATTAGAATCTACCGACACACTAGACTAATGTAGTTTTCCCCGGTCCTTAGGATCAAACACTTGTTGATGCTTTTGTTTTTCTATATTATACAAGTAATATTCTATTTAATATATTGGTATATGGTGGCACGGTACGTAGGGTGTATTGGCGGCGGTCTTATCTACAGTACTCGGCAGCAAGGATCCCGATCAAGTGGCCACCATGGCCAAGCAAGCTGGAGAGGTAAGACACCCACACTCGCTTAAGCTACTATCCTTTCAAATATATTATATATGGCTACACATAAGTTCTTAAGTAGATAATCGCTCGACGTCGTACAATAACACCGCACACGAGTTTCAATTCGTTTGTCGAACATTAATATTAATTAACGCACGTTTTGGTCGATGCTTTTTACAGTTCATCAATATCGTCGTGAACCTCTTGGATGCCCTCAAGACCTCTTTCAGCCACAGATCTCTGCACGCCAGATCTATGGGCAAGAAGGATACCGTGTCCGACGCAGCCGTAGCTAGCATTTCTATTTTCAAAGTAAGGCGGTCGTGTTTTTTTTTTTTTTTTTGTAAGCCGAGGTCGTTTATAACACTGTTTTTTTTTCTCCTTGTGTTTGTCTCTACAGGGTTACGTCAAAACCATGAACACCGCCGACGACGTGTGCGCACAAAAGTTCGTGTGCGAAGCCAACAAGGAATGTGCGGGCGAAACTACAAGCTCTAGTGCCATATACTGCCAACTCGGAACGTGAGTTCGCGTTAAGCCAAAGTTCTCAAGAAAAACTGTAGTTAAAAAAAAAAAATTATTTTCGTTAAATTCCAGATACGCTACCAGCTTTTTGCTGCAGAGAGCGGGCACCGCACCTTTCGAAGTGTACTACGACGCCGGAAGACGAGGACGATCGGGCGACGACTGCCGTCAACTGTATTTGGCCTGTAATGAAGTCTAATAAAACCGAGTTCGGAAATTTTCAAAGAACACGACCCGCGACTATACATTTCCCACAAGTTCTTGTTATAGTTTCTTCATAGTACAACTACCGAACAACGTCCTTTCCACGCCAATCCGATCAGAAGAAACCGCGATCTCGTTTCCCCTCCCGATTTTGACTATTTATATACTATACGAATCCGGACATCAGGCTTGACGGTTTTTTCTTTAGGATTTAAACATTTATTTATTTATTTTTTAATTCCGTAACGTTTTACTAAGTAATAGTATAATATATATATACATATATATTATTTTATATATTTAATATATTCCTATTGTTCGAATGACAATGCATTTTGTATCATAGTAGTCTGATTTATTATTTTATGTATATTATTAAAAAAATTATTTATACCTTATTTATTTTAATTTATTGTTTTTTTTTTTTAAATAAATTATTTTATAGGGAATACTTTATAATTAAAATGGTTGTATTAATTGATTTTTAATCCTTTAATATATAACGGTTTTAAAAAAGACACCTAGTCATATAGGCGTGCCCAAAACTTTTTCTCGGCACGTGATCATAATATATTAAATATTAATTAGAGTGGTTTACCTCCTTCGTAGATTTATATCTATACAAACACATTCTTATGAAAGCCTTTAAAATTAATTTTAACTAAAGAGGATTTTTGGTGAGGGGGAGTAATGCTGACAACACTCCCTTGGTCAGATTATCACTATTTTTAGTTATTTTATATATTAACCCAACTTTAACTTTATCTCAGAATTGGTTTTTCAATAATTCAAGAAATAAAGTAGATATTTACTGTATACAAAAAATGTCTAAATTATCATTATAATTTAATTTTACAAATAGACGTAAATTTGTACACAATATTATAATATTATGTGTATAATTTATTATTAATTCTTTGTGAAAAGTGTCAATTGAAATCAACTGAACGTCCGTTAAAAAAATAACTGCATTGTACTCAATAGGTTACATTAGTAAAAACTTAAAAAAAATCTTTTCAAAAATGACTCCAGAATTGTTTTACTTTATGATGTATACAAAATATATTTTAACATGACATATGTCATATTTATTGTATCAATAAATAATAAATAGCCCCAATTAAATGATAGGTTCAATAGAGAATGGTAACAAATAACTTTTGTGAAATTCTATTTACCTATTTGTATTTATCCAATAAATTTAATTACTGGCCCAGACCCCAGTAACGGTTTACCAGAGACAATTATAATTTGAGCAACCTAGCTAATATTTTTACCTGACGGCGAACAGAAAAATTTGAATTTTCATCGTCTAGTAGGGCCAAAAGTGTACTTTTAACATATTCGTGAGCATCAGTCGAATTGGTCACCTGCAATCATAATTTAAGATTATGATTTTTGTTTATTCAAAACAAGACGCCTATTTAAAAAAAATACGCGCCTTAATTATTTTTTAGTCTGTTAAACAATTAAAATGTGTAATTAATCAAAAAAACCTGCAAAGCGTTGAAGTACTGTTGTCTAAATGACGGATTCAAACTTGACCGGACAATTTCCGTAATCGAAGAAGCTATAATCTCACAAAATTCCTTATCAGTTTTATTCTCTTCTGATGTATACTCAGGCATTTTTTTTTTATAAATAATTATTTGTTGAAAAATGTTTTGTACCATAATACTGCGACAATTTACTTCTTACTAACACGCGAATATTTTTAGGGGAAACATAGGTATTACATTAAACGCTGAAATTTCAAGGAACAATTTACTTCAAACTACTAACACGGTTATGGTATATTTATTGGATCTTGCTTCTAAACATTGGTTCAACACCTTGTTTGGGGACCATGTTAATAAATTTTCTTATATTTTCAAAACAGTTTTTGTTTGGAAATAAACTTTTCAACGTTTTAAAATTGCGTTATTCTCTTATATAATCTAATAACTATGTAACTGAAGTTACATTCAATTATATTTTATCCGTGGTCAACATAACCGAAGTAAAACCACAGAACATGTTATGTGGTAAAATAAGTACCTACTCAAATTAATTTATTTTATAAAGATAGTATGTATGTATAACAATTCCCTCACGCTGTTATTTTGTGAATAAAATTGATAATATTGTTATTAAGTGGATAATTAATATACTAACTTGGTATATATTTTAACTTTTAAGTACGAAGCAGAACGAACTAAGATAATAAGGTATCTTAGACCTTAGTTGTGATTTAGGCCATAGAAACTGCATAGTAAAACATGGTCAGTCTGCGCTCACATCTTTCGTTTTTCTACCATTATGATATGTTGAACCATATTTGAGTAATTCATTATACTTAATGGAATTGAGTATAATAATAACTTTTTGTGTATAAAAATGAATATTAAATTTTTTTAAAAAAACGCCTTTAAAAGTCACTCAGTCATTAGTCCGTTGCGAAAGACTAGTTGAAAAATATATAGGTAAACACATTCATGACAATATTTTAACAACAATAAAATCCCTTAATATTTTTTTAAAAGTATAATATTTGAAATTTTAAAAAAAATGTATTGAATTTTGTAAATATTTCAATTTTTTTGTATAGAAAACCTAATAAGTGTCATTATTTCTTTAATTCTTTATACCGTTTAATAAATACAACTTTACCGCTGATAAAAATACTAACAATAACGATTAATAAGTAAGTATTTTTATTTGTACTTCATACAAAATAAAACACGTAAAAATAAAAACAAAATGTTATGATATTAAATATTTTTTAAATAATTTATATCATCAAATTTTTTAAAATAAATAGATACAATAAAAACACTTTTAGAAATAAACTATACAATTATGAATTAGGTCATTAAATTATACTATTATTAATAATAACAGTAAAATATTTAATTATCGTAAGTATGTACATAATACATATATACTAGAACACATTTAAATTGCATAGGCGGTGTCGCTGTCACGGTTCGTCTAATATACAAATTGTTGTGCACAACCATTGAAATTGTCCTTAAACTAGGTCTGCTTCAAGTGGTTTTACACAGATTTTGTTCACCCACCGTCTTGAGATGAAGTCACTTGGGCCCAAATAACGTTCAATGACTTTTCTCTGAAACAAACAAAAAAGTTCTGTTAAATATCAAGTTTTCCGCATTCATCAATCATGTCGACTAATATCATTAACATAAATAAAGGTTTTCACAATACTAATAATTATGACCAATCTCTTTTAATAAGTCGCACATTTCAAACTAGGTAAGAGTACATTAATTATGCACTTTTACATCGGCATTTTGTAAAATATATTTTTTTTAGGAAACAAAATCGTAGCATGGGGCGTTCTGGATCCACATCATCGGCATTAGCGTTAATCGCATTTTTATTTTTCTTGAATATGTTGCAGGTAATATACAAAAGTGTAAAATATCGAGATTTATGCCATGAATGCTACTTACTTACACAAATTACAATTTTTTATACACAGAGATCATTGGATGATAATAAACCGAAAATGCCAATTGTTATGACACGTACAACCACACCACAAACATTACCGCGCAATGAAAAACCAGAAACTGAAAACTCACGTTCAGCGACTACTAATGGTGGAGTTCTCATTTCAAAATTGGATAACAATAACAATAAATATAGTGAAACTTGAAAATATGGTAAAGTAAACGATTCCATAAAATGCTTACCAAATAAATATTAACAGCATATTAAATTTAGCTCATTGTTCAGTGTCTTCATTTTACTAAAATTTTATTACATTTAATTTTAAATGCAACATCTTACATGCTTATAAAATTATATTATATATTAATCTGTACAATCATTATACATTTGGTATGAAATAAAATTTAAAATAAAATAATAATAAGGTATAACATACGCTAAAAATAATAAAAAATACAAATATTAAAGAATTGAGAATTTTAAAACAACTAAGACTATGGTCAGATGTATTTTGTTTGGGTTAGCTTGCTTTCCCCTTGATCTTGACCTAACATACGATTCCAATCTGTTTGACCAACGACAAAACCTATCGCACGCATTTTTTCTTGTTGACGTTGTTCTTCAATATCAGCCCATCGAACCTAAAAAAAAAACGGACAGTGAGTTAACACTGTTACATTAACAAAATTGTTTTTAATGTAATATAGTTAATTAAAAACAGAAATAGTTTATGAAAATAACATTATTTTATTTAGTAAAAACTTTTAATTTTTTTTTTCTGCTAATGTATCACTAACATTAAATTATTAAAATATATATTGATTTAATAATATACTAAGTTTTGGTGCGTATAACGAGCATTCTTTTTTGAGCAAACTTAGTAAACTTCAACACCTGCAACGTATAATTTAGTAAATATTATTTCCTAACAAGAAAAAAAAATAGAAGTGTAATTAAAATCGCTAATACTTATGCTACTATTTTTTAAATCAATTTTTTCTTATTTGATTGGAATACAACATTCTATGATAATCTCGATTTTCAGTAAATGTAACTCAATTAAAAATTATTTTATGTTATTTAAATTAAAATATATTTTAAATAATGTTTATCAAATGGATTTTAAAATTAAGCAAAATGAATTCTGTCGTCTTAAAGTGAAAAAAAATATTAACAAGCAGATTTAATTCATAATGTTTATTAATTGTAACTTTACCCTTTTCTTGCCGTCTTTAGGCTCTTGTTCAGTAATGCTGTAATCAGTTTCAGGAATCTGTAACCATTCCTTAATAGAGTTTTCTGGTTTTTTCTTGCACAATCCATCTAATCTGTCTGTAATTAATATATTTTGTTGTTAAACGAATAAGCAAATGATTTTTAATAAGTAAGTGTTCTCAGAAAACAAAATATAAAGTAATAATACTACATTTTACAACAATTTTTTTAAATTTTATTTACAAAGAGCATATTTACCACATTATTAAATAAATAATTTTCTCTCTTATTTAGATTTAAGTGAAATTATAATTAACAAAGTTTAACTAAATCACCAATTTTTTTTGTCTCATAAAGCAATAAGATAAATATTTATTTAGAAAAAGATTAGCTAATATAAGAATATCCCTTAATGTATTATACAATTTAAAAATAATCTTGATAAAATTTGTTTATGTATATTAAATGTTGATAATAATATATTTATAAATAAAACATACTCATCTTTTCTTCTTGTGGTATATTATCAACCCATTTGCACGATAATAACTTCATGACGTCTACATCCTGTTGGAACATTAGTATTCAAAAAATAGTACAGTTGATTTTTTTTTATCTTGACACTTTTTGTCTTTACAAGACGCTAAGTTACTCAAATTGTTCAATACTGTTCTATACAACTATATATTAACACAAATCATAATTATTTTGAAAATAACCATACTAATATTTATAACACTGATTAAACTCAAGTGTAATAACTGGTAACAGAAAAGTGACAACCTTCACTTTGTTGGCGTGGAAGGACTTGCGAAAAAGGACGCTATATGATTATTTTTAACAACTAGGATGTTTTGGTCATTAAAAATTCATATTTTTCACAATCTATCTACTCAAAATTGAGTAAATATTATAATTTTGGAAAGACATGTTGTATGTAAATGTACTAAATAAAATTTTGTTAAAGTATAGGTACACAAGTTAATGAGTGAAGTTACCTCTTCTTCAAAATCTCCATCATTAGTAGATTGTACATTTTCAGTATTTTCAATTCCATCTTCATTTTTTTCTAAATCCATTTCTACATCTGATACAATTTCCATTTCAACCTTAAAATAATAATGATCAGTAGTAACATAAATTAGCTTTAAATAATGAAATTTTATGTTTAAATACTTCATTATTTGGATGCAGTAAAGATTGAATATTTAACAAAATTTGATCATGAGGCGTTTTAACCCAAGAGTTTGCTATATTGATAATTTCTTGAGATGTTCTGTTGTGGATATTATTTTTAATACAAGAATCAACATCAGATTCCAGTTCTACAACATATGGCTGTAATTCAAACAAAAAATTAGTCTCTAATAGGCAAAGATAAAAAAAACACACATTAAAAGCAATTCAAACTTACTGTAAACCCTTTGGTTTTAGCTATATCTAATATGTCTTTATAATATGTAACTTTATTATTAATAGCATCTAAAATATAAAATGAAAAATAATTTTCCATGACTTTCTTTTTAAATGCCTTTATAAATGATGTTCGATATAAACTTTCATTGGCCGAGTCGTGTTCGTACTCCATAACCTAAAATATTAAACAGAAATAACCTATATTATTTCATTAAATAACTTTTTTCAATTTTAATATGATAAATAAGAAGTTTGGGTTAGTTATTAAAAAGTAATAAATTATAAAAAAGTGATAATTGCTTGTTACAATACAAACATTGTTTTACAATACATACTTTTGTTTTACTTAATTTAAAATGTAATAAAATTACTCAATTAAATCTCACTACGGAAATCCTTACTTTTTGTACACAAATGAAGGGCACAGGGGAAAAACGGTAGTTGTCACATTATGAAATTTTTTCAATTTATACTATTATTTTTTTTTTATTTATGTCAATAGATTGTTTAAATAAATACATTTTTTATTAGAATAGCATTTAATGTAATTTTTTTTGTTCTTATGTAAGAGGGAGAGGAATTCACGAACTTTGTTTTTGCTATACTCTAAAATTTTCATAATGTGACTACTACCGTTTTTACCCTGTGCCCTTCAAATGATTTTAGGAAAAATATAAGTATCTAAAAAAATATTATTAATATGAATTTATTAATACTTATGATATTAAAATATATGGAAATATATTTTTAAGCAATAACATTTATAGTTTATAAAACATGAATAACAACAAATTTAAAACAGTGTTCCGTCTGAATAAAAAGTACAACTAATTTTACAATGTTCTAAAAGTAGTTGACTCATATTTTGTGAGATTACTCTTTGAAAGTAATTTCAATATGTTATAATAACTTATTTCAAATTAAGTAACCCTGATGTCACTTAAAATGTAGGTAAATGTGTAACAGTAATAAGCGATTTTCCTCACATTAATTAATATCCAATACAGTAAATAATCATACAACATTACATAAAACTAGAAACCTTGGAGACATTATTTTTTAAAAAAAAAACGTTAAAATCAATTTTATATAGTATTTACTTACCTTTTTTTCTATTTTTTTATTGGTTTCTGGATCGATTTCGATTTTGGTTACTTCGGTCATAAAATAGTCGTCTAAAGAAAGTATCCTTGGGGCTTGGCCACCCATTGCTAGCTCTTTTTCCTAATAAATATAAATATATTATTGGACACTTAATTGATTTTAATGTAACTTTAATTAATGGTGTATTCGTAAGTTATATAGCAATGTTATCCACTAACCACTTTTCTACTTAGATGTGTACTCCAACAATGCTGATAGAGCACATCATTTTCATTATGTGTACACTAGGGTGGTCCTTATTTGGTTTTTTTTTTGAAATTCCACATTGGATAGCTATCAATCGGCTTCAAATGTTGAAAAAAAATGTCTCCAATTTTTTTATATTTAATTTCATTAGTCTCCCCGTTTACACATACAATGTATACTGTCACTCAGCAACAGTCAGCGCTGTATACATATATTTGACATGCAAACAGGGAGATTAACAAAAATGAAATAAAAATCTTAAAAAGTTAGAGAAATATTTGGAGCCAAATGACGGCCATTTAACGCCATGTCACATTAAAGGACCACCCTAATGTACACACATACATAGAAAATGGGAGTACACACAGCATATATTGTTACAATTATACCGCTGCTTTTAATAGTTCCAAAACTACCTTAATTAACTTGGCGACGTGGGACTTTCCGGAACCCGGTAAACCTCTAAGAATTATTACTATTTTTTCCGGTCTGTTTGCACGTCCGGGTGGACACAGAAGAGTTTCAATAGGTAACATGTGTCGATTAAAATGCCGCGCCACAGGTTCCACTTTCGGTTTTGGCATTTTTGGTGGAGACGGTGGTGAGATAATTTTAATAGGAATTTCTACAGGCTGTGGTTTTTCTTCTTTCTCTTCAATGTTTTTAATAGGCATTACGGTAACTGTCTTATCTTTTACAACATCATTTATTAAACTCTTTATTTTGTTATCGAGTGTGGTAAGATTTGTTTCACTTGACTTTATATCTAAAAATAATCAATTTTACAACCATTGTAAGAAGAAGTGTATTTAAATAACACAATGAAATTAGAAAAAGTAATATTTAAATAAAGTGAATGGTAAACATACCGTGTAACGTGTCTATAATTTTATCAGTGCTAGTATTTTCATTAATAGTACCTGAAAATAATATATATATTATGAAAACAGTCATTTTGTAGATAAATATTAATTTAAAAGAGTGAGTTACATTCTTTTTCATTTAGATCTCTAGTATTGGTATTATTTCTTCTGCTAAAACCTAGAATACAAAATTATAATTTTTTTAACATAAAATAATATTTTATAATATAATACATAATACATCAATGTCTCATTTCACCAAGCCTAGTTATGTTTTTAACCAACATATTTTTTTTATAGAATATTAATGTGTTAGCTAATAATGCTTAAATAAACATAGTGAAACTGGAAGTTAATGTATTTTTTAAAAATAAACTGACTACGAAACAAACCTCTATCTTGCCAAGGTAATAGGCGTTTTCCTCCGTGGTTATAGTCAACAATTTTTACAGGAACTATTGTTTCTTTTGATAATCCTATAAACATAAAAACCTGGTAAGTAGGTAACTAACAGATTTTTCCTTGTCAACATCTCAATCTGAAATCATAGCTGAAAGCCGAAAGATACTGGCGAAGAGAAGCCGAATCTAAAGTTAAGTCAATTTATTCCCCTGACATTTAAAAACTTTAATTGACCCAAAATTTAAAGTACAAGTTTTAAAAAATAATCATTTTGTATTACCTGGAATGACTTTTAAAGCAGACAAATGGCGATAATCAAATAGTTTTACTGGATCAATTGGAGGAATATCTTCAATCGACGGCTTCTTGACTTCTAAAGTAACAGGCGGACAATCATCAATAATTGGTAGTGGTACACTAATATCTTTTTTGAAATCATCATTCCACTTATTGTTCGATTTAGACATGTAATTATTTCCAAAACGCCCTCCTCTTGCCGATCCATAATTTCCTCTGGAGGGCGGTCCAAAATTTCCTCTATTCGGTATGATATTATTTTTATTTCTGTCAAAATCATTTATATATTCTTCATCAATATTTCTCGACTGTGTTCTTCCTCCCTTTTGATAGCCATCATCGACATTTCTTAAATTCCCTTGAGGTCTATTGTAATAATCATAATCGTCGTTTCTTGGCAATTGCCTCCCATAGGAAGGAATTTTATCGTTATTTTGATGGTTCCATTGTGACTGAGGCTTTGAATAATCTGTATCGGGATTCTTCATCATTTGCGAGTTAAACGATTGATTAAATTGTTTTACATAGTCTTCTTGATTGTTTTCCTTACTCTCGGGTCCTCTAGGATAACGATCATCATTGTATTTATTATTTCCTTGCTGATTATTTAAATATTGGTCTTCGTTATACAAATCTTCGTACGGTTCTGAACTAAACTTCTTATGGGCTTCCATGTACTCATCTTCCGGATTATCTTCTTCATCAGCAATATTCCAGTCACTTTCGAATCTTGGAATAAAATAATTAAACATCATATATATATTTTTTATAAGTTGTATCGAGTACCAAGCAAATTAACAGTTGAAGCATTTAAGAGTCAATTGCTACATTGTGCTCAAAGTTGAAGTCATAATGTATTACGCTGTATGTACACACTTCACACTTTTCTATGTATATGTTTACGCATAACAGAAATTGTGTATTATCACCACGAGTAAAATTGTTTGTTAATTTTAGCACACATTGTACACTGTGTGATTGTGTAGCATACAACGTTCTAATCTTACAAAATTGTGCACAATTATTTAAATGCTTCAATTGTTTTTTTGAGATGCACAATTAACTAGATATTTATAAGGTGCATACATGCAACACCTCTAATTAATACATAAATACATCAAACAATTTTAAGTACATACCTGTTAGGTGCCACGTCCGTTTTTCCTGGTTTTTCTAAAACAATAACATATAACAACCGTAACAGAATAATTTCAATCGAAATGTTATGTATAAAAAAAATGAGTCAAATTTATTAATCTCACCTAATAAGGGTTTGGTCACATTTAAACTCATTAATGAAGGTGGTTTCGGAAGAGCTGTATTCATCGATGCCAACGATGTTTGGTTTTTATAAGGGTATGATATGTTATTTAACCTATCCGAGGGTCGATTGAAATTGCTATTAACTGATTGATTGTAGTCTTCAAAGTTATTAGGCGGTCGATTATACGATGTATTAAATCCATCGACATTTCTATTATATGCTTGGCTATCAGGAATTGCATTAAATGGATTACCATAAATTTCAGTGGTTTTTGTAAAAGATACTTCCTGTTGTCTCCTTGCATTGGATGTGTTATAAGAGTTACTGTAATTTTCACTAGAGGATTTACTGTCTAAGATTCGGCGATAATCAACATCATCTTTTGTGTCAAACATTTGATGATTATTAATGTCCGGTGGTTTCTGATTATAAAATGGTTGAGAATTATTATAATTAGACCAATAAGGAGAATTGGGGTAATTGGAGTTCATGGTTTGGCCATTGTTGTTAAGAGGCAACTTAACAGGCTCTGAAATCATCGTTGGCAGGTTATTAGTTTTAGGGAAATTAAACGGCTTATCATCCGGTGTTTGTATAGGTCCTTTTTGGTTAGGAATAAGTTTTGACACATTTTGAATCATTTGAGATCCGTTTTCATTATTTCCAACGAGATCCAAACCGGGTATTTGATTTTCTGATGACAGCGGTAACGAAGATGACATATTTGGCTACAAAAGTATTAAAAAATACATACATATTGAAACTGTACAAATAAAATGCAGTTTTAAAAATGTGTAATTTAGTACCAGTCGATGTGAAATATTCAATGAATTATTAGAAGGAACAGAATTTAACATCATTTGATTATAGAACAATCTTTGTTTTTGATTTTCTTCAATTTGAGCTGCCTCCTTCTGTATTAAAAGAACATTACCAGAAATGTAAGAAAAAAAATGGCATTTAAACAATATCTTACTTTTTTTTCTGCTAATTTTGCTTCTCTTCTTTTTTTTAGTAAATCACATTTTTGTTTCATTCCATCACGAATACCCAACCATTTGTTTTCATATTTTTCATATTGCACCTTAACATATAAATAACAGATTTGATTAAAACAAATACAATAAATGTTATGAAATAAAACAATAGTGAATTTACTTTATCAGGATGGTTTTTATTCTGTTCTTTCCATTTAAGAAAATCTCCTTCCCACTTTATAAATTTTTCTTCAAATGTTTCGATGTCAACGTTTAATTCATTTTCTTTTTTGTTAAGGGATGTGTCCATTTTAATTTTTTTTTCACCAATTTGCAGTTCAGGTTCCATGCTACGTTTCATCTAGATGTCAAAATTAACAGACCTTACATTTTAAATACTAATATTCAATCAATACAAATACCTGCAATGGATCGCAATGTGGTTGCATAGCCGTGTTCTTTTGGTCAAAATATGGTTGTTGCAACGACATAGGTGGCTGAGGAGGTTGTAATGGCTGACTCTGTGGCATTGGAGGAGGCGGAGGTTGTCCCATAGTAGTTGACATTTGTACGTTCTAAACAACAATAATCATAATTCAGCAATATATTTATACTTGGACTATTTCAAGTTTTATAAAAAAAATTATATTCTAGCATGTAGTTAATAAAATTGTATATACCTGTTGATGCCATTGTTGTTGAAAGTGTTGGTGCCATAATTCCCAATTCCATTCAGGCCATTTAATTATCTATTTGATTTAAAAAAAAATTAAAACAGCGTCATTTACCAATTTATTTACTAATAAAATATATCTACAAGTTTTTCAATCTTAATAATTGTATTCTATATACTAATATAACTTTGAGCTTTGATATGACACCTTACTGATGAAAGTACAGTTAACCCTCATTAATATATTGACGCTTGCTACAAAAAGTAATACGTTACATTTGCTCTTCGGAAAAATAGTATGTTTGTCGTAGCCACAATAAAATCTGGTTTATCTGCGATTGTTACGTTAAAAACAATAATTATTAAGTTTCACTTTTTCCTACATAATATAGTATGCTTAGTCAATCAAAACCACTACTGAACTGAACGTAAGACTTTTCTTAGAAAAGAATGAAACGTTGTACTAGTTTTTGCTGTAATTTACGTGGAGTCCTATGTGAGCAAATTCAATGCAAACTCGGTGCGGCACAACACGGAGCGAAAATTTGAGCGATCTTGCCCTACATGCACAGCGTCTTCGGCGACCACCAACCAGTCATAATCAGCCGTTAATTTTTTGTTTACATTGAAAGTGACCTTTTGTGCACAAATCACAGGAAAATATGAAACCGTTTTGATCGCGTTCGTTTCACGCCACAACGTGCCGACTACCATTCGCATACATTCGGTCACGTAAGACTCTTCCAAGATAGACAAATATTTGATATTTTCGCATCGCGTTACACCGCACCACGTACGCATTGAGTTTGCTCACGTAAGATAAATATACTACTTTATAGAGAGGAAAAAATGAAGGTATAAATCTACTTAACCAAATACCTTTATTTTTTTGATTCGATAGTATTTTAAGATCGGGCGTTATACTAATAACAAGAGTTACTGCTGTCGCCCCAGCGATATGCCTCGCCTTTCGGGGTCCTTTTTTTATGCTCAGAACTACTTAAATTTAAACCTGTAACCTCCTCTTAGACTGTAGCCTGCAAAATTTAGGATATTTTTAGTTTAGCGGAGCGAAGCGACGGCGCCCAGCAAGCATAGCGAGTGAATGCCGTACGCACCATGAGGGGCCAATGAAGTACCCAGCGGCCGGGGGTAAACGTGTGGTGCCAGGCGCATGCGTATGACGATATCGGCAAACTTTAAAAGTCTGTAACTTCTAAACTAAGTGCGAGCAGCGCAAACAATTTACGTATTCGTAATCAGCGTAAAAAATACTATCGAATCAAAAATAAGGGTGTCCGGTAAAATAGATTTGTTCCAAAATGAAACTTACTACTTTCCGTAATGGCTGTCAATATGCGAGCCGTTACTACTTGTCACAGTATGATGGGTTATTTATAATATCAATAACATAACAATAGTTTTACTTACAGTTGGACCAATTGCATTTGGCAAAGTATTCGATTGAAACTGCTGGGTCATCTAAAAATCAAAATTTAATTTGGTTATAAAAAATATTTAAATGGTAAAGCTAGGGTGCAATGGTAAATCACTTTTTTAGCGTGTAGACAAGACTGGATTTAGAAAAAAATTAGGCGATCGATAAATTGAATACTCATGTCATGTAATACTTACAACTGCTGCTGGGTTTAATGATGGCCTAGTCAAACTATTTTGCTGGTTCATCTGGAATATTACATTTTATTAGCATATTACTTTGATGAAATAAAAAAAAAAAATCATAAATTTTCTCACCGGAAAACTTTGCATTGCATTAGACGTTGGATAGAATGGAAACGAGTGTGTATTGTTTTCATAATTGCTGGAGCTTGGATTGTTTAGAGCTAAGGGTGGTGGCAGTGGTGGTGTTGAAGTGGCCCATTGATTTGGATACATCGTTGAGCAGTGAGCTAGTATAAAAATTACAAAACTAGTACACCGATGAAATATTATGTAGTAGTTATTAGCGTAAGTTACTTTACTCACATATTATTTATTAAAACTAGCAGTACTTTAAAGATAGGTACTTGATAAGGTACCTAGGTGTTTTTAAATCAGAAAAGAATCAACTCATAAAACAATTATTTGTTGACTTCAATATTAACGATAGGCCGTCCGTAAAGGAATCCTACAATAAGTAATCTCTAATCCCATAAGTCACATCGTTTTTATAGTAAATTAAGTAATAAATAATAACATAAACCGAAAATCAACGGTGTGTAACTTTTTAATACGCCGATCAACACTATAATCTATATTATTATTATGGTGAACAGAAACTACAGTACAGTTTGTATACACACACGAATAAACCATGAAAAATAAACACAGGTGCGTTACTAAATATTGTTATCAGCTATCATTACATGGCCGCTGTTCGACTCCGATAAGAATACACGGCACCCTTACAAGAGTCTGCAGCCATTTTGCGGCGGACATATTTGCTAGCATACCTATCTTTTTTATGTCATGGAAAAGACGATCAGGCATCAGCTCGATAAAATATTTTCTACCCAAAACCTGGACCCGGGTCTAGCTCAGTTTACCATTCGTCTTATCAGTAATCAGATTGTTGATAAGACGGTTAAACTTCAAAGAGATTTTAATATGTTTTCTAGGTATTAATAATTATTTATTTTTATTTTTACCTAAAGAGTAAAATCTGTGATTGAAATCGTAATTCTAATTAAGAATTTTTGTTTTCTGTTGTAAAAGTGACAAAAAAACATTAATAAGGAAATTTTTTTTTTTTAACCGTGTATTATTTTTGCACTGTCTAAAAGTTAGCTAGATAGTAGATATTTTACTGTTTACTTATACATTTGTGGTTTTAGCGTAACAAATCAATATTTTAGGTGCAATATATAGTTAGAGTGCCTAGTACGCTACATCGCCCATTTCTAAGGAGTAAACTATAGGCAATTTTTTCAAAATCTTAATTTAAAGATTAAATTGTGATGTGTAATTACTAGATCAGAAATTAGGACTCATTTTTTTGTTAGTTAATTTATTTTTCGGACTATCGCAGCATCCTTGACAGTGATTTAAAATAAAATCATCTAAACATTACTAACTACTAGAATGCGTTTTACTCGGTCCATAGTGATTTTAGAGCAAAAGCACCTATTATAAAATTTAAAGTCTGCAAAGAAAACAATATTTCGGAAACAATGTCATTCCGATTTTAAACATAATAACGTAAAAAAAATGTATAATTATTTTTCAAAAAAAGTGGCTTTAAATTTAATTAGGTTTATCAAAAATAGAATATTATGACATTGTCTTATAAAACATTGTCATGTTTTACATTTGTTATGGGTATTTTTGCTCTATAATCATCACGAAGCGAGTAAAACGATAGAAAATTGAGTGTAAAATTCAAATTTTTATAATTCTTTCTATATACTTATATATTTTTTTAAATGTTGTTTTCAAAAAACTTGTTTTTTCACACTCGCACAACATTTCTATTTAGACATCGGTTTATCAGTTTTCTGAATAACATTTTGAATACATTTTAAAAATATAAACGTAAAGTAAATTCTACATTTCTCGTACGGTCGAGCATAAATTTTAGAAATCATACAAATGCAGTAAGGCATTGTACTTGGATACGCTTTACGCTACATTTAACGTTCTGAATGGCTCGGATTTTTTTTCCCAAAAAATAAATACTGTTTCATAAAATTTATATTTATTTCACAACGTTACTGTACAGGAATGAGTACATTATTTACATACGGACCATTAAAACTACTAAGTAATGGTTTGTGATATCTGAAATGGTACGAAATATAACTCCCAGTATGATGCACGTCTTGCTGTTCCTTGTGGCTGAAATCAACGGTAAAGTTGCAAATTTAACACTTCCTTTTTGAATTCAGATAACATTCGAACTAGACATCAACTTAACCAGTTGATGTCGAGTATCTTAGACCCTTTTGCCGTGTAATCTTCGAATTATTATAAATAATAACAAGCCCATAGTTACCAAGTAGTGCATTGGTTGTCACGTCACAAAAAAAAATACCACCAACATTTTCGACATAACCCCAATAGGACATTTTCTTGACGTGAGAAACATTATGATGGGACACGGGTAGGTATACGTTATTCTACAGGCAATAACAACACTTTATCATAATATTATTATGTTTTACTATACTACAGCTGTTTTCATGGTTCATAAAAGTTGAAACTATGACGATGACTATAATATTCATAAAATAAAAAAATAAAAATTCGTTTTTAACTCAATATCAATGTGAATTCATATATTTTATGTGTGTAACTGATTGAAATAATACCATACTTAATCGTTTTACGTCGGCGTGTGTAGAATCACCATCGAAATATAATGGAAGATTCAAAGAACAAAATATTGATGGACTCTATGCGTTGTTTGAAATATAAAATAGATGAGTTATTAGAAAAAAGCGAATCAAGTAAGAAATAATAAATCAGCAATTACAGATTCAGTTAAAAACTAAAGAGGATAAGTATAGTGGTTCCAAATACTGTAAATTAATAGATTTAGTGGTGACAATTCCTACCAGGAGACATTAAACACATAGAGAAATGAGAATATCCCCCCCCCCTCGCTAGACTCTCTCAAATTACCAAAGATAGTTTTTTGACCTAAAAATTAACCTTTATGTGGTCTTTTAATGATTACTTCTGTATAATTTTTAACCGCTTTCAATTGTTTACATTTAATTTGTATTTACCGCTAGAGCGCACTGCAAAATACATAATATTATTTATAATTAACGGTTTATTATCTATACAGAATATTTCTTTTTTATAATACAATGTTACAATAGCAATTGACATTAGATACTGTAAGGTATTAATACATTTAAAGAGTAATGGCGGGTTGTAAAAAAGTTCATTAAAGGTTTAACAGGTTTAATGAATCAATATATTTTGTTGAGTGGTTCCCTTAACATAGTAGAATAACTCGTGATTGGTCCATTAAATTTACCTATTAATTTTTTTATGCAACCCGGCAATAATATTTTAATTTATAATAGTTTGACATAAAATATTTATTTTATTTTAGGTAGTGATTCTGAAATATTATTTTTAATAAATTCACTGCAAAAACTTCTCAGGGAACATTCAAGTCTTTCAATTAGTGCAATTCACCATTCGGATCTAAACACTACCAGTGACGAATTACCGATGAAAGTAAACAGATTTGTCAATATTTAAACTTTTTTTAATATAATACATTTAAAAAAAATGTATTTGAATCTATATGTCTTCTTGTTTGGACGTAAAACAAAGCTATTGTTTAAGTATTTGTTTTTACTCATTTAAACTGATTTACAGCATAATAATTTGTCATTAATATAGCCACAGCACTATTGCGGGGCTAATGTCTATGATATTATTTGCGAAACAAATAATGAATACAGATAATGCAATCTTAAAGGTTTCATTGTACATGCATAATTTTAAAGTTGCGAAAATTGAATTCGTAAACACACTTTTATAAAGATAAGGGTGACTATGTGACATGAATGGGGAAACTGTCCAGTAAACATCGTCTCATGAATATTATAATGGCACACGTTTTTTTTCAACTCTGGTCCGCGTTTTTGTCTTTAACCTTAGAGATCAGCAGCTTCTTTGTTTTGTTTCGTCAATAGGTAGGTAATAATTAATTAGTTTACCGCAGATGCAGAAACTTTTTGGATTGATTGAATGTCTTTGCAAGGAAATTGATACCATAATGAACAACTTAAAACAAACATTGAGCGCCGTATACAAAATGTTTCAGGATATTATCAAAGAAAAAAACGACAAGTGCCTATATATAGAAATATAAAATTGACTGTGTAAAAAAAATAATCATGGTTTATAATTGTTTATATATTTTAAGTAAGCAGCTGCAAGATGCAGATGACTCTGATGTCGATAATAAGTACAAAAAGCAATTGGAATGTTACGAGACTTACATCAGTGAATTGGAATGTCGTCTAAAACAATCAATGTGGCACTTAAGCCAAACGCAAATGTCGGACAAGGATCCCTCTACGGTACATAAACCTTGGTATTTTTACGAAAATTGGGTACTAAGAGAGATAACTGTGTTATTATTATTTGTCTAGGAAGAATTTAAACTCAAAGAAAAAATTTTAAAACTAAAGAAAAAGGAGAACGATTACGTAAATAAAATACGAACTATGACGGACGAGCTAAACGATTTAAAAGAAAAATGTCACAACTGCTTGGGAAGACAGAAATGCTTGAATGAAGTAATTTCGGAGATTGCGTTAGTAATAATATATTCATTCAAATCATTCCCGCTAACCCTTTACTGTCATTACTGTACAAACAGAATGTAAACTCGGAATAAATTATACAAAAATGGCTTTTGCACTGTACAACTCTATATTGTTTGAACTCGGTAAAAATGGTGTTGTTTTGTTTGACAATTGGTTTAAAACAAATTGTCGAGTAAATACGTTTTCTAAAAATCACTAAAGCTTATAATTTGAATAAATCATCATCCGTTTAGATTGTACATCGGCCATCTTATATAATTATCTGTTAATTCAGTACTTTTATATCTTATGTGTATTTTCAATGTACATCTAAAACAAATGTTATTGACTCAAAGTTTTGCGGTAAGCTGGTAAAAGTTAATTCTATGTTTTCATTCGAAAAATATAATCGAATTGCCAGAAAGTTAAATAGGTATTCCAACTTTTGTAGTTTTACCACATAGATTTATGTACTATTAGTGAAACTGTTTTTGTGCTATTGACAAATGTGCGCTTGTTTTGTGAACCGATTTTATAATTCGAATAACTCGCCTATACTGTTGTGTAGGCAACCTAAAGACAAAGAAGAAAAAAGTTTGCTAAGTTCGGTCGAAGTCGAAAAGTATTCAGATCAAGTGGGCCCAGAAATGTCATCCGATCGAGAATTTGTTGGAGTTGAAAACCAATTTAATCGCAAACCATTCGATCACAGTAGCACACAAGACGATTGTTTTATAAACAAACCAGATAAATCATTCTCTCGGCCGAAAGCTTACAGTTCGCCCGTACAGCGAGGTTTCAGAAAAAAATCGGCGGTGGACGAAAGATCTGAGGTATACCTACTACATGGGTGTTTTTATAATTTAAAAAGTACTTACTAATAATATACAGAAACTTTGCATTTAAAAAAAAAAGATTTCTACAATATACGACACGGGTAACGGCGGGAATCATCGCGGATGCAGTGGGTATTCGAACATTACTAGTAAAACATTCAACGTGCAGAGAAAACCGGCAATGTCTGCGAGTAAGCAATGTAAAATGTGCAAGACCAATCAAAACGATACGAGCAAAATGTCTTGGAAATCCAATTCCAATTACAGTAGAGACTAGATCAGATGTACCGAATACTTTTTGTTTATTAGTACCATAATCGTCAAGTATTTTTAACTACCAAGGCGAGTTCTAGCTTATCTGCCGCTCGAATATGTAAAAAATAATATTAATTTTATCTTCTACATTACATACACGCTGAGGCTTAGCACTGCGGTCTATTAATTATTATTATTATTTTTTTTTTTGTTAACACGAGTTGTTAATTTTTTCTTTTATGTTTATCATAACCGATATTATAATGATTTTTAACGGCACAGTGATGTCGCCACTTAGTTAAAAGTATGTTATCCTTTCACTTGATTGTTCCATCTCAGCCGTAGTCGTCCCAAAAGTCTCTTTCTTCTTGGAACACTACATTTTATACCAAACATACTAAGGCTTCTTCTTATCTCCATGCATGAGGCATGGCTCATGAGTCATGACCAATCCACTGGAGTCGACTTTAATGTAAATAAACGTGCCAAATCTGAGGTCAGATTTCAATTCAACGGGGGAAAAAACATAAATACGTAGTTTAGTTTGGTTAAAAGTTCTATAAGTTAATTTTATTCTATTTCCATATAATGCAACACGTTTCCACTTGTTCCTTTGTGAAGTACAAAAATATAATACTAAACTTTAAACATATTACTATTATATTAACAAACAAAATATGGTAACTTCTAGTCAAGATGTCCATGTGGCTTTTTGCCATTATTATTAATCCTACTTAGCAAAAATGGCATTAATCATTTTTTATAATATCATGAAAATGTTAATCAAATATCAATAATAGAAAAATATACTAACTTCATTTTTACCATAAGTACTAATTATAAATATTAATACTTCAATTTGGGGTTTTATCCCTATAGTTATAATATTTATTATATAGGACCCTAAATATTAAAACAGTTGTTCTAAATAATATTAGATTATAAACGTCGCGTCATACCATATAATATTTCAGATTTTGGCGTATTATCCAAACGATTATTAGATTTTGTAATTTATTAAGTTAAATCCCTGTTTAAACAAAATTGTTTACCGCCTAATAGAAATGTATATGGACATATCTAATCCAATTAGCAATTGGTTACTTTAGTTACTTTAAGTATCCTTTTCACTTATCTACAGCAAACACAAATACACAGTAATTGATATCGTTTTACATGATAATGTATATTTATATATAACATATATGCATATATATTTTTACAAATTTTCATTTCAACTTTACAAAATGTTTATATTATGTACATCACAATGTATAACCTTAAATTAGATAACCGGACTAATTTAACAAAATAGGAATTTATACATG
Organism: Adelges cooleyi; assembly: GCF_023614345.1. Taxonomy (NCBI): domain Eukaryota; kingdom Metazoa; phylum Arthropoda; class Insecta; order Hemiptera; family Adelgidae; genus Adelges; species Adelges cooleyi. The sequence continues at coordinate 10,789,458 of NW_026096053.1, read as the reverse complement.
CTATATTAATATAGATTTGATAGGAAAAAAAATGTATATTATTTGGCAACTTATAATACGTTTGCAAATTGAATTTCATAGTTTGAAGTGAACAAAAACGCCCGAATTTATATTTTTGATTAAATACGAAATGTTTTCATTACTTTTAGTAAACGAGTAAAATCAATTAGTCAAAAACGTTTATCATAAATAATGGAATAATAATAACAAGTTTTTAAATTTGCTTATATTCATATTTTGTTGATTTATGTCTCGCATATCAGTCGATAGAATTTCTTATGCACATATAAATAAAGAATACATTTATTAATATACATGTATAACTCACACAGAAAAAAATACATAGGTAGTCCAACTAAAATTACGGTTCATACAAACACACAGTACATTTCTAGTTGAAATAACTACATGAATAGTCGGCCGAACTAGATGCATAGTTGCTGTAACTAAACGTGTAGTTGGCCCAGCTGTTTATTTAGTTATTCCAACTAGAAATGTATTGTGTCCCTTTATTAACCATAATTTTAGTTGGATAGTTAATGCATTTTTTTCTGAGATATTAGGCTCAAAACTGCAAAAACTAAAAAATGTGCATATATCTTTAGTATTGCATAGAATGCTAGGTCTTTTTTAAATTATTATTCTCAAATAAATTACAAATATTTCAACAGAAATCCAAACAAATATAGAGTAAGGTTAGTTTTTTTCTCACGGACAACGAATAACATTACTATGAACATACAGTTTTGAGTTTTTTTAATTTTGAACTGAGACATTGATCAACAAATAAGAAAAATTTAAGTAAACAAAAATGAATGAATCATAACAATAATAACAATAATAGTATTTTTCATTGCTTATCAATTATAATATTTACATTTATAACAAGAATCAATATAGTAGTATTTTTTAATTAGTGCTCAAAACAACAGTAATTACACAAAAAAAAAAACATATAATATAATATATAGTCTGATAATATAGATTTTTTTTCATAACGTAACAGGTAATATAATAATTAATACCACATATTAGTACACAACTATTATGTAAAGGAACTTGCCAATTAGATAAAACATAGTACACAAATAAATAAATCAGGTATAAACGCTTCTACTTCAATTATTTTAAACTTATACATTAAAATAAGTTATTTGTAACAAGTACATTTTGATATGATTAATCGACTATCAACAATAGTTATAAGCTGTTAAAAACGTGCGCACAATTAATTAAAGAAACAATGTTTTATTATATTTATTTTATGATTCCCTGGATCTGAACAGGTATAGGGATTAATAATATTTTTTACACAAATCACATACAAAATGTATTTTAGGAAGTGGCTATTTCATTGTACAAGGGTAAAATAAAATTAGTACCTATTAATTAATTTTTAGAAGTACAAATAAATAAATAAACGTTCACGAAAACATAAATGTCAAAACAATGCAAAGATTTATAATATTATAATAAATTGATTTTAAAGTTATTTGGTGTTGGATAGCATTTTTGGAAATTTGATTCAGTTAATTGACTATCCAAGACGGAATGTTATTGTTTGAATCGTTTAATTTGAAACTGTTTATTAAATTAAAGATTTATAAAATAACTAATAATAACATAACAAATAATATTGTAACTTGTAAGAAAATGTTTTTGTTTAATCATTGAGCAATATATTTTCTTTAGCAAAGTTAATAAAATATTTAAAAACAAAATTAGTAGGCATCGTCTAAATAAATAAAATGTGAAAAAAAATAACTGTGTTGACTCTTAAGTGCGCATTAAGCGGCATTGCGTACTGTATTTTCTTACATTTTTGCCCATAAGGGTTAAAACGTACTTACAACAAGCAACTTAAAAATCTCTTCTTTATAAAATTGCCTTAAAAATAATAACACCAAGATAAATAAAGCATTTAGTATAATAAACATAATATTCGTCTTTACGTATGATATAGTGAAACACTTAAAACTAATATAATGTACATACAAATTCTGTGATTATGAACGTATGTCAAAGTAGATATTATAAGTTTACAAATCAAATAAATATTTATGAATAATTTTTTGTTGAAAAATTACACTTTTTAAACATTTTAATTGAACACGAAAAAACAAACGTAAAAATGAATTACTGGAAAGTTCCAAACATTTATTAACTTTCAATGATTCACACGTGTTGTTCATAGGTCAATATTTATCACGGACCCCGAATTTTAGAAAGGCCATTTATTTCTGTTTAAGTTATTGAAGTTGCCCAGAGGACTTATACTATAATTTGAACCTCAAGTTCATTAAGTCGCCAGACCCGGGTTGTACCGAACTTCCAATACAGTTTATTTTCATCGTTTAGCTTATTAACAGTAATTAACAGAACACAAATTATTAACCATTTAATAGGTTTATATATAATAATAAGTTCTTATTTTAAGCGGATTAATATTTAATACATACTAATAAATTAACAAATAATTAAAATACTCGAATTTGATTTTATCACTTTGATGTTATATAATAATACTATTTTAGTTATGAGTACCACCCCGTGTTTAATTTTAGTGGAATATTTAATGAAATAAATAAACATTATGTTCACCCATTAAAACAAACAAAAAAAAGGTAGCTGAGTGCAATTTATGTACGTAGAAAATGAATTTGTTTTAACATCTGACACTCAATTGTATGTACTTATAATTTAATAGATAAAATCGCATCAAAAGGAAATGATATATGTTAGTGCATTTTGTATTAGTGTAATAGCTAAAAAAAATGTCAATATTTCTTGGAGGAGTAAAGCACGTTCTTTGCTACACTAATGCTCTGATGGAAGGTATGATGTTTGGTTATTATTATCATTATGCGTTTTGGTCGGGGCTGAAAATATGCAATGTTCTTTTCGTGAGGTTTTAATTACCATTGCACTGTACAAATCATATTGAATACAAATGATTCACTCAGTGTTTGGAAACATTTGTCATACTTTTGCCCAGACCGTCGGCCACGGGTCATGTGCCGATTCTCATGAGCTTTTTGAACGCTTTCCGGAATTCCGGGTTAAATATGGTGTATATGACCGGGTTCACAAAGCTGTTCATGTAGCCCAGCCACGTTGTCAGGATGAATGCCCGTACACCTGGGGAACAGTTCTTTTCCAATTTATTGCATATCGCGTCCAGAATGTTGCACGTGAAAAACGGTACCCAGCAGAACAAAAACACACCTGAAACAACAAAAACAAAACTTTACAAACTATTTCGAAAGAGGACGGGCGGGCGTTCGTTACCGGTGTAGTACCTAAGAGTTTCGCCCAAGTATATTACAACCAGAGGCAGTGTTAAAACTTACAGTGGTCTGAAACTCGCCGTGGACACTTATTAATAAAACGGCTATGGTTATCGCCGGGATGGGCCAAATGAAAATTAAATACATCAAAATAATTAAACGTACCGTGGGCAAACCCGCCTAACCGTAGGAGTGTAAAAAACACATTAGGTACCACAATGACAAATAACTTGATTTAGGAACAAGAACATCTATTTTTTGTCGTCGAATCCGAATTCGGCCAAATAATTAGCACGTCGAGTTAGAATTGCCTCCAAAGTTGTAAAAAACACCGTGTGTTGGTATTCGCGTTCATTAAGTTTGAAAACTCTCTACTGAGAAAATTATTCAAATGTACAGAACACGTCGGAAATACAACAGAACGGTGTTTTATACAAATTTGGATGTGATTTAAAAAATAACTAATTAATTATGCTAGAAAAATTCTGAGGCGAGAATTGGATTCAACGAAGAAAATGAAATAAACAGATTTTAGTTTTTGTTCCAAAACTGTTTTGTACTGCATTATTCATATCATTATTATGTGATTTTGAATATAACAATATGGATTTTTACTTGAACCTAGAAATTATATAAATCTTAAGAGGACGCTACCCACCCGTAATTTATCCGCAAAAAATGGCTTTGCGGGGGACAAGAATGTGAAGGCGGTATTTACAGTAGCCGTATACAATTTTTACAATGGATAGAGAAGAACTTTATTTACGGGGTAGCGATTTTAGTTTTTTGATAACTTAATCACAATTAAAATTATTTCTTCGTGAAGATTCTATTTTTTTTTCAATTTTCATTTGCTTATAAAAAAATATTAAGTATAGATATCAAACAAATAAAATCGCTACCCCGTAGATAAAGTTCTTCTCTATACATTGTGAAAATTTGGTAAATCTACTGTTAATACTGCCCTCACATTCTTGTCCCGCGCAAAGCAGTTTTGATGGGGAAAAAATTGTAATTTATCCTATAGAAGTGACTGTGATAGTCTGACGAAAAAAATGGCAATCAATAAAGTATCCTCATTACTGTATTAATAAGTATATAATATAGTTCAAACTCTAATTTAAGATTTTTCGAAAAATTGCCTATACTTAGAAATGGCCTGGGTAGCGTCCTCTTAAGGCATACTACTAAACTGGAAAATATCTCAAATTAATAGAACTAGCAATTGTGTTTGAATAAATAATCTCATAAACTCAGTGTCTGATTATTATATATTTTCCAATTTTCCGGGCACCTTTACCAATTTTTCTTATCTAACCTATCCTATGTCTCAAGTTGGACCAAATTACACACAGTGTAAAAAATTTCATCAAGATTAGTTAAGTAGTTTCGGAGTTCATCGCTGACAAACATCGTGACTCGAGATTTTTATATATATAATAATAAAGATATATAAACATATGTTTTTTTAGTTTAATAATCTTTTTTAGACCATCACTATTTCTTTCAAGATGAAGACTTCTCAACCGATAAATACTCTAGGACGGATCGTTAGTCCGTCATCGGAATTGTTATTGTAAGTCTATTTATTTGGTTTGTAAAATAAACGTATTTTCTTTTGGTGGTTTATAAAAACAGGTTAATTGCGTTTTATAACTATATATTTATTTATGTAATACTAAATAGTAATGACATATTTTGAATATTTTTGTATCCACTAGTATACAAAACTTATTTATTTCATAAATGCGCGGACGATTACGCCGTGGTAAGTACATTTTTCAAGAAAAAACTAGAACGTAATATCTTAGCGTTTAGGTAGGTACTCAAGTTAAAGTAAGTATCAATTAATATAAAAAATACATAGAATTTTTTTTTCTGAAAAAAAAGAACAATATATATAATGGCAATTTAATGACCATATTATGGTTCAATGGTTGTAGTATTAAGTGGAAGTTCAGTATAAAAATATATAATGAGTATTGGATGAGCTAAAAGATACACGTGCACTGCAAAGATACTTAACAACCAACAAAAATGAAGAAAGTATAAGTTAAAAAAAAAAACAATGACAATACCAAACAGTACTAATGGAAAAGATAATCTACTTATCGGTGATATTTTATTATAGATGGGTTATTATATATTAAATATTCTTAATATTACTAACTCAATGGTTTATAAAAAAGTAGAGAAAACCTTCGAAAGAACAACAACAGTTATATGGTTAAATGTGGCTGAAAAATATTCGACGACTATGGAATAAATTCTTATAAGACAAATATTTTTAGAAAATTTGGTTGTTTTACAGTCCGAAGGGTTTGGAAATAATGTTTAAAGCAGAAAATCTAGTTTAAACAGTCGTTAATTGTTTTATAAAGTGTAACTATTTACAAAACAAAATTAAGGATTGGACAAATTCGTTACAGAATAAAACGTGAATTTTTAGAGTAATTAAAAACTAAAATGTACAGTGTGAAGTTTGTTGCTTCTCCGAATTAGGAGAACGGCGAAAAATTAGACTTCCGTCGAGTTAATCACGAATGAAAAGCCCAAACAATTTAATTGTGTTTTCGATGCATATTGTAGAATGTATTGTACGTCGTCCGCATTGCACAACGGCACATTATTATACAGAAATATTTTGCCGAGCTCACATAGTTAAATTATTCGATTCGGAATACCATAAATCAAAAACTTTTCAATATGTCAAAACGGTATGCCTTTGATAGTTTCATTGTAACGTCAATAGTTTTGGATAAAATCAAAAGTCCACATCGAATAATAAAAGAAAAGTTTTTAAGTTTTGTGCTCGGCGAATTCGCCAATTAGTCGTTGAATACATTTAACAATATAAATTATTAATAGCGAACACACGAACATTGACGTGTGCTGTTAATAATAACTCGAAACATAATACGCGAACGATGGAAGTTTGAAAGACAAACAAAACGCCTTTCACGATTTTTGACAATGCCGTCACTGGGAGTTGTAATCCTGAGCCGATCAAATTCAATACTAGTTGCAACCTACGGGTGCTGTATTAGTACAACATGCTGCATAGGCGTCGCCCGGCGAGCGTTTTGAGATTCGATACTATTTTCTTTGACACTATATTTTCTTTATGTAAAGCGAGACCTCGAGTAAATAACTATCAAAATAAATAACGAGAGATAAGAAAAACGCATATTATAAAGAAGACCTCAATTTGGCGAATCCAATTGAATGCAAATAGCGCGTTGGAATAGGGGTTGGCAAAGGTATTTAATAAAACCAACGCGATGCGGCAGTGCCTGTGCCGTCTTGGGAACCGCCGTTAGGTCAAAAACATTCGTTAGGAAAACGACGATTGATTGAACGGCGGTGGACGATGTCGTATATCGTCTTGGAAGGGCTCGGGCGGGGCGCAGAGAAGACCGGGGGGGGGGCGGGAGGGGCACGTGGGGTCTTTTGAGTGATTTCAAAAAGGTTTCCTCGCGAAATGCCTTTTGTCAATATAAATGGACGGCGGGGCGGCAGGTAGGACCTTCTCTTTTTCCATCTCGCTTTTTCTTTTATTTCTCCGCGCGTCGTATACCTACCTACCCGGCAAAAGTATTATCTTTTGTAGTGTTAACGCGTGCGTTCGACGATGTGACCGCACGCCACGACGAGGAGGTTTTGACTTTAACCGAACTGACACGGTGTGACAGCTATAGTGCAGAATCGCTGTGTAGTAAGTAGCATATAGCTTGGACGGTAATGGCGCGAATTGACTGGTCTCGCTCTCGGGCCGTTCTCAGATAATAAGAGAGCTGGGCGATGACAGACCTTTTGTCCATCTTCCGACCGCGCACGTTCCCTTCGACCGGCGTGTTACTAGTTTTCTAGACTACCGGCGTCTGTCCTATTCGTCTCCGCCAGTACTGTATTATGAACGTCACCACTTTAAGGACCCCGTCGGTAAATTTCACCTCGGCACACAAAAGACAAGGGAAAATACACGACGACGACGACGAGTTTATAGTAATGCGCTTTAATCTTTTCATAGTAATTTTACTCACCAAACAAACATCAAGTACCCTCTAACATACAAACGCACTTAAGAATTTCAATACACACCCAAACGCCACACGTATAGAGTAATTTTATAATGAAAACATTTAAAGCCTTCAGGACAATACGGAATATTTAATGTCTGTGTATATATATATACCATATACTATCTAGCTTATTATATATGCATATTATATTTGTGTTTGTATAATATAACCTCAGTCTTCTCGGAAATATAAACTTAATAATTACCATTTTTAAATAATGTGTTTAAAAGCCACAATTTGGGAAGTCATCGACGAGTGAAGTAATAATATATATTAGGGTGGTTCAAAACAAGCCTTACTTACCCCACCCATATTTTTTATGATATAAAACTCCTTCACGTGCCCCATCGGGGTTGAAGTTTAGCCAAAATGTCAATTAAAAAAAAAAAAATGAAAAGAAATTAAATTGCAGTTATGCGTTTTGGGCAAGAAGAAAGTTTTTATTAGAATTATTACTTTCAAAAGCGGATTTTCCAAACAGTTATGAACGACTGAATAATTAGAGCGAGGGTTGGTTGTTGTGTTTTGATAAAATTGTTAACACCAACCAATTGAATATTTATGCGTTCCAAAGACGAGTGTTCAAAGTTTAAGCAAAGAGAAGAAGAAAAGTCGATTACATTTAAATGAGTTTCTTTGTATTTAGCAGACATTTCTATTTTCCCTTCGTGTAATTTTGTCGGAGCAAATTACAAAGGCGCCCAATAAATATTTAAAAAAATTAATTATTCTTTGATTTAAATAAGATTAAAGGAGGAAAAAAAAGAAGGAAAACTCTTTGATGTACCTCAGTTGCCTAACTAAAGCGCCCGAACTCGATAAAACGAGTACGGTCTTTTTTATAATAATAATCATGACTTTTATATATATATATATATACATACATGTATAATACAAACAATTTTGGAGCTCGCTTGTGCACTGCGGGAAACATAAAACATCATGAGCTAGCACAAAGCTTTAAACGAAGTACTGTTTTCATGCTGCTCAAGGTAGAACAAACAGTTCATATTGACTTTTCTTGTTCTTTGGAGACGACGATGGAGGCGATGGGGGGATGTAAACAGAGTATTGCGCCGAAACACTATATACACCGCAGCAGTTGATGATATAATATAGTTTTAATTTTAAAAGAGACATTTTCTCATTAACGCGAGGAGGCAAATAATTATTGACAAAACACTCCACGCTAAAATATACTTAAAAGTGTTTTCAAATACCAAAGGGGGATACGGGCGAGCTGTTGAATGAACTTTACGAAAACAAAAAAGCATATATACAATATTATGTTAGCCGTACACAAATATATATACATTGCTTTTCATTCGGCCTACAAATGGTGTTTTAGGGTCTTATCGTTATTCGCGTCACACAATTTTGTCCTCGCGAGGTACCGTTTAGTATAACAATAATAATAATATATAAGAGGTAAAAAAAATAAAAAATAAAACATTTAAATTCTTGCTTTTCATTTAATTCGGTTTTATAGTATGCATGTGTTGCAGTAAGTGCTGCGTAGTATAATACAATTTAAAAACAATGTTTTTTGAAACTAAAAATAATAATAAAACGCGCTGTAAAGATAAATTAAATTTTAATCATTTGTTTAAATATAATACATATTGTATTTTGTACATGTTCGTGTGTTATAATTGTCCCAACGTAAAAATAACTGTTAAAAATAATACTGTTTTATAGTTTGGAATAATGTTTTTTTTTTTTTTTTAATAATATTATATCTTTAAAAAAAGTTCTCAGTATTTAAAGTGTGGTGGTCAATTGAACATTTCTTAGTTGAACATCTCGAATCTGGACATTTTTGATGAGAATGGTATTCTACGAAATTAGATTAATGAGTTTTGTTTAAAAAATATATACCCATTAAGACTTGACATTAAAGTAAAACAGCCACAAAATGAACTTGGGCTTTTAGTGTAAAAATAATGTTTTTGTTGGGCTTTCTAGTTTTTATAACATTTTTTTAGTTGATAAATTATTTCAATGTAAAAAAACTGAAATTTTTAATTTTATTAAACTGAAATAATAAAATAACAAAACATTTTTTAAAATTATGCCACGATCAACGATCTTTGAAAATGTTACGACAAATCCAACATTTTTTTTTCAAAACTTAAATCGGAGTATTCTTAGGACCAGTACTACGTATGAAGTAGAATTAGTAGTTTTCGACCAAAAATTCGCAGGTGTCGAACCTCTTAATGTGATTATTTGAAATGTTTATAAGAAGTAATGAACCGAATTAAATGTTTGATTTAGTAATCGTTTAATTGTATGATGAGATAAATGAGGATAAACCTTATCTATCTTAAATGTTAAGTATAAATAAACGTATCGTACCATTTTAAAATATCCTTCGATGTAGTATAGTCCTCTTTCACGTTTCATAATGCTTCATCTACTTTATTGTCTTTGACATTGATACAACCGACTTACTTCCCCTGCTATCCACCTGCGGTACATTTCAGCGACTCTCCGTTTTGCTTTCACCACGATTACAAAGTTAGGTGTACATCCTTTGCGGATGTCCCATGTTCTCTTTGTCACGCTCAAAACGTGTTCACATTTATCATGTTATGGCATTATCTCGGCCGATTCAACAAAGATGTCTATTGTTTTTTGCTCATTCAATCCAATTTATCAATAATATTATTCTATGCGTTTTTTAACATTTCAATTAAAAATTACAAGTCAAATCGAAATATATAACAATTCATTAAATAGTCTATTTTGTCTATTTTACGTACAAACAAATTAGTTTATATTCGGTTTTCAAAAAACGAAGCAAAAGTAGTTAAATGTAATTTAAATCTATTCAACACATTATTCAAGTTTCACCAAAACTGTTGCTATAATATAAAATATTATATTATTACATTTAATATGTAATCATAACTTCAATCAAATAAAACTCGTGTCTATTGTAGAAGTCAAACCGAATATAACTTAACCCGTCGTAGTTATGATCAAGAAGTTTAAACAAAGACTGATTTTGTTAATTTGTTTTTTTTTTTTACTTTTAGTTTGATTTTAATAAATAAAAAAAAATGTTTATCTGAAACTTATAATGAAAACGATTCGGTTAGGTACTGTCGAAATGATTAAATTTAATAGAATCCGTTTATCGCATCTCAGTTTAATTATTTCCGAAACTTCAATACGGCAAAACTTGGCGATCGAATCTTAAGATGGAAAAACTTAGAGAAAAAGTTGTTAATAACGAACCGCTATTGTTAAAAAAATATTATTTTGCGATATCGACTAATTTAACAGTTTAAAGAAATATATATGGGAGGGTTTTTAACACAAAGTGAAAAATGTAATAATTGGGTGTTACGGTAAATTAAATACACAAGGAAAATTAATTAATTTTTCCGTTTTAAGCCAGTAAATAATAATAATGTACCTGCATAATAAAAGGGTGTACAAAATCAAGTCTTTGTTGTTGTTTGGAGTTGTTTGACTTTCGTCGATGCGGCAATAGAAAGCAAAAAATGATTACGTTGAAAAATCATAATTTGTTGTTGACAATTCAAAATAAACATAAAATAACTACAAAAAAAATAAAGTTTTTTTGTTTTTATTCTGAACTTTGCGCAGAGTCGACCGAATTATATTAGATCAAAAAACACAACCTAACGGCATTTACTTGCATTTGTAAAAACTATACTTAAAAAATGTGGAGAAAAGCAAACCAAAGGCCTTTGGGTATTGAAAATAAAAACAAAATGATTCGGAATACGCCATTAGGAGTAGCTCTGAGAACAAACGACACAATAATATGTAATGGGACTAAAGAAAACCCCCGTATAAATTTTGAATATTATTTACATGTAATTATTCTACATAGTAAAGCAAGTCCCACATCATTCTTAATATCATCTCCACAGCAAATCAATATTTTAGATTTAGGTTTCAAATCACTTTCAAATAAACGCTTTGAGGACAATCTGTAATGGTAAAAATATAAATACTGATAAAAGCATTGCACCTAATGGCAATGATGTGCTTAAAAATGTATTTTTGGTATCAGGGTGAACACCAATAGGGATGATCGTCTGTCTACAAAAATATTATTGCTTTAGTTATTCATATATCGTAATTATCAATATAATGAAAATATTTTCAAATACCTGTTGATTAGTGTAATATTTCCTTTTGTTCCTTAATAAATATAATGGTTGACAACAGATTTTTGAGAAAATTGTATATATTATAAAGCCCCATTCTAGACCCATCTTCGGGTAAACTTTCAGACTTCAACCCCTTAAACTTCACCTAACAAAACGTATACCTATATTTTGGATATTATACATAGAACGATTATTTATACAAATACATTAGCCAGTAAAAATTGAATTAACGTTTGATAGTCAGGGTAATTTTTTTGTCTATGACACATTCTATGTCATTTATACAATGGAGTAATAAAAAACAATTTTTTCACACGGCCCTTCCCCTTAAACCATTGTTCTATACAAATTCAAAGCTAAAAAATGTTCGAATTTTTTTGTAAGTTCTGTTATGGTAACCTATTACCTAACACAAAACAGTGAAATTTCAAAATTACAAACGACATTAGCCCAACTCTGTCGTTGGACAGTTGTGAACACAACAATATTGATTCGCTGTGTGTAGAAATTAGAGTGTTACGGCACCCGTGTGACACACTGTACAACCGAACCACGGTGAACAGAACACAATTGCATTATGTGCCCTCAGGGATTGATCATGTGCGCTTATACCGTGCGTTATACATGTGTGTGTGTGTGTGTATTTTTTTTAGCGCGTTGTTGTTATCGATGGAAAAGAAGGCATTTTTTTTTTGTCATTGTTTTGTGTTTTCCACATTTTCCGTTCGTCATTCGCCATTACCGGTCCATAAAGAATAAGCCTCTTTCCGTCGGGCGAGAGGAGCGCCGGCGACTACGGCGAAGGGAAATAATGTGTACACAGGCGTTGAGATAAAACTGAAGGCGCGCCTTCAGCAGACATCATTTTCGAGAGCATAAACAGCGATATTTCATTGCTGCTGTTGTACCTCGCGTGCCCATTGTCTATCGAGCCGGGGTTGGTGTTGTAGGGGTAAGGGCAGTGGCAGGGGTGCGGCATATGCGGTGTATGTATGTACTAAAAACTAACGACTACTCACCCAGTACTATTGCCAGGGTTTTGGTGGCTTTCCTTTCCTTTCGCGCCGACGACTTTTCCCGTTTCTTTCGGCTCGCTTTGTTCACTTTGTAAATGGTGAAACGACTACTGCCCTCGGCCGACGCCTTGAAGTCCTTCTTCGAACACCTAGAGCTGTCGTCCTCGGACCCGTTTCGGAGCATCGACGACAGCGAACGCTTCACCATCGATTGGGTGGTTCGATTCGGCCGATCAGCCGGCATCGTAGCTGTCACCACCGAGTCGGGAGAGTCTTTTTGTTTGATGGGCATCTAAAAAAACACATACAAATTTTTCAAAAATAATGATAATATTTTGTCGAATGCGCTAGTCCATAACCAAATAACGTTATTTCAGTTTTAGGATTCCCATAAGAGTAGGCAGCACTCTGGTTAAAATTAACGCGTTTAATGTTGTTAAAGATCACCGCGAAACGGAAAATACTACTTACTAATTTTGAAGCAAAATTATTTATAAGTATTTCTTTAACAATTGTACTATACCCCTGCATTTAATAACACAATATTTGGCATTAACAAAAAACCAAATATAGTACAACATTTTACTAATATAAAATATTTACTAAAATTCGAACCTGTCGTCAGACTTTTTCTAGCACGTTTTTTATTTTAAAAGTTGTGAAATACATTCAACATTTTGCAATTTCTTAAGCAATTAAATATCTTTTATTTGTTTTGTTTGTTGCATGTTTGGCCTTAAAGAGCCCATTTCTCATTAGTATATACAATTAAATTATATTGTGAAATTAAGATAACTAATTTAAATATAATTAAAAATGTTTCATAAAGAAATAATATTAATAAAATAAATAAATATTAATATATTTTATTATGAATTAATTATTTAAGCTTATATGGTATCTATAAGGGTGTGTACCACTAGAAAAGTGTCCTATAGCGGAGCATGTTATAACGTTATGAACAAAATACATAATTATGTTTGATAACATTATTTTAGCAACGATTTAACACTTTAATACTGGAACAAAGAACAATATTTTCTTAAACTCTATTATACATATTGCATCATCGCGTGTGGGTGTATAAACTCATATAACATTAAATTAATTTGAATTAAAATAAACCGTGATGTTATTAAAATTGAGATTGTTTAATGAAAATATTAAAGATTTCTCTCGTAATATAAAATATTATGTACACAAAAAAGTTATAATTATAAATTTATTCTAGCTGATTAATTTATTTCTTAACAATAAAAAGATATGAAACGGTTTTTACCTTATCTCCAATTTTATCACTTATTGAACTGACGGTCTGGTTTGGGTTCAAGACCCTAGCTACGAGATCTATGTCTTGTGGTCTGGATTTTAAACTGCCGTTTGGGTCAACTGGCAGGTTTTGCGGCGTGGCCAAAGTTGCCACCATCCTGTACAAAACATAAATTCAAAAATATAAAATTCGAGTAATGTCAATCTTGCAATACTAATTAACTATTACACTACATTTTTTTCCTAGCTATATTTTTTGTTTGGTTTTTCGGCGGTAGGAATTTATAAAGCACATGATGTCGTTCAATGGGATACAAATGCTAAATATTTAACTATGTATTACCACCAAACAGAATAATAGTAGTTATTGTTACTCACAAAAGATACATGTTCAACTAGCAGTTATCATTAAAATACTGTTACTTAAAGAATGGTTTCTAAGTACAGCAAGAAAGAGGGTTGATGGGAATAATAATATAATGAGCTCAAGTATCAAACATTTTTAAAGAGCTCGACAATTTCTATTTATTTACTTACATTATTATGAAACGCACTCAAATTAAAATACTAAATAATAATTCGAAATTCTGGAACTTTCCAAACGTTTCGAAAAATGCAATTAATGAAATAATAACAAAATATAGAATATATATTTTTATTTATAACCAAAAAATGACAGAGTATTAACATTATGTATACACTACTTACGCAGTTTCTTCCATGACTGTAGACAGGATAAAGTCTGTAGATTTGTCATTTTGTATGATGTGACAATCATCTGAACCGGGCGAATTGCCTTCTTCTTCTTCGTCCTGTTTATAAAAAGTAACGATTAAAAAATATTTATAAACACTATATAATCGTAATATAATAATAATAATATATATATGTATATATGTATAATATAATATCACTATATAATCTTGTTTGTAGTTATACAAGATCTATTAAATACGATGTTTGTTTACAAATAGTAAAAGGGGGTATGATATGATAAGAACTTGACAAAATGTAAGTAGTACGATAGCAATAAAATATAACCAAATAACGTTTACAATTATTATATCATTAATCATTCATTTTTTTTATTATAAAAAATACAAAAATAAAATTTCAGTTTATAAAATGTATTGTTTCCTCGGATGGATGAATTATTTTGTCCTACTGTAATGAACAAATCAAACACTTAGTACAGTAATGTAAAATGTGAAACGTATAAATTCCTACAGTCATTTTTAGTAATTATATTGTTAAAACACCGAAGCTAAAAGTATATATAATATATTGGACATCCCCAAAAAAAGTTCGCATCTCACTTTCTTAAACATTGCAGATTTTTTGTTGGGGGTACACATTTATATATTTGTAAGAAGTAAGATTCAAAAAATGTTTGTTTTTTAGTTACAAGACGAAGATGACTTTAACAGTCGTAAAATAGCAAATCGGCCGAGAGACCGACATGTATTGTAATAATAATAATAATATAGCTAATTGGATCACTGGTTAAACAAACACATTTTATAACCTGACTTCCGCTTCCGGTGTTCGTTGGTCCTTCGTCGATAATGGAAGAACTTCCGGGCGCTAACGAAGCCGTGGCCAGTAACGTGGTTTCGGCCAGTCTCCTTCTGGTTTGAGCGACGTTTTCGATGATGATACCCGGTTTCATGTCCCTACCGATTTGCGGTCTTCTTGCCGCCTTTGCTTTCCTCGCCCTCAGGTTTAATGCCTGAAACAATAACACAACACATTTGTAAACAAAACATAACAAGGGTGAGAGACATAAGTGTAGAAGTATTTAGAGGTACGGGTAAAGGTAGACCGAAATATAAGTGGGTTGTTTCATAACTAAAATACGTGGGTATTTGTGGAGTAGGTAAAGCAATTGGAGAAGAATAGAGATATTTTGAGGGAAGAGCAAATTTTATTTAAGATGAATATTGCGGTTTCTCTCAGAGGGGCGTCTGTCTTATCTAAAACAAGTTCAAGGTATGAGAACCAAAAGGGTAAGTGACTATTGTACAATTTTACAAGATAACAAAATGAAAATTATTTTTCTAGGTGTTCTTATGGGTGATGTTTATTAGTTTTCTAGGGGCAACTACGTTTGACAGGAAAAAAGTGACTCGAGTTAACAAATTATTGTGTTAAATAAATTGCTATAGATTATACTATTTAATGCGCGTCGTTAATGTTTATTTTGAAAATCATTCGCTTGAAAATATAATAAATGTACTGGGTCGATATTTTCCAAAGACAATTTGATTTCCAAAATGTCTTACCATTTTTCAAAAAAAACGGTTTCCTTGCTATTTAACAAGCTTACGCGCGGGAGTTACCATAATAATGAACTGTTTTGTACTGATGATTTATTGGCCACCATAAAAAAAAAATACCAAGACCAGACACGATAGAAAAGGCGACCGACTGCAGAGGTATATAGATAAAAAAAAACAAAACGCTTGCATAATAGCCGTATAAGAAGATAAATCAGTTGACACGATAAAATGCGGTTTTAATCCTCACGTGTATCATTAATACGAAGTATATACATCCGAGCAATGATAAAGATAACAGCTTTTAGGTGCGACGGCAGCGTGGCAGTGCAGTAGACGTTGTGAGGGGCGGGCAGCCGAACGGCAGTGTTTGTGGCGAACCGAGGGGAAGTGCCACCCGCTGCCACCGGCCATCAAAGACGAAGTTATTCCTTCATAAAGTGCCTCGACCGTCTCCGGTCCTGGCCGTGTCCCTCTCTCCCCGTCCGGGCTGTGACGTCCTCGGAAAGTCATTAACGCCAAACGCGTTCACATTTATTATGTATTATTTAAATACCGTTACAGCCGCGATCGGTATATTGAAAGTTTATCATACAAACTTTTGGCAAGCAGTGGAAAACGATTTATAATTTCGGCGCACGTATACAAGTGAGTGTAACGCTATAATGTATATTATGTTTTTTCCTCGGGTCTCTATCGCCCACCCCTGCCCGGTCTGACGGGTGTTTTCCTCTCCTAATACCGGACTTTTTGCATTGCACTGTTCTAGCTGTAGCTGAATCTCTTATATTATTTTCTCTGCCACTCGGCCGTTCGAACGCGTTCCTTGCGGTGCAAAACTTTCGCCGGCAACGACTTATAGCCACCTCCTACACCGTCTTTGGGAGTTTCCGAGTCGGCGGAGACGGAGATATAGAGCTACAGGTCGTGCGAGCGTGACTAAAGGACATTTCTCTCTACCTGCCGAGTGCCACCCCTCTTTGCCATTTCCTCCTATATAAATTATACACTATAGGCCGAAGTGCCTCGCCTTATCGCCGTCTCGTACCGGACGGTGGCGGCGGTGGTCACGGTTTCTATCAATTTTTCATAAAGAGTAAGACAAATAGAGAGAGAGAGAGAGAGTGTATAAATTGAATTACATTGTCCTATATGTCCGCGCTCACCCGTAACAGACACCTGTAGAACTGGCAAGAGACGGACAGCGGGCCGTTCTCGAAAACAATTTCTCCAAAAACTTTTACACCGGAGGCCACGTACCGTGCGTATATGTATGAGATAACAGAAGATAGGTAAGAATCGACAAACGGGGCGTGAAGACGGGGGAGGTGGTTTTATATATATATAAGACTATAAGCCGGCATAATCGGGCAGGGGACGAGTCGAGAGAAACGAGCGACTCTACAAATCGAAAAGTTTTCATCGGTCGTGCCAAAAGTTATGGAACAGGTCCTCTGGTGTATTCTTTGTAAATCATTCAATTTCACTTTTGTTGTACAGCCCAAGAAAAAAAGAACATTCCAAAGTTCTTTGCCCAAAATTCTAAATATGTTCACGTACGTGGTACTTTATTGGTTTTTTCATTTTTACCACCTTGAGTATCGTTTAACCATTCAAATTCGGTACCCATTTAAAGTAAACAACACCTATAAATAAGTTGGTCGAAATAAGATAAAACTTTATCTTATATGTAATAGGTATGCATGCTGTTTAAAATTACAAGAGTACGCATTAACCGGAATAAATAGCTTTATTTTTTTTTTATAAATTCACATAAATGTTTTTTTTGAAAATAGAAACCTTAAGATGTACATTAGCCAAAGTTATTGAATATAAGATTGACACTTTTGAATAAAAGATACACTCAAAAAAAAAAATTAAGGACCTGTTAGTTCGTAAATTTTTAAATGTGTTCACCGCATAATCAAAATTATTTTAACTATTTATTTTTAGCTACGATATAAAAACTATTAGATAATGGTATTTTGAAAACGGGGTAGAGAAATACTAGCACGGTGTATCGCCATGCTCGTCTCATTTGAAAGATATCACCAAGAACAAGTATTATTAATTTTAAAAGTACATAAAAAACCGTTCCTGTTCAAATTATCATTTTTTATCAGTTATTAAAGCTTTTACAGTTTATCGTATTTTTTTTAACGTTGTTTATGGTAATAAATGTATATTTTATTTAAATGAACAACGATAAAGTCGAATTCTTAAACAAGGGATGAGAAATCCCTAGCTTTAACGAGAAGTTAAAGCTAAAAAAATCGTTTATAATTAACCCTCGAAATTAAATTTTTAACGTTAACTGTAATATAAAGTTTTTTTTAATGAAACATTTTTTTTTAAAGTTCATAGAATGTTTAAACATAACTGATTAATAAAAAATATTCTTTCTCGTTAAAAGTATTTTAGCTTCAACATGGAGATGAAAAAAAAAGTATTGGCATTACAGTGATTTGTTTTGTTTTCGTGTGGTTGAACTTTTAACCACCGGATCGATTTCTTTACTTATCTAGCAATTCAATCCACCATAAATCATACAGGAATTTTATTATCTCAGGACTAACGTAAAATAACTTATCCGGTCCCCTTCAAAATCTGACAAAAAAAAAACTTTAAAAATTACATATATTTTTATCTTGAAAATACAGTACATTCCACTCTTTTGAGGGTAGTTTTTGGATTAAGGCTTGAAAATATAAAATACAAAAAGGTTCAAACATCTATAGTAAAACTTTTTTTTTATTTAGGAAACCTCTTGTAATATTTTATATGATATAACTAATGTTGGGAGTATCCGAATTTTAGAAACGCAGATTTATCAAATTTAAATTTGATTTAATTAAAAAAAAACTATTTATTCAAAAATTGAAGAAAAAAACAGGTAAATGGTCAAATCCAAACTCCAGTCCTATCCCTAATAAATACATTTATGGACATTAGTTATTTGTGTCGGTATTTAATGATTTTTATCATCTATAGACTCGCAAAGAGGCGTTTTTTTAGAGTAATTCTATCACTTTCAATTCTGACAGTTCTAAAAAGCCTTCCTGAGCTCACCATAGTGGTTTTTTATTTACATGTGAGTATATTTAAAATATGACGTGATATTGGTTTTGATGAATATGAAATAGCAATTATTAGAGTGATGTAGAGCAAATTAAAAGTTTTAGATTAGTCTTGATAAAATTGATTATATATTATAATAAATGGGACTATTTCAAGTTCTCTGGGCTGAACCATTTGTTCGACCAAAATGTTAGTGCTGTTTAATATTTCCGCGTTTGTTTGTTAATAATTCGGTCACGTCATTATCCGAGCCCAGAGGTATACATTATACATGATGTTGTTGAAACAATCCAATTTCATTACAGTAACAAAATGCATATGGTATATTCAAAAGTAAGTTTTGGCAAATGTGCAGAGTAACGTGAATAATGTGCTAAGTGTAAAACTTGAATGAATGAAATGCTTCGTTACTCTGGCGAAATTGATGATTTTGGCAATAATCCAAATACGGATAACGATCAACGCTGTGGGTTGATACTGTACATATATATATATTTATGCATATAATATTATAATAAGTGGGTACAGTGCGAACGTGTATGTGCTGCAACGGTGTGTGTTTTTAACATGTAGTGACACTTATCCTAAGTTATAACCAGCGAATCATATAGACCACGCCATAAAGATTAACCGTCGGTAAGTGCTTAGTGAATACATTCTTTAAAAATGAAGTTATTAAGGGAAATCCTTTTTAGTATAGACATACTATATCGGGTCGTTGGCCAAAATTAGTTTATATTATTATCCCAGCTGGCTTAATTAATCGGAGTTCGATTTAAATCGAGTTAGAGTTAACTGATTAATTTACCATACAAGTTAAATGTAAATATGTAAAAAACCCATCTATGTAACTCATCGCCATGCAAATTAGATTGTGCTACAATTTTGTGTTTTTAATAAGAAAATAAAATAGGAAAAACCCCAAAAAATTGTTTAGTAAAAAGTCAAAATAATTGTATCGTTATATTTTATGACCATTTCAAATATTTTTTATTTATAATATTATAACATAAGTTATAATAATTATTAATGTTTATAACTAAAATAAAATTCGTTGTTATTTCTTTTTAAGAAATGTATGGCTAAGCTTAACACAAAAGTTAAACTAATATCATGGTTAATTAAAATTTAATCTCCCAATTATGGATTTTGTAATGTTTACGAGACTATTTTGAGTATAAGTTATAACTATAAGGATTCATTAATTATTTTCGATGTATACTTAAGCGAGCCGCCACGCCGTTGGGGTCTAATGAATATTATATAATGGGTTTTGACTTTTGATGCAATGAGATTTTATTGATTAAAATCATGCACTTAAAATTAATTTATCGGCTGTTGATATTATTTGAACAAAACTTTAGAAAAGTTTTTTCTTAACACAAAAACTCAACCGCTACATACTTCAATTAGTTTATATTTTTTAAAATCCTCTATTAAAGAGCTGTACAAATAATGTCGTTAATCTCAAAAAACTTTAATTGAAATCACGTTTTCCTATTAACTATTCATAATGATAACATAACACAATACTGCTTTACTGGTTGCCACGACAAATTTTAATAAAAATAACGTTGAAAAAAATAATTTAAGTCTTATATGACATATTATTTATTTAACGGTAGGTAGTAATGGTCAGAATATTTTGGTTTTAGAAAATATCAATTATTCATACTGCAATTCAGTGGGAAAATAATTTATATGCAATGCAGCAATTATACTATTTGCAATTCGTCCGATTTCAGTATTCGGTATTAACTGTTGCACGTAGACGTTCATATTTACACCAATAGAATCACATCATAATGATAATCATAACAGACACGCTTAATAAAATAATGTTAATTACTGTTTCTGGCTAAGCGAGGATAGAGGATTTCAATATCAATTAGGTCTACACCGTGTTATTTAAATATTACAATCTTCACCAAGCGTATCCGTTCACATAATACGAATTAACACGCATTGCAATAGTAAGATAACCCAGGTAGGAATATCGTTAGACGATCGCTATGTAAATTAGACCATTATGCAAAATGATGTCTTAAGATTTGAATAATATTTTACGGTTCATTGTATATACATGTAAATATAATCCAGTTACTGACTTATGCAATATTATGACGCAATCCGTATTCAAAGGGGGGTTAGCGCGAAAAGGAAATCCTTACAATATAATATTATACTGAAATAATACTTAGCGAATTCAAAATTATTTATATTGTATATATTGTGTTCTATTTAAAACATCAAGTTGGTAGTGCTAGGAGTATTCGGTTGATTTTGGTAGGCATACAAATGAAACGGTTTTGTTTAACGTTACTTTGGAATTCAATTGTTGTTATAATTGTAAACATTACCCAACAAAATCCTATGTAAAAGGTTTTATTGTTACAAAATTAATATTATAGTTCATAAAGAGAACCAAAAACAATAGTCGACATTATTTTTGTGTGATAAGTTGAAGTTTATTTATTACTACATAAAATATAACCACTACTAAAATGTATTATTTGTAGCAATTACAATAACATAAGGTGAGCAGTAAGAAGAAGAAGAAAACCGTCGTCAAAATTGTATTACTTTACAAGAAAACACGCCCTTTCGATAAAAGAGTGCCGTCGGTGTAATCCCATGTGAGATGTAGTCAACACGAGAGTATATAATAATGGGACTTGTTTGGTTTTAGCGAAATATATAAATTTTTCAGTTCTCATACAGCTGTTTAATTCGGAAACTTTCATTTTATCGGCGAGTCTTTGAAGTTTGAACCGACCGAGAACCTTTTTTTTTTTTTTTTTGGGTGACTTCTCTAATATTGTATATTATAGAACGGTATGAGGATTGGGGGCGGGGAATTAATATGCGAACAAAAGGGCAAATGGACGATTTAAAATCAGCGTTAGGAAAGTTCTTCTTTTCTGTTACTCGTTCCGGATCATCGCTTTTTTTTTTGTTGAAAACGACTTTATTTTTTTTTTTTTGTTAATAATTACTGGAAAAAAAAGTCGCATGTTGTTTTAACACTAGATTCTAAGAGAGGAGTTCCAACAAAGAGCCAATAGATTGTTCTTATTAGTATACCTTTTGAATTTATCGGTCGTGGAATCAGTTTAAAATTGCACACTTATACGTTATCGTCGCGGAGAGCATAGCTATCAAATTGTACTTAACGAATAAATCATTATCTATATTTTATCGACGAACATTTTGTCGACGTGCACGTGTATAATATATTAACGCGAGGAAACGCACAAAATGGTTTCGATAAGAGGAACACGGTGGCAGGCGGAATTGCACTGTACAAAAAAGCTCATGAATGTAAAATGTCGAACGCACGTTGATAAAAAATAATCGCATCCCAATTTGTTTTATTGTGTGTATAAATATATATATATATATATAGCTTTGTCAACGCGTTCGGAAAACGTATGTATCCCAGCAATCAGTTTTTATCGAAAAAATACAAAGCTTCTAGAAGATGCACGAGGAAAATTCAACACACACAGACATGCATACATACATATAGATGTATTGCAATGATACTTACAAAGTAACTTAGTTAGTTAGTTCGACTACACGTTGTGGTAACCTGTTTTTTAAAATTATAAAAATAATATAAAGCGGTAACCCGAGGATATAATATGACTACGCACCAAGCGTGTACAATGGTTTAGCAGAATTGGATTGGTTTTGCAATGTATACACAAGGATAACGAAGTCGTGTTACGCGTGTCTGTATTAGATTCATCACTTTATTTTATTAATAAAAAATCGCAAATTTTCATCTCTCATCGCTTTGCCGCCGTTATAATTGTAATAACGATAATAATACGTCAGTTATTATGGATTACACATTCATTAAGTATACACAATGTTGTAAGACACTAATAATAATGATAATAAAATAGTGTCGGTAGTAAAATCAAGCGTTTTACTATTTTAGTCATAAGAATAATAATAATATCCGTTGTCTATTGTATTGATTTCCGTAGAATGTGTAAATTACAAAATTATTAAAAGCATACCTAAATCAAGTTCATGCGAATCAAAATCACAGTGTCTGTATTATTAATCAAGTGTACACTGTACAAGTCAAAATATTACACATAATAGTCGAGGCTTTAAATTTATATTTTGAAAAAATTGCCTATACTTAATTTATTTAGTGAGTAGCGCCGTTTTAAGTGTACATTAAATGTATTTAAACAATAAAGCTGCGTACAGCTCTTGATAGCATTAACTTTAAACTTAATGAGCAGTATTTTTAAATCAAAATTTAACGGAATAGTATAATATCAGATTTAATAAGAATACAAATATTTATAGGATTGATGTATTTTTTGTTAAACATTTTCTATATTATAATTTATAATTCATAAAAAATTGAATTACTTATTTTAAAATACGATTACGTGTACGTCTGTTGGAATTTCCCACAACAACGCAAAACACTGAATCTTATTATCGTAATATATTCTATTTCGAAGAAATTATTATAAAATTACAATAAATATGAACTATATGTTTCAGATTGACCAAGCCTCCTGTAGGCTATATGGATATTAGATAAATGGTACGGATATTATAATTTATGTTAGGTGGTTTTTCGATTTTAACCTGTTTCGACTCGCAGAGTACAATAATAGGTACCTACGCCTTAAGCATACAGACGAGAATTTAGAAGTTACCATTATATTATATCTGATGGAGCGCATGGCAGTCACCACAAAAAAATTATAATATATAATTAACAATAAGTAGCACCTAGTATGTAATAAAAAACATTTTAGATTGTTATTATTACTTATTACTATGGCTGAAATTAACGACTTCCTGACGGATTTTAGAATATGAAATGAATTTCAATATATTTTAGTGGACATTGAAATGTATAAATATATAATATCAATTCTCATTAGCTTACCACTGCGCAGCAGCTGCAGTATTATTATAATTATTAATATTGATGAACGGTCGAGTTTAGTAATCACATTAGTTGGTGTTATGGTGATGATTAGTCGATGCGATTGGAAAATATTAAGTACTATTATTATTATTATACATATTTTCGGTTTAAATTTATTTCTCAAAACAGTATTTGAATTGCCTAAGTAATTTATCATTAGTAATTAACTCTATTACTTAAGTATAGCTCGTATTGTTTGATTATTCATTTTTGTCGCCTTATCTTATTTAATTTAAACCATTTGTTTTATATTTTTTAAAGCTCAAATGGAAAAACTCAAAATGTGTCCAACCAACTCAAAAACGAAGCTTTTGATTATACAAAATTGGTATAACATATGAGTACTGTTTAATAAAGAAGTGATGTATGGATTAATTGTAATATACTTGATCATTGGTTTTCCAAAATTAACTAATTCAATTATTATCAATTAATCGACGTTTCGTTAATTAATTTTAATTATCTCATCACACGTGATTGGTTTTTAGTGTTAATCATAATATTATGATTAACACTAACACGGTTTACAGATTCTTGAGCAATTTAACACTGAAACAATTACATACCTAGTTGGAACTTGAATTTAGTTGGACCAACTAAAATTATATTTAATATAGGGAGTCCCTATATTAATATTAGGGACACAATAAACGTACAGTCTACGCCCTACGGTATAACTAAATAAATAGTTGGGCTAACTAAATGTTAGATCGGCGACTATTTATTTAGTTATTCCAAGTATAAATAATTTATTATGTCTCTATAATAACCATTATTATTATAGTTGGCTTGTTCTGTATGTTTTTCTCGTGTATTACAGTAATTATTGTAAGCCGGTTTTACCTGGTAAATTACCCAATCGTTTATGTGCGTAATATCCACATCACTAATATTTTTGTTGTTATTGATTCCGTATGATTAGGGTGGCGCAAAAAAAAGAAAAATGTTTTTTTTCGGCCACCACTAAAAATTAATCTTTATAGTAAATAAATAAGTTTATCAAAATTTGGGATCATTCGGTAAAGTTAAACAGGTCGCTCGACGCGATTTATTATTATAAATTTTAGGAATTTTTCATTAATTTGCACATTTTGTTGTCTAAAACTAAAACTTTTCAATATTCTCTGAATCTGACGGTATTGTTTGAATCCTAAGAAGTTACTCTATCGTTCGGTATAATAATCTATAAAGTCTAAGCTCGTTTAATACGGTTTCGTAGTAGTTTTAATTTTTAAATAACGTTTTTCTATTATTTCCAAAGTCAAACTCAACAAAAGTTTTTTTTAAATCAGGTTTGAAGGAAGATTGTATATATTTTGATGTTGGTTCCATATTAATTATTCTAGCTCGACGAATCGTATCTTTACTTACAGACACAGTAGCAATATCTAACCCTGCTGACGCCACAAATGCGGCTACTACGTAGGTTGCATTTCTATTAGAAACATTAATTCTACGAGCGGAAGTTAACGTTTGACTCATAATTTTTAAATTTGATTTACGTTCAATATCACCTACGTAATCAGATTCATCAGAATTTAAGTCTGTATCATCAGAGCATGACGATAAAATATCATCTACCAAAACAGGTGTCATTTTGTATGTATTTTTTTATTTTGTTTTAAGAAAACTTTGGGGTGGTCCATGTCGTATTTTTTTACGTTGTTCAAAAATTGTGCTCATAGTCTATTCAAAGAAAAAAGTTAAACAATTTTATGTGAACTTTGCGTTGAAACCGGTTCCCTTGGAAAACAGAAAATCAGTTGGTTCAATTGGAAAAATATTTATTAATATAATACTCAATGAATAACGATTAATTATTTATAATAATAAATTATCAATACAGTATTAAGCTTTTTTAAAAATTATATCCTAAAATTGTGATTAAAAAAAAACTTTTTTTGAGTTTGACTTTATTGAAATAATAAAAAACATTTAAAATTACTATGAAACCATATTAAACGAGCTTAGATTTGATAGATTATTGTACCGAACGATAGAGTAACTTCTTAGGATCCGAACAATACCGTCAGGTTCAGAGAATATTGAATAGTTTTAGTTTTAGACAACGAATCGTGCAAATTAATGAAAAATGCCTAAAATTTATAACATTAAACCGCGCCGAGCGACCTGTTAAACTTTACCGGATGACCCCAAACAAAACGAGTGACAAGCGTATGGACTGTGCGTATAGGTATGTTGTTTTTGTCTTTTGGCATACGGTCAGACTTACCTTGAATATGTTCCAATAGAGGAACACCATGATAATGCACGGTATGTAGAACGAGGATAGGGAAGAGTAGATGATGAAATTCGAGTTGTAAAAAAGGCAGAGGTCCGGCGTCCGGTCCGGGGTGTTGTTCAGCCCCAGTACAATGGGACTGCCAATTGCTGCACTGATGGCCCACACCAACACTATTGTCAGCCACACTCGCCGGTTGTTTTTGTGCTTTGCGTATTTTATCGGCTGCGTGACCGCAATGTACCTGTGAGCACACACATATGCACGATTAAAATTGATGTTATTATTAATTATCTATGCCAGTGCCATTATTATGGTTATTGTGCGGATGCCATGCCGGCACAAAACTAAAAAGGATTGTCCCCTTTTTTGGACAGAGACGGATATATTATAGTGTATAAACATAGAGATAATATCTATATTATGTTTCTGTTTATTACTACCTCGAAGTAGCTCGAATATTAGTACTGCAAAATCCATCAGAAAACTTGACGGTCTAAAACGAGGTGCTTGGTTAAGTATTAACCGAGTTATCAGTAGGTATAATAAAAGATGTTTCAAAAGCTAACAATTTGGGGGCTACAACTTAGGTCTGTTACAAGACACATGAGCCACACTATGAGATACACATTTATTAGATTTTGTTTTCATTGAGATATAATATTAGCCGGACATGGTACGACAGCAATAACAAAATATGCAGTGGTCATATTCATGCTGGCTAGTCATCAAGTTATTAAACGAATATGTAATTATTATAGAAATAAATTACAATTCTACATTGTAATTAAAATAATTTTTGACCTATTTTAATCTATTTTCGAAACAAGGTATTTCAAGAAACTAATTTAATATTTTCGGTAGGTGATTCGAACCGACAGACTACATACGATGATTTACAAAAAAATATGGAATACTTAGAAACCATGCGGTTTATCCAGCTGCTCCCCTGGTGAGTAGGTAAGTAGAAAACGAAACGAAAAACGGAAAATAAGTAATCCCCGCAGGTAAAATTTAATAAAATAAAAAGAATTATTAAAACTGCTTCACTTCTTGATATCTAATTAATAGTTATCAAATATTAAACTTCTCTAGACACAATTATTGCGATTCCTATTTTTTGTTTGCATTTAAATCCGCAATACTAAAAAAATAAATAAATGAAATAACAAAAATCCATGATCCATGTAAAATAGACTGTAGGTATACATTAAGTTTTGTTTTTTTCTATTGTCTTTAGTTTAAGTGTCGAAAAAAGGTCATAATAGTCATATGGGCTTGCTGAAATTGGAAACCTGGAGAAAAATGTATTTTCTATACATCCACCTGATTTGCATGGATTGCCCTGAGCTACATTGATGAAAAATTCAATACTTTGGAGTAGGCTAAAGAACGAGATCTTTTTTTGATCAGTACTATTTTGCAAATTCTGAAAACAATCGTTTGCCGTTTAAATCAGTTCATATTTAGTTTTAATACCGCAACAATTTAAATTAATTTTCAGCAAACATAGACGGAAAAAATGATATATTTTATTTCTCTTATATGTAATTCATAATTTGTATTATTTTATAATTTATGAAATAGTTTATATTTAATTTTCATGTTTACACGTATAAAGATTGTGCAGATTGTTGTTTTTCAACAGCTGTTTTACACAATCATGCGGTACACTAAACTTTAAAAAAAAACTATTATTGCTTAACATGTAAATATTTTAGATTGATTTTCCACAGTCGGACTTCCACGTTCATGCAACAATGAATATAATATTTATATCAATAAATAATATCAAATGAGATAAACATTTTGCAGAATAATCGAGTGTTTAAATGTTTATTAGATATTCATTTGTAATTTGAATTGATGATTCAAATAATATTTTATACTCGTTAACTATTTAAAACAAAAATACAATACATTTGTCAGCACAGTCATGAACTTATGCTTATTGATTATTTAACAACAGTGAACAAAAACAGTTTTAGTTAAAAACATTGTGCTCGTGATTATGTTGTCTCGTGTTTATTTTGTCCAAAACTCAAATAGCGAGCCTTTCAGATTGGATTTGATGTTTCTATTAATAATTTATTTATTTTTTATAGTCATTGTTTAAAACTGAATTAATTGTTTTGGTTTGGTTTTTTTTGCACATTAAATAAAAGGTTTTTGCTATAGGTTTTGTATCCTTCATTGTCATAAATGGATTAAAGGATTACGTGAGGTTGATAGTTCGTGTAAATCTGAGAATGGGAATTTAGGACTTGGATACCTACCTACCCGTGAAAGCTTGACTGATGAACATCGAGGAATTAGCTAACGCTGAAAGAAAATACGGCTGTTAACTTTGTGTACGGTACAGCACAATTCGGTTTAATACCAAGCTGCAAACACTGAAAAGAAGATTGTGTAATGATATTATTTATAATATCTGATTAAGTGTTAAAATGCACTACGAAGTAAAGATGGCGTTAACTTAACAGATTATAAAACTAATATTTTGTGTTGTTATTAAAGTCGTTAAGGCAACTTAAAAAAAAAAAACGATTAAGAGATATTACAAGACAATTTATTTCAAGCAAACCGTCATTGTAATTAACGCGCTATATTATTCAAAACTGCCTAAACATTTTTAACGAAGCAGAATTCTCTAAAAGAAAACAATTATATTCGTCACGTGTATTGCATAATAATAATTATATGATATTAACCGTCGGATATACGTCGGTGATAGGTACGTTTGTTTTTTTTAATGAAGAGTTCAGAGGTAAAAAATTCACCAGACACAAGCCGTTCGCACTGTGTACCAGAAATGGTACTCGGGAAACATACTCGCGTTCGCAAACCGCCATAGTGGGAATTAATCATTGTAAAGTGACATTTTTAATATTGAATAATACGCTGATATTATTATAATACGTCACATGAGCACATGAATAGATGATGCACGGTGTCAAGACATGTTGTGTAAGCTCATCTCGTGCCATTAACGTCCATATCAAACCACAATGTGTCGTCGCAGTGTACCAGAGTGATGACTTTTGCGTCACACACTAGGTTTCAAATAATTTCTATTAAAAAATCGATTAAGCTTTTCTATGAGAACAATACGGCCATTAAAGGGGCAACGGTTAAATATTTTTAATTACAATTTCGGTTACATACTACTAATATAATATTATGATAATAGAAAAATAAAACATTTTTTAGATACCTTATTCTATCTATTAAGACGGGGGTTTTCCCCGGTGCGTCGTCCAAAGAGCATCGATTGGTAACTATACTACTATAATATAATACTCATATAACTTTTTGTGGCGATCACGTGTTAGAACTTAAGTATACGGTATGAACGCGTGATGTTATTACATCTTAATACGCAGTTGGCTGTCAACCTGTGATCTTAAAATATGCCTGCGGATCTTCAATAATAATGAATCTAATGATAATAAAATTATTATTAACGGTCAACATAATATGAGTAACATCAACCGGTTTTCGCGCGGAGCTGGAAAAACTTAAATGAAAGACGGGTTTGTCCTGTGTGTTTTGAATATCCTTGGCCTTAGGTGCGTTTCATTTCAAGGTAATGGATACTATATGAACGTTGTTGGAGTATGAAGAAAAAATATATACATAATAGTAAATTGTATCACAACAGTATGAAACCAATAGCCGTTGACCGCACTATATAAACCATTAACGCCGTATTTTGTGTTCACACTCCACTTGCAGCATTCAACCTTTTATTGTTATAACTATTGTTTTTTGTACAATAGTTAAAAATAAATACTAATTCAACATGGCATCTTACAAATCGGTAAGTCAATAATCTTAAAAATCATATAGTTTGTTATTTGTTAATTATATTATACTATGGTTATTTATATAGTAAATTTAGAGTTAATATTTTTTTTTAATTATTACATAACTACTATTTACTATTATAATTATATTTAATATTAAATTACTCAAACAGCAAAAATATATTAACGTTTCAAAATGTTGTCAAAAAGGTTTTTAATATATTTAAATGATGTTTGGCAGGAGATTTAATGTTTAAAAGATAATATTAAACAAAATTGTGTTTAAATATTATTAAAATACAGAAAATAGTTTTACAACATTCTATTTGAAACAGTTAATTTCACAAATATTAAAACATGATTTAAAAAATGTTAATAAATTATTTGACAACATCAAAGTTTTTTTGATACATTGCTAGGGTAACGGCGCCAGTGATTGGCACTACCCCAATTTTCGGCAATATAGTGTTTTTTTTATATCAGATAGAATATAGAATCAGATTTTATATCAGATAAAAGTTATTGAGATAAATTTTTTATACTAAATTCATTGAAAACAAATTGTTAATCTGATATAAAAAACACTGCATTTCCATAATACTGATAAATAGTGTCAATAACTGTTGCCGTTACCCTAGCTGTATAAATTCAAGACACATTTAAGTTGCTTATAAATAATTAAAACAAATGTTTCTATTGTTATCATATTATTATAATACAATTAATAGTACAGTTATCATATTATTATACCACCTTCATGTGAAAAAACAAATATTTATATAAGTTCCATTTTGACTAGTTTAGACTTATTTAACCAATACAAATAATAAGAAATTAGATTTTGGTTTAATCATATAGAAATACAATTTATTATTTTTAAGTGTACCATACATAATATATATTTTCATTGTTAGGGAAAATTCTGTTTTAGATATTAATTAATTATTTTATTTTCCGTTTCAAATATTATCTTAGATAATTAACAATTTTCTTTAAACACACTTTTCAGTTAGAAATTAAAAATAAGATATTTTTTTTTAATTTTAAATAAAATAATTAAAGTCAATAGTTTTAATTTGGATTATTGTGTACACAATAAAGTATTTTAAATCTTTAGACAAACTGGAAACAATTAAAAGATAACGAATAATTACAACTATTCGTAAAATATTAATAACTATGTTCAACTTTAATCATAGATAAATTATCGTTGTATTATAATATGTTAGTTATTAGTTACATAAATTTCTCGAACAACAACAAAGTTTATCGAGTATTTAACTAATAAGAAAAACGGAGAACTTCGAAGTTAAAAACGCGAAGTTACTTTCTGAAGTCTTTACTGAACAGATTTTAATTTTTTTTTTTTGTTATAAAGTTAACTTTCTTCCCTATGTAAACGGGGTAAAAGGCCGATTTTTTGTTTTTGTTCTTTAAAATGTATTATAAACGTTTATATTTTTATTTTATTGTAGTTTTTTCTAATAAATCTGACTAGATTTCTAAAAGCTAAATAACAATTCAGCCTTTTAGACCCTATGGAAAAAATAGTAAGCTTCACAAAAAAAAATACAGTTCATCCAACAGAAACGTCAGAAAATGACTTCTAAGAAAGTAATTTTTTACTAAACTTTCGCCATAACTCGGAGAAAAATAACTTTAAAAGTAATATGACTAGAAAAACGTATTTTTTTACACCTTAAAATTAGGTGGCATATTTGAAATATTGCCTATCTTTACTCCTTAATAAATAAGCTTTTTCGTTATCCTTAAACCACCTGACTTCTAAAATGGTTCTCACCTGTGTTCAGGCTTAAGAATGCTTTATCTGAATGCATGTAGGTCGTTATATTTTGAGACATTAGTGTTATAATTGATCAAATTTGTTCTAAAAAAACAAGTGCAATGACAATATCTTTATACTACATTTTACTAGTACAAGTACTACCTACATTCAATGCACATATTATAATATTTTGACATTTTTTTTTTTTTTTTACAGTTTATTGTCATGTGTGTTGTGGCCGTAGTGGTCGTGCATGCTGTTTGTGGATTACCGTACGAAAAGCACGAATACGAAAAGAAGCACGAAGAGCATGACCACAAGCACGAAGAACACGACCACAAGCATGAAGAACACGACTACAAGCACGATGATCACGACAAATACAAACACCATGAACACGACCACAAGCACGAAGAACACGACTACAAGCACGATGATCACGACAAATACAAACACCATGAACACGACCACAAGCACGAAGAACACGACTACAAGCACGATGATCACGACAAATACAAACAACATGAACACGACCACGAGCACGAAGAACACGACAAATACGAACATCATGAACATGGTCCCCCGCACGGCCTTTTCTACCACGGTCCTCCTCCCCATCACAGCCCATTCTACCACGGTATTCCTCCAAAATTCCATGGCCAGAAAGGAGAATATCATCATGGATACTAAGTATACTAAGTATAAGTTCAAATACTATGAAGTAAAAAAAAACAAAAAAAACCACATTGAAAATGTATTATTTTAAAGTTAAAGTTGTCTTTTAAAACTAATATTGTTGTTCATCATTTACTCATACCAACGTATAAACGTATGTTAATTATTACTGTGTGGTCCCACTTAACCGGTCTGATTGAAACAAATTGTATCAGTTGGTTTGTTTTTTTTACAATCATAATATGCAACAAAAATTACTCTGTACTTATTTTAACTTGAATAATATAAATATATATAAACAAAATAATTACTATTTGAAGATTTCACATTTACTTAAAACGTATTTAGTGAAAATATGAAAATTACTGAAGTTAAATTTCTGAAGAGTAGATTTATTTTTAAATAACAATACATTGAAATTAATGTATACATATAATAATGAATGTAAGTATGTTTACCACAATGCCATTTCGAAAATTGTACATCACCCTTTAAATTCCATCTTCCCTCTTCCATTATGTGTACGCAACGGTATTAGCAAATATTAAATAATACTATAAATAACTGAATAGTTCAGAAGCTACTTAATTATTCTTAGAAATAAAACAGCATGTTTTCAAGAAGCATCATACCCGGAAATTGATTTAACAAAAGCCACGATTTTCATCTATACTGAATGTTATTACCACCATTATATTATTTATTTGTCAATCAGACGTTATTCGTTGTTATATTATTGACGAATTTTATTAACACTTACGATTGATTTACTAAGCTATTTATAAGATGATACATCATGTTAAAACTTATAAAAATGCATATTATTAGATTGAGTGACGTTTTTGGCTGGTTATAGCATTACAATAAATGTTTTAATTCAATTAAATTTACAGAAATTATAAGACCCATCTAAATAAAAGGAAGTAATAATACTATACGAGTTTATTATTGGTTACTTTAATTTGTTATAACTTTTATATACATATTATAACATTATCATATTTTATTAAACACAAATGGCGGATGGAAACTAAATACTTTTTGTCTTTTAATTCAATTATCTGATTCGCATAAAAAAAAAAAAAACAGATACAAACGAACAAAGTTTTTTTTAATTAAAAATACAAGAGCTAATGTTATATTATTATTTTGTTCTCAAACAGTATTGCTTTCATAGTGATTTTTAAATTAAATTATATAAACTTACTCAAGTACCTTGCTATGTTTTAAAAAAACATTCTACTATTCTAATTAAATATGCAAAAATATAACATAGAGTGTTCGGCCACGGCGAATGTACAACAACTGCAATCGAGCCGTCAGATCGAGTTTTAATTAATAAAAACAATTAAAACATAAAAAAACACGTTTTTTTTTTTTTATCAATTTTAAATCGTTTTGATGTAATCCAATCGTCCGCGGATTCACGTCCCCGTCTGTGTGCGTTCTCCTTGTTGTTTTTTTTTTATTGTGTTCACCTGACATGGGTCTATTACATACCTACCTACCTACCTATACACCGGACACTCGAGTGTAGTCGTCTACTGCGTTCTTAACCGTGTAAAATGATCGCAATGAGGTGGCATGTGAAGTTGTTATATAGGTATTATTATTATGATGATTATTATGAAAAATTTGATACATGTCTCGGTGCTTAAGACCTCTGAGACACTGTATCAACCGTACACCGGTTGAGGCGGTGGTGCGGACGGGGCGAGGACAAAAGAGAGAGAGAGAGAGAGAGACCTGTCGGAAAAAGTTATTTATTATATAGTCTGGGTAGGCCATATAAAAAATGACTCCGTGACATCCATTGCTACTGAGTTTTCTCGATTAGCGAAAGAAACGCGCAAGTGAAAAATGTTTTCAATCTTTTCCACTGCGCGACGGTGTATAATGATCATTATGCAAAATAAGAAGAGCCATTTATGGTGTATATAATATAATGCATAAATAACAACTCCTCCACGGCCGGTGACCGCGCGCGTCAGACAGGTACCGTTTGATGAAGATTTGTATGTTATTATACTTGAGAGTTTAGACCAAATTGAAATGTTTTCCTCGGACCCGCAAGGTCCTTGTGAACGGCAAGTACAAACTTAACAGGCACGTCCTGTTGCCGGCCGGAAACGAGTGGGTAAAGGATCGCGTATATAACGTTATAAATACACAAATTATGCGCGTTTAGAGTAAATTGAATATTGTCCCGATGGCCGGGAAAAGGGCTAAAATATTCAAAAGGCCCGACCAAAGCGTGACAGTTATATAGTTTAGGTGTCTAATTTAAATATTGAAATAAGTTTTTCTTGTGCGTTTTCCGTCTGCCATGCCGGCTTTATGCGAATATCTGCGGTTAACCCTATCATAATCGGGTATAGTTTTACTTCTGCGGGATGGCGGTCGCGGTGGTCACGAGTAAAAGCGATTTCCAGAATATAAAATATCTCTTATCCGAGGGTCTCATGTCACCAGCTAACTCAGGTAAAAACATTCGGATCGAAAATGTTCGAAAAAAAATAAAACGCACATAGAAATAAAGCTAATAATAATATTGTCATTTTACTTTATTAGACTTTAAAGACCCGCCGGGCCATTGGCACGGAGAAGTAACTTTCATAACTTATTTTGTTAACTTAGCAGTTTGTTGCTGCTTTGTTTAATCGAGTTGTACTTCGAATAGAACACTAATGTAACCGCACACAAGTAGTTCATACATTTGTGATATGTGGATCCCATATGCATAAATATACATTTCACGTGGTGTGTTAATTTCAAACCTCCTACTTCGTGTTGTCATCAAATTGTATACCTTTCAAAATTATCTATTGAGCTGTATAACGTCAAACACAAGAGCTGAGGAAATTGAGAGAGAGGCCGTAGTATATTGTACTTGTTGCGCGTAGTCGCTTTTAATTTATAATTAAAACACCACTGCAGGTTGGATTTGGAGTGAAGAAGAGTGAGATGAGAACGGTCGCTATCCCCTTGGACCGTGTCATGGTTGATTTTCTTATGACTGATATCTTTTGTCTTTATTCATATGCGAAACCAAGCAACTCAACTATACTATACTTACTTAAACATATATATTATAACGTGCTCGACCGACTTCGGTATCTGAGCGCAAAACAGTGTGCCAGGCCAAGTTTCAGCAATGCCAGTGTATCTTTGTACGGACCAATTTAGCCAAGTTTTCGAAGTTCGAGTAGCTTAAGATACTTTAGAAAATTGAGTCCTTAATAGTAAGCCTTTTCAAAAGGGGAGAATTAAAAAATTTTCTCACTCACTCACTCACTCATCATCAAAATTATAAAACATTTGTATGCGCATAAGTAGAAACGTGAAATTTGGCACAAAGGTAGGTCTTATAGTGTAACCAAAGGGACAAATCTGGAAGTTGCAATTTTGCTCATGAAAGTAAGTGAGGTTATGAACTAAAGGAATAGCAGACTTGGCCGCAATGTAGACATCACTACTTTGGCTCTAATTTGGCCCTATTTTCATTGTTGGAGTAATATGTTTTCTTTGAAAACAAACGAACAAACGAATTTTAGGAACGAGGCTCATCACAGAAACTAAATCGTATAACACGGTTATGGGCCACCGGGAAGTTTTCAGTTCTATAATGAGACGAAGACAAAGCAATCTAAGGTCAACGCACTAGATAGAGCGAGTATATTATATGAGCAAACGACGTGTACGGCATATGGCGGTGGAGAAAAAATAAATAAGATTAACAGAATAACGAGAACTTTCACAAGGGGTTGGCGGTGGTTGTTTGCCAGCGACTGCTGAAACTCGTACCGAGTGCAAATGGATGTTTTCTTGGTAGCTACGTGCCCGTAATCGCAGAAACCAGCGGACGACATGACGGCGCAAAGGGTGTTTTTGGGGGGAGGGTGAAAGGGTGGTTATCGGACCCGTTACAAGAGCGGGCGGTAGGCATTATATTATTATGACTGTGAAATCTGAATGGATAACATAAATCTAAAAACCTTCTGGTGTTCGCTGTATCTATAACGCGGGCCATATACAGTCCGACACGAGCGAATATTATCAAAAAGTCACTTTACGATTACCCCCCCCCCCCCCTGGAGGACGTCTTCGTTTCATATTATATTTGTGGTTGTTGTTTATTAGAAAGAAAAAAAAACAATCGTTCTATCGAAGAACAGCCTTATTGGATCACGACTAATGATTAGCCGATGTTCTGTCTTTGGTCAATCAACTCTTATCAGCTAATTCTCTTTGTGTTTAGATTTGATAAATTCCCTCAACCTTTCCAAGTATACTAAGTTCACGTGATAAGTCGTTAGGTACAGTTTATAACAAACAATATATATTTATAACGAAATATTACTTGCAGAACGCTAGTTTTTTTTTCTTAACAAAATACAAATTTTGTGAATATTTTATCGGTTTTTTTTTTTAACTCTAGTTGATTACCTGCGATTTGACACACTGTAAATTGATAGGAAAAAAAAACTCATTAACACAAAATGATGGTGCACAACTTGTTAGTGAAAGCGTAGAAAAGAAAATGCGCAACTGACAAAACCACGACGCGACATGTACCTAGCTAGAAAAGCTGGCGTCTGGCGATCAACGTTCTCAAGAAAGGTTGTTTAAAAATACAATGGCCCTGCATATTTTTTTGTTAAACCAACAGCTGTTGTAAAAGTTTGTGTATCTAATATAGTTGTAATTGTCTAACTCTATGTGTATAGTGGTATTTAGTGGCTGGTAAAGTGGTCGAGTATTTAATGTAAACAATAATGAGTTGCGACCTTAACGAGCTTTCGGTGCGAAACAAGCACACTTGCGAGAAGCTTTAGTTTTTCTTTATCGCCGTTTGCTTTTCTTGGGAATTTGCGCGCGCGACGGTACTTATTGAAACACCCACAAGATAGTGAGCCGCATATTGCCGTTTAAAAGTAACATATTTTGTTCTTACAATAATACTTTCCAACTCGAAAAGAAAATAACAAAAACAGCTGTACACATATTTTCAAAAGTTTAATAGTTGCGGTCTATTTTCAAAAACTAATATTTTGATATGTTTCCATATAATAACATAAAGCCGACGAACTATTTGTATAACTTGTAATACAATTACAACGATTTGTACCAACCGTTTTAAATGTTGTATTATTAATAATATATATTGTTTGTTGGTAAATTGAACTTGTGATAGATATAATAAAATATTCAATTCTCGTTAAAACTATGTGAATATTTTTCTATGTAATGCTAGTTAATTTTATCGAACATTGTGTTTTTGTGAAATAATAACCGTTGACCTAAAAAGTTGTGAAGTTACACATAAAAAGAGATACAATTTTTTTTGTTGAACAAACTAACAATTTATATGAAACAAACAATTTAACTATAAACGCAATACATTACTATGTAATAATTAAAACGTTTCAATTAAACCTAAAAATTTTCAATTGCTTTATTTAAAAAAAAAACACATTTGCATTTGGGCCAATTATTTACATTCGTCCCCCTTGGCTGCATATTAAATTATAAAAAATAGTGATTAACGTTTAGTATAATTTTAAAATGGT
The DNA here is from genome assembly GCF_023614345.1 of Adelges cooleyi. Lineage (NCBI taxonomy): Eukaryota > Metazoa > Arthropoda > Insecta > Hemiptera > Adelgidae > Adelges > Adelges cooleyi. Next base: position 10,751,251 of record NW_026096053.1, on the reverse strand, counting down.
AGTTAAAAAAACCTATACATCATTTTTTTCCCTACTAAATTCGGAATAATGTAATAAAAATAATGTCATTAGTTTTGAACAAAATATGTTTCTTGAATTATTATACTTTTGAATGGTATAGGAAAGCCGGATGAGTAATAATTAATGTTACTTCTCTCGTTGCCTTAACTTAAAATGTTCATAGTTCATCAATAAACTGATTAATGACCTGCCATTTTTAACATAATATATAAGTATGTAGAATATTAAGTGACTTTTAATAGTTATCCTCTTAAACTACTAAATGATAAATCAAAAATCAGTTTTTGATATTTTTTTTTTTTTGAAACGTTTTTTATTATATTATTAATAGCAGCACCTCACTAAGATGTATTTATATTAAAATTGGTCTAATATAACACTAATAATAATATATTCTAAACCATATGGAATTATACAATTCGTTAGTGGCTTGGTAGTTATTCTATTTAATTGAATGCAGACCGCGGTACAAATTCCGATTGTACGCATAATTGTATATGCCTTTAGCAAGTCTCGTACCATCGATTAAAATTCTCCTAAAAAGTCAAACGCCATTGAAAGCTTTTTACATGTACCTACGCAAGTCAACGCGGTTATCGCGTTCAGCAAAAGGAATCTAGTCTGATTGTAATGACAGCTTATAATGCGAATGCGAGCGAATTAACACCAAGTTAACGGTAGAAATGGTTGTCGTTCAAAGAAAGAAATCGGCCAAACTGAATAATTATTATTAATCTCGCATAAACTCTGCTATATAATTGCTTTCAATTTGCTTTTGGCGCTTTTGCCGAGATTGATTTACGTCACATTGCCAACGACACAGGATAACAAAATTGAATACAATATATTATTATGTATACATCAATTGTCGTTACATTGTATAATAGTGCGTTCGTTATTATGTTTATCGCGTTTATCGCGCCAAACTTTGCTGTAACATAAATACAAATAACTTCTAGCTGTACTACTCTTGTATAGGTAGGTTTTTTTATTTTTTTTTTTCGCCGCAATTAGACCCGTCATCGCGCTGTTACGTTCCTGGCAAATATATATGTACTAGGCTCTGTGTGGATATCATTACCGAGTTTTGTGAACGTGCGTTGTACGCGATGGACAGGACCGTCATGGCCGTAAAAGGGGTGCTTTTTTACTTGACCTCGTTAGGTGTGCACACTCTAGGGTTGTCCAGCACAAGTTAGATGTTCGTTTGGTGGCCATTGTTAAGTTAACTGTACGTATTGTGTGTAACATACACACACACACACGGTGATTGGTTTCGGACACGCTCTTGGAGTGACCAACTAACCGGACCCAAGAGGCTCGAATACGTGGCTTGCAAAATATCATCTCCCGGCCAATGGTCCTGGATTTCTGAGATTCCCGAAAACATCACCTTGACGATTTATAATAAACAGCTATTGTGTGCTATATACCGTGTAGTGGCACGACCGGTATGGGGAAATACCGGGTTTTGTGAATATAACTTCCTATATAGACTACTTACAGACTGCGAGAGGTACCTATCACTTCAATTCAACCTGATTAACGAATCACGAGTCAAACGAGTGATAACGATGGTTTTTTTTAAAATTATATTTACACATTATTATCCATCTGCCGTGCATATATGTTTTTAGATTTTCATTTACCTAACTTGGCAAGAGAAAATCTTCAAAATTGTAAAATAAATATACTGATTAGGTCGCCGAAAATGACGTCAAAAAGGATCGTACATTATCCTACCCACGTTAAAAGGTTAGGTTAAAACAAGTTTTCACTAAACTTAAACACTATATGAGTACCTACTTTATTTTAGATCTGCTTATTATCAACCTATTGTTTTTCCATTACCTCTCTCTTTATTCAATATGACATTAAATCATATGACAATCGAGATCTTCACATCCTATTTTATCGATTTAATTAATTTTAGCGTATAAAAATACTTAGACGTGATTCGTGGAAATTGCCCAAGTATATAAAGTATACGCGTTGTCATAATTCTCAAAATATATTCTTTTTTTCATAGACGATTTAGCTGATATTTTCTCATTTTCCACACAATAAATCTGTTATGAAATTATCTTTTCTCGATTATCTACATTTTAATATTATTGAATGGATGTTATCGATATTCCCACAATATTATTTAATACCTTTTGCCATATATATATATATATTTTTCGATTTATTCATAATAAAATGATCTATAACCAAATTTATGAAATATGTTAAAAGAATAAAATATACCTGGTTAGGAATTTAATGCATATTTATAAATATATATTCATTTATATTTATACTTATTTATAATATGTCTCTTTATATCAAGGGATAACTAGGTATTTATTACTGTAATTAATTTTAGAGTTTCTGGAAAAGCATAAGGAATTTGATTTAAAATTTTAGAAGTAGGAAAAATATTATGAATACCACCACTATGGTTTAAATTGGGATTTGTTATGAAGATTTTAGCGTATTTAAACTCAGATTGAAGCAAGATGTTGGTAGTTTTAAAATGTCGATAGTGTTTAAGAAATGTATTGAAATAGGAACAATTGTGATTAAAATAATTTAGATTAGAGGAAAGAAAAACGCAAGTTAAGGCAATAACATTATTACAGTCATAAGAGCGTTGACCAAGTTCATTTACAAATCTTAAAACAAAGCATTCTTCGTCTCCTTAGCTTTCAATCCAACTATTTGGGGTCTGCCACTCTTGTCCTAAGCTTTCACATGACTCCCACATCATATTCACATACACCAGTAGTCTTCATATCACTCTGAATCGCATCCAACCACCTCTTTTCGGTCTTCCTATTTTCTTCTACGTTTAGGATTAAATTGGTATTGTTATAATACTCTGGAACTATAGTCTATACTCGGTACAAGTACTTATGGTTTATGTTGTTTATAATAAGGAAACAGGTATACAAAACCAAAGTAATAACAATAATAAGATAAGATTGTAATAAGATAACGGTGTGATTGATGATCGTTTATTATAACCACCCCGTGTGTATTGTAAATAAAAGTATGACATAATACCGGCATGTTAGTCAATAAATATCTATGACAGAACAATCATATGGACGCTTTCTATACTCTGTGGTGTAGTTTGGCTTGTTATCGTTCTCATAAAATTTAATGCACATTATGTACCCTGTTAAGAGCTCTGTAACGATAACTGTGTCGCAATAATCTTAAGAAAACAAAATGTTTATGGAGCGAGGGTGTTTTTTCCTTCTAAACTTTTATTGTACAGACCAGAGACAAAAAATAGATTTACATTTTTAAAGGTTTGCCGACAATAATTGTCTGTGAGAATTACAAAAAAAAAATTCATCAAAAACAAAAATGGGACGTTGATCACCAGACGCCACTCATTTTGATAATGAGTCGTGGGGTTGACGTTAAAAAGAAATGTGAATATCTTTTTAAAGAATGTCTGGATGAAGTGTTTGTATTATTAATATTTCAAATCTAAAAAAAAAACACTTCTTCTCTTTTCATACAAAACCAGAAAGATATTCCAAAGGATTGATTGGCACGGTTTGTGTAAAAGCATTTTATTTGTTTTTCAAATTATACTGAAAAATGAGAGACTACACGGTATACTTAAATATTAACCAATATGTTTCTATAATTTGCTTGAACTTATTGTATAATGTTTTTATACATGTGTGTAAATTAAGTGCAAAGATAAAACTATTATAATAATACACATTTTGTTGAGTATAAAAATGGTACATAGTTTGTAATTGAATTAATTTAAAATATTTTTTTTACTCGATAAAACTGACATTATAAATTAATTCTTGCGAGACTGTCCATATAGAATGCATTTTAAATCTTACACTTCAAAGGAAAAATACGAGACAACGTTAAGCAATATAAATCAGAATCATGTATACAATTGGAACGCGTTCCTCCCGGATTAAAGAGAGTAGGTCTCTATTTATGTATCAAATACTGCTTGATAATATCAATTTAATTATAATGGATGTTTTTTTATTTATAAATATTAAGGGGAACTAGAAAAAACAATAATTAACTTTCATGCAGTGATGATTGTGTTTTTGCTAAGACAATTTCGCCCAAGTCCTGTGTGTTATAATATAACATTTGAGTTGGGCATGACGGTGAGTGGTTTTTTTTAGTTCTTTGCTGCAACAGAGTTTAAAATATTTGCACTACGGCTCGACTTCCGTACGTCAGGTATACGTTGCGTTTTCGATCAGTTAATACTTTATGATTGGCGATGGCTTATGGATTCAAAGAAGCTTTGTAGAGTTCGGCGAAAAAAAATAATATAATATTCTAGCCGATTGAAAGACGATCGTATGGCTTCTACCGGTTTTTTCCAAATATAAGTGTACATGTACATACGGCGAAATGTAAGCCGTGCAAAGAAGAAAATCTTTAATTTAATCATCGACGCCTTACGATGCAAGTGCGGTGTACCTACGGTTATAATATTTTAATCAAGAATCTAACACTTTCACACCGACCAAAGGTAATAAGGTAACCGAAGTATACTTAGGTTTTGCCCCGAAAGCGTACCGATGCGGCTTTAGAGTTGTACGATCACTCATGCACTCGTATTACCGTCGGTAGAGGAACCAAATATAAGACGGCGCGGCATGGGAGGGGAGGGGGGGGGTGATAAAAAAGAAAGATCACAAGGCAAGGTGCGCGGGTATTGTCGGGACTCTGGGATGATTAAATATATTTAATTACGATTCCGGAGACACATCCGGGCGTGTGGGGAAATCCTCTTTTCTGCTCCTTTTTAACTTAGCCGGTGTGTGTGTGGAGTTATGGCTCTGAGGTAACAAGCTATAGGTACCCCCCCCCCCCCCCATAAGTATCTCGTCTTGCACGATGCGACCCGCAGATTGGGAAATTTAATACAAAATATTTCATCTCGCCACTCCGGCGAGTTTACACCTACTCCCGGTCTGCCGCCCTTCCCATCCCACACTGTCTTCGCCTTTTGATGGCGGTCTTTTATGTATCTATAATAATATCAGTATCGTGGTGCCGTGTACGCTTTGGACTCTATCGTCGAAAACCCTTTGAATGTTATTCGTCTGTCGCGATAATAATATTATACGGTCAATTTACAAGTTGCCGCCAAATGGATGCGAGCGCCGACGATAACTCGGCCACCGACACACAATATGTCGGTATACAATACATTTAGGGTCAATACCTGTGTATGTGGGGTAGTTTCCTGTTTTATTTTTTTTTAAATCCACCGAAAAAAAGTCGCTCTAAACGTAGTGCTTCCCGTCGTACATTGTGTTCGGCACGCAAGAAGTTAAATTACCAATAGTAGAATATGTTCCTTGACGCCGTCGTATTACCTATTTACATCTTTGGCCGGTCAGTTTGATTTGTCGTTCGCATTACAGTTTCTATACAAAAGAAAAAAAGTAATGCAATCTCCAAGAGAACCATTCAAAATGTTTTACAGTGTAATCGATAATGACTAATGGGAAATTTAAACGCATGCGATCTATCTTGTGGGGAATAAAAAATTGAACTGCCAAAAGCTATAAGTAAATTTGAGATTGGTCCTATTAGGTACCGGTATCTATATAATACTGTAAACTGTACTCGATAAATTTGATTAAGAAATAAATACATTTTTTCTAAAATTTATAAATGTGTACTATTAAAATAGTTTTGTACTACTTTTGCGAAAAATGTCACCTTGCGAAAAAGAGAAATCGTTCTCTCTTTAATGTAAGTAACGAGCTCTGATGGACTTTTCCAAACTGTGAGTAAATTTAATAGAGCAATGTAAGGTATCATCGTAATAAAACTTCTATAATAAAATATAATAAAAAAGATTACAGTTTATTTTAAGTTTTGCGTTTCGAATTTATTTAGTTTCAAACATACCGTCATTTTATATTAATATATTACAATAACGTTGCTCTGTTGATAATCGTCGTTTAGTATAATATAAAACTTTTTGTTTACAAAATCATTACTATAAATTGGACTGTATATTTTACGTTTTATTTTAAACCGTAAAATTGTTAAGTGTTTGAAGCAATGCTTCTTATCTATTAAAATAAGAGAGTATAATTTTCTTATTACCTAACAGGATTGTACCATTACATTTGAATAAAGTTATCATAATTCATAACACGATTAATATAATGTATGAGAGCGAATAGCAGGTGCATGTGTAAGTATGTATAATATAAAAATAATCATAAATAAAATGTATTCCACATTCTACAATGTCTGTGTTACAAATTTGGTACTGTTTATGGTTCTTTTGAACGGTTCAGCCATTAAATGTAATAACCAAATGTCGTTTTTATAGTTTTTCTTTAAGAGCTGCTATGAAAATCAATTCTTAGAGCTCACTATTATTTGTTGCAAATGTTCTTTAACTGGAACTTTACTTTATGATCGACCTTATTTATAAAAACCAAAGAATTTATTTTCCGCATCAAAGCTAAAATCTGAAATACTATTTTCCATGCAATGTATAAGAAATATTTTTAAATAATTTATATTTTCTGATATATACAAAATACACGTTATAAAATGTATAAGTATACGGTGTTCACACGGGCACAAAACCAACATTTCACAAATCATTTTTTTAATAGTTTTCTATGATCCGATTTTATCATTGTAAATCTTTAGTAAGAGTTTTAAACCTGTAAATAATTTCAAAATTATTAATTACACTGATTAAGAACCTTGCCATTAAACCTAGATAATATTATAACTTTTCAAAAAAGCTAATGAACTATTTTGTTCTAATTGCGTTTAAAGTAACCCGACTTGTAAAGTGAAGGACTATTTTTTGGAACACTTTACAAATACATGCTGTGAGAGTGCGGTTAAAAAATTAACAAACGATAAAAATAATCATTCAATTTTTAATAAATATAGTCTATATAATTCCTCAAACTGAACATATTTGGCGTCATCATATATTTACAATACTATTTAAACATTATCATTATTATATTACAGTCAAAATGATAGACAAAAATTGACACATTCTTGCCGAAAATACAATGCTATTAACACTATATGAGTGGAACTATTATTGTCGTACGAATGTAAGCCGAGTGTGTTTCTAAAATCGACAAAAACATTAATGGATTTTGGTTTAGCCGAAAGGGGGAATATCGCATCCTCGAGAGACTATAGTTTGTTTAGAACACTGAACACTGTAGTTGTGCCGGAGGCGTTGTTGGGAGAACAAGCGTGCGGTTATTTGTATGTGTGTATATTATAAAGGAAAAACAAAAGAAATGGTATGAGAAAAAATAAAAGAGGCAATGTTGAAAGAAAAAAAAACGACAAGGGTACGTTTAAGTAGAAAATTGTCTACACGCATCTACATATTATTACTCTCTTATTCGACCCATCTTCGCCGATCATGTACGCTGTATTGTAGTGATATATAATGTAATAAAAAAAATATATATTATACACAAAAGAGAGTGTATCTTCAAAATAAACGTTACAAAAGTTTTTAGCGTGACCTGGATCAGATACTGTTTTAGTTTTCACCATGCAACTTTCTGAGAACTCAATTGAATTTTTCCTTTGGGTTTGTGAATTTGCTTTGCCCGAGGGATGTTATCTAACTATCTATATATTTGCATAGATAGAGCAGATTTAAATAAGTATTTTTATTTAAAAAGAATCATGTAAAAAGTGATGATTTTTTCTTTAGAGGGTTGCAATTAAATTGCATTGAAACCCGTTTTCTTCCTTTTTGATTTTTGAATTGTTATGAAATTGCAGTAATTTTTTATATACATAATACCTATTTAAAAAAATCTGAACGTTTTAAAAATGAATTTTTTTATTATCTGATTATCATTTAGATGTACTTAAAAACGTTGAAGATAACTTTACTGTAGTTCATCATCTGCTACAAGTATATTTTAGGTATGGGTAACATGCACTAAAGTTTACTGAATGAGCACATTGCAAAATATATACGATTAAATATTATTCTTAGTAAAAACTTAGGTTATTAATATTCGTTTTAATATTTAATATGTATAGTGCTCAAAACTACAAAAAAAACTAAGTCAATTTTAGCATGTTATTTTTTTAAACAATGCCTTACTGTAAGCTATAGTAAATTTGAACAAGTTACATTTTGTCTATTATACGATATAATACATAATATTATATTACATCTATATTTTAAGGTTATTGACATATTTACACCAGTAAATTTACTTTAAACCACGAAAGGTATTCAAAACTTAAAACTATTATACTTTATAATATTATTATTTAATATAGTGGCAATTGGTGCCGTTATTTTATGACTTTACAATTTTCTGGAAACTATTGTAGATAGCTATGTTTGATGATATGATTTAACAAAACGTCATGCACGGAATTGTGTGTAGGCAGATTATTCGATACATTTTGTTGGACCACAGTATTTTGATTTATTTGAACAATAATTATTTGTCAAATTATAGTGTACGGTCAATTGGTAAAATAAATGTCCAAAGTTAAAACTTAACCGTAATGTAAACAATGTCATACTGCTATTGCCTATTACATTAAATTATTTTCATCTATATTGTTTTCGGAACAGTCATTAGTGGACATTAATGGAATAGTGTGATATATATTGTATTATTGACAATTGATGGTGGACAATCAAACACAACCAGCGTACAGTGTTTTAAGATAATATAATAACAACAATGCGATGTGATTTGGATTTTCATAGTTGTAGTGTTTCTGCTATATTGTTTGATGTGAAATTATGAAAAATGGGCATCATTAATACGCCCACTATTTTTACTTTTTAATATTATTTGTCCATTTATTTTGTAATATAGTGTTAACTTGTTTGTTTATCGATTATTATAATATTTATTAATGTAGAAAATATAGCGATTCGTTCGAATCTCAAAAAACAATACATTTGATGAATCGGTGTTGGATTACTTCTCTTTTTTTTTACTCAACTGAAATTAGCTTTTCGGTTAATTGAAATATCATAAAATATTATTTATACTAGTTAACATTAATTTTATACTTACGTTTCCGATCTAAGAAGCAAACACTTCTTAAAATGTACATTTTATAACCAAATTAAAAATTAATTAATTTAAAAAACGCTATTCATTTGTATTGTATAGACCATAGGGAGGTCGTTCCCAACTATTAGCTGAAATTTATTATACATTTTAACTTGAAAATTAATTTGTTTGTCAGTAAGGTTAGGTATTCATTCTATATATTTCTTGGATTACAATGTAATTAGTAAAAAGATACACAGAGAATAAAATGTTTCTCGTCGAGTTTCTTTCAGCTTAAACATAATCCAATTCCTTGAATAAATAATTAAACAAAAACGAGATGACTCGCAAAAAAAAAACTAATTAAAATTTGAAAAAGTTTAAAAAAAATAAACATCCAGGACCTAATTAAGAAAAAAATCGTTCCGAGTAAGTTGATATACTTTAATAATAAATAATTTAGTTTCGGTATAATACGGATACAATATTGGTTTTATAGAATTTATGAAAAGAATTTAAAATTCAATGGCACATACTCATTTGTATGACTATAAATACGATTTAAAAAAGTAGTGTTTTAGTTTTGGTATGTCAAGCCATTCAATTTCCAATTGTTATTCAGAAGTCAATAAAAACGAAGAGTTGAATTATTGGTTTTTGAGAGTCTTTTCAGAGAGATTCTTTAAATTGTAGATTTCGGTATAGGGCCATTGTACTCTAATATTGTTACTACACCAAACCATTGGCAGTAGAACGATTTTGTTTACAGTCACGACTTGTTCGCTGTTTATAAAACATGTATTATTCAGACACTTGCACTTTATCATCCTTGTGATGCGTACACAAACTGTTCACAAAAGAGGACCGAGTAGATATAATTGTATTTGATTTGCTATTTCGATTTGAATTTTTTTCATGCAAAATTCTTATCTTGTGTATATGTTTTGATATTAGCATATTATTATGGCAAAGGATGCACGCAGAAAATCAAAGGCTTACATAAACCGTGTGTTATGTAAAAATAATATGTTGATCAGCAAACAGTATTTTTGAGTACATAAAAACCGTCGATTATTATTGATGAAAGTACTTTTTATATATGTATAGGTAAATATTTTGTGATTTTAACGATTGAAAACGTAAGTAATAATAATGTGTAGTTGGTTTTTATATAATTTTTGTTTGTTTGTACCTACATGGAAACATCAATAGAAGTAGCTAAAAATAGTATATTAAAATGGATGAATGGAATGAATAAGCTCAGAAGAACTAGGAATACCTAGGTTAACAGGAAAAATAAAAGAGAACGGATGGAGTTGATATGAGAAATAAAATAATAATGTTGGTAAGATAAATCATTTGAGTACAGAATGTCTTAGAGGTAGACTGAAAATTGTGTGTATGGATGTTATCAATGAAACCATGGAGGTGTGTGGTTGTAATTTGGCAACTCTGAGTTATAGAGTTCGAGAAAGTCAAAAAGACTAATAGAAAAAAATACATATTTAAAAAAAAAAACATGCTTGATTAGGAATTGTATTGGATAGGATTGGTCATGCGATTAATGAGCTTGTGTTGATTACACGTTTTATTGACTATTTTTATTTAATTTTAATTAAAGCGTTTTGGCAGTGAACTACTGGCGTCGACGGTAGTTTATCTTTTGATAAAACGGGGAGGGCGTTTTAGACGATTAATTCGGTGGAGCAACTGACGGCGACGGCTTCTTTTCTACAGGGCACGCGGTTATTATACATTTCACAGACCCTATATAGATAGCTGTTTGGCCGTCACGAAATTGGGTTCATCGATGTACGTGGACGTCTCGTCAGTCGGCGTGTGTCGGTATGTGTATTAATAATATTATAGTAAGGTGGTATCGCGGTGGTCACACGGAAGACGAGCAATTTATCTCCGGCATGTCAGATGGACATTGTTGGAGCAGTTATGTGCATAGCCATTTCGAGCAAGTGCACGCAGATGGTTATCAGGATGGCCGGGTCGAACAAGAAAAATAGCTTATTGGTGGACAGCTCGTTCACCGCGATCGTCCTGGCCGTTAAATTTATACAGCCTACGCTGCCTTCGGGCTTTACACCTTATCAATTATTTTTCGTATTTATTAGAGGTGACGATGAAAAGATGAATAGGAAGAAATGAAACTTCGTCCATTTTTGATTTCAAATAACCGTTATTTGTATAGATCCAATCGATTGTAATGATCGTTCAGCTTCATAATCAGGAAAACCTAATTTCATGAGGTATTTTAATGTACGTTTTCCATCGTGCTAAGACACCTATTACCTACAACGAGAGCCTGAAGTTAGATAATGTAAAGTGACCTCTCGAAATAGTTTGTAAGTCATGCGGTAAGGTGAGACTAGTAATTAAATTAAAACTCAACAAGATAGCGCATCCGTAAGAACCCTTGAAAGTTGGAGTTCGGAATAACAATGGATAAGTTTGCAAGGTGTCGTGGTCTTAGGAGCGTTATCTAAAACATCAGTACATGCTATGTGTGTTCTTGATGTGTTTTCTTCTAAATAATATCTCAATCGAATGGTTAAATTCCATCGCATTGTTTTCAAAACTAATAATAAAATGGATATAGACATACAGTGGTGTAATCTTAAAATAATTTACAAGTCCAGTGTTTTTATTTCAAAGATCTAACAAAAAATAGAATATTATGTTTCGTTAATTGATTTGCATCTAAAGACTGTACCGAACTCGACTTGACCTAACTGAATCAATATGTTACATTTGAAGAGTGATGCGATTTTTTTTCAAGATCTAAACAAGATCTTTTACTATGCTATTAGTAGGAAACTCAATCCGGTGTTTGGTCATTTGAACATTTTGTACAAGTTTTTTTTTGTTGATATTTCATAAACTAAAATATATATGACGACATTGATCACTGACAGCGCTTGTATACCGTTTTCATTATATTTTATTATTTTTTTTTTCGTGGGTATGTTATACTTCTATTGTGTATGAAAAAGCGTATACTCCAAGAGGGTCCAACCCCCATAATCCCCATCTGCCACCCCCACGTTATTTTTTCATCTTCCGTAGATTCGATGACAACCAAATATCACGATATTATGAACCCTAAGAAAACAACAGCCGCTAACCGTGATGATGTCATGACATCAATTTTTAGATTGGATTTCGGAGAATGCGATGTTAATTACATTGGTTTTAATTAAAAACGAATAGTATTTATGCAAGGTAGAGAATCCGACTTGGCCACAGTGCATTACCCGACTTCCGGTCAGCGAAACTAGAAAAAAAAGGGTTAACCTTTAACTGAAAAAACAACAGTGGTTTCTAAATAATAATTTAGCGGTACACTTACAACTATATTGTGTACCGCAGTATTTCCGGCTAACGGAAATAGCGTCGTAACGAGCATAGCGATTTATCTGTTCAAACGGTATACATTGTGGTTATCCTATGTCCAGTGGTCGAGACTTTCACGTTTAAACTGTGTTGCAAACAATTTAATCGCACAGGCTTACAGGTTAACTATAATTATAAAAAGTTACTAAAGTCAGCTTTGTCTGTTACACAAAAATACCAACAGTCCATAAGGAAATGTTACTATAGTACGTCATTTCTGCAGAAGGTCCTTATAAAAAAATAATCAACTAGTAACATTTACCTAATTAATTATAATCCGCCGAGAAGTCTCAACTGCGGTTCGTTTAGGTAGTTTTATATTTTAATGCGATTTTTTCAATTACAATGCAATCGATTTTAATTAAAACCCAAACAGGAGAAGTTTTTTTTTTTTTGTATCACAGCGTGGGACTTCATCGTGGATTTAAAACACAGTGGGTCGTAGGTATAAGACATTATAGGTAACGCTCAACATTGATTTGTTACAAATTAATATTCTTGCTTTAATTTTTTTCTCGAGTGTCCTATAAACTCGAACGGTGTACAATTAATACCATTAAATATGTTAATGGTTTATTGCAAATGCCAAACAATTGCAATTCGCAGTTGCAATAAAGCAATATTTCGGGTGATCCATAAAATAAATTAGCACTGTACCGTTAGGTTTCATTGTAGTTTTAATTTAACATTTGTTTGGAAGTTTGTATAGCAAATAGAAAAGTTACTAAAATTACACTACCTTAAAGAATAGCTCTCGTTAAATTGTAATAAACTGTTACTTATATTAAACCAGAGGTTTATACTTCATTTTTTTAAATTTATTAATGTACTTATAGTCTTAATTTATTCAACTGAATAATACTACAATAATTATATGTTTAACAGTTTGAATTGTGTAAAAACACATAAGTGATAAGGCATAATATATCAAAAGGTTACTGAAAATTTAAGAGCTTAACTATACTTTCTTTAAGTAATATTAACTTGTATATTAATTTAAAACTTAAAATTGATCTATTCAAAGTAGTTCTTACACGGTATGAGTAGAGCTATAAACATGTTTAAAATCACCTTAGTGATCCATGAGAGATTAGCTTGATTAGTTTCCAATCGTATTTTCAGAAATCCGTCTTCAGAGATATAGTCACCGTTTGACTATATCAAATACGCTAGGTTTTGATTCAAATCGTTCATTCAAAATTAAATGATGAAAAATTATTTTATTTGTTGAATGTCGACAATCTTTTTAGCAGTGCAGTGGCATTTCAACAAAATAAAAATAATTATAAAATTTAATAATTTTGTGTTAATTGAGGGATAGCGTTCTGTGATTGTTGTCAATTGACTCGAGAATTTGTATGTGCCTTGCGGTGACAGATGAGTAAAATCCATTTTAAATTTGTACAAGTACTGGGTTGAACCCATCCACAGTCGCAATAGCTGCACACAACTCCGGTAAGCTGTTTAAATAAAATGTCATTAGTACCTAATATAAACTATATATATATATATTCAACGAAATTAAATGTTTGTATAATAAATATTTAGAATCAAGTATTCACAATTAAAGTAAATCTATCTACCGGAGTTGGGCATTGTGTTGAATGAAATAAAAGAAGTAGCCAGACCTATAGGTAATTTAGAAATTACAGTAGCAGTAAGAATGATAGGGAACAGGCAAAATATAGGAAGAAAAATAAAGTAGTAATTTTACTAATAGCTTTTAGGTATTACTGTTAAGAGATAACTAACAGAGATAATATAATAAAATATGATGAAAGTTTGGGTTAAACTTTTGGGGTTGAATAGTTGAATATACACTTCCATTTATTTGGCACTGTACTTTGTATACAGTAATTATTACTAGGTTTATGAAAAGAAAATATGTACTTAAAGTATTTCTCATCATTAACGTCAAAGTCGTGAACGGCAGAGTAAAGAGAAATGTTGAAAGATGTCTTTATAAACTCATTTGCGAAAAATAATGAATTCTATTAATAGTTTTGCTTCGCATTAGATCGTCAACTGTGAGATGATTATAGTTGGAGAAAATGTTATGCAATGATGGTAGAAAAATTCTTATTCTACATTAATGTTCATACCGAAGACTGAAATGAGCACTGCGGTCGATGGTAATAACTTATGATTTGTATATTCACGGCTTTAGGAAATGGTGAAACTTTTTGAAATTTCAACTAATTATATTAACCAGTTGCAATGTAATGTCATCCATTAATTAAAATATATTGAAACTACAAAATCACGATAAGCATATTAATTGAGTTATTACATAAAGTTAACAATAATAATTTTGTATTTAGTATTATCAGAATGGTGTATTTTTTAAATTATATTAGTCTTTTTGATTTTGGCTATAAAAAACCGAGATTTAATTTGGAGGCCCTTATTTTACTACAATAATACTTTTAAAGCAGTTTCAAGATCATAAGTAAACCGAATTTTCGAAGAGGTCCTTAAAGTTTTTGCAATACTGCTGTATCTTTATAATGTGGAAACAAACGTGATCGCTGTGATGATAAAAGTACAATAACACAATATAGGTAGTATTTTTTTGTACAGGCTACGTCGTAACAGTGTTCTATATGTTTTTGAACAAATATATATTATTATAAAATTATAAATATAGGCACATCGTACGTTTATAATCACAAACAAAATTGACATTTATTTCTTTATAATATAATATTGTTCCTTCTATTTTATCGTTAAAAAATTATTCAACCGTATTATCTCAACCCGTCCACGTTCTCATTGAGGAGCTTAAAAGGTAATGAAGTGTACGCCGCTGTAAACAGTAATAATAATAATAATAGTAATAAAAAATCCCCTTTTATTCAAATGTAGGTCACTGAAGTAGTAGTAGCCTATACCGATCTCATCGTGATCCACGTTGCCGTTAAAACCGTTTGTTATGTAATATTTCCATAACGGCACGCTTACCCCGTCCAAAAGTCACCAGGTTGGCGGAATTCGATAACTGCAATAATGATATAAGACTTCCAAGTCGAACCACACAGCTGCTACCCTCTAAATGCGATAAGACCCAGCCAGCAGATCTTTGTCGCTGTGTCTTTTATGTTCACTTTTACTCCTTATATAGATACGTATTGATTTTTCAATAGTAAAATGTACGACACGCTGTTGGACGAGAACACAGTCTGTACCTACCTATAGTAATTTCAAAAACAAGTTGTCTCCATCTGTAGGCAAACCGACGGTGCCAAAACAAACGGCATATTATAGTGTTTTGTAAAGCGAGTTATTTAGTTTGAACACTATAATCTATCAGAATAATTAATAAACCGACGACACACGCCGACAATCTACTGCTGCACAGGTCCAGTGTGTGTTTTGGCTGTTAACAAAAGCCCTATAATTAGAACATTGATCAATGTATATGTTTGCCCGGCCTTTGAAGTATAGAATAACATGCAAAATAATTCATAACTGCCTAGTTAAAACTAAAACTATCAGTATAATGATATGAAAAAAAAAACACTGAAGTTGAATAACGACTCTAATAAATACATTTAAACGAAATTGTAAATTTCTTTTTTACAATTTTTTCGGGAACTTGAAAAATTAAGAAATATATCAGCTTAGATGCGTAGCTAAGAAGGTATTGTTGAAAATTGTAAAGTAGATTTATACCGAACTTAAGCAACACTGTGGTCGTATACTTATATATTATAGTAATAAATAAAATAATTAAAAACCCCTTTAACCACAAAAGTTGAAAAGATTTTCTGTGTTTAAAGATTTTTAAAGTTAAGGGCAGTTATATAAAAACGTAGGCTACTGCCATATAATTAATATGTAAAATGTTCTAAGACAATTACTTTATTTAAAATTGCATAGCTCGATTACATACACATATTACTTAAACGGTATGTTTGTACGTCGGTACGACTGCACGAAGTTTATTTACACTAAACGACATTGTAATAGATTTAACTACTAAAATTATATAATTTAAAAAATTACCTGTCTATACTGATCGCCACCAAGTTGAATATGGACGACGTGCTGCAAATCACGTCCATGGCAATATAGAAATCGCAAACAAATGGTGGTAAGCCCCATTTTCCGTTTACCTGAAAAAAAAAATATTAAAAAATAAGTGTTTGGTGGCAGTATTCCAGGTCCAGTTATAATGAACCAACTTGTGTGCCCTGAACGGTATTTCATATTATTTTTGTAGGCGCTGTACTATAGCGACGATAGTTTTGCTAGTGGGCAGAGATTCTCAAAATAAAACCTCAAAATGTTTGATTTTTTATTCCGAAATGATTTTCAAGTTTTTCGGGTTTCAGCTTAGGGTCTGAAAACGTTTTTTTCAAGTATCAGCTTTTGGCTCTGAAAACTATCCATTTGTTTGAAGCTCCCTGTTTTTCCCCCTTAAAATATGTGACGGAAAATGAATTATCAAACTTGTTTTTACAAAGGAACGTGACGGTAGATCATGAATTCTAGATAAGGAAACTACTAGAAGCGCCAAATGAAATATTGAAAAAAAATTATTTTAAAACCATTGAGCGACAATTAAATGATGAATCTCTAGAAATCCGAGTTGGGAGAAAATCTTCAAAAATAACTCTTAGAAAGTGTACCCCGACTTCCTCGAATATACAGAATTCCGAAGATTCACAAAGAAGGAGACTTAGGCCGTCAAGCAGCACAATCAACAAGTCAAAATTGAAGGATATTTAGCAAGAAAGCTACAATGTAATGTCGAGAAAACCGAATTGTTTGTAAAGGATTCAAGTAGTTTTGTGAATATCCTAGGATAACAAATTGGTCTAGTGGAGCTACATCAGTATTTTTTGACGTTATTTGATTGTTCACAATGGTACCGGTTGAAAACATTAGAAATCACTTGCATGAAGGCAATAGAGCTGTTTATCTAATGTAAGATCTCTGCGTTTTCACGTACAAACAACGATTACACTACGAGCAAACGGACGGCAAGGCGATAGGATAAAGATTAGCGCCAGTTTTTGCTAATATTTTCATGGAATAGTTCGAACAAGATGCGACAAAGAAAATAAATCAAAAGGAATAGAAACTGAGCGAGAGGTTTAAACCAGTAATAAGCCAACACTAAGATGAGGTCCAGATGCACGGTCGCGGTGAACATCAAGAGAAGTAAAATCAAGCGGAGCGGGGTAGAAGGACGAAAATCATAATGGGAGGGTGTAAGACGGAGTGGAGCACACATTGGCACATATAATTTACGATCACAAAGAGACGGTTTCTTAAGTCTACAGGCATCAGTTGAACGAACGTCGTAACCAGCACGGAACACAGCTCTTAAGATGGAAGATGAAAGGCTTTCGAGAGATGTTGACAAAGTCAATACATAAATACAGGTTTAACTGGAATAACCTTATATATAATATCAAACAGCATAATAGCCTATACAAACTTTAACAAATTTATAACAGCTATGCTATGCCGGATGTCACGGAGATAAATGTACGTTTAATATTTTAGTGAGAATAATCGGATGAGAAAAATATCACATAATTAGTTTTCCTTTGTTGTACAACATGAAACGAGTTATAATTAAAATAGTTTATCAGTCGACATTGTTTTCGTCGTCTATCACACGCACGTCCCATCAAAGGAATAACGTTATGAATTCCATCATATTCCGTTGTTCGTGCCGCTGCTGCCTGTAGACTGAAACGATCATCTCTACGTTTATTTGTTACTCCTTCTACCCGCTCCCCGCTACCGTCTGGACATCTTCTTAGCCGGCAAAGCCAGAATGTAATAATATTATGTAGGTGTGACTGAAAAAATTTTTGTAAATATTTTAAATAACAAACTACGTTTACTACTCCCTCGCTGTAGACACCGGAAGCATAATATGAATCTTGATGGGTTTTAGATGGTGAACTCATTTCTCTACTGCGGTCTGTCTGACGAGGGTTTAATATCACATCGTATTATAAATGGTATTTTAAACTCAAACGCCACGTTGCCTAGTCTACATAATAATACGTGTTGCCATAACGGTTTAGTAATTTTAATCCGAGAGTTGACTTCTTTTTTTCCGTTAAAGTTTTGCCAGCGATATTATTGGATGTTTACACGGCTAAGCTTCCTTTATTGTCTTTGCCACCCGCGCGGCGCATTATAGGCAGTTTAATACAACTGCGGTTATATGCCGCCGTTCTTTATTAAATTTAAATCGCACGCATCTTGTTTGCTTGCTACCACATTTCATATTGTACTACGTATTACAGTGTTCGGCGCACACAAATTATATTATAATGTATATATATATATATATGGTATTTACATGCGTCGTTTGAAGTGTTTCAGTAGATTTGGATTTCTCAAAACGTTTAAATTAAAATACTAGCATGGGACAAAGGCAAAATATAAATAAATAAATAACTTTAAAGTTCAACGTACCGAATCCGACTTATTAATGAATTTGTTTGCGACATACAGAATTCTATGACTCAGAGCTCACTATATAAATGGCTTCACATAGTATATTCACAGAGGTTTATTGTAGTGGAGCTATAATAGAGTCGATTTTTTTTTTGTAACACGTTTAAGGGACTCAGAGTGTATATTAAGCATTATGTGAAGTCGTTTAACTAAAAACTACAATAAAACAGTGAACAGTGAAAAACTGATTTTATTATTAAAACTACAGTTACTTGTCAATAATATTACTTTTAATTTAAGAGTGAAATTTTAATTTTAGTTGAAAACACCAATCGTCATTTGTGCTTAGAGTTAAAAATAAATTAGCCTAAGCGTTTTAACCTAAAGTGAATAAGGTTTTACATTTTGGAAACTAAAATAAACAATACAGTTCAATTTGCAGAAATAACACACGAAGAATATTCTCAAGTATTTGAAGTAGGAAATGAAAATGACCAGAATGGAGGATTACTAAAACAAAGTAGTAATTAAAACTTGACCAAAAAATAGAGTGTCATGAATTATGATAATATTGCGGTGCGTGAAATGGAAACTACTATTGAAAATATTTGACAACTTTTTTTGACAGTCATGACTATGCTGTTGGGTCAAACGGTGCAGAACAAATTATTCATTAGAAATAAAGTGATAGAAATCGATTTTGAATTTTACTATTTTAATTTGAATGTGACATGAAAGCTAATTGGCATGTTTGTAGTGACACAGGGCATACAGATTTGAGCACAATACATATATAATGAAAGCGAAGGAAATACGAGAATAATGGATTATGTTAAATAAAATAATGATTTCTCAACATATTAACTATGTAAAATAATTGTTTAATAAAAAACTGTTGAAATATTTTTATAAAATGTGTTTGGCAAATAATCGAATGTTCATAACGAACAGTTTTCAATGCTGCAAACAATTATTGTACTTAGAATATTTTTGTCATTCGACCAAACGATATTATAATATGATCATCGACCAAAAAAAAATATTAAGCTTAAAATAAGGTTAAGCTTTAAGTTTTCACTGAAGTACTTAATCTACGCAGAGAGAGTTTATAAAAAATTCAATAAATAAAAAAACTGAGTAATGCCTTTTAGTTTGCAGAAAATCTTCTAAAAAATATGTTGTATTGATAAACCCTAAGAACCAAGTACGCCTGGATGATAAATAGGATTATTATTATATTGGTTTTACATGTATTATAGACAAACCATAAAACAGCAAATATATATTAATGACTTTAAAATAATATTTAAAAAAACAAAAGCAAATGATTTAATATTTGAAATATAGAAACCGTTATCATAATATTTAACATATAATTAAAACAATGGAAATGTTCATAATATTTAATGTTATTTAAGTATTTAGGTACTTAAATAACATTTCTTAAATAATAAATTCGAAACATTAATTCTTCTATTAAAATGTTTAATAAAAATTGTTTCATAACATTTTGATAACATTGATATGTTATTGCTGTATGAGGATAAGATAATAATTGTACCATGTCGATTCACTAATTGGCCACACGTTAAGTTATTTAAAAATAATAATTGACCCGGTTACTTTTTAAAACTTCATTACACCAACACGGTCCTGTTCGTTTTAATAAACTTTATTTTAATAACAGAAATCCAATTTATTGTGCTACACTATCTGACCAATCGACGCGGTATTTCGTTACTCGTTACCTAACCGTATATTTATTATTCATCAATTAGGTGTACAAAAATGCTTTGTTACAATTTCACCAAATATGTTGTTGTGATATTAATCATGTTTGACATGCATGGTTTGCTAATAACACCGTATAATGTGATTCGCCCGTTTAAAAACAACTGAATGCAGATAAACATTTTTCTTTTTTAATTGTTCAAAATCATTTGCTTACATAAAAACAATTATTTTCGATGAGTGCTTTTTTATAATACCGAAATAGTTTTTTTTTTTTAAAACATGTGACGCATTCATTAAAACGGCTGTGTGTAGCAAGCATTATTGTGTTGCTTAAAAGATTTCCTAAGATAATTTTCATTTGAACATTTTTCTTTTTAATCCAAACAATCATAATAATATAATATTTACTTTACTATGCAGTGTCCATGATTTAATTTAATTTTAATGATATTGCACTATTATTATAAACAATTTGTGCTTAAACTGTTAAACAATTAGCTCGTCTAAAACATGAAAGGTTGAAACACGAAGAAACAATTTAAATTATATTTATAAATGTTATTCTATTGTTTTCATTTGAATTAATAATATTATTTACAACCACAATTATTTTTATTGGAATAAGCGAACGACGATAAAATGATATTGATAGCATGTGCAAAAATTATTTTGTTTACTTGTCATTTCGAATTATTGCTCATTGGTGTTTTTATTGTTAAATTGTCACTCAAAATTTAGTTTTAAAAAAATACGAGAAAAACAACCTTTTTACAATTAACATACATAATTGAAAATATTTTTTATAAATAAATATTTAAATATATTCTTAAATATTAATTCTCACCATTTATTTTATCAAAAAATGGATATATAGGTAATTTTTAAGAGTATCGCACAATTATATTTTAATATTTTTAAATATTTTATTTAACTATGTTTTACAAGATTTTTTGCTCTGTCTATTACATACCAATATAAAAGCCTAAATTGTAAATAACAACCTATTTTTTAATTAATATATATATTTTTTTAATAATAGTCAGTTTAAAGTTGTGAACTATTTTTCTTTATAAAATGCCAACGAATAATGTGTGAATGTTGTTGTTTTACAATTATTTCTAACTCGACTTAATCATGACTTTATACACTAAAAAAATATAGTTTCTGAATTATAGATGTTGTTTAACGCTTTCGGTATGTTGATTACTTTATTGGTAGATGACCTGTTTAGTGTAGTAAGACTGTTAATTTTGTAGTCTGACCGCAGCTTTGTGTACTTATGTGATGGTTGAACAATTGTCATGAAGGAACCAGTACATAAACTCATAAAACAAACCCGTTTTTGAAATTTTATTTCATGTATTTTGTTTTTTAATAAAATAATAATCACAGCTTTAAATTACCCATTTAATCTTGCAATTATAATTTTATTACAATTTCTTTTTTGGTTCTTGACACTATAGCTATACAGTTATACTTCTGTTTGTTCAAAACGTCTAAAAAAGCGACAGAATTTTTCGACAAAAGACAAAAGTTTCATTTCTCTCAAAACTACATTAAAATACCATTAATTACATAAAATCCACTAAGAGTTAATGTTAGTACGGAAACTATGGGTTCGTTCCTCTTCATCAATCAACATAAGTAGAGAACATCAATAATAGAAACGTCTTTATATCTAACAAATATTTAATTAGTTTTATCTAACTTATAATGTGATATTTAAATGACGGGTTGTGCATTATGTACTACTATAAAAATAATAGTTAAGCACAATATTCTCTGCGTTGTTTTAACCAAAAAATACTACTAAAGAACCTAATCAGTGTTGTGCTGTACTGTGTTATGCGTCGACAGTAAATTATTAGGTTTTTAAAAAAAAAAATAACCGCTGTCCAAGTTAAATATTCGTTTTAATAATTTAAATTAAACGCTTATTTGTCTTCACTGATTGTTCAGGTCGAATCAGTTATTGACCAACATAGTGCAATTGTATGGTGCTCTACTGCCAAGACTAATTGTAGGTAATCCTTTTGATATGTTTAATAGGTGACTAGTCTGTTTTAAGCTTTTCCTTTTTTTGCCAAAATCAACACTCTTATCGCAATTAATTATACAAATAATAGAGAGATAAGAGAAATACCTAATAGAGCTTTAAATGCATTACATTTTTACTCTACGTTCCAATTAATATGGCGAAACCCGGACGTCCGGATTGGGTTTAACTTCCCCATTTGGAGTGTAGCCATAAACATTTATTGTAATGGTCAGTTTAAGATTTTTTTCCCCAGTAAAGTCAACCAATTTATTGTTGTTTAACGAGTGATTCGACAGAACGATATGTAGTAGTAAACAATCAAATTCGAAACTATATAATATTATTTTTATTGGAAAACTTACAGCAAATGAAATTCGAGATTGCTCGTTCAAAATGAGAGTCATCAATGCGTTTTATTATTTATTTGTATTTACTATATCAACTATAGTTTACTAGACCAATGTAGAAATAACCCATTTTTTCGAGATATTTTTATTTAATTGTTTTATCTTTCTTCTTGTAAAACAAATTATTATGATATCAATATGAAGTTATTGGAAAAATATATGAAATTATTTAGTACAAAAATTGTCCACAAACGTCTTCTACACCATCCAAGATTCGTATTATGTAGCCGATAAATGTTTATTGTCGGGATATAATAACAATATAAATACATAAATCTCAAATAAAAATATTGTTTAGGGCTTTTTGGTTTTTCATTTGGAATGTTTTTTTTTATTAAACCTTTTACGTTTTTTAATAACTTTCTAATCGTTGTATTGTTGATAAGACTTTTAGCTTATATATAATGCCCTTAAGCGTTTGCTTATCCATCCTTAATACCGACTATAGTTTAGGCTCTTCTGGATTAAACGTTCTGATCATCAACGAGCGCAGTTTCCGTTTAACTGGCGTATTTTTCGTTAGCGAATCATAGTAGCCGATAATACTAAGCCAAGGATGAAAATATTATATTATTATAATACATTGCCTATGCTGTAAAAATAAAAATATTTCGACATAATCCAAGTTCCGTTATCGTATAAGGCTCGACGGCGTGTTCGAAGATGATTGCATTCGGTGGATTTAAAAAAAAAAAAAAAATCATATTCCAATAAGATTTGTGACAAAATGTTATACGATTTGTCTTTTATATTGGCGTTTGTAAAGCGTACGCCCTCGCAAGTCGGTGTCGTTATCGTTGTATATCTATCAACGCGAGCTTTTGTAAAGTGTATATAGTTATATATAATATTATTATGATAATGGTGAAAGTAAAATATAATATATATTTTGTAAACTGTTTTGTCATGGTAACGAAAAACCGATAAACGGGGGGAAAAAATACACCACGAATTTGTGACTTAACATCGCCGGTAGTTAATAATAATTATTTAAATGTCCAAAGCCAGACAAGGCCATACTATGCGTGGCAACTTCTAAACACACACACAATCTGTATAATAGTGTTGTAATCGACGAAGGTAGCAAAACAGCAAAATTAAGCCATATATGTATGCAGAACGTCACAGGACCCACGGTACTCTAAGAGCGCATAAGATAATCGAGTTTCATGCTTCTATAATACCGTGTTATATAATTATTATGTTGAAAATCGACGCAAAGGCCTAATTTAAATCGACTGTTTCTTGCCGATACCATTAAAACGGATTAAAATCGTTGTCGAGAGAACCGCTTTGTCTACATCATAACATGGCGTTCCGGGCACTATTGATCGGTCTTGGATAAAATGATTATCTATTTTGCTCTCCTCGTTAAAAGACAAATTGTTGCAAATCGACTTTTTTCACGAGTGTAAGTGGAAAATTGTCTGATATGTTTAACGAAAAGGCAATGAACGACAACGGCAAAAATTTAATATGTATCATATATTTTTTTTAGCACTCATATATACCCATAAGGTTTCATCGACGACGACGTATAAAGTGGTTGTACGCAAACCGCACTCGCAGTTATTATATCATGTACACGTGTATGATATTATTATCATTGCGGACAAGCGGCCTTTTTAACCCAACGGTTTTAACGAGTTTTCGCGAAAACATTTCAGGATGACTGCGCTTTCTTATCGCCTATCTGCTCAGCTCAAACGGAAAAGGAATGCGCTCTAACCGTTTTCTCTGTTCATAACATTCTCCGTAGTGCACTCGCGGCTAATGGTGAGCCGAAACGTTGACGATAAGAACGATAATATTTTATTTTGTTATTAAAAAATATGTATTTTATTTTATTGTTAAAAATATATTATACGTTATTATTAAAAAAATGTTTGTGAATTATTAGCAATGAACTTTCAAATAAAGGCTTTGATGCGAACCTGTAGATGGGAAAATATTGAATATTTTAAATGACAATAAATATGTTTCTTTTAATCGTGTTATTTGATTTTTTTGTGTGCCCAAATAAAAAAGAGTGACATATAAATTTTGAGTTGTTTAAATTTTGAGTTGAGAATAATCCTCCAAACATTTTAACTGGATGATTTTACATACAATTTGTTTCCAATTTAATTAAACGGCAATATCGTAATAGACCAGTTACATGTTGATTCATTCACGCCTAGTAGCAACTCGGAAATTTAATACGGTGCAAATGTGTATTTTTTTTACAAATTGCTTGGTTTTGTCTTAATAAAAAGAAAGTTTAGTTACAAATTTTTGAGAAAATTGTTTTTTTTTATAGCCCTACTAAAAAATGAAATAAAGAAAAGTTTACACCTAGAAGAATAGGTTAATGATATTTTTTTTATGTGCATCTAAAAAATCCCATAAAAATGTATTAGTAACTAAGACTACTTTAAAAAAAAAAAAAATTATTCCACGCCGTAATACTAAGATGAAAAATATTTAAATCTATAGGGTGTTTTTCTGGATTTCAAATAGGAAGTAGGGAATTTGTTAAGTTTTTTGATTCAATCAAGTACCTCTCAGGAACGATTTCTAATCTATAGACTACATGAAGAAATTGGTTCAACGGTTAAGACAATATCGTGGGTACAAAATACAAAAATAGGGGGAAAAACCCAGAAAAAATATAACATGAAGAACCGTAGATTTCAGAGTTTCATTTAAAGTCGTTATATTTTCACACAATAGAGACTATTGCGATGGCGATCGGACTATACGGCTATAGCTGTTGGTCAATCCTTCCGCACATCCCTATCCTTAGGCCGGCCAACACAATACAATGGCTACGAGGAGATGATGATATTGAGTTTGCTGTTATATAGCTGCTGTTGTAATTGTGTAATGAAAACGGACCGGGAAAAAAAGGCCACAAAGGATTTTTCTCATATACAAAAGTCTAGTTTCTCGCTATCCAATAATTGACAGTAAATTGTTAAGCCGGTTTAAACCAAGTCGTATTGACATGACCGTCAGTCGTCACTAAGAAAAACATTAATATTAAAAAAAAATATTATTATACTTATTAGTTAATCCTAATTCTGTCCGACTAAGTCACTCAATATAACCATTTCAATAAACTAATTGAAACAATTTTTTTTCATACTTAAAATTTAGTGACTATCAATCACTGTACAGTTGTTGGCTTCATTGCAGTTTTGTACAATTTTCCTTACCATCTAAACGTTATCTTTTTGTCCCACTATTTGGCCATAATATCATTCATTCTGTTTGAATACTGATGGACTACCTATATTACCTATAATACCTAGATATTTTAAAAACAAATTTAATATATCTGATATTAAAGAATTGCACAAGTAAAAACAAATAATATTGTAAGTTTCATGACAATTGACACGACGGTTATTGTTTTGTGATGAATTTTCTGTGCTCGTTTTTTACAATGTGTGAAAAAAGATACCTTAACGCTATTTTTGGCTGTTCAGTATGCATACAAGTATCTACGAACATTATGGCATTGCCTTGAGAATAAGCAGGCACGGTGTTATATATTATGAATACTATTTAGCTCATAACCTACAGTATTGTTTTTGTTCAGTTTAAGACCGATCGCATAGCTTTCATGGGAATATGTATGTACTATGTAGCAGAAATATGCACATAAGACACTTGGTCGTATAAGTAACGCTGTAAAGTTTATCGTCCTGTCCTCTCTTAAAATGTTTCCCGTCTGAATAAATTTAACTTTGCCCACATACTTTGCCCCCACCATCGCTACACAAGGTAGGTACTATATACTATGAAGTCGATAACATATTGACCACATCGCCGGCTTAAAAGAAATGATAACATCTGCGGAGATTCTATAGAATTTATATCCGTTCATTGGTGTATATTTTGCACATCGATAATATTTTTTTTACAAACCTAAATTCAACCAGAATTTACACGGACATTTTTGCATCAAGAAATCTGTTTTGGAAATGTAACCTATTAACCTAGTTATTACTCGATATATTATTCAGTCGTGTATTGTAATACCGAATTTCGCGATGGAAATAAATGTTCAACAATACATTTTTATACTTTACAGTTCAATAATTCATAATACATTGTATTGTATTATAATATATCATAATTGTAACATAATAATCATGTTAAAGCGTTGAATCGTGGAGCGCAGAAAATATATACATACATTTTTTTTGTAAAAACCATTATACTTACAGTAAACTACAGTTGAAACAATGTTAAATTTACATAAAAATTACACCATATCGTAGGTTAATAATAAAAAAAAAACCTAACATTTGCAACTTATTTATAATAAAATATTAATATGTTATAATATATCAATTTGAGTTTTTCTACCATTCTACCAAAAAACAATTTGTTCAAAGTCAAAACGCCGTAAATAATAAGTAGGTACCAACTGTATAGTGAGACGCTGAAGGAATATTTTTAAATCCTTTTAAGCGATAAATTATTTTTTTTACTTGAAGTATATTTTATATGAAAAGGAAATCTTAAACGTCAGACACTTATTTTACGGCATAGAGTTGTTACTTTATAACATGTTAATAATTGTTATACTTTGTACGATTTCTATTTAGCTTTTTTAAAAACAAACACACAAGCGAGCTTGTTGATACAGAAGCTTAGTGTATTATCATTCAAGCTTAATCATATTTTTTTCGCATTAAACGGCTTTCGGCAGTAAAAATATACATTATAAATCATTGCCACAAATTTAACTTCAGTTTGTTTACTATTGCAGAACGTAACTCATACCATGTTTAATTTTAAATTTAATTCACGCTTTATGCTAAGCCTCACCTGACTGGGTTTTTAAAACACATAGCCCATATAAGTATGAAGTATATTAAACGAGAAGTCAACTTAAACCGCGAATAATAACCAAATGAGTTTTTATGCAATTAAAAAGCTAAATATTTAATTTACTACAAGGTGAGAAATGAGCTGCTGTTGTCAAGACTTAAAGCGTGTAATTAGTACGAAATAATTAAATTATATGAATAAGTAAACACATTGTTTTTCAACAATTATATAATATTTTCTAAAAATATATTTGTTTTAAAACAAATGTATGTACAATGTTTAATTCGTGTGTACGCAAATAATTATAACGATTTACTTTGGGCTATAATAGAAGCTATTTAAAAATTTAACAAGTTGCTCAAAATAAATTACTTGTTCAGCTTTGAAGAATGGGTATTATTGAACGAATCGACATTTTGATTATTTGGTATTAGGTTATTTAGTTTGGCTATTTGGTTATTTAAAAAGAATATCAAAACTGAAAAAAATTATGTACAGTTTTTTTTCCATGTATTTTACTAACAAAACGTATGAATTTTTTTCTAGTATGAAAAACAGGAAAATGTAATGATATTTTCTTCTGTATTGTTCTTTAAACGTTAAAAAATATTGTGATTTAGATCGATTTTTTTTTCTTAGAAGATGGAGTCCGCGGATTTTAAAATATCAATGACCAAAATGATAATATTATGTTATCGCGGCACTATAGTCAAACAAAGAAATTTGAACGTGGAATTCATTTAAAATGGTATACATAAAATAATTAAAGACATTCCAGTCGCTGGACTAAGGAACAGTCAAATTTTTGAAATACGTAGGAATGTAAACATAATAATATTATATTATACTTACTTCAACTGACAAGTAAAATATTATTAAATATTTAATAACTTGCCAAAAACATATTATATCACTTGTTCGAAATTAATTTGAAGAGAAAAATCAAATTGATCAAAATATGAACTACACATTCTTGTCGGGCGGGTTCTATATAAGA
Organism: Adelges cooleyi; assembly: GCF_023614345.1. Taxonomy (NCBI): domain Eukaryota; kingdom Metazoa; phylum Arthropoda; class Insecta; order Hemiptera; family Adelgidae; genus Adelges; species Adelges cooleyi. The sequence goes on along the minus strand of NW_026096053.1, from coordinate 10,722,358 downwards.
AACTCTTTATGACATTTTAATATTTTCCACAGTCCATTAGTAGTGTTTGGTACTTGTGTACACTAGTTAGTTTACACAACTCTACTTATCCATTTAATTGTGTACTTCAAAATCCATTTCACGACGAAACTGGGGTTTGAGATCAATGAGTCGCCCTGGTGTTTTAGATGGTCCTCGTTCCAATTCAACCAAACAATTGTATAGTTGTGACAAATAACCATGCAATCATGCGAATGGATGTTACTATTTACTGTTTGTTTCAGCCCTTCTTTCTAGGAAATTAAACGAAAAGTATAATTTCGCGAACTTTAATGTTACTTGCAAGTTTTAAGATATTGACTTTCGAAAAGTAATTTTAATTTACAAATTTCTCCTTTCTTTTATAGTTTACCTACGGATAATAAACACGTGCACAAAATTATAATCTTCTTTTCTTAACCTTTAGTGGTATGATTATGCTATGTCAAGTTCATAACACATATGGTTGTACGTACAAAGAGGAAAAACCTAACTGTAAAACTTGCCTAGTACCCCTTTACAATCAAACACATAACCGAAGAATCCAAGGAACACAAAGAAAAGCGCATCCAGTATGAAATTCCAAATAAGATCGAAGAAGCACTAGCTGAAAACATCCAGAACATAAACAAATATACAGAATTTATACAGAACACTAAATTAATAAAAATACTTTAAAATACATGTACACTATTATTGTAAATATCTAAAAATCATGTAAACATATTTTTAATAAAAAAAAAAAAGCTTTCCTCACATCCCTTATAATTCTCGTTATTATATACTCGTTGATTGTTACAAACAACCTAATATATATATAATAGTATTTATTTATGTTTTAAGGAATTTTTTGATAATTTTTAGCGATTAAAACTGTGGCTCTTAGGCGCTGTTGTATAGGGTAAATATCGGTGGGTCCGCATCATATAGAGCTCGGCCGGTTATTGCATACAAGTAATTTACGTGACCGTAGATGTTAACCAGATAACACGTTCGTTTGTATAACCCGTATAGGTATACTTTACGTTGTTTGGCGTTTATAATTTAGAAAGGGCCAAGGGGTTGCGCGTCCGTATCTGTTTCCGAATGGACTGGGATGGTAAAATTGCGAGCAGGGTAAAAGTTGTCTGCCGGAATCATAAATCACGCCGGCCAGTATAGGCGGGTGTGAATTTTTGTCGTGTAAACTTTCACAAGTGTGCAGTAGTACTCTAGTGGTTTCCCCACTGCTTGAAAAACAAAAAAATAACGTACAAACGAAATAATAATATTATGGCGCATCAGTGCGATTCCCGAGCGACAACACTGCTGGGACCGATGACAGACTTCGAACTGACGCAGAGTCATTTGTTAACCCAATTAAAGGTTTAAAGAGGAAACAACACCGTGTCAGACTGTCGACGTTAAATCGCAGTCGGTCTAATCCTAAAATCGGGTGGACACAATCGACAATTTACCTATTAACGTTTCACTGAATTCCATCTTCAACGTTATCTACAATAACCTAGTCGAATAATGGTTCAATTAAGACAGCTGTCATACAATAACAGACTTAAGAAACTCAATGACAGTACTAGTGCACCAGCTAACGCATCGGCCAGAACGGGTATCGTTAAGCCAAAGACGGACTCGTCACGGTTGTTGCAGAGAGTTTCTACACAACTCAAAGATAACCGACGAATCATTGCAGTCCATAGTTGAATGGTGCATTCAAAGGAACAATACAGGATTACTTCATGACTTCAATAAAAATACCGGCGAATAGATAAAACTACTCGATCATCTCCGAGTTCTTTGATTCCCGGCGGGGTATTAGTTTGGAAAAAAATCAGGACGAACCAGCGGATTAGCCTCCGGCATAGGTCGATTTTGGGGGGTACCAACAATTTTAGTTGGAAAACAAATTCCATCAATTGCTTTGGAAAACGAATATATTGATACATCTGAAGATGGAACACGAACGGCCGGTATCGATTCCGGGCTCAGGTTTACGTTGTGTTTTGCGAGGCACCCAAGGTCAACAGCTGCTGCTGGATACACGGGACGTGTATACACCGAAACGTGACTATGATTAAAATGCCCATAACGACCGCGGCGAGAACTCGTGACCCCGACCGGAAGTCGACACATACGACTCGGGCTCGGGTATTTCCCCTTTAGGGACGACGGAATTCGTTAGACTTTTGAAAAATTGATTCGGCCGATCATTCGGACAGACAGCGAGACGGCATACGAGGAAGTTACACACAGCCGGGCGGTCGGTCAGGCCTACGAGTGCGCGTTAGGAATCGTGTGTCGCTGATTTACAATTATAATTGGACCCCGACACACCTCGGTTGTACCTCCACGTTGGAGTGTGTGTGTGTGTGTGTGTGTTGAGCCGTCTAATTGGATAACACGGAAAAGCTTCCTGTGTCTGTTTAATTCCGTTAGCGTGTTCGGCCGCCTTACACACACGCCAACGTGTCGGCGTAAACGAAAAATGACCAACGCCATTTCCTCCCCAGACGGACGTTGTACTCTTCTTCTCCGTCACCACCCACCTAACCTAACCGTCCGCCCCTATATATGCGTTTCGGTGCCATCATCCATTATTTTAGATAGGGCGAAGAAGACAGTGTACGTATGCGTTTGTATAGCGCTTTGAAAACGACCAGGCCCGAGAAAACACCTCGTTAATCTGGGAACGACGCCAGAGAACATATTATACACGCTGATCGCGGTGCACAGTATAGGCTCTCATCATCGTGGTTAATGTAACTCGCTGTTGTTTTATTGCTATTATTGTAGCACAGAGCACCGGTACACACGGTGTCATTAACGGGCGACCTAATCCAAATGTATCCGCACTAGACAATATTTATCGTCGCCAGCGCAGCGGTATCGGGGTTGAAATTATTTATATCGGCCGCAATATTATTAAAATTCATTATTACCACGCGTGATTGTTGGATAATAATATGTATGTGATGATAAACGAAAATTGGTATAAAACGACAAGCGAAAAAAAAACGTTGCCGAATTAAACCTCCCCGCTGTAGTGTGATCGTCCGTCGTGTTTTCCGGTTACTCACTTGTACATATTACACAGGCAAAGATATAAGTTAATTTAGCTTATTAGTTGATTTATAAAAAAACAACTACTAAAAGAAAAACTCATAAAATGCATCTTCTTGTACTTGCGTTCGTCATCAAAATATTGACCACGTCGAAGGATTGTTTTTAAATTGCGGGCCGCCTTGAAAACTAACCTAATTCTTGTCATCGTTCTCACGAAAGTTGTAATGCTCAACGGCTATGTGTTTTTCTCAGTATACGATATTTACTTTCATTACTTATTCTTTACGACCAAGTATAACAAATAAAATATAATAAGCAAATTGATTACGACATTTTTTTTCTTTGCACAGAAAATAATTACAAGTGTCTTTTCATTTAATATTAGGTTTATTTGAAAAATATTATGTATAAATATTATGTACTACAATATACTGACCGTATCTATCTATCTCTACTCAACGAAAATGAAGTCGGTTGATGGAAATAAATAGGAAGTCTTCTGGCGCCAAATCCTAAGACGAAAAAAAAGAGTGAACAAGATAAAACACGATTAAGCCGAGTGCTGCAACGTTTTAGAGGCCACGTCGTGTAAGACATATATTAAATTACAAGAAAGTACCGCGGTAACAAATCTTTTTCAGGTCGTGCACTTAACAAGTCATACTGTAGGGTTTCAATTTGTCTTTTTTAATATTTTATTTTACTACTCTCGACGTGTTTCAAGCGATAGTAATTGCCTAGGGTCACGCAAACAGTTTTAGCAAGGTAGGGTTTCCTGGTCGGCTTAATCTTTGCTGCGATAAAAATAAGTGGTAATTGTTTTTTTTTTTTTAACATGGAACATGTTATAGCAATCATAAACCCGCCAAAAGCATTTTTTCTTTCAAAAACGCGGCATGACATTATAATCACTGCTCATCATGATCTGAGTAGTGATTATAGTAGTGAGTAGTTAAAAATGATCAATTTCTCATGGACATATTTCAATTAGCTAATCTTTATGTATTTTATTAGATGGAACACCCTGTATAGTACGGTCGAAATGAAAGACCGCCTTGGCACAAAATGCCATACTTAATTAGGAAGATGACCGGATATATGCTCTATACGCGCTATAGATACACTGAACTAACAGAACTACCAGCAAAAGGTACACAACCATAAAGTTTTTAACATAAGAAAACACAGAACAAAGGCCGAAGAAAAAACCGTAGTAAGATAAGCGTTGGTTTCTTTTATCGAGCTATCTATGGCTATAGGTAGCATTGGCGTCATTCACTTCTAATGTACAGCAAAAACAAAAACAAAACAAAATGTACAGCTATGAAAATATTTAGACTGTTGAAATTTAAAAATGACCAGATGATATCGAATAATAATTGGATTAATATTTAATTAACGAAGGATTAATACATCACATTTTTAGTTGCCCAAGAAGATATTATAATTCATTTAATATTCCTCATTGGGGTTTAATCAATTACTGAAAACTCGTTATAATATTTCATTAATGTATTGTAAAAAAAATATACATATATATGTGTAGGTACATGCTAAAAATGGAGCTAAAAAACTTAAGTATTCAATAATTTAAGACTAAAAGAATATACACATAAATAACGATCAAAGCGTTTATAAGACGATTTTTGTTATTTTTGTTCTTTTACCGCTATAAATATTTTAACATGTTATAAAATAGAAGATAAACGCAAAAAACAACTGCCGCGCAAAATACTTTATACGGCGAATTGTAAAATATTGTTTTTTTTTTTCAACACATAATAAATCCATAACGGTTTATCTTTGCATTTTTGGCGATAAAAAAAAACTTCCGGTTAAAAAAAATAAAAATAATAATCTGGTCAGTGCAGCAATGCGGGGGAGAATATGTACTTAACTAAATGGTTGGCCGCAAGCTGTCGATACGATCCGGGCGCGGGTTTCCGATAAAGACGATAGCTGAAGTAGTCTGAAAAAAAAAAAATCCCGACCATTAAGGGAGAAGGCCATTCAGTTGGTTTCCGTGCGTTGGACGTAGACGGGAAGAGCGGGGGAGACATAAATTCTTGTCACACGCGCGATCACGTGCTAGTAATTTAACGCGCGACTTTCTGTTTCCCATTCATCCGCCCTGCAAAACGGAACGTTTTCCAAAATCAAACCAATTCCCGTGCAAAGTAACGAAGCACACACAAGTAGGTACACTCGACTATTGCAGCCCGGAGACGTCGAATATAACAGCTCCAGTCGCCTGCGTCTGTGGGAACCATTAGACGTATTGTGATTTCGAAACCGGACACTCTTCCTTCTTGTTCTTTTACATTTAGTCGACGGAGTAAATTTTCTAGAAAATATCTTATTACACCGACTCGATCGGCGGCCGTGCACGCACCACGATACGGCCAATCTCGGTTTAGTGTACGAACCCGAGCAAGGTAAACAAGCGTAGGTACCTAGTTGCAAAGAATAATATATTTATAAATATGTATGTATATGTGTGTATAAATTTAGTCCAATCGCAATCGCCAAAAAGGTTTTCCTTGATTTTTTTTGATTTTTATTATTTACACAAGCAGATTGGATTTTTATCCAAGACGTTTGCAGTTGTATAAATAAATGACACAGAGTGATATTTTTTGAAACATTCTTTGCCAAATACATTTTTTTTCGAAAATTAAGAATGTCAAATACAGTCGTGATCTTTAAACGTCCGCAGTGGGTTAACTATTATAAAAATATACCTTCAATCAGATCGAGTCTGGATTAAGTGGACATTTATGACAAATGAGTGAGGTGACCGTATGTAAGTAAGTCTAAAAATTAGCAAAACTATAGCTTAATTTTTTTAATTTGAAGTATTGTAAGATTAATAGTTATTTGTTTAAGCGCACATAGAACAGGAATTGAAATGCTAATGAATTTTAATTGCTGCGAAGCGATTCAATGCGTCAGAGAAATTACAAGCTGTCCATCTCAGTGGTTTTTCTATTATTGTCGGTGCAAGGTAGGAACTTGTTCGTTTATCATACAGTTAGCAAATAGTTGCGTTTTAATTGATTTCGGCTTTGTCACGGGAACGATGGCCACCAAAGCTGCTACGTCAAGGAAATACTAATAATATAGGTTACGGGTATGTATGTACAGGTTAAATATGACATGGGTAATAACAATGCGAAAGTTCAACTGTAACCTGACCTTAGTAGTGCCAGAGGAGAGAAAATGAGACACGCGTACGAACAATAATCAAATATGTAGAATTAATGGTATGCCCATGCGCGTCAAACTTTTTCTCATATCCTTTTGCTGCGCCCTCTCCCAGTAAACTTCAATCATAAATTCCAAAACAGCCCTTCGTCTGCCTACCCCGTCTGTTTTGCCCTTAATACACGTGCTCGAAATTCACGGCGTATTCCACCGTGAAACACTTTTCAGATTATCTGTAATACCTATCATTAAAGTTCTACCAGGTTGACCACACGGTTTCCCCTGGAAAACCCGTCCGACCTGTATGATATAGACTACACGCACGTCGTCGATAAAGTATTATCAAGATATTGTACAGACGAATATCTTATTTTTAGTTTCGATGGAAAGTTTAATCTAATTAATTAAAATCTGAGCGCACGGCAACGCGCCGGCCCAGTTCCAGCAATGCCAGCTGTGTGTCTTTACATGAACCAATTCACTGAGGGTTTATCTTACCCTCATATCTCTGCTTTCTCTTGAGATGGACTTTTAAAATTTAAAACATATATTAAGTTTAATAGTAGCTTAGAGCACTGTAAACAGTTCAGTCCATAATATTGAGCCTTAATATCAAAGTAATGATACCGACATTGTGGCCAAGTCTCGCTAAGTGTTAAGCAATACAAATGAAATAGCAATGTTGCTTACGAAAGTAGGAGTAAAGTGTAAAGGTTATGAATTAAAGAACTTGAAGAATTAAACAGACTTGTCCACAATGAAGATATCATTACTTAGATAGACTGATTTTTTTGGAAGAGGGGCCTTGAACTTCGCGCTTTTTTCACGGTTATGTTTTTGTTGGGGGTTATATTTACTTTAAGCTTAATAATGAACTAAACTTCAAAGGAACTTATACCTAGTTTTCCTATTAAAAAAAAAAACTACAATAGTAGCCGGAAATTTATTTTTTGGGAGTGGAGTTTATGGTTTTCGTGTCCATATATTTTAATAGAATGTAAATATTTATCATAAGTATTCTAGAAAAAACTTATTGTTAAGGGTTTTTAAATTTTTATTTATTATAAGTATTAGCCAATAAAATAGAACAGCAAAATATAAAATTGTATGGTTTAGACCAAAAATCTGCACATTTGACACGTCTCATTTGATTCGCCGTTGATAGAATTGTTCTGATCAAAGGGGACTCACAAACTGTGTTTTTGAACGTCATACGTCGTTTCCAAAATAAAACCAACATTATATTGATAGAAGTTTTTAATTTTTTTTAAGATTTTAAGAAAAGATTTTGGCTAGATTGTGTTACAGGAATCAGTTTCGGCTCAATGGTATTCATAGTTTATTCGTTTTATGATTCACCAAGTAGAGTCGCGTCGTAGCAGCCGTAAAGAACACGCGTTCCCTCGGCCGCTCAGTGACAGTGACTTAGGTAAAATATATCAAACAAAACCGCTTTGTTAGTATCGTGGAAAGATTTGCTAAATAAACAAAAACATTTTAATAAGAACCGTAAAATGGGTGATAAAAATTGTAATCTAATTAATAACTAAGTACAGTAATCAAAATTTAATTTATTTGGCTAGATTATATTTTTATTTATAACTTAACGCCACAACGGTGCTGCTAGAATGGAATATTGTTTTTTCCATGAAGCTTTACACACTATGTATTAGTTGTTCACATAATATTAAAAAATGTCGATGCGAAAAATAAAAAGTTTAATCAGATAGATCATAAATGACACCCAACTGACTGTTGAACCAGATGAAGTCACGTAAAGATGATAAATGGTTTTTTTTTTTACTTATAGAACTTTGCAAGTGGTAAAGTAATTTTATAGCCCTAGGGAAAGCGTTAACTTGTCGGACGAGTGGCAACTGACTGAGTAAAAGGTATAATGCTATCGTTAAACTTTGAAAAAGAGCAGCAAATTGATTTTTTTTTTTTTTTTAACCGAGAAATTCATCGGCTAAAAAATTAAACACAATCCACGAGTACCTGTTGAGAGTACCTACCAGCTGCTGTGTAAAACGATTTTTTTTAATTTCGCGGTATAGGTTACAAAATAATCTTTCCGTTCGTTTAGTCTTAAATTATATTATACATAAGTTTTTAATCTCCATTTATATATATATTTATTATAGAAGTGGCGTTTTTTTATTTTATATGAAAATTTTGAGTTATGACGTGGCCATGATGTTTAAGTGGATTTTAACTAAATCGTAAAAGTCTTAAAATATAATAAGTACAAAATCATAAATTTAAAATTGTTTCAAATCTTGTACGGAGGAAGAAAGAAGACATTCTTATCGTACTATATATCAAGTCTGCCGTAATCACTGAAGATGGCACATTCTCGGAATTACTTACTCGTAATTAGGTGAATATTTCGTTCAATAATATTAAATACTTCACAAGTGACTCCGACTGTATATTATTATACTATATTTTATTAAATCTATCTCAACTCATTGTGATTTTGTGTTTTGTTTTCGCCACCTCGCCTTCTGCGGTGACGGTCGGTAATGTAGTGTAACTATTTGTTAATAGCTTTTGAAATTTTCATTTAAAATGTATTATTTTAGTGAATTTCCAAATATATAGATGATCGTACGTTCAAAAACAAATAATATTGCTTAATGTACATTAGGAATTTATTGAAATATATAATCGCTGATCACACTTGTGTATAATACCTGTAATAGCATTATTGGCATTCCTATAAAAATGGTACCTACACCCGTGTGGTAGTGCAGGCTGTACAGACTACTAAGAGACTATTTAGTCGCTATCCAAGCTTATATTATCGTCAGCAAACTTGCACATAGGTTTTATGTTAAAGAACCGGTAATTTGTTTGACAAGCTCACGAGATCACACCCTACCGCGATCACTCATATTGGCTTTTGAAAAGTGCAAAAAAAAGAACCGACAGTACAAATGCAAATTACTGAATAAAAATAAATTAAATATTGTTGGAAACCTAAATATTGTTGTACTTATATACGAGTATGAATAAAAATGGCGTATATCAATGTGATACAGCATCATGGGCCCCAGGCAACACGACGCACTGGGATCCGCGTAGCTTAGGCAAGTGAGAGGGAGGGGGGACTCTGGAAACGTACGCAGAATAAAAAATGAACAGAAAAGTTTAACTCTAACGGGTTTTTTTTTTATTTATTAGACTTTACGGTTGATACCTTTGACTAAATTTGTATACATACTAAATGTGCATACATTGTGGTGCGGTGGAATGATAATTTAGTTAGGTATAAACGTAAAATATAGAAACGTAACAGGTAAAAAAAAAATGCATACATATATGTATGGGTATTAGGATGAACCTTATTTTAACTTTTATTTATTTTCCGTAGGAACCTGAGAACCCCTTCAATGTCTTTATTATCTTTAAAAAACGAGTACGCCAAAATATATCAATAGAATAAAACGACGAGAACGTGTACCCCAAAGCACTAGAAACACCTAGCAAAGTGTTTATTATCTAAATAACAAACAAATTAAAATTTTGTTGGATGTCGTTTTATTGAAACTTAAATAATCCCATTTATTTAAATAGAAATAAAAATTGATTGGTTCTAATCCATAGTTTTTAATTAGCCCAAAATAATTTAGAAAATTCACCCTTCATTTTTTTATTTGATAAAATTTTTTCCACAGGGATTTAAATGTCCAAAAACCTCATCAAATAACAAGACCCTTAGAGCTAACTGAGAATTATTGGTTAGAACTACTAAATCCATGTCCACTATTTAAAACTATTATCATTTATCAGTTATCTTCGTAGCCCACAATGTTTTAATTTAAATCGTTAATTTTCATCGGTTAGCTAATATAGAGCACAATGGTATATATTTCGAATGCTTTAGGGCACGAGTTCTCGTTCCGTTGAATACCGTTGAAATTTGGCATTCGCCTTTTTAAATTTAATAAAGAAGTTGACAACGGGTACAAAAAAAAAGTTGAAAACATAAGGACCATCTAATGGCTATAAACTCAATAGAGATGTCCCACCAAGTTTTATCAATTGACATGCATATAGGCACATCTAGGAAGATGCTGGACAATACTTTATCACTCTTAAAACTTCAAAACTTTATAGTGCTCAGTCAGTTACTAACGATTGGTTATTTTCCTAGTGACTATTCGTACAAAACTGGTTTGAGCGGTTATTGAACGATTGTTGTTCGGGTGTTATCTTATTGCAAATCTACGGCTTCCGCCGTTCCGCGTGACAAGATTTAACGATGGGGTTTTTTTTTCTAGAATTATTTATCGGCGTCGCTAGGGAGGTGTATAGAATTTTCACCGTCATTAAATGCAAAAAAACGGTGGTATATAGGATATTGGTATAGCGGTGGCCGGCAAATGTGGTGTAGGTATACGGTATACGGTGCGGTGGCGGTAGACTTGAAGAACAATAAAATCGCAGTTACTATAATAATATATATATATAAAATCCGCCGCACCAGCGAGCATAGGCGGTGTCTATACAATATTGATTAGGCACTGTTTGTGTGTGTGAACTTCCAGTCCTATTCCGCTATCGCCCTGTCGCCCCCCCCCTCTCCTCCTCCCCGTCCACTAACGTAAGTACGTTTTTGATTAGTTTTGCTTTTTCTTCTTCTTTTACTTTTTTTTTTTTTTACAAACCCTTGTAAAAACCGTTTAATTGAAAACGTTTGCGGGGAACGAAATGTCAATATTGAGAAATAAAATGTAGGATAAGGCAAAGTAAAAAAAAAAAAAAAAATGATAACAATATAATTCACCTCCTGGAATTTTTGGTATACCAACCTCTGTTGTAGGATACCGCCGAGTCTGTTCGTGAATAATAAGTAAAAACGATTATGTAAATCGACCGAAGCCGAAATCCTACGGCAATATTAAATTCCAGTAATACTCGTACTTATTTTCAATATTTTTTAGTTTTTAAGTGGCACGGATGCTATGGGGAAAAAACCTGTCGAAATCGATTAAATATAGTATTACATGTAATAAGCTCGGCTTGACAGGTCGCATTAAGATAAAAAAAAAGAAATTGATAACTTTTTCAAAGAAAATAAGTATCGGTATTTTGCTGTATCAAATAACTTAGACAATAATATTTTGATAATATCAAGTACAGGTTTGCAATAGAACTTCGGCAGAATATACTTTGTAAAAAAGTTGATAATACCTTTTTGGAATTTCAAACGTATAAAACTCGAGATACATCATAAATTTAACTCTTTGAATAAAAAAAATTAGACAATTTTTAATTTTCTAGTTTTTCCTACCTTTATTTTATTACAACATGATATTCTCGTTTGTTTATTAGCTAAGTGATATTTAATCGTTACTCTAAATAAAACTGACAGTATTGTAATCGATTTGGCAGTGGTTAAAATGGTTAGTCCACGAAGAGACGTTTTTTGCAATTTCCCTTAAAGTTTTTGCGGTGTAATAAACGATTTCCGGGATCCAATAAAATTTATGTGCTGTACAAATATCGCATGCACTACGAGGGGGGCCGTCAAAAGTTTGAAATACAAATACATATATACAAGTTTCCTTTTCTTAGGAGTAGTCTAATTTGTCCGCAAGCGTATTAGCGGCCTAGACGCTTGTGATTGTTAGTGCAACTTTTAGTTTTCACTTTTGTATACTTATCACGTAGCTCGCCGTAAATCAGGATTAAGTCGGTCGGGTACGGTGCTATATTTTTGTTTGTCCAGTGTAGTGTCCGAATATGCAGTTGATTATGACATTCGTGCCCTCATCAAAAAAATAATCTAGTAGCTAATTTCAAGTCGAGTGTGATAATAGATAAACAGCTAAAACAAAATACGCTAATCATATAATGTATCAATAACGTTATTTACGGTGAATATTAATCTAATAGCTGAGTTATATGAAGCTATTCGAAAGCCCGTGTTGTGTAATTAAAATGACTGTAATTTGCGATTAGTTTATAGATTATAATAGTGTAATATACTACACAGGTGCTATTAATGGATGATCGGTTTAAAACAATTTTGGCAGTTACAACTTTTCCAAATGAAAAAACACAATATCTTTTGCAGCTCCTTCAATGATAAAAATATATATGACCACATGAATGTATTTCTAACGCGTTATTTTTAAAAGCTAATATCTTGTACTTACGAGTACATGGTCACTTTTTCGAAATCATTATAAACCGATTTTAGGGAAGTAACCAATTAAAATACAATACATATTTCAAATATATTAAGTACACTCACTTTACACTTGCTAACGGGCACGTACCAGTTAATTATTTATACAGAATTCGAAATGTGTTCCATACAAACCAAGTGTTAATAAATATTTATTTCATAACTTAATAACTCTATGATAATAATAATTTTATTTCACAAAGGTTTTATGTAAATGTTATTTTTTTTCTGACGTTAAAATATATATCTACTATAATAATTGCACTAAATGCATTGACACGTTTATATTTTCTTACCAGCTGTTCCGGAGTATTATAACGTGAAAAAGCTTCCTCCTTTCAGTAGACATTGTTGGTTTTAAATCAGCTACTTCAGCGGGGATGAAAAACTATACACAGTTGTTTTTGTCAACTGAATATGATTTGCTGAACCTGCTAGCTTATTATACCGTATTAACGTCGAAAGGAAACACAACTGTTAATTGCTTTTAATAATATTATTTTTATTGGCACCGCAAGTTTAATGCGCAATGAAGAATTTTCGGAATTTCCGCTTACACGTGTGTTCAGTGTTATCTCAATAACTCTTGGTTTTCCGCAAACCCTATCCGTAAAGAAAATAAAAATAAGGCGAAAGGGAAACGGCGGCAAACGATACACAGTATCTATCACACAAGACGGCAAAATTGGATGAAATCCAGAGGACGTGTCGGATACAATAATGGTGTATGATAATAAAAGAAGGTATCGGCTCGTGTGGCGACCGTGACAATGGAAAGGGTTTGCCCGTGCATATAGAGCATTTTGGTGTCGCCGTTGTTGTGTATAGTGGTTACAAATTATTTTATCGAAGGGGGAAAAAAAAGGACAAATGGAAAACACGGTGCGGCCTGACAAAGACGATGGGAAATATTCAATGCGATCCGACGTCAAAGAAAGGCCCTTGCCGATAATCTTAATAATACATAATAAATTATTATGTCTCGCGAAAATGCCCGTGTACATGACAAACTGTTATGTATCTGTCATTAAAATATTGTATATCAATGCTTGTGTATACACCGTGCTTCAAAAACCGTCGAAGACTGAATGCGAAGCGAAATAATTAGTATTATCGTTGATTATTATTTACACGTGTAATCAATGTGTACTATAATATTATCATTCTTGTTACGTTGGCCAACTAAAGCAAATACTTATTTCCCCCGCCCCCCCCCCCCCGTAAATATAGGCGGAGATAGTTATTGTACATTGTCCCCAGTTCGATTATAAATTCTATGAATTTAAAAAAAGTAAGTCGTGACTTCCAAGCGTTTTTAATTATGGTTTTTGCTTCTTAAAAAAATTAAAAATAAAAACAATTAATTTCAGTTAGGTTAATAACAATGTTTCGATGACCTAAGAATTTCTTACTCGGGCCTTTCTAAAATATGTTTAAGCCCCGCTCCGAACATTTGTTATTAGTTAATTTCAGTTTTTTTTACACCTAGTAATGTCGATAACACATAATAGGTCAATTAAGAGGTATTCAGACAAATAAGACTAAGACCATTATTCCTCGATACTTAATAAACGTATTAAAACATAGAGACGACGTTACATGTATCGCAGTATCTTATATGTGTATTAAAAAAAAAAGTAACGTCAATGTCTATTTCTGTTGAAGACATTTGAATAAAGTATGTTTAATAATAAATTATTAAGTAGCAATGATCTAAGTAATGGCTTTTATTCAAATTTTCCGTAGTACAATAATATTATGTATTTAAATGCATTAAACAAAATATTTTTTAAATTAAGTGTAAAGTGCTAATTTCGGCTTTTAAAGTGCTCGATGATTGTAATTTATTTGATGGCGGATGTTTTACAACATGCGGTGCTATATTGAATCAAAGTTGCTAGCTCACAGGACTAATGTAATTCGGCTGGGTGAATTTAAAAGGACAATTTTCCATTTCTATACAAGTACGTGTCTATATATAGAAAAGGTAAGGTGTAGCTATTTTTGTTTCATACAAATCGAACTGACTGCGACAAGACATTTTGCCCGGCTCTTGACAGATGTATTAACAAATGGATCCCGCTCACTAGTCCCGGGGCACCGAGGGATAGTGTAATCTAAAGGAAATGTATAACATTATTAAACGTCTTCTCGACTTAGCGTCAGCAGGTATTACTGAATGCCCGTATACGACATGAGTATCCAGTGAGAAAATTAATGACTTTTATTTTGCGGCAATCTTTGTATGTTTGTTTAATCATTTTTTTTTTTTTTTTTGACGATTCAACAACGATAATGTATTTGAAATAATTTCTATTAATCATATTAATGGAATTCGGAATAATAATAATAATAATAATGCCGTACGTCGTCAACGTAAATCTGTTGACACGGATAATTAATTCAGTCGTCTTAAAATGTTATAAAACGTTTTAGCACAACAGCTATTGCGTCATAACTTTAAGTCTAACACTATTAGCAAGATTAATTAGATTTTTTCGCCGAGCATTAAACGGTATAAGAACATTGCGCGTGCACAAGTATAATTTTAGATTTATATTTTATACTACGGGTCACACGCACATTTAAAACAGTTAACACAATGAAAATGCAAAACCAGTCTTGGCTATTATAACCAATAGGATTTACAAAAAAAAAAAAACAATCCACATAACTCTGATGTTCAATAAGATTTTTGTGTACCTACTAATTTTGTCATTCGTTTGGACGTTACGGGTTTTATAGAATTTTTAGTAAATCTTTATAAGTATTATATAATTTATATGTTATTATGATTTTGTTTTACGTTGGTTGTGTTCGAATCTGATATTGGTTGTAAGCGTGGCCGTGTATCTTAAATAGAAGGGATATAGTAGAGGGTGGAATCGATTTTATGAAATTTAAGTTGAGGATATTGTTCCCCGTTCTTCTGTGAGCACGTCCTTGCAGTTTGTCAATAATTTTGACCTTAATCACATCATGATTTCGTCTTCCTCTCGATATAAGTTGTACACCCACCAAAGACTTATAATTAAGATTTCGTAAAGACTCACCCTCAAATGTCTAATCCTGTGGAATGTAGTTTAAGTAAGTTTAAGGGTTGGTATAATATTTAATATAAATAATAATGATTATCTAGCATTCACCTAAAAAACGCAAATTCCAAATGAACATGAGATATTGTTGAGTCATATTACAAATATTATTACTCTATTAAAAATAATGTTAAATTTGGGTATACAGTATACACAACTTGGATTGGGTTTATGGGTATTATGCTTATGCGAACAATTTTGAAATCTCTGTATTCATTCGGAAACAGTTCTACTTTTAAAAACTTATATTATACTATTTATTTTTATTACAAACTCATAAGTAGAAATGTCACTAACATAGATCCATTTTGTTACAAAAAAAAAATAACCTTAAAAGCATCGACAAAATCCTTACACGACTCACGGACAATTCAGTACAAGATTAGAAAAGGCTTGGAGTTTTCTCTCTTTTTCCACTTTTATTTTGATTGCTGCCGTGGAATTTCTAAAGTGTTACTGACAGAAGACTTAACGGTAAAGCGGCATCGAATTTGTAGTGTGGTTATGTGCTCAGAATTTGTAACACCTACATAAGTGCGTCACTTTAACGTGAAGCTGCTTGTTAGTAACATTATACTTATTGTGGTTCTTTTTCAAAATAAATAAGTTTAGGCTATTTAAAAATATGATGTTTTTTTTTTTTTTTAGTTTTCAGAGCTTCAGCAACATTTGGAAAGGTAACCTATGTCTTTACTAACGTATTAACATAGGAAATAGGCAAGTGAAAACTATAATAGGCCAACCGGCCTCATTTCTATTGAATAAAACGAAGAGAAGAATTTTATGAGATAAAACCAAACTTTCAAAATTTTTAAATTATATAACAATAAAGTAAAAAACGCTGTACATTAAATAGTACCAACATAAGAACGAAAAATAATTATATGTAGAAAAACAAAAATTCTTGAGGCTAAATGAATCGTCGTTCTGTGTTTAAACAATGCGTTACAGGCACAGAAATAGATTAAATCAGAGAGATAATACAACTTTTTCGCGTGGAGGGCACCGTCTTCTCATTTATCCTAAAATTATACCTATACACAAATGATGTTTAGAAATATCCCCTATATTGATTAACATCTTAGAAGGTGGTCGTCACGGTTTTAAGATGTAGGTATATATACCGTGTTAAATGTTGAGAGTATCCAGGCCCAGCTGGTAAAGGTCCGGTGACGCGCCCAAGGCTATAGTACGCGAAACGGTGTTTTCTTGATAGGTACCCTAACAGGGTGTAATAACAAGCTAGATAACATCTCGGTTTCGTCATTAAATAGGTGCAATATTTCTAGGAACAGCGAAAATAACCATTATCAACCCACCGCCCTTGGCTGTTTGGGTGCAGTTCTCGACCCTTTCAAATTATACCGTAATCTCAAAGTAATAAAAATAACAATAATGAAAGAAAAAAAATCCGGTAATAAACAATTATAAAATTCGTTATCCGAAATCGCGCCTTTTTCGAATGAAGTAAGGAGGTATAACATGGCCGGCTTCAGTCAAGAAATATATTTTATGAATTGCCCAAATACAAAGAGTTATTTTTTTTCGCATCAGTTATTACCATTTCCCGTTGAATTTGCATTAACGTTCTACAACAATTGAATATGGTTCTTGGAATAACTATTAAATCCCCTCGAGTAACTCAAAAAACGATTCAGACATTAAAATATTTATTGAAAAAGTAAAAAACAAATACGAATTGACTAACAAAAAACTAAAAAAAAAACAACTACCTACTCGATAAACATACAATAAAATGATTAAGTACAAACATATTTTTCTGTTTTATCTTTCCAAACTTCAGACGATATAATATAGATATATACATATTCTATGAATGATGAATTTCGAATGGGAGCAAATTAACAATTTAACGAGTAGGGAGACACGGAAAATATTTTGTTATAATTATGACTCATTCAGTACAGACTGCAACCGTTTTCGAGATCTGAAGCAATTAAACACATCCGCGTTATACTTACATTTGTATAATATACTGATGAATACTTGAAAAATGATGAAATATCCCAATTAATAACGAGATTCAAACTTAAAAATACTTGATAATCAATTTTGACTTGATAAAGCAGGAAACATATTTTAATTAGTTTAGAATAACGAAGAAAAGTTAATTGGGATGAATATTTTGTTCACAGATAATTAGAAAAATGTTTATTTTGTACCCTCTTAAACTAAAATAATTGCAAAATCAACTGAAACCCTTTCGATTACAAAAAAATATAAGTATGCAATATGTTCGCAATGTTTAGACTTTATATTGTATTATTTATAATAATTTGTATGGCTGCAGAGTCGTTCGATGGGGAAAAAAAAATATTGTATGTATGTTTCATCTTTTCATATTATATCATTGCAATGTATCATTTCTGTTGGTCGTCGCTACAACAGCTATACTGTAGCCGAGTGGTCCGGCCGGCCGATTTTCGTTTGTCGCTTGTCGGTGGCGCGAATAAACGACCGGGCATTACCATAATGGTTGCTGGTCGGCTAAATCCGCACGTTGCCGGATACCGTGATAACAACGATATTATTATACGCGGATGATCATTTGCAAGCGCCGAGCACTGTGGGACGAGATGTTTCGAACACGGCGAATTCGCCAACCGTGTCGCGAAACCGTAAAATATAATATTACTGGTAATGTTCGTCTTCTACATATCGTGTCCACTATAAACTATATACTACGTTGAAAATAAATAAACGTAAACAGCGTGAAGATTTTTCAAAAAAAAAAAAGGTAAAAATTTGCTCGAAGAATATAATATTATGGCGGCGTTAAAAGGAGCCTCCGCGAAGATTGGGACTCAAAACTCTGCGAACCGATCCTTCGAAAACCGGTACCGGTATGTCTTTACAATCGTTGATATAATATTTGTACGTATTTTTTCTAAATAAAATGCGTTACGATTGTGTGTTTATAGTAATTGAATACGCGGGAACCGTATTCGGATGTAATGAGTTCAAAAAGATATAAGGCCGGCGCTAGCTGTCGAGGTCTGAAGGGTAAAAAAATAGTGGAAGGGGGATGGGGTGACGGGCAAAGGGGGTGGAAACGACGGGGAGAATGAAACGTCACGCGAGACCCCGGGCAGTACGTCGTCGAGAGCAAACAATTTGCAAACAAACAATTTCACCGTCTCAGCCGTAATCGGTCGTCGAGTCTGAGATTACTGCGTGGATACTTTTGAAAGGCAAATAGCTCGGAAGCAGTTATGCTTGGGTTAAAATCGGGCTAACCGTGTCACCAAACAACAAACGGCGGCAATAAATAAACATTACGGCTGATGGCACATTGATTTGTTGGTGCAGCAGTGTAGGTACCGCGAGTACGGCGCGTTTGGCTATCCGTTTGGGTATTCCACTTCATTAGAAATGCAAACAAACATTTCCTAACAAAACCCAACGCGTTATATTATTGTAAAATAAATACATTATGCCACACCAGTACAAATATTGCAAGACAATGGTGAAATCGAAAAAGATGCGATCCGCAGAATTAAGTGTGGTCGGACAGGGTGTGCAAAAGGCAACAGGTGTACTGTGCGACAGACGGGTACTGTTTAGAGTAAAAGAAAAATGTTATAAAACGGCAGTAAGGCCAGGATAATGTTGAATGGAAGTCAGTGTTGGGCGCTGAAGAAGAAAGATGAAAGCTAAAATAAAGTGGCCAAAATGAGAATGTTAAGATGTGTGTGTGTGGAGTGACTTGATTAGAAAAAATAAGAAATATTATAAAAGCGAACGTTGTTGCGCCAATAGTAGGCAAAATTAGAAAATACACACTGAGATGATTTGGGCATGTTGATAGAAATAAAATAAAAAAGTTAAATAAGTTAAAGAGATCCCGATTGATGGATTTCGACGCAGGCACTGATAGACCGAAGAAGTGGTTGGATGATTTAAAGATATCAAAACGTGTGGAGTGAACAAAGAAATGAAAAAAGAGTTGATACAGATTTGCGAATAGCGCGTATCAGCACGACCAACATTATATGCATGGGAGATATATTTTTTTTTAATTTAGAAAGACTGTGCACGCGGACAGATAATGACCTCGTCAATCCTGTGTACGTGTACGGGATAATAATATATGTATATGCAATATAGGAAATGGTATTTAATATAGCAGTACATTCTTGCATACATGATAACTTATTATTGTATTTTAATGTAACGAGTTTATAAACAAAGCGAGGGACTTGATTTCGTTTGAGAAGGCATTTTGTCTTATTCGATAAAAGGGTTCCTTACGTATAAGAAAAACGCGCAAGCGGTTTTACAATTGAGTTTACCCTCATTGAGAGCGTGCTTTATACAATATACATTGCATTACATGATATACTCTTTTTGTCATATTATTCATGAATTTTCGCATTCAATAAGATTCCGTACAATATAATATATATGTGTATATATATAAAGCATACAGCCAGTACACACAGCTACAACCTTGCCAGCTGGCATGTACTGGAATTCAAAACATCATTATTTGCATATTTTATATGCATCCATTTTATATGGTGAATGAACTAAACATTTAGGTATTGAGTACACGCAAATATTGACTTTTAAATATATTTTTTCGAAGGTCATAACTTATATCATACTAGTACTTGAACGCGTTTACTTATGTGGAGTCTATGATTTACTGATTTTTGGTAATTTCTTATCTGCTTATAAGTGTATTGTGATAATTACAGATCCCAAACTGCAATCATAAAACTTCAAACGTAAATTGATAAACATTTAGAGAAAAAGGATTTTCTTTTGAAGAGATGTAAAATGTAGTTAAATATGCAATATTAGGTCGGTTTTTTCGTTTTGTGTTCCCTCTTTGCTCCGGCCTTGACAAAGTATATCTCCTCGTGAACTATTAAAAATATGCGTAGCATCATTGGAAAAATCAATAAATAAATAAAAAAACTCGAAGACAGAATTCGGCAAGACATCAAATGCGCAGGTGTTAAATACATTTTCTACTCGGATTTATATATACATAGGCGAACGGGGCCATGTGTTTTTCGCTTATTTAATCTTTTTTTCGAAAAAGAAGAAGTAATAACGCTTTAGAGACCGGTGTTCTGGATTATTTAGTTTGGCTGAAACGTGGTGTGTACATACCCCGAACGGCTCGTCAATCAATCATTGCGTTGATCGACCAACAGAAATGTCAACGGTTTTTTTTTAAGTATTATTTAACCCGTCACCGGAAAAGGATAAGGGGTAAACTGAAAAAAAGAAAAAACCGGTAAATTGAAAAAAAAAACAAAAAAAAAAATATATATATATATCCGAATCCTTTAATATAACACAATATTAGTCTCGTGGTAAATTAGCCAAAATTAAACGCCTTTATAATAATATAACACAATACACTATAAAATTATACTTTCAGATAACGTTTTCTTAGAGGAAAAGGTCGTTTTACAAAGTTTTTTTAAAAGTATTATCGGGTAAATGGTGATATTATAAAATCACCATTTTATTATAAGGTCTAAGTACAAATGGCTAAGAGAACATAAAGTTTGAAATTATACTAGTGGCGATTACAACGTTGTTATAATGTATTAAGAAACTTACCAAACATAAACTAGACACAATCTTTTAAAATGCCGCTGTGTAATTTCGTTAATGTAATTAACGTTATTGAATCCAAAGGTACTTTGAGTACTTACCTGAAACATAAATTAAAGTAATACATGAAATATAATTTAAATTGAAAATGTAAAAATACATTTTAGTTTAATATTTTAGTACCAATAAGTTGGTATCAGAGTCACAGGGTCAATAATATTATAACTTGTTATTCGATATTGCATTACTCATATTATAAGCTCTATAATTACATTTCAAAATAAGTGTATTGCATTACGATAGGAAGCAGTAATCAGGGGCGTATTTAGAATGGACCAAAACAGATGTTGAGCACATAATATTATCCCCTTCGCTTGTCCTATTGTGTATGTGTATTGTAAATAGGTATTATGCCAATAGGCTATGGCGCTGGAGAGTTTCACACATAACGATAAAACTTTTGAACAGGCGCATAAATTTAATCCTAGGTAATCGTTTTTCCATATGTAATAAATAGCATGAGTTTTCAGAATTATATATCCTGAGATTGTCTGTGCGGTTGAACGTTTTTACGATACACCGACGAACCTACCTCGTATATACATAAACATACTTGTACAAACTTTACTGTATTACATTAAGCTCCCTAACGGCCCCGGACGTGAAAGCCTTACTGCTATCAGTACAGTCTGGCACTCACTAATTATACCTTTCAAACTGGCCAGTGCAATTTCACCCGCGCAAACTTTGGCTAATCACAAGTTTTACAATAATATACAACAGAATAGTTGCGTTGCTACAAATTATTCCCAGTCAAGAGTTGTACCGGTGATTATTATCATGATTATTGCGCGGTGTTTAAGCGCATTAATTATATATGTATTCATTAAAGAAAAAAAGTACAAAAGTAAAATGTTACTTGCTCTCTAATTACGAATTAACATAAATAGAATATACAACGAGAGTTTGTTTGTCAACAAATTGTCATTCCTTCAGTTCCCCGATTTAGACTAACAGCGTTCAAGTGTTAAACGGAACAAATATTTAAACTAACACAAACTGTTGCCATTTGTACTAATTATTTTAAGTTTACTTTATAAACTAGATTAAACTCAAAAGCTTTCAACGATGGAGAGGTGTGTACACGTACCCCTATTATCAAAAATCATAGTGGTGCCTTGACAACTAGCGTAGGAATACCCGGATTATCTGAATTTTTAGATTTGTACTAAACGTTTTATCTAACAATGAGAGATGTCAACCTCTTAGTCACCAACGATTCCATGTAATACTATTTTATTCTATTTATAAGTATATGAAGGGCACAGGGGAAACACGGTAGTTGTCACATTATGAAAATTTTAGAGTATAGCAAAAACAAAGTTCATGAATTCCTCTACCTCTTACATAAGAACAAAAAAAATCACATTAAATTCTACTCTAATAATAAATGTATTTATTTAAACAATCTATTGACATAAATAAAAAAAATTATTGGCATAAATTGAAAAAAACCATTTGAAAAAAAAAAATGTTCATAATGCGACTACTACCGTTTTTCCCCTGTGCCCTTCATATTAGAACATAATATCCATGAAAAAAAAATTATTCATCAATGTATAGCTGGTTTTGAAACTGGGCGCCTCATTATTGCCTAAGATAATATATGATACAAGCAATTATACAATTACGGGTTCGGTGACTCTGACGCCGATACGAACATAACTTCCAGATATCCTATTTGAGCTAACTTTGAATACATTGTTTAGTATATAACATTTCTCTACGAAAACACAGCCTACGATATCGGTTCTCTTATAATACAAAACAAAATATAGCGTCTATTACTTATAAACAAAATAATATTGTTGTCCATAATATCTAATTCATTTTGTATACACAACACTTAACACACTGAACCGTCGACGGTGTGTTGATAGCGTGTGTGTAATATATAAACAATATGTGTTTTGCGAAGAGGGCGGTTCGGCCGATCGTTTATATATACTTCATCTATAATCGACGACCGCTTACATATACCCACAAGGGCGTCGACGGCACCATCAAAAACCTGACCGGACCCTCGTTGTCCGGAAGTGCTATGTGCAATGACGTCACACGATTTCGACACGTCATATTCGGTTCGTTTAAATGTTTCTTTTTTTTCTTTTTCCACAAACTTTTATAATATGCGCTTGACCGGTGTGTGTGTGTTTGTATAAAGTTTATTTCACTATGATATACGATCGGGGCCGGATTAAACGGTACACAAATCTCCTTGGTCGCGGATGGGCCGTCATCGCCGCACAGCGGCAGCTAATACCGTCGGCTTCCGCCGTTTTTCTTCGGGCCGGGCGCGCGCAATTAACGGACAATAAATTATCGCGCGTTCATATTATACATATATTTATATATAACCAGACCAGATATATACATACATACCTACCTACAGGCTACAATATGTGCACACACACACACAGCAACATCAACCAGCGGCGTAGACTTTTAACGCGCTGCGCGTAACCGATCGACGTGGATTTATTGGTCGTAAATCCAACGGCGATATTAGCCGAGCTGTGTAAGCGCGACAGCAAATACAAATTCAATTGACGTCGCGTTTTTGGTTTTAATATAGAGAGACGGCCGCCGATAACGAATGGGCCGGAGTCGAGGGCTACCGATAAATCGTGTATTCCACGCGTCGGGGAAAACCCGCCGCGGACGGGCGAGACTTGGTGTGAACTTTAAAAAAAAAACTTTCCCAAAGTTCTCGCGGTCGGAAAGCGCGTGTGTTTGACCGGCCTCGCGAGACGTCGACGGAGAGAAGGTGGGGGAAGGCGGAGAGAGGCACTTTTTTCACTTATCTGGATAAGCGGTTTGGGGGGGGAGGGGCGAGGGGGGACCTCAAACAATATCGAAGTATATAGCAAATATCGTGTTTCAGCCCCTGGAATCGAGTTCGGTACTCCATCGGTTTCGCGCGTTTTAGATTTACTTATGATTTTTCTAAATTTTTCCCTCTGAACGGTGACAACAGTGCGGACGAGTAGGTGATGTTGTCTAATAAACGATTGATGGTATCACCGCGGAACTGTCAACGCAAACTTCACAACGATTGACGCAAATATTATCTACATAGAATCTGATGCGCGGGCACGGGGAATCGGCCATTGGGGTCAAAGTCTTGCGATCCCGTTTGCGTTGGACCGCCGAACTTGGGCGCCACAGAAGAGACGACTATGCATTATACCGATTGGAGTCTCAACATTGGCCGTCATGCTCGTGGCCGCCGGGGTAGGTCCCGAGGGTTTCTCCGAGACGTTACACCGAACGGTTGCCAGCGCCGCGTGACTACATCAAAGTCCGACGCGATTTCCTTCCGTGTTTTCGCATCATTACCGCCAACTACGGCGAGCACGGTGAGTGGTGGTAGGCAAGAAGGCGGCGGTGTTCGGAGATCTAGAAAAGAGAACGCCGTCGATCCCGACCTACCCCCAACCCCCCCATTTGTCGCCTGTCCTCTCCTACCGCATTTGTACTCCGGCGACCCTTGGGTTTCATATCCGGCGAGGTTATTTTATGTATAGACGGTACCTACATACACAACGGTCCGGGGCAGCACTGCGGAGACAGAGGCCGACAGCCGAGGAATATTAATGTCTTGGAGAAAAGTGTTGCGCGAGAGCCGTTCGGATTAGGCGCCGGCTGACTAATTAAAAATCCCGATTGCGTACCGTGTCGATTAATAGAGATTATGATAACCCGCCGGATGGGTATAAAAATATACCATCGTAATCCGGATTACTTTTTTTCCCCGATTTTTTTGGAGATTTATTTTTACGTTGCCCAGAAGAATTAATAACGCGCCGGCGACGGCGAAATGTATCACTCCGTTTAGCGTTATGCAACAGTCTTTCTATATATATATATATATTTAATATTATGTGATGTTCGCCGCCACTGTCGTCAATCAACCAGCCGAGTAAAAAACGCGGCCCCTCTTGCAACATAATATGCCCGGAACGAAAAATTATATACAAACTCGTAAAAGCCTTCCAAATCCACAAAAATAGCTTGAACGGCTAAGCTAACAAACGGTCGATTGGTTTTTTATTTTATTTTATTGTTTACTTATGTTATTACGTTGGGTTTCTTGGTCATTAACAAAAAAAAAAAACAAGATTTTGTTTCAAACAGTTTATTTTTTAACTACTAAAAATTGTGTAGGCATAAAACACGGGGAAAAAATTGTGTATCGTGTTCCTGTTTAATTAAAAATTGTATTTGAAGAAAACCTAATCATAATAAATATTAAATTAAATCAATATTGTACTTACTCCCAATATTTGTTTTTACCGTTCTCTAAAAAAGAACTTCGACAAATTGTTGTTAGCCGAAAATATTTGTAAATTATCAAGTTCTCGGAATAGTCTATCGTTTGTGAAATAAATTAACAATATTATTTATTTTCAGTATAACGGAAGAGAGCCCAAGCGTACATTAAAAATAATAAAAATAAAAATATATTCACAAATATCATACTAAATAATTATTTTTAAATGCCTTTTCAGTTCACTGCATTCATATTCATAAACAAATTATTAATAACATAATAATATTATGTACCATAATAGCATAATCAAATTATGTTAGTATGATTCTAGATAAATCCCTTTAAACGGAATTTCTCATCAGGATATTAACAAGATATTAATTTATTTTACCAGAACCTATCGATCAATTATTACACCTAACAAATTAGAAATTCTACCAGAATTACACGCTATAGCTGGTTTAATGGGTTATCGTGAATTGCTATTTGATGATTTCAGTGAAATTATTATTTTTTTTTCTCCAATTTTCCCTAGAGACTCGAGCACGACGATTTACTGAAAAGCGCGTTACGATGAAAAACGACAAAAACATGCAAATTACGAGCGAATCGTTATAATTACAGACACTATTTTTCGCTTATCTAATTTGTATTTCCATAAAAGGTGTTCAAAAAATACAGTCCAAACGGATCACCTTACGCAGTAGAATATGATACCCACACAAATGGAATCAGTTCAATTTATAAATAATTGCGATTAAATACTGAAGATTAAACAAAAAACATAATATTATTTGGTTTGCCCACGGAAACGCTCACACAAACCAAGCCCCGAGGGTTATACAAATTACTGCAGTTTTTTATTTTATCAAAGGCGAACGATATTGCCGATATCGCGGCAGATGCACAGTTGTTGACATTATTTTACAGTTAATAATATTGTGCCTCATGATAGTTTGTCGAAGACGATGTGGATGTAAATTTTACACTTGGTTGAAAGTGGGTTGGATTAATTTAATTCAAACGCACTTCGAAGAATCGGAAATGATTAGAAAAAACAGTTAACAGAGCAGAGAGCGAGTGTTTTTTTAATTCGTTCTTAAGCCAACATCGTGATCGGTACTTTTATTATCCTATATACCTACAAGTACACAGGGCTTTTAAATCAACACGGACCCGCACCCAAGCAAACACTAGACTGGTGCGTCGTCGTTTTCTTAGTAAAAGCCGATTGCTTCTCGAATCCCTACCCGGCTCATCCCGGACCGTACTTATGTTATTTCCCATCCGGTCAAAGGGAGAGTTAAACCCGACCGACAGGCAGATGTAGAGCGACAGAATCAATATTTGTATGTGCTTTTCTAGAAAAATATATAAATGCTATATATTGTATTTGTGTGAATGATAACGAAAAAAAATTGACAGAGAGAACGCACATAAAAATAAAATAAGTTTAAAAACAACTGCGATTTTAAGTGATCGCTCACTAGATGTATACATACATTATACAACAAGTGGCCGTGACAGGCAGATTGAGGACGATATTTCTAAAAAGTTAGACTATATGTTTTTATAAAAAGAAAATTAACTAGTTAGTTACACGTTTAAATCGTTTATAAATTACATAATAATAATCACTAATAGGTATGACGGTACATAATATTAACCACCTAGTCTTTATCACTATATACAATACACAGATAGCATAGACGCGGCGTGTAGTGATGGTAGGATGGATAAGTTTAAATCCTTTCAACTATCTTCTTCTAGTTTCCCCCTTTGCCTATTTATTTTTTCAATAGTCATAATAAAGAAAATAATTTTAAACAATCCAAATTTAACTTTATAGATAATAAATGATAATAATATTGTTATTAAATATATTTTTTATTAAATTCATAATAGTATTTTTGCTATTTATATTTAACTAATTGATTATCATGATAATATATATTACTACCGACTGATAAAATATGATATTGGTCAGTATTACTTTCACGTCCATTTATTGACGGTATAAATTTAATAATCAATGTATCATAAGATATACTGACTATAATATCTTACGGTAACGCCATGACATAACAAAAACCTTTGTGTCATCACTTGATGATGAGTTAATCTCTGGAGTTTTTTTTAACCGCATACGTTATGTCGACAGGGATAGAATAATTAATCAACTTTGGTCTGAAAGTTTTCCATTCCCTTACCTTAAAATCAAAGTTGTAATCCCGTCTTGATCGCCATTGTTTAATTCGAAGAATAAACAATGGTATGTACGCGTTTAGTAAAATTAATTTAATATTCATTTTACAGAATATATTATCTAAGTACTGAAATCAATATTTTTAACCATATAACTGTGTTTTTTTAATTTAAAATCAGAGATAATAAAATAGATATGGCAATGATCATTATAGAGTACTGTGTAATAATAGTTGTATATACATGTAAATGGGACTATTTGTGTTATAAAAACTTGTTGGTCGTAAATAGCTTTCAGCGCAGTTATATGCAATAATAATGACCGTGCTTTCCTATCGACTACACAAAGAAATTTCTATTAATGAACAACTATGTTTAGTCTCGATTCTCGGTGGTTATTGTTAACCGAATAAATGATCACATAAATCTGCGCTGTATTTTTAATGCCTGCAACTTGTTTTTTTTTTAGCAGTCACAAAAGCATAAACTCAAGTTATTCGTAAGTTTTTTTTTTAATTTAAAAATGTTGTTTGGTTTTCCATTTTCTTTACACAATTTCCTGAGTTACATAAGCCTTTGTGCGGTATTATAAGTAAAAAGAAAAAGTGCTTATTCATTTTTCGATTCACACTCGCGTGCCTTCGTTGATTTCCATTTCTTCTTTGACTATTTACTTTTGTAGCTGTATATATAATATATATTTGTATTTTTTTCAGAGTGTCGGTATGGAACGGATTATTTATACTACATTTAAATTAAGTCAACTATAACAATGCGTGATATATGGTAATACTTAATGAGTCCTAAAATTTCCGTGTACGTTATAACAATCTTTGGCCTTAATTTATTTACCCTAATTGGTACAAATTTGCATTGCAGAACATATTTGATATTTTACCCTAAACGATACAGTGTCCCATACCCCACCCCCCCCCTCCACCTCATAACCACTACACATCTGACCTTATGTATAACATACGACTATAATAATTTACATAAAATTAGATGTATTAACTACCTACCTAAGCTTGCTTATTTGAAAACATTCAAACCAAACTAATAAAACTCAGCATCAACAAATATTTAATAATGTTAGTAAGATTTGTTTATTTAATATAGTAATATTTATATTTATAAATTATTTCGAAGCCACAAACGGTTAATTTATTTATTTATTTCACTGCATAGAGTTTTTAAGTTCCTTTAAAACAATGCCGCCCACAAGAATCGACAGTGCTATACGAACAAGTGGCGAATTTTCAATAATATAATATTTTTTTTTTCTCCTTTATTTTACATATACGATCTATACAATTTTAGTATAACAAGTCTATATGATGACAGGTAAATTATAGACATTGAAAGTATGAAAAGAGAAGCCGTCCACTGACGACACTCTTATTAACTTTGTTTTTAATTAATTGATAGTGAGAAGGTCTCTGCACCATTTCCTTTCAAGTCTCTTTGGTGGGTTGTTGGGCATTGAGGGTAATGTGAGATTATTTACAAGGGGGTTTGGGTGATTTTGAAGAGAATTGTGGTATCGTCTGTAGTAGTCTTTGGCAACAATAAATAAATAATATAATATAGAAACGATTTTCGGTATGAATCCAAAAGCGATATTATAATAATATAATATTCCCATTCAACCGGATTTTCAGTTCACCGTGGTACAAGTGCGCCGTGCAATTATATAATATTGTTTAATACGTTTAAAAGCTTTTAAAATACTTAAAATCGTTTCTTTTTTTTTTGTCTTATAGTTCGTTTTCTTCAACAAAGAACGCCATTAGAAACCGTCACTGTCAACTCGAGTTAGGTTTTGTATTAGGAATATATTGTTTTTTTTTTTTAAATATTATAACTCTAAAACTTTTGACGATCACCATTTTTATCAGCTTATATATTGTTCTTGAAAGTAAATACAAATAAGATTTATTAAACGTTACAGTTTTTGCACTATATAATAACAAGATAATCAAACTGATTGCCAACACTACTGTTGAACATCGTTAGACGCATTAGTGGAATTTCTTTTCAACCTAAAGTGCCTTAAAAATAGCAGCAAATAGCAGCTGAGTAAATAACGCGAATCAGGTCTTGAACTTTATTCGGGCTGAACGTTAAATAGTTCTAGCAAAAACAAATCTTCTGGTAGAATTATAAACTAAATTTATATTAATTAGACATAGATTATTTGCGCGATTTTCTTCGTTATAGACGACTTGTGATTATGTTTTCAATTTTAAACTTTTGACAAAAAGCAGACAAGTTTCGATATTAATGTGGTGATAAAAACACACAGGCAAAATATCCGCATATGTGTTCACGCTTAAGTTGTACTAAGTAATTTTAGTCGTTTGAAGTCTGATACTCATCGCTCAAATATCATACGAATAATTTAACAAAATTAGTGTAGATCTTTAATCATGATTTTTTTTTTTTTGCTTTGTAACAATAATTAGTCGAACACAGGTCGTGTTCCGTTTCGACCAAATGGACATTTTTAATTATTACAGTTTTGTCTAACTATCCCACACATCAACTATATCACACACATGTTAAAACAACTGTTGTATTTTAGAAAACAATATTGTTTGTGACACTTAATATCTTGCGAGTCCGGTCGTATGTACTAAAAAAATAAGTTTGTTTATAAAATAATCTTATTTTGAATTTAAATTTAATATCATTAACATATCATTTATCGTTGAGCAATAACATGTGTACCTATACGGTAGGACTGTATGTGTTTTGTAAATTTTTCAGTTTCTGAAATCATTTTTCAAATTTTGCTGTTTATTCAAAGCAATTCTTGTGGCAATTCTTTATGCCTGTGTTGTTTATACATGCACACAGAGAAGAGAGAGAGAGAGAGAGAGAACAAATACACCATAAAAGCCAGAAACCCGGAAATAAATGAAAATGGACAATACCGCTAATGGTTCATTTTGAATTTATTATAATATTTGCAATTAGGTGGCCAATAAATAATGTCCATAATAAAAGCGATTTGTAATTTAGCCATCGAGTATTTAATAATTGATATTACATAATATGTGATATCAATTATTATTAGTTGTAAGCAACAATAATATGAGAGATGTATTAATTAACACGAAAAATAAAATTAATGGACTCATTTGTGGGTTTTATTAAATTTCAAACAAATAAGACATTGAAACTACATAGAAATCACAATAGTAAAACACTTTAATGTAATGTAATATTCAGAATGGAAAAATAATTGTATTAAACTATAGAGGCCAGAGATGAAAGGGAAAATGGAATTAACTAAAATGAAGATGTGTAATATAAGAATTAGTTTAGGATTTGCGCAAATAACGACACAAGAAGAATAATAGATTATTATGTGGTTGTAGTTGGGTATGTTGAAAAAAAGAGAGTCTAGCGAAAGAGCAAAACGGGTATGAACAAATTGGAAAGAGTGGAGTTTCTTAAAAGTTGCCGAAGGTGAAGTGGACGGATGTTAAGTATAGATCGAACACCACAATAATAAATAGATATTAAAGTAAAGTTAAAAACAACAAATCAAAAACTATCAAAATTCAAAAGTATATATTTTTATATATATATATATCAGACATCGGATATATCGGACAGACTTTGTTTATAATTTAAAAGTGTCGGAGTTTTGGTGGATATTTTCATAGTTTTTGGTATTATTTATAATAAGAAATAATGTTTTAGACATATTTCTCCAATTGAGACCAAAACCAAATATCTGGGACTAATTATAGATAAACGTCTCACAATAGTCCTAAGCGGCTTCTTCGGCCATTACTAAACAATAAATCACAAATTAATTTAAAAACAAAACTTACACTATATAAAATGTTACTTAAGCCAGTCTTATGGTAGAGAACTTTGGCGTTCAGCGAAAATCTCCAACACAAACAGAATCTAAGTGTTCCAATCCCGAGTCCTTCGGACCATCCTTGTCGCACCTCCTTAGGTTTGTAACGAAACGCTCCACAGAGACACTTTCCGACCTATTGTAATCGAAGTAGCCAAAACTCACTATAAAAGGTTCCAAAATAGACTCCAGAGACATACTAATCCTTTAATTGCCGACCTGGACTCCAATAATCTTCCTGAAAACAAGTACAGTGTGTCCCACAAATGGTAAATTGGCTATCTTAAAGAATAAAAAAGGTAACAAAAAAAAAACATTTTTTAAATAATTTAAACAATTAAAACAGTTAAGCGCAATAAAAAAGTGGTGTTTGTAGCGCAAATGAGTTAGTATAAATTTAAAAAAAATAAAAATCTTAAAAATGTTCACTAGATCAAAAGTTTTTTTGATTTGTCAAATCTTTGTGGGGAACCCTGTATATTTGTTCGTGGCTAAGAAATGACCTATATAAGTAAATAAAGTAAGATTTGACTTTTGACAAACAATATTGTTTTCCTTTTGTATAAAAGTTGCTCTTTTGACAGGCCAAGGGCTTGCGAATGAAATTTCCAGTTAGCAATATTAAGTACGCTGAAAATATTATTATTTAAAAATATCTAAGCGGAAAGAGAAAAAGAAAACGTCTAAACCTTTCTTCTATAATCGAAAGCTGTTCCGGGAAAAATCTAAAAGGACGCTACGTAGAAAACGGAATATTGTTTACTATACATGGTGATAGGTTAAGGATAGAGAAAGACACACATTTTCTCATAAACTAATTTCAGTTCTGTAGTTTTTCTTTTTTGTTGATGGCGCTACGAAAAATACTAAAAAAGGTAAGTATATGGAAATTTTATAATATTGTACAATAACATAAATAAAAATGTTTTGAAAAAAAAAAATTGTAATTATTTCTCGAAAATTTGAGTGTCTTATCCTCATAATGAATCACCCTGTATACATCGATACCTGAATATTAACGGACGGAGAATGACGACTTTTGTAACGTACGTTTGTGGCCCGTTCATTACATTTGTAACGGGCGTGTATAGTGTACGTGTAGTGTATGTATACAGGCGAAACAGTGACAGGGCGGACGACTGCGATTTTTCGTGAAAACTTGCGATAGAGTAAAGCACGGCGAAAAGGACGGGAGGAAAATTAGTCAGCCGTCACAAAAGAGAAAACAGAGATAAAAAAAAAAAAAAAAAATCAGTCAGACAGAGAAGGGACCCAGTGGCGATGAGGGCAAGTGAGAAAACCGCGGGCACGGCGGATGCCACTTTGAGCGGTCGCCGTTGTGTAGTGCACACAGCCGTAAACGGCGGACCGGCGAGAGAAACAAATGAACGGCCGGACGGGGTGGGAGGAGGCGAGTGGCGGCGACGAGAGGGCAGGGCGGACGTCCGGCCGACATGCGCTCCCCGTATACAATTAATCAACGACGTTTCGCCGATTAAACGTAATTAAACATGTTTATGGTGGAATGATAAACGGGCGCACTTGGCCGCCACCGCTCCCCCCTCGCCACCTCCCGGCGTATACTTAAGCCGTTCTCAGGTCTAATCGGCCGCGCACGTCTTCTCATCTCTTCGGCTCATTCATTAACCTGCTCGGCCGTTGCTGCGCCCCGCGACTACGCCCTTCCCTTCGTCACGTCCACGCCCTCCCCCCGCCTGTCCGCCTACACTCTGATAGAGTGGCTCCGACCCCGGGCGGCGGGAAGGCCCGGAAGGGTATATATGTGGGTAAGGTCGGGGGGGGGGTGTACGCGTATGTGATATGCAAGCGGCGTAGTAAGTGTTACCTCCGGAGAGGAGAAAAGCTTAGCGGGGTAGGCGTCGTCGTAAAACGGCGTAATGGATTCGCCACTGAGAAAACAATGCGGTCAGAAAAGGAAATATCTTTCTCGGAAACACCGTGCACCGTCGTAATTAGAACGAGTCCTCGATCTGACATGTTCTCCGCATGCCTCTGTCAGAATTACACAAAACCGCACACGGCCGAGCACGTACGCACATACATACACACATATCATCAACCCGAAGAAAGACGCGCTGCCGTGCAATATGTGCAATCATTTCGTGCGCTGTATAATTATGTCATACGATCAGTCGGCCTAGAGTAGAATTAATATGTACATATACAACTGTAGAGAATAATGAAAATGTCATTCGATAGGAATAACTGAAATATTTAAGACTTGAGGTACATACAATTTTAATCGTACGCTCAACGTCCGTACTTGGATTTCTTATGACATGTTATCGTTACGCTTCAATTACACTATACAAAAGAACTTTACTTTTTTAATAAGAACTAAAATACATACATTGTAATAAAAAATTTCAACTTATACATATGTAATATAACAGAGATTTACAGGATTATTTGGCATCAGATTTTCTCTAGTGTCAATTGGTTTTTGACATTTTCATGTCTTAGCTCTGGCACATAACCGAAAAAAGCGTAACGAAAAAAGTGTTACGCTGTTATCTGATATGAGATATATGATATGAGATAGGGGTGTGATATAGGGGTAGGGAATAGTGGTGAGTGATAGGAGTGGGAGATAGGGGTAGGGGATAGGGACAGGGGTGAGTGATAGGGGGTAGGGGTTGAGTGATAAGGGTAAGATAAGAGATATGTTGTACGTTCAACGTTCAAATTAGAACTAAATAATAAATTCAAAACAGTTTAAGGGCCCAATTTCTCTATGAATTGTTTTAAGCCAGATTATAAACACCACAATTTTTGCCAGAAACTTGACGTTTTATTATACTAGCCTGTTAACGCTCGTTAATATACTATATCATTTTCTATAATTCCACCACTACTCTAAATTTATTCGTTACTTCAACGAGACATGAAAATGCTCTTTCGTGGTTGCAGACTCGGCTGAAAAACTGTTTTTAGATAACTTTCAAAGTTGTTGAACAAGTACGTGCTAGAGAAAAATCTAAGGACAGTGTAAAACATCCGAAAGCAATTTTTTTTTTGTTCTTGTTCCGAAACTGTGTTGTACCGTGTAATATAATAAAATAATTATAGTCTCAAATAAATATTAAATAACTGGCATATCTTTCCAATTTTGGTATATGTACAGCCGAAGCAAGTACAAATTAGATAGACGACAGCCGCTGTTATGTGAAGTAAAATTGTATTATTCGAGTGTAACAGTAAACCGATGACATTATTATGTAAAATCGTTATTTTATAATTTAACAAACAAAAAAACGCAAATACGTTTATCAAACATTTTTAATTAAAAACAAACTCATTATTGTACAAGTCGATTAAAACAATTCACCGAGACAGGATAGTATATAAACTTGTTCTGTGTGCGTGTACGACGCGAAGATAACGCCTTAAGCTTTGTCGGTGCAAATGGATTCGTATGTAAACTCAGACAGCGTTCGGCACTCGACAAGTCGTCTAATTTAGTTTTCGACAACAGCACCTAATGAGCGGTATACGGTTCGTGCGGCATCGACGGCTACACGATCCAGAAAACATGACAATCGTACGTGGCGTGTTTCCTAATTATTTAATGTGCCAGCGAGGAGACACACCCCACCCCCACCATGTCCAAAATTATACAAGCCGTGACGACCCATTGCGCGAGGTGTCGTTTACAATTTACGTTTTTTTTTTTTTAAACTAAATCGTTTTGTTCAAAACGGTTCTATGCACGCGCGTCACGTTCAACGCAAACAAAAAAAAAAAAACCGGATTTACCAAACAAAAAAATAATACATATTTTCTCCCTTAGAATTATTATCAACGAGTTACGTTTATGTCCAGCGTTACTTTTGTCTAAGTTGATAACATCTTCAAATAAGGATCAATGTTGGCAGTACTGTACGTAGTAGGAAACTTATTAAAAAAGTTTGACGAGAAAAGGTGGTTATAAAATGTTGTGCTGAAGTCCAGCAAGAGGGGAGAATTACTTGCTTTGCACACCGACTATCTATCTTGCGACAGACCAAATTCGTGGAGTCCTTCATAGTATATAGTAAATTATTATTAATAACACACTGATGTGTACAAAGCGTATAATATATATTAACTAAATTATTAGTCAATTGGTTATTTTTTCTCTTTAAGTATGATAAGTTTTTTAGTATTATTTTATCCAGAACTCGCATAATGTATCTTATAATAATATGGTTTCGGCACTATGCCATCCCTTAAAACTACTTATAGAAGTAGCCTGAACTTAAGTAGTTTTGAAAATGGCATAATGCCGAAAACGTTAGCTGTTACATTGCGAATGTTTATAATACTCGTGGCGGGTAATAGTTAGTAATTATTATTATTTTTTAATTTATCGAATAAAAAACCCTCGTCAGCAAAGGGAACTAACAATAATATATGTATAGTATATCAGTCTATTTATGTATATATATATAAATAGATAACAGGCGAATGTAAATGAATAGGCTTACTTTGTACGGTGTTGTTTTAGCGTGGCAATTACTCGTTTACCCCCGCATGCCGGTGGAACATAGATAATCGCAGATATCCGTGCACTCAATTTGCCTAAGCGCGAACCCGTTCGGTTTAAATTTGTTTACATTAAAAAACCATAATGCGATAATATCATAAAACGGCATTACTGCGCACAGCTTAATATAATGTATTATAACGATTCTACCAGGCGCTCTGCGGTTTAAACTAAAAAATATTTTTAACATACTATACAATAAGCGTATCTACAAGCTAAAAAATATACAATAATAAACTATTGACGAACAACCCGTAAAAAAAAAAACACAGGTACCGACGGACGTGCCTTTTTCATATTTTTAAGACGGCGTTCCGTGTAGGCAATCTCGCTACCTCCATGAATATAGTATTTGTTATTGTTTAGTAATTTGGATAAAGATCTTGTTTTTGGAATTAATGCACCCACGCCGCACCGTTCGAATAATATACTTAGGACATCTAACTACAATTATTTACTCTAGTGGCTTCTTAAAACTATAAAATAAATTCTAACTCTAACAACTTCTATGGGCAATCATTTAAAATAAAAAAAGCAAGTTTTGCGATGTGATTTATTCAATAACAGTATTTATAAATAGCTTCTAATGCGACCGTGTTAATTTTTGAGTATAAAAACAAAAAATCACAATTATTGTTATTTAAGTTTTTCTCCGACGAAAATAATTGATCTAAAATTATTTTATTGCTTACATGTTTATTCGATGCAATGGAAAAATAATATTTACTTCTCGTTTTCTAATGTACTGTTGAACTAATAAAAAACAATCTACATATTAAATCACATTGCTATTATCTTAAAACTACTTATTCGTATAATTAAAGCATTAATGTTAACTTATAAACGCAGACGGTGTTTTTATTTTATCCATATTAGAGAGCTTAATTTTTTGTTTTAACGGCGTGAATTAATTTTTTACATACTTTTTCACTATTTTGGGATAGTTAATGACCACAAACGATGGTAAACACGATAATTTAATTACATTTAATTTTTTTTTTTTTTGGGAGGTATGCTATGTACTAGGAAATTAACAAATACCTTTATAATGTAGTAGAAAATAAACGAGAAGACTAAATGAACAAGTTTATGCCTTGCATTGCAATGGAGTATTTTATAAAAAAAAATATATGTACCTACTACTTGATACAGTGGCGTGGCAAAAAAAAAAACGTCTGCATGTTAAAAGGAACTGAAATAAATGAAGGGCCGTACCGTAGTGCAAAAATTTACATCGCTATTTAAAAAAAAAATGACTCGAATGCAAATTTAGTAGCGTCATACTTATTTCTTCGGCGGGGAAAAACTAATGCAATTTGTAAAAGTTTTTTTATTTTTCGCGTTTTACATTATTAAAACCGAGGGATTTAAGCGCGGCACATTCGGAGGGCATTTTTAATAGCCAATTAAAGAGCAGGTACGTTGTCCTCTTTCAAACGCGTCCGGTATATTAATTGGTAAAAATAAATCTATCCTCGTTGCACGGCTCGCGCGCGCCGCCGTTTATTCCGCGTTAATTATTATTGCCACCTGTATAAAATGGCAAGAAACGGCCGGTCGCCGTTTAAATGGCGTTTGTACGGAATGAAATAAAAAACATAATATGATTATAGTGACATTACCAAAAAAAAAAACGAGAGCACAAACATACATTTCATAACAACGTTGTTGACTTTCACAGTCTTGTCCGGAAACTAAGGAAAATTACTACTTTGGTCTACCTTATGTCCGTCGAGCCAAGTACGGTCCGATCGATCAGATGCTGTTAACGTCACACTGAGGTGCGGTGGACATGCACGAAATCACGCTGCCCACGTTATATTAAGTTAAACGTCCCTTCGACCGACTTAGGAGGAGGAATAACCGGCAAAGGGGTAGGCTAGAGCTTTGTTCCATCTTTGCCCTTCTGTACTGTGTTCGGTGCTCGGAGGCACTCAAAATTATTTACAATTAAAATTGTTGTCGATGAATGTAACCTATAATGTAGTTTAGTAACAATACGCCCGCCTGTGACATTTTTTAAATTTAAAATTCAAACTGTTGCAAATCGATGCTTTGTAATTCATTCGGGTATGTGTAAATGCTATATAGACACAAGCTCGAGTTTCTGAAAATTGACACTTCAAATGT
Source organism: Adelges cooleyi (assembly GCF_023614345.1). Lineage (NCBI taxonomy): Eukaryota > Metazoa > Arthropoda > Insecta > Hemiptera > Adelgidae > Adelges > Adelges cooleyi. The sequence continues at coordinate 10,684,096 of NW_026096053.1, read as the reverse complement.
CGAAAACCGATACGTGCACGTTTGCAGTGTGACTGAAAAATTTTACTCGGGCACTGTTCATTTTTAAATTATTAACGTCAAAAGCAAGTGGCATTGCAGCGTTTTTTTTTTCACCTACACAGTTACCTCGATAAATCACGTTAAACATTAAAGGCTATTTCGTAGATCAGCACAAATACATGGACGGCCATTATACCGTGACAAATGTGTCGCGGTTATGCCGTCTTGGGTTTTTCTTTTACTTTTTATAATATTACTCTATAATAATCTATACGATTTGCATTTAAATGATATTTATAATAATTACAAAAAACTTTTATAACAAAAACAACGCTGGCGTCGCTAAAACTTTGTTCGTGCTGTATCGGCTGTTTTTAATAATAATTATATAGTATAATGATACCTAATAAAGTGTATACCCGTGAAGCGAATACACCCAATATAGCCGAAGACGGGCATTGTGAAAACGTTGACGTTTAAGTCGACGACAAAAAAGCGGTTGTTGTTATTATGCAGGCTCGGGCGTGTGACCCCTAGGCGCGTTTTTCCACCTAGACATCCATCGAGTAAACACATTTTTCAACCCGGTAGACAATTTGATGCGCTCTATTGAACACTGAAAACGTGCATGACCGGGCAGAAATCTTCTCCTAGGCGGTCCTAATATAACGTTAACGCGCCAGCAATACGCCGTGTAACCCCTAACCGTATCATGGGCGTACATAGGTTTGGCCTTAATTTTTATTTCTCTCTCCCCTCGAACCAAGATGCCGTCACAGGCGAAAATACCTTTTACTGATCTTACCGGTTAGCGTGCGCAATCATTCGCTACCGCGGGTCTCACGCTGCGGTGGCGGTTTGCCTTGGCCGCCAATAAATTCTAATCTAATAAAACATTAACACCCTATAACCGCTCGCGGGGACCCTGTGCAAATATAATTATCATAAGGTACAGTGAATGCGAACACAATGGTTTTCGTTGTTGATTGACTTATTATAACCGCCAATTAAGAAAAGTAGAAAATACAATATATTCTATTCTATTATGTCAGTATTTTCATCATCTCTTTCAGAAAATTGGCAGACATATGTTTTATGTGTCCCAACACAATGTTCGATATTCCAATCAAAGTATTTGATTTATATTTTAAAGCGATTATAAATACATAATGGTGCATACCGAGATTTTAATCTCTTTTAAACTGTAGATAGGTGTATACTTGGATTGGGTCTTACAAAAAAATAAAAGGTAATATTACAATACATTTTGTAAACATATTATATTCACATTAAAAAATATATTCACGGAAAACGTTTATAAAAATAAAAAAAACTGACAGTAAAAACAATCACTTAAATTCTGAAAACCATTTAGTATTGCTTTAATGAAATATTTTTTTCGACAACTTCCATGGCTTAAATTTTAAAAATAATGATTTCAATCGTTTATTGAAAATCCGGATTCGAAAAAAATGGCAGTATTAAATCTATTCATACATCATCAAGCCACAAAAAAAAATTATATATATATATTTTTTTTTAATGGCCTTTATTGTAAATTTAAAAGCTCAACAATTACACAGATTAACGATAATATATATTCAAACTAAAATAAGAATGAAAAAAAAATGTATATATACAAAAATTACACATTGTTAAAATAGCTTTCCTTACAATTAGATATGAAACACAGCATCAAGGATGAATTTGATGATAGATTGGATGGTAGGAGTTAAGAATAGTCAGGGTCATTAATACTCAAAGAGGAGAGGAAGTTAAAGAGGATGGAGTGTGGGACATAGAAAAAAAATATGAGAAAAATTGCAAATGGCTGGCAGATCATGCAAGGTACAATATGGAGACGAGATATATATATATATATAAATTTAAAAAACATACGTTTTTGCACACAACACATTTTTGAATGTGTAATGATGTGATGAGTTACATATTTTATGTAATGACAGTATGAATGAATTATTTGAACAACGTCATATCGGATCAGTTTATAATGATTGATACTTATAGTATTTTGCATTTATACGATACCTTGATACTAATTTTCCTAACTCCGGTGTAAACGACGCACAGGGGACGTAGTGTACCTGATTATATATTTTTATTAATTAACCATACATCATTCAGGCCAATTATTATGTTTCCTGCTTAAAAAGCAATCATTGTTTATGTACTATATATTGTTCGACCGTAAAGCCGCTAAAGTTGTTTCAATATAAAAAATACAATTTTCTGATACGGACATTTTTTTTTCTCCAAAAAAGAGAAACTCAAGCGTGTACAATTTGTATTTGAAAAAATAAATAATAACGATAATCTTCGAAAAATATTAACGACCGGCAGCGCATTAAAATCGACAGCTGATGTCAGACGTTTGGGATATTACAAATGACTGTAATTGAAACTGAATATTCGTCTTGGAATTATTGCAAAGCTCCACCATGTCGACGGCCATAAAGCGTGCATTTTCAAAATAACCATTTGTCGACGATTAATCATTAAAGGCATCGAGAGATGTTCGGGACACGCTATTCCGACGGCAAGTCTGCAGGGATAATATCTTGACAGTTGTGTCGCGCGCGGCGTTTAAAGAACTGTAAACGTTATTAATATTTGTTTTTTAAGTCTCGACGTTGTACTTACTTTTCCGTATTACGAGACTATTGCTTCAGAAACCATACTAAGACATCGAACACAAAGATCAGTAGATATACCGCGTGTTGTTGTTTTGCTCTCTAGCTAAGCGCTACCTTATCAGCTATACTTTTGTCTGTTTGTGATCTCTCGGAAAGGTCATTTGATATACTAAGGGCCTTTTTTAAAAACTTACTCGACCGCCTCTAGCTGGTGTCGAGGTATCTGAACAAAACCGCACAAACCGACTGGTCAACGCCACAGACATGTTCGGTTTTGATCATTGATAAGGGTTCAAACGCGCGTCTCCCGTACAAAGGCGTGCAAAGAGTTCTTAATAAACACACACACACACACGCTGTATATTATTTGAACTCGAACCCATGGTTTTGTTTGTTTTTGTTGGACGAACCGAAAAAGCGGTCAGCACACTTAATGCACAAAGAGAAAAAACCGAGTGACCCGGACTATATTATCCGATTGTAATTAAGAGTGTTGGTGACAGCGTGTGATGATTTCGTGTAGACCGAATGGATTTCCATTTAAATGAAAACCTAAGTAAATACATTGCGCCGACGAGTTGAAAATTAGGACAGCACAACGATTGTGTCCATATACTGGCTGTGGGATGTTTTAACGATTCCTATTCGTATCGAAAATATATTAAAACTTATCAATGTATACATTAAACAAGTTCACGCGATCATTAAAAGCATTCCAATTGATTGTTATATTATATTTATTTTTAAGTACATTATTGTGCAAACATTTTCTAAACACTTGTAATGCAATAATCATATAACTAATTTTTTATAGAGATATGAAAAAAGTATTTTATTGAAAAAACTACAATAAAAATTCGTGTTTATTATAGTTATATGATTTTGTATCGAAATCTTCTAAAAAAAAAATGGATCAATAGGTACTCGCCACTCGTTATGACTATAAATAGATAGGCAACAAAAACGCATTTCTGGATTACAAGTGCAATTTTTTAGTTATGATTAGCTAATGAATTACATTGTTTCTGCCTAAAGTTAATTCCTATGTAAAATTATTAAACCGGGCTATTATATGCCACATGTGCACTAGATATGGGTTGAACAATAGAATATGGTAATTTTTCGAGTTTTGAACAAGAGCATGAGCTGACGGAAACAGAGTAATAGTATTATGTACCATTATTAAAATAATATAAATAACTGTTATGGCGTGTTGATACGTTATATTTTATTGTCAGACATTTTTCATGATAAAACCAAGCATATAATACAATGTAATAATAATAATAATATATGGTATATGATTATATACACTGAATGTGACTGAACTGGACGCGTAACTATGATTTTTTGTTAAAAAATATATATTGGCCAAAGCTGGGCTCTAAATAAATTCCATCCTAACAACCGCTCCAACTAGCCAAAAGGAAATAATTCAAATAAACAAATGTAATTGAGCCAATGTAGTAACTTATTGTATAATGTTATAATAAGACATATTTTGTCCGTGCGTTTTATTAATCATACATAACACACTTGTACCATAAATCACATCTTAAATGTTAAATAATACAGCTGTTATTTTCTTCAAAATTAAAGTTCCTAGTATATACCTATGGTGATGGTTTGTTTTGAAGGCATGCTAAATGTTGATACATACTAGTATATTCTCATAATACAACATCCAAACAACGGTGTTTGGCTCGGGCCATTATAAAGCGCAAATCGCTTTTGTCTCTGCCTATATTTACATTCGGAATCAAACACACGTTTTCACGTCGAATAGCGGCGGCAGTTGCTCCATTAGAGTATTTATTTCCTTAGTCCCAATAGGGCCTTTTGCGGGACATACAGATATGTTATATAATGTATACTACTCAAACGGTGTCGTTCTGGGATAGGAAAGCAGAGTTTTAGGATTACTATTTTAGCTGGGCGTGATTTTCTGTATACAAAGTTTAGTCCATTATATTAAAGGAAAGCCGCTCGATGTCAGCCCTTGTCACGTAGGAATTCGAAAACTCGGAGTCGACTCAATCGCTAATAGTAATTTGGACAACTATTGATTCGCTGTAGTAGTTTACTTAAGTCCGTCGAATAGTAATAATCAAATACTGTTGTTAAAAATTGAAATATAATCCTAAAATCACTACACTGCTCGCATTTCTTAACACTGTTGCTAATTAAGAATGTTTTTCATTAAAAAAAAAATAATAACACTAATTTACTATAAAGAAGTTACATTATCATCTTAGCTTACTTTTAAGTATATTTTCCTTGAACAATAAAATAATCTTCTCGGGTTATAAAGTATACAAAGAAAATTTATAGTCATTTAATTTGTCAGCTGACTAATTCGTCGTTCCTACAAAAATACTTGCTAAGAAAGTCCGGCAAAGTTTGACAGCCAACGAAAATATTAAAAGGCCATACATCTTATAATTTGGCAACTCTTCGTTAAAAATAAAGTTTGCAAATTAATTTCAAAGTTGCAAAATTAATAATCTGTTTTATTAAAAATGAAATGTGTTTTGTATTAAATTCTGTACATAATATAACTATATTATATTTGAACGAAATCCGTGACTACTGCGAGGATCGCGCAGAGCTGTTCGTGGAATTTATTGCCTTATTAACTCCATTAAAATTAAATTTCAGCCGTGGTCCACATTAAGAGTAAAGTTTCGCTTAAATATAATATTAATAGATATTTATGGGAAAATAATACAACGTCAAAAACAAAAATTGTAATATTTTATACGAGACGCATCTTTCTTTCGCTGCGTTTATCTTTGGACACGTGAAGTAATACTTATAATATTATTAATCCGTAATAATTATAAATTGAATAATACAACTAAAAAAAAATATATTTATATATATATATGTATAACCACTGGTTTTATAAAACGTTTGGAGTTTTTATATTATATTAAAAAATGCAGCATTGCGGTTGTAGCGCACAGCTAAGTAATATTAATATATTACATTTTTTATACTCAAAAAACATGTCACTTTAAAACGTTAACTTTACATTTTTTTCTCTTAGATTTTATTATAAATATTTTTAAATTATGCATTTATGTAAATTGAAATAAGGATTTGAAAAATTATGTGCAATAAAAGGTAGATGATTTAAATATAAGCCTTATTAAACACCCTACTAAATTTAACCATATTACATATTATAAATATATATATCAATTATGCATTATGTGAAAAAAAAGTTTATCTTCCCAATTTCCTAAACGATAATTGCTTAATGTCGTGTATATAACGTTCACCGCATTTACTTACTGTACTCACTGTTGTATAGATTGTAAATATATTTTCTGATAATAAAAAAAAAAAAATCTTCCCAATTAGAAGTATTTGTTTGCATACATTTTCACAACCTTTAAGCTGTTTGTAGTAATTTAACATTCATTATTGTTGACAAGAAATAGCATGGCTTCAAAAATGTATAAATAAATTAAATTTGAACTGAACATTTTTATTCTAAAACATTTAAAATTAAAAAATATTGTATTTTTAGTATTGCTATGGATTCATTTTCTTATAATAATTTGTTGCCGCTGTTCATTTTATTAATGTAATAACAAATATTTTTATACGAATGTTATGTACGATATTTTTTAATCGTTCCACCGATCAATTTCTCACAGCTACACTCGTTGGCCAGAAAATTAAAATGTTGTAGTTGTTGTTGAACATTTTATACAAACTCATAAGGAGGCATAGTGTCCGAATGTATGGCATCGATTAATGTTTTCTTGTAAAATTACTTTCTTTGTAGCTCCTGTTTGAATTCTTGACCGTTTATTTCGTTATACACAAACATTCATTCCAAGAGTGGAGCAAAGTCACACACAAATAATATAATATATCGATGGACGTGTAATGGCATAGAAAAAGAAAATGGCATTATTACATTAGTGTGCAACTCGGCCAACCTGTTGACACGACCTTTCGAACGGTGTCGGATAACGTTTTTGTTTGCCAGCGGGTCCTCGAAATTTGGGCGTAGTTATATATATATTTTATTCTTCCTTGTTGATTTCTATAACGATTTGAGTACAATGCGTCCCGGTTATGTTAATTAATCAAAACCTGCGGTCGTACACCATGTAAAAGTCTATTTCGCCACGAGCAATAATGTTGTTTATTAGCCGGTGTTTTTTTTTATCAATACTATCATTATATTAGTATTATTTTTACTATATTCGCCTTCCGGTACGTCGGTATAATACGGTTTTCTCGTGTTCCGGTCACGTATGACCTGAGATATGTCTGCTGTATAGTGCCGGGGAAATGACCACTTAAAGTGTATGTATTAAATAATATACTGTGTAGGCGGCGGGCGGTGAATGGACGATTTTTTGGCCGCATGAAAAGAGATAGAGCGAGAAAGAAAGAAAGGAAGTGCAAAAAAAAAAAATACCAAAGAAGAAAACCAATAAAAAGCTACGTCAATGTTGAGACGTATTATTTAAGCCTCTTTCTGCCCGTCGCCCTCTTGTTCCGTTCGCGTGGTCTTTACCGAATCAATTGTTTGAGGGGGTCGAGGGGCAGAGGCGGTGAATAATAATAACGATAAAAAAAACCGTTGTCAAATTAATGGCACATAAATTCATCACGTTTAACTATTTTGATGAATTCATATCCAGGCCTGAAAAAAAATCACCCAAATGCCAGTAAAATTTAATCAGTATATCTAGAAAACTAAGCAAACATATACTTGTAAGATTCGAACCCGTAGAGGTGCTATCGATGGACAGAATGCCAAGTGGTTCTCTGTTTTCCATGTCTTCTATTTTACTTATGGTCTTATACCGAACCTACCCGTCTAGAGATTTGAAAACAATTTTTTACAAAGCTATGGGTTCCTTTTTGAGAAGCAAAAAAAAACCAGTAACACCTAACGAGTCTCGCCGCGCCGTTACCAGTGATGATGGTCTACCACGACGGCAAGTAATCTGAATTGCAAAACGCGTGTCACTCACTATAGATACAATATGAGATTGCAGTAAAAAACGTTATAAACTCATAGTGATTTGCTTAAGCTACATTTTAGTATATTTTTTAAAATCACAATAGCGTTTCTAGTTTTATTCGTCTTTGAGATATTAATAAAAATGTTCTATACATAGATAAAACGTTTTAAAGTAAACCTATCTATGTTAAATAAAATAAAAAAAGTTCCATATAAAAATGACACATAGTAATACTTTTTTCAATGGCAAACCTATATATCCTTTCCCGACCCGTTTAAATAATAATTAACAAGTATTATAAACAAAACACGTTTAATAATGCGGATAGGCCTGGCGTTATTTTTCAGTTTGCTTTAGTTTTTTAATAAGTAACAGCGGAATATATCAGTTAAGAAATGGAATTTAATATTTAAAGACAGTGATTGCGGTGTTATAAAGTTGGTAAGATTATACTTTGTTTTTAGAACGTTTTCAAAATTAAAAAAATATAATATACTTTATTATTTAATAAGCCGGATCGGATTACACTGTATATTATACGAAGTTAATATACTATTTTCCAAAAGAAAAAAAATACAATATAATATTTTAACGGGGACCGTATAAGTGGGCAATGGGAATTTCGATGCGTTTCAAGGATTGATGTAGATCTCATTTTATCAAACGCTCAATTTTAATAATAATATTGTGAAGGTCCGCAAAGTTCCGGGACGGCACAGAAAACGGCCGTTAAACACCGTTCAAGAGTTTCTAAAAAAATGTTTTATTCATAGTTGGTTTAGAAAGTGAACAATTGTAGGCCGGCATTTGAATAAAAAAATCAAGCTCGGTGATTTTTTTATTCTTCCCATCATCATTTTGTAGCAATATAACAGTTTTCTTTTTTAGAATGTCGCATATTTAAAAAAAAAATTGTTTTGAATTAAATAAAAATACCAACGAAACGGTTATCGTGTACTCTATTTATTATTACATAAGAATAAAAAATTATTAAATATTTTGATTTCAAAAACTCTCGATAAAAATCAAAATATTGTAGAATTCGTTTTTTTTTTATTATAAGTACTCTTAAAACACACATCTTCCTTGTTATGACCAAAAATATTGCTTTCTTGTCATTTGTTCAAATTATCCATAAAACATTTTCCTATTTGCTTTCTTGTCATTTGTTCAAATTATCCATAAAACATTTTCCTATTTGCTTTCTTGTCATTTGTTCAAATTATCCATAAAATATTTTCCTATTTGCTTTTTTTAACACACACAATATACAATAATTTATAATGTTACTCATTACTTAATTCCATTCCTTTTCTTTAAGTATAATTTACTAAAAGTTGAAAAAATATCCTAACACACGAGTAAATCGCTTTAGAGTTTCGTTTGGACCACTAAAACAATATTATTCTCAAAACGCAACGTTTTTGTTAACGTTATATTGATACAAGAGGGTTGCTTTGCACCTCCGCCGGCCAACAAGTCGTTTGCTTCTAATAAGTGTAGTAAAATAATTGTCATTGCTATTTTGGGATGGGCAAATAACGTTATTAGAAATATAGCTAAATTATTAAAGAAGCTCACATTATTTATTTAAGCAACGAACATAAAACGTGTTAATTATAAAGTATTGCTTTTTAGTAGATTAAATAATATAATATATAACGGAAAGAATTGGCATTAACCGGATCGTTTAAATATTTTCAAACAATATATTAATTTATAACGTTGACTTTTATATTCATGTATATTATATTTTGTCGCTGTTTAGTATTTTGTAAGACAATATTAAAAGTTTACCAACTTATGAATTTAAGAAGGAAACGTCTTGATTCGTTTGGCGACTGTCCAGCGAAAAGTATTTTATAATTTATTATTTGATAAAATACAAATTAATTACTATTGTTTGACCGTAAGTAAGTAATGCGCAAGCAATTAGACAAAACGCATTTCTGGAGTTCGTTTCATCGTTAAGTTGAAAAGGCTATTTTATTGGAATTGCCAGTCCCACGCCCCACATTTTATATTAGTAATATAATATATAGTACCTACATTTCACTAACATGGTGTATTATATTATTATGGTTTTTTATGATTTTAAAAAACCGCCTGATAATGCACATTTGTTTGTGTTTACTTTATTTAACACCGTACATTTTTAAAATTACAATATTCTGCGTTCTTTGCTCGATATCGTTTCGCTTAAGGCGGAATCCAACCTTTTTAAGGGCCAAGAGCAATTTAGTTTTATTCATCTCAAAAGTCATGTTTAACTTTGGTTGATTTTAATTTTCTCAATATACGTTATTATTATTTTTTTTTTTTTTTACTATGACTCATATAAAATAACAATAAAAGGGTCACCTCAAAGCCATGGCCAATTTTTATTAAAGTGTACGTGTAGCACATATTGTATCTTTTTGTTATATTATTTTAAAATATACACGTATAACACACACACATATGTTTTATTTTTATATTGATATATTATAATTGATTTTAGTCCAGTTCTTAATGTGTCCACCGAACCAAATCAAAACAATTTACGAACATTGTCGTACACTAGTTAGTAAGTAAGTACACCAAAGGTGCAAAGGTAGATAAAAAAAAACTGTATTCGTGTTTAGATCCATACAAGAAAGTTTGGCCGGCTTAATGTTTGTAGCCTACATACTCACGCAGTCATTACTTGATAGCACAATACACCAAACTCAAAGAATGAGTTCAACTCACGTTTTTCGCTATGCCAAATAATATTTTCATTCTTAAGATTTGCATTTCTAACCGCAGGCACGTTATTGTCGGTGATTCGGCTGCCATGCATCACAAACTTTTGACATTTTTGTCTATATTTGAAATAATTATGTGCTGGTATACGAAGACAAGTTGATATGGGATAAGATAGTTATCAAAATTAATGTGATTGATAAGAACGTGATTGATTATTCCATAATTCTTGAAACGAAACTCTAAGAAAACGTCAATATTATACTGAATTATATAATAATACCTAACTTGATCACACAAATGAAACCATACTGCATGCATACCATACTCAATTTTAAGTACACATTTTTGTATTTTGTCATTAAATCATTTAAAAGCGGTTTAATATTCAGGGGTTGTCCAATAACTCTTTGGCTTCTCTTTTTGCATCGACCGGATAATAATAATATTATTATATTCTGTTGGCAACGCACAAAAGCATAGAAGCGTAGAAGAGTTAAATCGGGCAAATTATACTCTGACCGTAACCATATTTTTCCGAAAGCAATCAAACCGTATGCGAGGGCAAATGTAATGTGCGCTTTTACGGTCCTCTGACCGTCATTTAACCGCACACGACTGATATAATTTTTAAAAAATGTAATAAAATATGATGCACGCAAATTTACACCGAATGAACATAATACTGAAGTATTAACTATATTATATTATTATCATTGCTCGAGCGTATTTCATTTGCATGCCAGAAATTAAACCAATTAGGGACATAAACAATTGTATAATTATTGTGAAAAGACATAATAAAAATAATAATCTGTTCCGTATTAATGTTAAAGCTGAACATGCTGTAAAAGCAGGTATAATAACAATTTTATCGTATCTCTACCGAACACTATGCACCTGTTTGTGTAGTATAATTTATTTGATCACTATATTGGAATTCATTAAAATTTTAGAAAATTGTACTAACAAATAACTTGTCGGATTGCGGATAATCAAAGTTGTAGATTAGATACCAGATTTTCGAATTAAGTGTTTTCAAATCCAAGTTAAAAACAATAAAACTACTGTTACGACGTTAATTCTAAACAATTATTTTATTACTTAACTTGTTTTAAAAAATTATTCAAAGCCGGATATTCACTGTTCACTATTATATAAGTAGTGTAAATGTATATAGATTTATGCGTATAGATATCATAAAGTTTATTTCCCTCCAAATTTCTAAAGTTTAATGTAAAATACTATTTTCTTGTGTATGATTGTCCTCTATATAGCCGTTTTCTTTGACAAGAATTACCTATACGAGCAAATAGACAACTTGTAAGTTTGATATTCCATACTTACATGCATGAACAGTTGCTTCAGTTTAATTCAATCGACTTGCTTGGTGAGAATTTGTATCCACCCACACTACCGTAGGTGGATACAAATTCTCAGCTCTAGAGGCAAGTTGTCACACCGTGCATGAATAATCAGAACTATCCTGACAACTAACTTAATGCAACGTTTACGTCTTAGGACTTACCTATAGAAACTACGAGAATGTTCCAAAATTTTGAAAAATCGTGCAATTGTAATTTAGTTCTCCAGTTTGAAACTTTTGAAGTGAAAATGATTTTTTACTTATTTGTCTTTAAAGAAGTATATAAATATACATACGGAACATACTAGACAATATAATAGAGACTGAAATATGCTCTTGAATTGTTTTACATAAAATCAGAATATTTTTTTCCACAGCTGTTCCTCTAACTTCCTCTAACTTTTGATTTAGGCAACAATCGTCATATCATTTATTATGTTGTATTGCGCTGTATTCGAGATGAAATGAAATAAACCGGTAAATTCTAACCAGTGAATTCGAAATCTTTCCCCGATCGGGAAAATACAAAAAAAAACCTATGGTTATTCAATTATTAGTGTATGCAATGAGAAATAGTGCTCAGCGATGCGCGTATTATTCGAAGGTGAAAAGTTTCGGCTCGCACCCGTTCCAGAACAATAAAACCACATCCGACAATAAATACATGGCGAAATGATGGATTTCCAAAGTTTCTCGCCTAAGACCCACACACACACACACATTTGCGCGCCTTTTCCACAAAACAAATACATCCGGACCGTTTTCTTTTCCAGTTTCTCTATTTCTGCTCCGGCACGATATAGCCACTTTTTTTTTCATAATAATAATAATAATAATGATATACGTCAACCGCATACATATAAATATAACGTCACATATAAGAGAATCCGATGATTTAAAACATCGGCCGCGTTTTCGAATTGATTTATTACACCGCAAACGTAGGTATAACCACCAAATGTCGGTACCGTGCGAGAACGCGATTCAACCGCCGAGGTAGAGTAAGTGGAAGAAAAGACGGTCGAAGATGCTCTGTGAAAAGAACTCGAAAAGAAAGGCTATACAATATATTATCACGTACATAATCACAACGCGCGTGCCGCCGAAGATTCCCGAGGCGGTGACGATGATCGGGCCCAACTTGTTTTTGTATTATTATTATAACGTTGTTGAGCTCTCGCGTTTTAACGACCCCAAGTACTCTCGAAGCGTTTACAATTTTCTGGAGGGAGGAGGGGTTGTTTTTCATGGGTGTGAATTTATAGTTGCCCTGTTATAAACCGTATAAGGGGGGGTCATATATATATATATATATATATATATATTCCACGTGAAACACGAAAAACGTTATAGCCACCGCGATGTCGATAGCATAAATCAAACCTTGTCCTTTTTCCACCCATTAAAAACCATATACCTAATAATAATAATAACAGAAGCACACACTATGTGCCAGCCGCAAATATCAACGTCCGTCGGTAAAAGCGGATTTAATTTGGTCGCCGGGCAGCTGTTGTCGCAACCGGCTATTTTCGTAGAGACGGCACCCTTAATATAATAATGCTAGTAGTACACCCAAGGCCCGAGTGGAAGCTCCTTTCGGGTAAAACTTTTAATAAACGGGTTTAAGCGACAAATTTCAACAAAAATTAGAACACGCGCATTTCATATAACACCACTAAACTACAATGGATTTCATTATAACTTTTCGGCACTCGCGCCAATAAATTGAATAAAACTATATTATACTATCGCTACGCGTTTTTGAACCAACAAAAAAAATTATACATTGTCATCTCGAAAAAAACACTAGACCGAAATATTTAGTCGAAAGCGATTATATTATATACGGCTGCCGAAACCGTGAGTTTACAAATCGTACAACTGAAGCGATTAGTGTTTAAATAAATTAGTTACTTGGTATATTTAAATTTGTATCTGTCAAATGTTGACACGTAAATAAACAAAAACTATGATCTAAGCCAAAAAAAAGTTTTTCAGCCGAGCCTGCAACCACGAAAGAGCATTTTCATGTCTCGTTGAAGTACCAAATAAATGTAGAGTAGTGGTGGAATTATAGATAATCATATAGCATATTAAGAAGCAGTAACAAGCTAGTATATTAAAACATCAAGTTTCTGGCTAATATTTTAGTGTTTAATATCTGGCTTAAAACAATTAATAGAGAATTTGAGCCCTTAAACTATTTTGAATTTATCATTTAGTTCTAATTTGAACGTTGAACGTACATCATATCTCTTATCTCTTATCTCCTATATCTTACACTTATCCCCTACCCACTATCTCCAACCCCCTATCTCCCACCCTCTATCACTCACTCCCTAGCTCCCCCCCCCCCATCCCATCTCCGTGTGCTAACGCTTTTTGATAACGCTTTTTCGGTTATGTGCCAGAGCAAAGACATGAAAATGTCAAAAAATTTGTTGAGTTCGGAAAGCGATAGAGATCTTGACGTTTTTGTCACGACGGTTATGTGATACACATCCTGTATTAGACGTCTGACGGTCTCACAGGTTTTTCCGCACATATATTATATTGTATCCATTTCGGTTCGTCGATCACAGACAAACGTCATAGGTACGTGCAAAACGTCTTCTGCGCTCGACGTGGGACGGAAATCGGCATATCTCCTCGATGTCGTGGTCTGATAATAGTGCGAGGCGCGGGTAGGTCAAGGAGGAAATATATATATATATATATGTATATGAGGACGAGAGGAAGACGAAAGACCCGAAACCGGACGAATATTGATGTGACTCGTTATTTATTTGTCTCTGGGCCTCTGCGACGATGTAAACGTCATAGCCCGGGTCCGCTCGTTATGCGGGCGTTACGATTAATGAGACGTGTTTTTGGTGCTCTGGAGGGTCATATGACGGAGGTGTGTCCGGCACGGCCCTGAAAGAATGCAACGCTGTACGATTCCAACGTTGAAATAATATCACTTACGTTGTTGTTTTTTACTTTTTAAGTGTATATCTATGTGTGTGCACTTTTTCGTTCCTGGCCCTTTAATAGTTTGTTCGGTATACTCGAAAAACTAGTTGTCTATTTATGATTAATTGTAAACGGTTTAAGCGCCACCAAGGATCGACGTTGTATGAATACAATTATGGTAACCATTGAAACAACATGTTTAAATTAATTCAATATCGATATGAACGCTGCCGTTTTAGCATTGTTACTGTTTCCAGAGTTATATAATATAGACAGTAGACTGTACATAACATTATTGTGCACAAAATATATGATATTTGCTAAAGACTTCGAAATTCGAGACAACGAAAAAAAAAATAACAATAAAACGATACTGGCAGTTATGGTTAACAGATTTTATCCGAATATTTGCTGGTTCGACGAGCAAAAGAATGATTTTAATGAATTCTAAATTCAATCAGATGTAGAAAACCGAATAAATTGCATAGTATACTAAATAAATTATTCTTTCCCCGTGCACTTAATATTAAGAAATTGGTAAACATACCATTTTGCATAATAATGCGCTCCAAAAATACGTGTTTAGCATAGTGAAGCACCTCGGCTTAAAACTGTATACGTTTGTTATATCAAAACAATGTTTATTTTTGTTTTCAACCATTGTTTATCCAACCATTATTTGTATTTTATCAATAGCTTTCATGGACTTTGGAATTAAATTAAAAATATAAAATAACTTACCATTTTTTCTGTATGATATGTCAATAGGAAAAGTTGTTTTTTAACGTATAGCAATAAACTCCCAATGTACTTACCTGAAATAAAAATAAAAACATGAAATTCAAAATCAAATATAAAATAAATATTAGGTACTATCTACTAAATGAAATACATTAAATAACAGTCAATCCCAACTCGGATAAATCCCGGACATTGACCACTTGAGTTATGAATACATTCATAACATATCTCTTATTATTATTATTATTATTATTATTATTATGATTAAAACAATCCCATCACTTATATTAATACTTATATATATACGGTGGATGGTAGTAAACGTCTTAAGGCAACCAAAAAGTGTTGCGTTAAACTTTGTTTAGGAGTTCTGAAGAAGAAAAAGTTATAAAATCAGTAAAGTTTTAAGAATATAGACTAGACCTATATATTATGTAACTGCGGTTGATTTTTTCATAGAATTCACTTTAGATTTGTCACTTAGGTTTTTAGTTTGTCCGCTGCGAGAATACTTCAACAACTCTGAAACCAGATAACATACTGGAAATATTATTATTGGTGAGCGTTCCTTAAACATATTTCCAAGAAGGTTGCCAACAAACACAATCGACTTTTATTTCAAAGCTTTCGTTTTCAATGGTCGCTTCGGTATCAAAATAAATGAAGTGAGTTGGTATAAAATGTCTTGTGTTTACACTAGTGTTGGAAATTATTCGCCTATTAGATTTTAAATCACATTCCAATCACATTTAACCCCGTCCTGTTTGTTTGTTACGACCAAAATGAAACTAGGGAAAACGTCCAAGTCACGAAAAAACATGCAACCAAAGCTTTTGTAATCAAATTAGAAGCAACGGTAATTTTGAATAGCTGTTATTAAAATAGCTAGTTACAACGGCTGGAAATCGTATTGGGTTTTGGAGTTTATACATTTTCTTCTTTAATAGGTCAGGTCCCCGACGAGACACGTCCAGCGCGAGGGGGGTGCGGTGGACTTAGAAAAACAGCAGTGTCGCTTTCGTGAACGGTACACAAACATAAAGCTTGTAGAAGCTTACGTTTATGCTATGCATTAAATCAACTACATTAGCCGGGACTTGTACTAAAAACTTTACGCCGCCGCCAAGCGGGCAGGACACATGCAAATTGCAAAGCATACTTTTGTTCACTAATCCACATTAGGATAAAAGTTTGACAGCTTTAAAAATAACTTTTACATCCCCGTGTTTTGAATAGCTTTGGAAATTACCGTTTTATCTTGTTTTGCCGGTGCTCGCCGGATGCACAAGGCCGACAAGACAATATAATCTAGGTATCAAACCGTTTTCACACTTTTTACATTCCCTACCAACTTGGTATATACATAAACATTTTTTTTTCTTTTTTGGCGCCATATTATATATACTATACGCGTACTACATAATATTATTATTATTATTATACGGTGTTAAATAGCCGTTTATTACGCTGTCGCCACACTTGCATGATTGTTGTCAAATAAATTTTAGTTTTGTCATCAGATCGACACCCTTAATATTATATTAACACTAGAATTATAATCTCTATATTATCTACGCAATACATATAAGCATGCGTCAAGGTTTATTTACCGTTATAGTATCGCGCAGCTGTATCCCAGTAATATTTGTCGTTTTAAACAAATACTTTTATAGCAAACGGAGACATATACCGCAAGTACCGAAATTCATTTAGAAACTTTGCCGAAAAGTTATGTAAGAAACTTGTTAAAAGCTTTTCGATGTAAGCGAATTATTGTCTAATTGGACCGCAGCCGTTTCTTTAAAATCGGCGACGCCGTTAATCAAAACATTAAACGCACGGCGAAAACTGAAGCATAATGATGACGGTATGTACATTCAAATATATACCACCGCTCAATAAAAAAAAATACTCAAAATATCTATTTCGATCGGTTTGTTTGTAGAAAATTATGTGATTTGTTATACTTATAAAATCGCCCGCAGTTGTTCCTACAACTTTAAAAGCCCACAAGTTTATTAATTCCATTGTCCTTTACTGCTTTCAACATGGAATGACGATATTGTTAGTAACGGTGGCGTTTGTAAATTATTAAACAATATTTGAAATCTTTGAACTATAAGAGAGACCGCGCGTACCTCCCAACGTCGCCATCGTTCTAAGAATCACTGCTTTTGTAATCGTCAAATGAAAATCCTATTTCAACGCTCGGCAGTATTATTACCACGCTGTGAATTAATAATTATGTAAGCCAACGAGGTGGTTAGTAATTCGACCAAAGCGAAAACTTCGGTGAAAAATGTTTTCACAATATTAGTCTGTAAAAAATTACTTAAGAAGACTTAAACATTATGTATTTAAACCGGGCGACTCTTTGACCAATTTATTATAATTTATTATCCCTAATAAATCATTAGCCGTTGTTATAACCAAAGCCTACCAATTACTCTTTAATTTGTTTTTTTTTTTAAATCACTAAAGAGTTACACTTAATTTTAAGACATTATAGTGTTTTTTTGCGTGGACACACCAACAATTTTTTCCATAAAGGGGTTAATATTAACTTTTACAGCCCATCAAACATTTATTAGAATCGTTTAATATAATATGAGAGTATCTATATACACTTTTCGCTCACACTGAAGTTCGCCTGAATCGCTCCACGCGCTTACATGATAATATATTATTATCATATAGACCCTTAAAATAAACTTTAAACCGATGATAATTGATCTTGTGAATTGTACAGTTTTGGAGAATTGCCTGACCAATCTGTAGCAGTATAATATTATGTATTATGGTTTCTGATATAATCAGTAAGTACGCCTTATCACGAGGATTTGGGTAATAATACCACAGGAGTAGAATTGGTATAATGCAAAATTATCACTATTCATTTCAATATATTATACCTAAATAAAAATATAACAATTACTGTTATTGACATATCAAGTTAAATTAACGACAAAAATAAGAAGCTTGAGATATAACATAGTACTTCTAATAAAACAAAATTGACTCAGTAACTAAAAACTAACAGCGGTCCAGACAAAATAGCATGTTTTTCAAAAAAAAAACATTGTTTTTAAACTACCCGCTTTCGCTCATCTTCTCACCCAAGCTTATAAATATTTTATACATATTCGTTGGAGAAACAAACATGCATGCTATGTAATTTCTATTTTTTTAGCTCTTTTTCCCATAACAGATAAAATGTTTGAAGCTAAAGTTGACCAACCACCCAATACTCATAAAAATTGTAGGAATAGTTACTCTAAAGAATATTTTTAAAACGTCTATAGACGAAGGACCTTTTAATAAAAAAATATTTGTATAATTTTTTAAAACGCTGAAAAACGGCTGCGCTCTTCGGCACAACGAACGCTTTCCGTTTTTTAATTGTTAATAAAAAAAAGGGAGATGGTAAGGGTGACGTTAAAAAAAATATTACATTAAATGAGCCGCTAAAATAAAAAAGAAGAATATTCTTCGTCAGTTTATCGCCGCATTCAGCGAAAAATTGCACAATAAATTTAAATTCCGGTAAATTTCCGGTGTTGTTGTCAAACTCGATATTCATCGTGAAACTTTTTTTTCATATTATTATTATCTTTATTATATTACCACGGTGTACCCGTGTTCCATTTTTTTTATGAGAAACAAATTAGGAAACAAAAACTTTCTTCCGGACAGATTAGTCAAGAAAAAAAAAACCAAAGAAAAAGGAGAACTTTGTTTATTCTATACACTACTATAAAGCTCGCACGTCTCGGGGTCACCCGTGTTAAATTAGCCGTTGCGCACGTGTCGTTGCCGGTTTTTTGAATAATAATAAAAATAACACAGTTGTCCATGATTCATATAGGCAATTTTTCGGAGTAATCCATTTCCAAAGTTTAGGTTGAAAACGATTAGCGAACTCGACCGCCGTTAATACTCTAGCTAATCTACTTATAAAATATGCCTACTGCTCTTTAGTTGTAAAGAAAGCAGTTTTTTTTTTGTTGACATTTTCATGTCTTAGCTCTGGCACATAACCGAAAAAAGCGTTACCACATGGAGATGGGGTTGGGGTTGGGGTGGAAATAGGGATGGGGATGGGAATGGGGTTGGGATTTGGGGTGAGAATTAGCTCTGGCACATAACCGAAAAAAGCGTAACGGAATGCGTTACCACACGGAGATGGGGTTGGGGGTGGAAGATAGGGGTAGGAGATTAGGGTAAGGAGATAAGAGAATATGTTGTACGTTCAACGTTCAAATTAGAACTAAATGATAAATTCAAAAAAGTTTAAGGGTCCAAATTCTCTATTAATTGTTTTAAGCCAGATATTAAACACTACAATATTAGCCAGAAACTTGTTGTTCAGATGTTTTAATATACTAGCTTGTTACTGCTTCTTAGTATACTATATCATTATCTATAATTCCACCACTACTCTACATTTATTTGGTACTTCAACGAGTACCCATAATTCGCATCCGTATAGTGCGACACTCCACACATATACTTTTATCAGCCGTTTCTTCATACTTATACTCATGTTTTTAGAGCACAGTAGATTTCTTTTGTTCATGAATGCTGTTTTTGCTTGAGCGATCCTTGATTTTACTTCCATAGGACATTTTCCATCTTAGCTAATTATACTACCTAGATATCTAAAGCTTTCCACTTGGTCGAGAGTGTGGTTATCAATTTTAATTCTTAATCTATAATTACGATTCTTTTTTTGACACATCATTACCTTGGTTTTGTTCCAGTTGATTTTAATGTGATAATTTTGGGAGCATCTTGCTATTTCTTCTAGCGCTCTTTTCAGATCGTTTTCGCTACTTGCAACAAGAGCTATGTCATCGGCGAATCTTAGAAATGATATCAATTTTCCTCCTACTACCACTCCAATTTTGTCTCTGATGAGTGTTTCTTTAATTTCATTGATAGATTGTTCTACATAAATATTGAATAATTTTGGTGACACTGGACACCCTTGTTTTACCCCCTTTCCAATTTTGGCTGTTGCAGATTTGTCTGACACTTGTATTATAGCTGAATGCTCTTTGTATATGTTGTATATTATCCGTCTGTCTCTATAATCAATGCCTATTTCTTCTAATGTTTTAAAAAGTTTTTTCCAGGTAACTGTGTCAAATGCCTTCTCCAAGTCGATAAATGCGATAAATGTATCGTTGTTAAATTCGATCTGTTTTTCAATTAATGTTCTTAAACTTAAGATTGCTTCTCTAGTTTCCTTGTTTCTTCTAAATCCGAATTTATCATTACTTTACTTCCTTTCAATTAATTTCAATCAAAGAAAGCAGTATAATGTAACAATTTAAAATAGATAAGAATATTAAACTTTTTTTTTGTTAAATAAGATTTTTTTATCGCATAGTGTTAAAAAAACACAAACTTCCTCGCCGGGCGGCTTCAAAACTGCTTCGAATATAATAATAACAGAAATTATTAGTATAAATCGATATCGGGAAAAAGGTCGGATCTCATGTCTGCTGACTGCAATGTCGCAAACTTCAAAGTGCTGTATAACTTAGTCATTTTCTTAGCTACAGAGTGTTCCGGGTAAAAAATCAATCAAGATTCAGAAATTAGCACTAACTCAATTATTATGTAAATTAATGTCGACAAGAGGGGCCTCTTTCGCTTTTCGCATTACATACTAACCCAATAAGTAACTAATTCAAAATCAACTTAAACGAATATTTCAGCTTTGACGCGAAGCTGCGAGAAGGTATATTGTTGTTTTTACAATAAAATTGTATTGTGTTATTATTTAATAATTTTTTTTTGTTGAGATTTGTCCGTGTCTATGGTGGAAACATCACACCTAAAAGGCAACTTGACGAGGCCAGAGGCTAAAAAATCCGGGTGTTCTTCGAGAAGGCACCGGCAACGGTGGCTCACGTGTTGATTGTCTAATGCAAATGGCGTGTGTCTATTGGTAGTATGTGTGGTTGTACGCAGCCCATATAGGTGTAGCAGGTCTATTAAATGTATTGTACATAGTGTATAATATACGTATAAAAGTCAACGGGGAGACGTAAAGTTTGAAGAGCGGAAAAAAATATCTAGAGAACCTCTTGGGCGCGTGATTGGCAGGTCTGATAAATAAAACGTCAGCGGTAATTGATGAACGCAAAGTCCGTGCGGCGGCGGCCACATCAGTGGCACGCCGTTACAAATACGCCGTGTGCAACGTAAAAGAGCACATTCTTCCCTTTCGACTGGCGGGTCGTTGGCTGTTTTTAAAAGAATAATAATAATAATAAGAATATAGGAAATGGTACCGAGAAAAAAGAAAAAAATATAGGGCCCGCAGTCTATAATGTTATATAACTAACATAAAGCCGCCACTGCTGCCGTCTCAAAGGAGAGCCGTTTTTGCGCCGAAGGCTGTTTTATCTCGTCTGTCATGGCTCGTTTAATCTTTTGTTTCGTACATTCGTTTCCGCCGGCCGGTCCAACACACCGGTATATATGTATAGGTATGATTATCTACCGTACACCGGATCACCGTCAGCAGCATTTGACTCCCCTGCGAACGACAGCCGTCCTCCCTATTCAGCACACGCGATGCCCGATCGACCGATACAGCTATAAGGGTAAACCAATTAACATATTAGCAGCTCCGTCTCTACTCTGAGAGCACGAGTCCAGGGCATCCGGCTTGATGGGGGCCCCGAATTCACATCTTTAGGTTTTCTTAAAGGGCCCCCCCAAAATTCTGTATGTCCAAGTGTCACTGTATAGCTTAAATAGAAGTTAAAACGGCTGTATATTTGAAGCTTTAACGATTTGATGCAAAAAAAAAACTCTAATTTGTTAGAAATTTAAATGGCTAAATTTAAGGCACGAAAGAAAAAGGCTCTACACTTTTTATTTTTTATTTTTATGATAGAAAATAAACAGCAATGGGTATTTAAACTAAGTGTGTACTAAGCGCCTAATGACAACTATTCGATACTAATTAAGCAACCACTCAGAGGCAGGCGTATCATTCGATTCAGACACAATATTCCTAACAGAACTCATCAATTCATTGAGGACTAATAATTTAGGAAATTTTTTGAAAAATTGTAATTTAGACACCGAGTCTTCTTAGTACCTATTTATGTTATCAGTATCAAATGTATTTAATTATATATTATTAAATGTTTTAAATACAAATTTTGTCAATAAATTAACTTTTTTCTTTTCATTAAAAAACGTTAAAATATAATGATTCACATTAAGCGGTAAATGAAACTCCATGAATACTTTTTATCATTTATGATACAAAAATGACAATTAAGCGGGTTGAAAGAGGTCGCGATACATATCATTCCCAAAGTTTTCGGCGACAAAATAATTTTAAACTATTCATTTATCAAGTAAAATGTGTAAATGAATGAACAAATATATTTTTTCCTAAATATAAAACTTTTATAGATATTTCTCTTTGAGTTATGGTGAAAGTTTGATAACAAATTGTCAATTTTCATTCAATCATGCCGATCGATCCGAAGATGCGATTTTGATAGTGAAAGCTGTTTTGATTGTCTTATATTATGTTTACTTTGGATACTACGAACAACTTTTTCCATTTATTTATTAGAAGGATCGTAATAACCTGTTGAATAATTTGTACAAAACAACATTATTTATTAGACTCAGACTTTTATTTAATTTAACAATATCATTTCCGGTTTTTTTTTATTTTACATACTATAACACTACAAAACTGAAAGTTGTAAACTATTTATACCAATGATTTTATTCATAATATTGTTGGTGATAAATTTACCAGTGATGAATTGATTGTCATCCCCTACATAACAAATAGCTGCAATCTACTCACTACAGGTTGCTAAATATTTCACATATTTTATTCAAAGACTACAAGTAGCTTAAGTTGTGTTTTTTATTATGCACTAGGATCTAAATTTATTATTAATACTCTTAGGCCTTTTACATTCCTAAGCATAGACGTGAAATTTCTTATAATATAACGACGCGTATAAGCTGCTAAGTATAATCAAACTCATTTTGCCTAAGAATTGAGATAGGACCCTTTATAGACTCGTGTAATAAATATAGCCACGTAAAGTGTACAATATAGTAATAATGTGCGAAACTTTGGTCCCACCAAACAGCAACTGTAATCCCTCAACACGTCGGAACGTCTCCAAAGGTATTAATTTTGACAACGGATATGCCCCCTAGTACGCTCTCATCTGTTATATTATTTCCTGTGTAAATTTTACACCGTAGTGTTTAAAAAAAATATCCTCAATTCCATAGTTGTATATATACATATTTATATATGCTTGCATAGCGTGCACATAGTAATATATAGTATATTTAAAAACTGGAAAATAAACTGATTTATTGTGTTGTATTAAGCACATTTACTTGATGATGAGTTTTTCTCCGTTTTAGCTGCATTATGAACCATTTACACATATTATATCTGTATTTAACGAGTGCATAAGGTGTTCAGTTCAGAACATTTATTCACATCAAAAAACTGTATAACCGATGGGAAAATGCTCATACCCAAAAATATAAAAATGTTTTTTTTTTTAAGTAAGGCTTAATCCTTTAGCCTAATTGCGGATAAAAAAAAAATCCATAAACAAAACTGCACCGAGTGTTTGCGGGGATCAACAAATTCCGTTGATTCGACCGACAGCAGACAGACCGTATCGGATTTAAACGGCCTCGTGTATGCATTTATCCGTATAATGTTTAGAATATATATGTGTGTGTGTGCACACTTTCTTCGCGCGCGCCTGCCGAGTGTCATCAATCAGCGAGGGCGTTAAGGGATGAGATGGTTTTTTTTTTTATACTTGCCGTTCAGAATTGCTTTTTTACAAAGCCGTTTACGTGAACGAATACATCACTCGTGAATTTAATACTGGCCAAAGGCCGACGTACGTTTTTATCATTCGCGATACGTCGCTGCCCCGTCGGCCGGCATTTACTTTATTTAGGCATATCAAATAGCACACGTAATGAAACGAGGCATTTTTTTTTTAACATTTTTCCCGACGTGTCTTTCACACACACACACACACGTCGACTGGATGAGCGAACGCAGCAATTGGTCAGGTTCGCACAATGGGTAAACTGCTGCTAGGTATGTGTATAATATGAAAGGGCAGCTCGTTATTTCCCATATACCGGACGTTCCAATTATATTGTAGCGAAATCGTATAATATATACCTATGTACGGTGTCGGATGCAGTATATATATATATTGATAATAATACAACATATTTTTTTTTTTAGTTAGGTAGGTAGGTATATTATTATAGTTGGGTAGCAAGTACGGTAACGGTGTAAAAGTCACGATCGTCGTCGAACGCCCCAGTTTCGGTTTCACTGTCGCATCTCATACGCGGTGCCATAGTAACTGCCACGAACTACCGAAATTTCTATTCGGAAGTCACTACTATTATACCTACCTGTCCCTGGCCACAACGCCATCAATCACTCCCGGGCCTTTATAGCCGCCGGTCTGCAGCTATGCAGTGGACCGCACGTTATAATCATAATAATAATAATAATAATATTATTATCATTATCCGTGTCGTAGTAATTTATTTAAACAGCCGGACGGACCGGCTTGTAGTAAATACTTACTGTGTCCATTACCAATTATTGCTTTGATCGTTGAGCTTATTAACTTTCAAGCTTAATACAGATATAAAAATCGTTCTAAAAATAGTAATATTTCTTCGGGTGAAAATTGGGTAAATACCTATCGGATGCATTTTACGATGATGTTAAAATGCAGTATCGCAGACAATGCATTATATTATGAGTTTAGTTCACTGTTCAATATCCTATTTTTTGTATCCGTTTCATCGCTTATGAAGTTTAGAATCCATACAGTGGATTGTGCATTAGTCTGAGTTTGTATTTTACCGTGTTACTCCGTTTGATATGAATATATATATATTTTTTCAATTATTTTTTACGCTTTGATAAAGTTAGAGTGCTCTACGAATATGTTTTGGTAGGCGCGAGTCAGTCATTATACCGTAAATAACTTGGGTAACGATTCAATTGACACACGCCGTTAACCCAATCTTGTATTCGCACTATTTATGATAAAAACGTCCTAATCTTTTTAAAGAAAAACACCTTTTTTTTCTTAACCAGGAAACAAGGCCTGTATATATTTTTCCATTTATATTTCTTTCGCGCGATAGGGGATTACAAGGGTAAACGAGAAAGTTGCAGGTTTTTTTTCAAGTTTGCGGTTGACTTATAAAAATATTCATGTGATTTTTTTTTCGTGCATTTTTTATCATTCCCTGTTAGGTCGAGAGCTGTCAAGTACACTAAATTTTAATACATATATACACACCCCTTGTGTATACCCCTATACAACTACAGCAGCTGTCAACATCGCAGAAACAATTGAAAAATAGTATTATTTATTACTATAACAACACGAGCCTTTCGCCGATTATGTGCGAATAATCTTTTAGGTTTCTTTTCTTTCGTTTTTTTCTGATACTTATTTGATAGCCTCTGATTGATATTCAAACTCTAGAACGTTTTTTTGAGTTTCAGATTTTAAATAACAATTATATATTATAAATGAACGTTATTAGTCAACTAAATAAATGTATTACTAAATATACAACAAACAATTCTTTAAACAAAAGTTATATTTACAAACAATAGGATAGTTTTTTCTTACCCAATAACGGTTGCAATAGCAAAATAATAATATTATCTTCTGACAGATTCACGATAATAGGTAACGATCTTTTTGATTTCTACAATCTATAAAGATACGTCATGATAAAGGATACTTAATATTTTCTGAAATATTATATTTTGTATTGAATTGTTTATTTTAATTGCAATTGTTTACCACAATTTATAATATATATATATATATATATAAATAATAATAATTTATATATATAATATATATTAAATATAATTTTGTTATCCATCGTTTGTATTTTGCTAACTTATACACATTTAGGGCCTAGGTTTAGGTTTATGTTGATTATATCCAAGTTAGAACCTATTATTAAACAAAACCAACACATAAACACTTAGTTTTGGTGAAATATATTCATTATTAAATTACCCCAATTCATCATTATTTAATTGATTTTGAAATTCTGAATAGTATAATATACACTAATACACCTATTTTGCATTTTTAAATATACATTGATATAATATGTGTAAGCATCATATCATTATTATATACGTAGGGTTAAATCATACACAATATATTAGCAATTGCATTCAACGAACAAACTTTAGGAAAACTATACCATATTTTATAATATTTGCTTTTTACTGGGTAAAATAATATATTATATATAAACTTATTGACCGCAATATATATTATATTTTATTTTATTTCATATATACTATATCCCGAAATTAAATTATGTGCTATTTGATTTAAAAAGATTCGAATTTGGTCTCTTACATTTAGTTTCTTTTGACATTCTATAAAAGATAAACTGATCCTACAGAAAGATTTGCGAAAAATAAAATAAAGCTGTAATTTTACAACATACTTTATAGTACTATTACCATCAAAAGTGAGCCGTAATACTTTTTACAATATTTTTCTAATGAAAAGAACATTGTAAGCTAACATGCACATTGTACAACAAAGTAAAAATCTGGTAATCTGAGTATAAGGTTTAAGTTTAAATGTATAACTTTAATATTTCCCAATTGAACAAAAACCAAATGTATTAAAAAACAATAACAAGATAAAAATGGCATCAACGATTGTAAAAAAAATAATAATAGCACTCTCTCTACCTACATTAGGACATCCTTTTGATGTTCAATAACAATTTCCTGGTAGCTTGGTTTGTGTATCTGTAAAAATGTTAATATGAAGTAATTTATTCATGGTTGCCATTATGAGCTTTCCTAAACACCAATGCGTCAAAGAGCAAATAATTATATCGATGTAAAAAATACTTTATCGCAAAGCCGTGTTCAAACTGAGTTTATAATTACTTTCTACTAACCGAAAAACAATAAAAAATTGCAATTTATTATATAATTAATTACAACTTACTCACGTGTGACACGACTGAAAAAAAAAACTTTACTCCTATATTATAAATCTTATGTTCAAATAAGACAAAAAAAGAAAGAAAATATTTTAGGCGGAGAGTGACAAAATTGGAATCAATTTTGGCTGTTAACGATCAATGCTGCGATAAAGTTGAAAAGTTAACATTTGACGAGGAAGTGATTTAGGCAATGTCCGGAAGTAAGTAAAACAATAAAGTTTTGTAATGACTAATCGTTAAAATACTTTCAAAAAGTACTTGACGGTAATGATAGCTGAACCAAATGGAGGAAAACAGATGCAGTAGGTGTATACATATATTTTATACAAAGATGATTACATGAGAAATAGGAGCTCAACCCGGAAAAGTGTTGTTCGGTAAAAAGTAATTACGACACCCAGTAAGAGTAAGAGATTTATGAAACGCCCGCATTAAGATTATGGTACCCTGCGGACACGACGGTACATGAACTTTTCGAAGTTTCCCTCGAGTTACACCAAAGACAAAAGTATGTTTAAAAAAACGAAAAAAAAGGGTTTGTTTTTTTAAGACTTAAGAATCGGCAACAGCGTTGCACCGAAGCCGACGGCCCTTGGACCTCGGTAAAACGATTTATGGTAAAACGTGAACAAAACGAAAGTCTACGACTTGGTGATTTAACGTGATATTAAATAACAGTAATAATAATAGTGTTACAGCATAAAAGACACGGCTAACAAAGCGAATCAAAACATGTTACAGTAAGGCTCGCATAAAACCGTTAAAAATATACAAAATCATTGTTTTTTTTTTTGTTTTTTTTAATGCAACTTTACAAACAGTCACAGGTTTTAACATTCAAGTGTAGGTATACAATATATTCATATTTTCCCAAGTATTAGAAATATATAATTCAAATAATTTTGTATACACCAAAAAAATATTATATTTTACAAGACTATAACGGTATACTAGCATTTTCTTTTATACCTAGTAACTAATAATTGTACCAATAACGCTTAACTAAAAGTTTCCGTTTCCGCCAAAATGACCATCATGGCTGACCCAGACATTATAATGGCATTAGTTAGCCATTAATTCATAATAAATTATCCGGTAAGAGGTAACATATTATTATTTTTATTACTTTCAAATGTCGATGGATTAAGTTGAAAACCGATGAGCATTTTTTATTTGTGCAGATATAAGCACTTCAGAGTAATGCCCCGATAAGTCACGTTACCGTGACAGAAGTAAAGTAACCGATTTAACTATACACTATATATATATACTGTATTACGTCAAGTCAAACTTTCCTTAGTACCAGGCAAGTGACTGGATGAAAACTTTTTCAAAATGTTCAATCTGTGATTTTCACATTTAAGTTTTTTCTTTTTAAGTTCGGCAACTCGACCGAATGTTGTGTTGTCATATGTTTTTGTCGTTTCAAATTGCCTTGAAATAAAAATTATTATTATAATAATAAATTGCCTTCCTATAATTAAAATAATAGCGTAGCAAGTTATTTGTGCGTTCACCTATAGTAACACTGTCAGGTGCCACGTTTGAAAACAATATTTAATAATGTCTGGCGGTATAAACCGGCCAGTTTACATACAGAAGGGACCGTTGAACTTTATAGAGAATGTATATTGTTAATCCTATGTCGCGGTACACTATAATAATAATATATAAAGCAGCAAAATAAGTGATCCAAACTAGCTATGTCACCGTTACATGTAAGGTAGTTTTTTTTAACAAGCGACAAACGTCAACAAGGCTTTACCACAAACCGCGTTGTCGGTTTGCATGCGTTAATAATTACCAATTATGTAAATAACAACCATGTGGACCTCATTGTGCATAATAGTTATCAACGATAATTGATTAGTGCACAATCACACGGAGAACAGTTCAGCCAAACGAATTAAATCAGTTATCACGGCTGAGCCGGCGCGACACGTTGGCAAAATCGCTTTGGATATTACATCGTTTCCATTATACTTAGCCAAACGTGTTGCTCCGTTATGAACTGCAATCTTGCACCGCGTTATTAGTTTTAGGGTGTCATATTTCCGAAAACGCCAACGGCCTGGCAACGCAATTACTGGCGTTCGTTAGGACCGACCGACGGCAAAGGAAACTCCATCAAGCGTGTCATATTATTATAACGTAGGTATCAAGATAAAGTAGAAGATGCACAACAAATACAAGAACACTATTGTTCTATTAAAAAAGTATGTTGGGAATTTGGGAATTTGAGCATTTGGGAATAAATTGAATGTTGAGCGAAATCGGAAAAATCGAACGATTCTGATATAATATTATGTGATCAGAATAAGTGAAGTACATGCGAAACTAAAAGAACAGCAGAGAGATGGGAACATTTAGGAAACAAGATCTCATGCGATAAGTCCCGGAAATAACAAATCAACGGAAGCCATAAAAGACTTCAGATAACCGTAGAGAAAGATTTTAGCTGAATATCGCAAATAATACACACAAACTGTTCTAACGTATCATTATAAAAGATTCAGCTTAGTGTAATTCCGCTGATTTTAAAGCGTTGAGTATTAGCTATCGAAAATATTATAGGAAAATATGTTAACTACAATTCTTTAAATGATCAAAAAGAAAATATGTTTTAAAACTTAGCAGAAATATATATTATGTACAACCAACACTCGGCGGAATATGCCATGATACTTGTATTATTATATTATTTAATAGGCGAGGGAAACAGGCGAGAGAAAAATCAATATAGTATAAGTGCGTTAATCATTAGGATGAGGTCAGTGGGGTCGTTGACAATAGGAGGCTTGGTTTTATTATAACAACAATTAACAGAGTGAAAGAAATTAACAAATTATCTGTTTAGGTCGGTGACGTATATGTTACTTTATGTGTGACAAAATATTATACACTATATAATATACAATGTATGACATAATACCAGACCTTTGGACTACAAACGAAAGACAAATTTAATTGATCTGAATTCGTGAATTAACAGTATAAATTATACTAGAACAAATGTCTTAATCAATCGTAATCATAATATCATATTATAGTTGTACGATGACTGCCGGCATGTAAGACGCAAAAACCTAACTAATAATAAAAGTAATCGTCTATGATCTAGGCATTATAAACAATATAACTATATAACTATATATTACCTACATCTCACTTGTTAAAAAAAAAAATGTTTTATAACTAACAGTTTATATTTATTTGTTCTTCATAAGCATAGATTTTATTATGCTCGAGTATCTGCTATAGGTTCCGTAAGTCTTGTGTAGTTACTCACATATGTATAGAATGTCACAATATAATTGTCACTTAATCTTGGAGATTGGAAGCAACTATGAGTTAGTCGTTATTTTTACTATGGATTTAATCTTGGTCGTTATTTTGTAAGTAGGTACCAACTAAATGGTGTCGGTGTTCGCCAGGTAATGAAATTAAAAACATTATCCAGGTTGTATTCCGGTGCCGTTTGAACGTTATTGGCGCGAGCAAAAAGGATTAGCGATAATTTTAGTGTAGCTGTTTAATCGGCCCCCCAAGGCCGGAAAAGAGCAGTTATACCGCAAGTCGGCGGTAAAAGCTAAAAGAAAGCAAATCTTTATGGTTCTCGCTCCACTTCCTACTTACCGTACCGGGTACTGCCGGCAATGTGCGAAGCTCGCGCTACTACACACCGCATTCATCAACTTAACGGTCCAAATTCCAGCGCCTCCCCTACCATTCCCTGCCCAGGCCACATTGGACTTAACCGCCAACAGTCCTGCGCCACGCGATAAATAATCCGAGCTTTTAATAATTTACTCGGACACCAGAAGATAAACCTGACGTGCCCACGCCAGAGTCGATGAAATCTATCATGTTTCCGGCAATAAATAACCGCATTCCCGGTGGCTTATTATAGTAAAAATTCAATTCCATTAATTGTTGTTTTCGCCAAAGTCTTCCTTGTTGTTCGGTTAACAGTTTACTACGGGTATTATTATCCTTGTTGTTGATATTTTGAAAAACTGACGTATTTTATGCCGCTTCGGGGCTCATGAAAGGTTCGCTTTGAAAGTTGTGTTCCCCGCAGTTGTGTGTACACCCTGAGTGAACTGAGCTTTCCCTTCGTTACAAACCGAAATTATAAGCCTACAAAGGACATAACTATTATGTTCTCCCTTGTAGTTTGTACAACATTGTTAGATAACGTCTGACAGGCGAGTTTTACGTTTATAGTACTGCTGATGTACTCAGAGACTGCGAAATACCGTTTTATCTTTTTGATAACTGAAAGACTTGTAAGTACACTTTTAGCTTCGATGCAAAGTTGACAAGATATTGTTTTTTACAAAAATGTGCTATTTAAATTGTGTTAAAATAATTTAAAGTGTCCAATATAATATATTCGATGTAGTTGTATAAATGGTACGTATCCGACATGCTCGACGAAAACTGAACCCCTATAATACAATAAGTTTCGGAAAGCTTGAGGGTCAAAATGAAAAATATAAGTGCCTAAACAGAAAAAAACACTGATTTTGCATGGGAATATTTAAAAAAACTCGAACCATGTTTCTTGGATTTTTATTTTGTCACTAGATTTTTAACATAAAATTAGAATAAAATAATATTAAGTATACGCAATTATTATAAAACACAATATAATAAAAATATACTCTAGGAAATTTGCCTAATCATAATGCAAAAATCCCTAATGGCATTTATATACCATTATGCATGCATGAGACGGTTCTTTTGAATAAAACATCCAACGCCCAAAAAGTAAAAATCTTCCTACATAATATTAACCTTTTTTTATGATCAATGGTGCAAGACTTAAGATATAATATTTTTTGATTAAAATTATTTTAAATCTAAATGCCATGCAAGTGATTATTTATTATGAAGTAAAATATGGGCAGCATTGATCTAAAACAAATACAATTATTTTGATCAAAGTAAACCGTTTATTTTACATAAATTACATAAAGTCTTCGTTACATTTCTATGAAATTAATAAACATACAAAGTATAACGTAGCCACAAACATCTTTTAATAGACAATCAGTTTTTTGTTTATCATATTATAATGATCGAATAGCTTCGGAAAACTACTAGCGGCATTAAAATACTACACACATTACTTATACTTCTGTTTAACGAATTAAAAAATAATAATGATGAGTACGAGTTTTTTTTTTATAGTAGTTTGCTTTGTTTTTTTTTTTTTTAATGAATTTATCAGAAATAAATATCTTGCGTTTTAATTTATTCTTAACTCTTTTTTAGCCTCTAAGCTTAAATCACGCTATAAAATACTGTACTAAAGCATTTTTAGAATAAACACATTTTATTTTATAAAATAAATATACATTTTTAAGTACTCTAGAATTTTCTGAATTATGTGTTAGTGCTTTGCAAATAAATGAGAGCCATTAGCTACAAAAATACATAATACTGTCCATTATATATTCATAAATAATTATCAAACCGTTTATCTGAGATTATGTTTTCTTTTATTAAGCTAAGAGGTTCCGTTTAGATGCTTTACATTGATACGAACTTTAAGCATCTCTAGTGAGTGATTTTATCATATCATCTGTTTTATTAAATGCTTATTACTATATACTTTGTAATATCGCTGTTTATCGAATTTTATATTAAACTTTAAATGAAATATAAATATTTGTTCTTTCGAAAACGGCAAAAATAAAACAATACACGGAAAAGTGCTATATTACTCATGTGATAAACTATTGTTTTATCACATGAGTAATGAACTTAAATATAATTTTTTATTTAAAAAAATGTAAGTAATTTAAGTTTGATACTGTGAGTGTTTTCGGATGATAAAAAACTTTTAGGATTTAAAGTAGCTTTGCTTACAAATGATATAGCGACAGATATTCTAACAAAATGTGTATACGAAGAAATAAAATAATACAAAGTGTAAACTAATTTTAATAAACTACCATTAATATCATTAATTTTGTCATTCCTTATAGAATTATTTATGAACTTTCTTTTAAGTTTAATAAAAGTGGATTTTACCGATCATCAACGTGGCGAACCATTATATTATTTGAACAGCTGCAGAATTGATAGCGGCAATCAGCACTCCTAACGAATAGCTATTTATATGTTATAAATAAATTGAAAAGTGTTGACTCAAAAACGAGAAAGTTTTTTATTCTTTATTCATTGTTAACTCGGTTATCTTAATCAGCTATAACCAATTTTTATTTTAAATAAATAACTTAAACAATATTTTTTAAATAATTATTATTATTAGGATACTATTCCAAAGAGTTTTGTACAAAACGTCAAACGTATCATGAACTGTATTTTGATCATAAAATATAAATTTATTTTTTTAAGAATGCTCATTCTGTTGTACAAAGAATGCTGTTATATTGAGATTCGGTGGAAGAGCGTCAAAATTAAAGTTTTGAAAAGGTGGTAATGGTTTGGCATTTTCAATAGGACTGACAATCGGTTGCCACTTGCCATGTACACAATCGAGTACAATGTTTGTTCTCTATTTTGCATCCGGCTGTGTGTACAGAGCACTCTGGAATATGAAATGATCATTTCGAGATTGAATTAGGGCGGTGTTACAGTAACGTAATGTGCCTACTACGGGTAGCCTATGATCTGTCTCACGTTTCCACGTGAAACTGGCAACGGTCATATTATTATTATGACACTGCATGTGCACTTTGTAATATTATATCCTATAGGGTCGAGTATGCAATAATAAAGGCTATTAGTCGGTGTGTAAAACGTGTGTAATGTTTTTAGTTATTTCAAAACGATCAATGATCATATTATGATGTACCTACGTAGTTGGAAAGCGATTGAATGTTGTTCCACGTGTCGTTCGAACCGATTTCATACACCGGGCCGGTGTAAAAGATAATAACATTATATTATATTAGTATTACCGCGTTACCGTGGGTATTGTGAAAATTATAATACTATTATTGTGTATACCGCGCAGAGCTGTCACGCGAAATAACAACAATAATAATAATAATTGCAATTCGGCTATTTTGCGGTGTTTGCTTTTTTTCCCTGTCGTCGGCGTACAGTGCGAGGGGCCTAATGGATGTATAGCCGTGAAAATAATAATTCATAAGCGGCAATGACAATAATAATTGTTTGTAAACAATAACAGTTTCGCCGTCGGTTGAGCCGGCACAGATGCTGTGCTATACGGTGGTAGTGGTTCTGTCGCTTCAGTATCGGGTTAGAACAATATTTTCAAAATCAAGTACTCCGCGTCGGACATTACATACACACGGTCGTTTAACGGGTCCGTTTAGAAAAAATGTTTTCTACGCGAAAATACCGTTTTAAGAAAATCGCCTCAGCAATACAGCCATCGTTATGACGCCAGCTCGTCTGTGGAATCCACTACGCGGTTCCCGAAGGATTTTTTTCCCAACTTATACCTACGCACCTCACTCCTGTCGGTCCCCGGGGATTATCTGTACCCATCATCATCATAATAATAATAATAATATATTCCACACCATAGCACACCGCCGCGTCGCTCCTAGTGTACCGGCGGAACGACAGTGCTGTGCATACACTGTTTAAATTGGCGAATGTGAGTTTATTAATTAAAAAAATGTATTCCGGAACCGACGTGTGCACAATAACCGAGTATATGAAAGCACAGGTACGACAGACGCAAGTAGGTACACAGGAAACGCATAATATAGATTTTTCTGAACACCGATGAACCTGCAACAATGGATTGTTAGGCAGATTACAATGTGCGGTATTTATTTTGTTAATGAAGCGAGCGGATCGCCGAACCATAAGTAAACCGCCCGCCATCGCATCAATACAGTATAATCATATTACAGTATACGAACAATGCTACAATACACGGTAGTTTGTCCCGGCGGTAGCTACTGACCCGACAGTACTGGCATTAAAATTATTCAGTTAAGTTACTATTTGAAAAAAAATGGTAAAATCGTCGATATTTTCACTCAAAAAAAAAAAAACAGAATATTTTTCAGAGACTATAATATTACCAAATATGTACAATACTTTGATGCGAATTTATAAAATTAGTACATGTTTGTCGTACAGAACCTACATACTACGATCCGTCTGGTCGTCTTTGCTGTTCCAGATGTTAAACGTACAATTTGATATCGAGAAAATTTGATGCATAGCTTACAGGGGAAAAAATTAACAATATGTTTGATGTGTCTGTTAAAACCAGGGTAGTGTAACAGAACCTAATTAACCTAAACTATCTTATCGATCAGTCCATAATTGTAATTTTTAAATAATTACTTGTTCACTGTAACTTGTTAACATTTAAATTTCTAAACTAAGAAAGAATTGTGATTGAATAAAGCGTAAGTTATAATAATAATAAAAAACTCATTTTCAACACCGCAATTAAAAAAAAAAAATGTTGTAGAAGAAAAGACAGAGCAATTTATAAAGTTACGTTTTTGCCAAGGATCGACATTTATTGTGTGTCAAAATGTCATTAGACGAACGTCTTAAAAAAAAAAATACTGTGCAATTTAAACTCAAACATCCTTTGCTTACCAATTGGTAACTTATTTTTAAAGTACTTAAACAAACTATAAACTGTTGTGAAATTTAAACCAGAAATTTAAGTGACCCTTAACGGTTTTATTTTTTAAGCTCCATTTTCTTATATTTTTAAGCAATCCACACAATAAAAAAATATCGAGTACAAATTATATCATTGGATATTCGTATATACGTGTTTAGTAATTGGTCGTATTTCGTTCATTGAAAAGTACTAAAAACTATTTATTTCGCTAACGCTGAAAATTATCAATAGCTATGTTTCATGATTTCTTTTATTTATTGCAAAAATATATGAAATGTTTACTGTTACACTCAGGTGAAACATACATAAGACGTGGATGTAATCCTATTAATTAAATACATTTTATAATTTGTTTCTGTTTTATTGTTTATTTAAGAAAAATAAGCATAATACTATAATTTATTTATTTGATATATCCATACATGTACTCGCCAATTAATTTTAAGAAGATTTAAATTATGACTCAGTCTTAACTATGATTAACGATTAGCTAACATTTAATTTAGCTCTTTGCCTTTATATAAATAAACTATTATTCTGTGTGTCTAATATTGATATAGTGTTAAAACTGTTTATTTGATTTTAAGCCTTCTGGCTAACACAACCATTTTACTGATTAATAATAGTAAATTTTTTTGTCTAGCTGTTAAGTTAAGTTGTTCGTGTGTCAAATATAAACTTGAATTAATACAGTCTACAGGCGAGTAAGCAAATGGTGGGCAACACGTTCATATAATTCCATTTTTAAAATGGCAATTTATTGATGTCGTCAATAGAATAATATGTTATTAAATATAATACCATATGTGTGCGAAACACTTTAATCGACGTATCATCGATATAAATTGATAAAACATAAGTTCATAACAACTTTGCTCCAGTGTTAGTATATAAATTAGAGTACACAATTTAATGTACCGAAAGGCTCGGCGGAGAGATATTGGAGAGCTATGCCGATAATCCCATTCGGCCATTGATGGGTTCATAAGGTCTGCTAATGACAGGGACGGTCGACCCACTGTAGATTAAGTACGTCTCGGTTCTAGTGTAAACTTTCTTCTTTTTTTTTTTTTTTCCACGATACTCTGCACTGGGTGAAAAAACGTTGGCCATTACCACTCACCAACCGATAAATAAGCGCGTTGCTGTCGGCCGTGGCAAAGTATGAAAACAAAACATTAACAAGACTCCACGCTATGGCGACCGCTTCCGCTTATCGACACTGTGACTGATATAAATACAAGCCCATCAAAATTAATTTTGTAAACACGGACAAAATGCTTCTAAAAAGTAATGACTGCTAAAAGTGAGAAATTGAAGAAGAAACTGCACCGGAAAACGCTGTAACGAGATGACAATAATTGCTTGTCACGTCCTCGATTAGTTTCTCGCCACGTTTGCTTCTGTTCTACCTCGCGCTTTTGCCACCAACGCCGTTGCCGTTGCTATTGAGTCTAAAATACCCATCACCAAGCAGAGCAAAACTGCAAATGCCAGTGTCCGCTTTTGTTATCCAATCTATTATTTCACAAATAAAGCGATACCGACAAACCGAGACAACATGGCGTACACCAACAATAGGGTGCAGTGGTGTGAAATAAAATAGCTTTCTATATTTTTTAATGTAAGCCCTCACTAGATAAATAATTAAGTATTCACCATAAATTTAGTGCTCTGTGAAAAATTTGGATTTAAACAAAAAAAGAGTAACCGGTCGCTGAAACCACTATAAAGATTTTGAAATTTTTGGGCCAAAATTCTCATAGTGCGTTGAACGAAAAGTAGTTTTGAAAGTACTCTACTAAACAAATTATATTATGGTATTTTGGTAGATTTTTTATGTGCCACCCTAATCAACACTATACATTATTATATCGCTTAAACTTTATTAATTGTTTTATCTAACGTTTAGTTACAATTATTTTATTTCATTTAAGTTAATTTATCGGCTTTTCTTTCGATTACAAAATATTATTATTAATATTTATTGCTACAAAATTATCATATTGTATAATAATCCGTTTGTTTTTTGTATTTTATTAGGATATTTTTTTTATAGATAAACAAAACGAAATTTATAACGAATTGTAAATTACAGCGTTGTAGCATTAAGTAAACGCTGTTAGACTAGAGAAATCTACTAAGATTTGTTTTTTTGTCCGAAACAGCTGCATTATATTATATACTTAATAATTTTTTTTTGCCAATTTATATTTTATCAACAAAAGAAAATTATAAGTATTCGATTATTTAGCGAAAAATATTGGACAAATTCAATGACAAAGTATGGTTCATTTTGTTTTAAACGCAATAATAGAATTTATGGTGTGTCAACAAATTGTTTGCTTAAATCATTGCTTATAAAAATAAATTATTTATTATTTAAGTAAATAATTGCATTTTCTACATGAGCTATTTTAATATTTCTATTATTATATTATAATTCATTTGAACGTTGTAAATTATTATATTGGTAATTGTAGATGAAAGTTTCTACTTTCTTATAACCGCAGTGGGCGTTTTAAGAAAATCACGTCTTACTGAATTACTTAAAAATTTAATGTTAATTGTTGCGATGAAAAATATGAAAATTCAAAAAAGGAAAACTTTTTTTTTGTAATTTTATTTTTCTATAGTAAGGTTTTAAGAAAGTTGCTCCGTAGATCGGAGATTTTTTTCTTATATTTTTTTAGTCTCCAGTCACCAATATTAACCAATATTAACTTGAGAGAGATGGAATGCATTAAATATGATGTTGGTTTGAAAGCGATTGAGTTATATATATATATATATATATATATATATATATATAAATCATTTTTTTATTATAATATATATATATATATATATATATATATATATTATAATAAAAAAAATGATTTCTGTTAAAATTAAAAAAAAGTTTAAAATGGCAACCATCCATTCACTAATACGGTTTCTCGCTAATGGTTAATTGATCCCTTTGAAGCTGACTAAATATTTTACAAAATGGCGCGTATTAATTATGCGCTTTTATTGTAAATAAAAACCAATAATCGTATTAAAACTGTTCTGAAATATTTGTACTAGATCGTATAGCATAAAAGGTACTAATAAAAAATTCAAACTATATTATATTATACAAAAAATACAATACGGTATTATTCCACTGTAGGTTTAAGGTTAAATTAATTTAAAAATTGGATAAAAACTAAAATATAAATGATCATCAAAAGTATCATTACCATGGTTTCAGGGAGCAACAATAGTTTAAATAAGTAATGACGATTTTTATTTTCAATGATTGAATTCACCAACGTTTACACATTGATATTGTTGTATATTCAGAACTTTATTAAAAAGGATTTACATTGAAAAACATTTAAATAGATTTACAAATATCTCGAGGTTTAGCTTATTTTAAAGATACAAAAGTGAAATTGTGTATAGTTATAGATACACGATGAAAGATGTTCAATAGTACAGATGAGAAAAAATTATTATTTAGCGCCAAAAGAGAACAAAAATACAATGGTAGAGACAACTAGTCTAGTCTGTGTATTACTAGTCTAGTGATACACTGGAAATCAAGAGAGAAGACACCACAAGGTGAGTCACAAAAAAAGTGGCTGAATGTAGAAGATAAGAATATTGAAAATACAAAAAATAAGAATTCAATGAAGCAACTGAAGACCGGTAATAGTGGAGAGACGTCGAGAGGACGAAAACCGGTGTTAAACAGCTGTTAGTGTTCACCATATTTTTATTATTTTAAATAGATAATTTTTTAAATGTATCGTTCAACATATCCGGTTTCAAAGGACCAATAAATGTGTGAATGACCATCAATTTAACCAGGGTTTTGAACAATAAAAATATTTAAAAAAACATAACTTGAAATTTAATGATACTTACAACCCAGACACAATGACTAGTAATTACCAACTGGAAATCCGGTTAAATTATCGGTAAACCCAAATGGACGCCTGGCGAAATCCATTATACTATATAAAATTTTACTTTCATATAGGTTCAAAAAAAAAAAAATATTTGACTACAGCAGCCAAACGGTGTAAGAGTACATATATTATAATAATATGTGTTATGTACGAACGCCATTTATAAGGGTTGCATTAAAAATGATCAAATAAGTGACATTTAATACATGCTTTTTGTTCTATTTAAATTTTTTACCGTGTGCTTGCTGCTGGCATGCAAAAATATTTTCTGCAAAAACATCTCAGGGGGACGATAAATTTGAAAAGCGGAACAATAAATATCTTTCATAAGAAAGGACGGTTTAAGAGAAAAACAACTGAACCTAGAACGTTATTTAGAGTTTAGATATGCATTTATTTAATATCCTATACCTTATAATATATTATGTTATATTTATACATCCGCCCATTTAAACCCAGTTTTATTGACCATGTGGGCTTCGTTGAAAACCGGTGGATTCATCATTTTCCCTTTATTGTACTTGGATCAATGTGTGGGTTTTTAAACCAATAACTAATCGCCACTTTCGGGCGGGAATTAATATGATGTATAGACGTTTGTGAACTTATACCTACACGCCCAAAGCTATTGGATTTTACCAGTTCTTTGTTCGAGAACTTTGCCGTTGTTTGACTTATGCGAACCCGGCAATTCAATGGAAATACTAACCCGTCGCTTCCTATGCATGTGCATTAGCCGCAAACGATAAAAATAATTCAATTAAACGGAAACCCGAGCAGTGATTAGGATTCAAACTTAACACGTTTTCGAAAACAATTGGCACAAGACAGATAGATCTTGATTAGCTGCAAGAACTCTAAACGTTCATTTTGAAATTGTATTTTTTTTTTTTAACAATAGTATACTTGTTTTTGTTTGTATAAACTAAAAACGTAAACTGATGAAATCATTTTAATAACAGTACTTCCGGAAGCCTATGTTTTACAGAACAAAGTTACGTTCTCTTTGTTGTATAATTTTTAATTTGAATTCCAATTATAGGCATTGTAATATTGTGTTTGTTTTCGTCTCTTGGTATTTTAATAACGTAAAGGTTTGCGACTTTTGTACTCGGTAACTAATGAAATCCTCTAGATTAAACTTTAAATACGTTATTTTGATTGTTCAATCTATTAATGGTAGAGTCCATGGTCAATGGTTACATCCTTAGATGAATATAATTATAATACTAAGTGAATATTACTATGCAATTTTCAACTACAATGTATCTTTCCAATTTATTTTCAGAAATTAGAGATTAAGAATGCACACAATTATACGTTAAAAATAACGATTAGTATAGATTTGCAAGCTTTCCGTATTTTATTTCAGTAATTTTGGAGATAAGTTTTGACCGAAAGTCAATACAAATACATCATGAATATAAAAAAAAACAATGGTTTCCATCTTAAGAAAATGTTTTTTATTATGAATCCTTCTTTCTTTAAATTGTGTGTTGAATCTCAGGGTTTAAAGTCAGTTCAAAATTATTTTATACTTTTCGCAACGCGCTATAACGAGTACACAATAAATTGTATTATGTAATAAGAGAAATTGTTCAAGAAAACTTTAACTGTGGGTTGAGGAAATAAATTTATTCGCCAATAACAATAATTATAATTACACAAGGAGGCTTTTTTTTATATTCTGTTCGTAGTACTAGAACCAGTGGGTAGGTATGTTATGTATAGTGAACGGTCTAAATGTCATTTAGGTAACTAGTGCCGTGTACAGAAAACCCATTTAAACCGGATAGCATATACCATTTTTTCCGAATACTTTAGTACAATATAAGCTCAAAAGCCTACTAAAAATAGTTATTTTTAAGGATACCGATAATATTTTGGTTTACACGTTGTAGGTACTGTCCATCGAGGTACCACACCATAGACTATAGCTAACGGGAAATATTTT
This sequence comes from Adelges cooleyi, assembly GCF_023614345.1. Classification (NCBI taxonomy): domain Eukaryota; kingdom Metazoa; phylum Arthropoda; class Insecta; order Hemiptera; family Adelgidae; genus Adelges; species Adelges cooleyi. Next base: position 10,642,090 of record NW_026096053.1, on the reverse strand, counting down.
TATCTATTGACAAAAGATTATTGGATATGTTTAGATATAAGTGCTCAGGTGTTGTTACAATGTATTCGTTTACTCTTTATGGGTAGGCCTCGAACAGTCCCCGGGGAGCGACTCTTTGTCAGTTAACATTTATATTATTCGTATAAACGGCAATGTGATACATTTGGGTTTATTTCAATTTTTTTTTTTTACATGCGTAAATCGTGTATAAGTGTCGAACTAATAATGTACGGCAAATTCAATGATACCGTGTTGTAGTCATTCAATTAAACGTTGTATGACATTCCACATAGAGTGTAACACAAATGATTAGTTTGGATTATGTTATGCTGTTTTAAGAATCCTACCATTATAACAAACTGCATTAAAGTTCAACATAGACCAGTTACTTTCGCTGTTTCGTTGTCCCAATTTTTTTTTTTATATATATAATAATAACATGTCCGCTCATCTTAAACGATTTTCCATCATCTCAACCCACAGGGTCACTTCTAAGCGACTTATGTCGTCACATAAAACACTAAAGCCTCTTTCCGAACGATTCGTTCACGTTTTGTTTCTACGGTTCACTTATTCTTTCTTACGTCAACCGTTCTTTCGCGACACTCGAAACATTTGAACGTATCGACTTATCTGTTTTATCGATTCATTTGTAACATTAATTATTATTATGTCGGTATTTAGTAACTGCGCTAGTATGCCGGATAATGGTATGCATACAATAAACATGCAATTGTGTACACGAGAGAGAGAGAGAGAGAGACACGGGAAAACTCTTTACTGAATACTTAAAATTGCGTCAATTTGAATAACGCGAATTCCCTAGACTCGACGGTATAAGTATAGTATGTGTATACATATAATATACCATATAAACCCGCCGCGCTAAACATACAGGGGCGATAATAATGTTATATATATATATTTATATACATGTCTGGAAGATATTGCGGGCTCGGGCTGGATGTTTTTTTCTATTTTCGTATTGTTGTCGAACATCCAGGAAATCGTATTTTGATTCGGACGTCTGCTAATGCGGTTCAAATGACCCTGCTGATCTTCGTGGTCGTTTGTATGGATTTTTCACCCGTCACTGCTGCCGCCATCGTCGACGACGCATAAGTGCATATTATACTGTGTGTCGGTTCACCAGTTTCGCTGTGTACCGGTATAATGTGTGTTCAGACTGTGTATATTTTTATGATATTATTATTATTGAAGTCGTCGTCGTTAAGAGGCGTATTGACAACGGTAAAAAAAAAGAAACATGGAACCGCGTCGAGAACCTAACCGTGCTCGACTTCCGAATGGAAACCTGGTTATGGTGTTTTCCCTCGCTAATAATTGTTTTGTAACATGCCCACTCATATGCGAGTTCCTACAACGGCAAAAATCGCGGTTCGTTCAATAATTCAAACGGACACGGCGGCATAGGTTATTAAAGTTTTCCGCGAGACCGAGTTCATCATCTAAACCGAGTTCATTTCGACCGGTTAAAATGCGTCGTGTATGGAAAGCACAAAACTCCAAAACAAAGCATCCGGCTCACCGCGAGATCCGGTTTGCATGAATTTCACACGACCGTTCGCTATATATATATATATATCTAGTGCGTTTCAGATCCGAACACGAGCGAGGGATTTTAATAATAAATGTTAAAAAAAAAAAAAATTGTATTCCTGGCCTCGAGCATTACCTATCTACTTTAATTTCGGCAGTTCGTGCGGGCTACCCGGAGTTTATTATAATATAAGTTTCTCTCGAGAAGGAAACACACGGATTATTATACATATAAGGCGCACGCGAACTTTGCAGCACGAGCATTGAAATAATAATGATTAACGCGCGTCGTTCGTCCGTAGACAAAAATGAAACACTTAATATTGCCGTCGAGTATGTACCACAACGCTTAAATTATTAACAGAGATTTTTAACATCAAAACGGTTTTTAGGTTGCCGCCTCGTGCGTTCTCATTGCGAATAGAGTACAAAAAAGGCTATTAACTATATATAGGCAAATGTATTACTTAAATTTATTCAATTGCCCAAAAAATGTATTTATCACACTAGGTGATACTTAAAATGAAATGTATACAACAATATCCAATTATGTTTTTATAACTTATAGAAAATAAAATATGTTATATCGTTTTTATTCGATTATTAAAGTATTTTATATTTTTTTATACACAATATTTTATAACCTTTTGGTTATTGTTACTGTAACACTTATACCTAAAAGAGACCCTTTGTCGCTTTAGCAATCTGTCTGCCGTGCAGTTCGCCATAATAAAATCTGTGACTCTCTGTAGACATTTATTTTAGAACCAACGTGGAACCGAAACACAATAACATTGTTTTTATGACAACCGAAATAGCAGACAACAGGTTTGATTGGAAGACTTCCAAAACATATGTTTATTTCCATTTAGAATCATGAACAAATTTGACTATACTACATCAGCTGGAACAATCGAGCGATATCAAAGGTCTGTAAATAGTATTTTCCAGTTACCTAAACACTTGTCACGAGTGTTTAACTACACGTAAAAGAGATGTTAACGCAGATAATTAAAACGCCGTTATTGGCTACTTGAACGAATTACAGCTTAGACGCTTTTAAACGCAGTGTAATCGTCACAGAGTTAATATTATTTTCAAGCATTCCCAACGGGAAAATATCAAGCAACCAAACTGAAAAGCTCTTGGCGTGACTTAAAATACATTCTATTAATAACCACTTCAAAATTTTCTCTAAAATTTCTTGAAAATAGTATTACAATATTATATTACACGTATAATACGTGTAATATAGAAGCTATACACACGGTACGTATTTCCGCATATATTATGATAATTATTCCTCAAACAGCTGGGTAAACAGTAGTGAATTCATAGTAAGATAAAAATTGTACCGAGTTGTTTTTACTGTCACGGTCGGTTTGATTATCCACATAATATTATTATACAAATTATAATGCATAAGAGACGTTGTGTGCAAATGCTGTTGTTTCACAAGCTTACCCTTTTTGAAGTTTACCAAATACTTTGAACTGATTATGTTTTTTTATGTATATTTTAGAGAGATTGAAATATGTAAACATCAAAATGTATAAGCATTTCATTTTTTTAAGGCAACAAGAAAAGTTTTTTTTTTGTTAATACTGTTCAATTTGAATTGTTTTGTTACGTTATTTGTATTTTATTAATTAAAAGTACTTTGAACATTTATTTCAACAGGTATGTAAAGTCAGAAATCCAAAAAAGAAAAACTTTCATGTTATTAAGGCACGGTGGTTTTTTTGTCGGACATATTAACAATATGAGCAGTTGCTATTACAAATAATTAATACTTATAAGAAAATATAATTTGAAAACCCGATTCTTCGTTGAATTGCATAATATGTATGTATATATATATTCTTGATAAATCTATACTATATAATATATTTGTATGTTCATTGTGGATGAAAAAACGTGTCCAATATATGATTATGGCTATTTTTTAAATGATGTTATGCTCGAGCATATTCGTTTTTGTAGATAATATGTTAAATTATTTAATAACATTATATATTATGATTGTTGTTTTTCCAAAAAAAAAAAAATATACGATTTATAAGCAACGCTATGTTTCTTGTAAATATATTATTTAAATTAGAAATTCTTGTTGCAAATCTTATTAAATTCCGCAAGCTCAGATAAGTATGTATACTGTATAATATATAATGTGTCATTTTTTAAAGCGTCTCGGGCACAATTTCGTTTATTTATTCTGATATACATTTTATAAACAGGATTTTTCTCGTTTATGTTCTTTTAACGCCCACAGGTATAAACAGTGTTGTTTGACTTCGGTACCGTGTATTCTGTAGGTATTTCGGTATTTTAATACAAGAGAAACACCAGACACTTATTCTTCTTTGGAAATAATTTCAATTTCGCAGTTTTTCTTTTCCACCGGTCGATAGCAAGTTTTGAATAATCGTTTTCAAAGTTATTAAGTAGTATTGTTTTTATCTGTGCGCATTCCTCAGTAACCACACTCCCCCTCCCGTTCTAAATATTAATATTTATTAACTTTAAAAGTAATTTTTCAAAACTGTTTATCGACCATTTAGAATTTTCAACACATTATTCTCAATTTGGAAAAGTTACTTAAATATATTCGTGCCTAAACTGTGGAAAATAGTATATAATATGTTTTGGTATGTATACTAATTTTATAACATTGTACAATGTTATAATTAAAAATGTTTTCAACAAGATAAACAACAACATTTTAATTATTATCCGAATAATGAGTCATGCTACGTCAAATGGATCACCCTATATATTAGAAAACCAATTCTTGCTTTTGAATATTTACCTCGACATCCTTTTCGGTAGAAAGCGTCAATGCGATTAATACACAAGTGTTTCCGGACTGACGTTGATCTCGTTCGTTCTTGAGACTATTGTAATGACTGAATGAAGAAACAATGCAGACAGGCATTGGGTGAGTGACAATACGTTTTAAAACAGATTGTCGAGAAATGGCGTTTAAGTGTCGAGCCCGGCGAACAAGTAGGTTTTCAAATGTTTTTTTTTTTTTTGATTCGAGATTTTCATACAAAATTCAAGATGACTCGTCATTCTTTTACCGGTGAAAAATATATGAGCTCCGCCAAAGAGTTTTTTTTTTTTTACTTCAAATAGATTGAATTTTAGGACCCGCGACAGATATACATACGTGCTCCTGTGTGTGCTCAATTTATTTTTGATGTCGTTAAATAATGTATTTGGTCTTTCCTTGTAAAATTGGAGTAGATACATAATTCCACGCTGGCCTTCCGTTTGAAACACACAATGTGTTCATCAATTTTTTTTTTACTTACATATTACGCCACAGGTGTGTTCACGAAAATGTGCTGCGAATATTTTATTCGAGTTGCAGAAAATATAATATGTCCATGCGGGAATGACAGCGTTGATAATTTCATTTTGAACTTTATTAGGTATCCTATACTCGAAACTGTCGAAAATCGGACAATATTAGATATATATATTTTTTTTATGGCGGTAGTGCTTTAATAATTGAGAAATAAGGATTAGGAAATCGCGGGGACAGTCAATGTTGAAAAGACTTTGGAATTTCGCAGGCCGCAGAAAAATACTTTCAAGCAATAGGCTTTGAGAAAAATACAATAACGAAAAGGCTGGACCAGTGGTGGATATGAAAAAAGCAATGATAATGTTCTGCAACAATAAGGGAGCAATTCTTATATATTTATCATTTAAGAGCGGCCAACAAACATAAGGCAAGAGGAAATTAAGACGGAAAGCTTCAGGATTTGTGTGGTTTCAGAATAGGTTTATTCGTGGAAAACATGAATATAGAAATAATATTATTTGGTTAATACACTACAATTACTAAAAAAAAGTAACTATTGTGGCTAACGCTTGAAATATAGCGTACAGCGTGTGTTCTCTACGGCTGGTACAACGTGTGCTCTACTACAAGTTGCCTACATTTTATTATTTTCAAAACGACAATCAAGTTACACAACATTATTATTTGTATCATGTTTTGATTGACGGTTATCATCGAGTAGATTACAATGATAATGGTAATAATATGATTTAACGGACAGCGATGACATTTAACCATTATGCATTATGCAGGAGACCGCTCGTGTAAAATTTCTTATTTTATCTGTCAGACAATTAAGTCAACGACGACGGCTCAGGGTGTACTATATTAGCGATGCGCCTGTAATGCCACGATTAGATCCAATCAAACATGATAAATGTCCTACAGTAATTAGCCATTGCCGCGCGCCTAATGAATAATTAATTCAAACGTTGAACCCACACACATATCTGCGGCCGTGCAGTAAATTAAGCGATCATTCAACCAGTTTCGCTGAGTATTGTTAAGCCTCAACAAACATGCAATTCCGCATACAGACAAATCGGCTAGTTAAATACTGTATTGACAACGTGGCTTAAGAGAGAAGTAAGTAAATCTTAAGACATTATTAAAACGCTATAGACATCGACACGATTGTTCTCGATATCATAATATTAGGCTGAAAATCGATTGAATAAGAAAATGCGGCCTAGAACACTGCTGACTGGAGCTTATTTAAATTAATATTATCGCCGCATCGGATAAGCACTTAGAACGTGACAGCGTGACCGAGTATTTAATTTTTAAATGAGAACCTTCCCGTGACGACCTTAAGGGATACACCGACCCCGGAATCGCTACATCATAATCATGTTACCGAATAGGTGTGAATATGACCGTATATCATTTTCCATACGTCCTAATAAAGTACTTGCAACGACAGTTTTAACGGAAAACAAAACCCTCTTCGATAAATAAACGTTAATTACACACACACAGATACTATTGACCAAACTTTATTTATAAACCACACGAAATAATATATATATATATATATATCCCTAGTTATTAAAAGTTGTTGAATAACATTGAAATGTGAAAGAGGAGCTAAAAAATAAGATGCCCAATGGTTTATTTATATGTATTTTAATATATTTTATTTTTAGTACTTTACTTTTGTGGAAATAATCTGAAACAACTGCGAGAAAGTGTTTAAAAAATGTATGTCTTTTGGTAATTGTTTAAAAAAAAAGGTTCAAACCAGTTGTTGTACCAGGTTCGTATAGTATACTCGTTTAATTGTAAGAACAATATACAACTCGAATGCAATGACTCTAATACTTTATTCGAAGTATCCCAATTCGAATTACTATAAAATGAAGACAATTTTCAGACACGTGGTCGGTTGAAGAAAGCCGGCGAATCATCCGGTAAAATCCGTGCCGCTTAACCACCGAGCTCTATTAATGCCTCGAAACGTGTCTAATGATGCAACGGTAATATTATATAATTATTGGAACGATTTTTTTTTGCCTCAACTACAAACAAGTGACGGACAGACGAGGGTGCGGTTTGTTTGTTAATTTTCAAACGGTGCAAGGGAGGGAAAAAAGTAAAGGGGCGATGAAAACTAACTGGCAGTGACTTTTCGAGGGCACTGGGTCTAATGGGGCTGGGGAGGTGGTGTGCACTGAGCAGACCAGCGTACTGGGGGGGGGGGGGCGATACACCCTCGGATGGGCACTGCGTGCGGGGTTGGAAATGGACTAATTAAGAACCGGCGAGAAACGGAGGTAGCGAAACAAGTATTTTTGACAGTATTATAAATGGAGATTGCTTCCATATCGGAAGGAGACGAATGCTCTTGTTTAAATTTACAACTACTTTAGACAATTACACAACAGTGTAATCACATTAGAGGGACAGCACACCTAAACCTGTTGTTGTTGTACAAACATAGCGGCACGGTCGAAACGCACATTGTATCACATCGTCCACCGACCAGTGCTCGATTCGAGAAAATCCAAGTAGGCGTAGACAAAGCAATTGATTGTTTTAAAATTCCGTCCTGGAACGTGAAATGATCAAACTCCAGAACCACGTGTCAAGTTCTGTCATTTATCTACGACTATCGCCTCCTTTCACATGGTCTGCGTGAAATATAATACTATACAGTTTTCAGTTGTATGAGTTACAGGTGAACGTCAAGTTGTTTGCATATTTTGCTTATAACTATTAGACATAAGTCTGTTTTCATAACGTATCGTTAACACTGTACGATTACAGTTTCAAACTTAAAGCCCTCGGGCGGTTGCTGTATGGCTGCTAATTACACAATTTATACACGTTAGGCAAACGGAAACAAGATATTTTAGTGTTTTGCGAATGAATATAACTAAGCCACTATCTTATACCGTTTTCACAACGTTCAAATGATAATGTTTTGACGGTGCTAGGAAATAGCTGATGATAAAACTCGAATATCCAGTTCACAGACCACTTACTAAAGTATTAAAACCATTATTAGCCGGGCTACTGTTTTTTTTGTTTTTTGTAAATGTTTTTTTCCGCCGTATTAATTTTACTGTTCAAACGCTAAACTGAACAATCTGTATCGTTCAGTTGTTTTCTTTCAAACGTTGTTACACGGAGTAGGGGGAATGTTGGTTTTTTTTTTTACTGACAAATATATTATTTCCTCGTTTTCTTTTCTTAGTAAATTTTATATTTTCAACGTTTTACTCTATTCAAAAACAGACGCTGCTCTCGTAATGAAAGAAATTGAAATAAAATATTCAATTGTTGTTATTTCCGTTATACCTACTATGAAATACGAAAATTCGCTCAAACGGATTGTAGTGAACTGGTATATATACATATATAAACAGAACAATAAACGACAGTATTAAACGATGTTAAGCAATGGTGGAAAACATTGTACCTAAATGTACAACCGTTTCTTTAATGGACAATATTTTTGAAATGATTTCTAAAAATACATTATTTTTAGATTAGGACGTTTATGTTTGTTACACTCCGTTTAAAAACGAGGTTGAATACAATGTTGGGGTTAGGTCCGTTTCAGTATTGGATGTAATAATGAAAGCAATAACGAAGTAGATTGGAATTCGCATCAACCCTAGTTCGAGCCCGAGGAATTCAATATAGTGGAGTCTCCCACTAAACTTCAAAAACAATAACAGTGTCGTTCCACGGGTTTTTAGACCATTCTATATTTATTTTTTGCGGGCCTTTGGCAAATCCTTTCGGGTCTCCTAAGTATAGGTTCAGTTTGGCTCCGTTAACCCTCCCTCCTTGAGCCTGCAGCCTCAGACCCTCATGCCATCGACGGCGCTCTTCAATGACTTCCGGTGACGATTCGCTAAAAAAAAATAAGGTGTGCTTCAAGAGTAGTAGCGTCCTGGTAGATAAGGGCGTAGGTAGTAAGTATTGAGTTTGAATCCAGCATTTCAGTCTTTGGCCAATTATACCTTTTGCGTTTCTTGTCGTATACGGAAGTAACATGGGTAGTCGATAAATTGGCATCGCCTGGAGTCCGTTAATGGAACTCACCTAGAGGGAACTCCCTTATTGGGGACATTCGCAAAGTAAGTTCAAACGGAGTCGGATATGATTTCCTTTGTAGCTCATGTGGACCTCCGGTGCTACTAGGCAACAATGAAAATTCATTAAATATGTTTTAATGTCAAGACCATGAGGAATGTACATTTTTTTTAAATTTATAATTTTAAATTAAACACAAACAGATATTAGCAGTGGATAATTTTTTTTTTTTTTTTTTTAATTATTCCAAATATCTAAATGATATCGTTTAATTGTATTTATGTGAAATTTTTGGCAACGGCTCTAGAAGTAAAGCTTCGTCGTTATTTTCAAACTTAATAACAATGAGTCGGTTGGGATTTCATTAAATCTCACAGAAGTGGGCTACATAATATAGTAACAACTATCTATGGAACAAAAATAGCAAAAAAATGATGTCATAACTTTTTCATAGTGCTTTCCACCGTTTATCGATCACACATCTGTAGCTAGTAGACGCTGAGAAGGAAAAGAAAAAGGGGAAATTTACAATATGTTTTATGATTTTTGTTCAGCGTTAAGTGCTACTGAAAAAAAATGCGGTGTGTGTCGAACAAATGACTTGCAAATATTGAAGTTAAAACGAAAAACATTTTTTTGTTGCGTTCAATAAGGTACTTTGATAAAATAAAATATTTCTCAGATTTATGTATTAAATTACATCATATTTAGCTATTTCAAAAATGCGTGCCAACATACAGCGGATGTTTAAGGGTAATCTGATTTACTAGCTTTCAACTTTGTTTATTTTTCATTAACATAACAGCCGATCTAAACTCAAATGCCAGAAGACCTATCAAATTTATTTTTGAAATATTTTTTTAGACTTGTGTGCATTGTATTATTCCTTTGGGACGCGACTGTGTATTTATTTAGTATCGTAAAGGAGAACACCGTGGACATTTTTCTAAAGTGTAAATCCACCACTAATGTATTCTTATGAACCACGAATACATCATCGTCTGTAGCTTGAGAATCAAAAGTCAATATTGTTTAAAAAAACGGATATTATAAAATGTTTATTGCAATTTCATCGAAAACAAACGTTACTGGTACAACAACAATTTTTTATTTAAAAAAAAATCAAAATACTTGGTTATTATTTTATATCCTGTATTTATGGACTCTTCTTTGTTATTACTATAACAAAAAGAACTATTATATTTTTATTATAATACTATCATCACTACGTCGGTTATGCGTAGTTAATATACCAACTTGTATCATTTCTCATATTAATATATATTAAATATAAATATACATTATTATATATTTATTTATATTTATATCATATTAAATATAAATATATTTTATGCTGTTTCAACATTGCTACTGCACAACGACCCGTGTGGCAATTGGGATATACACCTGATAATAATAATTACAGTACATATAATAATGTAGTTCTTATATACCGTGCGTTGGTTGTGTAAAATAACCATTTTCCACCCACACTGCGGTATAATTTTAGACGGTCAAAATTGCAGTACATCGTTCTCTCGCTCGACCCTAATTTGCCACCCCCCCCCCCATTTTAAATTATTAGCCACGTTTGATCAACAAGTTCGTCAAAATCCTAAACCCAATCGGGAAACGTATATACACGATCAACCCATTCAAAATGTAAAGTGGCCGCTATTAGCCGACCAAACCTATATATATATATATTCTATATGTATACATATATATATAGATAGATTACCTTTATAATCTTCGTCGCAGCTGTGTTTGCGTTTCGCGTTGACTTATTAAAATTTAATAGCTATTGTTTGTCTGTGTGTGTGTTCCATAAAATGTTGGATGCATCCGACGGTCGGCCAGGGCGAGGGGTAGTTATTTTAGCTTAAGTAGAGTATATCGGGTGGCGTTTATGTTATATGATTTTTGTGCATCCATCGTTCAGCAGCACATTACTCACAGCTATAACTATAGCTATACACTGTACACTACACTGCACTCTCGCTAAGACGAGACAGAGCCCGAAGACGGGTTTAAGAGATTTGGTATCCGTCTAAGCTGTGCGGTAAGCCAACCAACTCCCTAATCCCCTAGTCTGGGGAAAGTGCTTAGGGAAATAATATCATAATAATTATTGTCGCGATCAAAGTTGGTTTGACTTCTAACGGTGTGCATACACGGTCTACGGCAAATTCGGCAGAGACCGTCAAGGATTTTATAGTACACTGTTTACCCGTCGATCTGACACTCGTTTGTATGATATGGTACCTAACCTGGTATACATATAGTATACATTACAAAATAAAGAAATACTGGATTTTTTTTGTTTATCCTGTGATTATTGCCATAGCGCTATGGGCTGTTAAACGTGGTGTCGCCACCGGTCGTTAGTTTTCAATTTCTAATTCGGTTTTCTATTTTTTTTTTCTCTCGTCCGTTTTTATACCGAGAATCGTACTTCGGTGGTTTTAAATTAACTCCTTCCTGGACTCGTTGGCACTGCTGAAAACAATCGTCGAATGACTTTAACGTGACATTTGGGATTTGCACCATCAACAGGAGCAACGATTACTACCTGTCGGGTTTTTTTATGAGTAATAAAAGTCGAAATTCTCCATTCCCATTACACACACGTATATGTGTGGAGTGTATATTTGCTTCTTATGAGTCTGTCGCTAACCGAAAACTATTTTCTCGGTAAAAAAACCCCGGATTTTCTTTTAAGATAACTTTTACTTACTCAATTACATAATATTAGAAACGCCTCAAATCGTCACACAGAAGAATTAGCTTTTATTTATTTTTCACGTGCTAACCTATAATAATTCTGACGTGTAATAAAAGTGAGGCGAAAGAGAAATCTGTTGATTTTTCGTATACTTGAATACAGCTGCAAAATGTACAAAAAAAAAAAACAACAACAACGCTTCAGTTTCTTGGTTAATCTATTAGTGGTTAGATAAATAAAATATGTATTCATGAAAAGACATTGAAATGTTTCCTATGTATGGCCACAAAACAAAAATACAAATGCGATTACTGAACGGCGGTATTTCATATAAATCATTTTTTGGGAACAGCTTAGCTGTTATTTAGTGCAAACTGCTAACTAAACTATGAACGGGTTATGTTCAAGTTGACTTCAATATAATAAGTGATTTAAGCTACAATATAGATCAGCAGAGTTTACGGTCGCACGTGAACATGTCAGTTTTAGCGTTCATTTTTGTAGAGGAGTGTAAAAATTTGCTAGAGGCATGTTTGTTTTTTACATATTTTTTTAAAAACATTTTCATAATCATTATTCCATCCGAAATGGGAATTACCACAAACCAACAAAAACAAAAAAAAACATTTTCGTGTACACATTGAAATCGATGGGTATGTTATTACCGCTATGGTATTATTGTTTTCACCTGTGTGCTCTGCTCGAGTTATGTATGTATGGACACGCAAGGGTCAAAATCTCCAAAAGGACGTGGTGCATGCTGAGCGGAGAGCTGTTGGGGTTGTTTTAATTTTTTTTTTTTTTCGTTACATTCACAGCTGTTGCTTTTGGCATGTACCGATTAGTCGACAACAGTATGTAGTGTAATAATACATACTGGTAGATATCATAATGAAAACGGATTTTTACCGTACGTTTTCGAAATAAATTTAGGGCTATTTTCTTTATAACCTCGTAAATTATGAAATTGTTTAAATTCAACTAGAAATAAATTTGATAACAACCAAAAAAAAACCTGGTAACCGACATCTTGCGGAACGAAACATAGCCGCAATATTTTAGATCATTTATGATTATCACCAGTATATCGGGGATGAGATAAAGCATAATGCCCCTATACCCATGTGATATGTCTATATATATATATCTATATATCTATACAACATCTGGTAAATTTACACCGTGTATATTATGACATATTTAATTGTGATAAGAGGGGTTGTTTTGGAAAATGGATACGATATCATTCAATAGCTTTGTCCAATTAATTTTCAAAGATGTCTGGAATAGACTTTTTTAAAAGTTCAAACACAGGAATGTGTTGATTTTAACGAAATGCCGGTTGTGTAAAATGCAGCTTTTTCACTCACCAGCACGTAGACGGCAAACGGCATGACCACTAGGGCTACCAAGAGGTCAGCTAAGGCCAGGCTGACGATAAAGTAGTTGGTGACGGATTGCAGGGCCCGTTCGCGGCAGACGCTGATTATAACCAGTACGTTGCCGAACAAGGTGAGTATGGGGAACACGACCAACGCCAGAGCCCAATAGTTTTTCACGATCTCGTCTTCCAACGGCGGCGAGGTACAATTGTTGTAATAATTGTCAACACCGGTGCAGTTAAAATAGTCACCGGTGTAATTGTCACCCGCGCCGCCGTCGTACACGCCGGTGTCGTTGGGTAGTAGCATCACACCGAAGACACGGCGGCCGCGGTCACGCGTTGTCCACCAACAGCACCGGCAAAGTCGCCGCCGCCACCGTCGTGGCCGTAACGCACCACTCGTCGACGCTTCGACCGCGTCACGTGTGCAACGCCGTGCCTGGAACCGTAATCGCCGGCGTCGAAGTGACCGCGGGTGTTGACGGCGCGCCGGCCGCGTCCGGTCCAACGGGCACGCCGCCTGCGTGCGACGTCATCGCGCCCGCCGGACGCCAACCGGTATTAAAGTACTGCAGATCCGAACTCCAAGCGGATATCGCGAGTACACGGTCGAAGCACACCGATAACGATGATACCACGCGACTCGTGACACACGCGTTAATGGGACGGGCGACCAAAGCCGAGCAGTGTTCACCGAACTCGTTACCGTGCGCGCGTACCGCCGACTGATTCCCGCCGAACGCGTACAGACGCCGCGCCACCATCACCGGCGTTGGCCACTGTCGTAGGGCGCGCGCGTGCCTCACCCGACGTCGCCGCCTCGTCCAATGCGGGCTGGCCGTTAATTATCAACTTTCCGGCCGCGCGCACACCGGTATTCATCACCGGATATTATCACCGTAGGTTTAAGGCTTACATCAACCACTCTCCACTCCCTCATCGCCTTCTCCACTTCACCCCCCCCCCTTTCCCGCCCTCCCCACAACCCACGTACACCCGTCCGAGATCAGGCTCTTCCAAGGCGGTCGTGGACATTGGCCAAAGCAGGTCCGGTTTACCTTTGGGGGTGAGTAGGGGGATGACTTCAAGGGTCGACCGGCCGGTGACCGCGTCCGTTTCGCGTTAGCTGCCAGAGTCGTTGGCCGTCCTTATCGCTACCGGCCAGAAGAAGGTTATAGTGTAAACCCAAAGCCGAGATTACCGCGCAGTCAATTATAAGAGCGTTCTATAGCAATTTGGTGGCCAGAATGTCAAAATCTGGTAATCGACCGATGTGAGAAAGCACACGGCTGGACCACGAGTCAATTAAGTAAGTTTGTTGTATGGACGGAAGAAAAAAATACACATCATAAAAACCCCGAAGAATTGGGGGACGAACCGTATATTTTAGTAAAAGGGTGGGGAAAACCGGGTGTGTAACAACTATTATGACAAAGGAAAGTTGAATTTTCAAGGGGTTTTTAGCGATTTCTCGTCTTTTATTTTTACATATACGACGAATTCGTACACAAGAACGTATAACGGTAAACACAATTATTATAAAATCAGTTGTCAGGGTACTCGCCGAACGTATAACTGCAAACCGGATGTAGCTGAAAATGGATAGTATATACGTGCATACGTGCACGTATCGATATTGCCTAACTAGATCGCCGTGTTACAAAAACTTCATTTGTTACAACAACATTCTATTCCATCTGTTCAACAGTGCAGATGCAACCTAATGCAATGGAACGGAAACGGCAAGCTTAAATTAATAATATTGTATATTACTATTATTTACCTAGATCCGTACGTACGCTTGTTAATACCTCTGAACCCTCTCTAGCCAATATCGTTCAACCAACGTGTATAATATATACACATATATAGGTTGTAAACAAATAAAATCTACAGTCTCCAGAGTGTTCTAAAATGTAGATTAGTCGCCAGTACAGGACTACGGAAACTACAAGGTGATCAGTAATGACAGCTCACAATAGTATAGAAAGACGCTTAACACAAAAATAAGAAAAACGACGATCTCTATTGTTTTTACACGTTGCATTTTGTGAATGTTATTTGTATGATAAATAGCAAAAAAAATGGCATTTATTTCATAACAAATGTGATATTTTTTACTTAAATAACAATCAAAACATTTAAAAAATACAATAACAGAAACTAAAAGAGTAATCTATTTTATTAAACAAAATAGGCAAAGGTAGAATATTTCGACCGGTTAAGATGATTTTCTCAAACATAACCAGATGAAAAGAAGACAAAATAGATTATGGTTTCCTTCATCCAATGTGTCGTAATTATCGCATATTATAAGAATCCAATAACCATTTCTAAAGTTATGTTTGTGATAAAAATGTTTTAAAACTACTTTTTACAATACAACCGCAATGTTTTGTGATATTATAAACTTGTAATAAACTTGATTTTTTTTTCTCTAATACATCACAAGTATAATTTACAATTTTTAATAAATGATCTTTTGTTAAAATAATATTTCTATTGTCTTCGGTGCGGAGTAGACGTTTAATTTGATCACTTATAGGTAAACACTTAAATTGAATTCAGAATTGTTGTACAATATATAATATTATGATTTAGTCGTACATTGTAGAATTCGTTACAGTACTTATCTTAATTTTATTTTTAATATTGTCAATAGATTTTTACATTTTTCTCTGAAATTAAATAAAAAATTAATAACACAAATGTTTCTTAAATATAAATAATTTAAAAATTGTTAATGAACTATTTTTCAAACCGTCAAACAAATATTATAAAATATTACATTTGTAATTTGTATTTCTAAATATTAATGTGTAAACGTTTTAATTCGAGAACGCTCTGATATCACGTGATTTAAAATTAATGATTGTCCGACGAAGAGTTATGAATAAATAAGCAGCAGTTGTCGATATCTATAACAGTAACATAGTTTAATATGGATGGCTATAATTAATATAGTTTTTTTTTTCTGCGAATTTTTCCACTAATTGTGTTAATTAATAGTAATTTACAGTATATACATGCATAATAGATACAAATCTCCTGTATTTTTTTTTTTTAAATAATAACCCCGAAGGATGGTAAAGAAATAAAATGCATATTTAATTAAACCCTTGATCACAAAATCGTTTTATTTAATTTTATAACTCTTTAATTTCTTTACTATATTTATAACCACTAGTGTTACTTACATTTTTTATAGGCCGAAAAGATAGGTTAACTGTGTTCATTTAACGTATCAGTCGTTCTCTGATGAAGGTCTCTAAAGAGTGTACTAATAAAGCCAACAAAAATAGCCATCAGCTACAAAATTGAAGATTATCAATATTTTTGAGTTGAAATACAATATAAATACATATACCAGGTCAGTGAGTACGATAAACAGAATAACACAGTTATAGTATTATATATCATATTTAAACTTTGTTATTATTCACGTATACTGTTATAAAAAATACATAACAGAATTACAATGAAGATTAACAAATATAATAATTAGTCGGTACTTTAAAAAATGTAGGTTGTTTATTCCAAGGAATGGGTACAATTATTATATTATATTGTTTAATTATTAATTGAAACCTAATTTCAGGTGATCAAAACATAAAACAAACATGGACGACGTATTGAACGGTAGAAAAGTGGCATTCGACAACGGATTCTTTAAACTGTTTGGTTTGATTATGTCACTAATTAAAAACAAGTCATACGTTAATGTTATTGTAGTTTCGTACACGGTTCTAATATTCGTGTACAGTGCATTCGGTCTCGCGTATAATATACTTTTCCAGCATAATAATATCAAAAACGACCGGCTGTGTCAAATATTACTGATTTACTTTAACTATCTAATCGCTATGGCGAAAATCACCACCATGATTGTTGAGGCCGAACAAATTTCGAAAATCTTGGACATAGTGTGTGTGGATTTTTTAACTAGCGACCACTGTCGATTATCGGAAACCAAAGCGATTTCCCAAAGCAAAAATCTAACCAACAAATTCATTCGGTACTACGTTTATTTCTTAAGTATAACCGTATGCGTATGGATAGTGTCGCCCATCATTTATAATTTGTACGCAATGTCGTCAGGCGTTACGACTTCGGACGGCTTTACACGGTTAAATGTTATAAACATGTATTATCCAATTTGCGAACAATCCTACAGCAAGTATTATTACTTCATTTACCTTAACGAAGTATGTTTTGGCGTATTGCTTACATTGTTCTACGCTACATTTGATGTGTTCTACTTGTCATTGTGTTGGACAATAGCCAACCAATACGAGACCATAACGTCTAGACTGATGACGTTTGGACACAAAGCTGATGAACAGAGTAAGTGACATTTCCATAAAACACTGACAAATTAGCTAGTGAAGTTTGCATAAACATATTAAACTGTATGACCAATTTAAAAAAATATATTAATAATTTCAATTTATGATTTTTTTTTGTTTTTTTGCGTTCAGTTGGACAAAGCGAAATGTACGAAAACATGAAAATAATCATATCGGATTTTCAAAAAGTTAATTTGTAAGCTTACAATAACTTACATTAAAACAATTCTTTTCACTTTTGCAATAACAAATTTGAAACAAAATTCAGTATTTTTTTGTTGTGTAGATGTTTGTAGTGTGTTTTGATCAGAATTCAAATTAGACTTTAGATGTTGTGCGTGGCACCTTAAAAATAAAAATAAAATAATTATAATGCAATTAAATCTTTGGTGATAGTATGAATAAAAAAATGTTCCCAAGTTCTAAGGCTGTAACATTACTTGAATGCAGTGATGAACATTTTTCGACGTGTAATTTTAACTCTGTAATTTATTCGAATCATTTTATTGAAATTGTTAGGTTGTTCGCTTTGTTTTAGTTTTTGTCTAAATATGCTTATACGATGCTTATGGTTATGCTTGATAACAAATATTAAACAAATTTTATTATAATATTTATTTTAATTTTAAAAATGTAGACCAATGTTATACCTAATTAGTATAACTAATAAATGGGTAGTTTTCAAAGTATAAGCACAATATTCGTCTTCTCGGTCACTAAAATAATCAAACCATAATGTGTTTCTTTTTGTAGGTATATGAAACAGTTCTGTTCCATAGTTCGTCTTATTGTACTACTTCAAGTCGCCGCTTCTTCCGGTTCACTCATAACAAGTTCTTATATCATTTCAATGGTATAGTACTATATTAACGCGATAGAATGATAAAATATAATATTGTTTTTATTTTTAGCAAATGATAACTCATTCGATTAATTATTCAAATGTATTGGTATTCATTGCATGTTTTATCTTCTTCGGTTCTCAGTTCTTCTTGTACACATATTTTCTAGGCCTCGTGAATGAAAATGTAATTCAACTTAATTTTACGAACAAATATATTTGCATTAATTTATAATATCACATGGTTTCAGAGAGACAGTGTCAATTTTGGTTTGTACAGTTGTGACTGGACGGCAATGAATAATCGCTTTAGAAATCTCATACTTTTAGCAATGAAATTGAATAATGCAAATCAGGTTAAGATCAAAGCAACGCCGACAAAAATACTTAATTTAGAGTTTTTCTTAAGTGTAAGTTTACAGGTGTAATAAGAGTACTTGAAATTTGATTTTTGCTGCCTACATAACCTAATCAAACCTTACTTAATAGTTTTAAACAATTTTTTTTTTTAGGTTTTACGTACTTCGTATACTATAGTATCAGTTATTTTGAACGTTCAATTGTCAAATTTATCTGATAACAAATATACACCCAAGCTGCACATTTAAGAGTACATGGCTAAGTGTCAGCCAACATTTCCAAAATTTGAATATACCACTGACAAATTAGGTTCAACGAGTTAAACTTATTTTTAGTTACAATTACTCAAAAGCACATTAAAAATAGTTATATGATAGCACTAGAATATTGAGGATATACAAGCATATTGTATATATAAATATAAATAAACTATACTTAAACAAACGGTTTAAATACATTTAGAATGGCAACTGTAATATTGTAAGGCGAATATTTGTTTTATTTTATTATGTATAGAAATATTCATTTAACTTATAAATCTATTAATTTATTAACTATTGTACAAAGTATAATCTATTGGAATCACATTTTTTTTTTTTTAAAGTTTGTTTACACAAATTATTATTTTATTTCCAAGAAACTATACCTACAATATATATATTATGTTACCAAAAAACCATTAGGAATAGTGAACTACCAACAATTATAATTAAATCCTGCTGTATTTATCCTGCAGCAGCAAAAATTATAATTTGACAAGAAATAAACTATTTACAACACTAATAATATGTAACTGAATATTTCCTAACGTTAAAAACAATTTAAATGTGTTAGGAATTGTTATGAAATCATAATGAATTGTATATAAAAAACAATTTGATTTTCAGTCAAAACACGATGTAAAAATATTTTATTATTATAAAACATCTCATTGATAACAATATATTTGGCCGTGTGAAATGTTAATAGTGTTACAAAAGCGTTTGTCCGCCAATTAAAATGATAAATCGTATTTTCCATTCACGGTGTTCATTTGCTTGCGATTATTAACACTATTTTTCATAATAAACTAGCGCACGCTACACAACAGCTCGCATAAGAATAGTATAAGATAAAAATAAAACTCGAGGCAACATACAGTAAGAAAATCGTTATGAAAAACAACTGTAATATGTATTTTCCCCCGAAATCCCTGACAAGCATTCAGCACGATTCTTTTGCGGCAGAAAAGGTTTAAAACTTTTGTAGCTTTTTGCAGGATATGATTTTTTTTTTTAAAGGAAAAACGAATGCACGAAGGAAAATATTACACTAATGGCTTCTTTTTTCAAGATTTTAAAGCTCAAAAACATCATGCATAAACATGCGTGTTCATTTGTAGTGTACCTGTTAAACTTTTGCATATTATACACCAGCCATTACGCGGTATCTTTGCATTTTTTTCTTTGTTCACAAAATTATGTATAAAGTGTTAATCTACATATTTTGTTTTTATCAAGTCGCCGGGCAGTACCGCAGTTGGCGAGTATCCCACAGTTTTATTTAGATTATCATACATAAAAAACTTGCGCGGTTAACCTTTGCGGGCCAAGAGAGATTCTTAGATGTTATTAAAATATATTGTACACCGCTATGAATTTGGGTTGTCCAAAATAATATATTTAATATGTCAGCCGTTCCGCGTAGCGGTTATACGGCATAACAAATATCGCATTTGCACTTTGCACTAATGGACTGCGGGTCCCTGTATATTATTACCTGCTCAGCTGTCCTCAAATTGAGAGAAAATAAATATTTCAAATGCGATATTTTAATGACTATCACTGCCTCATGTTTGTTTTAACGATCAAACGTATCATCACATAATGCACGCATCAACAATTTAATGTACATAATATTACACTAAAACTATTACCATTTACATAAGAATGTTCACATAATATATTATGTATGCATATATTTTTTGTTTAATACAAATATTATCAAAATGTTTAGTTTGCATATTTTAGTGTAAAGAATAATCGACCAATCTGCAAAAATATTTAACGAATTCCTTAACGGTCTTATTGATATAATTAGATCGTATTCCACTCCACTTCCTTTAATTTTGAGCTCAAAACTCAACTACATTATATTAAAAAAAAAAAAAACTATAAAAATTCTCAAACAAATTACAAAAAATATACAAAAAATTCCAACTCCGAAAAGATTTCGCGTTCTACCCACTAAGCATTGTCCATAATATCAAATTCCTTTAGAGATTTCCTTTCATATCCTTAAATCTTTTTTAAAGAATGTATCATAATATTATTAAATGTGTATTGTTATATCCAAGTATAAAGTTTATGTAAAACCATATTCAAATAAAATTGTCTGTAACAAAATTATGTTATTCATTTTGTTTACATCAAAATAAGTACAAGATATATCGTTTGACACTAAACAATATAGGATACTTTTTGTTAACTAAAATGATTCGATAATAATAAAATATTATAATCTTGATTCGACATAAAAATAAGGACAAATATAGGACTTTACATTATTAAATTAATCTTCTTGAGCAAAAATTTTTCAGACGTTTTTTTAATTAAGAACCACAAATCAAATGCCTCTTTAATTTTAATTGTGTAGTTGAGGTCAATAAAAAACAAATCGACTCTCTGATGATTAAAAACTTTGTTAATATCCTTTTCTTTTTTTTTTAAATAAAACTGATTTCTTATTTGATATTGACTTAATTTATATCGAAAGAAAAGTTATGGTAAACATAAAAAAAACTCTGCTACTTTTGGTTAAAAAAAAAGTCCCTTATGAATATATTAGTAGTGCATAAAGTGTTCATTAGGGTTTTAATGGTCAATTAAGACTCCCGTTGTTTTTTTGAAACAAAGCATTATTTGAACAATTTAAAGAATTATATTAAGGTGTTGAATAACAGTATAAAAACTAAAATCACTGAAGTTTATTGAAATGCACATAATCGACTTGCTGTTGGATAAAACCAAAGAAGTTGAATAGATTTTATATTGGATTACTTTATAAGCTAACAATATTTTACTTTACTATAAATGGACAACAAATAAGAGATCTACACTTTGATGGATCACGTAACGGTTTCATAATTATCAACTGTCTTAACTACGGGTCGTCACGTGCTTAGTTTCAAAGCATTTTTTTTTTACACACAATAAACAAATTTAAATAGGTATCAATGTATAATATTATAGTAATAAATTATCTAAGAAACCATTAAGTGACTTAAATGTATCAAACTATTCGGCTACAATCGACAAAATGTTTTTTGTAGTACAGTCTCATATAATACATGAGATTGAGAAAACGTGATCTTAGAATTTTATTAAGATATACATTTCTTTGGGACAGTTCTACACTGTGGTTTATACAATCACATTAAATGCACATTTATATGCATAGCCTAACGTTTGCAGAGGTCGAATTTACGGAACCAGAGTTAAAATCTACAGAATGATTCATGATGTAAAACGTTTATGTTTTTTTAACGATTCACGTATAGTAACATAAACTTGCGTTAAATAAATATTAAAAACATTTACATTAAAATATAATACATGAAATATTATATAAAACTACATAGACATACAATATACATACATATGTATATTCATTTGGTTTTCTGATTGTAAGTAGATATCTGATCACAGTAACAACAAATCCGAACAAAAATCACCTCGAAAAAAATTCGAATAGATAAATCAACGAATCCGCGAACATATTGTATTTGCACAAAACCAAATTAAAAAAAAAAAAACATAAAATTGACCTTCTCTCACTATACCTTCGTAGAATCCAATTATAAAGGGAAATACCAAATCGCTAAAAAATCAGTTTTAAAATTTATTGCGAATAATTAGCCCTTAGTGTATAATCAAGTACAATCGTTCCACAATCATGTAAAAATACAAGCCAGTGTGGTTTGAAATACATAGTGTCATCAGAACTAAACTACGGTGCAAAACAATGTTAACTAACCCAAAAGTTCTGCTAACGATATCGTTTTCACAAATTGCTAGTCAACTAAATAAAAAACAAACATATGTACTTATTTTAGAACAAATCCACGATCAATAGTTAATATTATAGTCGAATGAAAAATAATTTGGTAAGGAGGGCTCTAGTTTCATAGGATGCGCCTTAAGTATAAACTTCATCCCCTCCCATTGAAAACGCAGAACACGCCACTGTTTGCATAACTCGGTATTGTCAACAGCTATGATACTATAATAAACTTAAAAAATAATGCAAATACATTCCAACCGTCGTAATACAGCACATGTTATGATGTCACTCAAACCTTCAATCAGTTGTGTGTTTCGTTCATGGTTGTAAATAATAATCCTTGATGAGTACATATAACTACAATTATTATTGCACTATATTATTGTGTGTTTATTAATAAATATAATATTAACCGACTGCAAAAAAAAAAAACACCGACGAAGCAATAGTATATTTTATTTGCGACTACCATTAATCAAACATATCGGTTGCATTTTAGTAATACCCGGACGGAAGGTTTATTTATATATATTTTTTTATCCACAAAAATAGTCAGGATATCCCATTCAATCGGCTGTATTCGAAGGGATTATAGCATGAATAACGACTCTATAAGCGTGCGCAAAACATACGAAGGGCTAATATTAAAATTATCAAATATATTATATATATATAAATAGATAACATGTATTTTCGTTAAGCGTGCGAATACGTTTTTGCCTGTACACACACGGACGCGATGGATCACACACAGTGGCTAAGCCAGTAATTAAGACCGGCCGTTTCAGCTTCACACTTTTATAGACTAATGAAACATCAAAAACATTATTATAGATCATGAACGAAAACTAAAATAATTAAAAACAAACAAAACCTAGAAACAATATTATATCGTCAACGTAGCATATAATTTCGCCACGATCAGCGGGGGTCGCATTGATCATTGTGGGTACTCGGAGAATCTGATTACCGTGTACCTGTGTATAAAGGAAGTCGGCTTGTCCCGGGGTCTTAAACGTACACCGATGCGTTTTGAACCCGTTCGTTCGTCGATTCGTTTAGGTACCTACACATTCGCCTCGTGTCTACCAAAAACTTGGAGAGAAGTCGACAAAAGGACGTTAATTATGGCCATAGGGTAAGTAGTAGAAGGGATAAAAGGGTCCCGGACAACGGTGTTGATTTTCCCGATTGTCGTCTAAGACCTAACAAGATCATCCCCAATTAAATTTCGTCGAAAGCAGTAATTCTCGTGCAGGCGGACAAGTCCAAAAGGAATTGTACTCTTAGATTTAACAATCAAAGCGTGTGGTCAAAGATAAAACCGTCTCTGTGTCATGACCAAAACCGTACTCTGCAGTAATCCCATCAGAGTTTTTTTTTTTGGATTTTCTGACTTGGCTATTGCTGTTATATATGTCTAGCTTTTAAACAACTGAATTGGTACAATTTTGAAACGAAAAGCTACAATACAATAATTTAAGCGCTGCGTGTAGGTAATGTTTAAGGCTCATCTATCGCTAACAGTCGTCACTAATGTTCAGGCAGGCCACAAAAAGACGTTTACATGGCCATGAAATATAGCATTGCGCCGTGTTAAGTATAAAATATTTGACATAACGTCATCACGTTAAAACGGATTAAACCGAATAAAAATGTAAACATAAATAAATGTATAATGCTGCTATTTTAATCCGACACAAGACAAATTATTAATCACTTTTTTCTAGTATTGTAACTTTAATTGTAATATTTTTATTGAAAATGTAATATATTAAAACGAAACTTTTTTTATAATTATATTACTTTTTACATTTCCTTGAAATGAACGATTCTGTTTTTTTAACTATATGATACAATCGAAGTATAAAATTCGATGTATGTAACTTTATATATTCTAATCTTACTTTCATCCCAAAATTCGAGAAAAAAATTGTTCCAAGAAACCGTAACGTCCACTTCGAGGAAGCAATAAATCAACATTGATAATAATAAAACATTTTTTATAATATGTACCTATCTATTTATTTGTAATAAACTATAAAAATGTATGATACTTTTATTTTACGCTTCTTGATCGTACAATGAAATAATTAAACTACTAAGCGGATTGCAGTGATTATTTGCAATTTAATATGTATGCCCAACACATGTTTTTAATAAAACGGGCTTTATACAATGCACGGACCGTATTAATAATATGAGATGTATTTTGTACAAGTTAATTTGTTAAACCGTTTATGTGATATTGAAAACTAATTTAACTTCCGTTGAATATGTGTGTATTGTAGTCGGCCACGTACTTATATAGTTGCGACGATTTTCAGCTGTAATAATAATTGCACCGTCGATAAACTTGTGTCTGTACAGATACGCGGTAACGTCTAAAGCGTTTACCTTAGACGTGTTAACTTCCATCAAAATATGTAACAGCGGCGGGTGTGCCTGCTAAGATAAAAACATGGCACCGGGATTTACGCCGCTGACGATTTGACACGGCCAAAATTGACCAGAGCCGTTCCAAAGTAAGGTCGTTATGCAAACATTTTGCATCGGGTCAAACTTTATGATTTCGCTTGGGAAGTTTAAACTCGTGTAACTATCCAATTAAAGTTTGGTGCAGGTACGACTTTTGGCCACCGACGTACCGCCGCTTTTGCAATCTCGTCGTGGCCCATAATAATATATCCCATCCCTATAAGCCGCCATATCCGCCGTCGCAAACTTCCCGAGACCTCCTGGAATCGTCCAGGATGCACACATGCGCGCGCACACACCCGTGTCGTATACGTCAGACACGGTCTTTGAAGTGCTGCATACTAACTTTAAAACATGTAATAATAATATGTAGAACATGCAAATTCATTCTTTATTTCTACGGTCGGCCGTTATAATTTCCAAAGAAAACGTATTTTTAGATGTCGATATTAAAACAAGTAAATATTTTTTAGAACGACATTCTATAATCCCTTTGTGTTGTGTGTTCGGGCCATCTATCATTCGTTACTTTAATTTCATTTAGGGTACTTATATCGCTATCTTGTCTAGTCTAGGTATATATCATCATGTAACAACTGCTTACATTCCATTTGCTTACTGTTCCATTGGCCGTTTGATTTTCTTCCGTAATTTCCAAATGTTTACTAAATTCATTTTTGCCCCTCTATTTGTTTATGGTCTATTTTAGCGTTGAACTCATCTTTTACTCTAGTATATTGGTATAGAGAATAAGTACACTTGAAGCATCTGTTTCGCTATCACTACCGGTATTTCTTATGATGCGAAAACCCGTGTCGTTGTGATGCAACAAAGAAAATCGGATTACGTCTGGATATAATATATAAATATACATATATATATGTTTTGTGAGTTAAATAATAAGATCCAGTATTCTACAGGGTGTAACCGGTGTCTATTGTTCGGCAAAGCCAGTGGCTTTTGATTTCCCTCGGGTCGTGCTGTCATTTACGCATTCGCCACCAAATGGTATGACAGAATTACGCAGTATTGAACCCACCGGGAAATTAATAATACACGATAAAGTAGGTAAGCCTATAATACAAAAAGAATAACCAATTTACAATGTACTCGACATGGTAGTATTTAGGACAATTTTTTTTTTTTCAACATTTTATAATCATCTTTTATAATGATAGCTATTAGCTGATTAGCTACAAGATGTACAAGCAAAATGTTTTTGAAAGACGGCCTTATGTTAGCTCTTTTTTTTTCCTAGTACAAATAGTCAACAAATACGTAGATGTATTGTTGTAAATTATATAAAAAAAATGGTTACGTTTGGCTGTACCTTTATTGTACAAAACAGTTGTTTTCTCCACTGGCTTTATAAGTGCTAACCTTAACACACGCAAGTAGTCGAGCAAGTTGCTCGGCCAACGTTGAAAACTTTTGTTTGAGTATTGAGAGATACAATATAATTTTTATTTGTAATTGTGTTGAAAGGCGAACAGTAATTATTATTATTATTGACGGAATGAAAATAGGAAACTTTAACAGCTAACAAAGACATTAGAACAACGGGAAAATTAAATAAAATCCACCCGAAGTACGATTATTCAAAATGGTCAATACAACACAATGTGAAAGGCTTACGTGCGAAAGCCATCGGATTATAAAATCTCTGTAGTTGTATTTTTTGTTGATTATCGTGCGATTAATTCTCACTAGCCGGGTTAATAAAAATAACACTTAGCGCCTATAATAATAATAATTGTAGCCATGCCATCATAAGAACAATATTACAGCAGATGTAGACAGCTGAACTTACAAGATTGATTTGAAAGTATAAGCGGGGCGTTGGCTATAAGTATATATATATATATATATATATATATATCCTGTGCAGTTAAGTCTCTCCCCGAAAGCGTATAGCCACTAAATTGATTTCCGTTGGTCGTTTTTGGTTGTTTCTCCAACAACTTCGTCACTTTTATTGGGAAACATCGGCTTCTATTATACAGTGTGCTGGTCCGCAGTGACTGCTAGCCGGAAAATCCCCTTCTTCGCCAAGGCATTGTTTACCGGAAGTTTTTCCATCGTGCAGCCAGGTCGCAGGGTTTTGTTTCCACTGCTATTCAACACACCGTTGCGTCGTTCGCCGCCATCACATTCTGCAGTGTTAGGCACCCCATTGTTGCCGGGCAAAATCGCTATTACTGTGAATACCTACTTTGATTGTTTTTAATCAGTTAAAGTGTTCCAAGGCGGATAACGTCGCAGATAACGCGTATAATTCACCCTCTCCTACCCATCTGTCCGATTCGTTCCGTACAATTACAGTTGGCCGAATTGTTTGTTAATCGAGCGTTTAACATTTTTTTTTTATTAATCACTATAATACCGATTCACACGCAATACCGTTTTGTAAACAATTGTTTATATTTTATCGGACGCTAAAACGTTTATGAGAAAAAATAAATACACTCGGTCGTGGTTGAATTCGTTTTCCTAACAAACGTGTGTTACATCGGCTGTGTCTTATACACTTCCAATCGAAACGAACATCCTGTATCGTGTAAGACGAACACAACAACACAATAGCCATGTCGTTACGAACAAACTGATAACGCGTATTGTAACTTTGACTGCAATTAAAGCTACGATTAGATAACAGACTTGTTCTATCTAATGCGAAGTGATCCGAACCAAAAGGATACGACTTAACGAGTTTTTGGTAATACATAATTTTGTCGATTACACATTTTTCTACCCTTTTATTTCTGTTGTTTACTCGTCTTGAGAAAGAATTGAATAATTTTGACATTATTCGAACTATACTTACACTTTTCTTTCAATTTTCGTAGGAAAAGCTGATAAAAACTAAAAAACATCATCCATTCGAATATATTCATAGTTTATATAGATAGTACTATAGATAGTATGATTTTTATTTTACTCTTCTATAAAATGTTGTCAAAGTTACCCTTATGGTTTTCATTAATACAGTGGTAAAGTATAGACAATATTTGCTAAACAATTATTCACGACAATTTCAATCATGTCGAATTTCTTTTCAAGTCAGTTTTTATAACTTCTAGGCTCTAGCAGAAGTTTCAGTGTGTATATTTTTCAACGGATAGGTACAATAATTTTTTAAAGTTTAAGTAATTTTCATTGTAAAAAAATGACTCTACTAGAAAAACGACCACGCTTCAAAGAATAAACTATGTAGAGTATTTTTTTTCTGGTTTAAAAGACTAAAACTTCTACATTCTGCATAGATCTTCAATTTTTAAAGTTACTAACCAAACTAAAAACAATTTTGGTATTCAAACTCTGGTTACAGAGCCACGATGTATAGTTGTTGAACACCGAAAGTCCTTACAGACTTTAGAAGTAGTCTTTCTCTTTCAATTACGAATAAAATAATCAACCTTCAATGATATTACTCTACGAAGAGTAAGGCGTGTTCTTGAGCGAAAAAAAACGATCAGTTGCAGGTGTTGACAATAATTACAATTTTGACATGACTGAAATTTTTTTATTTTTATCATGAAAAATAAATTGGAAAAAACCAGGAATCTGACGGCTACTGTCAATATAAGTTATATTGTATATTATGATGATTTGACATCTTTTCACAAGTTATGTATTACAGAGTTCTGGCAGATCTATTTAGATCACACTCTATTTAGATTGAACAAAATATAATATGCTCTAAAAGCGTAAGTATTGATTACGAAAATGTAGGCATTGCCCAAATATTTTATTATAATTTTAGACTATTGCAGTATACCATTAATCGAGTTATCAACCTGGCCTTTTAGTGAAGTATTATTATAGTCCTTAGCAGTTTCAGAGGCACAGTTTAGTTTCCACTTAAAAGGACGGTACCCACTCGTATTTGTAGTGTAAAACAGGGTTTGAGTGAATACTACAGAGACTGTGATGGTACAAGAATCACCAAATTTTCATAGAAAAGTTGAAGAGAATATTATTAACTGTACTTAAGCGTGGCAATATTTGTTGAGCGAAAAAACATTTTTTTTGTGAATGTTTAAAGTTTAGTTTTTTTTCAACATTTTTATTTTTAAGCTGTTCTATAATATTGAAAAATAACAACAGCTTAACAATAATCTTAAAGGTATACAAATAAACTTATAGATGTCATCAGATCATGGTAATGCCACCTATAAATAAATGAGTAGGAAGAGTGGGTGCTTAAGCCAACGACAGATTTTCTAGTACTAGTGTTTAGTTGTTAGAGACCTTGTTTGCGAAAACATTAATGGGGTAGCTAGTAATATTGGCGAAGGCGGAACGGTTTGTATTGCTTTAACTAGCTATAGTATACTTGCTATAACTAGGTATACAAGGAGTTGAATAATATTTAATTAGGGATTTATTAATATGCTGTTATGATGTATGTAGTCTCGTAGTCATTCCTGAGTTGCCCAATACCAATGAGTATATAAGCTGTTATACAATCTATACTCAATACCAATACACTCTAATAGTATACAATTTTCATAATGTAAATTTTTGACTGTGTAACCAATAGAAAAACTTAGCATAGACAGAAACAAATACTTCTTCAATATTTTACGACAAAATTTGTTTTTACTTTTGAGTACAGCTTGTTATAACAGCTAACAAAAACAAAAGTCAGTTTGTATCAAAGTGCAAATACATAAATCCCGAATCTCATATGCATTTTCATGAAGTGTGGTTTGCAATTTACATAAACAACTTTCTAAACGTATGCAGGTCAGCTAGAACTATCCTAATAACCCTGAGGGTTGTACGGAATAGACAAAATAATTACTAGTCAACCCGCATGTGATATTTACACAAACTGTACACTTCAGGCGCTCGCCCCTCTCACTATTTCTCTAATTTTGTATGTATGAATGTAGACCAAATAATATAGTTGCCCATAAACTGTAGTTTTTTATTTTTTTTTATGGCCTGAACACTAAAATACTCTAGAGACACGTACGACTATATACGCCAGAAACTGCAACTCTGAAATTCACCAGGATTTTCAGAATCGGATCTATCAAGTCGGAATTTGGTTGTTAAAAATGCATCTTTATCTAGTTAAACAAAAACGCTAGTCAATTAATTTTATTAGGAAAAAATGGAATTTAGGGTTGACGAAGCTGACGTCCAATCAATTGTATACAGACAGTAGTTTATAACTACTCGAGTTGTGCTGATCTGGGTCAACCGGTAAACAATTGCCGTTCATAATGTCTTCTGACAAATTGTTGACCAATAGCGATCAAATGTTGTTTGAGTTCTTCACCACTATAATTTAACTCGTCTTGGACGCTTTTCAATGTTGAATAGTCGGTTTTATAATGTCTGTCAACGCGCACCTTGTATTATGCTAGTGTTAATAGCGTCAGGACGTGAAAATGTGTCAAAGTATTTCAAAACGCTTAGCACGCGTGACACCACATCGTCGGCGACAAAAACTGTATTTTATACATTGAATCTTTACAAGCAGTTAACTTATACACATAATTTCATCACATATTTACAAAAGCGTCCAAGTGGTTCAAGAACACTGTTAGTACATTAGAGTGAGCACAGTTCAATAGCTGTTAGACACAATTTTTCTTTTGAATTAGGTATCAAGAGTGACATGAGGAGGAGTGGCCGAGTGGGTAAGGCGGCAGTGTGTTAGCGCTCACTGTCGCCGGTTCGACACCCGGTCACAGGCACTCCGTTTGCTGGGCGAGCAATCGTCCGGTAAAAAGGAACCGCCATCCCCCTCTCCGGCGACGGATTGACGACCCGTCCCGGAAGCGAATTCGTCAAGAAACCATCTTGATGGCAGCATTGGGCCTTAAAAGGCCCGCTAAGCTTGATGGATGGAGTGACTTTTTATTCCATCACGTTATCAATGGATATCCGGTGTTTGTTAGTAAATTTAACGCGTCGCCCAACTTAAACAACGTGGTTAACAATCTACATTTTTATTTGTAAACACGCTACCCTCATACACGGCCGCGTTAGAATATATGAAGAATAATATACTTACCAAACAAGTTTTCGGCGGAGAGATATCATCATTGTAAATTTTCGATAACTCGGCCGTTTTTGTTTCTTAAGTACCTTCTTGTTTCGTCCTGGTTCGGAGAGTAAGTAATTATTGTTCGGATACTGCTCGCGCCGCGTACCTACGTACCTTAACCCCACAGAGACCTTCTATTCGCCAACGGCCCCTCCCCCTTGTTTTTGAGCGACTACCTACCCGAACACACACTACTATATATTATAGCTATTTTATCGTGGTTTTCCACCCCACGGCCAACCTGGCCGTAAAAAAGGTCGGACGATAAATCGCCGGATTTTACAGTCTTCGCGCGCCGAGTACCTCTACACACCTACACATCAGTTGTATACACACGCAAGCAAACTCGGAACTCTTAATAATATGCTACTTGCCAAGCAAACAACACAGGGCAAGTACTGCAGTAGATATGCCGGACGGTCAGGATAAACGCGAGTACCTAAACTTACTCTTACTCGGTTCTCTACCGGAGTGGAAAATCGTTCAGAATCACATAATATGCGTTTTATAAAAGCAATTTTACAAAATCTGTTTTTATACATTGGACGTGTCGTCGATTTCGTATAAAATAATACTATATTGTTTCGATTTGCTACAAAATGTTATTCAAACGCAATATTGTTTTTAAAATACCCATCGTTATCAGCTATCAGCTGTATAGTATATATTGCACATAACGGAGATTGAGTTTTCAATAAACCAAGCGTAGAAAAACAGATCTAACGGATTTTTTCAAGTATTTCTCAACGATCAAAACACTGAAGAGTCTGTGTAGCCCGGATTTGTTATTGGTGGGGGAGGGGCAGGGGGCTCAATATCTAAGTCTTACCTCTATTAATATCTCGACCAAGAATAAGGAAAGTTATTTTTTTTTTAACGTATAGCAAATTTAAAAAATAGTAAATCCAACTTTGAAAAAAATAAATTTAGTTATAAGTTTCCATAATATTTTATACAAACAATAACCATTTAAAAAATTATAGTTAGTCACAGTGCTTCTTTATAGAACACGCCATGAAATCAATTTAAGAAACTCGAGAAAAATATTATTTTTCGACGGGAAAACCACTTATTTTTGTTTTCGGGACTTTTTTACTTAGTTTAAACTTTTTATATTGAAATGAGTAAAGTTAAATTTCAAACGTAACTGTCATTTGGAAAGATAATTAGGTAAGTTAAAAAGTCTTCTGGATTCTCCTTTAAATAATATATATTATTTAGATTATATAAAATATAGTGTTTTGTAGTAGATTTGTGGTTTTGCACCAAGAACAAACTGGGTTTTTTTTTTAACCTTCCCGAGTCACATAAAAATGAAAAATTTGATAATTCATAAATGTATATTATTCAAGTTTTGTTGAAAATGTTTGAAAAATCATAAAAACCTCATTTTAATTTGACTGAAAGCTTAAACATATAATTGGTAGTGGCCTGATGTGATGAAGTGTTTTCTCGTTTATCTAAGAAGTGAGAACGAATACATGCTTATTTACACTGTAAACATAATTTGGTCAATTTTATCAGAAAAAAAACAAATTTTTCCTGGATTTGCTAGTTTTTTAATGTATTTTTTTTAGTTAGTTATAAAATTGTTGATACTATATAAGTTTTCAGTTTTTATAATTTTTTTTTTTTATATTTAGAGTTACAATAACTTTCTCCGATTATTCTGAAAAAATACGTTTTATCTCTAGTACATTTTTTTTTTTTAAACTAAATTTATTTTGACGATTTTAAACACTACTAACAATTCTACATCATTTAAAAAAAATCCCCCCGTCTCATGGGGAAGAGGGGTTTATGCGTCGACCTCTTAGTACGCCCTTGGCTACGGCACTGTTATAACGTGATGAGATGCCAGGTCTTAACCCGAACTTGTGGAGAGTATATACTATTATCACTTCTCTCTCTCTCTCTATCTTTCTCTTCGTTCGTCCTCTCTAGATGTATTATTATTATATAATAGGCATATGAATAATTCTCTCAGAGCCTATACGAGTGCCGTACAGTGACGATAATAATATCGTATTACGCACACTATACTTGTTTCATACACTTGAGACCAACGGCTTACAAGCACAGATCATAATATACGGCGTGTGCAAACGCCATTACACTTAAGCGTGTCACTATAAGAGCATTATAGGTGGAGGTATATGAGTATTATATATTTATATACAATAATATTACCAATACGGCTGGTATAGTGTGTTTGCTCGCTGTCAACCCCGCAAGCACATCACACGTGGAAATAGATGACATGACACGCTGTATACAAGCATTATAGTATAAATTATATTGTTATCATGTAGGTACACATTTTAGCGGATTGCAGATATCGAAACACCGCACCGCAAAGTGATCAAAGAGGCACTATTTAATAAGGACTATTATTTTTAATTAAGGATATTATAGTTCCAATAGTTCCAATCTTATAGTTCCAAACTTTACCATGTTGTTCTAAACATTAGCTTTTTAAACCACTTGTACATCAACAGTTCTACATTGGATGCAAAGCCACCGGTTAACCACGTTTACCAATAAACAATTGTACAATGTTTGTTGATTTTAGACATAATTCATAAATACACCAGTAGTAGACAGTGAGTTATCCAGTGATTATTGAATTTAATTTTGGCGAAATTCGGATTTTCCACTTATAAAACATGACTAGAACTTTTATTGTAGCGTTAAATTTTTAATAACAACGTGGTATGTTAAAAATCGGTATTTAAATAATATTATAATTGCATGTATTTTTTACTAAGAATTTAAATCAGTTGTGCAGCTGCAGTTTTGCAGCAGAAGAGATTCACGACAATGATAAATGGATCTGCATTTTTTTTTTTAATTATAAAGTTATATAAATAATCTGAGATAGAGCAGTTCAAAAAAAAATAGATATATATATACCGCAAACCTATATAGGTATGTTCGTGTAACCATGGAAATTTATGAGTAAGTTATTACCAGTTAAATTATTATTATATTTCGTTTAAAACAATTTCTGCGCTGTCCCTTTAATGTTATGTTTGTACAAAATGTCTCATAATGTTTCCTACAATTGCGAATTGCAATGCAAATTGTTTAAGAGCCAAAATCGTTTACTCGTGCCTTTCATACATTACTTAGACTATAAATAATAAATACACCACTGTACCTATTACTTCCTAGCAGGCATAAAATCCAATTGTTTTATATTTTTGTTTTAATTAACTCCATTTTAGCAAAACAAAAAAAAACTGCTTGTTTTTTGCCTGAACTCAAACGGCTACCTATAAGTGTTGTATATTTAATTTAATCTTACAAATTAAAAAAAATAACTAAAGATAAACGCTTTGATGTGAAACTGTAGATGGTAAAAACGGTTCAAAATAAATGTGTTTAGAATAAAGTTACTTTTTTAATTTCCTAGATTTAAAATTAGTGGCATTTAAATGCGTACAACTTTTTAACACTTTAAAAATTTGCTAAAGTGTTTATTTCAATGAACTATAAAATTTATAACATTAACAAACATTTTTTTTTTTTTGATAAATTACAAAATTACTTATATTTCCAAAAATAGAGTGTCTTACGTTAAATTGATCAACATGTGTGCATGAAATTGTTTTTTTTAATGTGTGTAAGTAGGAATGTTTTAGGGTTACGCTATAACATGTCTACCTTCATTTTAATTTTTAGATTTTAAGCCCTAAAACTACGCATAAAAATTTAAATAAAGACAGCCACAGTTGTTACAAAAATTAGTGTCTTATGCAGCAGCGTGTTTCACTAAAGAATTTTGCTATCTAATCCCAAAAAGTTTAGAGATCTAATTTTATTTCATAGTACACAAATACGGGTACATAAAACAATGTGAACTTTGAGGAAAACTTTAATAAAGTGTTTTAAACGAAATGTTTTAATGAATTTTATACCATTTTATTTTTTTCATTATTTACTACAGTTATTATCATTATAATATTTAATGGATTGCTATCAAATAGTTCAAGTATAGTTTTTGAGTGTTTTAACTTTTTTTTTTTTTAGTCAAATTATTATATCTTTACTGAATTGTTCATACACAATGATATGAAATTTCTGTATAGATATTATTATAGTCATTCAAGTACTTTTCATACTAGCAGACAACTAGTAGTAGTGTTTAATAGTATTCACATGCTAATTAATATGTATTCTATACTCGATAAAGCGATATGAATAGACATAATAAAAAGATACATTCATTTAAAAAAAACAATAAATGGTTCTTATTAAACAACATTACTAATTAATACAATTTATTCAAGAAATAAATCAAATGGTGTGTAAAACATATTACCTAGGACAATATGTACATAAAAATGCTTAATTTAATTCATTTCGTCATGCAATTGAGCAAGCAACGCTTTTCTTTTTGCTTCTAAATCATCATCGCTTAGTTCAGAGGATTTATGATTTTTCTTGGTTTTTATTTCATCCACGTCCATTTTTTTCAAACTCTGGGACTAAAAAAAATTAATCATTATTAAAATTTTTAAGCAAAAGAAACATATTGCTTTTCGTAAGGGATGTCGATATGTGAAGCGTAAATTAATATAATTACCCTAGAGCGTGATCTAGTTCGAGGGCTCTCCGAGTATCTTTTTTTCTTTGACTTTTTATACTTTCGTTTTCGACTTTCAGTATCACTAATTTCAGGTGTATCTTCTTTGACTTTCTTTTTTTGCTTATAATCTGAATCACTGGATTCCTGAAAATTGTTTTAAATACATAATGAATATTATAAAATTTAAAAAATCTATAAAAGAAAAGTCAAGTTTTAACAACACTCACCAATGATTGTGATCTAGACTTTTTTTTGTGTTTCTTATTTTTTTTCGATTTTTTCATTTTAGAATGGTGATGATTACAAACTTCTTCAGTATCGACTTGGAATTCCTAAAAAAAATTCAAAGGTTATTTATTATTTTCTAAGATTTACTCGACAAATATAAACTTATAAATAGTTTTTAACATATATAAGCTTAATTTGTATCTGTTAAAACGTGAAGTATTTACATTTTGTTTGATTTTTACAAAACTTGATTTTACAGCAATTAAACTAATTTACACAAAATCTGTTTTTATTTTTATAATTTAAGATTTTTTGTAGTTTTTTTTTAGCAATTTTTGTGCGTTTAATACACATTTTTTTTCTAAAGGAATAATTACATTTTATCCTTCACACTGAAATTGCATTAATAATTTAAAAATCTATTTAGGTTATATTTAGTCATAATTTAAAGTAGGTATTTGCTAAAATAAATAAACTATAGGCGTTTCAGTAAAATAAAAATACAATTTAAGTTTGAAAGCATTAAATCATTATTTTACTCAGCACCTTATTTACAGTAAAAAAATATTTTTGAATGCTATATACCACTTATATCTTAATTTAAGTATTATAAAATTATAACATTTTAATGCTTACCTTAAAAATACGAAGTCTTTCAGACTCTAAATTTATAGCTTGAAATGCTTGATCGTTTTCAATTTTCGGGCGAAGTTCGTCCCAATCAGATTTGTAATCCACATCCATTTCTTTGAGTAATGCACGAAAAGCAGTTTCTAGTTTACGTTGCCTCCTAGTTTCTTCTCGTAATCTTTCCTTTTCCCTCGCTTCCGCCTTGAAATGTACCAAATTGGTTTTTTAGAACACATGTTTTATGTTTATTGGTAACAAAATATATACGTTACTTTTTCGACCAATCCGTGATATGTCAATTTTACATTTCCTGCATCCAAAGTTTCCGACTGTTTGTCCAGACACACAACTCGAGCAAATTCTTCGAAGGTTGTGTTAATCTAATTGAAATAAACTGTAGTTAGTACAAAATCATCCCTAGGTAATACGAATAAACCAAAATATTACATCAACAAAAAATGAATGTTCTTTAAGGATATCTTTGATGATTTTCTTCTCTTCGTGGAATCTTGATTTGAGGTCTTCGACGTAAAATTTAAACAAATCCAATGCCGTTGAACCTACAAATTGTAAAGTAATTATTTTTAAAAACCTTTTTATCATAGAAATTGATACATCTTCAATTATATTAAACAAGTTTATGAATGTATATGTACCTGGCTGACCGAGAAGGGCTGAAAATCTTATATCAGTGCTTATAATTGGATAGAGTTCTTTCCACAAAGACATTGATGTTAATTTTCCTTGTTGGTGAAGTTCCTCCAAAAACATCTAATATATCATCATAAGTCTAAGTTACAAAAGTAATTATTATTAGTTAGTTTTATTAAAAAAATGGCATACTCCAAAATTATCGCGATTTTTTCGTTCCTGTTGTTTTCTTCGTCGCCTTTCTCTTTCTTTATCGTGTTCTTCTTCCTTCTCTAATTCTCGAATGTGATCTTGGAATACAGTGAGTGCATCTTCTTTTTCCATTGCTATACAAATTATAGAAATTTGTTCATTCGATTCGATTTAGTACCTACATCTATTGTAGTTTTTGTAAAATAAATAATCTTTTTAACCAACCTAACAAATGAGGATCATTTACAAAAGTTTGATTGAGGAGCAACATTTCTTGTACTTGATGCAAAGTAGTCGTATGGTCTACTATAGTCATCGAGTCTAAAACCGCCGCTAATTGTTTCATGTTACGCTTTTTCTGAATTTTGGATTCTTCCTTTTCTCTTTTAGCCAAGTTGAACATAACATCGTCATATACATCTCGACGATCTATTTCAGAAACATTTCTCCATATCTAAATTAAAAAATGTATATAAGTTACTGATGCAAATCGATTTTGTATGCAATAGCCAAATCTGTTTATAAGTATATTGTTTTTCCATACAAATATAAATATTTACATATTATGAGAGCTATATTAATTTGTAGGGTTTATACCCGTTGAAATAAAATAAATAAATCTATTTGTATGATCACTCTTAACCCATCTGGCAGGCACATAGCTGCACTAAGTGCCGTTATCTTTTTTTCTTATATTAATAAAATTAGCGCGCCAGAGGGTCAAGCATGCCCATGGATTGATATGTTTACTGTTCAACAACTCCATAAATAAGCAGAGCTCGTAAGGGGGTGACGGTTAATCTCCACTTTGCAGAATGCGGTAATCAAACCAGATACTTTTAGTAAAAAGTTTGACACCATACAGGACTGCACCACACACAATTATAATTATTACAATGTTATTAAAATAAATACAATTATTTTAAACACTTTATACTTGGTAAGTTTAGTACCTGAAATTAACTAAAACAAGTTATTCGAATAAACTTATTCACGGTACAAAAACAATACTTACATCTAAATGTTCATATTTTTCTTCTAACCTATAGTATTTAGTCTTGGACGTAACATCTTCATTTTTCATTAGAAACTTTTCCAAATCTTCTTTGGCCTTCTTAGCTTTTAGCCGATGCTCGTCCTTTTCGTCCTTTTGTTTTTGAGTCTTATATGCATTAAAAAGTTGTCTTTTTTCATTGAGTTTTTTCACTTGAGGATAAAGAGGATCGCGACTGATTATTTTCACCGTTTGGTCCCACGATGCATTACTTGGAATATTCTTAGATAAATAATTTAAATTATTACAACAAATTTGTTTGATAATTATAGTAAGTGTCGCCAATATATATGATAGTAATAATATTAATAGTAGAATCATACTTTTCTTTTTAAAAGATCTTTAAATGCTTCTATAAGTTCTTGTTTACTTTTTAATATTGGAACTTCAGGCACTTGGTGTTTAGATTTCGATCCTTTACTGGAAATATTATTTACAGGTCTCCCTTCATCCGGAACAGCTATGGACGCTAAAGTAGCCGCCATTGCTTGATCCATCGCTGATCCAGCATCTGTACAACCACAAATTGATAAATTATTATAATTTATAATAATATAATTAAAACCGATTAATCCTTACCTAAATTATCGGATCCTCTTTCCAATGGAATTTCTATTGGCTGTTGTATCAGAGGAGCTTGACTGAAAATTTTAAGTACACTTTGATGTAGTTTTTGGTTACTTTTTTTTTTTTTTTGTGTAATAGTATCGTTAGTAACAACTCTGACAATTTGAACTCAATATATTACATTTAAAAATACTATGTTTATTACCTAATTCCTTGTTCAGCAGCAATTTTTTTTTTCAACTCATCGAGTTCAGCAGGTATTGTCCAACTAGATTCTGACGTATTAAGGTTGTGGTAGTAAATAGCACCAGTATCTGACTTATACTCTTTCCATGGGCACTGATCTAAGAGAACCTATAAAAAAAAAATATATATAAATATATACATATTAATTATAGGTAAGTAAAAAAAATACTACAGGCCTAAATACTATACCTCAGTTTTAGACTTAAGCTCATCTGGTTTTTCCCAAGAACTCTGTTTAGTAACCGAATTATAATAGTAAGATCGGCCATCGGGAGCCTTATGTTCTGTCCAATCACTTGCAGGTTTAGTTTCATCACTAAACAAAATCGCATACATATGTTAATATAACGAAATTGATTACAATAATTTTTCCTGTGAAATGAGAGTTTAATAATAGGTAATAAATGATCATTAAAATTAACAAACAGAAAGAAAGCAAAATAAATTGTAACTTGTTTAAATAAACTTTATATAACACTTAACACAAATTAAAGGTACAAAGAAAAAAAATTACATGAAATTACGCTTTCTTGACTGTCCTTAACTTCATCGTTACATATTATGCAACATAACTTACCCACATCTATTATAGCAGCATTCAGCTCAACAATAGTTTGATTTGTTTTATATACGTATATAAAATAATACTACTTATTCTATTACTAATTTATTTATTAAGTATAACTTAGAAAATGTTTACTTTAGTAATTTTAACAATGAATTTTATGGTTCAATAGTGTGATAACTCTTACCAATCGCAGTCTCCCTATTCTCTTGGGTATCACCACCAATCATAGATACTGTAGTACCGACATTCAGCAAAATCAATAGGAATCGTGAGTGGCCTAATATCAAAGTTTATCAAATTTTAAGTCTTAAGTGTTAAGGGCCTATTACCAACAAACATGCACATGTAAAACGAAATAAATAACCTCAATCACCCAACTAAAAATGATATTGAGGTATTTCTATTACGGTTATTACATTTTATATAATGTTAGGAAATGTTTTTCAAAGATTATATGACTAAATATTATTTCTACTGTAATGAAAATTAGAATTCAATAATAATACTACATACATAACATCGGTGGTGTAGTCGTAAAGATATACGCTGCGTGTGCTCACCTAGCACTTTTCTGTGCATGCATGTACTCGTGCAAAAAACGTGTACTTCTAATCCGCGGATACAGGATTTTCATTAAGAGCACATGCATGCATAGAAGAGTGGATACACACAGCATACACCCAATGACTACAACACAGCATAAGATAAACAATTTAAAATTTTCATCCATTTTTCTTCTGAAAATTAAAAACACTAAAAACAATAAATGTTAACGAAAAATGAATGCCACTAACATTATAAATTACTTTGATAAAGTTAGAAATGATGAAAATCTAATCTCATCAAACTTAATCAAATTGCCTAACGAGCAAAACCACCTCAGATTTATTTTGAAATGAGGTTTTTATAAAATACATGTGTAATAAACAGCTTACGGCATATACAAATTATTTTTGTATAAATCTTCAATTGCACATTACAATTTATTTGATTCAGTAAATTAATAAAATATGTTTACAAAATTGAAAATTCAAAAAATAGTAGCTATTTTATTGATTACTTTGATGAAAAATATATTATAAATAGGTCATATAATACACATAAAATGTACAATAAAATAGCTCGTAGAGATTGTTAGATATTTCTATAATCATTATCAAGATAACCGTAATCTACATACTTTTTTGATTGTGGAACTGCATTTGCAAACGTAACTGGAGCACCAACAATTTCACCTAAAATAAAAAAAAAAATGTAACAATCAAGACGCTTTACACAAGAAAAAGTTTAGCCTAAAAGTAACGGTTGGTTAAATGTCTTTTGACTACGCTATATTTAACGCCAATCAATGTAAATACGATAAAGTGGACTTTTACTCGACTGGACTGGCGTACAAAAACATTAAAATAAAGGCATCAAGTACACTTACCGGGCATACTCATATTATACGGAGGCATGAACGGAGGAGGGATTCCTGGTGGACCAATACCCATCGGTGCTGCCGCTAAAAAACCTGGAGGTATAGCACCGGGTGTAAAGCCCATTTGGGCTGGAGGTGGATACGCTGGTGGCGGTACCATCGAAGTCGCCCTAGTACTTGGAGAATCCTAGACAAACACGGCGATAAGTTTAAAACAAGTAATAATGTATTATAGTATTGTATACAACGTCATGAATACTCACCATTGCAAACTTCAAGGTTTCCAACAACACAAAAACGAGCAAAACATTAATAACACAACGAGCTAAGCAGTCTCGTTAACAAACATATTTACATTTGTCCGGCAGATGTAAAAAAAAAAAACAGTTAAAACCGTACCGCGAGAATAATTTAAATTATAAAAATTAAAATTACTAAGACGATTATTATTTGATGTATTTATTGGAGTATATATTATTTTTTACAAGTTTTGTTGTAGTTGGCGGCTATGGATATGATGTTAGCAACGATTATCGTTGGCATTGTCATTATTGTCGAGACGGACGCGCCGGTCGAAAAATGTTGGCCGTGGTGGTGAGGTTATCGCTCGCTTCCAAAGACGCTCTAGAAATATACGCCGGTTTGCTTACAATGTTTGCGCGCCATATTTTAAACTGGTTAATATAAATAGAATTTTAGCTAAGGGCTCTTGGCCTCATTGCATCTGTTCAGTTTACACGTTATACTAGTGTTTATGTCATACTCTATGTAATAATATAATATATTATTGTAATTACTATATATATTTGTTTATCAATAGTAGCGTGTTATCAGTTCATTTATCTGTGTTGTGTTTTATTCAAATACTAAACTTCCACTTGTATTACTCATTATTCTATATATTATTGTACGGTTTTACAACAAAAATTGTTTGTTTACACATGTTTTGCAATAATTTCACTCTTATTTCAAAAGCTTTATTATTTTGAAGTTTTATAGAAAAGTTATTAAATAACTGTTTAATTTGAACTTTTTTTAAAAAGTTTTATAAATGTTTTAAGCTTTGCTTTTCGTAAATTGACTTCGCGTGAAAGTAAAATTGAGATTCTAAAATAAATGCAAGAAAAACAAAGTTAGTTAGGTCGTTTGCTTTTATTTTAACAATTTTTCCAAACACTGCTCTCTTGCGGAAGGCGACGTCTTATGTAATGTATAAAAGGCTATTCAATTTTTTTTTAACTAGTTAACTTTAGTTAGTCACAAAACAATTTCAACTTAATGAAGTTTAAAGTTACTCTTTAAAAATTATAGTAAACAATAAACATACCTAAATTTTAGTAAATTAATAATCAAGAACAATACATTCATTTAATTTTAAAAAAGCTGTCAAATATCGGTTATAAACAAAATAGTTCTACATTTATTAGCATTAAAAAAAGTAGTGTATAAACTTAAATCTTCGGCGTACAATGTAAGAACTATGTATTATGTTATTAATTATAGTTATATTCAACATTCTTATTTTTTCTCCAATGCCAATACTGCTGCCATCTAGCGAATAAATCATTGAGAGCTACTATACTCTTTACACACCGGCACGGCGTTGAGTAAAACTTAAATATTCCTTTAACACTGCGAAACCCATAAAACAATTTAAGTATCTAATAAATATTAAACGTACTTTCGAGTTCTAAAAAAAATTATGTTTTCGATAAAAGTAAAACATACAAATAATATTATGTTAACGTTGCGCCTACCATATACTGAGTATGCAACTAAAATTACTTAGTTTTATTACATTTTGGAGGGTTTTATGAAAATTAAATAACTATATACTAGTATTATATTAATTCTTGGTACTTTTTAAATTAGTTAGTTGGATAAAACGTAGATGCCCGTAAACCTGACGTGTTATACTGTACTCTGTAGTGTATAAATTATAATTATTTTTTGGTCGCAGGTATAATGTGCAAATGGATTTACAACAAACAGGCTGATTTTTAAAAACCAAAAAACTGTTACGGAAGATAAAAGTTATATTCATCGGTCAAAATCAGTACACAATTTCTACTTCTTAGATAGAATGTTGTCCTTTTAAATTTGTATTGCAGCACAAAAGTTATAATTATTGCAAAAATATAATTTTTCAAAATTTCAAAAAGTACTATAACCAATTGTGTTTTACCATAATTACAATATAATACATCCGAATAAAAAGTATTTTGTACTCACTTATCTAATACTTTATTTATTACCTACTATTTACTTCATAATTTTTTTGTTGTTTTGCATATAAAACAAATCTAAATA
Source organism: Adelges cooleyi (assembly GCF_023614345.1). Lineage (NCBI taxonomy): Eukaryota > Metazoa > Arthropoda > Insecta > Hemiptera > Adelgidae > Adelges > Adelges cooleyi. The sequence continues at coordinate 10,598,438 of NW_026096053.1, read as the reverse complement.
ATAAAATAAAGGCTTCAATTAGGATTACTTCATTTTGTTCAATAAAAGAGTGTTAACTGTAGAATTTTTTTTTTTTAACTATTTATCTATCGTTCAAACATAGTTCTTATTATTTAGAATAACTCCACTTTGCTAAATAATTACAAATTAAAATATCGAAACATACGAATAAAGATCATTTAATTTACAATTTAGTATAAAAATGTCGAGTCAATAAAATAAGGAAGTATAATAACAATTTTTTTTGTTTTCTATTCCTACTTACTAAATTTGTTTCGCTGAACATACTATTACTCCTTGCGGGTGTTAATATATATATAAGAAAACAAATAATACTTTTCGAGTGTGAAAAATTAAAAAATCGCTCTCCCTGGAAGACCTGTAAGCCCGGGACCTTTTGTGTATTTATTAAACCGAGAATCCGGGAGGGAAACCGCTTTCGTATTACTTCCTCGTTGTAAACCCGGGACCTAACCTAAGCAATCACAAAACCTATTATATAATCGGGTGGACCGAAAAAAAGTATTGCGTTGAACTTTTCTTATTAGGTCCAAAATAGTATTGGAGTAGTAACGTCGTTTTACAAAAACTAGTCACGTGGCGCGCAATACAAGACGGCTGGCTAAAGAGGGGCTAGAATGTAATTTTCTCCCTACGAGTCCCTAGAGGTTTTATCTACTGATCTTTCGTTTATCTGCAACGTGAAAAAGCGATAGCCACCGGATAATGTATAGGGATAAAATGCATATGCGTGTAGTATATATGTCTATATATATATAACAAGTTAAGTAAGTACGTTTTACCAACGTTGTTACGGCGATTAATGTACGTTATATTGTTAAAGGGATTGTGCATGCGGTCTGTTTTAAAAGAGTGTATAGGCAATATTTAAGAAAAAAGTGGTTTTAATAAATTTCGACTAGGTCAATTAATTTACCGGTTAATTTGCGTATAAGCGTCAAGAGATTATTTTTAATGAAAATAATGTTTTCTATGAGTAAAAGCCAGTTCGGTTCATTTTAGACAGAAAAGCTAAACAAAATGTCGACTATATAGGATGGTCCATTTTCAATTCTGTATTAAGATTCGAGTTTTTTGGCTACTTTATTGTGTCGTGTAGAAAGCCTATTTTCATTTGCAATTTTTTCAATATTAAAACCTAATTTTTTTATATAATAAAAACAAAAAATCAAAAATCTGTTTTCTACATAACCTAGTAAAGTTTCCAAAAAACTCGTATGTCTTTACACAATTGAAGTCGGACCATCCTAGGTAGTCGACATTTTTTCTGGCTACCTATTAAGTACCTGTCTATAAATGATTTAGATGAGAATTTGATTATTATTATTATAATAATAAGTTCGAATATTTTTTTCACTCATTCGATTACCAAGGCTTTTTCGATTTATATGTAATCAAAACAATGTAATCCTATTAGCATATAAAACATATTTTAATAATCTAATCAAGTCAGGGCCTAACAGGTAGCTTGCTCTAAATATGATCACCCTAATATCTTTAAAATATTATAACAAAAGTAGTACAGATGAACTATACGAAGTAATATAATATAATAAATGTATAATAAAAAAATGATCAAAGTCGGAGAATTAAGTAATATTTATATCCGAGAATAATAAAAGAACCCTGTCAGTAAGTCATTTTTAATTTTTAGTAAACTTAGGTGGCATATCTATTCTGAATAGTGTAACTCTGATTGTTATGTATATTATTACTATATCCGAATTTGCTAAATCGTTTGCGAGGAAAATTACACGTACCAAAAAAAAAATTAAATAAATCACATAACGGTTTTAAAAAAAAATAATAATAAATTAATAATATTTATCCAGCTTGGTCGTATGCAGAGATTTAAAGTATTTAAGTACATTGTTGTATGATAATTTTACACACGCATCATATTTGAATATCGTACAGCGGAAACTCCCCTTTGTGAGTATTTTTTTTTTTTCTATCCTTTTGAACGGTATGAATGAATTAATACCGCGGCTATACAGGGGGCAAATATATTATATAATATAATAATAATCGGAATACCTTTATCGGGGTCGTGCTACTATCGTTTCCTACATAGATTATCGACGGCGACAACGGGATCCCGGGTAATATTATAATATTCAGACAATGCAAAACAGCCATGGCACGTTCCCCGGGCACAATGCTATACACGAATGCGGAAGTAACACTACCTGGTCGTACAACACCTTGTGCGTTTAAGAGGGACCCTGACGGCAGCGCAACATCTGCATGAACCCATCGATACATTGCGCGTATCGACGATAGGAGAGAAAAAAAAAGGGTTATACTAAATTAATCATCATCTGCCGCCTCGTCCCCACATTTTTTACCAATAGAACATACATATATATTTTATTCCAGATGTCCCACCGATCTCATACCGGTATCGGAAACAGATGCCTCAGTTGTCATATTATTTTGTAGGTGTCCTATAATAAAATAATAATATGCGCGACATTATACATCGGAAGTAACCTATTTGTTTTTTTATAAAATAAAAGTGCCAATAGGTACGGTGTACACTGTACACCGTAGTACATTGTAGTTATATTAAGTGTGTACGTGACTATGATGAACCCCATAATATTATTGTTAATACTTACACATCTACAAGGTTTATCAAAATTGCGGTCAAAAATACTTTCCTATTCATAAAGTTAGTACCTAATCATCTTAAACGGTAATATTTTGTGCTATTTTTTTTATGGTTATTAAGCCAATAAGTGAAAGAACAATAATTATTATTATTGAAATTTAAAAATAATCTATTTATGACCATTAGCCAAAATTATTGGCGATATAAATTTTTTTAAATATGCTTTTACATACATAATATATTTATACGGTAAGATAGGTATATTGTAATTTACCGTTAACACGTACTTGAAATTCATACATTTATTCATTTAGACACGGTAATAGCTCAATGTTTGAACTAATATTTATGTGTAAAATAATTTTCTACAATTATTTATTTACATTTATATTCTGCATCATATTTATAACACAACTGCTATAAACGGACAGACTTGCTCATTCGGTATGTCTGCTTAACGCATAAAACGGTTACTTCGAATAGTACAAACTAACAACGACAGTGTATATTATTATATGTACAGCCACACGACCTGTGCTAGAGTTATTGAAGTAAGAACGTATCAAGCTATACATATATTTTCGAAATATTTCAAAAACAATACTTAGAGACGCACGTATTCATGTACTAAAGTTGTTACAGTAATATAATACAGAGCAAAGTTAGAGCAGCGAGACCGACACTATAGACTTCTGAAAATAAACACGTGAGTGCATTGGAAAACAGGTATTTCTAGTTTCCATTAAAGTTTTAATGCATCTAGTTTCCAACTCTTTGGCAAAGGTAGCGTGGGTTAGACTGTACTATAGTTAAGTATTAATTATCCAATTGGTCCAAAACATAGTGTATAGTGTTTTTAAACTATGTGATCTCAATATCTCCTAAACTAATTATTCAGCTATTGAAACTTGTTAAATGTTAACGTAAATATTTTATTCATTTTTTTAAGTTAAGAATACTTTACTAAAAACGTTGACTGGTAGATAACCAGATTTGATCAACTATTTTTAAGGCTATATAAGTTTAAAAGTTATGACGGAACGGGAAGTGCGCGCGGATAAAAATAATACTACACTCCACCTCTCCACCTGCCCTTAACATGAAACTTCAATAACTTCAAAACTGGTTATAGACCAGGCAAAATTGTTATTGTCAAATTAAAAAAGTTTACGCATTGTAAGCGTTACCATTTAAGTTTCAAAAGTTGATATAAAAATAATTAGCCTGGAAGATGGGGGGGGGGGGGGGTAGGAACAAAAATAATTGTGAAAAACTGAGATCACATTGTATAAAAACATTATGAAAAAAAACAATTAATTTATTAACAAAACTCGTTGCCATATTGACTGGCTTAAGATAAAACAAATATCAAATAAAAAATGACAAAATTTGTAATCTCGTGTTAGTTAAAAAAAAAAATAAACACAACACATCGCACACACATAGATATGTACACAGAGCACGCACATGTATAAGTACATAATGTATCGACTGATGTAAACATTTTAATATAGATGCGTATCCTAAATTTACTCGGCTTTAACTCCTAAAACACCAGTGAGTGTAAGGTTTTTGTTAACATTTCAGTTGCTCGGTCCACCAATAACATACCGGAAGAATGCGTTTGAATATTAATTCTACATTGGTGTTTCTCGTGTGCACGTTTCTAAGAATGGACGTGATCTTCACCCAAATAACTGACGAGGCCGCAATAAAAGCGTTGATCGCTCAACCGGGATGGAAACCTATTTTGGAAATCATAAAAAAAAATTGCAAACCCGAATACGAATTGGCCATTGATGAAGTGATACGACCGAACATCTCCGCCGAGAACGTTGCAAGTAGATCTCGTCAAGTTTTTCAACTGTTGTGTTGCTTTTATACGATGACGCTAAGAACGCTCGTGGTCAACGCAAAAGATATCGTGACCTTAAGTCTCTCGAATCTGGGACTCGAAAATGATATGCATAATGATTTCAATAATTTATTGATAGAGGCTATTGGTGTTATTGTTGATATTATTCCGCCCGTAGTTAGCGCTTTGAAATGTTTACAACATTTTGCACCCGATATCTACGATAAAGCACAAGTGGCGTTTCAATCTTTTCTAACGTATTTCACTTGTCAGCCATGTAACGATGATACCTTGATACCGTATTGGATGTTCGTGTGTATAATTGTTCACGACGATGAAGATTTTAGGATGCAACTAAACATTATGGCTGATTGGCTAACAACAGTCAACAACTACACAATGATTTTTTTGGATTTTTACTGCCCCATAACTAAACGGCAGGAAAAATCTTATAGACAGTATAACAAATTAAGCCAAGAAGAGTCCAAGAGTACTTATACTAATTTCTTCGAGTACCTGAGGTCGAAGTTTCTCGAGGAGTACTACAATACCCTGGGATTTGTGTACAACAAAACAAAAGACGAATGTGACTTTTCAGAAGGTATGATCGGTTAATTCTCAGCAACCAGTAATGTATATAAGTATAAGGATTAATTAATATTGGCTAAACTAAATTCAGAGTTAGTTGTACTAAACCTAAAATGTCATTATCTATCAGAATTTTGTGTAAATTAAAAAAGTAGGTATCCCAAAATCAAATTCATTGTGTATTCGTATAAAACATTTTATACTTAGGATGTCAAGTAACAACTACTTTATTTAGTGGACCATATTATTGATATTATAATAAATGTGCACACACAAAAAAAAAGTAATACAAATTATTAAATATTCTAATAAATATACAATTAGTGCTAACTAAAATTATACATTTTTTTTTATTATAGTATGTTTTATAACTTATAAAAAAAATGAAACGCATATAAAATAGCAATTAAACGGCAATAAACATCTAAAAAACACCAAGGTATGTATAGTTTGTATTTTTACAAAACTGCTGAAAAAATAAAGCAATGACGTACATTTTTTAGCTAAGATCAATAAAAAAAATTCCGTGGCCGTAACATAATAAAACATTTTTCAAAATGTATTAACAACTATACTTACCTAACCTATAACCGGTTCGCTTACAAGACTTAAAACATGACAGATGTTTCCATCACCCACTTTGTTCTGTCAAAAAATGCTATAAGGACCTTATATTAAATTTAACACATTTAATTGAAACAGCTTTACTGATGCTTGTAAATACTAAATAGCAAGTCTCTTACCAAGCTGAACAGAACCTCGAAAAAACTCCCAACGCTTATAAAATAACAGCACTTTTATAATAAAGGTTTACTTAAATATTAGAAGAACATACAAAACCTATCAATAACCAATAAACAATATTATTGTGAACTTGTCACTTTCATACAAAAAAAAAAATCAAATTTTTTGGATTACACTTTTATCAGTGATCATTTTTTGACTATCATAATATTATCTACTTACCTAATTTACAAAATCGTCACGATCGTAGACTATTGGGTCTGGCAAATTGATATTTGGAAATTTTATAGTATATTATGTATATCATTAACTCATGTTAATATATCTCACGAAATTGCAGCCAATTTTTAATTATTTAATTACATTTATAAAATCACCGAAAAAAGGGAGTTTTCGTTCAAATCAACTCTGACTTAATAAAATCCATATTCAGTTAATTATGTAATGTTGACAAATTGGTTTTTGTCCATAAATGAAAACTGATAATGTCATAATATACGTTTTACTCTGTAACGCAAATTACAACCAAAATTAAAGCAACCGTTTGGCAGACGTGATTTAAAGGTAACATGTAAAACAGTAATCCACTTATTGTATCAACTGATTTCATTTCAGAGCCGCAATGAGCGTGGCGACAACATGGCGTTTGGGTAGACGATGATGCCAACAGAACATAAAAATAAAAAAATTGTTCGTTTCTCACATCTTGCACACCGTAAATAAAGGCAAAAAATGTATTTACCCCCTCCAAAATATTAACTAGATAAAATTTGTGATTTATAAAGTTGCTACTCGAAATAATTGGTCCAGTATTAAAAAAGTTACAGTGTGTGCATACACGAAAACAGACCACACCGTTGTAAGACCAATAGCATCGCTGCTCCGCATCGAAGCTAAAATCACTCTGTATACGCATTTAACAAAACCAAATAAAAAATACCAAAACATGATATCTCGTGTTTGTTCAAAAAGAAAGTACACGCAACACATACATAATTATGTGCACAATGCGCACACATGTATTAATACATAATGTAGACTTGTGTACAAGTTTTTTTTTTTTGCTGGGTATCCTTATTTTACTCGGCTTTCACGGCTTTCGTTTAACAATTCACTTGCTCGGTCGACCAATAACGTACCGAAAGAATGCATTTGAATATTTCTACATTAGTGTTTCTCGTGTGCACGTTTGGAAGAATGGACGTGATCTTCAGCCATTTAACTGATGAGGCCGTAGTAAAAGCGTTGATCGCTCAACCGGGATGGACGTCTATTTTGAAAGTCATTAAAAGAAACATCAAACCCGAGTTGGGTTTGCCATTGGCCATTGATGAAGTGATACGACCGGACATCTCCGCCGAGAACGTTGCAAGTAGATCTCGTCAACTTTTTCAACTGTTGTGTTGCTTTTATACGATGACGCTAAGAACGCTCGTGGTCAACGCAAAAGATATCGTGACCTTAAGTCTCTCGAATCTGGGACTCGAAAATGATATGCATAATGATTTCAAGAATTTATTGATAGAGGCTATTGGTGTTATTGTTGATATTATTCCACCCGTAGTTAGCGCTTTGAAGTGTTTACAACATTTTGCACCTGATATCTACGATAAAGCACAAGTGGCGTTTCATTCTTTTCTGACGTATTTCACTTGTCAGCCGTGTGATGATGATACCTTGATACCGTACTGGATGTTCGTGAGTATAGTTGACCACGACGTTGAAGATATTAGGGTGCAACTAAACAGTATAGATAATTGGTTAACAACAGTCAACGACTACACAACGATTTTTTTGGATGTTTACTGCCCGATATTTAAACGCCAGGAAGGATCTTATAGACAATATTACAAATTAAGCCAAGAAGAGTCCAAGAGTGCTTATAATATATACTTCGATAAAATGAAGGTAAGTTTTCTTGACGAGTACTACAAGACCCTGGGATTTTGGTACAACAAAACAAAAGGCGAAAGCGGCTTTACAAAAAGTATGGTCGATATCATTCTCAGCAACCAATAATGTACATAAGTATAAACATTTATTAATATTGGCTAAAATAAATTCAGAGTTCTAAATGGCTGTAATATACTTCTATATTTAAATATTATTATATGCTAACTACACATATGTCCTAAAATGTCATTGTCTATCAGAATTTTGTGTACATTTAAAAAGAAGGGATCCCAAATCAAATGCATTGTATATTCGTATAAAACATTTTATGCTTATGATGTCAACGATTTTGTTATGTTAAGTAATAGCTACTTTATTTAGTGAACCATATTATTAATATAATAATATATATGCATTAAAAAAAAGTGTCATACAAATTATTAAATATTCTAATAAATATATAATTAGTGCTAACTAAAAGTTGACTTGTTTTTTTTTCAATAAATTAAAGTATGTTTTATGAAGTCTTATACCGGAGTTCTTATAAAAAATTGAAACGCATATAAAATGGCAGCTACATGACCTTAGATATGTAAGGTTTGTATTTTTACAAAACTGCTGAAAAAATAAAGCGGTGACATACACTTTTTAGCTATGATCAATATTATTATGTTTTTGATCAATGATGTAATACTATATTGACGTACATATTATTTAAGCAAAGTCATAGTACTTGTTTAGTATGCTTACTATAATAATCCGAACCTAAAAACTCAGAGGTTGAATTTTAAATACGTTGGATTTTGCATAACACAAAGTCACCTATTTACAAACTTAAATTTTTTCATTTTGTACATCTGAAAACTAAACAAATATAAACAACTTTTAATAATAAAAAAGACACTGTGGTTGAGCATCTTAGAAATGGAGAATTCGCGAGTCTTAAGAAAATTATAGCTGAAGGGATAAAATCACTTTCAAATAAACTTTTGTTGCGAAACTGTAGTTAAGGTAAAAAAATATTCAACAGGTATATTGAGCTCTTGAGCGATATTCAATTTTTAACTGTTCGTTTGGAAAGTTTATGTTACTCTAAAAAAAAAAGGTTAAAAAATATAAAATTCGCTTATTTTTGGTTCTTACGTTAATTTGATGAAAAATGTTTAAAATATTTTTATGGCTATGTTGTGCCTTAAATTATATTTTTATTATTAGGGTGGCTAACAAAAAGTACACATGCTTTTTTCAAAATAGTATCAAATATAAAAGAAATAACTGAATAAAAATAATTAGATATATTTCGATGCTTTATAATTACTAAAAAACCAAATAATAATTATCATTGTTACTCTATAGAATATACATTTAAAAACGCAATTCGTAACTGGCCAGACTAAATATATATATTTTTTTTTTCGAAAAACACCAGAGGATTGCAGTTTGGCGGGGGTAAGGACGCCAGACGGGGGGTAATTAAGGGTGACAAAAAAAACGAGAGTGAAATATTTTGCATTCTCTAATTTATATTATGAAAGGAAGGGTTTAAAAAGTACGGTGTTTGAAGGTCTATACAAAAAAAAAACCCCGCTGCCGAGGGGTGGGGCTGTATGATCTCTCTAGACCCACATAGTATGGAAAAAAAGAACGAAAATAGTGTGCGCACAAATCCCATAGTCTGTTGTGCCCAGACCAATATTTAAAAAAAAAAAAAAATTATTATTTTATTTTAATAGGCCGCATGGGGCGGTACCGAACTCGGCTGGACGTCTTCTTTGTCATCGATTGTAATAATAATAATAATAATAATTCAAGCGCATCGTTCAAAGTGATTTCGCCAAAAGGCTTCTTTAGATTATATTATTATTTGTTGTGGGGTCGACGCTATTGTGGCGAGGTAACACCCTGTTTTCACGCCGAGGCCGGTGCCCCAACGGCGTGTATGTTATGTGGGATTTACATTTTTGGGAAACTGTCTGTCGGGAAAACGCAATTGCCCTTTGGCTGACCACCGTGGACTTGGTCCGAATACATGTCGCCGAGGTCAACCGTGTACAAAAAAAAAAAAAACGTACAATGCTGCTGACAAGCGGTTCGGCGTTTGTTTGTATTTTTACACGTTCCGGTCGAAATCCCATTTTTATTGTACACTATATGTATACATGCAAAATATTCCATCCGGCTGATCCCCGATAGCCCATAAAAATGCGCACGGCCCGTTCGAATTGCATGTTTCGGACGGATCGCAACCGGAATCCGAAATGAGCGAGCCAAATGGGTTCCGAACCCTTCGACATGCTCCCTACTCTCCCGTGCCCTTTCCCGAGTCACTCACTTTTTGTCCCCGCCGCTGGGCCGGGAAACAACAAAGTTCGATGTCCGCCGCCCGCGCTATTCCGAAGACAAACAACCGTCGAATTAATTGGACGACATAGCTCTTTGGCTCTTTCTCTATGGTCAAGTCATAAATCCACTGTCCGTCGCAGGCCGCACGATCTTAAACATATATATTATGTACTATAGGTATATATATATATATATATACTTACGTTGTATTGCCAACGGCGCAAGTTGGGTGTCTTCTGTTCGAAAACGGGGGACACTTTTCAACTCCCTGAAAATTCCGTTCTTTCTTTCGGACATTTGTACATATTATACTGCTTTTAAAAAAAGAAAATTACTCGGATTATTTTCAGGAAAAAAACCCTTATTAAAACCGCCTTGAACTAGTTCTCATTAAAAATTTTGAAACATAAATTCCAGTTTTTTTTAGTGTTCTAATGAAAGAAAATTCACAACTGGTATCATGCTACTTTCGTTATGCCTGCCCACATAACAAATACCTTATTATCGGCACATCCTCACGTGTATACTTTATTATTGTAATTTTGGTATCAACTCAGACGCCTACCTGTTTTTTAGATTATTAAACTTGTAAAAAATTAATACCTTGAGTAATTTTTGCTGCAACGACTTATTGTTAAGGCCATAAATATATATAATATTTTTTCAAAAACATATTTATTTTACTTCCACTTTTTAACAATTCCACATAATATATTGTTTAAGAAAATAATAATTATGAATAGGAAAGTATACTTAGCGGCCAATATCTTGTTAGACTTATTACCTTTAACCTTTTAGTAGATTATAATTACACGTGTATTATATAGAGTAGAAATCTAAGAGATTTTTTTAGAGTTTCTAAAAGTTTCCGCTGTTTAGCACGTTAGCAAGTTAAAAGTTATACTTCAAAAGATGCGCTTGTCGTCGTTTGTTAATTATTGCGGATTTTGCTCGTACTTATACTCTCCGTTCGTATTAATAATATATTATTATACTACGATAATAATTATTATTGTAGTTTGCACGGCCTTCGTGTCGTCGCCGTTTTGGCGCTTTTGTTCTTAAACGTTTCGTGATTAGCGCCAAGGGTTGACGGTCGGTTTTCACGGGAAAGGTCAAAATATGTGTGTAGGTCCCCGGGACTACCTACTTACTCTCTCTCTCTCTCTCTCTATCCATCTCTTTTGCTCTTGCTCTCCAGGTTATGCATACACAAAATACGTGCTCGGCGGTGGTCGCTAAAGCGATGTCATTTTCTATTTGCCCGGGAAAATGATGGCGTGGGCGGCCAGAGCATTTACCCGACGAAACGTTCAAACCGGGGAAAGCGCATAAACCACGGCATTACGGTCGCGCTGCCCGTGTTAGGACCGTCTCGGAATACCCCGGGGTCCCATATAATGACACGGACGACACCGTACTCTTGTAGATATATATATATATATTTACAAGGGACATTCCCGCACAAACTGCGTGTGTATATATACCGTAATAACAGCGCATCGTGTAGCCCGGGAGCGCCTTACATGTCCGCGTCGGACCGTACACTCGCTCCCCTAAAGACCGCGCGTTCGCCGCCAACCCGTAGCGGCCAGAGAAGATGATACAAATAAAAAAAAAACCCCCCATAAGTATAACGCCCGCACCGTATCGGCCGGCCACAGTTGTTGCTGCTGTCCTTGTACATCCTTTATAGTATGAGGATCTCCCGTACCTCTCTCTGTCCCTCTGTCATCTCCGCACTAATATACATATACATATATATATATATATATATATATATATATCTGAATCACGCCCCCGCACACATGATTTTCCTATAGCGAATTTTTTTTACCCTCGTCACAGCGGCACAATGTAGTACGCACAGTTGAACGCTATTCTCCGGTCAAAAAAATGCCACTATCATACATATGGGCTCGATATGTGACATCTATCTTTTTGCGACGGACGTAGGTCGGCTATGACCAGCGTTTCCCCGGTGGGATTTGGCGGGCCGTATCGCGTTTCAACGGCGAGCACCGCAGTTAAATAGTAAGTAAAAAAACAGTCAGTATAATAATTGCGAATTAACGATTTTTTTACTGGCACATGTGCGACAACGCCGAAAAATCATAATCGAAAATCCATTAGCAAATCGGTGTTATGAAACCGATACGTTCGAACAGCAGTGTTTTCCGCATCGCCCCAAAAATGTATCATGATGACCTATTCAGCGCTACCGCACTTCTCGATTACGCTATACATTTTATAATAAACACCCTACCAAACGTCATCTACCCGCCGAACAACGTACAATGTTGCCGGGGAGAAAAAGCGTTATTTCGAAAAATAATCCCGGAAATAGACGACTAGGCTTTTAGAAACTCTATTAAGAAGAAAATAAATAATTTAACTATGAACAAATTTAGTTAGATTTCTACTTCATATAGTATATAAATTACAAGTACTTATGATCTATTGTAAGTAAATACGTGATAAAATCCATTATTTTCCGTTTGATCTTTATAACCAAACAGCTTTTCCACTCCATGAGAGATCTTACAAATGTAAAAGTTATGTTTATTTTAGTCATTGAAAACCCCAATATTAATCCAACATATCACAAAGAATATTATTGTTAGAAGTTAGATATTTCTTGTATCAATTTTTTTTCAAATCCTTGAAATTACAGCCTCTTGTGTAACAGACAACAGTTAGATACACAAGATTACAATATCATCACAGTATATTACAGTAACTCATAACAGCTATATAAGGCAATACTGTATTGAAGACGACGCGTGTATGTGTACTGAGAATGTATATATGTGTTGTACATGCTTCACCCGAATACACGCGGGCAATCGTTTACAAATAGGAATTCGCATTTACACACGGTGACATATCGGAAGAGGGTATCGGGCGATCACGGTTCTGTGAACAAAATGTCCGATTTGGAATGTGTGGCGACAAGATAGGGTGGGCCGATGGTGGACGGCTGCTGTGCTGTGCGACGGCCGATATAGGTAAAAGCAGCACACGGTATCTGATTCGGACCGGAAATTGAATTTGCTCGCAGCGAAAGTCCACGATCAGAAGATACCCCTAAACCCCCCAAGAGACCGCCGTACAAACGCACACGTCTTGAATGTCATTTTAGCCCGAGATAGAGATTTAGTATATTATTATATACCTATCGAGGGCGGTCGCGGAGACGAGCCGTGCAAGGGAATGCAAACATTTCAGTGTCGGTCGCTACTATTTAAATCGTATGCTAATCAATTCTGGGTTTTTGGGAGTGCGCGAGGGTCTACCGTGAATTATAATATGCCTACGTTGTTACCATAGGCGCATTCCTCTTGTCATAGCTATAATATGTAACTCTGAAACCGTCGAATACCGTGCGTTAAGAGCGTGTAAAAAGTATGCTTATTATAAAAAAAAAAAACACCCTATAAAAGTAGTTGTGCTATCGTTTTCCCACACATAACAAAAAAAAAAATGCCAATTTGGCGTGACAGGTTCTGATTGAACCCTTCCGCTAAACACACGGCGCGAGGCTTTCCCGTTTTGTGTGGAAATCAAGTGTTTTATTATTATTACTTTTTTTTTTTTTTGCTCATTCCACAGAATTTTTTTTTTTTTGGGGTAAAACGTCCGGGGTAAATAAACACAAACACTCTAACTAGTGTGACACGTATGAAAAAAAAAAATAACACATAGCGGTATCGTATTGCCATCCCAGTAGGCCCTTATTGTATGTGTAATAGCGGCGCGCAACACTAACTATTGTGTGCTCATTCGTCCCTTTAATGGATGTCGTTGAAATCGGTTTAGTGCAAAAAAAAAAATAAAATAAAAAAAGGCCACGAGTACTTGCTAATAAGCTTGTCGTTCGATCAGATATTAACGTTTTGGAGAATACAACCCATCCGCTGTAGTTGTTGGCCACTCGAAACGGCATTGTTCTTGCACGCACAATAAGAAATAAAAAAAAAGCCCACAGACACATTTTGACTTGGTGGCCAACACCAGCACAATCACAACCACCACCATTTCGCTTCTAAACGATCGTTATCTATATTGTCTACTATTCTTGTATAGTCTGCGGCCACTTCTCTCGGTCGTTTAGCCGCGCAAGCACATTATCGTTTACAACAGACGGGTTAACGGGGTACATATCAATGAGTTGTATATTATTGTGCAGTTAACATTGGATTGCACCCCGCACTCTTAGAAGAGTAAAAACCGTCTGCTCCGTCATGCCGTAACAATATTACTATAACATGAGAAGTAAATCAGTTATAGTTTTAGCCGGCCAATAAAATATAATATAAGGCGCTTCACTAGTTTCGACAAAACTGCAATATTGTATTCGATCGCGAGCTTATGTAAACGTTGTGTACGTCTTTTAATATAATATAATGCAATAATACGAGTATATTGGATAAGTCTGGTTTCGCTTGCTCTCGTCCGACCGCACGCAGCACGTGTGAGTAATCTGGTGTGCGAAGACTTAAATAACCATTTCTCGTAGGCATCGTGTCATTTATATACGGTGTACCTTCTGTACATCTAACAGTGTACTTATGCGATCAGGGAGAGTTCAAAAAAAAATATATATATATATATATATTGTCATTCGATACATCGTAAATCTCAGCGGTTACTCTCCGATTTATGTACCCGAGGAACAGACTTTCATCTGTTCAGCGTTAGCATAACATAATATATGAGAAGATAAAAAAACCTTTGCGCATAAATGGTATCCGAAATGTCATATTTTTTCCACCGTAATGCCGTAGTTTTGTAGTTTAAACGTCAACCGCCCGTCTTATAAGTCGTTATTTTATAAGATAGAAAAACATATATATATAAATACAAATAAAAGAATTTATATTTTTTGATTTGATTCGAATCTCGAAAAATATTTCATACATATATAACCTCTAACGCCTCGAGACACTTTTACATGGAATACAGATTTGACACGGTTTCTTATACATACCTAATGATTGATTAACGGTCAGTTTTTTTTTTTTGGTTTAGCATATTTTTTCGAGCTATTCTAACCTACATTCCCGCACCCGAGTTTTTAAACTGTAAATTATATCAGTGGGCCGCCGCGCGTTTCGTGTCGCATAATTGAAATGCACTTTATCTGCCGAAACTTTCTGTCAGAATTGAACACTATTCCCTCGGGGGGGTAAAGAGCCCAACACCACGGTATTAACTATACATATAAGTACCGCGCAGAAGGTACGTAAAGCTATAAGTTAGGGTTGTCGCGGACGCCTGGTCGGTGTGCATTATAAATTCAAACACGGGCGGCCGAGGCGCGCGGATTTCAAAATTGCCATATCGAAAAGTGGAGAAACCCGAACCCTTCTTCCCCTCCCCATTTGCATGTTCATCGTCGACCGTCACGTTGTAGGTATAAGCACATGACGGCGAACAGGGTAAAGTTAGCTAAGTCAGGAGCCGGCGGCTTTTAACTAAACGGACAACACATCCCGGACCCAGACCGCCCTCACTCCGTCCATCCGTTAATAACCGCTCCCGGACCCGGCGATGATGGATGACCCTCCTCTAAACGATTACCACTTCATCCCCATCCAAAGTTTGTTGTCTCTTTAGTCCCTTCCCGCAAATCTCAGCGGTAGCTGCCCGGCCGGACCACCTCCTTCCCGACCACCTTAAGACTACTGTGTCGTCTATCTCGCGTACGTAGGTACGCCATATCGTCGGTAAATATCGACTTCATTTTTTTGAGTTTTCATGCTAAGCTATTGGTACGTATACATTAGGGTGGTTCTTCTTTGGGCAATGTCCGAACTTTAATTCAGTCGATCTGTCATTTGGTACTAATAAGAATATAAAAAAAAAAATCGTACCAATCCGACCTTTCTACTCATACGATGTAACGAGAATAAGATACCCGTTTAATTTAATTTTTTTCGAATTTTACAACTACATTTCTCCATAAAAATAAATAATTGTAAAACAAATTTTATACTTTATGAATTTTAAGATACATTGGCTCTACTTTCAAATTAAAAAAATACTAATAGTTAGAGTACTGTGTTATTTTATGTGAACAGAAGGGATAATTCAGTTCAAATTTCAGTTTACACAAAGCAATTATGTGATGTATACAATTGTAAAATATCATGATCTAGATCATGTACTTATTCAGATCATTAAAAATTTTTTTTATGTATTGTTACAAACCTTTTCTTCAGTCCTCTCCTCCCTTGGATGACCTATGGATTAGCAATAATTGGTATAATTAGAATAATCGTTATAAAACATGGACAACGAAGAATATGTTTTTGTTATATGTCTTTTGTTAGTAAATGTTCGCAATGTTGTGTTATTTTTCATAATCATAATTTGTAAATTGAATACACCGACTTGATTATATTTAAATAAGAGAATTACTCTGTTCGACCAACAGTACTTAAAAATATCTTCAAAGACATAATAAAGTGGTTCGGTGCAACACGTTGTTTGTATTTACTATATTTTATTTAACGCAAAACCTTTGAAATTAATTGAGTCAAGTGCGCATGTTTATATTAATATTTATTAATAAAGTCAAGTGCGCATGTTTATATTAATATTTGCTGTAGTAGAACAACAGCTAAAAATCGTTATTATATTGGCACTCAAAACATTTAAATACCGGTCCATTATCGCATCCAAAAAGTGTTGAACAAATTAGTCTGATCAATTTTTAACTTAATTCATAATTTAATTGTAACATTTTTCCCAATTTTGTTTTTGGGTTTCGTTTTTATGACCGCGAGACAATGAGTAATAATTCTATAACAGGAGTATTTTTTCATCATTAGCATTACATAACCAATTGATCTTTTAATAAAAAAATCACATCATTCTGAAATTATCATACTATTAGATTCGTGGCCACAGTTTTATTTTTACTTTATTTTTTTATTTTTCAATCAATGTTTAAAAAAAATGAAATTAGGCGTTAATTAAAATGTTAAAATGAGTAGGTGCAAACAATGAATACAATTATATTTATTTATAATTTAAAAAAAATATAAAATGTTTGCTAAACTGAGTTAAGAAAATATTTGTTCATAGTAAAACTTTCAAATTATCGAGTTAAATGTATTTTTTATTAATTTTTAAATTTAAGCTGTCCGGTTAGTTTAATTCGACTGTATCGAGTTGATTTATTTAATTAGTTTTAGTCCGTCTTAGAATTTGAACAAATGCACGTATTTCAATCAAATAAACGTTTCTATACTCTAAAATCAACGTGGTCGGCGCGGCGGTGTTGTTAATAATAATTATTATATTTATTAATAATCATGGTGAAAATGTGTTAAAAAAAAAAACATCTGTCTCCAGTTTCATTTGTATACTACTGCGTGCGTCTTGCCCGTTTAGTCACGTCAACGGAAAATAACCCAACTCATTTCTGATGTATATATAATAATATATTCGCGTTTGCCGTGGAAATAATATCGTTTTATGTGTTCCGTTTCGGCGTATCGGGAAAACGAATTTTCTGGTCAACTAAACGATTTCCATATTTCCGACGGCATTCGAGCGAGAGCCCATATCGCATATAAGCCGAAGAAAAGAGAGAAAAACGAGACGACGGTATATGTGTGTGTGTGTATATACATACATAGTGGCCGTGGTCTTTATGGGATAGCAGGGGAGGTGGAGAGAACGTATTTATACGGATGGTTGAATGTCACGCGGGTCTCTGGAAATAGCCCCATATATTTCCTCGGCAATGCGCGCCGGGGAGACTTTATTTTCGACCAGTCAAAAGTCTGCAGCACCAGGGTCGATGGGGGGGGGGGGGTGAGGGGTTGCGTTTCCCCCGACTTTTTGATCCGTACTAAATTGGATGTCCACATGCGCTCCTATCGCCCCTCCGCCGCCGACACCGCCACCGGCTCCAAATAGCAGCAGCCTTTGAGCTTTTCGTTATTATTTTTTTTTTTTTTCCCCATCTCCTTGCCCTTTTTTTTTCTTCTTCTTCTTATTATCCGCGTCGGACAAGCCCGCCGCTCCCTCCTCCTCCTCCTCCGGCGCGCAGTCGACTTTTATACATACATTTCGGTGCCGGCAGTTTCATTTTCTCCGGGGCCGGATTATACGGTTAAAGATAGGTACTCCGCCGGAATAACGTACAGAAAAATCCTCTTTAGTGTACCGAGAAAAAAAAAGGAAAGAAAGAGAATATATATTTTTCAATTTGCTTTCAAACCAACGGTCCCGCCGCCTCAGCCCTGTCCACCGCGCTCGGGGAGAGCACGGTGAACGTTATTAAATAGACATGCCGGAAAGAAATCCACTCCCGTGCACCGGTCTCTTGCCGGTATTATATATATATATATATATATATATATATATAATGTTTTATATTCCCATATGATTTAAAATTAATTAAAAATATTTTCTTGACCATAATCCAAAGTCTAAAGTGGAATACCTACTGCTCGACTCTGCGGTCACCGTTTTATCAAGGTCATAAACTAAATCTCGATGCCAATTCAAAATCGCTTTCTACAGTTTTTATGTTTTAATTGTAAAATAAAAAGAGCTTTAGACGAGAAATTAACTTTTGTTCCTCTCTAAAAACTCCAGGACAAAACATATATACTTTATTCTAGTGCAACACTCATTATTTATAAATGTATCATATTAATTGAGTTATTCACTGTCTAGTTATGAAATAAATGACATCACACAAACGTTAACCGTTTTCCACTTAAATTATATAATAAGGAAACATCAAACAATTATTAGTGTTATGAATTACAGCACAAACAGTTTTAATGACAATTTTAACGTACTTATATGCTTTTATAGATTTTAAAACTATTCATAATGTTTGCATGTTCGTTATATAATCTATTTTTTTTTGGTTGGGTCCATGGTTATGACCTAAGTTATTGTAGTCGACCGTAGAACCTGTTTTATTCGAGGCCCCTGGGCTAATCATGGTACTGTCGTTGCAGTAACTATCCAACATAATAGTTAAAGCGGTAGAGTGAGACTAGGTATACTGTCTGCGAGTAACTAAACCAGTAAATAGGTACATATTTTGTAAGTACTTTATAAAAATAATAACGTTTACATTTATCATAGCAAACTATTGTAAACGTGTATTTATATTTTGTACCTATAGTACTTTCCTATAGACTCAATCGGGCCTGAAATAAACGGTTTTAACTGCATTTATAATAAACCGCCGTTGTCTCCCAAACAGTATGAGGATCGTGTTTATCAAACATTACGTTGTCGACGCGGTGAAATTGGAGCGCCCACTCTTCGCTACCGCTAATGCGGTCGACCCTCCGCACTGCAGCAAACCTACATGTACATAAAATATCGTTGGGAATGTCCACACAAGAATGTTTTTGTTTGTTTTGGATCCCCTGAGCATTTGTTTAAAGAAATTCCTAAACGCACCCCTCGACAAACCCTGTCCGGTGGAATATTGTTTTTTTTTTTTATAATAATATCATTACAACCTGGTTTTATTATTTTTCACTCTAAAGTTTTGAGTACTTTCAATATCTACGTATGTGTAATGCCATTGTGGCCAATCTGACGGACAGTTAAAAAAAAACAAGTGGATGTGAAAACTAAAAAACTTCAAAATTATTTGCGTGAGGGTAGTTTATATACGTAGGTATACCGTATGATATTTTGTAGACTTGGAATAATATGTTTGAACGCGTTACTTCGCTATTTTAATCTAAATTGGGTTTAATTGTGGATCAAAAGGTTGATTGAATTGTTTGAGCATTGGAATTGGTATATAATACATGGATATATACTTACATGGAACATACACTTAAATGGAAACACGGACCGATTCTATGGATACATGACGTATACGTTGAATTAATAATTGAATGTATACATTACCTAAATCGTTAAATATTATAGTTAAATGGATTTTGGATATAATATATTATTTTGAATTTTCATAGAAATCGAACTTAAGACTGAAATCTTAATGTTAAGCGATTATTTATAAAATAACAAACAACTGGTATTTTAACGTTAAATTTTCATGATAAATTTAGATGCACAAAAATTTTAATAAATTTGTCTTCTTTTAGTATAGTTTAATAAACATTTCAAGTTGACCGCAATCATGATCAATCTGTTTTATCCTAACCTAACTAGTAAATACCAAAGGAATCGTTTAACTCCTAATAAACATTTATGCAATCTGGCATTCGAATGATGAATAATTAATTTGCAACTTCAAGTTTAACCGCATTACTCCATCACCAAGTTTCTATAATTTAATTGACGTGTTCACTATTGTTTTTAATGTTAATATTCTTCGCCATTCTCGTATAAATGTATTATTTTTTCATAATATTAAACAATATAATATAACAGTCAATAACAACAATTTGATGACTGTAATGTGTGTGTGGGGGAACTTTATGGATTTTCTATTTGGTTTGTCTATTATTTTTTTCATCAGGGAAATATTTCATTCGAAATTCAATTACTGTAGTAGTGCGTTGTGGGGAACAACACGGTATCCCGTAACCTCTGGCGATGAATATATTTTATTTTTGTCCAGCGTTTAAAACTCGCCCCAGTTGATTTCTCTACGGTTTTTACGGATAAACTGTCCAAAATTAATTTACCGAGTATTATAAGCGATACTATCTAATTGAATGACTTCTAGTCTCTTGAACATATTTATGTTTGTACATTATTTGCGTTAGATAGTTTTAATCGTATACTTATCATATATCATTATAAGAGTTCGTATTATTTCTAAAATTTAAAAAATTAAGAATAAATAAAAAATCATATTGCACAGAGAATACGTTGCTTAGGAGAATCTAGCATGGCGCTATCGAATCGAATACGGAATTACTACTATGCGCTCACACACACACATACATACATTAAAATGCCAGTTATTGTTCGTTAATAAAAAAATATACAATTCTTTTCCAACAGGAAACCGACGTACCGGCATTGTGCGTCTAATGTATGTATATATATATATATATAGGGGTTCAAATCCGTCAGGTAGCTATACGGTATAGAGCTAACTGTTTAAATGCGAGAGAGGGCACATACACGGTTATATTATGCGCGTACGGTGTTTTTACATAACATCATCACCGTCACACGAACTGGGAATGCACGGGGGAACCGTAGATAAAGGGTTAATGTTCGGAAATTTTAAAGGCCGACGGCGGCACACGAGGAAGGGGTTGACACACATGAGAAAAAAAAAAGGTACCTTTTGTGTTATCCGGCACAGATGTGTCAGTAGGTTTAATAATAATAATAATAATAATACAAAAACCCACTATGTTTGGGGAAGTAAATTTTTTAGAGGAAGGGTTAATCCAGGTACACGGTGCGTAAGACCTGTTTGTATGCGGTAGTGTTGGTTCGTCGTTCGTTCGGATTGCATTACACTGAAAACTAGTTCAAAAACGAGGAAGTAAGCAATGAGGAAGTGCGATCCTAGTAAGTACTGGCACATATTGTTATTTTATTGGAACAAACCGTTTATCATTTGGGACGAGCAAATAATATGCAGTAAAATAGTAGATATAGTTATATAGATATATAGTTACTAGATGTACAGTTTTCCTGTAATGCTGTTTAATCGAAGTCATAAACTTGTATAAAATACTCGTGAACCCTTTTAGAACGTGTTAGAATTAATAGATGAACAGCTTATACGATTGTCTTATACAATAGTCTATGAATTACAGGTACTGCTGAATAAAAAACTAAGAAATTTCAAATATTATTTTGGTATTAATTTTTATATTTAACATTTAAACACAATTTTTTTTATTTCCCTTCTAATAACTTTGATAAACTTCATTTTAACATTTCAATATACTTTATTAATCAAACGTCGGTACAGGTCAGGTTGTTCATAGTCAGACTAGTGTATTCATTTTTAATATAATAATATAATATGAAACATAATGTTAAAAACTTAAATATTTTAGTTTGACAAAAACAATGCTAATGAATTTGAATAATCGCCATCAGTCATAATTTAAATATTTTTGTTAATAATTTGACACACAGTAAACACATTAACAAAATCATTTATTAAGCCTATAACGTTATTATAAATATTAATATCTATAGATTTTCTTAATTTTACTGAATGACAGTATTCGGTAAAATAATTTAGCTAATATGTACTAATATGTTACTGTTTATAATTAGTCAATATATTATAAAATATTATCGTTTTAAATTAGGTAGTCGATACAACTTGGTGATTTTTTTATTTCAAGTTTCGTAACCTTTCTGAATGTTTTAAAAAACATAAAAATAATATTACACTATAAAAATGAGGTTCGCTTTATAATCTTTATTTCGGTTACTCATTTCTTGCATAGAAATTTTTAAATGAGGTGAAATAGTACATAATTAGAAATTAGGTATTGAACTTCGATGTTTAAATTCATACAATGAGGTTGTGTACTTTAAAACCAACAAAAATGCAAAACGACCTATTATTATTATTTAACCGTAATTGTTTTTTTTGCGCATTAGAATGTTCTGACGGGCGAGATGATAATTTGATAGCTGTCGAGCAAAAGAAATAATTTCCGGTTTAAAAAAAAAACAGAAAAATTAACATCATGACGGCACGGTCAGAAGTATTATAGTTTTTTTTCCGATGATTTTCTTTTTCGTTTAGTTTGTTTTATATTGTTGTCTATAGAGGCGGACGTTGAGGCAATATAAGCAAACAAATAAAATTACATCTTCACACAACTTGGTGATGTTATCATTTACAACAACTGATATTATGTATTGATCTAAAATGTATCAATCTAATACAATCGATGGCGCTTTATGATACTATTATTATTTTTTTTTTATATTCTTTGGTGCTTGTAAACGTCCTAGTGTTGTATTATAACGCCGGCGTTGGGATGGTTTTGGACGGAAAACTATATAATAATTATTATTACAACTTAGAACGTGGAAACCGGCGGCGATGGGCAAAACTATAAAACCGCAGTCGCCGAGTGGCTGGAGCGCGCGGTTTAACCCGGTCGGCAACCACAGTGGTCGCGCAGCACACACACACTCACACTAACGTTTTCCAAACTTGAATAATAATTTATGTTGAACGAGTTTGGCGCGTTAAGAGCTGCCAACTCCACACTTGCAGTACTTTTGCACAAACGCGCAGTGGAAAGGAAAAGAGAGAGGCGACGATAGAGAGAAGAGACGGCCCATGTGTACGCGTACACGTCGCGTTATACTTAAACAACCAAAACGATTTTCCGGCAGCTTTTCCGCTGGCCCTTTAACAGTGTGTACACACGGTATACCCACGGTAAACACACTCTCCTCGACCACCACCACCACCATCCCTTGGCCGGCTCTCGGAACACCCGGCAAATGTGTTAGGCGTCACCGCGGGTAAACGAATTGGAAACAAATAATAAAAAATAAAAAAAATGGTCCGACTTTACTATTTTTATACGCGACGAGCAACTCCATTGACGTCTAATGCACGCTTCTTTAGCTTTTTTACCCGACCACCGTCGACCCGTACTTGTCGCTCTTATTTCCGAGACATAAAACATTTTGTTCGACTACCCGCAGCTGTAAAATATTTCGGTTGTTTGTGCGGACGTTTCCGTTTTTGCGCTCCCTACATGTTTTTTTAACCACCGCCGCCGAACAGAACGTGCTGTTGTTGTTGTTGTTATTTATTTATTTTTTCTGGAAATTTCCGGGCATGTCTAGCAAGTTGCGAGGGTGACGGGTCATTACTAAAATATATTAGAGAGGGTCCGGCTATTGGCGACGACCAATAGGGTTCTAATCCGTCGCGCAGCCATGTTGGTCAGTGCCAGTGCAATTTTTATATGCCCACGCACGGACGAGGGTGCTCGATTTTTCTCCTCCCCCGTGCAAAAACGGCGACGACTCCATTTCCCTCCGGTCACACAAAAGGCTTTTTTTTATACAAACACAAAATCCCCCGATTAATGTGCGTTTACAATAGGTAAACACGATTTTCTTTGCAACATTACCTTTTTTTATTTTATCCATTAACCATATTTTATATTGCACCGATTAGGCACGACTGCACTGCACAATATGTATCTAGTTGCATTTGGTTGACTTGAGATACATTTATTTTATTTACTTAAGTATAATATATATATTGTCCCTGTGGCTTAGGAAATTACAATATGAAAACCCCTATTTTTAAAAACAATCCGTTTTAACATTAAATGTGAATTATAAAAAAAAAACAAAATTGTCAAATGATAAAAAATAATGATCATACTAAATACTATGTGCAAAATACAAACAAATTATATATTTGGTTTTCACTTTATAAAATTGACAATAAAAATAAACAATGCATAAACTTCCAAACTATAATTATTATCAAACTCGCCTTGTTGATGTAAAAACATTAATTTCCAATGCCTCTAAACATAATAGTCGGCAAATTAAGCGACCACACTAGACTATTAAAGTTAGAAACAATATGAATAAACAAAGATTGCGCAATTATTAAAATATAGTTAACATAACATTAATATGCATTTTAATAATTTATAATAAACGTGCATTAAGTTAATATGTATCATTCGACAATTATAAATTTATAATAGTTGTATTTAATAGTTTAAAAAATAATAGCTATAAAATCAGTGATTGATTGAAATAACGAAACGTGGCCTTAATTGTCCACAAGCATTAACTCGAATAATAGTAGGTACATTATTATTTTAATATACTAATTGTTACTTAATAGAACATTATAATATTTTAATGTACACGTGTTAAGGCATTTCTGTTTTCTTTATTATTTACAATTTACGAGTTCAATGTGTATAAAGTTATTATGAGACGTTACGGACTACTTAGAAAATTAAAGATCCTATTATGTAGTCACGGTCTTGCTACAATAGCTAACAATGTAACATTATAGTTAGAGCAGAGTTAGACACCGTCAGCTAGTAACTGAACACGTGTTTCTCTTTAAATAAAATATATTGTAGGTATGCATTTTTCAGCATATCTATTTTAGTTTAAGTAAAATTCTGCAACGACACTAAAAGAATTAGAGATAGCGGTAGTGTCTCAATTTTTTTTTATATATAACTGTATGCATTTATATTTCGATATAGATAGTGTCCACTATTGTATTATTTCATAAAATGTATTAAAATCACGTCAGCATAATATGTACCGAGTTTAAATTGGGACGAAGATTAAAATGATTTTAATTTTTTTTTTGTATTAAGATAGGTACAGAAGTTTTAAAAACATTAGTCTTTTTTTTTTAGTGTAGATTCATCAACCGGGCAGTCTTTGATATTAGCAGTGTAATTACAGTCTCAAAGTGCACATTTGTCTTTTAAGCATTCACCGGTATGGTGCGGTCCTCGCTAAAAAAAATTTACAAAACATGAATTGAATTCATGACACAACTGCACATTGGTAGATTAGATTCCTTTCGAAAATATTGTTGTCAGCGGTTGTAAAAAAAAATTGTTTGACTATAACGGCCAAATGTACGGTGCGGTTAGCTTACTTTATGTTATGTAGGTAATGGAAGGTCTATAGTTAATTTCTATCATTTATTTTCGGATATGCCTATCCAAAAAATCTGTTAGAACGACGAGGTCCTTTGTGTTTTGGTAACCAAATTTTTTTCTAGCGTTTGAAACTTCAAAGCGGCCGTTAAGCACACTATCGTTTATCTCCTTCGGGCGAGCAAGAGATTTTCCGGACCGCCCCTCCCCCCTACAGTGTGTGTGTGTGTGTATACAGTATATTAACTATATATAACAAGGTAACTTTACGGACCCTTCAAGTCAAACAACAAGGGTATAAAATCGATGAGAACGTATTTAAATTAGTCGGGTCAATTACCGTCGGCGGCGGCAGTGGGTCTAATGCCACGCGCTATCTGCATTATTATTATAATTATTATTATCATTGTTGGCACAGTATACGTATAGTAGCGTATAGTGACCGGGCAAAAGAAAAACTCGGCTACATTGTTACAGTAGAAATAATATTGTGCAAGGAAATGGCGGTGTATGAAGAAGGGCTGCGAGTGGGAAGAAAGGGCAAGAAACACCAACTTTGACCGGAGTTGCGCAGAGGCAGCTTGCCGGACCCTCGAATGGACATAGGCCAATCGATACTTGCCCACCAAAACACAATGTGTATGTGTGTGTTATTTTACACTTTTATCCCCCAACATGACTACTCCCAGCGGTAATGGCGGGCCACGGCGCATGCAAGTTTTTCCTTTCCTTCACACCGTCTTTACTACTTGCACACACACACATATATATTTATACACATCGCGGTATATGTCCAATTTATTTTTCGACCCTTTGCTTATGCGTGTGTGTGTGTGTGTGTGTGTATGTATATACTCTATTACACGTATATACTTATGTATAATATGCGTGGAGAAATGTTGTGGCCCGCATGGGGGAAAAGTCGGTAAAAAGTTGTTTTCTTTATTTATATATACGTTTAGATACGTCCCGTGTAAACACCGCCACCCCGCGAATGTCGAAGGAGAACGACTTGGGGGTGTTTATTTCTGAAAAAAAAACCAAAAGTAAATAAGCAAACAATATCATAACATACGGTTATAACTTATTACGTTAAATGTACAGAGGTTACGGTGCAATTGTAATTTATCAGAGCACGTCATAATGTTTAAGGGCAGCGGGCGGCTCGGAGGGTGCAGATTTTGTCCGTGCAATTAAGTAATAATGTTAAATTAGGTACTCAATTACTATAACGGGTGTACGCAACGAGACTCGTTAAGATTATATACTATACACCGCATCCTAATTATTATTGTACCGTCGCTCATCGCATCTATTTTAATTTTTAGCCGATAGAAATCGAAATCACTCTTAACGGTATTCAACTTTTATAAAAATAAAGTAACGCGGATTATAGTATTATTAAAGTACACTAAAGTGGTATTTGTCAGGCTTTTTTTATAAATCTATTTCAATCGCACATACTACAATCGTTG
Source organism: Adelges cooleyi (assembly GCF_023614345.1). Lineage (NCBI taxonomy): Eukaryota > Metazoa > Arthropoda > Insecta > Hemiptera > Adelgidae > Adelges > Adelges cooleyi. Next base: position 10,571,333 of record NW_026096053.1, on the reverse strand, counting down.
TTTAAAAAAAAGCCGTACACATAACATCATAACAAAAAAACATAATATTGTCGTCTAAACGGGCCGAAAATAATAAACTGCATGAAGATGACGAAGCTAGTTTTTTCCTGAATATAGTTGTGATTGGCCATGAAAGGGTGTATGAACATAATAATTGCTTAATAATATTTTTCGTCACCGCGGGGGTAGCACACCATAAGGATATACACGGTAAAAAATAAAACATTAATAACAATCCGAAGCGTGCAGCTTGAGCGTACAGGGTTATTAAAAAAAATAAAAGTGTTAAATCATGATCACAACAATTTGGCGTTAGTGATATCAAATAAATATGTACTAGGTACCTACAACAATAAATTTGCCATAAAAGCATTTACAATGGGTGAGTAGATGGTTAAAAATTAAATTGATATTTTTCAATCCAAACAGTAACTACACAAAGAAAGGATATAATATTATCTTTAGTAGATTTGGTGCGAACGTTTGTTATTATATATTTTACAATAACAAATTAACAATGCAAGCGTTCATTTAAGAATAAAAACATTACAATTTGGTATCCCACGATTGATTTACATACAACGCTTAAGTATTTTATTGATTTACAAAATAGTACTGTAATGTAAAATTGCTTAATTTAAGTTAAAGCTTTTAGATAAAATAAATATTAAAGTTTCAGTTATCAGTAATCATCGATTTATAACCGGTAACTGATAATAGAAAAAATGTATATATCATCTGTGGTGATAATAATATTTAAAACAAGTACTTACTCTTTTATGTGTGTGTGTAAGACTTGTCTTCGTAGCTATTGTCTATTAAATAGACTTTATTTAGTTTATAACAAAACACCAATATTATAATTTATAATGTTCACAATAATTGTTAACAGGTTAACAGGTTATACATCAATAAATAACATATATTATTTGTTCTATTTCAGTTATCACTTATTTGCTGTAAAAAAAAATCGTAATATCATATTTGAACTTTAAATCAAATTTATACATTTTGTGTTTATAACCTGGCTGAATCAACAACATAAAATTTAATTCGGATTTAAAACATCTTCATCTAAATAAACTACGAGCTCGGTGGTAGTATAATATTAATTCTCCAACAATTTTTTAAATTTTATTTTCAGAAGATAAAGAAGTAAGAGAAATGCAGATAACATCAGTGACACGGTTTGCGTACAACGATAGTATGAAATCACGATTGATCGGCAGTAATCTGTAAGCACACATAAATTATAAACTATCTTAAGTATGTATAGGCACTTTAAGTTCATTCAAATATGAGAGTATTGTAGAAGTATATAAATAAAATCACTTAAAGTCTGTTGATTATTTCGTTATATTTTAATTTTATCTTTTAAAATAATTGTTTAGTAGAACAACGCTGTATTTAAGATTAAGTCGAATAAAAAACGGATAATAATGTTTAAACAGTATGATTGTTTTAGGTAATTCTTATAGCCACTTAATACTTACTACTAGGCTACCGCGTTGACTAGGCTGTAAAAAATGCTTTTTTTTTTTGCAAATTCATGGACGTTTGTGTCGAGTAACTTTCGAAGAGCCACTGCGTGTGTAGGTATAATATCAAAACAGTTATATTGGACTTGTGTGTACAGGTAAGGGCGCGAACACCCGATACGTCGTCGTCCCCCGACCGGTCATTGTGCGCTTGTACGCCATTGGTCATGACCCCCGTTCCGTTTGACCCCGACGATGACCGACCGGGATAACGTCAGGTCCGTTTACAGCACGCGCACCTGGACGTGGACGGGTTTGACCAGTTCTTGTATTTTTTGTATTTTCTATGGCCATAACGCGTCCCGAAAACCGTCGGGTCCGAATCCAGAAATTTCAGGACTACTCGCCGGGCCAAACGGTTTTTGTACTCGTCGCCGTGCCGGGTTAGGTTATTCGCCAACAAACCGGTTTCCGGTAGTAGGCCGTTGGTAATAGTAATAATAATAATAATAATAATAAAATATAAATTCGCACATACGGTCTCGGCAGCCTTTTATTTTACCCTTCGCTACATTATCTTTGTGTGTGTGTGTTTTTTACGACGGGGCGGCATTTTTCGCCAACCCTTTTTTTCACATGCCCGTGACTTTGACAATGAAGATTCACTATCGTCGGTCGTTACAGCGTGTCGTATACCTCTACTACAATATATATTATATCACATAACGTGAACGGTTTTTTATCCCCCGAGATTTATGCGCCGGCAGACGCGCGCCTTGGCCGTCGAGAATATACATATTATTATTATTATTATGAAACAAAAAAATATCGCTGTACCTCCAACGGTACATAGGAATTCGCTGAATCAATATTATGATGCACATGACACGGGGGACTTATGGTACTGTATATTGTGTGCTATAGGTCCGAGATCAGGGGTCGACCGAACAAGTAGATCAGAGATCAAACGGGGTCGGCGCCGCGGTCCATATTATATTATTATATGATTGTGTTGACCGCTGGCAAACTGGTTGCTGCGTGGTCCAGTTGTTGTGTGTTTGCATGTACCTGCAGCAGCAGCAGCACTTATGGGGTGGACGCGATTATATTGGCTCGTGCTACAGGCGCCGGACGACCCGAGATCAAAGGTCGGTCGCAGGGATGCAGTGCTCCAGTTTATCGGGTCCGGATTATTAACATAACTATTATGAATATTATTATTATTATGTACCGTCATGCGGCGCACAACAACCGGTCGGGAGAGAGCGGCCGAGACGATAACCATCTTCGGACCCCATTGACACCGGATGGATGACCCTAGAAGATCCGCCAAGGGTTTTTTTACGGATAGCGAGGACAGGGGGGGGGACTATCTTTTTTTTTTTGGTGTTTCCTCGGCACGTTTTTGCATACGTCAGTCTGAAGGGGCCCATTGTGAAACGTGATGACTGTGCGCGCTCAAAGACCACTCGGACCCCTCGGACGATCATACATTATGATTTGAACGCGCCGAGACGATCCAATATATAAAGTACATGTGTCTCGTTCGAGCACCTCGTCGAATCGCGCCCTTGCCCGCACCGCACCGCACACACACACACACTCGAGTCTATAGAGGCCAATTATACCAATTATATTATTTATGTTGTGATTGGGCAAGTGTAAACCACCACGCGATATCGCGCGAATTCGGTGTATAAACATAGTAATATGTATATTAGGTATTTGATTGTATAAAATAATATGATATATTATAAAATGTTCCTTGATTGACTACGATCGACGTTCCGGTAGGCAATAAGGTCTGCGCGATCGGTGAGAACGTCTCGACAAGATAAAAAATAAAATAAAAATGATTTACGTTTGAGAGCGACGGACCCGAAAAAAAATAACAAATCATCGATGCTCGTTCGAGCGTTATGTCTTGGATCTATGCCGTGTGTATTATTATTTTTGCACGTCAAAAACAAAACAAAACAAAAAAAAAAGGGGTGAAATTTATTTTGGGTTTCTGTGTCGTCTTTTGGCGGCGACCGGGTGCGGAGCGCCGCACACACACATGTACACATTGAACGATTGAAAAATGTTGATATTTTTCCAATAGCCATTAATGCTATCCCTGTTTTTATTTGTAATTTTTTTATATTTTATTGTTGTTGCTTACCAGCGAAAAGGGGTAAAAAAGAAGGAATAAAGGTACAATAACATGTCACGCTTCGATAATTTTACTCGTGTGTGTCTGCGGGTCTGCGAATTCCCAAACTGCGCAAGGGTTAATGTTGTTTTAACAGGTTTTTAAGTGTAACGTGCGTTTTATTTTTTTTTTTTTTCGGGAGTACCTACCTTCTGTTTACGACTATAACGCGCGCACACCTGGGAATTTTTTTTCCCCAAAAATACTCGAAACGCACGTAAAATATCGTGTAATTGCCGACAAATAAAAAAATACGCCTATATTAGGTGCACGTGAAGATGAACCGTTCGTCTCGCAGCTGCTGCGGATCTCTTGGACTCCGTCTAGCCTGGGAAATGTGGCACGGCCAATTGGATGGATACACCGTCTCTGATGGTATGTGCGGTTAAAAGTTGAGCCGTCATCGCGTTCTCTAGACGGGCACGGGCGAGTAATAAAGACGCTTCGGACCCACGTTTTTACGGCCATAAAGCTATCACGGGTTTAATGCGAAATAATAAAAACTAGCTCGCCGGCAAGGGAGGCGTCTTCATCGGCAGGCGGTTGGAATTATTACATGTACAGAGATACGGCGCGGTGGCAAGTACAAAATTATTTCCTTAATCCCATTAGTCCACGCGCGATAAAGCCCAAACCCTTATTAATCATTTACCGTCGTACAATCTCGCGGCCATAACGTTCCTGGGCGCACAATAATTATATACATTAACGAAAGACAAAAGCTCTTCCGTTTTAAGTTTATATATTTTTTCGTACTTTTATGTGCAAAATCTTAACCATTAGGGTCTTACCGGTGCCGTGGGGAGAGATGAGGCGACTGACTAAAATAACCTCACTTGTGTACATAGTCGTGAGTAGGAAAGGGTTAAGGGGCTCCTTTCATCGTCAGATTTATTGCTGAAATTTGTCTTTGAGTTATTTATAATAAATGAATACAAGCGAATAGTCAATTTATTTGAAAATAAAAAATGGAAAAGTGTTACTACTACTAGAGGCTTAAGTCTCTATAAAAGTACCCATTAGACAATATACTTGGTTTTCGGTGCTAACTATTCTTTGAGTTATGTTCTCGAGTGAGTTTGTATTCTTGCGCATAGGTGATATGTATACTTTTTGTTTTTTTATTTATAGCACTTGTTGGTTAGTTTTAAAACAACAATAATAATTTAACTGTACAAAAAAAAACACCCCAATACGACGCGATACTTGTTTTTATAGTTCTTTTTTTTTAATAAATTAAATAAAAACTTCAGCATAAAAGAGAGCCACCGAGATGATATTGTAATGTATATTCGTATTGTACATAGAATACATAATACACTCAGGGTAAAAACAACACGATATGTTTTTATTGCGTTATAATAATATATGATGATGACGACGACGACGACGGCATTGTTGTTCTTGTTGCGGCTATCAAAGTGTAGCATATTATATGTACGATCGTTATGTAGTACATAATATATATATATGTATATATTGCAGAGCCCCAAAAGTAGGCTACTATAATGTACTTGTTATTGAGGTCGTTTGCTCATAACGATTTTAACAGGCATTTTTGTATGCAATATAGTTTAATATATGATTTTCTACCGCAGCCGCAACGTGGTGACTATATTATTATTGTTAAATCGGGTCAATTATTAACCGCGAGCACCGTTTGCTGTCCGTTTGTTTAACTCTGAAAAAAACACCGAGAAATCGCAGACGGGATGTGACAAGTGAACTGTTGTCGTTTTGCACAAACGGTCCGTGCGTCAAGTTAAGTGATGTATACACCTTAGTTTATATATATATATATATATATATGGACAAAAACGACCCAGAGAATAGCTTGTACGAGTTTCCTTGAGCGCATCACCGACGGCTCTAATGATGTATGCGCACTGGGACGGCCGGACGAAAGCGGCGAAGGGTTGTTGTGTCTAATGGTGGTGACGGGGGTGGTGGCAGCACTCGGGTCGGAGGAGGAGTGGGGTTGTTTGAAACACACCCTAAGTAAATGGAAGTAGCTGACCGAAACTAGACAGAGAGTGATGTCGGACAGCAGCGAGCCAACCCTCGTTTGCAAAAGCCTCCGCGCCGGACCTTTGTGTTCGCCCGCCGTGATTTATGACGCAAACGGCTTTTACGGACCTTTTTAATGGTTTCCGCGTCGCGCGCTTGTACTTACGGTCCGGCACCGAAAACTTATCATAAAAACTAACTTTGTGCTCCGTAGTCTTGATGCGAAAAAGAAAAATGCGTCGGCCGAGAGCAGCATAGCATATACATAATGTAAGGTTGTTATGAATTTCATTTTTCCTCGGGTGTTTTATTTTTACATCCGGTGTGAAATAAAAAAACGAGAAACCTTTAGTGCAATTATACGCTTTTGCTGTCCCGCTTTCTATGTTTTTTCAAAATATTACAAATTGAAAAGCGCCGAATAGAAATTATGATGAAGTCTCGACCACATGAAACATGCATAAACCATAGATTTTTGTCCGTATCATAATGTATAAACATTAGTACAAGTTTAATAGCTTTTATCCCCTTCTTTATATAAATTATTTAATAACGAGAAGAGTGCTTTTGTTTCGTGTTACCTTGCTCCTACAGTCTATATACATTATGTGAATATGCATTAGTCGTTTTGTACCGCTCACACGTATAAAATGAAGAGCTGATTGTTCGGCAAAGAGTTTTAATAGCATTACTTTTTATATTTTGTATATTTTATAGATAGGATTTTGGAAATCTTATAACAACATTTTACTTAATTTTATTGATTATAAAACGAAAAAAAAAAAAATTATATCAGCTTTCATTGTCCATAAAGTTTTTATCAGTCAAACTGATGGATTCTTGTTCAAAAATATACTCGAAGGGGGAGGTTAATATTCAATTTACCCAAGGAAATACCCGTTATGTCATGTCTACACACTATTTTGGGTTTCGAGATTGAAATCCGTAAAAAAAACAAGTGTAATATTTTGCATTATTAAATTATTCTCATCATTTATCTCTTTATTAGTCTCGCGGTGCTCATATAGGGCTTCCACTTTCACTACTGTTTACAACCATTTGCTGATGTATGACGGAGAAAATATTTATATTAATGTAATTAAAACGCCTTAAAACAATTTTGATTATGAAATTTAGAACAAAGACAGTGATTTTATAATACAAAATAATTGTTATAAAAGCAATGTTTGAAAGAACCAAGAGATGTGGTTTAAAATGTCCACACTTTACATCCCCAAACTGACCATCTTCATATTAATAATTTTTATGTGCTATAATAGAGCACTAATGGATTTTTATATTTTTTACAATATTTATAGATTTATGAACAAAGTTCATTGTGTGTGTTTAGCCGCAAAATGTATTTTAATTTTATTTTTTTTAAAAATCTAAAATAGCCAAGTTGAAAACCTCATTTTCTGTTAAGAATAACAATATTAATAGACAATTATAGTTTTAATTATATTTATTCATAGTTTGTCTTTTCAATAATAACTTTTTATTTTTTTATTTTGCTACGAAAAGAACGTTGACATAAAACTTAACCCGTTTCTCTTAGAGCTGTGTTTTTCACGTTTTGCCTTATACATAATTTTTATAAAATTTATTGAGTGTATTAACTTGTATATTTAATTATATTGTGGCGTTTAAAACAAATGTTAGATGGCGCCACTCCGATTGTTGTTTTCCGTTACGGGTATTAAATTGGTTCTCATAAATCGTAAACTTTCGACCGACCGACTGACATTATTTTTTAATGTTTAACAACTTAACCGTATTTTACAAAACTTCTTCGAACGACATTGTTCAACGGAAGTACATTCGTGAATAAAACCCGGAACAAATGAAAAGTTAATTTTGTTGATAAACTCGTTAGTTTTTTATTAATGCATATTCCTCGATTGACACTTTACATTCGTGGAGAATGATTTAAAATAGTTTTCTCATCAACATAATTATTAATCTAAATTATTCGTAGATAATATTATACCTCAAGTATAAAAAAATAAAATTTATTACCAAAGAATGTCTACATAATAATGGTTTAGGTGGTAACATCAATTAAAATTGTTATATTATTATTTTAAACGAGTCACTGATATTTGCTCTAGTATAACCAGCAAGAAGTGCACAACAAAATAGGCTTATTTATAGGAAATTAGATATTATGTTTCTCTCTTTCAACTCAAGTTTATCTTGAGGTAAAAATGTATCTATTTTTTTCAATATTACTAATTATAATCATTTTAAGGGTTTTTATTAGTATTTATAAACATTTTCTGCGCATGTTGAATATAATTGAATGATGATTCAGAAACGTCAGTCGATTCATAATAGTAAATTCTAGGTTAGTAAAATATGTTAATTCAATGCTTAGTCGATTGTGCATTGCTGGTTTTTAAAACACAGTCAACTGCGGTTGTTCATTCATTATTTTTGATATTTACTTATTGAAAATGAACTAATATTATCGAAATTGGCGACCAACCTTATGTCGGGCGGTCTTGTAATAGATTATAACATCAGTACATAGGAAGCAGGTTTTGATTGTGCAGCGATATCATTTCCTAAGTTAATCTTCCGAAACGCGTTTTCTTATAGAACCGAAAGCGGTGTGGTTTTTTTTTTGAGGGGGATTTGTACAACGCGAGGGGGGTCAAAAAACGTTCGGGTCACAGCGGCGTGTGCCAAATTCTGGTTAGGGTCGTTGTGGCTGTTGGTTTTGTAAACGACCGACGACCAGGATATTCGTTCGACCGGTCGAGCTAGTTTTTATTTTTTTTTTATGCTTGAAAAACGCCGTCGCCGGTGTGGTGTGCGTGGCAGCAGAAATCGGGTCGTATATCATTTTGGGCGCGAGCGGCGGGTAAACGCACATCTATATACATGCATATTATTATATACATATATACACACAGAGAGTAAAGGATTGTGCGAAAGAGCAGAATAAAGGAGGAAATCGGCGAAAATAAATTGCCGGCCGATCGACTCGAATGATGATGATAGCGGCGCGCACGGGTTTTCCGGGGTCGGGCATTTTTCAAAAAAAAAAAAATATATATACATATATAAGTATGTAGGACGAGAAAAAGTAAAAAAAAAAAAAGTACAACCTCGTCGTTGTCGAAAGCAAATAAACAAAATGCGAAACACAAACATATACACACACACACACACAATTTCGGTATACGCATATATAATATAATATATACACTACATAATATGCGCAATAACGGTGGGGATGTAACTTTTGAAGCGGTTTTTGGGCCTTCGGCCGGCAGTGGGGGAGGGGGTGCCGGATGATATATGACCGTGGGGTGGATAACCGGACGGTCGGTCGGTCGGCCGGCCAGAGGTTACTAATGGACGACCGGCCGGTTGCGGTGGAGGGGGAGCGAACATGGCCGCCGCCCACCAGCCGCCTTCCGATGTTTAATAAACTACCCCCATAACGCGCCCGGCTTCCAGTCCAGATATCCCGTTATTTATTGTGTATAGCCGGCCGCGTTTTCATATATAACGGCAATTTTCCTTATTTTCACGCTCCCCCGCATTCATTGTCTGCTCACGCCGCCGCCGCCGCTGGTCTTTGCCGCCGAGCTATCTCCGATTTGCGATGCCATTAGTCACCACCACGCGCCCGGCGGCATGTATAGAGGATCCGAGCTCGCCGGTGTACACATACACTTGTATCCTTATTTTCTATACACACACTAGCGGTATAGGTGACATCCGTATGTATATCCGTCCGTCATACCGATCGGTGTGATTGCGCGCGACCGTCGGAGGGAGGGTGAAAAATGGTCGGTCATTTTTTCCCCTCCCTCCGCTCGACCACCCCTATTTGTTCCGCGTGCAGGTATAGGTGACGACTTACCGTGGCCGCCCAATCGATAATTGAAATATTATTAATTATACTGAATTCTTTAATGCGCCTAAGGTCCGGTTGAGCGTAGGTACCACAATACTTTTAAACAAAACGAATTTAAACAATAATATTATATTATTTGCTTATAATACCGCTGTAGGTTATATTTATATAGACAGGGTTGGACAAGTTACAATAGTTAAGGAACTAAGTAACATTTAGAGTTATACCTACGTGTAAAAGAAAAATACTTATTATTTAAACATGTAACTATTAGAGTTGTCTAGATATGTAGATTTGTTATCTTGAACACTAATGTTATAAAAAAAAAATCGGTCCTAAAGAAAATATTAACGGTGAGTATACTAACACAAAAATACCGTTGTAAAATTAATACCTCCTCAGCTAAGTTAAAATATTCCATCGTCGTTTTGCGATAATACTTATATTGTTACCTAACTTAACCTAGTTTAATTTTCACAGGATCTCCGAACAACTACAATGACATATTATTATTATAAAAATGATGATAGAAAGAATACATTTTTATGGAACTTTTGTCTCCCATGAAAATGTATACATTTAACAATGTACCAATGGTTATATATTATATATTCGTGTTTTTATATTTTTATATATAACATTTTATAAGCTAATTTAGTTATTATTAACAATATTAGTTTACTATTAATATGTTAATCGCTCAAATGTTATCGATTATTATTTTTGGTTAAACGGTGTTAAGCTTATAATAAAGTTCGAAATGATAATCAAAAAGGCGTTCGAAATAATAGAATCTGTGAAAGCGGAAGTAAAAAAATGTGGTATGAAGAAAGAGAGAGAGAGAGAGAGAGAGAGGAAAAAGAGAAATTACAAATTCAGTAGAATGGCGGTTCGTAGTAAACTTGGGAAGAATATTTCATGAATGAAAACTTTTGCATAAACTGAGTATAGTATATTTTTTTTTTTATTCATTACATTTTGCAAATTTTTTTTACAATTGTATTGATCAAATAACCTTTATAACATGGTAAAATATAATACCCCAATGTAGTAATTTATTTAAACTGTTTATTAAAGTTTTCACTGAAAATATATATCCCCTTTCCCCTCCTCTAAAACCGGAGTAAAAAATATGATTTAAAAGTTTGGTTTTTTTTCAAATGAATTATTATGTAATTTTCTTTATAATCTGACACTGAAAGTTAATCAACTCTTTTTTTTTTTAGAAGTATAGTTTACTGTTTGAGTAAACACAAATGAATCATTTTACTAACCGTATTCATACTGAACCCTTTTTCGTCTTATTCGTGTGTACTATCATCGGAGGGTGTGCAATATGCGTATATTATTATTTATTAAACACTCCTATGCTCGGACATAAACTCATTAATTCATCTTGATATTAAATTAGTATTATATAATTTATAAGTTGTTTTAGGATCGTGCCTATATGCCTATTGTGTCTGCGGTCTTGGGAATAACTAAATAATTAATAACTAATTATTAATGGATAACTAATAATAAATTAATATTTTACTATTGATAATAGCTTCAAAAACATTTTCAAACTTCGGTCACGTGAAGATTTATTTGACTTTATGTTGACTCAATGATGCCTAGTTGTTTCACGGTATTACTTGTAATGGTACATTTTTTTTGGTGTAGAAGAAAAATTATAGAAGCAATTAGTTGTTTTTTGTAACGATATTAGGCTGCTACATCAATATTTTCAGTATAATGAACAATATAAAAATAATGTTTTTATGCTTACAAAAATATGCGAATGGTTCACTGCCTAATTGACTCATCGACCTACTCACTAACCTAAGTAGAACATTTTTTTTTTTTTGTTAAAAAAACTTACAAAATGAAACTACAATACTTTCAATAATTGTCCGACGAGGGCGACGGAAGGTTCCATCATAATCTTATTGGTATTTTTTTCCTTAACGATATTATTTGCTACGCGTGACAATTTCTGGTGAGTTATACTATGTAATTTTTTTCTCTACGTTTTTGTTTTTTAGTCAACATACATGCATACACACTGCACGGCTCTCGAGAGAGCCTTTAAACATACAGAAATAGAAGAGAAACGGTCGCAGCTATCTGCGGTGGGACTGCATTAATTAAACGTCGTCGTCGGCGGCGCAGGGGTGGCGGGGCAAGCGAAAGACTGTCCGCCTGCGGCCCTGTCGAATGGGCCGGAACGTGCGGACGACATCCGGGGATTACTCTGATTTTAAGGGATTGGTTTTCGGGATTTGCCGACGACACAAAAGGACGGCAACGCTTAATTGGATGTCCTTTGGGTTTATTGATTTTAAACTCGCCGTCGTCCCTTCGCATTTATGTAGATATGTATATATATATATTATGTGTGTATATACATAATATGCCTCCGCTCTCGCGCCCAGGACCACGTCCGGTCGGTCGGTCGGTCGGCCGGCGGTGGCCGTTAAGTTCCCAGAGGTCCGCGCGACTCTTTCATTTACATAATGCCACAGTACCGGACGCGGTGGGGCGAGGGGGAAATTGGAAAACATTCAAGTGACATTTTCCAAGATGGCCGGCGGACCCCTTGACCCGTGCACGACGGCGGCGGCGGCGGCGGTGGCGTTTCTCTGACTCACCGAGCAACAATGATTTATTACACAAAACGCCTGCACCGCTCGCCCTGCCGCCGCACGGCCCGGGGTCGCCGCCGCGCGTTTCGGCCGCCGAAATGATGAGGATTCCTACACCGGATATGTGTGTACAAGACGAGATAGTATAGGTAGTAAAACCGGGGGAAGGGTATGCCCGAAATGTCGCACATACCACGCAGCAGACGGGGTCGTATAGCAATTCCAATTTCACCTACAACCCGAGTTGTGTGTACGGTGTACGCACTGATTAAAAACACAAGCGCCCGGCAACGAGACGACGAATTGCCGTTGTAGTTATTTTCCGAGTATATCTGGTAAAGAATAGCTGGAAGGGACATTGACATTTTTCCACGTCTCTGTGGTCTTTGTCGGCCCCGCACAACACCTATAACAACGTACAATAATAATATCATATACTAACAACATTGTCGAGAGGTTCGTCCGGATCAATTTCGATAAAGGGAAGTTTGTTATCGTACAGCAGCGCAGCAAATACAACCCAGTTTGCTTTTTACCTAAAGCCGCGCTATAGTTTTTCTTGTTGTAATTACCACATTCACAATAACATGTGATTTTCATGCACAGCGACCTTTACTACTATTATAAGCACAGTAATATCACAGTCGTTGATTTATGAGGTTTTTTTGCGGGCCTTTGAAAAACGGCAGTACCAACGACATCAGTAGGTACCTATATAATAATAATACAGCCGTTGGATAAAGCCGAACAATTTTCACGGTTAAATAAATAGGGCACGATTTATTATTACCTTTCGGTTGTCGCTGGGCCGGCGGTAGAACAGGGCAAGTAGTTTTGATGCTGATAGGTATTTCTGTTGCCGGGCGATACCGCTGCTGTTACTTTCCGCAGTAACCTAGTTAAATTCTCGGTGTGTGTGTGTGTGTATAAATATATTGTATACTTATATACATAAAATATAGCCCTTTCCGCTACCGAGTCCGTTCATCAATATATATATATAGATATATATTATGTGTGTATAGGAAAATAACGTTATCGAGTTTTCTGGAAAAATGGCCGCACCGGGACACTGCGCTAAGTCCATCGCATCGGTTCGATGCATGCCATAAATTTTACACACTGCCCTCGCTCCACCGTCGGTTCCCCGCCATTGATCATAGGATGCTTCCAAAAATTAAATTCGACAAAAGAGCTTTTTTTTATCGTATACAGGGAAAAAAGGCATCAACATTACATAAAATTGTATTAGCCCATCGTAAAGGGAGGTCCAATAGGTACTTTCATATGACATTATTATATTATGTACGTCTACGAGCGAATAGAGTTAACACCGTGTACATATAGATAGGGGTACCATTTTTTTAATTTATTAGATTACTCGCAGGTCAACAATTGTGTACTTTTCATTCTTCGTTGCCCTACAATAGGATATTAAACTTATTGCAGAACTATTTTGGTGCACTGATTTCTGAAATTGTCATCCGTCAAAAATGTATAGTTCCTTATTCAATTACTACTTTGTGTTAATGTATTTTACCGCGTGAGCTCTATTGAAACTACTAAATTAGGTGTTACAAACTTTGTTTTACAAACACAAAAGGCATAAGTGAATTTTTTTTTTTAAAACTAAGATCATAAACTATTTGTCAATAAACACTTTTTATACGTGTTTCATATACAATGTTGCTTGCATTTTTGAAAGAGATATAAAAAAACGAATACATTTAAAGTAACATAAGAAATCATTAAAAGATTTTCATTTTTCTCACCTATAAAATTGTTTAAAATCCTTTTATTTTTTAATTTGTATACATACATTTATTGTTAATAAATAAATTTGTTAATAATCTTTTGGTTCTCACTTACTTATATACTAGGTAATTATTATTATTTTTTCACTTAATACAGTTTTTAGTTTTTTTTACATAGATACTTATTAGCGTATTGCACTAGGATAGTAACTTTTGCGAATTCCTGCAGCATTAATTCAATCGTTAAATAATTATAAAGCTGTAATAAACATTAAACTTACATTCAGTAGTTCATCAATACCTATTATATCAAGCAAATATCTCCAGGACCAGAGCAACAAACTAGTATCATTTTTTAGACCGGGGTTCCATGTGAAAATAAGTATTTAAATCCTTCTATCTATATTATATTATTTTTAAATTCAACAACTTAATAGTTTAATGGGTTTATTAAATTATTATGGACCCGTGACGTCGTTATTATGTAAAATTAAGTACACTATAGGTAGATATAATAGGTGTATATTGTAATATATATATATATATATATATATATATGTGTGTATACAATATAATAGCTTGGGTGAATGCGGTACGACCTTCTTAGCGTCGTTTTATTGTTTACAAACGATCATAACGAGAGAGGGCGAGGTGGGGAATAAGTAAAGCGAGCACATCACAAGCAGAGAATGGGAGGTGATGCGGCGAAGGAGAAAATCCCTTATTCCGAGCTCACAGTGTTCAAGCGTTTCAATTAATGTTAATTGTGGACATTGATTTTACACAGTGGCAAAGGGTCGCCGGGTTAAAGTAAAACTTTCACTTTAGCTTTCTGTCCAAAGTTAAATCTGCTGTGTACGGCGGTTCGCCAGGCACCGAAGCCAAATGGGGGGTACACGTGGAAAGACCGAGACAAGAGTAGAAGGGTCGATTAGGGTAAATATTGAAATCACCTTATAACTTGGCTAAGCCGTTTCGAAAGAGGGTAACGGCGGCGGCGGTAGGCAATATTTACCTTAGCCGCCTGTAAAGTCATGTTGGAAGACGAATATTACACATTTTGCGCACACACTACACACAGCACATTGCTTGTTGGAGTTCCATGTACACTGTGGTGTTTAACGGAGGAACAAAAAATGTATTTCAAATGATTAAAATATGGAAACTATACACCGTTATAGCCTTGAAAATGCATATTTATTTTCGGTTTAATATTTGTTGTATTTTCATTATTCATTACTAATCGATAACAATAACCAAACAGCTAATAAACCGTCGAAATAATTTTTTTCCCCGATACCTTTTTTATTTGGTATATTTTTTCCCGGTTACCGTATATAGGTCCCACGCGTATAATGTGTGTGTGTGTCATCTCATCTCTGTAAATACTCGCGCACACACAACCGTTCGGTTATGATATTATATTATTATTCTTTCCCGTACCTATAGATTATAAGGACATAATGTAAAGGTGCACGATACCGCGTGTACATAACCCTTTGGAACAATAATATAATATACGGTACACGGTTGTTGACCCCCCTTGGGAATTTCTTCCTTTTTTTTTTCGTTTCGTTTGTGTTCCATCCCGAACATAGTTAGGGCGTAATTGCACAAAAGGCCATTTATTTATTTCCTTTTTTACGGGGATACATTAAAAAAAATCACTCATTGTCGGCGTTAAATAGAGGCGGTCTGTTTCCATTACGGGATACACTGGGGTTCTGGCATTGAGGTTTTGTTCTCCGCGTTCCACAACGATAATAATGCTTTTTTAACCTCATTCTTGACAGCACACAGGTATACACACACAAACCCTCCGCTGTCACTGCACTTCATAACGGTTTTTCAACAGGTAATCCGGTAAAGATATTACATATCGGCTCGTCGTCGAAATAGATAAACAGTAATTCATATTCTTATAGCACGGCTGGTGTGTGTTGAGTAGAGCCACTTGAATTTTTTTTTAATGTAGTTTTTAATTTCACCGCCGACTCGCCGCTCCACGCGATACATCTTAACGATAATAAATGTTTGACAACGTTATGCCATTTAAAAACAGAAAATCAGAGTATAATATAATATACTCTATACAAGTTCTTACTTGTTTGAATTACTTTATGCGATTGGGCGCGTTGTGTTCGTGTAAGCAAACAACAAGAAAAGAAACGATAGGGTCGTCGAACAAGGAGTAAAAATGTTGGCAAACAAAAGTTTTTCTATGAACTATAAATTACTGTAAGACACGATCAACAACAACTGTTGAATGATGATGTTCTCCGAGGCAACATGTGTGATGGGCGACGCTTTGTCAAACTAAAACTTTCCTCGGAATCTTTCTTCGAAACACACGAGCTGTACACGTCTTGTGTAAAATACATTTATTCACTTTTTACATGTATATTATAATGTTAAACAACAGCGAATCGATAGATTAAAATTCTACACCGAAATATATAACGCGCTTTGAAATTGTTTAATTTGTGATAATTGTGTTTGTATTTTTTGTCGGTTTAGCTTAATAATTGTTGGCCGTTAAATCCGCGTAGGACGTAATAAAAGTAAATAATAGACGATTTCCAGTACAAAACTCGACGGTAATAATGTTAATATTATAATGTGTACCGCGAGCAAGACGGGAAGTACTTTTAAAACTCTTTATTGTTAATTACGAAATTAATCCTATTGTTCAGCGAAAGCTCAAGTTAAGCGGGGGTTTTTTTTTTTGTTAGCGACTTGCCATTTGTTTTTGTGTTGATTTCAAGACACCGCTAATTGCTATACAAGAATATTTGTCGTTTAATCTGCTCACCAGACAAAGGTCTAGTAATAATAATAATCAAAATCGTACTAAATGATTTCCCTTGCCGGGTAACGCTCAACTACATAATATTATCTGTGTTTTCTTGTCTTTCGTAAAGTCATTTTCAATGGGAATCCGTGTTTTACACCGTGTGTACAAATACAAACACCCACAAACTTGTATTTACCACTATTGGCGATCGGTATCCTACGTCAACAAGGGAATCGTCCAGAGAGATACACGTAGGTATCTACACACGTGTGGAGGGAATATATTATTATGTTTGACGAGGAAAGAGGGTGAGATGAAAAAAAAAAAAAAGGACGGCAAACGGCAGGAGAAGAAGTACACACAGTATCCTTCTCCTCCGCAACCGTATCGCCGTCGTCGTACGCGGTTTTTGTGCGTTATAACGTCGTCCCATCCCCCCAACCACTGCGGCCGTCCACGTCTGTTTCCCGTTGATGCATCTCTCTCCCTCTATCCCGGCCGTTCCCTCTCCGGCTCCGGCCTTTCCTCCGGGGACGCGCGGGCGGCTATTGATTATTTCAAGAGGTCAGCCGCTTGTCCAGGAAAACTCCGACATTCGCTCGCACGCCGCCCCTCGTCCGCAGAGGGTCCGACAGCCTCGGCGGCTAAACAATGCGACACCGCAGACACGGTACACACCCACCTTTCACCGCCAGTGCCCCGTGTCTCCCGGCACAGCCCCGCCGTTCCCTGGACGTGCACGGTCCATCCCAGTTGGCACCCCCGCCCGTGCCGCGGCGGCAACCCTCGGCAGCATATCTTTTGTGTCCGGAATCCCAACGCCACCGCCGTCATCACTTCCGTTGCATTTCCTCTTCCTTTCCACAACACTATATGTTAAACATACACACGTACGCACGTCGTACAAGGTGTACAGCAACATCTATACATCGATCGCAGACCGCTCGGCATTAGCCCCGGATACACATGCGTTCCCATTAAGCGGCCCTTCCCCGTCTTGTGAGTGCGGACCGTTTACCAGTGCAGTGTAAACCCCTCAATCATATTTCAATGCGAATAAAAACGATTTGACGTTTACATAGATTCTGGATTCGCTGGAACCGATTTAGTCCATTGACCGATTATCTAGAACTCTAGTTCCTTCCAATAATCATTAACCTATCGATTATAGTAGCTCAATGTATAATAGCTGTTTACATTATTAACAGCCCGTGTTCGGTTTACGGCTAGCTAATGATTTTCAGACCAATCGTGTCGTGTTAAAGGCACAGTATGGCTGTTGTAACAATTTAATCGAAAACTAAACAAGTCGATGTATCTGTAAATAGTGTATAACTACTCAACATGATGACAATTATAAACAATAAACTTCTTTATCTACTATTACAGCTGCTAAATACAAAAGTAATCATAACAGCGAACTCGTTTTTGTTAAGGCGAGCGAATAGTGCTTGGACGTGGACATTGGATACATCTGTAAATTAATGTAAATAACATTTTAATGTATATGATGAAAATTATGTTAACCGACATTAGAGTGAATTAAAAGATATAGTGATCAGATGTAGCAGCTGATATACTCATATTGTGGATTTAAATTATTAAATAAAACTCATGTAACTCATATTTTAGGTAAATACATTGTAAATTCATGACCTTACTAATACACAGACATATTATATATGGAATTGATGTTTTTATCTATAACATGAATTACACGACAAAATACGACACTCGTCAGTTGTATTACTATTTAATATAATTAAAGATTGGGAAAATTACTCGCAAAGGCTGTAAAAGCACCCTAAGTGCTACGGGGAGATGTATAATAATAACAATGATTATGATGATGATAATATTATTATTGTTGGGTATTAATAATTCTTAACGACTAGGTACGGTAACTGTGCGAACAAACTCTCTATGGGTTTTATTATTATTATATCAATGGTAGTAATAATATAAGGATTCAAAATATTTGTCAGTGGTTCGAGTAAGAGCTATTAGTGTGTGATAATAGCCAGCATATATTAAAACTTATCCGACTCTAATATACTGTCATGTCTGTAACTCAAGAATGGCAAATAACGCGTTAATAAATTAAAAGTTAATTAAGTTACATAACTGAACAGTTGAGCCCACTTTAACTATTATAACCTTGTTAATAATGATTCAATTTAATTTAACTAATTTCAGTTCACCAACAATATTGTGGTTATTATAGTTCACTAAATAATAATATTGTATATTGTAAAATTAAGTTTATTATTGTTAATAACTCTAGGTTGGTTTTATTTTTACAAAATATCAAAACTGTTTTTGTATGCGTTGATGATGGTAAAATTGCTATAGAGAATTATATTTGTGGTCAAGGGTTTATTTAAATATTTAATTATTTCATAATATATAAGCACAAGCGTTGCTCGAGTTTTTCCTGGATTATATTTATCAGTTAAAAAAACGTTTTCAAACAAGAGACACTGTAGGATTTTCTGTGTATGCTAAACATTATTTTTGTGCAAACTGATATCCAAAAGGGAATGTGCGGATTTTTATAATATAAACCGTTCGACAATATTATCCAAATCGTGTCCGTCGACCGTTTGCCGGAGAGTCATTACTCGAAATGGGGTGAGGAAAAAATACACTGATCTTGTTCGATGAGGTATTGTGTCGGTTGTCAAACGGTTAGTAACAGAAGACAAGAAGGGTGAACGGCGGCAGCGTCATTAAAAATTAAAATTCGGCGTGCTCAGCGGGGTGCGCGGCGGTGGCGGCAGGCAGGGTGAGAACTTCACAGATTAACCCCTTGTCGTTTATGGGTCGCAGTATCTGTGCGCATAATGAGTTGCCTACTGCGTGCCCCTGAAAACAATAACAATGCCGATACTCGCGAAATCAATCGCTTCGGTATTTGCATACTAATAAATAATTATTGTCGACAATATTCCTTCGGAACGACTCCTTTTTTCCACACCCTCTCTGCGATTCACGATTGCTTACATTTTTTTTTTGTTTCGGTTTCCTTCTACGATCAGGCGGTGCATTTTTTACACATTTTTCTTCCACGCAGTTTCCTATATAACACATCCTCTTTCCGGCGACCGTCTCCGAGTCACGTTAGAACAAACGCTCTCCGCCGACGGTGAAGCGGACTCCACGTATGGCATTTTTTTGCGTACCTACCTGTCTAGGTCATATTATTAAAACGCTGAAGGCCAAACGGGCGCACGTGTGGTGCTGCCGGGAAAAATTCCTTTTATTTACACGGGAAAAAGTGGTATAAATGTGTACAAAAAAAAAAAATTTAATAATAAATAAATAAAAGACAATACCGGCGAGACCGTGTATATAGTGAAATATAATATCACCAGAGTTTTCATAAACCCTTGTTAAGGAGAAGAATTCCGTCATTTTCGTCGACGTCTCTGAGAAAAATGACAAATAATATTTATACATACATATATATATACATACCATCCTGTTTTGTAATAATAAAAGTAAAGAGCGGGACCCGGATAGGAGTGGGGCTCCCTTATAGTGTCTTTGTGGCCACGCAAGCTTGAATATTGCGAACCGACCACCGGCAGACGGGAATACGGGGGGTACTCATCAAAGGTACACCTACACCTACTCTTCGGTCGTGTAATATTATATTGTATGTATGAATATGTATATAGAGTGTAATGAGAATAAAAATACGTTTGAAAGGCACGATTTTTAAGGGTTGCCCGGTGTCTAGAGATAGGATACAAGAGCCGAGCGTTTCCTTTGCGCGTTTTGTATAGGCTACGGTATTTTTTAACAAAAAAAAAAAAAATCAAAATTAAACCACTGTAATAATAATGAATTAATAAATATATTTTTTTTCTACACTATATAACTGCATAACTATCACTGTCGTCGTAAAAAACTTATATTTTCTGAATAATACAAAATATTAGGAATTGATGATGCTAAAAAGTTACATAAATACAACTTTTTGAGCTGTCATTAATACTCGATTTGGTTTTAATACATTTTGTATTTTTTTAAATTTCTTAAAACGTTCATGATCATTTATTATTGTTTGTTTTTTCAGGTACCTAATGCAACCAGAAGACTTACAAAACACAGTAATACACTGGCAACAACAAATTTCAGATACCAATTCAATAAAAATCTAGGGAATATCAAATAGATCTCACCGGTAACCATATTAATAATAATTTATTTTGAAACTTGTTTGGTTACTATAGTCGCCTTGTAATGTCTTAGACTGTGATAATACTTACAATTAAATAGTCAAAAAATGTACATTGTATTTTTGCACAGGAAATCACTAATTGTTGCCAGGTTGGCCGTGAACTAAGTATTAATAGAGAAATCGTATTATTACACTATATTGCAAAGTCGAGAAAATAATTTGTAAGCAGACCGAAGACATTTAAGTTCATTTTTAATACATTTTCGAAAAACGTATCAATGCCCCTCCCCCCATTTACACTCTGGATTTAAAACACGGGATTATCATATAGATTTAATAAAATATCTATACGCTATTACATTATATTTTTGTTCAATACACTCATCGCATGCGTGCATATAGGTATACATATATTATAATGTCATATCTCATATCTAAAAGGAAGGGAAAAAACTTTGGCCGGAGAGTGCCGGAGGAGCAAGAGCAATTTCTCGAGCTGAGCAAGGATGCGTGTGAAGAATGCAGCCGTCGGTGGTTGGTGGTGTGTATGTAGAGCTGTGGAGGTGATCTTTAGCGAAAAACGCGGACGGGACGAAATCTATGATCGATGGTGGGGTAGAGTGGAGGGTAGGGGAAGTCTGTGAACCGTATAATGCGTCTTATGTGTGTCGTGTGTGGGAGGAGTAAGCAGCAGACAGCTGGTCGGCCTGTGCGAATGCCCAGTATTCCAGAGAAGCTCATATTTCAAATCCGGAGGGTAAAAAAAATAAAATGTATAATATATAATAGACGTCGCCCAGCCCACCCGCCACCGAAATAAGAAAATATATATATATATACAATATTAGTATCGTACACGAAATAAATGTAGCTATTTTCCTTAGGCCACTTCCCCTCCCCATCACCGGTCACCAGATATATATATATATATTATAATATGTATTGTCATCTCGTCGTCGTCGTCACGAGCTTGTATTTTTTTTTTCCACCCCTCCTTTCGTTCGGAAACACATTTCCTTGCCGCGAAACGTCATGACGCAGCAGCGTAGCACCCCGGCCGCATACGTGTACAATGGGTTGCATATCTATACGGATATACGGCAACGAATAACATAAATATATATGTATATGTAATATATGTTACATATACATTCAAACGGATAATAGTGTAGGGATGGTTTTTTACGAGCACCGAGTTGCGGACCCGGAGGGGAAGGGAGGAAAAAAAATACCCACGGACTGTTCGTTATTGCGTTATACGCTACACGGTGAATGTTAGTTGTTATACAATACAATAATATCATACACTAAACTAATAATAATAATACAAAAAAAAAAACGTGTACTTATAATACGTCTGTATTACACGGAAGCACATACCTACGGCCTGACACACAAACGAGTAACGTTGGACATGTTCCACATGAATCATACTTGGTTTTTGATAGTTGATTTTCAAGTAGCTTAATAACCGCGAAATTCTACCATATTTCTTTTTATTATAGAAAATAAAAGTTACATAAAAAGTTGTATATTCCGTAATTATTTGTATGTAACACTGCAGTCTTCGCAATTGGTTCTGGAATAAGTAAAAATAAAAACTGTATTTTCAACGTATAACCCGTGAGTGATGTTTATTCGTTTTTTTTACAATATCCCAATTTAGTTTTTATGTATGATTTTGGCGCAAGTCTTAAGTAGGTATACGTTATTCAGATCTATCACATAGTAATAAGTAATAACTAATTTCAACCGGTCATACATGTTTGCCAACCTAAATATTATGTAGCTTTGTTCGTTGGTTTTCTAATTGCATAAAGGTTGTCTATTTTTGTTAAACAGTTAATTTTGTCGCCAGTGTATTTCTAAACTTTTTATTTAAAATGCACAACGTACGGTTTACTATATTGTATTCTATTTGATAATAATTATACCTAACCCAATAAGGTTTTCAACTCAGTTGGGATGGAAATGTTCCCATTGCCGACTATGAGTAGTAAACTAAATTTGTTATGCTCCTTCAATATTGGTGGTTTCCCTATCCACAACATTCACCGCTAAGTTAATTGCGTCAACCTTAACAGTATCCACTATTATACATAGGTAATATTTAAATTTACATTTTATACGTACGCCAGATAAACGTCTATTTCCTGTTTGTTTTTAGTTGTGTGACAATATTGGTATTCAGAAAATAAATCAATAACTATTTTCATGAATGTTTCGCCTAAAATGTGACTGTGCGTACAAACTATACACGTGTACAATAATAAAATATATTATCGGTCGCTCACACGCGAGGGGATGGACATATATATAAATATGTATAGTGGTGTAGAAAACTTGCTTTTCTTGTTTTGATAATATAAATGATAGTCGCTGATGCATCTGCTGTTCATCCTTTTTGGCGCGGCAGAGAGCAGCGTTGTATTTTTTTTTTTTTTTTTTACCGAAATACACACAACACCCCGGGGTGCTATACAGCGCGCCGGTGAAAAGCTATCAATTTCCAATGCCATTTCTACTGTACCAACTATATAATACCGGTGCGGGCCAAGTGTAAAAGGGAAGAGGGGAAGAAAAAAGTGCGCAACTTTTCCTAGTGCCGATTCCTATTCGGCACACGGTAATGGCGCCCACAGACATTTGCAAAGTGTCAAACGCAACCGCCGCGGCTATTCTTCCACGCGCCGCGCTTATAATAATAATAATACATGTATGTGTATAAATGGACACGTGAGTAGATAGACGGGAAAAGGTTTGTGTGTGTGTATCAAAAGAACCGCGGCGAAGGTCTTAAAAGCATGTCTAATGCGAACTGTGCTGATTTCCACGTCTCCGCCTTCGCCGTTATCCGTCTGTCCGCCTCGAATCCGTCTCCCCCTTTGAAGAAAACACTTACTCGGATTGAACGGCGTATCGATAAATCACGGGTCGCAGTTCATATATAATAATTATTCCGTCCGCGCCAAACGCCTGCGAGGTATTGTCTGTACACAACAAGCCCCGACGATAATTATTATTTTTTGCAACCCCAAACGCTTAGAAGCAGTCAGCGACAAACAACAAAAGTACTTTTTGCGTTGCAAAAAAAAAAAAAAAATCATCTAAAACCCCAAAAAAGTTGTGGCCGGCTGACTAATGTGGAAAATAGTGAACTGTTTTATAGTTTTTATTATTATATTAATTATTATTATATTTATTTGATATACTATAATAATAGGCAAGCTACCTTTTAAGCGCGCAGTAATTGAAGGATCAAACGGGTAATTTAGTTATTTATAAGTTTAGAACTAGGTATTTGGAACGAAAATTTAATCAGCGTTGTGCTTAACAAAACTCGGCAGGTATTTTAGCCGAGTTGATGGGCTCTGCGTGGTGTATCGAGGAGAGACGATTTAACTCATTAGGCTTTTGTGTAGGTTAAGCCACCGGGTATTAAAGGCTTTATTGCGTTTTAGAATTTATCCACTTTAAGATGTGCCGTAGAACGATAATCATTTTGAAAATACATCAAATCAATTTGGCTAGACAAACGCGTTAAATTATCATCAACGTGACAAATATAACACAATCTATCTCATGTAAATTAACATTGACCGATCGACTATTCCAGTTGCGTTTGCAACAAGAATAACTTTTACACTTCTCAAACAGCTAGTAAAAACTATTTATGGTAAACAAGTATCTGTAAAAAATGGCCGTGGTAGATATTTCAAATATTATTTTGGTATTAGGTTGTCGCCCGCATAATGTGTGATATTTATCCAATCCTTTTTTACCGTTGTCATAACCAGCTGTCGGCGACCGCTATGTTTAATTGTACCGCGTATACAATATAACAACTATACTATAGTGGATACGGCTATAAGGCGCTGTGTTGGGCTGACGTCTATAAACAGCTTTTGACGACGACGCAGCGCCTTCTTATTGTTTGCATTATTAGCGTTGTCGTGTTGACCCCAGAATAATAGTTCCAATTGCGGCGGTGGCAGCGGTGACCGCGGGAAGGACTCGTGATTAATTCACGGACAAAGGACGCAAACGGGGGGGGGGGGGCGAAGGCGGTAAGTCACGTCAGTCAGAGAGCAAGCGGTAACTGGCCTTTACAAAGTTTTGGCCTTTGGCCGCGCGTACCCTTTTGCCGCCGATGCAAAAGCCATTCCGGTCGACGTGATTTCTGCGTACCCGCGTCAAAGGCAAAACGCCCCGTCCTCGTCCGTCCGGCCGTGGCGAGGACTTAGGGTGACCTTTTAAAGTCGCCGCCCCCCCCCCCCCGCGCGCGCGTCCAGGCGACACGACGGCGTGTAGGGCTCTCGCTGGAAATCGGTTCGCCATCAATCATCGCCCGGGCCGTTTTGCAAAACTGTCACATACTCGCATTACCATTTACCTACTTCTAAATCCAAAGGCGCACCGCCGCCAAGGCAAGATCACTGGGGTCGCGCCCGGAATACGAATGGCCTACTACACCGTGTTGTCGTTGCGAGGCCGTCCGACCGACCGGCCGGCCGACCTAAGTTCTTGTGCATAATAACCGTTCTGTTGCCGGCAGCCGTGTTATAGTACCTACACAATTTAACGATATTGTCATGGCCAGACAATAAACGGTTTTTGCAGATTTTCGCATACAGGGTCACGAACGGCACAATCGGTTTTATCGACAAATCCGTGTGTGGTCGGGATATAATATAGTGGGAACGAGTATAATATATGATATATTGAGAGGTCGCGAGTCTCTAGGAATATTATTGAAACTCAAAGAGCTTCAGTGCTAAATTGTGGACGATACCAGCGCTTTACGATATCAATATATTTTTTAGACGACATGACAATGGTCTATTGAATAATTTTAACTGAAAAGTGCGTGTAATATTCTAAAATCCAACACAAATATTTGCAGAATAAAAAAAGAACTACAAAATGTATTTTACTTAAAAAAACATTACTTGTATTAAGAGTTGATTACCCTCTATAGATGAAACCAAATATGATGTATCCACAAAAATGTCAATAAGTAAGTACCAATAATAATTAACAGTATACATTTGTTTTTTAAAGAAAGTTTTGTCTATAGATTTTTGAAAGAATTGACATTATTGGGTTACACGTGTACTTGGATCTACCTACAGTGTCCGGAGTATAACAATCTGTGTGTTAACAAAATATAATTCATTACTTGTCATAGAGCATACTACTACAAATTAATCAGATATTTAGTTAATAAATAATATCGATTGCTTGTAATTTTTTTTTTCGTACTTTGTTTAACCTGTTATGCGATACCGCGTGTAGATTCAGTAGTAAAAACATTTAACCGAAACAATTATGTTACATGTTTTACTTGCCATATACTCATAAGATTACCGTATACGGATGCATACAATTATACTTATTTGTACATATTTTTCGTCTGGTGCTTCGCAGTGTTTTGAAGCGTAAACGAGCCGTCGGCGAATGTGGAAAATAACGAGCTGCATAATACCCAGGTACAGCGGTGAATGTTAAAAGTAGGAGGAAACAAGTTACTCGACATCATCATTGTTATATTTTTGCAGTGAACCAACGTCCGATCGAGTAAATCAATATCCGCTTGTATATATATATTATTATAATATAAAATGTACGTCTCACGACAATAATGACAATATATAAATATATATATATACAATATAATACCATGTGTATACCTATACAATATACATTACCCGGCAGCATCGTTTTTGGTGTATCATGTCACAAAGGCGAGCGAACACGGCAAGACGGTGCAATAATGATGCTACGACGAGGGGCGAACATAAAGAGGAGAGACGACTCTAATATAGGAACATGCCATGGGAAATAATTGATTTGAGTCGGCTATAAATGAGCTGCTGAGGTATATCTATCTATCCGCACAGCTGAAAGGCTGGCATTAAATCACACACAACAGCAAAGATACACACCAGATCAAGAACAAACAGTTTTTGATTTACTTTAGAAATTTTCAATTTCGGACATTCGAATTCGGACAAGTCGGCTACAAGACTCGCGTACAATGAAGATGTTATTCGTCTTGCACTGATTTACTGTCTGATAAGACATAATATTATAACCATTGTCCGATTGTCGGTTCTATGAGTAGGCTTATACCGCAAGCATATACAACACATCTTGTTATACCTTATAACTTTAATAAGTCAAATCCTGATTATTAACGGCTTCATCTCAACTGTGATTATGATAATAATATGTGTTTAACCGAACACCTGTGGTCACCCTATTTGTACAGTATAGTACATCAATCTTCCCGGTCGCATCCGAACCGGTCCTCTCGCGCTAAACGTGACCCGCTTGACCGCCATGACATCACTAGCACAGATCAGGTGTCATCAGCATCCGCGACCTCTGAGGGGTTAACTACGGTAACGGAGGGTCGACCGTCTACACAGGTGTTATGTTGAATGAAAAATAAATAACGTATAATATATAGTATACAGTTAGGGTTTGTTGATATATTAGAGTTAAATGTATCATAGCCATGTAACTTCTACCCTTTCATGCTACAATATCTTTTTATAGAAGATAACAGTTGAGTTTTCTATTTGTTTGTATAATATGACACTGTAGCTGTTGAGAGGACGCTTAATAAGACCATTATTGTCACCACACTCAACTTATGTTGTTACCAATTATTGCAAGGAATGGGGACTAGGGGGAAGCTATTCTAGCTTTGAGAACGATTGCAGAAAGAAGACTAAATATGAACAGGAGTACATATATAGGGTTCATCGATCTAGAGAAAACATTCGACGCCGTAAATTGGAACTTATTGATGACCACCTTAAAAAGAACTGGCCTGGATTGGAAGGACGGAAGAACTATTATGGAACTATACAAAAACCAAGAAACAATAACTAGAATAGGAGACTGTATATCAACAGTCATAGAATCCGTAGAGGAGTGAGACAAGGCTGTTGTTTGTCACCCTACTTATTCAATATACTCAAGAAGTTGTTCAAGAACTCAAAGTAAAAGCTAAAGATGTAAAAATAAATGGAAAGATAATCCATTGTATCGGATTTTCTAATGACATTGCCATGGTAACAGAGACAGCGAAAAACATGCAACAATCTCTGGCTACATTTAATGAAATATTAAAACAATACCTTATGAAGATCAATACAAAGAAAACAAAAGTCATGGTAGTAAGTAAAGAGAGCAGAGTCCCCATCGTTAACATACAATTAGATAACAAAACATTTGAAAAGGTACAACAGTATAAATATTTAGCAAGTACACTAACCAGTGACAAATATAGCCATGGCAAAAAGAGCCTTTACGCAAAAAAGACCGTTACTCATGAACAAAAATCTTAAGACCAGAAAAAACTTTGCCAAAAGCTACGTATGGGGGATTTTTTTGTATGGTTGTGAAACCTGGACCCTAACAGTACAAGATAAAAATTGAAACAATGAAAATGTGAACCTGGGGAAGATTACTTAGTTGGACTGAAAGGAAGAGCAATGCAGAAATTATCCAAATAGTAGAGGATAAGAGAATATTGCTATCCATCATTAGATCAAGAAGTAGAACATTTATAGGACACTTAATAAGACATGACCTCTTCATAACCAACATAATGGAAGGGAGAATCAATAGACGCAACGGAAGAGGAAGACCGAGGAAGACATTCATAGGAGAGATATTTGAAATGGCTGGATCCAACGAGTATTCGCATATGAAGACACTCTGGCATTAAAGAGAGAAGAGTGGAAGTCTTTTTTTTCGCTATGACAAGGCCTTTAGAAAAGAAGAAGAAACTATTAAGAAATAACAAAATGGGAAAAAATGTATTTTCATTAATGTCCTAGCTTTGATTAAATCCTTCTGGCCCACGCTATACAGTATGACAGATTACCGACTCCTTTCTGTTCCAAAGACATATTTGAGTAAACTTATAAATAATTGTTTAATTATACGATATAGCTAATAAACAAAATTGAATAAAAAGTGCAACATCCGATACATATTGTATTTTGTGTCTTAAAATCAATATAAAAAATACAAAAATGCTTATAGTTTGTGACTATATATGGTAGTGACAACGACTGAATGTGGTTACAGTAAATTTTGGTGATTTCTAGTTACCTTCTAGAGCGAAGTTGAAAAATTGTGTTTTGGACTTGTGGCCATACCTGATATATTGTACATTAAAATCAAATAGCCATTGCCAATTTTGCAGCGTACACTATTATTATAACGGGTTGGTACAACAGCTAATACTACTTGTACAGCAGCTACAGAGCTAATACACGCGGCGTGTGTGATTAAAACTTCAAAAACAATACCCGTTTTGGGGCTAAACCAGGCGAAAAGTTTTACCCGCCGGTGGCCGCGAACCGGCCGATGATTTATGCTTCCCCGGAGAATGCGATCCGGCAGGGTAGGCGTGAACGGAAACCGAACGCGGTTGGTCGTTTTCGGCCCTTGATAAGGGACCTCGCCGTTGTTTTCACTCTGTATGTAGTATGTACCCACCATATATATATATATATACATATATATATTACTTATTCGAGTACCCGGTTGCCCCGTGTATCGCCGCCGGATTACACAACACGACTGTGCACTGTGTATGTATACCTACCTAAACACTGTGCATAGCATATTATAACGACCTTCTTCCTCGCAAAACAGCGACGCACTTATCTCTGGTCCGATGCCGAGTGTGTAAGACCCCGGCCGTTCTCCTAGATTATACATACGCATGCACACACGCACTATAGCCCTTGGTCCCCTCGAGAGTCCTCCTCTAATTACACGGTAGTAGATAGGCGTTATTATAACAATATTAGGTATATTGGTCTATAATGTGCTCGTGGATTAGAATGTAATTAAAACGACAAGCGGCGCAACGTCCAAAACCCCCAAAAAAAATGTTTTAAAAAAACCGCAGCAACCCTGGCTCTGCTGATCAGATTATATCGGTTCTAACCGTGGCGCGTTTTCCACTCTATAGAATGATAAATAGGTAATATTGTTTTTCATCAGTTCTACCATAACAGTGCCAGTAATTAGCTGATCGTAATTAGAAGTATTAGCTTCAACAGTGATACTCAATAATGTAATATATACATTATACACACTTAAAAACATGTTTTTGGTTTTTGTTTCAGGAACAAAACTACATAAGTCTCTAAGCCCTAAGCAGTTTGACGAGAATTGGATCAAACGCTATCAGTTATGATCAATAAAACAGCGTTTTCGATGATGAAATTTATTTAAAAGTAAGAACCCCAGTTGAGTAGTTTTGTATTTTTTTAAATATGAACTAATGTTAAACCGTCACAAATAAATGAATAACTAAACCATAAAACATTAATTATAGAAATCGCGAAGTCAGCGTTAGCTAAATAACATATAGTTGTAAGAACGATAACTAAAACATTTTGTGTAAGCTAAAGCGTCTTGCGTTGTTTATTCTCTTATATTAGTTCAACTTAATTGATATCCAACTAATTGTGTATGACCAATTTGGATTTAATAACAAAACTCCCTATTGATAATATATATATTAATAAAACAATATGAATGTAAATAAAAATATATATTAACTCAGTTAATTATGTAAGTATAGGCCGTAAAAATGTAAAATATTTATCTGTCAAATTGTCATATTGTAATAAGATATCATTGGTACATTATACTTTATAACAATGTGTCAAATAACATTTGCGTTATTTTTATTTCTTCTTCCGTGTAAACTTTATTGGCGCGAGCATTGGCCGAAGTTTGTTCAACAAGTCAAAACACACTGTTTCAACGGGCCCGCCGCCGCAGAGCGCCAAGTTGGATCGCCTCTCAAGTTTACGCGAGAGCTTAGAAAGTATGTGGTTGATTCTGAAATCTTTGATAAGAAACTTTGGTACAAGGTTTATGCGGGCCGGTTGCCATCCCCAGCTGTAGCCGCTGCTGCCAGGACGACGTCGGTGGTTACAAAACTTCGGCCAAGTTTCTTGGAACCAGTAACTTTTCCCTCTCATCTATATTCGTTGTTTATATTTTTTTTCCACTTTAATTGTAAAAATACAATCTCCTACACAATAGTATGCAGTGTAATAATAATGCGTAGGTATCGTTATGTTTAGTCAAACGGAATCATATTGTGTGTTTTGAAAACAAAATAAATTGCAAATAATATCTCTTTTGCATCCAGTCAATCGAATAACATAAAATAACCGTAGATATTGCTATTTCAGTTTAGCATTAGGTAATATTACACGTTTGTTGAGACGATTTTATATATTATGAAACACGATCAACTCCTTATATTGTTGGGCTCGATTAATTACCTTTTGTTTTTTTATTTTAATTTCATAATGGGCTCACAAACACTCTCCGGCGTGCTTTCGCCACAGAATCGCTCAAAACAGTAATTACCACGGGGTTTGGCAAAAAATAAAAATAAATTTTAAGGCGTCAAGGCCTAATATTCAGCTGCGTGTATTTTTTTTTTTTATCCAGAGTCCGTTTTATTAATTAAACAAAGGGGAGACGATCCATAGTGATCGAGGGAGACCGTACGTCATACTCGTTTAGGAACCGACCGACGTTCACACGGCGGCCACTACGGCCAGTGTGTGTTGAAAATCTATACGTCATATTATTATTATAGTAAAATCCCTACTTATAAATTCAGATTCGCGCGTTCACTTGTACCCGTCGTCTTAAGTTCGGGCGGCGTGTGACGTGATCAAGGAGAAATTATGATAATAGATTCGGTAAACAAGAACAAATCCACTGCGCCAATGGTGCCCACGTCCCTTTCCCCGGCCGGTAATCCTTTGGTCATTAGACGGGTCGGAGTGTAGATGGGCCTCATAGTGTATGGCCAGCAGCATCAGCAGCAGCAGCAGCAGCGGTGCTTAAGTTTGCCCGGGGCTAGCGTCAGCGACATTCGCCTTGACATAACCGTCACTTTATATGCTAATTCGTCATTAATCCGCAATCTAAAGAGAGAGAGAGTAGTTTGCCGCCTCTCGTCAAAGTTCTATTACAATGCCGAATTACACACACACACACACGCGCGAGGGTTGAATTTTCTTCCAAAAACCAAAACGTCGATCGCGTCTAAAGCGCCGGTTTCAATATCACTATTATATAATCCTACATAACCAAATGTAGGTATAGTATCACTGTCCAAATGTTATAACCCACTAAATTATAGCGTTGTGTGTAGGCAGAGACGGGGAAAATGTACAGAGCCAGCGCCAGTGGGCACTTGTAAGGGTCGAGTGTTAATTGTTGTTTTTCTATAATTATTTTAACTGAAAAATGTATTATCGCCTGAGTGGACTCTGCGCTGAGGAAACCCGAAAAAACGAATCAAACACCGCGTGTGGGTATTATAGCTGATGTTATTTTTTTCGACACACAAACTATACCGGTGATAGACCGGCCATTTTGTGGATGCGTGACCGTTGGGCAGCTGCATTTGACCCCGGAAGTGCTCGGCCAACCCTCATTTCGGTACGTTGCACCGTGTGGTGGGGTCGCCCGTGTTTTCATTGACCCTTGTCCGGGGCTATGCTCGCAGAAGGGATCAACCCCCCAAAAACAGCAGCAGCTATCCGGCTGCTGACCAAAACACGAGTTGACCCCTTTTACAAATGTGTTTTCCATCAATAAAATCGCCCAACCGGTTCTCCCCGTATAACCCCGCTAATCGCCGGTCATATTTTATATTTATTGTGATACACATTAAAAACCCTCTTTTTTTCTAATCGTGAAACGTAGGAATTTTGTTTACGAAAACTATATAATAGTATAAACTAAAAAAAAAAAAACATTGTTTTAGTAATAATTTTAAAAACAAACAAACTGAAATTTCACTTGGTTTTCTTTTAGAGTATAAATATTTGTTTTATTTTCTACGTATAAATTATGATAATATAATATACAAACGGGTAACACAATAGAGTTGCCTCTTTATAAACCACAGCGATTGTTCGTTTTCATTAATTAAATTTATCTTCAGATATTATGATTTTTAGTATTTTTTATGGAATTGTATAGGAGAACGCCACTTGTTTGTATTTGTGAGTTCATGTCGTCAGCCGCTTATTATTTATTTGTACTAAAATAATTGTTTGGAAATATATATTGTTGTTATTTGCTATGATTACTAATACGGAAACTAATACATGTTGCCGATTGTATTTTCCCAAAAGTTGGAAAAAGGGACATATCAGCTTCCCGGCCATCCTTCCACAAAATCATGATTTAAGACAATTATTCAATTTGTATTAAAAAAAAAAAAAAAATTGATTCCGTTGTCACTCGGTCGGCATGGCATATTATAGTCATCTGACACCGTTAAACAACTACCTTATCCTATAGTTGTACCAAGGAAATTACCGAGGATTTTGGAAATTATGATTTACACTAATATTAGGCTGGTTCACCATTGCCGCGTTTTTTTATGCAGCGCTACAGTGTAACAGAAATAGATAATACATTAAATTATATGTGTATTGTGTAAACTAACTGTACAATAATAAAACAACGTTGACTATAAAGCCGGGTCCACACAGAGGTTTTAAAAAAATAAAACAAAAACTCATCTTCTTTCTGTTTATAAAAAAACAAAACTGTAAAAAAACATTTGTCTAGACTGAATTGACAAAAAACTTGAACAAAAATTTAAATACTATGTATGTGTTGGGTTTTTTTCATCTATCCATTTTGAAAAGATCGTTTTAAAAATGAGCTTTTTATTCTTTTATACTAGTTATCCATTCACAGTCGTTTAGTCTGCTTTCGTAGTGCGATCTTTTCGGTTCTTGGTTCGTTCGTTTTTATTTTAATAATTAAATTGTTTAAATATTAAAATATTAATGTGGAAACTGAAAAGAGGTATCGAAGATGAGGAAGATATACTAATGCTGGGTGCTGGATATATTTATTTAAATGTTCAAAATAAATAAAATTAAAATAAAAGACGTTTTTGGGAAAGACCAACGTTACAAAAACGAAATGTATATGAATCAATGAACTTTTAAAAGATTTACGGGTTAAGTCATTGGTATAATATAAACAAGTTATTAATATAACTTGTTTTTATTTTTTAACACATTAATATTTAATTACATTTAACAATTAATATTTAAACACAATTTTATGTCCACACCGAGCTACATCGTGTTTTTGTTTTGTTTTAATATTGTTCGCTCTGCGTGGACCCGGCATAAGGAATTTCACTGAAAAAACGTATCTGCATTTTTTTTTTTGTGGGCGGTGGTGCAGTAGAGCATAAAGTATATGGGGGGAGAGGGGAGTATAATTTTCATCGGATAACCAGATTGCACATAATAACATAAAGACCAGTGCGGAGATGGTGGCGCCGGGAGGGGGAGGCAGGGTCTGCGCGAGATGGGTATTCCCTGTGGACACAGTGGGCGAGTTTTGATAGCATGTGTTGACACAAGGATTGGTTTGCCAGGTATCCGCAAACATGGTACGCTTGTTTGCCCGCAGCTCTCCGGAAATTACAAAACCGAAGTCAAACAATATTATTATAGGCGCAACATCAAACCTCTTCGCCGTTGCCTCTGCTCGTGCCGGCTTAACTGCACGGACCGACAAAACAGTTTTGCGGACTCCAATTATTATTATTATTGTATTTATCATCTCGAAAATAACCCCATAACATTCTTCTTCGTGTCCGTCATCGTCGCCACTGCGATTTACATAATTGGCTCGCTCGCTGTGTACTGTGTACACACACACACACACACATACATGTGCCCGTTGTAGACAAACCCAGCTTGTAAACAAGACCACCTTCCTTAGGGGAAGTATAATGTGTTTGTTGTACTGACGTCCAAGAAAACCGGCCAAAACGGTCTGATGAACGTTTCTCCTACACAGTTTTTGTTTTGATTTTACAATTCCATAATATGTTCTAAAGTCTTTTTAATTCCTTTCTTTTTAACAGTATGTTTAAAAAACATGAAAAATAAGATTTCAATACTAATTGATACAAAATGTCTTTTTGCATTAAATTCTATAAAAATAAATTGATCGTGCCGCTGTTTACGGTTTATCAATGTTTCAAAAACTAAAAAAAATGTATTAACAATAACTCATACCGGTTATTATTTAATCTATTTCGGCTATATTATTAAATTTTAAATATATTATTGACATAATGCCCAAATTTTATAGGGTCCACAACACTTGACAGCGAAAAGTTGAAAAAAGGGACAAAACTACATGTGATTTTTCAACAGCTACAAGAATTTTACTCGAAGTCATATCAAATAGTGAGTTTTTGAATAAAGTAATTGTTTTAACTTTTAAGTTGAATTAATTAAATAGAAATTTCATTTTGTTTACATAAAACGTACAATCACTCTAACTTTAGGACTTCCGCTGTTCAAAATATTCTTCCTTTCCATTATTTTTTTATCGTTTTAATGTTTTTCCTTTAGTACATCTGAAGCTCCAGACCAGACACTACAAAATCAAATAAATTTAAATTGAATAATACTATTAAAATACAAACCGTCTTAATGAGTCTATAACCAACACAACTTTAGGTCGTTTTAGAAGTTCATTGTCCAATCATAAAATATATATTCTACAACATACCTAAGACTTATTGTTTAATGATTTATATTGTTTTATGTGATAATTGTACATCAAATGTTAAGTATTTAGTATGTAATTAAAGCAAAGTAATGTTTTTTTTATAAGTTTTTACAGAAGTGTACGAGTGTCAAGAAATCAACGTATTCTCTATTATACATTTTGTTGTCATTTTTTATTTTATTATAATTATTTCTTTTCGAAATAATTGTTTTACCATTAAATTTAGTTTGCGATTAATATATGTTGTTTATTGATATTAATTTGCATTTTGTTTGTGTGCTCTATTAACAAAAAATTAATAAATATGTCTTAAGTTTTTTTTTTATCGCAATTTCCTCAATAATTAAAAAATGAAAGTATTAACGTTAACATCAAATAAACGTTAGTCGAACATTTACTGTGATTTCGGTCGATTTTCCTCTGTTGAATATGCATTGTACAAAAGTGCTAAACGAACACCTTAATAAACTAATAACGCATAACAATCGTACAGATAGCCGTTAAACCGTTTAAAAACCGTTAGTTGCGTACTCGGGAGCATCGATTTGAATTTTTGAATAAACTATTACCATAGAGCTGCGCAAATAATTTCATCATCAACGGCGGTACCTATATTAAACCGTTTTAAACGCCAAAGGCAGCAAGCACAATATGTATTCCCTTTGGCGTCACAGCCAGCACTCGAGACACCCCGGACCGTGTTCGTGTATCTGAGAAGTATCTTAACGGCTGAATAATAATAATAATAATAATAGTGTCAACAATAGAAGTGAAGCACATTGACGAGTAACACACACACACACACATAAGCGGGCGGCGAGTGGGGGGAAAGCGACGTTAGCAACTAAAACGATTAACGGCTACCGATAGTACGATTGTAGAGGGTTAGAGCGGAGGTGACCATCAGCTATAGTAATTTTATACTGCTGTTGTACCTTATCAAACGGTTGATTGATTCGAATGAAACTTTTCGGCTGCTCTGACCGTATATAGAAACTATGCGGTACCATAGCCGCCTAAGACTTTTGTGCATAGCGTTAAACAGGGTGTGGAAGACAAGGCAAGAGCACTGCGGAGGCGGTCGGTTTTTGTACAAGTCTCTTGTGTTTATATTACTATTATTATTATATATTGTATTATAGTAGTAGTGTAGAGCTTGTATATGCGCACACACACACACACACACACCGGAATGAGACAAAGAGAAATAAACATGGCCGCCGGACGCTAACGATCCCTTAGGGTGTCTGTGGTCACCATAAATACCCGAGCGGACCCCGTCGAGGCCGGCGCGGCGGTGGTGTGTAAAGTTTCGGGTCCGAGCCGAGCGGGGAGCGTAAGGGGTAAACTTTGCCGCTGGGCGAACTGCCGCGCTCTCCCCCCCCCCCCCCACCTCCGCCGGAGTCGGCCATTTTTAATTATCTTCTACTCTTTGCTAATTTTGTTAACCCTCACACCCCCTCTCGTCCTATCTCGCACCCTCTAGCGCGCACACACACACGCATACACGGCAAACTTGCCACTTACATTATTATTATTACACCCGCGAAAGAGTGAAAATATAAAATAAAAAAAAAAAACGGTCAACCCCGACTGGCGAGAGACCTACCTTCGCGGTATGGAACTTTTATATTGAACAGCCTTTAAAAAAAAAAAAAGCGTACCACCGGACACTCGAATAATCAACGCAATATGATATTGATTTTTTATATATATATATATATATATATATATGTATAGATAGATTAATATTGTATCGAAAAATATTGAATTCACTGTAACAAAATAGCTAATTGTTATTATTATAATCATCCTTAATTGTATTTTTCCTAGCATTTTTTTTTTTTTACTTATTTTACTGAAAAAAAAACAGCAGGTTAGGTACTCATTACATTTATTATAATTACCAAAAGAAATGTCATTAGAATTAGTGATCTGTGTTTGGCGAACCAGCGCGTAAATAATATTTTTATAGTTATTATAGCCATTAAGTATATTAGAAAATAATATAGTAATAAAAGGTAAAACAAAATTGTATATACTGATTATCGGTTATACACTGAGTATACGGTTTTGACTTATCAAATCCGTATACTAAAGTTGGACAAATTATCAATTTGCGCTTTGTGCTTTCAAAAACCGAGATATAAGGTAAACAACTTCGAAAACAGTAAAGTAAACTTGCTACTCGAGCATATTAACCGCCGGTTGTATGAGATAATAATAATAATTTAATACCAGCTAAAAGAGTTTCCGGACACGTTTCCTTTAAAACATCATATTAACAATTTATTGTATTAATAATGAATATCATTATCATGTTTCAAGACATTAAAAGTACCACTTACAAAAAATCAAATATTTTTTTACTGAAAACACAATTATTATAATGTGTGTATACAAAATTATATACTATTATGTATAATTTGGGTGTCTTAGTATAATATCTTTTAACGTTACATTTTTCTAAACAATTAAATTTATATATTCTTTTTAAACTTTGTCTATTTATTTTAATTTCATTATTTTAATAATGACGTGTATATATTTCACCATTCAATAATAATTAAGTTAGATGATGACTTGAAGCTCAACATTCGCTTTACAAATATTATTACTATTATTATTAATATTATAAGTATTTTTTTTCACGCATAATGTCCTTTTAACTTCCTACCACTTGTAGCACGAGTCGGACGGTTTGTGATGGATTGGGTAGTAAGTAGTTTTACAGTATAATATTACAATATATTCGTTTAATGATCTACATAATAATTACAAACCACGACTGACGCGAGTTATTTTTCTTAATATTCTAAAGCAGTCCTAATAATTCTTGGCCTTAAACTGTGTCTGTGTGTTTGACACTACGATACGAACGAGTTGCGAAATCGTAACGACAATTGTGTATGCCGAGAAGGATATAAGCGAGCGACTAGTAGACATAGACAAATAATAGAACCGAGCCATAAAGAGCGAATAGGTAGGTTTCTTCCCTCGATCAACACATTATTATTATTATAGATCCATAATAATATATTATGCGCCTCCCGATAGGCGATACAAAATAATAATAATAATATCCTATCCACTGTACGGCGCTCTCGAGACAAATGGTTCGGGATATCGGGGAATAGTTCTTGTTTTCTACTTCTATTTTTTTTTTTTTTTTTGTTCAGCCAACCAGCCGAGGAAAAATAAATAATAAGGTGAGCGCGAAAAAAGGATCCGTAACGACCTCGAGGGATTCCCCGCGGGAGACCCGGGCAACGCGCAATAACAAATGGCCGAGACTTATCCGGTGGACAGGAAGTCGTAGCCGGATCCAATTCCCAGCGCGTCCGTCCGCCAGGAATTGTGTGGTTTTTTAGGCCGTTCCTGAACGAAACAACGCCGGGGCCACAGGACCGGGGATCGTTGTAGGCTGTAAATTAAATCCGCAGAACACATCCTAACCAAGCTAGCCGTCCCCGGTGGGGTTACCAGACCAGATTAAACTATTTAAATGTTCGCTATTTGTACGGTATACCGTCGACCAA
This sequence comes from Adelges cooleyi, assembly GCF_023614345.1. Lineage (NCBI taxonomy): Eukaryota > Metazoa > Arthropoda > Insecta > Hemiptera > Adelgidae > Adelges > Adelges cooleyi. Next base: position 10,532,249 of record NW_026096053.1, on the reverse strand, counting down.
CGGGTTCTCGCCACACGCGTATGTGGTCACCGATGACAGTGGCTATACATTTTACCAGAGAACTAACAGACAAAAAACATCAAACATGATACACACAGAAAACATGATATACACAGAAAAAAAATATAATTTTAAAAAAGAACACAATAAATTGTACATCCGGAACAACTAAATAAATAGTTGTGCCAACTTGTACAGAGGCTTTAACTAAACATTTAGTTGGCCTGACTATTTATTTAGTTATATTCCAACAATAAATGCATTAAGTCACCATCTTAATCACGATTATAATTTATTGATCTAGTTCACTACCAGTGGACAAGCAAGTGTACATATACTTTACCGACAATCGAACTTCCTCCTTCAAAGATTTCTTGTTAACTATGTCCCCTACTGTAATTGAAAAAAAAACAGAAAAATAGAATAAGCGCTCATTGATGGGTACACCGGCGATGGTGTTTATCATTAAATATTGTATTGTAAACAAAGTTTACGGTAACAATTTTCGGTATGTTGATCTAATGAGTAAATAATGTCAACACGCCAACGTCAAAAGTCTTAAGCATCACACAAAATATCAAAACAACTTACTCGTGTATTAAATATTATCTGTATTCGTTCAATATTTGTCTGTCACTGACTATTTTGAGCCAGAACGGTGTACTCGTGTTTTTAATATAATACACAGCAGAGCAAAGGCAAACGGCTCGCGTGTCATAAAGCGTTTGTTAGTATTTTGTCGCCCGTTTTTGTTTGGGACGACTTCCCTAGTGTCAATTTGCAAGCGTTTATACTACCGATGCCCGCCAAAGCGTGTCTTTGTACACTATCTAACGGAATGCCTTCATATCAACAGCAAGGCACGATATTATTATTAATATTACTGTGACACGCCTGAGATGATTGCGTTTAAAACCCAATTAATTATACACGAAGAGTATAACAACGGCCCAGAATATAACAGGACTTCGCTTATGACGTCATGGCGTATGCTAATAAGTGATATGATGATGAAAAGTGATTCTTATAAGTATACATTTTCCTTAGGAGGCCGTAACCCACATATTTATTAAAGAGTAAAGTATAAACGATTTCTCGTAAAATCTTAATTTAGATTTTAAACTATAAATAAATACAGCAATAAGCATTCTTTATTGGTTGTTATTATTTTATTTTTGACTATCAGATTTATTTCTATGGAAATAATTTTAAAACAATTTTCCATCAAAACAGTTTTTTCAATGTTGTGAAATCGCCGAATTTTCACAATAAAGAGAAGAGAACTTTCAACTTTATCTGTGCTCTACCGTTTTAAAATTTTCGGTAACTCAACCCACTGATTTTTAATAATTCAATGAAAAATACTAAAAAGGTCAACTTTAACATCGTCACGCTTAAGGAGATTGCATGCGGTCTATTTATAAGGAGTTTTGTATAGGCAATATTTAAGAAAAAAAAGGTTTTAATAAAATATGTTGACCATGCCCAATATTAATTTACCGGTTAATTTTTAACGCTTTAATTTTTAAGCGCTTCAGGGTATTATTTTTAATTTAAATAATTTTTTCTATGAGTAACGGTCAGTTTGATTTATTTTAGTCCAAAAAGCTAGACAAAATTTCGACTACATTGGATAGTCAAATTTCAATTCTGTAAAGAGATTCGCATTCGTTGGCTACTTTACTATGTTATGTAGGAAGCAAATTTTCACTTAAACATTTCAGTTTCTTGTAGTTAATAAAATTAAATTTGCCGTTTTTTTTTTAATATTAAACCCCATTTTTTTTACATAAAAAAACAAAAATCTATTCCCTACAAAACCTAGTAAATTTGCTAAAGAACTCGTATGTCTTTATAGACTTGAAATCGGACTATCTTAAGTAGTTGAAATTTTTGTCTAACTTTTTGGTCAAAAACAGACCACATGCAATTCCCTTAAACATAAATAATATCGTTCTCTACTTTTCTATGAAAATTCGGTTATTTAGTACCATCACAGCTTTTTCAATATATTAATCAATAATAAATCTAAATTAAATATTTTTTTCTCGCTACACATTAAGAAGGTGGATAGCGTCGTTTTAATACAATTAATAATTTGGATGACATTTGAAAAAATCGGTATTTTGGTTACTATACTTGTTGAAATATTTTTAAACAGTTTATAGTCATTCTACTAGGGAGGAGGATTACCGTACGGTATGCTGGCGTACGAGGTGATTAATGAGTGGAGACGCGGCCAAGGTATTCGGAAAGACTACATAATAGTCCCTATTGCTCGAGACGGGTTGTTATAGCGTCGGCGACGGTCAAGTATTAAAATAGGGTAGTGGGTTTAACGTTTTAATACCCTCCTGCGGCGACGGTGAAGGGGAAGGTTCGCAGTTGACTTTTAGTACTTACGGGACCGTCGTGGGCTACCTATATATATATATATATATATACAGAGCGAATGGTGTGTGTGTGTGTGGCAAGTCGGCGAAACCGAAAGAGAGTTTCCAAATACCTTCGGCCTCCCGACATTAGTATTTCGATATTGCGAATTCCACTGTGTTTTAAACACGCCCCCCCCCCCCCATCTCAGCCCCTCGCGTGTTTTACACGAAAACTCTGTACCGCATAAATACGGTGAAAAGTTCGGTCTCGTATGCAATGGAAAGCAAAATACGGAACGGGAGAATCCCAGCTTTGTTTGTCCCGACTTCGTCGCCGGTTGTCTCTTCCCAAGCACGGTAATATAATATGTACACGAGAGGTATACATCAGCCTCTGTCTTAATGTTTTTGCGTACGCGTTCGAGTGAAATTTTTAAGAGGTCTGGTAAATTACCAGTACGGGCCAGGGTCGTGTGCCTGAATAGCATCGAATACACCTCTCGAGGACAGTGCCGAACAAAGACGGGCCATACCGACTCTGAATGAGCGAACAATGCGCGGGGAACAACGCTATTTAAACGTGCAGTCCGATTGTAGAACCTACTTCCCCTATCATACACACACACACACAGACTTGTACTTGTATAATTATATGCGTTTACGTGTCACGGACAGCTGAAATAATCCTGGAACGCCGTAGGAATCTTCGTCAAGTATTGTGTGTAAGCGACTTCTCGACCCGCGTTTACTTACATTAAATAAATGTACTTACGCAACCACACGGGTAGATTCCGTACACCCACGCTATAGAGGTACCAAAATGTCATTGACAAATTTTAACTACAACGTTCGTTTAAAATCAGTAATGAGCACCCGGGACGTTTCGGTACCTTTAAAAAACGAACTTACTCAACACTGTTTTTATTAGGCTTTTTTTTTACCAGAGAAGATATCAGCAAAATCGAACTCGACTCACGTACCTGTAATGTTGTACATGCTTTCGCTTTGCTTATAGATGCACGGATTTTCCGTGTATAACCCATCTACACCGCAGAATATCTTGAGGGGTGTGTTTATTAATATTGATAATAACGAGTAGCTGACGACGGTGCAACATGAAATAATTAATACAGCGGAAGACGAGAAATGTACAGACCACTCCAACGGCGACGCCGAATAGCACTCGGATAGCCACCGACCGGAAGACCCAAACCAATACCTTTTATATCCGGTTCCCAATTAAAACCGTACAGCACTACAGATATCCATAAAGGCTTTTCGATGAATACCGAGCCGAAGGAATAGGTACTTCGAACACCACCGCGGCCATCCACATTCATGTTTGTAGCACACAAGTTGTGGACGACGCTGTTGACAGTTTTTGTATTGTTTTTAGATCTCAGCAATATATCATTTGTCGGTGAGCTGTATACTTAGGTGAGAAATTTGTTGTCACATTTCACTACGTATATAGTCAACTACCGACAAATTTATATCAAATTGGATCTACTTTTTTTATTTTTACGGCAATGAATAGTAATTTCATAAAAGACAAAGCAACAAATTATTTATTTATTTTTAAGAATTTCCTTTTTAGACGTTTTGGGAAATATACTTCCGCAATTCTTCCGCAAGAGTTCTAAGAATCACTGTCATGCATACAAATACATCATGCATACAAAATTATAACTATTATTATGTTCACGTGAACAGCTTCATACAGCTGTGATCTACTGGCAATTTAAGTCCCACCGTGGGTTGTTTTCAAGTGGCTGACTCAAAGTGTTGAATAAAATAATATTACTCTGCAATGTAAAATCTGTACACGGCCCGTTTGCAAAAGCTTTCGGACTTAAGTGAACGCCAGTCTGGCAAACGGTTAAGCTCAACTTTTTGCGCCGTTATCGTGCAAACCGAACCACCGCCGATAGCGTTTTTGGCAAACAACGTGTTAGCGTTCAACCTCAGTACAGAAAACTCCACGACCACACTTGTAAGTTTCTCGTTTTGAGCATATATATATATTATGTGTTTCAATTAACGTTTCCTCTCTTCTCTACTGGGTGTTGCGAAGCTATATATAATTATGTAAAGTTAGCAGCGACGACATGTCGCCGCCGCCGCCATCGGATGTATTCGGTCGGACACGCCAAGTAATGGGCACGCTAATTCCTGTATTCGTGCACGTTAAGTCGCCGACCGCCCCCACCCCCCGTCTAAGTGTAAAGAGATAACAACTTTGGCGACGAAACAGCACACAATAGCCCGACTACTGTGACGCGTACAGCCCACACGACCCCTATCGCCGGCTTCCTCCAGATATTATTATGCTTACCCTTCACCACCGAGAGGTGCTCTCCTTAACCCCCGGTTGCCTGTACGTCGCCATTAGCCTAATGCAGTTGTATACACGCATAAATACATGTAAGCGATAAATTATAGTATCAAGTCGGCTATTGCGTTCTGGAGCCCGGGGGCATGTGCATATTACTATATATATTATGCTTCTTTGGTTTTTGAAGGGACGCCTGCTAGTACGTTATCCTGTACGAATTTCTATTTACAGATATTAATATTTCACCGCCATATCGTCCGTTTCGCCAGCCCTTAATAATTCCTTTTCGGCCAACCCGAGGGTACATCGTGGTAGGTTATAAGTGTGTATCACGCCGAACCCGTCTGTCGCCATCTCGACCGGCTGTAATTAAAAACTCATAATTCCCATCCCCTTCCTCGCGTTAAAATATACATTACAGTCGTTATCGATTATTTATTAAATGAAGTCATTAAGCCGAGCACCTAGTAGCTAGTAACGACCCTACCAAGTAAGACCAATGTCAGATTAAACTCCGCCCTCATAATATCATAGGTAATTTTTAGATCTACACCCGTGTATAGCGATCGAGTAAAATATCACTGCGACCAAATAAATAAATAGCACGATAAAAAAAATCTTCCTTACTTTTCAAACCGATTTCTAAAGTTTTGAAGTTCATTCATCATCAATTATATAAACTCGATCGCGAGTTAATTATTATTTTTTATTGTATGAAAAAAGAGTTACAAAACTTCACACAAACTGTAAACACATTTAATTACATTTGTTTAAGTATTTTACTTGTAAATAAATAAAGCCGTTTAGCGTTATGAATTAACTAAGTAATCAAACAATTACTACATGAAAAACACGATACTATAAAAGTTTGTAACACAAAACTTTGATAATAAATTAAAAAATGTTATAACATAGAAATATTTTAATTGTTTGGTGTTTTTTCGCTTTGCTAAAATTGATATCTAAATTTCGACAGATTTGTCTGATTATAGAATATATCATTAGTAATTTAAAATTATTTACTATGTCAATTGTTGTTGTTTATTTAAACTTCGGCTCTGTTGAATACATTATGGTAGCAGACATTATAATATTTTTTTGCAAAATGATTTATGTTTACCAAGCGGGAAATGTATTTAAAAAAATTTAAATTTACCAAGAATTATTGTAAATTATTGTTTTTTCAGCTCAACATTTGAACCCCTTTTGCACCTCAACATTTGTAGGTAGTTGAGTTAGTAATAATACTATGAGAATAATGCCTAAACTCAAATATTATATTAAAAATAAACAAAGTGAGCACATTTTTGGAATTAAAATGTTGAAAATCTACACTTTTTAATTTTGTAAAGCATAAAAAAATTATAAATTAATAATTCAACTTAATTTAAAAGTTTTTTTATAAGGAAGATAGATTTTAATAAGTAAATACACAAGTTGAAATCCATGAATTATTAACTTATTTTACTAATTCTTTGCTCTACCATGGCCCTCTTTTTAATATTGCCGAAAAATTGCCTATACTTTACTCCTTAGAAATGGCTGGTGTGCCGTCCTCTTAACTATTATGTTTCTTCAGATATCTTTTGAAATATGTTTAATGATTATTAGAAAAACTTTTTCATAACGTCTTATTTTTAATTGTTTTTGTTTTTAAATATGGGTTTAAACATTATTATAAGTATTAAACTACTTTAAAAATAATGTTTTTGATAGGCTAGAACTTAGATTATGTTAAGAAATTGTAAAAAATATGTACACAATATTAATAAAATTGAATAAATATTTGTGTTTTTTTTTTAAATCGTTCTCGATTATTTGTTTAGTCTGCTTTTAACCTAATTCTCTGATCGTTTGGGATTTGTTTTTTAAGTTCTATTTAGAACTATCGTGGGTGTTTTTTAAAAACAAATAACCGGCATATATGTGGACGGTACTTGCGACTTATACTAATATTGTATCCGCTGTAAACATAAAACCTAATCGAATATTACTCTTGACTATATACTTGCGTTTACTCAACTGAGTTGCTGTGTGAAAGTAAACGATTCTCGTCGCGTTGACCCGCGGGGGGGTGGCCGCTCGAGAGCTTTGACGTTGCGTTAATACAACCACTTTGGCTTTAAGTATTAATTGAATGTACAAACGATTATTCAATTAGCGCATATTAAACTGTAATCGACTTAGCGGTTTCTCAACGACGGATGTATAACAGCGGTAGTCGTTCGAACGGCCGGACGGTCGGTCGGTTTAACTAGCAATGCACGTGCAATATAATATTATTATACATTATATAACATGCACAAGCATAATATAACGGCATGGCAGATTCGCTAATTATCCCTTTGCCGTCACCGCACAGCACGGCCCATCTAATACCGACCGCGACCCTTGGAGACGACGGCATGGCACGGGAGGTTAGCTGAAAATAATGATCCATCCGAACGGTCACGTTTGGCCGAATTTCTCGACGACAAAGGTTTAACGATCGACGAGACGATGCCCGTAAGTATAAGAGATATTATTATACTGTAATATGCGTTTAACAGGGCAGCACAGAGCCTATACAAGATCCGCTCCAAGTACCCCGACCCATTCAGTCCCTACACTGCGAACGGTCCAGTCACCGTCACAACGTCTAAAAAACACAATGACCTAATAAAAAGTTATTTCCAAGGACAAACAATGATTGAACGTTTAATTGTTTTCCACTTATTTTCTTCTAGAATTACTTGTTTGCTTTTTTTTATTTGCAGGTTTTTTTGCATTTTACAGTTGAAAATAACCCAAAATATTAGTTTAGATTAGCTACAGACCTGAGAGTAGGTATATTTATAATATAGCTTAGGTAAATAGTAATATTTACATAAGATATATTTATATAGTTCTAACATCTACAATAATGTATAGCTCTATTAATATGTATTTGTAAATATTTTAACGTCGAACCGTCGTTTTCATTCAGTTTGTAGTCTATATATGTGTTAATAGTTGAATTTAGTTATGAGTAAAATATTTGATGATGTATACCCGTTATATAGGTCCCGATTTATATAGGTTCGATTGGTCTCAACGATAATATTACCAGTTTGGCGGAAACGATATTCATGGTAATGTTATTCACTTTTGGAGATATTTGTGGACCCCGTAAAATAATATTAATATATTATTCGGGTCGACAATCGATTCACGGTATTATAATAATCGAATATTACCTTCAACGGTTAACCCTCTTAAATAATTTAAATACACTCAAAAGGGGATCGCTTTAAACATTGATGTTTATGTCTAATCCTGTGTTGAATTAATTTGTAATAACATTATAACCGAAAGAGTTTTCATTGTATAATATAATATTATACTTAAAATATTGTTTAACGTTTTGCCTTCCATACCTATACCCTTTGACAAAAAGATATCTTTTTTTCTCAGGAATCTTTGTTTAATCACTTAGTGGCGTGTAAAAGTTGTAAAAGTCGATTCCGTTGCCAAAATTCGGCGAAATCCTTTGGAAAAAAAAAATACTAACAAGTTTATAATTAATACTTTGAACGTGTCCGCAATAATCTGTTCTTAAGGATTTTACTTCAACGGAAATAAGTATAATTTTATATTATAAGTAGACATTACTGGAATTAATTTCATAAAGGAGGAAAAATCAAAAGAATAAAATATTTATGGAGTTTCAAAAAAAAAAAAAACTCTGAGAAGTAATTTTAAGTCTTTAAAAAATCTTCATTGTTTATCTACATATTATGTTCTTGTGCTAAATGTTAAAAAAAGTGCAGTTTTTTTAATAACGTTTCTCAGGAACGAATCGGAGCGCAATTACTTTTTCCTTCTCGGTTCAAGATTTGTCGTCCTCGTCTTTTGTAAAACTACTTAGACCCAAACATTTTTTTCTATAAACACGAAGTAAATTATTATTAGTTTTTTATGAATGATTTTCGGAAAAAAATAATAATTTATAGCATTTGGGTAAAATAATTATTGCGTACTTTCAACTCAATAAAAGTAGTAAATGCAAATAAATGAGTTATGTGTCAAAACTATAACGTAGCACTAGAAATTAAATGCTTTTATTAAAAAAAATACAATTACTATTCAAAAATATATATTTTTGTTCACTTTGACACATTCCTTCACTGCATATTATTTTCCTCCATTATCTAAATAAGATATATTATTATGTCATACAATTTTTTTTTTTTGGTTATAAAAAAAAACCCAATATTCGTTTAAGCGAGTAAGTTTAATAACTATATAGCCTATATTTTGCATAAATTTCAAGTAAGTTAACCTAAGTTTATTTATATATTTATTGGTTTTAGGGTATATTTGATTGAAACGCAACTTTAACCAACTAGTTTCCACACATATTTGACTCTTTACCATCATTGTAAATTTTAATCTCAATGGTGAAACCAACTACTGCATATATGTCATCTGGGATAACATCTGCGAAATTTATCATAATTTTGACAATTACAGTATTTGTATTAAAGTCGAACAAAACTATTGAAATTTTACTAATGATTTTCATTTTATAATTGATCAAAATCGCTCCTCGAGTTGACAAACAGTAACCAACAGCGACGTGTCACTGACAAAATAAAGATTTAATAAAACAATCTGCGGCAAAGACAACCTCGATGCCGTTTTTTTTTTTTTATACTTTTTTTTTGGGGTCTAAGTCTGACCCACGTGATGGCCCGGCGTTGTGTTTGCGCGACACCTCGATTTGTATGTACACAGTACCTATGTACACACATGACTTGAGTATACAAACTTGCCCGAAGTCGTGCAGGACACCGCGCGTTTGAAGGACATATTATTACCGTGTTGACATATCGGCGTCGAAAAGCCCACGGTGTTTGCCGATTGTATTTCCAGATTAAATTTCCACCGATTGTCGTAACCCCCCCCCCCCCGTTTTGGGGCGCGTTTCCATGTGACGAGACGGGTGTGAGATCTATTCCTTTGAAGACAAATCAAAAGTAAACCGCATTATCCGGTCAGAGGTGCTGGGGCGTCGCGTAGCAATCTTTTGAGTTCAACTCACCCCGTGTAATTATAATTATTATTCCAAAGGGGTCCAACGCCGAACGGGTCGTTGCAAACATCATATACCGGCCTTTGACGGCTACGGGTCCAAAGTAAACCGAGAGTTCCTCGAGAGCGCACACTTCAACGCAAGATAATTGAGAATCCGTCAGGCGTTATCGTTGAGTAGAAGTCGCGTTCTCTATATTATTATTAATTCGCCGGAGAGCCTGTAACGACGATTCCAAGCTTGAAAGATACAAAAAAAAAAACTCCCCGAGTGTCATGCGTATCAATGCGATTTATCTGAATTTGTATTCGTAGTGGTTAATTGACACTAGATTTGTTCTAAAACAGCTATTTAAGTAATATTTAAAATTTTACATTAAGGGAAACGACGGATAGGATTAGTGTTTATTAAAGGAAAAATGATTGGCAATATTTGACAAAAAAAAAATGCGAGAGGCGTTTTAAACACTATGGTAATATTATATTATTAAGTTTTTCTAAACACACAACTTATAAAGTTATTTTCCTTTAGTTGCAGCGAAAGTTTGATTAAAAATAACTTCCTCACTACCGCTGTAGGTAAAACTAAATTATAATAACTAGTATAGTGGGAAGCCACATTTAAAGTTTTAGATTTTTTACAAAAAAAAACATTGTCCTACTATATAGTTACAGCGGGACATTCATTCAACTGACAAACGCTATTAATGTTTTAAAATCTACTTGCCGTCAAAAATAAATCAGCAAAGGAAACCTTGTGCAGGATTATTAAATTAAAAAAAGACTAGTGTAATAGTGCATGGTGAAAAGCGGCAACTCTACTAGTATTACCGAGGTTTATTTTGAGCGGCCGTCTTTTCTTATCCGCCCTTATCCGACCGGATTATACAATTTAAAAGACAAAGTAAGTCGCTTTCCGTACTGTCTTTGCCGCGTTTATACCGATCAAAGCTCCGTTTAAAACTAAAGTTGTGTGCAATTTAAATTTACATTCTCCGTGTAATTTCTGGGGAAAAATATACAACCAGCTAAGCTTTTCAGTCTTATCCTTCTCATTCGCCTTGTCCAATACGAACGGGTACGTTTTTATAAAAAAAAAAACATTTATCCAACGCCAATATAATATCCACTTTACGTTCGTCGATATTAATCACATTCAGCCGTTACTTCTTCTTCAGTTTTTGACACAGTGCAATGATATATGGCATACGGAATAATAATATTAAAAAAATGTAATGTTATAATAAGACAACGTAATATGATTTTAGAGAAAACCTATGAAATCAATACAACCAATTGTTGAAAAATGCATTGTTTGAATTTAAGAATGTTGTACATGTTTCTATTTAAATGTGTCAATATATTATATTTTTATATTTAGACAGAACTCGGGCTAACTAGTAATTTGTTGTATGCATGATGTACTTATCATGTTTGTCTCATAACAGGTACACTGCATAAACATAATATATATGTTACATTATTTAAATGTTTAATATAATGTTATTAATATAGCTCAATATATATTTTACATACAATTATATTACATATTTCCATATTATGCCTATAGTATTCAGGTAATGATGCTCCTGTGTGAAAACCGGTTCGCTTCGGTAGGCAACCTAACTGACATTCTTGTATACATTCAGTACACCTTTTCACCTGGACGGGGAGGTGCAAATGCCCTTATTATAGTTACCACTTCGTATAAACTAGCAACAAGCGTTTGATTTTTTTGAGCAGTATCGTGTGGGTTTTTTTTTTACAGTTTGAAAAAAAACACGGTTATTATGGTATTAAATTTTATATTTTATTCATAAATACAATTTTAAGGGTGTTCGACCAGCTTGTTTGCTGCTCAGGTATGATTTTCATTTCGGCGACATTACACAGAACCTAGCGGTATCTGCCGGTTTATCTAAACTGAAATTATAAACAACATGCAATGTGTCTATCTCAGCAACTGCTCGCTTTATGTTTCAATTGAATAATGTAATATAACATAGGTAGGTATACACCGCACAATTAACTAGTGTAAAATATTAAATAATATTAACAAAATGCAAATCATAACAAATTTTATCAAATTAAGATCAATAATTACTATTAGTTCATACTTTATGCGTTGTTAGTAATTCCCACTTAGTTCACTACAGTTTAATTTTCGCATTTTGCACAGTTGAAAGTATAACAACTAATATAACATATATAATACTTGACCGATAATAAATAATTTATAAATTATAATTGCAATCCAAAATGGTCAAAATATCCTGTGAACTTAGAACAAGGTCATTTTATATTATTACTATTTAGCTAAGGTATATGTTTTATTAATAATTAAAATTTATATTTTTGACATTGTCTTGGGTCTGACAAAAAAACGCCTCCAGGCTTTTCATCACATTTGCTCGGTTGGACATGATGGTTTTTGTCAACCAGTTTTTAATTTCAATACAATTTTTCTACCATAATATGACAAGCTTTGTCATATGGTAGATAGGGAAAATCTAAAATAAAATTCTCTATTTATACCTAATATCATTGTTTATTAGTTTTTAAATTGAAATAGTTAATAACAATTTTTTTTAATGACTATGTTAACATTTATTTAATTATGTTTTGTTACATATTTTGTTACATTTTTTTTTTTTTTTATATTAGTATTACATTTTGGTATAGGTTTGTTAAGCAGAGTTAAAACAATGTAATTGGCGTTAAAATATGTTTTCGTTGCTATAAAGAAATGTTTAAAAACAATTAGCAAACTGTTGGTAATACTTCGCGAAATAGGGTTTTTTTTTGTCTTATAAATACAATACTACAATATTATTAAATATAAATACAATTTATATTTAATGAGTTGATGTACAAAAACAGGACAGCAAGTGTGCATGGCAGTACAGCAGTGCTGCTATACTAAAGAATATACTATACAGAATAAGCATTTATACCACTTTTCTGTCTGTATGCTACCAAGTACTAACTCGGGTCTTTACTGTATTATGTAAAAAAAGATTGCTGGGTTTTAAACAATAAATTGCGTTTTTACATAAATAGCTCGCTGTCGTTCACAAGTTTGGGCACAAATTTATTTGGAGAGTTTCTATGTGTGTCTTTTGTGCTTGGATAAAAATACATAATCCGCGTTATTGAATGCATATTTTGTTTGTTCGCATTGAGTTTACATATTATATTAAGTGCAACGCAAAAACGAAATTCATGTAATACATTCATTGTAATTATTTGTTCTCTTCATATTATATTATACAATTTTTTGAATTAATTAACTTTTAAATAATTTACACAATATGTGTATATAAAAATATATGGATATTTCTTGGTCATCTTTCCGCCAGATGGCAGATTGCGTACCAAAGTACTGAATTCGGTCAGCAGATGGCAGCACATATGTGGTACCAAACGGGACCACAACAATTTATATTTTGTACTTACCTACTCACGTGCCTTAACAGCGCCACCGACCGGCAACAACACCGACAGCGTGTATGTGAATTCAAAGGTACTTAAGGCGCAGTTAATTGTTTTACCGTTTGACTTCAACAAATTTAGAACATATTTTATTGTAATAGCGCTTACACCGTATTGTTTGAGTAAAACCGCAATTAAATAAAAATGTATTTTTACTCTTAATTTCAATATAGTCGGTTATTGTTATAAATAACAATTTTCTTGAAATATTAAAATTCCACAAAACACTTGAAACTTTAAAGGAAAATACAATTTTTGCTTTCAGATTAGAAGAATGTGATAAATGTGATGAATCAATGTGTTCTATTTATAACCGCAATCGTATAAAATTGGCCGATTAATTTGCGTTATGTCACATTCTTAATTGTGACTGTAAAATTCTTCAAAAACTAATGTAAAAAATACTGTAACGCATAAATATCGATTTGATCCAATTCGGCAATATTGTTGTTAGATAATATTTGTCACTGTTTTAATTAACAAAATATATAATATACTACATCTAGAAACACATGAAACTATCTGATTCACTATTTGTTTTTCTGACAAACGTAGTACGTCGTTCTTTCGGTATAATATCTTATCTATACTTTCTGTCTCCAAATTAGTAGGTACACAAGTATTTGAATTTCAGACGTACCGATAAAAATTGTTTTTGATCGGTTTTCATGTACTCTGTATGCATGGGTAAATAAGAAGTATGTCGATAACACAGTTCTTTACCGTTGAAAAAAAATATTAGAAAATATAAAAGCTACATTTGACGATAATATTTTGACTGTTTTAAGTCAATGCGGATATTTATGATTACCGCTATTATGTAACACCATTGAAATTAAGTATGATAAATAGCTAATATATTTTAAAATACATATTGCTGATTTTATTAACCGGGAGTAGGATTTAAGGTTCGGTCGCCCATTAAGAGGAGGATAGTCTTTCTAACTAGACAGTTACCGCAGCCCTGTAAGATACACCACCCGTAGCCGAGTGCCTATAACATAGAAAAGAATAGGTACAATATTCATCATTTTCAGAGAATAAACAAAACGATTTTAAAAATTGAGAATCAATCGCAATAACTCGTGTTGTCCCCAAAGCCGGTAAAAGTACATAATTATAAGATACCCATTATTTAAGTCTGAACGGCTCCTTAAAGCGATAAATATTTGTAGAGTAGGTATATTATATAGGGTTTTTTTTTATTTGTAAAGTTTACCTCTGTCTATAATGGGACTTATTTACCATCGTTATAAATTATAATATTATTCGTATATAGGAATAGTAAACACTTACACGCGCATTAAAAAAATATACATTGATGGAATCGGTCGAGTACATATTTTAAAACTATGTTATAATCATTCACGAACAGCTTTTTAAATGGCCAGCGCATGATAATCTCTCTATAATATATCCTCATAATTTTATGAGTGTACAACATATCGAAGGCTATACGGTATAATTATTAAATTATCTCTAATTGTTTTTTAAACCACTTGTACCTCCTAGTCGTTGTACACTATATAGTCACTCTAACGCTGGGCTACGACGACTTCTATATTGTGTTGTATAGGTTTTTTTTAATTTTTTTATCTGTCTACTCTTAACGAAATCCAGTCCGACCTCGTTTACAGCGCAATGCACACTTACTTGATAGCCGAAACGAACAATACCTACATTATTTTATTAATTCCCGGTGTGCTGTACGACGCATATTTGTGTATACACCTAACATTTACACCCGATCCGTGTAGGCCAACGATAAAACCATTTAGTAAGTGTACAATATTATCTAAAATTTGAAAATGTGTTCGGTGCGCTGCCACACGGTTTTCTAGGTGATAAATAGGCTTAACAGACGCATGATTTATAATATATGTGTAAACTGTATACTGTATATGTGTACACAACGTTTCGTTTTGTTATGGGGAACACATAATATTTCATAACGTTACGTTATGCTTTTCATGATGATTTAAAAAAAAAAAAAATATCCATATACATAAATATGTAGAAAAAAAAAATACTAACATTTTAATCCAAGTCGATACTTTTGAGAATATAGTTCATGTTGGTTTCATGCTTTAATAACTATTATCTAGACAATCGTCGGTAGCTATTACCATTTTGTGATTATTGTAAACTATACTAAAATTGTAACATATATATATAATCAATTTTTTAAGTAAGTCGTGTCTATAATATATTCAATTAAACCCTGATATTCTTGGTTAGACAGTTACCGAGGTACTGGAGGTTTGTCTTGGTCAATATAAATACCGTATGATTTATGTTCGACTCCGCTGATTAGCGTCGAGCCTATGGCCCATAACTAGTTATATGGCAAATGTATATTTTTTTTCAATAAAAGTTACCGTGTTCAGGACACAAACTAATTTTTAGAAAAAAAGTTTTGAACTTTATGCCACAAATTGGGTTTTGCATTCAAGTTTAGCCAAATTTTACAGGAATGTTATGAAAATTATGTGACTTACAATGCCTTTGTGTTTACAAATTGCTTAATTCGGCCACTGACATTTGCAAAAGTACCTAATTATTATGTATGTATAATGTATTTTATTAAAATTAAATGCCGGGTAAAAGATGCTAAAAAAAACCATTGGATAACTTCCAATTTTATTTATTTTTTTAACTCGGGGTGTCTTAAATGTTTTGTCTATATCCAATCTGTTTTTGTTAGTCATTTTTTTTTTTTTACTTATTTACGCAGCTGATAAATTAACTTGGGGTTTTCGTGTTTAGAGTTTAATGGACTATTTATCTCTGTTTAATAAAAACAAAACCTCATCATCTGGAATTAAGTTTTAACTTGTTGTTTTAACGGTCAAGACAGCGTCGTATTAATAAAGTTTAATAGTGTTTAACCGACTAGCTGTATCAATATCAAACAAATTTAGACTGCATTAGTATTCAATCAGCAAGTGCTTGTTGCGATGTTGAAAATTAGTAGAATTTCATTAACAAATAACATACAAATGTAATTTGTGTTTGTAATTAATGTAATTAGGTACCACTTCAACTTTCAAGTTTAACTAAAGAGGTTAAATACACTCACTGTATACATTGGCTCGGACATATTGTTCACCTGGCAGCTTAAAAGTTATTGCGTAGTTCAGAAGAATAACTTGGACGGATAAAGAGGTTAATAGACGTCTTAAAAAAAACTTTTTCAATTAATTTTATTTATTTGTATTTTTAACTATCTTTTACAATTGTGTGAACTTAATTAATGCTTTTAAAATATAAGGAAAATACTCAATTAAATATTTTATATTTTATTTTAGTTGTTGTTACCTAGTCAATCATTGAGTTAATAATGTATTACTATTATTATTATTTAATTAATATCCTAATTATCTATGAATGTATTTCTTTACAAATAAATCAACTCAATTACTTACAGCCGTTAATAAACATCAAATTAATACATGTTTGTCAATATAAACTCTAGTACCACAGCAAAAAAGAGAATAAGCATATTTATGTACAACACCACTCATAAAACATTGGATCTAAAAAAATTTAATTGTAAACTTTTTGGTTGTTTCTATTATTACTGAGTTAAAAATATAAAGCTCTTCCAATTACAAGATCATAAATCGTATAGATGATAACGATTTTGTTTAATGTCAGATTATAAGATTTAACCTGCACGTTGTACACATGCATTTAGTCTTTGAAATATAATTCTATGGTCTTAAGATATTATAATATTAACATTTCAATAATTGTTTTAGCGTCGAGAGTTTTTTTTCATAGGTTCTTAATTGATTATTAAATGCTTTACCATTAATTATAACGGCGTGATCAAGTATTTACATTTAACACTTTTACACAAGAAACAACTAAAACGTGAGTCACCGAAAAAATAAAAATAAAAAAAGCTATCAAAAATGTGGAAACTTGTTAGCATTATTATTCTTCTTGTTATTTTTGCAATAGCAATAGGTACATAACCAACAATAATATATTAATAGTGTTTTTAAAAATGAAAACTCGTGTATTAAGTAATTAAAAAAAAATATGTGTTAGTTGTTGGAAAAATTGCGACAGCCAAAAGTTTTTTATGTGTTATTTTATTTTTTAATTTTATACACCTTTAGACCCAAAAGTTACACTAAGTCCTTTCCTTTTGATTTCGATGCACTTCATAACGTTTTTTATACTATTATACTTGCCGAGTGATATTATGATGAGTTCACACTGCAGTCACTTGACCGTGTTGCTCTCTATTAAGAATAATCCAGCTCAGCACAGTCTACCGTTTCCTTTAGATTCTAAGATCTGCAGATTCGCTAAACTTCTGTTGCTTTCTCTTTTCGCGTGGTCGTGGTCAATGTGGTCGCATTTATACATTTAACGTAGAGGACAATAGGTATCCCAATCGACTGGCCATATACTTTGACCATATTTATTTATCTTTTAGTTTGTTATTGATTTCGAACGTAAGACAAGTACATAATATAAGTAGGTATAATGTTTTTACATTGTTCGTCTATTGAAACATATTTTAGACATAGTTTGCCGATACCATTCATATTGGTATGATATATACAAATCAACTTAATGTGTTTTCAAAAATTAAAAGAGAAATACATATTTAAACTTTTCACATTTGACCCGACCACGCAAATTGATATTGTAATTTAATAACGGATCGTATTATATTGTACTTCCATAAGGTTAAGAGACCATAGGTCAACTACCTAATGATCCGTATAATAATAATATTTATGTGGGACATAATGCAACTAGGTATATCCTATTCAATAATATTTATCAATAACAATGCACGTGTATAACACTACAAGGTAGGTGCATGGATGTAGGTGTTCTAAATAGAAAAATTCCTGTTCTTATCTACCGGTGCATATAAGATTTTATTACAATAATATGCAAGCAGTAGGTACATATTATAAAAATTGATAACAGTTATCGTTTGAACCAAATAAATAGTGCGGCCGGACGACTAAAAATTTCTTTAAAATGTGCATTGATTTTGATCGCTTATATTTTACTTCGGTCAGCTCGTTTTAGTCTTTATAGTACATATTATATTAAACGATTCGTCCTAAATGGTCTCCTACTCGGTTCTCGTATTTATTTACTTTCCTTCATGGAGGTTTATATTAGTCTTCTTTTTATGGGGTAATAGAAATTTGTAAAAAGTTGTGAAGAAGTTTTTAACAATTTATGATTACGTTTATATTAAGAAGAAAATAATTAGGGGACAATATTTTGAGTAAAAATTAATCTTTATGTATATATATTTTTTTGAAAACGAACCGTGGACCACAAAACGGTTAAGACATTCTTCTTTAGTCTACGCTATAATCCTTCTTATATAGTTTTTAATAAAATAAAAAATACAAATTTTACAATATAATATTTGTTTGGGCTAACAAGTTCTGAGATCCAGTTGTTGTAACGTTATAAAACAAATGTATGACATATTCTAAAGGTGGAACCATAATATATAAATTCAAATTTTCACAAATACCTACCGTTATTCCAACCATATAATATTAAAGTTTTAATAATACTTACTCAATTCGGATAACATTTGTGGATTTGTATTTTGAAAAATGTTTGTAAAAAAAATGTATTAAAACGACACAACCGAATGAGGAAATCTATAAAACAAGGAAAACTGCAAATAATTTCATTAATTAGCATTCGCAATTGTTTTAATACTATTTTTTTTTTTTACATTTTTGTATCGCATTTTTTAAGATTTGACAACAATAGCATCATTTGTTTTTTGTAAATCTGAATTTTCAAAAGTCCCACACACGACCAAAAACTACATCTTTAATAATCGCGTAGGATTTTTATTGTATATTATTATAAAGAACTATTGTTCTTAATTGTTTATATACCAGGACAATTTTTTTTTAACATTCTATAAAATTAATTAACGCCTTAATAAATATTTTATATTAATATCGTTTTGTTAAGACTATGAAAATATGAATATTATATTTTATTATCATAATTATAAATTATAAGTTTTGGTATTATAAAAAAAAAATTACACACATTTTGTACAATTTTTTTTACCACCGATTGTTTTATTGCGATTGTTTTCGTTAGTGTATCTATTTAATATTATGATTATGGAGAAGTCGCAGTAGTCGCCTGTAATGAATACATTTTTCGTACAGGCCACTGGTATTAAAACGTTTGTGCACGGAGCGACGACGCAAGTTTCGGTTGGCAATTTTGAATTTTCCATATAATATGCATAGAGAGAAAAATTTTTAAGTCGTACACTTGAAATTATAACCAAAAAAAAAAAAAAAAAGGCTGTAAAAATAATTAAGTGTACTGGCCCCAGACACGCGTTTGCATGTAGGTACACACAAGCCGTACACATGTGCCGCTTGGACGTCATGTATAGGTGAAATATATACATAATATTTTCTGGTGTGTTTGTGTAAAGAACACATGTATTTGCTCTGGACTCCCGTCATGATCTCCGTCTCCACCACGCTCCCCCGGCGTACCGACCGTATAAAGTGCCGGCCTTAACGCTAAAAAAAAAATTAAAAAACGGACTAAACAAACGCTACAGAGCGTCCACAATACATCAAAAAACCAAATGTTCCACACAAACACATTACGCTCAACGCTTTCCCCCCTTGTTATTATTGTGTATCGCAGCTCTATTGTTTTTTATGCATGTACTCCTTTTTTTTTTATACCCAGTATTACCTTTTTAAAGTTTTAGCGCTGCCTAGAGAATGCCCGCGTCGGTAATAATAATAATAATACGAACGTGTTGTTTAAGCCGCCTAATATACACCTATAATAATACTATTATGTCGAGATAAATTCAGCAGATTATTTCAGTATTATTACAACAGCTAGCTATAGGTACAACTACAGTATCGAACAAACTAAGTGACTCCGCTTATTATAACATAATATTTGGTTTACTCAGAATTACTCAGAATGTTATTTCGGTTTCGTTTGGGTCCGGTTCGTCATATCGGATCGCCTGTAATATATATCTTAATTATTTATGATTTTATTTTTTTGTACACATCAAAGTTTTTTTACCTGGCATATAAAAATACAACATAATTTACCGAGAAAATATACATATTAAATATTAATACATATTTAGTACCTACATTCAAATGGGTGGCCTTTTTATATGTTATAATTAATAATACATAAATGATCGTTTATCGCTTTAACGTTTTAGCCTACCGTGTCTTTTATCCGACCCAACCGAGTAAGGTCAAGTAATTTTGTTCCCTTATTTTGCCTAACACTAAAAATACATATTATACGCCTGTGATCTCCCACTAGTCGATATTAGCACGAAATAAATGTAATGATAAAAATGTATTTCAATAATGGCGTCGAGGTTGTTGATTTTATTTTATATTTTGCGACGGATCCCGTGGATAAGAAATGATTGTACTTAGCTACCGGGTTTTTGTTGTTTTCCAAAAACTTGAACAATTAAAAAAACATTTTAAACAAATACAATATTCAGGACAAAACATTCGGTGTGTTTGCCGTGCGATTTGTTTGTACTCGAAAACACACATCGTAGCTCGTGTATTAAAATACATTTTTACAACCTGTGCGCACGTTACTGTTTTCTTTTTTTGTGCAGGCACACAAGTGTTATTGTCTTAGATTTTTAAAAAAAAAATAACAAAATAACCACAATACTGTTTTATTGGTTTTGCCTTGTGATTATCTGTATTCGCCCGGAATTGTTTTTAACATATTTTCATTGCAATACAGCAATAGCTTAATATATTATGCTAGAGTGGGGCGGAGTGTACTTGTGTTTTGTAGACTTGTAGTATATTATATGTATCCAATGGCGTGTGTAATGCCACCAAAACCGCAATACCAGTATGGTTTTTTTTTTTTATAAATGGCGAAACGTAGTCAGCGGTAACAATGCTGACGGTATACACCTACACCATAATAGAAAAATTGTTATTTTCTTAGGCACACTCGGGTATTAGACAAGATAATAATATAATATCTACTAATAATATTATTGTCATACTATGTGGACAGATCGGATCAGAGCTTATAACACAAACAGGACAGCTTATATAAATGTGCTCTACGGACACACGTCGTCACTCGTCTTAATACGACGCCTTATTGTGTAGATATGTTGTTATATTATGTATGTATGTATTAATATCAATTGTTGTACACGGGCTATTCAGCCTCTGGCAAATACACACACACACACACACATATCGTTTGAAGTTGTGTCAACGGATGTTCGTGTGCCACCACCTATCGATCACTCGGCTGTTTGGATATATCCTTCCTTATGGTTTTATTAGCAGCGGCTATATAATCTTAGCGGCGATAAGGAGACCAAAAATAAATGAACACAGTCTATGATTTACGCATATAACATAATATTGTACATACACAATTATATATATATAATATATACATGTGTATATACATTATTTATTTTTTGTATATTAAAACCAATAATTACAATAATATTTCTAAACAAATCATTTCAATATCCGTTACAGGTTATGTACATCAATCGTTGTATATGCGTACAATATATATATATATATATGTTTAATTTTTTTTTTTTTATTATGTATAATATAAACAAAAAATAGTAAACGCGAGATGAAAAAATTCATATGTATTAAATTTGTATACATATCATAAGTATAATGTAGTTGTATAGAATAAATGTACAGCGACAAATGAATCCAAGAGTTTGTAAAAAATATAATAATATAATATTATTTGGAAAAAAAAATGGAACGTGTGTAGAATAATGATAGTGTTGTTTCGAGTGTGGTGTATAGCAAAAAAATATAGGTATGGCGGCCGGTCGCTAATTCGAGTTTCGATTTTCGACGGTCGGAGATCAAAATCCGAGAGGCCGCACCGACAAGTATGAAAAACCAAAAAAAAAAAACGACACGTTTAGTTAAGTACGGAATATATTATTATCGCATAACCGTTAATGGCTTTTGGTCGTGCGGTCTTCGGATGAGTTGATTTTTTTTTTTTTTTAATTTAAATAAGCGTCGAACCTCGAAACCGAAAAAAAACAGCAGCCTCGTTAGGGGGGGGGGGGTGGTTAAAATAATAGGTATATTATAATAATATAATAATTGTACTAGAAACGGGAAAACGCCATCGACAAAATATTAATATCGAAACAAAAATAGATACAAGAACAGCGAGCGGACGAAACACTAATCAAATAATAATAATAATAATAATAACAAGTTAAACCAAACGCACAGTCAATAATAATTAATATTATATTATATTAATAATAAAACTTACAATTTTACTTAGGTAAAATATTTTCCTATATAAATTTATTACACGTATATCATATTATATAGGTCTTATAAATTATACCGTTTTTACATACTAAAATCCGTACACAAGAATATAATAATAATAATAATAATAATAATTCTACAATTAAATTGAGGAACATTTAGTGAGCGTTAAATCGCCGTTTACTTTTTAATTTTAATAGTATCAATTAAAATTGATTTAAAAGTTTTTCATTTCTTATTTTTTTTTTTTTTGGTCGTGTGTGTGGTTTTTATTTTATTATTTTTTTTTTTTGCTAGATTTTGGGACGAATAGTAAAATTAAATCAAATAATAATAATAATAATAATAATAATGATAAAAATAATAATAATAGTAGGTAATAGTAATAGTAATTATAATAATAAAATAATAAATAACAGACTAGTCAAACGTAAACCGAATTTACAACACGTTTTAGTTGGAAATAACTTGCATTTCCAACAGAACAAAAACGAATATAATATGATAACAATTGAAAAAAAAAACTGAAAAAAAAACTACAGTACCTACTAATAATCATTATTTGGGACAAAACCGAAACACTTTTTTATTTTTTAGTATAATATTATTATATTTTTTCCACTATAAACTTATAATTAAAAAAAAAAAAAAAAAACGTTTGTACTTAGATTATTATTTTATATCAAATATATTTACACCAACGCGCGCTCGACAGGGGGGTTTGATAATATTTACAACAATTTTGGGAATGTCATATGTTATTTTTTTTTTTTATTAATTTCTCTATTAAAATCCAACTCGTGCGTGTCGCACAAAATTATTATTTATATTAATTAACATTTTTGGGATGAAACGATAAAAAAACGTCTTGGCCGTAGGAATGATATGACAGAACAGTTCAATATATTATTATATCCTAAGGACTCTCCGAGTTTGCCGGTCCGAGGAGATCAAGCGTATATAATAATACTACACGTATGGAATGGTACGTTCTGGTTTTTTTTTTTTTTTTGGGGGGGCGGTGAGCGAAAAACAAAAAAACAAACAATAATAACATCAAACGCCGTTTGAGCCTTACCAACAGTCAGAGGAAGACGGGGAAAACTATATTTACACCAGACCTAAAGGAGGGTTGAAGACAGTTTGGGAGTCGATAGTACTTAAAAAAATATATATATATGTACGGTAACTAAACATTAAAACTGTCCGATTAAAAAATAATAATAATAATATATTTTATAAATAAAAATGTGTTTTCGAGATCTATGTTGTATATATATATATAAATGATAATACACACGCACACGCATTATATTATATGTATTTTAATGTATTATGTAAGTTGAACGTCGAGGAGTACACACTCGTCAGTATGTGCTCTGCACGGGGAGGGGGCTGAAACCCCTCCACGGGAAGAGTCATGTGTTGTCTTTGGACACGGAACTGCTGTACGACTCGTCGTCCATCATGGACTGGATCATGTAGCTGCTGTCCAGCTTCATGGCCGAGTCCAATTTGGAACCGTCGTCCATTTTCATGTACTGGCCGCCTTCCAGTTTGATGTTCTGGTTGACCACGCACTTGCGCATGTGCTTCTCCAGCGTGGACGGCACCGAAAACGGCATCTCGCAAAACCGGCACCGGTACACGTCCTTGCCGAGCCGGCCGTGGGTCTTCATGTGCCTGGTCAGCTTCGAGCTCTGGGCGCACGCGTACGAACACAGCTCGCACTTGTACGGCTTTTCGCCGGTGTGCGACCGCCTGTGCACGGTCAGGTTGCTGCAGTTTTTGAACACTTTGCCGCAGTACTCGCATGTGTCGTTACGGCGCGACTCCTTCTTCATGTGACCCTGCAGGCCCAAGTTGAGCGCCGCCGACAGCGAGCTGGGTCCCGGTTTGGACCGGCCGCTGCCGCCGTTGCCGCCGCTTCCGGGTTCCGACGACGACTTGTTCCGGTCGCCCACCCCGGGCACGCCCAGGAACGACTCGCCGCGATGGTGCGCCGCCAACGCCGGCAACCACGACATGCCGGCCGTGTACAGTCGGTCTCGATTCAGCAGCGGATGGTGCGGATTGTCGGGGTCGAGCTTCAGCCGCTTGGCCGCGGGATCGAACGGGTTCTCGAAAGCCGAACCGGGACCGAAAATGCCCGGATGGCCGCCCATCAGGTCCAGCGGGTTCTGGCCGGCCGCGATCAAGTTTTTGGTGAACTCTTCGCGGAACCGCAAATCGGCCGCCGCCTTGTCGCTAAGGCCGTTGTCGAGATTCCGCAACGGGTTGGCCGACTTGACGGTACCGTTGTTGTTGTCGTTGATGATGGGCGACAGTCGGAAATTGTCTTTGCGCCGAACACGAAACTGAGGCGGGATCACTGACTCTTTGAGCGCCTGCTTATACGCTTCGCTGTACTGCTGGATGTTGCTCAGGCCGAACTTGCTCATGAGTTCGCCCACCAGCGAGTTGGGAGGCATTCCTTTGTCGCCGGGACGGTTCTCGGGCGACGTGTTGTTCGAATGCCCGGGCTTCTTATCGTGTTCCGCCGACGACGTGGACTTTGTGGTCAGGTCTTCGGGCACGTCACCGCCCTCGTTCTCGTCGTTGTCTTCGTCCTCGAGCTCCATGTGCTCCTCGTCGTCGTCGCCCTCCTCGTCGTCCTCTTCTTCGTCCTCGTCTTCTTCCTCCTCTTCTTCCTCTTCGTCGGCGTCGTCATCGTCCAGCTCGGAGTCATCGTCATCGTCGTCATTGGATGTTAGATCCGGTGTCGAGCTCGTATCCACCCCATTGGCGGTCCCACGCTCGCCACCGGCCAGCCCGTTTCCCCGGTTCGACCGCCGATGCGTTTTCATGTGTCTCTTCATCTTGGAGCTCTGCGTACACGCGTGGTCGCACACCGAACACTTGTACGGTTTTTCGCCGGTATGCGTACGCCTGTGCACGATCAAGTTGCTCTGGAACCGGAACTTTTTGCCGCAGTACTCGCACTCTCGGGTCTTTTCCTCGGAGACGATCTGCTGGTCGCTTATGTCGGCTGTCTTCTCCTTGTTGACGGCGTTCGACGACAGGTCCAAAGTGTTTCGGGACGCGTCGCCGGATCTCTCGTGTTCCGCCGCCGACTCGATCGAGTTGTTGTTGCTGACGTTGCTGTTGTTGTTGTTGTTGTTGTTTAGACCGGCGGTGGCGGCGTTCGGCTGGGCCATGGCGGCCGAAGCGGTCGTAGAATTGGGGCTGCTATATGGTGGTGTCATTTTTCTCGGCGAAGGCGACGAACTGTGTGCAGTAGCAGCTCCCGGGCTAGTGGTACCTGCGAGTTGCCGCAATCGCTGCGAGTAAAAATCCATCTGCGGATCGAGACTGAGTGCCGGCAACGTGGGCGCCGGCAGCCGAGGATTGTTACCGCGATCGTTGGAGAGCCCCGGGAACGGGGACGTGGGCATGGCGTTGGCCGCGGCTACGGCCACGGCGAACCCCAGACCGTGTTGCTGTTGGTTCAGGCGGAACTGCTCGGACATGAGCTGTTCCATGCGAAACTGATGGTCCTGGTGACTAGGCGTCCGACCGAACAAAGGCGGGTTGCCGATGGGTGAAGTCCCGGGGAACGGGGACGGACGCTGGGGAGGCTCGCCCATCGGCATCCTAAGCAAGCCTCCAACACCAAAAGGGTTGTGCAACGGCATGGGTGGCATGGGGTCCATCATGGGCGGGGCGCCCCCGCTGTTGATGCTGGTCGGTACCGGCGGCGGCGGCGGTGGCGGTTGTAGGTTCAGCCTGGACGGCATGCTCAGGGCCAAGGGCAGCGCCGACATGCCCGGCAGCGAAGCGTTGCTCGAACATCCGGACGAGCCCAGCGACGAGCACGACGTGTTGTTCTTGGACTGCGAGACGGGCGACGGCGTGCCGTCCGTGTAGATCTTGAACGAGTGTGATGTTTGGGCGTGCTGCAATAGTCTCCACGCCGAGTTGTACCTCGCCTTGCACGTGCAACACACGAAACTGCTGGGCTCTGCGAACAAACAATACAAACGTTTCGATTAGAATTACCACCGGCGTGTGCATAGTTATTATACTATTTTCTTCTATTGGTCAATCGCGTCAACGTACACACACAAGCGCGCACGCAAACAATACCGTCTGCCGCGCGTTTTTAGGTCCGGTGTGCGGTTCATTAGAAATCAAAAGAAACCCATACCGCGCGCCCGTTGAACATAATTATTTCAATTGATTTTCTCGAATAACATAATAGAACAAAAGACACGTTGTTTTCTTATTATTATTATTATTTACTATTTTCGTAATAAACCTCTGGACACGGTGTTCCGTATATAGGTACGCGCCGCATTCAATGGAATGGTACGAGAAAAATAATTATATTATTATTCCTAAAACTCGCCGGTGCGGCGCAAAAACAAAAACATATTTTATAATAATAATAAAACAAGAAATGATTGACTCGAGAATGGTTTGTGCGACAAGGACTCGACGGCCGAGCTAGCATAACATAATAATATGAGGGGCGGAGTGCGAGTATGGTCGGTGCGGACAACGGGTATACGCATAACGGCCGTTTTCCGGCTTCACAGTTCACATACACAATAATATGTGTAGGCAAGCGACGGAGAACGAATTTATATATTACAACAATCGAAAAGGGTCACCGCGGACGCAGCTGACCGAAATTTCGTCTCAGTGCCAAAAACAACGCGGCTTTTTATCGCACACGATTCCAGAGATTGTTGTTTTTTAAATTAATATTTTCAAAATCTAAACATGTTGCCCTCCGACCGAAGAAATTTCATTAAAACGGGGAAACGCCAATTCGCACCCCATACACAATATATATATTATATGAGTTTACATTTTTAAATGACCCGAGGGGAGTAGGTGGTAATGCGACCGCCGTATCCGCATAATCCACCGTAAAGCCGCGGAGTGTTGTCGTTGTTTTTTTTCCCTCCGGCCAAAGATGTTCGGTGTAAAAAGATAATATAACACAATATTTGTGGCGGCGGCTGCTGCTGCTGCTGCTGCTATACAACAGCGTGTAAATGAGCTGCCGGATGGCGTATACGCGCGTGCTGGGCGGTTATGACCGGACCCGGACGAGAAAAAGAGGATATTATTGAAAAAAATAGAATAAAAAAAACTGCGCTATGCAAAATTCCCGGGCCGGACCGCGCGTGACTCGAATGCCAAACTTAAAAATCAGAAAACCTGCCGATCGTTTATCGCACACGCCGTACAACAATAATATTATATATGTAAAAAAAACATGTAAAAAATCATATTGTCCCCGCCAAGCGGCCTGTCCGGTTCGCGCATACACCGTTATGTATTTTAATATACAATAATTAGTGGTAATAAACAAAAAGAAATAACCTAATCGATATTTAATTGCCAGAAGTAAGTATAATACTATCATGCACCATATATGTATTAACTGGACAAGTCTATGTGCAAATTTATTGTACAAAAAATCAATTTGCTTGACAAAAAAGCATAAACGCTATAAAAAAATATGCGTTTTTAAAGTATCAACACTATATTATTATGAATGAATAAGACGTGATACTATCTTTGACCGGGTCTAAATCTAGCAGACCGTCCCTGTCGTCGTTTTACGGGCCACGGGACCTTTTTATCATTTTCAAAATATGCAAATTCTAACACTGTTTTTGCGCGAGCACGATACACGTCAGAGTACTATACATATAAGTTGTTATTCCCCCTTTCCTGGTGGCCGTTAAGCACTTGCGCGTCTCTCGGCAAAAATCTATTTATATAAAATATATACAATTTATATATATATATATATATATATTATCTTTGTTATTATCATTACTATGCGCATTCATCACGGCCGCGGCGCCGGCCACGAGTGGACGCGGAGACATTTATATACATAAATAATATATATATATATATATACTGCGGCGAGATAACGTTATGCACAAAGAAGAAAAGGACCCCCGAGGAACAATGAGACGACTACGTGGGTTATCTCGCGGCGGGACCCTCTTAAGCTTTTTAAGGTTTTTCAAAAAAAAAAAAAAAAAATGTTAATAATAAAAAAAACCTCCCGAGCTTTATGGACAATCTGTGTTAGCCGTCATCCGGGCAGTAAATTTCAGGGTTTTTATCGCGACGACCTGTTTTGCATGCGGGTCGACCCTTGGCGGCGGTGGTCGATCCTGGTATCTGTGTCTCTCTAAAAAAGAAATGATTAACAACAACAACTTGCACACAAACACAAACGATTTCGACGAACACGCATCGACCGTAAGCGGATCACGTGGATCCAATAACATAATAATTGCCGGTAATACTTAACGTGTATTATAATTGTTATAAGTCAAAATAACACAAAATCTACAAGTATAATTTTTCTAATCTGACACGATTGGCCGGCGTGCCGCTCAGCAGGTCGACGAGTGGCTCGTCCACGCCTCAGACGACGACATATGGACATGGCATGTTTACAACAATATATATTCACAGAAAATTACACATTATTGTATAGATTGGAATTTTCAGCCCGTATCTCGAAACGGTATATACTCGACCCGTTCCCGAAAAACTACCCCAAAGGGCACGCGCGCTGTCCCAAAAAAAAAAAAAATAATAACAATAAAATTACCTGTGCACCCCGTCGACGGCCGTTGTCTATATATGTATATAAATATACCTATACACTTTAATATAGAGCGTATTTAGACGACGGCATATGCGCAACCCTTTTACCCCATATGCATATTGTATATATATATATATTTGGAATAATACCGGGGGGTATATAATATGTACGTCGGTCGACACACAGCTGTGACGGACACCAGGCCTCGATAATATTCATTTTTCCCTATTTATACATACATATTTTTATTATTAAATATATTATACAAAGATCATTTTCGATATATCTCTACTGCATCTGCCGCCGCCGCCGCCGCCCCGCCGTCCAACGGGGATCTATCCGATATATTTAATTTAGGCCCTAGACGGCGCAAAAGTCACATTGTACAATATAATATGATTTATATTGTGTATACAATGACAGAGGCCGGACGAGCTGACAAGTACAAGTACAGAAATCGAGCGGGTTTTCAGTTCCGTCTTTACTAGCCCACAATACAATTCGCATCTTTAAGTTTTCTCAAACGACCCCCTTTAAACTATGTGTGCCCAAGGGCCTTGCGTAGCCTACGATTTTGTTTTTCGATAATTGTGCCCAATCAAATGTAGATCAGCCACGCTAAACGGTAAGTGAAGTAACGGCCGTGGAGAAACGGTGCCTACAGAAGAAAGTGTATATTATGTATATATATGAACCTGTCTCACGACTCTTCTTCATAGTGCACAGCGCGCAACGTTTAATAATAATGTACAAGTCGATTGCACGCCTTTCGCGACACGATTTTCGCCGGATTTCAAAATATTCGCAATACGTTTATTACATAGTAGAAAATAATATAATATTGTACTTGCGGTGTACATGCGCTTACTCGGACGGGGTCGTTGATAATGTTATGATATTGTTATAAAAAAACGTGTACTTAATTGTTACTTTTTTTTTTTTTACAAGTCCACCCCGACCGGCCGGCAGAAGAAGACACGGTCGTTTGGCACGCGCTTAAGTACGAAAATCACAGCGTCCGGTCGACCCGGCGGACGCGGAGGGTGGCGTGGGTGTCTCTAATTCTTACGGTTATTATGAGAACCGTACACAGTCTGACGATGATGTTATTATTTTATTATTATTGTAGAGAAAAAAAAGACTGCGGGTTTGTTGTGTGCGTGTATATATACTGACCGTGACTGTATATTATAATATGCACCGCTGGCCTCTATGATATTATAATGTCCGCCCACCGATTACACGACACAGTGCCGCGCGACCATAAGCCGTACACAGTACTGTATATATATATTATTCGGCCGTTGGTATTATTTTTTAACGTTATTATTATTAATGTCGCTTTTTTTCTTCTTTTAATTACTTTGATATTCAAATTTTTCTCGTCGAGCGCGGGGGAGTTCAATAGATACAACGACGCACACTTTGTACATTATGAGAGCGTTTAGAAGAAGAAGAAAAAGATTTTCGTTTTTCAGCGTTTCCGTTCGTGACCAGTATTAGTCGTGGGTACGGCGGCGGCGATTGAAAAATAGTAATAATTATAATATTTTCCGGCAAAATTATCATATGAAAAAACGATTCCGGGAAAACTGTCGCGCGCTCGATCCGTCCCTGACACGATTAGGAATATTGTTCTACGAACGGGTGAACAGCTATTATATCTTCTGTCCGTTCTACTGTTTTGTATATAATAATATGTAGATGGATGCATTTTATTGTCGGTGTGTGTGTGTGTGTGTGTACAGTCGTTAGTGCGTTATAGAGAGTGAGAGTGACGAAACGATGCGCAACCGCGCTGTCGTCGGTGCATGTGTATGTGGTAGGTACTTATATATACTTGGGTTCCTATTGGCATCGTCCTTCGGGCTTCGTGACCCGCCGCCGTGTCGTGGGAAGCCCTCGGGCTGTAACGTTTTTTAATATCAATCACTATATTATATTCACGGTACGCGAAGGCGAAAATGCATCACAATCGTTTAACAAACGGGGGTCCAATATATATAGAAATAATACCTAATCGTCATCGCACGATGACCGATACAAGCGCACGCTGCAACTTAACGGACACGCGCGATTATTATTATTATTTTATTTTAATCCTTGTATTATTATGTTATAAGCGCGCACAGTTCACGGTCCGATAAACGCTGTGTTATTGTTGTTGACGCAATAGGTATACACTACCACCGCCGGGGGAAAAAGGGTGAAATGTACCAAGCCAGTTGTGGGAGTCCGGCACAGGCACAGTGGACAATGGGCAATAATCGAAAGGGGTGAGACGTCGACCGGTTTTTTTTTATTTAGCGGCTCCCGAAAAGCATATTAGACAAACAGCAGAACCGAAATGAACCGACTGAAATCAACTGCAAAGTTGGCCCAACCAAAACTGTATGGCTAATATAGGGACACATTACAGTTCTAGTTGGAATAACTAACTACTAATAGTTGGCCCGACTAAATTTTTAGTTGAATCGTATACACATTTAGTGCGGTCAACTAAACAACGTTTAGTGTTATTCCAATTAGAAATATACCTACCAATAATTATGGTCCATAATTTTAGTCGGGCCAATATCGTTGCACGGTTTGCGCGAGGGGTGTTTTACGCTGTGACCCGGGTTCGCTCTTTTCGGTTAGGTTTTTATTTTTATTTTTTTTGTTCACGCTATTTTTTGTATTTTTTCTAATTCGAAAGGATTTGCGCTCCCCGTCGCGCGTGTCGGCCAAACGTCGCCCGTGTGTCCTGCCCGGCTATTGACGGTTACTCGGCCGTTAAACGCGTCCGTCGAATAATCCAGAAAAACCAAAGTTTTCCCATGAACGACGACGACGACGGTGCGGTGCGTGCAAAGAATCCCGAGGACGTTATCCTAGTCCCTATTATTTATCATCACGCCGCGTATTCGACGCCCAACCGAGCGCCACCGCCGCCGAGGATGCAATTAAAATCTGTCGCCCATCCAGAACGACGGTGGTACAGACAAGGTCCGGTGTGTTGGGTGGGTGTGTAACGTTTTAA
The DNA here is from genome assembly GCF_023614345.1 of Adelges cooleyi. Classification (NCBI taxonomy): domain Eukaryota; kingdom Metazoa; phylum Arthropoda; class Insecta; order Hemiptera; family Adelgidae; genus Adelges; species Adelges cooleyi. The sequence goes on along the minus strand of NW_026096053.1, from coordinate 10,500,004 downwards.
ACATCTACCGAGGCGACGGTATTGTGTATAAACGTATAATATAAAAGTAATGTTGCGTTGTAATTGACCGAAAGAAAATCTCTGGCGGACCCGATGAACCGAAGAGTAAACACTCGGGTCGCGGTCGCCCGACGGCCTAATGATTTGCCACTTTGCCGACGTTTTTTCTTAAACATTATAAACTCACACATAGACACTGTTTTTGCGGTTCGTTGCGCCTCGTCTGTCGCACACTCCTAAACCGGACACGGTAAACGGAACAAGCGGAGGGAGGCAAACAATGTAAAAAGAAAACTCCGGGACCGGTGCGCGTACGACTCATCACACGACACATAATCAACGACCTTTTATATGCGTGCCGCCATCGGCCGAAAATGACATCTGGAAACCGCCACAGCCCTTACCCCCCTGCCCCCCCCCTAAGCCTGTATGTTATGCATAGCGCTAAAATCGTGTACCGCCGCCGATAAAAGTTTATCTCGGATTCAAGTCAATATATGAGATAAAGTCTGAACAACCGACCGTCGGCGATAATATATGAAAGTCACCGAAGGCAAAACGATTATATTGTAGGTACTGTTCGAGTATGTTGTGCACGGCGGGCGTCGAAGGACGATATTGTACATTTGATTTGTACACATATAATAGTTAACGCGGTTATAAATGCGCAGTAAAAGTAATAATGTATGTGCATAGTACCTGCGCTATACCGACACCCTGGCCATAAATATAGGTAGGTGTACCTAATACTGTGATTAGAGGAGTGAATATTGTTTATTTTTGCAAATTCTCCACCCTCTGTTTGCGCGAGATTATTAACTTTTCGTCGGCTGTTACATTTTTTTTTCATTTACCGTTTTGATTTTCCGACCGACATCTTCGCTTGTTTATAGGCTGCGGGGCAACAACACTCGATACAGTAATTCGCAAGTGCCTCGCGGAGGAGTCGCATACATAATAATATGAGTTTTCAATTTAAATTTTCAAACTCTGAATTCGAAACCGATTGCGTAACTTTTCCAATATAAAAAAATAAAATAAAATCGACGGGTATTATATTATTATATAGAAGCTTAGCGCCCCGAGGCTCGTGAAACTGTACACTATTGTCTAATATGAAAATATACCATCAACGAGGCTCGTGAAACTTTACACTATTATCTAATATGAAAATATACCTTCGACAAAGGTTTTTTTGCGGTAAAGAAGATTTCTCGTTACAAACGGCGAACGGTCGCGCCGATAAAAAAAAAACCAACAACAACAATATCGTTTCTCAATAATATTTAGACTTACCGGAATTGGTGGTGTTGGACTCGGCGTCCGCGCACGACGACGCCGACCGGTTGGACTTTTTGTGATAGCCGGCGGCCAGGTCGTCGGACGACTCGGACTCCTGTTTCGTCCTGGACGGCTTGTTGTCGTCCTCGTGCTCGCTGTTGCAATCGCCGTTGGACGGCGTCGACGTCCGTTTCGGCGTGCTGGACGGCAGCGAACGCTCCGGAGCGTGTTCGTCGTTGGGCAGAGGTGGCGACTGCGGTTGCTGTTTCTTGTTGTTGACGGACAACCGTCGGCCGCCGCCGGGCTGTTGTAGTCCGTTGTCGGTCAGTCCGTTGTTGTCGTCGCCGCCGCCGCTGTTGCGGTCGGCCAACAGGGCTTCCTTGTTGCCGCATCCGGCCACTTTGTGCTGCACGAACCGGCAAATGTCGGACAGCAAGAACGCTTTTTGACACTGTCCGCAGGTCAGCAGGTCCTGGTCGGTTCCGCCGACTGTCTGCGTCATGTCCGTATCCGCTGTGAACACACAAAAAAACCAATGCGATTAGCGATGGCGGTATATACCATGTACGACGGCTTAAGTGCTCTCGTCTATCATACGACATCGGCCAAACCGATCATATAATAATACGCATAGGGGTCACTTCCATTTTGTGGGACAAAACAGTTGTACATCCTGCGCGCCACTCACCCGCCCGCCGGGATATTAATGATGAAAACCGATAAAAACCGTCGATTGTCCCCCAAATTCGCTTGCTTTTTTTCAATCGTGCCCCCAACACAATGTGAAAACGTCCGCATAGAAAAATAAGTAATAACCGAATGTGTGTGCGGTCGCAAATTAGTTTAGGCCGCACAAAGGGTCGCGCACTCGGCGAGGGCGCATACGCTGCGGCGCTTATCTATATATATATATATATGACTCAATGTTAATGTCAGAAATATATATTAGCCACAAACACTAAAGAGATGATCTCGTTTGGCCAATAGTCGAGACGTCTGTTAGCAGCATAACACATAATATAGTAACAGTGACTAAGAACCGAGCGGTGCCGATCAAACTCATGTATACCTGCGTGTCCGTTTGAAAGCTGCTAGTTTATCAGAAAACAAACAAACAAAAAGTTTTGGTATACAAAAATTCTGATTTTACCCGACATGATCAAAGCGACGTGCTAATATATAATATGTGGTCGACCGTGTAATCGATACAGCTAGTCGTTTTGCAGGGATCACAGACGCTCGCGTCCCTTCCGCTAATAGTTTTTAATCGTTTTGAACGAGCGCGGAGTGTGTATTGTTTATCGGGCTGCGGTGGACGTCGTCGCAACAATAAACACAAACACACACAGACCGAAGACCTTTATAGAATATACATATATATATATACATACACGCCAAGTGGGTATAAAGTAATATTATTATTATGTGTGGTGTGTACGGAGTAACAAAAGTGGCCAACGTGCGTGCGTTTGACGTACATATATATATATATATAATATAAATGAAAAACTCGGACTAGGTCTCTCTCACTTCACGCCAAACGGTTTAAATGGGTCTAATGGACACTATGCGCGCTTATATTTCACACACACACACATGTGATACGGTGAAAATCCCGGGGGTATATAATATAATATATGTAATGTGGCGTGGGGTGCGGCCCGTAGCCCGTCCGTGTGGGGTAGGAAACATCTGCGTTGGACCGGGCAAACCCCGTGTGTACATCCGCCCCGGTGGTCATCCATTGGTCCGATCGATTGGTCATCCGGTCAGTGTTGGTCAACGCCCAGGGGTCAAGACGCACCCCCTCCCCGCGAAAAACGTTGCCGGACCCCGGGGACCTGTTGACGCGCGTTTTATTGCACGTGGAAAAATAAAAAATATCGCCAGAAAAAATTCTACACGTAATATAGCACAAGCTGTGTGCAGTACTCGTCGCTGTCTGTTTCAACCCCAAAACGCATGTCAAAAACCGGAAAGAGGGATGTGTTATATGTTTATAGACACAAGTTTATTTCAAGAGGCGCTCTATGAACACTATACAGCTGACATTGATTCTATTTTTTTGGTAAATCTAAAATGTATATTGCGCAGTACCCATATATTGTATTGATGAAAAATATCACAATATATTGTGTGAAAGATATCTGGAGAAACATTTGCTTTCGGTGCCTCCCTATACATACGCTCTCCGGCTATATGGCATATGATTTTTGCAACCTGATTTGTTATGATTTTTTACAACAATAATGACCATTGTTTTTGTTTTCCTGCTTATTAAGTAGGTACACTTACTTCTAGATCTTTGCTTTTTTTTTCCTATCGCAATAACAATAATAATATGTATATAGGCATATTATACGCGCGGCGTAATGCTTTATATGTGATTGATCGCCAGATCCAGAGCCGGTCAATCGATCGATCAATCATTTATGGATCTCGTGTACACGCGGACGATAGATACACACCGGTGCGGCCACCATGACACAATCGTAATGTACTTGTGCGTGTGTACTTTCTCTCGGTCCGCCGCTCTCTTATATTATACATGTTTTATTATCTCAACACAGCGTTGCGAATTTACAAATAAAATACACGGGTATCTTTTTTGTTCTTGCAATAATATTTTGCCAAAGAAATCGTTTGGTCGCGTTAGAATAGATAAACCACCCTGCGGAAACGCAGTCGTCACTCGTCTCATACATTGTTAGACATATTTTTCAATTGCAAAGTCCATAAAATATGTATAATAAAAGGTGTTTGAGGGCTGCGGGCTCGACTAAGACAATAATACTCGATATACAAAAATGGCGGCGACCGCGGGTTCGGTGTAATTTGAATTTTTTTTTTTTTTCAGTTTTAAAAAATGTCAATGTTAATTTTTCCTGTTTTGTTTTTTCACGGATTCGGGTGTTGTGCTTTGCACGGTGGGTATACACAGCTGTTTGACGTTGGCCCGTTGGCGTTTTGATCTATAGCCACAGCGGCCAAACTGTGTAAACCCCGAGGCGACGTCAGGTAAAATTATCGCACGCGCTTTGTCCGTACACGTCCCCCCCACCCCTCGCCCTCTCCTTACTATACACTTGGATGTGTGTACCTCTCACTCTGTACGCGTACAGAACCTTTACTACAAAATATTATAGGCGCAATGTATACGGCGTAAACGCGATTAGAACAAACGCACATGTATATACACACGGTGGTGACCCGTATTAACTGTACACAGCCCAAAGGGTCGGTTTTTATTGGTTAATTCGATTGACGCCAAAGCTGACCCCGCGGGACCTGAGCCGAGCACGAGACCGAAACGACAAAAAAAAAGAGAGAGACAGATAGACTGTGAATTTGCAGCGAAAAAAAAAACACAACACTTCGTCAAACTTTTGGCCTCGGGACGGTTTTTACTTTCCCGCGCCCCTCCGCCTCGGCTTTTACCACCTATTTGTCCCTCAGGACTTAATTGAACCCGTCGCCAACCTATATATATATATATTTACAACACTATAGACACTTTTCCGTGTTGGAAAATTCGCGGACAGCGTACCCATAGGTAGGTATGCCAAAACGACGGTACGATAAACGATTGGTTTCCCACATAGGCATACAACTACCATAGTGTGCACTGTATAACAGCTACTATATACCTACCTACTGTGTGTATCGAGTCGATTGAAACCGATGTAATTGCCGGATTTTTACGATCCAACGTTGTATACAGTTACACACATATATACTACACATTATAAAAGGGTCCGCCGTCGCCTAGTTGGCAACGTGCCGGGGCGAGATTAATAATTTTTGCCGCCAAGGACGCCAAACGCCGCTAAGATTATCGCCTTAATACAACCGATACCGAACGAGGAGGCGGCGGTTTTCGATTTGTTCCCCCTAAGTATGGAATCGTGTGGCACAAATTGGTCCGATGCACTGGTGACGTTATAGTTTCTATATTATTTTTTTTTGTACACATATATATATAATATCGTACTATGCGAATTAATGGAACTTTGAGGCCGGATTTCTTGATCTGAATCTCGACGTCCATGTCTGCGCCCCGATCGATCATAAAATATATAATATGTACAATTTATTTATATATATATATATATATATGTAAAAATTATTATAGAACAACGTCCCCCACACCCCTTCTCGTCCTGGTAGCGAGTATAGTCTAAACGGCGCGGCCACACATCTCGATCCGGCATCAGCTCTGCCGATATATATATATATACATATAATTATGGTGACAATCCAAGCAATACATAGATAGCAATCGCCCTTATGGATCAACTGGTTAGGTTAGGTTTTACGCAGACACAAGCTCGACCGTACACGTTGCATGTGTGCGCCTCGACCGCGGTAATAAAAAATAAAAACGAGCGGACGTGTCGCGAACTGTGTTGAGAAATAATTGTTTTTTTTTTTTTATTGTAGAATAACTAAAATAGTTATTATTATTGTCAACACACAATACACAACGGCAATAATAATAATATAATAAATTAAACGCCGGTGCACACGCGCCGATAAGGTATAGAACAATCATCGCGAACACGACCGGCATTTTTTTATTATAATAATAATAATAATTATTATTATTATCGATTTGGATTATTCGATTTACGACCGCGAACGGAGTTTGTGTTTTCCCATTATAATAATATTACATACGTTATTGTGTATGGTTTTTTTCTTTTTTTTTATGACCGATTGTACCTACGTTACGCACAGCATAACGTGGTAAATTTGCACGGAATAAAAAAAATTAAATATAGGTAATTACTATTATTTAGTCGTATGATAAGTGGTGTACATATAATGTAATGGCAGCGGGGGCGACCGGTGCTGTTTTGCAGGTGCGCCGCTTGCCATAATCCGCACATAATATTTTATTATAACGGTAGCCGCCGTCCGGTGTACATACAACAATAATGTTATAAGATTCTTTTTCTATATTATATTTATACACACCGTCGTCTCCTCTTCTTCAGGTAGCAGTTCCCACGGCGATCACCGCGGGGGTGGCGGTGGCGTTCACGCGGTACATACTCGGCCTATATTGTGTATTGGTCGAATATAGCTGCGTCCGACCGGACGATAGCCACACGGTTCTTTTTATATCATCATATACAATGTGTACAAAAGGGTTGTCGTTTATGTTATTATATTGTGTCTGGTATAGTTGCAATTCACGCGTGTGTATAGGTACTACTGTATTTTTAAAAGACGGCCGAGGGATTCCCACGGACGTACGGGTCCGCGAAAATGACCTGTTCGCCAATAATAATAACAATTGATAATAGTAACTGATAATGCCGGCCGCCGAAGGGGTTGTTTTGCGACCGCGGAGAAATGAGAAAAGAACCTGCCGCATATTATTGAAAAAACCGTGAGACATTTTTTTTCACACGGATTTTCGCGTGGGACACATATGTCCAAACTCCATTGCAACCCTAATTTGAGGCCAGACAGAATTACACGCGACAGCTTGTACGATTTGGAACTTATATATTAAGCTAATCGTCTCAGCAAAAATTATCAAACAAAATGAAACTGCCACGAGCATGCCGAAAGTCATTAAAAAGCCCAATGTATATAATAGGTACAGATGTAAAACTACTATACTGCGATTAAACAATACATAGAACTCGTTCGTTCCATTACTCGGTCTATTCCCATTTTATAAGAATACACATTTTTTCAGTTTGAAACGCTCATAAATATAGGAACCGGTAGCAGTGTAATATGTATACTATAATATAGACATGTGAGGCGGCGCACGCTCACGACCGGTTGCGGTCGGAGAGCACGCGCTATAGCCGAGCTGCAATCCGGTATCGCCCGGTATAACCCTTTAGGCCCGTGCGCTTGTATATATTATTATTATTATGAAGACACACGACCTGATGCGCCGGCAAGAATATACTGCCCTACTGCGTTATAATGGTCGCGTGCCTCGAACGAGCCCGTTCATTATACATATGCATAATAATACATGATCATAATATAATATTATACAGGTAGGGCATATATTATTATACCGCCGGTGTACATCTGGGGAGGACTTGTGCTCGTCCTATTGTTTTCTTTTTTTCATCTTCGCCGTGCACAATAATACATGACTGCCAATAGTGTCATACGCGATATGTTAGACACGGCGCGCGAAAACGGAACAAGATCAAGATGGAAATATATATATATATATATATGTATATATGTATACCGGAAGAAAAGCTACAATCGGCGTTTTCCGGTCCGGTTGACTCGACGCGGCAGGGCCAAGTATTCTGTATTGTGAGAAATGGATGTGCAACGGCAACGACGATCGTGATCCCGAATGAATAATGACTGACTGGCACTGCCATCGTCGCATCCGTCTGACATCTGCCGCGTTTCTCGGATTTCCACAAAAAAATAATAATATTTAACGTGTGTAATTTTTGTGTTTTTCTTTTTTTTGCTCGTTTCCTTCGTCTTCCATTTGCTCGCGGGTTCGTGTGACTAATTATCGCGGCATATATGTATACTGCACACACATAAGTATATATATATATATTATAAAGCAATGGCCGCGGCTTCGGGGGATTGGGCGAAGACGCGAAACAGTTGCGAAACGAATTCCGGTGCGGAAACCCAATGAGGCGAGTCCTGCGCCGGCGGAGAACAAAAGAATGTATAGTCCTTTTTCTACCGTCAATGTCCGAAGGGGGTTTTTAAGAAGAAGAAAAAAAACCAATTTTTTTTTTCGCTCGACACCTATGGCTATGGCTGCGATCCATAACCGTAGGTATAGCAGCAGTGTGTGTTTATAGTATATGGGTTTTCTGTGTTTCCGCCACGCGACGGCTGTTGACGACTATCCTGCGGTTCAATCGAGGTAATTGCGATTGTCTCAACGGTTCATTGTGTGTAAATAGTCGTCGTTAATCGGTTAGGTATGTGTAATAATAATATGACAACGACCGGGTCGACGCGAGCCCCGAAAACAAAACAAACGGTCGTAAAAAAATATTTTAAAAAAAATAAACGAAAGATTGAACTACATAAATTAGTCTTTAATAACGTCGTTATACATGTGTATAGGATATTATAAGGAGGATGTTTGTGTGTGTGTCTTACCCCTTTGCCGACACCGCAGGATGGGCGTGCCGGCGGAATTAGGTTCGGCGCGTGCGATTCGACATGTCTCTTTTTGGGCGACGACCGATTATTAGATTGTTGTCGTTTTTTTTTTTTTACTTCAACCTAACCAACCTTGTTTAAAATTAGGAAATAGTTTAGGTATTATACTAGTCTTGCGGTATAGCACTGCATATACATACATATTATTGTAATGGCAATATAAGAGCGTCCCGAGTAGTATATATAAAACAAGTACACGCGTGTGGAAGCTTACACCGTCAAACCGGTGAAAAATCGTCGGGCACTGCGCGCGCCCGGTATATATATTTTATCAAGTATAATATATGTGTATGTCTTTTTTTATATACATATTATCTATGTATATTATGTGCACACGGCGTGGCGTTTGTGACAAATGGAAACCACGTCTGTTTTCGCGTTCCGTCGAACGGTTCATAAATCAAACGGAATCACATGATGCAGGTATAGGCGAAAGGTCACACACATACATACATGTATATATACATAATACAATCGAGCCTAAATTATCCATGTGTATGTGTTTGCATCTCTTATAGCCTACACGGCGGTGTCTCGTCGATAGGGTTCACCAAAGAAAGCCCTCTAGGCGCTGACGGTTAAGGTAAAAAAAAAAAAAAAGATTAACATAAAAATGTCCACATATACTAATTAATGTCTAAAACCAACATTTTTTTATAGTTAGGCTTATTGTCTAAGAAAAAATGTTAATTAATAGTTTTTAATAGAAAATAATACTCGTCGTTAATAAATTAATTAGAAAAACTTAATTTGAGTTGTTTTATAGTATAGGCTTATTGTTTATAAAAAATATTTCGCTTTCATTGTTAACATGTCCATTACGTAAGTTTTTTTTTTTAATTTGTCTTGTAAACTATAATAACATATTGTTTATTTTGATAGACAAGGCTGACCACCACCTTAAGCATAGCCGGTCCAAGAAAAAATTATGGTCAACGTGTAGAGACGCACAATAATAATTAATGTATAGTTGGAATAACTAAATACACGGTTGGGCCAACTCAATTTTTAGTTTAAAACAACAACTAGGTATACGTTTAGTCATTCCAACATTTATTCAGTTCTATGTATATTTTTTTTCCGTCTAATATTATTTTTCTAGTAGACCAAACCGAAAAGTAATTTACATTTAGACATATTTTATTACCTGGGCAAATTATTGTTTTCGTTGACATTATTTGAATCCATAAACATTTGTATGTACTTATATTCAATGAGCTCGCACATTCTATATAGTACCTACGTTGTTGGGCACACGGTTTGGACCTACCGCAAAGTGATGTTGTCGCAAAATAAAAACATAAAATATGAGAAATCCTCTCCTATCCTAATTTAATCTCCGCCGGTTGTTTACAAATATACAGCGGGGGCGGCGCCGACCGATTTTCTCTCTCTATAGTCTTGTATTATATACCTACTCTGCCGGCGACAACTTCCCCGTGGGAGAAATCGCGCGTTTCCCCTGCGGTGTACTTACAAATATTATACATATATTGTATGTATAATATTTTTTAATATAATTGACCACATTCCCGGGGTCAGCGCCGTTTTCGTCTTCCCACGAGCGGTGGCGGCGACGGCGGCGTTCATTAAACACACACACGAAAAAAAGGTACTCTTGTTAAACCATTTTTTTTTTACTATTATTATTATTATATCATTTTATCAAGATGCAGGTCGCGGCACGGTTCTTGTGTGTAGTGTGTAGTACACATAAAACGGATACAAAATACACGTTACCGCGGTACCGGTCACGAAACAAAAGAAGTAAAAAAAAAACACACACACACACGGGAGACGACACGAAGGCGAACGGACATCGCACGACGACAATAATTTGCGATGACGACAACCGGACAACAACGTGGGAACTAGACGATAATAATTAAAAAAATTGAATAAAAAATAAAAATATATATATAAATATGAATTATAAACGTGTCATATTCGAACGTAAACGAGATGTTTAAAACTGACCGTCGTCAGATTGGCGATTGGTTTTAGTGTATAAAAATTGTATTGTTTGCGCGATACCAAAAATGGAAAATACATACCCGGGGTCTTATAGATATTATTACCCAAAGGTGTCCACCAATACACGACACGTCGGTAATATAATATAATGTCTAATAATTATTACATTATTCGGCTGTTGGGTCATAGTCGTAACCGCCGATCGCCCGTTATGGGCACGAGATGTATTAGTGTATTGTTATTATTATCGTTTAGGGAATAAGAAGAGAAATATGATTGCGAAACGCCCGGGTCAAGGGATCACCAACGGAGACATCCGTTTACATGGCAGTACCTACCTATACACACACACGGACGGTAATAATAATATATTTATTATTATTAGATATACGCGTATATAACCATTGTCGAACAACTTGCATATATATACATATAATATTTCTGTTTAACATTGTTGCGAAATCCGCGTAAAAAACATTGTAGTAATGTTATTTGAGGTATAGTCTCACCATATATATCTGCACAATTAATTAATATAGGTAAATCCTATTGTGTTTTCTGCGCAAACCGAAAAAGAGCCAAAACGTCTTTGGACGTTAACGACATTTTAACAAGTCCTATAACAATAACAACGATAATTATATCATAATATTATCATCACGGTGATGTTATAGCGTACAAAACTTATCTTGGAGCGCTGCACTATATAGATACAGCGCGCGCGACACGTCTGCTCGACCAGACAACAGTTACCTATACGTATATATTATATGCACCACGCGATTATACATAAAATAATGTATATATTAATATGTATATATCAGATTAATGGCAATTTTTTTTTTTTTTTTATAAAATTCGCCTTATCCGAGCTGTTAAATGTGTATAGTATAATAATGAATAGCGGTCATTGTATTATAATATCATGGTATTCGTATGACCGCGTGGTGATAAAAAAATTATGTATATTTTTATTATAAATATAACAATTATATCGATATACACTATCCCTAAGGACTGTATGCGTCATAATAAAATATATGCGTACGGTTAATCGGCAGATAAAAAAAAAATTGATATTGTGTTGTGATATACACACAAAAATCGATTGTCCTGCGCGTTAAAAAAAAACTGTGCAATTGCTTTATCAATATTTTTACTAAAAATAGTAGGTAGATTTTTTTGTCCACAAAAATGTACGTTTAAAACGATATAATGTTATGTTTTTAATTGATTTATTACAATAATGGTTACGCGCCAATCGAATATTTTTAAATGCTAATGTCTAATATACCGAATAAACGTTTTGCTCGGACAACTCTACCAAATTTAGTATGCAATTTTTTTTTTAAACCAGTTTATCTGACTTCATAATTTAATTAGTAAATCTAAAAACCGACTACTTTTAGCGGGTAAAATCTCGTTGAACATTTTATACGTTAAAGAGCACATCAATAGTGTGTATGGTAATTAGATGATACCTCATATTAAGTACTTATTATTTTGATTTTCGCGCCCGTTATGTATTATCTAAGTTTTAAAAACAAATTCAAATGTGTTTACCTACGTTAAAATTCACCAAAAAAAAAAAATGTTTTTCAAGTTACTCGTCATATTTTGTTTTATATTGTTGGCCTATACAAATTTTAAATACATTAAATTCTAATATAATATACATGTATATCTACCTTGAGCGATACGGACTGCTGGCATTTTTATCCTCATGGTGAACGTAAACTCGACGGTGTCGCACCACGTGTGTTTTGACTTAACGAGATGTCGTATCGTATACAAAGTTCTGTTTTTTCACGTTAGCATAACTTCGCGGATTTTGGAAAATTCGACCGATTCCAAAATTCGACGATCATTTTGCGTACTCGATAATAATAATTGTACAACAACGGTATTATTATAGACATAAGAATTGTTTGTCACATGGATAGGAAAAATAAAATAAATATTTATAATTAACAAACAAAATAGAAAATTTTGTCGAGAGTGATAAAAAAAATTAATAAAAGCAAAAACGTTTTGCCAATTTTTTTACATAATATTTTTCAAATAAAATCCATTATGTACTCGGTGTACCGTCGTCGTTTGGTAATAACGTGTAAACGCACTCGTACGGTAGGTAGGTACACACACGTTAAAAAAAATATATATATAATATTAATAAAAATCACACTAATATTAAATAGTAAGACACCGCCGCTGTAATGTGGAGACGAGCTGCTGGTGAGCGTCGCGTGTTCGTTGGCGATGGCCGCGAGTGCCGGAATGACCAGCAGCCGAGTGGACTGGTGAGCGCGCCGGCAATGTAACCGCGTCCGAATAAATGCAAACTAAACGCCGGGGACAGCGCGCGCCGCCGTCGTCGTAGTCGTGGTAGTCGCGTATAGTAGCGCCGCCGCCGGCCGCCGAATAGCCAAGTCCACTGTCGGCAACGGTCGGCTCCGGTCGGCCGGTGCCGCGCACACGCGACCTCTGGTCCCCGCGGCGCCGCCGCCGCCGCCCGGTTTCGGCGGCGGTAGTACAGGACCGCCGCGGCCGCCGCCTCGTGTACCGCGGCGCGACCGTTGGGCATCATCCCCGGGTACGCCGCCGCCGACGCGCGGTGGAGGAGGAGGAGGCGCGTACACACGTGTAGTTTAACCGGCGGCCGCCGCGCCGCGCCACCAAACGGCCGGGACGCCCGCGGTCTCGCGTATACACGCTACATACATTATACGGTACATATTGTTGTAGCCGCAATAATCGTCACGGCAACCGGTCACCACTCCCACTGACCAATCCTTTCCGGACGGACGACGACGACGGTCAACCGCCGCCTGACCGCGTATCCCCACCGCGGCGCTGTTACACTCGGCCCGTGCCTATCCGATTGTTTCAACCCTTTTCCCGCCGCCATTTTATTACCAATCGACTTGGCCGGACCTCCTCCCAATAGCCGTTCGCGTTTTGTTTTTTTTTATTAAAAAACAAATTACAAGTATAATTACACGTACGGCACGCAAACGACTTTATTTAACGACACGGTTGTAGTAAACCGATTTTTATTGAAAACATTTTTAAAAAAGTATTTGACTGGTAGCTAAGGAAGAACATATTGCGCAAAACCGGATTGAAATAAAAATAGATTTTCTCGTGTAGCTATTTGGCAAACATTTTTTTTTTGATATTTCGTATAATATAATATCTACAAATGAGATTTGAAATGAATGTATGTAGCAGTAGATATATCCTTATACGTCATATATTAACGGGTTTTGTAGGGGAATGAACATATTTTTTATGTATTTGTTTACCCACTGTATAGAAAAAAATACTTAAAAACATGTAGATAGCTTTTGAATATATTGATAAATATTCTTAGGAATAAATTGAAAATAACCACAAGAAAAACTCTGGCGATTCGTCTAGAAACGTTATATGATGGCAGAGGTGGGCCTTGAAGACCTGTTAACCATTGATAATATATATTTTTTATTTTGGTGTCAGTTTTGGTTAGATTAATTTTTGAAAGTTTTCATACCTTCACACCTCGTTTAGGTATTATTTTTAATTCGTATAGGGTACCTAACAGTTATTGTTATTTAATTAATTGAAGCATAACAATAGTCGATATTAACATATTGGTTTATACTTCATGGAATAGTTAATGCGTTAATAGGTATGCCGTCATTATAAAGAGTCAGACAGTATTATAGTACCTGCGTCCTACTTATGTCATTGTTAGTTTTAACTTGTCATCTTATACAGTATACTCGTGTATTTATAAAGTCAAACAGTTTGATCACATCAACTACTTATATAAATTGTTGTTTTAAAAATTAGTATTTAACTATATGATTATCCAATTAATTTTTGTAATGGTTTTTTAATTTTATTTAAAAACATTAACAATCATTGCTTCATAAGGCACAATAAGTAAATAAGATTAATATTTAGTATAAACAAAATAAAAGAACATTGGTATCATATTACATGAAGAGGGAGACCATTCAGTGATAGAGCACAAAGTGATTTTATTAAATAATGATTATGAATTATGATGTATATCCAAATTTGTTTTTTTATTTTCATTTTAGTGAACGGTTATGATTCTAGTTTGTGGTTTTGAATGTTTTTTTTTGGTAAATTTGTCCGCCAATCGTCTAAACTATACCATAATATATGAATGTACATGAAGTGAAATAAAAAAAAAATGTTTATCATTCAACCTTCAAAAAACTTTTCTTACAAAGAAGTAGATGTATATATTATGTAAATATATAGTTTTTATAGTAAACGCCGTTGTGTTAATAAATAATATCATATATATTATACTTACTATGTGCATATACCTAGCCGGTACAAATATATAGGTATAATAATTCAAAGACGTTTGTGTATTTCTAAGTAGTAGGTAATGTTTTTATTTAACTTTTACATAAAATGTATATTAAACAAAATATAAACAATCAACGATTATATAATTATTATTGAAATGGATAATGTCGCGTCGGTTACGATGTAAGTGTTATTATAATATTATAGGTAATACAGTGTTTATGTATTATTACAGTATGATGCATATTGTACAATATAGGATACATAATTATTATAGAAACATTTTTTTTTTCGATTTTTAAATACAATACAGTTTGTGGTGTAAATGCAGAAACGGTTAGACATAGGTAGCACAATAATTATTGTTATGCCACTTTTGATATCGATGCGGTACTTTAGGGGTGGCAATGATTTAGTTATCCAGCTATTGTTATTATAATTATTACATTTCGCTATCCGTATTTAGTATATTTTAATTATCATATTGTTTATAACGGATTAGCGAGCGGAATAAAAAGGCGCAGATATCGTTTTACATAATTAATGTCATTTCAAATGAACCGTACAACTTGTTGACTAATTATATCTCATAAGCAAAGTATTCATAAACGTTTAAAGAAAACGTCTTAAAATTAATTAATAATGACAACCTCGTGGCGTTTGGTTAGCGATAAAAATGTGAATATTTCTAATAAACTATAATATTTAATCTATATATATATATATATATAATTTATATATTATATATATATATATATATGTTTGTATAACTGAATGAAACCTTATATGCGGCAGAGGAATATTACCACTTTATTTCAGAAATACATTTAGAATGATCCATTATGCATTTCTGTTGGCTGTAACAATAATTGTTTGTAAATTGGTTGCTTTTTGATGTGCGAAAATCTGAGAAAATATTAGTGTATGTCATCATGGGGATGTACATATTTTGTTTTCCAAAAATTGATTATTCTATATTATTTTTTACACACATAACACTTTATAGGTACACATAATGCGCCAAGGGTGTTTCGCAGCTCAGTGCCGCAGTGCTGGTTATTATTTCCATTACGATATCGTACATGCTCAAATATGTAATCGTTGTGTTAACCTACTGTGACTATCTTAGTATTAAACGTTATGTACACAAAAAACAAATTAACATAATCAACGTGAAAAATACTATTCGTTTTACACGTTATATAATGTACCTATATACTATACAATTATACTGGCAAATTGCAAGCATATTAACGCGGCCCAGGGTCGCTGTACAGATTCGTTGGCGCACATAAAGGACACGCATTTTTTTTTTCTTTTAATGAACGCGTTCAATCGTGCAACACTCGTGTATACGTACATGTATACTTATAAAACGCATTTAAATTTGTAATTAAATTAATAATATCGACCAATCGGTCGACAGCCGCAGACAACCCCGCTTATCTTGAAACGCTGCTATAATTGCTCAAAATATAATATTATTTAATCAAAATTACTTAGCTATTACCGACCGGTCATATGCATTTTTGGCTTCCACTTAGTGTGTACCGCGTTTTAGTGAAGCTGTACAGCGTACACAATATATAATTTACGGACCGTCCATCGAGCGTACCTATATGTATCTACATTATTGTAAGGCAATACTGCATATGAGTATAGTAATGAGTTTACAATAATAATCAGAGTAATATAACATACTTATTAACATATCCTCGTACGGCTCGGCGCATATATCGTAGACTACTTATCGACGTGGAGATGTGCGTTCACGGTGATTTACGCGGGCGGTCCTTATATTATTATTATAAGCGTTATATGGAAAAAATGCACAGACATGCGCCTACAGTTGCAGTCGGTAGTGGTCTAGAAAAAAGAAGAATATTATGAGGAAGACAAAGAAAATAGGTGATTTTCTTTTTATGAAAAATCGTATGCTTCACAGCATACCTGCCCGTCGACCTGACATGGTAAAAAAAAACAAAAACGATAAGAATACATTATGAACTAAACAATAATATGTCATAATATTATAATATGCGCATAACATTATCGGTATACAAAACAAAAGAAGCGAAATATAAGATTGCGGTCAGCTGTATGCTTATTATATTATATATCATTATAATGCTTGTTTTTCAGACGATTTTAATACTTTGAGACGACCTCTGTAGAGTGGTATTTGTGACCGTTTTGTACATGTGCGTGATGACTATAAAAAAAAGATAAGTGTCATATTATGTCTTTACAAGGAGTTTAGCCAGTTTAGGTATACGCGCCGAACGTACAATATAATTATAATAAGATATTATAATTATTTTTATTATAATGTTTATTTTTCTAGGCAGACGAGTGATTATTCCTGATAAAATTATGTGTCAAAACTCACTTGGACAATGATTAACGACCCTGACCGAGAGATTATATAAGTGTGTATTTGTGTGTGTGCGTGATGTACATTATTATAATATTATAATTATTATACGAGTTTTACCTATTGTTTTTTTCTTTTTCTCTTAGCGTCCACCATTGTCTTAAAGCCGCTGCCAGTGGTCAGTGAGATCGCATCATTGTGAGCCGATCAAATTCCCAAAGCAGATAATATATTTATTATTTTTACATCACGATTTTATGGTTTATGTAGTGCGACATAAGTAAGTGAAAACTTACTATTTTAACTAAAATGTAACTATCAAGAATTTACAATGGTGCTTCATACATAGGTATAAGTAGTCCAATTAGACTCGTGTTAGATGTCGAGCTTAACGTACTCAGCAGTTAATGACACCAAAGACATTGAATTAGTTAATATAATTCTTCATGAGATTCAAAATATGGTCCCAAGGGGGTGTATCTAAAGTTTGGTATAAACCAAGTAGAATTTAAGAAAGTCATATAGTGAAAAGTTGTATAACTTAATATAGATTACGTGACAGATCGACATAACTAACTTAACTAACCTGTTTGTACATAAGTAAAAAAATTTCATATTTCATGAGTTGGGCATGTGTTGGGCATTGACTGAAAGAGTAATAGGAACAGCCAAATAATTTTACGTCAAGATATGTATATCTTGGTATATAAGGTATAGAATTAATAGAATAAAAAGTGAAGAATATAAAGATATAGTTTTAGACTTCTGTCTGTACACAAAATATGTAAAAACTTCTTTATATGTTTAAGTTTTTGTCATAAGAAATAAATATGAAATTCGGTGTATCATACTATATAGTAGTAATAATAAGTGATTATTTCAAAACATTGAACGTTAGTCATAACATTAATGCCAAGTCAACCGTGTACTTGCATATTATTATTATTGACAAATTGTTAGTATCGTTTGTTTTTAATTATTGAATAAAACGCCCGAGCAATATTAAACGATTGCCTATTTTGAAATATTCTACAGTTCATATTAACCACAATTATTAAGTTTTGATGATGTCGTGCTATATAGCTGCACCAGTGCCAACATTAACGCATCAACTAAATCTAAATTGTATATATATATATATATATATATGACGTGTAACTAACGAATGCAAAGTTCTCTGTACATTTGAAATTAAGTTTTTACTCGTTTAAAATCCTCACAATAAAATACTAAAACGACCGTTTTGTTATGTTAACGATATTTTCTAGGTCACACCTTTAAGGCGTTGTAAAACACTTTATTTGAAGTCATTGGGAACTGTATATACACGGTTCCATTCACGCACAAACTTTAAAAGTCTTGTTTACAACAATATGAGTTTTTTCTATATAGGTACTTGTAGACGATATTTTATTCATGCGGAACAGCTCTAAGAATATTCAACATGGTATACCAATAATTTTATTTATTTATTAATAATTCGATTTTGTGGGGGAAAATATATATATAATAGTTTAATTTATTCATAACTTGTGTTACAATGTTGTTGGCGAATTTATTTGTACAACTGTAATTTTTTTGAAAATATAATTTATACTTTGCGCGCTGAAAATGAATGCCTTTAAAACTAAAATGCGACAACCACTTTAATAAAATGTGTATAATACAGGTAAGATTACTATGTTTATAGATCCGCAATAGGCATCGAATGGCAGCAAATAGATAAACAAATTATTAAAATCCTAATGAAACTAATATAACCAACAGTATAAAATGTTTTGCCCATTGGTGGAAATTAGGGGAAGAAGGGCTAGGTATATACACAAATGACAATACACTGAAAGTTTAAATTCGGATGGTTAAATTGGACATATACAACAATCCTTTCGCTAAAAATTAAACCTAAATATTGTAGATATGTAACACTTCGAGTTACCAGGCTTTTGGTAACTCTAACAGTAGTAGGTATATAAATGTCCACCGATTGTTCTAACTGTAGGTACAACAGCATCAATAGCTGTTAACAATAGTATAGCTAATATAATTGACTACCAGAATTTATATGATTCACATTTCACATATATTTTTGGTTTTAAGCGCAAGTATACACCCTAATAATTATTATAGAAACTGATAAAATGTGTATGGCGTGTTAGGCATGGTTTATATAATATAATTTTACTAGAATAGGTAAGGCGTTTATTAGAATAAATAATTGTTGTGGGTATATATGTTGTTTAATCTTTTTCTATACCTATATAAGCACAGTTAATACGTGTTTATTGAAAGTTTGTTTAGTCTTTGGGAGCTTTGATGTAATATAATATTAAAATAATAGTATGAGCAGCCGGCAAGTTTTTACGATATTTGCTATCAACAATATTGTTTTTTTTTCAAAGGTACAAACGTTTTTTAACTATAAGCGGATTATGAATAGGTACCACGCGATTATGTTTATACTTTATATGTGACTTCATTGTACCTAATTGGAATTATACAATTATCCTAAAATCTCAAAATCTTAAACTTTAAAGCATAACTGTATCTAATAAGTAATATATATAATACAATTTAGTATCTAAGATAGATCCAGGTTTGAATACAGAAAGCATTTGGAATTCTACACAAACAACTTAAATTAATAAATTAACTTGGCAAAATACAATGGCTTATTTTTAACAATAGCTTTTAAACATGGTATATTGGCTAGCTAGAGAAATAAGAGTATATAAGAGCGAGATTGCACAATTGTTTTTTTTACTATAATATATGTAATATTATTATAAACGGTGTACAGTATAAACAATGAGTGACTTATACAGAACGTCAAACACAGGTTCTATTTGACACTCTGTATACCCAATTGGTGTACACATTGGTTTATGTCTTGGACTCATTTTTATCCATGGTTTGGATCTCTGTTAACTAGAATTGTCAAAACATGATCTCATAAGAGAGCCAACGTTGCGTCCTTGAACCGCCAAGAGGGTAATCGCTTGTCCCAGATCGGACACACTTTGTGATACATGGTTGGATACGTCTTATCTTTATTATTGTTAATATATAAGTCTTCAATGTTATATCGGCGCGCAAGGTCATCATTAAGATTAGCCGCGGTTATACAATATGTAGGTTGTATATTTGCAAACACAAATTGTATTTAAGTATTAATTGAATTGTATAACTAAGTATGTCGTTTGAGGATGTGACTGCCATCTATATGTCGTTTGACAAGATACATATTATGATGTGTGAATGTGTATTATTTATACTTCATACAGGAATGAGCGATACAATTATTGCTAAGACAACGATATTAGTAATAAAATAATATGCGCCTAAGTATATGTTGTATTTTTGCGAACAGCTTCGACCCCAAAAAAAGCTCTGTGGGCGTCGCGCCGCCATCGTTGAAAAAAAATAATATCTAAATGATATTTCGCAGCAACGATTTCAATTTAATAAAGTAGGTAGAAAAAAACAACCATAGGCTAAGGCTAAGTTGTCGTCAAAACGTTCAACGCAGCTATTTATATACATAAATTGTATTAGGTACACACACGTGTGCGACTTTAAGCTGCGGTTAACGCTGTTTTCTTAAGAGCTGTGTTTTTTGTTATAACTTGTAACACACGCTGGCAGAACACAATATAGTATTGTATACAAGGCCGCGCTTGGATTCGTTTTCGGCCGTCCGATACAGATGAACAAATAAACTGTGCGCATTTGCACCCAAGTTGTTGGTATCGCGCTATAGAGTATAAATTATTGTTGCCATTTACTGGTTTTATATTACAATAAAATAAACAGGTGTTGTACTTCAAAGCGATTCCAAGCCTCGAAACATAACCATTGCCCACTGTCATCGGCATAATATTTTGTACCCGCATTAATAATTATTATAATATATTGTCTCCCTAGCGGTTTTTACTTTTTTATCATATTATATAATACTAAATGCGGATTTATCTATTTGGCGGGTAATCTGAATTATAAGTACCTGTGAAACACGTTAAGCTTTTCCAAGGAAGAGCTTTCTTTTAATGGATTTTAGTAGTTTAGAAGGCGAAGCCCTCGTCCGTTTGCACATAACACCGCGAGTATATGGTCATTTTCTGTTTTTCTAAAGGTAGTTTTTTTTTTTTTAATTTTTGATCTTACAATAAATTATACCGCGTTTTATTGTTATCAAGGTGGATTGAAGCATATACATAACAATAATTGAAGATAAACTCAAGACGAATCGTCCGAAGCTTTCAAAACAAGACTATTTTCGCGTTTGTCCTGTATACCTACGTCTTTTGTACATAAGATCCGCGTATCTCTGTGATATGAATGTATATATATTATAATTTATAATAACGACTGGAGCGCATTGTCCGAATGTCAACAGGACAATCCGTATTGTTACCCTCTTATATTATATTCTAAGTATTATTATAATATTAATATACCGTCATGTGTAGATGCCTGCGCCTGCTCTTCGGGCGTGATATGCGGAATGGCATCGCGGGGTCAAAGAGATATTTTATTTTGTGGTCTGGAAATGAAAATAAATTAAGTCGTGTCCGCGTATTATGTTCATTGTGCTTGTCCTCCGGTTTTTATAGTATTACTTTTTTTTCCCACCGACCGAACTTGTGTGTACAATTCAAACCGCGTACTTCCTATAATATATGTGTATACCTATTTTCATAAATATATATATATATAATATTGTTATTATTTTACTATAACAATCAGCGTAAACTGTGTCCTGTACTCGTGGACCAACACAGTATGTGGCGAGCGCGATATCAATATTTGACACTTGTCTGAAGTCTAATTATTTGTGTATGGACTAATCGTTTTCACACACATAGGTGTATTCGTGTACGAAAATCTGATAATAAATATATATTAAATATAATATTATAAGTAGGTACATTGTGTTTTTGGTATAATAGTTGACAACATAATAATATTGTTGTATAGTGACGCTGATATTATTATTACTAGTAAGTAGTACACATTATAATGTGTACCTATGCAATTGGTTTATGGCGGACACGTAGTGTAAACTATATTAATTCTGTAGCCGTCACGTGCACACGCGGGTCACGGCCCGTATAGTCGCCTCGTAGTATAAAAAAAAAAATAATATATTTATATATTATTATGTATTTGGAAAAACCGATAAAAAACTGTTATCATTTGTAATGCGTTCTGGTCACAGCGGGAAGTGGTTTAAACAAATCACAGTATCGCCCATAATATTTTGATATACCTTCTCACTTTGACCGGTATTTTGTTAGCGAGATTTGATTCATATATTGGTCACAATAAATAAAATATATATATTATTTTCCTAGATAACGACGTGCCAGAAAACTATGCCTAATGCCGATTGTGCGATTTGTGCGTTAAAAAAATAAAAGCTGTTAAATCGTTTAGGTTATTTATCGTTTAATCATATTTTAAAATAGCTCAACTCGGCCGTTAAGTTTCAACTGCCGGAGTGCCTATATAAAGTCCGGGGGGTATTATAGGTACACGGTTATCGTTTGACTTTTTTTTGTATCCATTGCGGTACGTGGTAGGTATCATTATTAAATGTAAATGAAGACAATATTATTATATCGTTTTTTTTTTTACCTCCGCATCCATCAACCTCTTATTCCGTCCTGTACGCGTTCCAACCTTAGCTGGTGTCCGTCTGTGCAATCGCCTCTGTGTTCGGTCTGACCACATAGACCGCAGGCCAAGCCCGATTTCTCGGTTTCGTGTGGCCGTGTGCCGCCTACAAATTGCCCAACCCGTAATTTGTCACCTGCTATACAACAGCTATAGGTACGAGATAACAATAATAAAATCGTTAATAACAGTCCAGTATCACATTTTGTTCCTTATAGTCTTTCTTTTCGACCATTGTCATATAGCTTGCTTGTACACACACAAACACACACTTTCGTTTATATAGCACATAGGTACAAATTATATAGATATACCAAGACGAATATACACCTCGTTCGCATTCCACAGACACCTCGATTATTATTATATCATTGTGGGCAATATAGGACTCTTCGTCCTTAGACAATAACATAATAATATTATTATAATAATTATACAATATGTACTGTTTATTTTTTCCGGCTACATTAACGGGAGAACGGTTCAGTTATTTATTTTTTTTTTTTTACTTCAAATAAAATGTTTCAGCATATTGCGTGCTCTTACAAGTTACATAGTTAGTTGAAGTATACGTACAAACCGGTTCATCAAAAACCAACAGCCGTACACTGTTCTCGCCCAAGAGTAGTGGCTTATCGAGAAATAATTTAAGGGAGAGCTGGTAGAAAAAATAATAACAAGCTGAAATATGTAAGCTTTGATGCAATTTTTTTATAACGATGGGTTTTTAAACACACGATAACGTAAGTTTCCTGTTGACCGATTTATATAAGTAACATCTATATTGGCGGATAAGAAGTAGAACAAGATTGCTTATTCCCCCAAAAACTGAACAAAAATTTTACTGATTTTTCAACCTTCAATTTTAATTTGCCATAATTTAACAAAAAAAAAACGTTTGGATCGAGACAACGTTCTTATAGAATTTTTAATAGTCTTTATCCACAAATTACCTCAAACCCCAAACTCCGGCAGGAGGGGTTGAAAGTTCTTTATTTTTCAGGTAAAATTTTAGGATATAGGAGTTGAAAGTCAGACTGGAGGTACATATGTCCTGAACGATCGCTTTAATGGTAACTTGATTTTGGAGATCTCTTTTGGAAACCTCTCCCCCAATTTCTTCTTCGTACGCAATGTATGGAAATATTATTTTTGGGGTTACCGATGTTACCTTCAAATAATAAATTTTCAGAGACAAAACAAAAAAATGCATTTCTAGTGTATTCTTGTCGGTAGATCATAATTAGGTACACCGATACGTTTTAATTGTTAACCTGCATGGAAAAAATATCACTTGGATGTGTAATACCTATCGATGGTAAAATATATTGGGAAGTTATCACTTACCATTTGTTTATAATAATTGATAAATACTTTATTGAGTCATATATTATTTCGGTACTACAAAATCCACCGCACGTGTTTATTTATGCGCGTCATCTCTTTCCATCAACTATCAAGCTCGTTTTATGATGTTACAACTACTTTATACACATATTGCATACACCAATACAATATTGTTGTCACCATTTTAAACAAGTCACATGTAAAACGTATAGTATATGCAATACGTTTATTATGGGTATTATTGATGTATACACGGACCGTACGGACTGTAGGTTTAACACATATTAAATATATAGATCAGTAAATCGTTGAGGGTAAGAGTCGAATGAATCGAAGAACTGTTGACGTTATTTCGTCAAATTTCACAACAACAAGTATATAAGTACATTTTATATACTATTAATCAGTATAAGCGATCGGGTACTTAAAACGTTAATGTCGTGTGTCATGCTACTGTGACTATAATATAATATATATATACCTACCTATATATATATATATATATTATATATATTATTCACTCCATTAACATCGTAGAGAGAACATTAAAAAAATACATACTCAGTCTAGTACTCCACGAAATTGTGCTTAACAGTTGGGTTTTTTCCCGTTTACATATAGCTACTTCATAATTTAATTAGACCTAAGTAATTTTTGTTAAAAAAAAATCAGTAGGACCTATACTGATATTTGCAAGATTTTTAACAATATATATACTTGAGTCAAAAGAGTGGCACGATACAATTTTCTTATGGTGGATGATAATCAAAAAAAAAAAATTATCTCCTCAATTCGTTGGCAAATTTTGCCTCACCATGGCCGGATCAACAAAGGTGAATCAGGCTTTCGGTTTTAAGCATAGAGCTGGTATCCAGCTGGTTTATTTATCTTTAATGTTTGCTGTTTTCAAGTTTCAATGCAAGAAAATTTGTATTAATTTTTAAAATTTTGCTTATCATCAAAACATGTTAACGTCGGGGTAGTGGTATATCACCTGATCATCCCCCGTGACAAACCCTTTTATCTGGAACATCTGCAATGAATATTGTTTAAAAATGTATTATAATATGTAGGTAATTATTTCAAATAGTTTTATTGTCATAATATTTGTTAAATGTAAATGTTAAATGTAGTTAAAAAGACGTTAAAATCAGAATGATTAGCATTAAGCTGAAGAGCTTGAAATAATTAAAAGCTAATCTCCAACTGTACAATTCGAAACAACAAGTTAACATGTTTTCAGTATACTTATGATTAGGATATTTTCACCTTACGATTCCTGTTCCAAAGCTCAGACTCTCATAAAAAAGGCATCGACGCATATGGTCCAACAATGCAAGTAGTTTAAAAGACGTTAAAATCAGAATGATTAGCAATAAACTGAATCAAATCTCCAACTGTACAATTACAATATTTCGAATCAACAAGTTTACACGTTTGAGTATACGCGATTAGAATTTTTTCACTATTGACGATTTCTGTTCCAAAGCTCAGACTAGTGAAAAAAGTTATTGACGCGTACCAATATAAAATACAGATTTATTTTTAATTTTTACAATATTGTATACAACATTATTTGCATTGGTATTTATTTTTTGTTTCGTTTATTTAAAATACCTCATACGATACCCCACCTTTCCCTCGGATCACTCACCTTCCTAGCTTAGTTAGAGCAACTATACATTTAGTTGGCCTAACTATTTACATTTGGGTATGCCCTACGTCCCTGATTGTTTAACACAATGTATTTTTTTCCGTTTACCAATTACAAGTTCTGTTGGGAAAAATCTGTTTCTAGCAGGGTTGCAAAATTGGTCTCGAAAATTGAAAACATAAATTATTGAAATTTTAAAATTCATATTATTAATGACCTATAATTAGAAAAAAATTTACATTTCACCTATTTAACCTCTCTGTACCATAAGGGGTCATTCCATGTGAAATCACCTTATGTGTGAGATTATTCATAGGTACTTTATGACAACAACTTTTTTAAAAAACATCTCATGTTCCCGACTCTGTAATTCAACCACCGATAGAGATATCAACATGAAACCTGTACAGATAAAATTATATGGAAGTGTACTTAAGTCATATTTTGTAAAATAAAAAATTGATTTTTAAAAAACATTTTTCGGAGTCAAAAAATT
Organism: Adelges cooleyi; assembly: GCF_023614345.1. NCBI lineage: Eukaryota > Metazoa > Arthropoda > Insecta > Hemiptera > Adelgidae > Adelges > Adelges cooleyi. The sequence goes on along the minus strand of NW_026096053.1, from coordinate 10,473,688 downwards.
AATTTTTTTAAAAAATATTTTGCTTTCTATGTTAAATGTAAGTTATTTATGTTCTTATGAGCCAATATCATCTTTGAACCAATATAGTTTATTTTTGTTATTAATTTATAAACATGGCTGGTTTGCTGAAAACTGTCTACTTTAATGACCCACAGGCAAATTAATGTAATACTCACTTAAAAGTTAGTGGAACCATCTAGTCAAAAGTTTGGTTTGGACGAAGAAGTGATTTTAACACCAGTAGTAAGGGTTCAAATTTTTATACATTTTTAACTATATTGTCGCACACACACCAGGTGATTTCACATGGAATGACCCAAGAATAATTTTATGATCAACACATTTTTTTGGCGTTGTCAACTGTACGATGAGTAAACATAAATTCGAATCTTAAAGATTTTGAAATTAATTTCATGCATGACACACTAGTGTATGCTTAACATTGCCGGATAGGTATAGTGCATTAAAAAGCAATAACGCGCGGTATTAATTATTTTCGGTGATTATTTCTATACGACACGGACGCTACATGTACCACCTACGCATACATAGTTATAATCTACAGTCTATAGATCAATTGAGATTTGGTAATGGGATTTCGAAAATTTTTGGAACAACAAAGATTAACGCGATGACTTCAACATATAAATATTGTAGTATATTATTTTCACATGATTGCGATTAAACGGCTATTAATACATTTTTGTTGTGGACCGATTTCACGTGTGTTTAAGTGTTTTTTTAAACATAATAATTATATATTATATTATAATATTGTGCGACCGTTCATGTCATGAAAAACTAGTATAATTCCCGCCGGACCCCGGTTTCGGCCAGACTGCTTCTATTTTGGGACGCGGTCGCCGGCTTAAGGGACGTCACCGCAAGCACACGTGTGTTTTGATTTTTTTTCCCCTCAACTACTACTGCGGTTATGTGTATATGGGACATAATTTATACCGGGGAAATAATAACGAATGAAAAAAAAACCTGTTAAAAAATAATCTACTAACCACCGCGCTACGTAGGGGGACATTCATATAGTTCGGTCCGTCGCTTCTCATGCGGACTCAACGGCAATATACTTATACTTATATTTATGTTTTTTTTGTTTTTAAGACATCACAATTCGTCGTCGTCTGTCCGGTACCGTAACGCGACACACACACGGAAACAGGATCTCCACTATATGTAAGACATGTGGTTGAAAACATGTGCGTCCAACTAAATTGTATTTATTTATTTGTTTATTTTTGTTTTACGGGCTTTGAAATATCGTTTTAATAACCATCCCCTCTCGCCCCCTCCCCGCCCTCAAATCGAGTGATTACTACTATTGTATTCGCAGTCCTATACATATATTAGGCCATAGATAAGAAAACAAATAGGACAAATCGCCGTGGTACTTTCCATCTATATATTGTCAAAGGTTGAGTTACAATTATTTTGAATAAAGGGTTTATCGATTACTCACATAACTGAACCAGTTTTACGATTTCTGATATTTTTGCTCTTGTCTTGATATTTTAATTTGTTTTTAGTGTGACACTGAAATCTAGGCATAATGTATTATCATCGTTCCATACAAAACGGTTATTTTGTTCACGGCCCGTTTGACTACGGAACGATCATCGTGTTATCGTAGAATATCATGTTTTTCTTTAATATCGAAACCATTAACGCCGATGCTGCTAGTGTACCTGCCTACACACATATATATATATATATATGCTGTCTATTACATTTTGTTATTACGCGTGGGACGATATATAATATACCTAATATTATCTGTTTCCCGCGAGCAAAACAAATATTAATCAGCGACAATACGATGTGAATGGAACGTTCATTTACAAGATGAATAGGGGCAAAATTTACAATAATAAAAAAAATGTACTGTAATGTAATTTAACCTGATGAGCTCCGGAATCGGACAATGAAATCGCGATTGCTCCGGACAAATTACACCTGTTGTGTGGGTGTATGTCTTTTTTTTTTTTAGATTTTTCCACCGGAGCCGTTATTTTTCCAATCCTCGTGGCCGCCCGACCACGTTGACAACGCACGCGGATTTATCTTTATATATAGGTATATAAAAAATAAAACACAAAGGATTGATCCACCGACACGCTGTATATACGATCTGCTAGGATAGCATTGTTCTCCCTGATGGTGTGCGGCTTGTGTGTGTGTATAGAGGATTTTATGTGTAGCTGGTATTTTTTTTTTAAGAGAAAAATAATAGAGGATAAAAAAAGAAATGAGACTGGCGTGGTTGGAAAAAAAAAGAAATTAATACAGGTACGGGATTGTTAAAAAAAAAGGTCCTTTTCTGCAGGTATATGCTGCAATATTATTATTATTTATATAATATACATTATAGAGTTGGCCAAACTCTTGCCGTGTATTATTATAGCCGTTAAGGGTATGTATATAATTTATATATATATAAATTGCATACATATAGATTACAGACCGTGGGGTGGCTATTGCGCGCGAGACACCACCAGCGCTGACCGTTTTGGGGGGGCGGCCGCGGCGGTATGTCAAGACCGGACGAACAGGTTTTTACTGTTATTCCACGGCAGCAGTACACCCTCGTACTTAAAAATATTATATATTATAGGGGTGGGAAAAATGACCCAAGATGACCCTGCGGCATGCACCGGCTACACACACACACACAACAACCTGTCTGGGTCAGTCTAGACGCTGCTACGTATGTGCACTTGTGGTCTTGCCAAACACAACGCCGCCGCTTCGACCCCTGCACAACACATACGATATCGTTTATTTACCGGGCCGAGGGGTGAACCGTTGACCTTGAGCATTCCGAATACCGCAGTCTCTGACCAGTGTACGTGCAACAGCATCCCGCTTATCGACCATCGAAACACGTTTACTGGGGACCGGTATTTACAAAAAAGAAAATATTCCTCTGGTCGCTTTGCCCGAGCTGTATGCGATTTTGCCACAAAAAAAAAAAACGATTATTTTAAAATTTCTACTAGAAAAAGCTAGCTAGCCGCAGTTAAAAACGTGCCACATCCGAGCAGAGGTGGGCTGGGCAAGAAAAGGCCAGCAAAAGACCTTACCCGAATAGGTGGAATTTGAAACTATGAATTTGGAAGAGCCGACCAGTTAGTGAACTCCATAAAGTTGTGTTCGCAGATAATCTGTAGCAAATGTTCAATGATGGGAGGGGGCTGTAAAGGTACCAAATTCTTTTCCTGAAAATCCGTTGTTTTTTCTAATACTATTGACAAGGAATTGGTGATTGTTTAGGTAAACAAACGAAATTGTGCATGCAATCTCTGCCAACGGTTGTTCTAAATATAGCGACGCGATTTCAAATTATAGGTAAATGTCGATTACAATTGCAGATAAAAAATACCATTATAGTTTTTAGATTAATAGATAATGCAAATAAGAACATTATAAACAACTTACACTTTAATCGTTTTAATAAACGATGATTTAGTCAATAGAAAACCTTACATACATACATACATATTTAGGTGCAATAAAAGCGCAATACAGTAATCTAAACATTATAATAATTATTATGTGAAAATAATAGGTTATTTTAAATATTATTTTTATCTAGATAGTTGGTGGTAATTGATATATGCCTACACCGCATATGACTGTAGTGAATTAAGTCGACTTGTGTCTGTGTATAATATGAGGATGAAGTTACTATAGGTAATGGCATAGCGTACAAGTGTCATAAGTGCATTTTTTTTAAGTTTACCGAAACAATGTGACAATTGGACATTTTTAATAGTAAACTATTTTATATGTATAGTTAATGTAAACGACATTCGTATCATCGGCTTTCAATATTTAACCACTGCTATGCTTGCATTTTTATGTGCACTAAACTATTGTTAAAATTGTAAGTACTTGTATGTTATAGTTTATGCCGTTTCTTAAGGAAATAGTGGGTGGGGGGGGAAAGAGTTCTGGACCGGATGGGACAAAATAATCGTTACAACTCACAAGGATTCCAATTAGATTATACTGACTGTTTCCAATTACCGCCAAAGACCTGCGCAAAAGTGTGTGTGTGTGTGTTTCGTCGTCTAAACGACACATCTGTTTGGGGCGTTGTGTTTTGGCACACCGTGTGAACGTTATGCGAGAGTCTCTTTCTAATATGCAGCTATTTGGTGTATGGCTGAGATCGTAAAATTGTTTCACCGCTGCGTATAGGCATAATATAGCATAAGTCAACAAGCCACAACAGTCATATATAACATATACACTCGGCGGTATTGGCAAACGAAACGCTTTTGATAATAATAATAATTTGTACATTGTCCAGAAGTGGTCAAGTACATGGCTCAAGATGTACGTAGAAGTATTTATAATACATATCGTAGGTGTATCAAACACATAAAAAATGTTGAATTAACAATTTTTTAATTGTGACATTACCAACAAAGATGTTTTATCAATAGTAATACATAATATTAGTAACACGCACATTAATTAGGCAGGTACGATAAACCGATGTAATTTTTTCTAATTAACATATTATCAACTTATTCAATTGAAATATGCACTTACCAATATATTTAATTGTCACTTGAACCGTCGGTGGTGTTGACGCACTAATTCGGTATTATTATTGCAACGAAGGTCCGCTGCTGGATTTCGTGTGACTAATTAGTATCGTGTACAGTACCTGTACCTGTACACGTATTGTGTGTGTGTATGGTAGTAATGGGGCCACAAAACAATAGATAAAGGATAATATACATATATTATATTAAACGACTACTATTTTAACGGCGGTAATAATATTATTATAATAATATAACACACTAAATGGCTCTTGTGCGGGACGACGCGGTAAACAAGGACACAGGTGCGCGGCCCGGGCCGTCGACGATTCCCGGACAATTATTGTTTTTGTTTTGTTTTTTTTTTCAAAATCGCTATAGCATCTGCTACCGTGTCAAAAAAAAAAAGTGTTTTCAGGTTTTAATAGTTTCAACTAATTTTCGATTTTTTTACTCTCCCTCACGACCCCCCCCCCCTTTTTCTTTATACACGCAACTAAAAATATATATATTTTTTTTAAAACCTGTCCGTTTTAACCGACAACTGTCGGTGTCGCCAATTAAACAATTATTGTCAGTTCAATCGTTTTTTAATTATACACCGCGAGAATAATAATAAGGCGATTACACGAGTGTACCACCGTGTTAACAACCTGGTAAATGTCTGCTGGCGATTTTTAGTGCAACCTATGAGATACACTTTTGACAATATTATTGACTAATTAACACAACGTGAATCAACATGGTATTCAATTCTATCGCTAAAATTACCAAAGCCAAAATAATTCTGTTTTCTTTTGTATAATAATATTTTTGTTAGTGATGTATGCGTATTAATAACACGACTCGTTTTATATTATGTCATAACATAATACACAACTGATGTATTAATTTTGTGTAATTAGTAAATGATTACACAAAGAAATGTATATTGTATAATTCTTACTTAAGAGCTGTAATACTTCTATATTGTTAAAACAAGTATAAACTTTTTTTGGTTTTATAATCATTTAACAAAATGTGTATTACATAATTACATAAAACACACAAAAACCGAATGCGCAAGAAAAACAACTACTACTGCTAGTGCCAATAAGCTAATTCATTACAAGATTTGTCCAATGAAATAAGTGTGCTTATATACGCGCACTAATAGTGTTTTCGACGGGAAATTGTAGGAATTTAAAATTCTACAACGAAAGCAGAGCGCTATAATAATAACGTGTAAACACACATAAAAGTCTCGGAAAACGAGCGTTTCAAGGGCACCGACAAAAGAATCGGCATGGGTATTTTTTTTTTTATTATAGTTTTACGGTAGCTCTTGAAAAACCATAAAAAGGGACTCCGGTGGCGTAAACAGAGTGACCTCATTTGCCGCCGCAGACATGGACGATTGACGAAGGTGCTCCCATAGCGCACACACATGCGGGAAGAGAGTGCATACAAAAAAAAAAAGAGTTGTCTGGATCGGATTTTTTAGTCCATTATACCGTGCATTTGTGAGAGGATGGTGCAGACAGATTTTTTTCGTGTGTTTTGTGTCTTCTGGGTGATTAAAAAAAGGGTAGCGTATAAAAGGGATGTTGGCAGATGCCCCAGAAGTAAACCAATACTATACACCGGCCTCGGCTGCCGTCTTAAAAATATCCGCCGTGACCCTTCGTCGCCAAATGGGTGAAGAAACGTACACGCCGGTGGATGGCCGACACAATATACATTTCATCCGCACCCCTGGGGCCAGTGCGCAGTTGGTCGGGTAGAGAAAGCCGAGCAAAAAAAACAGGATTAAAAAAATAATAATAGTATAGTATGCCGAAAAGAAAGACCGGCTAAAAAAATAAAAATAGGTATACTACGTTGCTCAAGGTAGATAGGTATTTCTGAAATACAGTACGATAAAACATCACAATCTATTAAATACTTCCACAGTATTATTTACTCGTTAAAACCACCCTTAATATATGCCACTATCAATAAAGGTTAAAAAAAAAAAAGATACTAATATCGAAATCCAAATTGTCAATAGTGATTCGTTTTCTATGAAACCCTGAAAAGCTAAATAGTGGAATTTTAGAAATTTACAAAATGTTGTTGTTTAATCAGCAAAGTGATTGCGAGAACAACTATTATTTGGCCGGTTTTTTTTATGAAGAAAAGTTCGGTTATTTTTGTTTTCCTTCGACGCGCTGTCGGATTTTAAAAACGAACCCAGAAAATCACATTGCCGTTGCGCCGAACTTTCCAGTACAAATCAAAATACTTTTTTCGGTGCTAGTAAGTACGGTTAAGTACCGACGACCGGTGGTAATCCATCGCGAGCGTGACACACTTCTTCGAATCCGAAATTTAGGTCACTTAGGGTACGTATTGGATTGTATTTTTGCAGCGCATTAGGCTTTTTCAAAGTTCGGATTTCGGTGTAAAGTGGATTGTTTTTCGCGGAATCCGATGTCAAAGCTCACGGAGCCCGGCTTGTTGTTAATTTATTGAATTTCCTCTCCCGGTGGAACTTTCAGTAACGTGTGTCGCAGTACAAGTCCTGCTGCCGGCTCGCCGGATTACTCATAACAGAAAAAAACAACCGTATTTTTCCATCACCATAACATAATATTTATGTTATGCTGTTCGATTTCGCAGACTGCTGGTAAAAACTTAAAATATACATAATATAGGGTTATAAGAAGAGTTTAGGATTCAAATTGTACTTATCTTATTTTTTTTTATTCTTTTATTGAGTTTATTTTAACGTTTCAACAACTAGGTTATTAGCCTATTTATAAGGCAAATTGTTCAAAAGAATCGGTTATTACCTAGAACTGATTAGTCGATCATAAATATGTAAGTGTAGGTCTAAACTCTAAAGCTTACATTAATGTGTACAGTTTTATACATTTCTTGTAATATTTTGTGTACATATTGTTTTCTCCAAGTACATTTTTGTATACTGTGTTTCGAATGTTATGTTGAAGAATCCTGCCAGATGTGTATTCCGGGCAGTCTATGATGCCATTGCAATTCTGGTAGAGTTATTAATTTTTTTAAATATTATATTACTCTAAAGGCTAAAGTATTTTATTTGTATACATTAAAAAACCGCGAACATGATAAAATATAACGCAGCATAATATATTATATTTATTTATATTTATCTAAGCGCTATTTTCGCCTGGATCTGTTATGAAATGCTTCTAATTTCAAACATTGTTCCCGTTATAATATTTAAAATTTGTAGCAGACCGGTTAAATTCACCAGAAAGTGCTCGGTTTAAATTGAAGATGTATACACTACTATTACTATAACTATACAAATTTATAAGTAAGCCTTTAGAATTTGTACAGACTCTGTATAGTAAAAATTATAAATAATCTCTAATAATACCTACCAATTAAATTCCATCGGGTACCTCATACAGCTATCATTGTATACAGTGTTAATGTTTGTATCGCGCAGACTTTATATTTTAATAATTGTTTTAGTTTTTTTATTGCGCTAAAGCTTGTATACCGATTTTTGTAATTATGAAAAATTAATAATAACAGCTAATTTCATAATAATAATAATTATGAAAAAGTTACAAAATTCGACAAACTGATTGATAAATGATTTTTTTTTTTTGTATGTGCAAATATTTTATTAATATTTGTAAAAAATAAAATAAAACCCAAACAGACTTTGCAGATTTTGGGCGGTTGTCCCCTTATAACGGTAATCGAAATTCTCACGGTTTTTATTTGGGTTTTTTTATTGGCAAACACCCGTTTTTTATACTCACTTCAACTACCGCAACGCGATTTCTTTTCAGCTTTTTTTTTTACTAGTCAATACGGTATCCACCCTTATGGTCAGATGTTCAGAAATTCGGTGGATTTTTTTTTTAAGGGATTGCACTTTTTTTTTTTTAGTTTCTTTCGGTCCCGTTGACCCAGACTACTGTACTATATACGCGCACACCGCCGGTGTTCTCACGGTATGGCGGCGGTGGAACCGACAGAACATGTGGGGTAAGATATTTTGTAGTTTTTTTTCGCTCTCTGTTTTCATCTATAAACAACAAAACTGACGTGCACAACTAATGGTTTTTTACACATAGCAACTTATATACGTAGACGGACGTTTTAAAACGGACCAAAAAAAAAAAATAAGTAAACCGTAAGCATATAATATATTATATCGAATACCGGAATATACCGGAGTGTGTATACATAATAATATATAATGGAGGTGTGTGTTTATATCGTTGGGCTTGCAATACCGACGACCGTTGTACTGATTATTTATTCACAAGATGTCTTTTTTTTTATTTATGTACATAATATCTTCATCCACTACAGCTGACCTATTGTCCGGCACGTCTACAAAATTTGTCTGTGTGTGTTTACAGAACTTGCGTTTTTCGCATCCAACAAACAACAATCCGTCCAAACTAGGTGGAGAATATCGTTTCAAAATATTTTATGATGAAGATTTTGAAAACATTTGTGGTAAAGTAACTAGGAATTCAATAGTCCAAATTTTAATGCGTCAATATAATATAATATGTAATAAATAACAACAATGGAACATTTATTATTCTCGTGACATAATATGACGTGATCATTTCACAATATCATCATGTTAAAAAATATAATGTTATTAAAATAATTATATATTACAGTGGCATTATTTTATTACATACCGTACACTAAATAATATGCGATTTGTAAATAATAAATGACAACGGACTTGTGCTGTATAATTTGTAAATCAAATACACATTAGCCCTTGTCGGTAAAAAGCGTATTTTCATAAGTTTCTAGCAAGTTTCTTGCAAATTATTAAAAATTTATTTACTACTTTATGTCGTTTAAAATTCTGTCTAGTGTAACTATCAGCTGTCTATCCATCAAAAATTCTTGTTCAGATAAGATAATGGTTTTTATTATATAATATTAAACAGAAAAGAAATCCGTGCGGGTTCAAAAGTAACATTTTGTATAAATTATTCTCAACTACTCGCAATGACATTACAATGATGAGTTATAATAATAAAGTGTTTTGTTGATATTGTTTACAAACAAGGTGAAAGCAAACAAATAAAAAAACCGCACATCGCTTTTGATTTCGATAAAACAATAATATATTCGTTACAAACAGTTTTGAAACATTTCAATATTATCTAAAAAGTAAAATATTATTTAGAAGTTTTTGGTGAACATTGGACGTATTGATGTAATATTCAGTGCAACGTTTCTGTTTTTATTGCAGTCAAGTTTCGAGTTGGCCATTCGTATTGTAGAAACTTCATCTTCAGAGCGAGACACAATACACTTGTTACTTGTTAATACTTCCACTCAACTGTTTAGTATATGACTGATGCCGGAAGAAGTGAAGCTGGACTGTGGAGCTGGAATCTACAAACGTTATAGTAGCTCATTAAAGAAATACAAGTGTAGTGTTTTTGAGCTTTATAGATGTACGGAAAAAATATATAGTTAAAATAGAGAAACAATAAAATTGGTAGTAGTTTAGTCGGAACAACTAAACAATTAGTTAGGCCAACTAAAATATATGGTCGGCCATGTTGTTCATTTAGTTATTCAAACTATTAACCAATTAGCTGTTATTTAAACAATTTATTCTGTCCCAATATTATAGTAGAAACAAACTAGGTATATACTTAAATATCCAAGTTACTTTTGGCTTAGGCACGTTACTATTTTGTTCCTACTTCTCGGATCTCTTCTACATAAAACAAAATATATTGTTAAAAACACAACTAATACAATCGTACGTTGTATACTACTGTGTGTTTGACATTTTTTCTTCAACAAGTGCTTTCGACCAATTATATAGGTACAACCATACGAGTTGGTAATTTATTTGGCCAACGTAGAGTTGGGTTTTCGTCACGGCCGCCAAGGCCGAATCGTCGACTCATAAACACTTACCGTATGGGACCGGACGATTGTTTTTCTTCAACGCCTCGAGTTTCCTGTTCTTTATACGAAAAAAAAAATAATAACACTAATCACTATATATATAGCAGCGGCGAAGAGACTATAATACCTATATAATACACTGTGGGCTGATTAAAAAAAAAACTATACGGGTCGAAAAAACGGCCAAGGACGTCGAAAGTAAAAAAAAAATATATATATATATATATACAAAATAAAGTATATACACATTTATGGTGCCTGGTATTTTTTTTTTTCGGCATCTTTCTCTCCGAAGGGGTAGTTTCGCCACAGCGGCTCACCTCGGGGTCTGGTCCCGTCGACGGGCTATTGTTTGTGAACCCGTACTCATCCAGATGGCTAACGCCGCCGCCGTAGCCGTTGCACACACACACGGACTCAGGGTCAACCTTTCGCAATTCGAGGTCACCCTAATAAAAAAATAAAAACTCCACCACTATCTTATTGTGATGAAAAAATATATATAGTTTCTCCGGCCGGGGCTTGTGGGGTGTAAATATAAAAAAAAATAAGCGGAAGAAGGAGGGGTTAAAATTATATACATAAAAAACAAAATCCCGTCTCGGCGTATGAAAAAAAAAAAAAAATTAAAGAATAGTCCTCGAGGGTCCCACGGTTGCGATTTCAGGTACGAAGACGCGAGGCGGTTTAATCACATCTCTCACCCTAAATATATATATATACTTTTTTCTCTCCTCATTTATATTGTGTTATTCGCCGCCGCCGTGCCGCGTTGATTGCTATACAAGGGACTATATCCACTCTCAGCGGGAACGTCCACCACCACCACCGGCCACCGATCAGCGCGACGAGGGCTAGCATAGTACCGGCAAAACGTTCTTATTGAAAGAAGAGAAGAAAAAAATAATAATAATAATATAAGACATATATAAACATATATATTATATACACGAAAAGCAATAATATTAGGTGTAGGATTCACATATATTTATATTATGATAGTATTTTTCCAAACGCTGTAATAACAATAATTGTTTATAATAATCCTTCGACCATTGTATATCGTTGGCGCACCTGCGATTCTTTGACGGTAACCAGTAACAATCGTTATGATTCTTTTACAGCAATATTATCTTTTGAGTTATTTCGAACGCTGTGCAAAACAGAAATAGCTAATCGGGGCAGCTTACACATTTCAGTCGACATTTTTTTCACCGTGTTAAAATTGTATGTTTACGTCCTGACGCCTCAAACGATTCCTAAATTCCTAACATATAGTTAAATAACTATAGGTAATAGTTTCGGTCAGGTCACAGGTTTAAATTTTCTACTATTCGTTGTCTGTGATCAGCGGCGAGTACTATATTAAGGGCTTATAACTTTTATAAGATGGTTATATTTGTATCTTAAATACCAACATATTATATTTCTTTATACGCCGTTTATTGTAACTCTCAATAAAAAAAAAAAAAATAATAATAATAATTTAAAGTCCAAACTAAGCATATTACTATAATATATAAGTACAGTTAATGTAGCTATAATGATGTAATTATAATATTGTAGATTTATGGTGAATAATGTAGTTATAATACTTATTAGTTAATATTGCGATTATGTCATTATGATTCCGTACATAATAATATTTTATTGGTAATATTGTTATCTGGTTTCTGTTTATGAATTTATTAAATAGCATTCAATGAATTATTTATCATAGCGCTCCTACTCGAGCAAACCCAAACTATAGACTATCTGTTTATTCATGAAATCAAACCGCTGTAAAACGTATAAGAGACTAGTTTCTAAAATGATTTCTCCTAACGAGATATTTCATTTATTTATCACCTTTCTAGAGGCTAAACCGAAATGACAGTTATGAAACTCTCAAAGCATCATTAGTAAGTAGGAAAAATAGTCATAATTAAATTATTAGGTATAAATATTTTTTTTTAATTTTGTTCATTTTATTTAATAGTGCCCAAGAAGTATAATGTGATTTATTACATTATAAATTATTGTTATCGTTAATTCATATTGTAACTAAGTACATATTGCACATTAATATGATAGCTTTTTTATTATAGCCACGGTGTAAATCAATTATTTATACATTAAATTTGTTATAATAATAATTATATAGACTAAACTAAATGAACACGTGGATGTTTATGTAAATATCGTTAGCAGTGAACGTTCACAGTTTCGAAAATCATGTCCACGTTTCAAACTGTCACACGTGTGTACCAGAATATTTATTGCTAATACGCTGAACTTACCACACGGAAAAAAATACATAGTTGGTCCAACTAAAATTATGGTTAATATAAAAAGGGGGACGCAATAAGTTTCTAGTTGAAATAACTAAATAAATTGTTGGGCCAACTAAATTTGTAATTGGCCGAATTAAATATATAGTTGCTTCAACTAAAATTTTAGTTGGACCAACTATGTATTTTTTTCCGTACATGATATTGTATTAATGATAGATCTAGCAGGTCTTTCGTTGTCATTTCAAGCTAATGGACTTATTGTGACTAGCTCGGAAACGATCACTGACTAAACTGAACACGTGCATAATATAAAATCATAGATTTCTGAAATGTAATTTAATGAGCGTGCACTGTTTACAGATTAATTACATCTACTTGTATAACTGTCCACAAGGTCCGTTTCAAATGGTCATTTTTAGTTGTAGGTATAATGCAATAATGTATATGCATTTATTATTGTTTAATAAAAAAAAAATGTACATAATTCGATTACTAAAATCTTGATTTATAATTTACATATTTAACTATAGGGGCTGAGTAGTTAGCTGTAATTTGTGAGCACCGTTCTACTTTGATAGAATATATTATGCTGAAAACTATGTTGGTTAGAACTTTTTTTATTGAATGAATCTAAATTTCTTTTGAAAAATTTACCATTTTTGTGCTTTGTGTTAAAATGATGACGTTATTGAACGCAACGTGATTATTATTTTTTTTTACACTGGCAGTGGTATAACATTTTACATTCTATAGTTCATCAGCTACCTACTTGACCATAAAAAGTAATGGCTTTGTTCGGAATTCGAAATGGGTAATTTTTGCACAATTTAGAAACAAAAACCGGTCCCGATTTCAGTTGCTGCTAATTCCAAATCGAGCAATTTGTTTTTTCGGGTAAACTACTGATTTTTTAAATTGTTTTTTGATAGTATATACTCCTACCCAACTGACAACAAAAAAAAAATGTTTTCTTTCTAACTAGTCATCGCACCCCTTGCTCTCTTGTATAACATACAATCGGTGGTCTACCGTTGTCGAATATTGTGAGACGATTGTCTAACATTCGTCGTGGTGCGTATACGCCTGGCAGCTGTCTGTATAATGACCGCCGACATGTAAGTTATTATTTGTATTATATATATATATTTTTTTTTGTCCGCTTAATCGCCGCAAAAGCTTTGCACGGTTAACTTACTTACGGACGGCCGACGGCTATTTGCGAACAGCAACTGTACAAACATAACCGTCGTTTTTCTTTCTTTTGTCATGGCGAAATTCTTGTAAATACCCGGATAGGTCACGCGGCGATAAATCCAATAAAACAGCTAATCGGCCAAAAATAAAAAAAACACGGTACACAAGAAAGGCCTACATTGCAGCACCGGATAGAGGAGGCCACCAACAGACTGGAATAAAAAAACATCCTATTAAACACGCACGCCAACGCACATCCCTTGCCCGTGAAATAACCACCACATACCGTTTAGACCTTTTGGCGTTGTTCACATAATTTCGGCATCCATCCACCGATTATACGTTCGGTCAGACGTGTCAGCTGTACCTATATAAGCGCAATATAATGTATATGTTGTAATATTACTATCAGACACACACTATATATATATATATATATATATATCATTCATAATAACCACACCGACTGTCTCTTGGACGTTTGTAAATCTTAAAAAGTTTAAGGCTGTAATAATATTATCTTTTGTCTTTTTTTTTTACTACGATGACCGATATTAACGACTAAATATAATTTAACAAAAACATATAACGCGATAAGTAATTCATTGCGTTTGTACTAATGTAGTATTGGAAAAAAAACTGGAATATTTTTTAAATCTTACTGGGTTTCAGAATTCATTTTAGATGCTAATAGTAATAAAAACTAATAATGAGAAAAATAATCACAAAAAACAGGATTTTACCGAAAACTGTTTTTTTAAGCATTTAAAACCCTGATAAATTCTAAAGAATAGCACAAAATACAGATAAAAAAAAAATAGATATTTAACTAGGCAGAGATTAATCCGGGCTAGATTAAGCTTAATTCTCTCTAATATTTAAATATAGTTCTTAAAAACGTTTTTTAATAAATACGTTAAAATTTAATAGACCAATCACGTTAATCGATAATCAGCATTTCGTGTTAGGACTTAGGACACACGTAAATTAGGTTTACTAATGAAAGTTTATGTGACTTGGCACAACTGTTATTCACAACATAACAGTATAGTTATTATTTATATTATATCAAAATTATTTAAAGATTGTTTTATCTTTATCTTGCTAAGGTTGTAAAAAAAGTAGCTCCTCTAGGACCTTTTCTAAAACCACTATATTACCTCCTAAGGTTTGTTGTCTCTTGAGTTATACCTTCTTAAGTTCTGAGGATTATTTAGTGATAGATTTCTTGACATAATAAAGGGTTTTTCACAACGAACAAATGATCATTATATAAATATACTCCATTATAAAATATAAAATATTTTAAATAGCTTATCAAAACAATAATACATCATTTGCTTTTTAAATAGATGTAAAATTGTTTTAAGACAAATAATTGAAGAGCTAACATAGAATTTAGAATTAAACGCATAAACAGCTTGATATTTTGTTAACAATTTCTTATACCGATGGTGCGCAGTCAATGTGAGTGTAACCTAAAAAAAAAATAATTTTATTATGTTATTGTAGTGAAATCGAGTGAAAAATGTGCCTAGTAAGGATCTGCCTACCTGAGCCAATACATCATTGTAAATTGAGACTTATTCATAACAGGGCGTATATTTTTGTGACGCATAATAATATGCAAAATGGTAAGTATATCTGCTGCGGTCACGGCTGTCTTGAGGCGGAGAAGAACAGCCGTAACGAGGGGTGGGTGGACCGTGGACGTCGAATTATTATTTATTGTTGTTATTGTTGTATGTGTAGGTATTACAATGCGACTTCGGAGATTGATGACCACTACCGTTCCGTGACCATGAGTAATCCAAAAACGTGTTGCCCAGACGATGCGGTTCCTGCAGGACGGCTACCGGGTATGCGCCAGTCCGCAGACCAAGCGACAATAAAAAAAACTTGTATAAGTAGGTATACCACGGCGGGTGATCTACAGGCAAAGCGGATCAATCAAATAAAAAATGTAATCATTTAACATTGAAAGTGTCCACGGAAAATTACCAACAAACATCTTATCTACCTTCGTAAAAGAGTGAAGACAATTTGTTTTTCACTTGAATGCGGATCTTAGAGGTATTGAGTTTTGTAATCTATGCGTAGGTATTGTTTCTTTAATTTTTGAACACCCAAAATATTGTAAATCCAATTATCGAAATGGACATTTTTATTATTCTAATGACTTCCAGAGAGTCTAAACTTAGAGTCTCCTCTATAATAGTTAAAATACAAAACAATAGCTGGTCTATATTTAATAGTGTTGTTTTAACTTAAATGTAAATTGTAAACTTATAAAAATTCATAAACACTAAAAAAATATTAATACAAATTACAGATTACAGGGTACATCAATTAGGTGATGATCATTCTGTTTACAATTTTAAGTACAATTTGACGCAATTCAATTTTGGCAAAATGTAAATTTTTCTCTTTTATATAGTTTTTGTATGTACCTATTTAATATAATATTACATTTGAAAATAAATATACACCAAACTATAAAACCGTTAAATAGATGTCATAGTTGACTAGTTATATAGTATTATTGTTATTTACCAACAAAATGAACTAATTACAAATTTGTCGACTGTTATAATTCTCGGAAATTTTCCTAGACGTCTGTAGCCTATAATTATTGGTGGCATGACCTACGCACGACTAATTTGTTAGAAAACAATAAAAGATTAATAGTTAAAAAATATTAGAAAGTGTCATAGACTGGTGCTTGGACAAAAATCTAATAACGTTTAATTCTATAATAGGTTCCTGTAGGATACGTGAACTCGTTATAGTACCCAACTCTTTAATATATATTGTTTAAATTATTATTATATTGTCTGTTAATTTATTTTAAATTTCACTCGGACCGGATGATGTAAAATTTATAGGTACCATGCGAACCTGATTTTGTTCAATGGAACATAATATCTGCGCGACAGCGACGTGGCCATAACACATTCGTTAAAGTATTATAATGATGTGCACAATATATATATATATATATATATACATATGAACCTACGCATCAATGTTATTAACCTGTAATTATTGTTCTGCGGCATATAGGCGTTATACTAATATGATATTGCAGGCTTTTACTTTTAAAGTTCATTATAACAGCTGTCTAATACGTTAAACGTTACCGAAAGTGTTTTATGCGCGAAACATAAGCCGAGCATTTTGCTTTAACGCGTTTTTAAGTGAAATCTTAGACCCATGGGGGTAACATATATACAAGACACAGTATCTCACGAGCACGGCCGTCACTATATTATTATAATAGAGCATAATACGACCGCTGTGGTGCGGTATTTGGAGTAAACGCGGTGGCCCGGAAGTATAAAACGTGTACAAAGTAAGACCAACCGGAGAGACCCGCACGGATTTGAAAAATGAACGCCGCGCTTTAATATTATGGTAGATATAATAATAAATTACTTATAACACGCCAGGTCGACGGTTAAACCCAGATACTACGGTCCGATAAGGGCATAATAATTTTCACTCCTTTACAACGGACTTGCGGTAAAACAATACTCTGCGCTAATCTGCGCTGTATCCTATCTGTTTCATCGCACAAACGCGATCTCATAGCCGGCCCACAACAGCCTTATTTAACCGTGGCTTCGGACAATAGCTGAGGTGTACGGTACCTCGAGACCTCGGCTTATCGCGTTCCATCGGTAATGTCATAAACAAACAACGGCGCAAAGAAAGTGGTCGGACGTTGATGGCGTTTTTAAAACGAATTATTTTACATATTTTTTTTTGAACCGACCGAGAGGCTTGACCTAAAGTCCGTCGGTGGGCCAACCATGAATAAACAAAAATAATATTATGTATCTAAAACAGTCAGCCGGTTAAAATATTTCGTCCTTAATCCTTCGGTTATTCTATAACCGTTTAGTTAATATATAAACACTGTATTATTTTTGATTACGCTCAATTTATTGTAAGCGGTTGCAAGATGCAAATTGTAGTTAATTGTGGTCACTGTATACAAAGTTACATGTAGGTGTACATCAATAGTGTATGGCGTACTAACTCACAAGACACTTTGATATTTTGATTATTAAAGAATTTCGACTTGTACATTTATCAATATAAAATGTCTCTTTCTTAGCATTTTCAAATATTATTTAAATCATTTGTAGTATAATGGCCGGACAAGGTATTTAACTTACTGTAATCAGTTATAGAACACAAGCATTTTGAAATTGTACAGGTATAATGAAAATACTAATTTATTATGGTTGTTCAATCGTATAATCTTGTTATTGTTTTAATTTCGTAAGGCTCTTCTGACCAAAACCAAAGGTCTAGTTAAGTATAATACTGACATAATGTTATTGAAAAACCATTTATATTCCAGATCAATCAAATCGTATTATGACTTGGTGATACCTATAACGTTATAAATTCTCAGTAGTTGCCAAGTGATGCTTAATATTTGTTGACAAACGCGGTGTGGTATAAAAATTATGATGTATGAACCCAACTTGCATAATATCTTGTACACGCGAGTTACAGTGAAAATAGTAGAAATTAATACATATACAATGATCATAATATAACTAGACATAGCCTTTTGAATACAACAAGTTATAATTGTAACAGAGTTAACTTACCCAACTATGATTACAGTATATACCTACATATTATACCACCGTTTTCGGTGCCACTCGTTATTACATAAGATAAAAAAAAGTGTGGTTATTATTTGTTTTTTTTTTAATGCGACGGCTATGATAATAATATCATTACAGGCGAAGGCGCACAGTAGTGCATACAACGGTGTGCATAGCGATTACAGGAGGCGATACGCGGCGTTTGTAAAAAAAAAATTTAAAAATGTAATAATAATAATGAACAAAAAGATGGGGTGAAAAAACAAGCGGTTATTAAAAATTAGCTAGGCAAGCGGCGACGGTGCATAAGGAAAGTGGTGGTGAGCACAGGCACTAACTACCCCTATCGCACATTATGCACCGGCGGACATAACGTTTTGTTATACCAATTTTCCGGTCGAACAAACATCATCAAATGGTCTGCGCCGTCGACCGATTGACCCTGTCCGACTGAAAAGGGAAAAAATAATAATACAACAACAACAACAACTACTACAAAATAAACGAGAGCATCTGGTCAACAAAAGTCCGATACGATCTGCTGCTGCTGCCGCCGCCGGTAGTGCCTCTGCATATTATAATAGTTTCGTACGGTCTCATACACTCGGATGTCGTTGGCAGGTTTATGTACATATATTATATGTGTATATAATAATAAAATATATAATGTGTGTTTGTAGTTTTCGGCCGTCATCGGTGCAGTGTGTGGGCAC
This sequence comes from Adelges cooleyi, assembly GCF_023614345.1. Classification (NCBI taxonomy): domain Eukaryota; kingdom Metazoa; phylum Arthropoda; class Insecta; order Hemiptera; family Adelgidae; genus Adelges; species Adelges cooleyi. Next base: position 10,454,393 of record NW_026096053.1, on the reverse strand, counting down.
ACAAACCGGACAAAAGGGTTAGAGGTCTCGAGGTACAAAAATATAAATAACAAAACGACGTTTATCTTTTGACTATCTGTGTACAGACTCTATAATATCAATATACACACATATATAATATATAAACTGTGTACGCGACAACGGTCGAGGGGACGAGGCTAATCGCCAAAAACGTATTGCCCCTGGTATACTTGTAAATCGACAGCCAATAGTGTGGTTGTTGCAGACACGTCTGTGACGTGGTTTACCGGTTGTGTATAACTATTGGAGTCAGTCAGCTTGCGGATGAATGACGAAAGTCCTTTGAACACCAATAATTCGTCTAAAATGACCCAAACTACATCACGTCATATATTACACAGTGTGTTTGAGTACACATCCGGTCTACCAACATCTAGCGTGAGACAAATGGTTATTATCGTCTATGAAAATAATTGCATATTTTGTACCCTTCAGGAATCAAGTTTTTAGATGTTTGCGCCTTTCTGGTGGCGTTATGAGCTCCATAGAGATTCGAACGACATAAAATGCTATAATTATTCCACGATAAATATTACAATAACCTTGTGTCTTCGATAAAGGAAGTCGGATGCGGTGAAAAATACAGACCGCGCAGACTAAGGAGTTAGTAGGACTGCCGTGCCTTATGGGTAACGTTATTATTAACCGAATCGGTCCGTGGGTTCGTTAATGACGACCGTGTGCCGCGGTGCCTGCGCTGTCGTCAGGTCATTTTCGCGATTCAATGCAAATAGACGGACGAGCGTGATCGCGTTGCGTAAGTGGCAAACACGTCTTCGGGCCCAGATTGAATTATTAAAAAAAAAAAAAAACAAATACATATATGTGTGTGTGTGTGTGTGCGACACACATCTTCCGCCCACTGCGGGATCTACCGAGATAAATCGTCATCGTTCGCGCCTTTCTCCCCGGCCGGCCGGTAGACGTTTTCTATACACACAAACAATATTGTTGTGTTTGCACTTGTGTGACTATATTGCGTCACCGTACAAGATGATGACGACGGGTCTTCGGCCGCCACGACCTCACGTCTGTTTAATTGGAGCAACCGGCCGTATAATATTATTACTATCAGATAAAATATAATATCGTTAATGCAATACAAGAACCGTCTTGCCGCAATGGACCAGCGGATCGTTTATACCTTAGAAGCTTGTTGATAAAAATTGTCACCAACCTCTCGTGTTTGATGGAAAAAAAAACCCACTCTGTTGCACTCAATCGCCCCGGCGAAATCTTTTTCGACGCCTTGAAAGTTCAAGTATACAATCGGGGTCAAAACGGTATAAGAGAGTGTCTCGTGTCACATGAATGGACGGTTTTTGCACAGACCTTTACGCAAACATACTATGTGACATGTTTTGCAATGTTGAAAACCTGAAATTTCCCACGCGGCCGCATCAATTGGAAGTTCCATATGTATAGGTACAAACAAGAGAGAGAGAGATAGTGAGAGTGAGAGTGAGAGTGAGAGTGGAGTACTCATAGTCAAGACAGTTTGTCTAGACTAAATTTAATCTCAAACATTCGCGAGCTCATAAATTAATCAAACAAGGTTAAAAAGTCGAATAGCACTAGTTTGAATACCAATTGATTTGACTTACCATTTAGAAGTTGTTGCGCTATAAATATTTTTTTTTAGCTGAAAGTTCTGAAAAAATGACCAATGTAAAACATTTTTGTTTTTTATCAAGCAGCAATAATTAAAAGCTCTTCAAGGCCTAATTCAGAGAGGTTAACTTTTGAAACTTAAATGGTAATGTCTGTTTTACTGGTCGATAACTAATCGGTATCGTCAAGTAATCAGGTGGGCTATAAAATTATGATTACCCTGTATGTATATGTTTAATTATTAGCGTTAAAAAATAAACTATCCGTGTGTATAGTTAAACTAACTAAATAGAATGTACATTTTTATGGGTTTCTGTAGTAAAAAAAAAAAAAGAAAAGAGAAAGGCTGATTTAAAAAAAATCTCACGATGTGCAGTGTGTTGCACTATAGTAGGTACACAACTCATCTGGGAAAAATTAAAAAGGCGTAGCCCCGGGTTATTACTATGATTAACGCTACTTGTTGATTTTAATAAATACCTAATTACAGGTTCATTGGCAATTGTACCTACGTATATGCGAGCTCCATATACCTACACCACACTATTTAATTTATAATACACGTGTACAAAATTATTATACACGTTGTGCTTGAAAAAAAAATGGCCTGTTAATTAATCTAACGATAGATGTGTGTATATGTTTCCGTTGAATTATATATTCTCACCCGGATAACACTTATGTTTTTAATTTTACTCGGCTTTTGTCTGTCGCCGGTTTTGGGGAGGGCGAAGCGATCAGACTTTGATTTCTTCCCGTTGATTTAATTGTAGGCTCATTGATTTTCTATACTTATGCTAATAACTAATAACTAACGTAGTAAATACTAATAATAATTGATAATAATTCGTCTTGTCCTTTTTAGCGACAACACATCCTCGTATTTTCATACAGAACATAATATCTGTTGTTGTAATATCAAGCACCGGACGTCATTATCGCCTCGTGTTCGGACTTGGCCGCCCAAACGGAAGTGTGCGCATGTCTTGAGTCCTTGAAACGCGACCGGGATTGGCCGTTATCTCGTTTGAGCGGTGTTCGTTTGTATGTATATAATAATTATTATTATTACACTAAAGAAAGGACCGCATGACTTAAAATCTTTATGCGTAACGTGTGTTGACACGGCCACTCGACGGTCAAAAATTTGCCAAGTCAACTCGTGCAGTGATTCTCAAAACGCCCATGCAAAAATCCCAGATAACGTTCAAACAGAGTACAAAAAACCAGCCGGATCGATTAATATACAAACTAATTTAAATAAATTATCAAACACACACGTTTTTGTTTAAAACATTTATTTAAATTATCAGAGTAGGTATTGCGTAAGTCAAACGTCTTCTATTGGAAAAACATTGATCAAAGCTTGATAGCTCCAGAACTCTTATTTTCTGTACAAACCTCCACCGTTATAGTAATATGATTATTATATCAATTATTATTTAGTTGTTCATTATGAAATTATATAAGCTCTTGCCTGTACCACATTTAACACTTTTGACCGCCATTGTTAGTCACAAAGCCGGACAAAAATTTTATAGGTATGTAGTATGAGTATAATTAATTTCAGAAACCACACACTCGTTATAAGTTTGCTTACACTTATAATTATCCACTAATTATTTCTTAGACTTGTGTCATTGGACATAAGTAATTCGTGTAAGTCTTGGCGTGGAAATTCGCACACATTTTCACCAATTAATATTATTTAGGCCAAAACCCGAATACACGTATGTAATGTTATATTGTCGGACGCAGTAGTATATTGTGATTCAAATAAAGATAAGAACTGTGATTGTGAAATAATTGTATTAAAAAAAAAACAGCAAATATGTAGTCTATGTGTGGTTTAGTAAAAAATATTTCCGTTTTCTTTTTGAATTAAACATGTAAAAAATGGTCGTGTTCACACTTCACTACTCATATTAACTTGTATTAAGCGTACGAACAAAATAAAACACCCAATTATTATACTGTCGAGCGTTTTATTTTTATTTTATATCATAATTTGGGGGAGAGAAAACGTTTAGACAGCCCTACGGTAAGCCGCAGCGTACAGGGTAGGATAAATTATTTGTTGAATGTGTATACATTTTTTGTGTTATGTTCTTTTTTTTTTTACATTTTTTTCTCCCTTCACAATATTTAACGCCTACTCGTTGATTTGGGTACCCGTTAACGACGATAATATATTACATGGCCATAATTTTTAAATAGACCATTGTCATTATTATGATGTTCATAATAATATGCGCAGTTTACCTTTGAATGACAATGTAACTGCTAACTAGTCGTATTGTATTCAGAGAAAACCGAAAATTATCCGAGTGTTAATCTAATGATCTAAATAAATTGTGCGTTATAAAAAATACATTGAGCATAATTAAATGGGCTATCGGATATTTATCTGGTAAAATATTTTTTTATGAAAACACAAAATTCAATAAGTAGATCCTGGGCGGTCAACCAGACTGGTTGAATCAGTAGCTATAATAATGGACACAGCGTTTAGGGCCTAGAAAAAAACATAAGCCCGTGTTTTCCTCCTAAGAAATATAGTCGTAGTTAGGTTGGGGCTACTAAACATTTTAGATGAATCTTGTTAATTTTAATAGTACTATAAGGCGTAGTAGATGTTAAAACATTTATTTATGACCTAAGATCTTTAAGAAATGTCGAAATAAGATGATATTATCTTTGACGTTAACTGCTTATGGGATAATCCCCAGTGACATGTTTACCTTAAGGGCGCGTGGGGCACGAGCCCGAAGCCCTCGACTTGATGGGCCTCCCAATAAAATAATTTCCATCTTGACGTTTTTTTTCACAGCCCTGACAGTCCCCTAACAGGACAGACTTAATAGAAGAAGCGTTTGGCCATTTTGGAAATGATGCGTGAGGTGCTTGTGTATAATAATTCATATCTAATACGGACGATGCGTTTACTCTGGCATAGTCGAAAAACTACAGAGTTTAAGCGTATGAGTTTAGACTTTGTTATATTTTGACCGAAAACTGTTTCTCGCTTCGTCCCGTCGGACCGGTATAAAGCATGCATAAATGTTGAGAGACCGTGGAATCAGGTACATCGGCTATGTGTATGCCATCCGTCCAAAAATAAATAATAATAAGAGCGTGTGAGGTAAAGACGGCGCGTTTGAAAATTTCACAACCGATTAGCGGTGGATTTTTTTTTTTTGGAAATTTCGCGAAACAAAATTATTGGGAGACTTGCACACGGGTGTTAAAACCGTTACGAAAACGATCGATCATCGCCAATGCTTCCCCATAAGACGCGTTTTGTCGACGGTATCTATATATACTTGGCGACAATGTCACTGTGTGGCCGTGGGCGCGAAAAAAACGTCTCGTCATCGTCCCTTGTGTGTGTGTGTGTTCATTGACGGACTCGTCAGCTGCCGGCACATACCATACCTATACATACATACATACGTACATAGGAATTATTATATTATAATGCACGGACTGCACGATGCCCGCACAACCGAATTACACATAATGTGCAATTTTACCGGACACACAGACTCGAACCGCGTGCGTTTGTCGGGTGGCGATTGCGTTATATAGGCAGGGGTGTGGGTCGGAGGGGTAGGAATCTCTCTCGGTGTTGTGCGTTTCCACGGTAAAGACGCACGCTTTTTCGCTACCGGACTTGCCGGTCGTGTTTGCCCTTTGGACTCGGCGCGAGGCCCGCGGGGAGGATCGTGTGTCACGCCGAGTTAGGTCAGTGGTGCCGGTGGCTGCCGCGAAGGTCATCTTCGCCGGTAAACGTGCACAACCCGACTGTAATATTGTAATGTTACAATACTTATAGAGAGGGCTTTGGAGAGTCGTTCGGACCGCGGCCGCCCATTATAATATAGGTATATTATTCGGTCATGTCCGTTATAGTACAAATACAGACATCACGTCATTGCCGATATACCTGTACAACGAATGCGTCCAGTAGTTTTAACTGCGTTCGGAAACTGTCATATTGTAATTTAAAACTGAAACTCATTTTAGATTAGGTCAGGTTATGACCAAAGTGTGATAAACCTTAAAAAAACGAAGTACATTTTGGTTCTTGACTGCAAAAGTAATAGCGCTTTAAATATTACTTTCAAAAGTAGTTAACATTTAAATATTTAGAAAATTTAATCTAACATGTATACAAATTATTTAACCGTCATAAATTATGCAAATATAGTCAGTAAATTAGTATAATTTAGTTAATGAGATAGTTTAAAATGTTCATAAATTCTCACATCTTGTGGATCTAATTAACCAATTTGAATTTTAAATCTTTAGTTGGCTATAAGTCCTTTTGAATATTTTAAAAGCATCGAGGGCCCTATGCACATATTATACCTTGCATTATTTAATGGCTACGACTATACTGTCCGAGCTAAATCTAATAAGCTAATTTCCAGGAAAACTGTGCAGGTATAACACATAATAATAAACAATATGGACGTTATCTTAAGAACTCGTTTACTCCTTGAAGAACTTTCTGGCTGTCCGGAAATAGCGCTGAACTAGAAAATTAATTTTACAAGCATCCATTTTATGATTTAAAATTACAAATTCGTTTATTTTGAAAAAATCACCAGGTGGCCACAAAAATACTGTTCTTTAAGTATATCTAACGCCCAAGTACGTTTGACACGTTCTGATAATAATCATTGATCGCATGAATTATAGCATAATATTGTGATTATGTTTATCTTTATTTTATGGGACTTCGACTACTGTAAGACATTCGGAAAATTGTATTTTTTTTTATTGTAAATTTATTTAAAAATAAAAATTATGATCGACATTTTCTTGTAGAATAACCTTTAGACGACCTCGAGGGATTTTATAACGGTAACGATAACGATCTTTGGTTAACATAGTCCATCACTGCTGATCCGTGATAATTATTATATTTTCACGATGAACGGAACCCACACACACAAGATGTACAGCCTAGGGCGCTCAGAGAAGAAGAAGGAGTGACATCAAAAGAGCACACGACACCAGTTTGTACCCATGAGAAAAATCAACCGTGTGTAATACATTTATACATTTATTATGTGTTATCATTATCACCTTACAATATGTTCTCTCTCAATAGGATTACACGATTTTTTTCCCCATTACAAACTGGTTTAGATTGAGCAAAGGACCATAATCCAATACGTCGGATTGTCGTCACGGTTATTTATTAATAAAAAAAAACGTTGGGATAATTTCAGCCCAAATCGAATGCAAACAGAGTGATTAGGTGCCGACGTGACAGACATGGACACCTCGCGTTCCACAAGAAATACAACAACTGAAATGTTTTTTTTGCTGTTTAATTGGTTTATAAATATACGAGAGAAGAATGATTGCAACGTTTGAACAATACAAACCCACAAACGACATTCTTAGCTTTATAACAGTAGTGTACTCAAAAATGGCCCTCGACATATCAATTAGATGACGTAACGCAATTTAGCGTCATTAATCTAGTGTTATACAATTTAATGATTTTGCAAAACAATCCCGATACTTAACTCCTTAATAACTAGAGGGTATCATGTCCTCTCAGGCAACGTGTGATCTTTTGATGGCAGTTACTTGTTAACAGCTTGTTATAGTTATTGTTGGCTGTATTTGACGTCCTTGTTATCAAACGATCAATTATGTGTACTGTGTACACAACAAACAGTAAAATTTGTGAGGTACGCTCTAAGGCCATAAAAGAATACTTACATATATATATATTTTTTTTTCTTCTAAATACATGTATCACTTACTGTGTTTACCGTTTAGAGGAAACAGACGTTTGTTACAGAATAAAAAGTACCGATTCAATTCAGTCACAGTAAGCGGCGACCAGTGTACAAGTCAGGTGGGATTTCAATGTGCTTAATATGCTGAACGTCACATAGGTGCTAATTAAACATCTCGGGCTATCAGCTGGACGTGTACCGATAAGTTCGAGGTCCAAGACCTAAAGTATGCATTATAACATTATATTTTAAACTCGTGTGGTTTATTTTTCTGGTGCCTCGACACGACCACGGGGAACGCACGCGGTCGTCTAGGACGTTCATTCAAACGTCTCTGGCGGCATCACCGACTTGGACCTAACCGGTCACGTATGGGCGGTTGATAATACACACAAGTCGAGTCGAGACGGTCGTGGAGGTGAAAACGTTCCATTGAAACGTCAACAGGCGGCGCTGGTCAACCCGCAGAGGCTAATTGCGCTAACTCGAATCATCAATCACATTGTGTTGTGTGTGTTAATGACCACCACACCGCATGTGTCTGTTCGTCCTATCTGCATAACCGTGACCCATTCGCAACGAAAGCTTTCTAGCGGTCAACCGTATACCTACACCTAGGTACACGGTAATAATAAAGTTATGATAATATTGTTATTAATATGTTTTTTTTTCTCGTTTACGACACGAGGTATAACGGCGAGATTAATAATACCTACGCGGCTAAAAATATTACTCAATCCAAAAATAAACACAACGAGTCTATTATAATAATAATAATAACAACAACGACATTTACCCGTATAGTAATTATAATATAGTGGTACCGTCCGCAACTTACAACAGTATGACGTGTACAGCCGCACAAGCATTGTGTGCATTAACGATGAATAATATTATTGGCGTGTATAAATAGTAAAAAGTGCTATAATTAGTCAACAGTTGTGATTGGATGTAATTAATTATGGTTATAACATAAAAGTCGACGATTACCGCACGTAAGATTGAAAACAATGGTTATATACCGAGATCCTTATACGTGATGTAGATAAATGTTTTTTTACTTGAAAAAAAAATTACTCAATAATATTGGCAACTGATTTTGTCTCGTAGCGAATATTGTAAATGATAATAATACTATAATATTACATTGTACACGTGTGTAACACTGTCGTTTTCGTTAAATAGTGAACAGTTCTTGGAAGCCGCTAAGAATTTCCAATTTGATCAGTATTACCAGAAAATCGAGATGGGATTTCCCTCATGTCTTTCTTTGCCCGTATGTCATATTGATCAAAACCAAGCGTTTAAATAACCATCGTTGTATAACGTGGGATATGCGAATTGCAGTAATTATGTAAATATCATTTTTGAAATAACCGAGTGTAAGGATTTTAAGAAACTTTAATATCTTTTGTAATAAAAATGGCTTTGGTCACGTATTCGTATTGTGTGATAGTAACAACATTAGTTTAATGAACTGGCTGACCATACTCAGTGGTCCTGCATATTACACCATAGTGCTACATCTTCAGTGATTTATTCTTTGTGCTTTTGAGTCGTACCCGAGTTGTGCGTTTGTAGGTACTTAATTTGTCTATGCAATATACCGTGAGCGTTATCCGAGTCTCTCTCTCCAGCGTAAACGCTCACATAACCGAAACAATGTTGTCGTTGTTGTTATCAAACCAGAAATTATGTCTGCAGTATAATATAATATAATGAAAATATTTTGATCCATTGTATAAGGACTTTGGGCAACGCGGTTGAATACATTTTGTGTACGCTCAATTTCTCCGCACACACACACACACCATGTCTTTTGGTCCATACAATACGAGCAGACGCGATTATTGCAAAAGGAATATTATATTGTATACATACTATTCTACACTACATATATATATATATATATATATATATATATATATATATAGGCTAGAGAGAAGAAAATCGCACGGCCGACACAAACACACACACACACACATACATCTGCAACATCTCTCTGCGAGACGACCAAGGCAACTCCCACGCGATCATGTGCAACACGGAAGACCCCGATAATCTTTGAAACAGTCACGAATTCAGCCCGTGTCGTAACGTTGGTCACCTTTGTTCTGTTATTTCTCTATGTAGTGTGTATACTGTATATAGGTATATATATATATGCGATTGATGACACGGTGGTTTCACTGTATCCAACTCTTCTTCCGCACAGCAGTCGTTTACGTCTCTCTTCCGTTACACTTATCATATAATGTATTGTACTGAAACGGCGAAAACTAATAAACCAAATAGGCAATAAAACGAGGTAATAATAAGTACATAGGGTTGCTCGTTGGTAAAATAGCACTAGTTAGGCTGAAACGGTTGTAACTGCCACGGAATGTGTTGGACAAGCCGATAAGGAATTAAAGCAGAATAAAATCCAATACGTTGCAGAATTATTAGATGTGATGCCTATTGAGTAGATAAAACGATTGAGCTGGTCTGAGCATATCTGGTCGTTCATTTTCTCCATGAAATTAACACATAGCAAAAGAGGGAGACCAAACAAAAAACTGAAACACGTCCCGAGGCAAATAGTTTGAAGTAAACAGCTGACCGCAAGTACACAAAGTTGCCTAAAACTACATCATTTCATTATAGGTTAATCCGAATAAAATTGTTATTGTTTTTCGTTAGATAGTTGTAAATATTGTTCAAAACAACAATCGAAATATTATTGCAAGTATACAAAAGCACAAAGACTTACACACATGACTCAATAGCATGAGATACAATAACGTTTTTGACCCGATAGAATTATTTTGGACATTTTTATACCAAACTTCGTGTTGTAGATGTGATTTAAGATCATAGGTTATTTTGAGTGAAAGTCGGGGAGCATAGATATGGCTTACACACAAATAGCTTAGAGAACTGGCGATTGAGGAGTAAATTTATTAGTACTGTGATTATTCTTACATATTTTTACTCTTTCTCAAACTACCTTAACATTTCGAGTTATCTAGTATTAATAAACTATTAAAAATAAACCTATGTCTAGGCTATATGTAACCTAATCCGTTGCTCATTAATTTGTTTATACTTGTCTTGCGTTTTCAAATGTCCGCTAATGCATCAGTCTTTAATTATAATATCGTTGTTAACATTTTATTTCACAAACTGTTATGGTTCATTAAACACTCGATGAACCCGTTCGTGCAAGCAGACATATTTTGGAAAATGTGCCAAACAATCGACTGTTCTCTATTTGCTCTTCGCCAGCCATCTCTATTTTCGCTGCCTCGGTCATACATGGTGAATGCGATTTGACGAGGTCGGCAATTTACGTTGGCCGAGACTGCGACTGTTGGATGTTTGCTGACAAACTCACCGAACCTTAAAAACACATAATAATTTGCACGGAGTCGACGAGGTTAAGAACCTCGGGGCGACAAAGCACCGAGCGGCCACTAACTACCGAGCAAATCATTTATCTGATTCGCATTACTTATTAAGCATGTCGGCGGACAAGAGAAAGAGAGGACTTCACGAGCTCCACGCAAGGTATATCGGTTCGTCCTAAACCCCTTTGCGACCACCGTTCCTTTATAGTTACCGGACAATATATTTTTTTTTTTTATAGCCGTGCATGTTTAACTATATACACGTGTTTCGTGATACCTACCAATAACAAACGAACCCAATACACATGCATACGGGTATATGCAGCCGCCGATAGATAAAATAATTGTTATTATACTTCCATTCCGTGTAATAAGCACATATATGTGTATAAGGAAACCGTGGCTGTGTGTAACCATATACCCACTGTACGGCTTATGGACTAGCACGAATAGTCTTCGTGTGTAATACAGCACAGCAGTGCGGTAATGAATCGGCTAATTTGCTGTTTCTCAATCAGACGGATCTACGTTGCAATGATAATAATAATACACGTAGGTACCTATCTTCGTCAGCGCGGTTAGCCCCGAGGTGCGTATCACATTAGAACGTCTCCGGTAAATCATAACAATAATATTATTGTATAAAGGTTCAACACAAGACCGATAAAGCACTGTCGCGCTGCCGAGTGGGCGGCAATATCCGCCGATCGCAATCACCGTTATCGATCTCGCATAATAACACAATGTGGACTTCGGTAAGTATCGTGGATAATATATTATTATAATTTATACCTATCCGGATTATTGCGAATATTGCTCAACGCCGCCACCACCGCTTGTTAGATTTATTCGTTCATTGTTTGTAACAAAGTGGACAAGTGGCGTTGTTAATAGAAGAAAAAAATACCACCCCGGATTTATAGCGGTCAATAGACCTAATTCCTAAGTATATTACAACGCCCTAGGACAGTTTCCGTCAGCACCTGTATTTACCACACCGGCGTTCGACCTATATATAAAATATCAATAGCGGTTTGTATTCGAAAGAAACTGTTTGAAAAAGATGTTGCAACCAAATGAGAACAAGTCGCGGCTATTCGTCTTTAACCAGGGTCTATTGTCGAATATAAGGTAAACTATTCGTTTTAAGTAGGCTGTAGGTCTACCGACCGTATAGGTTAGGTTGTGACCCCAGAACTTACTTCCTCTGGCTATATACCACTGTTATTAATCTTTCAGCTATAAGAACGTTCGAAAAACATTATATTTGTAGATTCTAGCCGACAAGCTGATGTTGTATGCCGAGCAAGAAGACTTATCCCACGTCGCTCCCCTAATGTGCAAGTATATACCTAATATATTATGCTATTTTTTTTTCATTTTAGACCAATATGTTGGTTTTTGTGCTGACACCAACAAACCGTCGATACGTTCTTTTCGTCGGTTCGGATCCGTCGGACACGGACAATCGACGTGTAACAAGTGACGACCGCTCTTACACTTTTAACAATGTTGTGTACATATACATACATATTATACAGGAGTCGGGCTCGTTCCGCCAAGTCGGGCAGACAAAACGGAAAACGCGTTTATTGAACAAAACAAAACCACATTAATAACACAAAAATCGTATATTTCGTTGCCGTGTATGCACGTGACGTCTTGCCAGCGTGGACAAATAAATATAACATAATAATATGCATTATTACAATATATTTATGAGCCTATGTATACGTTGTACGTCACCCGTTCAATTGTGTTTGCGGCCGGACGGAAAAACGGGCGAGGACTTGGCGCACGAGCCACCTGGGCAGCAGTCACATAGTGTGCTTAACTACCGTAGGTAAGTACAGGCTATATTACAGTCGTCGTCGGGCGCGAACAAGAACAAAAAAACCCAACACGCGACAAAACACTAATTGCTATTTGTCGTGGGGTATTTATTACCGTGTATTGTTTTTTTTTCGGGTTTCCGGAGGCAATGGAAGAATAAAAAAATTAAAAAAATACCCGGTAAAATAATATATTAAGTATTGTATGTTGTATTTTACAAACACATAAATCTAATAGAAAAAAAAAATACATACAAACGGGGTTTTTGTTCTTTTAAATATATTAAATGCGTTTAAAATAATTTATGCGCCTCCGTAATTGAGTCTCGGTCGACAGACACTACCGGTGGGCTATACTGTAATATGATAATAATATACATGTAAAAATAGTATGTTTTATTATCGGTTGTATTTTTTTATACATATAAATATATATAATATGTGTTATACTGCAGGACAGGTATACCTAACACGCCCAGTCTTTATATTGCAGTCGCACATCAGTAAGATATCTTATAGTAGTACCCTGTATCGGAATCGACTGTGGACTTTTGGTACATTAGTAGTGGATTTAATTATAAAAGAAAAATACTGTATAAATTATAAGCAAACAAAATTGGGCTTATTTCGTGTACCCTAAACGTTGTATGGACAATAATCAAGTCTCCAACATTAAGCCAAAACCATTACTATACTGAATATTACAAACCACACAATCACACTTTTGGACAACATAGTAATAGAATATATTATTATCATATGTCTAGTGTGTAGCAAACAGTCGAGTGTAACGAATAGTAGTAGTTTACTGAAAGAGACTTACTTGAGCATGCAACAGCGTATGTAGGGAAAAAAGACACCGTTATGTCGGTCGGTGGAAATCTTGAATTAAGTCTAAGAATAATACATAAATGCAAAAAAAAAAACCAAATCCGCCTTGAACGACAATGATTTGTAAAACTCATCTAAACGACATTTGTTTATTTTATCTGTTCATTAACCTACTGTTCCATTTAGAATTGTTCATACGAAATGACAACAAGTGAAACCAACTGCAATGAAAATTTAAGTAAATAAATGTTTTCCGAATCAGAGTAGGATTAGAATCAGAGTAGAACCACTAGACACTACAGCACAGGACCTACGACTGACGACAGTAAATGATCCTATGGCCTTATTCACACACACACATATAATAATACACTTACCATATTATATTATTAGTTGTATTTTTTTCCAATGTTTTTTTGCAATATTTACGACATTTATTAAGATAATTGCTTGTAAATATTTTTTACGTGATAATGTTTTTTTTTATACCTACACTTATTACTTAAAAAATAAAATTATTATGTTTGGAATGCTAAAAGTTAGTTTTAGATTCATCCTAATAGTAATGTTTTAAAAATTGGAGGCCGTAGTACCCAATATTTATCAGGGCCCACGAATTACTTGATCCGGGCCGTACATCGTACTTAAAAAAAAACATATTTTTAAATCTACTTTTAGTAAATATATTTTACTTAAATATGCGAATTTCGATTGAACTTAAACAAATTAATTGTATTCAACGACCGCTGCATGGAATGATCCTTTATTGAGTCAATTACTGTTTTCTAGAGAAAAATACAAACCGAAATTGGAATAATGGGTAAAAAAAAATTAGACACCTAAAAGAGGGGAGCTTACCACTACTGAATTTGGACTATATAGATGCAATCTATAACTGCCCCCTTCGGTATTGGACAACATCTGCTTTTAATGCAACAAAACTGTCACTTAAAACCGGATTTCGGGAAATAATATATTAATGCCGTTGACGTATATATGTTATGTATACATAAAAAAGAATAATGTTAAATAAGGCGATTCGGATGTATTCCAGTAGTGGTACGGAGTGGTGTTTGTCGAGTGATTTAATGTGCGGGCAGACCACACGTACTATATTATGTTACATACAATTTTTAACCGCAAAATAAGGCAAGAAATTAGTATTGCCAGTGCCAACGATAATATTATATGAAACCAAAAATTTCAACTCTTTCCAAACCGAACGACAGTCGGCTTGGACAGTCGTGTAAAATTTTAGCAGCTGTATTAAATGCTAAATGAATCCGTTTTTTTCCAATCACATGAAGCGCAAAGAGGAGTCTGTACATATTATATTATACATATTGTACAATATTATGTATGATTTTATGATTTGCGCTTAGTCCCGGAGGTTTATCTATAATAAACGCGTGTAATGCTCTAAAACGGAAAACAAATAGCCGACCAAGCCGGCCAATTAGCATAAGCGAGTGAAAACTACCGGTTGTTATGGGAGCGGAGGGTATAATTACTTAGGTATCGGTTTTACTATGCACTCGCGGGTAATAGCTATAGTGAGTAATTAATTATGTGTGAGCGCCAGTGCATACACTACCGCGTGCCATGCAGTACACTTGTATACTATCGTTAATCCTCCGGGCGATCAAGAGTATCTATAAGAAATATTATACCTACAATTATTGTAATAATTTTCTGTAAGCAGTACTTACCTAAGGGACATCATTGAATTAATAAAACAATATTAAACGAGCAGAGTTATTCATGTGACCGCGTTTAAAATCTATGAAAATATAAATAATTTAAGAGGGGGATAAAAATACCCTCGTTGGAAGTTTTGTAAAAATATTTTATTCATTATAAGACCGTGTCAATACTAACAGAAACTTGAGAGCTGGTATCATCATAACCTTGGGTGTCATAACCAAATCGTCTGGCGACGGCGAGCGTTGTCATAACGAGGGACATCTGCAGACGTGCACGCGGTTTTGGATTTAAGTTGTGTGCACCCTACACGTTATATAATATCTGTATTTTGAAAAGTCAGACTACACGCTGGATTCCGCGTTAACTGCCGCGTTTGGTTTGAATTACTAGATAGAGGGAACCGCGTCTTGAGGGAGTAACTCGAGTAAAAAAAGACAGTGCATATACAGTGCCGCACTGGTTTCCGGTCACTGGACACTCGGAGGGTAAAACCGTCGAACCCTGCAAGTGTTCAAAAATAGATATTATCATCCCTCAGCGCACGGTGTATTCTTAGCATCGTCTTCGTCGTCGTCTTCTTCTTCTTCTCGCTTTGTTCTGCATTTGTTGACTGCACGGGCGCTGTATAAGACTGCGACGGCTCACGTGTTCTGCGAAAACCCGACCAAATCCAGTATACGAATCCCATGGGCCGGAAGCCTTCGGTAGTCGTGTCAGCCACACAGCGCACTTAAGCACTACTTAACGTGCTCGGAATGCTTTTAAACGGCTAAACCACTTATATAGGCGTCTGCGGTCTTTCCGAAACAGATACGGATTTACAGGAGCCTTTTCTTTCGAGTATTAAATTCAACTCAGCTAGACGTTAGACGTGGATAATATGTGACACTAATTTCGTTTTGAAACAAAGTAATTTAGTACAACGTTTTGCCAACAGTGCCGTACTTAGGCAAGGGATTGTATCTATATGTCTATATTATATCTATGAATGTCAATGAATAAATCCGGATTTTATTCTTAGAGACCATCGCATGTGTTGTCTTGTCTCGTCTGACTCACGCACGAAGATATACTTAAAACCGCGCTTCCGATAATAATTTGGTTTTGAGCTAAATCATGTGAATTAAAAAGAGCATAACTTAATCTATGTGACTATTTCGTGTTATTTGCTATAGTGTGTCTTTTATTGTGGCTACCTTAAAATAAAAAAATCGAATTACACAAGTAAATTACATTATTTTTAATATGTTCAACATATACTTTTGTTCGTTTTTATTTTTAACCGAAATGTATTTACAGTTTTTAAATTTGCTTACAATAAGTGAGTTTTATTATAGAAAATAATATATAAAATATGTACAATGGGATAAATAAATGCAATATCAGAAAAGAAATTGTCCATTGATAGCTCATTATAAAACACAATGAAATAATTGTATTATTTATTTATGATATAAAATTATGTTATTACACATCAACGTGATATTATAAAATATTATTTTTATCGATTACGCAGGTAAATACATATTATTGTTGTCCTAAAAATTAACTTCAATATTTACTAACATGGAGGCCCTATGATTTTAGAAATTACATTATTTTCATCCGATTTACACTGTTTTGGGAGATGTTTGCATAGTATATTTTGTTAATAAGTTTTTATATGCAATTATTTATAATTAGAATTTAACCACAAATTGAATGCTGGTAGAACTTGCAAATGACTGTCCGCAGTCTTGAGAATATTTTAAGTTTCATAATATGACACTTATTTTAAGCTCGCTCGTCGTTCTTTGTGACAGAGTTCAATGTTCACGTGTAAACGAACTTGGAACCAATTAATTAGCGCAACACGAGTAATAGTTAGTGTACATAACACAACTGAAGCAAGCAACTCGGCTGGTGAGAATTCGCATTTGTTTGTACAGTTAACACCATCGTTCAATAGCTGTTAACGGATAGATGTATATTTTAAAGTACACAATCAAATTATCATAAAATTTATCTATTTCCTTTTTATAGACTTTAATAGTAACCATTAACCAATAGAGGCAACCGGTTCAGAAATATAATACAATTTTAAAACGTTTACTCCTAGTGGCTGTAACCTGCAAGAATAGGCTCAGTCGACGTGTTACACCTAAACGGTTTGCAGCGTATTTTTTACATTTGTGTTTAAAAAAAAAAACAGAACAAAAGTATAACCGTGTCAAATATGGTATTATCCGCTCCAGAACAGATGCGGTCGGATTATATATTGTCTGAAAATTACAAGGAAACGCGCAACGGCTTGGCGAGACGAAACTGCGAAATCACATGGCGCTCATTAACAATAGCCCTTTGGACAAACGAGTATGAGGAGGTCTCGTCCTGGCGGCGTTTTCAAGATGATGATAACCAACGAAATGGGTCAATTTATCGAAACAAAGGTAAAAGAAGGATTTCGTCCCTATTGAGCCGACGAACAGATGCGCGGAATAAAATATAATGATGTTAAACTGATATATAGAGTTCACAAGCAACCGGTGACTCGTCTTATTTGTTCAGAATTTCGACTAAGGAAGTTCAGATCTTTTAAAAACTCTGAAATCTCCGTCAAAACTTCAAATCTTACTTGGAGGCTGTGTTTGTCTGGTCGAATGGCGAATTTAATTAATGTTGAAAACCACATAGAAACCGAACGTCATACAGTGGATTCATACAGTCGTCCATAGAACATATTATAATAGACCGAATATTATATTGTATTATATTATATTATTCGGTGTGAAAACGTTTCTTTATTATTTTTTTTTTTTTTGTAATGTCACCGAAGCCAATTGCGATGGCTGCGTTAATGATGTTTTTTTTTTTGCACACACAAGACACGAGCGGGCGGGCGCGAGCCACGCAGAAAAGAAAACAACACGAATAAACGGGTCAGCTGTTGGCTTCCGTTTTTATGTCCGTTTCGGATGCGTAAAGAAGAAACTGCGGCCGCGGTGGCGAAGAAGAATAGGACGGAGAGAATATATATATATATATATATATAAATAAATCGAAAATTACACGTCCCGAAAAATAAAAAAGATTTCGGTTTACAATGCAAGTTGCCCAGTCATCGCCGCGATCCGGTCGGCCACCTGGGCGTCTCTCCGAACCGAGTGGACGACCTGTCATCACCTCCTCCACTGCCGTTCCACCAGTTCCAGCCGCGTTCCCGCTCATTGTAGTCGTCCACGCGAACCCATAACGGCGTTTGCCGTTCACCGAGAAAAAAAAACCAAGAAAATACAGGTATATAATATGTATACAAAAAAAATAATAATAATAAGAAAATCGCGTTGGCGTTACTAACACAAGAGACGGCGGCCTTATAATAATACACGATATTATTATATTATCCACTATACATGTACGAGTAACGAAAATAACCGCAAACGTTTCTCGGTCCGGTCGCGCAATCGGTCCCGGCGATAACCCACACAATATACCTGTATTGTGTACATCCATACCGCGGCTCTGTTGTATGGTTGTAAGTATGCCTACGACGGGGCTCGGTCGACCCAAGCAACAGTCGCTCTCCTGGTCATCGAATCTAATTATTAGGTTCCCTCGACTTGTTCGATACTTTGCGACCCTGGCTGGGTCCGGCCCTGCTATGGGAGTCGAAGGTGTCACGCGCTAACTGTAGCCTCTAAACCCTTTGGATGTTGTTCAACGAGTTTTGGCTTCACGACCAAGGATAAAAAGCTTACACGAACAATAATAATGTACTCTGGCCGTCGATTTGTATCTACCCTGTTTTCTTATTTTTTTATAATGTAGTATTTTATATACCTAATGTTTATTATTGAAAAACTCAGTTAGCACAAATCGTAGATTTACTAAAATTTATAAAGAAAATAGGCGTTGAGCGTTTATGATGATTTTAAAATGGAATACACTTAAAAAAGTACATATTATAAAACAATACGTTTTTTATTCGTCGTCTACACGCAGAGACGTGTAAAATGTACCAAAATATCAATAATTGGTTAAATTAAAATAACAATTCTGAAATCTTAACTATAACATTATGTGGATTTTGCAGGCGCTCAAAGATGTTTTTAATAGACGTATCTAAGATTTTGCACAGAGAAGTGCGTCTAAGTGGATTTTAATAAAACGCGAATTATTAATCGTTTAATAAAAGTGTCTTTGAAGCCTGGACTTTTTGGTCCTTGAATCGGTATCACGTAGCAACCATTATACCGTTACAAGGGGGTAGCTCGATAAGAGAAAACAATTATTTCAGATCCAGACGTCACCTTGTACAGTGTAGGTACTCCTCCACCCCGGTCACTACACCAAACCAGTGTATTAACTTTTGCTGCTTTGCGCGTCGTGTGCGTTGATCCTGACGCGCATTAGGCCGTTCCCGAGATTTATGGTAATAACGTGCACAGGCGTGTACACGTTATTAGGCGCACATGGTGGCTGCGTGGCCGCCGTCCTACAGTGTCCCACAGGAAGATGTTGCTGCAGGGCGGATGCGCGCACGCTGCAGGACGACGACCAGGTGGCATCGCTGTGTCTGTCTGGAGTCCGGCCGCCGTCGCCTTCGGACCACGTGTGTACACACCAGCACACAGAAATATATATATATATTATTACTATATGTCTCCTGTTCGTCCCCATCGTACTATTCCCCCCGCGACCGTGTGTATTGCTCGGCCACCGAGACGGACAGACAGACACAGACGGGGCTTTTTTTTTCGGCGGCACAACAGTAATTAAACCGCGCGTATCCGCTGCCGGCCCGCCGCTCCAGCCCGACGTCTTCACGGTTCCCACCGCCTCAGACGTAACGCACATTTTACTTGCAGTATATATTTTGATGGACAGCCTCATCCCCCTCCCCCCCCACTTGGTCTGACTCCGATCCCCTTTACAGTAATTACTTCGTCCCGTTATAAGACGCCGCAGAGGAGACCCTATCCGTTCGTCGCAAGCCCGGCAATATATATCATCTGAATACATACGTATATAGGTGAAAATGTCCACATCCTAAATGTCCTAAACCAAAAATACCAGCACAATAAAATTGGCCACAGCAATAATACAAAATATGTCAATGTTTTCTCCACGTTATCGCATGTCATGCAAGTGTCTTAATTTATGGTAAAATTGTTACACGATGTGAATGTTCAGGTACCTACCCCGTACCGGTATTGTTAGCCGACAAAAGTCACACCGTGTGTTTCGACTACCTATAATATGTTAAATTTAATTATATAAGCATACTGCCCGGCTACACGACAATTTTAACCGTTTTCATGAAAACGACAATAAACCTAACTATAAAAGTGTATTTTTGCGATTTAATTGTTAATTGTTGTTGTTTTGTTATTGTAAAATATACGATGTAAACATATAATACATACATATAAACGACTGAACATTTTGGGTTTAGGCATATCTTATCTATACGTTATTACGCCGTAGACGTTTTGATAATGGACAATTTTTTTGTGGACATTTTTGTAGAATCACAGTGAGATAATAATATGCGGTGAGCCCATTACCGGTTGTTTGTCAACAAACATTGAGCGAGAGAAACAGTATACAGTACAAATATTATTTTGACCTCAAGGCAATTAAGCTCGTTAAGCTGTGCCAATCAGTCATAACTGAACATGTCTGGCTTATATGGACACGCGGAATACATATTTGGGTAGTCATAAAACTCATAAATATATACCACCAACTCAAACTTACCGCAGCTTCATGGTAGCTATATATGAAAAGTTTAACAATTTTTAACCGTTAAAGAAATAACAACAGTTCAATACAAATGGTTCCATTCTCGATTAAACACATATCTAAATAATTTCCATAATACAAAAAAATTTTTTTTTTACAACGCAATATAATGCTCGTTATAATTTTGTTAATGGGCGACTTCCTCGAATAGTCATTGTAAATAAGATTAACTACTTTATATTCTGGCAAAGAATATTGTATATTACCTTGCTTCCATTCCGTTGTCTCAAGCTTAATCCATCCCTGGATAATATGTCACAACACTTGTACTCTTAAAAACATTATCGCGGTTTCACGGTCAACATTTATGACTAGTGATAACGTGGCATTGTTAATACCACGTTATCATTTTAACCATTACTCATCGCTCAGGCATTATACCCATAAAAAAAATATGCGTTTGTCCAAATCATTAGAATAATACATGTCTATTTTTTGTGCACAACACTTGTCGACCGTGGCACAGCAATAGGCAAAGTATGTCGCCATCCAATAGCTGATATCTTAAAACCGTTGAAGTACTGTCTAAAATATAATTATCATTTTTCATGCTCAATCTATACCACTAAACAAATACCAAAGACAGTTTGTTTGTCTATTTGTAATTTATACATAATATTATTATTTTTCGTTCAATTTGTTCAATTAAATCAATCGATACACTTGTAAACACTCGGCCGCCTCGTTGTACGCTATCTATCAAGAGGACCTAGTATAATTTACATTTTAGGTGTAATTTATTATTTATAAGGAATGTGTTCCAGTAAAAATAAACTCTGGGGTAAAGTTATCGATTGTTTTTAATATAAAAGTGTTAGGAAGAATAATATTTGCTATTAAATCCTACAACAAGTTAGAATATATATTTAAAATATACTCCAAACATATTTTGACGTTACAAAATAGTGAACGCTAAGGCGTTGGAATTTTCCTTCCGGGAAAGTAATAATGTATTTTAATGAATTTAACAAAGAGCTGTTGCCTGTTGGTTAGTTTATCAAAAATAAGTAAACACACACACACACACATGAACATAATCGGTTAGGTTAACGCATTCTCTGTTCGCATCTAACTTTTTGTAGGTAGGTACTTGTGTAAGTTAAACGTTCACCTTAAGTTTTGGTCTTTTCTTTTGAACGTTATACTTGCCGTACGGCACCGCGTAACAGTGTACTTAATTATCACAAAACCCATCGTTTTCTGCAAATGAAAAGGCAAAAATTCAAAGCAACTTTACAAACGTAAGTTTTGGCGCCTTTGAAACACATTGCTGTCCCGCAAACGACAGACTCTTTGGGGTTAACACGGTTCCAAATTACAAGCTCTCAACCGCACAAGTAAACCGAGAATTTCTTATCCTTTTTGAATAAGTACTTGATGCATTCGACGGAGACACCGACTATACGAAGTTTCTATACTCGAGGTGCGTAGCTAAGTTAAATTATTATTTGCATGCCCACACTTGGTTACGCCCAGTTTCAAAAATCCAAGTGAAGCATTTTAAGTATATTTCAACATCATTAAACTTTGTTCAATACTTTATCACACACAGCAAAATTTAAAAAATATTTATGTTTTTTAAATTTTGTGATTAAGTTTGTTAATATGATATATGTTTAAAAAAAAACCAAACAAAACGGATTTGTCCAACATTATAGGGTTTCCAACCGAATGCGATATCGCAGTAATTACAGCTGAGTATTGTTAACGATTAAACTGGTCTAAATTATCACACTGTCACTATCAGAGCTCATTGCGTAATGTTATATGTTTTATACAACCGGCAAGGTCTCATACTAGAATAATCTTGGTTTCTCGGTGGCCCAATCCGCCGGCCGTCTCTCAAAGGGGAGAAGAACAGATCTGAAAATAACGTCTAGTCCTTTTCGGCGGACGAAACACTTGTGTGCCGGTAATGCGTGCGTTTTATAGGGGACAGCAGCTGATTCTTCTTGTATTTATGACCAATGTCACGACACATTGAACGTATGGAGAAAAAAAACGACAAATAAAATATCAAAGCCGGGAGACGGCCGAGAACAAAAATACTTAACCCCATTGGAGTGTATATTAGGCTATATTTATACAGCGCAGGGTCCGAAACTATTTGATAGCCGCACACGCAGCAGACGCGATGAAAAAATATCCTGTGTATAGCATAACAAAATAATAATAATGTCTATAATAATAATAATAACGTTGTGTTCCACACCGAATTCGTTTCAAATCGGAGGGCCAGAAAAAAAATCAGAGCACACTATACAAATTAGTATTAACGTTTAAAGTTCAATTGAAAACTAAGATAAATCATTTTTAAAATAATTTTTACTAACTATTTAACTGTGTTTGATATAGTATATCAATCCCGGTAGTATACCGTAAAACTTACCAAGTTTTTGCTTTTACATATTTTATAATATAAAAATAATAATGAACGAATAATAATTCCATAATGGTTTGATAATTGTTTTGGTACCTTTTGACATTAGTCAATAACAAAACCGGAAAATATTTAAAAGGAATACACAAAGTGGGTGCCGTACAAGACTAATATGATCCCCCTAACGCACAACAAGCTTTGTTAGATCTCACCGTTCGACTTGAAAACAAATGCCCCTAACTAATTCACGAACTGCCGTGTGTTTTGTTTTAGACAGTTTTTTTATAGCGACAAATAAAGTAATGCGTTGAAAAACCGAATTTGGTATTTTTCACATTATAATAAACATTGATTGCTTGAAACGCGAT
The DNA here is from genome assembly GCF_023614345.1 of Adelges cooleyi. Classification (NCBI taxonomy): domain Eukaryota; kingdom Metazoa; phylum Arthropoda; class Insecta; order Hemiptera; family Adelgidae; genus Adelges; species Adelges cooleyi. The sequence goes on along the minus strand of NW_026096053.1, from coordinate 10,430,711 downwards.
AAACACAGTAAGCGATACCGGCACACTGCAAGTCAAACAATTAGGTAAATTATTAATTTCTAGCGACGAGAAAGGTGAAAAACTTGTAATACTTTTAACCGACTAGTACAGTTATTACTAGGACACTCTTCTTAAATAATAACCATAATAGTTTAATGGTCTTTGTTTTTTTTTTTTATCCGGACCGGACGAGCATATTATTATTATTATGTAAAAAATTTAAAAATGTAGCGTAGTAAATATTATTTTTGATAGGCGCCACCGGGCTAGGTCCTCGACCCACGGCCTCGTGTGACTGTAACATGATGATAAATCATAATAATATCTCGTTAAACACATTGGTATTATAGCATCGGTGGCAGCTAGCCGCGCCGGAGACTGACGTCTATCGATAGCCGATATCGTTTGACGGCTAAGTCAAGTCAACGATATTATAACATGCTACAAGCAAGTGCGCAAAATAACATAATATTGTGTGCCTACACCGCACCGCGGCGATTGGAACTGTACGGACAAGGTCTAAATATCCGATGACCTACTCGTGTCATGATTATTGTTAATGTGTTGGTTTTTATTTTATTTTAAATATTTCTTTCTTATTTTTTTTTTTTTGCGCTCGCTCACACCCACCCGGACATCACCGCGGCACGTCACGCCCCCGTCCTTTGCACTGCGGGTCGTGTCCGAAGCACAGGACACGACCGCTATAAGAAACGGTTTCGATATTATTCATAACTCGTGTGTGTGTGTGTGTGTGTGTGTTTACTATGCGGCGTGTATACGGTGCGCGACCGAGGTGTAAAAGGGGAAAACAAAAAACAAAAAAATCTAATGTGTCATCTTTTATATATATATATATTTTTTTTACTCTTTAAAGAGGAGCGGCGACAAGCGAACAATAGACGGCGGCGGTGGCGTTATATGTATATATTATGTGTGTGTGTTTTTTTTTTAATGATGACTTGTTGTGTCACGCCGTTTGGACATCTCAATCGCCGTCGAATTCATAATGCGCTAAAACCGGCATCGGTCGCGCGGTTGATACAGACTTTCACGTTCGTGCTCGACCGGCTCGTGCAAAACCTTCTGTCCCGGGTTTGCTGTGTACAAGTGCATTATGATAATAATGATAATATTATGTATAACACGGCCGCGTCTTCCTCTTAGAACCGCGTTAAACGTTACCTGGTATAAGTAACGAACGGCGCAAAGAGAGAAAAAATGATCAAATACCTACTATTATATTGTGTTCTCCGGTATAATATAGTAACCGTGCGTTTCTCAACGACTGTATATTATGTAAATGTGGGCCGAACAATCGGGTCGAATGTCCGGCCTGTATATGTACAACAAACGACGTCCTCTCAAAAGTTTGACAACACTCCGAAATGACTTGTGGCGAGCCATTAATAAAATATACCTAGTATACGAAACCGCTGTCAACGACGTATTAGATTGTCAAGCTTAGATCAGCAAAAATCGTAGGATGTGTTGTACATCGTCTCGCATATTATTGAACATAATCTCCAATTCAACGTGACTTGACCTCTTGATGGGCTCTTGCACGCGGTCGATACACTGTAACATGTCGACTTGTACTACTTGACACGAGTTTAACACGTCGAGATGACGATCAAAGATTTTGGTGCAGATTAAAATGTTGATCAAGATTTAAGGTAAAATTTAAAAACGTTTCCAAAGTAGAAGACTAAATGAATCTCGACCACGAAATTGATTATTTGCGATGGAGAACGATTGACAAATAAAAAACATAAAACAATTAATCCTTTTGTTTCACTCTCTTTCTTTCTGTTTACTTGCGATTCCAACGTGTGTTTGATATGGTTACATGAAATTACATTAACCATACATAATATAATAACTATTTATTATTATTACAACATACATAATATATGAATAGGTATTAGACAATATTGAAGTTTTTAAATATATTTTTTAGTATTTGCTAGAGCTTTATCAACTTTTAAAATGTAAACGTAGGTAATAGGTATTTAATTCAATTTTTAAATTAAGAATTTTTTTTTTTTTTGAGAATTTTGACTGAACGATGACCACTTTTGATTAAGTTTAAAATTAAGGATCGAAGGAGGAGTGCGGCTGTGCAATGCGCGATAAAAATAACTCTACTCTCCACCCTACCGTCCGTCATAAATGGACACTGGACAGCGACATCCAGATGAATTTGGAAGTGTTCAAAATGATTAGTTGGCACACATTTAAGAAAAACGAGCGATTCTTTTGTGTGTGGTAGGACTTTTACTCGTTTCTTTTTTTGTTTTAAGAAACGCCGGAACGAATATGTAATAAGTACATAATATAATTTCACTCGTGTAGTCATCTTGGCGGCAATGCTTTATATTAAACATGCCGCACGTTTTTTATTTTCTATTTCGCTTTTTAATTGTTTACAAGAAATCGGCTATTATTCATGTCACGTACGCGAAGGTCATAATAGTACCTAATAACGTGGAAACGCAACTCGCGCCGTTCTGAGAAAGAGAGGCAGTTCTAGCGAATTTGCACAGCGACTCTTCCTGCTCGGTCGCCACGTCACTTCGACACAAACACTCGCTGTGTTTTATAATATAGAAAATATAATTCAACACGTTCGGTCAACCGAGGAGATGCTCAAACATATTGAACTGATATTTCCTATATACTATTACTTATAGCGTAACACTATCCATAGGGGTGGATGGCAACGGGTTGTTCCGGGTGGGCCAAACGTCTATCGCAAAGTATAGGTACCTACACGCGATACCCGTGTGTACTTTAGCGTGCACTAGACTCGGTTTGTATTGTGAGGTCTTGTTGTACAGCTGTGACGCGCCATGGCAACACCAGTCCAATCCTAAATTAGTCTTGTTATGAGCCACTGACGAGACCTGTACATTGGCGATTCTATTCGGCCATTTGAAAATCCGAATCGCACAACGACACGGTCACTGCTGGACGGTGGCGGTGCTTTGTCTGTGCACACGGTATACCACGATATTGTCGTCATGGTGCCAAATAGAAAAACGTTATCTCTCCGGGTGGTCATCGCGCACGGGAAAACGTGCATGACACCGTGACGAATGTATAATTTTCCGGACAATTGAACTCCGCCCAGCGGCAACTTGGGACACGTGCCCGCCGCCTTCGCCTCGGCTAACCGTCTGTGCGTACCGCGACTTCAACAGACATAGTCATGTTATCATGTAGGTACCTACAAATTTTAAGTCTAAACGGCTAGTACAACAAAATATGTTGCATTATTTTTTAACGTGTCATACCTACATTTGCAATATGCATGTTAATACCTTCCACAAATAATAATGTTAATAAGTTCCACAAATCGTGCAGCTCTTTTCTGTAAGCTACACCCAAGACCGTTCGGATAGTATTGGCTGAATATATTAAATGCTTAACAAATTGTAATGTTTTACAATGCCCGGGTCCTTAATTAATTAATTAATTGACTATTCTTACATATGTACTTATTTATAGTTTGTTAGTCATTTCGTACACTACTAACTGTTATTATTTATTTAAAGTTTTATAAACATAATGATAAAATGTACTAATTAAATACAGATACTATTATATTGTTAAATTGTGTTTGAACTAGTGTCCGTGGAGCCGATATCGTTTACTATATATGAAGTTTACTGTTTCAAGCGATCAGTCGTTACACAATTCCAAATTAGGTTTCTCAAAGTATTTTTTTTCCCACGCTATTATCGCTAAAAAAAATTGACCAATCCTATATCAATACTTGACCCAGTGTATAATAAAAAATGTTAGGGGGAATTTTATGTTTTTCTAACCAAACGGAGAGCCCTAACCTCTAACTCAGCTTGTTGAACATTATAGGGGGGTTACAATTATTTTATTACGACACCTACTTTGTGCATTATAAAATAAAAAAATGTCTTTAAATCAACAAACACAATAATTGTATACCTTACTGTGATTAGTGTTGTACAGGACATACGCGAAATTATTTTATCACTACGGATTGTTGTAGGTACAAAAACAAGTTCGTGAATGATTTGACTGAGATTACTATACAACCACTTGACAGTCGACGGCTTCTTTTGTAAAAATCGTGACCATAGTGTACAGTGTACACTGTACACAATACAAAAAAAGCGGAAAAATTGCATATTATTATATTTATTAAAATTCACTTACGACAAAATATTTACCGTGGGCGTCAAGACAAAATAAATTTGTTCAATTGCAGTTGGAAGGACTGAGCCAATTATAACATACTTTCATAAACGAATACAAACAATACTTATTTTGTTTTCTTGTAAAGTACTTTTTCAATTACAAGTTTTCTTATCTATGAGCTGCTATATCAAGTTATGAGGTGTTAACTTGTTATATGCTAAACATTATTCTATACCACCTATACCCGTTAGTACTGACCAACAATAGAGACGCTGCCCGCCGCGCCCAAACTGCCCACTAATTATTATTCACAGATTTTTGCTTCTCATCGGTACCGCATTATGTGTACCTATTAAAAAAAAATATCAATTAATTGTGTTCCCTATACAACACATTTTGCGTGGTCTCGGCTCGATCGGTTATTAATCCCATATCGCTTGTAATTATTGTACTACAAAAAACAATGATAATCATATGAGCAGTGTTTATACCGTCTGTGTGAATGGTTCGCACGGGTGGGCCGGCCAGAGAATATAATGAGCTGGTCTTACTTATAGAAAACAAAAACCGAAACAATAGCGTCTCTCAGATACGAATAATTCTCGGCTGTGTAACTTTTTATACTTTTTTTTTACTGGAAACTGAACAATTAAACGTTTTGTGCTATGGACAGGATACGGCATGACCACAGCGAACGGCGGAATTCACGAGGGGAAAACAAATTAATGTGTTTAATCAAAACGGGAGTGCTGTAACTCAGACTGTGAACTGCAGTTACGATAATATAATATATCCAATACACACTTTTGTAGTCCGGTTGTTGTCTGGACTCTGGCAAAAAAAAAACCAGCGCGCATGGACTATACACGATGTTCGATATAACTTTCAAATAGTATAGGCTATATCGTAGAGCAGTTACAGAGAGTGTAATATTACTATAATGTTATTTGTGTGAACAAAATAATATTAACATAACGATGACGAATGACACATTTTGTCGGATAAAACACATTATATCTACCGCTGACGTACGGCCGCAAAAACGTAAATGCTCTTTTTCTCCTTGAGATTTTTTTTTTTTGGTCTTGACCTGATTAGGCGGCGCAACCGACGATGCTAGAAGATAAAACTGCGGCGTTATCGACTTAGCGCCAGTGACCAAATCATCAGGTCGTTCGTCAAAACCGAATTGACATTTTTAAGACAATTAAAATAATACAGCGCCGAGTCTTGTATTAATTGGTCAAGGTTTAACACGTGGATAACATCTAATATTTTTAGTTTCTGGATTGCCACTAAAGAAAAAGTTAATGAATCATTAGTGTTAAATTGGTTGGTTGGTCCTGACAAAAACATAATGTTAAACAATCACTATTAAATATTATCATTTTTCAACAAACTGTTATTAATAATACATGTACATATTATGTACTCTTGCTGTGTTTAGATATAAGACAATATCTATAATATACATTTAAGCGAAACTAGGTTAGTGGTTAAGTGAAGCTAAGCCCTCAAATGTGTTTGTCCTCCTTTCATCAGTTGATGTTATATTTTATATTACTCTTGTTAGGTACTTAATACTTTTTGGCTGTTGTTATATTTGATTGTAAGTTATACTACCATAAGGCTACAGCCCCGGAAGCTCCATTTTCTGGAGCTACGGCTGTAGCCTTTTAAAAAAAAATTATTTTGAACTGCGATTCTTGTTTTTATTAATGTGATGTTTTTTTTTCATAATCCAAAGACCATTCAGACAAAACATACCTACGTGATATAATATATTAGGTATATATCGAAATAAGGGATCAGGGATTTAAAACCTTTTGGACTAATCTCTCTGAAATCATTATTTTTTCGTTGCATAATATGTACGGGCCTTTATAGAGGTTTTGTGCGTCCGTCGATGTAACGACGATAACCCGCAATGACTATATGAAAACCGGTGAAGACAAATGGCTTGTTTTAATATGTACTAGCCCAATAAGTAAACAACGGACAGAAAAGGTATGGGTATATTTTTCGTCCCGCAAACAGGGATACTAGTATACAATAATGACCCTTAGCTATAAACAATAAAAATAAAATAAAAACGCGTTTATTTTTCAAGACCACCGTACCGGTCCTTTTGACGGCTTGGCGGCGGCGGCGACAGATCCCATGACATGCGGGTGGATGTGGGCGGCGTTGCTGTGTTCTTACATTATACAGAGCAGGTGTTTGCAGTACAAGTAACATTATATAATAATGTATAGGAAAAACACGGTTTCGATTACATGGTCATTTTCGTGTTGTCCCGTAGAAGACAATCATAATGATATAGGTACACTCCTCCGGGTCTCTCGCGTGTTGTGATGGACGGCCTGCCAGGGTCGGCAAAGTTCAGAGTTGGCGCACCCGGACCGTCGATCCACGCGATACTACAATAATATTATTATATATTGTACCTACATCACGTCCTAGTTACAAACATAAATAGTGTTTACAAGTGATCGGTACGGGCGTTAATGTACTCACCGCAACGTTTTCGCCAATTACACGACAGCCACAACTCGACAAACAGCGGCCACCCGTCGCGGGTTCCGGTTGATTTGACCATCTCCTGACGGTTTCCTGGCCAAGTACGCGTCTTGTACACGCATTTTTTATACATACATTAATTGTATATATGTATGTAAAACCGTGTACCTACACGGGTGTATGTGGATTTGTGTGCTACAGTCGTTGTGCCGCCGGCCGACCACCGGAAGCCGATAACGAGGACTTTCACGGATCGTTGGGTCCCTTGGAGACAGGAAGCTAAACAGTTTCTCTTTGACGGTAATTAGTCGAGCCCCCACGATTATCTTGGTGTAACCCGTTTGTATGTATATCGACAGGTACGTTCGACGACAAATCGGTGTCGCCGCGTTCTAAGAACCCTCTACTAGAGAGAGGTCTTGTACACGTTGTATACAGAAACAGGAAACGGGTGGTCAACTGTTTTTGGGCGACCCGCGCGTATGCACACATATTTATAGGTTCTCACCCCTGGGCAAAGAACAAGACGAGAAAAAAAAAATCAACCTTTAATTGGCCTCGTACGCGCCGAGCGGAAACAATTGTCTCGCCGCGACATGGTCATCATTCCCATTGAGTCTTTTTGTCCGACAATACTCATTATCTACATATTATACAAGTGTCGCTCGCAGCTAGTACAATACTGTTTCGGTGATTTCGTCCCATCAACTTGAACGATCCGAACACAAAAAAAAAACAGGAGATATACGATTAACGTCGATTTTATCAATAACGTACTGTAACGCACCACCGTTTGTAACAAACCTCTCAAACTAGGTGTTTAAAAATATATTATTGTACTATATAGTGTGCTCACTCATTAAACTTATTCGGTAATTAGCTACCACGCCAAGCCTATGTGTGTTAACGAAAATACAATATTGGCGTTAGAGGATAATAATAGTTGAAAAAAAAAGTATTTAATTAATAGACATCACGGATTAAAATTCACTAAAACTTAAAAAAAAAGTATTCATCCGCAGAATAATATTGCGCATCATTTTTTTTTTTGCATAATTATTTCTGATAATAGCTTGCAGTATATATCCGTCAGATATTTGTTATTACTATTTGTTTACATTGCAGACATTTTTGTATTTAACATAAGAAAATATTTGAATCTTTGGTATAATATGAAAATTGTGTACATTTTAGCATTATAGTACATACATATGCAACTCATAGAGTCCGCTAATTAATATTCAATTTAACGATCAGATAACATAGTTTTTGCTTTATTTGGAGCATTTTTTAGTTTTTGTACTCGGTAATGATTTTTAGTTCGTCGAGTCTTCGTGTTTACCAATTATGATAATTATTGATTTTTTTTTTTTTTTTATGTATTCGAGTGTCTAACAACCCTTAACATTGTAACAACTTAAATTGTAATTGATAAAAAACTGTCATGGTACTTATATATATAACTATATAACTTATATATATAATTGCACTATTCAAATAAATAAGTACAAAACAAATCGCAAGGTTCTGAGCGGCATTTATACACCGAGATGTCTTACAAACAACTGTTGTAAGTTTGTTTACCTGAGGCGGTGACTTAGTTTTTTTTTTGTCTTTGACAAGCTTACGATGGCTCTAATATAAGTGTTTATCGTCGCCGTTTATATTACACTTTCCCGGTATCGGGGCCGCGCACTGAATTTGTTAAAAGTATTTTATGTTTCATCTTAGACGGATATAATGTAAAAAAATTTCCGCGAATCGTGTGTTGCACTTATTGGTTAAATGTTGATTAAAATTCTCGAAACGCGCCGTCAAGACCAGTAAGGCCCCGGCAAACAGCTATATAGGATGTCCCAAGTCCGTATCAGGTGATACTAACAAAACAAATAACGGCCGACCCCGATGGTTAAAAACATAATATTAAAAACCGGAAAACTTGAAGCAAAAAGCAAATAACTCTTACTACTATTCAGATAACTCGGCGTCGAATAGAAATTATTAAGCCACGGGAGTGGCCTACATATTGGAATTAACACAAATAATGATATTTACTTAATGTTCTGTTGAGGTTTGATGGAAGTTATTGTAGGTAGGTATTAGGTAGTTTATTACTAATAATTTATTTTATATTAAAAACTAATCGCATTCTAAGCCTAACTGATTAACTGCTGCAACGTCGAGTTGATTTTTCAACCGGTACTCGCGTTGGCCACTTAAACTTTAGTCGTTGCAACTAAATATTGGTTTGCTTGTTGTATTCGACACAGTTCATCGATAACTCTCGATAAGGATAAACTATATATATATATATATATATATATTATTATATTAACGTTTCATACCCGTGTGTCAGAAACCGTGTTGGGCTTGCCAGCAGCGCGCCTCGTTTAAATATCCATAAGTGACCGCCACGCCACAATCACAGCGGGAAGTCACGGGAATAATGCCAATAATATTGTAATGTTTAGATATTACATATGTTCATTTATAAATAATTTCAATTCGGCAATTCACTATTGTCGACCGGTCAGTATAAATCAGCCACGGATATAATTTTCACCTGTTGGGAACCCACTCGATACAGATTTGTTTGTCATATAACATTATATTGCACAGTGTTTCCACACGAGACTGGCCGCCGCGCCGCGCAAGTTCCATAATGATAATATATGCCTAACTGTTGTTACCCGTTAACCCAATTATTATTACAGCCAAGGTCTACAAGGAAGCGGACGGAAGGACGGCATGTGTGAACGAGGATATTGTCATTTGATGGTCGCGCCGGCATTTGTTTGGTTTTAATGACCGGAACAACAGTAGAGTAAAAAAAAAAAATAATAACAAATAAGAGGGTCCCGAGCGATGACCATTTTCGCTATATATCTACAGTGCACACACTACACACATAGTAAAAACGAGGGGTCAATTTGTTTTTTGAATGGGAACATCCGAACTCCCACACGCTGTACAAGCGGTGCGTTGACTGCTCGATGAACGGGTTTTGGGTTTCATCGTCGTCAATCAACGCGTAAACACCTTGTAATTTTATAGCCACCGGCTACAACACAACAATAATATTGTAACTTAACTTGTAGGCGTTATCTTATAGTAACACTTGTTAAGTGGTCAATCACTGATTTTTTTTTTTTAAAAAAACTTTTATTTACATATAACAGCAATTAACAGTTGGTTTTACTATTGTGACAGAATTTAACGCATCGCAGACAAGTTTATTATATTAATTCCCCCAAGATCGGTTTAATGCCAAACGATGGGATTCAAGTTTTATAATGTTGATCAACATGTCGATGATATACACCTATGAAGTACCCAAGAAAGGAGCTGTATTGTGTGCTAATTTGTATACCAATATAAACGCAGAGACTAGAATTTTAAAGAAGTAGTTACGCCCGTAGTATTAATTTGGCTGGATAAAAAATAGATTCACTTTCTTTGTAATAATTCTTATGAGTTTCTATAGTTCAGTTAATAATTTCACTTTTAAAATTGTATGAATGGTTTTTTTTTTGTTTCATAGAAAAATGAGATCTATTTTGTTTACCTGTGTACATAATATTAAGTAGTTTGATCGCATAAGAACTAACTTTGTTCCATGACTATAAATTATTTGGGTCTTGATATTTTAAGAGGTATAAATTATTGATCGGGTTTTACGGTACACATTTCATTAGCGCCTCACCTCGAGTTTCATTGTTTACCCGGCCGCTACCATTAAAGAATAATAATTTCTATAATATATTCAAGTAAATTTTCATACCATCGCGTTCCAGATAAAAAATACTCAGGCTTCCTGGAAGATATAGATCATTTCATTGCGGTACACATATCGCCTATGCACAAGAATAATGACACAACTAAAAAAACATGAATTCTTAGTTAGCGTCAAAAATCAAGTGTCGCTTTTCCATTACTTAGACATTTTACATACTGCTTTGTTGAAAAGTGATATTAGTTTTTGAATAGTTTCTCACTAATTAAATTACCGCTTGAGATGTTCGAGTAAGCATTGGGTACATGTCTTATATATTATAGCATCCATCCGCTTCTACTTAAGTCTACCTGTAAACCATTTTCATCATTTAACATGCGTAAACTATCTCAGTCTATTAATATTGGCACTAATCCTAAACTTGCTATTACAAAAATGTACTCGTTCTTTTTTCTGTCTAACTTGGTCGTTCTACACAATCACAATATCAATATCATTTCAGTGACTTCTACTTTTCCTTGCATTATACTTCCACACACCATTTGTCGAGAGCTCACTTCAGTCTTATCAAAAAAAAAAATAACAACTATCTGTTGCCTCGGTCTGACTCATTCAAACATACTTTATTCGCTTCCTTCATTCTTCTACATACTTAAAGTTCTATTGTCTACAATCTCCTAACCTCTACTCTCCTAGCAAAACTAGTTCTTCCTATGATAATCATTATGATAATATTTTTGAACATTAAATCATCGTGATAATTTGTTTTGCCTTTTATTATAATATTCAAAACCAAATGCACGGTTAACGTTAAACATTGTATATACCTACTGTTGAACGCGCGTTCCTATTCATATTTGTTATACATATATTATTATAGTGTACTGCGAATACTGACGATGGCTCTCGACGCTGTAATAAGGAACGATTGCGGACAATTTGGACGTGCTCACTGGCGTAAGTATGACGAGGGTCAATATTTCTGTCCGAATAACGTGTTATTACGGAGGACCCGTCGATTGTTGTAATATTGTACCGACGAATATAATATTATTATGTTGTTGCGCCCATTGGATCTTCGCTTGTATATAATAAAAGTGGTGTGCAGCTGGTGTTTGCCAAACGTCTGGTTCAAGCACATGATTGGCAACCATTCAGTGACACGAACACGCAAAAATGATGTGCACTCAACGCGCATTATGTAGCTGCCGGTAAGTCGCCAAACAGTGTGATAAACGCATTGACACAATCGGACCACGCCTTAAGTACGGCGGATATTCCAGACCAAAGTGCATTGCACAAATATTAGCTCTGATTTGATTTGGTTTTCGGAGCCCGAAATTCGAATTCGATTTTGAATCGGAGGCCACCGATAGGTCTAAACGACAAAAAACACATCTAATGAATTATAAACAAAAATATCGCCCAGTGGACAGCTCTGTGTCGGAAATGAAAGTCTTAGATACTTAAGCAGACACTAAGTGCAAGCACAGACGGTGCACAACTAGGGTTTTTGTTTTGTAAAAAAATTAATTGATCATTTTCTATAATATTCTGATTTATTGTTGTGGTTGGCCAGTCGTGTGACTTTATGCTGAGACTAAAAACGCTTATTCAATCAAAACTGTTGATTTTTATGCTGACAAGTTTTTTTTTTTGTTACACTATTGTTGTTATTCGTGTTTGAATTGCGCCTAATCGTTGTTTAACTTGCACCCCTACTCTCCACTTTCTACGAATCCATTATAAGACCTCGGATAAAGTCGAACACCTTGCCCGGCGATTCTTTTAAATCGGGCTTTGCATTATAATTAAAAATAAAACATGGTGCTTGAATGTGTTTATCCTTATTTATTTTAATTCACAAGTTTATTGTCAAATCCATAGACCATCAGTAACTAGACAATTCGCCAGTACACTCTGGATTTTTTTTTTCGGCTATATTCTACCAACTTGGCTTGGTCGTCATAGCACAACGTAACATAAAACATAGCGACAATTATTATTATTAGGCACACACAATATGCGATGCCGTCTAGAAGAGCGGGCGATTCACCGTTGTGTGGCCGAGCTGGAACGGGGAAGGAAGGGAGGGAACGGCCAGAGAATTTTGCCCTCGAATAACGGAGCACGTGAGCCGTGCGACAACGACCGCAGTCATCCGCTGATTGGCCGGGAAGTAGCGATTTTGTACGCGGCGGCGGCCCCGGGAAAAGCGAATCGAAGGACACAGTTGGTTGGGTGGAGACGTCCTTAAGGTCCTTTACACAGGAGACGCGGTCCGAGTAGAGAGCGTGGGTCGAGAGAGACAGTGGAAATGCGGATGGGCGCTGCGATTTATGTACATTTTAGTAGTTGTTGTGAATTAAATAAAACAAATATTCACATTTTTATTTGTACTGCTGCTGATCGCGTCGACCATAGACGGAGCCATTGATTCTGTAGAACGTGCACGGCCATAAGATCAATTTCTTTAACATTGCTGATTTTTCGTGCAATAGCCCATTTAGAAGAAGCCTACACGTGCGCAGTTTGGCTAACTTTTCGTCCACTTACAAAACAATAATATTGTCACCACGAGTTTGGATCTGATCGTCAACTCGATATTTAACTCGACCGAAACCGAATATGATCGCTGATTGGTGAATCTGGATCTCGAGGCTTTTTTTTTGTCGCATTCACCGCGGTCCAATCGAGTTGCTATAATTACTTTTCTATTATTATGATTATTATTGTTATTATAATATGAATTTTCTCGGTCGCCGCAATAACGTCATGCTTCTTTCCAGTTAATATAATACCGTTCAGTACACAGCGGCTCTGGGCCAGTCAAGTATATATATATATATATATATTATGTATCTTTCTGACCACCGATACGGTCGAAAGTTTTTCGGTCGTGCCGCGTTCCACACCTGTTCACGGAAACACGCTTTTTGGCCACCACGATTGTGTGTAAGTCACCACTGTCGCGTCTGCTGCCATATACACAATGGGCATAATATCTTCTGTCTCGTTTAACGTACCTATCTTGTTTTATTATAGGACTCGGGCCGCGGATGTCAACGTCCCCAAAAACACACACACACACACATTATTATCGTGATAAATATATAAATACATTTATATAGGTACCATTCTGTGTAATTATAAGGATGCTACACCGCTCAAGAAAGCGCGAACAATACTAGTCTTTGACCGATCACAAACGTCGTTAATAATAATAATAACTATTATTTCTACGCGTATAATAATACATGATGATGGTAAAATATGCGAACAATCAGAAAAAAGAAAGGAAAAAAACACACCAAATCCATACCGAGATTGTGGTGGTGCGGCGGCCCTTCTATTATAGCCCGTGGGGGAGGGGGACACGCCGGCCGGTCGCCCCAAAGTTCACGGGTTAGGTGATTAAAATAATGCGAACGTCTTGCTGGGCCACAACCGCGTTCTAATTAACCGGTCCATTATTTGATCAGGCTTTCTTGTTGTTACTATCATTGTGCTTGGTTGTTTTACCCGTACGGGTACCCCGTGGGGTCCGGGCTGGCGGATAGGAGGGGACCTGTACGGGAGAAATGTAATAATAATAATAGTACCAACGCCGGATAGGGAAAAAGAGTCGCGCGTACGTCGCACAATGGACCCAAAAGTCTTTCACTGGTTGTACCTAGCTAATATAATAATATATACTCACATTATTTTACTTTATAACATTATATTATTATATATATATATATGTATATATATATACATGGTGTTGTGTTGCATACGGGGCACGGACGCTGTGCGGTGCGCTTCGGGCCGGCCAAAAATAATGCTTGGCCGCCTAATTGAATAACGCCATTCTACCGATGATAAGCATTGAGGTTCGACCTAGGATTTATGTAGGTACACGATGGTAATGATGATAATAATAATTATGATATTATATTATGCTCGGCGGTGGTAATTATTATTATACCGAGTGAAAGCGGCCAAAGCTGATAGCGACTATGAGGTACCTTTTTGGAGCCTCCCACCTTCGGGCCCGGTATATAATAATACAATGTTTTCCCTTGGCCGTTTCCGATACTTTTTACACATACTTCCGCCGGTGATCAATTGTGTTTCGCCGTGTTTGTTTTAACGCCGATTTTTTCCGCGTCCTTTCATTTCGGTTTTCTCTTCGATAATTAAAAAATCAAACCCCCGTTCCGCCTATCCTCGCAATAATGGCGTTATTTACCGTCTCCGGCAGTTCCGGCAGACGCGACGCCTTGTGCTCTTTACCGGTCAGTCCCTTAATTAATTATTGTGTTTCGCAGTATAATAATTGCCTGGGGTGAATTTTTTTCGAAAACAAGTATTTGGCCGCACAGTTGAACCATTTTCTTATTAATTGCAGGTATTATACGGTATTTCGTGGATTTTCGAGAGAGAGAGAGAGAGATATATTGAAAGAAACTAATAAACATCATCAATAAAACAACACTGTAAAATACTGACTAATCATTTTTAATTCGCTTTCCTGTATACAATTTTATGAAAATCACATATACCTATTTGATACTTGACTCTTAGTAAGTGAGGGAGGGGGGAGTTATTTTTTGTTAAAGGGATTAAGCCAAATTGTCAACATTTATTATGTATTTATATTTGATGATTGAGAGGTTATTAAATACTTAAGGATCTGTTTAATGCACGTTTGTGCGTCTTGATATGAATGTTACTATTTCAGTTCTAATAGTTTAATGCTGCAAGGATAAGCACAACCGACTGTGACATAACATAGTTAATTTTTAGTTTTGTATTGTCACATGTCCAATGCCGCCGCAAAACGTTTACAAAAGTTATAAGAAAACGCAAGGAGCAAAGGGGTGTTGTAATTAATTACTTTATTATATATATATATATATATGGCTGGTCAAACGGTCAAGATAAATCTGTTACACTTGTTTGGGGTGTCTAATAATTGTAATTATCCAACGGCGCGTTTAATAAAGCATAATAAGTATAATTAAGCATAATATAATGCTATTAGAAAATTAGAAAGTTTTTTTTATTTTTTCTCGCGGTAAATCTGGACTCACAGCAGGACATGATCTGCAATGATGACAATGTGTTCGATCCTACAACAGTTGTAACTTACCGCAGGCTCATGTCGTAATAATTCCTATTCTCGGTGCGTATAAAGTGCGATTGGAATGATTATGTAAGCATTATCATTTATAGATAACATGACTGTTTTAGTTTATTGCATGGTAACCGTATAAAAGACTGTTAAATACCTGGGTAACAAATCGATAAAACTAAAGTATTTTGAAAATTTCCAAAATTCACCTAAAAACACGGGTAAACGAATCACCCGCAGACCCAAAGACCAAACCTTTGTATTTCACCCCCTATGATAATAATAGATATATATTATATGCTTTGTATAGTTTTTTCTATAATATTCTCTTGTTTTTGTTTATTAAACATTTATATACTACCTGATCAGCTTTCCATTTTTTGTATTAATACTTAAGAATACACAACAAAAACAGTGTTTGTATTTTTAAAACAACGATTTAGACATGGATAACATATTATATTGCTGTTTACAAGATTGTTTACCTTTTGTTTTAAAATCTGATTTTGGTCAAACGTATTTTCAATATAAAGGAAAATATTTTTTTATATTACAATCATTACAGCTTTCAGTTTTGCCGTTTTTATAGAAAATAACCTACGAATTAGTTAACTAATTACTCGTTGGATGTACAACTATGTTATTTTAACATTTTAATTACTAATTATTGTAGAAAATAGTTTTTACGATTTCCCTCGCATTCATCGCTTTACTATATTCGTCTAAAAAAATTATCATTGAAAAGAAACTTTTCTTCTGTTATTTCCATGATTTCATTAATTATATGCCTTCGCAGCTATGTTCTAAGCTAAATCGCTGGAAAAATGTAGATCAGTGCTTGCATTACAATTAATGTACTAACATATTATAGCGCGTGTAATGTTATGAGCCAGTTTCGCATTAACCGATTGCCCTTCAGTTAGTACAATCTGTTTGTTGTAGGACGTGTAATTTTTTTATAAGAAAATATAATAAGTTGTAGATTAAATTTCAAATTTGCTCAATTCTGCCCTTAGGTATAATTGGTTTGACCAAAAAAAAAACACATTGGTCTTTTACCCACCTCATTTATCAAAATAATTAAACGATTACAATAAAATTAATTTGATATACAAATCCAAAACTAATGGTACGCTTTTATATATTACATTATTATTATACCGATCATAATATAATAACATGATAATACTTGAGTAACAATAATATAATGATGTACCTATAATCTAGTTTATTAGGCGGCAGCCATGCGTTAAATTACCTAGTATAATACACTATAATATATACAGTGTCTTCATACAACCTCCTTACATCTTAATCGTATATGGTAGGTAGGTATGCCTACACAGATCCTATTATAATAATACGATTTACGAACACACATAATACATTACACATGCTTAATACTATCAGGTAGAGTTCTTCTATAGATAACTAACTTGCTAACGTGTCTACAAAACAGTATATAACTGTATAGACAAACATTTGCCAGGAATCAATATAAGATAAATATTACATCATAATATATGGAATTGTACAAGTCCTAGACATTATCTTATTTAACGAAAAAAAGTATTTATAATTTTTAACACTCTAAAATATAGTAACAATAAGCGATATTAAGTATAAAGATCACTTTTATTTTGGGGAAAAAAAATTATAATTTTAATAGTTATCACTTATCACGTTAAAATGCTTTGAAAAAAAATTAACAGAAATCGATGCACCTGTATGTTGGATTTGCTACAGTAAACTATTGTGCAAGTTGCAACTCAAGTTTGAATTTTATAACAAAGTTGTTTCTTCGAAATTAAGGGTCTTAATAAGTTGTTGCGAGAATTGTTATGACCCATCAATGAACAAGAGGTCGGGGTGGGGGGGAGCAAAAAACATGTGTGGTCGACAAATGACAACAAAATCGTAGTGTGCATTGACATTTTAAAATTTTTTTTGAAAAACCACGCGAGGGGAAAATGCGTGCGGTGTAGGCTTGTAGGAAACAAGTGGATTTATTGTTCTAAGCAAACCGACCCGACGACAAGATATACACCTACTCTATGTATTGATGTGTACTATGTGTATGCACTGACATACGGACGGCGGTCGCTATGCATTTACATTGTGCACGGTTGCACGTGGTCTTGGTCATGGTGCAACAGCAGTAGCAGCCACACAGTCATTCGGCATCGATTTGCGTGGCAAAAGGTCAAAAGAATGGACCACGCACGAGGATAACAATAAAAATTTGTATCTTTGTTGCTTTCCGGCTAATATAATATAAAATCTTATTGTCATTTTGTAGCTGAAAACAATAAGCTGTCACCTTATGGCGAGTACCTATAGCGCTCTATCTCTGTGTTTTTTCCTTCTGTTTTTTTTTACTCGGCCGTCTTCTTCTATCCATTGTCGTCGGTGTCAGAAGTCAACCGACCGTCGTCGTCGTCGTCAATGGGAGCCGAAACGCAGTCACCGGACTAAAACCTGGCAGTGGCGCGAGCGACACGGTCCGGGGACCGCGGACGTTGTCCCTCGGCTCGCCGCGGTGATTGCGCACCTGCTGTGTGGCGGCGACCGGAGCTGCTGCTGTTGTTACTCTGCTGCGGGTAAAGACACTCAAAGCGACGGCATAGGTTTATATGGTAATAATATGACAGCAGCTGTGGGCCGACGGCGGACGTTGAACCGCGGACCTGAGGCGAATCTCGTGCGACAAGTCCAGAGCTATCATGATAATCGGTCGTAATTGCGTTGTGATTTTACTAGAATGGTCTCCCCCCTCCTCCTCCCACGAATAAACGAAAATGTCCAACACATCATGACGTGGAATCTATATGAACGCGGCTGATGGTACAGCTAATTTGATGTCCGATAGCTTAGCGTCAATAGTAACTTATCGGTGACATCATAGGACAAATTTTGACAAATATTGCTTATATTTCACTCCTATGTACTCGATAGCAAATTTAGCTAGACAACTTGTGTACATCTAAATATTTTATTTTGTGGGATAATAGTAATAATGTACGTTATGACCTTGTAAAATCCATAAATTCGTGAACCGTGATTGTTTACAAAAAAAAAAAAATAATAATAGTAATAGCATAGATCTCGTCGGCCGACGACAATACGTTTTCGGTCGTTTCATTTTCTTTTGATTTTCACGGTTGGCCAAACCAATAACGACTCTCGGAGCGGAAGTGAACTTTTTCGACAAACAATTCGGTAAAGTGGACTTTTCCTATATGTTCATCGACGCCGCAGTCGTTTGATCGAACCCCGGAGTTCATTGTGTACTCGTTGTAGACCGGAAGAAGAAAAGGGTGTTGAAAATGTGCGCGTGTCTCTCTCTATATACAATATATATATTTATATTATATTCATCGTTTTACCAGCCCGGTCACCGAACAATATACAGTAAGTTGAAAAAAAAAAGGTTTTTTTGCATTTTTACTGCTCTCTGACCGGTTAGAGGAAATGTGTCCAATGCGTCAGTGGTCCACCATATGTCAGCACACAGTCTCGAATGCTCATCGTGTACACTTAAGTATAGGTACATATGTCTAATAAACCCAATTAATATAATATATTACAAAACGGATTATAACTGCGCTTCTAATCGGGTTCGGTTTCTTTTTGTAATTAATTACACATTTGGATTTGTGGTAGTATTAAGAAAAAACATAACAACGCTTTAATAATATGTAGGTACTTTATTAAATATTTAGGTACAGTTAGTTAGGCGTGTATTGTCCGTTATTAATCCTACAGGATGTGCGTGATTCATACAGGCCGAATTCTGTTGTTCAACCAGCTTTTGCGAACGCTGATTTAATATGTTTAGACTGTTTCAATGCGACTACTGTATGTTGTTTATCGTCGATTACAGCAGCTATGCGGTGCCGTGCTGTTGCCAATGATCAATAACAATTATTGCCGTGCAATAGTGATTAATTGTAGCATCGAAAATTTAGAAATCACAGTTATACAGCAGCGTTTACAAGCGGCCTGCAAGAAACGCGGCTGTCCATCCGGTGTGAAAATATACATGACAATAATAATTACCCGGTTAGTGGGAATTGTACATAATATATTTTTTTTCTTAAGGATTAAAAAAAGCGATTTCCCTAAAAAAACGCTGATAAGTGTGGAAGTCATCAGACGCGGTTTTGTGATTTCTTTTCTTGTTCGGATGTGTTTTTTTTTCTTCCCTCGCCCGAAATCGTTGCTCGCATATGAGTTGTGTCGCAGCATAACACAACATATAGGCACATGTGTTTCCGGTATCAGATTGTATGAAAAGTTTCTCGTGGTATATTGTGAACACAGTCCCAAAGAGTTGGACTGACTTTTTGTATTTTAGTTTGGACCAATACATCATATAAAGTGGCCATAATGCGAATGAAATAGTAGAACAAATATTTCTAGACTAGACTGAAAATGCAAGATAATTAATTTAACGTACCTAGCTGTGTACTGGTAGTGTACATTATATTATTATGTATTGTATACTACAATTTGACAAATAAACGCCTTTGGTGTGTTTTTTGGGAGTTCAGTGTAAATGTGTACGATTTTAAGGCCAATATGCGTTTATCAACGACCCGCCTAAAACCCTATAGTCACTCGCTCAAAGATAACGTTCTGTAGACTTAACAACGCAGAGGCAAAACGCCTTGCACAAAATTTCTACCCGATACCAAAAACGCCATATATTATTATTCCTTTTTATCTCTACACAGCCGCTGTTATATACAGCATACAGTTACAGTTGCGCGTACTTAAACGTTGTCGAAGGTGTTAAACGGACTATTTGCTTGGATCATTTTGGATTTCGTCCAACGCGGAGGAAGCGTATATACCTATACTGTTGTGCGTGTGTGCTTAATATACAACAATCCCATTACTGCGATTTACGGTTGTCGGTTACTCGGATCGGTTAACACAACAGCGACGCGTAAACGAGATGGACCGATTAACGGCCACTTTGACTGACTACGCACGTTATTGCACCACACAGCATACATATATATATATATATATATATATATATATATATATATATTGTTACACGACCAGAGAGTGCAACAGTTATTGAATGAGTCAATTCCGTTGGAACAGCAGCACGCGGTCTAATCATATATATATATAGTTGTTCAGGTTGATCTACTTACGGATCTCGCGTCGGTGCGTTCTGTGCTTCGACTTGTGTTGTTATTCCCTTATTTAATATTATAATATGGTAGTGGGCTAATTATTCGTGTGGGTCCGCTGTGTACGTGAGTAAAACATTAGTATACAAAATTGTCGGGTGAAAGTATTTTTGCATTATCATTTTTTTTTATCTTAATACATATGCATTTGGAAGCGTCGCGGAGTTGACGACGTTGTGGTAGTCGTGGTTGAAACCGTTCTTGTTTAGCTTTTTTACTATTCTTCTTTTCTATACTCGGTCGCGCTATATATGCGATTCCACGGCCAGCACGTTGCGTTGCCCGGGCCATGGG
Source organism: Adelges cooleyi (assembly GCF_023614345.1). Lineage (NCBI taxonomy): Eukaryota > Metazoa > Arthropoda > Insecta > Hemiptera > Adelgidae > Adelges > Adelges cooleyi. The sequence continues at coordinate 10,409,662 of NW_026096053.1, read as the reverse complement.
TGTATATTATGTATTGTACGGTGATCTCCGTGAGTTTACATCACGAGCCCGGCCGCTGATGGCTATTCCGTGGGCGTGGGAAACGCATGGTCCATCACGAGCGTGTTATCGGACGCTACCGCTGTGGAAAGTCCCCTCGGCGACACCCTTAGGTAGGTATACATACAACATTTAGGTACATACAACATTTCGGCAAAACCGAGAGGGTAGATATTTTTGTCTTGTAAATATATCCTTATCAGTTGACGTATAGGCACACAGCCATACATAGCATTCTAAATGCTCGAAAAACCCTTAGGTCAACAAACGAGGACGCCGACCGGTGTACTCTCACGAAAAACAAGAGAGTATTTTTTTTTTTTTTTTTGTAGTATTTACACATTCATTAATTATATAAACGGCGAAAGAATTACCTGAAGACAGTAGAAGGCGTTAAATCGATTATTGAAAACCCGTATAACGGTATTATAAGTCAAAAGTACAAAAGAAAAAAAAATACACAAATGTCAGTTCTCCGTCTACGTTAATAAATACTTACAAAAACTAATACACATAAACAATTACAATAGATTTTAGAACTATATTCAGATTAGATTGAGCCGAGAGAATAATGCTGACGAGGTGTGAAAATTGATTAAATTTTTTTTTTTAAATTAAATTTACACATACAATATTAATTATTGTAGTCTATGAGTGTTCTCCATTATCCGTTTCAAAAATCGATGAAAAATTATGAAACAAATGCAGCTATAGAAAAAGGTCTCATTGACAGATAGGTACTGTTTAAATATAAATGTTTTTGAAAAAAAATTAATTTGCACCCTTTTGGTTTTCATCATTTCACATTTATAAGGTAACTAATATTTTATACATGCCATACAATATTTTGTAAATAGAATTTTTGGAAAAATACATTTCATGCCAATATACGACATACTTATTTTAACAATCCATTTAAATCATATTTGACGATATTTTGAAAATATTTACATTTTTTTGTACGGGAAGTGTACAAAACACAATAATTGACAACTTGTTTTCTATATTTATCTTCAGAAAAATAGCTAAAGCATGGTACGTACGTACCTAAATTCTAAAATACATTTACATACTCCATACGTACTATCTGGAGCAAGGACATCGGTTTTTAGCTATTTTTGAAAATTCAATGAAACCTTTTTCAATATGAATAATATAATCAATAGATTTATTGTTATAAATAACAAAAAAAATATTTTTAACAAAAAAACTAAGCTGTTACTATTCTATACTGTCTTATTATAAATCTGTCTACTTTATTCTAGTATAGCTTCAATCAGAGTCGTATGTAAGCCCAATATTCTATTTAAAGGATTTCACTAATATAATATCATCAGTTGACACTTCTAAATTAGGTAAACTAATAGTTTCCCTGAAATTTGGTATCCGGCAAAACGTGCTAGACCATCATATTGTCTTTAATACAAACTTGGTCGGTGAGGTAGTACGTAGAGAGGTAAGAGATACATTTTGTTAAAATACACTTTCCTTCCTATATGGATACGAACTTATCTTTTTTGTGGCTTTACATGTATTTAGTATGTTTAACGAGAAAACGGGTCTGCGCAGAAATCAAAACGCGTATCTCCCGTTTACATCTGTCTGCGCAAGTCCGTCTCTCGTTGAACCGACTATTTAGCACATAACGTTCAAACATTTGTACAGTTGTTTATGTAAAAAATGTTCACATCAACCACTTTTGTGTGCTTAAGTACTAGTTTTAAAAACTAATACAATATAAGAAATCGGTACTGTTGGTAACACGCATGAAAAGAAAAATAAGCTTTATTAAGTAAATATTTGTTCAGATGCATTTTGAATAGTACTTTTAAAAGTTGCTTGTCTGGATTGTCTTTACGGTTGTAAAATATGACAATAACTATCATATAAGACTATTAAAAATATTTAAGTTTTTAATGCTGAAAAAAAATATTCTCAAGCAAGTCAAGAGAAACAAATATACAATTGTAGATATCTTTTGATGAAAAATTTTAAATTTCAAACACATTTTTTCCAATTTATGATCTTTTATCTTGTTACCGATAACCATGCCTCAGCTGGAAACAAATATACTACACTTCATCAGCAGCAGAGTAGCAAATACAAACGATTTTATATAATTTACACGTCCAGCAAAATGAATAATTTTTTTTTAAACGAAATTAGCTTAAACATAAACCGTGGACGCTAATAATATTAATAAGAAAATAAAGAAAAATTCAAAAAAAAATTCGCAATATCAATACAATAAGGCCATAACTAAAAATTGTGGCTTTTTGACATAACACAAATTAACGGTATCGCCAAATTCAGAATTTTATTCTCTGTTGTTGATGTATAGGCACCAGGCACCATCTCTGAGAAGTCTTAAGTTTAAGACTATACTTATTGTTTTGTTAGTGCGGTGTACAATTTATTTCGATAACTTTGTTATGTATATATAATTACCCAATTTGTCATTCAATGGCTAATATAGCTTGGAGCTCGTCCAACAGTGATTAAATTACTTCCAAATAAAGTACTAAGCCCGAAAATCTGCCGAATTCAAATATTCTGTGCTGGTTCATACTGTGCACACGGTTTTTATTTTCAGTTCACTTCCGTCAATCGAATAACTGAACGTACTTACTCAGTTCGCGCACGTGTCGAATGCTAAACGGACGTCGCGAGGGTTTTGCGATGACACATGATTCATTGTAATGTTAGACAAGACATGACAATTGGTTTCTTTTCTACGAAAACGTCCAGGCTAGAAAAACCAACAAGTTACGCGGGACAAGGTGATTCAGTGGCTGCGCAGTTCTGTTTTGCATTTATTTTGTTCAGTCAGAAAATGTTTAGTCTTAATGACCGTAGTCCGAATTCAACATGTCATGTAATTATTATAACACTAACAAGGTAAAAAGCGTTAATTTAAAATAATTTACAATTGTCCAATCAAACTATTACTTTTTTTCTGGGATAATATTATATGATAGCTTGTATCGATTCGCCTAGTTATTCAGAATGTATGTGATATGTATACATATACACAACTTTACTATATTGAATATAATACTTATATCTTTTATGAACCATATAGTTGTACCGAGTGTCGTATTATAAACAAAAAATTCCGGATTTAATATTATGTAAATCCGTTTTAACGTATTTGAAAACAAAGAATTTGGCCGGGAAGAGAGGGGGGAGGTCGACTTGAAGTCAACTAAAAAAATGTTATTGTATTTGCACGTTTTTTTAAAATTTTTATACCGTTGTAGTGACTTACTTTTTTTTTTTATTTAGGTCGGTACGTACAACATGGTGACCGATATTTAAAAAAATACATGCCACAACCCTTTTTTCACATCACATCACCCTAGCTTGCTCGTGTATGGTACCTATATTGCTTTTATCTTTTATAGACATAATAATAGAGCAAAAAAAAAAAAAATACGGCCAAAAAAAAAAAATATATACCTATGTAAAATACGATATAAATGAGGATAACGGTCTCGATCCCGCATTGTTTTCTGTGGGGTAGTCATTATTATTATTTTTTTTAATTCTTTAACGTATCTGCGTGCCCTCGTTTATGCGTAATTAAGATTTGCCGGGACATAAACAAAACCAACAGAAAAAAAAAATGTAAAATAATGAAATCGGATAGGAAAAAAAAAATCATAGCCGGACAGAAAAGCCGTTATCTAGATCCTGCGGACGTCGAGTAGGGACAAAAAAAAAAAGCTTGTGCATTGTAAAAAAAAAACGCACTCTACTTCCGTGGTTGGGCCCTGATTTAATAACGAAGCGTTTACTCGACACAACCACACAAGAGTACTCGGCAAATTATTTTTTAATTTAATTCGAGTGCGCTCGGGTCGCGGGTATTTTTTTTTATTTTTTTTTTCTCTCACAACTACAAAAAAAAAATTGCACCGTTCGTTTTGCGCCTGCAGTAATGTCAAAGGGGTTTTAAACGCGCACACTGCACACTGTGTGTGTTCTCTGCAGAGAACTTCTACATGGAAACCGATTGACGGACTTGGTTTTTGTAGCATTTATAATTCACTTGTAACACGTTAATAGTAATTAAAAATAATTGCACATTCGTCGTTGCGAGTTTAATTATACTTTTGTTTTATATATAGAAAGAATATATTATGTTGTACTTGTAGGTGTCATCGTTGTGTCTTTCATGTACTAACATATTTTATTCAGACTAGATATTAATTTTTCCCTAATTGGAATGAAGTGTGATTTTTTTAGATAATGCTCAGAAAACTGCGTCTTTTTTTTAAATTTAAAAGCGCCGAATGTGATTTATGATCCACATAAAGATCATTTTCAAATTTCAACGAATCCTCACGCCGGGGTACGATAATGCGCCTTCATAATTAATTACAATATTTGGGGTTTTTTTTTAAATTAAAATTAAAATTACCATAGTTCGATTGTCGATAATTATTGTAACGTTACTAATTACAAGTAAGTGTAACATGTAACATTGTTTGTGATTGGTGCCTAATCGGCCATTCATATATTATTATAATTCCGGTCCTATTGCATAATACAAACGCCGAAAACAACCAATAATACGCGAATAAGCTCAGTTTAAGTACGCCACAATCATCGCGTGTTTAATCCTAATAGGACACGTGGAAGTCACATGGCCGTGGGATCTTCTGTTATGCGGATATCGAGTAGTGGTTTGTATGATGTATAAGTCTGATCGTTAATCCCTCTCAGCCCGGCCGACCGAAGATTGATGCGTTCGCCGAGCTAGGTACTTTTCAATGCCCGAAATCCATACCGGTTTTTACTAATATTTAATATTATAAGTATTATTATTATTATTATCATCGTCATCATGATTTCCGATCACACGGCGCAAGCAGTTCGAACAATGGGATCTACCGTGTTTATTTTTGCCCGGTTTTTGTGCTACACTCCCGAAATCCGTAAATCACTTTCTCAGCGCAAACGGGACCTTAGTCCTTACCGGGCGAGGTGCGACACTATTGAAATGTTAATGGGGCGCTATTACTATTATACGGTACCTACCTACCCCGCACCCGTGTACGGTGGCATCCGTACACACAAGAGGATAGAATGGGAAAAAAAAAATCATAAATAAAAAAAATCGTTTCGCCGACGGGTCTCGCTCGCTAATCACGTGTGCTGTGTGTATACACTTAAACCTTTCGGGTACGGGAAAAAAAAATATCGGGGTCACCGGAACAACCCTTTCCGAACGGTCGTTTTTTTTTTTTAACCCTTTATGTTGGACGTTACACCCCTACGGGACAACCAGTTTTTTTTTATGTTCCCCGACCGATCGGGGGGTCCACACCCCGACGAAGATGCACGTACGGAGGGTTCTTTTATTATTATTATTATAAGTTTTTTTATGTATGTGTGTGCCTTCTTACCCCCCAAAAACCCCAGAGGACAATGCCGGTGTGTGACCCGTAAAAAAAAAAAATATATTATGCGCATAGTGATAGATAGTTGAGCGTTACGTAAGACTCTTTTTTTTTCACAGCTTCCGGATTGGCCGCAGAGTAACAAGAGAGACGACGGAGAAATATAATATAGTAAATTAATAGTATAGTATAATATATTTTAAGCATTCTTGGCTTGTACTCGGAATCAGCACCTATTATATGAATTCATAAGGTTCATCCCCGATTTCCATAATACCGTCGTTGTCCGATTCCACTTGGTTACACACCGAACCGTCGCGGCGTCGTTACTTAGAGTTATTATTGTTATTATATACCTACATTGCAAACAGTTGGGACTTGGGTGCATGTATGTATATTCTTACTGTACTTAGAGACACGCTGAGATACCACAACGTCTTCGTATATTACATACTTTGACAACGGTTTGTAGGTACGCGCTTTCGTAACCACGCAACATATAGGCATATATCGTTATTATTATTTAAATTTCGAAATGTTTGCCTGATAATAGGTGTTAAGAAAATAAAAATAAAAATCATTTGACGACCTCGCTCGTTGCTCCTCGAACGTATAATTATTTTTTTATTTATTATTCAAACTCCTCCTAAGCAAACACGGTCGCAGAAGAGTTACATAGCGTTTAGAGTCTATTGTTGATGTCGCATCGACCGTTTGTATGCACAATAATAATATTGTTATAAACGTTTAGTCCATTCAAAACGCAAAAATGAAAGTGATCGCATGACTTTTGTCGTTTGCAACTCCATTTGGGGGAGATTACATAATTGGACTTCTTACTTATAAAAAATGGCGAACGTCCAGTCTTAACTGAATTTTTAATTTTTTTTTATATATACAAATCTGTTTATTGTCAGTATATTAGTTTTCCCGCCTCAATCTTATGCGAGTTATTATTAAATCATAATAGTTTTAACAATGTTATTTAAATACTCCCAAACCGTTAGGCCGAAGCGCACGTTCGGTGGTCATCACATCACCGGCCGTTGTGTGTCTGTTATGATAATATTTTATCCCATTCACTGAAGATCTTGTGACTTGGAGTATTTTGTTTACCTAGTCATTGTAATAAATTGCTCAATCGTTAGCTACTGCAGTTAGTTTATTTTGTGTAAGATGTTTCGGATCATAAAACGGCAAACGTGCATTGTTATAGTTTCATTGTATGTTTTTTTTTTTACAAACTGGCATGTTATTTTTTGGCAATATGAACGAAATCGTTACATTATTATTTTAGGGTCTTTAAAGGAGGTACGCGCGACCCTAAATATATACATATATATTTACTGAACCGTAGATACCGACTAGTGTACATAGCTGACTTCAATAATACTATCTGCAACCTTAATGATTTTATCAACCCCGGGCCGATTAAACCAATTCAACAACCGTGTTAACGTTCTTATAAGTTTTTGAACTTGCATGTATATGCCATTAACCTGTTAATAATAACAAATGAAAACATTTTGAATTGGTATGTTAAATGTTTATACTTTATGTGCACACTTGTACACCCGGCTGTAAAGATATTCATACCGTTAAGCTCCTGTTTAAATGAATCCGTTTTCCAACTGATAAATTACAGAATCTAATATCTGTTGCAATCGATAGTATCAATGCCCTCTCTCTGGCAGTACAAATTAAATTTTAAAAAATTAACATTTATGCCTTTAGTTAGCCGACGTTTCGGACTCATTGTAGGACTCGACTTCAAGCTTAAGAGCGATAACCAACGTTCCACTGTCGCGACTAGACTCAGTCATTTTCGGATAGTTCTTAATAATAAAACTAATAGTTTAATCTATGAAAGTATCAACACGTTCACATTTGATGTGTTTATCTCTTACTACGTCTAAGTGTACTTTCGAGGTCTGAAATGTTTCTTCTTATTATGAGACTTTATTACCCATTACTTATAATTTGTTTGTTCTGTACACTTGTCTATGATTTTTTTATAGTCTTTGACCAATTTCTGTGTACACTTCTGGCTGGAGGTACACGCGTGCCCTGGAGAAACGGTCGATAACATTATAATGCCAGCAGCAGCGCGAAAGCTTACATGATACACGTATTAGAGATAAATCCCTTGTATATTCTCGGAGGGCATGCTATGCCAGAGTAGCTGTTATTCGAGCCAAAAGTAATTATATAAAGATAATATTGATTTACTTTTCGGTTTTCTCCCGAGCCCGTTGGCCTGAAGACTCTTCTATACATACCTACAGGTGCAATGGAGGTAATATCGGTAAAATATTTAATAATCAACCGGCGGCTGCTCTATGAAACCGATACGGTTCGCCCTGGCTGTATACAATTAGGCGAATTCGTTATTTTGCACTGTAGGTACACAGCGTCAAATGTGTGCTTGTGTGTTCGGTATACAATATTATATTCATTAGGTATAATTATATTATAAATGGCGCCGGCAAAGTCATTTGACACCCCGCGCGCATAGTCACATTACGATGTGGAAAAAAGGGTTGAAATTAATAATAATTGTTAATATAATAGTTTTTCACGGCGATCGTCCTAAAATGCTCTTTTATAAATAATAGTATACATTATAACGAACCGTATTTGTCTGCGTGCGCTATTAGCCCAATATAAGAGCTAATCGACCATAAATCCGCGAACAATATTAATTTTAATGGCCCCCGGGGCTACGGGGACGGGCTTTTTTTTATTACACATATATATATCTTATTATTCGTTTAATATATCAATGTTATTATTATTCATTCTGTACGTACGCACGGTGGGTTTTTTTTTGTTTTTTGTCCGCCCTAAATAATATATTAACACACATACGGGTGGGGGGGGGGGCATGACCGAGAGGGATACGGGAAAAAAAAACAGTCCAGTCACCTTCACCGGTGCCACCATGGTCGCCACGACCGGTGACAGGAATATTATGTATATATAACGTGCGTTGGAATAGTAATATGTGTGTGTGTATATAAAAAAAAAAACTGTTATTCATTCCCAAAGGGTTGATGAGAAAACCGTGTGTATACGGTAGTTGGTTCATTAAACCAGTGTGAAAAAAAAACGCGTCCCTACCCGTAGCCGAGTAACCGGTCCGGTGGCGAAAAAAAAAAATTGTCCACCGTAATACCGTAATATTATATTCTTATTGTGTTGTACGGTTCGTTTTTTTTTTTTTTTAGTTTGCCCACCCCTATTGTTTCATAATCATGCAAATGATTTATACAACGGAGGCCTCGGTTCTCTGGGTGTCGGGCCCGATACATTGTATACGTGTGTGTGTATATTATATTTGTTTTTTTTCTTCACACCCGACAAATCGGCGGTAGGCACGGCCTTGTTGGTTTTTTTCGGTGTCCGCCTTTTGGTTTTTGTTTTTTTTTTCTTCCATTACACTTGGATAAAAAACAAAAACAACCGGAAAATTAGTACGTTTACACGGCCGGCCCTCGGCGTTATAAATGCGATATCATTTTTCAGTTAATTGTCGTGCGACAGAAGGTTATTTGTTCGGTGACGACGCGGCGTCGCGCACATTGTTCGGCCGACCGATTATATTGTTTATGATTTTTTTTTTTATTACATTCTAAAACTAGGTATACAAACTATGGTTCGCCATTAAACGGGGTAATTTTTTGTTTGTTTAATTTTTTTTTTCTGACCAAATCGTTTGCACGCAATTATACAATTACACGGCCGCGGTGACGGCGGGGCCGTTGCAGGATAAACACCGCGTGTGCATACAATATAACAGTTATAACAATATATTATTGTACACCTACGATTATCGAAATCCGTACATTTCTACATATTATTATGTTACGATATCATTACATACTGTTTGAACCATACGTATTATTTTTACGGCCTAAAAATGCAGTATTGTTTAATTGTACAATTTTAAACAATTCGATTTTTCTAATAATTTCAATTCAGAATAATTTGAACATACACACCCTCATTGGGTGTACTTAATAAGTGCCTTAGTTGACAAAAAAGAATAATAAGCGGTATACTGAGCTTGGTTGGAGTTTCTAATAACAGTTCGTTTGTGCACAAGTTATCGCTACAATAATTTTAGGCCAAGGCGCAGAGTGGAATATATAATATTTATATTTTATACAATATTAAAAAATCAATAATTTAATTCTAAGACAATTTTTAAAAATATTTTATCGATGTTTGGTAGAGAATGTATTATAAAATGTATAATTTTTTTTTAAAACTTTGATGCCTCGAAAATAATTCATGTATTCTTATTAATGTATTGAGTTTATTTAAAACAAAGTCATCGGTCGTCTACTAAAATGGTAAGTTTTTTCTAACCGCGTTACTTTTAAATCACAGTCCACTCAGGGCTACTCTTGACTAAAATAGTTACTCCGTTTTGTGGTTATGAAATCAAATCAGACGAAATCCTTAAATAAAAAACCTATGTATTTTTTTTTTTTTTACCATGTCGAGGGTGGAATAAAATACGGTTTAAACGGCGTTTAATAGATATTTGGGTGCGAGGGTCCCCTTGTGTGCAGTGTACACAAGCAGCAACACATTGATACCGGTAGAGAAAAAACGGTATAAAAAAAAAAACACCGTTCTGGTCAATACCGGGGTCAATATTATTATGTGTACACCGATATAATGTATATTATTACGGTATATGTTGTTGTCGGACAAACAAACCGTCGTATCCCTCTAAGAAGAGTATTTTTTTTTTATATATACCCTGACCGTCACAACGACCAACGTTGTGTACACAAGTATTTTATATATACATATATTATGTTTACAAAAACGCTTCCGTCTGGAGAGCAGGTCCTGTTATGGGAAAAGAAACACAAGACACAAAACTTTGTCCCTTTTCTCATGTAGGTATGTATTATTATGTGTGTGTGTTTGACCGGTGATAAGAAGGCCTATGTACAGGTATTCGGTTACGCAACAAAACCGCGCCGTTATTTATTTGCACATACTGCAGTACCGTGTGACCGTAGTCCGTGTGTACATCATGTATAATATTATTTGCTCACACAGGTTGCTGTTTAATAGTACTGCAACAAAATAGTATATGACAAAATACGCGTCCGAGAAAAACAATTTAATTGGACTTTGCTTTAATTTTCTGTAAAATTGTATCGTTTTTCACACATCAAAAATAAAAAAACAATTTTGTCGTTTTCAAAAAAATTCGTTTTTAAATATATTTTAAAATTCAATGAATATGACGAATAGCTTAGTTTAGCAATTTCTATTATTACTATTAATTAGGTATTAATGTTTAAAAAAAAAAAATGTATTACCGTAATCCATTAATATGAGAAGTGATCAATTATGCCCTACATCAGTGTTAAATAATAATATAGCAAACCATGAATATTTATAGAGAAAATAAACCAATTGTGTTGTGGTTACTAATGATTATAATATTGTCTCTTGATATTAGGGCTCACGTCGCCCAAGTGCCTCGGGCCGGCCAACCGCTTGTTCCGGCTCAGGTTAGGTTTGGTTAAATTTTTACCGGCTTATTAAATGTGTGTAAATTAAACTGTTTAATAAAACAGTTAGATGTTTTGACAAAATATATCAAAAAATTATAATAATAAACCACAGTTTACAAAACTATTAGATAATAATCAAATTATTTTTTTATCAACCGAAACGTTAACGCAACTTTTCAGGGTAAAACCTACATAAGTCCAATAAATTAACGTCGATGGATAACAGTTGAACAAATGCCGATTAATACACCATGCCAATCATTTCTATCTGTTATTAGACTTTTTATCTACCATCTAGTCTCTTTATGAGATTTTTGCCAAATTAATTAGCTATGGTCAAAATCATAGCATATCTAACGGTACCTACCCTTCTTTTGGTACCGTGTTAATCGCGATTCGCCGAATTCATGACGTCGAACATTTATAATATTGTCTTAGTCAAAGTTTTCGGTGTAACTACTGTTCGTGTAGGCTGGCTATACTTACATACAAATATAATATATTAATAGAAAACGATAGTTCGGTCCGATCCGGGTTGCCGGCCGTTCCGGGTGACAGTTCCGCTGTGGGAAACGGTCGATTCCGGTTGCCGTGGTGAGCGAAAAAGGGCGGCCGGATGCAATAATAATAATAATAATAATAGTAATGGTACAATACGCGTAGTATATGTGTATGCACGTAAACGACGGTGTAGAGAAAAAGAGAGATGAGTTTTTAGTACCGCACAAAGGGGGAAAAAAATCTGCTAATGGGGAACATTACACCCCAAAAAATAATATACGTTAAATTTGGCAAAGGCGACGGCGCAGGCCGGACGTTTTTACAATGATCATAATAATATATATTATTCAAATGCGGCTGTTTATTCAAATAATAATAAATAGTAAAACTGGCCAGGAGGAAGCCCCCAAAAAATTTGCTTGCGCTGCTGCCTCTGCAGCTGAACTGCACGCGGGGCCGCCACCCCGACAATGACGTTGACCTATAACCTGTACGGCCGTCAGTTGACCTTTGTGACCAGATGGCGAAACGGCAGTTTTTTCACAATAGACGAGAAGACCATGCCAATAATTCCTATCCGTTATTCGACTTTTTTGGCCAAAAACCGGAATTTGAATAAATGTCCACCGTGCAACATCCGCGTTATGCTCGCATGGTCATACCATGTTCTCAGGCTACACCGCAGTGTGTGTGTATGGTTCACAGAAAGACCCCTTTAAGTAACGGCATACACCACCACCATATAGGTGACTCACTGACTCTGTACCTGGACTCCATAATAACATGTGTATGCAGTATGCTAATCTTACGCGTCGAGTAAAGCCAGTCACTGCAATGTACACATTAGAATAATAATTATTATTACACTTAAATGATTACATATAATATAGGTGTTTTTTTTAATTAAAAAAAAGAAAGTGTTATGTTAACACTTTAGATGGGAAGTGTTTTTTCTTAGTATAACTAAGTATAATTTATGCACGCGTTTGTTTAAAAAAAAAAAGTTAATTTTTCCATCTGAATAACTTTTTTATACATTACTTAGATAATGAAAGTCAAATATTGTAACGTTTTTTGATAAAAAAAAAACTTGAAATAAAAAAAAACAATTTTTTTATCATCTTACTGAGAGAAAAAAACATACTTGATAAATGATTTAAAATTTTCATAAAGCATGTTTCATAACGTTTGCTTCTATTGTAATCCATTTTTTTAATATTATTTATATATATTTTAAAAAATTCACTTAATTTAACTGTTATAACTTATAACCGTAAGTACTATGCCATGTAGTCATGTAACTATTAATAATACAGTAAATAACAAGGTTTGCCTTAGTTCTTACAGCGGTAGGAATATCTCCATATAGATGTTGTATTTAGGTACAATTTTAAAGTACATCACTATTATTATTATAGCTCGATTTAAGGAATTTAAGTAATTCGGGATATCTAACTATCTAATGAATTTTGTTCAACAGTTAGTTAGTGTTAATGATGAATGTTAATTAAAATATACCGAAGCATAGATTATTGTTATTAATTTTCGAATAAGCGCAGGTAGAAGTAGCGCAGTAATGTATTAATAAGAAATTAATGGTCAACAGTGCTCGAAGCTTATTTAAAAGGCCCACCTGCTCTATTTTTCTATTTATTAAGGGATTCGGTAAAGGCAATTTTTGTTAAAACTTAAGTATAAAAATACAACTCATGTGCACCGTTTATAAGTAAAGTAATGATAAGAAATCGATTTAAATTTCATAGTGTCTGTTTTCAGCGTTTTCACTATTTTTCTTCATTATTATTTGTCTATAGTGCTCACACGATTTTAACGTTTGGAGTAATGAGTACTCCTTACTCCAAACGACAATACGATGAGGAATGGGGGATTTATTTTATACAGATTTAACATTTTTTTATTGAAGCAACACAATAAACGAAAAGTGGATTTTAAAAGATTTATAAATACAAATCTACTATGGATACTAAAAAACCCCATAGGTTTTTTAACATACGGTCATAATGTGTAAAATATTTTTTTCCAAAGGCTTAACAAGTTTAACTACATCAACTACAAAAGCAATAGAGTAATAAGAAACAGCTAAGTAGTTTTACACAGGTATACATGAGTAACAAAAGAATTGGTTAATTAAGGCATGTCACATGGCAACCATATATTTTATAATTGAGACTCTATCTACTAAAATACTATGTATTCCGTAAAGTCAGCTAAACACAACCGGTTATCAACTTTTTATTTCATAGTGTGCAAGAAATCATATTTAAATTATTTTTTATCAAAGCATGAAATTTATATATATAAAAAAAAAAAAAAATACTAATAATAATTCTAGCTTTATAGAGTGTGACAAAATGCTTTCGTTAAAAATAGATGTTCAGTTAGAAACGTGTAACGTAACTTTTTTTGCGCTACAATATATGTATAAATGTACAAATGTGTATAGCCTGTACTGGTACAGGTGAACTGCAGCAAAATCAAAACCCCATATACGTGCCGGCGAGAGAATTTTTCAAAAGAAAAAAAACCACACATGTCGGTTACACGGATGATATATGTGCATTAATTATTATCACAAGCTCTCTCCAGCCTCGCGTACAAATAGAGCAATTGACCGCTTAAAACGGGGACAGGGCACCGCGCGTTTCCCAAGACTTTTTGGTACAGGATTTATGGGCCGAGACAACCTGCGAGGGTCGTGAGATTATATTATTTTGGTTATAGCATCGTATTAATGTATACATATATAGGTCGTCGTCCGGGTGCTGCTATAGCCTGTACTAGACACTGGAACAGCAGCAGCAGCTGTGGCACAGGGTAAAGGAAACGGCGGCGGCGGCGGTCCAGGAAATGACGTACATTATAATATTATTATGTGTGCGTAACGGCATCGTGGCGTTTCTAATGCGTGTCTTGGAAGTAAAACGGAAATCGAGTGTTTCTGCAAAAAAAAAAAAAAATCCTTGATCTTTCTGACACATAGGTGCGCGAGACTGTTGCGTGGGGCCAATAAACTATCCTTGACAATCGACTACTGCGATATACATATTATGTGTGTATTATTCGCGTACTCAGGTGCGATTTTTTCTACAAAGTGTGAAACACCGTTAAGAAGTGAATGCCGAGTCCGGACAAAAACGATTTGCATAAAAATTCGACGACACTGTAATGTACTTATTCTTTTTTTGGCCGCGCGATTGCAATCTCCAAGTATATGATCCTTTTGTGGCCGTACGGCTGCCCAGGAGTCATGTGTCACCGCACTTAACAATAGTTAGCCGGCTATTATTTTTATTCAAATTTTAATGTCGCGTACAAATGGGCAGATATTACATTATATGGTATTATTATTATTATATTGTTGTGCGGTTTTTTCTTTTTGACGTGCGAGGGACATTGGTGCCGGCGTGTGTGCGTTATCGATCAAATAAAAATGCAGGTTGGCTAGGGAATGGCCAGGGGACAAAACAAACAAAAAAAAAAAATAGTAATAATAATAATAAAACACCGTAACTACTTTGCCATGAGCTTCATTGACCAAACATTTTGCGCTTGGTTACCCCCGACGATCGGTATACCGGGTACCGAAACGGTTTGCAGTCGTCGTGAACGTACTATTAGTAGGGTGTGCCCACACAAACACAAAAATGACCAAAAAAAAATAATAATAATACTGGCTAAATATTCATATATCTTATTCGAATAAGGCCGTATTCAAACCACTGCGGGTGCTAAATATCGAATTTCGCGTGTATTGTATAGGGCGATTAACCGCATTTATGTCGGCAACGACCACAACGACTGGCAATCAAAATATTCAAAAAGTAGGACAATGTTAAAAAAAAAATGCTTCCATTATAACTAAACCGCCACACAGTAAAAACGTAGGTATAATCTTATAAATAGTGATAAAATAATTCGTAAAATACATAATATTAAAAGTATGTATGAATAGTTTTTATGAATATTTTTTTTTTGCCTGTAAAGGGGCTGTGGTAGTTTGTCAACTAAGTTATCTGCCAATAAAGAACTCTCATTACAGTAGGGTAATATATTATGCCATAAACTATAGTTTTAGCCATAAATTAAAGTTCTAATAACATATAATCGATGAGATAAATTGTACATACAAAATGCCAATTAAAAATTTTAAAAAAATTCTAATAAAAAATGTATTTAAACACTCTCTAATTAAAAAGGTGTGTATCGTTCTACGAGTTTGTAACATTATTGTTGTGCGCGGCGTGGCAGTCAACGTGAGGGATAGCATAGTAGAACAATTGTAATAATAAATAATTTAACTGTAAATAAATAATTTAATATTAATAATACATCCAATATGAACGCAATTTATACGTTTTAATATGAAAAAAAAAAAAATTTCACGCTTAGATTTTTTGAACATTTTTAATGGCCTATTTTTGCCACCAAAATTTCATTCTCAGACCACTGCCACGCCGTAGCCCGTGTGAGTATCAGTCATCTCAAAATCGTGGCTTTCGAAGGATATTCTAAGCCCTCAGGATATACTGGTAAAATTACATATAAAATGAACGCAGGTATGTTTGATGTCCTAGAAAAAATATGAAATTATGTTAAAAAAAATATCAATTTTCAAAACGCCGAAACGATTGTGGCAGTCGACGTGTAAAAAGTTTTAGTTGCGATTATGACGTCAACGTGTGTTATGTACACATAATATAAATATTTACATTTTCATTTCAAATTTGTCCGTACAACTCTTTTATGCCGACTGGAATCTTCATGTTCATGTTTAATTTTTAAAATACAATATATTATATAAATGGTATTAAAATGGTTTTAAGCTGTCAATGATCTGAAAACATTTTTAAAGGTGTTCACGATTTTTGTTTTTTTTTTATGGTCTTCTTTGTAGATAATTTTTTTGTCTGGATTTTATTACTTTCAGGATATCCCTGTTCCTGTTCTATTGTTTTTATTATTATTATCATTAAACATTTCAGACGTTGTAGTATAGTTTAGAATGAAAAGCGTTGGATGGAAATTCTGCATAAACTGTATACAAGAAAATATTATAGAATACCTACGTATAGTATATTAATTATTCATTTATACAAAAATAGTATTGCGCACATTTTGCATTTCGTTGACATTTTTTTCCATCTCGACCGTGAGTTATTGCAACGTTTTTTTTGTCGTGTTGTTTGGTTATTCTTGTTTGTAGTAACTTTGTTTTGTGCGGCCAGACCCGAATTATTGATAGCACACTTTGGACAAAAAAAAAAGGCTTTTTGTACCGTACACGATACACGTCGCAAATTAACGACGCCATTACACGTAGGTAAGTACTCTCTGGCGTACCACCGACTTCGTTTGATCAATAACAATAACAACACACATTTTCGGCAAACTGTGTGTGTACCGAGTGCTTGCCGGTAAATACTCATCTATGCCGGAGGTACCTACAATATATAATAACGGTAACGAGTTTGTAGCGTTTTAATTATTGTTATAATGTTCAGCGGCTCGTTATCTCTCCAATAGATTTTTTTTATTATTATTATTCTTTTTACTCAGCCACCAAACACACTGATAACTATAATATAATAGTATAATATACCTGTACAACTCCGTGTGCTCATTGTAAAACAACAACAATATTACACGCACTGGATACGTGTGCCCGGCTAGTGTGCTCGTATGGTGTACTAGGTAGGTATACACCATACGTGTAAAAATTATAATAATACCTAATATATAAACAATATAATAGTAATACGGCACCGGTAGAAACAACAATGACTACTGCTGAGCGTCGCGCTCACAGAGAGAACCGCACGCGGCGTTCGGAAATTAATTAATCAACCAACACACCGTCAAACGGTATATTATTTCCATACAGATATCCAGCGCCTGATGGGTGAACATTTTTGGAATTCCGGTTTTCCAACGTTTCCTGTAAACCCGTATCGGCCGTCCTTCTATATATTGGAAAGGATTTACAAAAAAAAAAAATAAATAATATTGCACTTTAGATACACATCAGAGTCAGCCGATTAGAGGTGTGAACAAATTAAACCCACTGTAAAAATACCGAACACTATATTTAAAAAAAACCAAAGATTTTTACAACATAATTTTAAAAAATATGTTATTTTGACAGTAATCGTATCAGACAGTATCACCTGGCCCTCGTACATAGCAGGGCTCAAAACACCAAGATATGGGCGTTGAGCATAGATCCCACTAAAAAAATGTGTGCGAACAAACTCACTATTAATAAGATAAAGAATTATAGCGTGGCATCCCTACGTGGGCTGAAAGCTAAGAAAGGGGAAAAAATATAATACAAGTACTGAACAAATATTACAGTACTAATTATAGGGGAGCAAAAGATAAGCAGTATTTGACGAAAATTAACCTAGAAGGCATTTTAAATGTAATTCTTTTTAAACTAGAAATTATTAGTAAAGATGTGTTAAATTGTTTATACATTGTATTTTTCTATACAAATATTTCAAACCTTTTTATTGTAGTTTACTATTGTTGGTAGGGTGAAGGGATTTAAAAATTAACTTTAAATTTGTTTTTGAACTTATTAATGACTTTGTAGTTAAAAATTATTAAAATATATGTATCTAGATAGATGTTTGGTTTCTTACTGGCGTTCCGTACCAACTGCATGAATTTTATTTAAATTTAATGTTTAATTTTATTATCGTCAAAGTTCAACGATTAGCACTTCAAAATAACGTTTAAAGCTAAAAGCTCCACATTTCAATGTGGAATAGCGGTCTACTACTAGTGAAACAATATCTTAGGTAGATTATACTGTAGTAACGTTGCGGAATCGAGTAAATGGCAATACATAATTATTATTGTGTCTTAAACAGAACTCGGCGCACATGTTAATGTTTAAAATTACATATTATTTTATTGTCCATTGAATCGTCGTGTGGCGATCGATATCGACGAGTTTTTTTTTATACAGGCAAGGTTGTGAAACTACATAACATAACAACGTAATGTTATTTAGAAGAAAAAAAATTGCTTATGGCGTAATCAGATTGTTATCGAACCGGTCATAGAATAACGTTCTTATCGCAGAATTTTTTCGCTGTCAACAACAAGTCAATTGA
Source organism: Adelges cooleyi (assembly GCF_023614345.1). NCBI lineage: Eukaryota > Metazoa > Arthropoda > Insecta > Hemiptera > Adelgidae > Adelges > Adelges cooleyi. Next base: position 10,391,035 of record NW_026096053.1, on the reverse strand, counting down.
AATACATAATTGTGATAACACACACACAGTTTACCTACCTATTGTTTGTAATATCTGCACCATAATAATACTATTATTAGCGCCGATCACCTACAATAAAAATATTGTGTGCTGTGACTGTTTTATTTTTACTAATATACCGTACCTATGTATATAATAATAGCGATAGAAAACAATAGAATCAATCACTGAACCTATAAAAATGCAAGTAAAATTAATTATTGCAACGCATTTCATATTCGAGATATAACGATGAAATTTATGGAGTCTTTAACATTATTTAGGCATCTTAAGATTTTTTTTTATTTCTAAAACTTTTCCTTTAAAAGGCAGACGTGGATTAAACATTTGTATACGCTCGGAGAGAGCCGTGCATTTTCCCAAAGGTATTTCCTATCACTCTTTGGAAAATTTGACTAGACAAATTATACGTGTAAATCTGTTGGGTGAGCCTTAGTCCTTTTTATAACATGTTTTTATCTTTTTTTAGATAGAAAAATAATCAACGTTGTGTCAACCAGTCAACGTATATTAATTATTATCAAAAATAACAAAAAATTAAAAACTTCAAGTTAAGTATGAGCTTAAATTATTATGTTAACATTTGGAATTTAAAAAAGGCTATATTTCCTTTCAGCTTCTCATCGGAGCTAAAAACACAATATTGTACTAACATTTTTTTTTTAATCCTGGTATAAAAACACTGTTACTAAGCGATGACCGTGAGTATCGATGATGATTTTTTTATATTTATTTTTTATTGCACTCGACAAAGGCACAATAGACACAAAAACAATATAATATAATAAAGGTAACCATTATGTTATTCCCAAAGACATAAAAAAATACTGTTAAATGTTGTAATACATTTTACTATTTAATAGACTCATCAACCGATTGTGGAAAATTTATGTGAAGGTCATTGTAGAATATAATAAAACCAAAAGAATCAGCCGACGCCTCTTAATATTACCCGAGTTTACGCCAATGTGTTATGGGCACTTTTTTAGAGCATAGTGTTTTATACGTTTAATGTAAGATAAATAATAAAAACTGAACTAATACATGCCGTTTTATGAGATCGATAAAATCCTAAGGACGGCGATGGCTTAGATCATTGTTGGATCAATGTCCAGGTGGATGAATGTGCGTTTGTCGTGCGTCGTCAATAATGGTTATGTATAGGTATAATGCAAATAATGCAGGCCTAAACAGGGTAATTGAGCCGCCGCATTATGCTATACACTGCTCGAGGCACACACCGGTCGACCCTCTTCAAGTGCAAAAGAAGAGTACTTGTCTTTAAATGCTCTTTATAAAACGAAATGCTCCGTGCGCTCGCATTAGCGCATCTGCCACACGAGTCCCGTCGGTAAAGTTCCATAGAAATATCCGTCGAGTGTCTTGTAGAAGAACCGTTAAACATCTTAAGATCCTGTGGGCGCTTATGCGGAAGAAAAAATAAACTACATAATATTCAGTATAATACAGTCGTTGCCTATAGACGCCCGAAGTTATTGGACCAAGCACAGACTTTCAGCAAAAAAACCGTCCAAGCAAAAAATATGCAAGAGTAAGCGGAATACATTTAACTTATGGGCAATCTCCGCCCAAGCGTTTGATACTAAAACCTATGAGTGTATAAAAAACTTTGTTTACCGCAGGATAAAACAGAATAAATCGATATAACATATTTTTAATGCAGTTTAATACAATTTATGTGCGCGTTAACACCCCCAACAGTTACAAAAATTAAGAACTGGTTTAAAAACACTGTATACTATTATATTTCATGAAATTTTAAGTATTTAAATTGGTGCAACCGAGGCATCATCTCGTTTACTATTCTAAAACGGTACCTATATGGCCGATTTTCTTTTCTTTACAACATAGATAGTTGGATAGATGAAAATTAAAAGTGTATATCATAATATATGTATTATATTTTTTTTTATACATTTTTAGCATTTATAAAGCGATAGTGCCCTATCGATTGTGGTAATATTATTGATTGTGTGTAAGTAATTAAATAAACTCTAAAGCTATAATATAAAACTGTTATGCAGGCATGTAGCCATTTCTAATCAAATTTACGCATTCTTAATCGATGGTTAAAAGGCTATTTCCACTTTCTCTACTTTTGAGGAGAGCCGAAAACAGTTCTGACATTTTTTTAAATTATAAACTGTTGTAACTAATTTAGTTTTGAAGGTAGAATAAAAATGTTTTTTGATAGTTTAATAACATGTTATTCTTTAGGAATAATATTATTTTGTACTATAGTTTAAGGTTGAACTGTATATTTTTTTTATATTCTTCAAATTTGATTGGCGCTTACTAGTTACTACCTATACTTAGATTTACCTGTAAGATTGGCGCTTACATCATAGTAAACTAAAATGTTATAAGCGTCCCTAATATAAGTATTAATCAACACGGCATGCACCACAATTATACTTACAAGTACATCAAAAACAAAATAAAAGTTGACTGATGTTTATTGAAACAAATTCTACATTCATATATGTACACAATACACATAGCTTTTTTTAGAATACTTACCGCATTCATATTAAACGTTACCCCATATTTTGGCATTTTTATATGTTCTTTATAGCCAATGGGCAACCTTCGAACGCCTACAAACATACACGCCAACATCACCAACTGCAAAATAAAATTCACGTTCTGGTTAAAATTTTACCATAAAAAACCGCCATTGATTTTCCAAACGAATTTCTATAGATACTTACCACATAAGATATTAAATTCATTTTGGTAATAAGGAATAAGTCATTATATTTACTAGCAGAAATATATCCGCTACAAACAAACGACTTGTTATTACCATGATTGTGTAATATTGTTTATTATCAACAGTATGAACCTTCATGTTTGTAATAATTTGTTTTTTTAAATATAACATATGTGTGTACGAATAAAAAATCCATTTAAAATTGGCGATATTGTCAAGTGCTGAGTAAACACACATAAATAGTCGTTTACAACCCTATTTAATTCTTTACCCGCTAATTAACAATAGTATTAAACAATTATTTCAAACACAAATCGACGTAGTAGAATGTCGACTATTGTAATGCTACACGCTTTAAAAAGAGTGATTTTAACTACACTACGGACTTTATTTTTACCATGATGATGATATTCAGGTGACGGATCTACTTCAATGCGTTGATATGGCAAAATATAAGATTGATAAAAACAGAAAAACGGTACCTAGTACCGCCAACCTTACACCTTTTATGTAGAGATTCGTTAAATTTGGATTTTGTATGTAGACTTTTGGTTAGTTTTTATTTTTATCTTGTCTGCTCAATTGTCAAAACTGATAGACCGGCAACTGTCGGTTGACGGCCGACAATAATAATACATATATATATAATATATACGCGATGTAGGCGATTGTTGTTGATGTACAAACGTTTTGATTCTTTTTGCACGGGCTAAGAAAAACTGTTTTTGTACTTATTACGGTGTGCACAATACATAATATGTATTATAATAATAGCTGCAAAGCGACCGTCGCAGGGTCCGGCCATTTCCATATATGCACAAATTTACTGAACGTAATGACACCATTATATGCGATTTTTTTTTTTTTTTGACACGGATCACACGACACGCCGGTGTCTGTATATACAGACATTATAATGCACATACGGCATTGTGTGCGTGACGTTAAATAACAAAAATATCGTGGGATCTTGACCCCTCGGTCTCGGCTACACACTGTGTGTATGGACCCGTCAAAAAGTGTCCCTTTTCTGGGGGGGTGCCCATCAAACTGGTCTCGGATTACGACCATTGAGATTATTTAGCAAGGTGTGACCGAAGATCGTCTTCGATTGTGTGCGCGTTGACGATTTTTTCATCCGTTTAAAACGCGTCCGAAATCGTTCTCCTTGCACCGTTTTCTTTTACTTATTCGTAGAAAATACATTTTTTTTTTAACACCTACAATATGGTCCATTATACATAATATATTACTAAAAAAAAAAAATATGTAGGTTTTTTTTTTTATTTTCATTTAAACGCGACGAGAACACATGGCCATCGTATCGAATTACAACACTTTTTTATTATTATTCTTTAATCGTCTCTTCCTTTTTATCGGTCGAGTTCTTTTCATGCAACTCCCTCGACGCGTCTTGGCCTGCCAATTAACATCACATAACGGTTCATTCGAAGGATCGCTTATAGTAAGGTAAAAAGCAGCGGGCTCTGAGTTGGGTCTGAACTGAGTACCGACGGGACATACATTTCGAAGTCTCTAGTGACAAGTCGTGGGGTCTTTTCTAGTGCAGTAACAGGAGAATGATAATATTTCTAAATTGGTTTTTAAGAGAAAATATTTCAGTAGTAAAATTTTAAATAATCTAGTTTCTTAATAAAAAAGTATGTTTTTTATGAAATTAAAAAAAAATTGTATATTATCAGAATAGTGTCAGTATTTTGTAAATATATTTTTGAAACATAGAGAAACTCTGGCAAAAAACGGTTTCAAAAATGTCAAAATGGATTTTAAAAATATGTTCTGGACATAAACTATACCATCTAGAAAACTATTATGTCAAACAACAATTATTGGCCGATTGGATAATCAGTCCAAATCAACCTAGCTCCTAAAACCCTTTCTTCTTGCAGTTTGAAAATATATTTTATTTTGTATTTATAACAAATTAATTTGTTAATTTTTACACACATTTTTAATTTTGCTAATAACTAATTTTTTTTTATTATAGTATTAACTTTAATTTAGCGAAGGCATACGACTAAAATATTTCAATTATTAAGGCGACTGAACTTTTGAGACGTTTAAGTCTTCCGCCGGCGAGTAAATACATCTAGATGCAGATTAGAATATTACATAGTTTGTTGGTCGGTCACACGGTTTTTTTCACGGGCATTTTTTTTTTTTTTTTGTCATCTCGATATGCAAACGAACTCGTCTATCATAGTATTAGGTGTATTATTTTTTTTCCCCAGACGCCGCAGATGATACGAAAACGTTGTTGACACGATTTTGTTAACACACACACACGCACCGTTGATAAGGGCCGACGATGATGTCGCAACGACTCGGTTCTGTGTAACGACCGGGTCATTTACCTGGAAACGTAATCACATAAAAGAGTTAAGTGGCCGTCGCCGACGACTCGAGCTGTACCGAGATAAGGAGACAACGCTACAATAAGGGGCTCATCGCTTACAATACCTAGATACTATATATTGTTTGTTCGCCGAAACTATATAATATGTGCACAGAAAGGGTGTGCGCGCCGTGACTACGATGAACCTCCCCTCCACCCCCTTCGGCAAAACAGCAGCGTGCCCATTGTTTGAAAATGTCCAAAAAAAAAAAAAAGAATTGAAAATGACACGCACACAATTGGCCGCGTCGGACTTAAGGATTCAAATGAGCGCAACCGTGTGTCAGCTGCCGCCCGTTTGGGGGGATTAAAATCGTCGGCGGGGCACGTGTGCATCTCTTGGAGATACCTATATATAATTTTTTTCGTATAATTTTTTTCCTTTCTTTTCTATTTTATTTTATTATCATCATCGTTGCCGCGCGATTCACCCGGTGAAAAATCCTTTTGGCAAACGTTTACGACGGTGGCCCAGTGTCTTGGAATCCGGCCGGCCGATTATAAGTATATATAAGGAGGCCACCCGGTGCCGACGTGACTGCGATAATGCCACTACGCCTAAGTATAAATAAATATAATAAAAAAAAATAATAATAATACTCGACATAATATAATCATAATAACAACAATAAAACTTATGTGTGGTAATAATCTTCCAAAGTCGTCGTCGTCGCCGTCGCGTACCTACCTATCTCTGACCATGTGCGCGGCTGCGGTGTTTGTTTGTTTACTTCCGCCGGTGTTTTTCACCTGTCCTTCAAGCACGCATGATACACGCGGACTATCTTCGGTAAATATTGACCGGAGCTTATCGCCCGCTTTGCCTCGTTGTAATAACGAGACGGTGTTTGTGTAATTATAATACACGCACACACACACACACACACACACAATCGAAATACCATAGAAATCCTCAATAGATAACGACGCGCCCGGTACTCCTGCGCCGACGACGGAGGCTTATAGAGAGACACATGTGATTGTATAATAATATGCGCTCTGCACTGAACGACAAACTATATTCGTCCACTTTTTACCGTACTCGAGTCGATTAAGCGACTTTTATACATGAAACTCGGCACAGAGCCTATAATCAATCAGCTCGGTAAAACGTGTGTATAATGCGCGTTCAACCGAACTATCGCTAGTTTTAATCATTATTACCTAACTAATAAGCCAACGTTTCATGTTGTTTGTTATATTATCTCCCTCAGAACTCTAGACCGACATAAGGCACGGTGTGCCAACTTTTAAGAAGAGCGCGTGAACACCGCGAATTGACTGATCATACGTTTATGACGAACCTACGCTCTCATAATTTTGATTGGTGCGAATTACAAGCGTAAAGATATACTATTAAGTTTGATGTTTTAAAAAAAATGAACCTATACTTTTATAAAATTACTGATATTTAAAAAAAATTATTGAAACATTTGTGTTATTACTATTATTAATGTTTTCTGTCAAAAGCATGCAGGTGTTGCAGGTGCCTTATACACGTTGATACCGTATAGTTACAGTAAAGCAGAGAGACTGTATCTAAAGATGTGTAAGACTTAGATGAACTTTTTAGTCATCAGTTGGAAACGTCAACCGAGAACTGAACACGTGCGACCAACTAAAACCTCGATATACATAATAATATTATAATCACATTAAAATTCAGTATGTACAATATATTGGTTGGAGGAAGTTTGCTAGGGCAACACTAATAATTGACACCTAAGTGCATATAGGGTCTTGTGTGTTCAAGGTAGATACATTGATTACATTACTGCGCTGCAGTCAGGATGTCGTTATAGTTAAGTTACGTATGTATTTTTTTTTTTTACGAGCAAAAGTAATAAAAAAAAAAAATCTAATTTAAAGTAGTTAATAGATGTTTATATTTCAACGACTCTAAAATGATCGAAAAATTAAAAGCAAACATATTAATATATTATTAGTTTCCGTAAAATCGCACCAAGTGTAATAATAAAACCATTGAAATTACCGTGTCTAAGATAATATGTAAGTGCGCTTGTAAAATAGCTCTCGCGAAAAAAGCAAGCAAACGCTATTGTTTTTGCTTCTTTAATCATTTTTTTTTTTTGCAAGTTTATTTTTGTTATGCAACTGCTGAAGGCTGATACGATATCGCAAATTGTATTTTTCTTTTATGACTCCTACATGACCGTACACATCCATAACCCAGCTGTACGCCTATCACAATATGTTCTCGGCATTCCGTTTACATGTTATTAAATTTATCGAACAATACCAGTCTATAATAATCATCGAGCGGTTGGCACGCCTTATAAATAAAAATAGTAAAAAAGCCAGCACACTGAGGAGGTCGAGGGGATATGAAATCTTACCGTAGTGCTGAAAATGTGAATTAAATCACTTTTACACTAAACATGTACTAAATACGCCACGAGTATAAACAAGTATACTTAAAGACAAAACTAACCGATAAATTGGTAACACTCAAACAATTATAATTGTGGTCGGCCAGCCGCCGACTGGTCATTGTCCAATTTTAATTACTGCACTGAACGTCTTATGATTTTAGTTAATTTCTGAATATTAATATTATAAGATTAAAAATAGATATTTAAAGTCCTCCGGAGGTACGAATATCTAATAATGATTTTCAGTAATATAAACGAGTACTTGTTTGCACGTTACTTCTGTTAATTGATAATTCTAAATTTTCCCCCCTTTATAAATATCACTATACTCAATATTATTTTTAGACTTGTCAAAGTTAATAATAATATGTCCGGTATTTGAACTCTTGTGGTTAAACATCAGTGATCAGGCTACAAGATAAGATGTTTTGCCCTACACGAGAAATTGTATTACTATTGTTAAAATTGACAAATTACTTTTTTTTTCGATAATATTTAATTTCTACTAACACGAATAATTAGCAAAATAACACCTTGATCATTTATTGTATTTATTTATTTCACATGGCGGAATGTGCTTTGCATGTTTTTATGAGCTTGATAAAACCATATAAAAATTAATGTGTGGTATACTTTAATATTGAAGTTAATAAAATACTATCATAAAAAGTTAATAAAATACTATCATAAAAATTGTATCGCTCGATTTCATATCATAAATATGGAATGTAATCCGAATGAAGTACCACCAAGTCAATTTTCTTATGTCAACCAACCAAGTTTCTTTAAAAATATCAACAAAAAAAGGAAATGGTTTTAACGATATTTTTCGCAGAAATTGCACATTGTACATTACATTAATAATATATTTACCGTCAAAACGAATACCTACTTACTTTCTTGCAAGATTTAGATATTATATTAGTTAAGAGTAATAATTATTTTGCAACAGCTGCTTTTTTTAACAGAAAAAAAGAAAAAAGCTCCCTAGTTAATATTTAACGATGACGCGTGAAGGGTCCTTGTGCGCGCGATTCAACAGTTTCTGTACGTATTATTATATGTATAGCATTATACACTCTGAGTGTACATTGCGGTGTGTTATTATATATTTTGTCGTTGCCACAGTTTGTCTGAAACTTTTAACGGTTGTAGTTTGTGAAGTGCTCGTTTCAAATTGGATTCGGGTACACATAAATGTCAACTTTATAGATTGATTGACTGAGGCATGTACAATATATAATCTCGCCTCTGTGGCGTTACAATTTTCAACTGTCGGTGATAAAAAATAAACTTTGAAAATTGGAAAAACACTCGAAGCGAAAGTTTACTCGAGACAGTATATATATATATATATATTATATCATATTATACCATGAGTTTCAAGGTGTATGAATGATTTTTGGCCAAGGCAGCCGCAAGGTGTACCTACATATACTCGGTTGATTATATTATAGCGTTTTAGTGGGCACTTGTTGGTTTTTTTTTTTCGTCTAAAGTATTATTGTACGACGATGACGATCGCGGTAGTACCTATGTGTCGGCTTGACCCGAGACAAAAGGGTAACGTTACATCTCTCTGGGCCCCCGAAACAAAAAAAAACGACATCGCGTATCAATCGAAATATTCCATTAGGATCTCAGTTTGGGGGCACACGCACAGAACAGCCGCCTCGACCCGTACGGCTATATGCGGTCCATTGTTTTTTTACCGGTCCGAGGATAATGATAATATAATAAAAAAAACAACAACAACAACAATAATGAAATATATTATCCGAGGCGGCCGCTCGCGCTGTTGTAATTAACGCACACAGTGCGCGCGCGAAAAATATTATAAATCTATATATCGGCAAATCGGATCTCGTTACACCGGGGTCGATGGCACACGCTCACAAGAAACACAATCGCCATATTGTTCTCGGGTCCGATGTCCTGAAGACGGTTTTTTTTTTTAAGAGGCACACGAGAAAACCACACTCTCGCCGGGTGTGATCGCCCGATGGCGAAGAGACGCTAAAAACGATCAATCGCCTCGCCGCGTGATCCTTATATACGGCTTAGATGGATATTAGTATAGAATAATATTATATTATTAGTAGGTACACCCGAAGAGGAACGGATCCGACGAAGGACGTCCGCGGTAGCGGCATTACAATAATAATAATAATAACCGTGTTAAGGACGACGCGTAAATCGTTTGAAAACTTTTTTGCCTTTTTTTTTTTTGGTTCGACGCCGAGCCGACAAGGTATATTATCTAATGGTATACCCCGCAGCTCTTTATAATGGAAATATTGAAATTGTTTTTTTAGCCCCGAACTCGCGCGATCGAATAGATCTTTAACCGCCGGACAGACATAAAGTGCGTGTAGCATAAAGTTTAGAGCGTTCGCTCGTTCACCAGTCAGAATAACTAAATTAAAATAGTTTATCCCAAGTAAACGTTTAGTTAAAGCAACTACAGGTACATTTAGTTCGGCCTACTAAATGTTAATTGGGCCAATTATTAATTTAGTCATTCCAACTATAGAAATGTATTGTTTCACTATATTAACCATAATTCTGGTTGGACCAACTTTGTATTTTTTTTTTCACTCAACCCGCTACCTTTAGAAACAGCTGAAGCATATTAATTCATTTATCTCACAGATGGTGATAATGCCGAGTGGATAATATTGACTGATTTTCTTTAATATTCAAGCCGATTTGCCATTTGATTATTCCACATAGTCATACCCCGCGTTACAAGTTCAGTAACAGATACGTTGAACACATTTGGGGTAGACAAAACAAAAAAAAACCTGCTAGTTTTTCTGCATGTAATCGATTTTTAATATACTATTTCTTTTATTTTTTAATCCCCTCGATAGCGTTAAGTCATTTAATCATGATTACACACGTCAATCACTCCGCCGCGATGGTGGTGTCCATAGAGCGGCTGCAGTCGTCGTCGTCGTCGTCATTGCTTTCCTTTATCTAGAAAAAAAATATTATATATATTTCTAATAATAAATCCACCCCGGAACCGACAATTAGCTAATAGATTCGCCACCCTCTGATTTTCAATTTCCCAAATTGACCAGAACAATCGTAGCCCGAGGTGGCGAAAATCGATTGACTTCCGACTAGCCCCTCTCACATTTCTCATAATCATTTATATATATATATATATATGTGTGTGAGTTGAACTTCCCCACGCGCTGCGACACTACAATATTTCCACACACAACCGGAAAATTACCCGTAAGATTTCTAGTTTTTTTTTTTCCATTATTATTGCCCTTCGATATCAAAAAAACAAAAAATAAATAAAACAAGAAGTAAAAAAATCGTCCGTGATTCGAATTGAATTTACACTCATACACAATATGTAGTATAGGGGATAGGTACAGCGCATCTGCTGCTGGTGTGTGCGGTGAAATTCAACTCTGCGGAAAATCTCCCCCGCCTCATTCGGACGGGGGGGGGGGAATGACATTTCCCCATTCTCGACGATACTCGTTAACAATGGTAAAAAAAAATAAAAAATTCCTATACATAAGAATATAGCGCGCGCGCGCTCGGTCGTGTAAAAAAAAAATATATATATATATATATATATATACAACGGCTTGACCTATTATTACGTTTCGTCTTCAACCATTGTGTGTCCCGACCAAATAATAATGATGATGGCGTATAAAAGAAAACGATCACCTATGCGTTATATATATATATATATATATATATAGGTATAAGAACTGTAGACGTGAAAATAATAAGACCCCGGCGAAACGCCCCCGAGCGCGGATTTATCAGCGTGCCGACAGCTGAAGGCGCATCCGTGCACAATGCGGTGCATTATTTCTGTAACTACAACCCTTTTTCTTTATTTTTTGGGTGCACACAAGATATTATAGCCGTGTGTGTATACATCTTCTATACTACTCCCACACAATGTCCGGCCCCGGACGTCCTGTAGACGCGGAAATCGGAGTACCGTACAGAGCCTATATACGTAGATAATATACTTATATAATACACAATAATAGTATAATATAATATTAGTGCACTCATAGACGACCAGCGTACAATGACAATTTGATAAGCGCCTTAAATATTCTTTAAAACTTCTAATTAATAAATTATTTATACGACCTGTAGGTGTTCCAAAGATTCGCCAGTCTTACTATAAAGAACTGTTTATTTTGTTCGCAAAAAGTTGTATTCGCTATGTAAACGGCAACAACAATATAAGTCATTTTTTTCTATTTCGGTAGATATCTAAGTATTGTTTGTTGTACACATTGAAAAATACTATATACCGCACATTTAGTAGTTACAGTACATTATACAACATTCATTGTACGTCAGCGCATGTATTGGGAGACCATTATTCTATATAATATTATTATCTAGTATAACTTTCAATAATCTATTTTTCCTTTTTCAAAAGCATCTTGAGGCTAAAGCATTATAATAACAGTACACTGACAGCGGTCGCGCGATAATTCCAATACTAGAGAAAACTATGTAAAACCTTGTTATTATTTTGTCGGCGAACAAAGAACAAAAAATAACTAGGTCATAAAATATAATAGCAAATAGCGTGCGAAATGGAAATCTATTTTTTTTTCAATTTTTACAAACTACGAATAATTTAAGTACACACCATGTCTAAGCTGGCAAGTATTCATCCGTTGTCAAAATGTATCGCCTAAGTGAAAAATGTACAAGGTTTAAAATCTAAGAATTCTTGAGTATAATTATAATTAAACGTAAATAACAAATAATCCATACACAAATTATATTCAGAGTTTATAATATCACTCTTACACTACAGCTTACTATAATAACGTTATGTATGTTTTGGAAGAAAAAATAAATAAAAAGTTAATCGATTTGATTTAAAAGAAAAACCATATTATATTGAATACTATTTTATATGAGAAATATGTCTATTTAAATGAAACTACAAGAAATCCACAAGAGAATAAAATTATTCGCAATGATCGAGTGCTATTTTATTTATATTGATGAGGTGACCGGTTTTTTTCTTCAAATTTTAACTACTTCACGAATCAATCGGTTGCATTAAAGATATCAGATTGTATTATGAAACGTTATACCGTATTTTTAAATTTCGTTCGGACATTAAATGTGCTAAAAACAGAGTGTATACAAACAAAACAGACAAGTATATTCATAATAAAATATTGTATGAAATTACGTTAAAACTTAAAATTTGTAAATCAACTATACTGCGGAGTAATTAAAACTAAACAAAAATATAGCTCATAGTTATCAAACTTTGTAGAGTTTAAATTACATTTAAATTATTATGTGTTAGCTCGTCACGTGGATGCGTTTGAAAAATGTAAAAAAAATAGTGAAAAATCGCATAATAATATAGTGTATGGCTTAAAAGATGAATGTGGCTAATCCATTTTGCTTGAGATAAGGCGATTAACAGATATCTAACTGGTTGTGTTTTGCGAGTTGTACATAAATTACACAACCAAACCACAGACTACCCTTTTATTGAATATTTAATCGTTTCTTTGTAGGTGGAAATGTTCTCACTTGCCGAACTGGCACCGAACACAGTATGATAACACTCAACAGATGCATGTAAGACAGTTTGATTACTCGTTCAGAGGTATGCATTTTATTAAAAATCATATCGTGTCTTACAAAACATACTTTTTCCAGCTGAGAGGTAGGTTCTCTAAAAATTGACTGTGTCTTCTTGCAGAATGGTTCGCCGTGTCACAAAGCTCGATCTGTGATGAGCTTTTTGGCTGAAAGTGACACTATGATTGCTCCTTAAGTCCTTCATAAAACGCACACCTCTGTAATTCATTATAAATATTTCCAGAAAAAAACACTGGCGTTTTGACAGCAACAATAACTTTTCAAACCGGAAACGTGGCCGCACAAACCATTGACGGGCTGTCCTCCGGATAACGGTTGCCACGTTTTCTCATAAATCCACTACCGCCAACCGCCCTTAGTGTATACTTATATTTAGTTATATATATATTCATACATATATAGGCGGTTTAATTAGAAACCAACAGCTAACCCCCCAAAAAAACGGAGGACACATGTGTGCGCGCCAGCAATAAAAAAAAAACGGGGTAAGTGGATGGGGAGGATCCAATATGAAGTATTTATAGGACTAGTCGTGCCGCGGTCCAGATCATAATAAAATGTTATATCCCTTACCTTACATCGTGAACTTGGGCTAGCTAAGACCTTCTGAAGTCGACAAGTTCGACGACCCATGGTCGATGCGTTCGGTCGGTTGGGGTGTAGTCGCCGGTATAGTATCGATCCAACAACAATATGTACCCTTCTGTATGGATTGTCCAAACTTCGTGTATTGGATATAAAACCGGACATTAACACCACCCTGCTATCACTTATCACCGATTATATTTTCGCCCGACCGTGTGTGTATAGACCTCCGAAATTGCACGAAAGATAGTTATTAACATAATATTATATAAAAATACTGTGCGTTATTGTTAAACGATAGCGGGGACGGAGCAATAATACTATTGTGAGGTCGAAGCGATTCGTTCTTAGGATATATAACTTCAATAGCTAATAGTTTCACCAGATCTTAATGGACAATGGTAGTTTAGAATGTGTTCGAAAATGATGGCAGATAATCATGTAAGACGTTACAGTAGATTTAAGCATGCGAGGGGCACTTTCATTTTTAAGCCAGTTTTCCACAGAAACGGTAGTAAGAGAAGACGTTTCCGAAATCCTAGAATACTCATAGTCAAAATCCTATAAAAACTTTTTTACCATAACGGTATTCCATAAAAACGACGTAAAGATGTAACATGATAAAATATTTGAAGATGCTCGCATTCTTTGACATCATTACACTCGTGAATGAAGTGGAAGTGTGCAATGTTTTGTTCCAATGGGCTGTTGTTTTAGCTCGTATAATTTACATTGGCAATAAAAATGGAGTAAACAGAAAACTCAAATTAAGTTACCTTGTAAAAAACTTAAACGAATAACAAATAATCTAATTTCAGATTACAGAGCTCTAGGGTTTACATTTAATATAATAACAAACACTACTGTTTTAAACCAAAATCCAGAAACTTGCCAACGGGTGGACCCGATGAATGAGCTGTTAACACACATCCGGGAAGGGATAAATGATAATTTAAAATACTTGCAAATTGTAAAAACATTATTAACAAATACTTGATTAGCTTTCAACTAGCCTAAATTCGTCAAACTTATCAATTCTTGAATTGTTTTTTACGCTACAATTTTTATTACAGTTTGTGATAAAGAATTTATTATAAAAAAAAATTTGACTGTTTTTGGAATTTAAGTACCACTCTGAACTACAACGAGTCTAATTAAATGATAATTATAACTTATTAACTAGTCTTTAATTAAGACGAACTGACCTATTGTGTCGAGTTCTGTCATACAATGCAATTTTTGAAATTATAAATGTTCCATTTCTTATGTTGTATGAGTATTGCTTGCGTGCCAACTATGAATTGTTTTTATCTACATATATACCGTCGAGTTGGTATTGTTATCATTAATATTGTTGTAATAATTTATTATTATTATACAATTTATGAATAAAAACTAAGGTATTAATTGATTTTATTCGATTTTTCAGGCGGATTATCATCCGGATACACAATTTCTGATCTATTGATGTGGTAATCGTGTAAATCCGTTTAAAGACGTTTTAAAGTTTGAAAAAACCTACTTAAATCCATAATCTAGGCGAGCGCACATTATATTATATGGGTGTCCTATTGAAACTTTGGAAAGTTGTTTGCAAATCTATAGCGTGTCAATGTTCGATAGTGTATTTTTCAATTCGTGGTGTTGTTATCTGGTTTTTTTACATTTTTTTTTTTATAATTCATCAATATCAACGACGTTATGAATGATAAATATTATTAGTACTGTATTATAAATAGCAATGATGTGGCGACCCCGGGGGTCATATTTTACGTGGCGGCGGGGAAGTTCTATCGATCTAACAATCCGGACATGGCCCGAATGACCCTTGTGGGTTTCTATTTTATTATAATTCGGTTTTTTTTTTTTAGTCCTTTATATCCTCTTCTGTGCATTATACCCCTGACACGGTTCGCCAGCGGTGCTTATAATATATTGGTACTGGCACCGACCGGCACCGGTATACAAACGGCGACGGGTGTACGAACTCCGCCGCCGACGGGCAATAAACCGCCGAAATAAAAATTATTACCATTATTGTAAGTATAACATTTTTGACCGCCGTCGCCGTGGTCTAAATACGGGGTGCTGTGTGCGTGCACAGCCGTGTATGTTGTATTGTCATACCGCCAACCGTTAAGGGACACAGGCTTGTCGGCCGTTAGAATGCAGCACATTACGGACACACGTCTTGTGTTATTTGAATACATTGGTCGACATCAATTTGCTGTCGCTTGCTGTGTAACGTCATAGTGTTAAATTTTAATCGAGCGTTACCTTTTATAATATGGACAAGAGATAGACATAACGAAGATAGAACATCGGTTGTCTGTGTAATAGCAATAATATTACAAATAAACACACCAAAAGTCTATTCTCATTTTCTTTTGGAATAATAAGTATGGGAAATCCGAAACCAAAAAATATCCAAGTAAGAAAAATGTCCAAATACAAAAAAAAAACGAAATAATCTTTAATTGCGCTTCCACATTTTTATGTTGCTCATTTTGGTTTTAGACAACCGTAGTCGCTCAGCATTATGTTACCTTATTCAAATGCATATAATTATACATGTAATATACATATACGTAGTTGAAGTTGTAACAAAAAGGCTATGATGTACAATAATTGATTAAGTGGTATGGAGTTATAAACTTATTCTATAGCTTTCTGGGACGCACGCAATACTGTACTTTACCCACGGTTAAAAACTTTGGAGAAGAGTTTAGAAAAAAAAAACACTGAAAAATCATAAGAGGAATAGTGCATGCTATGAGTGAGTGTTTCTTGTCCTCCGCCAAGCTAATAGTTCTGACAAACTTTTTATGGTTATATTTTTGCAATTATTATTACATAGTATATAGGAAATATGATTGTAGAATATTATGCTTCTGATTATTATTATTATTATTACAAGTTAGATGCACGACACGGGCATTAATATTATTGTACGATGCGACGTGTCATAGAAACGTTTTATTAAATACATTTTGTAAAAAAGACAACCACGGCCTTTTCGAGAAAAATTAAACACAAAACGGTCAGAGGTTTGTATGAAATATTATTTTCTTATCAAAGCGCAGCAATATGTACTTTTCCGATTAAAAACTTATAAATGAAAAAGCAAAAAAATCTGAAAAATTAGGTGGATATATAATATTCTTAGTACATATACTTGGTACATAATACCGCTACTGTTAAAGTAAAGGTCAGATTTTTCAATACAACATCTAGGTACAGTTATAATTTACAACTTTTTTCAGTAAATGGACCGTATAGTGGATAGTAACTTTTTTATTCTTCGAAATTGAAAGGGTCAATCTCAATTATCTGACGTTTAACGGTAACAGCGCATTACCCATATAGGTTTAAGTCATTAGATGAACGTTAATAATCACAACCGTTTAAATACATAGGACATATACATAGGTAACACATGAGGTTAAGCCAGTAACTTGTAAACGTTAGGTTCAATCTTACTCAACAATCGTTAGCGTATGTGATGCTTATTTTTTAAAACCTTTAATTTTTTTATTAATAATCACAAAAAAAATTATTTTTTCATTACTTAAAAATCTTTATTGAAAATCAATTTTTTTTCCAAACAAAATAATAAATAATAGACAATAATAGACAATTTTTTTTTTTAGTGGCGTTTATTGATAAGGTATCGTCACTATTTATAAATAAATTGTTGTATTTTTTTTTTCTTTAGGGGATTTTGTCGTTACCGTCGTCTAGGCTGAAGGTATAGGCAATATAAACGCGAGCACATTTTGTTGCCTGAATAATCAAACGCATGGCGGCGGTCGCCACTAAACAACATCTGATTTTGAAAAAAAAAAACAATCGATGCTTTAAATTTGGTTTTTTAAAGTATCGTTTTACAAAATAATGGGTAATATGTAATAAACTACCCCTTGTGCGTGTTTAGACGTTAAGCAAATGGTTTTCTTATCGGGAACGGTTTAATTTAAATATCACCGCAGTCTACATTGCGTTTGTTCGAGCCTTATACTTACAAGTATAATCCATTTTACGTTATTACTTATTCTACTTGATGTAAAAAAATATATATATTGCACGCAATGTAATTTAACAGATTAAAATATCACGACAGAGTACAAAACAAGTATACTGATTTGACTGTAGTTGATGTAGAAACTACCTACAATATATTTTCTTATACATTTTAACGATAATAATATTCGATATCGGTCAACTGCTAATCAATTTTTTTTTCTATGATATTCGCTAATTTTATTTCACCAACTACAATACAAAGATAAAATACTTTTGGCTACTTTAATTCGATAGACAATAACATTGTAAATGGGCGTTTGATTTTTTTTTTTAATACTTTTTATTACAAAATTAATACTTAAAAAAACGCCTATGGATTTTATTGTTTATTTGACAAAAGAAAAATCACAAGCGGTTTTAACCTGTTATGAAGTAATATAATAATATTATATATATATTTTCAACATGGTAGTATTAGTTTTCGCCTGACATTAGCAACATCTGGCAACCACACAACCAGTTGTGTTTGCGACGGTGCACGTTATAGGCACTATTATGCAAACGTTATTAATTATTATATATTGTGATGTCGGATTTCAATTAACAGCTACCTGTTCGATTGAAGGTAGAATTGAAAGGTCAAAATATAAAAGAAATCTTATTTCTTGATTTAATTACAGACGTTCAATGCGCTAATCAAAAAACATGTAAACGTCAATAACACTGTGCTGAATTATTATTTATTTCTGAACCGTTTGAAAGGTTATTAAAACAAGTCCGTGGAAATACACGGTATGATAATATTACAAAATCACAATTGCTATTCAACGATAAAAATAATTTTTTTTTTTATTCTTGGCATGCTTTTCCCGAGAAATTCATTGAAAGCAAAACGGTTAAAAAGTGAATGACGCCATGCGCTCCGTTTGAATGTGTGTAGGTATGTTTGAAATAAATTAAGCACATAAGACATTGTTACTCGTGAAAAAGCTGAAGTTTGTCTTGTCGTGTCAGTGTTTCTGATGCGGAGGGTAGTATTAAAAAAATACTTGTCGAGCATATTAAATACCACAGAGTGGACCTTTATAAAAATTAAAAAAAGAGGAAATAACGCTTTAAGCCGACAGGCAGTTGAAACGGCAATAGTAACATAATGCACAGAGTGACGACCAGTTGTTTTTGCAGCGCGTCAAGACACAGTTGTTATTTGGCAAAAAACAAATGGTTTATTTCTTGAATTAGGTGGTAAATCTCAGTTGTGTACTACGAAAAAAGACAATTAAAAAAAGTTTTATCTTTTAAAAAAATGTATTTCCAATTTTACGAGTCTCTATTTAATGATAATAAAATAACTCCACCTAGTTAGTTCTTTAAGTTTTATTTTATAGGTTTGTTTGTTTTGAAATTGTGTTACACTTTTTTCCAAAACGAACAAAGCTATTATTATTCGAAGAAGTTTTAAAACCAATTTTAGAGACTAAAAGGTATCTAAGGTTTAAAATTAAAAAAAAAACTATTAACTACCAAAATTATACACATTTGAACGCGATGCGCCTATAATTAAAAATATAAGTTTAATTTTTAACCTTTTCTACACCCATCGAGTGCCCTGTGGTGTACGCTTTAAAATACTTGGTAGTATTGCTTTGTGAAGAGCCAAACGTTTCCAGATTGATTTTGTTTTCTCTTTAGTATGCATGAGCGATTTGATACGCGGAATTTCGGTCAAAACTCGGGCACGAGGCTAACACTTGGTGAGCAAACTTTTTTTGAAGTCCTCAAACACGGACAAAGTCAAAGAACCCGGGATGGCGTGAGAAAACACGTGCCGCAGTTACTCGTTGGATCATTAAAAGCTTTCCAGTGTACAAAAAAAACCCACTTATATATAAACGTAAATACGAAAAATCTGCGGGAAACTTTGAAAGTGTTTAATCGACAACAACATCGTTTTTAATTTCGTCCGACTTTAATATCTTTTTTATTTCATTTTTATAAGTAACTCAAATCATTTGTTAAAGTTCTTAGAACGACTAAGAACACTGTACACTGTGGAAAATGGAAATGCTAATTGTAAGTACTTAATATATATTTTGACAGTATAAATATATTGTAATACCTTGTTAAAAAATATATTTCGTATGAATATTTTATAAATAGGCACTTGTATGAATACATATTCAATCGCTTAACACAAAAAGACGATAACTTTGAAAACAAAATTACATATTTTTTATACCGAATAATGCACAATGATTTGTAAAGTTTGACTCTCACAGATAAATGGCAGGACATTACTATTTATCACGTAAGTCCAACATAAAACCCATTTACTTTTTCTAAGCCCGTATGACTTCATTGCAGCCGACGGTGACTCGATACAAAATCAACGAATAAATATATTCTGAGCCCTTAAAAACGTTTAACCGCACAACGAACCAACGGGTACGGTATTATTCTCTCAGCACTCCAGCCGAGTTACCATTCTTATTTTCGAACACAGGTTTATATATCTAATGTGAGACGAGTTAAACTTTTTAGACGTGATCCACTTTATTTTCTTTCTCTTTAAGACGATTTTGATAAAATAAAATGAAAAATTTCGTCGTCCCTATTTCGGTCTCTCGAGACGTCTTTTTCTTTTGATTGGCAACGGCGGACATATTGGAAAGTATCTGAATATATATTTGTTTTTTCTCGTCCGTCGTGACGTGTAAAAAACAGAAATCGTCCACGATAAATAAAATCCAAAGAGAAAAATACCTACGTAGAAAAACGGCTTACTGTCTTTCTCGCTGTCACCGCGGTGAAGAAGGACAAGCTTTCTCGTATAGGCGACACGGTAAGAAGAAGCCGGCGGAGGTCGGCATTCGCAACGGGGGGGGGGGGGGTATAGCGAGCGCAAAGGGTCGTTGGCGTTGTTGTGTCCTCTTCTTCTACCACTACTACTTGACGGAATGGATGTTAAAGAAAATACATTACCGGCGGGGACACGAGGGGGCGGCGAGGGGATGACAGGGTGGCGAAGGTGGTGGTGGTATTCCCGGGACGCGAAACTCTTAAATCCGTTTACCGTTTCCCAGCGGCGGCGGCGGCGGCCCGTCTTGCCGGTCCTCCTCCCTTCACCGGCACCGGCGATTGACCACAAGGCCAAGTGGCGCGTGCGCGGCGCCCGAGAGAGCTTTTCTCGCACATGTCGTGCGGTGTGTGCATGTGTGTGTGGGGCGCGCGTCCACCCCCGAAACAAGATGGCCGCCCGGGCGAGTTCACCGTGGCCGGGGTTTCCGCCGAGGGCGAGTAGGCGGCGGCGGTGGTGGCGGTGGTGGCGATGGTGCTAGCAGAAAAGGGCGGCGGTAGGCCAGCACACATACTGCGAGGACAACGGGCGAAAATCGATCATTGTTTCGCCTGCCGCCGCCGCCCTCGAGTATAATAATAATAATAGCAAATGTATGCTAACCGTATCCCGCGTACGACGGCCAGGCCAAGGAGGACAGGTGAGAGAGTACAGGCCCAAAGTCCCATATATATATATATATATATAGCAAGGTGGAAAGTCCTCGCTAAAGTCTTGGACTATATTGTATACTGTTCACGGTGAAAATAACTTAGTTCGGATTGAGAACATTGCGCTTCAACATTCGCCAATATAAACATTTGATACTAGTTGATAAATGGAATAACTTTGCCGCTTATACTCAAAGTTGTCAGTTCACTGAAGCACTGTAAATAACGTCAATGTGATACGCGTAGTATGAACAGCGGATACTTTCTACACAAAAAAAAAATATATATATTATCTTTCTAAAATAAACAATACAAATTGTGTTTAAACAAATGAATATTAAAATTGTCTATTGAAAAAGAAATCCATACAAAAATGTAGAGTAAAACAATGCACTATTTATATTAAAATAATAATAATTGATTATTTAGGTTCCCTTTTTAATATGTCTGTAAAGAATGTGGTATTATTTTCACGGGAAAATCGTTTAAAAATTAGTAATCTAATAAAAAGAGTAGGTACGGATAATTTGTATGTAGTTTTAATTATGTGTATTAGTAATTTTATTTAACTGGGGATAAAACCGTGAAAATCTTGTAAACGAACATAAGTATTGTAAAATGATGTAATAAAATGTGCAGACATGATGTTTTATCTAGAATCTGGACTTTCAATAGAACCTAATTTCAGACCTTAGTACTTTGAAATTAAATTCATTAGGATTTAAATTCGAGGACCGATGTACATATCTTACGAATCTAGAACGATATTAACGCCCATTTCCAAAATTGTGAACAAACGAATAAAAATATTGTTTTAATTAATTTTTATCATCGTAATGGAATATACAGAGACAAATTTCAAGTGAATTACTAATGTATATTATAACAATCATTTTTAAAATGTTTTTGTGAATAATAACATCACAATTGATGTTTTTAATAATATTAGGTAAATTATAACAATAAAGGTATATAAATGAATTATTTTTCAAACAAATATTATATCTATAGGCTATGACTCATAATTTTTTCCACCAAACCTCAACAAACGATTAAGAAAATATTTTTATTTTTAAATGACAGCTGTAGTGTAACCGACAGCAACTCGAATCCAATAGATATTAACTATGAATTGATCAAATGTTTTATTCTGCGCCATCGTGTTACACGTATTATATAGATATAATATATGTGCACGATCGATTGCCGTTACGGTTTCTATTGGTTTCATTAGGATCGACCGTCGTGGGAAATGCAAATCTCCCCGGATCTCACCTGTACACATTACTATTATAACAATGTATGTTGTATAATATAATATTTATCCCAGCCGATCGATCGTATAATATAATATTATATTCCTTTTGTGAATATATTATTTGCCGAAATGTAACCCTTTTGGCGGTGCCGATGCTGCCACACCTGGACGTGACGTCCCTCTTATATAATTTTATGTGCCTGCATACATGTATACTTGCTCGTGTACGGTTTATTCAAATGCCTCCCGATTTGCGTGCCGGCCGGGATAAGAGATTGAATTTAATCTGAGAACACTGACGACGTGGAACAAAGTATTATAGTATAGTGACTGACGCGAAAGGGGTCGAACGGAACCGCCAAGATGATAATATTATATTATTTTAAGAACCGATATTCAATTATAACAAGCTTCGACAACGGATCGTTGTATTCATTAACGGTTTTGCAGATGTATTTGACGCCCTTAAAATGTGTGTACGGAGTAGTGTTAATGTTGGAACTACATGTACATCTCTATAGTCAAGGGGCATGCATCCACCAACAAGTTCTAGAAATTAAACAATCCTAAACCGTTGTCAACACTATAAAATATTCAAAAAGATTTTAAATATAGTTTTGACGGAGCTAAGATTCGATTTCCATGTAACAATACTCAAATGTTGTAAAAAAAAATTGTTTAGAAGTATTTAATGTACCAGTATTCACTAGGTAGGTACTAACACTTAATTTATACCTCTATAGGATTTCGTTGTCTTCTTACAAGTATAAAATCGTAAACGTGTGAAAATTAAATTATATTTAATTGAAAGCTTGTGTTATTAATACAAAACGATAAAGTGTGAATTTAGTTTTGAATTTAATTCATATTTTTGTGTTTCTAAACGGCCGACATGAAATTTTTATTGAAAACAAAAAACAATGTCAATCTTTGCCACGGGGAATTAAAAAAATATGTTTAATATTAAAACAGTCTTCGAGTTAAAACCATTATATTATGTTTGCCTACATGGGAAGCACTCAACCATGTGCAATGGAGATGACATATGCAAGAGCTTCCCGATTATAATTTATGACAAATATACTTAGGGTTCGACGAATAGTTTGTTAAGATAATATTATCATTATATATGATTAGTGCAACGGAAGAGCACTGTTATTCATTATTATTATTATTATTTTGCTCGTTGTGTTGTTATCGCGTGTCATTGCACCAGAGACTGCGTGGCGGCGGCAACGAGGGGAGTGTTGAACTTTTCTTCGTTCTTTTTATCTTAATTATGACCTTGACTCATATTTTCCCCAAGGCCAAATGCTTTTAACTACCCTCGCGTCTCGGAGAAAAGTTTTCGTTTTTTTTTTTTTTTACCCACCCATTCTTTGCTTGGCACCTCTCTTTCCGCACCTCGTCTCGGTCTCGTCGCCGACACCGCCGTCTGCTTCTTTGTTATTACTGTTAAAAAGAAGTAATTTGCCCTCCCCGTCTGTCTGTCCCGTCGACGGTGGCGGCGGCTGGATTTAATTTGCGTGCAACAAGTATCATAAATATTTATCGTCGATAAAAAAAAAAAACTAAACAAAACAAAAACAACAGATTAAAAACATTCCAGACGTTACAGTTAGTAGTGCGAAGGGAACGTCGTAATCAGAAATAAAAAAAAGGCGCGGTCTTTTATTTTTTTAACCTAGTTAATAAAATCATCAACGAAAACGGATTTACAAACGAGTCAAATGTTTATTTATTATTATTACAATAAATGCGTGATCTTCTGGGGTAACGACGGGGACCATTAAAAACACCGTAGTAGTAGAACTTTGTTAAATAAGTTTAAAAAAACACCCAAATAATTTAAAACCACAAAACATTTGTTTTTCATTAGATAATAGATTCGGTAATAAATAGGTCTAAGCGAGTGTTCCTTAGGCGAAAAAAGCAATACTCAATAAAAAACAACACAAGAATATTATCATTTTAATATGGAACGTGCTCAGAAATAACTAAAAAAGATAAATGTTTTTACAAAATTATCTAATCTAAACGGAATAAAAAATGTTAAAAAAATTCAACTTACTACCTGAAAAATAGAGCGGCTTCCGTTAAATGGATCACTTTATAATATCTTCCTTTAATAAGAAAATAGTTTTATTGTTTGAATAACTATGAAATAAAAAAAAAATGTTTTCAGTCCAGATTTTTTTTTATTTATTGAAAACTGTGTGTCTGCTCAAAAAGTATATATATATATTATTATCTGCCTTTCAGTGTATATATATTTAAATACAATACTTTTTTCAACGTTCAAACCAACAACTTTATATCTTATAATAATACAGGTCGCGCTATCTCTTTGTCTACTCCACACGACCGGACGACAAAATGCAACCGTTTTACCATATTATATTATATATTATTACAATAAAGTATTTAACAACACTGTTAAACACTGGCGGGTTTAAATTACTTCCGGAAACACAACAAAAATCTAATTTGTCCGTCGCGTGTAACCTTTGAACCTCGCCAAAGCCAATACCGTATAGGGCGTTTATAAAACGTTATAGTGTTTTCAGATATTCTGCATATATATATTTGTATCTACAATTTTTTTTGGGGTTACAATAATTGTTACATAACATAATAATATTATGCTGTATGTGTTTGTACATCCAGAGAGAATTAGTGTTACAGACCTTTGTGCATATTTTAGTTTCTGCTTCCCGGTCCAGGTGTACCACGACGGGACAAAGTATGCAAATTTATGCACGATCCCTGGAGGCTGTCGGGTTCACGCCATCGTCGCCACCGCACCACCATTCGACGCCGCGCCGGGGCTCCCCGGAAGAGGGGGGAAAGGTCTGGGGCATATTATACTAGAGGTGACGTTGACACACATTAAAAAAAAAAGCCAAATTTAGTCCGACGTGGTTCGAAAAACACCGCCGAAAGGGTTAAACGGCACTCGGTTCATATTTAAATATAACGTGTCGACTGCAACGGTCGTGGGTCGGACGGAGCGGCGCATCGCGCAGGAACTATGATAATATATGGCTGTGAGTATAATAATATTGATACATTTAATAATATTAAAAATTACTATAATAGTTTATCGTAGAACAAATAATACACAATTAGCCGGTGGTTGTAGTAGTTACTAGTTGTAAGTGTTTTATGATTGATCCGATCACTGTGATCGGTACTACAATGATGTCGCTTCGAACCGGTTTCGGTCGATCTTAAGTACTGTAATAATATATATTGTAACAATGTTGTTAGTCGTGTTGGGGGAGGCGCGTCCACTGAAAAATAAATCAATAACACTATCGTCCCTACCGCACGTTATGTACAAATGTGTTACAGTATTGTCCAAATAATATTTGTACGTGTCGCCCGATGGTGTACGCCCATCGGCTATTGAGTGTACTTGTATAAAAATATATACTATGATGTTGTATTTTGTTATATGAAATGCATTGCACCGTACAACGGACAATAAAGTAATGATTATTTCGAAAAGTACAAAACCCTATACATTTTTTAGATCAGAAAGTTAAAAAACCACACCAAATAAAAATATTCTACAAAACGCTCGATGAACATGATTGGTCCCCAAAAAATTGCAGATAAGAAATATTCGGAAAGACGAAATGTCAAATAATTAATTAAATACATTCTAATAACATTTTCAATGTTAAGCTTATTGTCATAAAACAAAAATAACAATACCTAACATTTTTAATTTAAACAATACACATATTTGTTAATAAATAAATTACAATTTCAAATTTGTTTATAGTTTATAAAAAAAATAATGTGTACAAATATCCTTTAGTCTTAAATTTCAATTATAAAAAATTGATCAATTGTCCAATTGATTAATAGATATTGTCATTTTAAGTGTAAATTATAATATTGTCAAATTTTATTCAGATTCAAGATGTACCTAATTTTATAGGTCCATTATGGTTTATGACCGTACCAAGAATTAGGTATATTGTATCAATACCCAAATCTGTTTCTTGGGGCATTTTCTTAAATTGAAAATGTCTTATTTACTCATTAAAATTTATGTATTCCTAAATACGAACAGCTATGCGCGAAGCTTTATGAATTTTATTTAAACGTAAACAAGTACAAGTATCTAACTTGTATACTTGTTTTTAATTATTACTTTAATATTTTTTATTATATATTTGCACGGTCCACATAGTAGAACGAGACGAAAAAATAATAAAAACAATCAATTTAATGTATGAAGAGAATATTGTTAACTTAAAAACAATTAAATGTAAAGATTCGTTTTTTTTTTTTTTTTATAAAAAAATATTAAATATAGATATCAAAAAAAAAATAAAAATGCTACAGCATAGATTAAGTTCTTCCTTATAAATTGTAAAAAATGTTCTACTGTTAATAATTACATACTTAGCCCGCGCAAAACAGTTTTGATGTCAAACAAATTGTAATTTATCCTACAGTAACTACTTTGAAAGTCTGTCAAAAAAAAAAAAATCAATAAAGAATCCTTATTACTGTATTAATAAAAAAACACTATAATTCAAGTTCTCAATTAAGATTTTCCGAATAATTGCCTATATCGTACTTCTTATAAATGGGCGATGTAGCTTCCTCTTGAAAATTAATTATCTACCAACTTTATTTAAAGTTATTTTTTGATTGCACAGTTTATAAAAAAAATTTGTTATATTGTTTCATTATCTGCTACTGTTTTCATTTTCTCCCAATTATAAAAATAAATTATTTTCCCTGACATATTGTATAGCATTAAATCTGGATTTTACTTAATCTGGAAATATTATTTGAACTTGCTTTTTTCCAAAAAAAAAAACAGGAATGACAGTCATAATTTTAAAGCTAAAATTGACAACTTTTTAAATATGTAGTAATCAAATACTGAATTACGAAAATAATTATTCCTATGTTTAATTTGGAGGAATGCTTTTAAACTTAATACTTAACTTTTAAACATGTTTTATAACTCGCTTCATTTTGTACAAATTTAGTATTCATTCAAGTAATTCAAACCTTGCAATTCTATATTATTCTTGTATTTGTATTGAAATAAAATACACACCTAATAACTATAGATTATAGAATAAGGTCTTTGAAATGTCTTTAGTATACAATATATAGGTACTTATGTTCTTTTTATACTTATCATTATAAAAGTTGGTCCATACTATACATATAAAACCAAATTAAGATAAAATATATAATATATAAATAAAATAACTCATATTTTACCATTATAATATAATAATTACAATTTTGCCGTTTTTTTTGTCCACTGTATTTAGTTATACAGTTTTTACAACTAACAAAGAACTAGTAAGGAAGAAAAACTATTTATATTCATAATACCTAATTAAATAACAATAAGTTTTTTAGCGAATCGAAATTACATATTATTAAAATTAGGTACTTGGTCATAAAATTTAATTTTGGAAGACAAACCTTGTAAACGTATAACATATTTATTTTTATTATTTTACCTATATTTACTTGATAATTATTACAAATCGATAAAAAGATTGTGTTACTATTATCATTGAGTACACATTTTATAATATACCATTTAATTGGTAACAAACTATAAGTACTAAATATGTACTTGTAGTCTTTAGTCTTATATGGAAATAGAGGCAACAGCTGCTTGTTCAAATACTATCATTTGAATGTGTCTTAAAGCTTTTAAGTAAACTTCGCGATTGACATTATACTTTCAAGTCACGGATATTTCTTAAGTCACACTCAATACAGTTTTGTCAATCGGTAAAGTCTCAATGATTATAAATTACATCAAAGTTGTAGTTAGGTAAATGCTACCCAATCTCATCTCTTTAATTTTCCATTTCCCTAAAACCATACTTAATTTGAGGTTTCTATTAGCTGTATTAGTTTTAATCTTAATTTGTTTCAATTATTTTCTAGCATCAAACTTT
Organism: Adelges cooleyi; assembly: GCF_023614345.1. Classification (NCBI taxonomy): domain Eukaryota; kingdom Metazoa; phylum Arthropoda; class Insecta; order Hemiptera; family Adelgidae; genus Adelges; species Adelges cooleyi. The sequence continues at coordinate 10,362,504 of NW_026096053.1, read as the reverse complement.
TCCACTTAATTTTAAAATTTGTAGGTACATTGGAAATAAAAAATGTTAAATTACTGTGAATAGTGTATTTCATTAAATATATAGGTAGATAGTTATAAAATATACATTTAGTGGAAAGTGAACCCCTTTCAGTGTTTAAGTAGGTTTAACTATTTTGGAGTCACCTTTTAATTAATTGGTTAATTTCGTTAGTTTAATAAAGAATAATTAACAGTTAGAATTGAAACCCTGAAGTTTTTTCAAAATATAGTGAACATAAAAAGGGAAATTGCTATAACTATTTCATATTCATGTGAGTTAGGTAAACGGTTGTTTTCTATAGTAGATAATATTTTATTTCAGTCGTTGTTAGTACAAACCATAGGTAAATAATAGATAGTCATTATTACAAAACCAGAGTGCCAATTGCCATTAAAATTGTCATGGTGACAGGTTTTCGTTATCAAAATTAAAAACTATTCACGTAAGTACTAAGCCCTATATTACTAGGTATGTTATGGTGTCTATGAAACTTTTTAGTCCCTTATTAAATAATCTGATTATTACAAAATGATAAAAATTTAAGCAGGTACCATTATAAGTAACGTTAATAGGTATAACTTTGTAAAGAATAGGTTTAACCTACTTATTGTTAGATTCAACACAAAACGCGAACTGCCACTATTATACTACAAATGTAACAATAGAGTGTAGTCCACGTATACAATACAAAATAAGTTACAGCAAGAGAATGTTTTTGAACGACTCGAGTGGGAGAAACTGGAAAATATCATAACCTCTGAACCACCGACTTGGCCGCGTGGACACGCATGGAACGGCTTAAAAGCAGTACGAATCGATGGAACACTCACCGCGGCCTGTTGGTCTAGGGGTATGATTCTCGCTTTGGGTGCGAGAGGTCCCGGGTTCAAATCCCGGACAGGCCCGACCACTTTTTTTGCACTTTTTTCTTACTTTTTTTTTATGTTTTTTTTCCAACCGGTTGTCGTCAAGCCGGAGAGAGGCGACCGAGCGTGCTGTACTCGTTGAAATGGCGTGCGTTTTGCCAGCACAAGTACCGCGGCCTGTTGGTCTAGGGGTATGATTCTCGCTTTGGGTGCGAGAGGTCCCGGGTTCAAATCCCGGACAGGCCCGAAAATTTTATTTTTTTGCAATTTTTTTCCCTTGTTTTTTATTTATGCAAACTAGAGGCGTGCCGAAATTTACGAACAAACGATTTCGCGGTAATTAGCACCGCGGCCTGTTGGTCTAGGGGTATGATTCTCGCTTTGGGTGCGAGAGGTCCCGGGTTCAAATCCCGGACAGGCCCGAAAACAATTTTTTATTATGTTTATTTAATTTGACACGCGTAACACTTTTCGTTTTATTTACGACGAAACAAAAGCACTATTACTGCACCGTGGAAACGTTTTTTCTTATAAAGCAATTAACACAATATTTTTGGTAAAATAAACAAGTAACCAAAATCCAAAGGGTCGGTACACAATAATGTCACACTAGTAAAAATAGCATTGCTATTATTTGTCATAGAATACCAGAGTACTATAAATTTAAAACTAATATAAATCATTCATTAATCGGTAATACATTTTTATAAAAAAATAAAATTGTAAATTGTAATAAAAAAAAGTAGATACCTTGAATCAATTATTTCATATTAGCATATTGTATAAAATAAATCTCTTTAATAGACAATTTATGACACAATATTATAATATTTTATAGTTTATATCTATCGACTAATAATCAAACACGGGCCCAACAGTAAATACTGAAAAGAAATACAATTCCATGACGCTGATTAAATCAACCAAGACTGAGTATTGAGTATATGAGGAAAGAAGCAACAAAAGTAGATTGAATAAATTTGAGTTGAAATCTTGTATACGTCTAAAAAGTTACAAAAACATTAAATTATTTCAAAAATCTGTTTAATATAATTTATCATCGAATTAAAAAAAAACAGTAATTTTTCGTTGCACTAAAACAGTTTGGATTCGTTATAAAAATATTAAATTAATAAATGCTAAAATTTATATAATATAAGCATATTGATTATTCAACGATTATCCAATTGTTTTTTTATCTACTCTCTAATTTATCTATCCGTTCCTGGCTTGGAAGTGACGTTCTCTTTTTGCCTACAAACAAACGTACTGTACAGTATATGCAAATTATTGCTATGTAACATGGCGTATAGCAAAAACCATATAGCTCTGGCACACAGGGGGCATTAACGTATGACGGGCCACAAATGAACGCTGCGTCTGAACGATACACGAATAATATATTATCAAATAATTTATATATATATATATATATATATAAATGTATATATAAATGTGTATGTATATTGTATACTACACTGAATACATTCCGTTGGGTCTATTGTGTTTTAGGCGACAAAAACAATAGGGAATTCGTGTTTGCGCACAGAACTAATTTACAAACTGCCCCGTTAGGTTTCTCCGGTTATAATATTATAGCCGTATACTACACTCGAGCTGTACAACAGTGTTGTGTTGGCCAACATATACACACACGCTTTTACATCAAAGGCAGCGCCAAAACTCCAGGCGGAAGCCCAATCCTTTTTGAACCCTAGGAAATTGTATACCCCAACGCAATTAATTTTATGCGAATCGTCGACACACACTCGTGTATACATACATAATACAGTTCCGGCAACTAACACAAACACATAAGACGCCACACGCTTCCGCACACGTCTTCAAAAGCACTGCCCTATATATTACAATATATTATTATACGTCATATTTGATATTTCGCAAGGTAACCTAAATACCAGCAAAGTCGTGCGACGACGTTTTTGATCACATCACGCCGGTTAGGTTTTGTAGTTTGTGCGAAGGAAAGATTCATATACTTGTTATTATCGACTTGTGCGTTTATACCTATTAATTGAACACAACTTGTAAACGGTACTCAGGAGGATATTGCATGTCGTTAAGTGTTTCACAAGCATAAATATCACACAATTTCAAACTACATTCTTATAAAACAATAACAAAATTGTACAAAAAAAAGTTTTGTAATTATTTTTTGTATGGTTTGAAGTTATTCCCAGTCATTGGAGAATATTCAAAACAATAATAATTCTGACCGATGTCAAACCACAGCGTTGAACATCTAAGACTTGCGAAACGTTCAACGGTCGATTTGTAATGCATGGATCAACAAATGTATAAATTGTAATATACAAATTGTACAATAATGGAATTATTATTATTCATACATACATTGTCGCCCATATTATGTTCAGCCTTCGGGTGTTTTATGTATTAAGGCATTCGCCTTTCTTATATAATATTTGTTCTTAGACAAATTGTATAATTTTAATTTATTTTCCATATACCAAATAACGTTTATTGCATTATCTAGATATTTTTATACAATGCCAAAAGGAATTAGGCAATGTACAATCAAATTTATAAAATCAGTATAATTATTGATATTATTAATAACGTTTGATTTTCGACAAAATGTAAGTAGTTGGCTAATGTTACTAATACGCACAATTTATTAATTTTATCATTTTTATACAAACCTAAGGATTAAAGAGTTTGACCATGATATCATAAAATATTATAATATAGAGATTGTAAATTCAGGAAAAATTTAAATTCGGAAAAAATAGTTTGTTTGGAAAAACTATACTATAATAATATATGCCAACATATCGACGCTCAAAATTAAAAAATTAATAACTTGTTACTGTTAAAAAAACTTAATCTTCATTAAATTGTTTCCTTTACTATAATTCAGGCAGATTTCAAATTTAAATCATATTTCCTTAATAAATTAAACTTGAACAAAAACTGAAAAAATCTATTTGGAGTTGATATATTATATAGTATTATATATTATACCTAACTTTGACTTTTTGTTTACAGTACGCGAATTATTTTTTTTAACTAATTGACATAATAATTATTTTGTTTTCCAATATTGTCCAATCCAGAACGCAAGCATGCTTAATATTACCGAGTATGTTACGTCAACATTCAGTTTAAAACGCTTACACGGCTGCATTTTATTCTGCTCAAAATTGTATTATTAACAATAGTTGAACGTATTTAAAAAAAAAAAAATCATTGCTGAATCATATTATTTAATAATATATATAATAATTATTAAATTTAAAAAAAAATGGGATATTATAATTCATTATGATTTGGTATCATAATTGTGCATATTAGTAACATATTAGCCAACTACCTACATAATGTCGAAAATCAAACGTTATTAATATTATCAACAATTATATTGATTTTATAATCGAATCATTTATAGAATTTCACACTAAAGATGATATTTCTTAATTAGATTGTACATTGCCTAATTCCTTTTGGCATTGTATAAACATATTATCTAGATAATGTAATAAACGACATTTGCTATGTAGAAAATAAATTAACATTATACAATTTGCCTAAAAACAAATATTATATAAGAAAGGCGAATGCCTTAATACACAAAACACCTGAAGGCTTAACATAATATGGGCGACAATGTATGAATAATAATAATTTCTTCATTGTACAATTTGTATATTACAATTTATACATTTGTTGATCCATGCAATACAAATCGACCGTCGAACGTTTTGCAAGTCTTAGATGTTCAACGCTGTGGTTTGTCAACGGTCGTACAGTAACAGCAACGCGATATTTCAAGACGGTAGACTTCTGAAGTACTGCCAGATTACATTAAATTATTATCGTTTTGAATATTGTCCCATGATTGGGAATATCTTCAAAATAATGACAATTTTTATTTTGCACAATTTTGTTATTGTTTTATAAGAATGTAGTTTGAAATTGTGTGATATTTATGCAATATCCTCCTGAGTACTCTTTACAAGTTTTATTCAATTAATAGGTAGGTGTAAACGCACAAGTCGATAATAACAAGTATATATGAATCTTTCCTTCGCACAAACTATAAAGCCTAACATTGATATTTTACAAGCGATTGTGCGGCAAACAATCTAACCCGAAATGTTGGCATAGTGTTAATTTTTTTTTCTACATCGCGAAATATGCCTATTAGAAGGATTTGTCTTTTGCAAAGCATAATAATATCATAGTATAACAGGATGCGTTTAGTTGAAATTAATAATCTATTGATATTACTACGTTCGGCAAACGGTTTGACCGGCGATTGCCGCCGCTATTAAGGAAAACCGGTTGCCACAGCATAGAGGCGCCATAAAACGACGGTAAATATTTTCGTCCGGCCGACTTAATGTTTCGTTAATAATTCGGTTGTTGTCGCCATAAGGAAATGATTGTCGTTGTTGTGTTATTAATGACCGTCGCCGTGTGCCGTGATGATGACCCCGGCGACCGGGGAGGGCGTTGTGTTTTGCCGGGCACATCAAAAGGGTTGACCGCACCCGAGGGGTCAAGGGGTCGCGCCCCGTAACACTGGACCATTGACCGCGCGGACGTGTGCGAGCAAATGGGGACCGGGAAATTTATTGCTCTCTGACCGACACACGGTGGCACGCAATTTTAATAATATCGCTATTAGCGTTATAGTCGAATTAATGATGACCATACGATGACAAATACACAGACACACACAAATCGTGCCGCGACCCTCCACGGCGCGACACCGGCGAGGATATTGTGATAATAATATATTCTGTCATATTATTACCTATTATAAACCGTGGAGATCATAAAAACGTGTACACACAATCCAGAGGGTACAAATTTGCATCCATTCACTGGGCGACAGTTATTGTAATATATATATTATATGTATTTTGCAAGCGCAGTCGAACCGTTACAACTAAAAAAAAAAAAAATAGCCGCAGACCGTACAGTGTAAAACAGGACAGCTAAACTTTACCATTTTCGGGTTCGCACTGTGTACCTACTCGGTTTAGTCGCCTTATCGAGCGCAAACCGATTTCACCACATAGAACATTGCAGCACTATACAATAGTTGTCTTGTTTGGAATTTATGGCCTTTTCGGTTCGACGCGCTTGAGCTACCGTCGCAGGATTGATATCTGCATCTTATAACATATCTGAGCTTACTAGCGCACAAGTAAATCCTTAGGCAGCGCGTGATCAATGTCTCGGCGTCGCGCGGTAAGACCATAATAAATAAGCCGAAGATTTATCGCAATACAGCAACGGCCGTTGTAAACTTAACCGAAAGCCCCAAAAAAAATTAATCAGATTTGGCCCGTAAAATCTCTGATATCGTCTCTTGAAACAAGAGTACTCCATACCCCCCCCCCCCGTGTTGGATGTACCTACCTCTATATATTTGACCAACTACATATTATGTATGTGTTGAAACTGTAAGTTTATGGATTTTCGTACCCGACGAGAGAGATTGCAGTAGAGAACAGTGAATAGTCTCAACTTGAATGGTGCTTTAGTGACTTAAGATCCTTAAAGTTTGAAATTAGACCCCCTCCCCCTAAAATTCACTTATTCCTTTATTAATCCCATCAAAATGGTTTATTTGAATTGACATTACGCTTTGTTGAACATTTATAGAAACGTACAAAGATTTTGTAAACAATTTTATTGGTAATTTTAACATTTTTGAAAGACAAGAATGGATTAATAGTAATTATAGTTAAAAACTGTAATTTTTTGTATTACTGGCTAACAAATTTGTGGGCTAACATAAAAAATATAACGATATGAAATAATATAAATAATTATTACAGATAATTTAAAAAAATATGAATAATCGTATTGTATTATAATTTACCTATCAACTGTTGATTTTATTTTGAATTTAAATATCTAGGTATTGCCAATTGTGTATTGACCAAAAAGATCTATTGTTTGGTATTAATTAATAAATCATAAAAATATCGAATATTTCGCAATACCTTCAAACATTTTTAAACTTGAAATGAAACTAACATCTTTGTCGTTAACTAATATTGTACAATGAGGCAGACGTTTATGTACCTTTAAATTAGTAGACTTCTGACTGAGATAGACCATTAAATCATTACGCTTTCGAATTCGTTTCCACTTTCCAGTTCACCGTGGTGACTTACCTGTGACTTCCGGTCCAACGTTATGATAAAAGGGCTTCACTTTTAAACGCTGAAACAGCTCAATTTCGTTTTTGTTAGTGCTCATTTATTTATGCTATTTGCTGAGTGAGTGTTCTTAATACTGGCACACAATATAGACATGTTGGAATTATTTACCAAACAATTGCTTCGCACTAATTAACACCGAGGCCTGTTGGTCTAGGGGTATGATTCTCGCTTTGGGTGCGAGAGGTCCCGGGTTCAAATCCCGGACAGGCCCAAACAATTTTTTGTTTTTGCACTATTGTTTGTGTTTTTTTTTATTTGCACAAACCAGTAGCGTACCCAACATTATTTACCAAACAATTGCTTCGCATAAATTAACACCGAGGCCTGTTGGTCTAGGGGTATGATTCTCGCTTTGGGTGCGAGAGGTCCCGGGTTCAAATCCCGGACAGGCCCGACAATTTTTTTTATGCTTATTTAATTTCATACGCATAGTAATTGTATTTTATTTTTCCACTTAATATAGTACTAGCATTTTCGTTGGAAATACAGTGATAGCATAAATCGCCTATATTTTTGTTATAATCAAATCTCTCGAACAATATTTGTTGTTAAGTATTGTTAAATTTATAATAAAGGCTATTAAAAAAAAAAAAGTATCTATATTTTTTTATTTTATTTATTTACTATAAAAAAATAGTTTACGCCCATGGGGCAATAGAGTACAGGATAATATATGTTTTTTAATTAATTATAAATAATTACAATAACACTAATTAAAAAATTATACAAAAATAATTAAACGACATTATTAAGAATCATTTTTAACCTGGCTAATAGAATCGTAAATAAATCCAAGTTGTAATAATGTATTGCTTTATTAGAAGCCATTAACATGCGATTTACCGGAGAATAATAACTATAGTTCTGTTTGTAGGAGGATATATGAAATAGTTGGTTTGAGCGCAAGGAAAAGGAAGGAGCATTAAGAGAAACAATATTTAATATTTCAGGACAGTCTATAGTATTATTAATTAGACCACGAATCCAACAAACATCTGCAATAAATCGACGATGAGCTAAACTAGTCAGTCTAATATTAGATTCAATAACTTTTAGATCTGTCCCGACATTGCCTATTTTATATGCTATCATTCTTAAAAAGCGTCGTTGGAGGCTTTCAATTTTGTCAATTTCAATTTTCTTACAAGCAATAAGATTTAACCTCCGTCATCGATACTAAAGTATACACTGTACACTTGTACAGTCTTTACTGTTTATATAATATGTACGCATACTAATAGCATATCATACTAAAAGTTTAGAATTAACGGTTCTTTCTTTTTTTTTTGCCTAGTTTAATAGTTAATAATAATAATTCCGGCTCGTAAGCTCTGATTGACGCGTTAATTATTACATACACATAAATAGTTAATTATTGATATACATTTATAGAATAAAAGTTCGCAAAGAAATATAATTTATCAAGTAGATAATGTGAACTCAGAACCTGTTTTATAGTAAGTCATAGTACTCAATTTATTTCACTTAAATCAATAACTTAATAAAACTTATTGAAATATCCATTGCAGTTTATGAGAAGTGATATTATGTTCTTTGTAAAGATAATACAATAACAACAATACGATATATTACAAATACATATGCCTCCAGGCTATTGTTAATACTTGTTCATAATTCGGTGCATAAATTATGTATACAGTGGGTAAATATGTGTACCTCAGTTCTAAAAAGACCAATATCACTTTCTATAACTTTTGGAAAATGAGCATTTACATTTTTTATTTTTCCATTAGGCTGTGTATTTTGTAAAAAAAACTTCAATTTTTAAATTTATGTCCTAGGTAGGCATTTACTGTTTAGTAGGTACTACCTTGTTACTTAGTGATACGATTTTTTTGTTAATCAAAGATAACGGGATAACATATATTATGTATTATGCGTTATTCTATACTACTTATCTTCATATAACAAGTTTGCTCAGGTTTTTCTAGATTACCTGTGTATGTATTTGTACACATTATTTATATTTTTTATTTATTTATTCATATTATGAACTTTTATTTTTCAAGTATATAGCATTAAACTTTTAAAGTTTACATCCTAATCGGTTACGCGTCAAGCGGAGTGGGTAAAATTATATTTTCAGAGAGCTTACGAGCCAGAACGGCGCTTGCTCTATAAACGACGACGGCGTCTCATAAGTTTAGCTTTAGATTTTAATTTGGAAAACAAAAACCGCCCAAACGCCTCGACCGACTTTGACAAGACGTGTCACACTCACACGTAGGCACATGCCACATACTGGTTATTATTATTATGATTAGAGTACGCAAGCAGTTATTTGATTTCCACTGCGGTTGTAAACTGTCAAAATTTCGGGCATATTGCAGTTTGTATAACGTGTGTGTCTCCTCGCTTGCAAAAATATATATATTTTATCCGAATCGATTTTCCGGCATTTCCACGCAGTACGGACCAGTGTGTGGGTTTGGGGCAGCTTCGGTGCGGCGGTCGGTATACATACATATATAAATGGGTGTGTGTGTGTAGGGGTTGAACGCGCGTGCATGGCGTTTTTCGGATATCCACCGCCCCCGCGGTTCCTGTTACCGCCGACCTTCGCCCTTCAAACACACACACACACACAGACGGCCCGGACATCCGTCGAGTATAGAGGAGAACACGAGCCGAGCTAGCGAGGGTGGTGACCATGGCGACGGCCGCACACCACACTGCACTGTACTGTACGTTTTGACCGCGGGGGTTGATAGCCCGCCATTTTATTTTCCGTCGCCGCCGCCGCCGCCGCCACACACACACGGTTCGCTCGGGGTCAATTATTAACACACACACACACGGTATATAGTATAGAAAACGGTTCCGTTAAAAAATCCGGATGCCGTCATAGTTTTATACCTAGGTAGCACGTGTATCCCGTAATCCCTGGCAGGAAAGTACAAAATTCACACTCTAAACGAACAGTTGCTCGGTTATGAACACTGTAAAAATATTCAAGCAAAGTGTTGTTATTTTCTGGTTGAAAAATTAAAAACCATTATGACATTATTGTTCCTCTCTCTCGGCTTTTCCGTCTTAAAGACGTCGGATAATAATAATAATAATAATAATAATTACGTTCTCGCACTTTTTCCAAGAAGCTCAACACGTAGTTGTTGTTATTCCCGCACCACCACCACCCACCTCCACCGACAGCGTTTGATGATGGTATAATTTTACTCGACATTTTTTTTTTCTTTTACTTTTTCTCTCTTACTCTTATTTCTTTATCCAACTTGTTGCGCCGCTGTATAATTTATCGTCCAAAATCCACTAGCAAAAGTTCAAGGCCCGGTGTATACATCAACATAAGGTATATGCATGTGTATTCGAGATTTCATTTTCTCTCTTTCTGCCCGACACTCGTAAATCACATTATAAATTATAATATTATGTAACGTGTAATATATTTATACATAATACATGGTCGTCCAAACTGATTAATATGTCTTATCTATAGTTTTACATCTGGCATAACGTCCAAACCGCAACTATGACATAAAAAACATATTTTGACTCAAAATTAAAAAATGAAATAAAATCTGAAACCGATTTTCATTTTTTTTTTTTTTGCAACCTCTATTACAGTAATAGATTTTGGTGATAATAGTTAATACTATCACCACCAAGTTGTACTATTTGCAATTATACCGTATAGTTGTATATAACGAGTATATTGAGTCAGACTGAGATGGTAAATATGTATTTGTGCGATTTTAAATACTACTAAAACTTTAATGCTATTTCAGAATGAAAACAAACAAAAAGTTATATAACTTACTATTATTAATTATTATTACTATAAAATGGTTATATACACCACAGCTCAGGTGTTTTATATATCACAACGACTACGCATTCGCTATTCTATAGAATATATCATATATTTATATGATTTTAGGCTATAAGTTATAGCTGTAGTTTTAAAAGTCTTTTGAAAAAGAAACAGGAAATATACAGAAAAAACGTATAATAAATCTTCAAAAACAACTGCATCGTCAATTGACGCTCTGAAACCGAACGATTGTAATCTATGATAACCGGTCAACAAGTTTCAACGGCACGAATAGAAGTGTGTGTTATGTGAATTCATTTTTTTAATTTTTAAAACGTTGCGCATCTAGTACACGTGACCACGAATTTATCAACCTTATAATATTAAAGATGTTATTTTAAACTTGTCGGCTAGGTGTTCGACGTAGGTGTAATTTTATGTTTTTATAAGCATTGCTGCCTGTGCAATAGAGATTTCTGGATTTTGCAGCGATCAAATTGCAAAGTGAAAACAATAATTTAATTTATTTTTATTTTTAACTCACATACGTTTGGTCTAAAATGCGCCCACGACTTTTTTATGAGTGTTGCCAGGCGTGACGTCCAACAGTATTGCTTTATAACGTCATAAAACGGACGTGTATAACTTAAAATATGTTACCACGGCAAGCACACATCGGGGACCATCGGAGCTTATCAAAGTTTCAGTGCCGAAGCAATGTAAGCGCGCGACCATCAATTAGGAAGACCGCAAGCAGGCCGGGACCGCCGTGTATTATATATATTATAAAATAATATAATATACATATATATATCTATAAAAGCCGCACAAACTTAGGCGGTCGCGTGTGACGTGAATTAATTAAAATATTATCCGTGACGGAATTTCGGCGCGTTTAAAATCGCATTATCTGGTAAAAACGACGACCGTCATAACCGACCGAGCTGTAGGCCGTTAAAACTCCAACGGTGCAACACATGCAGTATAGCGGCGACGGGCAAAAACAATTACCGTTTATAATATGATATATAATACAATATTATGTGTATGTTATACGTTATTATACTACGGGCGGAATTCGCAAGCGATTAATTACGACGACGACGGCGACGGGGAAGAGAGGATGTGTCATTCCGCGGGGACAATGAAGGCCGAAAAGGGTTAAAAAGACGATAATATTATATAATATATGACATTATACAGTAATACTGTTATTATTTTATTATTAGTTATTACCGTATCCTCGGTCGATCAAGTATGCAGTATAATGTGTACGGTATTCTTAAGCAATTCTGATCATATTAGTATCGGTTTGTACTTTCAAAACTGTCGTAGAGTATAGGTATAATACATATCGCCTCAGGGCTAACTGAGGGTACTAAGGTTATAATCATAGTTGTGGTTAAATCATTAGAGCATTAGCGGTTCTTTAAACATAATTTAGTGACCCGTGATTGGTCCATTAAATTTATTAATTTTGTACGCAACTCAGCATATCTTTAAAATCCTCTAAAAATTGTCATCGACAAAACTGGCATGGCTCATATTAATTTAGCTGCGCATTATATTATTTTTGTTAGCTTATCTGATATTTAAGTGATGGCTAATAATCTTAGCTATGACCAAGGTGTCTAAGCATTTCGTTGAATAAATAAGGCGTCTATCCATTTAAAATTGCACCGATACCTTGACTATATGACAATGTAGTGTCTTAAAGCTAAAACTATTAACATTAAGTACATTTATGAGTAAATTGGCTGTCAAAACGAAAACTTCTTTAATCAAATATACCAACCGTCGTTCTGTCAGGATCCGCTAGGTCTAATCCTATCGTCGACCACTGGGCCTAGTCTAGCTAATTAGCAAAAAAGGGATGTGACAATTTATTGAGAGATCAAATTATTATACATTTTTTTGTAACCTATAGTAATTATATATTCCGAATAAAGTTGTGAACCATGGCGGTTTAATAGTTTTGTTTCATTGCAGCGATTCTCTGATATGATATAATATATGCAGTAACGTTTTTTCCGACCGCGTGTCTCCTATAATATATATATAGTTTATAGTAAACGCAATGGCATCGAATGCGTATAAAATAATAATATTATTTAGATACCTAAATAATAGGTCCCTATATACATGGGGACCGAGTTTGTGCGTTACATACATTGTACACAGTAGTAACATATATATATGTATCCATTATACATATATTATAATTAATATTTGCAGCCGTCTGCGAGCGGTGTGTGTGTGAATGATATGCACGGTATGAAACAAAAACGAATTATAATATTCGCCCGGTTTATTAGAAACAACGTACGGGGCACCATGTTGTGTAAATCTCAGCACAAAGGTCTGCTGCTATATAGTCGGGCGGCGACGGCGAAAACAAAGGAGACCGGCTGCCATTGGTGGCTGGCACAAAAGGGACAGGAGAGAAAAAGGTCCAGCAGCCGTCGGCTAATTAAGGGTACGTGTGGGGAGAGGAGACGAGGTGCGGGGCAGAGCGAAAGGAGAGTATAAAACAAAAGGCTCGCCTCTCCGACTCTGAGCGGGTCGCCCTCCAGGCAAAGGTCAACAGTACAGTATAATACACATGCATATATTATTATATATTGTACAAGTACGGGGTAAGTTATCGAAACGTCAATTAACACACACACACACTCGCCCTTGGCAGTTTTCAGAGAAAAGCTCGAGTTCGAGTTAATGGATTCGATTAACTATACAAAAGCCTATACAAAGCGTTTGCCCACGAGCATGCGAGCACCTGTATATAGGCCTGTGTACCTCCTATGTGTATGTTATATATATATTAATATATAACATACTGAGACAACACAATGCACTCGTATCTCGGCTTATTGTCCGGCGTGATTATACAAGAAGCAAACAAACCGAAATCGTATCCGAGTATAAACTTGCGTGCGTGTAACAGCGTTTCAGAATTTATATTAAAAATGTATTATTTTATGTATGTGAGTACACGATACACGTAGTGGAAACGCATGTATTATGCGTATACATGACTCTATGCGACCTCCAGATCTATGCACTATCACACGTTAAGAATGATTTCGCCATCGCGCCGTTGCCTGTTAACGGCGATTTTGATTTAATATTTTACCATGCACAATTTGCAACCGTTATCGTTTGGCACCATTGGATTATACACGAAGGGAGACCTAACCTAACCTGGCGCGAGTTCCGGATTCTTTAGACGTTCCGATCCGCACTATAATTAATTTGGTCTCTCCTCAAACACTGACACACCCCGAAAACAATAGTAATCAGTAAAGTTTGCTCTGTTAATAAATCACTCTACCGCATTATTGACACGAAGTCATTCACACGCAGCAGCCTCGTTTCTAAAACCGAGTATAATATAATATACTATGTAATACCGAGTATACAATATGGTATCTCTACATATTATACAGCCTGAGACATAGGAGGGTAAGTGTGCCGCACTAGTGCACTAGCCTGGGAATGAAAACGTGTGACTTTGAGACCGGATCTGTTTTAAGTATAATATTATGACCTGAAGTATTTCCACGCGCCGTGCTTGTACCTCATCTAATGCTTGTATTGGACACGTGTCAACCCTAACACACAAGAAAAATGAAAGTACCCACAAACTTCTTTGGGTGATCACATGTCGACTTTCTGATATCCGAGTTCCGGCCATCAATGAATAGATGATCTTATGACCGTCCAAGTAGTCAGTGGGTGTGTTTATGCTGTTAAGGAAATGTTTTACATTGCCATTGCAAACAAATAACGGATGATATGAAGTGAAACTATCGGCCAAGTTCGTGCATAATAACGATTGGAACATCAATTGTGGTCTCAAATATAATTCAGTTTCTTGGCGGATGCGATTTTAAACATGTCCACGAACCGAAATAATCCTATTACCCTCTTCTTTTTTTTACAATAGACGTTCGATCACGCTAGACGGTGTATATAATATAATTTCTCATCCGCTTTCACGTAGCTCGCACCCTTTAATACTTAAATCGTATCAGCGATTTTGCACATCCGATTGGTTCAATTACCTGGTGACGACGTTGTGGAAAATTACGTTAGACCATTAGTAACTTCGTTAACACTGAAATATCAAGGATGAATAAACCAGAGATAGCTCACCTCGCACGTTTTCCGGATAAGAAACAATTAAAACCCAACTACTATAACGACGAAGACTGTACGTTAGCGCCGTGGAAACGAAATTCGGATCTGGCCAGAAATAAAATAAAGTAACCCAATCCGGTCTATTGAACACGAGCCATCAATATTTATTAAAAAATTCGAACAGAGCGAAACGCTGTGAGAAGTAAATGTATAAAAAAAAAAAAAAAAATGCCTTAAGAGTTATACGAGCTCTCTCTCCGCGAGGGTGTGCAAACACACGTGCCATCACATATTGTATATTATGTAAATATATCTATGTGGATACATGGACCGTATCTACCGTGTATATATATATAGAAACGCATTATAAATAAGAAAAAAACCCATGCCTGACGTGGCGTTCCGGTGTCCTGGGGGGGAGAGACCGTCGCTGCGGGTGACACAAAGTGCTAAGAGTATTCTGCCGGGTAGTTTTAATACCCGTAAAGGGATTTCGCCGGGAAAACGTCGATAGTGTTTTTCCCGGAATTTTATGTGAATATATATATATATACAAACACACACGGCGTACTGTACTGTACTGTATATGGTGCACGGGGTCCGGGGGTGGAAAGGAAAGACTTAAACTCGCCCACCCGTCTCTGCCGTATAGTAGCGCGATAAGGGCCAAAGCCGTTTGTAATGGCCTCGCCGTACTATTACCGACGGTACACCGTCCCTCTTTCAAAAGGACCCTTTTTTTCCTTGGACTTTTTCTTTTCAACCAATGACCCGTCTCCCTTAAAGCTCATATATACATTGTCTATGTGTATGTATATATATATATATATATATATCAGCTATACGGTCGCGCCCGGAGTGGTTTCTGCGACGGGGGCGGTTTATGGAGCGAGGAGTTTTTATGACCGTTCCTTATTTTTTTTTATTATAATATATCCCTTTGGGGGTAAGGAGCGACCGTGCCTCGGACACTTTTCGATTGAAACGCATAAAGAAAAAATAAAAATAAACGGAACGGCATACACACACGTTTCCTATAATAGAACTGCCGCATGACTCACGAATGAAAATCGTGGGGGAGGGGTCACCGACTTGTATATTATGTGCACGTTTGTGTCGGAGGGAAGGTCTTGAAAATGGTCGTCTATGCGAAAAAAAGCTATAACCAACAAATGTGA
Source organism: Adelges cooleyi (assembly GCF_023614345.1). Lineage (NCBI taxonomy): Eukaryota > Metazoa > Arthropoda > Insecta > Hemiptera > Adelgidae > Adelges > Adelges cooleyi. The sequence goes on along the minus strand of NW_026096053.1, from coordinate 10,346,285 downwards.
TCGGCCGTATTATTTATTATCGCCGGCAGCAAATCCAATATTGGATATGATAAAGTATAAATAAAAAAGATTTTCGAAATTGAAAAAGTCACAATTATAGATAATAATAATACAGGGTGAATACGTATATCGGTTTTCTTTATCGTTCATATTGTTTAATACTGAAGAAAAAACAAAGAATAGTTGTAAATACAATTCAAACAATTCTAAAATTTAAGAAAAATTTAAACTAAAATCTATAGTTGTTACGATATGCTGTTAAATATAATAATGTGTGTATGTTGATTGTGCCAAATACATACCAAACAAATACCTACTATAAATCGCCATTAAAAATAAATATTATTATTTTCAGAGCGAAAAAAAAGGAAACTAAAGAAAAAATATATATAATATGATATCGACTTATCTGCAAAGGTATTATAGAAGTTTTTTTATAAGTTTAATTATAGATTTTAGTATTATTTCAATTTATTATTATAAATGAACTGATAATCATACCTGTGACTCAGTGTGTAAATTCAAATCCCAGAAAAAAAATTATAACATTTATTATTAAAGCTCATAAACCAAAACATAAAAAGTGAGGGTTAGATTAATAACCTCACTTTTTTCCTGTACAAAAAATGGTTCAATATGGTAAAGCCTTAACGCGTATCATTAAGTTATGTACAAAACACATCACAATATTTAATTCGTTATAAAGTTGACGGTATAGTTCCTAATTATCCTTGTATATTTTTAAAATATTGGTAATAGCTTGTAATGAAAGTTCATAAATCATTATATTTATAGGTTTACAGATTAATAGACACACAATATTTCTAATAATTTAGATCTCGACTTCAACTGAGTCAATTCGGTCTTTATATTTAGTGTTCAAAAATAATTTAAATTTAAAATAAATAATTTATTATTATACTGTACTACTAAATAACATAGATATTTGTATTCATTCATATTATATATTTTCTGTTTTTGTTCTGCACTCTATTACGCTAAACAGCGTTAATAAACTATTATTATTATTAAATTTCATTGGTTATACACAACGTTATTAGTAACAATATCTGTAAATATAAATTCTCAACGAAAATTAAATTAATATAAGCAATATGGTACAACATGATGTATAAAGATTTCAGTCTCTCTTTATGTCTCTCTTAATCTAAAAATCTATCATTATTTAAAGAGAGTAATTTTTTTTAAACAATTTGAACATTTGAACTTTTCAATTTGTTAACATTGACATTACTACCTCTTGATTCATAAACCTGCCAATTTAATGTGTGTACAGCAGCGTTCGCCTGAACTCTTCCGCCTGAGGCTCAATCGATGTGGAAATGAGTTCAACAGAATAAAGACTTTGCATTTATTTAACTGTACCGTTTTCAAACGAATTACAGTTTTTTTTTTTTTTTTAATCTCTTTGGCAGTCGATATTTGTAATGATTTGTTTGTTTCCTCTGGCTCACACGAGCTGCCTTGATGATAAATAACAAAGCAATAACGTCTTTGTGTCAGACGACTACATAAATACAATTTTGGCGATTTGTATTTTGAATTATTAACGAGATGTACAAAAGCGTTGTGCGTCTGGGCTTTAGTTTTAAAAAATCCTTCCCCATACCGTATACCGTACAATGGAATGGGCTTCATCCCCCAGACTCTCACGCGTAACCGGGTCGGAAGTATTTGTGAAATTAATTTTTGGAATTTTCGCGTGCATTGTGCATGCACAAGTTGTAAGACACAGGTGCCGGCATGGCACATTCTTTTGTCTCGGGCCAACGCGCCTGTTCCGTTTTAAGTAAACCAAAAACAAACAAAAAACAAAATGCCTTTCTGCGGCCGTAACCGGGGCAATGTGTGGTAAAATGAAAAGTGACGAGACCCCCACGAGGTAAAAACAATAGGCCGTGCTCTTTTTCGCGCCCGAGGGGTTGTAGTTGAACGTGACTTGTTTTATAATGATTTGGCTGTTTTGCAAAATTTACCCGACTTTTATCCGGAACAATTATTATCACTAATATATTATATATACTTATATTAATATCGACGCGGCCATTAAAAACAATTGCGTGGACCGGTAGACCCCCCTTTGTGAAGCAAGTTTACAGACGACACATGTCGGAAATGTCAATAAGCCTTCGTGTACGTGCTGGGCGACACAAGCGGCCACGAGCGTTTCTCAGCGTCTATACCGCGCGTTGATTGTAAGCATATTGTATTGTACTATAAGCTTTAACGTGATCCAATTTCTTGTAAACACAATCAATTTGCAAAAAAAAAAAAAACGTCTAACTCATTTAACGGTAAAAACAAACGACTTTAGAACAAATATTAATAGTTTACAATTATTTGCAATACTTGTACATTTATATATCTGCACGTGTTCAGTTGTTCGCTGGCGTTTAGAACGAAATACTGAATTTCAGTAAATACTTTATAGTTTATAAATATATTATATTATAAAAAATTAATGAATATTAATAATTCAGTACAAACAACTTACCTAGTTTACACTAAAAACACTGTATTTTTTGGCCAAGAACTGTTGGTCATCAGTCTCATCACCGACTTTGCCAACACTAAAACATACAACCCAGATTAGTATATTATATAGTATGTTGAAAGTTTAAAAATCAAAATACTTACAATAGTATTGTACGCTAGCGTTGTTCAAGACGAAACCTATTAAGCTAATAGGTGGTTACCGGTCTTTATAGTATGCCGTTTTTGAAGCTAAGCGTCGGGGGATACAATAATAAAAAGGAGTATTTTCCGGTTCGTGTAAAATCCAAACGACGTTAATAATAATATTTCGAACAATAGTAATAACAATAATTATTGTATCCACGCGCGTTGCCGAGACGATCGTGATGTTCAAACCTTTTGGGGAGACTTGTATATATATATATATATAGTCAGCCCGGGTAGGTGTAAGACATAAGCACAGTCGTGAAATACAAGTTATAAATATTCCACCCCTCGCGGCAAGATTTTTGAATTTAATTATACGTGCCGACGACTGTGCGGCGGATTAATACAATGTTTTCACTTTTCTCGATTTTTCATTCACAAGGAAACTACACGACGCTCCCGCCGCCGCCCCCGTACTTGCCCCGTGTACGAGACGGAATTTTAACTAGCAATTTAGCCTTATGAATGAGAGAAAAACTTTTCCCGCGTTTTTATTATTATTTTTCCCCTCTCGACCCACTCGGCCGTCATCGCATCTCACCGCGTTCATTTCAAGTTCGCCGCACGACCTACCGCTACTATTTTATGTGTACAACGCGATGTTAGCGGTAATTTATTATTTCAACGAGCTCTCTTAAAAAAAAAAAAAAAACAAACAAAATAAACGGAATCGACGATGAACATTTTTTTTTTTTCATCGCCATCAGGTGCTATCCCGTACAACGCACCCGCACAACACTTTTGCAAAACCAGAGAAACGTTCTATATATATATTGGACTAATTTAAAATGCTCAATGTCGTCAACAGGTCTCCCGTATTCCCGTTCGTTCCCCCGACACACCTGCACACAACATCGTTGGCCATAAAACACTACTAAAACGTCCGTTTCATTTTTTATTCCTTCGAACCGTTAAAATGTCTTATGCTGTTAACCCGCAAATAGATTTAGATGTACAGTTGGTAAGGCACGAGCCCGGGGCCCCCGAATAATATAATTTACATCTTAACGTTGTTTTAGCCTAAGACGGCAAGACTCGGGCAAACGACCGACTACTGCAAGTATAAGAGTTTTTTCGCCGTATCCGTAAACGTCAGCTATATACTACTAAATATAACACTAACGGCCCGTTAGTATATACACACAGTGTTAGGGCTTCTGGTGTGTATTGAACAAAGGTGGCCTGCATGCAGTTTTAATGCAAATAAAAAATCGTTACGCGGCTGTGTATCAGTTGACTTCATTTATGCAACCATAAACCGTATTGTGATAGCTCGTTACGCGGTCTTTTTATTATGCACAAAAACGAATACTTATTGGCTAAAGGGTTTGTCACCTAACGAGTTGTTCTGTAAAAATAAAACATCCCGTAGGGCTGACAAAAAAAAAAAAATAATAATAATGGCAAAAAAAAATACAAATAATGAGATACACGCACGCAAGGAGACTAGTTAAAAAAAAAAAAAAAAAAAAGAGGGCAAGAGACAACAACAAAAAAAAAACAAAATTCACCCGTAGTTTCAAAATATTTCCGGTCTAACGATGCCTTGTGTGTTTGCATCCCGTTGATCTTTTTCACACTTAGATTTTTGCATACAAAAAAAAAATCAGGGTCGACACATAAAAAATGAGTCCTTCCCCGGCACGGTTGTGTATCCGATTTCCATTCACTGCGAAAAAAAAAGTACAATAATAACCTAGTTATCGTATACAACCCTTAATTTTCAAAATACATTCTATTCAAATTGCAGCATCCCTTTTAGGTAGTTTATATTAACATACTCCTGGGGGTCGTGTGTGTCATGTGTGCGTTTTTTTTTATGCTTTCCCCCCGGTAGTCTCGCAGCGTACCTATATATGTATATATGTGTGTATATTTTGTGTAACCCTTTCACAGGATGTGTGACAGTGGCATGTTTTTTTTCTTCTCAAGGAAGACAGGTTTTTTATTTTTTTATTTATACCCTCAACCCTTTCATTTATATGCGTATATTATGTATATAATAATAATATCCACGTACGGTTCTATCCTTTTTTATTTTTAAATAATAAAAGGTGTGTATGTGTGTGTGTGTGTGTTTGTAGCAACGGTCCGTGAAAAAAATCGATTCCTTGGCTAGAATGTTAATAAATAATAAAGGGAAATAAATATTGAAACCCTTCCGTGACTGTCTGTGGGTCCCGGGGATCGACGAGCAGCAGCACAACAATGCCGGCTCGAATTTTATGAAATACCCAAAATAACGGCGCGTTGGAACATTTGTATTTTTCGATTTCCTGTGCATTATTCATACAAGAGGATATCCGCCGGCTAGGCCCGTGTGTTCTGAAATAACTGTTACAATATAATATATTATTATTTGCATCTCATCGGCGGCTGGTTCCGTTATCGGCGCAACGAGATTTACTAACCCATGTATATATATTATTAAGGACTTGTTTAGGCTATAAAAAATAAATGTTAAGATTCCTAACTAGGTACACCCGGGCGACGTAACCGATAAGGTACGTCGCATGATAAAATATATTCTTTTTAGGTTCGATTCGAGGCTCACATGGTAATAATCTTACAGTGGTGTAGTTTTTTTTTGTCGTTGTTTGGACCCAAGACAACTTTTTGTCCACCGGAACGATATTTTATTACATAAACAATCTAGAAATCACAAATTTTACATCAAAGGCTAAAGTCTAAAAAGCTTAACTCTGTTTGGTTTCATGGATATCCAGAAAAGCTGAAATCAGAAAAATAATATATTTTTAGCATTCCACATATAAAATAGTGAAAAATTCCAAATTTGCTTACATTATAAATGTACAATGAAAATCCAAAAAATATAATGAGCCCTTTCCTCTATAGAAGGAGTGAAAGTTTTTTCGCTTTTTTTGAGTAGACAATTAAATTGATTGTAGATCTAGTTGGTACCAATTAAATATGGAGTTACAATGATACAAGTGTATTTGTGTTATCCTTTATCAATTTTGTCTGAACTATTTTTTAGTACGGATTTGACCGAAGGAGGTACTACAGTATGCTACCAATGAGAAAGCATACCTTTTAGAAGATTTTCTGACTTTATTCCTAGTATTTTCCCCCGCTTCAGGTTATGCGGTACCCGATCGTATACTGCGGGAGTGCGCGCTTTGGAGTTTTCCTTCGACTATATTATATAGTATACGTCTCATAAATATTATGCCCCCAGGAAATACACATACAGCAGTACTATTTCAGCAGCTGCTGTCATCCGCGTTTCCACACGTCAATACGATAAATGACGGCGGTTGATAAGTTCTTTGAAACAATAACGCAACATTTCGGCGAGCGCGTTATTATTTTCTTGAATTATTCATGCGTTATAGCGGTTTGGAAATTGAATTTCTTCGTGCTACCGCGTTTCCCCCAACCTCCTTTCCTCTTCACCCTCACCGAGAGGTTTCGTTCGCGTCTCACGTGTGACCGCCGGTTGTATGTGTGTAGACTGTAAGGCGATGTGTGTGTGTGTGTGTGTGTGTAGATACGGAAGTTTGGGAGTGTAGTATACGTGTGTGTGTGTGTGTGTATATACACGAGGGATTGAACTTTCCGATGGCTTCGGTTCCGGTAGAGGGTCCGGCCGCCGTTCGCCCCGTATCCATGGCAACCGCGCCAAAGGCCCCACGGTAGTGTTCGACCGGTGAGAAATGCTCTTAGCCCTCCTCGTCTTCTTGTGCGTGTGTTTTTCGAGACCGAGCCGGAGGAGAGGACACCCTTCAGCAGCGTTTCCCGATAACGCAGCCCGCGCGCGACATTCTTCCGTATACCGCTTTTGGCCGCTATCCAAGCCAAACACACCGTATCCGGCCCCGTGTGCGATTCACACCCCCCTGTCTCCAACCCCTAACCCCCCCCCCCCCGATCTAATTATCTCGACGGTGGCCACCGTTGCTCGGCACACACATCCATGTACGGCGACTTCCGACCTGGACTTCCGGCGATCTCGGGCCCGCCGCTCGCCGTCCGATTTTCGTTTATTGATTTTCCGCCCGAAAAAAAACCATGTGCAGTGAATGGCACACCTATGTATAATAATAGCTAAGACACGATATAGTTAACACCGAATGGCCGGCTCGACAAACACGGTAACGCGTAACAGTATTGAAAGTTTGAAATCAAAGTCGCCTTGAAATTCACATACCTCAGCGTTACACGTGTGTCAACTATGTGAATTCGGCATAGGTGAATTATTCATGTGCGGCTTGCGAGTTTGACAAGACGTACTCCCGGCACAAAGACCCAGATGGTGTTCTCTCATCGAAATCAGCCAGCTGCGTCGCCACAAGAAAAAAAAGGCAAAGCTCGATTATGTTCCAGGATAGTCTGTTCGCGCAAAGAGCTATGACAATTAATCATTGCGTCTCTCTCTCTCTCTCTCTCTCTCACCTAACTTCCAAACTTTCTACTGTATCTCGTGCCTGCATCCGGTGTCCGGAGTGGTACCGTAATATACTCACCGAGAAATACCAACGACTCGTCATCAACGTTATGATGAACGTTTATGATAAATCTCCATTGATATTTTGCACCGGACTTAAGTGGTTTAACACGCAAGGCGCTCAAAGGGGACGTCATGCCCAAAATTATAGCACCAAAAAAGTACTTTTGTATTTCCAATGGTAACGAGAAGTCTACAACGCACACAGGGATATAAATTGCTCGAAAGATGAGAACTTTAACTATGTTAACATTTATATAATTAACAATAATCCCTTTCTTTATGCCATATTGGTCAATCTCTAAACGAACTATCGAACATTGGTTTCCAACAAAACATAGAAAAATGGCTCGCGCTTATTATCGGACTTGTTTCGAGGTAAGTATAGTCGGCGGTGAGTGAAAGCGGTGCGGGCTATTGATGTAGAATTTGTGTAAACGTTTTTTTACGGGGTGTGGTTTTGTTATCGCGTGTACATCAGAAAAATGTTATTCTCAAACGAGCCGATAGTGTCGTTGACTTTGTTGTGAGTGTACCGCCGCCGGAGGGTTATAGATGAAAATTTGATGAGGATGTTTGCGGTCGGCGAGCAGATAAAACGGGAATTCAGGGGGACCCGCGGTGAAATAAATCACGAGCCTCGCTGCTATTGTGCTGTATAATATACAATATTGTATGTATAGGTACTTGGATGTTATGCCGAGTGAGAGAGACGGGAACACCGCGTTTTTGCCACTCCGGATTAACGAGGGATTATATTGCGTATTTTTACGGGCCGATTCATAAGGGTGCAAGACGAGCACTCTACACAAAATAATAATACATAATCTCGATGTTTATCTAATTTCCATTGCCATTGTGATTGAAATTACGGAGTTCTCGAACCGAAAATTTTAATTGGCATCCACACCTGCACACATTTCGACTATCGACCGACTATTTTGTGTTAACAACGTTGTTCAAACTCACGGCCAGCAGAGTGCATAATATTATACATTGTTTTACTCATAAACTCTGTTTCGCTGTTAAAACAATACGTTCATATGTCAACATGAGTTGTTTAAAATCATTTTTACGGTCTGTACGGTCGTATTGTTGCCCTATAACCCACACAGCATTAATATTATATTTTAAAAATATTTCATTGGAAAATATAATGTTATATAATAATAATAACAAAATTATTATTTTATTATTGTTACAGGGTTTCTTATTGCTGGAAATCAAAATGTTAGTAACACAAATATTTTTAGTATAATACTAAAAAAAATTGATTGTATCAATACTATGATATTATCACTCTCAAAAACAAATCAATTTTAATCTATGAATCTATATAGTTAATACAAATATGTATTGCCAATAAAAACTACTAAATATAGGCGATATTATTATGTTCGGAATCTCACAAATTGGAGTACAGATTTTTTTTTTAACTAAATCCATCTTTTTAATTTCAAAATCTTAAATTTAAAAACTGCGCCCAAAAATTGACAAGCAAAAATAAGTTTTACACTTGTTCTACAGAACAGGGTGAACTTGTTTTACTGTGGAATAGGTAGTGCTATATTCAAAGGCAAAAGGCAAAGAATATCCCAATAAAATGTGTAGCTGTATTCATTCAATGAATCAATATGAAAAATGAGGAAAAAAGTTTTTGTTATAAGACTTAATTTCGATATGCCCGTGTAGACTACGACAAAATATTTTTATAGTATTGAGAAGAAAAATAATGACATAATGTGTTAACACTATACAGTAGGCGTTTTTTTTTTTTGTAAGCTTTATTTATTTTTATGCGGAGATGTACCATAACTGTTTATAATTAACAGATGCCATTTATGTATAAAGCAAATTATTTAGTGATATCGTTGCACATTGTATTTTAACAAATGACCACCTTTTACACTAGAGCTACCATATTATGTATTTTACATTGTTAACAATTCCGTCTGACTGGTGTTGGAACACCACAGTATATTTACTTAGACTTGCATCAAAAAATAAATAAACATATAATAGGTATAACGTGGATATATGAAATTCTCACATCGATTAATCTGCACCGAAAGCTCGAAATCACAATTCCCTCAACCGCGCGTTTGTGTAAACTAGTTGTGTACTTAAAGTGATGCACAAAATAAAATCCAAAGCAGCAGACGACTTCGAAAGTGTGTTCTTTGGCGCAGACAATGTGTTTGTTTTCCATTTCGCAATCCATTTCCTCGAGTTGTTTTCTCAACATACGATTTTTTCTCGTTATATCCATTTTACAGTTTACATAGGTACTTATAGTGCTAGTATTCCTGTATATATAAGTGCTGACCAAATGTTTTCGCAATGAAACGAATATATTATTATTATTATTATTTTGGCGCGCGACGAAAAAATAACAATATTAAAAAAAAATATGCCAACAGTGTTTGTTGTTATAATAATGTGAACGAGCGTCGTCAGTAAACATCATAATAACCAAACGACAAACACCAAAAGGTATTCGATAAATATATGAGAAATAGACAAGAGTTATTTTACTTGAATATTGAGCGCCATTGACCCAGTTTCAAGTATTTTCACTTAGCAAATTAAATACCCTGGAGAGTCCCACGCCGTTTCCTTATTTATTTACATATACATAAAGTTTTTTCTCTATTTTTTTTTTCAAGACGTTTATAACCATACTCTAACGACAGGTTCAACGTCGGGTGGAATAAACGTTAGTTTGACATTTTATTCTAACCATTTAGTTGTACTCCGTTTTTAAAACATCAAATAGTGACTGGTGTTTTGTCCATTAAACTGTAGTCAACATACAAAATGGCCAATATTTTGCTTAACCAGCGACTTAACTATACATTTTACTTTACATAATTATATTTTATACTATACTCTACATAAATAATCAATTGTTCAAACACAATTATAGCGACATTATTGATAAAAGTTCTGTGGAAAACAAAAAAAATATGAGTACAATATATTAAATTAAACATAATATTCTAGAGATCAGTCAAATGCAATTATAACATTATGACTCGTATTTGAAAGATATACATTTTATTGCACTCTGAAATAAAAACAACGATATGATAAAACATGTACTACCTAATTATAGGTTTTATCCCCACCTATAGGTTGAGCGCGTTGTTTATTTTTTTAAATTATAAATTTAGTTGTTTTATTATTTACAACTATTTTATCATTTAATGAAGATAAACCGCTTTATTTAAATAAAAACAATTTACAAAGCTGAAAATGAAACACGTAGTTATAATAATAATATAATTATAATAGTTTTCAAGTGCTATAGATTTTTCTTATTACTAGTTTTAACTTTTTCTGTAAATACATTTAATTTAGGCACATAACAAATTTGATCTAAAATGAGTTTGAACGGACTTTTGTATGGCTAGAATAACGGTTTTTGTGAACAATTCAAATTTTTCTCATCCTGCCCATACATTACAGTTTAGTTTTGCAAATTTGATGTAAACTTGGCTAAACAATAATATATTTATTCAGTCAAGTCATCTATAAAATTTCGGTTTTACCTTTTTTGTTTTGTGTACAATAATGTTTTTATTAGACAACTATTTTTACAATACTTTTTAAAATAGAAATTTTATATTATGCTGTCTGGGATAATAAAGCCACACAAGACGACAAACGGTACAGAAGCGCGAAACTAAAATCCTAAATGTGATTAGGCCTAGTGACAGAAGAAAAGCCAGAACTTAACTTAGAAGCAGCTATATGTATATCAAGAGAGAGAGAGTGAAAGATATATTATAGTCTTTTTTTTTTTCTCTCGTTCTTTCGAAAAAGGCGGCAACGGGTTTAGGCAACGCGTTCAAAAGGAGTGAGGCCTACCGACTAGTATATATATTTATATTATGCAAACTAATGGTGTCCTGGCGCGTGGAGGGCACTGAGAAATAGCATTTTCCGACCCTCGTAGAAGAGAAACCTTTACACTCACGCACTCACGTCTCTGGGCCGGCAAAGAGAAGACCTATATGCGTGTGTGTGTTTGTATATATATATATATATATCTACATATATGTATGTATATACATAAATCAATAAAACGACTGGAGGGATGCTTTCAAAAGAGCACATACACACACACACACACAATTGGCACACCCCCGCCCAACCACCCTTGGGGGCATTTGTTATTTACCGTGCGTTAAGGGTAACAACACCACCACCACCGCCGCCGACCCTTTCGACCAGGGACCGGCGGGTGGTGTCCGCCGCCGCCCATATATCATCCCCTCAGCCCATTGGACCCCGCGATCCCGCCAATCGGCTTCCTGCTCTAGTCCAACACACACACACACGCGGTCGTATATATGCCGATGAATTCTAGAAAATTGGTTTTGCCGCCCTCTCTTTGAAAAATAAAAAATAAAAAAAACCCACAAGAAAACAACTGCCGTCGCCTCCGACTTATTTCTCATCGTAAAACAGTTTTCTCCTCTTTCTCTCGGTCTCTTTACTTTTTTATTACTATTTTTTTGTCGTTAGTCGATTGCACGCTTTGGTACCGCACGTGTGTAGTAAAACACCGCATTAAATGCCGCTTTACTTAAACAAAAAAAAAAATGTGCCTTCTTTTTATGGTACATCCATTAGATAGGTGTGTACAGAAAATAATGGCAACATATGATATACATCTACTATAATGTTCAACGGGGTGTACACAAGCATTTTGAATTGGGAACAGTCATAAAATGAGGATACTATAATATTATATAGCCGGTTGAAAGATTTTTTTTTTTTGGACAGAATAATATCAGTAATTTTTATTAACGTGAGGTTCAAGTAATACGGTGAACTTTAATACAAACTAAAACAATAACCGGCGCTTATATTGATTTTAACTATATTTAATGGTCGATAACAATTTTCTTATCAAGTCAATTGACCACTTGGTCACGATGAACACTAAGCCCGTCGCTAGAGAATAACCAAGACCACAAGGACAATCAATTATTAAATTGTACAGGTTTATTTTTCAATAATTGTAGTTTAAACAAAATATTAGGCTTTCAATTTTATTTTTACTCGCTAAAATAGTTGATAAATAACATTTTATAAGTAACATATTACTTTTTCTTAAATTTTTTTCAAGTTTTATATAGTCTAACTATTCTTGTATTTCGTCGAAGTCGCGATGCTTTGTGAAGTGTAAAATATATGTCTTGAATTTTCTACTTTTAAATCGAATTCCAGCTTAAATTCATTAACATTATTATCGTAGCGAAATAAAAACGTTTTGTGTAAGTATAAAAAAAATTGAAAAAACAAGCGGTGAATAATAGAAAAAAAAACCATCCCCTCGGCAACCTATATGGCGATTAAAAATCGATTCCGGTACACGTGTATTGACCCCGGAAATGCAGTGTGTTTCGCTTGTGGACTGCATGTCATCTGACAATAAACATGATTGTAATACAATCGGGGGTAGCGGTAGAATTGCTGGACAATTGTTTATGTAGTCGACCGGCACAATGTGATGTTATTATTATATATGCCGGAAAGTAACTCTGAGTATAGCAGCAGTGTATTATAATATATTGAATCGGCCGGTCTATATATCACCTATATAGGTATAATATTATGGACACGATCGACCGGTTTGGCAGGAAAATCGACCGGTCCGGGTGAATCGATTATGGGGTGTTCGGAAACAGGATTGTCGGGAACAGGGATAGGGAGAGGGCACGAGCCGCTTGCCGATTGTCCGAGGCGTCTCCGGTAATTGGTCGGCGACCGGTTCGATACGTTATTATTGTATACATATTTATCGATCGGGGTCAGTAATGGTCATCGCCGGTCACCCTGACCTTTGTCGTCTGCCGCCGACACTGACAACACCGGCGAGAGGTGCGCGCAAACACAATGGTCGAGACAGCCGAGATTTATGGCGACCATATTCTAGTAGGTTTTCTCTTCCGGGCACCAAGGCCAAGGGTCAGCGAAAACACGGGAGAAAATTGATATTGAACACTATTTAATGGACATTGGACACGCGATCAGACAATAATTATTATTATTATGTCGCGCGTCAGAGGGGTTTGATTTCCGAATCGCATTAACATAATATAAGGATACAGTAATATTATGTATACTTTGTTGGAAAAATTTAAAACTACCAATTTGAACACTGGACTTGCTCAATGTACAGTTGGTGCGGGGGCAAAGGTCCTCTCAGAGGATCCTACTCACGCCCGTCTTTCCTTAGCACAAAAATATTAGCCCTTATCCAGCTCAATTAGTCCAGAAAAAATTGTTTTATCTATAGAGGATAATAATCAAAAAATCCTTTTTCAATATTATACATAACAATAATAATAGTCCATTCTGTATGCTTCCTGTGTTATGCCGACACTAGTGATTTACCTAAATAATTTGCACTCGACCGTAAAATATTTTATTGTCATACAACCAAAACATTTTTCTTTTTAATAAAAGTATAATGTAATAGAGAGTTGAATGGATTTTTTTTTCTGTGAGTTTTCGATCAGTGTGTTCTAAATATATTTTGCTACATAACAATTATTGTTATCGTCAACTTGATATTAATTCTCTCAAACGCAATAATCAAAAACATAAAATAGTTAACAAAATTACCTTTGTTAATTCGTGGACTTATGGTAACTGTATTGTTATTTAACTATATGTAATTGTCAAGATATTATATTGGCCATTCGTGGATGTATCTTAATACAGGTAAATTAATTTTAAGTTTGGACAATTTTACAATAGGATTTCTTTTGTGCTATATTAAAATTCTTCTAACGGTTCTTACTAAGAGGACCTCAGCATGTCGCCACTGGCAAGATAACACTGGCCACAACCACCTGGTTGTAATGGGTATCAGATTTGATACGATTTTAGTAGGTTTACGGCAAACAACATTTTGTTGTCAACCTATTGTTTAAACGTCTGTAAATTTACTTTAAGTATTGTAGTTTGAACGACGTCGCTGATTATTTCCTAATACCGAATGCATATAACGTCTGTCAGTGCCGAAAAATCAATCACACGCGCGTCACTGTGTGAAATCCAAGTAAAATATTATAATGCTATTATTATTCAATAACGTCCTATTGATTATGTATAGGTAAAGATCCAACACCTTGCGCAACGCTACATGATCAACGTCCCCTGCCCGGTACTCGCGGTGTTTCTCAGGTACGCAGCACCGTGTCCTTTGTAAAAAAAAAAATCGTTTTAACCCTTTTGTATACTCACACTAATGTGTTTCCTGCTTACGGTGTTTGTCAACGACAGAACAACCCGGCAAGTCTAATCCCGGTCTGACGGCAAACGGGGTAGGTATTCATCCAAAGGAAACGGTCGGAAACCCAAAGGATTTATTCAATGTAACGCATTTTAAATAATTGCTGTCAACAGATTATAATATATGTATTAAAACAGCGGTTGATGTAAAAGTATAATAATAATAATAAAACAATTTCATACAATCTACATTCTACAATATTGTAATTATAAATAACGGTGTAAAAATTACACACATGTAGAAATTACACACATGCCAACACTCGAGTGAAGTTATTTCACGGCAATAATACTGTACTAAATAGATATACTCAGGTTTGTGTTAATACAAATTTTATGAACATTTTAGTCTAAAAAATCAGTTTAAATGTGTAGAGTTGACCAATTCATAATAATTTATAAGATTTAAATAATAATTTAATTCAAATTTGTACTACTATATTATATTATACTATTGTGTGATAAATATTTTTAATTTCAATGAAGCGCTGACTGCTTGTGAAGGTATTAGTTTTACAATGATGTGTAATTTAGTTACCTATTTTTTTTTGTCTGGACCCACGATAACTTCTAACTACAGGTCCTATTTCTTCATGCATCTCTATGACAGGATTGACACATGACCGTTTTCAGGGGGGGGGGTCCGGGTTCAAACCCCGTATTCCAAGTATTCCTAAAAATGATGTAAAAAAAATAAAAATATTTTGATGTAAGTTTTCATTTAACTTTAAAGCCTAAAATAGAATTAAATAATAATAAATACGTAATATTATCGTTATCGCATGCTTAGGATTATGGACACGCCAATGAATTTTAGTTTTTTTTCGAATTTCGTTGGTGTACCTTATTGGAAGACGTCAATTAGAAGGAATACATTACTTATACCAAATCAAGCACTAGAAAAATGTCTAGAATTAACAAACCAGACATATAAAACAATTATTTTTCAATTATTTTATTTTGAATTTAAATAGTAAGTATTTTACTGAGCAGAGAAACTTAGTACAGTTATACTTAGTTCGTCTGTAGTTAATTCCGAACCCTTACAGCGGTGTATAATTAAATTATTATTAATATTTAAAATAAATTACTACATGTTTTGCTTACCGGTTACTTCGTATTAGGGATTGTATACTCGTTTCCAAACCACCTATGAGGTAGAGTATTTGGCTCGTTTTTTTTAATGTGGTATCTCCATCTACGATGATGCTCAAATTGTGTAAGGGCGTTTCAAGCAATTGTGGACGTACGCATAGATGTCGATCCGGGCATAACTTAAGACTAACTTATGACTAACTTAATGACTAAAATATCCCGGTATCGACAGACTGGGCGGCCACGCAACAGACAACGGTGGACTTACACATCGAAGTCGATCCGGGCATAACTTAAGACTAACTTAATGACTAAAATATCCCGGTATCGACAGACTGAGCGGCCACGCAACAGACAATGGTGGACTTACGCATCGAAGCCGATCCGAGCATAACTTAAGACTAATTTAATGACTAACTTAATGACTAACTTAATGACTAACTTAATGACTAACTTAAGACTAACTTAATGACTAACTTAAGACTAACTTAATGACTAAAATATCCCGGTATCGACAGACTTTGCGTATAAGAGAGTACGAAGGAGGTTATCCAGTAGGATCACGGGATAGATATTGGTAATTTGATTTACAAAAAAATCTTGTTGGTGACTTGATTAACTGGACGCAAATTTTAAAGTAAGTAATTAATTTTTACTGAGCAGAAAATGTGAGAAGTTTATGAACTATAACGAGAACGACCACAACGCGAAAGTGAGAAGTTACAAACGAAAAAATTGTTAAAGTAGTTTAGTTCAATTATGTGACAATAGTGCTAAAATGTGTAAATTTATTTAAATAAAAAAACTATAATTGTGCGGTTGTCTAAAATAATTTATAAAGGGAGAATTGAGAGTAAAATGGCATCATCGTACATAGACCTAATCCACACAGTACTTGACTTAGTAGAGGGAAGGGGAGGTAACTCAATTGTTTAGATATTTTAGCGTAGGTACCTACTAGGTATTTTTATTTTACTTCCAAGTGAGACCAGAATATATTACTCAGAAATGTATTGATTTAGTTGAAAAAAAATATTTCCAACAATTACACTCCCTTTTTATAAACTCGTCTGAGGAATACATTACTTATACTAAATCAAGCACTAGAAAAAGGTCTAGAATTAACAAACCAGTCATATAAAAAAAAGGTTTTTTTCAATTATTTTATATTGATTTTAATATGTAAGAATTTTACTGAGCAGAGAAACTTAAGTACAATTATTTTGTTTGTAGTTAATTCCGGACCCTTACAGCTGTATACAATTAAATTATTATTAATAATTAAAATAAATTACTACATGTTTTGCTTACGGGTTACTTCGTATTATTTATACTTATTAAGAAATTTATGATCGACCGCCACGTGTAAATAATTGCACTTGAATCTAAAATAAAAACTTTAACATAATATTAGTAAATAGTATTTAGTAATAATTGTATTTGGACTTTAGATTTGGTATCTAAATTATTATATATTAAGAGATTTCTACACAGCAGTCTGGGTTTTTGCATTACCTACTCTGAAGCTCAAATGTGAAATCACCCTGTTAGACTCTAAAAATGCTTAAATTAATTCACCAACTTTTAAAATTCCAAGTTTTCTTATAAAAGTTTTTTTTTTTTTTTGAAACAGTTATTATAAATAACAATGAGAGAGAAGAACATATTGCTGTATTACGTTACATAATATAATAACTATATGTGTTCGAAATACCTACCATCAAGTCACCAGGCGAAACCCCTTTTGAGTTTTTGGTCGCCTTCTGATTTTTTTTTTAAATAGCTTGAAGTTACGTCCAAACTTATGGTAGAACATGGCAGAAATGTTCAAGTCGTTCGAAAAAGTAATTGTTTTAACGTAAAATATATCTGCAGAACGCTTCGACACAATGCATATTGTTCGCTGAAAATATTAAAATCTAAGTATTGAATTTTAATATACTATCAATATACAAATATTGCTACGTCTTGTTATTCAAACAACAAGCAGAAGTTCACATAGAAACGAATTGTTTTTAGCAGTTAAAAACTCACATAGAGTCAGCAAAGGTTTGCGAATTTTGTGTTCAAGGAGATCCTATATTATATTATATTATATATAATAAATGATCTCTTTGAACACACAATTTGACTTACATTATTAATATTAATTTAGCATAGATTGAATTAATTGACAGAGTAATTGTGGTTGATAGAAGGGGGTGTATATAGTAGCTCGTCCAGTATGCACATGCGTTTTATTCAAACAATTATTTATTATAAAAATAATCTTGATCAAACGAAAGATGTAAAATTTAATTAATTAAATATTAATGAAAATGGTTTGGAAATATTTTTAAATGATATGATATGTCATTGTTACTTTTTTTGACACTACACTGGTGCAGACGACGCAACGCCATAATTAATGAACAAAATTAAATTATGTTTTTAATCTTAAATCATATGTATATTATTTCTATAATTATTAGGATTTAGGAATGTGGTTTTACATTTGTTTTTAATGCAATTTAAGAAGTATAGTTTAGAGGGACAGATAGTTTTATTAAGGCTACGATATGATTAGAGATGCCTACTAAAAGATTTTGACGTACTTTCCAACTTCTTAACGCATAGCCCTAGACATGAGCCTTCCCTTCTCTCACATCACCACTCACCGGACCCTATTTTCAAACATGCATCAATTTATTATATACTGTAAAAATAATATAAGGTTTTTTTTCAGTTGTTGAGATAATAAGTAAATAGGACTCATTTATATGGAATCCCAAATACTTTATAGAACTTATAAGAATTAAATTTAAAAAATATTTAACAATTAAATTGTTATGTCAAAAATGTTATCAGATTTCAGGACTTATATAGGTCTGTATTATACTTATTAAAGGCGTAATATTAAACAATGGTATTAGATAGAAATTGCAAAAACAAAAACGGATTTATACACAAATTACAATCGTAAAAAATAAATTTATCAGTAATTAATAACTACATTCAATGAGAGATGTATTAATAATACAATGGTTTTTTTTTATTAACCTAGGTAACAAATGAAAAACATATAATATGATACATAAAAAACAATAAAGCTCATTACACAAAAATAATAGTTGAATCGTGTTAGTAGATGGCGTGATTATCATCCAAACCATCATCCTCATCATCTAAATATCCTTCCCCGTTATCAAAATAATTTTTTTTTTGTCAGTTCCATCATCTAACTCATCGTCGACATCACGTTCCAACTCATGATCGATATCTTTTACTTCTCCTTCTATCTACTTCTATCTTTTCATCTTCCTCTTTCTTTTTGGTTCATCGCTATCTTCGACATCAATGGCTTCCTCTTCCTCGAGTTCTTGAACAATGGTGAAGTGGAAGGGCCGTTTTCAGTTTTTACTGGCTGGGTTGAGGAAATCGTTTATTTTGGTTTTCTTGGCAGATACAATTCGTTTTAACGACAAATAATCATGGTTGGCTACTTCGGCTTTTAATTTATCCATCCACTGCTTGTCTGTTAACGGTTTTTTATTTGGTGAAATTTTCTTCTTTTTTTTGGTAGCAAGGACGGAGGAAAATAACTATGTGTTTCTACACTCTGAGGTACGAACAAGGACTAGTAATGCTAGTAAATGCTTGGTTAATTGTTGTACGAATGAAATTAAATCTTCGTCTTGACTTTTTGTTGTAACTGCTAGTTTTTGTTTGTGTGGTAAACTTTCCTAAAATAATACAAACACAAATAATTACATAATTTTAAATGATAATAAATTAATCACGCTGCAGTAAATATATATTTAAGCATGGTGGATTTGAGTCTTAGAAATTCTAAATTTTTTAGACTTACCGGGTCATAAATTACTTTAACAACCAATGAACAACTAGGACAAGTAGCATCTGTCTCACCAGCATCTAATTCATCCTGAAAAAATTACAAATATGAATACATCGGATATAGATAGTAAGTTACTAAGGAAAGTTAATCTAAAAAAATAACAGTAATAGATAACAGTTAAAAAAAACAGGCGACGCTACACCAACTATTTATTAAGGAGTAAAGTATGGGAAAATGTTTTGCAAAATCTTAATTTAGAGCTTCAACTTGTATATACTTGTTAATACACTAATAAAGATTCTTTAATGGTTATTCTATAACAAAAATTAAATTTTTTTTCATCAAACCATTTTTTGTAGATCAAACACTATGAAGTTTTGAGAGAACAGAAACGCAATTGAACTTAACACCTTTCTAACGGTATGTTACTTTTGTGTCTATGTTTATTGAAGACTTTGTAGCATTTGAAACGTCTTATCAATGGAATGTACTCCAAAAGACAAGTGACTCGGAAGGTTAGGTTTGTGTCTCGGGATGGGTCATCATCGGGTAGGAAATTATGGCTCATCGCTAACTTCTTGATCACTTTCCCTCATTATAAAATTTAGGTTGTTGTAATTTTGTTACGAAATAACTGTGTAAAAAATACCTTAGTTATTTCAAATCGATCTCCACACGGACACGGATAATAATACATTTCTTCTTCTATTTTTTACTTCGTCGTGATATATGAAATAATTACCTAAAATAAAATAATTATCAAACTAAAACTTTCTTTTTTTAGAATTATTCTGATACATTTTAAGCTTTTAAGAACTAGAAATAATAACGGAAGAAAACAGAGTTGGGTATCTTACACCTTGTACCTACGACAAATATTTAAAAAAATGTTCAGATGTAAAGTTTGGTTTAAAGTTCTAAAATTAGACTAAAGTAGATCTGATGTACATAATAATATTGACAACAATAAAAAAATATGTTTAAAAAATGCAATACTTTTATCTAGCATGATATTATTATGTGGTAATACTGATAATAATTATTATTGAAATACTCGACTGATGTAGAAATTACCTGAAATTTTTCGGTGTACCCGTCCCTGCATTGGCGCGACGCTTAACAATATTGAAAAGTCTAAAGCGTCAAAGGAAGCGACGAACACGTCCCAAATCTAATAACATCATGTGAAACGGTTGGAATATAATATACTCAAGTGGCAGCCACACATTCCTAAGTGCGCTGCAACTGGCATTTTAATAACGAGCAGTGGTTCTTTTTTTTTCGCTCCAAATTTCTCATTTCTGCCACTTACCGAGAAACGAAACTGTACATATTTATTTATGCGTGCGTTTAAGTTTTTTTTCTTTTTTGTCGCTTGAGTAGATTGTGTTGTTTTGCGCGGTAACACGCGGGTCGGAAGGCGGAGGAGAAGGACCGAAGAAAACCTTTCTTTCTCTCCACTCGGTTTTCCCTCGGTTCACCTTATGTATGTTCCCGGGCAGAACGCGTCAATTTGTATATGAAAAGACAAAACGACACACATCGGATCTGAAACACGTACGACGCTTTTATTATAATAACGAACGTTCAGACGAACTAACGTTATGCGGTGTGTGTGTGTGTATGTCAGTCTCGCTTTTATTGTCACATCATGGTAAATTAACTGTCACCCGCGACAAAAGTCGGTGCCGGCATTTGTCGTATATATTATACAATACATAAGAATAAGCTCGGGCCCGTGCGTGTGTGTGTGTGTCATGTGCGAGTGCGGTAAGAACAAATTTCTTTGGAAAAATAAAAACCATGCCCGGACCGAATGGGAAAACGCGTGTGCCCGTGTCTGACAAGCGCTTGAACTTTTTTTACAACCGCGGTGAACCCGTTTTGCCCTCCTTGGAAGCTGATAATATACCCTACATGGTGACTCTTATATAGGCGCCCCTTGGCCGAAGACATTAGAGCTATGTTTTCTGATTATAAATGGTTTCGACTTGGACAATAATGTTGACAAATTACCATCGAATTACAATAGCTAAATTCTTAAAACTGATTTCGCATATCCATACATTATGTGGTTGTATAGACAAATTCTAGCACTATGGCCGACATAGAGGAATCGTCAGCGCCGTCTTTACCTCAAGGGCACGTCGCGATACAAAGTGATTTTTCCAAATATCTGCCTGCGCTGTGTAATAGTCTTATTAATTTTGCAAGAATGCCGCATTTGTAACGTGAACGCGGTAATACACCCCGTGACGGTTCTCATTATTCTTTGTAACATCTTGTTTTTAATTAAGACGAGGCCGTCCGTTTGGCTAATACATTAATTTGGCTTAACGTTAAATTCCGTTTGACATTTAAACACGATTTTGTTGTTTTTCGTGTATTCCTTTTTTACTTATCCACTATAATATATTCGCTTACTTGTTGCTAAATATTGTTATACATCAGAGTAGTACAAAATATTCTTCTTTCAATAAAACGTTATCCGAATAATATGTACAACTCTGATAACTAATATGTATTATTATGATAACAAATTTGTATTATATTTACTGCTCGTACAATTTTGGAGAAAATCCACATTCATACTAAATGGACGTTCTCTTTAGTTATCACTCAAAATATAGTTATAATCTTTTATAGAGGTACATTACATTTGAAGTGTATATTATTTATCCTAATAATTACTCTAAATGTTATTCTCATTGCCATACGATATAATAATAATAATTATTAATTACATATACCTAGTAAAAAACTAAATAATACATTATTATATTTATTTATTTATTTATGTTTTTTTTGTTTTAGATTCTGGTTCAATAATAATCCCTCTACAGTTTTTTGGAATTATAATGGAACTATAAGAATAAAAACACCATGAAGAAAGTGTATGATTTGAGTAAAAATGTTAAACATGAAATGCTAATAACTCAAAAAGTTTAATTCAAAATTGGCTGTCGACCAGACATTATTTTCTTTACATCTGTTTGATTTTTAACAATTATATGTATTACCTTTTATAACCATATTTTTTTAAAAATTGTTTGTTTTCACCAAATATTAAATATAATTTGTTATCATCAATTATACAAATATTTTATTTAAAACTTTTTTAGCTTACACAATTATTTCATTGATAAAAATTACTGTAACATGAAATTTGGATAATCTTTTATAATACGCCTTAAAATAAGAAAGATGAATAAACAATGGATAGTTGTAGTTTAAGAGAATATTAAAGAAGAAATATTTACTCAGTTGAACTAAAAAGAAAAAGTACGATAAATTAGTATAGATTTAAAAAAGTTTTCACCGAGTTTACCAATGACTGTCTTAAAAGGGAAAATGTCTTTTCAATTAACCTGCCGTTTTTTTTAAGTACCAACATTAATAAAAAAATATATGAATGAGTTTCAGGACGGTTAAGTTGTTAATAATATCTTAAGTATTATAAGTCAATTGTATTATAAAGTTAAAAACTATTATATGCTCAACAAATGACTTTATAAAAAGTTTAATGGATCTCGTCGTATAGCGGGCTGGGAGCACAAGATAAATCGTCGCATATTTACATAATTTATGTACTTGAAATACGCTTTAGAAAGTGAGTTCCAATGTCAATATTTTCAAGGGAAAATACTCAGAGTACGCTGGCCCGTAAGTTTAATACGTAAACTGACTTTTATTTATTTTTTAAAGTGTGGGCAAATAATATACGAGTATGATCATTAAAGACTACGATAAAATTTATAAAGATCATAATATACATCCCTTAAATTGTTAAATCGTGAAAACCAAATGCAAAATTGTTATATTAGTATATAATATTATTATAATTGGTATATAAATTGTTTTAATGTTAGCATGTATTATTATTATTTTCATTTTATATTTATAGACACTATCCCGGACATACTAATTACATAAAATCCACGTGATATATTCCCCCAATACAACGATTACATTTGACAGGAAGAATTTAAATTATTTTTATTTTATTATAATATCTGAAGTTGATTAACATGCGATTCAATTTAACAAGGGACATTACGGCAACACTGTATACATTTTAATGTGCTATACCGAGATTTTAAATCATTACCACACACACACACCAGATGTGTGGAATGGCTTTTGAGTGCCCTCCACGTCCATATAATATACATCCACCCTTTGGCGGTGGCCAAACGCCCCCGATAGCGCTTTCGGTTGGTTGCACCCAAGTGGAGGTTTGACCAATTAGACGGCCCACAGTCCGGCACTTGACTTAGACTTGCAAAAAAATATTGTCTCCATGTTTTTTTCATACTGATACTAATCAAACAAATTCAACGGGCATTTTCTCTCTGGGCAAATGACATCCTAAAGAAAACTTCCATCATCCTCCGAGACTTAACTTTACATAGTACAGTTTATTCAGAAATATTCTACATTTCAAGGAAATAACTCCTATTTATTTGTGTGTTGAGAAACAGGTACAAGATACCTAGTAAATCATTTTTTTCTTTTCTTTTATAACCTTTCTTCATATTAAACAAGACAGGACAACCATTTTTAATAAATTACGTCAGACATACGGTGGTGCTCTGAATTTAAAATTAGATTACTTAAAATAAACGATTTGTATATTAATATTGATACAATTATTTTGCATTTAATAACGATATAACTAATATTGAGGGTTGTACTGCACAACTTGACTATCTAGGCAGAGGGTAGGTGCGAAGACGTATTCTCTACCAGTCTATGACTATTTTTATATCCGTACAAAGTAGCTTATAGTTGATTAATAGGTCTTGTTTACCTACTAGCCTTCGTCATGACGGTCAAAGGACCCGATATGGGACAACTTGAACGGTCATGATCACATTGCAGATCTTATAATGCGTCGAGGGGAGAATCCTATTTTTAGTCTTGGAATCATGTATTATTTTATTGATTGTGGTATTTTTTCTCGAGTGCCATTCGATCGGAAGTGACGGGAAAATGTCGAAAATCTATCGGTGAATTATAATTGTATTCACGGTTACGGGCGAAAACAATTAATCGGGTTTCGCGGGCAAAGTGGCGGCGAACCCGACTCCGGTCCGTTCGGTATACAAAGACCGGAAACACGACGTTGTAATCAGTGCCGCACAGGAAAGATCCGGTGGGACGGTAGAGGAGCATAAGATTAACGGAGCGAAGTTTCAGGAGAGTCGGGGCGATGGGGGCGATGGGGCGGAGACGACGGGGAGGGTAGTACAACCGTCTTCTATGTAGGCTTTAGACTGCGTATAGAAAGAAATATGGCGTCCATTAGAATAGCGAGCGGCTTAACTCTGGCGTTCAATTATTCCGCCCGTGACACTGATAAAGACCGAACTTTACAAGGTTTCCGGAGCAGATTTAATCGCGGCCAGACTTGTACGGGCGCTCAATAAGCTATGTGTATATATCCTAAATAATATCGTAATCGGCCGGCGGATAGGGGAGGGGGCGGGGAACGCCTGCGGAATTATATAATTATCGATTCCAACGACAAACTCGGACCAAAAAGCGTTACCACGGTCGACTTGGGACGAGCCGGCGGATACTGAAGACAGCGGATGCCTTGCCGCACAGTGCAGTAAACCGGAATCGTCGGAAACCGGTAAGGTCTCTGTAAAAGGGTTACAGACACGATTGACAATGGGGGAGATTATTCGGGTCATTTGGAGAAAAGGTCGAGCAGCGGTAGGTAGTAGGTATACACACTGTATACACCTATACTACGGTATTGCCGTACCCTGGGGTCTGCCGGTTTACGGTCAATGCGGTCCGCAGGTGTTGGTCGGGACAGGGCCATCAAGGTTCTTCCGGGTTTACGCGTGCGCCGACCTGGTACCGTACCTACCTTGCCAATAAAATAATATTCAGTTAAATTGCGTTTAACAGCCGTACACATATGCGATACAGTTATTATTATTTATATAATATGTATGTACAATACGAGTACAAGGGCATCGCGACAGACCGTTGAACGTACAACGCGTTATAACGCGATATTAGTCATGCCGTTTCACGATTCCATTCAGCAGTGTATATTTCTGACATAATATATAGTTAAACCGGTGGCGGATCCAAAGCTTTTTAACGGAAGGGCAAACCAGTACACTATCCGGTGGGATGACGGGGGCTATGGAAATCTAATGGATAAAAGTGAAATAAGTTACAAGTTGTATCCTTGTGCGTGTCTCACCACTTTATTTACCATTAAGTTCACTGTATAGATATCGCGCCTCTAACTTTTTATACAGATAAGTTTTATAATAGACTAAGTAATAAAATATTACACCCTTACATGCTATATTTAACATACTACAGAATCGTTCTATACACGAATTTGCTTTTGATACAATGTTTTTTTTTTTTATATAAATTTCATGCTAAATTGTTTCATTTAATTAATTATGTGTACACATATGCGCGGTTGTAATTTTCTAAGGGAATCATAAGTAAGTTTAAAATTAGAGATATCATAATTGATGTGATTAAAGTTTTAACTTTTATTGATTTTTATTATTTTTACAATATCTATATCTGCACGTTTCAGAAATTAGACAATAACGTCAACAAATAACTGAACATTCGGAGATACATATATAAATATTTAAATACTTTAATTATAATTTATTTATATTAAATAATTAAGTACAAACCGCTACCTAGTTTACAATTTAACGAACACTTATACATAGGTAATAGTATACTAACTAGACCAGTTTTAAAATTAAAATACATTAATACTCAATAATATTACACTCGTTGATATTTTTTATGAACTTTTTGAAACGATAAAGCGTTAAAAATTGAACGTTTGCCACTGACTTTATTTATTTTAAGAAACGGATAATCAATTAGAACCTAACCAAACTTCGGATGTACTAAAGTTGTAATGTGTTTTTTATGATATTCAATTTTTTGCTGACTATTCAAACTACTGCTGAATACATATTTTGGTGAGTGACAAACAACGTCGTCGGTTAATGTATGTTTGAGACTTCCTGTACAATGAAACGGACACAATAAAACATCAATAAAGCAGACAAATGCGTGTGCCCACTATTTAGTGGCTACAAATTATAACGCATTTACAGACGGTTAAATATTTGTAATCGGAACGTTAAAATTAATGATGCTTTCATAGGTTTTTATTTTTAAAGATTGAGAAATAATATTAATGGTGTATGTACAAGCGGGTGAATGAAAATTCCACCACCAGCGGTCAAAATAGTAAGCGTGCGCGGCGGTCCCTTGGGTGATTTATGACCAGGGGTCACGATGACCAATGGGCGAGCACCCTTATAGCTGACACTGGACCTTAGCCAAAAGGGTCGTACCCCACGTCCGCTATGTTTATTTCCTTGTTAATTCAAATATATATATATATATATATATATATACATATTATAATACATAAGGTGGGCACAACGACCGTGGGGACACTTGAAGAGAGACCGTGGAGTACGATAAAATGGGGGGCCACCGTCCAAGCGGGGTCTTCTCATTTGTCCCTATTGTTCAACACAAAACGGTGTTTCCCTTCTTCGACAGCTGCGGGTCAGCGCCGACGACACCGACAAAAATATACATGTGCATGTGTTCACCAACCCGTCCGTTTTATTATAATAAACTCGCTTCCTATACTAACTGATCCAACGCGGAAATTCAAAATTGTGTTGGTTGTTGCCCGACAGCAAATAAAATGAAAGGTGAATCAAATTATACCAATTGTCGTTCTAAAAAAAAAAAAAAAATAGCTAGCCGGTCTGTTTAATTTTATCTTCGCAACTACAAAACATATCATAAGCTAACGACGAACTCTTCAAAACTGTTAGGTTAGGTATCTTCATTTTAAATTGCGCTTAAGCAAACGCTAGTTTAAGAAATAAAGTCATTACCTAAATCAATTATCTGTGATGCGAAGTCATGCACGACTAAATCTGTATCTGCATATAAACAGTATTGCAGAGCATTCGGTAGTTCTACAATAAAATATTGAACATGACTAACGTCAATTATTGCAAATTGCTCCTCAAGTTTTGATATTATGCTTTTAGTAAACTAGGATAATATTCAGATGATCAAATAGAGCTGCCACTGGGCAAATTTCCACTTGGCACAATCCGGTCCTGTTGGATTTTGTTCCATATGCTAGCCGACCTTACCATTTTCCTGAGCTGAACTCAGTTAATGTGTAGTTTTTTTTTGTATACATTTTTATACATACTATAATAATTTATGTTATGTAAATAGAATCTAATTTTTCTACTAACCATTATTGAGAAAGAACATCATTAGTTCTATACGAGACCTTATATCCTAAAATACGAATGTATCAAAAAGTCACACTACTATACAGCTGACTAGTTTTGGAAGCGACATTCGGGTTATTATTGTAGTGACAAGTTTTTTGATCAAACCAGTCGATGTCACAGTCGTACATTTTTATTATAATATTATATATATACATATTTGTTTCAAGTAGAGCGAGTATATGTCAAAAATCTGACAGCTGTACCCTATTAATTCGTCAACTGTTAAGTGTCATCTATAGTTGTATTTTTTAAGTTCCATATCCCTGTTGGACAAGCAAACGACATAAGGGCGGGAATAGGTCGCCCGGCACGAGTTTAGCCCTTACCCTCTGCCATATCCCGAGACGTGGTCAAGCCGGTTTTAGGACGTTGGCATAATAAACAAATTCCAACCTTCTTACAATTTAAAAAAAAAAACTTGTATCTACCTTTAAAACTATGCTGTTAACCAAATAGTAGTTATATTACTTATATTCGTTTACCGTTGAGCTTATGAAGCGCCAGAAACCAGGGAATACATAATTAATTATTATTAGTTTATATTGTTATTAAAACGGGGAGTACGAAACAGATGTACGTAAATTACTGTGAATAAAAAAAAAAGACCATTAAAAAGGTAACAATTATTTTTATGTATTAGCTTTAAAAGATCATACCTATCTAGGTATGATAAGTTACAATAAATTGAATACAGATCCAATGTTTTTAGAAAAGCAGTAAAACGTACCTACCTAATAGCAATACGCCGAGTAAGTAACTCTAACGGTATTTGATTTTTTTTTTAAATAAATAAAATTAATTTTGTACTATATTGGATTATTAATAACGTATTTAAATCATAAATTTTAAAATCATATAAAATTATTAATCCTTAATTTATAAGACTATTGTTTCTAATGTACTCGGTTTTAATTCTTAACAAAAATCTTATTGATTTGAATTGGCTAATGCATTTGTGAGTCAATTATCATAAATTTGTCGCGTAAATTACTTGATGGCATATAAATAACTAATTTTTTTTTAAATTACACCTAATAATATAATTTCTTAAAAAAAATTAATGTTTTGAAGTTAAGTATTCTTTATTAAAAGTATTTTCTATTAGATCGATACTGTAATATTAAGTTTATTTTGAAATTAGAATTCAATTAATTTCACGGAAACTCTCTCATACTGAAAACTTTGTAATTAGCCAAAAACCGTTGTCACATATTTTATAAACATGTGATTGATAACTCCTCGACTTTGGTACACGACATAGAAGAGACGTTTCGACCTACATATATTACATGCTTGCGTTCATTTGTACCCATTTGTATGTTCAGTCTACATATACATATATTATTATGTATATAATGTATGTATACTCCTCCGTACTGGTTATTCGGTTCAGGAATTTCGGCAAATGTTTTTCCAAACGAAAATTTCCACCCGGTGCACGCCCCCAGAGGGCAAACAAATGTCTCTCTAGCTGTATTTTCCGAAACCTGACAGCACGCGGCTAAAGCGGCGAGTGGTATGGACGGGACCACGGCCGGGGTTACGGTGGCAAGCAACTCGGGCAGGGCAACGGGCGGCGGGCTAAGTCTTTACCCTCTGCCCGAACATATCCTTTTAGAGGAAACCGACGTCATTAACGTTGTGTGTGTATGTGCATGTCATGTAGGCTTACACCCCCTCGGCCCCAATTCGCACTCTCCCTGCGCGCGCAAAACCATTTTCCCGCTTTCCCGCTTTCCCGCTCTATCCCGGTGTGTTTGTCTACGCGGGACAGCAGCCGCCCCCAGGAATTCCACGGCACGTCACTTTTACCCAAAAACGAACCTTTGCGTTTGTCTCTCGACCCTCTAGCGCCTCCTCTGCCCCGTGCACGCGCGCACATTCCTTATGGCCCATCTTCTTTGATCCGCCGCAGCATCCACTCCGCTCCCGCACCGCCACCGCCTTTACACCTGTCAAGGGAATTCTAATAACTCAAAGTTTTCTACCGTCCCTATTTTCTCTTTCCCGACATCCGTCTGTATCCACCGCCGCACTCACTGGCTAAGCACGGCACAAAGACCCACCCGGACCCCGGCAGCGTGTACTGTATGTGCAGCTGATGCCCCGTCGAGTCCCTAATTTATTCCCGAAACGATGTTATTCTAGCTCAACTCGACTTCCTCGCCCTGTCGTTTCCATTTGGTTATCCGGACACGCCGAATAAATAATAATAATACACCCAGAAACCAATATAAACAATATTTTCCACGCGGTAAGACGTGGAACACGCGAATAGCGCCTATAATCGACTTTGATGCACAAAATACCCACTAAAGTACACGGGTAGTAAATGATATCAGCTATAATCAAAATAATAATACAATTATAAATAATAACGAACCTCAAAAAAAAATAAACAAAGTAGATTAAAAAATTAATCTAAAAATAACGTTTTTATGCGCCTTCAAAAGTATAAAATAACCCTCCGGGGGTCTTGATAACCAAGTAGGACAGATGAATTAGAAAAACGCGGGGCACATTTTTCTACTTAGATATTAAAACCTAAGCTTTCATGCTAATGCATTAAGTTGTCTCTCATAATGCTGTCTCTCTAACCGAACGGATCAGAAAGTGATAGTATGACTTTTTTTTGGGAATGAAATTTAATGGATTTCCGTGCCACTTGCCTTAAATTTCATTGCAAATTGAAAAGACTCAATTGCTATTCTCTCCAAAGTTTGTTTTATGTAGGTTGCTTCAATTTTTTTGTTAACTACCTACTTGCTTAACATTTAAAGTAATGTGGTGCTCAATTTTACATGACATGTCATAAAGTATTATTTTATTTAGAAAAAAAAAGATGACTGTGCATGAATTATGAGTTAAGGTAGTCATTAATGAGAAGAGAATGTTATTATATACTCAGACGTGTGAAGTAGTAAAGATGCGCCCCACGTTTTTCTAGTTCATCTGTCCTCTTTGGTTATCAAGACCCCCGGAGGGTTATTTTATACTTTTGAAGGCGCATAAAAACGTTATTTTTAGATTAATTTTTTAATCTACTTTAGTTATTTTTCGTTTTCGTATGTACGTATCTATACATTTAAATGTACAATGTTATTGCTGCATGGTCAGAAGGATTATCATAAGAATTAGTAATCAATTTAAAAGCTTATAATTTTAGATTTATTACTGTATAAATTATCATAAAAGTTGTAAGAAAATGCAAAAAAGAATAATGATAGGAACGGGTTTGAACCTGGTACCGCTCATATCCGAGCACCGTTCACGCCCAAACGCATAATTTTTGCTAGCGCATGAGAAATAAGTCTTTTTGAATTGCATAATTCCACCCGGAACGACGGACAAGAAATCGACCCCATTTTAACCCCCTTAGGGATGGAATTTTCAACTTCTTGTAGATAAATAATGCATTGTCATCGAATTGTGATCTACCCTGAAAGTTTCAGCCGGATAGCTAATCGGGAAAAACTCGAAATTTGAGTTGCAAAATTCCACCCGGAACGACAAACAAGATTGTGAGTTCATAAAAACGTTATAATAAAAAAGGGGGTTTTTTGGCCGAGGTAATCGCAACTAATTATGGGTATTTTTAATTAAAAAAATAGATTATAGATGGCTTGAACACGCCCGTATTATGTTGAAAACCTATAAGATATACATTCTAAGCTTTCATTCATAAATCAATAAATTTAAGTTCCGCCGGAAACAAAAAAGACTGAGAACTTATAACCAAAAATTCACTGTAGACAACACTTTAAATGCTCTAACTTGTAGAACTTATAGTAATAATGTATATAAACCTTATACTGAGGCATAATGCCAAAAAAATTGAACGAAATATGTCCAAGTTAGAGTGTACTTAATGGTGTGCGCCTGAAAACATAGTTTCTGATTATTACGCTACAATGAAAATCTTAAATGAAAAAAAAAAAGTTGTAGGTAGTGTTTTAATATGCTTGGTCTATTAGGTAACCAATGTGATGGAAAATTGCTGTATTTTTATTGTTTGTTTTAATAATTTAAGTTACTTTTTCTCTGGGAAAATATAGCAACTAAAAAGGGGAACAACTTTACAACTAACTGTTGATGTAGACTGCTGGACGTCTGTAAAAGTTTTTATGAATAAATTAATTATAGTCTGCGATGATTATGCAAATAAAAAACGATGTTCATTTTATTTTAAGGTCGTTTTAAACAAATACTTCATAGAATATAGGTATAATATCTGAGTTGTATATTGCTCTTCTCCTCGCAACAAATATGTAGTAACCTGTAGGTACATACAAATGTAATGGACAAATCGAGGGCCTTCAAAATATGTTTAAGGAATTACTTTTTTGAAAATATAGATTCACTAAACTTTTAAGAAACGTTCATGCAACTCGAAATACACTCAATGAAGCGTTCTTTTACTTTTTTTAAATGACAAATACATTAATAATAATTTCAAAACGACTAACGTCTAATTCGTTTTAACTTCATAACACACAAATCACATTTAATGATATTTTATTCATATTTAATATACTATTATTAAAGAAAATCGTTTTGAAACTTTTTAATGTTAAACAATTTAAATAAAATAATTTATCGAACAACTTTTTTACTGTTAATAAACGACGTTATTTTCAGCTTGGTAATTTTAATTTTATACATCACGTGGTTTAAGTTATTTAATGAACAAAAAACGGTATAAAAATGATTTTACTTTAGGTCATAGTTTGTCTTATTTACTGATGTTAATAATAGTTAATGCGATATGTCCATCCACGTTTTATGTATTATTTACTAAACAACAATTACTATTTACTAATGTGTGCCAATCAAATCGCTTTACCAGTTACCTTAATCTTAGAAAACAATTTTTCCAGCCACATTTTACATTTGTTTTTTTTTTTTTTATTAAAAACTAATGGAAAAACATAGAATTTGTATACATCATCCTAGTGATCTGTCATACTAGCAGATATTACATATTATAGCGTCGGCTTAGTGCCGAGGTAACGCGGACATGACGGGAACGACCAAGGCTAGAATATATATATATATACTTAAATATTATATTGTATATACTTGTGTATTATGTGTATTATACTGCGGTGGTATCCAATCGATTTTGGCGCTGTGCTGGCTGACAGCGGAGGAGCGGTTGGGGTCTTAGGGATATCTTCACGCGTGTCGTGGACAAAAGCTCTTCTCCCCCTTTCCTTCGTTCTCTCTGCCTGTAGGGTCAAACTTTTCGGGGGTCCGCACCGGTGGTTTTGCGCACACGCGCTTGTAGCCAGCCACCGCCATCGGAGAGAGACCCTTTCATTGATTATGCGTATTCCCGGCACTTTACTATATATATATATATACATCGGAAAAGGACAACCCCCCCCCCTCACATTCCCCTGAGACCTACAGTTAAACGACTCTCGCTCGGACCTGCCAAAAAGCGAGTACTGTTTCCGGTGAAAAACGTGATTTCTATGTACAGGCAAGTTTCAGCCGTGGCATAGTATTTTTAAAATAAAAAAATAGGTGGGTACATGAAAATTTCAATAATGATCATTTCCATTTCCATTAACCAGACTATGCACTTTATCGACGGCATAGTGCACAGATTTTATAGGAGCATTTTTTGGTAAATTCAGTCGTGTATACAATAAATACGCCTAATAGCCTCCTACACATTGTGCACAATCATTGTGTTAACATTGTTAACAATATACATTTTCAAACACCATTCTGGTAAAATTTAAAAACGATTCATTAATGAAACAGTTCACGATGCAATCCAAACACAGATCGTATTTATTTATAATATATTTACACAAATAAAACATTGTAATGTATGTAGTAGATACTTTGGCGGATCAAAATATGGTTATTAAAACGGTTAACAAAATATTATAACCGTTTCAAAACTACTGCGATTTTCATTATAGCGTTTTAAAAACAAAGTCAAAAGGAATTTGGATTTCTGAGGGCGTTTTTTTTATTCCACCCTCGTGTGCTTTATATACCTAAAGAAGTTCAACCAGGTTATTATATTTTTTTTTTCGCGCCACAAACTTAATTAGAATTATATCGCTGCCGTTACTGTGTTGATGATGTTGTTTAACGCATTTTAACGCGAAACGTTGCCGCTAACGACTGTGAAAAAAAGTTTACAGCTTTTTTTTTTCTTCCCGTTAATTTAATTATTGCTTGAGGTACTGGTGACTGTGGTGGTAGTGGCGACGCCGGCAGCAGTAATAATACCTTTGTTTAGGGCTATTTAAAATAAAAAAATACTTAAAAAACGGTCTTTAAACGCATTTAATTATTATAAGTTTACTGCAAACAAATATTCGCACTCACTAATTACTTTATTATTTGTATTTTTTTTTTCAATAAACTCCAGTATTTGTCCAAACGTTTTGATAAACAAATGTCTTATGATTCTTGTTAAATATTTATATTATAGGGTAATAAATAATTATAATCGTATCTATTATTATAAATAAAGTTCAATAAATAATTTTGCTTAAATTACTATTCAAATAATTAATAAACACAACTAGTATCGTTTATAAGTTTAAATTTACTATTCACCATTGCGGTCTATTAAAAAACAAAACAATTTTTGAGATGAAAATGTGATAAAGAGCGTTTTAGGAAATTATGTGAAAACGACAAAATTGTTCTCGACGGTGGCAATGTATAGAAGTGGTTTAATGGGCACTTGCAACCGCAAAAGTTGTCTCCCAAAAGTTATGTCATAAAATAAGTGCTTATATAAGCCGTTGCCGGTAGCATATTTGAAGTCGACTTAAGCCTTGTGTGCCTGGTTTTTGAACTCGTGTGAACTCACTCGTGTGCCATTAATTATTGTTACTGTTATACACTTATACACGCCTACAATAATTGGTGTCCTTTCTGTCCAATTAGTCGAGCGATAATTAAATAAACCCTTGCGAGAAACTTAATGATCTAGTTAACTGTGAGTTAATTACGAAATTAACTCATAATTAATACTGATGCGATTACAACGTAATATGGCGGTTCAAAATACCTTTGAAGCAAATCAAAATCAAGCAACTACTTTATAATACCATTTTTAAAAAAAAGTACCAAGAGGACGCTCAAGATAACGGTTTGGTGACAGAGTCTGAGAGGACCCAAGTCCCTAGGAGAAAATTGTGACAAGGTGTAGTGGAAACGGTGTTAGACCTACAAGACCTAAAATAAGCCAGAAAAATGTAGGTTTATAATCAGTAATATTAAGTCATATCAGTAATAATATCATTCTAATTAGACTGGTTAAACAAAAAACAAAAATGTTATACATTTAATGTATATTTGTACGGTTAAGCTTAAGTAAGTACCTAATGAGAACTCAAAGAGTGCAAGTGACAATTTTTCGAAAACAAAGTTTTTGATGCAATATTTGTCAAATGTGAATGAACATTTTAGTATTTCTGTTGTTTTACAATTGTTCATACATTTTTGCAAGATGTATTGAAAAAACTATAGTGAACATCACCCGCCAGAAGAGATAGAAAATGAAATGTTCGTTTTGCACTCCTGTACAATTTTATAAAGATCACTTATAGCCTTTTGGGTCTCACGCCTTCAGTAAATACTACTTACATTTAATACACAAGCTGGGAACGCTAAAAGTTTTAGATTAATCTTTATTTTGAATGAATTGAAAATTTGGGCGTGCGGTAAGGCTTATTATAAATGGCCCTGGTTAAAAGCACAGACACAGCATATTATTATGTAGAATTTGATGAAACATTAAAATGTAATAGGCAAAATGGTGCTTCTTTCAGCTATATGTTTCCGCTCGCCTCGTACTGTATTGGCCGACACGATAGTGAAATGGGACAACATCATGTTAAACGAAAACTTTGAGAGATAGCGCAGCCGGGTATCGTCATAGCCGCTGTTGTAGGTATGTTATCATACGAAAGTATGATAATATGAACAATCTCCTTCGTCAGCTCCTGCCGCGGCGCGCATATGTTTAAGAAACGGGCGCGCGGCGAAAACGCCAAAAATAATATGGCTTATCGCCCCGAAGCTTAAGTACGACGGGCCGTAACACTTAACTGGATGTACATATATTATGTATATGGTGCTGTACGGTAAACGTGTGCAACAGGAAATTAATATTAATTAACCGGTGGCTGCGAGTGGCGACGGGACGCGGACCTGTATGCGGCGAAGAAGAAAAGCCAGTGGTTGTGGTTTTCGACAGGAGGGGGCGCGAGCGGAGCTGGGGAGGAAAACCTATACGTGTAGGCGAACGGCTAATGAAAAGATAGATTAGAAATTTCCATATACATACACAGCCCGCGCTCCGGGGAAGGCGAAGGAAGTCGCGGGTGGCACGCCAAAAGACCGATGGGCGATAGGGGACGCTATGAGGGGAGGGGCACAGGGGCAGAGGGGCGGGGGGGGCGCATTATGGATACATTAAATCTAAAAGCAAAAGAGAGGACGGCGGCGCGGGAGGCTGTGTAAAGGAAAATGGATGCGTAGCTGATAAGAGGGTTAAAATCATCATTCAACGTCGACCGACGGCGCGCGGTGCGGTGGCTACACCCAGGGGGATGAGCAGCGCAAAGGGACGACTGAGGGAGGGCTTAGATAAGAGACTTTAGTACCCCCCCCCCCGCCGCCCGCCACCCGCCGGTGGTGGTTTTCGCATATGAGGTCTTTGCGGTAATCCCGCAGGACGGCCGAGGCAAAACTTTATCTCTTCTCGCACTTTCCTCGCACATGCCGACTATGCCCGCACTCACGCACATTATTATTATTATTATTATACTTAGATGTATGTGTGTACTGGCACACAATACGATGCTAATGTAACGCCATCCGTACGGCCACCGCCTCCTACATACAGGTTAGGTAATACGCGCTTCTGCTTTTCTACATTATACTCGTGCGGCCATTATGATATTGTTCACCCCGTCTCAAAGAGTATAATAATAATAATATAGAGTAACTGCCAAGATGTTATACAAAAAGTCAGGTCAAACTAATATCACGATGATGATAAAAGAGCTGTCGAACCAGTTGAACAATACCTACTCGGGTGGTTATTATGTCTTATTGGTAGGCCTTTAGAGAGGGCTTGTTATTCTAAAACCCTCGAAACTCGAATTTAACGCTGTTCAAATTATCTACACTTTTAGATTTTGTAAAACGATAACGGTTATAGAAAAATGTTTTTTTAATAAATACGATTTTCAAAAAAAAATATTTAAAAAATAAAAACTAATTTTAAAATACTGTACAAACAATGTAAATATACGGAAATGGCATTTAAAAAAAAAAAAATAGCTATAAATATATAGAAAGAAATACCTAATATCTTTCTTTAAAAATAAAATTACAATTTCTCTTTGAACAAACTCCGGAACAAGTGAAAATGTGTGCACAGGCTGTAACTAAATAGTAAATATATTTACATAATAATGTTTAAGTGGTGATTTAATAATAGCTCTATATAGAGGAGTTGGCAGTTCAAAGTGTGGAAACCATAAAATAATAATTAGACGCTATACCGAGTAATATGGTCACTACATTATTATATTATACATATAAACAATATACATACCTATATCATTGCCCATTACTCGTTGGTTTTACGATTACGACGTCGTACGACACGAGTTTATTAGGTTAAAAGACAATGGACTCGATTTAACGCCACAATATCTTACATGTATTATACTTGGATATACTCTTTTGGGGATCGGCCCTTTGCGCCCCCCGACGAGTCGTTGGTTTAAATTAATTGCCTTTTTAATAAACAAAACGTTGTTATTCATTGCGGGCGTTTTCCCCAATTTGACTCGAGTCAATTTAACGGTAAGAGCATACATACGCAATTAGAACATACCCAACGCTTTACACGACATTTGTATTATTCATTTTATCATTATGAAGTCGCTTATGTCGGCAATAAAGAAACCCTTCAGAGAGCAATTTTCGCACAGTTACGAACAAAACATTTGATTTTTTAATGAACTGCTCCGGAACGGGTCAGCTGTGTAAGTAAAAATTTAACGTTATTTACCAAATTTTCTATAGCAACTGCCTTTTCGGAAAAAATTCGATATTATTACTCATGCAAGTGGTTCCTATAAGTGGTATGTAGTAATAAAATATTAAATAGTGAAAAACATGTTTGGGGAGATTTATTTAATTTATGAAAGAGCCACCCCTAAGATATTATGTCTTATGGTCAATTGTGGCGCATAGCCCGTAGGTACACTTACATTACAATAAAGTATAAAAAATAATAATTACAAAACTAAGATGACTAATTATGAACAAAATATCTCGGGCGATTTGCCAACTTCTAAGAAAATATGTGCCAGCGATAAGATTTGTGGTGTGTCAATTTTACGAGCCAGTGAAACAATGAAACACAAGCAGTTTGTGATGTTTGCAAAGATATTCAAATTGGAAAAAATGTAATTCAAACAAACAGATGTACCTAACTGGTGAACCAGAGGTATACAATTTTATTAGTAACTTTTTTTTTTATCATTTCTGGATATTTAATTTTTTTTTGTTTTATTATTAATCTGTTTAGCTTTACCATTTGCGTTTGCCTAAAGACATTTAAGACTACACGGCGATATTGACGGATACTACAGTAGCTACTGGTGAAGCTGCAATGATGGCTATTAGAGTACTTTTAGACCATGACCATGAGATTATATTGTACTAGTGTCGTTAATCTGGTACGCACTTAATTATAATAAAATTTAAATTTTCGTTTACTGAAATATTTATTTTTAGATGTGCACACAATTGCATATTATGCTTTTCCTCGAGTACCTTATTGTTACGTCAGCTGTTGGTCCTGAAATAAATGATATCTATTTTTTGACGTTAGAATAACATAATTTTTTATTTATACTCATTTCCAAACCACCCATGAGGTAGAGTATTTGGCTCGTTTTTTTTTAACGTGGTATCTCCATGCATGATGACGTTTTTAATCACAGTGGAGGTGTCTTTACTTTAGTAGATAAATTAACTTAGGTATAATATCATCAGACGTTCATACAACGGGCATGCGACTTGTCTGTGGGGTAAGCTTTTCGGACCGCATATAATATGTACCAGATGTACTCGCTGGTCTTATATAGCACATCTGGCACATCCATCATACGGCGCTTCTATGAGCAGTCGAGACATATATGTACCTAAGTCCACTACTACCCATAACAAATATAATAAGGAAATTCAATTTCAAATTGCAGGACCTACCTAAATCATCATGCACAGACCTAATCCACGAGTACTTGACCTATAAATATGTAGTAAAATTAAAATTTGGACTGGTGTAATTCGAGTGTCTTTACTAAATGTTACTAAATTATAATAATATTTCTAAGCTACCTTTACATCTTGTTTCTACTGAAGACCTGATGATGGTTTGTCAATTTGTCATTTGATGATTCCATACCTCCGTTGCTTCCTTTCCAACCTTCTGGTTATTATAGTAATTATTGTTACAACCACTGAGATTGATCATTGCTCTTATTATTGTATTTATCATTCTTCATCGTCCGCCGGATCCGTTAAAGTACTCTCAGGCCTCAACTAAAATTATGTTTATCAAAAAAACGATTATTACCTATTTGTCGTAGTGCTATTGCGCTACGTTTTTATTTTAGTCCAGCTTGGTATTGCAATTTCCATGTCCAAACTTCCTCTAACTGAATCTCTTGTACGTTAATGTCATAGACGTCTTCGCTATTCTTGCCATAGCTATATCTGCGTTGTGTTTAGTATTTTTTGATTATACCTAACCCCTTAATAAACAAGAGTGTATGTCTTCAAGACAAATATGTTGTTGAAAATGTGTAAACAAGTATTTGATATTTAAATTCAATAAAAGTGAACATAGTCTTCTATGACGTTTCGCCACTGATAGTAGAGATTATCATAATAAATATCATTAATAATAATATTAGATGTTAATAATAATTGTATAACAAAGTAATAACAATAATAATTTTAATGTACCTACGCTACATACCCAGTTCAGATGATCAGCGCTAATACCTTATATGTCTCTTCTATTCATCCAACATCCTTTATTCATCGTCTAGTTTCTGGTTTCAATTAAGTAGTTAGTAGGTAATTAAAAAAATGTTTGATAAACTTCCAATCGTGTCTTTTCATGTTAAAAATTAACAACTTTTTAAAACTAAAACAAAACGTTGATTTTTCAACCGTCAACAAATTTTTTTCAACAAATAGAATTATTTATTTATAATATTAGCGATAGGTCGTTAAGGTCTTGTATTATATATCATAGACAATATTAAAACGGCTTAAAATATAAAATAGTTACTATGAAGTTTTAGGTACCTAATCTCAACAAAAAACAATTTGCAAGTTGTAAAACATTGGTTATTATTATTTTTTTAATTATTAAATTACTATTTAATTTGCAAACACATTTTGTAGACTTACAAATTCTAAAATACAAATTGTAAATTAAATTTGAAGTATAGTGTATTTTAATATGATTTTGAATATATTTAGTGGGAAGGTTACAGCTCTTACAGCTACAACAGGTTACACTCATGTCAACAAGTCATTACTTTGATCATCTGGGCTAAATATCACAACACTTATTAATATTAATTAATTACTAATATTTTACGATGATATTACCAATTAATAAAAACAAACCATCACGTCCTTTATACTTATCATCGCACCTAACTCCCAATTATATTGAAAACCCCTCACCCCAAAAGTCCTGAATTACTGCGTTCTCGGTTTGATGTTTCTTGTCTTGGAGTTGTAGCTGTAGATGGAAACATTGACAAAAAAGTCAACATTTTATCGTTCAATATTGTAAATAACACCAATGTTAATAACAATCTCCCACACAAACTTTTATTAATTTTTACATACATACAAAGTTTTATTTTATTTAAGTAAAAGAACCAAACATTTTAATAATAATAAAGTCCCTATACATTTTAATAATTAATAATAATTTAATAAAATATACAGGTCTTTTTTTTATAAAATAAAAGTATAGTGCAAAGACAAAACAAGATAAAATACGATTGGCAAAATAAAAGGTCTCGACAGTTTCGTTTATGGTATAATTACAAAATTTGAGAATTCTAAAATATTATACTTCATACATTTATAAAACAAACAAAAAAACAAAAATATATATAAATATTGTAAGTGAAAAAATAATATAACAGTAAAATATAATTTGATATTAATATCAGTCTATCTTGTTAAGTGCGTAAGGAACAAATAAGCTTATACTTTGAATTTAGCTTAAACGACTGGAGCTTGTGTCGATGTTTCTAATATCGGATCATCTGTTTCGTTGTCCTCCTAAAATATAAATTCTCGTTACATTTCTTACAATACGATGTTACAAACAAAATTATTTTAAGATAAAAATATGTAAGTACGTACCAATTTTGGTGTAACCTGTAAATTTGCTACGGCTCGATCTACTTCAACGACGTTGGAATCTAACGCTACTTGAGCAGGAGCCTCCAAATGTACACAATGAAAAACCTACAATGTGAAAGAGTGATTAACAATTAAAAATACTACTCGTAGAATAATTTTACTCACTTCATTTGCTGAATTATAAACGCCAGTAATACGAATGTACACTATGGGCCTTGGTTTAAATTGCAGCACCTGCCATGATCGTGTCAACTCCTTGGATTTATCTACGATCAATTCCCAATCCCAAGTGTTGACAGAAACTTCAATATAGTAACTATAGTATCGGTCATCGCAATCCCAGAGCAGCATCCTGTGAATGATGACAATAATATAGTCTTAGTCTTTTATTGCCAGACTTATGCAAAACTTATATTTGAATAATGAATAGAAGTTATAAACTGATAATTCGGTAAATACAATAATTTTGTGTTGTATTCATAAATAATTTTAATTATTAATAAATAAAAGTTATTAAGACTGAATAATTATTATCTATTAAATAAAAATCATAAATGAATTATATATTAATGTTAAAACATTCATTTATTATTTATAACATGATTAATATTTACTAATATAACTTTTTGCATAATTAAAATTCATTTTTCATTATTGGGTGATACTTTGAATGGAAGAAGTTTCTTTTAACTATCAAACAGATACAACAAATTTACAGAAAATATAAATCATCATTAAAAATTTAATATAATATTATCAATCTTATAAATCATTACTACAAAATATGTATTAATTTATCGACTCTACGATAAATACTTAATAGTTCACATTTTATAGGAAAATGTTTCATTAAAAACATCAACAATCAAGAACTTTTAAACAAATGTTGCCGATTCAATAATGAATAACTTTGATTTAGCCAAAAATTAATGAGTTAGTGAATACTCTGAGCTAAACTCATACAATATTAGGCAGACATAGTGGTCTCTTTGGTAATTTAACAAGACACTATAACGTTTAACAAATACTATGATCATATTAAACAAAATAGTCCTACCAAAAATGCAAGTTATTTTAACTATTACCTCATTGAACTAAGCATATATGGTTGTGCGAGTTGAACAAGTATACAACCCGACCCTAGCTGATGACATGTATAACCGCAGTCCCAATCGTAGTCCTTATAGTTTCCATCCAACAGTGAATTGCGACAACGACTTACACCATCTATTACAATTGCATTCATAGACATTGTAGCAACATTATACTTTGGAGCTAAATGATTAAAATCAGTCAATTAGATAAAAAAAAAAAATTGTTTATAATAAGAACAGGTTTTTTTACCCACTAATCCTTTTTCGATTTCCACCAAGTGCATTTCTTCTGTATTGTACATGACTTCCATCGACACAGCGTGGAAAGTTT
Organism: Adelges cooleyi; assembly: GCF_023614345.1. Classification (NCBI taxonomy): domain Eukaryota; kingdom Metazoa; phylum Arthropoda; class Insecta; order Hemiptera; family Adelgidae; genus Adelges; species Adelges cooleyi. Next base: position 10,303,639 of record NW_026096053.1, on the reverse strand, counting down.
TATTAACAGTATTGTTAGTGCCGACAATACGTATATACCGAACTACGCGAGGATCAATCCACAAACGTTGAGTTGATCGACAATAATAATTTGAGTGATCTATGACACGCACCCAATCGTGCTGATCCATTGAAACTTCAATGTAATAAGAGTAAGACCTAATATAAATTGAACAAATTGTTTCATTAAATTGAATTCATTAAAGCATTGACACGAATAAATATTAAAAACAGATCTGTGCAAAAATGATTCAAATAATGAATAAAAATTTGTATGAATAAATTAAATTATTGACAAATAAATCAATTATTTATAAATAATATGCATAAATAATTTTTTATTTTTAATAATTATTTGAATCTGTTTTTATTATTGAATAATGCCCATCTCTGATAAGAAAAATTGAAATATTAAAAACACCTTAAATCTTTATCCCATAACTGCATTTTAATATAGTTTATAATTGATGGGTGACCCAATTTGATCATAATGCCGCCGTCAGTTTCATTAATCAGATGTCTTGTACAACCTCGTTCATGATCATGAACACTGGAATCCGATTCCAATAATGCCGATCGCATTTCTCCCTGCATAACCTGAGTGCCTTGAGAAGGATGAGCAATATTCAAATTGGGTTCTAAAACATGAAATAATTGAAATTAACATAATTTGCTAAATACAAAATAATACATACAATATGCATACTTAATTGTCCTCGAAATTTAAGTTTATGTGATGGCAACGTGTTCCTTAATTGTATAGCATCCAAAATATTATCTGAACTAACCAGCTGTGATTCTCTGACCACAGACAAAAGCTCATCAAGACTCATTAACGGATACCTCACAGCAGATAGAACTTTAATTTTAGCTTCAGGATCTTCGTCGTCTTGATTCGCTTTGATCCAGCGACAAACCGCGCGAAATATATCCAATTCATAAGCATATAACGAATCACGATTGAGAATTTCTTGTAGTGCTTCCTATAAATTACAATTTTTTTTCACAACATGAGCAAAATTTATTGAGCAAAACGTCCTTACGGGCGACAAAGACAGAAAAGCCTCAGATTGTAATACGTCCAAAGCGTGGTTGTCGATAAAGTTGAGTGATTCGACTACGAGTTCTTTGTGTTGATAAAGACGTGCTGCAGCAAACATCGAGCATACATTATGTACATTAATGTTACTTCGTAAATACTTGGACAGTGAAAGTTCTAAGTTTGAAAATCCAAATAAATTTGAAAGACTAAATATTTCCAAAATCACTTCGTCCTTAAAAATAAAACAAAATTGTAGTATGTTACAATAATTAGTTAGGGTAGGGATTTTTTTAATAACTGAAACTCAAACAAATGAATCTACTGATTAGGCCACTTGAAAACCAGTAAACTATGTCGATTAAGTTACCTTTAGAATACTTAAATTCATTCGACCGGAATAAATATATTCGAGCAGTTTTTTAAATGAGTTTACTGATGCTTCACTAATTTTCACTTCTGACTGATGGGATTCTTTAAGACCTCCATATAATAATGCCCTAAAAATAATACACAATTACTACAAATATTTTATATTTTTACTATGATATTGATAGTTATCATAAGGAGTAATGAAAAAAATAAAATATGGTACTTCATAACTCTATGATAAAATAATACATAAATAATTTATTAAATAATAAATATTTTTATAGACATTAAAAACTATATAATTGTGATTTGATTTTTTTAATTACCTTAAAAAAGTGCAACTACAGATTTTAGAATTTTGTTTATAAAAATGGTAGCATTTTAAGGGTTTTCCTCTTGATTTTGAAAGATAAAGGGGTAATATTTTTTCATTAGGCTTTATAAAATATCGTTCAACAATTTTTTATTTATGGTACATGAAGAAACCATTCTAGCTGTTTGTGCAATAGTATCATAGGTTATTTTATGTACTAGTCTGGTTTCTGAATCAAAGTCCAATTACTACAGGAACCAAATCATATAAAAATAAGATTTTAAAAGAAAGGGGGAAAATGTTTAATTGTTGGTCCAATTAAGTAATAGTAATTAGGTATTTGTACACATTGGTATAAAGTACTACCTAGTGTTAAGTATTTAGGTACAATTTCTAATTTATAGGTCCAGATACAAAAAGAAAAAATTTAATTTATAAAAACCACATCTCTGTAAAAGATTTTTAAGATCTCAGTTCAGCTACCAAATTATAAATTAATTATTAAACGTGTTAAAGCTCATTTTCATGGATGAAATTAAATGTTGTGGGTTGAGACAGCACAGTCACAAAAAAAATTAGCATTATCGATAAGTAATTTATTATTACTAACTACATTTATTAGGGCTATGAAACTATTAAGCATTAAGCTATCTAAGGTAATATGCTTAATGATAAAATAAAATACCTAAAATAATCACTTCGTGAGGCTAATACAACTCGATGGGCGTGGAATCGTTCGCCATTCACAACTAGAACAACATCAGAAAACCTGAAATTATAAAATTAAGTATTAATACAGACACCAATAACTTTTCTTTAATAGTTAGGCAATGAATTTTGTATGTCACTAGTATAAAATAAAATAAAAAATATAATTAATGACTAATTTAAGAGTTTATCATCAATTGTCTAATTCTATTTTATCATTAAAAACTAAGTTAACAATATTATTTAACATACTACTATACGAATATAGAGAATATATTTGTTTAAATTGTGGACTATGGTATTAAAAATTGTATACAAGGTAAACATACTTGTGTTATATTATTGTCAAAATCAAAACGACTAATGATATTTTGTCATAACTAGGTATTACATAATTGTCAACACTGTGTTCACAAATTGAAATATGAAAAAACAAATAATGTTAGTTGTTCATATTTTGCTTAAAGAACAAGCAATTATTATCTTGTATACGATTGTTCAAATATAATGTTAGCGTTAACGGTCAGTCATAACTAAAAAAACAATAATGAATATTATAAAGTAAACATGTACAAATACAGTACTATACCTGTCATTTAGATACAGAGTGCCAATGTCGCTGGCCAAGAAGTGGGCGTGATCAATTTGCTCGTAACTGTGCTGTTTGGCTATGGATGGTGGTGTTTTACATTCGATAGGACTGTGATCACCGCTGGTCCCGCTACTGCTGCCGCTGCTACCGCCAGGAGCGCCGTCACCATCGGCCACTTGCTGGCCACTCATCGTTGAGTTACTGCGATGGGTGTAGAACACGGGTCCGTAAGCTGGTCAAAAAAATCAAGAACATGCATTAAGTATTAACGAGGCAGTCATACTCAACCCGAGCCAAACACACTCATTGTGGGAAAACGATTTTACAACAAAACTATGGACACTGTGGACAGACACAATTGAGCAGGAAAAAACACATACACATCGCTTATACCATGGAAAATATAATTTTTGTGAAAAACACACAAAGCCTGCGCCAGTTGTTGCCCAGGCGAAGTGCGATCAACGAGTGCGCGGATCCCACATAGAGGCCCGTAAACATCATTATTAAATACATATTAACAATAATAGTAATAGTAATATTAAATAATATACGGCCATTACCTACGGATTCCAGTGAACGTCGACGACAACGGTCGGTTCGAAGATAAGGTAATATGTGCCGCCGAACCCGATATCTGTGTGCTAATCCGACTTTCCAATAATTAATCGCGCCACCGCAAACAATAACCAGACGATTTTACAACGATACACTGTTATTATTATTATTGTTAACGGAAAACGAACAGTGTCAACAATGTGGCCAAACCCGAACCAAAGGACAAAATATCGGTAAAAATACACATTAAGTAATATTATTATTACTCATTTGTACGAGCAATTAAAAATTGATGGTATAGTACGAGTACTAATAATATACGTCTTAGAACTTATTATTTTTTTTTTTTGTCAATACCACTTTGAACGCAAACACAACAACGTTATCAACGTGATTAGAGATAAGCATCGTCCGACAATCCGTGATAACGACGACGGCGACAACAGCGGCTGCGGCGAAATTTTACATTTAATACAAATAATAATGACACAAGGAAATATATGAAATAATTACATTCTACATACCTACCTATCTTCTCGAACCGGGACAAACGCCGTCGTGGTGTCTCGCGGTAGAAACTGTTTCAATAAAAATAATGTTAGTGATAAACGACCTTAATCCGTCAACATATTATTATTATTGTGTGCAGCATCGATGTACCGACGCGAGACTACCGTTGTTGTGTTGTTGGTATTATTATTATTATTATTTTGTTATTTTATTATATAATATAATGTACAGCGCCGTTTTTCCCTTCCCGTCAAACGGGTTAGTAGGTTATACGGAGTGGGTGAAACCGGTCGCAAATATGCGCATATCTAAAGTATTTTTATTATTAACTAATATAATTTATAAAGTGTGTCTATCATAACTAAACACTCCATTGTGACCGACCAGTGGAATGTTTATGGACACACGTTCTCCGTCTAAGTGAGACGGTGTGCGGTACACACAATAACGTTAATATTATATCGTCTTCTGTCCAATGTTCAATAATTTATTGTCAAATAGGCAACGATCGGACAACCAACAAAATATGTTGAATTAATCCACAACGATAAATTTAATGATCTATAACGTGCACACAATTCCTGCTGGCCCATTTGTAACTTCCATGTCAAACGAGTGAGAGTTTAATATCAAATGAACTGATCTTCTAATTGAGTCATTGATATTTTTATGCTGACGCAACGCATGTTTCTCATAGATAAAAAAATCTAATAATGTTAAAAATCCGGGTTTATTTGAAAAAATAGAGATTTTGTTGAGAAACTTACATAATCTACACGACACAAGCTATTGTAAATGGATTTTTTATTCGTACACACATATGTTATATTTAAAAAAAACAAATCATACAAAATATGCTGGTTCATACTGTTGATAATAAACAATATTATACAAGCATGTGATGTAAATGGATAGGCCGGGCAAAAAGAAGGTGTTTTGCAAAAGAAAGAATGACCAATATGTTTATTGAACTAAAATAAACTGTTGATTTTTATTATTAAACTTATACTATTAACTACGGATTACACTTTTAAAATAAAAACTTAACTTTAAAGAGTTTCTGTTACTATATGAGGTTCTGCTATCATCTACTACTGAATTCCGACTGACTAACTAGGCGATTTGCTCGTGTCAACCGACGGGTCCAGGACACCCGACACCAAAGGTTTCGACATAACCACGATGACACTTGCAAACGCATATTGATATTAATACCAATATAATGCTACACTACACATGATAATAACAAGTCGTTTGTTTATAGCGATATATTTCTGCTAGACCATTGCATCCAACGGAATGGCCAGTGAAAAACACCATCTGCTTCCTAATCAAAAGTCTCTTGAACTTACACACTCAATTGTAATACATCATTATTAGGTGATATTATGTTTTATCCAATGTTTAGTGTAAAACAAAATCATTATAAATGGTTGTTCAAACATTTTCACTATATAAACGTATATGTTGTCAAGTGGAATTGAATTAATGTTATGGCAAATATTTTTGTCTTCGGCCGTGTATTTTATTTACTACCTCAATAGTGATGCATACGATTTATTATTTGAAGTAGGAAAAAGCTGGGAAAATTCTTTACAAATTTGTTTCGACAATTTATTATAATTATTGACAATTTACTATTTTGTTCTCAATAGCAAACTGCTTGATTTACTGAGTAAAGATGCGAAAAAGTTTATTTCGTGCAACTATTTTTTATCGAACGTTGGTTCTTGATTAAAAAATCAAGTTAATAAACGGTTTTCAAGTTTTCTCGAATTAATGCTAAATTTTACATGTTTACAACCATCTTGTCTTGCCTTATTAACATATTTAGAACTTTTAAGCGAAGCTACGAAGTTGGTAAACAAATACAATGAAGTCATACTAAAAACATTTACAAGTGAAATTTTAGCTGTAATTTCAACGCTTAAAAATGTAACAAGAAAACTTTTAAATCGAACAAGAAACTCCTCGAGAGGTTAACTTCGAGGATTTAATCTATAAGTTTGCTGAAGCAAAAGCAAAAAAGAAGAAATTTTGATAAAACAGACCGGACATAACTTTATTTAATAATTTGATTTTATTATTATTGTGGTTTTGTTTATGTTATTTAAACCAAAAACAATGTTAAAAAAAAATTGACCATACACATAATAATTGTATACTAAACATGATTTTAATTATTTAGAAGCTTTATTAACAGGGATAATATAGAGATAATTTTTTTGGGCGGGTGTACGTCTCTAATGCCCCCTTCCCCCAAATTTGTAAAGCTAAGGGCCCGCAAGATTATATTGTCACGGGAATTGGTATTTATAATCAATGGTAATAACAAAATAACTCCACACTCTCGACAATTATGTAACACCATATTATATTCTATGATCTATACCACCTGTATAGTATAAGGCGCAGAAGTGTGTGCAGTTTCAAGTTTCAACACACCATTAAAACATGGCATATACCTATTATGTATATTATAATATAGTGTATATTACAATCTATATGGCAATAAAATATTAAAATATAATTACAACACCTACAAACACATAACGCCGTATCTCATTTTCTTGTATAAAGTTAGTATAAGAAATTGTAAAATATACCGAAATTTGAAATTTTACATAGATATTGCTTTTGTTCGTGCGCAAATATAATAAATAATTAAGTACAAATTAGGTATACCAGACGAAAAAACTGAATCATGTGAAAAAAGCATTTGTCTAACTGACTTTCTGTTTTTTTTTTTGTATATATAATAATAAAATTGCAGAAAATATGAAAAATTGATATTATTTTTCATAATAATTAATTTCATAATTCGCGTCCCAAATTATTGCCGTCAGTTCCTCTATTAACCTGAGTGCCATGTGACGAACTAGCCATATTAAAAAGAGTGAGAGTTTAATGCCAAATGAACTGATCTTCTAATTGAGTTATTGATATTTTTATGCTGACGCAACGCATGTTTCTTACAGATAAAAAAATCTGATAATGTTAAAAATCCGGGTTTATTTGAAAAAATAGAGATTTTGTGTTCGTAAAATTAATTTTGAATTATCATACTTGAAAAAACATTTTGAAACATTTTAAAATATTTATTAGGTAACTTTTTAAAATTTTTAAAAACTTTTTAACATTATTATTGGACTAAAGTTAACTGGCTTTTGAGGTTTTTTTTGTATATATTCTATATTTTTGACCAGATAAAAGTTTTTTTTATAGATAATAATACATTTTAAGAAAAAAAAATTGGTTATAATATTTTATCAATTATCATAATAATTTGTGCCTCCATATTTATGTATAATTTTACGAGTAGCTTGAGACGAACTAGCTATGGAATTGGGGTCTGAAAAAATTTAATAATTCAAATTAACAAAATTGGTTGAGTAACTAATTATATGTACAATTGCGCATACTTGGATGTCTTGGAGTTTCACGTTTACGTGATGACAATAATTTTCTCAATTCTACGGCTTCTAAAATGTCCAAATTATCCAGCTGCGTTTCCTCGATAACAGTCAACAGTTCTTCAATATTTATTAAAGTAATTCTCACGTTTGATAATACTTTGGTTCTATCTTCAAGGTCTATGTTGTCTTTATGCTCTTTGATCCAGCGACAAACCGCGCGGAATATATCCAATTCAGGAGTATAAAACGTGTCCCGAATGAGAATTTTTTGTATGGCTTCCTGAAAATAGAATTTTTTTTTAGACGCAACATAAATCACGATAAAGATTTTTTTTTTTGTATTTTTAAAATATCCTTACGGGTGGCAAAGACAAAAAATCTTGGGACTGTAATATACGCAAAGCGTGGCTGTCCATAAAGTTAAGTGATTCTGCTGTAAGTTCTTTCTGTTGATAATGATGTGCCAGACCAAACATCGGGAACATATTATGGACATCAATTTTACCACCCAAATACTTGGACAGTCCAATTAATGCTTTAGGAAAATTAAATAAATTCAAAAGACCAAATAATTCTATAATGTCGTTGCTCTAAAAAATAATACAAAATTGTACACCAATAATCGAAAAATTCATAATTAACTGAAGAATTTTGTAATATAAGCAAAAATACTAATGGATTATTTAATAAATTAATCATTTGCCTTTCGAATAACGACTCAGTCATTCGAATATTGTTTTCACGTACATATTTTTCAATTAAATACAAAAAACCTCAAAAAAAAAATCGAATAGTCTTTTAACGTTTATTGTTTTCAAACCGGTAAGCTACGTTAATTTTATGTTACCTCTAAGTTTCCTAAATTCAATTGGCCCGAATATGCGTACTTAAGAAGTATTTTAAATGAGTTTACAGAAGCTCCATCCAACTCGAGTGTCACATCCGTCTGAAAGGTTTCCAAAAGACCTCTATAGAATAAAGCGCTGTAAAATTAACAATTATTACAATCAATAAATTATGTGTGCTACAATATGTAAAGCACAGTCTATTATAGTCTAATTTCATGGTCTACAAAAAAGAGATTATTTGTACAAAAACAAACGATACAAAAACATTCATTTAATATTATATAAAAATGTTTTGTCAAAAACAAATCAATAATAGAAACCAATTTATTTTTTTTTTTTTGAAAACCCTTGATTTTAATCTAAGAGCTCGTTCTTATTACTTTACTGTTTTAAATACTCAATTTTACAGTTATAGGCCTTTACCATGTAAAATTGTATTATGTTAAAAGCTTCAAAGTGTAATAATATTCTATACGATCATATAAAATAAATGTATAGCTAAAATTGTCATTGGGCTAAATTGGTTAGCGGTTATCACCTCACTCTTCCAAACCATAATTACTAAATAACATTATCGATAAGTAATATATTATTAAGAACATCTTTGATTATTATTATAATAAATAATTAACATTACCAATAAGGAGTATACTTAAAAATAAGAATCAAATACCTAAAATATTCGCTGTTTAAAGCTAACACAAGTTTATGAGCGGGAATTCTATCATTATCTACAATTAAAACCACGTCTGAAAACCTGAAATAAATATTAAAGTAAGGTATTAATGCTGTTATAAATATTAATACAAAACAATCATTATGTATAATTTAACATATTTATAAGTAATTCAAAGCAATTCAAATATATTGGTGCAATTATTAAATAGTTTCGCCTTTTCTTAGTAAAAATACCATGATAATTCTGATATTTAGCTTATAATTTTCCGTTAAAAGTTAATACGTTTTCGAAGTAAATAGAAAAAAATAATACAAGTAATTAGCCATCCAGCAACACTTAATTTTTATATTTTTGTTATTTTCACATACCTATTTTTTAATAGAAACATAATTATTATACATGTTTGTAAAAAATATTGATACCACTTCAAAATATAAAATAATTAATTTTGTAACATATTCAGAATTTAGGGCTGTTTTAAGAAAAAGCGTATTATTTCCTTTATTTAATGATAATGTATAATTTTAAAGTTAACGGTCAGTCATACCAAAAAAAAACAATAATGAATAAAATAAAGTAAATAGGTACATATACAATATCATACTTCTTTTGTAGATATAGACTCTTAATTTCGCTGAAATAGGATGGAGAGAGATCTGCTTGCTCGTCACTGGCTATGGCTGACAAATTACGCTTAGTCGAACCAAAACATGCTAAAAACAAAAAACACTAAACTAGCTAAAGAGGTGATAAAATCCCTTGTTCCTGGGAAAAAAGTGGGGGAATTTTTGCAAGGAACACATACATTTGTTCTTTTAATGGCCACCACAAACAAATATAAAATAATAAATAACGCGGTTGTGCTAGCTATTAAACATCAGCAACCATTCATAAAGCATCTAAATAAAAGCCAATCAGACTTGGCGATCTCCTTCTTAATCGATACAAACATCTTTAACAGTTTTCTTACAGTTGCCAAGTGTACTTTTCTACGTCAGGAAACTTGGAAGACAATGACTATAGTTATTCGGTATCGGTATACCCCGACCATGGCGAGGGATCCTTCATAGATCACATAAAATCCGTCCTTTTCAGGACAAATATAGTAACCTACTTAATACATCATATTAAATATTTAAAATAGTTAAAAATCCATAGCTCTCTAGGTAGTTGACAACTAGCATTGAATTTATCATATTCAGCATACAACAAATCAATAAGTAGGTAAGGTGTGTGCTTTAAAACATTATATACTATTTGGAAATTAGTTGTGGTTACTTTTTAAAAACCGATATTTAAATGTACTACAACAGATAGCAGATAAGTTCTGTAAATATGTAGAGAAGTTGTTGTTAGAGATAATTGCAAATAACAAGGACAAACAATATGTATAAATAATAGTGTAAAATATATAATTATGTTTAATAAAAAATATATTACCTGGAGTTGACGTTACAATGATAATGACGAAAAAGTAAATAAACACCATTGTGTTCTACGTGTTAATCCGATATCAAATTCTTAAATACTTCATAAACACTTATAAAAAAATCTTTTCAATAGGTGCTGAACTTAAACATGTATTTTTATTATAATTGTGAACCATATTTTTCTATATAGGGTTTATTCACGAATAATTATGTATACAATTGGTGTTAGGTGTATATGGGTTTTCGTATAGAAACATAAACATGTTATTGTTGTATATTGTTAAATATATCATACAATTTTGAAAATGACGTCAAACTAACATATGTTGCCCATACATCGTACGCCAATTGAATAGTCGCACGTTTTAAAAATATTAAACAATTCTAGATACTTTATGCTTCTTAAAAGCAAAGATTTACAGACATTTTAAAATTGCTTTTCAAAACCCCAAATATATTTATGTTAAAAAATAAAAATACCTAGTCCACTTAATTATTAACGCTAATATGGATAGGCATATGTATGCATATGTTATTAAAAAGTCTGCTACAATCCATTAAAAGATTATTATGATTTGTTTGGTGTATATGTAAAAGATTTTACATACAATTGTATTTATTATTTATTATGTAAATACGAATGTTAAGAGAAAACTACTCTTAATCATCCATACTGTTAAACATAAATCTTAAATTTGTTCAAATGCAAAAAATAAGGATGCTATAAAAATATTTTCTCTCTAGAATTTTGGTAAAGCTCTATTTTAAAGTTTATATGCTTCAAAGTCTCTATTATAAATGGACAAAATAATACAATTAATGAATAATTGTGAAATTTAAAATTTAGTTGAAATCAATATTGTCTAATTGTATTTTATCATAAAAAAATTATAACAGCTATATAGTAAACATTATTGTATTAACAGAAAGAATTAATTTGTATACAACTACAACCTATACTTGTAATAAATTAGTTTCAAAATCAAAAAGACCCATATAATTTTGTCGTATCTATTACATAGTATTCAATTGAAATATAATTTTAATTTTAAAACGCCTTTCGTTAAAAATGAAATTAACTATAAAAAAATATTTGTTTAAATTTAAAACTTAATCAAAAATGTATTTATGCGGTATATTATACCTATTTTGTACACATCAATAATATCAAAATTAATTTTCTTTCGACCACTGCTCAGCTGTCTACGCCCGGACTAATTACCAACAGTCTGCAAACTTGCCTACGTTATAATTAATAATACTTGTAAAAAAAATGTACTACGTTAATTAAGCCCCCCTAACTGTCCTCGGAATTTATACCCAGATTGAACATATTATCATTTGTTGTTACAATCTAACGATGATTAATATATCCCAATATATCATAATCGTTAAGCACTAAGTTATTTAAGCTATTTGAACGATAAATATATACTTGTATATACAGGGTGGCCCACAAAGATTTGACAAATTAAATAACTTTTGTTCTAGTGAATATTTTTGAAATTTTTTTTTTTTATATAAGTTATACTCATTTGCGCTATAACTTTTGAACGGACGAATAAAAATACAAATTTTGAAAAAATGTAATAAAACAATTTTTAAAAAAATTAAAAAAAGTAAAACAGTCAAATGCAATAAAAACTGTGGTGCTTATAGCGCAAATGAGCATAACTTATTAAAAAAAAAAAAATCACAAAAATATTCACTAGAACAAAAGTTATTTAATTTGTCAAATCTTTGTGGGCCACCCTGTATATACAAATATATATATATACTTTTTTTTATCAAAAAATAGATCATCATGCTGCTATACCGAGTAAAAATTTTAATTTGTCATTATATTTTATTTAAAAAAAAAAAAATAAGCATATTTTATATCATGTAATTTTAGAAATTCTACTTTATTTACTTTTATTGAAGATTGATGGATGTTGACATTTTTCTAGGAGGCTCTTAATGGTTTAATTTTTTTTTTAATATAAGCCTTAACATATTGTTTACTGTAATTTGATATACTAATTAATAATTATCCCCCCCCTCCCCGAAACTTCTAATTAAATCATTGATATTTTTATACTGACGCAACGCATGTTTCTTATAGATTATGAAAAAAATTGCATAAAATATTTTAAAAAATCGGTTTTTATTTAATAAAAATAGATATTTTGTGTTCGTAAAATGAATTTTGGATTACAGTATTGAGAAAAACATCTTGAAACCTTTAAAAAATTTTTATTAGGTAACTTTTTAAAAACTTTTTAAACATTATTATTGGATTAAACTGTATTAATATTAACTGACTTTCTGTTTTTTTTTTTGTATATATAATAAAAAAAATTACAGAAAATATAAAAAATTAGTATTATTTTTTATAATAATTAATTTCATAATTCGCGTCCCAAATTATTGCCGTCAGTTCTTCTTTTAACCTGAGTGCCATGAGACGAACTAGCCATATTGATATTGGGGTCTGAAAAAATGAAATAATTAAAATTAACAAAAATCTGTTGAATAACTATCTAATTATATGTACAATGTGCATACTTGAGTGTCTTGGAGTTTGACGTTTACTTGGTGACAACAAGTTTCCCAATCGTATGGCTTCTACAATTTCCGTTTTATCCAGCTGCGATTCCTTGATCACTGACGACAGTTTATCATCACGTATCAATGAATCTCTAACGTTTGATAATACTTCGATTGTAGCTTCAGGATCTCCTTTGTCTTTACGCGTTTTGATCCAGAAACAAACCGCACGGAATACATCCAATTCATAAGCAACAAACGTGTCTCGAATGAGAATTTCTTGTATTGCTTCCTGAATTTAGAATTTTTTTTTAGTCACAACATAATTCATGATAAAGATTTATTTTTAAAATATCCTTACGGGTGGCAAAGACAAAAAATCTTGGGACTGTAATACAAGTAAAGCGTGGCTGTCCATAAAGTTAAGTGATTCTGCTATAAGTTCATTATGTTGATAATGACGGGCTAGACCAAATATGGTGAACACATTTTGTTCATCAATTTTACTTCCTAAATGCTTGGAAACAGCAAGTAAAACTTTAGGAACTTTAAATAAATTTGAAAGACGAAATAATTCTATAATCACATTGTCCTGAAAGAATAATACAAAATTGTATACCAATAATCGAAAAATTCATAATTTACTGAGGAATTTTGTAATATAAGCAAAAATACTAATCGATTATTTATGAATTAATAATTCGCCATTCGAATAACAGGTTAGTCATTCGAATATTGTTTTCACGTACATATTTTTCAATTAAATACAAAAAACCTCAAAAAAAAAATAATCGAATAGTCCTATAACAATTATTGTTTTTAAGCCGTTTGAAAACCGGTAAGCTACGTTAATTTTACGTTACCTCTAAGATGCTTAAATTCAATTGACCGGTATAAATGCATTTAAGAAGTACTTTAAATGAGCTTACAGAAGTTCCATCCAACCCTAGTGTCACATCCGTCTGAAAGGGTTTCATAAGACCTTCATTATAGAATAAAGCGCTGTAAAATTAACAATGTAACAATATAACCAAATTTAAAAAAAACCTTGATTTTAAACAAAAAAAGCTCTTATTTCTTTATTAGTAACACAAAATTAAGCTTGCCATTTTAAATTAGTTTATAATAAGAATTTTTTCTATAATAAATATAACATTTACAAAAATTTAAAAACATTGAGGTAAAAATATGTTTTTTCATATTTTCCAAAAACAACATTACTTAATAACGTTATCGATAAGTAATTAATTATTGAGAACATATTTTATTATTATTATACTAAATAATTAACATTAAGCTAACATTATCAATAGTGAATATACTTAATAATAAGAATTAAATACCCAAAATATTCGCTGTTTAAAGCTAACACAAGTTTATGAGCGGAAATTCGTTCATTATTTACAACTAAAACCACGTTTGAATATCTGTAATAAATATTAAAGTAAGGTATTAATACTGTTATGTATATTAAGAATAAAAATTATTATGAATAATTTAAGATAAGTAATTCAAAGCAATTAAAATATATTGGTATAAACAGTAAACACTGTAAAATACAGTTAAACTAAAGTAAATAAGTAAATAGGTACATATATAATATCATACCTGTCTTGTAGATAAAGACTGTTAATTTCGCTGAAAAAGGATGGAGAGTGATCTATTTGCTCTTCACTGGATGTGTATCGAAAATTACGCTTATACGAATCAGAACATGCTAAAAACAAAAAAAAACTAAAATTGCTGAAGAGGATATATGACTTCTATCAATTCCTTAGTCCCAGGCACAAAGTCTGGGTTTACAAGGAACACATACATTTGTTCTTTATTGGTCACCACTAACTAATATGAAATAATAAATAACGCGACTGTGCTAGCTATTAAACACCAGCAGCCATAGAGCAGTCATAGAGCATCTAAATAAAAGCCAGTCAGACTTGGCGAGCTCCCTCTAAAACAATGAAAAAATCTTTAACAGTTGCCATGAGTAATTTTCTACGTCAGGGAACGTGGAAGACAATAACTATAGTTATTCGGTATATCAATCGCCGACCATGGCAAGGGATCCTTCATAGATCACAAAAAACCGTCCTTTTCAGGACAAATATAGTAATCTACTTGCATTAGACGACACTAATTATTTTCTTTTCCCTATCCTTAGTTGCCCAAGCCGCCTGTCGTTCGCCCAAAACCCTTCATTGTTAATTGTAATTTGAAACCAAATTGAGGGCCCTAAAACTTGTATAGTTTGTTTTCTCTGGAGTATCGTTTGCGACCGGCGTAGTTTTTTTAAAGCAATCCATCGTCATTTATTAAGAACATGCACATGACTAAAATTAAATGTTGAAAGCTTTGTAAAAATTATTAAGAATTTAAGAATTAAAAATTCATAGCTCTCTAGGTAGTTGACAACTAGCATTGTTTTTTTATAATATTCAACATAAAACAAATCAATAAGTTAGGTGTGTGCCTTAAAACATTATAATATAATACTTAGAAATTAGTTTTTTGAAAACCGA
Organism: Adelges cooleyi; assembly: GCF_023614345.1. Classification (NCBI taxonomy): domain Eukaryota; kingdom Metazoa; phylum Arthropoda; class Insecta; order Hemiptera; family Adelgidae; genus Adelges; species Adelges cooleyi. The sequence goes on along the minus strand of NW_026096053.1, from coordinate 10,288,127 downwards.
TAAAAATACTACAGATAGCAGGTAAGTTCAGTAAATATTTACAGAAGTTGTCATTAGAGATTATTGCGAATTGCAAATTACAAGGACAAACATTAATGAAATATATTATAAATAGTAACCTACTTAATACATCATATTAAATAGTAATAATAATTAAAAATCCATAGCTCTCTAGATAGTTGACAACTAGCATTGACTTTATCATATTCAGCATACAACAAATAACAAGGACAAACAATATGTATAAATAATAGTGTAAAATATATAATTATGTTTAATAAAAAATATATTACCTGCATTTGATGTTATAATGATAATGACGAAAATATAAATAAACATCATCGTGTTCTACGCGTTAATCTGATATCAAATTCTGAAATACTTCACAAATACAAATAAAATCTTTTCAATAGTTGTTGAGAACCGACTTAAACATGTATTTTTCTTATAATAGCGAACCATATTTTTCTATGTAGGGTTTGTACACGAATAATTATGTATACAGTTGTTGTTAGGTTTTCGTACATGAACACAAACATGTTTTTGTTGCATGTTGACTATTGTTAAATATAACATATAATTTTCAAAATGACGTCAAACTTACTTATGTTGTCTATAAATCGTACGCCAATTGCATATGAATAGTCGCACATTTAAAAAATATTAAATAAGTCTAGATATTTACAAAATCTTTTTACATTTTGTAAAGGCATCCGATAACATCTGACATGAATGACTGTTTTCCAACCAACAAACTTAATTTAATCTTTCCTCGTAAACCTCTTCTTCAAAGTGAACATTTATGAATCTATCCTCATGCCACGACCCATGCTATCTGGAGTTCTATAAGGATCTTGCCTGTTGCCTCTTTTATTTCTATTGTAAAAAGTTAAGGTTTATGCTATCGCATAACGCACAATTATTATATATTTTTTCCCACTAATTAGCGGTCTTCATTAGAACGATTTTTAATAACGTTACTAATATTAATAATGAAACGTATTATTATATTATTATAACTACATGAACAGTGGCATGAGAGTTTGGCTTCGGCAATCTATAACGTGCTCAGAAAACATATTGCTACAGGAAAATTTAAAACTCTTTGTAATTTGCATAAAGAGCTTATCGCTTGGATATTATTGCGATCAAATTACAAGGGGAAAAATTATGAACACAAAAAATGTGTATCTACTATCTGATCTGCAGTAGTTGACGTTAAAACGATAAGGCCAAAAAAATAAATAACCTTCTTCGTGTTATAAGTGTTAATATGATATCAAATTCCTAAAAACGTTTTTAGAAACTATACTATATCACTTCAATTAAAAAACTATTCATACATATTTAGAACCTAATTAAATATGTGTTTTTGTTTATGTTATTTAAACCAAAAACAATGTTAAATAAAAATTGACCATACACATAATAATTGTATACTAAACATGATTTTAATTATTTAGAAGCTTTATTAACAGGGATAGTATAGAGATAATTTTTTTTGGGCGGGTGTACGTCTCTAATGCCCCCTTCCCCCAAATTTGTAAAGCTAAGGGCCCGCAAGATTATATTGTCACGGGAATTGGTATTTACAATCAATGGTAATAATAAAATAACTTCACACTCTCGACAATTATGTAACACCATATTATATTCTATGATCTATACCACCTGTATAGTATAAGGCGCAGAAGTGTGTGCAGTTTCAAGTTTCAACACACCATTATAACATGGCATATACCTATTATGTATATTATAATATAGTGTATATTACAATCTATATGGCAATAAAATATTAAAATATAATTACAACACCTACAAACACATAACGCCGTATCTCATTTTCTTGTATAAAGTTAGTATAAGAAATTGTAAAATATACCGAAATTTAAAATTTTACATAGATATTGCTTTTGTTCGTGCGCAAATATAATAAATAATTAAATACAAATTAGGTATACCAGACGAAAAAACTGAATCATGTGAAAAAAGCATTTGTCTAACTGACTTTCTGTTTTTTTTTTGTATATATAATAATAAAATTGCAGAAAATATGAAAAATTGGTATTATTTTGCATAATAATTAATTTCATAATTCGCGTCCCAAATTATTGCCGTCAGTTCCTCTGTTAACCTGAGTGCCATGAGACGAACTAGCCATATTAAAAAGAGTGAGAGTTTAATACCAAAGGCGCAGAAGTGTGTGCAGTTTCAAGTTTCAACACACCATTAAAACATGGCATATACCTATTATGTATACTATAATATAGTGTATATTACAATCTATACTAAATGATTATATGGCAGTATAATATTATTATATAATTACAACACATTCAAACACATAACGCCGTATCTCGTTTTCTTGAATAAAAAAAAATGTAAAATATACCGAAATTAAAAAATGTACATAGATATTGCTTTTTTTCGTGCGCAAATATAATAAATAATTAAGTACAAATTAGGTATACCAGACGAAAAAACTGAATCATGTGAAAAAAGCATTTGTCTAAGCAAAAAACTTACTTAATTTCGCAAGTCGCCAACTTTTAAGTTTTTGTTAAAACTAATTTTGTAACGCTTTTGTCATTTTTTTTTTTATTTTTCATCCGGACTTAATCTCTGACTAATAGAGAGCTATATAGAGCTATTGTAATAAAATATTGATTACAAGGTTCCTCTTTGACAAAAAATAGAAACTAAAATAAAAGCGTGTAAAAAATAGTCTTTAAGCAGCATTTCTACGAGTTTTAATTGACACAATTGTAATATTATTTTCTTAAAACAAATATTTTCTGCGGTATTTTAAAACATATCAGTTAGAGATATCAGGACTGATCTATGAGAGAATAGAGTCAACTTTACGTGCATAAAACATTTAACATATTATTATTATTAAAATAAATATAGACAAAAATAAGATCATTATAAAATGAAATATATACTTTTAACACACTTCACTATATACAATATACATAATAAAATACATACATAAATATGTTGTAACATTTTAGTTAGGAAAAAATATATAAAATCACCATTAGGTATAAAATAAATTTACAAGTAATTTTATATAACTTAATTAATGTGGAATGAACATGCTTATAATAAATCAAAATGGCGTTTTAAATTACACCGTAACAATTAGGGGTAAAAAGTGTTTTTATTGTTGACCATTATACAATATTCCCTGGTTAAAATCTTTTTCTTAGAGCAACACCACCGTGTTTATTTTGAACAAGCATAATAATTTTACTGACAATTTCAAAGGTAAATAAATATTTAATTACTGTAACAATATCTAATATTATGCTTGATACGTTTAACCATTTTTGTAAGTTTATTAATTGGTTGGTTACTTATTATGATTTAGACGTTGAGCCTTTTTCGATTTAAAACTTTGTGCCGCCGAGATGTTTTCACTAATATTTTCATGTTCCACATAGGCGGATCTATAAGAATCTAGGTGTTCATTGTTCTGGTGACTGACATTTCCATGATTATTGGGGTTTACATCAGGTTCATCCACATCAACCCCGATGTTCCTTTTAAAAAAATATCATTTGATAATCAATAAAATATATGGTCATAATAAATTATACTAAGTTAAAATAAAAATAAACCATTATTGGTTTAATTAATAAGTCTCCAGCTGAGTACCACGATGATGATTTAAATACTTTGAAAACGTAATTATAGTTTAACTATTGGTATAGAGATTATATTGTAAAAACAATACTTTCTTAACTTAAATTAATTTACGTTTGTAATTATTAAAATAAAATTTGTACATCGTCTGCCAATTTTATGAATTTACGTAGTAGTAAATTCATAGTAGTAGTATACTACTAAAAAAATATGTAGACAAAAAATTTTTTAAGTCTAAAGCTTATTGTTTGGAACCTCCCCTAAAAAGATGAAAAAAATTAAATTTTTAACACATTTGTTTGAATGCATATAAGGCTCATTCATTGAAAAGTAATGCATTCTTTCCAAACCCTGCTTAAAAATTGTGTAATACTTTTTGTAGAACAAACAGCGTACAATATTACAGACAATTGTCTCGATATTTCAAATCGCAAAACAGCATAGTGATCATAAAATCAAGTTGTAACTATAATTACTACTCACTCGGTATGGTATTCAATGCCATCTTCATGTTGAACGTCAGACCACTGTGCACTTTCGACATACGTAGTTTCATCTTCGTTTTCAGAATGTTCAGGGTAAAAATCTGTCGGATCGTGATCATAACCGTCTTCTTCGTCTTCATCTTCATAATCATAATTGGGATTGACGTATTCTTCATCAGATTCCATATAGTCCTCTTCATCGCACATTTCAGAATCTTCACTATCCATATTTTCTTCATAATCCATGCTATCGTAGTCATGATTAAACGGGTTGTAAGAGCGATAGTGTACACCTGAAGAATTGTTTGTGGATACAAACTTCAAAGTTGGTAGTTCAACTTTACGTCCTTGTTCTTCCATGATTTTTAAAACAATTTTCAGAAAATCTTTTCGTTTTTTCGCGTTCTTAGTGACATCGTCACAGGAGAACCAATGCTCAAGATGTGATATTGGGCAACTATAATCGACAATGGGACACTGAAATATTTTATGAAAATTAATTATAATATGAAACATAAATTAAATATAAATTGAAACACTCACCTCAAAGAATTTTTCAAAATAGTGTAACAAAAATAGACCGCAATCCGAGTAATTTGTTTGTTGTGGAACTTTGACAGCACTACCTTTCACGATTTCTTTGGGAAATTCTCTGCGTTCTCCATTTTTGGCATAATATTCTTCAGCTAAATATTCTCGTAGTGTAGCAACAATATTCGCTCGGTTTGTACCACCATATAACGAGTCAAATATTAAAATGCATGGCCTAGTGACACAAAAATGAATAACTACTCAAAAACGCAAATATGTTTTAGCTCTCAATTAATAAAAAGTTAATACACAAACATTATATTAGTTTAATAATATGATATTCAAAGTCGGCAATAACCCAGGTTTTTTTTTTTAAATGAGCCAACCCAGTTTTTTTAAGTATACATGAACATAATTAACTTTAAGCTTAATAATCATAAAAAAAACCGTGGGTTTTTTATTGCCATTTCTGATATTACAAAAGTAACTTACTGTTTAATAGGAGGTCGTTCGGATTTTTTCAACTCTTCAACATCAGATTCATAAGTACTTGTCTCTTTTTCATCATAATAGTCATAGTTAAGCTAGACACAACATTAAAAAAGATTACATAAAAATTAGGCATTTATAAAATTATATATTACATTATACTCACATGGAAATATCTAAGGTCTTCTGAGTTTCCATCTACTTCATCGCGTTCAGAATTTTCCGCACAAGGAGATAAATGAAAATTATCTGGTTCTAAAAACAAACGGAGTTTAATTGAAGATAGTTGACTTATATTTATAATTAACAGTTTAACACGTTTATTTCACATTCTAGATATGTATACACTCATATTACCTATTTGTAAATTTGTTAGCACATTTTGAGAAACCACATACAACATATATTGAAAAATATTACATTTAGGATTATTGTTAAAAAATGTGTCCAAATATTTTTTGCGCAATCTATGTGTCGCATACATAAACTCCTTCTTTTAATCAAATTTCATTAAAAAAAATTGTTCTCAAACATATTTAATACTTTTTCATACATATATATAAGCTAAAAAGCTGTTATTTAAGTAGATTTATATTGTATTATATCGAGAAAATAATTTTTATTCCAATTTTCAATTGTTATTAAATTATTTTATAAAATTAAAAATTTCAATAAACATCACAAGAAAATACATTCTCTCTTATAAAGTTACAGTGTATTCAAATTGAAAAACTATTTTTTTTTTTAGAGTTTTCTCAATTTATTTCCCAATTGATAAAAAGAGGTAATCAAAGGTTTTGTACCATAGTAAGTATTATACAACTTATTATAATATATTAAATAAATTTTATTTATGTAGTCTTACCAAATCGGTCTATATCTGGCAAGTCGACTTTACTTCCAGTTTCCATATGAATTGGGCCTGTTAAATATGGATAACACACAACTGCCATATACCAATGATAGCTAAGAAAAATAAATAAATATTCATTACACCACTGAATTTTAGGACTATACATAATAGGTAAGAATAATACTAGCAAATAATTGTACCATTACTGTTAACTTAAAACTCAAGATGGATAAAAGGTGTGGGTTACACCAACTATCCATCTTAGTCTTGATTAGACACTCGTAGATAAAGTAAAGCTATGAAATAGAAAAGCTGGAAAAGTTCAGACCCTTCAAAGCCCCCACAAAAAAGCTGACTGACCGAAAACTCTACACGCCTCTCTTTGGGATAGGGGGTCTCACACCTCTAAGACTTCAGACGTAAAGTAGGTGATCTAAGGGACCTAAATAAAGCTAACCTATCACTGTTCTTTTAGTGCCCACTGGCTAAACAATACTGAATAACTTAGTTTTGTTTTTTGTACTGTAAGTATTTTGTAAATAGAAATAAAACTTCCCAATTACCATTGGTATTTTGTTTTATTATATACTATTGAACATAAGTTGTTTTGTGAAAAATACATTTGGAGTTATAATATTATTGTAATAAGGGGAAAAGGGGTTAAGGCAAAGCACCCAATTGTAAAATAAAATTTCCTATGACCTAGGAATTGGCACATTATTAATGTTATATAAGAATTTCTTAAGTCAAGCTCTACTTATATGATGTAAGCTAATAGATAATATTTATTATCATATGTAACTTACTTTTCATTTATTGGTACAAAAATAAAATCTTTTTCAAATATGTTGACATTTTTCGTCCATTTTTTAACACGATCATGACGGCATTGTGCTTTTGGTTTGGTTTTATCGTTTCCGCCTATTGGTGTTGTCAGTCTTGTATAAAAGAAAGTACTAAAAAGATATGATCGTCTTCGGTCTTTTTCAGACACATGCCGCATAAACCAATAACTTTAACAAATACATAACAATTAGTTAATATTTTGTAGGTATTATTATTTTAAAAGTTGTATTATTCAAATCTTACTTTAAATAAAAGTCGACGAGTGCATCGTTTAAATATTCATCGACACTTAGGCCTGTAAAATCGAAGATGCTTACTCTACAATTATTGTTATCAGCATTAAAATTGATAATTCTGTAAAAAAAAACACAAGTACAATTAATATGTAAATAATATATACTTCTTGAAAGTGTGCAGGATGTGTTGCAGGTTAATTTCAGGTGATAACTGAGTCCGGGCCAATTCAAAACCTTATCTACGGTTTTTCTGAATTCCAACCATTTTTTTAAATTCTTTAAATCCTTTTTTGGGTACTTACGAATGCTATTTCAATGAATTTTTATAATTTACCCTACATTGGTCAAATTTTTTTCTTTCATATGTCGATTCTTACTAGTTCTATCATATAAATAAAAACAAATGCAATAAATGAACTTACTCGGTATTATTATAATCCATATTTCTTGTTTTCTCGACTTTTTTCTTATACTGTTTATCCTAAAAATAAAAAATAAAAATACATAAAATTAACAAAGAATTGGGTTGGTTAATTATACAAAGTTGCATAATATAAATAAATGAAAATAATAAAATCTCACAACAGAAGAAGCAGCGGATATAAGTTTATTAACTTGAAACGTAGTCACAGGTTCATACTTCCCTTTGGGGAACCTTTGTAACAACTTCTCTAAAGTTGTATTTTCATTTTTCTTTAGTCCAAATGATAAAATAATTTTATTCACAGTATTGTCTAAAACAAAAAATATAATTTTAACATATTGTTAGTCGTGTCCACACTTGGGTAACATTAGCACAAACACAGTGTATCAAAGGATGACAAAATGTGTTTGTGCATTTTAGCGAATTATGTCCAGATATATTAAATTATACTATATAATAACAGTATTTATGACATAAACTGGAGAAAATTTAAAAGAAGCTTAATGGCGTACCGACCGTACCAAATATGTTATCCAGCATCATCTATACTAACCTCTAAAAGTCGGATCATAGAAATAACCTTTGCCATCATCGCGCATTCCTAACAAATGACGAATTCCTGCAGACGCTAAATGTGTAGTATATATAATAATAGTAGGCATTTTATCTCCATAAAATGCCAATATTTTTACAATATTTTCTGCACGTAAATCAAGCGTAACCGGTTGGCTATCTAATTGGAGGGGAAAAAAGAAGTGTATTATTGTTAAAGTATTCCAATCAATACTAATGGTCCTTGTCTATAAAACCATTGAATTTACCTGCATCATTTAATGTTATTCTTACTCCGTGTAAACAAACAACAGTATCACCGAGATCAGATGGTGTGGTTTTAAAATTACCAATTCGAATACTATAACAATTTTCAATTTTAAAAAAATCTTTACTGCTCAAATCAATCTGTAATAATTTATCCTCTAGATGCAATGGATTTTCTAAACAAAAAAAATTACATTTAACTAGTTATTAGTATTACATTTTGTAAAATAGTTTATAAAACACTCACGTCTCAAATTGGCAACATATTCATTTATGAGGTCCATCGAGTCCACTCTACTGACAATCGGCTCAACCGGAAGTGTAGTGTCTTCATTACTATTTATTTCACCGTCATCCTCGTCCTCTGATGACAACAATATGACTGAACCAACACTACTGGATATTGGGGTAGCTAATAAAAAAAAAAAAATTCTAATAAGTAAACATAGTAACATTATACTAATATACTATCTTTGGTCGATTCACACCTAACAGTAAAGTGTATAGTATGAGCGTTTTTTCTTAGGAATTTTGGGACTGACAAACCGTGTGTATACATCGTAACAAACTTATTATTTGTATGCCTAGAGGTCTAGAAATATTTTATAAAAATAGTTGTTTTTACCTGGTGTTTCAATTCGCGTTACAGTCACGCCTTTGAATTGAGAAGATACACGACAAGTAGTACACAAGTCATCTACCGCTTCAGCGCCACATTTACTACAGGTTTTTACAGTAGGCTGATTATTTTCAGCCGGCTGAAGTTTACTGGGAGCCAAAGGTTGTCCCGCTGTTTGTTTGGATGCAGTCTTAACTTGATTAACTGTAGCCATAGTAAGTTTTGAAGGTGATGATGACTGTGAACTATTTAACACTTGTTGTTTTGATGATAACTGCGTCTGGGTAATTGTAGCTTTTGGCGACGTTACTAGTTGATTACTTGACAATTGCATTTTTACGTCATTTTGCTTAGGTTGGCCTTGGGGTGAAAAAACATTCGGTGACCCTTTCATTTGTTGTAATGTTACGCTAACACTAGGATGTTTTGAGGTAGAAGGATGTTGACTTCCAATATGTGGTGATGGTGATTTATGAGAAGTTTGATTAACTGCTTGTGGGCTTTTCTGAGTAACACTAAATCAAAAAGGAACAAAAAAAATTGTTAAATACATATATAAAAGTTGTGTGTATACAAATTAAACTAACATGTTATTTGAATTCACTGGACTCTGTTTAGAATTAGTTGTAGAAACATTTTCTGAATCCGTGGACCTAAACAAATATATTATCAATATCAAAATATTTATAAGTATATTTCTATTTCAATTTGTAACTAAATAAGATAATTACCACCAACTATGTTCAGGAGAGTGTATGATGTTTGATTGTTTAGCAATATCATATTCTTCTTTAGTACCAAACTATACATATTTAAAAAAAAATTAAATAATTAAAGATTGTAAATCAACAGTCCTGATTTTTACTTTTTTGTGTTTTGCAATTATAGTGTTTGAAATTGAAGTTTTTACATTTTTTAGAGGTATAAAGAAATTAAAGTTGGTTCACTACAGAAAACAAAAAGAAGTTAAAATCAGGATTACTTTAACATATATTACGCTATGTTCAAATTCTTAAACTGTAGAAAAAATAAATACTCAACTCTTTTAAGACCTGCACCAACACACAATAACAGATTGTCTACCAAGTCAGGTTTTGTAATATCAATAATTTGATTATTTTTGTATACAAAAATTCCTTCGCTGTAACATACAAATTAAATATAAGGTATCAATATAAATGACTACTAATAAGTTTCAAACAACAATTTAGGAGTTATTTTTGTCAACAATTTTACACTTCACCACGATCCTGCTCCTTGCTACAACATAATATTTAGAATTGCTCTATGCTGCACCCCCCTGCCTCACCTTATATATCAAATTCTGGCAACGAACCATGCGTTACAACCTATACTTGGGTGACTACACAGGCTTAATGGGTAATGTTAGAATGAGACAACCATAAGTGATTCACAAGAGTACCACCTTCCTAAGTTTATTTTCCCATCACATATTTTGTAGGTATTCACGGAAACATTCAAACGGCATGGCATACTAAATAGACCACACAAACCTTCATCCATTATAAAAACATTCGAGTATCCTAACAAAACAACAGCATTTAACCAATTAATTCATCTACTATTATATATTATTATGTATAATAAGATTGCCAATGGCTTTGCTTACATTAATAACAACAATAACAAGGCCTATTTCACACCTGTGCCTATAGTACGGGCGTTGTTATAAAGTAAACCATTCAAAAAAAACATTTCACTCATACGTGTATGAAAAAACAAGCGTACCATACACGTTAGGTGTGAAAGGGGCTTATTTGACTTAAATAAATACCTTTTGCCTTTCATATTAAGACCACCATCTTCCTTTATAAGTGGACCATTGACAGATAACTCGTAAGACTTTACTTTAACATTAATGTTTTTTTCAGTTTCATTGGTTACTGTATCTTTTTTTAAATCTGAAATTGGAGTAGACAACTGTTTTGCTCCTGATTGAGCAACTATGTTTATCACGTTAGTCACAGAACAAAGTGATTTCGTTGTTGGAACTTGAAGTGGTTTTGAAGGATGATTAACTTTCGAAGTCTGTTCATTTTTAGCACACGACTTATTGGAGGTTCTTGATCTTTTGTCTGGCGTTTTAGAAAGCCTCGGTACTTTGAATGTTCTAAAATGAATTAAAAAATATTAAGTACACATAAATTATTTAATTGGTAATGAAGACATGAAGATTGGTAATGAAAACTTGGCAGTTAGCAGAAGAAGTTTTTTTTGTTTGTATTACTCAATTATAATAAAAAATTCTGATTAAAGCCCAAAATTGTTGATAAGAGACAAAAAAAGACAATATGCCCCATAAAACAAATAAACGATAGCCCTTTTCTTCGCCAAAAAAGTGTCATTTTATGTACATTATTGGTTAAATTTTATTTTTAGAAGTGATGTCGAACAAGGCAGACTAAATGTTTTAAAGGTATTTTTGCTGTCTTATTATTATATTAAAACAATCCTGTGGCTTATACCTGACTGAAGTTAATCAGCATTAAACAGCCCCTGCCCCCAATTTTCATGTATTTCGACTTATCACTTGATAAGAATAATACCTGATTGTATTTACATTAAAAATTTGAAGTATATCGATATAATTTACGATTTATTAAAAAAATTAGTTTGGCAAGTTTGAAAGAGTTTAATAAAAATCAATTTCAGGAAAAATGTTAAAAATTCAACAACTTAACAATACAGAATTATAGCAAGAAAGGTCTGAGTCATTAAAATAAAATAAATTAATCTTATGAATTACGATAGATCCGTGTCTTGATTAAGTGCGTTTCTTTTAGTTTTGTTTTTAGCGCTTGATTGAACCTAAAACATAACATGAGTTAAATTGATATAATGAATAATGAGTATTTAATATTAAGACTTTACATACTAATTTATCATTGATAACACTTTGTTCGTTTGACACAGGAACAACTGCACTTGGCGTAGTTACAGGCGTAGCTGTAAATTAATAAATTAATAAAGTAATGTGCAAAAATGTTATTTATAAACTTTATAAACTTATACCTCGTGGTAACATACTAATTGATGTTCTTTGTGGTTGTCTTGAGGGTGAATTCAAGGTCTGAGGACTTTTTGCCGGTATGATTGATATACTAGGGTTATTCACCAAACACTTAGGCATAGGAACCATTCTGGCATCACTACATCTAAAATTGAAATAAAAAATGTTAAATAAAAGTATGTAAACAACATCAATGTATGCAAAAAAAAGTAAAATATAACATGTTAAAATAATGATATTTATCAGTTTGTTATATACACAAATATAACTGTATATTATAAGAAAATAATAGTAAATTTCATACTAATAAGTGGTGTAGTTATTTTTTTAAGAGGAAAGAATTATCAGAATTTTTTTATTTTTGGGGGAACAAACAAAATACTATTTAAAATAGGTACTTACTATTTAAATTACTGGTTAGTCATGATTATTCCTGTTCAACTTTTATTATTTAAATACTTATAGCAAAAAACATAGGGAATATTGAAAACATAAAAACAAATTTGGGTTTTAGTGAAATTTAAATTGGTTATATAAATCAATCTATCAAAGAGATGTTATTAACGCTGTATGTTTTGCCAGACCAGGTCCAAGAAGACATAACTATTGTTATGTCTAAAATATTGAACAAGATACAATTATAATAGTAATTAGGTTTAACTTAAATTTTATTTTAACAAGTGGATGAGACATGTGAATTTTAAGAAAAACTCATTTACTTTTCATTAGATTGATCCATATTAAATTCAAATATAACTTCTTCGACAAAACTATCGTTCTCGTCAGTGGCGTTCAAGGGCTCCTCGCTGTTGACACTTTTGGCCTTGTCGGTATTGAAGATTAAAGACTTGTTGGTAGTGACGTTCGAGGATAGGTCAGTGCTGGCGTTCTGGTTAAGTGCGAATGGAACACTTTCAAATAACTGAATCAGCTTAACTATTTCGTTTGGTACACGAAAAGTCTCGCCTTCATGGCTTACGTTCGCCGTGAACATGATAAGTATTTGTTACCACAGTCGTCGTTAGCACTCTTGTCACCTACCATAACACAATTTACAAGTAGGTAGAATCACTTTCAATATTTCTAGCGACGACTGGCCCGCCGGGACAGCCACCTGTTTTACCTATAAACTGTACAAGTCCGGCGATCATATTATGGTTTCACGCATGTCTGACACGATGTCACATCTTTATGGCCACATTGTGCACAGCATCCATACGACCCGCAACGTTTGCCGTTGGCTCTTGGTCCGCGAAGCCGGCACCGTACAAGATAGAGGTTAGACGCACCACGGCGGACCCGAGGGTTGACGGCGGCGGCAGCGGGAGCGGTAGCGGTTAAGTACGTTTGGCGGAATGCGCAGAAGTGTCGACGGGAAACGCGTACGGCAAACACCGGACTCTTCGGTCTGAAATGTCCACGAATGTGGGCTCAGCGGCAATAACGTGGAATGGCTGACAAGAAAACGACAACAACAATAATAAACCTCAACAATGAACACGACACGGGTAACGACAACTCAATGGCACCGGATCGCACGGCCGATAACGCATCGGCATTCGGCATAATATAGTACGGTGTACCAATTTATGTTTTCACGAGTTTCGACTGGGATATAATATTATTAAGTATAATAATATTGAAGTCAAACCTAGGTAAGCGCGTTGGACGGCAATAATTATTATACCGAAAACTGATTACCGAAGTCTGAACAAAACTGTTCGGGACACACCGTTACAAAAAGTTACAGGTACGTCGGTATTTTTTTGATAAATACCAAATGGCGTTGGGCTTTATCGGACGGTCGTGTGACTCTCACGGGAACATCAGCTAGCCGGCAGCCATAATATGAATAGCGATAACACGAACTGTTGATATACCAACGTTTGTTGGATCTTGGAACAACCAGAGTTGGTTCGAACATCAGTGTGGCCAAACATTCGAACCGTACTATTACAGATTTCGAATTCAATTTGTTCTACTGTTTCACTAGCGCCGCGTTTGAATTCACTAATCAAAAATTACTGTTTGCGGTTGTAAGGAATATGACGTGGAAGTACTAAATTGTCTTCCCTATATAAATGGAAGTATGTCAGCCAAGTACTCTCCATCCAAAAATCTCTCTCCGCGACCTTTTCTAATTACCAATGGTGTAATACATTCATTTATTACCTTCCATCCCCGGGTAGTCTTCAAAATTATGTACTAGTTGCCTCCAGTGACATTTATGTCTCTTATCGTTACACCACAGAGTAGATAAAAGCAGCAGGGTCACTTTGAATGTAAGCAAAACAGTGACTGCCATTTTGTGACGGACTATTTAGTATTATAATAGTATGTTATACCTATCAGTACACGACAAATTATAATAATGTATAGATGTAACATTATAGTCTTAAGAAGATGGCCGTCGCGTTTTTGTATGATAAGTATCTTCCCGTGTTAATTTTTATCAGTATATATGGGCCTGGTTACACTGGGTCAACAAGTACTATTGTTGCCTCCCGTGCCCGGTAGTCAATATTTTTGCTCCGAATTCCCTCCCAACGACCTATATTTATTTTTTTATAATCTTACATACTTGGAATCTGCATACTACCAAATTGTACAGTATTTTGGAATAATTAATCATAGTGTGTATTTTGCCCTGCGTGTGCAATTGATGATGACTGATAGTAGTACTTGTGTTTATTGTTAAAACAAAAATAACCATCAACTGCAATTCTCAGTTTGTATTATAATGATCGTAAATATAAAAGTTTTCGATTAACACACTGGCATTAATACTGCAAGTATTATTAATTTATCATTTTTACAAATTTAAAGCAGCTGACAAATTTAATAAATCGTATATTTTATACTCTTATAACACTTTAGAATACATAAATTCTACTTTTAAATTTGCTTCGTACTTTTTGATGCCACTTATTTCCTTTGTTGTTTTAGCACCTTACATCCCCATGACTAAACAGGCATGACAGGCTTGATTCTAGATAATACCGCGTAGGAAAATTGCCCTAGACTTGGAAAAAGAAAGAAATATTTTACCGTGTTAATTTCTCAATATACGTTTTTGTTTCACTGAACCAATTGACATAATTATTAATTATAATAATAATACTATGGTGCAATAAGAAATTGTAATTCCTTCATATCTCTTCTAAGAAACGTCATAGTGGTTCAAAATCAAAAAGAGTTTGCCAAAACCTCCAAAATAATTTGTTAATTTTAATTTTTTTGTACGTACATTATTCAGGTACCTATGTTTGAAATTTTAAAAATATTTTTTTAATGCATTGATTTTTTTGTGTAGTATAGTCAAAAATAATTTTAATATAACTACTGTAGAGATTAAAAAATAAGCGCCAAGACTATTTTTATGTTCTTGTCAAAGATACTAATTTAATTTAGGTCCAATTTTTAGAAACCAATAATTTTTAAATGGTCCTTATTATTATTATTATTTTTTACTATATAGAAGTAATTCAGTTGTTTTGGCACTGTCTGAAAGTGAATTATAAAACAAAAATTAAATTAACAACAAGTTTATGTTTTTTTCTTGATTTCAGTTTTCTGTTTGGGTATTGCTTGTTGATTTGTCATCACATTTGTAAATATTTTTTTCTTTTTTGTTCTTTTGTAATAGCTAATTCTTCGTTATATTTCATTCCTGCAATGCGGACTTCTGGATATTTTTTCACACAAGCGCGCATAGCAAAAATCTTATCAAAACACTCAAAAAGAGGCTCTTCACTGAAGTGATGACATGTGACAAACTCTTTAAACTCGACGCCACAGGGCCCCAGTTGCTATTTCTTGAAAATATTGATGTTTGCAATTCAACGAACCGTCTGGAAATTTTATCTTTGGTTCTGGGGTCGATAGTTCTACTTTGCTGGGCGACTGATAGACTTCTTTCGTTTCAAAGATGTTTGTATCTAAACCGTCTTTATTCTCTTGTGATATGTTTATAAGATGTGTCGTTAAATTATATTAAACAGGCAAATGTACGGTAAAATTGATAGTGGATTTATTAGATCTGCCAAACAATGTATGCGCACCATGGAATTTTACGTAGTATGCGGATGACAACGGATGATGCCTCTGCCAGAATCAAACTTCAACACATTGAAATTTATGTCTAATAAAATAACTATCAAACTATAAAATAAAATAAATCAATATTATCATTACGGCAATAATAAATACCATGCCAGAGATCATAGGCTTCTAACAGTTCTAACAAATACTTTATTCCGTTCTAAAAAATATTTTTTAAGCTAATTTGGTTTACCATTGCGGTAACGAATTTCTTATCAATGGTTACGGAGTTGATAATTTTTAGCGCTATCTTCACACACATGTCACATTGTTGGAGACTGAAGAGTGAAGTGTGTTTATTGCCCACGGTTCATTACATACAATATACATTATACATGGTCGTATGTAAAGTTAACTTATTATTTATTAGTATTCTGTATTAGTATTTTATTATAATTATATATATTAATTTCAACATGTAGTAAACAAATTAGTGTAACGTCTCAATAATGAACTTGTTCAAAAGACATATTTTTGGGAAAATTTATCATGTAATTTATCCACGGCCAGCTATAAAATTGACATGTAAACCGTTTTCATCAGTTCTGCCTGACACTAGCGTTGTGGTGCCGCGTAAATTGAATGGACGAGCGGCTAGTGGCAAACAAAAACGTATGATTACAGAATATGTGAGTAGCCCGGGTATGTGTGATTGGGATGCAGTGTGCAAGGCAGTATTGTCTGTACCCAAAGGATATATGAACAAAAACAATATCAATGGATGCATTTTGGAAGCCTGCTCCCAAATGAAACGTTTAGATTTAGCTAGAACGTACATGGATTATGTTCATAAAGGCGATAAAAATAAATTAAACACTTCATTAGAGCTGTTGTTTTATCGCACATGTTATGCGTGTAGAGATCAGTTGAATGATGAAGATCGTAAGGCTATTAAAACTCGTTGCCAAATGTTGTATGATAAATATATAACAATACTCAACGGCGTTCTTCTTGAAGGTACTATTCATTAGTTTTAATATTTGTTTTTTAAATTTTGTATTAGGTATGTTATATTTATAGGTATTGTAATGGGCCTTTGCTGTACTACTTCTTGGCGTGATTCTTTGGATTACATGAAATCGTTGAAAAATTATTATGATATAACTGGTAACACTTACAGAGTACTTGTACAAAAAGCTTTTGAAGAAGGAGAAACAGATTTAGGTTGGAATTTAATGCATATTTGTGTTAGTCGAACAATCGAACCACCGAAAGAAGGATTTCAAGCTTGGTTTGACTTATGTAAACAAAAAGAAAATTTAAATTACCTAAGAATATTGGAATTTTTGAGTGAAACGGAATATATTGTGCGAGAAGAATTGGCAGACTTAATTGTAAATAATCTTCAAGTATTAGGTTGTACTGTCAATTCTACTAAAATTATTCAAAAAATGTAAGAATGTTCTTTTAGTTTTAATCTTTTAGAAAGTATTAGTTGGCATTAAGCTAACTGATTGGACTCTTTATTTATCAATATTATAATGTGTAGTATTACTAAACTGTATTATATAAGACATAAGTTAAATAAAAAACTACAACAATATTCATAAATATAAATTTGATATTTCAGAGGAAAATGTACACATTGTCAGACGTTGTTAAATCCCATTAAAGTTACCGAAGAAGAGTTTAAATTGCTAAATGAATGTTTTATGTCAAATGTAATGGTTGGAAATAATATTTTTAATAATTCTTCACCTAAAGAACTACAGGATTTCAAAGATTTCATAAAAGTTTCAGCTCCATATGACGTAGTCGTTGATGGATTAAATGTCGCCTATGCCTATCGTGGGAAATTAGATAACAATTCCTTAGTAGGTAAATTAAATACTACTTAGTTCAATGCAAAATAAAATACAATATTAAGGTTACATTCAATACAAAACAAATTAATAAATTCAACTAGGTATAATTGTTTAAAATTAAAATGTTCATTAAAACAAATAATACTTATAACGATTATTATTATTAATTTTTAGGTTAAAATTGTTATGAAGAAACTAATTGAGAACAATTTAAAGGTATTATTAATTGGCCGTAAACATTTAGCTCGAATGTTGGGACGTGAATTTAATTATATAGAGAAAAATGCTCATATATTTTTTACAAGTGATCTGTAAGTGTATTGAATGTTTTTTTTTTCAAATAAAATAAAATATTAATAATGGTTTTATATATCAGATCAAAAGATGATCCTTTTTTGTTGTATGCAGCCATGTATAGTGGACTCGGAACAAAGGTTCTTACCAGGGACCTTATGCGAGGACATAAATATCTTTTAAGCAACCCTAAAATTAAAAGTATTTTTCAACGGTGGCTTCAACAACACAGGTTACATTTAAGAATACGTCCAGGGAGTGTTGGCATTATTGTGAGTAGTATGCGAGTTTCAGGTTTCTAGAGTACACTAATATTTATTGTTAATAATTGCTATTATTCCCACCAAATACATTTTTAAGTGGTGTTTTATTTAAAACATTTAATTTTTAGGACCCTTTATTTTATCAACAAATAACGCAACAAAATGGAAACGGCATATGGCATTTACCGTACCAACAACAAAAAATGCCTGGAGAGTGGGCAAAACCAGAATCAACTCCAGACCAATGGTTATGTATAAAAACAAATGTTAAAAAATCAACAATTACAAAATAAAACATGTAACATATTGGTTTTAGTTTAACCAAAACTAATTTTCAAAAAATAAAGAGTTTAGTCGCAAAACTAAAAATATTGATTTACTATGATGTTTTTTGTTTCTTTCTGACCTTCTGGTGGTTTTTATACAATATTAAGTGATTGCCAATATCAATTTTAATATAATAAACAAATTTGAAATGTTCAAAAGACAAATTCTGTATACAAGAATACTAAAAAACTACACTTTTAAAATATTTGGGCATTTTTTATTTAAATGACAAATAACTATAGAAAAATTATTTAGTTATTTGAATAAACTTATATTTAATGTATCAAATAATGTATTAAACATTTTTTTTTTATTGTTTCAATAGTCTGTATTTTGAACAATAATTTATTTTATTATATTTTATTATTAAAACTTAATTAAATGTTTTGCATTACATTTTTAATTAACTAAACAATAATTTACTGTTCAATTTAAAAATTTATTTCAATAACTTTTTATTATTTAAATTCGTTAAAATAAAAATAAATATTATTATTTGTGTTGTTATTTTAAATAATACTTAGGTATGCTGTGAGCAGGCGCAGATTTAAAGTTTCAGCGCCCCTTGGTTCTCAGCTGTTCACCATTCCTTAAAAGTTAAGAATATTATATTATATTTATTATTTCAGATAGATTTTTATTAATTTATTGCGAAAAAAGGTTTGTTTTCTTCATTTTAAATTAGTTGCCATTGAATTCTTTAAAATGTCTGCCTATTATTTAGCCTATTACTAGCCTAGTATACATTTTTCGAATTTCTGGCTTAGGTACACACACACACATATACACATGGCACACAAAAACGGACATTACAAGAACGATTTTAAATTTTTATAGCTTATACAATAAATTTTAATTTATACATACCTTTCGCCAATCTTTCCAAAAATGAAAATTTATGAGTTATAACATTTAATACAAGATTGTATTATATTGGATGACTTTTGCGCCCGAATTTTCATATTTTTGTCAAACATCTTTTTATTATTACCTACGTTATTTTTTTAGGTTTTTTACCTTGGAGTCTTAAAGTAATGTTATGTTTTGTTTTATAATTGTATTAAACTGGACGATTTAAATACTTAACCCCGGACACATTCTTGTCGACCAGTGATATAGTAAAAGTATGTACTGTCAAGTCAAATAGTAGTGTATCTGGGAATATTTTTCAATATATTTTGTTATAAAAATAAACATAAAATAATTGTAGATAACTGCTTAGGGCTGTATAAGGCTATAATTATAGCCTTGGCTAGATAATGTTTACCTAATTGATTTATTTAAAAAACATTAAAAGTAGTATGTCAGCACGAGGTTAAAAAAGTAAAAAAATTTAATTTATTTAAAATTGTTACTTACCGAAACATATTAATTCGAAACAATTTTTAGATCTTAAAATTAAGTGTTTCGCTGATTTTAGATGAATACTAAAATTGATTTTATATAAAATGAATATTTCATACACTCGTTGTGTTCATAATTTATTATTAAAATTTGGAATGGTTGATTAATATTAGTATGATAAATTAAAATAAAGCTGAAACGACAGAATTGATTATCATCCTGGCATAGGCAGGTTATACAATTATTTTTGATAAATTGTTAGATGTGTATAATCGTGTGTTTTTACTCATTAACATATAATTTCTATCGCATCGAATGCTTAAACGTATACATTTTTTTTTTTTTTTTTACTTGTTTGATACGTTTGCTTTGTACAGTTGACATGGCATTCGGTTTTGCCGTTACACAAATAATAATATACTATTATAGTTAAATAGTTACTGGCCAAGATTATATTATTGCATAGTACAACTAAAAATAGTGGTCGCCGGTGTATCGACTAGTTTTTATAATTTTATGATAATTATTGTAATTATTTTTTTTCTATAGTTTATTCCGTGTAACTCGTTACATGTTTATTTCATGAAATAATTTCATCGGAAAAAGCTATTAAATGCATAGGTTTTTTATTTGTTGTTGTATTTAATGGGAGAAATCGAAATTGTCAGTATAGTGCACGTCAACCAGTTTAATACCATATTGGAAACAAAACGTCGAAGTAAATATTTTCTCTTTAGTTGGAGACGGGTCGCGTCAAACGGGAAATAAGTTACAGCCTAATAATACCCCACTATAACAATAAAAAACACCGGCTAGTTAGAGAGTACTAGAAACGCATGAAATCACAATAATTATAATTGTTTGAAAGGACTAGTGATTTATTTTCGCGTTTCGAAGACTTAAATGCTGGCCATTTTTCAGGTACAACAAACCAGCTGATTTCCGTCGAATTTCCCAAAAGAAAACGTATCTTTTTCAAAAAAAATGAATACCAACCTTCTATGCTTAGCGTCAAAGCTAAAAAATGTAACTTAAATAAAACAATAAAATCAAGTAGGTACATTTTTCGATAAAGACAAATTGCCGACATTGATTTTTGTGTTCGGCTTTTCGAGGCAATTGACTCACCGATTTGTTTTAAGCATTCATTCATAAGCTAATCGCATCAAGACACGGCATGTCTACTACATAGAAGTAACCATATAATATACATACACTAATTGCCTAACCAGATGTCCTCAACCGTTCAACGGACTAGTAGTTTATTAGGGCGCAATCAAAATCTCATTCACGATTTTGTGAATCATTAAACACTTTCATCTCCGAAATTATTTGTTATAAAAGAAAAAAAAGTTACAGCAAAAACAAAATCATATTTTGACTTTAAAGTGATAATTGTTTCTTGATGACGGTTAATACAAGGCTAAAACTGAGTTCATTCATTTACCAACACTTTTACATAGTAATTGGTCATCGCGTGTAAACTAAACATGTGGCATACCATATGTTACATGCGAATTGCGGTTAGTAGGCATTTCCAAAATTATAGTACATTACACGTTAGCCGTCATATGTGATCAGTGCTCGAATAATTTTGGACAAAATGCAAGTGAACGTTCGTTTTAGTAGTTACTCGTAAATTTATATTTATTAATATATTCTATAAAACGTTTTTAAAAAACAACTTATTACAAACAAAACGGCTATAATTAATAAACACATTTTACTTAAAAATATTTACTCAAAAGCTAATGTAAATGATTCACCTGAAAAATAACTTCATATTACTACTCAAATCTATTTAAAATCAAATATTGCCTACATTTTGCGCCTTAACGAATAGACGAGACGGCCCCTTAATACACAAATTAGTGCATATAACTTACTAGTATGAATAATTTTTTAAATATACTAGACTATAGATATCTGGGCGCTTGCATTCTTTTATAATCTGATATCAATAAATTATACACTTGACACATTTCTCTAAATAAGGCATGGTAGCAGTTAATCATTTGAGCCCGCCAATTAGAGGTAATTTAAAATTATAACTGACTATACCTACTCTACGATTTTAAGTTTTCATTTTGCCTTATCTCCTATTCCTATACAAATGTGGGCTAACCAAATAATTTTTTTTTTACAAATCTGGATTGGTCACCATTTACATCAAATCCACCTCCATTGCCTCGTTATAACTCTACTTCAAAATTCCTCTATGGCTTCATCGCTATTTCTCTTACTTTACTGTTTCAAATTCCTCTCTCTTCTTTTTACAAGCGCAAACCATCTCAATCCATTCTCTCTCATCGTTCCTGCTATGGCTCAACTCCCAATAACTTCCTCAACGGCAGCTGATCAGGACAATATTAACAACCGTCCGCCAGAATAATAATAATAAAGGAAAAATGTCTGGATTCAGCGTAACCGGTGACCGCTCTTGGCCGCGCCACGGCCAACGGTCAAGCCGGCGGCGGTGGCGGCCGCGTTGTCTTCGCGCCTGGCCGTGCGGCAGCGCCCCGATCGGGAATCTGGTTTCACCTGGTCCGCGCATGCGCACGTCGACGTTCGGCCAGTTTTATCGTTAGGCACTACTCGTCGTCTGGTGCGTGTCGTTCGTACGCGCGGCCCCTCGATCGTCGGTACACCGTGTATTTATATTATTATTTATTATTTTCTTCCCCTCCGCCGCGCCGTCGTCCGTTGTTGTTATTCGTTTGGAAATTCGCCGCCGAGCTCGTTCGCCGTTGTGTGTAGAACTGTGTGCGCGCTTATCGCCCCGTGTGTGTGTGTGCGGTGCGTTTTTTTAATTTTCGTGCGTTTTTCTCCGTGTAAACATCGTATTTTTGAAAGTTTTGCCGCCGTGGAACGAACATGAAGAAAAGGTGAGAACGCGACGGCCGCCGCCGCGTAGTGACCGCATTTTCCCGCTACGCAGTTTCGACATGGCCCCGGGGCTACTACCTGTTAACGACCACGGCAATGTCAACACGACCGGGACACGCTGCTAAAATACACCACTAAAGGTCAGTTGTACTGATTTTCCGGAAACGTTATCAAACGTTGTTGTTATTGTTTTAACGGCGATTGCGTTTGAATCGCCGGGATACCTGCGCCGCCGCCGTGTTAACGTATAGATTGCGTGCAAAGATGGCTGCCGGCCTCGACCAGGTAACCGCTTACCTGTGCGTGCCACCCGAATAAACGGCCGGTTTCGTCGTCGCGTAGCGCTCGTTGTTTTTCTAAAATTTAAACCGTTTTTTGCGGTATTTTACTTGACCACGTTGGGGGCCTGGGTACGTTTCTGCTGTACCTGTCCGACAAACGGAAACGTTCTTCGGACGGCGGTGGCGGCGGCGACCGACCGACCTCGATCCGCGGCACACTCGCCCGTAACAATATTGTTCGCACATGATATAGGTACGGTATGATAATAGCCCCAAAAAAAAAGATAACAACCAATGGTGTGTCTGCCAACGCTAATATACCCCAGGCCGAAATGGGTATCGAGTGCCCGCCGAAAATAACATGGACCGACGCCAATGCTCGGCGCCCAGCGGTCGGTGTCGCATTTCAAAAATTTCGCACATTGGCAACGGCCGTTCTTTTTGTTGAAAATTTGAAAACGGTCGTTCTACGAATGGGCACGCCGCATTCAGACAACAGTAAGCGTGTTTATGGCCAATGTTGTTCGGACTCGCTCGTCGATTCGTTGCAATACTTTGCAATATTATTTCGATTCTCGTCTCGGAATTTATTGGCTTGTCAAACTGAAAAAAATGATTAGCGACAAACCGTGTTTTGGTCTATGAGCTATTATTATTATTACACGTGAGTGTGAGTTGAGGTTAATTTCGGTAAGCCGTTTGGCGACGAGCGTTTTTACCTTTGCCCCTTTTGACGAAAAAATAAAATCTCATATGCAAATGCAACGCCACTGTAAAAAATAAAAAATAATGGTTAAGATTTTTATTGTTTTCCGTCTGAACCGTTGGAATAGCGATTTCTTTGACCAAAATCAACTTGTCCTTCTTCACGCAACAATAGAGCGTGGATAAAATATGTCGTTAAACTCAAGGGCGTCGTAAAATTAATCGGTTTTTTTTGAACGGCATTATGTAGTTTATCTAAAATTTGTTTTCGAGAACCGTCGCTAAATACTCGGTAAACACTTATAGTCATACCGTATTCCATGTGTTTTTATTATGTCCATAAACAAAACAACATTTATATCGAGTTTGGTCGCTGAAGCTAACTTTTACTGTTGAAAAAACGAATTTATCAGTTTTCTTTTAATTGTTTGTTATTTTTTTGTTGGCGCGTTGAAAATATAGTTTTTGGTGATTCATCTGTTATCACAGTTGTTCACAGCGTTTAATTCCACTCGATCATTATCGGTCTAATCGCTCTGTGTACCTTCCTATTAGCTCAAAATATGTATTTTGGTACTCCTCACAAAGGTTAATATTATGTTATTTTATCAACAATTAATAAGTGTCGCGACTAGAGGGAGGTATTTTGGTTGGGGGTGGGGGGTGTTTATCGGCCTATTTGAAATAAATCGAATACATTTGTTTTATGCAAACACACTTTTTACGTTTTAAACAAACGTGTTCTGCTTTTGTTACAAATAATCCAACATTATATTTTCTTCGTTTGAAAAACACTAATTTTACATTTATTAATTATCACCGCTAGACAGTAATAAAATAAAAACCTAACAAATGTGCACGAAAAACAGACGAGTACATCATCGTCATGCGTGGAATGCATTGGCGTGTAGAAGGTTAGGTTAGGTGATGGCGTGTGTCGTCTATACTGGGGCACATTCTTTTTGATGCAATTATTTTGTGGAAATACAACAGTCGGTGGCGGCAATCGTTGACGAAGCGCTCATTTCGAGAAAGAAAAAAAAAGATTGTACCAATAAAATGTACAAATACTATGTTATTTCTGAGCAACGGCAGGATGTTCGGATAATAATGTACTTCTATAAAAAAAAACATTTAAAAAAACCTCTTGAATGCGCGGACTACGCGGTAGTTGAAAAGTATAGCTTGTCCATATTCCATACTATGATTTAGTGTGATGTTTCATTATGGCTCGAGTGTGTGCTATAAAAAGAATTGGTTTGGTCGGCGGTGGCCGGATGATTATTAGACGAATACCAAAACTGTTGGACTGTTTATCAGTTGTTAATAATAATACACTATTCTTCTGCCGCCCATTTAACCGTTTATAAAAATACTATTAATTGTTCGATAATGTGTGTCTTGTTATGGCGTATTATCGTATTGTCGTGCATTTATTTTAGATAAAAATAATTACGCAAGAAATAAATTGACGTTTGTGGGCGAGTTCTGGTAAAATGTTATTCAGACAATAAACGGTTAATTACGTGGATAAATTAATAATTATTTTTTTTTCCAATTTTTTTGTTTAAAATCATTTTTATTTATAAAACAATTTATTATTTATAAAACAACACTATTATCCAGGAAATCTATGAATATAAATGTTCAGTTGGCTGTTATAGCATAACTCGATTAATACAGAGATAATATTGAGTGCCTCGTGCAATTTGATTTGGGTCAGTTCAAAATTATCCGTTAAACGTTTTTGAATTTACCTACAACTAATAATATTTATTGTACTAAAAACAACTTTTTTCTTATTAAATATTAAACATTTCATTACTTTATTATATGTAAACAAATTATTAATCAATTAATCAATCAATCATTGTTGACCTTTTGAAGTTTTTTTCTGACAGTTAAAATTTTCATAAATTATTACCATTATCATTTTTGCGTTGATACCTAAATTTAAGTATGTATAATAGTTACATTTAATGGTTTATAGAATTTATATAGAGGAAAGAATGCAAATAATATAGCTAATTGATTTCTTTACGGCAAACCTACATGTTTTTTATATTTCGCAATACATGCAAATGGTTTTCCAATGACGTGTCTGGCTGTAAAAATACTTAATGATTTTTATCTATCTTTTTATTAACATAATTAGTTTGTATATGTGTATGTTATAAATCAAATGTAATTACTTGCAGCTGTGCAGCTGTAGTAACGTTTTCAAAATCTAGTAAAACAACGTTTTTTTATATAGTACTTCTTTACCTATACCTTAACATGTTGAAGTTTTCATTTTATATACTTCGGAATGAGTGTAGTTGGCTTGTAATGAGAATCAAATATGTCTCCGTTTCGGTACAGTAAATCCGATTAGCCGACCTTGGATTGAATAAGGGGATAATACAAACAAAAAAATAATGACTAAAATAATAACAGTTGAACAGGGGCGAGTCCGTTCATTTCCTGTTGCATTCAGGATGGGCGGTTTTGTATTCTCAACTCTTATCGGCGTAACCCACTTGCAAGTGGCGCAGAGATAATAATAAATGGTAATAAATTGGAACACAAGTGAAACTATACCTAATATTATAATTTAGTGTCCTTGTGGAACAACAAGCTTTTTCGATTTCCTGCGATTGTAGTAAGAAGCGGTTCCCGTTGAACAACCGTCTTAATGAATGTATCAAAATAAGCTATTATTGGACGTAATGTACACTATTTGTGCACCTGTGCGTACGAGTGCTATATGCTATAGTGAAGCCCTATAAAACGCTACACAAAGAATAATCCCTTTATTCATGACCTGTTTTTCGCATGCCCGCCTACACTTCTGCTATGTTAATGTAAAATATAACAACGTAATGATTATTGTGTAGTACACTGTGGCTCACATCCTTGAAAGTTGTATATTTTCTGTATTGAAATTGAATGACAGTAGATGATTATTTGGCATCGATTATTGTTTGTTTGTGTTTGGACGATTTATGGATATTTCAGCTTTCTACTCGTTCGTATATTTTATTCATTGATTCCAAAAACTCAAATGAATTTGCCGATTGGGTTTTGGAGGATCTGTTGGAAGAGTTCAAATAATTGAAATACTTTAGACGGGTCCATGAAAGACAGTTATAATTATAAAGTTCCCCGAAATACGTGCATAACAGGTTCTTAGGGTTTCTGCTGTTCAAATTTAATTTATGTTTAAACTAAATAGCAGTAGATACAAAATAAGATATTTAACATCGTTAAATCATGATGAAAATACATATTTTTAATAAAACATTATTGTTTGATATGTGGCCACAGATGGTGTGGATATAATAGAATATTTTTTCTCAATTAATGGAATTCTTTAGTCCCAAATCCTCACGGTCTACTCAAAATGGATTACTAGAATTTCCACCACACTCGACCTCTGCCATGTAAATTTATTCTCCCTAATTTTTCTATTGCCAGTGGCAATCTTTGCTACCCGTTTTTCTAGAGTTTCAGAATTGAATGTCGCTTTATGTAAACATCATGGTACTTAATATTTTAAATAATTATTTAAACTAATACATTTGTCTGTCAGCTTGTATGGTGGCGCGGTTGGTGTAGTTTTGAGTTTCGGTGCAAGTGTATGGATCCTCTTTAGTTCTTCAATTAGTCGTGTCATAGAGGTTGTCCGCCGCCACAAGTTAAACATTGCATAGGGGTAGTAGCGTTTATAGCGAAACTTGTACATTAAGTAGTTCACCTTAGTTATTGAAAAGTCTTTAATCAAATATTTATAATTATAATGTAGACATGGATTAAAATTCTTCGATTTTTTTGTAATTTATCTCATCATTCGTCTTGATTTTTTTTAAATATCGCTTTAAAGATAAAACTAACCATGTTAGGATTCTTAATACAATGAATTATATTAATATAATATGTTTTTAAAATAACACACTTATATTATGAGCACATGTGTCATATAAGAAATTATTTAATTCAGTAATATGTTATGACGTATGCTTTCTCTCCCCTAGGTTGGGGCTATGTCATTTTATGTAGGTCTTGTGTTTTTTCATAGGTCCTAGGTCATGTACTTACAGCACTCAAAGGCCATACGCACTGAGTATGCAGCTGAATACTCTGGAGTTACTGAAAGGGCCAATAAATCTATTGACCGAAGCCCAGATGGAATAACTAAAAATAAGGGCTCGTTAAAAAAAATATAATGTGTATGTGTAATGGTTTAATTTTACAATTTTTTTTATTTTTATAGTGAAAGTGATTTTTGACAATTTTTAAACTATAATTTAATTAATTACATAATACATTATTTTGTCAACACAAATGTAATATGTAAACACAAATAAACGTTTAATTTAGATGTTTTGGTCATTAGTTAACTGCGTTTTTTTTTCATTTAACTTATTTTCTTTCGTAAATAAGCCGGTGGCTGTTTGCCAAGAATTATCTTTAATTTCGAGTAGGTATGCTATACACGTACAACAGTTATTGGAATATTGTAACACAAAAATGCGTTTGGTATATATATATATATATATATATTATTATAAAACCAAGCAAGTCATAACAGTCGAGGGAATTCGACAAAAATCACAGTGAAACACTATACCCGCCGATAAGGAAAGAAAAAAAACACTCCGTTAATAACAAAATGTAATGTTATCGAAAAAAAATATTTATTGTTGTCGTATATTTTTATTGTCGATTGAAAAATGGTATTTACAAATTTTTAGGATTGGTCGATCGCCGCTGTGTTACGACCTTGTAAATTACGGGTCAGGTTAGGTATGTCGTAGTATACAGCGGGAAATGGTGTTTTTTTTATAGTGTGCGCCACGTGTGTTGGAAATTGGAATTATTATTCGTAATATTGTTTTTCCCTCTAAAACCAACGGGTTAGACGGCGGCTCGAATGAGTGTCGTCGTTTTGCTTGGGTTTATCGTCAAATCTTATAAATTTATATTGTAATAAAACGTCGCCGAGCAGTCGAACGCCCGACCGACAAGGGAACTCTACAACAATGGCCTGTACGATTAGACGGATGAGTCATACTGCACAATGTGGGGCTACTACAATTTCTTCTATACTACGGCTACTATGCAAGTATAGTATGTATGTAGTATAGCCCATGTCATAATATACCTTGACTAGTGTGTGTACAACACACTCACGGGTTCTGAATGTTTTTTTTTTATTTTACCTTGTGAGCATAATCTGTTGGACACGACGTCGCGTCATTCGCCGTCACTCGACACTCGACTATAGATTGTACGGGATTTCAATGGATTATGTTTAAGCTCACATTTTTCGTGCTTAATAATATTGACATCAGGATTGTGGCGATTAATTTTCCAATTTCACGACGCAGATATCGATACGGTTAAAAAAAACATCCTTGAAATAAGTGTTTGAAGTTATAATAAAATGTAATTAAATATAGGTAATATAGTATTTACGTCTTAATATTATGATATTGTATTAAAACATCCAATTACGACAATAACAACTATAACCGATAACATTGAAAGTTAACATTGTAAAATATATAAGTTTTACAATATATTATGACACTTGTTTCGTGTTTACGAACTACATTACAACAGAAATATTATTTTTTTATTGTTATTGAAGATATTTTTTTAGGCGGGGCTCCTCGTTTTGCAATAATCTACGCGCCATTGCTATATCTTATTTGAGTAGTCAAAAAGGTTCTGTCAGAGTGGATCTTGGCCAGGAAAGCGTGCGATTACCACACTTTTCGATGATCACACTGGCGAACATGATGATTTAAATAGGATTTCCATAGATTTTTGAGCGCGGCGTTCCGTTACAACGTGTTGTCTGTCGAGGGAAAAAAAATATGAAAAACTAAAAATAAAATAAATACACTGTTGGTTCCGCATACGTCGGATTGACCTACGTTAATGACTCACTCGGATGACCGAGAACAATGTGAGCGCAAATCTTCGTAACGCAATTAATTCGTTCTTGTTGGTTTTCTTTTCTATGCCCGCTGAATAATAGTATTACTACTACTCCGCTTGTCGTTAATATGTGTGTCTTCTTCGCTCGGACCGGTTGCATGCTAGACCAGACACGCCGCACCGTGTGTTCCGTAACATTTCCATTTGTGAATATATACGATACCCCCGACGGTTTTTTATCTTGTCTAATTTTTTTTTGCCGTCCATCGAAAATACGGTGTCGGTAGCAACCGCAACGTTATAATAAATAATAATAACGGTAATGCGCTATCGCGCGATGATGCCCCGCCGTCACCGCTGTCGATTATTTCCTCCCATGGAGTTCTGTCCGCTGTGCGGCGAGGAGTACTCTTACTTGCTACTAATTATTGTTATTAGCGTTTAAAAATCCGAACCGTTTCCACCTCGAGAGCGATTTTGTATTTATTAACGAGAAACTAGACATTTCTTATCGTCCCGGAAGGGTTGCCGGAGGCGTAACCTGTGCGCTGGTTTCCGGTCCAAAACAATAATAATGTCTTGTTTAATCGATAACAACTGCGTTACCGTTTTCAAATGTGTACGCATTATACTTCTATATTTTTAAATATTCAAGAACTCGGTTGATATAGTAGATATCGTGCTATGACATTATAAAAAATGTAAAACAAGTTTTTAGACGCAGCTCTGAAGTTACAAGCGGAGGACATATTTTAAAAAACAAACCCCTTAGACTATTGATTTTTTATTTTTTGTTCTATTTTACAGATATGAGACTACCTACTAAAACGATAAAATGGAATTATCTTGAACAGAAAGGCTTTACTAACAAATTTTGTTTAAAAAGACTTTAAAATTTAAAGTTTTGGAATCTTTTCTATTTTCTCAATTAATTATTTTCTTTTTTAGCAAATTATTCAGTATATATTTCTAACATAAATTCATATTTATAAATTTAACTATATTAATTTTAACTATTATGTTTATATGACTTATGTGGTTGGTAAAATGGGTTATTGTGAAAATACGAATTTTTACGAATGAAAAAAAGCACAATTAATTATTGGCTAGTAAACAGTAATTTTTTTAATATTAATATTCTATAAATATCAAATTTTAACAAGTTGACTGGCAAGCTGTATAAGAGCTTTGAACATTTGAGAGCTGAACATGATATTCAAGATAGCCTATTTGTTAAATGAAATTCAAATAAACTAAAAATTTAACCTACTTAGTTTTAGAGGTTTTTATTTACAATTTTTTTATTCAATACTTGGGTAAACGAACGATATTCGATTTTAAGTGGGAACTATGAGATTTGTTAGTGGATATTAAGCTGAAATTAAATAATTAAATCCTAAGAGCCTAAATCTCTACTCGCTCTCATTTCGTGCATGCATGGGAGACACGGGCTTTTAAATGTTAAAAAATATATATAAAACCGTAGCACAACGATGACGTATATAACTATTAACCCGGGGGTCGATCAACTTGAGTAAAAATTAGCTTTTATCAGTGTTTTTTTTTAAGTATAGTTTCCCTGAACAGTTTATTATTCTTGTTTGCCAAATTGGCGTTTTGCGGTTGTTATTGATTCGACTTATATTTATGACGTTTTAACCCTTTAATCGTACCTACGTCGACCAGACGGCCTGCAAACACGCACATACATTGCCGTTTAACAGGCGCCAATGGTTTTGTACGGTTTCCTTATCGGCCAGGGAAGTACCCTTATCGGCAATATTGCCCAACAGTCGAACTGTTTCACCGAACGAGAATTACATGATATTGGAACGTGGGCGTTTGCTGTGCACATTTGTGCTTATACGAGCAATATTATTCGTGCTTGAGAATAGAAATTTGTTTGAAATTCATTGTTGTTATTACTATTTTCTATTTGCTGTGAAATTACAAAAACCATACTGTTGATTTGGACGGATGTAGCGTAAAACATAAATACCTAATTTGTACTGTGCCTGTGTGTAGTGAATTGATTTGGCCTTTTTGCCAATTAAGCGGACGGACTTGCCGGCAATCGGAATTTATTTATTATTGCCGGGTCCGGTCATGGTGACCATTCGGGCTTGTCGAGACGACAATATATCTATTCAACTGTACACTGTAAAATTACATGTTTGTTACAAATGGACAAGTTCACACTATGTGTTAAAAGCGCGATGCGTAATGACCGTTTTAGTATACTAGATTTTCACAAACGACTTTCTTACTGGCGTACTAAGTGTATTGCATTGAAAAAATACTATCTCACGGTTACGATTTTAAGCGCTGGACCGATTTCTCCACGTTTGCAGTCCTATATGTCAGAAATAGTTAACTGGAGGTACTTTAAGTTAGTACGACTTGAGTCTTGAGTTTTGAGTCTTGAGTTGAAAAAGTTTACTTGCTTAAACGAAATTTCTAAAGAAGCATACGTAATCAATGTATTTAACAACACTTTTTGGACATGCCTGCCCAACAGTTTGATAGTAATTATGTTTTCTCTTATCTCTTTAAATTTCAAAGAACATATTTATCCCACGTCTGTTGAATATCTTTAAATATCTTATCTGAATTTAAAATTAACCAAATTATTTTGACCTACTTACGTGTATATGTGTAAAAAGTATACAGTCTCTGATAAGATTAGTTATAGATTTTAGGTTCAGTTCTGATATGAATGTTTCTCACGGTATTTTTGTCTCTTTTTATACTACAATGTTACATTTATATTAAAATGGGTTACCGAGGCCGGGTTTTTTAATAATATAGTGTGTTTGTAAATAAACAACATATATAAATTACAGTTAATACCCATAATGTAACTTATATACCGTTGTTAACTTTTTTTGTATAAGAATGTGTATTTAAGTTTTTAAAATAGAGATTTTTTTTGTTTCTAAAATAAAGCTATATCATAATAGTTCATTTAAAAATTGTGTTGAAACAAGTTATACCTATGTAGGTAATGATTAAGAATGGTCCGGAGAAAGGAGGCAACAAAGGGGTAAAAATTGTTCTTATTAAAAAGTATAAAACTAAAATAGTGTTTGCGATTTATTTATGAAGTGTTTGCATGTATTTATTTTGATGTGTTATTTTGATGATCGTTGTACGTTGATGTATGTTCTATGATGTTGTATACTCACATGAGTATAATAACAATTACTATTGTACTGTGATAGACAATTCGAGAATAGCACCACGTGCCTCTTCTAGAGTTTGTGTTTTTATTTCTTATTTGATTTACATTCCGTGGCCGTTTCCGGACGACACGCGACTCAGGATTCTTGTCACACACATACTCAGACACCACACAATGCGGTGTGCACATGTATTGGCGTTTTGTCTAACAAAATATAATAAGGTTTTCATCACTTCAATAGGCTTAAGCGACGTGACAGTATGGACTTGGTAGTGTTCTGGGTTTTGTTTTAGCCACACCACTACAAAACACCGTTAAGATTCTTCATAGAAGTTCTGTTATCCATTTCGACCGATATTATTTTTGTTTTAAAACTCCGTTGGCTATCAAGAGGCATTCTGTTTTCGATGACCAGTGTGCTTTATATTATGTACATCATAGAAATAATAATTATAGAGTTCACATTTTTAAGGCATCATGAAAAATATAAATATGCAACTTAGTTTTGTCTTAACCGTGTGCTCGCGTTTACTTCTCCGCTTATGTTCAATTTATTAAGTATTATATTAATCGTAAAAGTAGTAAATAACAATTTTTTTCCAGGTATTTGATTACATTTTAACCATTAAATCATATAATTACATCTTCGTACGTTTAATTTAATGATGTTTTTATGATTAAAATAATTAAAGTTTAATATGTAGGTATGGCTGGAACATTATTTTATGTAATAAAATTCTTCAAATGATTAGTGTGAAATCTGGTTTCTCTCTAATATCGTTTGCAATAAAATGTATATTATCAAATTACTTTTTTTATGTTTAGGAGTGTACACGCAAGTTAAATAAATTGTATAAAACCGATATTACAATCTGACCAAATTAAATTGAAAAAAATCATTTTGGCTATTTTTTTTCAAATAGGGTTTTTATTTTTATTGTTTATTTATTTTATTATTATACCAACTGAACGAATCCAGAATATATAAATTTTTTTTTTGTTATTTTATTGTTTTATTAAATAGTTTATTATAAGTTTATACAGTTAAAACGATAATGGCTGTGAATTCATTTGGGACTGTTATTACTCTTTTTTAATTGTATTACTTTGTTATTTTATGGAGTTCTCTATTTATTATCATTATGATAAACGACTGATTCGATTAAAATAATAATGACTTTAAGTGTAATGGTGTATATATCTATGCATGGGGCGACTAGAAATGCTAAAAAAGCTTTCAAGCCACCTTGCAATTTTTTCGTTGAAAAATCTTAATTTTTTTTTTAAGTTGCCTACCTTTTTGATTTTTGTCGTTAAAAAATCAGATACAAAATATGGGGTCTTGTCGACAAATAATTGTAGGGTCGTTCACTTGTTCAGCTTAATAGTTCATGAACAATATGTATTCAAATAGTGTTTTGTTTGGGCACATTAAGGCGGTTATTGTTTTATATGCTTTCCGAAGGTCTGTGGAGATGGTAGTATTGTATTGTGTGTATTGTGTTAGTGCATGCCTGCCACAGGGTTCTCGAGATGAAGTGTTTGGACGTTCTTGCTTTTTGAATTATTATAGAATAATGAAACTGGTATGATGTTTTTAGAAGGTCAATTTGAAGACGTATATAGGTGATATTTATACATATCATGTTCTCTTGTATAAAAAAAATCGACTTGGCCACGTTCATTGGTAATTTTAATTAAAGCGTGTGGAAACACGTAAAGTTGGCATTTGTTATTATTATGGGCATCTATAGTAGATAATAATATTTTTATTATTAGGTATTATTATTTGGTGTACGCAGTGATTTGTATTTTATAGTAATAATCCTTGCCGCGTGTATTATAATATTGTGTTTCTTTAGAGGCACGTCATACTAGACGGCACGCTAAACCCTTTTTAAGCAATATCGTTTACCATAAATATACCCTTGAACGTGAAATACAATAGTTTAATGCTATTATTATTATTATTTACAGGTTACCATGAATCCAGAAATGACTATGGCAATGAAGAGGCACGAGGAACGGGAGGCCCTGCGAAGCGTTATCCAGCAATGGAACGCCAATCGACTGGATCTTTTCGAACTCTCCGAGCCCAACGAGGTAAATATTATGCTGGTTACTATATATTATAGTAAAACGCTAAATTTGAAATGTAAAGACGTGTGTTTCGATTGTTAGTGGTTCATCGCATATTATTATGTCCTGTGACCACCTACGCTTGTTTTTAGTATTTTACGGTCTGGCGCGTGGGAATGGACACGAACACACTGGGGTGTTCATAGGAGCAGAACAACCCTTGTCGTTTAATTTATTAGTTTATATCGTTAAGTACACAACAATTAACAGCGTTACTGTTTGTAAAATTGCATTTAAATTCGAACGCGAATGTATAGATGTATCTATATTCTTATAACTATATACGAATATAGGTTTTATAAAAAAAAAAAAATGCACCGTTGTCAGTTTGTGAAAAAAAAATATGATTCATGCCGTGTATAGCATAATAGTACCCGTGCTGTGTATTACATTTTTAGTTATCTAGTTAGTTACCGTATGAACCCGGAAGAGGATAATTATATTTATATTTATTTTGAATACATAATGCCCCGTTTCATAAAAACAAAGCGTGTTATAAGAAATTATTGGTTGATTGGATAACACAAAATGGTAGTTTGAATAGGTAGGTATCGATGGAAATCGGTTTTTTTTACACCAAAGAACATATTTTATTGACATTTCTATTATACATATTTTGTTAGTGTAAAAATAATGGCAAACATGTTTTGTATTAATGACTTTGTTAAATTATTAATAATTTTTTGTCCTAAAATGTTACAAATATTTTGTTTGTCTTGTTAATTTACTTATGTACTAATAGTACATAAGTACATTTACACTAAACATATTATAGGTAGTATGATGTTAGTGTTTGACATTTAATCAATAAAAGAAAATCTATGAAATGTTTGAAGATTATTAATTTTATAAGACCCAGTCGTTGTTATGGTTTGTGATTGTTGTTAATCAGCCTCGGTTTCATAAAAACATTATCGATTCGGATTCTACTGGGTCTTTGACCTTCCTCATAAATACATTTATAGTGATAAGATATATGCCACTTTCATCAACTCGCATAACAAATAACAATAAATTTCCCAAGCCATTATAAGAAATATTTCGAATTTTTATATTAGCTTTGTTACTTGGTATTATATTTTGAGATTTTCAAGAATCGTTGGTATTTTTATATTATATTTACAAAAAAATTGTATTTCTCGAAAGGTTCCAATCTTTATTTTCCAAGACTTTATTTTTTCATTCACTTTGGTCTAACGTTACCGTTTTCAAGTAGTGTTTTCCTTGCAGCAATAAGTCCGTGAAAATAAGTACTAGTCTGGTACAGAGTATTTATTACTATTCGGTTACTATCTTAGGTTTTTAACCGGACATCTGGCCTCTTTAATAACACGTGCCATGGAACAGTATGTTTTTTCTGCGTAGTATATATACATATATATAAATTAAAACTACACATGTTTAGGAGGAAGGATGTTTGGTTCGTGCCGTAAAATGATTGAATAAATATGTTTGTTCAATCATTTTAAAAATCCTCTGTATGTGGCGATGTCGATGGTTTATAATGATAGCCTTTATATCATTCATGACTATTGAAACTTTTTGTGCGGATACATTTGTCAAACCGACTTGGAAGTTGAAACTATATAGACATTTCAATAGTAAAACATAAATGCGAACCAACACTGTGGTGACATTTAAATGCAAAGAGAATACACAATCATTAATTCAATAACAAACGGATTAATAATAATTCTCCAAGTGCAGTTGATAAATACCTATGGGAATATATTAATGCATAGCGCAATTTTATTAATAACACGTTCACATGGTCATAACTACATAAACTGTAGTTTGCTTTGGTTAAAAAAAAATCGTGTTATGGTAACCCGCCAAGAATTTTTTAATCGCAATTAATTAGATACATTTGTAAACTATAATGAGAAATATAATATTATTGCACAAAGAGGAATTATAATAGTGTACGTCATACTTAGCCGTATTGATATTATTTAATGATTGCACGGACTTCGGAAAATTCTTGATTTTTTTATTATAAAAAGTTATAATGTTATCAAATAATATAAATTCAATACCTTGTTTATTAAGAATTGTTGTACAGAGATATTAAAATTCTTTAGTAAAAGTGACGTAAAAACATAATGAAAAAAAAAGTCAATTTTTACACGTTTTTTAATTTGTGTCTCAAGAATTCGTCCACTAGTGATTAAATTTTGAGTTGTTTTTTTTTTATATACTTTTATTGTATAGATATTACTACCTACACTCAATGATTATATTCATAGAAATAACAAATTAGATATAATTAATATTTTAGACAAAAAAAGAAACCACCTAAAACTATTTAGAGGTTATTTTTTTTAGTTTATAATTATTCCCATAAACAACTTTATCTTAAATAATAATTATAACAGTTTTTATATACTTAAAATATGTTATACTATTGGACTTTCAGCTTCATATTGAAGGTATATATGAATAGTAATTGTTTTGGGGTTATTTTAAACAAAAATAGTAGTAAGGTATAAAATTAGGAGAAGTAGTGTTGTTAGGTACTTATAATTACCAAAAGGCAATAATAATAGAATTATTGTTATTAAGTTATAGTTTAGTATTTAATTTAAATTTTAAAATGATGAAATTTCAATAGGCCGAGCTGACAGATGTGCTTCTAATGAGAAATTCATCGATTTAATTCTAATTGAGATGGATAACGTCTCTTAGAATTAAATAGGTATTCTTTTAGTTGTCATAGCCTGTGTGATAATCTCTCGGAAGCGATTAATTTATCTGATTATTATCCAATTATTTTTTTTGTATTTGTATGTTAATATTGTGTAAAGCTACCTCTGTAGCAGCGGGAGTTATCTGGGGCGTATGCACTTTTTTAAAAGTACAAGGAAATGTTTTGCATTTTGAGTGCTTTGGTTGTGTCACTGAATTTTTATGTAATACGATGTGTTATTTTCAAAATAACAGTTGCTTTTGAAGGTCCGTTATAATGTTTATCTTAATGTGTGTGTTTAAGTAAATTTTGCTAACGTTCAACAAATCCGCCTGATTACATTTAGAAAACGCTAAATGTGCACGAACGCTGTAAAATATTCATCCTTGGTAGAAAATAATTATTTGTAAACATACTTGTGTAGTATTCTGTATTATGATGTGATATAGACTAGAGATGGAATATATTTTTGTACTTAATCAAAATAATTCGAGTGTTGTTGTACATAATATATTTAATATTATAGTCTGTGTGCATTTATTATTTGTACACCTTTTGTCTGACGTTGACATATTAAATTGTGTTCAGCGACTATTAGAGCATAGATGAAACGGTAGAGCGCGATTGTAATAAAATAAAATAAATTACCTTTTATGGGGAATGCCTTGCTCGTGTAAAACATTGCGTGTGTAATTTTTAACAGTTCTAAATGTTGCGTTGATTGCTTCATATACACTTAGGTGTTTGGTATATTTAAGTATACACGGGTAAAAATTACGCTATTAGTAATAATTAAAAATGATGTTAATAATGACTGTAAAAAAATAAAAGGAAAAATAATTTATTACATTTTTACTGCAAAATATGTTAATCAGTTATCCACAACTTTAATTTGCAACATACTGCATTTCGATAATTTGCATATTATAGTCAGTTCAATATCGTTTAGGTATCTTTTTTTTTGTATTGAACGTGTTTGATTAGATTTAAATTCGTTTATTCTCGGTATTTTTAAGATTTTATTGCACTCTACCGTCGTGTAACGGTTTAATTATACATAATAATATAATATAATGACACACGATATGCCGCGTGCACTTGCTGGAAATGGTTTACATCCGCATTTGTCTGTTCTTTACAGTCATGTTGTTTCGATATCGTATATTATATTGATTAATTGAAAAAGTACTGCATAAAGCTCTTCCGCGTGTAATGAATATGCGAATAACACCAAGTGTCGCGTTTTAGCCTCGCGTGTTTTAGTGCGTTTTATACTGATATTATTATTATTTTTATAGTAAATATAGTTGAATCGGTATTTCATTTTGTTGTGTGGCCGTTTTTTCCTATCGAGCGCCGAATTGACCGATAACAATTTCAAAAACCGGGTCAACGTTTTTTTTCCCACATTTTGCATAACATCCGAGTGTTTGGAGTCGAGATCAGCTTCCACCGGACGACCAGTTTATTTATTTTTCACTTTACACACAACTATTATACTACTATGTTCCGCGTTGGCACAAAGATGATGACGATGACCGAGATTTAGTGAGCGCACCGTCCACGGTTAATTATCATCGCCGAGTGTTTTCAATGGATAAATACAACTACGGCGAACGAGAGACATCCCATAAACGCGCATTTCAGGTCATTCATCCGATCCGGTATAATATGTAACCCGGTTGCAGCGGCGGCGGCATGTGTTTGTAAGCGAATACTTACACAAATAATAATAATAATAATTATAATACATATACAGTTTGTTTTGTGTTGCTGTCGTCGGAACGCCCCGAAATACATCCTTAGTACCATATTTTAATGTATAAAAAATAATAATAGAGTATTAATATACAAAAATTAATATTTTATCGCGCGGATGTGTTACCACTGAGAAAAGTCGATTTCGTGTGTTCGATTACACGTGTATAGTGATGTTTCATGTTGGTGTAAGACGATTCGATAAGATGATAATATCATCATCATCATCATCGTAGTCGTGCATTGTGTGTGAATCACACGATAGTTGGTATTGTGTGATCCACGCCCTAACCTTGTCGCCTCGCATTCCTGTCGTTTGGAAGTTTGCGGTAACATTCATATTGCGTAATTACGGCGAACCGATGTAGTTTTCTAGCGGAAATGTCGAGCGTCGGCGTGTATGACTGTCATAGATTAAAAAAAAAAATACTAAAAAAACAATATCCCATTAGTAAAAGATAAAAAAAATTAGTCATTAATATTTAAATTGTCTTTATTTTATCTATTGCAATCGTCAACTATTCAAATTACCATACACTTAATATATTTTATCCCGGAATCCCTAAAAAAAAAGGTTAACCACGAGGCACACGGTAGTCACTAGTTATAGTAGGCATCAGTAACAGCATGCAATATTTTAGAATAAAATGTAGTTTATTTCTATTTAAATTCTAGAAACGCGATAAAGACCGATAATACGCCATTCGCTTCGCTCTTCAACTTATATTGGCCCTTCAAACATAATTTTTCAAGATATCATTTATAATAGATTGAATGTCGAAACAATCATAAAAAAACATTTTTAATAATAATAATATTTGTTTTCAGTATAAATATTTCTTATTTCATAAATGATATCGTAGAAATAACCATACTTGATAGTAAAAAATTAAAAAACTAAAAACAATTATATAATTAAAATAATATATTATTATCAATTAGTATGACATTACATTTTATTCATAAAACTATGATTGATATTTTACATATTATATAATATTATTTTTCATCATTCTGGTATAAAATGAGATAATAGAAGTTTCAGATGGTGTTATCTACAATGTCGTTGAGAATAGGGTTCTAATAATAATACGAAGAATTACTTATAACTTTTATGTTGATATTAAATATTACTTTTAAAAGCTTGTTTACTCAAGTTTTCGATTAATAATGAAATGTTATATTCAATGTCAATGGTCAATGTCAATGTCAATTAATTTTTAATTTGTTTCTGGTGAAATAACACTGCTAACATTAACATTGTATGTTTTTATTGATAAATACGGTTTTCTTATAATAATTTAGTTTAACCGACGAGCATGTATATACAACAGTCATAACACACATATTTTGTGTAATTAAACAAACACTAAGACCACATTATTGAAATGGAAATACATAAAAAATATTATCATCGAGTGTAATTGACGGCCTTCACTACTGTGGACATTAGAACTGAACTTTGGTTTAAGTACTCGTTGGTTTATGGGCGTGTGTGTAGTTTATCCGTTATCGTGTCATGTTTCCTAAACACTCGTGTGTGTATCTATTTTGATATTTTTATTGGACATTTTAATCGGAAAACTAGCAAGACACGAGTTCACGAACATGGCAGACACTTGTCATTTGTGACGGATTAATAATAATGACCTTGTCCGACACTGTTAATGGATTTATTCATATATTTTTTTTTATCGGCATTTTCGATCACGATTTTTGTTGATACAATTTGTTATTATTTCTTGACTTAAACGACATGCCGAAACGCCGTAAAAAAACACTTTTGTATTGATGGCAATGTAATATGTGCTTTAAATAGGCGACAGGATAACTCGTTCTATTCGGACCAAATTCCATGTTATGTTGATTGCTAATGCGTGCCATTTCGCAGTAGTTGTATATTATAATGTATTAGTATTCATTATTATCATCTGTCGTTGGCTTATTGGCAGTTGTTTCGTTTAAATAATTCTACACATAATTTAATACAACACTGATGCGATATTAATCTTCGATATCTTTCTTGTATTTTGCATTTTATTTATTTCCCAGTCATGTTTTGACTGCGATCGAGCTGAGATAAAATGATTAACCGTCATCCTAATATAAACTGCTATTCAGCAGTGCGTGCTCGCATGAGTACAGGTTTTTTTTTTTAATCGAACCATTTTTGCATTAGATGGAAAAATGTTTCTACGATATCATAATACATATTGTGAGTTGTACGGAGACACTGACCGAAATCGCCTATATGTATTTTATTCCGCAATGATTAGACACATCAACAACTCCCACGTCAACGGTGTATAATCATTACATAGTGTACTTTTTTTTGCATATCATTTTATTTGTATATTTATTATATTTCAGCAATTATTAACATAGCCATGCGTATAAAAAAATATATTTATTTTTCCTCTTATAAATATTTTAATATCTGACGCTCCCTCACAAAGAAATATTTTTTTTACTAAAGTAACCTTAGTGTCGCAGTGTATAATACCTTTCAGATCAAGTGCGTTGCCTTTCACCAGATTTGTTATGTAGTTAATTATTGTTTTTTTTAAGGAAATTTTTTTTTATCCAATTATGAGAAATTTAAGATGAAATAAACACTGAAGAAATTATAGGATTAGCAAGTATTGAACGCTTATTTCAATAATTATTCGACGTATTTACCATGAAACAAATTCAGCTAGATATAGATTTACCTAAGTGTGCTAAAATTACCGTTGTATAAGTTCTTAATAGATTTAGTTGTGTGGCTCATTCATTGACCTTGTAGCCATATTAAATTGTAACGTATCATACTTAATTAAAGTATACTTGATCATACAAAATTAAAAAAAAATTAACATTTAAATTCAAGCGGTTACATAATTGGAAGTGATAATATACAAATTTAATTTGATCGACATATATTAGAAAAAAATTGGTTAGAGATGCACAAAAATGGAATATGTCATTTCTTACAAATTTAAGTATTCAATAACAATTTTTCCATCG
This sequence comes from Adelges cooleyi, assembly GCF_023614345.1. Lineage (NCBI taxonomy): Eukaryota > Metazoa > Arthropoda > Insecta > Hemiptera > Adelgidae > Adelges > Adelges cooleyi. Next base: position 10,245,445 of record NW_026096053.1, on the reverse strand, counting down.
GAAATTTTCATGAAAGTAATTTAATAATTATATTATAATTTTAAGTTCATCGATTTCCGTCAGTTGTTGGCCATAAAGTATTATTATTACTTTATGAATCATGTTTTTGTTCGCTAGTTTTAGTCATGAAAAAACTTTTGGTTAAAAAAACTGTTTAACTTTTTGATTATATTTTTGTTCTCTGTTTGCCCACTATTATTTATTTTGACAAAAGGGATGCTTATTAATTATGATTATTTGTCCAAAATTAGAACAGAATCCAAAGTTATTTTGTTCTTCGAAATGAAAAGTTTTAACGACGATTTTCTCCGAAGTATTGTTCAATACTTATGTACAATCTAACGTAGGTTTGATTAAACTTTCTATTTTATTAATTTACTGTAAAGCGATTCTTTTATCAGGAATAATAGTATACCAAGAATTGAAGTTTTGTAACCGGGTTTTGTTTAAGAAACTAGCACCCTATCATATAAACTACTTAACTTCAACGAATGGGACTCTTGCATATTAAGTGTATTAAATTCCTTAACTGGACGATTAATTACTATGTGCAGTTGACAAATTATGTCTGTATGTCTGATTAATAATCGCCTGAAGTATAATTTGTGTGTCGTAATTTATACAATGTAAAATAAAATAAGTAACAATCGTATAAAACCTATTATTATACTTAAATAAAGTAAATGTATTGTTTTCAACAACGTGTCAACAGTACAGATATGTAATTTTATGTCTCTGCTCGCGATTTTGATGGAACGAAAACAAATATTATCGTCAAATATGACAAATTTAACATCCAGGTCTAGTGATACAAGGTGTATGCGGTTATTGCTCGGAGTCTGTATGACATTCCCGGTAACCGTTGCAGAACGTTGATTGTGTCCGAACTGTACTCACATGTAGGTATGTGCTGGAGAAATTAGTAGCTTTGCGTTACAACCGTGAGAATTGTTGCCAGGTGGTTGTGTGGAGCGATAACAACAATGTTACTCGGTGATCGAGACAACAGGTGGTTAGTGGTTACCCCCTTTTTTCTGTCAGAGCGGACCGAGTTGAACGCGCCTAATTTTGGTAATACTTACGGTCTACCGTGAAAACGCTTGTTGTTATTTACAAATTAATTTAATCATAGTTTTTTTTTTTTGAACAAACGATTATTAGGTAGTAGGTACAGTTAGCATTAACGCTCAATTAGATAATAATATTGTGTGAATGTTTGTGCGTGCGTGCATAAATCGCATGCCGTTTGCGTACGGTTGATTGAGAACCACTGCCCATCGTGGTTCAGTTACCTTACATTATGAACGCGTTCATGACATACCGATATGATTACTCGAGTATGACGACAAAAAATTCGTCTAGTCAAAATGTCAACTATTTCTGCTAACGGATTCTGTATATAACACTCGCATTGCAATGTCTTGTCCCGGGGTCGAGACGATGTCTTCTTGACGTGAGATTGCACGAGAAGAAGCCTATCATGAGTATCAGTTTGAGAACTAATAACTAATAATATATTTGTATGACATTTTTATTATGAAATTAAATTGTGTAATTGGACATTTTCTTAAACAAATAGTTAATTTTTTTAAATTTAATACGAATCGTACAATATTTATTAATAGATGTGACAGGGTCTATATAAAATTACCTTAATATTCGTTTAAACATATAAAACAAAAGCTATATCTAAAATATGTTAATACTCATATGATTACTCTAATTGAGTTTCTATTATTTTTTTAAAAATATTAGTGCAATTCCTAGATGTTATAATTAGATTTACTACAATTATTCTAATAATTATTTAAAAAAAAAAATAAAATGTGGCAATTTGTGTAATAATTAAATTAATATTCTCGTGCTAACAGTAAAAAATAATACTTTTTAATCACATTAATTTGGTATAAATTACCTTTAAATTTGTAGGTTATTTATTTTTATTATTACTTAAATTAAATATACTATTTAATTATTATGTATATTTTTACTGGATCATGTGAACGCTATTATAAAATATAATAAATTAAAAATGATCTGTGTATCAAAAAACTTCTGTATGTTATATAAACTGATTGGTAGCTTTAGCGAACCCTCGACATTTTTTAATCGAGTGTGGGACTTTTTGTATGATTAGCTCCAAATTACTACTCAAAATGGCATATAGCATGTTTTGTCGGTTAATCCTTTTTTTTGTTATTTATTAAATAAATAGTGTGTTCCGCATGTTGTTAATATTATTTTTTTATACCATTTATTCAGGAACTTCTTTTTCACGGTGTTATGAGGTTCTACTTTCAAGAACCTGGCACGGGACAAAAGGTGGCCACGAAGTGCATCCGAGTCGCTTCGGACGCTACTTCACAAGCCGTCATTGAAACCCTTATCGAGAAGTTCCGGCCGGACATGAGGATGTTGTCAGTTCCGGAGTATGCCCTCTACGAGATACACGAAAATGGAGGTAAGAAAATAGTATTAGGCTCGAACGTCCGGCCAAATAAACTACATAGGTACATTTTATTTATTTTACACACGATTTATTTGTTATTATAATTACTTCTAGCTAAGGCCTAAGAGAATTCTAAAAATGTACAAGGTTTTCATTCTGCTTCTTTTCTTATATCATCGCGCTACAGATATCGTAACGTCGAATATAGTTTTATTACGATATTAACCAGATGGTTATTACCTCTCGACAATTAAGTACTATATATGTATATAGTCTATAATTATTAAAACGTACTATTTTCTTAAGATATTTTTAATTGTAATATTCCATATGATACTCTGCCTCGAGAACACTATGGAACTCATGTTCAAGTTTATATTTCATAATAGTTTCCGTTTATAGCGCTGCGTTAGCATTCCAATAGGTTTTAAGCCTAGAAGCAGCGCGTCTATAGCTGGCGTGCATATAGTATAGGGCATGTTTTTACGCGGTCATGAATTCAGTACCATATGTTATGTTTCCAGACGAGAGAAAATTAGGGGTCGATGAAAAGCCCCTGTTGGTGCAGTTGAATTGGCATAAGGACGACCGAGAAGGCAGATTTTTGTTAAGACGAATAGACGAAAAAACAAATGTAAGTATAATATTCGCTTGATCGACATTGATGTCCGATCGTTGTTTTATTTTAACCGGTCTGTTTGATATTTTTTTGCAGATGCCTGCCGGTACGTTCCAAGAAGCTGGATCTAGTTTTAAACGTAAGCTGTCCAAAAGGGAGAAGAAACAGCTTAAGAAACAAGAAAAACTTAACCGAGCCAAAAGTAATGGTTTGAGCACCAACGACGAAAACGACGCTGGTGTCGCCGAAAAACTGTATACAGGTATGTTTAATCGCTCAACAGGTTCTCTCGACGCTATCTAGTCAGTTTACATCATCTACTATCGATTAATTATGTGATGGATCATTTGACTGATATCGCAGAACTGTCTGATTTGACTGTTGTTGGATAGATAAAAAATTAATTAAGAAAGCCAATTGACTAAATAACATAATTAGTCTAAATGTATCTAAATTATCTAATTTAATTCGATTTAAAATGTCTTATTTTATTTGTAAACAGTACTATTTTATTTGAAAAATAATTGTTAAAAATAGTATTTACTTGTGTAGAATGACTATTTTATGGTTATTTTTAAATTGTTCTTTTTTTTTAAAAGTAACTAGTCAAAATTATCAATAGCTTCCTTGACTCTTCGAGTTCTTGTAAATGATTACTTTGCTTGTCAACGGGTTTTTAATGCAATTAAAGAGTTAACTTTTAAAATCCAACATAGCTCATACATTTTTTTTTTACTGAATATAATGTAAAATATACCAACGATATCTATAATTATGAAGATTGAATTTTTGTTTGTTAACTTTTAAAATATGTCAACCAATAATATTTGATTTATAAAAAGTGCAAGTGTTAAAATTAAAATGTACTATTTAATTTCTATATATTTTTGTATAGAATTTATATATTTTAAGTATATGTTTTCTTCTTAAGTTAAAAAAAAATAGAGCTGTCAAACCAGCTAAAGAAGGAACGCCATATATTTCATAAAATTATCAATTCGAATTTATTGTATTAAAAAAAAAAATGTTCTATATTTAAATTTTCCATTTTTATTATTTAATAAATGTAATTAAATTCTATATTTTAATAAATTAATTTGGTCTAATATTTGTCTTACAGAGTTACCAGAAACCAGTTTTACCAGGTCAATATCGAATCCTGAAGCTGTTATGCGTCGAAGACGTCAGCAAAAGTTAGAGCGTAAACTACAGGCGTTCCGCAGTAAAGACGGTGGTCCCGACACTGGTGGCACACTTAAAATTTACGGAGAATCACTTTGTAGAGACGTGCCGTATAAGACGTTATTATTATCTATTAGAGATACTGCACAGCAAGTCGTTAAAGAAATGTTGGCAAAGTATGGTTTAGATAAAGTTGATCCCCTCAATTTCTGCCTTGTGCAAGTATGTGTTTTATTGAATTATCTTCTTCCCAAGTATCCTCTTACCAAACTAGTTTTATAAATTAATTTTCTTTATTTTAGGTAAACAACGCAGTTATCCCAAACGAAAATAATTCTGGATTGAATAACGGCGTTTCTGAGAACAAAGAAACGCTGAACAATAATAATAGGGAATATATATTGGATGACGACGAATGTCCATTAGCTATTCTCATGAACCATCCCCAGACAAGAGGTAAGTAAATTATAATATCGACTTCATTTATATTCATTTGGCTTGATAACGGTTTTCGTACATCTATTTAGTCGTTCATTGAGGGGTAAGTGATCATTTATTTCCTTTGAATGAATACACAAAATAATGAATTAGTCGTAAACTAAACTGATTTATTACTTAAGAACATTAATAAATGTTAACTATCGTAAAATGTCCATAATAACATATGTTAGATAATCTATATTTAATTGCTCTATGTATGTAAAAGATTAGCCTAGATATAAATTGAGTAAATATTAACTGCTATATAAAGTATAAAATTATTCGCTTTAAAACGGTTTTGACGGTTTGAAATTAACATTTTTCATTTTATGTTTAATATTAAATATGCCCCGAACTAATTATTATTTTGTGCAATTTCATTTTAATGTATTAATATTTGGATAAGTTGAACGTTTTTAAAGTTTGATTCTATATTGTAAGCCTCGTGATAATTAGTTGGTATCTTAAAGTATTTTTTTTTTTATAAGTTACTCTTTTCTGTTTTTATTTTTTTTACTGTGTTTATTGTCGAGTTGAAAGTAATTTCGTGAAAAAAAAAAATAATGATATACTTAGAAAAAGGATTTTCGGTGACAGGTTTTATTTCTTCTCTTTTTGTTAGATATTCTAAATTTATACAAGATGTATTTTATTCTTAAAAAAGCGTTAGTTATTTAAAAAAAAAAATGGGAATCGGGCTATAGTTGTTTTATACATGTATATTATATGTAAATAATTAGTCTTTGTAAGTACTGAGTACTCCCAATGAAGTTGCGAAATTAGGTCAAACAGCAATGAGCCAACCAAATGAATGGGTAGTGTATTTTTCATTTACTTTGATGATATTAAAATCATTATATTAAAAATACAAATTAAGTTTTATGAAATCAAAGTTTGGTTTGTTTAATACTACGCTATTTTCATTAGGTAAGTGTTGTATAAATGATCCAAGTTTTCAACATAAGGGGTAATTTATCATAAATTATTTTACTGTTTCGTTTTATATAAAAAAAAAAATTACATTATTTTTATACGTTAAATAATGACGTTAATTTGCTTGGAAAATTCGCGTGCTAGGTTTATTTCATTAGTATTTTATCAGATTTTGGGTAAAATAAACTTAATGTTATTCACAACCAAAAACGACTCCGAAGCTTACGGTTGTAACGCGTTTTATGTTAATCTAAAAATGAAACTGCCAATGCCGTCGAGTTGAATTTGGTAATATTAGACTTAAAGTTGTGGTCATTGTTATTTGTGATACGATTATTACATTTTTAAACCGATGTAAGCAAATTTTGAAAGGTAATTTGTATAAGTTTCAATTGTATTAGGCACTACAAATCACGAGTTCTTACGTTTAAGATTATATTTTTGGTAATTATTTATACTAATTTAATATTTGTTTTACATGGGTTTGCGTATTTATTGTAGTACGATTGCTTTTATCTTATTTATTATTTGCACAGTAGAAAACTTGCTGATGATATAAGAAAATTGTTTTTTTTTTGTTACAAAATGAAATGCTTAAACAATTAATGCTCACGAGGTGGTGAAAATTGCAAATTTTTAAAGCTGTTTAATATTATTATGGTTTCCTTATGTACTCGAGTGTTTACTGTATGGGTGCGGGATATTATCGCAGACGCTATTTTTATAAACCGCATTGCATAATTAATTTTACACTTTAATTCTATAGTCGATTATGTATAGTGGTGCTGGGTGGTGGCATGAACTTTTGTAAAATGTAAAACATTTCACCGCAAAAACAAAATTTGCCTTACCTTGGCCTTGTTTTATGGATAAACTTGTTATTACTTATTACGTTCTCGCAGAATATTACAAGTTACACAATGTTACAAGTTAGAATTTTGTTGTTTGAGTTCGAATAATATGTGCTTTCGCCAACCTTTTTAGATTTTCAAAATATTTTCCTTCGCAATATAATTAGATTAAAACTCGGTGCCACAAAAAACGTACTTTAGCTATTTGGATGATGACTTGTAATGCGGGCGGGCTATTTTTTTCTGTCAAACGCATCCTTTACACCTTTTCAGCAAAAACTGATGTTATATTCTCTATTTGGTTAAATAGTTTTACTTTTTAGACATTGCTATATTTTTTAATTTGGCCAGTTTTCGCATTAATCGCATTCAATTTGAAGAAAGTTAGGGGGAGAAGCCTCGTTCGTTTAATTAATAGAGAGAAAAGTACTTTTCATCCGTAAGACTCTTCGCAGTGCAATTATCCATTGACTGCGTGTGTAAATGATTTAGACCATTGATTTTTAAGCTTTTACATACTATAGGTAAATCGTGGTTTGAATGATTTTAAAACTTGCCGACGGTTCAGAAAATACTTATATCATGTCAAATGTCTGAAATTCCCTTTACCATACTTTTGGTACGATTGTTCCACGTTGACCGTTTAAAAAATATTTAGGTCGTTTTTTCTGTTGTTGTGTTGCTGTATTGTTTGTGTGCGTGTGTACGGTGTATGCATAAAATATGTATTTATATAATAGCGATTTGATAATTTAGCACCACTGTCAGTCGTCTTTGTGTGCAATGCTTTTGTATGGTGATTGGTGTGTGTGTGTACTTTAGCTGTGTAGGAAAGCTCCCACGTCCTCGGCAGTCGTCTCCTCTGCGAGGGGATCATCCCCTGCAGCAGTAGCCTCGACTGCGGTGGCGGTCACCGGGCGCGTTCGCCGACGGTGCGACCGTTAAAAGAGACTCCGAAAGCGGCAGTCACGCTGTCGCTTACTTGCCGGTCGCGTGTCTCCTTTAAACGATCAGACTAGTACTTTTTTTTATTATTATCTTAATTTATTTTTATAATTTAGCAGTACTTAAGTCACCTCATGTCAACGACTGCAGTCGGGTGTATTTATACGCCATCGGTTTCGCGTGTACACGTGTCGCGTGTTATCAAAGTTCAATAATTATTATGTGTACTGTGTTTTTTTTGCCGATCTGGATTTAGCAGAGAACTAGACATGCTGTTGTGTCTATCGTCAAAGCTTTTACCGCTTAACCGCCGACACAGCTTGCGCGTGTACCGTCGTCACAACACCGCCGTTGTTTTGGCATTATCGACTTCGACACGAATTGTGATTTAAAATAACAATAATAGTAATAGTATTAAATTATTATGTACAACCGTCTATATCTCTGTGTACCGTACGAGGGGTCGCCTCGGTCAAGGACGTTGTAACCGCTTGACGTGTGACGACGACGACGACGGACGGTCGCCTCCTCGGGTTTAGTGTGTTCTGACGGCGACACCGACACTTCAGACATGATGGATTGGGGCATAAGACGTAAGCAAGAAGAAGACACTTACTATATACACGTTATATATATATATATATATATATATATATGCATATATACCGGGTGATTTTTTTTAGCGCCAGCCAGTCAATATCTCAACGAGAGTTTAATTAATATATTGTTTTTATATAATGTGATCTCAATTTTCCCACAAATTTCTATGTTCCAACCCTCTCCCAAACCAATTATTTTTCTATCTACTTTTAAAACTTAAATGGTGTAACGCATACCGGTCACATTAACTTTTTAAATTCAGAATAATGTACTAAACATATTGACTTTGAAGTTTCAAGTTTGGGGTTGGAGGAAAGTTGGAGTGTAGTATTATTTTTACCTGCGCGCACTTCCTTTCCCGTCCTAACTTTTAATCTCTTATAGCTGTAAAAATAGTTGTTCAAAAGTTGGCTATCGAATAGTCAAAGTTTTTAGTAAAATATTCTTAATTTAAAAAGTTAATAAAATATGTACGTTATCATTTAAATTTCAAAATAATTCGTTTGGAAGGGGGTTAAAAACATAAACATTTGTGAGATTTAGAGATCTAAATTGTTTAAAAACGCTGTGCAAAAAAAAAATTAAACCCATCGAGATATTGAGTGGCTCACGATAAAAAAAACACCTTGTACCTATATATAGAGAGAGAGACGGTATACAAGTGAATGTATATATTATTTATATACGTAGTCACCTGTATATCGTCTCTGCATTGCAGTTGCTTTGAGGGTGATTCGTCTTAATTCGTTATTAGCCGTTTAAAACACTACTGTTATTAAGCGCACGCGTGTTATATAACAGACAGTAATCGAGTAAAAATAAAATATAAACCCATTAAAATGAATTACTAGTTTTTTTTTTTTATAATAGGATTCTCGTTTATATATCGTATTATGATTAAAGTACTATAAACTTTAAGTCTGTATTTGGTTTCCACAAAATATAACAAATGGTGTTATTTTCAAATGTTTTATTAAAAAATATATTATACAAATTCCAGTAGTTTTGTGGTGATAATAATAAAAATGGGTTACCACCAAGATTTATGATGAGAATTTATCTAAAGGCTTTAAGATACATTATGTTATGGTGTTTTTTTTCGAGACGGAATTATTTTTAATTAATCAAGTGTTTCTAAAATATTTAATTAAAAATATTAATCTGCGTGAAGCATTATTGTAATCTCGGGATAATATATTTTCTGTGACCTATCTTACGAACCTCCACAATACTGAACGCGAATATTATGTTTTAATACGAACACCTTTAGTTTGAACGGTCGTCATTTAAAATGGAAACCTATTTATTTCCAGAAAGAGGCCATAAGTCGTGTTTTTTTATTGTTATTATTATTGTATTTATGTTGTAATACTCGTTGAACAGTGAATATTCGTTGAGTAGTTTTTGAGTTTTTTTTACCCATTGCTTTTAATATGTAGTATATAGTTTTCGGTAATAAAATTCTATCTGGATTTGCATATGCGCGCGTGTAGTTGACGTAGCTTCAAAGGTCCACTATAAGATAAAAAAACAAAATATAATAAAACAACTGTGCTCGTATATTTTTGTCCTGGCGAAACACGATATTATATTACACCGGTCCGGCCTCGACACTGCACCGTGTTTTGGTCGTTTTTTTTTAGTAAAATTCATCATTCCGTTTGAACGCAGAAATAGTGTTTTTTTTCCTGCTCGTTTCTTTAATTTTTCATTTTACCGACGATGGTGTATATGTAGAAGCACACTGAATTGTTCACTCAAAAAATTAACACACAAGCCATACATTAATGTATAATTAATCACGTTCGTCCCGGGCTCTTTATTCTATATCTAGATCATTTGTTGGTTTTATATTATACTACTATTTCTGTCGACTTGGTTGTTTTTAATCTTCCGTATTGTATTCTGTGTTCAGTTGAGCAAGATAAGCCGTATTGTTAGTGGTTTGTAACTCAAAACGCGGTCTTTAAAATGGTTAGTTTTTCATATACATTTCTTCTTGAGGTATAGAATAGCGAGTATTTTTTATTTATTTACACCCTCAACGAAGTGTGTGCAAAAATTAGGTGGCAAACATCCAAAAATAGACGCGTTTTACATTTCTAAAGCACATAAAAATTTAATTAAAATGTAAACTTTTGTGTTTGCTAACCTAAAATAGATAATAAAAAATCAATTGTTATATATGTTGTACTATTATCGAGTAAACCTTATTACACTAATCTTATTATATGGATTATATTTTGGTTAATTTACATTAAAGTGTTACATAATATTTTGATTGTTATCAAATGTTCCAAACGAGCTATTTCATTATGTGTGTTTTTTATGTATTTTTAATATCACGGTGTCGTCTAAAATATATCAGTGTTCATTTTGTAGCAAGTTCTCTTTTTTATATTACAGATAATATTTTCCCTGCTAAAAGTAATTACCCACCTACCAATCTGGTGGTTTTTTATTATAAACATTAATATGTTGTATAGGGTTTTAACAAAATTACTTGTATAAAAAGACGTTAGATAATGTATAATTTATTTAAATTTGTGACTTTGGTGTCAGACCTTTATTTTCAAAATTCACACCCTCCCGTTTGTTTTTATACAAATTAAAATTATTTATCAATATTTAAATTAGAGTTCCTTGTAATTTGGTTGATGTGGATATCGGGAATATGAGTTAGGTCGCAAGGATGATAAGGGACTAGAACCTACTTAAAGGTGAGATGACTTGACCTGACAGATGACAAACACTCGAACAAGGAGAGACGCTTGACAATGACATTAAGTACTATAATATCGGAGAGCTTAGGTACTCAAACAGTTGATCAAAATTTCACCTCTCTTTCAGTATTATTCAAGTAGAATCTAGAAGGTTAGGTTAACTATAATAATTATGTATACCATTATTTAGGTAGTATTGCGTTTCAATATAGGTATTGTTATTTAACCTAGTTGGCTAATTTTTATTATTTAGGAGAAAATGTGAAATCAATAATTTTCCTCGGTCGACTTACCGTTTGTGTTGTTTTGCTCGGAATGTACATACATTATATTATGTATTGCAACATTGGTAGGTAAAGTCGTAGTAACCTTTGAGAATCGATGTGAGTATGGGTTACAAGTAGATTAGATTACCTAGTAATTGGTATAATAATTTTAAGACATTTAAATCTACGTTAAAGAAAAATAAAAAAATGTTCACTTCTGAATTTCGTATTGCGAATCCGTTGAAGGTATTTTTTTTTCATTGAAAAATAAAGTCTTAGTTTTCATAAAATGTAAGAGCTTTGTTTGTCGTTAAAACATAAAAATGATAATTGGGAAACTGATTTGAGAGAAATAACTTTCGGGTCAAACACTGTGGCTAATGGTACACTTGCACTTATAGGCACGCATAATAATAATAGGAGAACTTGCCAAGCTTACCGGAAGGTAAACAAGTTTGAGAGTTTCACTAAGTACCTACTACTCGTCACGCCACCTCGTTTGACGAGGATTCTCCTAGTTGTACCAAACATTTCTCTTGCTTTTGCTTTTTGTAGTGGACTTTAATGAGATTGCGTTTTACTATTTGCGTTGTGTAAGCAGACGTTTTACAATTAATTATTTTCAATCATCGATTTGTTTTTAATTATGCGGCGGTGTTCGCACCGTACTTAGGCACAGCTCCGTATAGCTTTAGTTACTGACTAAACGCTTTCTAATGACCTTTGAAATGACTGAAAATCGTTAAGCCTGCCATTTTAATTATTGCTTACGGCGGGTGTGTTATTTCTCTGTCATTAAACAGTGTCAGTTTGATTATTTATTACATTCGTACCGGCTGTTAAATTCTCGATGTGCCGAATAAACTGAAAATCCGAAATAGAACAGTTTTTCAAAACACTACTGCACGGGCATGTGCATATCCCATAGCATTTGTATTGAAATTTAACAACATGTAAACGGACACGAACAATTTGTTGGGTCGACGCCAGACTCCGTCAAAATCTCTTTGGGTTTTAAACAAAAAAGTAAATATATCGAAATGCCAGAGTTCTTTCTAACATCATCCTATATTGCAAAATGTTCCTATTAATAGGTTATAATCAATATGTACTCTGTACACGTGTCGTGGTTTGCGATTTGGACAACTACACTATTATTGTTATTATTTTAATCGTTAGAAAAAATAATAAATTGCATTTTGAGTTTTCCATTTATCATCTTCGCTTGCCACTCTGGGTTGTTTGCGTTTTGTAGTATTCGATGGCAATTTATCACAATGCGCGCGCATGTAAGCGATTTTAGGGTCACCGCACTTGGGAATAAATTAGAGAAATCTTCAACAAAAATTGTGCATTCGTATGTTGTGTGTGTTTCCCATCATACAGTGGGTCACGAAGTCTGATATATTAGTAATATAGAGTCAAGGTTGTCACGATATTATCGGTTACGGTAGTTTTTAATGATACGTTATTTTTGCGAAAACATTTTTGTCTTCTTTTTGCTTTTAGTTAATTTTGTACTTTTCAACTGAAGCGTAAAATACATTTAGTCTTTAGCTGAATTCAATATATAAATATATTTATAAGATTTCATTTTCTTAAGATTTCTGTGTTGAGGTAGCTTTGAGAAAACGTTTTCGCATTTGGTTGTGTTTTTATGTTTTTCTGTTTTTTAACGTAACTGTGCGGTTAACTAGGTTAACTATACCGAAAAGTTTGAAAAAATATGTTAGGTTGTTATAAAAATGCTAAAGTGTACTGTCATGTCTTGTCTTTGACCCTATGCTTGTGCAAAACAATAAAGTTTGAACAATGCATGTGTAAAAGAATGGTAAAAAAAAAACATTCGTTTTTATTTAGTATGTCAATTATAAACACGTTTATGAAGGACTAAAATTTGTATTTTTTGTATTGGCACTCTGTTGAAGTTTTTTTTAATAATACAAGTAAAATGCTGTAAACCAAGTTCAAAAAAAAAAACAACGATTTTTTAGATCCTCATACGCCACTGAGAACTATTCTGCTATCTCGCGGCGACTACAGTAGTCAAAGGATCGTGTGTTGACCGCTAGATAGTGTAACGTATTCAACGTTTATTGAATTTGAATAGGTATGGAACACTGTGCCTAAGTTATATTAACATAAGGTTTAAAGTGACTGACAGCCGTTTTAAAATGTTTAGACGTATTATATATCAATCTACATAATCCGCTTAAATAATTAATACATTTTCAAGTAAACCTTTTACGAGAAAAACATAATTATTAGGGTTTAGGCGATTAATCAAATTCTGAATAATTTATCAACGAATAGAATTGAATAGTTCAATTAAAAAAAAAAACACTCATTTTTTCGAAAAATGAATTATCAAAAGAACGAATAATTCGATTTATTTATTCAATTCAATTTGCGTTATTTTATTTTTACCTTTACATAACTTGAAAATCACATGTATGTTTTGGGACTTGGCGTTTTTCAAATCTTGCATTTTTTAATCTGGTTTCATCGGAACAATTAGTATATCATATTAAAGTACATAAATGTTAAGGCTTATATAAAATACAATCAAATCTCTAAGATAGTCTGAAAATATTTGATGTTTTTATTTTAGGTAAAATTAACGTTTTAGTTAATAATCTAATAACCCATAGCATGTATTTGAATACGAAAAATCAATTAAAATTATACTTTCTAAGGTCAACATAGGCTCGTCCATTTGAATTATTAATTAAATAAATAATAAACAACAAATAATGACTATGTTCACGATTTGTTATTTGTTCACAAATAATTAAATAATAATTATTCTAAAATTATTTATCATTCATCCGACCAAATCAATATAATATTCGTGATTCATTATTCTCATTTTTCACACTTCATTAAAATCAATGCAATTCATCATTATTCGCACACTCCTAATAATTATCCATTAATTATTTATGTTTGAGTTGAAGAGACTTACAACGTAATTACGTTTATTAGTATAAAAATACGTTTATAAACATTCGCTCATTATGTTACATTATTTAGTAAATTATGTTAATTTAAGATAATAAAACTATTAATGACATATTAGTTGTATGTACTGTTTACAGTGACATATCACAGACTAGTCCGACTCGGCATTTGACTTAAGAAACTTAATTTAAATTGTTTATAATTTTCTATTTTTTTTATAACGTTTTGATAATGTCTTGGCATCTTAAGACGGCAGCACACCAGTTTTTATTTTCGCATAAAACATGTCTCTACTTCAGAAAGGTGAGTGCACCTTTCTGAAGTACTAAAAAGTTTTTCAGTTAAAAACTCACAGCTCAGTTGTCAAAATATCACAAGACGAAATCTACTTTTCTTTGAATCTAATTTTGTATAGATATATTTTTACGCTTAACAATTTTTAGTTTATTAGAAAAAAGCATCTCCCGCGGCATGTGTTGTAGTACAATAATAATGCGTTGTAATGATTTAGAAACACATTTTAGATTTCATTATGGAATTCTCTTTGCTATGTTAATATATGACTTTGGAATTTTAGCTTAATAATATCAAGTTTAGTTTAAATAAAAAAAATCCTTCACTTGACTTCTTAATAGGTGGTGTGTCGTTTTTTAAGTATATACATACAGAATAAATTATTCTGATAATAATTTAGGTTTATTACTTTATTATGCTGTTGTCTTTCTACGGGCATTTTAACTGAGTTCGTTATACTTCAACAGTTTGTTTAACATGAATAATTTGTTTTTTGTTACAAATCGATGAGCTATCATAATAATATTTCAAATAACGTGCACTTAGTATACTACATCGAACGGGGCACTGTATAGGCAATTCTGATACTGAGATGCGTGGCGTTAAGTCTAGCGATAGTGTACTTAACGTGTTTACCTTTTTAATTAAAATTTAAATATTATCATATCGTACATTTTTGTTTTTCACGTGCCAGTACAGGTTTAGTAAGTTTATGGTGCAGGTAAATAAACTCGATAAATCGTATGCGGGGTTTTGGACCCAAACATGATTGACGATGACAGTTTTGTCTGTCAATATAATATTATAACATCTATCTCGGACAAACTCGTGTCCACGCTTTTGGTGGAAATTGTGGAAATGTACGATTTATCAGCTAGCTATCATTTGGGAGCCAGCATACGGTGTCACGGACACTATAGAAATATGTTGTCCGGGAAATAACTGTCGCCAACAATTATGTTTCAAACAAAACGGGCATAATTGATTTTTAGGACGAAATTGCATTGACATTTGTTGTTCGTGTATCGCATGTGTTTTTTTAATAAACAAAAAAAAACCATTTCACTGTTGTTGGTAGGGTTTTTTTATTTTTATTATTTTATGGCTAGTACATGTCATGAATGTACGAGGGAAAAATTTCGGTACCGTGGAAATTAATGTTTGTGTTTGTGCTGCACTCGCAGACAAATGACGTTTCGGCGCATATCGTGCCCACGGTTATGTAAGCATTTGTGCTCGGCGGTCGTTGAATATAAAAATGTGTCCACTGCTATTATTATAATATATATTTGCCATGTCCTTGATTATTGTTTACCATGTACAAAACTACGAAAATGTATACATACATGCTTTTTAACACGCGCAGTGATTAATAGTAGATAATATGTAGGTATAGTTAACCATTGTTATTTTAGTAATACTTGTTTTCAATATTTTGTTGATACTTTGTGCAATAATTGAATACATTATTGGTCGGTAGTAAATTCGAAACAGTTAAGAAAAATACAAATGCTAATCTCCCATGTAAACACAGTAAAAATTGGAACGAACACAGGAATGACATCGACTATTTATGCTTGTCAAGTTTAGGTATTAATCGGTATCCAAAATTTCAAGAATTATGCTCCAAGTTGTCTTTCAAATCGTTAAATCAATAACTTTTGTTTTTTATCATAAACTGTTCTTATTTTTTTTTTTATTCCTATCTATCTTACTTATTTTTAGCTTTGGTTTATGCATATATCATAAATGCTATACAATTATGCTTGATGTTTAATATGCGCTGTGTTTGACGGAAGATTATATTGTTATCCGATCAGCTCCAAAATATATCTGTTCGAGTTACATTGTTCAATATAGTTTCTGACTGTTAGGCAGTCTACAGATGATACCACCATTGATTATAAATAATAATTATAATCAATGATACCACGTTTTACACGTGATGTATTTTAAATAGGTTAACTATGACGTTATGGCAATTCCGTTCATTTTGATTATATACAGCTATTTCCTCGAATAGACCAAAACATAATAACTTAGTTTTGTATTATAAAACGTCAATACTGCTGTCCACGGTTGTATACTTTCATTCAATTAATGAACTTTTATTATATAACTTATTGATGTGATTGTAGAGCAATTATTGTGATAATAATAGTATAAACGTTAAAAAGGAGTCCTAAAAGTTTTATTTTACTTTATGGTGGTAAAAACTAAAAACTGAGGAAAATGATTTTTTATTCTATATGTTATATTATTAAATAACGGATTGGTGAAATGATTTATTTTAACCCGTCATAATTTTATTATTTTTGTGATTTTACTTGGTTCGTCTGTACTTTGATAACTTGCGCTCACGCGTAGTACATGTAGGTGTTCGGAAATGAGCTCTTTAACCCTGAAAACGAACTTGAACCGAGTGCCCTAGCGTAAGTAGACGATAAAATAAATATGTGTTTGTGTACAGAGTGCAGAATGACTCGTGTATACATTTGAAAATGGTCTCGTGCAATCATCATATAACCAAAACATCCATTTTACAAATTCCTAGTGAAACTACAATGAAATGCTGAATAAATATTCAGATCTCTGTCGACTATCGACCCGGTGGGCTGTGACTAATAATGTTCAGAAAACTGAACCTTGAACGACATATTTTTCTATTAAAAATTCATTAATACTTTGGTATTAACAGTTTCAAGGTTTTTTTTATAACCACGCTACGTAAAACACCACGGTGTGTGTCACATGCTGTTTGGAAACCATATAAGAGTACCGACCACACTGTTTTCATTAATTTATCAACAATCAAATTGTAAAATTAAACTGACAACGGTGGTTTTGCCCCTAAATAGGTTGTTTATCAGACCTTTTTATTATTTTTAAAATTCTCGGCAGGTAGGTTGGTTGGTCGTTAATTCACAGAACCATAATACGACAGTTCTATTGTTTGTACAGATAAAAAATAATTTTCAACTTAGATTCAGTGTTGTTGGTCTAATGAATAATGTGTTTTATTATTTATATTTTTGTATTACATGATTTTATTTTGTACAAGTTTTACGTGTCCTCTGTCCATGTTCCGATTTTAGTAAATCGCTGTTATGTACAATTTTTTTACAATTCCTGAAATGTACAAAAACAGTACCAGTAACTTTAAAGTGAGCAATTTCACGTATGGGATACATTAGTCCCTCGTAATGATCGTTACCGTTGTTAGTAAACCGCAATAATGTATATGATTATGTGTATAGTGCATCTAATACAAAAATATGGCGTGCGTATTCAATTGTTCTTTTTTTTTTTTTTGTAATAATATCGAATCAATCAAACGACATTTTCAACATTGATAATCAAAAGAAAAAATATCGTTATTTCTCTATATGTATATTATGTAGAAAAAGGGGAGAGTCTATTTTGTAATATATTATTACGGACATCGGACCGTCAAAAATCAATATACCTAATACACGACTGTTTTCAGATATGACATATGTGTATGTCTATTGTGCTATTATGCCGAAAAACTAAAATGTTATTGGGTCTACAAACGATACTTGTTAAACGCTTGTACATCATTTTTCAGCCCTCGTGGTTTAGCAGTAAACAAAGGAATCGCGGCTCCAATTTTTCCAGGAGTTGTAAATTTACATAAAATATGTCACCCATTACAGGTTGCACATCTTAAGAGACACAGTCACCGTTCCACTGTTACTGTCATTGTCTCTCGTGTGTCATGAGACTCATGACCGTGATCTTTCCAAAAATCATCAAACCAATTATAAAACAATCCAAGAAAGTTTTAAGACATTCATATTGAATCGATGTCGTCGTTCGTTGTATTTTATTTGTAGGTAGGATTTTTGTTGATTCGCAATTTTACAGGAAAACTAATATTTTTAGCTGTAATCGAGTGGACTTAAAATCATGATAGACCAACAACATACTGTGTTGTATCCATAAAAACCGTTTGACAAGTGTGTTGCGAATTGAAAAATTGAAGTTGATTGAAGTTCATACCGATAGTTTTTGGGTAAAGATAGCGCCACCGTTTTGTGGGTATTGTGCTACGAGATTTTGTAGGCTGATTCGCCGTCAGTCATATAATACATGTACTGCTGGGCGTTCCACCGCGATGGACCTAGCACATAACCGGCGGCTGTCGTACTAACCGTTTTTTATTAGATTTATATTTTTGTCACTATTAGTATTTTTTTTTTGTACTAATCTTGAAGTAGATTAGTTCTTAAGAATTTAAAAATGATTGGACTCTGGTCGTATACGAATTTCCGACTACGAAATAAAGAATGCGAAGTACTTCTAGGTATAGTATTCAGTTCAATTTTTTTTTTTCAAAATAAAAATGCCCGTTTTACAAGTTAATGTTAATTGATTACCCGTGTTTTTTTTTTAAATAAATTATTTAAGATAAAACAATGACAGTTATGTTCATATTTTCTAGTCCTCTTTAGTTATTAATTTTATAAATTTATGAGCTAGACATTTTAATTAGTATACACCCAGAACTCGTAAAATAAATACTTGATTTAAAGTCTTTTTTGTGTGTGTATATTTATGTATATATATAAAAAGCTTTTGTTAAAAAAAAAATTCGTTATAATCCTTGACTATTTTGGCCATTTCTAATTAAAATTTGTATTATAAAATAAATTAAATTCAGTCGGGTGATGACTACGTATTGATTAGACCCACCATTTTTTTCATATTTTTAAGTTTTACCACTGAAAACGAAAGCAGAGGTGTTATATCAATGCCGATTATTTTATTAGCATTGCAAATGATATGATACATTGATAATCTAATATATAATAATTAAATTTTTAAAATTGTTCACAAAAACAATGTTTAAAAATGTATAGTGCTATAACTTGCATAGCGTGTATTAAATAATAAATAAACTTCTATGTCCACTAACATAAATACTATGAATTTTTAATTTAGAATTATTGCACGCAATGCATAGGACACTATTAGGTATTAATTTCCTAATAAAATTCACTTATATTATATGACTCCCGTGTCTATGTCATCGGTGTAATTTAAAATGGCTAAGATAGTTTGTTTTATATCAACGAGTTATTTTCGTAAAATACACACAATATGTATACTTAGGTATTAAGACTGTTGCCTAAATTTACTCGAGTATTATAATTGAAATTTATGTGTTATTCAAAACTTTACATTGCAGGTTAACAATTTTAAACGCTATTAGATAATAAATATACCTTGATTGGCCAATCAGTTGAGTTTTGAGTTTAACTTCTTGAATTATGTTAAACCTTAAAAGTTTAAGCAGGCATATTGTGGATGAATATTGTTCAATCAGATTAAAATAACTGTTGTTATATCAGTAACTTTGTCTGTACGTTTAAAATGTCCATAGCTTGTAGAAAACGTTTGTGGTATAAAACTGGTATTTTAAATAGTCAATTTTTTTCGTACTCAAAAGAAAAATCTAAATCTGATATATTATGTCCTTTGTTCGTTTTTGAAAGTTATTCTATAAAGTCGCCCACCTAGAATGTCGAGACATTAAATAATTAGGATTAAATAAAATGCAAGTAAGTCTTTGTTGGATTTATTTTTTGTACAAAATACGCCGCGGTTAGGTTAGGTTGAAGAAGAGTAATTAATAACATTCTTGACGTTTTATCATAAAAGCTATTCAATTTTTATGCATTTAGATAATCTACACCTGATTTTTTGATGCGATTTTGGCGTGCGAACTACAAAAAAGAAAAAATAGATTACTACTAAACAAACGTTGAATGGAGAAATATTTTTGAATAGATTTATCGAGTGCGTTGCACTTTTTCCCATCGGCGATCCGTTATTTGAATTTAGTTTAATCCATTCGGGAATTTCGTTTATTTTACCCATATAATAAAACTAAAGGTGCACGTCATAGATTTTGACATTAAACGTAAAAATTAGGCCACCGGTAAGCACCGAAGAACTGCATTGTTTGTTGACAATACCTTGTGTTTTACTATTGTAGTAAAGAATTCTTAAAAAAAGTCGTTGTGAAGAAGATACATAGCAGTATCTTTCAGACGCACGATAAATAACTAAATTGTATTATTAATGTCAAACCACACGGTGCACGCGGAACCCAATAACAATTGATTTTGATATAGTGCTATTATGTTATGTATTGTTAAAAAATCGAGCCCTTTGTGAAAATTGTTATTTAAAAAGCAATAAAAAACCTGGTGTAATACCTATTTATTTATAATATAGCGTAATTTCCTATTTGTTCGGGAAAAAGCTTAAGGCCCGTAGTCAGACTTAGTTGGCGTATTTAGAGATTTGTGCTACTATGCTTTGGTGTACAACACCCGAGTATTTTGTCACGCACCTACTCGAGCGCATTCTTTAACCCAGATGATAGCGTTTTAAAAACACATTACACGCTGCTGTCGTTCCGGCAATACAAAACGTATAATTCGAAGAAAAAAAAACTGTCTTAGCACGCATTGTGTGTTTTTCCTAAATATCTTTCGCGTGCTTTCGATAGAACTAATATTTTGAATTTTAGACCATCGACAAAAATATTAATATACATTTTCATAATCAACAACCGCGCAGCGTTGGTGGACATGCTTACGATAGATTCCGGTTGTTTGATTAATGAAGTACAATAAATTGTTATTGCCCGATAAATGTGTAATCCTTATTTAAACGAGACCATCGTGTAGTAAACCAGTACATTTTTCTTCTTTAGCTGAGCTACTATTTATTTTGATATTTTCCAATACCCCTCGGTGTCCGTCAAGTGTATTTAACATTATTTGCTATTTAGTAACAACGTTTACTCTTGGGCGGTTATCCAAAACCGATTTTAGAGTACTTATTAAACGCGACACTGGGTTTCCGTTACGGTTTAAGTTGTTTATCGGTTTGTTGTTGAGTTGACAAAAGCTTTATTACTATCACCACAATATACAAAATTATTATGACGCTGAAACGTACTCGTGGTGGCAATGGGAAGTATCAAAACGTTTGTGTATTTACCGTACCATCTACCCACGTTCGTTGTCGTATACTCATCGTTATGCATTCTCGCGGTGACGCGTTTGTATCGAAATCCGGCCGTTTTCTCTAAACTTCTATACAAAGTGTATTTTGTATTATAATGTGAGGTACACTAGTACGGAGAAGAGAAGGGTATATTGTGACTTGTATACGCGATTTGCAAATATACTCCAAGGCGGAACACGTATATTCTTATTGTCTTATTGAACGCGCTGAGCAATATTCGGCAATACAGTATTTTGTTGTTAATGTCTATCTACCTCACAATACATTTCCGTGCTGCCAAAAAGTTTATAGGTATGTCGATCGTTCTAACCAATTCATCAGAAATTTTCTTTTTCTAGTGAATAAAACTTGACTAAATGAAACAAAAATGAAGGCGCAGTACAAAAAAAAAAAACGTTTTGCCGGTAGAAAAAAATTATAATCGTTGACAGATTTTTACCACTGTGACGTTGTCCAGACGGTTACTAGTTGTAAAGTAGTAGAGATAAATGTTAAAGTTTGACATATTAGCTTAACAAATTAAATGTATTTAATCATAAGAACAACTAATTTGAATTTAATTTTCTATCTTTCCTAAGGTAGTAGGTAAAAAATAAAAACGGCAATGTCATGTATTACATGATGTATGTACATTATCCAGGTACAAGGCCTGTCAGTGTTGACGAGTTTTCCGTTTATTCTCATAATATACTATATTGTACTGTATACTTTTCCGAGAATTTTGTTGCGGTTTTCGCATGTGTAACGGTCAAAGATAACCAAAATAGCTATTGTATTAAATTCACACAATCAATTTTTTATAATAACTACTATGCGTGGGGAGGAGTGTAGTAGAAATAGTGTCTCGTGCACACGTGTCCACGTGTGAGTATGGTTTTAGTCGATTCGCTGACGATAACAGTAATAATTGTACTTAGCCGTCGTCACGTCATGAAAGAGTTGAAGTAGACTTCAAGTAACATTTACCGCAATGTCTAAAAAGAAATTTCGCGCAACTATTACGATTTTGGTTTGCGGGAAATAACGAACGCGTTATTCAGTTGGATTGCAACAGCTGTATTCCGTGAAAGACCAAAACGCAAAATTCATCTCATTCAATATAAGAGCCGTGCGTTGTGTTTAATTCGGAAATGCGATGAATACATTCTTCCGGAGCATTGGTAATTCCAGTTGTTTGCTTTAATTGAAACTTAATTGCTACCGTCTAAACTACACAATTTTAGTAATGACTAGTACATTACACAGACTGTAGTAATGTACTTAAGCTTGCTCAAAGGCGTCGGAGGGAGTAAATTACTCTTGACGGTAACGACAGCGTCGGTAGTCAAGGTCTTAAGGCTGTGAACCCTCTGCGTGTTTGATATTATGTACTATAATATATTCTATACAGTACGTCCCAGAATCGCCGTAGCAGTGTTCACATAATTCAAAAAGTTTATTTGTTGAAATTGTAAACTTTTTGGCATTTTGAAAACGACCACTTCGAATGATAATCGTCGTTGTCTTGTAAAAGCAAAAATACAAATTTATTATGAATCTGTTGAATTTTCACTAAAAACAGACATTGCGAACATTATCAGTCATTCTGGGACACACTGTATAATATTATAAATGCGCTTAACGTCGACAGCCGCCCGTTTTGAGTTTAATTTCGCGAAGCTATTCGTCGGAGCGTTTCACGATTTTAATTGCACTTTACCGACACAAACGGGACACATGTGCCATACGAATAATATTTCATGAAAACGCCTTAAGGTTACATTGTGGTAATGTTAATGTGGTTTAAGTCCAGCACAAACGTCGCCGTGGAAGTATTAACGGTTTTTTGGCCACGCAATTCTCGAACGAAACCCAATAGTTTTGATCGATTGGCCAGTCAAGTCTTGGACGCGTGATTTGTTGATTGTTTTTCTTAGATAATGTTGTTTCGAAATCGTTTTTGGAAAAAATAAGAAAGAAAAGAAAAAGCCCGACAAATATCCGCCAAATCATAGCTGAGGTCTTAAGTTTGTAGCGCTTACGGCATTGACATTATATAATATGTGTCTAAACATCTAATTTTATTATTGTCCCTTCAATTCTTAGTAGCCATTTTACGAGACAATCGTCAGATATGATTATATTAGACTTACTCAACGCGTTGACCACCGGCTATAAAAACAGGACATTTAGTTAAAAAAAGAAAACATTTTTAAAAACGTTAAGTATAAACCGATAATAGGGTTTTGCCCTACAAAAAAAAAAAAAGGATATTATATAAATACAATCTGAGTGTTGGTTATCGGGAATCGTCTGCTTTGCTTAAGTGCCTGAATACGAAAAATTATTCTTTTCTTATATTTTTTGGCAGATTCATTACTTAAGACAAATCGGTCTTCTCGCTAAATCGGCCCATAAAAAGAATGTGGCTTTGTGGTTCATTATGCATTTTCAAAAATTCGGGTTATAACGTAAAAAATACTGTTCAAGAAGAAAAAATAAAGAATGATGCAAATTTAGTATATTTTTAGCGTTTCCCCAAGAATAGCTCGTATTAATCAGGTTAATTCTATAAATTATAGATTTATTTCTCGGAGATTGCAAATCATGTTTCTTAAAACATGAGTTGTTATTCGTACATAACAGACATCGTTGAATTTGAAAAGGAAAATAACGTAGACAGAATATTTTTTAAGGTTTATATATTATTCTTTCTGGTGTTTCGGCGTTGTGTACACATTGATGGATAGGTTACGGTAAAGAACGGAGGTCAACAAACAATACTAAGTGAAATGATACACTTGTGACAGATTTCTTTGTTGTGTGCGCGTTTTGATATGTAATCAATAAAAAAAAATGTCCGCAAAAGCGTTTCAAACCGTCATTCATCCCATCGACGGCCTGGCTAAAGTGTTTCTATACGACTGAAGACGGGCAGTAAAAATAATGGCTTATTAACCGTGGGTATACCCACGGTGACCGTTTATAAAACCGTCATTATAATAAAATACTCTAAAATATTCGTCGGTTTAAGTGTTTTAAACGATTATTTTGTCGATAAAAGTTTTCCTCGAGTAGTTTTAAGGGACGCTACACACCCTGTCTCTTAAGGAATTCGGTGAAGGAATTTTTTCATATTATTTAAATTAAAAAAAAACTTGCGTACTTAAGTGTAGCAATGAAAAGAATTTTAAGTAGCAGTACATTTTTAGACCATCATAGCGTCTATTTTACAATGTTTTCCAATATTGTCTTTATTATTATTAATTTATAAAATATTCTGTTTTGTCTTAAATAGTCATAAAATATAAAAATGTTTTTAAGTGTGTTTGGATACAGTAGTTAATTTATTTATTAAAGTAGGTAGATATCATTATAAGTATACATATAATAAAATATTATATTCAATTTTTAGTATAACTACTAGAAACAAAATATGACTGTCACCATTTTTCAACGTTTGCACTTAGTACGCAGTACTTGGTGTATATATATTATTAAAAAATCGAGTTTGTCTGAGTCAAAGAGTTTTCTACAGATATCGTGTTGTTAAATTTTCTTTATATTCTTTATATATTGTTATTATATAACAATATATAATATTTTTTTGGCAGTATCCTCAATTCTTCTGATTTTGTCGTCTGATCTCAAACAGTGTCGGTTTTTTGAGGTTTTCATAAAAGGCAACAACATTGTTATTGCACATGAATTGTAGAAGGGCAGAAGGAACTCGTTTCAATTGAGATTTCCTCTTTCACGCTAGAATTGTATTGTTGTCCGGGCTTTGGCGCTTTTGGAGTGACTCAGCTCGTGTATGTATTGTTATTAGAAAAGTTTTTCCTGAAAGTATCCATTTCTACGTAACTGTTATAAAATTATTCCTGTAATATTTTATGTAATTTTGAACTGCTCTTCAAACTCTCGACCTCGGTAATGACCCGGTAAGGGGGCGGTATTGTAAACGCAATTTTCTACACGTGTCTTACCTTTTATCTACTGTCTTTAAATTAGTTAAGCGCCGCACGGATCTTATTAGATTTAAATAGCAGTCTATAAGAGCTTAGGCATTTTCTTTCGTGACGAACTACCAGCCATGGTTGAGTAAATGAGCTTTAATCAATTCATTTTTTATTCAAATCAAGCAAAAAGATGAAATGATACACGATTGAAAATCAATTTCCGTTTCAATAATAAATCGTTGGTTAGGAGAATAACTTATTAATTTTAGCTATAATAATAATATAAATTAAATAACTAAAAAATAATGGATAAAATCAACTATATAAGTATTAGCCATTTTATTACTGTTAAATTAACTATTTAATCATGAGTATTTAAAAAAATAGCCAACGATTAACTATAGATTTATTCATTAAATTGATTAGGTTGATTAAGATTGATATATTTCTCGTTACCGGTTACTATAGTTACTCTACTATAGTTAATATTAGTTACTACTAGTTATTCGTTAAACAGAATACATTGTGCCATAAAATCTGCTACCAGTATATTAAAATATACTTTTTGTATATTTTGTTTGTACATCATGTCGGCCGAGGTCCCACTGGGGGGTTACGTTGATATTTTGGATAAAAACGGAAAAAAACCCTATTTTTTCAGTTAGCTCGACATAAGAGCTGTTAGCCTATACCTCTAGTGTATGTATCATGTGCCAAATGCGTTTCAAACGCGGCTTTTCCCTTGGCGCTCTACCAAAATACCACTTTGGCCGTCTACCGGTCTAACTGTTGTGTAAATATAAACGACAACAACTTTAGAGAGACGAACAATCCCGAAGGAAAACGGCGATGGCCGCGATTCCCCCGGGACCGACATCTAAAACGCCGAAACTTTTATTTTGCTTTACAAGTTTTTATTGAATTCCCCGTCTTCCCGTTAGCAGTCATAATTTTGTCGTTGGGTAAAATCGGTTCTTGTAAATAACGCTCGGAGGACCGCACACAAATATATCATTATAACGGTTGTTATTTTCTTCATATTTAATGGACGATAATAGGGTTTTTCAACCGTTACTTTGCGAACGACCCCCGGTTTTCGACGTCTTGTCACGTAGAACTCATACTTTCGCCACGTCGGTAAAGTTTCGGTTTATTCTTTTATGTTCATACTAGGTATTATACACACAAGTCGGGTCTCATGCGATTCGTATACGTTTTTGCGGGCGCACTCTCGGTAATGGTTTGGAATGGTTGAGCGGACGAATCCGACGGAAGAAGAAAAAAAAGGATAACGTCACAAAGTACCACGACTATGGTCTGTGGTGCTGATATGCTGCTGCACGTCATAAATCATTAAACTCGTTCTGTGGGTTATGACTATCATAATATTTCACATAGCCTGATGTAGGTACAACAGCCGTCGTTCTATACTAGCTTTACCGCCGCCCCTCGTGTCGCCGTCCAAGGTTTTTACATTTTGCGATAATGTCTTTTATTTCGCCCCACCAATGGGGTGGGGGGGGGGTAACCACAATTCACAGGTTATAATGTGAAATTCGTGAATAATAAATGGCCTATAAAACTAGTACTTAAGATCGTACTGCTACCGTATTTGAGAGCTAATAAAAAAATAAAAAAACGGTAACCCGGCACGTACATCTTCCCCGTAATCGGTCGCGTGCATCCTCTGCGTTGGGGTGTTTTTGTGAAATCAGTGGATTAGCAATCGCCCTGTATATATGCTGATCCTTGGCGGATCTCTCGTCGGGGGTGAAATACGGTTGGGGTAAATAATTACCCTTAAATGCGTGTCGCCCGTTTGATTGAGCGCGTTTGCCACTGACTTTTACAGCCGTGTGTAATGCATCACATATTTTTGTACCGGTGATTGACGTTGATACGAGGCGTTTTCGTTGTGTTTGCTCTTTGCGTACTATTACGGTTCACTAACTATTATTATTGTTATTTGTTACAATATGCCTTCTTGAAAAGGGTGGGCGGCGGCGGTATTTGGTAATAGTCGCCGACGTTCGCCATTAAAACTATTGCGCAACTCCTCGAGCTTGGTAGTGTCGAATGCAATTAAAAATTATTATATAAGGCCCCCGGCGTTGTAGTAGTACTACGCGATGAGTTTTTATTAGAAAACGCGACAGTTTAGTTTTGGCGCGTTCGAAATTAGCATTAGCTCATTAGCATTAGCTTTTAGCGACTATTGTTGTAGTGTAATCATTTGGGTCTCGTAACGCCGCCCCACGGCTATTTCGTACAATTTTAAGGGCGGTGGGCATAATAACGGGCATTAAATCGTTAAACCGACAAAAGTTCTAAATTAAATTTAATAATCAACCGTGACATTTATGTTCGGTGCCCTGGACGTCCTAAGAGCAATGGTCAATTCGTAGAGAATTTTTAGGCTTCCGGGGATTACATGCTTAGAACGAGAATGGTCAAATTGCCGAACCTTTAAGACCAGAGTTTGTTTTGTGTGAACAACCGTCATCGGCTTTTTCCTTGCGAACCGCATAAGTGCGTGGGCCGCCATTAAAAGACGTCTGGCAAAACGAAGTTTGTCTGGGTTGATAGCAATATAATTAAATACCGTCTAGTTTTTCGAGAAAATCTTTACTGATATTGATATCAGAGTTTATATAACGGTGTGTGTTGTATGTGAATGTTTAGATAAAAAATAGTGAATAGAAAGTGAATTCGATTTTGACGGTGAACTGTTTGTGCTGACCTAAAGCCTTTTGGTTTTCGATTTAACTTCTGTACTGGAGAGGTGATTTTTAATAAAAAAAAAAAACCAAGAAAAATGACGTCGTTTAGCGTATAAACAAATTGCATATTTTGTATTCCTCCGGAGATCCGACCGGTAGCAGCATAGACTCCATAATATAATCTGACTATAAATATTTACAAGTATACATATAGTAGTTGTATGGTGTGTTGGCTTGAAAGCTCGTTATTCAAATTTCTAAGTATCGGGTCATGTTTTT
This sequence comes from Adelges cooleyi, assembly GCF_023614345.1. Classification (NCBI taxonomy): domain Eukaryota; kingdom Metazoa; phylum Arthropoda; class Insecta; order Hemiptera; family Adelgidae; genus Adelges; species Adelges cooleyi. The sequence goes on along the minus strand of NW_026096053.1, from coordinate 10,217,140 downwards.
TTAAAAATAAAATAACTACGGGCAATCAAAAACCTAGTAGTTGGGGATTTTTCATACAATAACATTGGGGATACGTTGAACACAATTTTTTTAGCAAACTTTATTTTTCCCACTCTTTCTCTTGCCTCGTCGAAAACCGATTTTTATTTATGAATTATTCATCTGGCTCTAGACCGTCGTTGCTGTACCCAAAGGCCGCGAAAATATTCGAACCGCCTGTAAGACGACGATTTTTTTCTGCTGGTTGATGAATATTATAACATATATTTAGGTCAGGGGTTGTATATGTAAATAGGGTTTCTTCATCTTTGTCTTGTCTTCCAATTAACCGCCGACGTCTTCCTTGTCAACAGTAGTTTTTCCTTCCTCCTCTTCCGCTAATTAAGTATGAACAACATTAGAGTGAAATAAATTCAATAATCGTTGTGGTGGTTCGTTCGCTGAATTTCCGATTAACATTAAATTTATTGATAAATGCAAAATCGAATAGACCGGAAATGTGTTTTTTCTTGTGCTTTTACAAATTATTTTACTATCAAGTGTTTTTATACATTTTAGTTTTAATTTAGAATAAACTTTCAATAAATACATCTCTACTTTACTACACTTTAAACTAGTAGCTCGTAGCGTAATCGTTCAGCCTTTTTTGATTATTATTTCAAAAGTCTGTAAAAGACAGCCGCTTGTACTTTGTACCTTTTTTTTAGCTTCTGAGCACAAACTTAAAAAATTCATTTGAATATCCACTACTGTAGTGCATCGTACAATAGCCGATATGGTCACGTACTGCGTGTCATTATTTTTCAAAGATACAACGCAATGGTTGTGTATACTGTCTTAAATAATTGGATTTTCAATGATTTTAAAATCCGTTGCTTTATAGATTCGGCGCGAAACTGTTTTTTTCTAAATAGAAACGGGACAATTTTTATGATTATTATTAAAATTTTTGATACAGTTATAATTTTGAATCGATTTGACCATTTTCCCTCTTGAAATTATAGCGTATCCAAGTTGAAAATCGACAATTTTATTTGGATTTCGCCAAATTGTATGGGAAGGAGTGAACTTTTGACCTCTCAAAGTACCTTTTCTATACGATGTTCTCCTAATGATTGGAAGAACAGAATCTAATCAATTATTGTGCTGCTCGATGCACAGAATAACAGCTAAATGTAACTAACACTTTATAAAATAAAACCGATTTCATATTACAAGTTAATACATAATTTTTATTAGAAAAACATACAATCTATACAGGTTAATCCGTACAATAAACATAGGGTATGTGAAAAATAAGAATGTATCAAATTAGCAGTGTATGATATGTTTGGAGATCACCATCCATTGATGAAACTCGATTAGTAAATATTAATTGCAAAAAACATACTGTACAATTCTCAAGGTTATGTGTAGTTTTTTATGTGTAATATTATAACAACTATAGCATGTGTAAATCGTTTGTCATGGTATTTTATGAATTATATTTTAAATTCTTATTTACTTAATTATATTTTAGAACGGTTACCAGACAGTTGGGGATTTAGTCGATTCATTTATTGTAAATCTAATCATTCGGTCCAGGCTTAACATCCCCCATAACAATTACTCACGGGTGTAAGCCGTCAAGCAATTGTGACCAAAAACCTCTGACCGTTATTTTTACCAAACATTTTGGAGCGTGGCGAGGTCAGTCGTCAGGACGTCTGAGTGTTTGATGACGGCGGTTAGAAGATTTAATAAGTCCTCGGTCAACGCCATCGTCCCTTAATCTTTTCCATAGTCAACGCCTTTACACCGCCGCCTCGTTATGATGACGCCACGTCGGATTAACCGTGAGCGAGAAAAAATTCTGTCGAGGAAAATACTTTTGTATTTTAAAAAGGCGATTTTGTTTTGTTTTTTTTTTTACCAAATTTTGTTGCCATGAATTTTTTACCGCCGTTATGTAAATAAAAAAAATGGTGTAATAATTAATGAGCCACGGCTGAGTGTAATTTAATTGTAAAAAAAGGCCTGTTTTCCACGTGAAGTAAAAAAAAAATTTGGTAATATTGTATTTATATTATATTATGTCGTGTCATCCGTCCAATTAGGGTGTTTCAGCATAAAAGTCTCGAAAAAAAAAAGCTAACGGTCCTATATAACCTAAACGGTTTATATTAGCGCATTGAAAAAAAAACACCGCAACAGCGGTTAAGTACAGTTCTTGCCCGACGCTCATCACGTCCGATTACGCGTTTTACATTTTTTAGGTTCGCATACAGTTTGCTTTAACGTCGGTTTATTAGACCTAATGTTTTTTCTCGGTAATAATATTTGTACAATCGCTATTATACGAGCGCGACCATTACCATTTGTAAACTTCGTTATAAAATGTTATTTTGTATTATTGACGGGTTTTTGTTATGCCATTAAATGTGTTTTAGTCGAGGTTATGTGTGTTTATTGGGCGTGTAATGGTAATATAAGACAATGTCTTATATCAATGTCTGACAACGTCTGATACGGTTAACATTTAAATTAATTTTTACTCGGCGGCAAGACCAAAAACAAACAAAAAAATCCAATTGTGTATACACGAATTGCTCGGTTAACTACGTGGTGTGTTAATTACATTTGAACGTTTAATTTCAGAAAAAGACGAGGAAAATTTCATAAAATAAAATAGTTACATTTTACCTTTACAAACTTGAAACTGAAATGAATAGTTCATAGCAATGTCGTCGTCCCGTGCAGCCAAAAAATGGTTTATGTTTTTAAAATATAGTAAAAAATGCTAGTAAGCATTTTGTGGTTTATAAGCAAAAATTATTTTTATACATTATTTTTCATAATTTGATGTTGAAATTTTCATTTTATACCCTTTTTAATACTATTTTATTGGCAACGAATTGAGTGTCAGTTTCTTCCGCACATACTATTTTTCATTTTCCAATGTAGGTCAACCAATTTTTAAAAACCGCGAGTTTATTCTGTGCCGTGCGTTTGCCTATACGAACCGCCGTTGCATGTATAACGTGCTTAGCATACGAGCAAATCCCACACGCGACTTTTTCCAATTCATGTAGTAGTATTGGGTTGATATGCTTCGTATAATAATAATATGTAAATCATTATCTTCATCGTTGCTGCTGCGCCACAACTGTATATTATACTATTGAATGATTTTTGCAACTTGCAGTGTTATAAAATTCAACCAAGGGCGCCTGCAAAAAGCAGCTTCTTCTCTGTGGAAAATTAATAATAACAATTTTTTTTTTCATTCAAAGGAGGCATAAACGCATTTACTGGTTTTCAGTCGTTGTATATTGATACCATGGATCTAAAAAGTTAATATAATAGCTACTTCTGACCCAACATTAACCCAAGCCGGTTTCGATGTACTTGTAAAAATATGACGCTGTAAGACGCGAGTGACCTTCGGTTAAAATCTTGACAAACTTAAGAAACCTCTACAAAGACGACGGCAAGTGACCAATTTTTATATTATGTTCGTATTTACACTGAAGGAAAGCAGTTGTTTCGAATGAAAAAAACAACAGTAATTCAAAGACAAATCATCGCAATGGGGCGCGTGTGGTGTGCGTGTGGCCATTTTTATTGTTTTCCAGATACTGCGGGGTTATTACTGAGGATACTGGTAGGGGGGAAGGTGGGTAATTTATTTATTATTTTTTACTTTTTTCGACCTCTGTTCGTCGACCCGATGTCGTTGTTTTTGGCTGGACCGCGAAGAAATCGTCGTCGGGTTACCGTGAGTGAACTGCATAAAAGTTCTCGTGTGTGCGATATCTGGCACATCGGTAGGACTTAGCCTCTCCAATCTAACGCAGGCAACTGTTGTTTGAGATTATTATCATCATCATTATTATTATTGTTGTGTTATACGACCACGCGTAGGACGGACGCGCCACGGCAGCAGCTATAGTAGGACCCCAGAGGTCGGCGGCTACCAGGTTATTTATGATGACGTGTGCCAGCCGGTAATTGTGTTATCCTTTATTGCTGTATCTCCTAGTATTAATAACAGTATGTCTTTTGGAATTATCGGCATTAGCTCCTCGAATGTGTGTGTGTGTGTATATATATTATATATATTAACCACGCAACACGCTCGAACAGTTACATATAATGACACTATACCGTAGGTGTTGGTTTGTGTGTAAACGAAATAATTATAATTATTACAACGTTATTAATGATTAAACGTAAATTTCGTGTTCGGTGAACGGTCGTCGCCGGGACACCCCGTCTATACCGGCTATATTAAAAAATAATTATTAAGCTTAATGGAATTGAATAAAAAAGCAAACTAGGTTGTTTTTAACTGTTTAGCACAGGTCAACCGTGGTGTTATTATAATATAGAGTACGCCAAAACCGATCAAGCCGACTCGTGTTTTTGAACAATGACAATCGAGTGTACTTTTGTCGGTGTTGTCGTCGATGCTCGATTAACCAAAGGGCGTTTGTTTGTTTTAGGTTCCATAATGTTCCACGTGCGACGAAGACCGGCAGATTACCATCCGAGAAAGCGAAAAAAGAAACCGACGCATAAGTGGAACCAACAGCACAGCACCAGCGAAATGTTGGAGTACCGATACGAAGACGGATTAGATAGACTGCCATTCTTCTTGGAGCTCAACGCCGGTCAGTTTGTTATTTGGCCGCGTTATTAAGCGAATGTCGAAAAGACAATAAAAACAAAAGTAGACGGAGACGACGGGGGGGGGGAGCAAGCCAAAGAGGGGAAAACCTTTCAAATAATTGTATATTCGTTTCTCATCGACCGGGGCCGGAACCATAACGTTGAATTGTTTTTCGGTTAGGAGAACTGTCAATCACTCCGTGGCATCCCAGGGTGGACAACAACGATAGGACACGACCTTATTCTTCTTTCCAGTCCTTGAAATTAATAATAATATTGACTGCTTTTTATTTGGTGTATTATTTTGAACTATATAAAACAATATTAAAAAAAAAACTACATTTAATTTTGATTCTAAATCAACGCGGAAACGACATTTTCGTGTGCAATACCTCGCCAGTTACGAATACTTATTATAATATTTACTTTTTAGATTTTTACCTTTGTAAATGTTTATGCTTGCGTATTTATTCAAATGGGTTTCAGAAAAACTGAGCGCACAATTATTGCAAAATAGGTCGCCATTAAAAAAAAAAACATTTTTGATACGTTATTCATTTTAATTTTTGATCCGTTAGATGGTTTAGAGATGGTGAATCCCAAGCGATACCGCATCCACCCCAATGTGACTGAAGTCGGTTGTGAACGCCAGAATCAGCCTCAGAGTAATGCTCAATGTCTACAGCTCAGTGGCCCCAACATTCAATCCCGACACTGTGTGATAGCACACACCGAGGGTATTGTTACCGTAACACCATGTAGCCAAAACGCCGAGACTTATGTCAATGGACAACGAATTTTCGAAACCACAATTCTTCAGGTAGGCAAACTAGATAAAAACCGGTTAAAAATACAACTGTAGAAAAAAAACAAATTTAATAACGTTTTGGGTTTTTTTTTTAGAACGGATCGATAGTGAAATTTGGAAGATTACACAATTTTAGATTTTTGGATCCTTGTTACGATGAACGACCAAGACCACGGACCAATTCGTTGAAAAACGTTCAAGACTATTACGATAGGTAATTACTATATTTTATTTTATACTCGCTAAAACGGGTATGAGCTTAATGGCCTGTTGTTGTTGTTGTTTTTTTTTTTTATATATATATATCCGAGTTTAATTTCTAAAGCTTGATATTAACTTTGCACCGTGATTTGCTTTTGGATTTTTTTTTTATTTAGTTTAGTTATTTTTGTTTTGTTTTTTTTCCTAACTCGTTATTAGCGGGTCTGTAGACAATACTCAGCATTCTTCAGTATTGCAACAAAACTTTGAGACGACTTTTGACGTTGACGGTAATATTGAAACACGTTCGACTTCTAGCCAAGGAAACAAAGATGACACTAGGTCACAGCGATCGATAACGAGTAGTCGAGACGGCAATCGGTATTTATTTAATTTCAGTCGTCGTGGCTAACAATTATTACTCGACTGTTTTGTACTGTGTTTATAATAATGGTATTAATATTATTTATATACTTTTGTTTAAGAATGTCTGCTGTATATGGTCGTACCAGTGCTCAAGTAGCAGATAACATTCTACCGTGTGTTCTTGAAGTACGAGAAGAAACTGAAGAAGCTTGGATTCACGCTGTTACAATGGACGTCGATCCGTCAACGTTGACATTTAAGCATGCTCCCGCATACTGCTTGTACCTGTTGGCTAGATATAGAGCATCGACGTCGTATAGACCGGATGTAACACCAATGGAACGAGCCAATAGACTGTCATTGACTTTTGCCAAAGTCGCAACGATTCTTTATTCAATGATACAGGTAAATATTCATTCTTCTTCTATCGATCACCTATGTGTTTATTATGGTGAACTAAAATGATCATGTTTTCTATTTTTTTTTAGGGAAAACAAAATGATTTGACTTTGCTTTCGTTTTGGCTCGCAATCGTGACTGAATTACGACAGTTTTTGCATAGTGATCGTCATTTATCTAATTTTTTGATGGAAACAATTGAAATGTTACACGATACACAACAAGCTGCCATGAGGTATGTGTTAATGAAAAAATAATAAAAAATAAGATGAACTAATATTTGTTATCAGTGTACATTGAATATTAATATAATTATACATAACTGTTTTAGATTTATTGTTGAATGTATTCTCGAAGAACTTATGGTTGTTCTACCAGACCTTTTCACAGAGAACAGTGATGCAGATAACGAACATCTGCCAGCTAATTCGGTATGTTTCACTCTTTTGTTATTAATATTCTTCAATTTAAACACTTTGTAGTATATAATATTTGTAGTACTTATTGTTTAAAAAACTATAAATGATTTATGTATTGGTTTTTCAGATTGTTAGCAAATTGGGCATGATGATGACAACTCTTCGGGAAGGTCGCGTAAATGCGTCCTTAACCATTCAAATATATAACCAAGTATTCCGGTTCATCAATTCATGGGCATTTAATCGACTAATCACTGCCGATATTAGTTACTATACACGGGTGTGGGGCGCTCGTTTGAAATCGCGTATCAGTCGTTTGCAAGCGTGGGCCGAGAGACAAGGACTAGAAGTATCAGCTGATTGCCAGTTAGCACTTATCTCACAAGCCGCCGATTTGCTCCATGTAAATTTTGTTAAGATTTGAAAAATCTGAAAACTATTTTAAACATTTGGGTTTTTTTTTCTATAGGCACCAAAATACACCGGTGAGGATCTAGCGAGTATTACTTCGACGTGTTTCAAGCTCAACTCTCTTCAACTCAAGGCCTTATTGGTCAAGTATCAACCTGCTCACGACGAACCAAGACTGCCTCACGAACTTATTGATAATGTTGTGCGGGTATGCTATCTAATTTGTGTTTATTTTAATTAACAATTACATTACAACTGTTACTTTTTCTTTTGGTAAACAGGTAGCTGAAAATTTAGCAGATGAATTAGCTCGATCTGATGGCCGTGAAATACGATTAGAAGAAGACGACGAACTCATGATAACATTTGTTCAGCCTGAAGAAGGATTCAGCTATGAAGTGGCCAGAGGCGTTCCCCCTGGTCTCATCGAGTTCATCCAACCTCTTCAACAAGCCGGCATGTGTCGTCTAACGCTTCATCCAAATTCATCTGGATTATGGACTGTGTACTTCTTGCCAAATGTAATTTCATCAACAATATCACAAAATGTTGAACAAATATTATTTACCTTGGTTTTTCATTTACAGGCACGAAGTCCAAGCGCAATGAGTAATAAAAGTGGGGGATATTCCATGCAAGCTCCCGATCCTGATGTCCAGACTATAAGATTACATAAGTCGAACAACGGAATGGGCTTAAGTATTGTTGCTGCAAAAGTAAGTCTTATGAAGTAGTGTGCTCTTATAGAAATTATTTTTTCATTTTATTTAATTAATTCCTTTTATATCAAATATCGTATACCTACTAAATATGTAACAATTACAAATTTTTTTAAGGGTGCTGGCCAAGAAAGATTGGGCATTTACATAAAGTCTGTAGTTAAAGGTGGTGCAGCGGATGCAGTAAGTCGATGAGATATATGTTAAACCACCATTGATTGTTTTAATTAAATATATTTTTATTATTTTTCAAGGATGGTAGGCTTCAAGCTGGTGATCAATTATTAAAGGTTGACGGACAAAGTTTAGTCGGTATTACGCAAGAAAAGTAAGTGACCAGAATCTTATTAAATATCACTAAAGGAATGTTTACTTAATTTTGAAATCTGACATATGCAGAGCTGCCGAGTATTTGGTTCGCACTGGACCAATCGTATCACTAGAAGTAGCGAAACAAGGTGCCATACTCCATGGCTTAGCTACGTTACTCTCTCAGCCATCACCCGTCATGACTAGAGGTAAGATTGTTGATATATAATTCCACTAATATTAAATATTAATACTTTTTAACATAATTAACAATATTGTATAACTGGGATGTTATGACTTGCTTTCATTGGTGATTTGCTGGACATCCCTTATGATAGTTATTATTCTTACAAATAATAATATGTAAAATGTACAAGAATATTATTATTACTAATATATGCTTTTAAACAAACTACGAATGACACACGCATGATGGTTGCGTCGGTTGCATCAAAAGACAATTACAAATTTGGTACAATCCATCAATTTTTCATTATATTTTATTATTAAATTAAAAAAAAAAAAAAATTAATTCCAACGTCCGTTGTCAGCATCCGTTTGTAGGGAAAGGCCAATATCTGATTACCAACCCCGCGTGAAAGCCGATATCCCCCAAAGCAGTTTATCCATGCATGACATCCACGAATGTAGCGATGAAGAGGTGATAACAACTTGGATGACGGAATCACTATCTCTATCAGGTGAATTGTGTGTGGGTTATAGGTGTTGGTGGTAGTATCATTGGTGGTGGTGTTGGTGGTGTTGGTGTTCGTAGGTCCAGCGTCGTAGCCAGAGATCCTCTGCAACCTCGCTTCGGCTATTTTCTTAAACCTCATTCCGATTACCTGTCGGTGCCGGACGCGCGCAAGAAATGCTATAAGATACCGCCGGAAAACGAGTTGTGCCTGTGCGAGGACATTTTTCAGCAGCACCAGGCAAAGCTGGTCAACTGCGACGTCGAAGACGCCAACGCCGTGGAAACGTACAAGGAGCCCACGTTCGATTCCAACGAGAACGTTTGCCCTAACGAAAACGCCGAATGCTGTTGCGACGACAGCGAAACGTCCAAGTCGTCGTCGTCCGACGATGACCGGACTAGTTTGTCGTCCGGCGCGGCTCCGGTAGTCGACGATACCCGTCTGGCGGTCAGACCGGACAGGTTGACGGCTGAAGAGCGGGATAAGGTGTTGCGCGAGCTCGACGACATCATCACCGGCAATTTCTTGACCAAGGTCAGGCGTTTTAGCCACGACGTGCAGTCGAGCGAATCCAGCGACGAGCAACTAAGTGCGGTAGTGCCCAGGATGTGCAAACGGTCCAGCTCGCTGGATACCGACGAAATAGTCAATTACGGCAAGGTGGCCGACCTGACTCGCCGATTTTCCAGGCTGGGCGAGGCCGGCATCATCTCGCCCCGGTATTGTTCCGAACCGAATTTCCCGCACAGGTTGGCCCTTGACTACGACACGTACACGTCGTCCAGCAGCGACTACGAAGTGCATCCGATCCGCATGGTGTTTATAAGGCCGTCCAGCGCCAGTGACGATCATCTGATCAGTGGCAGGAGAGTGAGCAGTGCCGGAGTGGTGCTAACCGAAGTGACCAGCGACGGGGAGAACGAGCGGCGGTCGTTGAACAACGCCCAGAGCAGACGGTTGTCGTTCGCCAGAAGAAACGTGGCGTTCGACGGTTCGCTGAGCTCGGACGACGAGACGACGGCAACCCCTAGGGGGCGGGTTAAAAGTGGTCGGCAGAGTATGACTATCGCCTCCGACCGGACGCGACTCAGCGGTTACAGCAAAAGTTCGGACACGGTGTCCCTATCGACTCTGTACAGGTCGTCGCACAGGCGGTACTCGAGCGTGGACGTTTATGACCAGGCGAACAACACGTATATGGACGTGGAGAAAACGGAAAAGGAATTCCGGTACGGCATGCTGGCCGAAAAGGAACGTCGGACTGAGGCCATCAAAGAGTACTTGGCCAACAAGGAGCTGCTGCTGATGAAAATGAAGTCGGCTAGCATAGGCGGCGTGCTGCGTTGGAACCAAGAGCATCAGGACACGCTGGTCGACGACGAGGAACCCCTGCCTGCTGCGGTTCACAGGCATCAGCGGGACGACGTGGACTCGCCGCAGGCTGCTGCGGTCCCGCCACTACTGGAATCGTCCGACGACGAACCCAAGGACGGATTGCGGCGCGTCCTCCGCACCGGATTAAAAGGCAGGCGGATTAGAAGGTTAAGGAAGTTAGAGTCGAGAAGTAGCGTCTTCACGCTGGCAGACTTCAGGCGTGTTAGTAAAGACGAAACGCTGTCGCCGCACAGTACAGGTTGTTCGTCCGCAGAGCCACTCGATTATCATACGCTGTGAGCACCTAACACATGTAACAAACGCTTTATCTTATTACTCTGTGCTGCTTATTATCATTTTGCTCTGTCAGTAATAGAACAATAATTGCGCATGCATTATTCAGCTTCATTGCTTATCCATTCAAATCGACGAAATAATATAATATATATTATAATCATACTGTGACCTAGCTTTTAGACCGCTTTAATTTTAGCTTAATTGTCTAAAGCATTCTCGTCTGCGCCTTATTAAATACATGAAAGCCACCGGGTTTTAACTTTTAAGTGGTTTTATTTAGGCAATATTTATGAATAAAGGGGTTTTAACAAAGTTCGACCATTTCAATTTATTTTCAGGATACCCACCGCTTTTCAATCCCCTTAAAATTAAGTTTATGTTTTTTACTAATCATAATTTGTTATTTTGTTTGTGACCTCCACGTCCACTGTGCATGTAAATGTTTGAAAGTATTTTACCTATTTAGATCATTTAAAATACGTGTCGAACCATGTTATAAAAAAAGCACATAATATGCACTAAAAAAAACGTTTATTTTCATAAGTCCAACAGATGGAGGATGTTTAATTCGTGTACTATTTATGTATGAAATAATTTTTTAAAAATAAAAAGTCAAAACAATACGAAATTTCATACTTGTTCAACTTAAAAAAAAGCTTTTTTTCTTCCGTTTAACTTCTTTTCTTTCATAGTCGCAAGGTATGTAAATCATTTTTAAAAATTAGACACAATATAGTTGTTAGTAACTTTTGTTTATTATATAATGGTATAAAGTTAGTCATCTGGCAGGAGTGAAATGGGTTTAAAAATCAGCCTGGGCCACTATTTAAATAAAAACCGATGTCTTTGAAATTTCTATTTTATCACAAACTCAAGATACCTAAAATCCCAGAGGGCGATCGTTTTGTCGTGCCCTGCCACTGCAGCTAGGTTAAGTTTTTGTCAATAAAGCCGTCAGACGAGTTAAAAAACAAATATTTTTTTTTTTACATTTTATTTTAGTAGTATGTCAATGAAACTAAGTATTTACACGTTTTTAGATGATTATTATATTTATTTACTATTATAGTTTTGTATTTTAATTGTGCTTGTTAAAATGTAGTATTTGTAGCGACTAGTCTATTGTTCAGACGTCAAGGATAACACGTATAAATATATAATAAATATATTTGTTAACAAAACAGGTCCTCGACGTATGAGCGAGCGGGATCTACCGTCACGGATATTAACCGAACAACAGCAAAACATCGGCTCCAGAGGGCCACCACCTCACCATCTGTCGCAAATTCAAAGTTCGAAATCGGTCCCTTCTCTCCATAGTAAGTCGACAATTCACATTAGTACTAAGCGTAACAAGTAATAACCATTTTTTTTTTTTTGTATAGGCGTTGAAGGGGCTAGCACAACTATACCACCTGCAGTAGGTAGGCCACCAACTCAACATGAAGTATTTAATCCTGGGTATAATCGCACATCAACTACTTATAATCTTCAACAACAAAATACACTTAGATCTCGGTTAGTACTTTGTTAAGATTTTAATACACTATATGGATGTTGGAGAGAGAATATCTTTATGAATTTGTATTACGGTTTAATAGGTCTAGCCAAAACTTAAACGATCCTCGTCCGCAACCCCAAATGGCTCTTCGGCAACCGTCTAATCCAAATCTTCTGAATGGTAACTATCATCCAGAACGACCATCATCGGTACATCCGAATGTGTACCAACCTCAACAGCATCCGGCTTACCAACAACACGTACAGCAACAGTTACTAATGCAACAACAGTACAATAGCCCAACGCCCGAAGCATCGGGTGAACGTTTCTATCAGAATGTTAACCAAATTTACAGGAACCAAGAACACAACGGATACGGGCCTTCCGGGAAAATGCCAAGTCCGCCCGACGAAAGGTTAAAATCAATTCATAGCATTTTACACGTGTGATAATATAAAATATCTAAAACTTATAAAAAATATTGTTTTTTTAGAACTCCAAATCAACTACAAAAAAGCTTCAGAGGATCACAGTCGTCATTACAGAGTCGACAAAGTGCCGATACTTCCCAACATTTCAAAGACAGGCCATCTTCTGCATACTTGTCCAATAAAGATGCGTACAATGTTCAGAATCAAGTAAGAACTTAAAAACAAAATATTATATTATATTATTTTTTATATATTATTTATATATTTAAAATATTACTTAATAACAACTATCAAAATGAAAACTAATTTTGTCAATTGTTATATTAAGGGAATGACAATGCGATCACAGTCATCAAGGGATATGTTAAGACAAGACGCTAAGCTGCAAGAGATGACGGAAGAGGTGCGTCGCAGGGAAATGAGAACCAGCGGAGTGATGTCCCCGCAACAACAGCAGTACGCGACACAACAGAGGCCGCCAAATCGAAACCAACCTTATCATGGTTACCAGGATACCGCCAAGCCAGCTGCGTATCAAGTAGATCAAGTGAAACAACAGGAAGGAATTCGTTCTCAACAATACAATCAGCCAATGCGAGCTACAGTTCCAGAACCGATGCCACCCGCTTACAGGGAATCACCTCCGCCACCACCACCTCCACCGACTTCGACTCATCCTCTATATCAAACAAGTCCACAACGTACCGAACCCAACCGTTACATGGCCAGCGGGGGTGAGGCTCCCAGGGGTGGCTACTATCAGACTCCAGCTGAACAATCCAGACAACAGTATCAGTATCAAGGTACTAACCCTTGGCAGAGGGAAGAGAAAGAAAAAGAAGCAGAACGCAGACGAGAGGCAGCTAGGCTGTGGCGCGATCAACAATTAAGCGAACTGATTGCGCTTGGTCCTAACAGGACCGTTAGTCAAGAAGAACAGTTGCGTGCTCTTAGGTTAGAAAAGGAATTTGAACGTAGAGCCCAAGAAGAGGGAGAAGACGAAGAGGAAGACGATCAACAAGTATGATTGTTAAACTGTTAATTTAATATTTCTTGTTTGTACTAATAATATTTTTTTATTCTATTTTTCAGGAGGCTAATGAAAGAGTGCAGCAATTAATGAGAAGTGCGCAGCAACAAAGCGAGAGACGAGGTCCTGCAAATGTGGCTAGAACTCCAAACAATAATTACAACTATATGAATGGTTCTACTAGAGGACCGCAGCCAACACCTTCTAATGGGTATGTTGGCTGGTGTGTTGTTTAATATATTAAATTACATTTTTAACGTTGTTTTTGTTTTTGTTTTAGCGTTAGTAATGACGAAAAAGAACGGCTGAGAAGATTAAAAGAAATGAAATCCAAACAAGTTGAAATGGAAGCTATGAGAGAAGCAGAACTAAAACTAAAGAGAAAGGTAAAAACTAAATCACTTGCTAACTTATAGGCTAACTATAGCCTTTAAAAAAATTTAAATACAAATTCAAAAATTTTAACACTTACATCTCAGACCTTTGCATTGTTTATTTAAATAATAATCAATAAATATTTGAAAATTAAATTACAAGCTTATTTCAATAATTGTTTTATATTATGAAATATATTTATGTATATATTTTTTATTGAATAAAAAGTTATTTAGTGTTTAAATTAATGTAATAAGGTAATTTTTCAGTTAGTATTTACTTTTGTTTAATTAAAAATAAAAATGTATTTATTTGAATTTTTATTTCAATAATGCCTAGAGGTCTATCGATATCTTGAAATTTTACTTATAACAACCATGCTTAATATAATAATATGTTCAGCAGGAAGAAGAATTGAAATATCAACAACAGCAACAGCAACTGCTTAATCAGTCTTACAACAATAACACGCCGCCTAATCGATTGAATCGATCAATTAATCCACCAAATAACTTATTGTTGGACAACTCGGGTTATGGGTTCAGCCCGTCGTCACAGGGAACTTTACCGTCCCAAAGACTAGACAATTTAGTGGGAGGACCTAACAATAATGATCCACCGCAACCACCGGAACGTGGTTCGTCGTATGCTGTAATGAGTCAAGTGGAAACCAAAGTCCAGCCTAAAACATTGACACACACATCAACACCGAACGGAGTAGTTACACCGAATGCAAACACTACACCAAAGCGTGTATCGTTCCAAGATCCTACTTCTGTTCCAACTTCTCCTTCGCCACCGTTGGAGAAAATCATTGAGGATCCAGATGTAAGCTTCTAATGTTGTTTAAACATATTTTGTTCAATTAATTATAAATCATCAATAGGGGTATGGTGTGGCACAGTGCTTATCTCGTTTGTCACTCGGCTTTCAAGGTTAAGCTGTGTCCATCGCCCATTCCTTGTCCCTACTGTATGTATTCATACGAACCCAAACCAACCAAAACTAACAGAACCAAAAAGCTAATGACCTGAGATGTCTGCCAGTGCTAAAATTTTTCTAAAATGTCATAAAATAATTATTTATTTCATATGTTTTTTTTTTTTATATAGAATTTCATCGATCAAGCGGAAACAATGTTAGCATCTCCTCGTAGTCCAGACGTACAGTTCACGAGTTGCAATACACCAGGAGTGATTGGCTCTCAAGAAGTATACAGGTATGACTATAACTATTTTGAGGTTTTTTCCATAGTTTTGCAATTTGTTAATAATTTATCATTTTTATATTGATTTGTTACAGAGATCCTAGGCAGCGTTTGTTAGCAGAACAACAGAAACAACAAATGTCCAACAAAGCCGGAAGTACAGTACCGGAAAAGTTGAGTTTCAAAGAAAAAATGAAAATGTTCGCTATGGAAACCGGAGAAGACGGTACACCCAAAGACAAAGTAAAAATATCAAAGGCTCAACGGGAGATCGACAACTTAGGAACACCAACTACACCTTTAGCAAATTAAAATTAGTTATTTTTCGACAAAATACACAAGTATGCACTAAAACATCCCATTAAAATTAAGTATTATTATTATTATTATTATTTTTTCTATGACAAAGATTTTCTGTAATCTTATCCATTGTAATATATATATTTATATATATAATATTATTTTTATATATATATTCATCATTATAATATATATTTAATAAATACACTTATCATTGTGATTTATTGTAGTTAAATATTAAACTATAGTCTATTTTCTATTATATCGTTATATTGTTGAAAGTATAGCGTTTAAATTATCGTTGAATAGTTGTATTATTTCTTTATGAAATCTGTTGCTTTCCCATTAAAAAAAAGCATCACATTTTATTTTCAAATTAAAGAGCTACGAACAACATTACCCACTGAACTCTCTTTAAACCACAATAATACTTATGATCTACTTAGAGCGATGCATTTTTATACGTACCACAAATGTTTAATAGTGTTGTTAAAACAATCAAACTTTTCATTATTATTATTATTATTATTATTATTATTATTATCATCATTATTATTATTATTATTTTTATTATCATTATTATTATTATATAATTATTATTATTATTTTCTTTTCTATACATACAATTTTAAATTATTGTCAACTAATTTAGTTAATGTTTTTTTTTATTTTGTTTTTAAAAATTTATTTCGGTTTTAAAAAGTTATTTATATACATGTTTTGTTTGTATTTTTTTTTTTTTTTATGTAAAACAAACACGTTATTTTCATTACAAAAATTATTTTATAATATTGTATTTAATATATTATATTTATTATTCATTTTTATCATTATTGTAATTATTAAAGTAATTGTAAAAACAAAACAAAAGTTATATGAGAACATAGATATGTATTGTATATTTTTTTAAATATATATCATTTTTTAGTATTTATTATAATTATTTATCTAATTTATTAGAAATTACTCGAGAAGAAAAAATACAAATTACATTAATATTTATACAATTGGATGTATTGTTTTATTAAAAATGTGTTGTAATTAAGAGGAACACCGTAAACAAGTGTAATATGTACTTGGGTACATTTACAATTATCAATTTTTGTTTTTAACAATTAACCAATCATTATAACAAAAAATAATATCTAGCGTCACAACTTATATAATCTGTATTATTTATTTATGTAGGAGTTGACTACATAAATGTATAATAAATAATAATAATAAAACGCATAGGATTTTAATTTATATATTGAAACCTTGAAAGGTTACGAAAATGAACTTGAACTCTTCTGCTTTTAAGATAAATTTTAATTATTGAAAAGTGAGGACACAATTATACTGTAGAGATTAAATGGAATGTTGGGTTTAAACACGTGAAATGCAAAGGAATTTGTAAGCAAATTGGGCTAATGTAAATGTAATTTTAGTTTCGATTCAGAACCGAGTTTTATTTGAATTTTAGTGTCTGTTTGCACGATTACTTTTGAACCGATTTTGTTTATACAGAAAGTCTATAGATTAACAATTTCATCCAAAAATTACTTTAAAGCACTAAAAAATGAAAACAAGTTATCCCTACTCCTTGCAAATCGATAAAAATACATTGCAAATTTACATATTTTTCAACTTAAAATTACAGCTTCTCTATAAACAATTTTTTAGTTAGTTCTAAATTTGTGTGGGATATTCTTTAGATCTATTACCGATGTAAAGTAGAAACCCGAGATATCATAAAACACTTTTCCTTAAAATAATAAAAACATTTACTTTATTTCGATTCTTATGCTGTAGTTTTTGGACTTGAAGTCTGAAAATTAAACTAATGGTAAATCTATTGTACATAACGGTATACGATTTTTTCAAAAATCTGTAGTCAAACTTAAATTATATATTATAAATATATATTCATAAGTAATCACTTACCTACGACAAAACCCCGTTGTCGTAAATAAAGTAGGTACTAAACAGTAATATTAAATTATTCAGTATTTGTATAATTAATTAAAGCAATATCAAAATCATCAATTATTTGTACAAGTTTTCCTTCTATAAATGCCATTTGGTCGTCCCCCAGATCATGCCATAAGCTGCTGATTATTCTATTAATTTAAAAAACGGCAAACTTTGCCGAACCAACAATTAAGGCATCGTTGACGGACAATCATTTTGAGACGTCGGCCAGCAATGTGCGTTGAAGAATGTGAGCAAACATTTTTCTTTTACCGACAGCAGTGCCATTTGAAAAATATCTTGATTTCGAAGTAATTCTTGAAGTCTTTCAAAATGTCAGAAATCTCCTTGTCGTAGAAAGTAAAAATTTGTATTTTTTGGCAATATTACACGTGATATAATAAATAATAAGTACCTAGTATATGTATAATAAGAAATATGTATAATAAAATAATTTATATTTGTTTGCAATATTATTCGTATTTGAAAAAAAACCACAAAACATCCAAGCATTGAAGAAAACTAACAACTGAAAATATTTGCAAAACTTAAGTATAAAAATTAAAGGTAAACAGTTTGTACCTATTGTACAAAAAACGACGAAGTGAATACAGCACTGAACTCATAATAATTCTATTGACTGCGTTTCATCAAAATTTCTTGAAACTACGAGTTTGGCAATTTGAACCATGCTTGTACATACTACAGAGTATACTATGTATACTACTAGTAGTAGTAGTAGTCTACTGCTATTACTACAAGGTAAATATTTTTCAGGTTTTTTTTGTTTTATTATCATAAATACCTTTTGTAATACACATTAGTTTAGTCATTATGAAGACTACACGTATTTCAACGTGCCCGGTATAACCGTTAGGTACTGTTAAGTCTTGGATTCTTTTTGAATAATTCAACATAATATGTTTGGTATTCTCTTGACCGGGTGAAATAGAACAAGGTGGTCTGCGAGAGAGAATCAAATTTGAACTAGGCATCATGAAAGTACAAAATCGGATCTTTCATTTTTTTTATTACCTAACGCACTGAATGATGCTAAAAAACGTACCTATATAAGTGTAAACTAGTTAAATACCAGCGTAGTACCTACCTACCTGTGGTCGATCGGAATGGCAATACCTTAAAAATCCAAGGACCGCAGAGTATAAAAGAAAAACATATTACTGGCCGGTGGCTAAAGTCGGTTTAGGTACTCTGCGAAAACAACAGTGCTGGGAAATATTGCCACCGGCCCAATAAAATAGACTAAACCCCAAAGGTCAACATTCGGTTTAACGGTGGAAATATAAATAATACATAAAACAGATACCGGTGTTTATAGTGATTGCCGCCGGTGTCGTAAAAAATGATTACAACCGTTTGACCGCCGTCCACGCCTTTGAATTCTTTCATATAATATCCATCCAATAAAAGAGACTCCGGGTAAGTATCCTCGGCAATTCGGTAAATACGATTTGGTTTGGTGCATATCTTTGTCATTTTTTGGACACACGCGACTTGCATTTTAATACATTCTGACCACGACAGCCTGAAATAGAAAAATACTGCTTGTGCTTGTCTTTCCAAACGTTAGCAAAGATTCGACACGTGGCGCACCTTAAGATATTGCTTACTTGGTAAACAATCCGGTATCTATATAAAGCCCAAAGACGCCGTCGGGTATCATCTATATTGTCGTGTTTTTTTTTTTTTACTGAAACTGCGTTTTACAGTTGAACCGTTCACGTGCTACAGTTCCCTTTTCATTGTTTACCCGACGGATAAGGTCAGACCGTGTTTCAATGATCGGTTCGGTTATAGGTTCTTCAAAGATAAACTAAAATATTCACATACATTGCCTAAGCTTTGTGTTTCTTTTCAAAACCCACTTCGAAACCTATAAAATTGTCTACTATAGTTATTTTGTCTTTATAGTGTGGGCACATTTTTGCTCAAGTGATTTTTTTTTTTTGAGGTTATCAATTCATACAGAAACCACGTCCCGAATTACCTAAGGATAATACTTTTATTACTACGTTAAAACACCAAATTCTTGATTAAAGCTCAACATTTTCAAAGGAAAACGGAAAAAATTATATTTTACTGGAAAAAATATGACAGTTGTGCTACAATAAAAAAATCCCCTAAAAATAATACAGTAAATCTGTGCTCCAAAATCTTCATTAATTATTGCTCTTTTTAAATAACCCAGAAAAATTCCTTATCAGATTACATAAAGAGCCAAATATTGTAATGTCTTTGTTTATATAGTTCAACTATATATATATATATATATATATATATATATATATATATATTGTAATATTCCAAAAAAACAGAACCGTTTGTAAATATTTGTTTTAAATCAATTTACTAATTTTTTCAGAGGAAGGATATTTTCAGTAGTTTTCATGTCCGGCATTTTATCTGTACACTACTACACTGCTTCTTCGTTTGTACTAATGGAATAAGTTCCAGGTATAGCTGTTGTTTTTGTCATGAGATAAATCGAATTGGTGTACTTAGAAAGTATTTTTCCTTAGTTACCAGATAGAATTAAAAAAATAATAATAATCATTTCTTTTCGTTAATTTAACTACAAAAACGAAGAAACGTATACATTTGACGAAGGAATTATAAGTTTTCGACGGGCTTCTGAGAAATTGTTCATCGAGAAGACAACTTTTTTTTTTCTTCTTTTGCGATCATTACGAAAAACGATTAATAAAGCGTTACTCGAAAACTTTATATATTAGATTCGTGTGTGCACAGCGGTAAGGATTTTCCTTTCCTTGTTTGTTTGCATTGTTCTAATTAAAAGAGCGCGTACGCTAACGGGAAAAAAACGGTTAGATATTTTTGTATTTAATCCGGTGGACTGTAAAAGGAAAAAAGTTTTTCTCGTTATATTCCCGGAAGGTAAATTATTGAAGAAAAAAAAAGTGCAAACTACAAACAAAATCGGATTAAACGAAAAATGAAAAAAATGAGTGGAGGATATAAACAAATTAGTTGATACAAAGCTTTTTGTTATGTCTATTGGTTTTTGTGTAACGTAGTTATTATTTGATAATAATAATTGTTATTTACTCTTCGAACGCACAAAAAAAGTTGCTGTTGCGTTCAATTTTTCATCATGATATTTAATTTTACAAAATTTAACAATATTATTACTGTTGTTTTTTTTTTTTGTTGATACGTTTACTTATAATTACTTACTATAATACAACATCTATACTACCGCGTAGGTATATTTATTTTCGAGAGAGTAAAAAAAAATATTCAACCGGCTATTGTGAATTATATATTATTATATCTGTATATTATACAAGGTCAATATGATTTGTTGACGAAGCGCATTTTCCCCGGGGCAACCGAGTGGATTACAATCAGAAAATCGCATTAAAAAATCCACGGGCAACTCGCGTTGGCATCTTTATCCCCCCAGAGTTTGGGGAACATGTTTTATTTATGCGCCGGCCAACGGTTTTATACAACAACAAAATAATATTATACAGACCAGAGAGTCCACTGGGGTAGAAGAAGAAAAATTCGGATAAATTCGGCAAAGGTCGGGCCACTGCCTTTTGCTACCGTTAAAGTATTATAACAGTCAAACTAACGCGAAAACTGGTCCTTAATTTTTTATAAATGTCTTTTAATATGCTGCGTGTTCCTGTGCAAGCATTCAGCTATAATAACATAGGTACATATTTATATTTGTTAATCATTGCTGGTTGTACACGAATGTAATAATTATCTATACATAGTAATATGAAAACGGTAGTTTTATAATAAGTACCAAACGGATTAGCTGTCGGAGAATTCGAAGAATAGTTTTTCATGATCAAAAAAAACCAATTTTCTTCTCATAGCTTGTATAAAATATCATAATGGCCACGGGAGTATAAATGCCGTTAGGAAAAATTGTTTGTGTATTTTAACTTTATAACCGAGTAAAAAAACCACCCTCAATCTGCTGCCCACGTCATCCCTGTATTTTTATATTTTTGTTTGCCCTTTGCACAAGCCCGTTAAGCCGTTAAAGGATAATTGTTGCTGACGTTTAATCTAACTGGCTCACATCACCTGCGGTCGCTGGGTCGGTCGTTGTGGAAAGGCTTCGCCGACAGACCTCGCCGGTTCTATTGGAATTCTACAACAGTTTGTATAAATAGAAAATACAATATGTGCTGTTTTAGTTTCAACGGTTTTAATCAGTCCCTGTAGAAATTCAATTATAACTGGAAGGTGTGGAGCACATTTTTTGGGTAAACGATTTAAACATGTTGTGTAACATGTAAGATTGTATCGACTAGCAATGTTTTTTCAAAAGTCTAAGTACCTAATCTGTATTATGTCCAATAGAGATTTGTTAAGAACGATCTGTTTATTTTGCTTTGTGTTTTACTATACTATACTCAATACGTATTATAGTCTTCAGAATACTGTTTTCTATTTAGATTTACAAAGTATAAGGTGATTATACACGCTTTGTAAACTGACTAGTTGTTTTTTCTGGAACTATGTGTACATTCAAAGCTTAGTACGCTACCCGATAGTTTGGTAATCCTAGTTTCTTACTCAAAAGATGTCTCGAAAAAATTCTGAATTCGGTTTTGTTGACGAATAAAAAACTTAATTTATAGTAAATTACCAAGTCATGTAGTACCAAGAAATTCTCTAAAAAACAATACAGTGTTCATTTTTAACACAATAACTATATTGAACATAAAGTACCAACAGTTGGTAACTAATTAATTATTCAACTATAAAATATTTTCTATGTCTTCCTGGTACACTATATAGGTAAAAATAAATGCTATATAATATACATTTTTAAAAATATTTTTTAATTGTTTTCTAAATTATTGAACATAATAATACAATTATTATTATCTTATTTTTTAATTTACCAGACTAAAATATAATAGATAAAGCTCTTAATTCTACCAACGGTTTTTTGAATGAAGTTTTTCGTATAAATAGAAATAATAGTGAGTGAGGAAATAGTGAGTGTAAATATAAAATAAATGTATGTTAAGATCAAACATTTCCTGTAGATCCCAATTTTTCACAAGCACAAGACTGGAGCGGTGCAAATTTAATTTAATTTTACTCCAACAGAGACCGTTGTTGTGTTGAAATCTGGTGTTAAGGACATTTTTCAGCATTTTATAGGTTGCTAGTAGAGGTATGCGATTATTAAATTTTTTTTCGTTATTTTTTATCATTTAAACTTTGATTAAATAAATTATCGTCGATGAATTGAATTTTAATTAATTAAATTGCAATTAATGGGTTAGGAAGTATATAGTAGACACCATTCGGGAACAAGCAATGGCCAAAGCAATATTGGATTTTTATGTCATAATTTATCATGATTTAGTATGGAAAGCAATAAGTATCATTGAGAAATCAAGTAATACCAAACAACGGTTAAATAAGTAAAAATAAATATTTTTCTTAGAAATGAGTTTACTGCACATGTTTGAGGATAAATTAGTATTATAATTAAGTTTTGATTTATTAATGCATACAGAAATTTAAACGGCAAGAATTATAAGCAAATACAAAACATGCTAATTGTATTTCTTATCACACGTGTGATTTAAGATCTGGGAAAGAATACTGTAAGCCACTCTTTTGGTGGGGGAGTGGGAATGGGCGATATGTAAAAATGATCGAAAACAACTGATACATATTAGTGTCAAATCAATACACTACTCAAGTCTTGGGATAAATAAATACCCGGACAACGCCGGGTAAACAGCAGCTACTTATAGTATACATAAATGTAAATTGACGACAACGTAGGGAAATTGCCTATACATGACGCCGTCAGATATTATATTGTACGTCGCGTCGCAATGGTAATAACTAATAACCTGTTGAGAAAAGTAAATTACCGTATAATATAGCATTTCGCTTAAACTGATACCAAATTCAAACGACAAAAGATGTATATTAAACTGTAATACGATTAACTGTAGCTATATTATACCCCCCAAACGGGTATAATAAGCCTGGGATAGTCGAAAATGTTGTTAGAAATACTTTCGGGTCAGACCACCGTTGCACTGTTTGCAGGTTATGTACACATTAACAGTATCGTGTTCGTTGTAAACACACCAAATGAAAAAAAAAAATAACTCAAGACAATAGAAAAAGACCTATATTTTCTTTGGCGGCGGCGGGTACATTTGTATTCTCTTTCGGCGGCCGTCGATCGTCGCCCGCTTAAACAATTCTGTGTGCATTTTTTTTGCCTAATGTGTAAAACATACCCGGCACCAACACGGTAAAGTAGTTTCTGTTTTGGAATGTGTGTGGTCGTGTGCATTTTGTCAGTTAAGTCGTCTTCGGGAAGCTCCGGCGTTTTTTTACTGTCAAACCGGCCTGTCTAATAACGTACCGCCCTCTCTGGAAGTAACAAATTATCGTTTGTCACCGGGTCGCGATGAAAAATTTTACTCTAAATATTTGCGTTGTTGGTCTTTGCGCCTTAAGATTGCATGATGAAGTAAATATTTGTTTTAATTTTATTCACTCTTGGAACTATGTTGTTAGATAAATTGACGGAGTGAACCAACAGCGGGTACAACAGCTATTCAGCGATTGGTATATATGAAATAGAATATCGTTTGATTTTTTTTCTCAGTTATAGAGTTATTTTGAACAAAGTCAATGAAAAACCTCCTAAAACGAGGAGACACACATGAGATATTAGCTGGTAGTATTTAAAAAATGGCCATCAAACACTTTGATACGAAATAAAACACAACACTAGTTCATCAATATACATTATATATACTTATACAATTTAATGAATTATTATTATTATAATATATCAATGTTTTAATTATTTTGTAATACAAAAACCAGAAAACAATGATAAAAGTAAAATGTAAGGAGTACAATACTAGAATTTTATTAGTTATGTGTATTACATTATATTATTGACGCCGGGCCGTAGTCTGTCGTTTCTTGTTTTTATCATCATATTTTGTGCTCATACAATATACATAATAAATGTATTATAAAATTTCACAAACAAATCTTAAGATTATATTTTTTAATAATAATCTTTATATTTATTTAAATATAATTTGGGTTTTAATTACTAAAAAAAAAAAGATAGTCCTTAGAATAAGAAGAAGATATTATACATAATATACGACCACAACATTAGTATTTAATAATAATAATGCGTTTAAAGTCCACGACAGCTAGTGGTCTGTCACACAAATAAACATCTTTAAAATACATTAATAATAATATATAATATAACGATATTTTTTTGGTATAGGCGTGCTTCAACTAGCGTCGCACAAAAAATAAAAAATGATCATCTACAAGTACTAAATTTATGTATAAGTAGACGGGTGGGCGATAAATTCTTAAAATTCAGATTTATGTTCTCGGTTAGATTGAAGTGTGCGTCGCTAATTTAATGTACTTAATGACTCTTGGAAATAGTTTAAGGAAAAAAAAAATAATAGTAGCTTTTTTAATACTACTTAAGTTTTTTTTACTAATTTAGTAGGAATGTATAGTGCGAAAGACATACTATTTTACTGCTATTTAGGTAAGAAGTATTTCATTAATAAGCCGTATGTACATAGCGTTATAATCAATTTTGGCCGAATCTATTTTCGGATAGGTGAAATTCATAAAGAACGTATCGACTATAATAAATGTTTTTAACGTACAGTGTACAATGTTGTCTACAGAAAGTGTTGTATTTGTGTAATTATATTATTTCATCCGAAGCGTCGTGACGGGGTTTTGCATACTTTTACATGCGATTATAGTAGGTATATCTCGTATATATCTATCGCGCCAAATCATATTTTACAAGACGTTTCGAAAATCCACACAAATATCGTTAATGTACAAGTTAAGTTCCACAATGTTCGACAGAATCCGTTAGATAAAATAAAATAAATAATAGGCTTTTGCACCGAGATTTAAATTTTTCAAAAATTCATACTTTTTTTATTTTATAGATGCTCTTACAACCTTTTTAACGACATCGATTCGTTATGAAGCGTTTACACATCACACATTGTTTGTATTTTGCTATTATCATTATTATATTATGAGTACATGCCGATGAAAACAAAAGCTACACGGCGGTGTGAGTGGGTCGAAATTAAAAGGGGAGTGTACGCCGGCCGAGTATGTGTGTGTGTGTGACTGTAAATAAAAACGACGTTGTAAATGGCACGCCTAAGGGCGTCTGCGGAAAAGGACGGCGGTGGCCCACGGCAAGGGCATCAGCAGCAGTGCAAAAGCCACAGAAGGGCCCGGAGCGGCAGCGGCCGACTTGCTTTCCCACAGCACGCGGTCCGAGTTCTGCGCGGCGTCCGGCGTGCCGTCCACGACGGCCTGTTCCTTGCCCGGACAAGTGTTCTCGTCCAAGTCGGTCACGCTGACCATTTGCGATTCGTCCAACGGCGGCGGCAGCCGGCCACCGTGTTCCTCGCCGCCGTCGACGTCCACCGTTTTGCGGTCGCCGCCCTTGCTGCCGTAGCCGCCCGTCTCCTTGCGGTCGTCCGTGTCGCTGCCGCCGCCGTCCAGTTTGTTGTCGTCGCGGCGGCTGCCCACCTTGTCGGGGCCGCCGCCGGACACCGCCGTCTGGCGTCCAGTAGCCGCGGCCGGACCGTCGGTATCGTTGATCGAGCATTTGGCGTCCATCAGTTCACGGCTTAGCTGCTCGTTGCTCGTGTCGGCCGCCACACGTTTCATCCACAACAGATTGCAGTCGCACTCGAACACGTTACCTGCTAAGCAAAACGGACATATTTAAGTTGACATAGCAATTAAAAACTATCTCAAACATTAGTAGGTAACTAGTAATAACAGCGTTTTAAAGAAAATTATAGTGTTTTTTTTTTTTATATTTGAATAACTGAAGTTATCCGTTTAACAAAATCCCTACATCCAACTCCTGGTAGTATACAACAAGTAGTTTAGACAAGGAGCTGTTGTAGATCACAAATCGTAATAAGTACTTTACGAGAGACAAAACTCATAATCAACAACAATGTCTGGTAGTAACGCGTATTATGTGACTAAGTTGTTTTGGTCAATTGACTACATTAATTATTTCAAAATCCTTTGTTCTGTTTCACGTGGGATCCAACCCTTTCCTGTACCTGCATGCAACATTAATTATGCCAGTGTAATCAGTTCTGGCCCACAACAATACGATATAATGTGGTGATTAATTATTTCTCAGCTAATATGTTCTTCTTGCGCAAGAAGTGTATAATTTTTATGGTTTAGGGTTCAAGTAGATTTTATATCTTTACTATATATTTAACCATAAGTTTGCTTAACAGTTTTTTCTAGATTAATATGTTCTGTTTCTAATACTTCAAATATTTATAAAAACTTAGATTTTGAACATTTAACTTAAACAATTATTTGAATTGAACAATATGGACATTACAAGAGCGATTGCTCGAGTGTCCTACTCTTTTTTTTTTTTTTTATCCACCACTGGTAGGTATATTGATATAATTGTATATTTTTATGATTGATCATTACTTATCTGTTAAAAATTATTATAATAGAATAATTTTGAATTACATTATAAACTGTATTGCTTTTAATAGTTTTTAAATTTTCATTTTTAAACAAAGAAAAATTATAATAATATAGAAGCTTATATTTTCTGAATGATTTTTGGCTATCTGTTTGTTTAAAGTATGGTGTCTCAAAATAAACACGTTTCCAGTTTCCACAGTACCCAGTTTCTCAGTACCCGATCATTTTTTCACCGAACGTCCGCCTTATGCGCATTTGATGAAACTTCGGTTTTTCAAGGTTTTTTTTTATTCAAACAAATATTTATCTGATTAACGTAGCCTACCGGGAAATTATTATGCAGTAAACAGCAAAACATCATTATGGTTTTGACGATATCAGCTTTGTAAATATTGGTGAAGTTTAATGTATTTTTTATAATATTATACAAATCATTAAAATTGATTACATATAAAATTATATGAAAAAAACTAAAAATAAAGGGATTGATCGCTTTCCGATCACAAAGTCTTGTGGATTTTTACAACAACTTGTATAATGGTCAAAATAAATAAATGTACTTCATTTGTGTTGTATACCTAACATCATAATGGTGGAAAGTTAATTTTCATTATCCGAACCATTTTAATAACATTCCGTATCTAGCGATACAGCTGCAAAGAAAATTTACTGTAAAATAGACTTTCTAGTGCTAACAACACAATCATCTGGTATCATACCCTTTTGTATTGTTTGTTTAAATGTATGTACATAATATGCAGGCAAGCCCAACACTTGAGTACGGGATTTCTGGCAATGACTGTCGCTATATTTCATTTGCTGCCCACCTAGCTCTGTAGTATCGCAGCGGTCCTTTATTCGACAAGGACAAGCCGTTGTTCGTTGTACAGAAATGCTTTTACCCGATTGCGAGAAAGGTAAAACGTCAGATATTATAATTTATACCTACACAGAAGCATCTATTGTGTAGCGTATCGATACTGATACAATAAGTGTAGTCCTATAATTATTATACATTTTTGACTTGGCCCATACAAGTTTTTTTGGTTTTTCACCGAAAGCGGTGAGCAACTTCTCATTGTACATTATGTTAAACAACAATAGTGCCAACGTTCTAGTCTTGTCGCCAAACATAATATTATATAATGCCCTGTCGGGTTAATTGAGCGGCTGTATAATTCCTTTAGATTGTACTGTGGTACTTATTTCTTTTCTTCTTAATTTTTTTTTTGTCCCCGACTTCGTGGAAAACGTGGCCGGTGAGTTTTAAGAAGTTTTAAACTTTATTAAGTTTTCCAAATAGGTGGTTATAATGCATAAAAGCTTTACATAAAAATAAAAGTAAAACTAAGTTTAACGACGGGGTGAAATACCTAACCTACCGCTAACGGACAGCATTCGCCAAAATGAACCGTCGCAATTTCAATATGCGTTTTCTAGCTCGTTATTTTATACACTGTCTCGCTTTTCTATACATATTAAATTTTATATACTTACCGGCCATATGGTTAGTTTTTTAATACGTTTTCGAACCTTTTAAAAGCCGGTGGACGAAGCTTTCCATTTAACTAATCCAACGTTGGCCCTTCACTACTCTTTGTGTAATTAAGGTGCAAGCAGAATATATATATATATATATACATAGATAAAGTTATTCCCACTTCCCGACCTTTCTTTCTTTTTTTTTATATATAACGCGATATACGGACGTATAAAATATTTACACGATGAAAGGAATAAATAATGAAAACATTTTTTGGAACTCTATTGGAGACATCAATACCGTTTAGCGCAAAAAAATAGGGTCATCCAATATGTTTTAAATAAATAATACCGTTTTCATGTACAACTACATTATATTTTGACACAAAAACATCAGGAATTTGTAATAACTATATGTTTTTTTTTACAAACTAAATTTTATAGTTCAGCATCTTCTCTGTACTGGAGATAAAAGAACGAATTTTAGGGGGGGGGGGGTTCGAGTGACTTCGGCTCCACGAATTTGCCTAATTAAGCCTTATAAAAACATGAGTATTTACATTGTTCTTGTACACCGTAAAAGTCCTTGTCCTACACGGGGAGTATGGTTGACGCTCAGGCAAGTAGGAAGAAGGTGACTTGCTATTTTCCTTAAAAGGAGTCCTGGATTAAAACCATGAAAACCTGCAGAATGATCATTGAGCTTGCTCGAGAATTTTTCAATTATTCTGCAAACGAACCACTAGGATTCCTGTGCTATTAGAGTGGCTAAGGAAATAGTTTCATGCTCCTCTAAAACATTCCCAGCAATTACCTCGCTGGTTAATTTATTAAATAATCAACGAGGACACCGAGAACAATAAAACACATTAACGATACAGCCATAATATAAATGATTAAAATTACTCGAAGTACATAGGCCGAAGACAGGAGGCTTTTGTGTTTCCATCGCGTTGAATAATATTATCATATAATTTAAGCGTTGGTCAATACGTTCTGCGTTTAGCTTATGTAATACATTTTTATCGCGAAAGTCTTTCTCCTGGTTTTGCTCGACTAGTTTAGTACAACGTTTTTTGCAGAACACGGGTAGTATATTTTTTCTGTCTGACCTGCGCTTTCCGAAATCGGACGTTGGTCGAAGTAATATCAATAATATTATTGATTCGCCGTGTAATTGAAAACTACTAAACTGATTTACACGTGTGAATTAAAAAAATAAAATATCTCTAATAACACAACTAGTACGTTTAGCAAACAACGGGGGTATCGGTGGAATGCTTTGCATTATTGTAATCGCATAGTTGGCCAACACATGATTGGATTAATTTAGTATTTGAACAAAATTGTATTCGACAATTTACCGAACTCTATGATTGTTGTTTCCTAACTCATGTACATGTTGGTATGGGAATGTTGAATGATTTATACGTTTATAGTATACAGCCGTTAATTATAATAAATACTGTAACAATTATAAAATATAATCAATGGTAGTACAGCGTAAGAAAAATGGAGAAATACAGTATAACTATTGAGTGTATGCTAGAATGGACATTAATTGTCTCGATCTACTTTTAGTATAAAACAAAATATATATTTTTATTATTACTTTTTAAGAGGACACTTCATGTGCACGATGACCCAGCTGCGGTTAAACCGTCTGGTCAGTTAAATTGGACCATCCTAAGCAGTTGAAATTTTGTCTTTCTTTTTGGTGTTAAATAAGCCAAAATGACTTTAACTCATAGGAAAAATAATAAAATTAAAAATAGTACCTTGAAGCTTATACAAATTAACCGGAAAATTAATTAACATGGTCGACATTTTTTAACCCTTTGTTGCCCGAACAAAGAAGAAACTAAATATCACCAAATTTGCCGAGTGTGCAATAACATAATCAATCAATCAACGGGGCTGGATCATCAAAGGCTGTTTGTAAAAGTCGTCAACGGACGTTTGTCAAACAACAACCACGTGTAGTGTGTACACAATAATATTATGTTATAATTTTGTTGAAATTATTTCCAAGCACTGCCTCGCTGTCGTTATATTTTGTTCGACGACATCAATGACACGGAGCTCGAAGACAACGGGTCAAAATCATTAAAAAAAAAAAAAAGGTAATAAAAATAGGTAACATTATATCGCAATGTTTGTTTTAATAATTAAAAAGCGCGTTGACTGTAGTGTGTATGGCAACACATTATGGCGTCGACGGTGATTGGCGTTTAAACGTCACATAGCGAGAGAAATTAATTAACCTGTTTATATGTGTGCACATAAAACTTCACGTGATATTTTTAAGTGAGCTTATTTTAATATAGCTATAAAAGCAAAAAAAAAAAAAATCGTCCCATTAAACACGCTTAAGCTCCGTTGAACACCACACAGTGGACGAGAAAAATATGGGTAATTTTTTGTTTCTGTTTTCCACGCGAGACTCTTCAACATTGTGACGTGATGTATGTAGATACTTGGTAAGAAAAATAAAAAAAAACATGAAAAGAAATATTATTTTAAGCGCGAATTCAGCGAGGAGACGCGTTAAGTGTACCTACGCGAAAGGGAAAAACGTCAATTACACGTAACACCCGTGGTATTGTAGCGTTGAAGTGTATACCGACAACAAGGAGATTTCTTTCTTTGAAGTCTATTGATTGCATTACCATAGAGTTGTTTGTGATCGTATACTGCACGCACGGTGGAACTGGAAAGCAGGTAATAAAGTTGAAATAACACAAAACATATTCTCAAGAAATAAAAACAAGCACCGATGGCTATTTTTTTATTTACACCGCCGTGTAGAACCTAGTATGATCTATAGTTTTTTTGTTTTATAGATTTTAGTTTTTTCTTAAATGTTATTTTTCTAAGGTTAGTACGGGTCAGTTAAGTTAATGCGTTTACTTTAACATTAACTTCAGTGTGCACGTATACAATTGAAGAGAACATTAGCTATCAGTAAAATATATTCCATACATGTGTTTAAAATTTGATAACTTTAATGATAACAATAAGAAATTGAGTTTGAAAAACTTAAATTATATACAAATTTCATATAAATTGTAATGTAGTACTTAGAGTTACGTAAAATTTAAAGAAAGTTTATAAATATTCACTTTTGTATAATTTGTTCACGGTCTGTACTTTGATGAAAAATTTAATTTGTAAACCTGCGCTAACAAACCTAATCAGTTATAAATAATTACCTAAGAAATTCGGAATTAATTATAGTTTTTATGTTAAATGTATTCATTATAGTATTGAAAACTACGAAAAGTTCACTGCATACATATTAAGGTTCAGATAGTTATGTTTTTTATTAAAACAAATGTATAAGAATTCGTTTACAAAAAAAAAAATACCAGTGGAGATGTGTAGGGAAAGAAAATCTAAAGCTGACTGGAACTTTTTTGGTGGACATTTTTTTTTTAAAGGTTTCAGCTATACTTGTTTTAATGAAATTTTAAAAATAAAAGATAACATGCAACAATTTTGAAACAATACATATTTAATTTGTTTTAAATAAATGATGTGACTTTGAAGTTTCAGAAAAAATTAAATGGCTTAAGAAAAACAACTTAAAAAAAAAATGATTCTGTTGATTCATTTCAAATGTCCATCTATGTTATATTGTGAGAGATTTCTCTCTTGAGGAATATGTCGGCGTTTATTATCGAAAAAATAAACTGATAAAATAATACACGTCAGGCAATATGGATTGAAATAAAGTATTGCTAAGAGTTTCCATTTGCATGTTTGGCGGAAACTCGATTGAAATGTTTTAAACATTTACACGTATAAATCGAGTTCAAAAAAATTGCGCTATACCGATTTGTACGCAGACACCGTAACCGAAGATTTTGGTTCGCTTTGAGACGATTACGAATAAGTGTATAATATTATGTACTGTAGATAAACCGTGTTCCACATTCAAATACAGCAAAGACAAACACTGGAGCATAAGCGCCCGAGATAAACCAACGAAAAATAATTGTATTCCGACAAAGGCGTGCATAGCGATTTCACACGTTCCGATATAATAATATATTGTCGGTGACAGTTATATGTATTAATGTATATAATCATTCGTTACTTAGGACACGTACATCCGACGTTGAGGTAAAAGAAGACAATAACAACAATGCCATTTCTGAAAGATGAAAGTAGCGGTAACGTTATAACAACAAAGGAAATTATCGTTTTAAATATAATAATATTATACAGTATGTCCCCCGAGAATGCCAGCAAAAGATTTGTCAATTTTTCAATTCGTCCAACTTGAAAAATGTATCCGTATTAAAATTCGAAATACACAAATTTTCAATTGTTTTTTTTTTGTAAAACAAATTTCGAATAGACACGACCCTTAGAAGTTTAGACGCCTGTAAGCTATCTACGACCAAACCTGCGTTTACCATTTATTCACTGTTTTCAAATGTCAAGAAACCGTTTCATAGATTAATATGTTTAGCATACATTATATTGACTTTTTTAATCGAGTCGCTAAAATCGTTAACGGTCTGAAGTCATCAAGTCCGAGAGAATATGTAACTTAAGTTTCAACGTTAACTCGCATTAACTCAATACTAATTGACCACGGTTGTGACGGATTATCGGTTACAGCATGCAATTATATAGTACTAGAAGCAAAGATAAATAAAAGAAGAAGAAAATTCTCTAGGGATACCCGTATATCGGCATTGGCGTTTAAGGTTTCCACTTTGAGTTTAGCTGTCATTGCGGAAGGGTAGTTGTTGTTGTTTTATTTTTTTTTGTTGCTTTCCAATTTATTTTCTATCTATATCATACCTGAAAGAGTAATGGAAATTTTACGAGGTTTCCGTGTATCATCGGTGGTCGGAGGCGATAAAGTAGCTAGACAAATAAAATAAAACCACTTGCTGCGCGCTATTGCAGTTAAAACAATTACTAATGCCTTCACCGCCGCCGCCGCCGCATAACCAACACAAACAACACACGGTCATCACGAACTTGGGTGGCGTGCACGGACGACCGACAGCACAGGGTAGGGTAATAGCAGCACGTTGCTTTGGGTCCCACGTGAAGTTAACAATGGTAACCAGTACTGCAATGGATCTAACAGGCAGTGTCTACTGTCTGGCAGCGATCATCATAAACTCGGAAGTCTCGTTAGTCGATGATATTATATACTTTGCTTACAAATTTAAGATTTTAAAAACTGTTAGAATACCGCGACGACGTATCGTCTCGTTTACGATTAAACGTCCCCGTCCGATGTCTCAAGACTAAAATATCGCATAACTGACTTTGAATTTATCAACACAATAAACGTCAATATAACTCTCGCGGTCGGTTCATTTAGATTTATTGAAATATAAAATATACGTTATAAATTTACAAGTTTTATGACTTTAATCTACACTTAAAACGCGCTCCGTGGTATGCTCAATAAATTGAAAAACCCGCATGACTATTGGGCAAGTGGTTCCAGAGCCAACCCTCTACTACAAAGATGCTCTTTTCAGTTTTATGTATATATATATATATATACACACACACTTTAAAGTCTGAACTCCTCTGTTAAGTGCTATAAATCATTAAGAATAAACTTAACAGCTGATAAATGTGTTACGAGTGTCTGTACTTCAATGGTGTTTACAATGAATTATTATATTTTGGGGTTTAATGATTTTTATCTTACAAAAAGTATGGTAATTTTATTTTATCGGACCCGGGTAATTAGTTACACTAACATAAAACATTATGTTGATGTAACAAATAAAATTTAATTTAATTTTGATACTAAATATTAAAGTTTACAATAAACTCATAATCTTCAAAAGTCTCTTGTAAAACGTGGGAAATAAAACGTTTTTTAAACTATATTGTAGTAATAGACTTTTACTAGGAGTCATGCGTTAGAAATACATTTGGCAATTAGCAGTCATAAAAAATGCATATTAAAAAGTCATTATACTCAACACTCGCTATAGCAATAAAGTTAAGAAATTGTGAAACCCGTCGTTAAAAATTTGGCAAACATTTTGTTCTATTTTTAAAAATAGAGCTCTTTTATTTTGTTTAGCTTATAAAAGTAGTGCAAAGTTTAAACATATCTTCGAGTGATGATATAATTCTCCGCCTCCGCAAATTTAAACAATACCCGTGCTTTTAATTCAACAAGCTATAACAAATTGGTGGGTAAATGATGGGTAATAATTGAAATAATGCAAGTCTTATGGCCACGATTAAGAAAATAAAAATTACAGGATGTAGTACATTTTATACTTATTATAGACGAACAATACTTAGTTGTTTATTTTATACTTTCTGTATATTAAAGGAATTTATAAATCTGAAAATTAAAATATTGGAAACATTAAAATGATTCCTATTCAAAAGATATATGAAAACCGTTATTATAATTAGTTATAAAAAAAATTAGTAATTTTTTATAAAAATAAACACGGAGCCCAATCGTTTATGCAATTTATTATCATTATAAAGAAAACTTGATTATTCCGTTAAAGTTGTTCACTGAAAAATGCGCTTCAATTTACGGACTAATGGGTTCGTTTAAAAATAAATTACAAAACTGATTTTTTTATATACATTTTTACAGCTTATTTTACATCCCATTATCGATAAATATTTTACCTGACCAAAAAAATCGCACGGTAGTATTGGCAAAAAGTTGTCGTTTGGCAAAAATAATTTTCTAACAAACAATTTACACAGCAATGGAAAAGCTCAACAAGTCAGTTACAGCCTATACTGGAAAAACAAATCGTTGTGCTATCTATGAAAATACACGGTTGCGCTGTACCCATTAAGGCGAAATAACTGGGCATCATTTTTTTTCAAATCGCTTCCCGCCTCTGTATCTATGCGACCCTTTTTTTTCTAACGATCACACGTCATAACGAATAAATGAAACGATAATTGAATAATAATCGTCGAGCAACTGTTTGGAGTTTTTTTTTATGTTCACACAAGTCTTAACGCGAGGGTGTGTTTTAAACGCTTCGGCGATTGTTGCTCGACGCGTTTGAAGTTGTTATCCGCGTCGAAGGGCGAAAGGCGTAAATCCCACCCCGACGGTAGCTGCTGGTACATAATACATATACATGCATATGTACTGGTGCGTTTAGAAGGGTGTAATGTGGAGATCAAAAAGAAACCGGCGACAGGCGCGGACGTCGGACAAAACTTCAAAAAGCCCTAAGCCCACAAAATATACATACCTTTGGGTCGGTCCTTTTCTCGGATGTTCGTCACCGAACAAAGCACGATAAACAAACAGTCTGTGCATTATACTCGTGACTCATCGCTTCGGTATAGTAACTACGGCTGCAGAGGAAGGGCTGTTTCCTTTTATATAATATACATTCAATGACGGCGACGTCGCTTCGTGATTCCTGGGGGACTCGGGCCTAGGGCATTTTTCATTTATTGCCGTTTTATTTTAGGTTTTCCAAAGGGGAGCCTAGACGACCCCGACTATTTTTCAGTACACATCGGTCGGTAATATTCGGTTAATTCGAGTCCATTACGAGGTGCTCGCCTATTATTCAGCCGATGGCGTGCGACAACGATCCTCCCTTCGCTAATATCTCTTTCTATTTGACGGTGCGATCCCTTTTGTGTGCGCTTGTTCGGGTTCGCCGTGAATGGAAGGCAGGGAGAGTAAGACGTCGGGTAAAGTCATAGTCGAATAGACGGTTCGGGACAAAAGGCGAACAGATTTTGCGCCATAAAGACCGTATAATGTGCAGCTACCGTCGTCGCAGTAATGCTAATCCTTGACAGGTACACCTCGTCGTCGTCGTCGTTACCTACCGCAAAAATACCAATGCAAAAGGATGGCACAAAGAAATAATGTCAAAAGAAACACAAATGGACAGAGAAAAGAAAATAGTAGAAAGCGAGACATTTAAATTTCACTAAGCTTCTATACTAATTATTATTATTATTATTATTTGGCAGCAGCTAAGGGTTTAGAATTGATTCACTCTAACCCCTCCCCCCCACTTGACTTTCAAGCAGAACCTAATGTAAATGTTTAAAGATAATTACCGCACACATTTTAACGTCGACCATTACGTATAAACATACTACACTAATAGAAAGCCACCAAAATTGAACAAATCAATCGCACCAATAACATTGAAACAACTCTTGGACAAAACATCATTATTAGACCTAAGATGTCAACATTTAAATGAATCATAAAAAATACTATGACATTTTAGTAAGCCTAACTAATTAACAAAAAAATACATTACTAGTAGCTAATATTATTATTATTTAGTTGTGACTCTTATTATCAATAAAGAGTATATTAGATTAGAGTAAATTACCTACTAGGTTAGGTCATTAAATAAGAGTAATAAAGTTTTCGAGTTATGCAGTGATTATTATTTTGCATTGTTAAATGTGACATTTTTAAATAACACATAAACGTATACATCAATATTATCATGTGTTATAATAGACAAATATTTGTAGTAAACGTTCACTATATTTTTGAGATATTCATTTAATCATTTGTTCAATCTTGTATGATCATTAAATTATTTGTATTAAGTTCGAACCACAAGGTATGTATGATATTTTAGGTTCTCAATGTATATGCGTTTAGGATTAATTTTAATACCATTGGGGAATTTCAGGATGGACTGTGCAATTCTACCCAAGGAAATTAAACCGAAGACGTTGCTTTTTGCCTGGAGGACACTAAACGGAGCCTTTGTCTTTTGGTGGGCGAAGATAATTCAATTTTTATCCACGACGTTTGACGAAATTTATCTAGATTATGGGACACCGCGTTAGGCGCTTCACTAATTTTTTGCGGGCAAGGGACGGGGATGTGTATTATTGACCGGCAAATAAATGTATACAGTAGGGGTAATCAAAATGCTAATCAATCGGTAATAACATATTCTATGTAATCTATGTACGTAAGTACGGGACGCATGTATAAACGCATTATGTCTAAGAAATGAAATTGCATCTCGGCCGCCTCTATCGCACCGTAGCGTCGTTATGGTTTTAGAAATTACAATGAAAGTTTATGGCTTTTGGCGGTCGAACGGAAAAGTTCACTATACCGGAAAACAGGGACAGTGCCATTCCGACGGTAGTGTATATGTAGTGTGCTCTCTCTAGCATAGAACGGTGTTAAGATAAGACCGGATTCGATATTGTCATGTTTAAATCACTCGAAAGATAACAGCTGTGCTTACACTACAGTTACAGCTCTATAGTATCGTGCTGTATACATTATAATATTATACTTCAGGATTAATATTTTATTCGCTTGACTTGCGCCTAAACTAGTATTACACTAAACGCGATACTTATGTACACCAAAAGCGCACTATGGGTCCGAGAAAATACCTGTGTGCCACTGAGGCTTGGTTGAAAAAATACATGTACACTATGCATAAAAGATAGCGACTACAGATGGGTTATCGCGAAATTAAAATTTAAAACAGCCCCTGTTGACCTTTTCCCAATGTACCGCGTTATAATAAAATGCATTCTATTGGACAGTCTTATATATTGTTGTTGTGTGCGCGACCGAGTATAAATTGATCTTTTCATGATAATAGTATTTTTTTAAAAAAGCCCATACCCGGCCGCATACGATTAAATATGTATTTTGTGCCTTTGGATACCGTCAAGGGGTACACGATTTTGTTTGTACACTTCGAACATAGCTCGTTAAGACTCGGTATAGCTAAGCGAATATTATAATATGTTGCCAAATATTTGAGAAGATATTATTTAAATTTTATTGCATTATATATTATGTCGACCTACTGCAAGCCTGAAAAGAATAATATAGTACAGCAGCATTCACAGCGTTATTAGTTTCTAGAAACCGACTGTCGTTAAACTAACCCCGCATTTCCTTCGGCTCAATTTGGCTTTTTAAATATGTTTACTAATATAACGGCTCACCCATAATGATATAACCTAATGTAACTGTATATTATAGTATAATAAGATAAGTCATTCGAGGTCGGGCAAAAATAGTATAGAATATTTGTTTAGCCGTACGTTTACTGTGTTAGTGTATAATTTTTCAAATGCACCAGCCAGATAAAA
This sequence comes from Adelges cooleyi, assembly GCF_023614345.1. Classification (NCBI taxonomy): domain Eukaryota; kingdom Metazoa; phylum Arthropoda; class Insecta; order Hemiptera; family Adelgidae; genus Adelges; species Adelges cooleyi. The sequence continues at coordinate 10,178,557 of NW_026096053.1, read as the reverse complement.
AAAAAAACATTAACTATAGTCGATAAGGGATTCAATTATTATGAAATGCTACAACCAGCTATTTTTTCTTACTTAATTCTATTAATTTAAAACTGTATTTCTTTATGTAGAATTTTGGACGTAAAGTGACCAAAGATTCCCAATAACTTAAAAATTCATTTTCTATACTACGTTTTCAACAATATTGTATTAATAGACCATCCGGTTTAACAATATTATATTTGCATGTTAAGTGAATATATATATTTTATAAACTGCGAGCAGTTTCTGTTTTCGTTGAATAAAAAGGAATAGAGGGCGAATAAAATAAATCGCTGAAAAAAGAATGTTGGGGATGTTTGTGTGGTGTCACCGAGGTTTGACAGATATATTTGAAAATAATAATAGTTTCAAATAATTGTCATAACATTTTTTATATATTAGGAAATCATGTAGGTGTATTTCAATAACATAGGTATATTTAAATATCTTTTTATTTTTAGTTATATAAATTTAATAATTATATAAAAAGTGATTTATTAGTGAATTTGAACAATTTTTAAACGATTGTGTGAGAAGATCACCTTAGATTAAAAAAAAATTAAAGGCTGAAAAAATGCTATTTCTTAAATTTTTTTTATTTTTAATGCGCAATGCAGTTGACGCGCTAGCAATATTTTCATATAAAAAATAATTGTGTACTCTGTTTTACGTTTTTATTATTATTTTTTTTATTGAAACTTGTTTTCATACTGTTAAACGAGGTTTGTTGCGACGATTAAACGTTCGAAACTTTATTCAAAACAAAACGAGGTGAAAAAGTTTTAAAAGTTTTACTGACAATTTAATTTTTTTTCACCTTTTGCACTATTTTTTTTTTGTTTGCACAATGACCGTTTGTCCGTACCAGAAACGTCCGGGTTTCAAATACAAAACAAAAGAAATTACACTTCTGGGTAATAATTTATTTTGCTCGCTTAGGGCAACCCCTAAAAAAGCATACAAATTTTAAGCTGCGGAATAGTTATTATAGTTTTACTTTTTGCCTTTGAGCGTTTTGCTCAAATAATTTAATACGCCGCCCTGGCTGTTCTGAAATATTAGAGATTTCAACGATATGATTAAAACCCTCAAGGTGTTTCATAAAATATGTCTTAGCACGAAAATTAACCTACAGATTATAAAGATATTTTACTGTAGCACGTCATGTTGTTAAATAAGTATACACGATAATTAATTTAATTTAATTAAGTTTTCGATGCGCTAACTTTTTCCGTACAACTTAAAATACAATACACTTCTTCATATTCTATAGTACTAGTAGATAATAGATAATGTATATTATATAATACATATATTTTGGCGTATTAACGTCTCAAACGCTAACGTTGATTAACTCAAACAGTGAATATAGATAAAGCCCGACATGATACCTCACAAGTGATAAAAATAATTGTTTAAAAACACTCTTTTTTATGCAGTTTAAATAATTTGGACTGGAATTCTACCATTTTTCTACCACATTAAACAAAAAATATGAAATAATATCTATTATACCCAATATGGTAAGAACAGGCTATTCCATTCTGAATTATATCGCATGGACAACCATGCGATAAAATAATAAAAAAAATATCCTATTTATTTAAGATATTTCTCAACTGAAAAAGTCAAATATCAAATTTCGAATTTGTTTTGTACTTTAGTCGAAGTAATACAATTTTTGTTTTACTATTTATTTTGTTACTAAAAACTGAGTTTGTTGTAGTTATGAATTTTATTTTACGTTTAAGAAAGTAATATCGAAGGGTTCATTCGGATTCATTATTTGTATTTGAACAAACTATTATGTTATCATATTAAAATATTGTTTTGAGATTAAATTGAGCTGAAAAAAAATGATTGCTCGTTTTAACTGTAGATTACCTAGCTTAGGAAAAATTGCTTGTTATAATAATATAATATACTAGGCTAATTTATTAAGAAACAGGAAAATTATTTTGTTTTAAATTTAGATGCCCTTAATGTGTTTTTGATTTTTTTTTAATACTTATTAACAACATTACTATTTTTGAACACCGCAAAATAGTTTGTACGACGAATGAGATTGGAACCTTTTATTGCACACCCGGTTGTCCGTAAGCGTTAAGTTTTTTCTCATGTCAATTTCAATACCCTCAGGCCTCATTGAATAAACTTCAACTTATTGAAGTTTATTCGATTTTTGAATACAACCACTTAACTACGTCACTTAAAATCTACTCATCTGATATGGTAAGATTAAAATAGTATATTATTCATACTGCACATAAATTACAATTTATTATTTATTTTGTGATGTGTCTTATACATAAACACTAGAGCCATTGTTCTTAATAATTACTATTCTGTTTCAAAGAAATCATACGTTTACCCTCCCCTCCACCTTACCGTTACATGTTACAAAATAGATTTTTATAAAACTAAAAAAAAAATCTAAACTTATGTTAATGAACAATAAGTCTTATGCAAATTAAATAACAGCGAGTAAGTTTGCACGGGGCTTGTGCTTTATAAAATTAATTTTTTTTTGTACAATTAATGACCAATTTCGATGTGGGAAAAAGCGAACCCAAAGGCGTATTGACAGTGAATAATTTTTTTAACCACATTTTTAGCTTCACAACAATTCGATCGAGTTTACTAAAATTAATGTATAATAAAGATTTACGACAGCGGCCCACATTGCCCCGAGATATAATGTAATAAATAATAATAAGTATAATTTCATTAAGAATATCAAACAATTCTAAATGATTCATTTTCGGCATCTGCATTCTCGAAATCGGAGAACAATACAAAATCCGTGAACAACCATAAAAAAGAATAATATTATAATCTCCATATTTATCAGTCTGTTTTAATGTATAGGTATATATATTTGTTTGTATCATTACGCGTTATCTGTAGTTCTCTTTATTGGTACTATTTGAAAAAAAACAATCAACAAAAATTGATGTTTGGTTTGTTTTTATTTTGAAACATTAATGTTTTCCTATCGCGTTATAAAAAAAGTTTTTAATGTTATTTCGCAGCTCTTGACGGTTGTTTGCGCGAACACCGGGATGTCGTTCGAGGTGTTATAATATAGTATTATTATTATTAACACCGTTGTTATTGTGTTGCAGATTGCGATTACCATAATATTAGCTGTGTTAGGTATGTTTATATTTTATATTTTGGCAAAATGTCCAGCCGCGACGGTGCACACAAATGAAAATCGAAAACCACTCGAAAAACTTTTTAATAATAATAAAAAAAATTGTTTATCGCGAGTTCTGTATTGATTATTTTATTTTTACGCGTCTAAAAAAAAAGTTTTGTTTTTCAATGTTATTTTAATGAACCGCATTAAACCGTTAAGTCGAATTTTCGGTGTAATATTTTACATTTTATTGCCGTTATTCACTAGGGTTATATACACTTACATAATGTGCATTAATATGCAAGGGTTCTTTACATTATCTTATTGCGGTTTTTATGATTTTAACGATTTCAAAATTATTCAAAGCCATTGGACCACCCTTGGGCACCAAGGAAACTACAAATCATATAAAGAACAAATTACAGTGCCTACATCGCTTCGGAATAATTAAAATGTTCAATCGACAATATCAAATAACACTCATTACTCAGCCGGATAACAAATCAATATATTAAATAATACATTTTGAACTACAGCATGAAAAAAAAAATTGCGTGTAATACTTTTCACAAAAAAAAAAACGTTACTTAATAAGCCACTTAAAAATCTTATAAGTAATAAATATTATTACAATATATAAAGCTGTGTACCTAAGTAAAATACGTTTAATGAAAATGTAAAAATAAAACACAACACCAAAAAAGATTGCTTTTGGATTTCGGAAATGTTGAAATCCGAAAGCAATTTATAGTCAAAGTTAAGCGATTTCTTTTTAAAATTTTTATCAGAACATTTTACTTAGGTTGTAATAATTTACATTTGAATAACATTTAATATTTACAAGACTTTTAAGTGGCTTAAAACGCGTTAAAAAAAAAAAATCGGATTTTCGGATTTCCATCACTAGTTTGGTCACAACAAGTGCAACATTTTCTCTTAACGCAAGCATTTCAATAATTATCTTTTAAAATTTGTACTTAACTTGACTTTGTACCGTTGTATTACTGTAGTTGTCTATTGACTAAATAGATGTATTTTATGCACGCGTGTAGATCCGGAGACATAGTAAAAGTGAATACGGCTTGGTTTATGTATTTAGGAAATGAAATCGCTCGTTGAGCATAAAATATATTAAATGTTTGTGTAGGTAATGCCGTTTTAGACAATGTAATAACTAATAACGTTTCTCGTTTAATGCACTTACACATTAAGTTTCAGATACTCGTAACATTCATAAGGTATAATATATTCAACATCATTGTCTGCGGTCAATAAACGGGATATCATCATATTATGCAAAGGACGATAAGAAGAAATACGGTGAAGCTCGAAATTGCGTTTAGTACTCATGTTCTCTATCGACATAGTGGTGAATATTAAAATCTATTTTGTAATTATATTGACCGTCCATCTGCTCGTATCAAACAACGCTAGGGTATCGTTCAATATGCGCATCAAGTCAAATATTAATTGACAGACAAACGGCACACACACATTTGCTGGGAATGGGACTTCCGTGTGATGTCATTTAGGCGACAATACTCGTATACATAATATACCATGATAGATAACTGTTATACACTATTTAGACTTTCACAATACCGAACACAATCTCGTACCGATTTAGAGTGTCCGTTAGGTGGAGGAAATCAGTGTCGGACCGAGGATTACACCGTAGGCCACCCGGCTCGACCCACAAGTGCCCGACAAAATTCTAGTGTGGCGCTAGCAGCGCGGTCACAAAGGAACACTGTATTAATAACATAAGTACAGAGAGTTTCCGGCTGTTGGCGGTCGCGGCTTTGCCAAAATAATAATAATAATATCGTCTGTATATTGTAACAGTGTTGTGTTGTTTCGTTTATGAGATCCCTTTTGCGATTTCAATTCGGCCGGTCCACAGGTACCTACCTAAACCCCGAGTCCGGCAAACTATACGAACCGGATAAACACACACACACTGACTCTTATGAGATTTCCTCCCTCTTAACTTTTCGCGTGTATACAATTCTGGTTAAATTAATTTATCTTGGCTGAAAGGCGCGAACAGCGACGGCCAAATCGTTCCGGCGGCGACTCCGGCGGAGAAAACGACTTCATCGTCGTAAGGAAGGCAGGGGGACGCTCTCCTTCCGTGCGTGGGCGGCTACACGGTGACTAAGGTAGCGGTAGAGGGTTGGAAGTACCTACTGGTCGGACTGCATGATTTATAAACGTGCACACCGCACAAGAGGTTGGTGTTTTGGCTTGTTTCCCGTCGACTGAATATTGCAATAGGCATCCCGCGCAACAACCCTTCCACACTCTTTCGCCGTAAATAAATTATTACCTCGTAGATGATTATTATTAAATACACACACACACGCACAGTATAATAGTATGTTATACCCGCTTGTGTGGCCGACTACAAATCCTCACGTTTGTGTATATAGTTGCTGTTATCGCGGTTGTTCTGTGTGTGTGTGTGTAAATTATCCCGTCTTCGCCCCTAATGGCTAGCGATCCAAACCGGGTCGTCTCTATCGTCTTAGCGTTACTACGGTGCAGCGGTCAAATACGGTCCTTTTTATTAATTTTCCTCTCCAGAGTATAAACCCCTCGGCCCCGTCTCCGCCCATCCGGGGTACGCTAAACTCGGTAAGTTACCGGCGGCTGACCCACGTCGTATCCAGTGCCCCGTGTAATCTCCAATACCGTACCGATCGTACGTTTAATCCGTCGCCCCGTATATTCTATGATTGTTGTTTTGCCGCTTAATTGAAATCTAATCCGGAACTACACACACTATAACCGCCCGCCGCAACATCTTGGTTTCGAGTACCTAGTGTATAACATTGTTCACCGCGAGAAAAGTTGTTCTATTCTTTACAAAATCAACGCGACAAAACTTTTGGCTCAGCATAAATAATTCAACGGTCGGATAGTATGTATCTAACAATTTGTATTTTTACTTTTTTCTTAATATACAAAATTCCAGTGCCGATTAAGTATACATAACGTCGGGGCTTCAACTTTTTTCCAGTCACTAAATTCGTATAAAATGAGTAACACGAGTTTTGATGTATTATTAACCTCGTTTTGTTTTTTTTATTGGCTCGAAAATTTTATGAAACGCCTTAGACATTAAGTAGATGCAAAATATATGAAAAAACTTGTATTGCTTTCATAATTGAGAGTCCGGCTTTCAGTTTTTCCATTTTTTAACAATGAATCCTATCCGAGATAATAGAATTTAGATTAATAAACGATATAATTGAATATAAAACGTTTTTTTATTTGATATTTCTACAGGAATTGCATTTATTATATTTTTATATTACATAGCGCTATAATGATAATAAAAAAACCTTTTTTAAAAAACTAAAAAATATGTTCCGGTTTATAATTTTTATATATATAAGGTAGGTGTTTATTAAGTTTCTACTAAAATACAAATTATAATGTTGTTTTTTTATAGAAAAACTTTACACTACAACTTCATTTTTCATTTTAAAGAATGGCCTTCTCGATGAACTCATATACCTACAACAAAAGTTTTTAACGAACCCTTAGCTACATTCATATTTACAAAGGTATAGTAATAATTAAAAAATAATCATTATAGCTTGGGGATGAGTAAAACAAAATTTGTTTTAATTATGTGCTCACTCATACATGACACAACAGAGGACCAAACTCGGAGAAACTGCAAAAGAACTAGGTTGTTTATATGTTAAGGTGTGAAATGGAAACTTTCATGGCCATTGTATTTAATATAAGACTTGTGTGTATTTGATTACATTATTATACAATAGTTCTCCGAAGTAAGTTCTACAATATTTATATTATACTATTATACAGTATTTGTATATACTTGTTAAAGTCATGCAGCTATAATATTTTACTTTGACAATCTTTATTATAATCTTGATTTACACATTAAGATTTAAGTGCGGCCTATCAATTTTATGTCGCGCATCTATTCACACCGAGTATGCTTTATAATAGTTATCTTTACATCTATATACTTAAAATAATTATGTTTGTGAAAGAATAAAAGTAGGCTAACGCGTTTTTTGTCAACCATATATTTTTTTTCTTTTTCTTTTTTTTTTTAATCTTAAATTCTCTTTCTTCACAAATCTCTAACCGTCACCATTTTTTTACTTCCTCCAGAAATTACTATGACATTTCCATAACATCTGCATTAACATGGTAGATCATGGTATATCTTTCCCATTTTACTATTTCGTTTTTTTCCATTCTTCAACTTGGCCAAACCATCTCAATCTATTCTCGCTCATTTGTTTTGCTACTGGCAGCACTCTCGAACATCTTTTTGTCTGACCTAATCAATCCTCGCATGCATATCTAATGACACCTTCGCACACACAATTCATCCGTTTCCTTTTTTCGTCTCATTCAACCCGGCTTTAATTTCCTCTCAATATCTTCTTTGATGTGTCTACAATTTTAAAAAAATTAAAATTATAAAATTAAAAATTAAGTGTATAGGGTTTAATTAAAAATAAAAACATCGTTAATTATACATGAAAATAATTAATAATTTCATATTAAAAAAAATATTAAAAAGGTTAATTAAAAAAAAGAGTAATTAAGAACATTACCCACCTAATTTTTGTATTTGACATATCTGCCAAGTAAACATGTTGTTAAGTCATAAAACTTCGAACAAATATAATAATACTTATAAATGTATAACGATTTCCAGGAAATCCGCTGAATTGATTAAGTATCGTTATTAAAAACCGACTTAAAAATAATTACATTTTTATTCGTTTGATGTTAATACAAAATTGTTATGTGCTTGATTTATTACGGTGAACAATTTCAAATGTTTATAAGGGTTTGGTGTTTTATCTAAAAGAAAACATTCAACAAACATATTAGACCCTTCACAAATTTGCCTCGTTAGTTATAAAATATAATTTATTCAAACGCCGTCTTTGGGTTTTACAAGTGTTTATTGACATTCGACATATCGTATATAATATAGAAAAAATACCATTTCAGATGCACGCTGAAGTTGAGTAATCAAAGGTAATACCAGTACAGACCAATTTTACAGAAACTCGAAACCATCGAGAGACTAATAATAATCTTTAACGAGAAAATGTATGAACAACTCGAAAATTATACTGCTTATATAGCTGACGTCTAGATGTTGTATTACGGAGTACTGCAAACTACATACTGCGTAGGGAAGTTTTGACCGGTACACATAATAATGCTCTGAGGTCCTAAACCGACCCTATATACACCTTATATATATACTGTTTTTAAGTTTGTATAAAAACACCGAATTAACCGAGTACCCGAAAAATCCAATAACCTGGGATTCGGCGTTTTATAATTCCTGCGGTATAAGCTTAGAAAAATCTACCGTCGGCTGGCCTAAAGGCGTTAAGGGTATAGGTTTAACGAGAGGGGAAAAAACCACTTTTATTCGTAGTATACTATTGTTACCGAAGTTCGAAATGGCGGCCGGGTCTAAGGGCTTATACACCTTGATAAGCTCCCCGGAGCGGCAATGAAATTATACGTAACAACGTTATACCTGCTCTCCGGCAATATTATTATTATAACAAAATATTACAAGACGGGTAATTTATATAAATATATAAATACGCTTTATGCACATACATCGATTATGGTTTTTTTTTGGATTTCGTTACGTTATAATATATCTAATATTATATATTTTTTACATGACCGTGACGACGTTTGCATGTGATGTATGTTGATTGGAAACGGCGCTCGGTCGATTACTTCGAATCACACAGTCCGTCTGACTGGTTCGAAGGACCAATAATATTATAACGTTAAAAATGTTATTCTCCTGCGGGGAACGTGTACTCGGAAAGCTTGTACGCAAATTGCATTTTAGTATAGACTCGCTACGGTCGTTCCTCGAATGTGTGTATTTTTTTATTTTATTTTTTTGTATAGGAGTAAATCGCTGCGAATGATTGTTCATTATTTTTATTTTCTCTGCAACGCGAATTTTATGGGGAAAAAAACCGGGATGTCATAATCCAGAAGACACGACACAATTTGTTATTTGCTGGGTTTCGTGTCGAATAAGCAAAACGCGACGACACCGTCATGTGCAACTACACGTTGCCTATGTGAGTGTCATAACAATAGAATTGTAACCACGGCGGGTATCTCTGTGGTCGGAGCTCAACCGTTTTCCTTCGTTATAAATTCGCATGCAAAGCGACACGCGCATATTATAGTCTAAACTTTATAAATACATAGGTATATTTAGATGAATTGCATGGATGCCTTTCAGTACTAATATTCCATATATTCTGGTTCACTACTCAATATTTTGCATCGAAAACATAAAAAAAATAAAACAACACGGTCGTTTGGGGCTCACATATTATAAAAAATAAGAATACTCAATGATAATGTATAATATCCACCATCCAATACAACTACATACTGTATATTGCTTTGTATCGTTCATTTTAGAAATGGTGAGCTTTGATGTCCATGTGATTAGTTTATGCCGTTTAATACAATTTAATCAGCGTTGTCGACAACGTGATTAACCATCACAGACTTCACAAAAGTTGAGTAGTTTCGCGGTAACGTCAGGCATTATAGCGAGGGTGTGAACATGAGATGGAAACACGAGGATTGTCATTGTTTTGGACTCAAGCAAATGTGTGTCCGGTTTTTACGAAGTGAAGTTTATTAATTATGTAGCACACGACGCCCACTAAGTAATTTGAGACAATCATATGCTAATAGTAATAATAATATGTGTATTCAATTTGGTGGTTGGAATAGGTTGTACGGCTATCGTTAATGACAACTGAAAACAAATAAAAAAATGTATACATGCTTTGTATGAAAAATTGTTTTAACAAAAACCATGACGGTTTGCACATCAGACGGACCAAACAGTATTCTGACTGTGGTATTGATCACGGCGGGATTAATAGGGTTATTAATGTGGAAGGCAGTGGACACAGGGAAAAGCCAATCAAACGACAATGAAAATGAACATACCGTGAATAGAGTCAAATGTATGGTTGAGAAATTACAAAATTACGAACACGATTGCAATTCGGTTAAGAGTTTTTTACAATATCAAGTAAGCGTAATTACACGGGAAAAAATACCCGGTTGGATTAGCTTATTGTAATTATAGTTAATTTAGGGCACGATACATTTATAGTTGGAATAATTATTGTAGTATATGCAACTATATATTTTATTCCGTGTACTGCAGTTATAGTATCTACTTGGAGACATCTCACGCTATTAAAATTCAATAGAATCAATAATGTACTACACAAAAGGTTTTCAGTATGTAAAATCGGTTTCATGCGAGTCGCACGCTGACAAATTATATATGCCAAACAATAATAGATTATTAATTAAACATCTGTGTACTATCTGAGCCATCTTAGTACAATTGTTTGATTACTAATGTAGCTTTCCGTGTAAACAGGGTTGATACTATTGTGTCTTAAAGGAGATCGGATCAAGATCAAATTATGTACGCTGTTGCATAATTTTGGGCGTAATTTACATATGTTATGTAATATTTAATTGGTTTATGCAACATATTCTAGTGTTCAAATTTCCAAAACTTATTCTATATTTATTTAGATGTTTTTGTTTTTATAAGTGTCAACTTTGTTATGTGTGATCTACGTAAAACGCAAGGCGTAAAATGTTTTTCGTTTTCATTTTTTTACCAAACGATAACTACAATTGAACATTATATTTGGCATTAAATTGAACTGATTGTCAGCGCCAGCGAATACCGATGGTGCACATTATGTAAACGAGCCTAATTCGGGGTTCACTTATTAGTTTGGCGGCGGCGAAGGCAAAATGAAATTCAGTGGATTATTGTACAGCTGTTGACGAGATACACAACCGTTTGGTTTGCGCAACCCTTTTTAATGTATCGCAACGCCCGCTGACTCCGGGCTAGGAACTAGTTATGCGAACCATCTTTTATTTGGAATTGTCTGTCACCGCAAAGGACACCCCCCCCCACCCGAGTGGGGTTTGTCCAATAAACTCGACGGAGAAACCCACCAAATTGGCCGAGAAAATGAACCGAAATTGTAAATCACCAATTATGGAGATGTGGTTGAAGTTTTTTTCCGCGAAAATGCCTAATGAAAAAATCATTAAGAATTCTTCTTCTTCGAATCCGCTTTGACTTTGCGCGTTTGACACGGCGTAAAAACCCTCCGGTGACTTCTAAATAATGTATATTATCCGACGCTTGTGTACAATTATTAGCAGTAAAACCGAGAACTCTTCCGGGGTTCTCACAAACGTATAGTCGGTTAACGGCGGAGATACAAAGTTTAGAATTTCATAAAGTTTATACACGAAGAAAACCGTCAGTCAAAGTGTTAAACTTTACCGTTGTCCCGATTTCCAGTGCCAACTCTCACAAAGTTCGACCTGTGCTAATCGAGAATAAAATTGGTTTAACTAACGTCATTAAAAATTTCCATAATTCACATTGTTAATGTTACACAAGTTATAATTATTCACTTTTGGAGCTATATGTATACATAATAAAACCAAATATATTATTATATAATTAACCTATTATTATATTATTTTCACTTAAGTTCATTAACGTTTCGTTTTAACAATTTACTCGTATACGACCAAATTTAACAACATACATATATTATATTTACTCGTATAAACTTTTATGTTATGTTCACGTTAAATAAGAAATTGAAATTTAACGAGTTTCGATAGTAATCTAAATATATTACACTTAAAAAAACCGTAATCTGTATTTGAATTCCCAAATTTTAATATTAAGCCACCGAGTAGTTTTATTTTTTATGAAATTACCTTTTTAGATGATTTAATAATTGAACCTGAATAATCTTACTGCAGAAATATTACCATATCTTACTGTATAGGCGGCAAACTCACCTAAAACAAATAAATCAAAACAATATAATATATATATATTATATATATGAACACAGTGGTTAAGTACGGCACTTAACCGTAATGCACTTGAGCAACTATTAACATTTGCCAAGTACTGATACATTTACATAATTACAGAGTGAGACATTTTAACTAGTGCACAGTCCACGCAAATGGCTAGTTATTAGAAACTACAGAAGCACAAAAGTGTTCGAAAGGACTTGTTTGGACTTTCGACCAAGCGATCCGGATAGTTTACCAAGAATTAACCATTCGAAATTTTGTTTGTAGATAATGAAGGGTTCGGATGCTTTGGACCGAAAAGATGACAAGACCGTAGGAAAGTGTTTTGGGAACTTGGCATTCATGTTGGGCCATCATCACGAGGCGTTCGATCTTATGAAGTATTCTTTGTCCGATAACGCTTATAAGGAGGTCTGCAGACAGTACGGAAAAATCGAAAATACACCTGACGGCGATCGTTAACCTGTTTAAGGCGATTGTTCGAATACAATTTGTTCAATAGATTTATAAATACTGATATAGACAAAACATTTGTAACATACAATTTAATCACCCTGTGTACAATTATTTAGTTTACATGTATATTTTTTTATCATGCCGATAAGAGGAAATACAAAATTTTCGGATGTGTTCGGCTGAAATATTAAAATTACTCCAGTGCCTTTAATATTTTGTCATTCTACGTAACTACTATACATGCTCACACACACACATAATGTATAGTATATTATGATGCTATTAGTGAGTGTATACGGCGGTTGAATATATAAATATATGTATCAGACGTCCAGGGTTGGCGGGGACGCGTCGCCGGAAAGGTGTGAAAATTTCATTTTCCGAACAGATTGGAACAAAATTCTGGTTAAATTCGCGAATATAATAATAATAATAATAATATAAATAAATAACGTTTCACGTTTTACCGGGAGTACGCAAGCTGTTATGTAGGCGAGAGACGAGAGCGGAAGGGATGATTACCGAAAGACCGGAAATTTCCAATCCAACGACCGTTCGGATAAAGGTCGTAAAACGCCATCGTCCCGGTTTGACATAACATATTGTATAAGTATTCAGTATTCGAAAATACTATACAATATTATGATAATATGCAGCACGTGTATCCCAAAAGTCTATGGCCGGTATACAATTACGCTATCTGTATCTGTCCCACTCCATTGACGGCGGCCAACCAGCGTTTTTCGGTTATCCTCGACCGGAGATTACAAATAAAATTTGATAAATAATCACAAGCCCACGATATATGTATGCATAGGCTATGGCAATATAATATATGATATACCGGTTTAATTTTTTCAAAATTATTAAATAGCGAACGGCTATAAAGTCCACGGCGCAAATTACAAGGGTAGGTTTTTTGCGAGATGAAGATTTTGCCCCATTAAACGGCGTGCATATAAAAGCTTTCTGCCACGGGTTTCAGAACGGTCTGGCGTCAGACTGATTAAAAAATATATATTATACGGTTTTGATTAATAATATTTATTAACACTGTTGTTGTAATAAAATATTTCGGGTTGCTCGCAGAAATTGTTTTAGTCGAAAAGCCGGACGATAAAAATAATAGTTAACGCAGTTTTGTTTGTGCAAAGAGGATATTTTGCAAAATCTGATTTTTAAAAAATACACGCAGGATGTGATAAAATACACGTTGTTAGATAACAAATAATATAAAACTACGTTTTCATTATTTTTTTTATTATATATGTACACATATAATACAATACTTTTAATTTGTATGTAACATGTAAATTTAAATCCCTAACAATGAATGTTGTGACTTGTCAAAATCTTAAATTATTGAAAAAAAAATAACTCTAATAGTGAAAAGTTATCATATTATTTAAATTGGCTTATAATAAAATAGTTAATGACTAATAAATATTCAAATTGAAATAATACAAGTCCTTGATGCAGGTAATATATTTTTTTTAATATTCATAAGAGATATAGTTTGTATTAGACCTATAAAAGTATGAAAACAAATAAATAAATGCGCACTTAAAAAAAAAAAAAATGAACGAAGGACTTTTTAACTTTTATACATAATTGTATATTATTATAAAACATATTTGTACTTATTACGGAATAGTTTACAACTTTCAAGTATAGGTAACCCAGGTTTTCCAAAATTAGGTGACCCAAATTTTAAAGATTTTTATAATAAATGTTTACCTTTATTCATAGTATCACGATGGTACAAACGTGTCGTTAAAATGTACAAGTTCTGTTTTTGTTTTGTTTTTAACAACAAATTTGAATTTATACTAAAATCTTGAAAAACATTGCATCCAACCAAGCATTAATTTTATTTTTCCTAAGAAAAATGTTTTGTTAAAAAAAGTACTTAGAAATTAAGTTTTTTTCATTTTTTAAATTAAAAGTTTTTTTTATCTGTAAAATCCATCTTTTTCATTTAAAAAAATCGTAATCTACAAGAAGAAATCTCTTTTGCTAGAATTTTCTGTTTATGTTTTTTACGCGCATTTAATTATTAATGTTTTTAAAGAGCTCGAGAGATGAGTGTGCTTAATGGAATTTTATCTAAGTCTTGACAATTTCCATTAGATAACAAACTAAAATTATTTGCAAATATTTTATTCCATTTCAGAATTAGGTCAAAAGTATTGAAAAAAGTAGTAAAATACGAATAAACATGATACAATATTGCCTTTGCGGTGTTTCCTTCGTTATGCTCTTTTAGAATTAGTGTAGAATTTGTATTTGACTTTTGAAAACAAGATTTATCTAAACGTTTTTTTTTTTTTTTTATAAAAATGTATACAATAGTGAATTTAGTTAGTATTTTTTAGGTTAAGTTATTGATCAAAGTGTTTGCGTGCAAGTTTTCTAGTTTATAAAAAACAAACATAATTTCAAAACAATGTAGAATGAAAACTATAAATAGATATTGTTATTTATTTATTTTTACCTCAGGGGATAGCGCTGAACTTTTTTTTATGTTCCACGACACACTGTATTATAATTTCAACCATTTCTGTTCAAAAATATAGTAATTATGATTTATCATATACATTAATATGTTAATATAGCATTTATTATGCGGATATCTGGTATAGATATTATGCTAAACAACACACATGTATATTATAATATTGAACATAACATTTCATTAATAATGAAAACTACACCGTGAAGATGAATACTAATAAGTTTTTGAAAATTAATTATTTTTGTAAATTGTCGGAATAATAATAATTATAACTAAAGGTTGTATCCCAGTTTTTTATTTTTTATTTCTTAGTTTATTTGTTTTATCGTGATTAAGACGCCTAATATAAACACATTTTTTGATAACTTTTTGCAATGATAATATCTGAGTCTAGATACATCAGATAGTTGTTCGATATATCACACTAGGATTGATAATTCTTAAGTGACTGTTGACAGGTCGTAATCATTGATTAATAAATATTATTAAGTGCAATCAGATGTATACGTTCAGTTACGGTTCAGACCAAATGCGTCGACTTTGACAGGAGCAACAGGACACTGTTTGCCCATTGCATAATATATTATTATATAGTACCTAATGAGACAGACAGCATAATAAGTCGCTCTGTAAACGGGAAACATGGAATTATCTAAAAGCGTTATTTATAATGTATAAATAATAATTTATAATTCAGTTAAAGCATCGTTATTTCTGTTATTGAATGGTACTTGACTCATTGGATTATGTACCATACCATAATATGCATTAAATAAAAAATGGCGACTATGTTATTCCTACGTATTAAATAAGTAGAATAATAAATAATAGGTATTAGTTTTCATCACAGTATGACATAACGAAAGGGCGGCTTTTCCCTTTATTTATTAATACAAATACAATGTTACTAAATATTTATACTAGTGATATACTTGGACTGTTGTATGCACACGCATAATTTGTTTTTTTTGTTTTTTATGTACTTAACCATTGAATTGAGAATGATGTTTGCGCTCGATCTGCAATCCATGTATTATACATACAAGAATATTGTGTATTCTATTGGTTTTTTTTCTTAGGTTTTCTCGTGTCGCCGAGTATGACGCGTTACCGATACTCTATACTAGTATACAATATGGATATAAATAACAACAATAGTTAGCACACAATTTCGTCGTACTGCTATTTATTAAGACTACATATATTTTTCACACTATCGCAGCATATTCTTTGTCATCGATTTTAAATATTTTGTTTCATCTAAACATAGTTTTCTAATTCCAAAAACACGGCTTACTGGGTACCACTTACTGTGGTTTTAGAGTAAAAAACTCTATTATAAACGTTGTAGGTGAGAACTTTTTTGCTATGTTTTGTTGGAAACCAATTTTCGATAGTTGACAAACTTTTTTTTTGGCGGCGAGGGGAGGCGTGAAGAAGGGCTCAAAGACACGGTGCCTACCTACAATTATACCATTTATATAGGTTTGTATAGTATATATTATGTTGTATAAACAAACACACAACTTAATAGCGGCGTTTGCGTTCTCCGGGTTACATTGTGCGCGACGGCGGAGAGTTTATTCGTTACGGCCACGTACACACGGTCTAAATATTAGCCGAGGACCGTTGGAGAACCACCGTGTTGCCTATATATCCCTTGCATTTTATTTTTTGTTTTGTTTTGTTTGTTGTCTATCGCGCGACAACGCCAATAGTCGTAAACACCATTGAAACTCGGGACACCAATTCGCGGAGGATATGAATTTTACTGTTGTTGTGCATTTGCACGATAATCTCTCCCCAGGGCTCCAGGGAAATCCCCCCACGGGTCTACGGGGGTGTCGGTAACGATAATTCGGCTCGACGGACCTAATTGACGGCTTATGTTGACATTAGACATACGGGACAAAAATTATTACCGTATCTAGGACTCAAAATTTCCCCTTCTTCTTCATTCCCGCCTTACACTCCCAGCTACACCTAATCCTACACTTCCACAGAGCTCGTCATATCACTGTCTATTCCGTCTATCCATCTTTTCTTCGGTCTTCCTCCACCTGTCTTTCCCATTTCTACATTCGTCTTTATAACAAGTCTCACTGTCGCTGCCTAATCTCCGTTTTGGTTAAATTTCGGTCCAAACAGACCGGTCGTTTTTGTAATTAATCAACGATTGCCGCAGGGTTTTGTTATATAAAAAAAAAAAAATGACATTATTCGATATCGAGTTTAATTAGAACAATCGCCGAGTTCTAAATGACTTTATTTATTTATCGACCGACTCGGTTATTGGGGTATTGTTAGCTATTTGAATATTTGCTCGCAGCTGAACACTTAACCAATCAGTTACCGGGCATAACGGTCTGCGAAAGCGTTCATCTTAATGGAAATGAAATGCCATACATTTTCGTTGAATTTCAAAACGAAATGTTTATTCATTATTTATTCCTTTTGCGAAATCGCAAAAGATGTAAAAGCCGTTACAATAATAACAGTAATAATAATAATAGTACCAGATGGTATAACGTTGTACAAAACATAATATTTTCCCCGGGAATCTTTTTGAGACGTCTCTAGCAATAGAGTATAGTACATCATTTACAAGTTAAAATAAAAATGCACTAAACCAATGGGGTTCTACGCGGAATCGATAAAAGTGAAAGGTCTGCGTTTGGATGCTCAGCGAAAATCGTTCGACTTCAATGGAAAGCTACTTTGAAACGTTCTTATAATCCTTTCCGAAAACAAATATTTGCGTCTAGACAGATGATGCTATTTCGTTCAAAGCTACTTGTCAGCTGTCAGTTGTTGTCGTTCAATAGACAACGCAGTTTGTATACACGTCGAAAGTAATTCTGTGATCATCGAGAATAATTATTTACCGTGTTCTTGTCGCTTCATTAAAGTCATAAAACGTCCTAGTTTCATGTTATATTTTGAGCTGTTTCGTGTAAGCACAATGACCCCAAAAGTCGACACAGTATGAGCAAAGAAGAAAATGTACTTAAAATATGAAACCACTAATATGACCAATGATATCTACTCGAACTCTAGCGTATACATGTATTACTCTTTATGGCGAGATTTATTATATTATGTTTGGTCGTTATTTCTTACAACTCTATTATATGCGAATCTTATAAAAGAGACCTCGTGTAGATTTTTACTGCTTTGCTAGCCAAATAAACGCGCTTAACAACCCGTAAAAAAAAAAAAAAGGACTTCCCTATAATAAAATCTTTACTCTACGAATAAGTACACGGTTACGAGAAAGCTGCACGAGCGTGTATTGGATACAAACGTGACAGGACGAGGAAAATCAAATTTGTCAGACAAACCCAACAAAAAAAAAAAAAACGTCCCAAGTTCCAAGTATTGCTTACAGCTCGTCGGTAATACCGGTGTCGGTGTGATGCATGTGAATACACACATGACTTTGGAGAGTTATTTAAGCCGTTCGGAAAAAATGTCCTTGTACATTATCGATTTGGTTTGGGTCGAGATTCCCGTGCTCATTTAGCTGTTTATTATGCTTACCAACTGGCTGGTTTTCCAAAGTGACAGTGTTTGTGGGATCTGCACGTCATTCGTTACCTGCCAGTCGGTAAAGTTCTTCGTTTACCTACATACATTTTTTATGTTACTCGACGAAAAATTATCTTTATACATTGTGGAAACGTTGTTTACATTGGCGTTGATCGATAACCGCACCTCATCATATGGTATGGCTACATAGTTGTTAGGCCGGTTATAGGTTAATATAATATTTACATACAAAAAAAAACTATATTGTTGTATCTACTATATGGTTATGGTTAAAAAATTACAATAAGCGTTACTTTTAAAAATGAATGTTCTCAGTACTGTACGAAAGTGCGTGCCGAGCATTGGAAAGAAACGATATGTGAAAAATAAAACAAAACTAGTTGAACTGATAATGAGTAGGAAAAAAATGAACAGATACAAGAGATAACTTAGGACTTGCGCCAGTGAAAAATTCAATAGAAATCAGAGTAGAGTCTATATTGATTTTTTCTCTGTAGACGGAATAATATATATTCAACGACACCGAATTGATAACTAACAATAGAACACAATATTATTACCATATCAAACGGCATAAAGCAAAAGGAAAACAAATACTATAATATATTCAATAGGTTTGTATAATAAAAGTGTTTTTTTTTTATATTTGTCTCATCTTACACTTTCTGTTGTTTTTTTGGTCTTTGGACGATAATAATTATTAATATTGTCTCGTGTGTGTGTGTATATAATAGGTGTTTGCGTTTCGTGTGCTTTCGGGTAAACTCCCCATCGTTTTACTGCTGGGCTTCCGACGTTAAAAGTTTATTATTATGGAAACAGCGGCGGTGGTGCTATCAGCGAATCGCGCGAGGTTAATATTATTTTTATTGCAACCCTTTGCTTACTTTCTCCTTATTAACGTGCCTCTCCTTTCCTACCGAATCATCGTTTAACCTGCCTCGGCTGTCGTCGTCGACACAATGGCGTGCAATCCGACGGTTGATGGAAAAACAAAAAAAAAATCCACACACAAACATATACAGACAATATTATATATTATTATATTATATTGTCTGTATAATATAATATGTACACCATTTCTACTATATGAGATAACATCGGCGCATACGACGCACGCGATCATGTCGGCAATGATTTTTTATTTATATTTTTCCTTGGCTCTGTACTTTTTATATTTGTTCTTTTGTATACTGTTAACCGTTTAACGTTAACCGCCGCAACTGTATCAGCTGCACCTGCTCGTGAACATATCATCAATACTCTTTGCCCGATATCAACATTTCACTCTAAATTATCTCATAAAATTGCATGAAATTGTAAAATTTAGCGTTTAGGATAAATAACGCCCTTTGCAAGATAGGCGATGGTGGATGACAAAAATGTCGATGAAACCAAACTATAAATACTATTATTGTCGTAAGTTTAAGTAAGTATAAATTGTGTGTTTTATCGTGTCAGTATTGTAATTTATTAGGCACTTTAATGTTGGTAAAGGGTAATTAAGATATCATTACCCCCTGATGTAGGTAAAACGTGAAATTCCTTGGTAGTTCGCTCTTTATTGTGCACACTCACATTTACATATATAATATAAATTATATATATATATATATATATACGTGCAGACAGTGTATAAATAGATTGATGGTTTTGAAACGTCACGCCGTATATGATTTACTTGTATAATGAAGAGCGTTCCCATGTAAAATGTATACATACGTTCTAGGCCGACCCATTGTATTATAGATGCTTTTTTTTTATAAAGTTAATTTGTGTGTCGTCTAAAATCCATAAATCTTGTTATTGTTATAATGCGGCCTATACTTCGGCAATTATCGAAGATGTTGAAATAACTCTTTTGCTCGATAACTTTCAAAACAATCGCCTACAATAGCGTTCAATAAAATCAGACAAGATACGCGGTCGTTTATAGAACACACTAGTTGTGGGCGGTGAAAATCCCAAGGGAGTCTGTCGAAATCGTCATGGCTCGACGTCGATGGGGCACTTAAACGAGTATCCCTCGCACGTGGCAGTGACTTAGAGTAATTTGATCGGTGGCAAGTGCTGGGGCTGGTAAGGCTAAACACAGATTAGATTATGGGGAGTCACGTTGGGCGTAGGTAATAGTACAGCGAGCGGATGTGGACAGAGGAGATATAAAATGAGCTTTGTAGCTTGTTACTAACACTAAGTGCTTTGATAATTATTAAGCTGTATACAAAGCAAGAAAAATTCATCTTCGTGACTTCATCCCACCTAAACCTATTCGTTAGCTATTCCCTCGACAGAAGCCGCCAAAGAACTGTTTGGCCGCCAACAATTCCGGTCGAAGAAAACTGAAAAGTTTAACCGCCAAGTTTAGCCGACGGCGTTGCCACCGTCTTCCTGCCTACACAAGGCCGCACTTATTTATTTGGTTTGTTAAACCGACGTACTAACTCATAGCTTCCAAATTAGTCAAGTGTTTAATATTATCTCTCTTGTAACGTTCGTCTGCTACGGTGGCCTTTAAAACAATACTGTTTAAAATAATAATCATTATACTAATACTGTTGAATCATAATATGCAATATTACATTATGTAAGAGCAAAATGAAAACAACAACAATGCCCGAGGTTCATCAAAATAACTAGAATTGCTCAACAGTCAGCTTTCGGTAATTTATGGAATTTTCAGTTTAACAACTTACGGTTTATACCAATTGATACTATAAATTAAATTTAATAGTCTACTATATGTCAATATTCTATGGATAATGCATTACTCTATTAAAAAGGCAAAACATCCTTGACCATTATTATCCTGTATTGGTTAAATGTATATAATAAGTTATAACAGCTAAATACAACAGATATATTAAACGACTAATCAAACTCGGCTACTTAATAAGTAATAAAAAGAAAAATCATAAATTTCCGCTACAGTTGGTTGGTTTGTAAAGAGTAATTAATTAAAGTTTGTAATTAGAGTAGTAATTGAAGGCGGGCGGCTAGAGCAACGTTGGATGTTACATTTTTTACATTTTACAGGGTAGCCTTTTTAGGTTTTTTCGCTACATAAACTGACAAAGGATACATAACTGTTAAATCACATTCTGAATATTTGATAACTAACTCTTATACGCATTCCAACCCGCCAGTATCAAAGAACGTTGTTACACCGAAAAAATGCTTTGCTAAAAAAGTCACATGCAACGTTGTTGTTCCAGCAACCCCTTCAATTCGTGTTCGTATAAAGTTTACACTTTTGACTTTATAAAATGTGTGCTCTAGAATTTGGACACATGTGGTAATGTCTTATAAAATTCGCTATCATAATGCTTTGACTGCATAAAAATTCGAAATATCTGACATAGAATATTTTGATAATTCCTAATCATAATAACCCAATTTGTGTTTCACTTAGAATTTTAATTATAACTGATAGACGTCGGTTTAATACTCCAGAGAGAACTCGGTTTCGAGCCTAAATGTTTAGTCGAGATCACAAGCTCGCGCAAATTATATGCAAATGTATTTTGATTAAAGTTCGCAAACGTTATGATTAAATTTGACCAAATTAAACATAATTTACATAAAATTACCAAAAGCAATCGTCTTCGGACGGGTTTGTTGTGTGCGTTCAATAGAGAATTGTTAATTTACTTTTGAAGAATTGTTTTAATAACTATATTATTATGCTCAATATTTAAAAAAAAAAAAAAGGAACAATTACCAGCATAGGTTTTAGTCCTTCAAAATAGTAATAAAAACACAAAATAAGCGATTAATTCGCTTATATTTACCTACTAATTACCAACATTTTGTCTTAACAATTATAGTTTTCTATATAAATTTGTCAGGATTATTTAGTGCCCAACTGTTCATGCTCATAATATGAAGCACAATATTATAATAAATATATTCTATTATATTTAGTTCTTGTTAAAATATTTTCGTTTAATGCGGCAAGTTGTTTATTTGTAAAAAAAAAAACATGAAAAATACAATTTTAAATATGTTTTGTGTTTAGAAACAGTGGTCTGTATCTACCTATCATCATTATAGATAAATAATAATAGCTTAGTCTCTGCTTCTATTCCGGCAAAACGCTTGAAGCAGTCGCCATGTGCAAAAACGGCAACTCGATTTATAAAAAAAACACAATGAAACATCACCAAATTATATTTTATATCAACTGTAACGCAAACCGAGACTTAATCGATTCCATTTATTTTCCGTAACTTCAACTGATTTTTCTAAGACATGATGGCGGTTCGGTTAAATATTAACGATTGTTTTGAAGTTTTGCTTGCGTGCTCGCGTTGGATTTGAAAGGTTTGCTTTAACAAACGCAAAAGTTTGTTTGTCAAGTATTGTGCATATTTGATGAGCGTGCGGGTCAGTTGTATACTTCTCGTTCGGCGAAATATTATGTTTATCGAATTATTGTTATTCTTTTCTCCTGTCTCGCGATCTCGACTTGCTGTGTTCGAGTTGTCGCTACTACAATGACTAAATAATATACCCTTTAAATTGCATACATAGCGGTAAAGGGCCGACGTCACGCGATGGTGGTTTCCAATGAATATTTCAAACTATTCGTTTGAAACAAATTGTCGTCTACCATGTGTAAGTAATATAGTTTGTGTCTTTTGCAACGAGAAACCGCATTTCTATAATACTTTTGCTTCGGCGTATTGGCAATATGTTATGGAAACTTAAATTTGTATTATAGTTTAATGTCAGGATGTCTGGTGGAATGTTGTTATTCAAAATCGCCGAGCTTTTGGGTATCAGTATAGTATCGCTGGCTTAAATATAATATTGTACCGCTGGTTTAATGTATATCCGGCGCATTCCTTACGTTTAGTATAATATAATCAATTAAAATATTGTTTTCATATTATTTTCATCCAACTATATGGTATGTGTTAAGATCTGACGAATAACACTATACTTTGCCTAACCAAGATAAATTTAAATATCAAATAAACGCATTTAACTAAATACAAACATAACCGCGTAAGTCTTTATCGTTTTTGTTTGATCAGTGGGATTGTATGCGTTAAGATGATGAACTTTACTTGAACACCGTGAATGCATAGCGTTTCGTGGGTGGAAAATAGAAAATTATTACATGCACCACGTACCGCGTTTACCGCTTTTGTTGTACACAGTATTACTGTTGTTGTATGTCTTTGGCACGGTCTACACACCGAGATAAACCATATTATTATACAACAGCAGGCTGACGTTTAACTTTCAACGGCCGTCACTGTGTAAGTGGTATAAAACTTATCTACGGCTGTAGGAAAGTTGGATCAAGATGAAGAAACACTGCCGTCGTTTTTGTGTCTGGTCGGTTAAAATGTCATAGTGGAATAGCCGATTACAACTGGCTGGTCTATAATGGGCTTAAATGCATTTGCTTGAAATTCACGTTGTCCTTAAAGCGGTTAAATTGGCATCAAATGAGATTATAAAAAAAAACCCGTCGTTTTGACTTAAAGATGTTATATTAAATACACCGCCAATCTACGAGAAGCATACTATGTTACACAAGTAAAATTGTATATAACATAATAAAGTGTACTTGCAGTGATTTTCAATACCATAATTTTCTCGTAAGTCATAATATAGTTTAAGAACATGTATAATAATAATTTATAACTCGATATAGAGTTGTACTCTAATAAATTCTTTTAACAGTTAATACTTAGCACAAGATAACTTTTGATTTATTATATGACTTTATGAAATAAAACTTGAATGTTCAAACGACCGAGAAAAAATATCACTTTAGAGAACTCAAATATATTATATTTGCAGTCAACGCACTTACAGAGGACGGTTAATTTAAAAAATCAATTGTAGCAGTTTTATTATATTGTTGTCCTTAAATATCTACTACATTTATCATTGTGGTTAAGAAATATAATTTAACAGAAAACATAGTTTCTTTCTTGTAGTATATACTTCCATTTATCATAATGAGTTTGTGTAAGAAATTTGAATGATATAATAATAAACTAAATCTATTGATACATAAATCAGAATTAACCGTCATTGTCGTTCATTAACTATTGTAGTTAATTGGTCAACTCGGCGACGGTAATCACCGGGGTTGATAACGAGGGTGTTTTTAACTACTAATTTTGTTTCGAGTTAAGGTGTGTTGTTGTAGAATTAAGTGTGGTTTTACCCGAGTCTAGCCGGCCGACAAACACTAAGAGCATAAATATCATAAAGGGTCACAGGGGGTGGCTCTTAATTTTTATGACCGTGTAAAGTTGTAAACTTTAATGACAGAGTACATCGATGGCGAAACGCGGGTGTCGAGATCGCTTAGCTCGACTTAAAAACACCGGCCGTACAATATGGAAAGTAAGTAAACTGTAGGTACAAGGAACCCGGAGGATTTCACAAGTTTTAGCTAACTGCAAAATGTCTACCCCATATATACATACATGTTATATTATGCACTAGATAGTTTTGAAACCGCTATTGCCCGAATACTGAGAAAACATAATAATATAGTATTTAACCGTGGGACTGCGGTTGCACAGTGTTGGCCTTAAAGATTGAACGTATCAGAGGCAAAGTCATTTATGTATTAATTATACACCTACCTTCTTGAAGAAGTTTCTACGGGTTTAGTTTTTGTTGATATTTCAGACTGACTGCAGTGTCCATCTTCAGAGTAATAGTTAACTTAAGTCTTAACACTAAACTCGAGGTATAATTTGAAAGTGTTACATGTATTACCACATTAATCTATGAGTATAACGTGTCAACAATGTATAATCTATCAAAATATGGGTCATGTCACCTCAATAAGCCTATCCGTTTGTTTAGAAATAGTAATAATAATAATATTATAAATTATAATTTAAACAATTATTATAAAATCAAGCTTAAATAAAAAAAAAACTATGCCAAATCATTGGTAAATAACCTTTTCCAAAACCATGCTAACATCGTCCAAGCCCCACCAAATTTTAACCTGTTCATCTAGACAACCCAACAAACATATGTACTGAAGAAAACTTCATGCATTTCATTCCAATAACATTAATTTAACTGCGAAAATATTGCCATATATTATTTTGTTAAATGTTGCCTCTAATTCGGTTTGCTTTTAACAGTAGCTATCCACTTACCTAAAACAAACAAATTCTAATATGTTTTATTTATATTTGTAACTAACTAAATTTAGTTTATCCACGTTTAAAAAAATATATAACTTATGTAAATATGATTTGAAAATATTGTGATTGTTGAGATATATTGTACATATGCAGTATCTCAAATTAATACATTATAAAAATATCGCATTAACATTTATTTTGTTTTCCTTTACTATTTTCATCATGTAATATGATATATACACGCAACGTACATCAGTTAAAAGGGTTGAAACATTCAAGGGTTTGCAATATGTAATAATTGTTTAACAAGGATATTATTTAACAGTGCAATTTCTTCATAAAATATTGTATACAAACATATTTTTCGTTTTCTTCCGCTATATTATAATATTGTGTAAGATTATTTATTATTTATCATACTAACGACTTCATTATTACGAATAGGCCAAAGATGTATTGATTTTTTTCTTCTTAAATATTTAGAATATTTATGTAGAGCTACATCCATTCGTTAACTAACGTATATGGGACTTATTACATACAGCACATCAGTCGTCTTTAGAGTTATTTAGTCACGGCTTCGCGATACAATCACAAGAAACAGTAAACAAGTGACCGCCACCCTGAAGACGGGTTTAAAGTTCAGTCTAGTCACGGTAGCATTGCTATAGATATATATTGAACGCAGTCGTAACTGAATAATAACGATGAAGATGTACTGTGCAAATAATGAACATACGTGGATCGTGAACATACATCGGTAAGTGTTGTAAATAAGATGTTTTTTTCTTTTTATTAATGTTTATCTTGTACGACGAGAAGCTAAAAAGGGTATTGGTTTTAGGCGTATCTATATATTTCGGTTTTAGATGGGTTTTTGATCGGAAAACCCGTTGAACCGAAAGACCGATTTGACGGTTGATTTGAAAGCAGTATTGCTACCTTGAGGTCGTCTCTGTTGTGGTTCTCGGGTCTACGTAGTTATATGCCTACCTTTCCCTTGTGAACTTAACGATCTGTTCGTTTTGCATGCCTTTGACGGGCACAGACGACCGATGCTACTCTCTGCATTCCTCGCATGTGTACCCGGCCGACACAAACTGTGTGCATGCCTTTGCCTGCTCGTGTCGCGCGTGCCACCGTTCAAAACTCACCCACGCATATTATATTACATTGTGTACAGCGTGCGCCGTTCAAAGGACCGCTGGGATAGTGTGGAATTTACCGGGCAACCGGCAAGCCAAAATGGGGAACACACCCCCCAAGCGTCATTTCGTCCGTTCCTCCGGGACGTTCAGGGAAATTGACCTAGCCGGCAACGACCGGCCATACGCCGGCTAACTCAATTCAAATATTATAATAAATTATTTAACCTTTTTCCCCTCTCCTCCGCTGCTCAGAAAACACATCCAGAGACTGTTTTTCGGCCAAAATTAATATTAATATTTTATTGTGTGTACACGGCGGCGGGTACATGTTTTTAGGGTCTTCGCAGCCACCGCGAAAACACGCGCATCCTCCCCAGGGCATAAAGCTCCATCGCCGCTATTGTGTGTGTGTGTGCAAAAAAAGCTTCCGGTACATTTGGTCGACGACGTGACTGACACCGGAGTAATCGACAAACATGAAAAAATAGACTCCATAAATATAATATAGTATAAACGATAAAAATCAAACTGAACGCGCGGCGGACGGCTGTCGAGTGTTAATGAAATGGCTACGGTTTGATGTTTGTGCGAACGACGCGACGGGGAAAAAAAACTGTAGGTATTCATATTTAATTTTTTAATATCGGAAAACGTGTATACGCCGTTTCCGCGGAATTGTCCCAAGCGTCAAATTTTCAATTTACCTAAACGATAGCCGTTTGCATTTTTTACTTAAAAATATACAAAAAGCAACCCCGTGCCAACGCAATAATAAACTTTGCAGTGCAACAGTCGTAATACACGCAGCAGTTATGAAATATTCACCGATCGCGCGCTGTAAATACGCGGGCCGGGAGGATCTAAAAACCATAATAAAACCCGGCGATGTACGATTTATGAGATATATATATTTTTTTTTTTTTACACATAGCGACTTTGAATCTAAAGGGGTTCCAATATAAAATGTGTACTCCCTAGACGTGCATAATAAACTTGATTGTTCGCAACAAAAAAAACGATATGCAATCTGACGTTTCATGCGCTTTGAGCCTATTTAGAAACAATCCTATAACACAACGTGTGTACCTTTAAATCGGTCCTTATCCTTCGAAAAGCATAGATCCGCTACATTTTCTATGCCCTTGGCTGTCCCCTATCAGTCAGCATCACGCATCACCTACTGAACCTAAGTGAACCTGAGAATATCACAGCCTAGTCTAGTGTATTCGGTTCGAAAGCATTGAGCTCAGATTGATCCCAGAGTTAACAACAATACATATAAAAAGAAACACCGTTTGTTCTTTGTTCGCCTATAAAGGTCCGGGACGCGTTTTCACGGGAAATAGAACTGATCGACGTGGCGTACAAGAAAGTTGGGATTTTTTTTTTTATATTTATTAGTTTTGCTAAGAACCGTTCGTCCGACAAATTGTCAAAAGATGCATAAAAATACGAGCAACGAAGGGAGTGGTGGAGTGGAGGCGTATATATATATATATATATAAATATTTATTTATCAAATGGAAAAGGACAGAGGGTTAAGAGTCGTAAAATCTACAGCATACGAACGACAGTGAATAGCGAAGATAAGCTCCGGTCGAGAGTTGCAGCCGACAGCGAACGGCCGTGCCTTTTTACAGCCTTATATAATATAAAGTGCACCTCATTACGTTTTACATTTTGCCGGAATAAAAAAAACATTCCAATCGGGTTTTTATCTGGCCAATGTGAATGGAAAATGAAATTTAAAAAATAAATGAAATCGCCGTCTAAACCGCGCAACAACCACGCCGCCGCACATCGTTCTTCATCCGTTTCCGCGTCCACCTTCGAGAGGCCGAACAAAGAAAACAGCTTAAACCTATAGGATTTACTCTTGTTTGTGTATTATAGTGTAGTGCCTTTTTGCGAGACCACGGATTTAATCGGAATTTACTTTGTACTTTTAGATAAATAATAATAATACTCTAGTATATTATAATTATAGGTAGAATATTATACAAACGTTGACGAATTCGTGCACCAATGATAATATGCCTGGAAAAAGACTTAACTGTTTCACTGTACGACAAATAGCGTTTACGCCACAATATTAAGAGAGTATATGACATTTTTTTTTCGAACGCATCACGACAGGCAATAAACGTGCGGTGCAATTTATGAGTGTTTTTTTTTTTTATACAGGACCTTTTTCACGTTTGGAACGTTAAACCTTCATCCAGAATTACACACACATATATATATAGGTATAAATAAAATACCAACGCAGTGACTTTATTTTCTAGACACGGATATATGTCCTAAATGTCGAGTCGGATTCGAGCTGTCGACTGTTCTCGTCTACTGGGGTCTAGTACTGCGAGTAAATGTTTATAGTGCACATAACGTGTAAACTGTACAAAAACAAAATGTTGTTTTTTTTGTTGTATTTTGCAACAGGGTGTAGAAGAGTACTAACCGGCGCCAAAGAGCCTATGACTGAAATTTCACAGTTTGTGTCACGTGTCATAGTTACAACAATGTATAAGTCACACTACGCGTCGGTAAATAATACCCTATAATATGATATTTGTGTACGACATCCTTCGGGTAAGGCATGTTTTCCGTAATGAGCAAATAGCAATTATCAAGTAGTATGAGCAATATAGTAAAGCAAAAGCGCTTTGTATAGTATAGATCTATAGTATAAAAAATCGGTGACTACTAAGGCGGTGCCCTAGGGCTTATGCTTAGGGTTATTAATGGTTTTGCAAACGTATAATAATAATAATAATAATAAAATATTAAGTATTATTTTGCAAAAGGTTCGGACTTCGAGACAATAATTCATTCGGTATATACAATAGTAATAACAATAATATTATAATACCTATTAAATAAGTTTATGCAATTTTCTGAACAATATGCATGCGCATTGCCTAGCGCTAGGTCGAAAAAACCGACTTAGCGGACGGCCGGAAAATGTCGCGCGATTCACATAATTTAATGAAGGCCAACTTTAGGTCGTAAATCGCACGCTCGACCGAATCATAATATTGTTATATTACACAAAAATCACTATTGTGCCCCGCCATAAAGTTACGGGGCAAAATATTAACGTTTAAAACAGTATGTATACTCTCAGCCACCCCCCCCCCACCCTCCACCCCACACTCAACAGACCGTCGCACTACTGGGGCGAATTTCTATAGAGAAGTATAGCGAACTGTATGCCTTTTTTAAACTCTAGTCGTAATCAATTTGGCCGAAGTATAAAACTCAATTGAAAAGTTTTCGGCCGCGCAAACGTCAAACCGTGTTAAGAACTTTGACATGTCAACGTATCGCTTATGAAATTAAGTAACGCGGGGTCGCCGCCGTACCCTTTATCGTATGAAGTGCAGCCCTTTATCCGAATAATAATTATTCACAAAATATGCCTGATTTAAAATAACTAATTCAATGTGTCACAAAATCGTGTTCGGCTGTTTAGCTTTTTGGCGACCAACTAAGATATTGCAACTCGACACAGAATGTCTCCGACCTTAACGCATCGTCACGTTCAATAGCATATAACGACACTGTTTAATTTACATTAGGTACACTACTAATAGTTTCTGACAAAAAAAATTTATACAATGACATAAAGGTTTGATGTAGCACCTCAAAGTGCATAACAAATCAGTTATATTTATTTGTTTGTCTTTCACAATCTCTATTCAGAATGGACCGTGTCTGATTAAAGGGCAATGGAAATTTATTCAGACACGATTTAAATTATCCGTACTACACAAATGCAATGTAAGATACATATAAATGTACATGTATAAAAATAAAATAAATGTATTGAAATTTATATAAATAGAATTCGGGACTACGATGAACAATTTTTTAATTGTTTTTATCAAGTTTACTCTTAGTGTAGCGAGTTAGATATTTAAAATATGCTGCATTTGAGATCAAGAGATCGCCAAGAAAATTTAATATCGAATACCTATAGCAACGTGTAAACGGTCTTCGGCGATACAATAACAATATCAGTATTAATAATAGTCCTAACAGTCTACGCAGATATAGCGCGCATTTAAAATATTCCAAGACTTTTATTCGCGTTTAATAACATGAAACGATGATATTATAAATAAGATAAGCTAGGGTTCAAAGGAAAAACATATAATAGGATTGGGGAATTCATTGATGCTGCTATTACATCGAAATAATTGGTTTTTCGGTC
This sequence comes from Adelges cooleyi, assembly GCF_023614345.1. Taxonomy (NCBI): domain Eukaryota; kingdom Metazoa; phylum Arthropoda; class Insecta; order Hemiptera; family Adelgidae; genus Adelges; species Adelges cooleyi. The sequence continues at coordinate 10,147,416 of NW_026096053.1, read as the reverse complement.
TGATGATCAGTATTTTTTATTGTGTATCGTCAGAATCGGACTTAGTCTATCGTAAAACCCAGGCACAGCAAATTCCGACTTTCAGAACATTCCCATAAAGATTAATGTAAGCCTCTTAGTACGCGCCCAACACAAATACAATACGTTTCGATTATAACAAAACATTATTTATTTTAAAAATGTTTCACTAATATTTTCACTAACCTAACTATTTTACACGTTACAATTATTGATACAGTAAACATAGTCCTATTTTCTATATTTTCTTATTTTAAATACATCTAAGTATCTATTTCCCCCAAATTCCGTGGCCTTAACTCCAAAAGTCATAAATAATATACTGTAATCCCTGTAAAACACTAATATGATAAAAAATATAAACAAATGTTTTAGCTTCTACGCGGCGCTAAGAAGATGGTATCAGTTGATTAGATGTTCGATTGGAGCTGTGGGCTATGCGCCTGTAGTCGCTGTGGTTAACCGAGTTACCTACTGCTCAGTTCAGCCCCTTATGCCTTATAATCAATCATTTATAATGACAAACATGTATAATATGGTTTTATTTAATACGGTACTTATTGTACAATTTGCCATGTTCATATTATAACAATTTAATACATATCATTACGACTTGTTATGAAAATGTTTGTCAAATGGCACGAGTCGTATGAAAAAAAAAATGACTATTGCGGTTTTCTTGAAAAATACTAAATAAAAAACCATCACATACAAAAATACTATACATAATCTTTTGACCTTGCATACCTTGACAAACGCGCGATTTTTAGGAGTTTTATTTCACTATAAAAAACAACTTTCTGATGTAATTGTTTTAAGGCAGTGCTTTGGCATACAAAAGCAACCTTGTTCGTTGGACGGTGATACCAAGTGTATCGACACATTAAACAAACGTCCGGGTTAAGAAAACGGTCGCTTCTCGTCCGGAGTGCTTGTACCCATGAGAGTTGTACAGCTGTACTCCGCCAAGCCTTTCAGCTTGATGCCTTTTTTTCTTCGCTTTTGAATTTTTAAATCCAAAATAAAGTGGTCGAAACTCTTACGACGTTGTTTCGTAGAAAAAACTACAACCGTCTAAACGCCAACCAAAACAAAATCTTACAACAATAACAAGCAAACAATAACAAGCATATCAATTTATTTAGTAAATTCCAGTTTACAAAGAATTTTAGTAAAAAAAAAAATTGTATAGTAATCCAAAATCAGTATTAATAGTTATTCGAAAACCAATCGAAACGAAATACTTGCAGCTCACTCAAACAAATACACAACCAGTAGAATAAAACGAAAAGTCACACAAAAATATACAACCGACTGTGTGTTGTCATATTATTTTATTGCTGTTATATTGTAGTTAGGAAGCGTCAAAAATAATTTGTGAACCATAAAAAAGTTTTTATAACATTGAGTAGTTTGATGGCAAATACATAAACAATTATTTTCTAATCTGGAAAGGCAACGTTTTCACAAAACTTTTCTAACATAACATAGTTTTTTTTTCTATTGATAAGCGTCAGTTAGTAATTTATAGGAATTGGCCATGATATGATAGCCGGTGTTATCTACAGAGATGCACAACAATTCATTTTTTTTTATTATTTCAGTTATTTCCGAATACATCTTAATCTTGGAAATATTGCTGCACGTCGAGTTTGTCATTGCTTATACTACCGTATAATATATAATTTTATGAGTACTATAAAGCAGTGGCTGCCATGCTGAATATGAACCCTTAAAACAAAACAAAATGTTAATAAATATGAAAATGATTTTTCCAATAAAAATTGCAAGTACCAAAAATACTTGTTCAGTTTTAATAGAATATATAATTTTATAAATGCAATTTTTTTTTACAACCAAAGTTTCCAAACCACTGACTGCTCTATCCCACTGTGCTTGATTTGTACTGTACATGGGTCTTACAATACTATTATCAATTTTAATGTTTGCTCATAGCTGTCGTTTTTACTTTATACCGTGTTGGTTTTCGTTTTGTTGTTGCTGAAGCAGGATTGACAGCACCTGCGTATCTAAATTGAAAAGTTTTTTTTATTGAGTAGAACATCACAAACCCTACAGCGGAAATTATTGGCTCTGATAAAGTGATAAAAAAGTTCAACGATAAAAAAAAAGTTATATTGAAACGCCAACTATAGTTTTTCAATTTTTATGTTTGCACTGTGCGCGCATTATTCTTGAACTAAATTATTTATTTTCATCAAACAACAAAGCGCGTACCTACTTTAAACATTTGTTTTATGTTATAAAATAAACTAGCTAAAAGCTCGAACGATTTATGACCGAGCGTTTAGGTAAATAATAATTAATTCAAAATAACGTTTTTCGACAATAATAATAGCTGATGATAATAAAAACTTCTGATCAAATACCAGCTAGTCTGGAAGACATTGCCTATTTGTTATGAAGATAATATTACTCTATAGATTATAGGCAACTAGGTTCTGCATAAAATATTCAGATACCAGACAAAAATAATGTCGAAATTCATTTTTGCGCTCATTCAATTATTACTCATTATTTAACAGCTTAAATTTCCATTTGTCGGATAAACAAGACACAACTACAAAATTGAACGTTCTGCGATACGGCCTTAATCTTGTTTTTTTTCTGTAAGTAAGATTTCTCTTAAAAAAAAAAATAACAATAATATTACATTTTTGTTGACCCAATATCTTAATTCTGAAAAACAGCTGTAAACGAAATCATATTTGACGATTTTGTCCTTAATACTCGGCGATAATAATAAATTGCTTTTCAGATGCACATAAAATATTATTTTTTTCGGAAATTGATTTAATTCTACATTATTTATAAGTAAAAGACGTAGTACACAGACATAAAACCGCTATTTCATATTTCATTAAATTTCCGTCGGATGAATAAAACACAATCTTACGTTTTTCATTAAAACCCAATAGTACATTTTCAAGACGGCAGTTTTTATAATTTTTAACTATTAACGATTTCTGAAGTAAGCTGTAAATGTTTAATTTTCATTAAAAATTTTAACTTTTTATAAAGGGATAAATATAAGTATTGAAGTAGGCGAAAAGTTCAAAATATTGCTTCCCTCTTGGTTAATTATTAATGCGAGACTGATCATTTAATCGAAAACTGGTATTCTTGATTATTCAGATATTTTTACCAAAATACTATTACAAATTGACGATACTCGATAGTAACAGATACCTATTTCCAATAGAAACCCAACCGTACATGATCTTAAGAAAACAGTATTACTTCTTAGCCGTGGCAGGCAGAGTACGCCTCTTGTATGAATGCGGCCTGTTCGGATAGCGTTGTGATTACTTTATTGTTTTCTTCACCCAATTCCAAATCGGCGAGTTCTTCTTAATACGGACTGATTTTTGGCCAAGTGTCTGACCGTGTGAATTCGTAAGAACTCGACCGAGTTAAATAAATACAATTAGGTTAGCGTGAACGGACGAGCTGTTTTGCAGTTCGTTTATGTCGCCATTCAAGACGGTATATATAATAAAAGCGCACGACGCGACAGCCAAGCTAAAAAAATCAACAATAACACAACGCAAACACTATAGAAGGTCTCTCGAGTCTCGACCCTTTAACGGGGTCGGTGGTGGCCGTCGTGTTAATTTTTATACAAACTGTCGTAAAATTGAAGAAGAAAAAAAAACACAAAACCACGAGCTCGCGTTTATTAAGGTACATTCCGTGAAAACAGTCGTAATTCGTCTGATAAAAAATGCAAGTTGTTTTTTATTAAACACTAAAAGTGTATTATACGCGCGTAATTATATAATAACCCAAAGCCCAGTGACCACCCCCCCCCCAACCACCTACCCACCCCTAACCCAAGTACGGTGACGGGCAACGGGGACGGGAATAGAGCGGCGGTGGCAGCAGGTGCGTCCAACCCTCACCTTGGAATTATTTAGGCAGCTTATGCAAATTTTAACGACCCCAGGCGTCGTAAAACACAAGGAAATAAGTTATGATCTCGTTGTACACAATAAAGTATACTATGGCAGAGCGAAGTGTCCCGCTTCCACGTTCTTATGACTTTCCTATGATTATATTAATCTGCACTATAGTAGGGGTAGTGCTGGCTGGCTGCAGATACTGATCAAAATTAACACCGTACAAAGATACTTGTTACACATAAGGGGCCATATATATATATATATATATATATGTGTATATTCCTGTTCTTAGCTGTATAGTGTACTGACAGGACAGGAGTGAATATTAAAAATCGCTTGTTTTTTGTTTGTACATTGGTTATGTACTAAATAGACTAATTACTGTTTAATATTAAAGAACTTGCTCTACGAATATTATATTTAGTACGATGTAAATAGTAATTTATAAAAATGAAAAACGAGGTGTGTCTTTTGTAAGTTGTATATTTCATGTAAATTAATAATGCACTGGTAAAAATGAATATTATGATAATTTATTTACCGACAAGAAGAACATCGACAGTTTAGTATACTTGATTTAAATTTGCATAAATTTACATGAAAGTCACTAACAATTTAGTATTATTTCATATTTTAAAAATATATAGAGTTTTTTACTTAGTTTATTTCCGGATTTCTAGAAATGTTAATGAAAAAACATAAAATTTTAAGTCTGAGAAATGATGTTGTTTTTAAGTAGACTTATTTTGATCTGCCGCTTCAACCCTTATTTATTATTTAACGTACAATTTTATACATTGATTAAGCTAACCGAGTTCGAATCTTAAAAATTTGAGTAGCGTAAAAATTGGTACTTTTTGTTTGCGATAAGTGTTGTGATAACTATTAGACTTACAACAGTGTACGAGATAATCTTATTTCTTGCTATTTTGCCCAACTTTTGAGGTCGAACAAAACAAGATAATAAAAACGATATTTTCGTTTTATGCCTAATATATACTCTCTTTTATATTATTGCTTTGGTAGCAAACAATGGTGTTGTTCGCATTTTCTTCGCTATGTGTAGAATTCTGTTACTGTATAATAATAATAATAATATTATGTACAGAGTTTTTTTTAGTATACTCAATTGTCGTTGACACTATAAAGATATTGAACATTTATTATTTTATACAGAAAATATGTATACGTCTAACACTTAACGGTTAAATTAAATAAAATTCGTCAACTCTTAAAATAATTAAATTAGCACCTAAAGAGTTTGTAAAAGGTTAGTACAAAATATATTAAATAAAATATAATTGACAAGAAAATGTAGGTTTTTTTTTTTTGATTTTGTTGATTTTATATGATCATTTTTTTTAAAAACTTTTTCACTAAAGCCACTACACATTTTAATTATTTACCGACAGTGCTAAAAATATTTAGTTTTTATCGATAAATAATATAATAAGCGCAAAATAAGGACGTGTGATAGCCGACGGGACAGGCCCTCAGTTTTAAATTTCTTTACATTATTTGATTGTGTATTATTTAAATATTTTGGCCGGTGGGCAATGTTAATTTTCCCTCTGAAGTACACATTAGTGGTCAGCACTAAGTGGAGAAGGACAATGGTCTATTGATACGAATGGCGTGTAAGAATTTAACAACACGGCAGACCATACTAAATTAATAGCAATAGTTACCTATATGCTATAACATTATATTGTTATAGCATGACCGGGTCAACAGAACTCTTATGTACAAATATTTATATTCAAATTATTATGAAACTAAAAAACCCATAAAATTAAAACAAATATAGAAATAAACGTGTACACGAGAATTAGAAATATTTTCTGTATGCGCGTTATTAGGGTCTCGGTCTTAAGTATTATTTTATTATTATTGCACGGTGCCTAGGTGGATATAATAGGGTAGAGCGTTTAATGAGCTATAACATACTACACAGAAGCAGTAAAAGAACACAAGTTTTATTTGCTACTAAATCTTATTTGGTAGTCCCGTACGGGTAAATAACAGTAATATGCACTCAGAGTGTTCACTAAATAATAAAATATATAACTATACTAAAAAAAGTATATATATATATATATATATATATGTTAAACACAAAAATATTATCAAGTTTAAAGGATCAGACATTTTAAGCTTCGCCGTTTTTAGGCCATGAAACATATTTTATTAGTTTGTTAGCAAAAAGAACTTTTTAGTTTTGGCAGTAAGACTTGATATTATTACCGTAACAAAATATTATAATTTCAAACTGTTTTAGTTAGTTAAATTGTTTTTTTTTCAATTTCAATACTTGAACACACGTATGTAATATTTATTAAACATAATATCTAACCTAAAACTGGTTTTGTATTTTTTTTTTTTATAAATGTTTGTATAATTTTATTGTATTTAAAAAGAAAAAATGATAACGTTACATTATATGTCTACATAATAATATAATAGTTCTCTCTGTTAATCCTCTTACAGACTATGTACTGCGTGTAATACTGTGTGTACATATATTATGTTATTATAGTGCTCATACCGGTTAGTATCTCTTAAATGTCCGGTTTATAAACTTTAATCCTTGAAAATATAGCGGCAAAGTGTCTAATTACTTTAATTAGTCTCTACACTAGAGTTTCTGAAGTGCTTAAGCGCTAACAAATTAAATATAGCGATTAATATTATCATATAATATTTCTTGTGTATTCCACAGTTCACAACATATATTGTATAGAAAAAAATGTATCTTTACACGAACCGCAATTTACCTAGTTTTTCTAACCCTTGTGAAAAGAAGTCACCCAATCAAAGTAGTGGTATCTGGACTATTGTTATCTGGAGTTGATGTTGAAATAATGCATCCAATAATAATATTTTGTTTACCAGATTTGTTTGAATGCGGGAAAGTCGGAATTTAGTTCAAAGAAAAGTGAAACATGATATTCGGCGTACTTGCCCTTTGAAACGTGATCTAGAGAGCGGCGCGGCGTTTGCGTTATTTTTTGAAAAATGTTAACACCGAAGGCGCACATCAACCGCACACGAAATGCGGTCGTCAATAAAATTACACACAAATTCAGAGACAAGACAAGGATAATTTGCGTGTCTTGAAATGTGATTTTACCGCATACCTGTCATTTATGCAAGTAAAACAAGAATACGACACTGATAGCGAAACCCCTTTGTTCTCGACAGTTTCGAGTAATGGCTGACGTGGGGACACTTAAGTCTTGCGCCGGGATCTACCCTTGCACTGGCTACATAGCTCTGCAACTTTTTCATCCTTAGTCGATTAAATCACATTGCGATAGCGGCAAAACTTTAATTAAATTACACTTATAATTGTTGCACGGGTCGGCGGTACGCCATTTTTATCCGACATTAATTATTGAATTTCTTTTTTTAATTTTCATAAAAAAAATAATCTACACATGCAATGTAATATATGTAACAACAGCGTAACTTATAAAGACAATAACTGTGCGTATCTGTACGATGGGTCTTGCTTTTGTTGCATACCTATAACTTTATATAAATCATATTATATACTATATTATACTATGCGAACTATCTATATAACGTCATACTAAAGTTATGGATCGCGATTAGGTTTTCCAACTGCAATAGACAATAATATTTAATGTTGTTCGTGATGACGATTGCGTGTGGCGAGAAGGAAATACCCGGAGTTAAATCGTTAACATAATAGAGAGCGCTTCAACTACAAAAGAAAATGGTATTAGGCAACAGAGACGTGTGGGACATTGAACATATTTGGGAGGATTTCGCGGCCCAGTGATATGATACAGTTTCATGAACGACTATGTTTAAGGAAATAGAAATAAAAATAATTAGGAGATTCGGATTTTGTAAAATTTAACTATTTTTAAATTAACTAAAAAAAAACTACCAGTATTAATAACGTTTTTAGCTCTGTTTATTGAAAAACAACACGGGTGGCATCTTCGAGACAACTTGATTTTTATATGATAATTCGGTTCCATTAAAATATGCTAATATACACTTGTGCGCTACGCTACAACAGTGTATAATATATGTGTATTTTTTTTTCGAGACGTTTTATCAACTTCTCCAGCGATAAAGCCAAGTCATTTTTGAAACATTATCACATGCTACAAAAGACATTGACGAATGGCGTTTAACTTATTGTGTTAGTAGTATACGCGACACAAGTCACAAAGTATTTCACTCATTGTTCAATGCATACGAACACATAACAAACATGCGATTTTTTGGAACTTCTCAAGGTCAGACATGGTCAATGTTTCCGTTAAAAAATTAATTTAAAACTCAAAAAACGAATCGTGACAATTAAAAATAAATCCGTAATTAAATTCAGAAATGACCGTTCGTATAATTACCGCAGTACATTAGAACGTGTTGCTTATATTAAACATATAAGATCAGTTGATTTATCGGGTAAATTTTAACGGTTGGCGTTTTTATAAATTAACATATAAATGTAATATTTAAGCTCGTGAAACATAGTTGTATTTTATATTCTGATCAAGTTGTTTTTGTTGTTTCAATGTCTATTGTTTTGTTTGAGTTCAGTGCGAGCGAGGACAAAATTGCGAAAAACGGATTCCACCGAAATGTGCTAATGCTCAGCACGATAGTTTTGTCTAACTGTGTGTATAATATCCTTTTGCCGGGTGATTTCGACGAAAAGTTCACATTTAGTGCGAAAAGTTTGCAAACACTAACTATTGATTTCCAATAAGAAAGCCAATTTTCGATCACGGATTACTAGATATCATTCAACAACGCGTTCGGAGAAAAAGTTTCATGAACAAATGACACGAGCAGATAGCTTTGAACTTTTGAAATAAAAAAAGTCATTATTATACGCAAATAATAAAATGACTTTACATTAGAGCACCGACTAGTCAATTCCCGTCCTCCCAAACAATATATATTATTATACTTTGCAAGACACACAAATCTGTGATTCACGGTTCTTAGACGTAGCTATTTGTACATTGTCCAGCTGCTGTTTAACAATTATTTACAGCACCTCTTCATCCGAATGGTCTCTATATAGTATATACAGATATCCATACAGAAATGTTGGAAGGCAGTAAAATGTGAATTTCGATATTTTTAAATGTGTATAATTCCTTAAAAATGACCATATTATTCACACACAAGAACTAACTTCAATTAAACATAAAAAAAATAGATATTGGCTTAAGATGGTATAAGTAAAATGTTTGAAATAGAGTACAAAATATTTAGTTACTAAAAGAAACATTGCTGTCCGCTACGAATAGACGCTGTCGAACACAAAAAGTTGTAAATTACTAAGAATATTATTATATTTCATGAATGTCAATCATGTAAGTTATCTCGTGAGCTAAACCCAATCCCACACGTGTCGAGCATATTTTTACAATGCAATTTTACAGTCATGTTGTAATCGTGAAATATTATACTAGTCCTTCGCTATAGATAGATATTTTGCGGAGAATATATTTTTTAATGCCATCCGAGCGGTCGGATCTACATATATGGCGTTTGCGCAAAGCTTGACGATTAAAATAGGATATATATATATATATATATATATATATATAATGAAGGGACTTCGACACTAGCATATTTTACTAAGGCGCTATGTGTAGACAATTTTTCAAAGAAAAGACCAGCGCTAATCAACTGCCAAGTCGAGTATAATATACGACTGTTGAAACGATTTGAATGGGCAATTTTTTTATTTGAATTTTATCATATTACCATTCACCACAGCACAATAATAAGTACGAATAAACATATGTAGTTTTGTGTACATAATGTACATGTATTTTGCGTATACTTGCACGCCGGAAAATTATTTTCATATTCGACTCGAACAAGCCCAAAGTCTTTGAAACTTGACTCGCGTGCGGCGATGCGTACGACCGTGCGTGGGCGAAAAGAGTAGGAAAACGAAATAATGAAAATATATATATTTAATAAAATATCATTACACGTGCTCGGGCGAGTTGGCAAATAAGACGTTCGCAAACATTCAATTAGAATACACGCGGGTTTGTATTAAACGCTCGCGTGTTCTTAAGTAGGTACATCAAAGGCGAAAGTTTTCGAAATACACACACCAGATCAGTTCCGTCTGCGACTCTGGCAAGGCATCCGTCAAGTTTGCAAATGATTTAAGTTCGTCGTGCACACATATGCATACGCATAGGTACTTTGCAGCATCAAAACCGACCGGTACACCACGGTCGAATGCACGCCGTAAGGTTTCTTAAGGTAATCTTAAGTTGTCTTTGATCTGGCTGGTCAAAAAAAAAAAACAACCCTAGTATACCTATTGCAGTTGATCAGAAAACAGCCACGATCACTCGAGTGTAGTACTCAAGACAAACGGCACCTATGCCAGTAGATCATCTTGCAAAGTATAGCGCCTATATAAGAATCGGTTTGAAAAATTACATCATGCATAATATTATTGTTGACACACGAGTGGTTGTAATTGTCTGGTAAGCGAGGCTTTGTTTCGGTTGGCTGGTTGGAATGATTTGTATTATTTGTAATAAAATATAGTAAACGCTTCAACACAGTCTTTAATATGTTTTTTAATTGAGTACGGCAACACATAATGCTATGTTCCTAGAGTTTGTTTGATATCCATTAGGTTACATAGTAATTGTATGTTAATCATAAACACACAAATTATTTGGTAGAAAACGCAATCGTGTACTTAACCTAACCAAACTAAACTATAGCGGAATTGACAAAGTCAAATAAATACACCAATACTTTCATCTCATTTCTGCATCAAAGCTAAAAATGGCTGATAAATAATGAGTATATATATATATAGAAATGTTAAAGTATTTACTCGGTAAATAAAAGCCAAAACCGAGTACCTATAAACAAAATAAAAACCTACTTCAGCGACATTAAACACCGCTTGTAGTCCGCAGATAAAATATAATTTTTTTTTTCTGTTGTCACGATGGATTTGTATCGAAATTATACCCTTAAGTATTTGGAATTTTATCGCACGGAAAATGTGGGTCAAATTTTACGACCTTTGCGTCGAATTGACGCCGTTTTCCACGACAAACCGTCAGACTGTGTGTCGGTAGAGATAGTGAAAAGAGAGAGAGAGAGAGAGAGAGAGAGAGAGAGTGATGGGAAAAAAGAGTATAACGTTTTCTTATTATATACTTTTGTACTTAAACGAAATGTATTCAATTAGGAGATATTGTTGTTTAAAATTAAAAATACTACATATTATTATTGTTGTGCGTACATACATTATCATTGTGAGTTGGTTTTATCAACATAATATTACTTACTCTAAAGGCTTAATGTTTATTAAATGTTATTATGTTGTATTATCTTTTGTTTGTATAGTTGCATTGAGCGTTATATTAATACACAATAATAATAACAATAATATTATGTATACGTCCAAGAGGATAGCACTCATAAAATCCGTGAATAATTGACAATATTTTTAGAAATGCCAAATAAATTATACTTATTTTCTTTTGCCGCGCGCATAACAAGCATAATAAGCATTAGAAACGGTCACGATTTTCTCGGATGAGTGATGTTCTGGAATGATCAATACCGGCATATTATTATATTTACAACAATACTGTTACGGCTATGTCAATAACCATACCGCGGTAATTACTATTCGACGGTTCATTATAATAAACCTTAATAATAAAAATATGCTAAATCGCTATATATGTATTATAGTGTATGTGTAAATGTGAAAAGCCGTTTTGACTTTTACATTAAAAATTACAATAGCTCCAAGTACGCGTCTAATGAAAAAGTATCTTCCTCTCGCAATGCAACGAGTGTATATGTATATATATGTATATTAAGCCCATGTTACGTTTTTCAAACTTGTTGATGGATGGTTTACCGTCCACGCCGAGTCCGCTTGTATCCGCCTACCGCCTAAATAACATTGTGTGCAGCAATACTGGTACAGAATACTCGGCTCCGTAATAATTTACAACCCTAATAATTTATATATATATATATATATATATATATAAAGATAAATTATTACTTTTATCCAGTTTTGTTACGTTTGTTTTATGATGTCGCGCACGAATTATGATTTTTGTATTTACATTTTTTTTATACTCGCCTATAATTAACTTGATTAACCATTTTGATTCGAAAACATAAATAAAATGGATATTTTTACTATCGAACTAAAAAAAAAGGTGACTACAATATTATCCAACCGTCATTAATATTGAACACAGGTGCATAGATGATAGAAGAATGGATAGGACCATGAATGGATAATTATCAAAGTCTAAAAATATGAAGCAATTAATAAATAAACAATATTATAGTTATTTTGTACGTTGGCCGGTACCATGTTACATGTACATTTAATCAAACAATAATTTTTAAACCCATACCCAAAATGGCCTCTATTATCATCTGTCCCTCTCAAACCAAAATAATCTGTACATCTTTCTCCCTTCATAGACCGCGACCTCTTAGAGACTAGTATTGGCGTGTCCTATCCATTATTTTATTATCTATGCACATGCAGTAGAAATGCGCTCTTATTAGATAATATCCGATATCGTTTTATATTATGATATCTATCATAAAGGCACGAGTTTAATTAAAACCCGTCTTTATGGTACGGCGACGACATAACGAACAAATTGATCAATCATAAAACACACTACAAACGAAAGTAATAAAATTAAAGAGCTTGATCTTTCGCTGTGGTGCACAGAAGCATTCATTCGTGTATTAACGACCGCAGTGTACTATATTTTTTCTCTCTGTATTTCCACCTAACCTAACCGGACCCTTCTGTCTAACGCACAACATATACACGCCCTGCTCCCCGCCGGCCCTCCCTATCGCCCTGCAACATCCGGTAACCGACGAAAACCTTCAAACACAAACAGAGGCGTCTGTTTCTTATCTGCTGCCGCGGCAACGATATAGTGTATAGATTGGACACGGTCGTTCTGTTCTCTAATTATGATCTTCAGTCTTCAGTTTGTATACGGCCCGACTGATTACAACAATCGCACCAGTCCCTTCGGTTTCTCGTCCACCGTCACCCCGGTAACCGTTATCCGGAAATTGGTTTCCGTTGTTCCGCCCGAACAATGCATTTGAAACAAAACTAACTATAAAATAAAAATACACATTTCACACTACATCTCCCCGCCGTTCCCCTGGAAGTCTGGGACGCATCAAAAAGCACAAATAGGTTCCCACAACACAAATGAAACACAACAATGATTACCAACCAACCGCTAAATGTTATACACATTTTAATACTGTTCCTAAAACATCAAGCGCACATATTAATATACTTACCAATGTAATTTCTCCCTAATCTATTTGTAAAACATTTAGAAAATAATGCTAAATTACTATGTGGGGTGTGTTAGCTGAAGTTTAACTAAAAGTAACCTGAGAAAAAATTATACAGCAGAAAGTTATGAGAGTTTAAGCAACTCTAAAATAAGGAACGCAGTTAATGGTTACTATTAATGTAGGTACCGTAGTGAAGTGTGCAAGTATAAAAAGTCTTAAAAGGAGTAATATATTAGTCACAACTTTGGAAGCTAAACGCGTGTTCGTTAGTTTTACAAGTTTAGTAAAAAATAGTCATAATGTACACTCCTCATTTAGGCGCACCCCGTGAGTGATATCATGTATATTAAAATAAGTTTAGATAACTTTGAAGTTGTCACATTTAGTTGTAGAAAACAATATGTTTGATATTGATTTAAACACATTTTGTTAAAAATAAATGTTTGAAGTTTTTTAAATCATCTGTAAAAAAACTTTACTGAGTTAAAGAAATACGAGTAGACCGTCGTTGAAAGAGTAGAAGAATTTATGTTTCTTTCCTTATTTATGGCCAATATTGCATAAAGGCTTTCTTAATGAGTGATAAAAAGAAATATTAGAACTATTTTGATAGTTTGTGCAGAAGTTATAGCGTATCAAAGTACAAACTTGAAAAATCTGTTATTTGTTTTTAAGATTTTCTTTTTCTTAAGAAGTAAAGACAGGAATTTTTAACGTCTCACCCTTATAAAGTTTGGCTTTTAAATCTTCTACCAACTTAATACAATTTCCGACAATGCATGGTTTATGTATTTTTGTTCATAGGATTTGGTCCATCGGTAACAAAAATATTGGCTTAACAGATAAAAAAAACATCATAGTAAAACCTTTTAGCTTTCGCGCATAAAAGTAACTCAAATTAATCATGACTTATCATGTTTACTACTTTTGAGTTTTATGATTTAACATTACTCTATTAAAGAATGTAAGATTGCATATAGCAATTATTGTTGTTATACTTTATAAGTATAAAGTCTTGATGTGGTTCGGAGCAAAAGCAATATGCAGTAAAGCTTTTGTAAACATGTTGTTTGCGATTGTTTGCCCAGTACACAACATTTCCACATTACACGATGAAAGAAAGACTTCTTAATAAACATTAAATCCATTAAATTAAAAGAAAACAACTATAATATAAACTACTGGATAACAAATTGATGGTATGACTTGTGTATGAGATTCACAATATCTCAACACACTCGTCTGAAAAAGCTTAAAGTAAAAAAATAATACGGGGAAAAATTGTTTTCTCTTTTTCAATAGTATTTTATATTAAAGGAAGTCCACGTTCGATTCACAGTGGCAGTATATTTTAGTAGTAAACTTAATGTTCTCCTTGATCGAGTTTTAATACAGAGATCAAAAATTATTTTTACAAATAAAGAAAGTACTTACTATTCATCGTCTGTTGAAACGTAAGATAATAATGGACAATACAACATTATTTAAAGCATTAGAATGAAATATTTTCACTTCATTTTTTTAATATTTATCAGAATTACTATACTAATAGGTTGAGACTACATAACAGTAAAAGATGACGAAAACACCCCAAAGCTTAAAGTTTAAGATAAATTTACAGTAACATAAATATTTTCATTAATATTATTCAAATGGATTAAACATGTTTTGATAAATATCTAAAATTTAAAAATACATGTTTATTTAACGTTCCTGGATAACATATTGCATTACTTACCACATATATTACAGCAATGCTAAACATTATTTAAATCTGCACTGTACTTAGTTTCAAAATATAAATTCATTAATTTGTCTAACCAAATTTGTTGTTTCAACACTACCTGGCTCGTACAATTACGGTGCGACTGTAGTTTTAGTTTTTACTTGCCGTGAGTTAAAACTCACGGCAAAGTCATTAAAATGACTTTTTAATGTTGTGTACCTTTGTGAAGCTTCACCGACTTAAATATTTTTGGACGACCATAATTTTATGCTCAAAATGTTTACAGTGAACCGTTTCAGACGATAAGGTACAAATAACTTCCACATAGTGATCGACAAAAAAGGCAAAATAGGTAGGTAAGATAGTTTTAATAAAGAATGGACCTTAATGAGATGCCGATCGAAATTCCACTGGGACGGTTTTCATATTATACACCGGGTTAGTGTGTTATGACCGCAACCTTTTTCCATTAGAAGAACACCTTTACTTCGTTATTTATACTTTCATTATTGGCTTATGGCTTTTTAACCTTATCCTTGGCGGTGGAGTTTTCCCTCATAATTAAAAACATTTCAACATTTTCTTATGCATCACCAATAATACTAATTAGAGGTAACCTACCATGCATACATAGCCAAAATTGTATTTGAAAAAACACAATGCTAAAACCCGTGTAAAAATGTATGAACGGTAGTGTATGTAGTATAATATACACAGCACAATGTGGTTTGTCAGACGGTTTTAGAATGACAAAATAATAGAATACAGTAATAATAATAACAGTCAATCTCCAGTATTTTAATGGCATCAAATTGCTTTGAAACCGCCGTTTGCGTTTCCATTGAAAAGACATTGTGATCATTTTCTGAAATTTGAAGGGATGTAAATTCTACCATTATAAATTGTCTTTGTAACAATAAACTTGGAACAGAGTATCGAGTAGATGTATGTAAATTAAATTATACGATTTGAACCACATAATCGATTACAGAAAACAGTTGACCCGTGACCGCATCAAACATCTTTTTCTTTTGCTTTCATCGCATTCAATTATTCCGTAATTAATAATAATATTTAACAAGTTCTTATTAAACTATGTAAATAATCAAGTGGATAAAACTTTTACGTAACATGGATAGTTTAATACTTCCAACCTTAAGTTTTAAAGTATTTATGTATATGTTTAAACATCAGTAAAAGTTTGGTATGTAACGAATTGCGTTTAAGATTTAATTTTGAAGTTAGTATAATAATTATCTAACATCATACGTATCCCAACTATTAATAATTATAGGTTTGTTTAATATTATGATAATGTTATAATATAATTAGGAGAATACTTCGCTAAGTAATTATAAAATTGTAAAAAAGGATAAGGCAAAATAATCTCATTGTTCAGTAATGTCCAGTGTCGAAAAAAAAAATAAGAGATTTATAAAAAAGTAAGGATAATATTATTATATTTTTATTACATATTATGTGTCACCATACTATAAAGTAACTGCTATTGGACGACCTTTAAAGTAGATTAAATAACTAGCTATACTTGAACGTACACAGTTTTGGAGTGCAAACTCTATAGCATCTTCCAATAAATCTTTAACGTATAACATTAAAATATATATATAGATAAATTTAGAAAGTTTGTACTTACACAAGGGATGTTTAGAGCAAATTGGATATCAAATAAAGTAATTTGTGTCAATGTATTAGATGAACATAAAGTTGGACCACTCAACAACGAACTGTGGCAAAACAAATCGGTTTGCTAAATGTTCAACAGCTTTATATGTACTTTATTGAACTTTAGAAATTAATTATATTACCAAGTGGGAATTAATATAACTTGCTTACATATTTATTGGCAAGTACTAATTTCTTATGCGGTTTTTTTAACAGATTCCTCTCATCGACGAAATCTGAAACGGATCAGATCTACATCGCCCAAAGTGTGCTTAGGTATAACTTCTAGGCTTTTATTACACATTGTCTTCTAGATTAATTCAAACAATTCAATTGTGTTATAATACCCTCACAGTATTACATTATATTTAATATTATATGAATATTACATTGTTAATTACCTAACATAATAATGATTCGGCATACTGTCATCTTAATCTTATAGTTTTCTTTATTAGATATGAATATTGTCAACATACAAATAAATAATATAAAACATCTAAAACAAGCTATATTTTCAACGGCGATGACAAACTAATACTATTATTGGATACCTTGTCGATGCCATTTAATTATATAGCATCTAACTGTGACCGTTGTTTTAGGTCATTCTGACGTTATATTAATTTTATAATATTACTGCGGTATAATATTAATGATAGTCACGCTGCTTCGAAATATGTTTAATTAAGAATAATTATGTTTTTGTCAAAAATAAAGGCGTTTTTATTTATTCATAATATACCTACTAAGTATTGAGCATTTAATAAAAAGGGTTGGCTATCATTAATTATTTATATTTTTGGAACCATCAATCTATATAATATTATGTGCATTATACTTTTATCGTGAAAATATTGTATAGTCTGTCGGATTAAAATATTAATAGAAACAAGACAAAAACCTCCATACTATTGTATGTCATATTTTTTTTTACCATATTGTGTTGTCTTAACGCATATTTTCAATACAAAATAATAAAGTATTCATTTTTGTTATTGAATTATATATTCCCTATTTTTATGGGATAAGTAGAAAAACTAGGAAACGATTTTTAATAAGAAAAACAGTTAGCCAATTACGTAGATAACGTGTAATTCTGAAAGAGCTGGAGTTTCCATAAGGGTTGATAGCCATTATTGCTACATTTTTACACCCCATGTCTGTGTCGGTGTAAATTAGATATTTCATATATGATTATATTATTTATAATCATACATATTTATTGTTTTCACATCATAAATCCTTTCAAGTTTATCTACGTTACGCAGCACTTTGAAGATAACTTTTGACTGTTGCTTATGAATTATTATTGTTGTCCGTTGATTAAAGTAATAATACGTAGTTAACACGACTAAAGTAAAATACAAAAAGATTATTATAGGATTATTTACGCAAGGGTGATCCATCCGATGTAAGACACTCGTTTTCTCAGAAAATATGAATATTTTGAAAATAATTCTACTCCTATATACGTCTTGTTAGGTCCCCTTTATAATACTTACCATATGAAGGGTACCGCGAAAAAACCGGCAGTCACTTTTTTCTAATCTAAGAGAAACATGTTTAAGTAATGCTAAAATATGTTTTAAAATGTTAAAAAAAATAATATTTAAAACTTTTAAAAATATTGTATATTTTTGTTCATACTTGTGTTTAAAAGTAAAGAACAGATTCGTTTTGTACCAAAACGAATTTTATAACAAAAAATTGCCATTTTAAAAAAGTGACTTTGCTGGTTTTTCCCATTGATCTTAAGTTCAAATCTTTACAATGCCATAGCAAACACGAAGAGAACATCTCTCCATTTGAGAAAACGAAAACCACACTTGTTCTACGTATAAGCGACGAAGGAAAACATTTTGCTAAGTATTGAAAAATATAGTCAAATATGTACCTAAATGTATAGGAAAAAAATAACTGTCTTACAGATCAGACAGATCAGCCTGAACACTGAAAATCGTCATCCCACGACTCTCGTCAATGAACTTATGTATAATATAAACTATGAAATAATATTATACAATGTATATGTCGAGGTATAAACACTTCCCGTTAACGTGTGTGTGTAAACATATGTGTGCAACACACTATGGGGCGGCTGTTTTATTGTGCATTATTAAAGCAAAAACGGCTCTAGTCGAAAAACCGTAAATACCACACGTTTGCCCCGATGCGTTTTGTTTACCCAAGTATACAATGTGCACACAGCACACACCGTACAATGTGCGCCGGCCAAAGGCGTCTTCTTCGCCTTGGAATTATTTTACGACCTTATTAACATGCGTCTTCTAAGGTGCCTGGAATATACATATACTGTAGCTTTTGTATGATCTTTTGTATGGTAAAATATGTGGTGTGTACACCGCCAAGGGTCACACGTATAGTCGCTCCCCGTGTGTTTAATTCTTAAACGGCTGGGGAAAAATAGCTGCTCTTATTACCGACCGCCTAGCTGCTACAGCGAAGTCGATAAATCTTGACCTGGTTACTTTTTTCCGACCTCCTCGGTACATTTTTTTACTTTGAAAAACATCTATATATATATATGTATAAGACTCGCATAATATATAATATATTCACTAGGCGTATGCGACCGTATATCCATAATGACACTATATACGTATCTCGGTCTCTCGGTCTTCACCGTCCCCAGCCGTTGCGGTCATTTACCGGCTTCTATGTGACCTAGGACCTAGAGAATGGTCTAAACGATAAAAAAAATTACCGGGTATACGACGAACACATTTATTATATAAACTGGTATAATACGTCAATCCCGGAGGACGAGACGTATCCGTCTTAATAATACGACAAAATGGGAAGTATAATGGGACCATAAAAATATATATTACAGATATGTATAGCCCCTATAAACGGGTCTTATCATCAGTGTATTATTATATATTATGAAGAATCGATTTGCTTCAATTGCCTCTCTCTTGAGCGCTACGCCGTATACATTATAAAATGGTACAGCCACCGTTGTGGCCGCACTAGTATAAAAAACCTAATGAAAACAAAGTTTAGCCCGCCGGTAGTTGTAATCCAATAATATATAATAGCGCGCGAACCGTATCTCTTTTGGGACCTTTTGAAAATACAAATTCGCCTAATGGCAAATTGTTAACGGCCGACCGGTGTACGGTTCCGCCGGATGGCAACGACTTTTTTCAAATATTAGTTTCCTTCTTGCGACTTGCGCTTTCACTGGGCTTTTGTTTTGCAAAAGTACCGTCTTACGCGACTTTGAGTGAACTCGTCTCACAATCATAATTATTACTGTCGAATATTCCATCAATGTATTAAATTATCTCTCTGCCGCCCCTCTTGCCCTGTATACAGACCCGCGTGGGCGACGCGCGTGTAACCCTAAGACAAAACGTCGCGTCGTCGGTTAACTCAATATAATATAATATAATTCCTTTTGTGTTCCTAAGCACTCTAAAAGCACACACGACCTCCCCTTTGCTCTGCTGTGTCAGTGTTGTGTGTGTGCGTTAATTAAAACGAAATTCAAGTCTAAAGGCACACGTCAAATGCAAATAAATTCCAAGTACCTACTATGTTTTTTTGACATTAGCGGAGATCAGGAGGGGGGGAGGGCTTAGTTCGGGACTATAAAAACATTAAAACAAAAAAATTAGTGCTGCTTGTTATTTTTCTGGTTAAAAAATAAATTTAGGTATTTTGAAAAACACTGATTTTAAGTTTTAAAGTTTTTAGTATCGCAAGCTCACCTGATCTCAGCCAATGTTGATTAATAATACAATTAATTTATATATATATATATATATACATAATCAACGGTACTCGTCAACTTGTGCCTGAGTTTTTTATTAGCTAACCTATAAATTTGCATATTTGATAATCTTGTATCTAATTGAAAGTCCATTACGCTTTGATAATAAAGTTAATCTTTTACCTTTCGTCGGATGGATTATTAAAATATCTATAAATCTTCTGTAAACCGGAACACTAATATTGGAAGTATTTATAAAATAAATTGTTAGCTACCTAATCATATTATTATAACAATATTGATCATCGTTTACTTTATTTTGCAAGTTAACAAAAATACAAATAATATGGAACAAAAATTATAGTGTTTTCAAATTGGCTGTATAAGTGTATTTTTTAATTTTCACTTTTTTATAATTAACTTGAACAATGCAAAAACATAGAAGTGATTCGCTAAGAAACCTAAAAATTTCATATTTTTTTTACTGCACAACCCACGTGTACGATACATACAACATTGTTTATTTTTTTAAATTTCAAAATACTTTTAATTTCACCGATCTACTTTCTTTTATTGTAACTTCAAAGTCGGTTATTTGCCCGTTCCTGTAACGAATTCCAATAATCTACGATTTAATTAAATGAAAAACCAAAAGGCTTACATCGTTTATTGACAGCAATAAACAGTTTAAATACTTGTGTGAAATTTTGAAGTTTTTCCAATAAAGATTTTCGTTGAGTATTCTTTTATTACATCAGTATTATATTTTTGTTTTTAGCAAAGCTTATACAAAAGCTAATCATGCGCAACGATAAACAAATTTAAGTGGTATACATATAGACTTTGGGGAACGCACAAAAGTTAAAATAAAATAAACATAAGAAAGTTTTTTTTTTAATCACTATAGATGAGTTATAGAACACTATGGGAACAGAATCAAAAAGTATAATTAATATAATATTATAAAGCTAAGACGTCTAGGTAAAAAAGCTATATTGATGGAATAATTTTTAACATTGACTTTTTACATAGTGTATTGTATAATAAACTCTTTATTATACTGAAAAATGTAAAAAATAACATATATGTTTTTGGTAAGTATGGTTTGTTACTTCTTGAGGTATATACCATTTCCAATGTCCATTAAAACATTGTTAAGCTGACAATGAGCAGCAGTTTTCATTTATATATTATACTTAGTGAAATGTACATACCAACAAGTCTTTAAATAGGTATAAGAACTAAAGCGAATTGTTTATTTCAGTAACTTAATAACTTATACAGGCATTGCAAATGACAATTTTTGTAAATCACCGGAAAAGACAATAGTAACTCCAACCATCATGATCGTGATACAATAAGATTGAATATGTTTGATAGCGACTTTTAATCCATGGCCCAGGAATAGTCATTCACTAATAGATAACGGCAGTTAATGAGACTAAATCATACCTTTCATAAATTGTACTCAACCTCTTGAGATTGTTTTTTTTTTAATTTTTGTATAATTTACTTGGGAAACCTTTTATGGCCGTGAATTTTTTTTTCAAACCAACGAGTGGAACGTGATGGGGATGGACGATGAGAGTTTGTAGAGAAAGGCGCTTTCGACTGTTATGCATTTATAAATTGACATTTTTCGAGTGCATATTTTTTTTTTTGTCTCCGACAAAGGATAGAAACAGTAGCAAGTGAGTGCACGAGGGGGCGAAATAAATAAAAGATGACTTAGCCGGTGGACCGTAAAAGCCGAGTCACGTAGGTATGACCACGAGTCACACATTCCTAGACCGTTCAAAGGTGATATTATTGACTTTTTGGCGGACGGAAAATTACAAGAATGTAATAATTGTGTAAATCTCGGCGGTCGGGGTTCTCCGTTGGAACAAGTGAGAGGGACAGTGTAACAGAAATACTGCAGGTAAGCGGGTAAAGAGAAAAATGTTGCAGTTATAGGCTGCCGTCGGATTTCGTCGAATACATTTATTGGAAACGGGCTCTGCTGGCCGAAGGTTGTTTTACGGTACGGTGCTTTTCTCCCCACAGACCTGCCCTGAGTTTTGTTATAAGTGACAGGATTATTAATCCCCCGCTTCCTCCGTAGGATATCCAACCTGAACTTCGGGTATTGTAGATGTGTATAAAATTCCTTTTCACCGTCCACCGTGCGCCGACCACCCGCCCAGAATCCATACCGTCGCCACAACGTCTTATACACTTACTCGCGGGGAACCACAGCAGATGGCCCGGATTCCGAGATCCATTCGGGGCACAATAAAAACCGACATTTTGGAATTAATTTTTCCCCTTTATGCTCTAATTATCTCCACGGGAAACGTTTTATTAAAACACCGTTCGAATATATATATATATATATAGGCTGCACCCCTACCGCCGCCGCCGCACAACACTTAACCCTCTCGCCACCCTGTCCCGGTTGACCTACCCTATCCCTCGTCGCGTAACAGGTGCGTATGTATGGCATATCCGATTCACACATTACAACATAATCATTACACTTGGCGTTGTAACTTATTACAAACAATTAATAAGGATTAAGTCGTCTGTATATAGTTTATCACAGGCCGAACAACTCAATAGCAATTGTTCGGTAAACGAAAAGTTGTAGAGAAGATTACACTGTAAATCAGGTATTGTTTATATTCTCAGAATACTCCTTCGTTATGTTCCAATTGAATTTCTAAGGATATTATAACGTATAATAGTATTTATATATACAATATACAATTGTCGATGGAGTGTGGGCGTTTTACATTTGAAAAATAATAAATATTCTGCTATTGAATTCAATGTACAGACATCCCATTGAATAAAATTTTAAATATTGCAATTATTCATATTATTTAAAAATGTATTTGTAAAATGGTGGCTGATGAGCAAATATACTCTATTAATTATTTAAATAGACTGTACGAACAATTATATATTTGTTTAAAGTGCCCCGAGAAGAATATTTTCTTTAGAATACTTTATTATTATTATTTCACATTTTAAATACGTCTCGAAAGTTTAACACGCTAATTTAAGAAAAAAAAAAAAATACTTGAAAAGTAAAAACTGTAAAAAAAATTTACTTTTGAAAACGTAAGCGTAGTAATCTCTAAAATTAAAAGTGCTAACACAGCAACCATTTTAAAATCTACGGACAATGTGAGTTTTTGTAACAATAATATTGTTTAGGACAAAAACGTTGTTATAATTTAACTGGAAGTACCGTTGCAATTTAATGAGCGATGTCAACGAGAAAAAATAAATTTATATTCACATCAAAGATGAAAACATAATTAATTTGCAGAATGTGATTAAAGATTCGGAATAATAGTATATTGTGTTTACGACGGGCCTTTTATATTTTATACATGTTGAGAAATATGAACACTTGTATGAGATTTTCATTTTTTTTTTTTTGCTATGTAACAAAACTACCCACCACGAGGTCGGAGCGCAAACGGATAAAGCCCAACGATTTATCGTCCACCATTTGTACATTCGCATGATTGTAGAAATCCAATTATAAACGGTTTCGGGGATGTGTAATTAGAAAATTCATCAACATTTATTATTCTCGAAATAATAATACAATTATTAAACAGTAAAATATTGTGCAAAAACGAGAAGCACGATTTCACGAACAACGATGAAGAATTTACATTTTTCCCAATACTAAAGTGAAACCTATATAATATTATATACACCGTGGCCCACATTGTTTTCTTAGCTCGATCGCCGAGTAATCAAAAACGATATTAAAACCGGAATACTTTGCAAAATGTTTCCTACAAACTTCGGTATCTTGTACTCGAATCTCGCCCACCATAATAATTACCATTTTGAATTGATTTTATCAGCCATTTTAACTTATCTCTTATTTGTATTATTCCAACGATCCGGTATTAATTTCATTAAAAACACTTAATATTTTACAATAAAAAGTTATTTTCTCTCGCCTTGTCCAACAAATATTCATGGCCGGCCGTTAAGTCCCTAAAACGGTCCTAGTTTCAGACATTCGCCTTAACATTTCCACAAAACTCATTACTGATAACATTTTCTTAGTTTATATACTCAAATCATACTGTATACATTATACGTTGGATTTGTTTAAAAAGTGTACGGCAGTGTAGTGTTGACTGAAAACCTGTTACCAACAACCAAGTATGAGCTAATTAACACTAAAAAGAAAAAAAAACTCTACGAATATTATTAAACACCTTTTTATGACTTATTTATAAAAACGCATACAAATTATTTTTCTTAATTAAAAAAATATAACCTTAGCTTATAATGTTTATTACATTTTCCCCATAACACACAGCATATAAAAAATGTTCTATAAAATGCAATTAGTTATTCCGCGAATTTTTGATCGAAAATAAAATACTTAAAAATGACATAAGATTATAAAAATTTTCTTTATGATATTAATAATTTTTTTACAATTATTTGACAGACTTTACATTTTATGCATGTGACGTGATTATTATGAAAATATGTATTACAACTACTTTAACGTGACAAGAAGTAGGTATTTGCTTTCGACGAGACGCGGATAAAAATAAAATTATACCCCACTCGTTACACCGCGTCTAAGTTCTATTGTAATTTGTAGTACACGCTTGTAGTTGTTATAAATCTGAAAATGTCATACCAAATATACACCTATCCGACCATAAAAATATTATAATGGTTAAAATTATTAGTAATTAATGCTTTTCTCTTTGGCGCACATAGGCTACACGAGTACAGCTGTAGGTGTTATTAATAATAATAATGCACCGTCTATCACGCCATGGGGACATTTAACAAAATATACTATTGTATTATACAATAATATTATGGCAATATATTATTCTGGTAACTGGTGTAAATCAAACGTAAGATTGTGAATGATTATATATATATATATATATATTATATTGTACTTATGAACACTACTACTACTTACCGCCAGTAAGTACTTACTTTTTTTACTTCTTGTAATTTGTTGTATTATATATACCTACGTCCTACATAAAGTGCGATAAATCAAAAGAAAGAACAATAATTATTTATACTGCACAAAACACGGTTGGTAATTCAATCAAACTGTGTGATTTGCAATTATTTGCATTAAATGTGCGGTAAACTTACATACGTCTTGTTCATGACAATATGTGTCGTTGACATACACGAATTTCCTTAACGGTGTATTACTTAATAAATAGTAGTGTATTATAATGGTTCCCGTTTGTCTGAAGTGACTATATGTATGGAGAAAGGGAGAATGTTTGTGTGCATAAACCCCCGTGGCTAAGAAATCAAAGTCGGAAGTTTGAACGCGTAGTTGTATAAACGACGCTTGTAAACGTGGAAATGTTCTTGGAATGCAACCGCGTATTTTGTATTAAATATTATGTATTATTGTAATACATAAAGGTTATACCGTGAATATTGATGAACACGAATGTATTGTCTACAGTGCTGCGTCAAATAGAGCATTGATCATTTTTATTTATTAAAAAATAACGTAATCAAACACAGTGTTTAAACAGTACAAAATCACACAATAATATGTTTAATAATTTAGTATTGCATGATTTCAATAGTTATTATATTCAGTATAGATCAGCCAAAATGCCAGCTTAAACTGCTTTAAATACACCGAGTCATTAAAACACTACTCATTCGCGCGTTTCGGTAACGCACTTATTTCTGTAGTTGAGCCATTACTAAACATGGAAATGCAATTTAGGAGGATTTACTTTTAACCTAACCATTGATAAATACCTACCACTGCATACCATTCGCGCTTCACTCGACACCGACGTACTTAACTTAAACTTTTAATCGTTTTGGTCGTAGTTAAAACTACTTAACACAAACCCCAATAATATATTTAAAAAAAATATTTGATGTAGGTACTAAACGTGTAGCATCACTTCCGGTGTTATGAAATAACTGTTCAACGATATGGAAATACTATATTATTATGTAGTTCGCCGAAATAGCAATTAATGATTCCATCACAACAGACCAAACACAACAACAGCCCTTTTTTACGTTTCCTGTGACATGAACATCGAATTGAGCTGTGCACAAAATTTGGATTTTGGAAAACTACACCGAGAATCATAAAAACTGGTATTTTCTCACTGTTTTTATTATTGTTTACCAAACTGTGTTGGGAAAATCTCGGTCGGTTTCAAAATGGCCCGTCTGACAGAAATGATTTGTTGTTTGTGAACATTTTCAAAAATTGCTTTTATAGCCGGTTTTTGAAACTAGACGCGCCTCATCATTAACAATATTATGATAATCATAATATAGATCCTGTCGATTCGAAGGGTGCGCGGGAAGGGCGCCTATATTGTTACAGAGCCGTCGTCGAAATAAAGATAATGTGTTATTTTGTTTAAACAAAAAAAATGTAGTTCTTTTGGCAAAATGCCAAGCGACTACGCGGTGTGTGTGGTAAACGTGACCAAAGTTCGGAATTCGTGCGGACCGCAGGAATGATACACGGTGCTGCTAGTAGGATAAATATATATATAAAAAAATAGGATATAGATCAGGGCAGAACGGCGACGGGGGCAAGGGGGGTTGGCGGAAACGGCACACAGTTTTTGCACGGTGAAAAGGTCGCCTAATCAGTATGTTCATTTGTTGCACGACACAACGCCCGCTGTCATTGGCATACACTCCGGCGGCGGGATGGTGAAAAAACGGAAGTAAACGAACATGTTGAACGAAGGGATCACAGCCAAATCGGCTGTCTTTAAAAGAAAAAAAAATCAAAGATATTTCGCGATGAAAAGTAAAAAAAAAAAAAAAACCTTTCCTTTTTTTTTCCATTTCAGTTGTGTGTACGTCGTTTCCTAAAAGATTATATCACACAAAAGAATAGTCTATTATATATATATATATATATTTCCCCTCCTTTTTTTTTTGCTTTCATTCTCTTTCTCCCGTCCTCTCTGTGTACTTGTACACACCCTTAGAGTGCGGTTCAAAAAACCCGAGAGGATTGCTCGGAATTTAAATAAGACCAGATTTTTTACAATACAAATGATTTTCTTTGCGCGCTCTGCTCTCTTTATACACTCCATAAATAATTGTTGAGAAATTATAAGATGAATAACAGCGGGAGAGACAAAAATATACATGTACACATACACACACACTGTTTCTTCTGTGTGAATTACACTCAAAACGGTCATTCACAAGATTAGAAACGAATATGTGTTACATTATCAATGGATTTCCGTACAAAAAGAAGAAAGTTAAGTAATAAATACTATTTTAAATAATAAACATAATAATATCCAATCAAATATTTGCACAATATCTACATTCTACTTAAAAGTTAAAACAAGTAAACGTGCGAGGCAAGGAAGTTAAACAAATCTTTTTTGATAACATTGTTTTCCAGTAAAACAAAATAATAAAGCGCACAGGTGTGATGTACAAAAACAGTTCTGTTTGAAAGTTTGACGTTTGTATTTCATTGCAGACAAAAAAACGTCTATATATAAAGTATAAATATAAAAATATTTTAACTATACTTATGGTTTTTCACACAGCTTGTTAAACTTTTTAGGCACTAATATTATGTAACTACATTAATGTCGCCAAATTTACCGGTTTCACCCTATAATGTTTTGGAAATACAACATAATTGGATTGAATAAAAGTTTATTTACTGACAAAATCATAATGATAATATTTCATACTAATAAATGGACGAGTTTTGTACAACCACTATATCTACTATATAAAAGGTATTTCACTATAATAATAATTAAATACAAGTAAAATTACTAAATAGAAAAAAAAAATTACAAAGTAACCATAAAACAAGAAAAGTATTAATTCATACCATATTATATAACTTGTGTTTTTTTTTTGAAAATTATTCTTTCATATTAACGCATTTCGGAAAAAAAATTTGTAAATGTCTCATAAATTGTGCACACCTCTGTTGTTAGTAAAAACAAACAAATCCGATTAAAAATCATGATATTCATATACCGACTAATGGCTAATGGATAAGCCAAATAATACTTTATAGCTATTCGGTCACTATAACTATATTATATATTTTATAAAAATTCCACGAAATAATATGGCTTATGTCATGTTCATAAAGGATGACCGTGACCGTTATTTTTTTTTTTTTTTTAGACAATTAAAAGTACTACAATAACAATATTGATAACAATCAAATGGATTTTCAGTCAGGCAACAACAAAAAAATAATTTTTAATAATGTATCCCCGAAACCTAATAATTGTTTTTCTGCGCAAAAGTGTGTCTATATATTGTGTTATAATATTATGTTAGTGTAACTTTTAACGGACGGTTTACATTTGAGCGCACTGCAATTATATTTTAATATTATCATATATTCATCAAGTTTCTAGAAAGGATTACGTTTGCAAACGGTAATGGATAAACACGTCCCTTTTAAAATTATTTTTTTATCGGACTAAAAATCGAGTTTTCATAAATTACCAAAAAAAAAAAAACAAAAAAAAAAAACACTACCATATTCTGTATAGTTGCTATACGTTTTAAGGGTGACGGCGGCGGAGGGTGGAAGTCCTTTTTTTGTCCTAAACCGTTTTACAGCAAACAGGTTAAACCCTTCAAATATTTAATTTCTACCTTCTAAAAAAAAAATAATAAAAAAACATCTATAAAAAAGTGTTAATTAAACGAAATTGAAATATTCCCTCGTTTCAATACGAGTTGTTGTGTAATAGTTGTTAAACGTTTCTTCGACTAAACACAATGCATAATTATTTCCAGCGTATCTGACGGATATTTGTATATCTTTAATTAATTTTCCCATTGGGTTAAACTGATTGCGAGCAGTTAATATCATAAATAAATTATGTACACTTGCATGCACACAATACTGTCAGTGACTATATTATAGACATATTGATATTGTTTGATTTTGTATATAATTACTGCTAATGTTCAAAATGTTTGACTTTCAACAGCCAACTATCCCTGTTTTAATATTTAACACTGAACATTTGTACTTAAATGTTTATCTTTTTGGTAAAGTCTAAATTCATGTTAAAAAATAAATAATTATAATATACATCTAGCGACTAGTTCTCTTTTGTATAAGACATTATAGAAATATACATTTGAGCCGACTGAAACTTTATTGCACGAAAACAACATTTTCAATTAGTAATATGCCATTAGCTCAATAATTACATTAGATTTCCAGCATAAGCCGTGTGTAATTTTGATTTAGAGTTTGAATGATTAAATAAAGTTTGGATGGAAAGTTTAACGGTAACCGTGAGGGTTGCATATAAGGCTACCGCGATGACTATGATATTATCGCAAAATGAGCGTAAAGGCGCACATTACAAACTAGATTTAATCTTAACATTAATCCGACTTATATCGTTAAACGAATTCCAGGTAACGCACTCGTACTATTATTAATATGTATCGAGTTCGTTACATCAATAAAGATAATGAGTGAGTCGCCAGATCCATACTTTATGTACCATATCATTTAACAAAGTGTAAAAAATGTCACAACAGGAATCATTTGTAACCGCATAAGATTAAATTTTAAACTTTAATAACTATAAAAACAATTATTAAAATAAAAAAAAAGATTACCTATGAGTCATCACTTTCAGTGAATTATTCTTAAGTTGAATCATAGTCAATCAAACGCATATATACATTGTAAGTTTCAAAAGTTGATAGAGCCTGGAATGTTTCAAAAAAAGAAAGTAAATGCTTGTCTGACGTTAAACTGATCACCCTGCGTGTTCTGTTTTATACTTGTTTACCAAACTTCGTAACTTTTTCGGTATTAATACGTCGTCAGACAACGAAATGTCTGGTCACTCGCCATTTTTATACGATGTAGACCAGGACAATATAATATTTGCTTTGTGGTCAATTAAGGTAAGTGGATCGTCGTGGAAATATTGCAGTGGGAAACAAACCACTATTGCTAGCTGATGACAGTTTATTAAAACGATAAAAAATAATAAGCCAAAATGTTTATTATTGTTATAATGGAATATGCCACTTGAAGTATATATATTATATATAATATGTACATTGTTCGTTCCGACGAAAACAATTGAATATAATATATTATATTTAGCGCGATAGACGGACGAGCACTTCATAATAATTGATCGCGAAGAGAAGGGTAAAAACGCTATTATTTATCACAACTTGTTTAATGGGAAATCATTTGTTTCCTTTTGTTTTTCAATCAATTCCAATGCAAAAGTAAACCGAATCAGTCATAATTTGTTCCATTACAACAAAATGGTCAGCATTATCACGTTTTATAATACCTAACTAATATAAAGTGGTATATTTGATTTCAATAAGAAACATACCTTGCAAATGAATGTAGACTGTCATGTTGGGAAATCTGTCCATAACGGGTTCCACGGTGGCGTAGGTCAGGGTCTGAAGATTGTTGTACCTCATGTCGAGGAACCTGAGTTTTTCCAGATGATGAAAGGTGCGGTCGTCGAGCATTTTCAACCTGTTGGCCGCAATGGTCAACCGCACCAAGTTGGGCAGCCCCGAGAATCCTTTACCGTCGATCGACCTTATGGTGTTGTCCTCCAAGACCAGTTCCTCCAGGCTGACCAGCTCGGCAAACGCCTCGGGACCGATGCGCTCGAGGCGGTTGGCTCGCATGTCCAGTCTCTTCAACGACATCAAACCGAGGAACACGTAACGCGACAACGAGCCGGTCAGAAGGTTCTCCGACAGGTCCAGCTCCTCGAGTTTGTTGAGCTGCTCGAACGCCCCTTCCGCTATGTAACTTATGTTGTTCCGGTCCATGTAGAGCTTGCGCAACACCGGCAACCCGGCGAACACGTCGTTGTTGATGAAGTTAATGTAGTTGTCGCCGAGCGTGACCACTCGCAGGTCGTCCAAATGGGCGATGGACTCCCTGGACAGCGTTTCGATTTGGTTGCGTCCCAGGGCCAAGTCTTGCAGGCGGGACAGGTTGGCGAACGCGTGCGAGTGTACCGTCTTGATGTGTGCGTAGACGATTTCCAGCGTTCTCAGCTCCGGCAACTGGGCCAGGGCTTCGGTGGGCACGAACGACAGGGTCTGGGCGGTCGAACCGCGGACGTTGAAAGTGAGTTTGGTCAAGTTCGTCTGCGACTTGAACTCGCGCCAAATGGACGCTTCGCGCGGTTCGCCGTTGTTGAACGTCCAACAGTCGGCCATCGTGGCCAGCTGAAACGTAGGCTCGTCGCAGTAGCAAAACAGATTGATAGTGTTCTTCTGTTCTAACGTGCATATGTTAATGTCCTTGCTCGCCTCGTCCGGGTAACTCCTGATGTTCTGTTTTTGGCTTTTCGCCCTTCTGTACGTGACGTAACCGTCATTCTGGTACACCAGCAACAGGAAAATCAGCGCCCGAAGTGGCTGCCCGAGCATGCTGTCTGATATGGCCTGAAATCCAAAAAACAAAAAATGTTGCTTATTAGTATAACGCGTTTAACGCAAAAGGTCCGTTTTTAATAAATAAAAAAATATGATATCCGACTCGGTAAACCGTTTATAAAACAGCCTTTTAATTAGTTTACATTTTTAGTGTACATCTGATCGAATACATCTAAAGAAACTCGGGCAATACAAAATATATGCATATGTTCTGTAACGTTCAAAGAACAATTATTATCAATGTTGAGTTTTTTTATATATATTTACCGTGTAGGATTGTTAAGACTGTTAACCGATCACATTAGCGATGGTTTCGTATGCATTATGTTTATAATAATTGTCGTTAAGTGGCTATTGTCACGACATAATTTGTTTTCCTTAAGTATACACTATATATAGGTACCTGCCTCCGACGGCGTTCGAAGAGTTTCCTGTCGTGCAACCACGAGTTGCAAATAATTCAACAATAACGCGATGACATAATAATGAAATATTTATACATTTCGCTCGTGTATCGAATCGATGTAATAGACGGCTTATTGGCTTGGGTTGTCTATCTGCCCGTGACGTGTCAGACAAACATAATGGGCGAAAGCTTTGGAAAAGGCTGTTCTTTTTTCATGTTTGTTTTTTATTTACACACAACCCCTTTCGTCCATACAAATGACCACCGCCGGGCCTCTCTATACACACAAAAGACAGCGTATACCGTTGCCAGCTCCGGGTTTCTGTCGTTCATATCGTAAAGGCTCATTCAATATTGAAATGTCCATTACAATGTGCTTTACGCGTTCACCGTGCGGTTCGTACGCGTTTGTTTTAATATTGCACGAGTCCGCCTTTGGCTGAAGTTAAAAAAGAAAAATGAATAACGCAGCTCACACCGGCAGACTATAATTCATGCAACACCGCGACCACTAAATTATTATCCACCTTGCGGTGCTCTTAAAAGCGGCGAATCTCGTCATTGGTATTATATTTGTCCAGAAATTCTTTCAGAACGCGCACACACTCACTAGTTCCCCTTCTCGAATTTAGTTGGTACTTCGATTGGGGATACATATTGTAATTAGATGGGCGTCGACATCGCATATAAGTGCAGTGTTCACCGAGTCAGGAGTCTCTCCCTAAGTAGGCGTGTCAACGTGTAGCACAACTGGCAACCCCAGGGGTAGTTATTGCAGTGGACTCGGGGCGAGTTCGAGAGGAGAACGGTAATTGAAAAATGATTAGATTACCATTTTGGCTAGACGCCGTGACCTCGCGCACCAAAGACTGATTTCACTATGGCGGTTAAACTGATATAGTATATCACGTCATAATCATTGCTACCGAAAATGACATCTGCGAGATCTAGTGATATAATATATTATACAATGAAATATATTTCCCTAACATATGGAACATGGCATGGTAGACAAAATCGCACAGCTATGCAGTTTGTTTGAATATCCTGCAGTTGTATTTTTATAAAAAAAAAAAAAGTGAACTGTGACACTGAATTCGCTGTTCGATTAAGTCTTTTCGAAAGTTATCGGATTTATATATATATATTTGTAATGTATTATTTATACATGAATCATAATGTATATCAACGTCGGCTTAAGGATGAAAATACTTTATTTAAAATTCCCCGTTGACTTCTCTTTGACTGATATTTTAATAACTCTTTTTGCGCCGATTAAGTTCTAATTAGGTTTTCATTTACCGCACAGAATATGATATAAATAAATACTACAGTGAGATATTGAATTCAGATCAAAACAGTAACGAGATACTGCGAAAAAGATGGAAATAGCACACAAGTCACACAGTAAATAGACTTATAAAAAAATAGTCATGTAAGGTAAGATTTTCAGATAAGACATTTTGTTTGGAGCGAAAAAAGTTGTTATTATTACTGGCTGATAGTAAAACCAGGTGTGAATAACGTCTAATTGTGAAATTGCATAATATTAAAAGTATATTTGTTGCCAAGACATTATATTATAATAAATACCTATTCAATTTTGTTTCTCTTTATTTCTTTATAATTGTAAACTATATTTGTAATAATTGTGTATTAAATTTTGGTTTTGTTGTATCTTATATATGAACCCTATAAACAATTGTAAACTCTTTTTATTTACTGTGTATTAATTTGTGTTTGAAATTTTTTTGTACAAACATTTATTTATATTGTGTCTTAATTATTTTACTTATTGTAATTTATAACTTGAATACTAACATAAAAAATGGCATGCAAACGCTCTTCTTCCGACGCGGCCGAAGAGTACATGGAGCCGAGAAAAATTGCAAAGTAATCTAAGAGTTATAATATTTTTATATTTAATAATATTATATTTCAGGAAACTGTTAATCTTAATATGATGATTATAATTATACAAATAGAGTTGAGAAGTCGGACCACGCCCAAGACAGCAATACCGTGCAACCCGACTGGTAATCAATTAATATAATTATCCCTGCGCGTAATTTCCAAAAGTGGGGGGGGGGGTGTCCACCTTACATTTACTATAAGTTGACAATGACACAAGTGCAAAATTATAGAGAATATAATATAACAAAAAAAAAAAGTAAAAATCAAACTTCAATAATTCGGTTTCTAAAAAATATTGTAAAAAACGACCCAAGTGAGTTGATTGATAATTTTTTCTCCTTTATAATTTTCCATAATTGCACTTTTGCTCTACATTCAACCAAATGCTCACATACGTGAATATGCCTAACAATTTTTAGACCAACAACTATTTAGTAATTAACAAGTCGAGATGTGGCACTTCTAACGGCTTCCATACAAATCTCCCAGAGCTCAAACCAAACCGGTGTCCGGTTCAATGTAATATCGCTATTTAATATGTTGAACACAATTAAACTGTTTTAAATTCTGTTTTCTTATCGATTACACATTTACACCTAATATTGTGCCCTAGTATGTTTGCGCTCGGAAAATAAACATAACATTATATTATATTTGAATTGGCTGTAAAATGTACATAGTATTTTCTAATTAATTCTCAAAAAGGTCTTTGAACAAAATAAAATTGTTATTTGACAAACTACGTAGATTTTTACATGCGTTGTGTAGTACAGTCATAAATAATAATATAAAATTAAACAGCTGTCTACAATACAAAAACAATCGGCTCACGCTAAGAAATTAATAGGAAAAATGTAGATTGAGTTCTTTTTGAAAAAATGCATGCAAATGAAAGTTGTTGTGTTTGTTGAAACACAACAAAGTTCTTATTGGCTATAAACATGTTTGGAAAAATTGTCTTAGTGAGACAGCAAGCTATTGTTAATATTGTAAAACAAGTAAATAAAAAAAAACAGACCTTATAAAACCTTCAAAGACCAATTCAAAAAACAGTTACCTTAGAATAAAAATCCGACCTAACTTGAATAAAAACGTCGGTGCATACTAATTGCATCTTGATGGCCCCTTAATCGAAACCCAAATCTTATGGTAACTTAAAAATGTTTACACTACTTGCATTCCTTTGTTGAGTGCCATAGGGTACAATTATTACAGTACCAGTGGTACCCAATATCGTAAAAAATACTTTTATAATGTACTAAAATAAAATATCCATTATAGTTATTACTCGTACATTATAAAAATATTATTATTGTAGAAATTATGTCAACTATAAAATAAAAGTGTTTAAATTTATAGCAAAACATAGGTACTAGTATTAGTAGATATAACATTATATATGTACCCAACTATCTACTAGGTGAGTTTATCAAAATGTTGAAGAAAATTACCAATATAATTTAATAACAATTGAAATATTACAAACATATCATATTACTTTTCTTGTGTAATTATAATTTGGTTTTAGTTCATGGTTTTTAGTCGGTACAGTAAAAAAATTATTTTAAGTGTTTTATTCATAGTTCGTAATGTAAAAATCATTAAAACATAATTCAAGCTATGATAGAAAATCAAATTATATATTTTATAAGTATATATGTATATAATTTGGTAAACAGTAGTTTTTTATGAATAATAATTAATTCGTTGGTGCGCGGAGATACTATAAATATATCGACTGTATACAGCGTATGCAATTTCATGTGATACTAATCGTCTATTAACTCTAATAAGATGTTTGTAATTTTACAAATAGTTTTACGTCCAACCCCGAAAAATCCGAAGAAGATACCGTCGAAATTGTAAGTCCCGAAGAAGATACCGTCGAAATTGTAAGTCCAGAAGAAGATACCGTCGAAATTGTAAGTCCAGAAGAAGATACCGTCGAAACTACAAGTCCAGAAGAACAACCCATTGATCTGACCAAGTAATCAAATAATAATTAATAATATTAACCTTCAGGATATATTTTTAACGACAAACAATGTTCTCAATTTGTCTTATGATCAGCTGATTTTCTTGTCAATTATCAACATTGTTGCTCATCGATATCCGCCATCATTCAACCCCGACTCAAATACACCTCTAATCCCATTCCTATCCCCTCCCCTCGTGCCACAAAAGCATCGTGCAAAGTTCTAGTACAGACCCCAGCCGTATGACATAATTATTTTAAAACAAAAATGTTTACTCTAATTATTCGTAATGTACTTGTGTAACAGCTGCGACACTGACGAAGACGATGACGATATTGACGAAGACGGTGAGGTGTTAAACGATGAGCCTGAAGATGTAGAAAACGGAGTATTAAATATGAAACAAGAGAAAGTCGACACGGCGTACGATGATGTATTAATGGGCGTAAACTTGAGCAAACGGACCACGACATTAGATTCGGATAGCGAGGATGAGTCCGACGAAGCGGAGTAGGAGGAAGACGTACTATGTTTTCATACAAATGGTGGTATATAATACTCATGTATTTTTTTTTTAAGTTCTTGAACCAATCTAAGGATTGTAA
Source organism: Adelges cooleyi (assembly GCF_023614345.1). Classification (NCBI taxonomy): domain Eukaryota; kingdom Metazoa; phylum Arthropoda; class Insecta; order Hemiptera; family Adelgidae; genus Adelges; species Adelges cooleyi. The sequence goes on along the minus strand of NW_026096053.1, from coordinate 10,110,597 downwards.
AATTGTAACTTTTCTAATGTTGTTAATTTTTTATATGTGGCGCCTAGAACACAAAGGGTATTATAATAGCATATGGCTAATATAATATACCCCTTGTGTTCTAGACGTCATATATATTTTGTTACTCGTGTACATACATGAGTAACATGTATATATATAGTAAACTGTCTTTTTATAAAAATGTTATATTTCTTCTAATGCTTTACGCAAATTTTGTTCATTTTTAAATGTTTTTGTAACTCTTGTATGCATACTATGTAAATATTTTTTTGCACAAATTTTTTTATATTTGTTGTTATATTTTTTTAATGTTTTTTGTAACTGATGTTTGTAAACTATTAAACTATTTTTGTTTGATTTGTAAAACGCATGTTACTATCGTGTTTCGACACAAATTAAAATACTTGTAAAATTGTACGTTGTACTTTTAAGGTGGATTAACGTTATTTTTATTAACATTTCATACTCAGAGAAAAAATTGCACCCCGTGTTCAATTCCGCCGTTTGACAGTGTAAATTATGATGGTCCTTTTGTTGTTGAGCATATGCCAAGCCCGAGCTTATCGCTCGTGATCCCCATCCGCGTCCTAATAATGGCCTTTGATAATAGTCCGTCTTACGTAAAATCAAATTGATTTGAAACAAAATTGGACTTTTCATCAGATTAAGCACGTGGAACAGAAAGGTGGGCGTGTTTGCTACTCTATATACACACACACGGTGCATACAGTAGACACACACACGCGGGCGTCATTGTTCCCTTTATAGAAACGACAGTGCTCAAGAAAGGGTCGGTCGACTGCTTCCCCAAAAGGGTCGTTCTCCACCTATATCGTTATTATAACTAGTGTATGCAAATTTTATTATGTTTGCACAACGGCAGTGACGGAGGCGGTGTCGACGACAGCGGCATAACGAAGCGATGGCACACATATAGCAACAGTCCGCGGCGGTAACAGTTGGGCCGTGTAAAGGTCGGGTTTAATTCTTAAGTAGCATTCCCCGTTTTTTTTTTTTTTTTTGAGGGGTAGGGAGCGTTTTTGAGAGTGCAAACACAACGACGCTGTGACTTGTATTTGGCCGGGGCCGTTTTGAAAACATTTTATAAACAATATTCTATTGCGAATGAAAAATCACTATAGTGTTGCACGTCACGTGTTGTATATAAACATAATTGTATACTGTTATCTGTCTACTGTACGGATTCCAACGGCTTGGTTCGCATTTGGCCTCTGGAAACGGGCACATCCTTTCTTAGTTTCCACCAACAGCCAGCCGCGTGGTCCGCGTCGCCAATCCGAATCTTTTTTTTTTACCTTTATGATCCTGTGCGCGCCTCAAGACATGTTCTTCGTATACCCGCGGATAAGCCGAAACATAAATGGATTTGTTTTTCATAATGCCGAGAAAATTGACAAATATCTAACCTTACCCTTAGTTTATGATTACATCTTGTTATAACACAATACTATATATACAGAGTATTTCATTCTATCGCTCTGACCTAGCGCTCACTCGTGGATTGCATATTTTGTATTGACTAATAATATGTACTTATCACCCCAATAAAAGACAATAAGTGTTTTTATATACAAGAAGCTTTCAATAATATGTTTCTCCCTATTTTTCTTGACAACAATATTGTAAGTAATGGAGTACCGCGACGACGTGGTCATCGTAAATATATATTTTTTTTAAGAAATAATTACATAATATATGAGGTTAAAAAATATTTACAAAAAAATGTAACACATTACAGCGTTGAAGTTCAGAAGAAACCCAAAGTAATTAACAATCGAAGGAAAGAACAAAGATACTGGTTAGAAAACGAAAGGAAATTGGCAAGGCATAGACGTCCTAGTATACGCCCAAGCTAAGGCAGCAACTTTTTTCTTTTGTAAATCAATATATCCTTTTTTTTAATTATCCCGTAATGGGTTGGCCTACTGTAATAACCTAAAGGACCAGCCACAAATGGTAGCTATATTGAAAAAGACTTTTAAATATAATTAGAACACATTGAACATTGAATGATAGGGAGAGGAGTCCCTACACAACTATTGCAGAATTTTAATATTATTTATAATTGATTTCAATAACAGTGTTTGCTTTTTTTTTAAATTTTTTTTCTTAAAATATTTACAATTTGTATTAATATATACAACAAGTAAAATTAAGGGCTAATTTATTTACAACGCTGGACGATGACGCTGGCGTGTTTGCTTAAGCAGATTTTTTTTTCAATAATACAATTTATATTGAAACGCCCCTATATTTTTACTTAAATTGAAATATACCTATAAATTAATGTCTTAATTTCTTTTACCATTGTAGATATTAATTACTTTATGGTAATTTATCATTTCAATACTGTCGTGTAAATAAAATTCATTTAAAACGAATGTAAAATAATTTATATGATCACATTAGTTATTATGAACAACACCTTCTAAGAAACTTGAGTTTGAATAAATATGTAAATAGTATTTTTAGTTTTATTCTGATTGACTTTAGTAATGGAATAGATGTACCATAAGTTAATCTATGGTTATAGTTTCTAAAATAATTTTGAAAAAGGGCATAATAATTATAATTCAAGACCTGTGCAGCGCTTGATAGTCTATGACAGTCTTGTAAATCTTTAAGTTATTACCAAGCGTTATACAAATTATTTTTAGTACGCCTCGTAATTGTCATGTTTGCTGCGAGGGTGGACGTTGATGATTTTTTTTCCTATTTTATTTGTTATGTCTCTTTCTTTGGCTTTCATCCGCACGGTACCGACACGAATCCCGGTCACGTATGTGCGTACAAAAACACAGACAGACTCGGGCAAAAGAGAAACGCCTTATAGAACCGACCTAGTGGTGATACTGAGAAACGAGCTTTGCCAGTCGTTCATTTAAGTTAATAATAAACTACCCAAAAAGTTACGGAACGTCTGCAAAGGCATACGCGGAACTCGGTACAACTTTTATAGTTCAAAGGCACGTCGATAATTAACAGAATAACCCACATGGCAAAAACTAGGCATGCACAGGTCCTCCCAATTATCTGACATCCGCGATAGGTAACGTTATCATTCAGAGCACACAACCCCACAACGAAATAAAAAATATTGGTGTTATAACCGTACTGGTTATAACATTATACGTCTTAAGTAAAATACAAATCCATTTAAGATAATAATTGTGTACCGTGAACATGTCTTTGGCATTGCACACATCGCCACAAAAATATCCACTTTCAATTTTGGTAGAACTCAGCCAACATGTACATGTTCATGTCAATATCATTGTTATCAATGTACCATAATGTGGACTCAACGATAAGAAAATTAAAAACACTGTTAAGCCGAAAACGGCGGAGTATCATCTTCAGTGTCTGGTTAGGAAACCGAAATCAATAATCTGTAATAACAAATATTTGTCACTGAATCGAGAACAGGGTACGTGTAGATAATACAATTTTACCTAATTTATTTTATTTGAGATATTAGGAAATGATAATAATAATTATAAACATACACCTATCGATAAAGTAAAGCATAGTTAATAGCCAAAACATGACCTTTGTAAACATAATATTGTTTAAACGATTATAACTAAAATGTATTTAGGGTTTTACCCTATCATATTATAAGCAAAGACATATTCTTATAACTCACTGATAGGGTAAGGTATACTATTTGAATTCTTAATGGAACCTTTTCAGGTGTTTTTTCGTTCAAACTTGCCCCCTAAACAAACATAATCGTTTGCATTTAGACTACTGTTTACTATAGTCAGTAGTAATATAATCACACATCAATAATTAGGCGTTAACCGTTTGTTTTTACACATATTAAATGTTTAAGGTTAACTGCGGCATTTCACGGGACGTCAAATCGTTGGTAATTTATAATTAATTACCGCAGACCGCAGTACAAACACAAACCCATACAACCAGTAAGTTTTACAACCAAATGTCCTCTCCCTCTAGCACTCCTATAGTATTTATCACATTGAAACGCCAGAACAAGTGTTAAACATTTAAATTGTAAACACTAATAGAAAAACAACCCTTGATTTTATGTCAACAATCACAATCAAATTCCGTCAATGATAAAAAAATAAAAAATAACCGTCGATTCCAATCAGTTATTTAAATTGTACACTTCATTTCGGAGTGGTCCCGGAAAGTTCAGGGCATATAGCAACCGCGTAGCTCACCTTGCTTTGATATAAAACGTACAACGGTATCTCACATAATAAATTTAATAAAACCAAATTGCACTAACAAGGAAGATTGCTGAGCACTTCGGGGAATACATAATGATAAGCGTCCTCCGGCGGATTTTGGCTGTGTTGTACTTAAGAGAATAATTCAACATACGTACCACAGCTATGATAGTGTACTCCGAGAACCACATGTTGTTATATCCAATTGAATGCCAAACCGTCATTGCAATTTCTCGATTAGATATCAGACGAGTTTCATATTATTGGCGAGGATCATATTATTATTATTATCCAAGTTTGACGCGAACACAAATTTAATCGTTTAATATCAGGTTATTTTTTTTTTTTAAGAAATCAGAAAGGCCGGTAGGTACCAAGACAAACAAGCTGTGTAGTCAATAGAAAAAATCCTAATATTGCCATATTAATTAGGGAATTGTTTTTACGTCATTGTGTACTTGTAATATAAGATACCCAGAAGTCAGAACATTACATTCATATCGAATAAACGAATACATGTTTTAACGGCGTTGGTATATATATATATATATATATATATATATATATATTAAAATTACATTATTGTAATTTGATTAAAATTGTTTTATTTTATAAAACCCGAATTGTTTGAAGCATACAGATTGCTTTGTAGGTACACCAAACCTTTCTGGGTTCTAACAAGTATACTATTGATTCATTTTTGCCTTTTGTAACCAAAATCAATACTAATCAATTCGAGTTTCCAGATTCTTTTCATCCTAAACTCATTAATTTTATTCTATTCCGGAAATTCGCGTAACGTTTCACAGGCAACGTTTTAATGTAATCATTATAAGTTGCATTGATGTTTTGAAAATGTATAAGAACTTATAATATAAAAATCAGACGTTTAACTTCGGTGAATTACGACTACAAAAGTAAAAAATATATCAAATAGGTATAAGTTATATTCTGAGTTCTAATTTAAATCACTGTAATACAAGTTGTCTTGGCTGTTTACTCCGGCTTAACATATTTTGTAATATTGAAATGTAATGCGTACAAATGAATACAGCATTAATTATAATTCCTGTTATTAAATAAAGCTCTTTTTTTTAAGTTTCCTGATGGATTAAAATATATCATTCGCCGAGACCTGAGGATTGTGCAAACAATATAAGTAAGTAGTTTTGTTTTGTATTGTTGAAATTTCGTGACGAAATCGATGATAGAAAAACGGTTCATAACTCTTAGCGGCCGTAGAGATGTAATGCTTTAAACGACCGGACATTTTATAAAAAGAAGATAAAATGTTTAGAGTTGTGGCAGATATGATTAATTCTGCGAAACAACTTTTGTTATAGGCAACCTGTACCGAACCGGCTTTAACGACTTTCCGGAAACGACTTGTACGTACAATAAATTACAATAATTTAAATTATTTACCACTGTGCAATTATTTTAAACAGCGAAAACAATATTGAACACGGTATAGTGTTACTGAAATGCAACAAAGTGTATTCGCAGCGTCCGGGACAAATATTATTATAGTCCCGTCGTTCCATTCTAATTGTTAAAATGCATTTAATGCATTTTACGTAGCCAGGCTTAATTTCCTATTAAAACATTTATATACATTTCCCGAGAAGTTACATAATCGTGTATCTCGCGTAGAATTAAAGGCCGTTTGTTTTGTATAGGGCCACTATTAAAGGGTTGCTACCAGTCTGTACTGAATAAATCTCAAGGGAAAGGGGTGCGGCGATACACTGGGGTCTCGCGAAATATGGGCAACACCAGTAAACAATTACACCAAAATTACCAAAATATTCATTTGTTCAGTTTGTCTATTGTGTTATGGGCGACTTGTGTTAATTAGAAACTTGAGTATAACAATGTTGTTGTACTGAAGCTTCTAATTATTAATATATTATGTTAAACTATACATAAGAAAACTTAAAAACAGTTTGAAAAAAATCGTCCTCTTAGGCGATATTTTGACATATTGGATGATATCACGTTATTTTGACATTTTAGCTGTTGTACAAACGGATATCCTTTGGCGAAAGCACAGGACAGCATTACATCCCCTAGGCATTTAATTAGGCCATCGTATTGATGTGTTTTTGGATATTCTGTACTTTGGCGTTGTCATTAGTTTTAGTCGCGCAATTGGCGCTTTCGGTAAATTCTAAGAAACGAATACCAAAAAAAAAATAAATAAATTTTGGAGAAATAATAACAAAAAAAAAGGTCTATCACGTTTATCAAAAGAAACAGCCGTACAAATATAATAACGGACGACGCTACTTTCTGAGAAAAAATACAGTTTCTGAACGATTTCTTATATAAAACGTCCGAAAGAAAGCTTTACGGCAACACTACTACTTCAAGCCGTGCTTTAACAGAAAGAAAACATAACAGTTTCATTTTAATTTTAAGAGTAGTCGCTTTGTCGTTGACATAACATCCCCGTGATCCCGGATTTAAAATACCAGGAATAAACCCTGAACTCGATGTACCTATACATTCCGTTTACGCAACCGTGTGTATTGTTACTTAGCCGTTTCAAAGCTCGTTCACGGTTTACTTGCGTTTATAGGTGCTTTAATCTTTATTAACAAGTAACAGGTACCGCCTGTGTGTATGAAAATATGACCCAGTCACGTTATTTACTTTTCGACGATACACGTGTTAAGTTCTCCTGTTTAGCCCCGCCAAGTTATGAGAGTTTCGGTGATCCATTTCCATTTAAAAACAAATCCGACAAAATGATTGAAAAATAAGACTCATCATATTTGTATTATTATAATATATATATAGGGCCCGGATGTCTATATGCTCAAAAATAACCGAAATCAATTGCGCTAAAAATTAGTGCACTAAAAAAATCCTCAATAGCACTTTAAATATTTTAGCTTCGATGCGGAGCTGAGAAGGTATTGTTTTTACAATGATGTGTTTTTATTATTATTTTTTTTTTTTTTGTGTCTGGACCCATGATATCTCGTAAATCGCTGAACCGTTTTCTTTGTGTAGCAACTCTATAGATCAGAAATCATACCCGGAAGGTACTTTAACAGTCCAAAAAAGTCACCCCATCCCCATCAAAATCGATGGGTGTTTTCTAGTCAGTTTCTAGGTTGTAATATGCGAGTGAGTCAACAGTCAACGGGTAATGAAAATATTTGTATTATATTGTTAATTACGATATATGGGTAACTATGACAGTACATTTTTATAGACAGACGATCAACCCTTATCGTATCCACCCTGCATAAGACTAAATATTAAATTTTAAGTACATTATTGCTGGTCCCACAATATTTTTTAAACCGCTATAACTGGTTTGAGCATACTATCCACAGATTCGCATCGAAGCGTTTATTTAAAAGTGATTTTATCACTTTCAGTTATAATAAAATCTGTAGACCTGAGACCTCTCGTTCCCTCTATGACCCGACCTCACTTTACTGGCTTTTTTCATTTCATTTTTTAATATCTCTTTTAGTTTTCAAGTTTTTTTAAATATACGATGTTTGTTAATTGATTATAAAACTAAAACTTTTTTTTGTTAAAAAAATGAAAGTGAAACAAATATTGCAAACAAAATCAATAATTGTGGACCATATTTTCTGATATTATTAAATTTCGTTGTTCTATAATTGTCTATATTTTAAAATACAAATTGTTTTATATTGTGAATATTTTATTGAACCTTTTAGGTAAAAAAAAAAATTAAACATGCAAAATATAAAATCAAAAAAACGAAATATGCTAAAATATGCAAAACAAATTTTGGATTTAGGATTATTTAAATTAACGCAGTTCATAACTGTAGCTTGTTAACATAAAATAATAAACAAATCGTCTTACGGTATAAGACGAATTGATTTCAGACTTATCTATTGTTCGGCGTTGTTGAGTTGTTAGTTTCCAAATAAAAACACACACACACACACTATATATATATATTATATGTAGACACCTGACACGGTAAAGTGTACAAAGTAAATTGTCTACAGTAATTTTAGATTCTCCGCGTATACCGCGACCGACTGCTCAGGGAATATCGCGCCGTAACTTGGACGAACCGACGACCAAAACAACATAAAAGCTCAAGGACGGACCCTTTGATAGATACACCTATATAGCAATCATCGCGGTCGGTACAATATTCTATACGAGGTTTGGCAAACTCTTTTATTGAGTCTTTTGTTCAAAGATAACAACAATAATATTATACTCGCGACGCTACATGTTCCTCCCCCCCCTTGTAACCGCTTTTTCTTTTAAATAATGCTCCACAGAACACAGTGCAGTAGGTACGACAAGCGATTATAAATAAATCAGCAAAGGGCACTGGGGCGCTATTAAACCTAAGGGCCGGCCAAATCGAAATTCAGTATTTTCGGCAGGGTAGGGGAGAGGGCGACAGTGTATTATTCCATTATTCCACCACAGCAAAATATCACGTGCACATAGTCGTAACTCGTAATAGCGCCCAGGTAATTATACATATACCGTCCCGAATAGTTAGGCATGGCGCACATAAAATTAATGGTGTGCGTTTTTTACTCTTCCACTTGGACGTAGTACACTCTCAACACTGTCCGCCCAACCGCTGAGCACGCGAGTCTGCTCACACTGTATAAATTGTGTAATAACAATCCTGATAATATATAGGTAAACCGCCTTTTATTCGTGCTTCTAGCCACACGCCTGATTATAGTGTTATTTAGCTAGGTACTCGATGTATAGTATTTAGCGTTTTATGCGGGTTAACGTTTCCACCGTCTCGCCTCCTCTATAGACCGACTCGGAGATAACTCTACTAGACTAGGGTAAGTAACCCCCCCTCGAGTCACGAAGCCGGTATTGTGTCGAAAACTTTAAAGTAACTTCGTTGTGCAACAAAAGGCCTACCGTCGAAATTAGTATTGCACTACTGATCCAAGCAAAGGTTACTTCTGCGTAGTGTAGTTGTACACATAGTGCAGCCATGCGATGTGTGTGAGTTGAGTATTCGCTGTGAATCCGTTCCGTCCCGGCAGCATACACGGTAGTAAAGTTTATAGGTAGGTACGCCGGTATTATGAATATTTTGTCTTAAACGGCACACAACGTGGAAAACCGACCAACCGTGATAATATATGATACATTTTACAAGTGTATCCAGTAAAGGAACAAATAAATAATTTAGGTACAAACCTAATGTTTTTTTTAACTTATTTATAGATAGATTTATATACGTTGCAACTTAACTGATTATAGAAGCAATATTAATTTAGTTATTGTTCTGATAATTAAAAACGACTTTACAGATCACAGGTAAATTATGATAGGATTTTAATAATATTCAGAAATGTAAAAATATTTTTTACATTGAGTTTACTCTACAGACGTTATTTTTTAATTGACTTTTTTGTAGAAATCAATATCTACTGTTCTTTAGTACTTAATAATATCATTACACTTGTTTTTTTTTTAAATATTTATTATGATCACAGGCATAGTATGCATACTGATGAGTACACAGGTTGTCCGTCCATTACAATACACCGAATGTGAAATGCAACTAGTTTAAAGAAGTCGCCTGACGACGATGTCCATCTCGAATCAGCAACCGATCGCTTATGGAACTTGGAAGACATTAAGCTGATATCTGTGATCTATATAATATGATCGGCTGATAGATAAACGGCGACATCCAAGGTAATTCGTTAGAACCCAATAGGTCGGAACGGCTCCCGCGGGACCAATTATTATTACAATGCTCGTTTTAATCGATAAAGCGGTTTTCTTTTTAACTCAAACAAATTGTGCGTGCACTTCGGCTTGGCGAAAACCAAATAACTGGCATACTTGTTTAAAATATAATACTGCGAATAATTTCATTATAAAATTCACTAACACGTCTAAGTATTAATAAAAAAACAAATTAAATTCTTGAGAGTAAAACATTTTTGAAATATCAATGTTCCGATTTTGTTTTTTCGGTACATATTATTGGATTTTAGAAATGTACAAAATATATTCATTTAATATCTTTAAATAGATTAAAATCAATCATAATAAACAACCTGAGCCGTAGGGCGATCGGTCGGATAGCTGTTGACTAGGACTCTGATTTTCCTTAGTAACAATTCTGACACCAGATCGGAAACGCTATGACCAACAGGTTAATTTTTACAACTTTTTTTTTTTAATAGTAAACAATAAAAAGCCAGCACAGTGGGGTCGGGGCATAGTGGCGACGAAGCGTATATAGGATTTGGGGAGATCAAATGTCTTAAATACTGGTCTCAGTCATGTAATAATCAACAGGCGTTGGTTATTATAATATTTGTCACTGTTGTTTAGTGGACGATATGTTTGTATTATTGACGGCGTGATAAACAGTTACTGTTGGTAACAATATTTGAAAACGCAAACTAGCATAACGAAAAAACGTTTATTTTTTATTAAAATTCACAAGCAATATATATTTTTTTATATACAAAACATGGCCGAGAGTTGTTCGGATTCGCGGTCTCTTCCTTTGGCGTTGCTCGCGTGGGTTACCGGTATATTAGCCGCTGTCGGTATTGTATGGCACATTGATAAAAAAAGGTAGGTACTTCTATTATATAATTTTATTAACTGAATAATAAAAACCGAACCGAGCACATAATATTATTTATAACGTGCAGCCCAACGAGCAGACAAATTATAATCTGTAGGAATATTAAAAAGGATTTTTGCGACCAAGCGTGTGTTGTTTTGTGCACTTTTAAAGAAGAAAAAATCTGCGAACAATACAATCGAGTTATCTGCGAGCGATAAAAAAAAGAAAAAGAAATCCAGAATATAAATGAACGTATCAAAGGGTGTAAGCTATATTATTTTCTTCTTCTTCGTTTTACGAGAAAAGGCGGGAGAGATGTACGAGAGAAAAATGTATGACGGTTCTCCATTTAAATTTTAAATGCATTCAAAAGAAAATGATTCTTTTGTGATAACTCACAACATAATGTTATTATAATACTGAAGAGATAGGTGCAATATTAAATGGCACGCAATACGGGCAGATGATGTACAGATATTTCTTTTGATTATTTTTTTACCTAACATTAACTTATAATAATTACCATTCAATTGGACGACGAAACGCGCACTTCTAAAACACGAGAGAGCTTTTGGTTGATGTTTCTGAAAGCAAATAGTTTTCTTTTAAAGTAGAAATTACTTAAGCCCGCCGGTCCTTCGCCTCGAATACGAACGCGGCATAATAATAATAATAACAACAAATACGAATGATTCGTGTTGAAAAGCGCAACAAAAAGCCTTTCAACCGTTTCACTGGTCCGTTTTGATTTGATGAAAAGCTACATTTCAATATTTCTGTGTATACAAATAAAATATTAAAGCAACATTTGCTGGGGTTTTTTTTTTTTACAATATTAATCATTTTCGACTTGTCTTTGTGTACTGTACGCAGATTGTCCGACCCAAAGTACAAATCTAGAGTGGAGAAAAACCGACGTCTCGACAGACTAGCGGCAGAGGTCCGTCTGCGGTCACGGTTAGACTCGATGGCCGACCCTCACGATCCGGAACGGGTTCAACGTTTCACCGTGGAAAGATTCGCAATGGCCAGGTACTGTATGGACTTAGGTGAACGTCTTGCCGCCGCCGAGTGTATGGCCGACGCATTGTTCATGATTAGCCATTGTTCTGCCGACCGAGTCCTCGCAGAGCTCGGCAAGACCCTTCAGCCCGAAGTCCACCGAATGGTTTGCGCCCAGTACCAAGCCCTGAGAGAAACCTGTGTACGTCCACGGTAGCCATACCGGTGTTTTGAGTAACTCGACAATAAAGCTAGGCCCAGTGATAATATTCGTACCTAGTGTTTTGTGTTTTTTTTTATTATATGAGAGGCCATTATAGAAAAACATGACCGCACGTCTACTGCGATCGACCGACCAGAGGACGTTTCTCGTTGAGAATTTCCAGAACTTAGTTGTGTCGTGACAAAATTATACGTGTCAAATGAAACGCGAAACGATCGTAGGAAATATAAATGTGCACGAAAGCCCAACATAAATAGGACGTACACTATACGTGTCATGCACAATTTGTTTAGGAAAACGTTATATATATTATGTTACATATTTCATCAAAACCACATTGCCGGAAAACACGCACGCGGCAAATTTCAATAAAACTGATTGACAGCAACAAGAATATTTATATAATAATATGTTATCCTGTAAAAATTCCCGTTGTAAATGTATATTATAATATTTCCATCCGTATCCTATTGACACCTCGCCGGTTAGGTACCGCTTGACCAAAATGTATTTTACTCCGAATAGGAACTTATAACAATCAATGAAAAGCTCGTTGAATTTAAATTCATATAAAATTATATATTAGTAACTTTTATTGATCGTTGTATAATGTGTAAGAAGTTTGGAGCTGGCAATTTTCATTGAAATATATACCTAATTGAACGTCGCAAATATGTACACATGACCATGACCTATAGTCATCCAGTGGTAATGCTCTTAAGTAGCAAAAAAAAAACCATAAGGAAAACCGTGATAAATAAAAAATAATACTGTAAATATTTCCAAAACGAAAGATGAAAAAAACATATTTGAACGGAAAGTGTTAAGAAATGATTAATGAAGTATATAGGTAACGTTTCACCAAATTATAAATATACACAGCAGTTTTTAAATTAAGCGAGAAAATACATTCTTACATATATCATATATATATATATATATAAAGTATAAGGTTAATAATAAAAAATAGAAATAAAGTCGACAAAGGGTAGAGAATTGAAAGTTTTTTTAGTTGATGTATTCTTTGCAATTTATTTTGTGAAAACCGGATTTTCCTCTTTTTCTTGTTTGACTTAAAAGTCAAAATACTTTTTTATTGTTACTACTAAACTGTATAGGATGACCCACAAGGTTTAACTAATTATAAGAATTAAAATAGGGTGGCAGAGGAAGGGGTGCGCAGCGAAATGTAATTTTTATCAGAGTTCACTCCTTCTCCACATTTAAACAACCAGTTAATTAAAAACATACACTATAAAATATTATATTATATTTTGTTTTAATTTTTAAAACAATTCAAAGTTCTTTTCTTTTAAACTGCCTCTTGAAACACAAAATAACGTCCACTACAAATATCTATAATTATCTATATACACTATTTAATATGTATTTTATTGAATTTTTTTTTTAATAAAACAAGAAGCAAAAATATCTGATATGCACTGCACTAAATTCAGTATGAAATTTTAAACGACATAAATTAGTTTGCACCAAAACGAACGTATCATATATATATATATATAAATATATTAGAAACGCATACTCGACCAGTATAAGTTTAACGACTCATGTTGGATAAAAACAACTACGATATGGGTCTTAAAGCCTCTAAAAAACTTATAAATCATAATTGGTCGATCCTGGCAGTGAACGAGGAAGCTGTTTTATAGCTACTAAAAGATTATGACTTCAAGGATAAAGAAACAAATTTTAGACTGAATCGTTAGTCGTTAATTAACACTCTTTTGAACATATTTTCTGTTACACTAAATAATATAATCACAACTGATCCAATTTCACACGATTCATTTGATAGTTTTGAATAAGGACGAGTGTTAAGGAGAAGTTATACTGGATAAGTAGGGGCGATGAGGGAGCACATCAAGCAATACAATGCAAATTAAGACATATTCATGTTAAAAACAATAAATATTGATATGGTTGTAGCATGTAAGCGGTCATTGATTGCAAACAAAATTTAAAAAAATAATCATTCGAGCGATCCAGATGATAAAAACGAATTCTACAATAATTAAAAGTACTATTATTTTTCTAACATCTCAAAACGAACATTTCGAATACAGTAATTATAAAGTACTCGAGGATCAAAGGCGTGGTGTTTTTTTTATACAATAAAATTCATAAGGTATTGCGGCCATTTAGCTGCTTATTACAGACGATTAACACGGATAAAATACAACACGGAAACGATGAAATATTGTTGGCAATTTTATCAGACCGTCTCCATACCGTTTTATTTTCAAAGCGATTAATTACTCAGGTTTTTTTTTTCTTGTTTTTAATAATAATTTGTTAGGGTGCTCGTAAGTAATATTGCTTATTCTCAATCTGCAACCCTCCCCCCCCCCCCGAAAAAACTAAAAAATAACTTTCATTTGCGTTGAACTGTTACACGGTATAACCCGCGCAATATAACGTTCACCCAACTGCAGAATTCACGCTGAGTAGGCCTTCTTAGTTTCGTCCTTACCGAAATGGACCGGTGCGTATACTTCCGTTTAATGATTGTCGTTAAAGTGAATGAATATCTTGACACTTTTTTTTTTTTTTTGTATGCTTCCTTTACTTAAAACAACGTTAAGTACAGGTATAAAAGAAAAGGACGGGTAATGAAAAATAGCGCGCGATAAGACAACAAAACTAAAGGAAAACGTTAAAGACCCAACAAAAACAACAACAAAAAAAAAAAAAAGTCTTTAACTACAATTTTCAAACAGGATATGAACTGGACGACTGCCGCCGTTTAGTCTTCGACGTTGAAGACAACCTAACCGAGTTATTATCGTGCGGTTTGTAAAAGGGGTGTACGCTAACCAAATAACGTTTTACTACAGTATAGTAGGTCATCGGCCTAACCGTATGTAGGTATGTGGGCACCGACCAGCTCTATACTATACATGGGAGTGCCGAGTGTAGACAAATGGAAACTGTCGAAACGAAAAATCGAGGGTCCAAGTCGGATAATAGACGGTTTAAGTCCAGACCACCTTGTGCAGTTTACGGAAACTCCAAAAAAAAAACGGACATAGTAAAAAATTGGCCGAAACAAATCTTGATAAAGATCTTTTTAGACCTGCACTTACTGCTTATGGTTTGTTGCTGTACAACTCACACACACACACACAAATGCAAAATTCATAAAATATATGAATATTATTCCAAAAAGAACACTAATAGCAACACTTCAGAGCCCCGGAATGGCCGTTTACCGTAATGTGTATACTCATCATCTAATAGCGGTATATGCGACTAAAAAATCGATAAAATTATCATCCGCGTGGTTCCCACGTGAAACTTACTTAAGTATGTAATAAACTAGTTTATTAATAAACTAGCTGTGAATTAACATGCGTTTTCTGACCGAGTATACATGTTACATATTTTAGCTATATGACGCTTTGATGAGCTTTGTGACACATGTTTTTTTATAAATAAAAAGTTTTAGACTAATTTCCTATAGGAATGTTTTGAAAATAAGCTATTAATCCGGTGGCGATAATAAAAATTCAACAATATAATATTTTATTGCGTTCATAAAACATACCATATAAATGTCAAACATTGCCAAATAAGATTAATATTATATATTTATTTAACTTCGATATTGGCAATTTTAATATTATTTAATGAGCATAATATTAGATTTAAAACGATCTGACGAATAAATTCCATTATAAATACCCAAGTTAAAAATGAACGGTTCGTTTTACTTGTGGCTACTTTGTAGATTTTACTGTTTGGCTATTTTAGCAAAAAAGCTATTTTATTGTCTGCGCAGCTATATTTCGCGTTGGGCTTAGTGAATCACTATAGTTAAGGTTGGCCTCGATAAAATACAGGAGGAAAAGACATAAAATATAATAAGCTAATATATTACATATGGATTCCAATCCACGTTAGTAATTGTGCAATGTACATACGGGGCAAATATTGCCTCATATATACATTATAGGGATAAATACTGCACGGTTTGGTCGACGATAGCCAAACGTAAAGTATACCTACAGTCAAGTCAAGTTTTTTTTTTTTTATTGGATATTATTTTTATTGCGCGTTGAACACGTTGGATCCAATAAACTATACACGAGGTAAATATATGTTTTTTTATTTATGTATCCGAATAACGACAATAACAACAAAACTACAAACGCCCGAGCTGGCGTTTCGCAAATCCACCACCCCCACCCCCCACCGAGTGTTTACTCGAACAAATCGTTTGAACTCGGATTGTAAAAGAATTTATGAGGTTAAGTTTTTATGTAAAGAAACACTTTTTTCCAGCATAGACGTTGTATTGTCTTTTATATACATATAGAGCTTTTAAGCGAAACGTATATCCTACATGAATATATTATTATATTAAACAGACGACGGTGCAGAATACTTAACAGACAAAATACATATTGTTGTACATCGCATCCTTTCCCGTGTCAAATACTAAACTGTGTAATAGGCGTTTAAGAAACACCTAATTAAAATATGACACTAGACCGTTTTAATGCGTTACTCGGCGCCGCTGCTTTCACGTTAATTGCAAAATATTTTATCATTTAAATTTAAACCGTCGCAACGTTAAATTACTTCACATTTTTTTCACATGCAAACATCCGTATACATATTTTTTTATTACAGTTTTTGGCAATTAAACGGTTTTATGTGTTTCAAATGTTGGACAATTTATCCTTATGGGAAATTTATAATTAAGCGGAGCTGATGATAAAAATTCAACACGAACAATATTATAACATCTTGTTACTTAAATGCAAGACATAAAAAGCGCAAAAAAAAATTAGTGGTACATTTAATTTGCATTCGGTTGAATTGGCACTTGAACGGCAAAGTTGTATTGATCTCACTTAGCGCCTCGAGATGATTTAGACTAGTCATAGCACACTCACTTGTGAACACAGAGCAAATAATATGAGCACCTAATAACCTATTATAATATATAAATTGGCTGTTTTGAAGTCTGCCGTTGTAATTAAATTCCCTCGTGTATGATACCATCAGAAACTCGATTGTTTCGAGAGCCACACTTAGACCGAACCCCTTGATAATATTGATTAGGAAACAATATTCAACGGTCACATCGAGACAAACAAAAGTTGAAAATATCCAATCAAAAACAAATTCTTGGTGTATATTTTTTATATTGCAACTTTAAGCCCGCTGTTTCTATTATTGTTTTGAGTACGCCATCGTTTCGTTTCCGGTCCACCGATAAATATATAGAAAGCAATAATAATTAATAAACTAAAATGTTTACTGTAAAAAAGTTTCAATTACACTTTTACAAAAAAAAAGAGTGTAACCGCAGCTATATAAACAAAGTTCAACTCCGGAAATATGATCTATTCCACGTGAAATCTTAATGGGCCGGCGGCGGCTTTTAATTAGAAACAATCTCGTCCGGACATTACCGCGCTTTCCTACTCAGAAATTTTGAAGAAAATAACAATAACACCGTTTGGTCCACTTAAGCACGACACTTTATGAAAACGGCTACCTAAATAGTTTGTTTTTATTATCAATACTTTTTAATGTATCCGTGTAATTAAAAACGAAACTTCACGTCTAACCTGGCAAAGTTTTGTAACGTTGCAGCTTTATACAAGCAATAATTAAGAAACAGTAGCCCCGTTAAACAAAGGTACACAACACTTACAGGCAAGTATGTACAAAACATAGAATTTTCTATTCAGCGCCTTTAGGGAAATATAAAGAACATGTGCCCTTGGAAAAAATTATATAAATTAAACAAATATTTACAAACAGTAGAGAGCTTCCGAAACATGACACTCTACTAACAACGGTCTCTGCTATGGTCCAAGATCCAAGATCCAAGATCCCTTCAGTAGATTTTTAAGTTTAGACGGAATCGCAGACCAAAAAACTAATAATTACACAACGTTATTCGAACGGGATCAAAATCGTTTATATTTAATTTCCTATCAACCGACAAAGTAACAAATTCATATTTATTCTCTACCAACCCCTATAACAAAGCATTCAGAAAATGATTGGATTTCTCATTTGTTGCATAGGAAAATTTAGGTCAAAACTATATTTTTAAGTGTTACAAATCAATTTGACAATATTTTGACAGAGTTTTATTAATATTGTGAAAACATTATTTTGTTCGACGGAAAACTTGACTTGTATTATTTTGTTTTCAGTTCCGTCACAGAATAAAAAGGTATTCTTCATATTATACATTAACTATTTTTTTTTTCAACTTATCAGAAATGTCTTAAATTTTTCTTCGCGGGACAATAGATTGTATTTCTCGTCTCCTTTATTTTTTGCAATGTCTCTTCTATATAATGTAAAACACTTTTTCGACAGGCCGATTGTATTTTGGATAAAAGGATCTTGAGATTTTTCCACTTTTCACATCAAAGCAATGTCACCCGATTTTTATCATAACGCACTCGCTCCACAGTAAAGGAATGATGGTTGCATAAGCACTTGAAGCAAAATAGTCTGTTGGAAATCTCCTCGCCGTATACTTTGGTAATATAAAACATAATATAGATTGGGTTTCATCGAGTCTGTTTGAAAATGTAGTAAATCCAATAATATACACGGTAATGGCAATTTGGTACACGTTACTGGCGAAAACGAGGTGCACGTGCCGAGTACAAAATTAGTTGAACTTATTGAGACAAAAGCTAAGTTGGTATATTATATTACATTATGGCGGTGTATTAACTTTATCTCGGTGGTACAAATTCAGGCACTCAAAGTTCCCGTCTTACTACCGCATAATACGGTCTATGCAATATTATATATTATAATAAAATCATTTTCGTATATAATATAATACTAGGATGTTACTCGAATATAACACTATACCTAACGATAATGTAAATTTTGCCTATTGCATGTTGCTTTCGCTGTAATAATATATTAGTCGTACAAACAAGTAGTTAGTAGATCCTACACCATAGGAGGACACATCCAGGCCCGGTCGTCGGTTATACTCGGCTCTTGAATCATGTCATTTATTGTAATTAAAAAAATTGTTTCTAAATTTTAGGTTATTTTCATGTAGAAAACTTGTAGCATAAAAAGATCCAATTTAATTCAAAGGTAGCATAAATTGACGTTAGAATTTAATCTACAATAAAATGTTTTAAAAATAGAGTCGTTGACTTCTAAAATGTTCCCATCTAATATGAAAATGTATAAGTGATTACTTTGTGAAACAGTTCTTTTGTACTACAAGTATATAATCCTATTTTATTCAATTAAATAATTCTCTTCACTTTAATACTAATATCATAAATAGAATACCCTGAAGGGAAAAGCGCGATGGAACCTTTTCATGTTCAACCCAGGAAATTCACTGTGTACATAGTACAACTAATGACATTACACCTGTGGGCTAGGTCATTATGGAAAAAAGTGGTGATGTCAATCTTATGTTAACAATAGGGCGGGAAATCGTATTTTTAGCGTATTCATAAAATTAGACCAAAATTGAAGAATAAAAGTCATCAACTTCTACCTTAACGCTACAGTAAACATAAAATATAATTTTTTTTGTAAGCCCACCTAGACCACAGATAAGAAAATTATTAAATAATTTTAGTTGTATTATAAACAATTACTAAAAAGCTAGTACAGTGGAATGGGGACATAGTGGGAACGGGGGGGTCATAGATCTACAGGAATTATTATAACAGAAAGCGATAAAATCACTTTTAGACAAACCCTTCGATGCCAATCTGTGGTCTAATAAGTTGAAAAATATGTAAACTTTTTGGGTGTTTTGAAGGGGAAGGAGTGATTTATTTTGAATTGTTTGCCTAATAAAGTACGTTACACATACGATTTCTGACCTATAGAGTGGCTACATAAAGAAATCGGTTCAGCGGCTTAGAAGACATCGTGGATGTAGACACAAAAATACAAAAACACACCATTGTAAAAAGAATACCTTCTCAGATACGCATCGAAATTAAAAACCTAAAATGATACCTACTACACGTTGACTCAGACTAATAGTTTTGCTCTGCTAGCAGTTTGTTAACGGTGCGAATTTACTTCGTTGGCTAAAATATGTCCAAGTGTCTTGCTACACACAGGACTCGCGGTTCACGGGGGACCAGCTAACTGTTACTATACTAACCTAACACTATAATCTATACATTGAATGTTTAAAGCGTTGTAGTTTTTCCACGCGTTTACATCACTATAATCGCCGGTGTAAAATTGCCCAATTATTGTTACCAAATAATCCCATTGGGGGGGCGTCCGGTCAATTAATGTTATTGTGGTGCAAACACAATGCCGGAACTTCGAGGTTTTCGAAACACGTGCAGCACTTGTTTTGCACCAAGTTATTGTTGGTCGTCTTGGCTTGTACATTATTATTATTATTGTATACCTGTGAACGTACGAACCAGAAGCAGGCTACAGTCGCAGGGGAATCGAACAACTACCGCGCGCGACAGTCACGTCTCCTCTGCTCGCTTGCCCTGCCCTAATTTCCCTGTAAGCTGACGGGATTACCCGGGACGTCTTCGAGACATCTTCCCGGTGTATTACACAATATAGATAGTTCAAAATGTCACGTTTTACACGGTCTCTTGCCAACGCCAAAATGGTAAATACGCCTTTAGCAGCTACGGTGTAATTGCGTTAATCCAATTTCACGTGTTCTATCGCCTACAACATAACATATAATATGTTTACTCGGACAATTATTGTCCTACTGAATTACCGTCAACGGACGACCACCTAGGTTAGTATTACATTAGCTAATAATATGTTGGGATGGAAAAATAAAAACCTAAAACGGCCGACCGATGTACTGGCAACGTACATAGGTGAATAGGGCTGGCCAACCAAATGCTTCTCCGTCTCTATTTCTGTCCAACTTAGTCACTCCTCCATACATTCATCCCCCGACAAATCCTATATTTACATCCTTACCGTTATACTATATGCGGTACAATATGTAAATCGCTATGGAAAATGTATGATGAGATTAAAAACCAAGCACGTAAGACATTTTCCCAGTGCATTTGCATCGAGGGTATTGTACGTGCAACACGCGGAAACGTTAAAACCTGTACTTAACGCTGCGCTCAATAAAAAAAAAAAAAAGAAAAGAAAGCAAAATACAAATTGTTTTGGATTTTACGCGAATTCCGCGCGCAGTTTAACTGTCAACCGGTAAAAATTACTTTTTGTAATCGTTTAACTTGCACCAAGACGGTTGGGGGACGTGGAAAAATGCCATTTCATCTCGTCGCCATTAAAACTCTTTAGGCGTAAACTCTTTAAGCACAACTCACCACACCATCCGGCTTTCAATATTCAACTTGGCCGCAGACCCTTATGCAACCCACCATAACAGCGCACTAAGATTTTGCATTTTAAAAAGTTTGTAACGATCCGTCCGACGTGTAGGACGATAATGTAAGACCGGTTAAAAGTTTTCCATTGTTAAAACTTACAAGTTAAGATAATATACCGGATGATCCATAACAAAAATAGATATATAATGAAAATACCGTTATTTGTTCGGTTTGATCCGAAACTACATCATACATACACACTTCATAATATTATGTTCATAACGCATCAAGAGTGCATACAATAAAATATAAGTATTATATGTATTATATAGGTAATAAAGAAATATTAACATTTTCTAAACGTTTTTTTTATCGAAGTTTGGTGGAAAATATATTATATAACTACTATAAATACATATTATATTGAAGTAAAATAATTTTGTTAATGTTACATGAAAAATGATAAAAATATATTAGAAATATATATAATTGGCATTTTTTTTATTATTATTTTTTATTTTAATCAAATACTTCTATATAAATACAGTGCTTGTATACATACTAGTGCTTTAAACATATGTATGTGAAATATTGTGCATTTGGTTAGTATCATAAACCTTCATCGACAGTATCTGCTTTATATAAAACACCAGATAAAAATAAACCAAACTAGACCAAACAATACTAAACCTATGGTTACGTTTTACTCCTCATTACATACTATAATAATTTAAATCCTGATAATTTTGACCTAGTTTTGAAATTAACTTCTTGAGTTTCTCGAGGCTAAAGGATCGTACACAAACATTGGGCCTATCTATGTAATCAATATTCAAAACTCACTATATTACCAACTATACCAATAGTAAAGTATATAAAACAACTACATGTTTGAACGTCATTATACCAACACTGGCATTCGATAAATCTGTGAACATTTATTTTAGATATTTTTATAATTAATAACCCCAGTACACATGCGATATCAATGTGCATTTATAACATAGCATTTCTGAGAAAAAGATAATTATTTTTACAAACAAACAAAATTATTATAATATTTTAAAAATGGGTTTGGATAGATGAAGTAGGTAGTACAATAATAGTTACTTAATACTAATACTTATATTTATTTTTTAACTTTTGGCATTGATCATTATTTTCAGTATACAACGGATTTCTTATTGTTAAGGTCGGTAATGTCAGAAATATGCCCAAAAAAAAATTAAGTTATTCAATTATTATTATTTCGGTAAAAATAATATCTGTGTATTTTTAAGACCAATAAAACGTTGTATGTATACATTTTTAAAACACAATTCTGATATTTTTGTAAATAATTTTTTGACAAAGACTGAGTGTTTAATAAATCACAGAACCATTATTTATAACAAATTAGTTCTGAAACAAATTTCTTCGGAAATGGCCTTGTTTTGTTTTATTTCTAATTGGACGGTTTTATTATACCGTCCGAACTATGTTGTAGTTGAGTACTAATTTTGGAATTCCGTGTGAGAACACAAGTGTATTTTGTAAGATATAAAAATGTATTTTACCATGTTTTCTTGAGTATGCGATCGATGTCCCGCCATTTTAGCAGTTTGGCATGCGCCTTACTTGATAATAAAAAAAATAAATTTCGATAGTACTTTGTAGATTGTCATCCGTCGTGTTACAATATATTTTTATTTATTTTTATGCAACATAATTATTATTAGCAAGCCACGCCGGTGTTGTTGTAGTGTAGAAAAGAAGAAGTATAATTTGATTTTTTCAAGTATTTTTCAAGCTGAAAAGCCCGACCCTTTTACCGGGATCGCGATAAGCTAGTAATAAGCTAGTAAATAGCCGCGCGTTTCGTTTATTACGGTCGTAAAATAAAAACATAAAAGAGATATTATATTATATGATGCGGCCGATTTTGCATAACAAAGGCGAAATCAATACTATATTATAAGAAATGAGTTAGACATCCTCCGCGGCGTATACACGATAATGCTCTTGCGGTGGTAATATTCGCATTTTGCCCAACGGCGGTTTTATGTGAACGATATTCGCGTGACACTACAGCCCTCGAAAACCCCATTTGGTGGCCGACGACATTTTCAAATGCTTCCACAAAACTTCTGCAATATAACTGTAATATTGCGATTCCCAATTATCGAACATGGCCAAGTTTATGCGCGTGCAGTCGATTCCGATATTATAGTAATGTTAACGAGGGGACGTCATTGCACGGAGCAACGGGTGGAACTGCGGAAGGATGCCACGGCACCGCGTACAACAGCTATGCCCTAAAAGTAATATTACGTGTGTATCCGAAAGTGAATAAAAGAAAAAGTGGAAATCTGAAAATATCTGAAATAATATCGTTGATTGACGTTTTCCGTTTTGCTCTTAACATAATAATAATAATATTGTTATTACACTACGGAGCGCGTCAATTGGATGCCATTAAACTTTTTTGATTTTAAAACGAATTTATAAACACCCCCCCCCCACCATTTTCATTCGCGGCACAAAACTTTTTAACTGACAGTTCATTTAGAAACGGACAAGAGTGTCAGTAAGCCTTAGACATTTGGACGCAACGCCGGTGTAGCAATCACAACAATCCTAAACTAATTATTAATCTAAAACTTTTAGTGTCTCGATATCTCAAATCATTTATATGTGCTCTCCGTGAGAAGAATGTTTAAAATTATGCACATAAGCGCGGCCTGGTAAAGGGAAAAAATATTGTGTTAGGTAATTAATGTATTTCTAATATATAATGAATTTAGTGCAGCACGTCCAGTACATCTAGGGTCATGACATAATATTACGTTTAAAAATAACAATCCAATAAATATTTATAATAATTATAGTTAAAAATCAATTAGTATAGAACACATTATTCATTGTACAGTAATCGCCTTATATTAATTATGTATGTAGTGATACACTTATTGTATAAAAAATATGCCAGATGATTTTTTTTTTTGTATTACAGCTAAGTGTATTAAGGTACAATATTGTTTTTTTACTAATTATGTTAATAATTCTATGTTTAGTGTTTGTACACGCAGTTAACTAATTTATTTTATTTTGTGTAGTCGATTAACACTATTAAAAAAGCATAAATCTAATTAAGTAATCCTATACACCTATTCGATTTTTACAGAATTATTGCAATTTACATGTTTTTTTTTAACTTGAAGTTAGTTTTAATTACAAACACCCAGTTAGTTCGTAATTATAATTGGGACTAACGTATCTTTTGGATTCTAATCGCGTCAATTGAAATATTGCTGAGGAATTTATTTTGTAAATAATAACATACATTTATTTAGAAACTAATGTTTGAGATAATACCATTTTAGAAATAAATATTGAATTATTACAAACAGGTCAACAAGCAATTTCCTTTACATGGGTTTTCTTTGATTTTGTAGTGAGATAATCATATAAATGCTTGTGTCCCACGATGTCAGAAACACAATATCCGCATATTATGTCTGCTTCTCAATTTTTCGAGTTTCTTTACCTCTTGCGAATGGTATAGGTACGTTTACAATAGAAGACTAAAGGCAAAATTTAAAAAAACATATTCATCAAGCAGATATCATGTTTGTTTTATTTATGTGTTATAACAAAAGCAATTCGTCTGGCTTGCTAATTTAAAATTTAAAACAAATATCCCAGGCTCCAGAGTGTACCCACACAAACGTGTGGGCACTTTAATGAATAACCTTTACAATATCTTTAGTCGTTTAAACGAATACTAAAAGACCTACACACATTTAAGTTTTGTGTAGGTTCGATTAGAAACAAGCGAAGAAATGTTATCATAAAAAACACTTTTTAACACAAATCATAATTTATGACCATTTAAATAAAAATTTAAACTTAAAAAGGTTTATTTTTATAAAAGTATATCAAAACAATTAATCATAAAATAGTACTTAGAGGAAGAATTAAACATTTTATACTATAATATTGTACCTTATAAGTTATAATACTATAATAATAAATAATATAGTACTCATTTTGTGCGTACTTCGTAGAAATTATTTCATTATTTCTACACAAGTTTAATTCAACTGAAAATAGTTTCAGACAACAAATTCTAAAGGGAATATTAATTTGATTATACTTCCTCATAACTCTGGAAAATCTGAAAAGCAATATTTTGCCGACCTCGCTTTGTGAATATTATCCTTTGACACAGGCACTGTAAGTGACTTATAACTTGAGTTTCCAAGATAGGTTGATTTGATTTTTCTTTAAGTTATTCATTGAACATTTTAGAGCTCAGTTTTTGTTTATCGTTAAGATTCAAATCGGTTTTTAAGTTTCACCGAGTCGCATTACTTGACAATCACTTTGAGGATATTTTTTTTCATAAATGTGATAAATCACATTATCTTTTGAAAATTTTAATAGGCGTAGAACTTTTGCCTTTACAACATACCAGTGCCCATAAATATCAAAGAAAGTTCTTAAGAAGTACTTTTACACCTAAATATATAATATTGTATCAAACTTGTAGTACAACTTCAAAAAACAAATATTAATAATTAAGAGTTCATCAGTTTATATTTATACATGATATGCATTTTAAATCAGAAATAATAGTTGATAAACTTAACTACATTGTTCTAATTTTAGTAAATGGTAAATGTAAATGTACTCTTATAGCTTCTTGCTTTGGCAGTACTATTTTTGAAATAAATTTTAATAAAATAATGAAAAATACAAAACTTATAAGTATAATTTTATTTTTATAACATGTAAGTATTTTTCAGTAAGCACTATATAACAAACTGTATTTAAAAAAAAAAACAAGACTTGATATAACTCACTAAAGCCTTTGACAATGTATGTATCTAAAAACCCAATTGTGACATTAAATATGATAAGAAGTCTATGTTTAGATTTTTTGTAAAAACTTTTGTTTAAAAAATAAAATAATTTAGTTTAAATGCAGAAATAAATATTTTCGTTTGTTGTCATTATTCCTTTGAACTATTATTGTACTAAAAGTAAAATAATTTATTCATATTATATATTATACTACTTTGAATAGGAATAATATAATACTAAAGTCTAAACGTATATATTTATATATAGCGTATATATTTATATATAAATATATAGCGTATTATATTTTTGTTATTTGCTGTACAAAATCATAATAATTAAACTTATTAATGCAAAACTAAAATTAAATATTTTCACAGTTGGGTTAATGACCGGGAAATAATTGAAAAAAATCTATTTTTAGTAAAATAAATTCGTCAGACCTTACTGTTCTAGTTTTTTTATCGTATTATAATGTGATTTGAATGGTTTCAAAAAACTTTTTTTGCTGATCTAAGCATAGTTTATTAATGACGAGCCATTATTATCTTATTACATAGTACTTACCTATTTATTAGTACATCCGTCTCTTGTATAACATATCAAATTCGTTTGTACGATATTTGCTAAAAATATAATTGAAATCGATAAACTCGGAAGTAAAAAAAAAAGTTACAACTTAAACTCACAGTGATATTTTTATTGTACTGCCCACACAATGTCTAATAAGTTATTACAGACATGTCGCAAGTGGGTAGTCATTTTTTAGGCGGCAATGCGCATTGTTGTGTTTGTTTATCGAAATCGACGGATCAAAATATTTTTTCCCTACTTGTAACGAAATGCGAATGTCTAGATTTATACTTGGAATTGTTGTTGTTATTACACTGTCGGCCGATAAAGCACAAATAATGATCTTTACGTGATCTAATGGTATAAGTAAGAGTAAAAAAAAAAAAACTGAAAACTGTCTAGCTAACACACGGTGTGTACAAAATAATCATCAAGAACCGGCGGATTTTCCAAACGGAAATTCAGAACGTACCAAAGGGGTGTACTTAAGTGAGGGATGTAGTCGACACGCCGTTGATGATATTTGTTTATCTCGAGTTTCAGAATAAATCGTTTGTGTCCATCATCCGTGCACGTATATGTATACCGTTGGACATTCTTATCCGAGCAACCGGAATTGATTTTTTAATCCAGACGAATAAACCGTGGTTTTAATGAATTTAAATATAAATTAAAATTGGTCAACAAACAATAACTCATGTACGTACAAATAAAATTAAAAAAATTGTCTGTTATTGTAAAAATGAACCAAATTTACGTATACTATTCAATAACCTATTTACAATTTTTTTCTACTATGTTTGGAAACTTCTAAGAGTTACTTTCCTGGTCGATTGAACACCCATGGTACTATATTTGATTTATGATAGCCAGACATAGATTTTATTTTTTATGGGACAGTACTTTTTCATGTTCTATACTCCCAGCTATTAGCGAAAAAAACATAAAATAATTTTTCTCATTTTCGAAAATGGCACTGTCAGTGATGGAATGAACATTACATCGGTAATGAAAATTGTTTAGTATCATTTTGCTTGAATCACGGCCATGGCCACCTGTCATTGTCGTTAGTCACTGGCCCTGTGTATTCTCATACACCCTAGGTGCTGTTTATGAAGTGTCTATTGGTTAATTGGATCCTATGAGCCCTTTGTAGCCCTTTACGGCTTTATATTAAATTCCGTTTAGTACAATACTTTGTTTAGTGTTTACATGCGCTGCTAAAATCGGAATTAGTATATAATAAGTATTTCACTGATCCGTTTGTATAATGCAGTTTATTTACTGCCATTAAAAGTGTATAACCCGAATTAAATAAGAATGTATAATTATTCTACTTGACTTTTAATTATTCGATATTACTCAAATATGTGATACATATTTACATACATGTACCTTCATCAATCAATATTAATCAATAACGACTTTATTATTCAAACTACTTATTTCACTTGATTAAAAATAAAAATTTAGCTGTAACAAAACATACTTTACTTCGAAATGTACAAAAAGTTCTAGAATTCGATGCTGTATTGTATTTTCTAATACAACTTTAGGCGTAGTTAATTTAAATTAAATACATTTTGACTAATTAGTAGGCGTTACTTAACATTTTTTAATTACTTTTTTCTTTTGTAAGTCAATTAGATATTGTAACTCGGCCAGGATCTCTGCTAGCGTTTTTTGGTGACTAATACTTAAAGCTTAATAATAATTAATTGATTGGGTACTGTTTATAAAACGAAACATGTACATTTTTTTTACAGCTGTTAACAAAAGAAAGACTTTGAATATTTGATTAAGACATTAGTCAATTCTAGATTTACAAAATAACACAAATATATTAGGCATACATAAATGAAGTGTGATAAATACTACCGATGTTGTTTTCATTGAAAACAATTTTATTTAACGCCTTATTAAAGAATATGTATTATATTATTAAGGTTTACCGTATATATATACATACATATATATATATATATATATAACATGTTTAAGCTAGTGCTTTATCGATTATCACCTATAAGACTGTGAACCGTAATAACACAATAGAATGTTGGCTGGCGTTTTTCGAAACACGTATGTACTGTTCTTATTTCGGGACAACAATTGACCCTGGGTAGTCATAAATTTGTGGGTCCCTTCTTTTATTTGCCGGTAGGTGTACACGACGTGAATTGTTGATGATAACAGGTGGCGAGCCTACATAATAAACGTTTTTCTTTTTTCTTTTCGTTTTTTTTTTCGCCTTCTTCGGGACATTTCCATAAAACCGACGTTAAATTGAATATTTATCAGTCATAACGTTTTCCGCGTCCAACGCCGACAAATTATGTCTACCGAACACAGTGAACGCGCCCAATAGCTTTTCATCAATAAATAATTATTTTTTTCTTCTTTGCAATAACTAATCGCAAAAGTCGTTGCCAGACGAAACGGAATTGCCCAAGGGAATCGAAAGCAGCTGATGTCCAACTGCTGTTTACTTCGAATAAATACACTTCAATTTTCAAACACAAAAATTGTGTAAGAGATTAATGTTTATAACGGAAATGTCGTTGGTCCTCTATTATATATGTATATATTTTTTCAATTTTATAAAATACTTGTCTTTATATACACATAGGTTTGCAAGTATAAAATATATTATTTTTCGGTGTATGCACACTCAATAAATGTTTGTCGTTTGCATATTATTATTTCGAATATAAATGGCGTGCATTGTGTTTGAGTTTTTTTTTGCTCTTAAACGTCTAAATTTCAATGAGGGGAGGAGGGGTAGGAAGACGAAAATGCAATAAATAATTTGTGGTCGACGTTTTTGCACAAAAGAATTATTGTACCGAATGTGTTTGGAAAAATCGAATTTGGCACCCAATGCCGCAGTGTGATACATAAGTTTTACGCTTTCTCAACGCCGAAAAATGAAAAAGAAAAACTTGGAAACCAAAAGATTAGCGAGACACTGAAAGCGCGTTGTTCGCAAGGTAAAATAAAACACTTTACGGGTCCTTTAACGAATGGATTTAATATAAAACTTGAGGGGTAAAATTGCGCACATTCAAAATTAAGGCACCAAAGTTTTTTTTTGATTTGTCACATCGGTAATTTATAACAAATGCACAGCAGAAAAAACACAATTGTAATAACCACCGCGCTGTATGAGAAACAACTCGGGTTTAGCATTTTTTTCTTCTTCTAATAAACTACACAATAAACAATGCAAATATCTGAATACACAACTTGTTGGATTGACGTGAAACGTTTAAATGTATAGACTTGCTGAACTGTTCAAACAAGAGAGATTTCAAATAAATCAAACGCGAGTCGGTAAATAGTCTTTAATGTTTTTCGGGTTTATTTACCTACATTTAACAGCCAATACACACTGTAGGGTCATTTTCTTTCAAATATACATACATATTATTCTGTTTAGAGTTTCACTATTAAATACATAATGCGGATTAATTAAATAACAACATTATAGTTTGTTATTTGTCTATGTTAATTTATAGTGGCATATCTAGGCGAGGGGCTGGGGGGGGGGGTACAGCCCTCGCGAAAATAAAACTCTGGCTACGCAACTGTTAATTCAGTTTATTTAACTTAGTAATAATTTATAATGATAAAAAATAAAATAATTATAAAACGGTTAAAGCAATAAGAATAATAAAGTAAAATGTACAAATACATTTAAAAGGAAATCAAGCGAGAGCATTTATATCATTAAGTAAGTATCCTGTGTCACAAGGTGTATCAAACAAAACTTTGCATATTGTTTTATTATTGAACGGTCAATTATGTCATTATTAGTAATCGCGATTGTAACAATACTGTGATTTTATTTTTATTTTTATAGTTTGCTGTATTAGCAAAAAAATGCACCCACTATGCACTAAAAATGGGAAAACATATTGAAATAACCGAAAAAGTCTGGACATTAATATTAAACGAAGTCGCAGTTCTGGCTACTCAAATGTTTTTATTATACATTTCAAACATGGATAAAACTTTAATATAATAAGACATTTATACTACAGTATTATGTGGATTCAAGTTGTACGCATAACATGTTGGTTGGTGGTCGGTTGATTTTTTTTTTTTATGGGCAATAAAAAGTTTATTGTGTTCATAAAAATAAAGAGACTCCCGTGACAATATTATATAGAAACTGAGGCGGTTTTTACATTGTAATATAATAATGAAATAAAAATAAAAGTAATTAAATGGATGTCTCGGAAACATAACCCTATTAACAGTAAAAGAACGCGCTTTCAAAATTACCCAAAATCAGCAGCAAGACAATATAAATATAAATGCTACCGTGGGAATGCGAGCATGCTAAATTCCAAACCCATTAAAACCGTTATTTAATGTATATATATATATATATATATTTATTTATTAATTTTGTAAGTACCCCACTTACAAAATACAATTTTCATAAAAAAAACTTTTTTCTAGCTAAAAGTGGTCTTATTAATTACTCGTTTCGGATTGCTTAAATGTGTAGACGTTTGTATTATAATTTCAAAAAAAACATATTTGCCAAAAATAAAAATTTTTAAAATTTTAAATTAAACATACACAAAACTAGTGGCGACAGATTATGTTTTTGGTAAATCTGAATTTTTAAAGTTCCATCCCTCGTATTTACATACACACATATTGTAGATTTGATGATGTTGATGGATGGCCCACGTTGAACCATAGCTTTTTTTAGTACATATTAAGTATATAGTCTCGAGGTTGCCGCCCGAAGACACCATGTTAAAGTCGCAAACATATCAACAAATGATGAATCATATGGTCGGACGAGTCGATTTCGGGATAGGACTCAAAAAAAAAAAAAACCCGTCGACGGTGGGTTATCCAAGTGCAAAATATGAAAGGGGTGCCGACGACAGATGTTCCCCTGTGCGCGATTCGTAACGCGTGAAATTATTATTGGATTTTTTTTTCTCTTTTGCGGGACACCGTGCGATATTTTACAATAACACTTTTTTTTTTTTGTTTTGTTATCAAACGAGTGTCACATACAATATATATATATATATTATTATTATTATATTGTGTGCGGGGGGTTAAATCCGAACCCGCGGTCGGAGTTCAGATTTAAAATAAAATAAAAACCGCTCGAGCGACGTACCGCAGCTCCTTCTCTGTGTACAGGGTATGAGCACACGGTGATTTATAATGCGTTTTTTTCGAAACGGTAAATTCCGTCTCTAATTTGGGTTGGCACCGCGTTGTCACAACACGGCCATTACGATAAGACTTAAGCGCATTATAATAATAATAATAATATACGAATGTTGTTGGCGAGCACACGCCCAGCTGATCGCGCATCATACTTAACGTTTGGTCACGGCTAAACACATACACACACGGTACGAGGGCTGAAAACCTTTAGTACATTAAAAAAAAAAAACAAAAAAAAAACTCGAAAAAAGTGATTCGCAAGTATTTTCTATTTAATCTATCCAACTTGTGGTTGCTTTGTTGGCGGAGCACAGTTCTTGTTTTTAATTGGATTTTCTTTCTTGGAAATAATAATTATGAAAACCAAAATGCGGGCAATTCGGCACACATCTTCCCGGAATACCTTAAGATCCGGCCGACAGCTTTAATAACGATATCCCGCCTTTGTTCGCCTAATATGTGAAATGTAACATATGTTATTTGTGATCGGAAGTCGTCGATTCCAACAATATATTGTAGTCTTAAATTTGAGCTAGCGCACTCTGCATTACATCTCAAGTAAATATATTAACAGGGTGATTTTTTAAAGATATTTTTCCATTTTTAAATATTGAAAATAGAACCTACACACGACTCAGGATGTTTAATGCTTACTTCAAAACATATTGCTTTACCCCTGTCGTGTAACTATACCAGCAATGAGTTTTGAAAAAGTACATACATGCATTATAATAAATACCTTATCACAATAATAATTTGTTTGTTCATTTTACAATCCCTTTGCATGGTTGACCTGCGTGCAAAATGGTCTGGGTCCATGCAGGGCACAAAGACTACCCGTTTTATAATTATAATATATTTCTTATTATAATTGTTGCTAACAAAATTCACCATCTGATACTATATTCTAATAACTGTCTATAAAAGTATCATACAAATTCATCAACAACTATGAATAAGTGTGTAAGTCGATTTCGGTGATTTTATAGGGGAGCGATTTTAAACTTTGACCAGTTGCCATAAATCAGGATTTTATATTTTAAAACATTTTATTTTTTTACGATCCTCTTATATTGATAAATACTTTATGAGGTACTCAAGTGGTTTCTTTCAAGTTCAAAATCGCTCCCTTGTAAAATCACTGAAATCGACTTGCACACTTATTCACAGTTGTTATAGAATTTTTGAAGTGAGGAGAACCAAAAGATTACAAGAGCAATGTTTTTAAAGAAATCCGTATTCGTTTAACAATTTATTTTTCATTAATGTTCAAAAAAAGTTACAGTTACCAAGAGAATATACGATAGAGAAAATTAATTCAACGTACAATATGTCTATATCCTATCATATATCAAATCGTTTTGACCAAAATTACCAAAAATATATATGCATATATACCCCGCCGGGTCATGATCAAATTCTTAAAAGAAAATACTAACAAACTACCGTTAAAAAAATAGGATTGCGCTCGTCTTTGAAGAAATACGTTCTTACGGATCATTGAACTTGCCTGTAGGTGTATATCATGATAGTCTGTTAGAATAAACTGTGTTTGTATACCGTTCAATAAGTCTCATTGCGTTTGGCGGATCAAACGGACGCGATGGCTGATCCGCCCACAATGTTTTGCATACTATTTTGGGAAAATATTAAAATATTACATTTATTTAGCTTTGTGACACTTTTATTGGACATGATTTATGACGGTGAATGTATTAGAATGTGTAGGGTGTACTTGGTAGACTCTGCATGGCGTCGTTACAGTGTACTTTTCTCTATGTAGCTGTTCTTCTTGGGATTATTATTGAACAACACTGGAAACGCCACCGGATTACCGTTATCTGAAATTGGCAACATTTGGACGCCTACGGATGAGACTATACTTAGGGCTTAATTTTGTTGACATTCCCGCACGTGGTGGACAGTCTAAACTATTGAGCATGCAATATACCTGTGTATTGTTTCCAATGTATAGAGCCACGCCGAATGTAACGTTTCAATTAAATGTAGTATTTGCTATAGCAACAGATCCTCCGGTAAGAATAGACTTAAATACAACTGAAATACCGAGAAATTCTAAGTGTACAATTGATATTGACTGAGTCTCGGGAGGCGGCCGATTTACTACTTATATAAATTGTTGTAATACACATCGTCTTACCTGTGTACAATAAAAAATAATATCAATAAAAATTAAATAAAAGTATTTACGGCGTACCTATTCGTACAATACAAGAACTTCATCTGACAAATTGTATTAAACATTACACTATATTATTCTTCTGATTGTTAAAGTAACAACTGTAACACTTTTAAACGAGCAAATGTTTTTTTGTTTACAATTTTTACCAAACCACCGACACCCAAATGTGATACTAATCGATTTATGCGTTTCCAAAATCACAATACCGTTCAAAAACATTGTCCGGTTTTGAAAAACCGTTTTTATTTTATTTTTTTTTACAGATAATGAAGCGGGTATCGAGGTTGCGGTTATCTGAAAATATCATTTTTGGGATATGCGAAACCATATCGTGAGTACGTAAACGTATAATATATTTAGGTCGAAGCCAATATACTATTTTATACATAACAAACGGTCATTTAAGGGCTTTTACAACAACGGCGAGTAGTACCGACCGCATTCGGATTAAGGCAGACCAAACAAAGGCGCACTCACACGCAACACATAACGGACCTCAGAAAAGCAACGATGGTTTTTACCCGGATAATCCTCTTAACGAAACGCACAACACTCATTGTTGCCCGCGGTTGCAGTATACACCATTGCATGTATGTATAATATTATTATATATTATGGTATGGAAGCGGGCACAAAGGCTTCGGGCCGTTTTTTCGCGTTTAAAGTCCGCTAATGTTGTTCTTCGTTTGAGTATATATACACTGGAGAATTTTTTTTTTTATCGTCATTATATTATGTTTTCCCGCCGCCGAAATTTATGCATTGAAAATCAACGGTTATTTTTTTCCTCCCCAAACGGTAGCCTAAATAACAATATAATATAAATGAAAAATATTATATTGTACACGCGGTACCGACCGACAACTGCAGCATCCACCGGCATTAACCGGTCGACCGATCCATATAATATATTATTATTATAACATTGTGCTGCTATGTATGCTTAATGTACCGTTAATAAGGGACACATGCACGGCGACACTTGGTAATGGCCCGTGACTCCCTTTGGTGACGAACGGCGTCCAACATTATTGCAATTTGTCTTTACACCAACAAGCCGTACAGTCAGAAATTGGAATAGCCAGACGCATGTATAATTGCCACTTATTATCCGCCATCACAATATAATTGACAAAATTAAGTGCTGCCCAAAAACGCTAAACTCGGCGGTCGATCCCAGCTAAACAATCATAATATAGTAAGTTTTTAACTCGTAACTAAATATAACACAACGATTAGAGTAGAAAAAGGTAGTCGGGGTGTAAGCTCGAAGAGAAGAGAGCTACTTTGCTTTGGTTGCTGAATTATTAGACGGGCTTAATATCTAGATTTGAATTATACCTACATAATTATTATTGACCCGCTCTGCTTTATTATTGTATTGTTTAGCACAAAAATTATGCATCCTTTTGGTACTATTAGTATTTCTTTACCGTCCATACAGCCAAGTATATTATAGAAGGTTGTGTCGTTGGATAAATATATTACATAAAAGTTATCACAGTTGCGCAGACTATTAAATCAAATGATAAATTCTAGACAACACTCCCCAGTTCACGGGCAGAAGCGATAAAAGCCAGCTTCATTACGGCGAGGTGTTTATTTTCTCGTTAACGAAATAAAAAAAATTGTTATAAAGATAAACTTTCCTCGATCCTGGTGCGTATGGAACAAAAAAAAAATAAACGAAGGGATAACCGTTGTGGACCAATAACTCGGGCCAAACCGTTCTTGGCACCCGCCGCTCTCATAGTATTATACCTCAACGGTAATAATTATTATGTCTGTCTGTCTGTCTGTCTGTCCCGGCCTTTGGGGTTGTGTGCAAACAAACACACACAGACAGGGTGTCCTAGCTACTGCAACAATAATGATATTGTTTTTGGCGTGGAAAAAAAAACTATTGACACAAATATAAGTATTTGTCGGTCTAGCGCACAATTCAATTTAGAGTACACAAAATACTTGCTGCCCACCTCCCCCTCCGACCAAAGACTATACACGGTGCCCACCCTGTATCGGTGACAAGTAAATATCATCACTGACGTGTCGTGAGCCCTATTATGTTTATACAACGAGCACTGTCGTCGTTCCCCCAAGTACGGTCTAAAAAAAAAACTGTAACATAAAACATACCGTACTACTATTACTCTATAATATTATTATGATGTACACTGAGGGTTGTAAATCATGTATTTTTTTTTTTTTTGTAATATTCTCTAATGCGCTTGGTTTGGGGACGACGGCTGACGGCGGCGGTTAATATTGTCGCTGTATGATTATCATAATGATGATGATGATGACGCATTAAATACATACATATTATAACGTGTACTCGTCACAACACTCAACAGTATTTGTTTTGAAACTGCCGGCAAGTGGTCGTGTACTTGTACACCTATACGTTAATGTGTGCACGTGGAAAACACTTATTTCGATTATGCAGAAATAAAATAAAAACAAACAGTTCAATGTAAAATAATAATTGTAATCGGTCAAAACGGTTCGTGCGCTTGTCGTTGTCTAATATCCAAAGTTTATATAAATTGACATCAAGTCTAGGCACAGCGCAATAACCTTATGAAAAATGTATAGAACATAATACAACATTGTGATAATTCATTGTACTATAACGATTTTGTGTTAAAGACAAAAGCCCATTTAAAAGTAGGTACATATAATGTTGTTATAGTGATTTTATTTAACGAATAGAGAATTTGAAAGTGTAAAGTACTTACTATCCAACTAAAATAACAAAAACTTAACAGAGTAAGACATCGTGATTTTAAAATTCAAATGATTACACACATATATATATATATATATATGTATGTGTTGCTAGCACGGTATACCGAGTTCACTGTAAGGTATATTTTATCTATTTGTGTACACACAGCTTAAAACGCTATTTATTATACTTAAATGCGCTTATCGCAAACAGTTCTCAATTGGATCGTTTGGAATCGACCGACGGGATACGTTCCCGTTAAGTCGATTTATGTATACTATCAAAATTCAAACCCTATTTGGAATACAACACACGTCCAGTACGCATTGGGGCAACGGGTTTTTGGTAACCCGAATCTCTTGTGGCGGCGAAACCTATCCGTACAAACATAGGTGTTGATCTTTTTAATTTGCATTCAGGGACGACTTTGTGTCGGTGGTGTTAATTTTTGAATATTCATAAGCGACCGCGTCGAATTACACGAGCACGACTTAACTGATTTGTATCAACTTTTTGGCTATTGTAAGAGTTTGGTCGTTCACGGATTACACGGTGTATTTTTTCCCCCTATTCCCTTATTTTATTCGACATTGTCGTGAGCTTTTATCAACAGCGCTTACCACGACAAACTCTATAAAGAAAATAAAAAATGCGTTTTGTATTTTTTTTTTCTTAAATAGGTACAATAGTTTTATTATTTTAATTTTCTTTAACAACCCTTGTGCTTACTATGTAAAATATGTTTACAGCAAACACAGTACTCGCGGTTGGATTTCGGGGAATGAATTTTTATGTACCGTGTCCCGAGTCTGGTCGTAATGGAAAATGATAATTTTCGAAAACCGAGTAGTACCTACCTAGTGGTTCTGTTGTTATTATCGTCGTTATTGTGTTATTAATATCATATTTTAGGTAACATCTGCAGTAGATAGCGTACTGTCTTATACTTTAATTAACTAGGAACGCAACGATGATGACCGCGAAGACCATAATAAAGTCCTCCCGGTGGCTGTGGCTTAGTGTCAGGAGATAGGGTGGAAAACAACACTTATAAGAAGGCCATGGCGCGACGGTAATCAAAGTTTTACTAGTATTTTGCGGCGGCGACGACGGTATAGTATTGTGTAAATATACACACAGACAACAGGAGACATCGAGGGCGAATTAATGGAGGAACCATTGCCGTGTGTTTTTCCCAGAGGATATAATAGCGCACGGGGTTAAAGGAGAAGAATTATAGGAGAGCAAGGGAGAGGTCTCTGGAGAAATAAAAATTCTGATCAAATACAAGTCGGCGGGAGGGCTGCATTCTTTTCTTTTGTGTATAAGGGCGGCGCGCGCGTGTACACAGTATGAAATGCACATTACCCCGGCCGTGACTCGTGAGCTTATATTATATTATATTCTTCTCCTCTCCGATAAATTGATACTTTCCAAATTGACGGGAAATTAGATCGAACCGATAGAGCTATTCCAAAAGGGCACCCCGATGTATACATTTGGCCATTGATGCCACCGAAGAGTGCACGCACGTCTTTGTGTAACGATTTTGGGACGACATTTTTCAAATAAATATCTCTACCATTATTTTAGAACAACCACCGGCTTTGACGATTGCGATTCAAACGAATCGATATTATTATAATACCTAGTACAATTAAGGTGTACCTCGTAGATAGACGAAGTGACAAACTGGAACAGCTAGAGGCAGATTGTGCAGCGGCACGACGGTTTACCTAACCGAATTCGGGTAAACTAATAATATTGAGCTTTCCGTTGAATCATATTATTATGTAAGTTATATTCGACGGTAACAATGTAACGCGGTCGGTCCCGGTGGAACTCCAAGTTGATAACGACGGTGATTTTTGAAGTTGAAAACGGATTTTGACGTTTCCACCGAAAGAACAACTAACTCCCACCGGAGATTACACTACCCGTAAAGTATTAAACAAACTCAGTTTCCGCACTATGGACATGATTAGGAAACTATCTAGACAGGAACCGTCAAACGCAAATAACGGTTTATTGATTCTTATATATTGGTTTCGTTCGACTTATGAGAGGACGACGAACGTTGTCGGTTATACCTCGAGTTTTGAAGTGTGAAGAATGCTTTATACCTTCTCGTTCTATGGTGGTTTTGGAACAAAAACATTTATTAAGGAATCGAGACAAACAGATGCTATTTTCGAGCGAATCTCATATTTGTTTTATTTTGTAAATATAGCCTAGAAAAAAAGTTATTAGGTACTGTTTTAAAAAAAAGAACAATTTAATTTTTAAAACGTTCAATATATATTATAATAAGGTTTTTTTTACTTTAAAACCGTCACAGATTGAGTAAAACGCAGAATGCCAACTTGAAAAATGTTAAATCGCTGTCAAGGATAGTCATAAAAAATAGTAACTACCACATTACGGTTTAAGCTATTAATTAAGATTTGGTTAAAAATTGCCTATCCCCAACTCATTAATAAATAAGGGGTATAACGTCATATTAAGTATATATTTACTATAATAAGCTCAAAAATCAGTGTTGGGCATACGATTTATGTTTATAAACATTATATCAATAAGTTTATCAAATTCGTATCATTTATACAGCACAGATAAAAGGTTGACACATTGGTCAAGTTCAAATATTTAGTGGCCCTCGGACATTAAAATGGAGTCACCAGTGGATGGCTCGTTAAAATTGAACGAACAGTTAAGTATATATAAAAATGTGAGACAGTATCTTCGGTTTTCTTTACTTTAACGCCAAGAAAAGATATATTTATCTATTTTTGAATTTCAAAATTGTGAATCCACCGACAGTTCAGATGGCGTTAGCTGTCAAAATTATGGTTGTCTCCATCTTGTTTTTATTTTATTTTGACCTTTGGTTTTAGAGAGTCGGAGACAATTTCCAACCCGTGCCAACTCCCCAGAGGTTTTCGGAGTGCTAAACGTACTCTTTCTTGATCTAAACGCATATGTTTCCCTTTGTAACAACTTCTATGAATTGTAGACTTCTAGTGTATTAATTTTTTGCTAGGTTTCTATGTGTAGGTATATTAATGAAAAGTCAATAGGTGTCAGCAAAATCATTTTCATTGATTTTTTTATTACGATATTGCCAACCCTAATCGTATCTACTAGATTACTAAAACTACAATAGTTTTATGATGTTAATTAATTGTTACATATTATGTATATAATAAATCATGATTTCCCAATCGTCCACTCTAAATGTTCAGTAGATTATTCTCAACTCAAAACGTTTATAAAACAAGTATCGCTTCACTTAGAATAAAATTTAAATACTTATAGTCATGTTTTTTTTTATCGGGAGAACCTAAAAAATCAAAATACTGTTATAAACATATTTATCATCAATAAAATGATTTATATTTAATCCTTTTTAGTTTGAACTCGTTCGATTTTGAACTTTATTTTCTTTTATTTAAAGAAAAATATATAAAATATTAAGCACACATCATACATTTAATATACTTAGCTGATCAAAAAATATTTGAAAATTCTTTAATCACTTAGATCAGTTTTTAGGAAAAGACAATTCATAAATAAATTATGACTTAAGGACTTTTTTTACAAACGACTTTTTAATAGATTGTTTTTATACCGCATCATAAAATAGTCCATAATGATACAGTCTGTATCGTACAGGTATAACAAGTATGATTTTAATAATTCAATAATCAAGAATTCCATTAAAAAGTTACCCACTATGTAAAATGATTATACTCAGGACACTTATTAACATGCAATACCTCAATCATATTATGTAAAATAATATTACCTATGCTACTACATTACACGGTTTTAAATGCATAATAACTATAAAAAATTAATATACAATAGTATAGCGTTTGTGAAATTAATTTTCGGAGTAGCTTTTTTGCTGAAGAATAGATAATTTGTCATAAATATTATAAGAATATGGTGAAGAGTGGAGGCAATATGCAAGTATAAAAACATTTGAAAGTATATTCTCGTGTAGGTATATATAACGAACTTCACCTAATTATTATGGAACAAATATATTTTTTTTAATTATAAGCTTGCATTTTTGCATTAGGCGAGTAAAATTTTATTTAATTATGAGATGTAAGAAATAAATACATACTTATATGGAATGTTCTGTGCGTAACACAGTATACAATTTATGTTACAGTAAAAAGGTATTCATGGAAAACTACAAAAAAAAAAAAATAAACCTCGTTTAATATATATTCATATTAATACCAAATATGTATTGATCGTCGATTCATAGTAATGTGTCATAAAACGAATAAATAAGTAATTTAACTAATACCGGACCATTGACACACATTGGGCGTGTCGCGCGTGTAAGGTATTTTTGTACATTCATAATTTTATTAAAATTATAGTCAGCCAAATTATATATTTTTTTTAATCCGGCGAGATGTTATCTAAACGATACTTTAAAAGCTAATTATCGCAAAAAAAAAAAAGCTATTTACAACATAACACTCGAAATGTTACTCATTATATGAACCGTTTACAGCTTTTAATCATAAGCAATCATGTATTAGACATTTCAATGACTGAAAATTTGTTTTACAAAAATACAAACCTAACTGAAAACAATAATTTACACTTAAAAATAAGCACAACATATCTTAAAAAAGAAAATGGAAAACTTTCCATGTATTTTATCTAAATAATCATTGTAACCGATTTTAGTGTTTTCCAGCGATATTTTTTCAATGAAAACCTATTAAGACAACAGCTGGCAATCTTTTATCTACAATATTTTAGTTTCACGTTTGTTTGAATTGCAGACTTCGAGCTGTCGTCCCGTTTATAACAATAAAAGAAAAAAAAACGATAAATAGTTAAAGCATTTTATTAGCTGGTATAATATTATTATTATTTTTTTGTTTATTTTCATAAAAGTATATTACAGTTTAACCACTGAATCGATCAACGCCTTTAACGGTGAAGAATGGTAAGCTGTTGGGATTTTCTTGAAAGAGAATGGAAGTCGATTGAAAACCGAAACAATCCATCTCTTGTGCAGCAAAATAAAAAAAACTTCGAGAAATGTACAAATTGATTCAATTTGTATAAGGTTATGCTAGGTTTTTTGGAAAGTACAAAAGAATTTCAACCATGAAATTATTTTTATACTGTACAATGTATTTATATTAAGAATAATACCACACAATAGAGTACAATATGCTTTCGGTTTAAGTTCTAGCTTTGGCGTTTAAGTGCAATTCGACAAAAATTAACACTAGAACTATGTAGTGCCGCTATTTCCTGGGCCATTTGCACAAGTATTCCGTCTAACTTGTACAATATAGTCAAGACTATTCAAAACAAACCGGGAGTGGGAAGCCAATTCATTTGATACATGTATTTATTATCTTAACTCGGAGTACCTGGGAGACAGGTGGTTAATCGCGAGATGATAGAAGTTTTAGAGAACGAGACAAAGATGAACGGGTAACAGTCATACTTGGAACGAGACGGTGATTTGTAGCGGCTTATACGTTCAACAAGGTCTACACTTGCGAGCAAGTAAAATGCATCGGTAAAACTTCTACTTATCAGTTCAATTCTCGTTTTACTAGACAAACCAACGCATCAGTCTTGCATCGGTTTGAAATAAATTAAAAAAATTTAGGTAACAATGGCATATACAAATAATAATATGCTTGAGCCTAATTGATATATTAATAAAATATTAGTAGATAAAGTGTGCATTTATTAGAGCAATATTAAATAATCAGGTATTATACATTATGAAACTAAGTTAGGAGTTAAATGATGGTGTATCAACAGAATGAGAGCGGCTGGTAAATAGAATATTAAGATCAGAGGGTAAGTAAATTTAAAAAGGAAAAGAAAACATTTCTAATGTGCGAGAACTGTTACAGATTACAGATAACTTATTTATTGTATAGAGTACACATATTATTATGAGAAAGTGAAGAGAAAGAAGAAATACAAAATCAGAAAGCAGGTTATGTACGTTTATTAAAACTATTAGATTTCTGGAAGTTCGAGAATATCAAGATAAAAATATTATACTGTATTTAAGTTATGAAATAAGAAAAACAAATTTTTAAAACTGTTAATTGAAAAGCCTACACAGCCTCGGGGACTATTTTATGGACTTCCCCGCAAATTTTGATAAAATTCCGTTTCAGCTCTTGGGTTTTAAAATTATAGGCATTTGGCTTATGTAAACAAATTCATAAGTTATCTACTTACAAATAATATCGCAGTACAACTAATGATCGGGTAACACGATATAATACTATTATTTATAATGTACCTATTTACAATAGAGGACTTAAATATTTCACCCTAGTTCTTATATACACGACTTGTTAGAATTTTGTACATTTAGTTACTCTAGACATTCAACAGGTTTTCGAAAATATACAATCACTGTTAAATTTGCCTTTAAAAATTGTTTTCAGTACTTACCACGTATTGTCCCCGGCTTTTTACAGCGGAAGTCGTTGTTTTCTTATTTATTTTATTTTATAGAGCGTTTCAAAGTATACAGACGATCAATACCCTCTCATTGTGGGCCCGTCAAGAGTACGCGGTCGACTAGCAGTATTAGACGGGGATTCGGTTATTTTCAAAAATACCGCGGAAACACCATACACGCGACCGGTAATACAAATGTTATCCTTGTACGAAATGGCGTTCACGTTGGCGGAAGCGCGGCAACTGATCGTTTCCTGGCCGCGCCGGCGACCGCGTGGTCAGGCCCGTCCCAGAGGGAGCCACCGATCGACTTAACATCCCGTGGAGACTCGACAAACAAACCACTGGTTAGCTCTAAGCCCTAAGTATAAGGTATAAGGTTCATTGGTATAATATAAGATTAAAGCTAGACCGGTCAGGCCGAAAGGTTGAAACCTTTACACCGTCAAATAAAAAGCCTGCACCCCTAAGTGGCTCTCGTAAAATACACTTATTGCTCATCAGGCAAAGAATATTTTTGTCTATAAACAACAGGTATTGGTAAGTCTGACGTGGGCAAAAAATGTCTATAGGAGTTTTGAATCAAACGATTGGCAAGTATTATTTTTTAATCAACGAATTTTGACCGGCCTTAGTAATTCACTACCTTTTTTTGACACAATCATAATTTTTTT
This sequence comes from Adelges cooleyi, assembly GCF_023614345.1. Taxonomy (NCBI): domain Eukaryota; kingdom Metazoa; phylum Arthropoda; class Insecta; order Hemiptera; family Adelgidae; genus Adelges; species Adelges cooleyi. The sequence continues at coordinate 10,066,535 of NW_026096053.1, read as the reverse complement.
TTAGAGCTAACACTGTAAGTACTTTATCTACTTTATAGAAGGTTACAGTTTGTCTGTTATACATTTTTCTTTTTGAAGAATATACACATTGTTTGAGACCAGTATAAGGGCGGACCGTTCGTAAAGAATTATACAGACAAAGTCATGCATAACTTTATCACCGTGACGAATAGAAAACGTAGAGGCATTATGGGGAGAACGAATAAGAAGTCGATTGTACCCAAATCTAAGATTAGGATAAGAGATTATTTAAAATCGAGAAAGAGAAAGAAAGGTTGTAAACCGGAAGTGTCGTGGAATGATAGATAAAATATGAATATTCTAATCAGCGATTTTATTTACCCATACACTCTGGAGAGTGGAGACCACAGTCTCTTTGATCCCAATCTACACTGCTATGCCAAATGATAAATCCTTTATAGATTTGGTAAATTGCTCTCAACCGAAAAATACTTCAATATTAATGGTCAGCGCTTAAACGCTTTTTAATAGTGTCTTGAACATAATATCCTTTGGTTGGACGCACGAGCGCATGTTTAATACAGTGTTTTTTTACATTAATGTATTAAGATCTACAATCGCTTGTTAAAGCTTAAAACAGCTTCTATTTGAGAATATGTGTGTCATTGAAGTAGTATTTGACGATAAAACAATAATATACGATGCTAGTATGTTAATATGCTGCCACAATCTAACTTACTAACATTACAAAAAAAAGCATTTAGTAATAAAATTATTCAACTGCCAAAATATTGTACCCTACTCTATAAATTTACAGAAATAATTTACTAAATTTGGGGACATTTCCTTACAGATTAAAACCACGCTATATATTATGTATACAAATGTAATTTTATACTCTACCATAGTTATTCTGCTATAACTTCATTAATCAAATTTGAATACGATTACCGTCTACGAATAAGATGATGAATACATCTAAAATTTGTAGCCAACACTGAAGATTTGACATGCAAGATGCCAGCCGGTGGCTGGCATCTTGTTAGTCCTTAACGAGACTCCCGGTTTGAGTATTGCTAAGATATTTAAATTCAAATAATTGTTTAGGGAGTTGCCCCTTTTTGCACAACAATACGCCCTTTTAAAAAAAAAACCAACGAGTGTTTAGTTTATTGGTCGCAGTATTTGATATACGTTTTCAGCATCTATTTTTCTGATTTCCATAGTCTTGTTGATAAATTAATGCAGATGAATTTTTCTACGCTCTTTACCGGATTAAGAAGTTCAACATTATCTCGCTTGGAATTTATTTCTTCTACGCCTTTAATCCAACTTCCTTTTCTACGCTGCATAATAGTATAATATAATAATAAGGTGACTGGTACATCAGTTGCATCCGTCGGTTTCTTATTGTTATTTGCAACTCTTTGAAAGCTTCTTTGCATCATCTTGGAAAAACGTTCGTTCGTTATTTTCTCTGGGGATACATTTTTTGTCTATTCTCATTACCTCCATTCATAAGTCTATTCGCGCTAAGGGTGCGTATTTCTCTGAACTGCAGATTATCATCTGATGTGTATTGTACTACGGTATTGATGGGTACCACACTGGAATTTATATAATGTAGTTTATCATTCAGAGATTCACAGAAGTACATCCCATTGTCTATGGCCGATATATTGGACACAAAATGTATAAATAATATTATGTTCCACTGAATGTGTTACCAATTGTTGGACAGCAATTATTGAAACATCACTGTGCTTAACTATATAATCAAAGGATAGGGCAGAAACAGTAAATAATGCCGTTTATGTTCAATTAAAAGAGTGAAAGTTTCTACATCGTGACCTTTTTTAATTGTTGTAACTGCGAAAGATGACTTTTTTGATAAAACAAAAACTTGTAATTATATTATTCTTGCTGGAATGCTACGTCGTCGACTACCAAACGTACAACAGCGGGGAGCATGCAAATTAGCATTTAGTATAAATAATAATATTCTTATAATAATTATTATAAAAACATGCGAAACCAACGAACAACGTTTTTGTTCTTAAAACAATTTTATTGTTGAGCTAAACTTAAATTAAAACTTTTAACGAAATAATAATTTTCAAAAAGTATTTACATTGTTGTTTTCAATTGACGAAAACACAAATTCGTAAACAAAATACACGAGGCTGTAGCTTGTCGGCCCACTAAGCTAATTACTTATGGTGATGCGTTTACAGTTTGTATATACATTTTTGATCTGTTTCCACGTTGGATTCTATTCATTTTGTAAAATACCACACACATTGACACATTCGCAACACACTGTCGGAGTCGGTGCTCTCTAATGTGCGTTTTAGTAGTTGGTAAACCACCTATAGTTACAACTTGACTAAATACTAACATAGTGTAAACTAGGCTTTTCGTTAAATTAATCAACTTATCCTTTATATACATGATTAGAGTACAATGAGCGCGAATTTTAACAGGTTATAGAATAATATATTATACATTTTATAAGAATTACCGTGTGTTTGAAATGGTGTTTTTAGTGTTTACAAAACCAAATAAAGATTATTGTCTATCCCTTACAGAGCAAAAGGGACAATGGTATTGTTGAGTTGGGGTTTCACTGTGTAAGACTGGTTATTGCAAGTACACACACACACACACACACACACACACACACACACACACACACACACACATAGAAAACAATTTTAAAAGACACGTCACAGAAAAACTAAATGGTTATCTATGTCTCAGTCGATCAACAACACCGATTCGCAATTGGAAAACAGATACTACTGCGCCGGTATTTGCGTTTAGTGTAGTGTATCGACCTTTGAGTTTTGCGAAAATGATGTTTTTTCAAATAAATGTCGTTATTTGGCTTAGCGCGTTCAACGTTCAAATTCACGGGGAAACGTCACAAAAAGAACTTGTGTGCAGTTTCATAGCCGGGGCGGACCTTCACGTGCAGCTCACTCGAATTTTCTTGGCCGAAAGAAAACATATTATTAATCGTGATACAGCCGAAGACGTGTCCAATAACTGTGACTTGATCCAGTTCATGCTGGGTAACGTGTACGACGACCACGCTTATCATAATCCTACACTGCGGCCAGCAGTGAATGTTCTGTGGATATTATACATCTATACAAACACGATGGGCACATTTATCGTTTCGGAACTCGACCAGCAAGCACACGACATGCTGTTGACCGCTCACGATTCAGTCGGCCAATTGCTGAAACAGTTCATGGCATCAGAGTTTTGCCAATTGGACTACTCGAGATCAGCCGTAAGGATCTACATGGATCGGGTAAAACAACTACAAGCCCAGCCGAGAGGTTTGAACCTGAATTCGCGGTTGATCCAAACCGTCGGGCTGCTGTCTTATAATAATTTTGTCAAGCGTTACCCTAACCACAAGTCGACAAATTTGTGGCACAATTTAATATTGAACAGGGTGCCGGCCAACAAGAATGCCGTGCGACGATTAGCCGATATGTCTGTGGCTTTTATCGAATGGCAACCGTTCTGGAAGATTTTCCATGATTTTTTTCATCAGCGAAACGACAGACAACTGCTGCCGTTGGCGGCTCAGATCAAGTCGCTCTACGAATGCCAGACCGCTTTCATTGAACTATTGCACACCGTCTTGGTGCATATAATCATCAGACATTTGCTTCTGCTCAGAATGATATTGGAACAAACCGCGGTGGACCAAAAGCCACTGGGTCCCAAGTACAGTGCTTACAACAACGGACTACTGTCCACGGTGAAACAATTCGCCGTTTTTTTCAACGTAGACGAGCACGTGTATTTTCCCATAACGCGCGTTCTTTATGAACAACACCAAAGTGCTATTACAATAAAACACATCGATTCGTGTCTAAGCAGTACACGGGTAGTCGAACGTGAGTTGTCGTCGGGAATGATTCCACAAAGGTCACCTCGTTTGGAACTCAAACCGTTCCTGAGAAATTTGAACGACCGTGTCAACGAAACGCATATACTCGAAAACGTTTTAAGCGCTGACTTCTACTTGGCATACATTAAAAAACATTTGCACGGTGTACAATTCACTGTGGTCAATTCGTTTATACGAGCAGTGCGGTCGAAAGAGTACAAAGAGTTTGTCAATATCGAACTAGCAGAGAAATTTAGAAAGACAGGCGTATCGTCAGCGGATCAAACCAAATTAAAAGACGTTTAGCTTCTGTGTAATATTTTGGTAGGTATACCAAAACTATATCAAATGTATATCAAATACTTACTTCTAGGTATCGTAGCATATTAAAATCTATCTAAATTAATATAAAGAACCTTTTTTATTTTTAATCGACTGTACTCTGTTCGGAATAAGAACAGAGTATAGAAACTTATTTGGAAAAAACCTATTATATAATACAATTGTTATGTGTTAAATTACAATAATGTCGTGTAGGTAAATGGTTTTCAGCACAAACTGCAGAGTGAATAAAAAAAAATAATATAAAACAAATTAATAAAGGAAAAATCGAGCTTTTATTCTAATTTTAAAATCAAGTAAGATATTATGTATTTTCTATTGTAATAATTGTTTTAAAAAAAGAATTAAAGTTATTTTTTTCAGCTTTAAATTAAAAAATAAATAAATGAAGGTTTTGTAAACAATTAAAAAATTAAGTTTCGCCGACTATATTTGACTTAACCATCGTTTTAACAACAAAACAAACTTTTATAAATTAAAAAATAATATTAGATAAATCATTTTTGATCATAATTATATTTATGTTAAACTTATAGCTCAAACAGGGAAATAAATGGATTGAAATAAAAATTCTCCAAAAACCTGTAAAATCATCACCCTAACACCTATACTAATATCGTACAAAATCCAAAATTATATTTGCTAATGTACTAAATTGATTTGTATAATGATATTTATAATAATTATTGTAGTATTATATTACTACTAAATCACAATTTATATAACAAAGGCCGACACTCATAAACTGATTATGGAATTCTTAAAACGTTTAATTAAGAATGCAGATAATTAATAAACTAAAAATAAAACAAGAGTATATATTTACTAATAAAAATGTGTGCATTCTATTTTATGTTAAACATTACTTTTTGAAATTAGGTTTCCAACAAAACACGCTGCATTCACCATCGTTCAACCTCTGTATTATTTATGTTTCTATTTGCAGTATTTATTTTATAATAATTTGAAAGTACTTATTACTTTCTTCCAAAGCTGTGAGTTTATTTCCTTTGGATTATATTGCTTAATGAATTTAAAACATATTAGGTAATATATTAAATAATTGTACGTATAAATTTATTATTGTTAAAATATTTTAATGCATTTGTTATTTATAAAAAAATTAAATAAATCAATTACGTTATAATTTAATAGGAGTAATACATGCGTTTAAATTAAATAGAATTACGTAAAATTTAATGAGTTATAATACATAATAAAAAATATAGTAGAGCCGTAGTTGATCGTTAACACAAAAGAGTTATGTTTCCATTATCAGCGCCCAACATGAGTAATTTATTAAGACTCAGTACCGACATAGTAGTTAGAACGCCTTTAAACGTATCAGCCCTGATTTTAGTTGAAGAAAATGATGCTTCACTCGTAAAACCAGTATGGATTCCAATTCTGTTAGCAGTTGTACCGGAGATCAGTTCGTTACCATGAAGACCTAAGCAGTGGACTGGCTCGGGTGACCCTCTAAAGACATTGGCGACAATATTTAACATTAATAAATTATTATTCTTGTAACAGTATAATTTTTAAATGTATATTTATCATTAATCAAATACCTCATGTTGTATATAAGGCTACCATTTGAAACGTTCCAAACTGACAACGACTGGTCGAGCGACGAACTGACAACTGTATTTTCATCGACGGCTAATAGTTGCAAAACCTGAAAAGTAGTAAATATACGTGTTATGTATTATCTGGTTAAGCACGTTCAGCTGTTGTAAGAATAGTGCCAATATAATCAACTACAAGCGTTATTTACTTCTCCTTCGTGTCCTTTCCAGTTAGCAAGTGCTTGACCTGTACGCAAATCGAGTACTGTCAAAAACCCAGACGACTGGCCAACGGTGACCCAGTGACCATTGTCCGCCACAGCTATGCTTCTTATCAGACCGGACGCGTTGGTGGAAATCTATCAGCAAGCAATTGAAAACTCATAAACGAAAACTTCACAATATTTTTTTGGAAAAATATTATATAATTTGGTTTAAATGTAACACTACCTTTAGTTCAACTACAGATTTGCCCGTTCTAGCGTCTATGGAATGCAACGATGGCTGAGTGGATGCAGCTAACAGATTTGGATGGGGAGTCGGTAGGCATTTAAGAATATTGACTGGTATGCTATTCATAGAGCACACTAGACGTCCGCCGCACCATGGGTCCCAAATATGTATTGACGAGTCACACGACGCGACCGTATGGAACTTTTCCATGTAGGTGACCGATAACACAGATTTTTTATGCTTGTTATATGTATACTGACACTGTGAAACACTGTCGCCGTCACCCTAAGCGTCAACGAGGGAAAATTCAATAATAACAGTTAACTTCATCATTTGGTAAAATTTAGTTACTTGATTCCTTAAAGACCACAGTTTAACAGTCTTATCTCGACTAGAACTTATAAAGCTATTTTCGTTGTCGAGAACACTTAGGGATTTTACAGTCGACTGGTGTCCACTGAACGTCTGCAACTTGATCTGTTTGAAATTGAATAAAGTATCACGACTACTGCGACCAATTTCATGTTCCCAGTACGCAACCCAGTTGCCTTTTAAATGTCTGTTACAAACATAAAAAAAAAATTAAACAAAACCAACTTACTTTGTATTTAAAAAACAAATAGCAAATAGTTATTTGAAAACAAATATGAGACTCAAGTAGAATTGTATTAAGCACATACAATTATTTTTTATTTACTGTATCAAATAAGTATTTTGTGTTTATTGTTTCAAATAATAAGAAATCTAAAATAATTATTATTTATAATTTATAATTTCAAATAATATTTTATTTAAACACATTTTTATTTGAATTTAAATAAAAATGTATATGATTTTATTGTTTTTATTTGCATTTATTTAAATAATGATCAGGTTCGACTACTCTTAAGTAAACCTTGTTACCTCGAAGTGTCCATCAAAATCTTAGCGTCTTCTGCGACCTCTATTTCTTCTTCCTAGACAATAAAATAGTATTTCTAATCAAATAATCTGTAAATTATTTATATATTTATAAACATTATAACACTCTTGTAACTATTCAGGATTTATAAAATGTCTAGTATAATTTTTTAATTTAAGCTATGATTAAACATGAAAAACATTTTTAACTGTAACCCTTAAGCATTATTCGAAGTTTTATGAAGTTTAAAAATACATGTTCTCAGTTCTAATTGAAAATAATTTAAAAACAGTGGAAATGAGTCATTAATAATTACCTGAAAAAGTATTTTGTTGCCTTTCAGTGTAAGATGTCCAAGTTTTTCCTCAAAACGCATTGAACAATCATCTATTAAATACATATTAGATATTATAATAAAAAAAGCCAGTGAGCCACCGGTGGTTATAGATCTACAGAAACGATTATAACTGAAAGTGATGAAATCACTTTCAAATAAAAGCTTAAAAGAAGAATTATAGATTACATTGTAAAAACAATAAATTTGCATGAAAGCTAAAATGAAGGTTATATAAAAATCATAATTGTGTACCAATATTTGCATAGCCAGCATATACTCTTTCCTGTTTATAAGTGGCACAAAGTTCTTTGACATAGTCCCAGTTCATCAATGTCCTCTGCATAAAAGACTCACCATAATACTTGGCAAACAGGTTGTAGGAATGATAAGCCAGGTCAGGCGTTAAAACTTTACAGAGCTCGTCCATTGCCTAAGAGTAATCAAAATTATACTTTTTATATAATATAAATATTATTCCATTTACTTTGGTTTTCACGTGCGACTTCTCCGTATTGACTAACGAAGGGGAATCTCCAGAATCACTGTTATTAGAATCAACAAGCTGACTCCTAAATAACAATGAAAAATACAGTTATGAAAAATTGTTAATAATAAATAAATGTTTTAAAATTTGTTACTTGTGACTAGTTTCAGTAGTGTTAGACGGATCTACTTGTTGTCTAAGCCTGTCAAATATTAAAAATAGTCTCTGGATTGTTTTCGAAATAAGATGACCTTGTTTCAGTCCAAAAAAGTAAACGGTATCGATAAGTTTAATGGCGAAATTACTACGACTTTGTGCTCCGAGTGGAAATATGACTTTTGGAGATGACAATATTCGTAACATTGGATGAATTATTGCTTTGCACAATATATCCTTTAAAAAAAAAAAAATTAATTAATTTAAAAAAATTCAAGGTTATTTTATTGTAACTTTCAATATTTCATACTTGACTAATTTCGTTTAACGTCGACTTGGTAAAATAAGTCATCAGGTATTTCAACAGTGTCACGCATCCAATTAGACCGCTTTCAAGACTCGTTGTCATTTTGCTGCGCTTACATATACCAACAACATCCGTGATATGTGGTAAATATTGTACTAGAACAACTTGCTCACCATAAACACCTGAAATACAATTTGTAGTGCTATTTTATAAGCATACTATAATAAGCAAATCGAAAGTAGACTAGAAAGACGGCATAAGCAACAATTTTTAAATTATACAATAGAGCCAATAACATATTTTTTTCTAGTTTACTTTACGTTGAAAACGTAAAGAAAATGTTTCGAGTTTTTTAACCTTGATACACATATGGGCTATATATTTATGTAAAATGGTGTCAATTGTCTAAAAAATATGAAAACATATTTTCATTGAAAGTGTAGTCTACAACAGTTTCCCTTTCTACAAAACATTAAAAATTGTTTGTTCTCACCTGCAATATTTACCAGACAATCAATGACCAGTATAGCTTTGTCATCATATTGCATTGAATTCGAGTAACATAGCATTAGCATTTTTAATAGATTTTTGGTTATATAAACTGACGTGTGCACTGGACCTATTCGGTTCGCCACCCACAGAAGCGATTCTGCACTAACTTCAGCTACCTACACACATGTACAAGTCTTAACGATATACCAAAAACTATTATCCAACTTGAAATTACTTTAAAAGGTTCTTCGGTGTTGAACCTTTCCGAATCTGGAGTATGGCAAGATATTGTGTCTTCGCCGTCGGATATACTACCAACAGTGACGTCATGCAAGCTTTTGTCATCGCTGAAATTGGTGTCTGAGCTTTGACGATCATAGTCAATAAAAACTTGATCATCTAAAAGCACATCTTGAAGTGAAACTATGCTGTTATTTAACGCTTCGTCATCCAACGATATTGTGTCTATAACAAAATGTATAAATATAAGGTAACATACTATAAAAATACTACACCCGAAAAACTTTACCACTTTCAAGCACTTTAATTTTTTTTTTATTTTCAAAATTTGAATTGAAATCTTCGTTTGGAGGAAAAGATCCACAAAAATCGCTGAAACAATTTTTAGTGTTCATATTTAATAACTTTGTAAAGAAAGCTAATTAGGGAATCGCCACTAAAGTCAGAGTAGTCTAATACATAATATGTCAAGTTGTTGTCTAAATCGTGAATGAAAAATGAATTGTCGTCTTTTTCGATATCTGGGTTTTGAGTTTTTTTTTTTAATTTAGAAAAGTGTTTTGCCGACATGACGTGAAAAACCAAATAGCTAACATTTAAGGGTCAATACACGGCTAAATCAATAGTCAAACTTACTTTAAATGTTGTATTGGAATAGGATGTGCAGTGTTGAAATTACATCCAGACCCTACTGTTTCCACTAGAATAGGTACGATATTTTTCAAAAATTCTTTGGTCCCAAAACCAGATACCAATTTCATTAAAAATGATTTTTGATACAACTTGACCCACTTGTGTTGGACAAGAACGCTTTCTTCGCTAAGGTCTCGTAAACATTCTTCATACAGTTTTACGACACCGTCAAGCAGTAATTGTTTTGATTTTTTTAAGCCCAATGCTTTAAACGATGGTTCTAATAAATACAGTGCCGCCAAAGTATTACAGTTGGTGTCAGACATTAGGTCATTTATCATAGGCACCAAAAACTCCACCCATGTACTATCCGCCAGGGTTCCAAATACTCCTACTTCGTTCAATTCAATCATTTCGTGTTCTATATCAACAATAAACTTTTTGCACAAAGCATCGAACATGTCAAGAGCGTATTTTTGATCTTCTTCCAAAAGATTTTTTACACTTTCCATTTCAGATTTTACTGTCTTGTAATCATGGTAAATTTTCAACACATTATATAAATTTAAAAAATACTTGGGAAAACTTATAATTGATGAGGAAAGTAAAGGAATTAGTAATTGATGGGCGGTTGGCGGAGGGAGTCCATAATCTGTGATTACAGAATACCAATTGAAATCGAATGGTAACAGATTTTCATTTAGAGATATTTTATCTATTTGAAGTAATAACTTGATAATTGGTCTAATACAATTCGGTAGGTCTTTTTGGTATGATGAAGCTAACACTCTACAGCTTTGTAACCGTTCCGAAAATGATAATGTCTGTAGATTGCTGCCCTGAGCGATAATTTGTTCGCCCATAAACAACTCCACAATAAGACAACCTAAAACCTACACAAAAAAAAAAACAAAATTTTTTAATTGGGAAATTGTATATAATTTAATATACCATTTTCATTGATACAGTAATAAGTAAAAAAAAGTTTTGAGAAAACTGAGTTACTAAATTGTTTGAGTTAAATATTGGTTGAGAAGTTTTTGTTTGTTTGATAAAGTTAAATTACTGTTGCCTTCTTTGTTCTGTCATTCTGTTAAAGTAAAAGACTAGAAACTTTAGCTGGCAAGGCTTAATTGTTTTAATTTTCGCTTTAAAAAAATTGTATTTTTTATAATATTAAAAAAAATTGTAATTCGCCTAAAAATGCATATTTTTTATGCAGTTTTCAGAGACTTTTTTTATAATTATTATTATTTTTTTTTTTTTACATCTTTCATATGATGATTTCAGTTATAATCTATTATACATTTTCAATACAAACACATATCATATAAAATATTACCTGAATTTCTTGTGCTCTACGATTTGCAATGATTTTTTTATATGGCGTGATGTGCTTTGAGTGGTCATTTTCACTAGTGGAATCAAATATTTTAACACATACACCAGTTAAAAAACTATTAAGTGTATCTAAGGCGATCAGTGGCATAGCAGGATTGTAATCAGGCGGAAGCTGAAATATTATAATATCTTATTAACTAAAACAATTAACACCACAATTTTTTAAAGAGGTTTAGCTGGTTTATTAAGCCAAAATTTCAATTATATATTTTTTTCTATTAAAGCATACTAGATCAGCTATTGAAGAATAATATGCTTATTTGGTTACTTTTAAAATGTTGAGGATTTATGTACTTATTACTGACTTTATTTTGCCTACACAAAAGGTAGGCCATGCCAGGTCACTATGTGACAGACTATAAAATGTATAAATATATTTTTCTCTGAATTCTATTTTTTTTTTAAACTGCCGGAAAGATAGAGATAAAAATATTTGATCATTGATTTGTTTCTGAAAGAGCATTAAAACTTGAACTATACGAATTTCAAAATTTGAGCATTATATCAAAGAAATCACTGTGTTGGTCATTGAAATTGTCACACAATTATTCAATATCTATTCTAGACATTATTTTTCAATACTTATGTTTTTTACTTATACGATAGTTAAATATAAAAGATTTACTCACACAAAGCGGCATTTTTGAGAAATCTAAATATTTTGTGAAACCATGAGTTGACTTGTCATCGTTGTCGACAGCGGAATTCTCCTGTTGGGTTTCAGTAAATGGAGGTGGTTCTAAACAATGAAGATTAAAATATTGTTAATATAATTATTATTGTTGTGTATTATTGACTTACTCATTTTTGGCATAACCGGGGGAATACGTGAAAAATAAGGAGACGGTAAAAGGCGTTGGGGATGGGGTTGTGTAAATAACTGTACAATGCCAGAGGATGATAGGTTTGTATGATTATCACACAATTGTAAGCAGACATTTTTAGATTTAACTGCGGCTGAACCTGATAGTCTAAATTATCAAACAAATTATTTAATATTAGTATTAAGATAAATATGAATAGCTTGTAAATCTCACTTATATCCAAACGTCAAATCTATCCAATGGTGCAACCGTTCAGAAATATAGTTACTCTCCAATATGGTTCTGTGTGTATCCACTAAGTCTTGAACATTTTCCGCCCAAGTAGGAACGCCCAAATCCGGCAACTCTTTGTGTATGGACTATAAAATAAATAAGTATAATTCAATAAATAAAAACTTTCAGAAAGCCAACACAATCGGGTCAGGGCAGGGTATTCACAAATAAAAGTTATTTACTATTTGATTTATATTTTGCCTAACACTAATTATAGGTGCACACTAGAACTCTAATATACCTGTATTATATAATAATAATCTGTATTACATAATATTATCTATCTGCAGTCCAATAATTGGGCAAAAAAAAAAAATAATTACAAAGAAAAAGTTTCTAGGAAGAAAAATTTTGACGATATATTTTGGTATTTCACTTTATATGGTGGTAACTTGACTATTTTTCAAAAAGTTATTAATAGTGTGTAAATCATAAGGTATTTTTTGAAGGGTACATGTTATAATTAAAAATAAAAAAACATCATTGTACACCAATACTTTCTCAGCTCTGAATTGAAGCAAAAATATACATAAGTATAAACATACTTTAAAAACTGAAGGGTCGGTATAAAATTCTGGAATGCATTCATCCGGAGACCATTGTTGCATACGTTGTATACTGGATGGATATTCTTCTGGCACAAATTTTGTTCTTATATATCGACAAAGCACTGATCGTGGTGTTACACGAGATCGATAAACGTAATAAGTTATTTCTGATAATACATCGGTAACATGATGAGGGGTCTAAAAAACACACATTTTATTGTGATACACGCAACAGTGTTTAATTAATAATGTATTCATACCATAACTGACGATTTTTCATCGCCTATATCGTAAGTCAAATCCAATTGTCTGTCTCCTTTATTCAGCCTATATTTTGACTTGGTGAGATCGCGGTAATTAAGACCGGCACGAGAACTGAAGTCTGTCACCCAAGGAAATACATGGTGACATTTTGGATCGCCGTATTTTCTGCCGGCCAATTTATTCAAAAAAGTTAAATAATCAAAATTTGAGATCTTCCCGCGAACCCACTGTTCACACATTGAAGCCAGACATTCGGCTGGCTTTTGATACGACGTATCGTCGAAATTGCTATCAATTTCGCTAGCGTCTAAAATGTTATCGGCAATTCTTGGCAAAATCTATAGAAATATTTAAACTCAATATAATTAATGTTCTATATTAATTGTGTTAACTATTTTAAGTTGTTGCTTACCCTAATCCATAGTTCAGGAGAGACTATAATATCTGAAAATGTTATATCGCCGAGGATGAGTCCACGATCGTGAGTGTTTTGCATAGCGTTTAGAATTTGGTAAACAACAAATAATGGACGAGCGTGACAAGCTTTTATCAATGCTGGACTGTAATTGGAACAATCTTGAAAAAAGTGTGTGTTGTTCGTTTCCTGTGAACACAAATTGTTGTTAATGTTTATATTTTACTATATTTTTTGGTTACTGATTTTTTTGACAATTCCTCTATAAATGGTTAATACCACAGACTTTCTAAGGACAAGGTTACTAAATAAATTATTATTTTGATTTTTGATTTCTACAAATATTTATGGGTTATGAATTGATACAATTGACTACAGTTAAAAAACATTTTTATCGCAAGACAATTTTTTTAAAATTATTATTAGCATGTGTTAATTTTAACATTAAATGTTTTCCTATTATAATTGTAATTATTAATAATTTGTTTTGTTAATTTACAAATGTTATATGGTTATAATATGATTAGGCTAGTTTGTTCACTTACTCATTGCAATAAAATAATAAAATCATGACCACAGATTTCATGGTCATGTATTAAACCTGTCATATTTTCAGTATGTTATTATAAGGTTTACTATCTTGGACAAATATTTTTGACTGGAACATAGTTCAGACCATATACTTCCCTAATCAAATAAAATAACAATTTCCAAAAAAGTAATCAAACCATGTTTGGCTTGGCCAACGATATACAATCAAGACTGTTAGAAAAATTAAAATTAAAATACACAACCATTATTTAACTTAAAATAACAAGTTACATAACTAAGTGCAACAAATTTATTCAACAACTAATAAAAATAAATTTACAACAAAACCTTTAATATACGTACTTGTAGCAAATAGAAATATTTCTCAGTTTCAAACACTATGTTGGCTGGTAAAATATTAGAATGAGATTCATTTTCAGATTCAGTACTTATTTTTAGAGACCTGTCTCGAAGACTGACTATTGGGCAATTATAAAATCGTGTTAGAACATCTCGTATTGTAGTATCGTGTGAAGACAAACATATATTTGGACAAGATGGTTTTTCTCTATAAAAGAAACCGTCTAAAATAAAAAATAAAATAAAAATGTTATTTAAATTCAATTTGATTTTTTTAATTTAATACAAAAAAATATAATTACAATTCCTACCATATTTCTTATACGCTTCTTTCCATAAATTTTTTCTATTGGTAACTGTTACGTATTGTAGTTGCTGTGAATAACTCAGATCTTTCTCGAAATCTATGGATTCACTTCTTTTAGGCAGCGGAATAACTTGTTTGCCATTTTTTGTTATAACCTACAGACATTTAATAAATTCATTTTAAATACAATAATATATACAAATAGATTATGAAACTTTTACCGTAATCAATACATAAATCCATGCACTTCCTAGGCTTTCGACTTGTTGCACTTTTGCATGAACATCGTCGTTTGTAAACGTTTCGTGGTGTAAAAATGGACGATTGATTCCATTTAAAAAATCTCTGATAAATAAATTAGAAAAAACGTAACGTAAACCGTTACAGTAAAACAGGAAGAAAAACAAATAATATAGACCATAGTATTAAAATATGTTAATTAAGACTTAGAGTTCTATTTACCTATACCAAATACGATGAACATTGGCGAAAAAGCGTTTTGGATTATTTGTAGATTTTATGTACTCGGAAGGTATTGACAAATCTTGTGAAACAACATTCAACCACATCGTAATCGTATTAAAAAATTAATGAATTAGGAGATTCCGTTACAAAGAAAAATGTACATTTTAAATTTAATTGGAAATTTACCAGATTCGTTATCATTATATAGCTCTTATCAATAACATTATCATTATGATAATCCGTTGTCTTAAGATAAACAAGTCAACAACCCGAATAAACAAAACAAATAATATTGTGACCCTTTGTAATGCGATCTAGTGGTTAACTTTTAAGCAATGAATATTTTTGTATAGGTGATTAGTGATTACCATAGAATATATATATATATATATATTAATTTATTAATTTAAGATCTAGTCTTTAGTAGAACTTAAAAAAAAAATAATAATAACGTTACCAAAAAATTGTGAAATTTTATATTAGGTTTTGTTGTAAAGTTAGTAGATACAAATATCTCTTTAAAAAAATAGAATGTGTCAACGATAAATATTCTGTGTTTAATGTTATGGTACAAACAAAAATGTTTAGATTCATCAGTCGTCCTTGTCCTTTGATTTTATATTATGTTTTTTTTTTTACTCTAATTTAACGTGTAGGTATTGAAGTGTTATACTTTTCTATTAAACGCCTACTTTTTAAATTACATATATCACAATATGTATACAACAATATTAATAAAAGAAAAAAAGTATCAAACTATTAAAAAAAAAAAGGTTTAACTAATAATTTTAAAAAGTAACTGAAGTAAAACTAACCATCGGTTAACCACCCCCAGGCACGTACCCACTGGTGCCCCCTCTACGGGCATGATCGATGATCCAAAGTAATATTACTTGACGAGTATAAAAAGAAATATAAATTAGATAATAATTTTTTTTTTAATTACTAGCTAAAATAACAGACTGTCATCAGTATTGCTAGTTAACCATAATACATTTAATATAATATGTGCGCTATCTATTACACGGTCAAAAAATATAAATTACTGATTTTTAAATAAGCTGCTCTACAAATTGTTATCAGGTAATAGACAACAATTTTTAATACCAATGTACTGCCGTGTAACTGTTATTTAGGCAAATTTTGTCGAAAATGAAATCGACCGTCTATCCTTAAAAAAGATTAAAGAGCTTTGAATAAGGAGAGAGGGGATACCTTGACGTACAATGGCCTCGGAAAATATTTTCAAAAACCAGTTTGGCGATGACTACCGAAGGAAAATTTTCATTCGAAACGCTTACGCCATAATAACTCTAATGAAAGGATTCTTATTATCAATACTCGCAACGTTCACATTCTCGTAAGATAATAATTTTTAAAATAATATTGTTGTCATTATTTTTAACCTATCTAAAAATATATTTTTTATTAAAATTTAAACATTTTTTATAAAAATAACAATTAAGCAAAAAATAAATTATTTGACAAAATTGTCTTACAAATTAGTATACTACTCAACATTTTAAAATTCTTAGATATATTATTTTGGAAAAATCATACTTTTTATAGTTTTATGCGACATTTGAATTTGTAAGAAGATTGTTCAGGGTGTAGCGTATTTTTTTTTTACATAACGCTAAATAAAAATATATATTATAACTATAACTAATAATTACTATACAATTACAATGGGAATACGATGGATAATTACTCGTTATATATAGTTTCCATAACAATTTTAATGCTTTTTAATTCTCCTTTAATTATTTTTTTTTAGCGTACAAGCATATAAAATCATAGAAGACTATTTTTGGATACTGTTTTCATGTTCATTGTAAGTAAACAACTTAATTGAAAAGTTTTAATTTTTTATACTCTTACCTGAATATAAAAAAAAAAGTACCTAATTTTTTTTGTTATTTTTATATCGTTTTTCTTAGATCCATTTTGATAGGTGTGTATTTTGCGTTGTGCGGCAATGAAAACGTAGCGCGATCTTCCCCTTGGAACTTCGTGTTGCTCACAGTACTGGTAAATGTTGTGCATTAATAACAATTACGGATTTCAATTTACATAAAATGCAAATAAAAATATATTGCAATAATATCACCAAATCATTAACGAATTTTCTAGTATGCGTCACTGGGACTATTCCTGTCTTGTAACATTCCAGATTATGGCGTGAACTTTATAACACTGTCGTTGGTGTACATTTTCTTAGCGACCTTATCCATTGCGGTGGTTGTCGCATGTTATCCGGTAAGTTTTCAAAGTCAAAAAGATTCAAATCAAGTACACCCCGTCAGTTCTTAAGTAATTAATACCGATAAATATTTAGATATATTTAAATCACCCCATTGAAGCGCTGTCCCTTTAAAAGTTTTTAATTTATCATTTCCGCAATTAACACCGATGGTCCTCAAATGCTACCCCAATGAATTTATGTATAACACATTAACACAATAGTTCATAGGAAAATAATATTGTGAAGAAAAGGAATTTTAAAAACATGGCTAAGGTACCAACGAGCTACCGAATTTCTAGTTTCTTTTCGGTGGGTGGGAAAGTTCAAATTGAGTAACTCGTTTGTACCTTGACTTGGTCTTTATGTTTTAGAGGGGGGGGGGGCTGAGTTTTGGTTATGAACTAAATATGTATTATTTGTAAAATAAACAATGTGAATTTATCACTTTTTGACTATAGAAAATGTAATTCATTGTCTATTTTTCGGATAATATTACTAGGCTCAACACTAATAATTTCGTAAGATGAACTTTTTTGATACTCATAAATGTTAAAGTTATTTTTTTTAAGCGGAAACCCGTCAATAGCTTATGTTAATTAAGGGCATACTAATCTCATTGATCTCATTTGGAAAACTAGCGTTTTTAATTCCGACAAAAGTGCATATATTTAACTTTACTATTAATAAGCATACATTTTTTAATGAGAAACGTAAACATTTTTTTTTTAAGGAGTAAAACGATCGACAATGTATAGTTTTATAATGAGTGATCATGTTCAAAGTTTATCGATAGCTTTTATGTTTTGTCGTTAAAATTATAAATGCCGAAAACCTTTTTTTTTGCTTTCTAAGAGATATTTATTTATTTATTATCAATAGAGTGACGTTACATCGTATGGATCACTGATGTGCGTTATGTGGTTTACGACTGTCATCTCGTGTTTTGTAACTTATATAGTTTTCATTTACGTGCTTCACGGACTTCAAAAATCGGAGCTGTTATTGGGAGCTGGTATATCCCTCGGCTACTCAGCGGTAAGTTTAACGATTCAACATTTTAATCGAATGACATCTTTATAATATTAATAAAATATTTATAGTAGGTATGTGGGTACACTATAATAGTGTTCCACGCTTTAATTAATTAATTTAAATGTAACTTGCATTAATTGTGTACTAAAATGTTCTATTATTATAAATTATTCAACTACTTTTTTTTTTAAAACAAATTGTTGTAACTGGTTACGGGTTTTACACTTTTTTTTTTATAAAAATCAGTAGGTATTAGAAAAAACTGAATTTTCGGCTAATCGGTAGGCAAGTGTTTAATTTTTTTGACACCAGCCAGTAGAGTCAGTGACACCCCGCTGTCTGGAATCCGATATGATTAAATTGGGATTTTTTGAATTATGTGCATTTTCAATGTTGATATAACGTCCTAACGGTAGGACTGTATGAAGACTTGTGTGTTACACTTGTTAAATGTAGGTAGATAGAGCATATAATGTACACGTAGTTTGAGATTAATACATGTATGATTGTTATATTAGGCGATTGCCAATTACCTGACGTGTGTTTGTTTAAGACTACAATCTACAATACTATTTTTAGTACCTTTCCACGAGCACTCAACACATTATGGTAAGCGAGACGTTCGAACTGTCCGCCAAGGAGTATACCTACGGAGCGATCATATTGGTGACAAACATAGCCAACGTATACCTGTGCTTGCTCACTCTTTTGGACGGTAGAAACTAGCAGGACTGGAGACTGGATAGACGACTCTGGCGCATTTTCATAATACAACATATTATTATACCTGTGTAATACTACGCACATTTCCTGACCAAGTACGTGATCACGTTCAAGTTGAGTTATTTTTTTTAAACACAGAATTAACGAGGGGGAACTGTTTTTCACCTGACTTCCACTCGTTAGCCGCCATCGTTTATTCACATATGTACACATATATATATATATATAAATACTGTATTTTGTAACAAAATCCCCTTTACCCCTGCGGGCGGGGGGGGGGCGCTCACATTTACATGCCCGATTTTTTATTTGAGTAAAGCCCAATGTACTTAGTTTGTGCAAGGTGTAAATAGTTGAAAGGTGTATAATTAACAAGCTAACGGCTATGACACCCGACTGAGCAAACGGGACGTACCTGCCACTAAGCTGGTTGTCCAGAACTTTTTCACAAAGTTCCTGAAACAATAATACGACTTTGCTATAATTTACTTCAGGGCGTGCAGTTCGATAACCGCGGTGGCGCCGAAACTTGAAATTTGAACTTATCACGTTTCATGTACATTCTGCCAAATGCGGTACACGATAAAAATTAAGGTCTCCCCTCGATATTGCGTTATGTTTGACTTATAAAAGTTGTAAGCGTGCGGTGCATATTGAACAAAATCTCGGTATAGTTACTCCTACGGCGGGCTAAATTATTCAAATCTGTAGCGCTGTAGTTGCTGTACCTACCTATACAGGGCTGTTGGCAATGCCCGAACTTCTACAATGCGAACAAAAGCATAACATAATAGGTTTAAAATGTACTGCGGACAGAGCGCAGTTTTACTTTCTATACCGTTGTACAATTTATCACCCAATTACCTAACAAATTGCATGCTATACACACCACAAAGTTTCCACTACCGGCGTGACGAGCATGTCAAGTAATTTGTTATTTGTACACCATAAATTATATACTTCCCAATAACATAAATAGCGAGGAACGATTATACAAGATAAAGAACTGAAAATAACGATTTTACTTCAAGAACCAAATGACATATATTTTTTTTTCTTCTATGAAATCAAACCTGACCTTAGGTTTTGAACATAAAAAGCTAGTATGGGTACCTACTGTGTATAGCATTGGATTAAAACTTGAAATAAACTCTACGTAAGTATGTATACTTTTTTTGAAAAAACAAACTAAATGTGTGACATTATCAAAAAAGGTAATAAAAACTTAAACATACATTTCCATAAAAAAAACCTTGATTGAAAAAAGTTTCATTTAATAAAAATGTTAAATGTGAAATATTACTAAGTAAGAAAGATAAACTTATAGTTCTGTTTTCAGTAGTCTATATTTAAAGACTATTGTTCCCGCATTATTTGTTTCATTATATATCTACTTTATATATTTAGTATTCGCCTTGGAACTTGGAAGTTCAATTTCTTTTTTGTAATCCTGTTGTTTGTTATTGAATTACGGTAACAAACTCTTCCTGTTGTACACGGACAAAATGTACCTTATTTACATTTACTATTTCCAGTTTCAAATAATTCTTTTTTTTTATTAAGTTAGTTTGTTTTATACAATTTTTTTTGTTTAATATACTCAACCTTATATCTTTTTTGCTTAATGAAGAACAATTTTAAATCCATCTAATGTTTTTAACAAATCAATATTCACAATTATTACCCAATTTTTGTGTAGTTTACCTAATATACAATAATTTAATCAATAAAAGTAATTATTTAATAATGGGCATTTAAAAAATACATTTTTACTTAGTATTTACCGTATGCTAAACCAGTTCAAGGAAACGTTTTAAAGTTTAAGTATGGATTGCGGAAGGTTTTTTTTATGAAGTAAGGTACAAAATATAATGAATGCATCTGATTAAAACTAAGACTGCTGTTAATGTTTACCATTAGGATAAGTTCAAAGGTCTTGACAGATGACAACAAAACTTTGTTCTTAATCCTTACTAGCTAGCTAGTCAACAACCATTTATTATTTTTACTTCGTCTTCAGTCACCAGACGTCTAAATCATGTTGATAAACGGTCTATAGTGGTATCTTTGGAAACGCCTTATCTTTCATAATATCTACTATTTATTTAAGATGGTCGTCCAAAGCGAAATGACAAAAAAATACAAGTTTCGCGCCGGCTTCATTTTAATTGTACTTTTATAGTGCCAAACATCAAATTACACAAAATGAATTGTATTATTAGTTGCTTTAGTTACATTTATTCAAATAAAAAAATGTAGAGAGTATTAAACATTGTATACTTAATTTCACTTATCCTAGTGTTACAAGTCTTACTTTGACATAAATATAAAAGTTCAAAGTAGGCTTATTTAATTTTTTTTAACACATTCAACAATTTATTTTTATAGGTTCCATGTGATTAGATTGGCTTTTATAAAAATGTTATTAACAATAGTTTCTGCTGTAAGTGAGTATATTATATTTTGTTAATGTTATTTCATTTAACAATAAATAACGGTTATTATTGCCAGCGATTAAATAATTACCCTGTTATAAATTGTATGAATTGTTATCCAAGCGTAATTAGTTTTTTAATAATTAATTATTCGTTTTAAAAATTACAATTGCCACTCGTAAATCAATTATTCAAGAAGCGAAATTGTTTTCGTACGAATTCCCAACCCTCTTATTAAACAATCAATTAATTTGAGAACATGCCAGAAAATACTTTCTCGTCGTCGGGCTGAAATCATCAAGTTAATAATAATAAGTAATAACCAACCATTAAATATTTTACCGAGGAAAAGAAGAAATGTATTATTATTATCACTATTCAATTTCATATGACTGAATCTTTTAAGCATTCTGTTAAATATTTTCAGTTCACAACACATTTATTATTAATACAAATACTGTTTTTTCCATTCGAATGATATTTTTCTTTGAACACAATTGTATATTAACCATATTATATCTTTATTGATGAATGTTAAAACTCGTGCAACAATAAACACTGTGCCGCTGTACAATATTGCATAATTTGTATTTGGTGTGTTTAAGCACAATCATTTAAGAAAACATAAAAATATAACAACTTAATTTTTGACTCGAACAACGCTGTTTAAAGCTGTGGTTTTCCAATTGCCGGACGGGGGAAAATTTTGGTACCAACGAAAAAAATAAACCTAACTGAAGAGGCTATACGGAAAAAGGTAAGAGTGTACATTGTTATTTCGTGAAGAAAAAAAAACAATAAACAGAACTTGAAACTCTCTCTACCTCTGTGGAGTGGTTGCGAAAACTCCACTTAGACATGGCCATGTGTAAAAAACGAAAACAATGGGTCTGCATAAAGTCGAAAGGAGCCCGCCACCAATCCGTCGTTAGAATAAAAAATAAATGTTGAAAAAAAAAGAAAGAAAAACGACCATAATAACGTCACGCACTCGGGTTCGACTTAACCTCTTACCGTGCCGACCATTCTCGGTATGGTAGTGTTTTTCCGAAACATAAATCGCCTTTACTAAAAGGACAAGTTTTTCTTGCCCCCTTCTTTTCTACCCTAAAGCTGTATTGCGCCTATAGAGTATTGTACAGGTGCCTCGTTTAAAAAAAAACCCCTCCAGAGTATTACAGTACACTCGCAGTCTTTGTATGTAACAATTTTTTTGTGCATTCCTATTATTTAAACAAATATATAGTGATAATAATTCTTGGCGATAGATTAAAAAAAAAAAATTGACTTTCTAAATGCACTAGAAATAAGCCACGTCCCGTCGTTAAGTTTTGAAATGTTTATGTCGAGCCTTGGACGTCTAAAATTATACGGCTCTTAATGTTTTTATCAGACAAATATGTGTTAAAAGTTATTGCAACAAAAAAAAAATCGTGTAGGCCAACCATAGTTGGATCCGGAACGTATTATAGCTGAAAGTGATTTAAATATACGTATGGATAATGTTCAATATAGCAATTTGCTGTAAATTAAATTTAATGCTCAGCGGTTTGTTTTTAACATGTATATTTATATACACGAGTTTATATATTATGTTATTATTTTTTAAGTACAATGATATTCTTTCAAAATTGCAATTCAAGTTTTAACATTTAGTTTGGAGAAACACAATAACAATATTACAAATTACAATAAGCTCATATTAACAAGTATAGGCGTATATTGGTAGGAGCTTGAGTTTGCTTAGAATCCCTAATTTTGAAATTAGCACATTTAAACTGTTTATGATTCATACCATGAATATAACGAGACACTTATTTTAAGGAAAAATATTAAATATGTTAATGAGAGAGTACGAATAATAAACTTCATAAAAATGGTTGAACAGGAAAATTAGTATTCGATTAAAAATGATTTGCTTTCAAATGTATATAACAATATATTGTTCGTTTTCCGAATTCAAACAATAATTTGTCGCCAATTACATAAATTATTTCACCAGTTCTATGCTAGCATGAACAATTTTATTTTGCACTCGTTAACAATAAAAAAAAACGAGACACATATTTTTTATATAATAATATAAGAAACGGTTCAGGTCTAATCCGTATAGGCGTGAACAAGTAGACAACGATAACTCTGTTGGTATAACGCGAGACATCCCTCGAGGTTGTTCTCCGCAGTGTATTGTTTTTTCAGTTTATTTTTTCGTTTATTCCACACGCTATTGCGGGATTACTGCTCGATGAAAAATAACTAAACTTGGCACACTCACATAGACATTTGTTCCTGATTCTCGGTTCCCATGACTGCACCAACACACCGCAGTCGCACGTTGGCTATACCCTCCTTTTGACCATTCTCGTCTCCATACATTCCACTCTAAACACTTGTGTAATGTCGGGACTTGGTCAATATTATCGGTTTACTCTTAATGGAAAATATACAGACCTACGACACGCCCTCTGGGTTGCAAAATGTTCTGCGTGTTTTGTCAGGATACCAAAAAAAAAAAAAGCTGTCAAGCCAGCTCAAAAAAAAAAAAACAGTAAAATATGTATAAATATATATATATATATTATTATATGGCAAAGCTATTTGCAAAGTTAGTGATTGTGAATGATAGAGACCGAACGGGGGCTCCGGATCTGAAAATGATTAATACTCTCAAAAGTTTTTTGGCCAGATAAATTTTTCCCGGGAGACCGGAATAAATGATAGTGTACACTGCGCACGGTAATGGATAAAACCAATCACCTGGGACCGGATATATGTGGAAGGTGTACGTGTGATTTCCATCAATAATCGCTTTAAAGAATGCAATACTACACGGTCTTCACACCGCCGGATTTGAATTGTCCCAGTAATGCAATATTAATTCAATTGTTTGTATTATTCAACAGTACCAGAAGAAAAAATTGCAGACTAGATTTATAATATGATTTGTGTACTTAGGGATTCACCGTTCTTTTTTTTTTTAACTCCACTTTCCATAACTCAAATATTAAAATGAGTTCATTTTATAAAACTGTTGCAAAAAAATAAATTATCTGTTTTTAACGCCCTGAAATAACGCGGCTATCAATTACTTACAGCTGACCGTAAAATGTATGATGAAATTTAGAAAATGTTTATTTCAAACGAAGTAATGTGTAATTATATTATAAGGGCAAGTTCTTTATACTTTCAAAAAAGTAATATTATTGTTGGGAAAAAATAACGGCGTATCGTTTCACCAAAATTGTATAATATAAGCTGTCTTTCCGCTTTATAAGCTGTCACCGTCTTTCCTAATCTTCGGGTAGTCTCCGCGGATCCAGAAATAACCGTATACTTAAATTAGATTAACTAATTTTGGCCGAAGGCTTGTCGACTACTCTTAGTCGCCTGTCGGTTGTTTTTTTTAACGTTGACAAATTTGGAACTAATTCGACTAATTTTAAATTTAACCCTTTGAGTCACACATTAATTTAATTTTTTCATTCATAATAATTACCTTTTCTACAAATAAAACACGTAAACAGACGTTTTGCCCGACACGTCATTGCCCTCCTCGGCGACTGTCTGGCCTTTCTGATGTCTTCTTGAAAATCATTATACGTTTAACTTGAAAATATGTAGTCAGCTTGAGCACAACATAATATAATATGCTTATAATCAGGGTATTCATACTCGTTTCCAAACCACCCATGGGGTAGAGTACTTGGCTCGTTTTTTTTTGACGTGGTATCTCCATCTACGATGATGTTTCGAATTGTATTTACCACCAATAAAAAGCCATTGGAAATATGTGTTGGAGGTGTCTATTCTGTGGCGGAAATGAGGTATATAAACGTGTACTATTTCAAAAAATTCTAAACGCGTCGTTTGTCAACAGAGACAACGTGTTCGTACAGAATACTCCAAATTCCATTCCAGGCTCGTTTCCTACCTCCGAAAGACTTTTACAATCGTGGCCTGGATATTCAATCCCTCAGTCCCGAGCCTGCGTACCAGCATAGTTTGGTTCTATAACCCGGAAGCCAGCCGACCAAAGTATACATGGTCCAGTCGAAGGATTAATGCAGTTACCTATTGCTACCCTCGACGTTTACGTGAGAACCTTTCGGCTCAATCACGCCCAAAAGTTAGTCGGGACTCCTGCGAGCTATAACCCTTATACGCTGGCATGAAATGTGGAAATATTTTTTTTTGCACGAAATTATAGTAAAAAACTTTAATTAATATTAAATTTAAAATTCAAAACATTCAAGATTTGTTTTTGCAATAGTACACCGCGGTCGTGTTGTGCCTATTGATCTCCGAGGAAGTTATGGTTCAGGCGCATGTAGGTATTTTTGAGATTTATGTATGCATTTGTAAACTGAATTAGTTATGAGTGTAATTGAAATACAGTTACAGTTTCAATTTTAGTTCATGAGGTGAGGACATGGTGGCATCATCGTACACAGACCTAATCCACGCAGTACTTGACTTGGTAGAGACGGGTGGGGTGTTTTTATTAAGGGTCGATTTTATAAGTTTTCAGAAAACAGTTTTTTACCAAATCAAGCAATGTAGGGCCCAGAGTTAACTGTTCGGTGGAAATCGCCATCACCAATCGACGGTTTTTGGCTAAAAAAAAAAACCTGACCGCTTTTAATTCCGTTAAAAGCACGTTTATATGTTATTCCACAGTTGGGCAGGAGTTAATTCCGGACCCTTATATAGGTTGTTTTGAATTATTAATATTTAACTATACTATAATATTGATTACTTGTCCATTTGTATTGTATATTAATTTACACAGCAACTGTCATGGCCCATGTGTAAACAATGATTTTTCTTCATACAAGTAAATCTAAAAAAAATATATATATTTATGTGAGTATAACCTTTACTTATTGTTAGGTTTTGGGCAACATATTGTAAACTGTTTTGTCGATCGATGGACCGGTTCTACCGTCAACCAGATATAGGTAGCTGTAATGCCTAATGGTAATCAATGATTCCACTTAAGCTTGGGCTACAATTCTCAAAAATGTTATGTTTAATATCCCGATTATAATGGGATGCAACTATCTCGCTGTTTGGTCATTAAAAACATTGATTTGATAAATTCAAAACAGATATTGTGTTCAAACAAGTGCCAATACAGCGAGTTGGTAAAGTAGGGTCAAGTGGGTTGTTAAATTTGACAGTGATTTTCAAGGGAAATGGGTAAACGATTCATGGTCCGTTACACATGACTAATTAGATCTAATAGATAGTTAAAATTTTGTCACACAAAAAATATTGTAAGTTATAAAATTGTTGGCCCAATAGAGTGTCTTTCAGGAACGATTTCTGATGCTACACGAATAAATCGGTTCAGGGATTTAGGAGGTATCGTGGGTCCAGAGAAATAAAAACACTATACCTTCTCGGCTCCTGTGAAAGACTCGTCGAAATGGCAATGCGTTTTCAATGGTGGTTGACGTTCCTTTTTTTCCAAGTAATCGCCAACCTGGGAGCTGACTGTTTGCACACTACTTCCTTCCAGAATGACTGACGTTCTTGCGGATACCAATGCTAGCCTGTTAAACTGTCACGAACGTGACTTTTGGAAATAAAAATACCAGCTACTTGCTATTTCTTATACAAATTAAGAATCACAAAAAACAAAAGTACGTAATACAATAGAAACAAAAATAACAACAATCAGTAAACATAGTTACACGTCTTGTTATTGGGTTCATATGTATAGGTCGTATCAATAATATGCTATGAAATTTAAAAAAACTATTAATACAATTCTTTTAGAAAAAAAATAATGCATAATTTCTTAGTTCTAAACAAAAAATATATAAAACAAGTGATCAATAACTACAACATAATAATCACAAACTCGCTTCGTGAAGATGTCATTTGGTTTCCTTCTCAATTTACTATATTTAAAAACAATAACTTACCTATGTAAGACAACATTTTACTGAGGACTTAAGCACTATGGATAAAAAACATTATAATTTATTAACTTTTTTTTTTTTAACTATATATAAAAATATTTTAGGGTTAAAAAAAACTTGCTGATTCCAGAGCATGAAAACACATACAATATTAACCATTATTTCCAGACGTTTAATGGTTGTGCGTGTACAGTTATTTGAAAATGCACTCTAAAGCCTATACCACAGTGAAAATAAGTTCATGTGAAAGTAATAAATGTATGACAATAAATTACAACAAGCATAATATTATCATTCAATTTAATAACTGAAATACGAGAAAGGGTGTATTATAAACTTACCGATATCAATTACAGTAGCTACACATTGTAACTTAATTGAGAACATGGTAATGTAAACATGATCACATAAACAAACAATTAGCACGTTAAAATATCGTTGACGAAATAACGCGACAGTGACAAATAAGGAAATTAGATTACCGTTATTGTAAAATATGCAGTTGTTCAAAAAACTAACAAAATAAATTATCTAAAAATAAGATATTGTTTTACTGTCTATTAACATCATTTGTTTTGAATACATAAGACCGATTTACATATTTTTGTTTTGATAAGATAGTACAACTTGGTAAAAATTGAATTAATCCTATTTTTAAAAGAAGTCAAACCACAATAACTAAAATAAATGTGAATACCGTTAAAAAAATTGCAAATCGACGTTGTTAGTTTTTTTAAAGAATTATTTCTTATTTTTTATGACTGTAGTTAAAAAAAAAAATAGTTCTAAAAACTCACTTTTACTAATTTTTATTTAGTATTCGCTATTTTTCCGACATTTTTATTTAACATTAATCTTTCCACGTTTTAAAAACAAAAAGGAAATAATTTTAGAATACTTAACACATTTTCAAAGTAAAATAAATAAAATATTTAATTATGTAATCTAGTGTTAGACGGCGTTTGGTGTAGGCAATCGTGCTACTGTTCGGACTATATATATTACTAACTATCTTAATATTATAGTTTGTATACAAAGCTGAAAAGGTGTGAAACGCTAATCAAATCATTGAGCTCAGACTGAGTATTATTTACGGGAGCTATAAAAAATCATTGAAACACGTTGAAAATGTACCTAAGGAAATGTGTATAATATTGTAAAATGTAGAAAGTTTGAATATGATATTTTAAGTATGAAAAATAAACATGATTGATGGGGGCGTACTTGCTATCGGATCATTCATTTTCCGGGCCTTAAAAGGTACGACGTGTGACGACATAGATAATAAAAATAATAACAACAATGATACAATATGAAAACAGAAGAATGTGACCTTTTTAAAAGGGACAAACGCAAGTACACCGCACGCATATCGTGGGGCCGATCTCAGATGTGAACATTCATTATGGCCGAAATTGTTGTCGTTATGATGATGAATAGACTAATGGCGTGGAATTGACACCAACGTGGAATTATTGATCAATAACCGCAACAATAGAGGCCGACTACTCGAACTAAGACTAACAACTATCCGGACTATTCAAGTGGACACACGCGTAGTTCACACTTTTGTCGCGTTATTTTACTTGTGAAGGCTATATAATATATATTATATTTGTTCTCGCCGCCGGTCTGTAAAATAATTAAAGTAAACAAGAGAACGGCGAGAAAAAAAATCAAGGTGAGGAAAATCCTATGGGCGTCTGGCCAAATACCAATCCGGAATTTTCCCGACTTTTCTGTGTGTCAAGAGGAAAAAGTTTCGATTAACAACTGCCATTGAACGACGACCGGGGTTGACGGTACTTACAGCGAGACATTTATCAAGACGGACGTTCGATTGCTATTTAATTTATTGTACAATGTAAAATGTAAAATATACATTAAACAAATCATTTATTTGATCGTATCGACTGTGCGCAAATTGATTGGGGTCAGACGCGTTAAAAACGTATTTTACAAAAACAAAAAAAACCATGTTTACCCTTTTGCAAATACCTGTGCAGACGTTTTTGATTAATAGTTACCTACGTTAAAACGCCGTTAATCGATAAACAGTCAAAGACCATAATATAGTTGGAAATACTACGAATAAGATAATAAATAATAGATAATTCGACGAATAATACATATATATATATATATTTAACTTTTATATAAAACAACATCAATTAAAAAGGCATTTTAGCGGTTACTAAATAATTAAAACCAATCTTCTACAATATAGGTGAAACTTGACAACGTGTGACAATTATCATATAATTGAAAGCGATAAAGAATTATGTTACAAAAAGCCGCTCTAATCCTATCATAATCCGCCGAGTCATTTCTGGAAATAAATTAAAACCTGTTTTTAAGCGATAAAACGAAACTGTGTTACATCAAACGGGGTTGTTTATGTAGTCAAAGTAAAGCTATCAGTCGCTAAGCACTTTTGTGCGTAATTCTATAATAATATAGTTTTTTTTATGAAGATTACCAGTTGACAAACTACAAAAGGGTGTGCCTTGCTTGCATTTGAAAGATAAAACGGCATTATACAATTTTTGTATTATGCAACTGCGAACTCGATCATTAAAATTCCATTAACGTGCATCATCTTTTAATAAAAACGATATTATTATTATACTATACCAACCAATAAATTTCTGTCGATAGATTCCAATTCACAGTAATCACCTTTTAAGTATTATCATCGTCTAACAAAAAAAAACAATTTTTTTTACATCTTTTGAGACCTATACTGCCGTGCTAAGCAGAAATGTCCTAACCAACAAAAATGCGATTTTCAGATTTGTAGCTCTCTGAGAAGTTGTTGGGTAGTATTATATTTTGATCCAACTTGGAACGTCCTACGTGCATTACATGGTACACTGGAGCTCATGAAAGGTTCGTCCTACCTACAGTTTACCAGGGTAAAAAAAAAAAAGGTAAAATGTCGTTTTTCTCGAAATGAGCAAAATGTAGATAGGACATTTATAATAAGCATGGAAGTATAGTCAATGGGCGAAACAATGACCTAATCTAAACCTAACCAATCCAGTGGACATACAAAAATATTCAACCCTGTAAATGTGGTTTCTATACTTCTTTCAAAATAACAATATATACTAACTGTTTTACCGGTTAGGCCAGTTTCTGTCAAAGAAAAACATACATAATCAATGCTTATACCAATGACACATATGTCTATTCCTTACTGCAATAACCATAAATAATGTTAGTATAGTTATACATATACCTTATACTTGTACTTGAGTTAATTTCAATAAAAATAGTAGTCGCACAGCTTTCTAGACTTAAAGCGTAATATTAGTATTAAACTAATAAATATTGTGAACATATAATGATTTTGAGTAGCTATATTTTTCTGGCTTCAATATTTTTAATTTTACAAACATAAAATCAATATAGGTAATAGTATTCATTGTTCCTTTATAATGACATGCAAGATAATTACAAAAAAAAAATGATTAGTTACTTTTTTTGCGCTATAAAAGGCTTCAATAAATCACGGTAAAAAATGACTGTACCTATGATACCTTTTCAGGAATATTATATATATATATATACATAAAAAAGCTTTAAAGGGGTGTCATCCTTAAATAGATCCCAAATATAATACTTTTAATTTTTGCATTTTGTACACTTAATCTGAATCTAGTCTCAAATTCTCTCTTGCACTTCTAGTTTTTTTTTTCATAAAATGTACAAAAATAATATAAATTTGGGATATTTTTAAAATGTTTTGTACGTTGCTAAATTTGTAGTTTTTCTTATAATACAAAAATTAAAAATCTTTGGTTTAAAATAAAGTCAAACATATTGTTGTACAACGTAATTAATGTATTTTTGAATCATGATATACAAACACTTATAATATTCAATATTAACATTATTCATACAATCATATTATGCAATTTTTTTTAAACATATTTACCATTCTCACAGGGTAAGAATACAAATATTACTATTATTTTTTTAGTTATAAATCAATGAACAATAAACAAATATCTAATTGACGGCGGGTTAGTTTAATAGCATAAATGGCAACTTTCGCAGACAATTAAATCAATGACCGTTTTTGACGCATTCAGTGGTGACTCTCAAACTTTCGACCAACTTTTAAATGACACGTCCACCAAACATATAAATACATTTATATGATATATATGGCAAGTTACAGGCAAATTTCTAAACATGTGTGTGTGTGTGTGGAGAGTTTTACGTGTACAAGCTGTGGTCGGGTTCCAAGTTGTCGGCTGCCAGTTATACTTATCATATATTATATAACGTTTGCTGGAAAGTTGTGTTAGGAAAGCAAATTTAACGTTTACAGCTTTTGTTGAAAAGTTTTCAACGGGAATATTGGAAATACATAGGAAGGTGTCCGGCGGGAAATAATGACGGATAGACGGCCTAAGGAAACAAAATGTATTCCTGTACGGTGCTGTGGGATTTCTAACACCATACAACGCATTCGTTGGGGGGATCGGCGAAAAGGAAATTGACATTTACCGGTAGAATTCAACATGTAGTAATTTGATTTAACAGCAATATCTACATTACTACTAGTCCATAATATGCATTCAACATTCGCTGTAAAAAGTAAGCGCATTAAAAGTAACGCAGGACAGTCAGACAAATTTTGAATTAGATAAATACTTTTATTCATAACTCTACAAATAAATGATAATAATGTTTATAAGTTACGAATCAGGTATGGTTGAAATATTAACTTAGTTAATTTCAAATTTATTTAAATAAATTTAATTACTCTGCGACCAAAACGTCAGAATAAAACTGAATACATATCCGAAAATTTAAGTTAAAAAAAACTATTTGTAAATAGTAATTACAATATACTATATCGTTAGTTGCAAACACAATAAAACTCAAAATGTTTTTATGCTTCAATAAGGTGTGAATAGATTAGGTTAATTTGTCATAATCCAACAGTGAAATCACGACGGTGGAAAACAGATTTTACAATTTATTACGGTTCCATTTTTTATTATTTTTCAAATTAAAAGAGTCTACTTTAGTCAAAACTTTCGATAAGAATTTAATTAAAAATTTGTTTTCCTACACGCCTACACCTGGGAATGACAGCAAGACTCTTAACAATTATTTGCACATTTTTTTGTAGGTCACAATTGATATATTTATTGGTTATTTTTTTAGTAAAAAAAAATAAACATTTTTTAAATATTAAAAATGTAGTTATTTCATCGTTCGATGTAAACAAAATATGGATAGACATTATTGTATAATAACCTATATTCTGTGTAATTTCTTTACACGATAACAAAATATTATTAACAATTTTGTTCCGACATCAGTTGTTAAGTTTGGTCACTCAGAGATACAATAGCTTTTTTCAAATTATATATTACATAAACTTTAAATAACTGAAAAAACATATAAAAAATGATTCAGACCTTGTAAAATATTTGTATGGACAAACGGATAAGAGATGATGGATGTAAAGTGTAAGTATATTCAATATTGAATCTTTTCTTAGGATATTGATAGAAATATGATTTACATGAATTAACTCAAATTGACCAATTCAACGTACTTCTATAAAATAAAACAATTTCATTTGTAACATAATTTGCTACGCAATCTTATCGTTTTTGGAATTATAAATACCAATTTTCATAGTTGTTTATATTATAAATTATACACGATTAATTTTGAACTTAAAAAAAAAAATAATCCCTTTACTTATGTGTTGCAGTTGAAAGAGGGCACATATTTTTTTAGAGGTATATGGATATGTTTGTGAACGCGTACAGTTCTATATACACAGACCGTGATAGAAAAATATTTTCCTTCATTCAAAACAAAACGCTGTGATAATTTATGTTGAACTAGGTGTGACCTTTCTACTGTGTTTATCTAGGCGTCAAAAACAAGTTTGATTTGGATTTTTAAAGTTCTTTTAGTTGCTCAGAGCATATATTATACTCATACATACCAAAGCACTGTAAGACTACTGTTAAATGAACCACTCTTGTGCAACATTTTACACTTACAGGAATAGTTTACCAATATAATCATGAAGAAGCAACATAACATTTTGACAATTTTTTGTGTTTTCCTAGTTTTCGTGGTCAAAGGTAATATAATTTATAATTTAAAATTCAATATTAGTCAGAAATTAAGGTTACAACAATTCTTCATACAGCTGTAACGTCAGACTTTCTGACGTACGATCCAAAATTGAAGTATGAAGTTTACCTTGAAAGACAACTACAAAAGTATCCGGAACTAGATCCGGAAAAACTCGATAGAATAGAAGAACGCGCAAAGGCCAACATCGAATTGCCAACCATAAACCGTATAACCATTTTTGTTTTTCGACCTAGTTTGACAGCTTTTTTTTCTTTACTTAATTTAAACTAAGTTTATGCTTTGCCCCCCCCCCCACTATAAGTAAAACGCCACGACACAACATAAAATTCCGCACCGTGCCTCTCTCTTGTTTTCTACTTTTCTATTATCCTAATCTTCTTAAATTACATCTTTTTTACACTGACTCTTCTTCTTTTATTAACAATTTGCACACTATCAGATAATTAATCAAACAATTAATTTGAATTGTAACTAGGTTACAATATTGAATTATTAAGTAATTGTAAGTGTGACGTCTTTAAGAATTTTTATGTTCGTTCAAGTTTGAACAGATATGATGTAAGACGGTTAAGACGTTTTAGTAGCGTTTGCTAGTGTGAAATTAGTGAGAGATAGATAGCACAATGAAGTTAGGACATAGTGGGAATGCAGTATGCCGAGATCGGTGTAGTCACAGAACAATAAGAACGCTATAGGTGAGAGAGATAAAACCGTTGTAAAGGCAATAGTGTGCTTTAAATGGTATTTTCTTGATTTCGCGTTGTATCTCGGTAGTATTGTAATTAAATTGAAAAACGTATAAAGTTTCTTCGTTTTTGGCCTTATACATCTGGCCCTTCGGGTACGATTTTGATTTAAACTTGCTACACCAAGAAATTGATCCGTCGGTTAAATTGTTATCACGGTTACAGATACAAAAATAAAATAAAAACACATAATTGTTTGTAAGAAAATCGCCTTATCAGTTTCGCATCAAAGCTAAACATACTTCTTGTTTAGTAAAGAGCGAAAATAATGTTTTAAATATTGTTTCCAGGCAAAGAATACGTTTTATTTCTTCATAGCGCCAATTTTGACGAGGAAGAAGCGTACAAAAGGCTGGTTAAATACTACACAGTACGAAAACAATTACCACACATATTTCCTTCTAAAGATCCAACGGAAGAAGAATTATACAAAGTTCATAACGTCATGTAAGGAGCTAAAGTGTTTCTTAAAAATATGTATACAATATATTAATAAGCAAATAATGCTACATTGACAATATTGTGTACATACTATTATACTGAAAATCATACAAAACAGTAGTTTGGTCGGTATAACAAAGTGTTTGTATATAAGGTTGGATTATAATACTAATTAAAAACAATAATTGTCTTTCAAAAATTGAACTTATTTATTAGTTTTAGGTGGTGTTTATTACGACCAATATTCATGACCACACACAAAAAAAAATACTATATTAGAATATTTTTAAACTGTCCAAAATAGTCATTTCTAAATCATTTGGAAAATCATTTTCACCTTTTTTTTTTTTTTTAAATATTGATTGGATTGTACTTTCATGTAATATCTTCTTTTTTATGTGCATAAGGCCGTTTCAAACCTTTCAATTTTTTAACTTTGCCTTGAAGCACATTGTTGATGCGGTTCGATATTCGCTGTGTTTTTTTGTTTTACAAGCTCTCTGATTTCCATACAGTATATTTTTATTTACGGTTATTACTTATTGGAACTTCATGGGTTGCCGGCCTAACCGCATTATAGTTATGATATTGTTCAATTTGTCTACCGTTGTTTTAATATCTTCTGTTTTTTTTTGTTGCTGTACCGAGATGTGTACAGAATCTTCAAGAGTACTACCAATGGGTCTTATGACATAATTACTTAATAATATTATACAACTGTCGTACTACTATGACAATTATGTGTACACGCAAATAATAATATACATTTTAATGATAAACCGTTTTTTAGGAGTCATTCTATACTGTATACCGAGAATAAAGACAAAGGCGTTCGTTACTTGTACACGCAATTCAAAGACTTTAATCCCAGACACTTCAACTTCGTGGAACAAGCCAAATATTACTTCTTAATGATAAAATGTTTACTCTTAGAACACGGAACGTTTGATGGTATAGTGGTAATATGGAATTTGAAAGGACTTAAATATCGGCATTTGTGGAAAATCAGATTAATCTATAGGTGTCAAGTTTACAGGTTGTTGAAATTTATACAAGTGAGTACTGCAGTAGTAGTAGTAGACCTTGGGAATATTGGTTAAACAATATGTTGATTTTGTTGTAATGTTTTCTTTTTTTAAATTTTAATAGAACCACAATATAATATCAAAACTATTATGTGCGTGGTGTGATAAGGTAATCGCACTTCTAATTACCTAAGTCCGTAACATTTTTATTTTTATTTTTAGTATGGTGTACCGATACGGATAAAAGAAGCGCACCTTGTGAACGCTGGTTTTCTTACGAGATATGCTTATACTGTAGTAACCCCATTCTTGAAAAAAAAATTCCGAAAAAAAGTGATTACAATAATTTTATGATTTATAATTATGTAGTTTGAAATTTCGAAAATAATATATTATTGTTTTGCCAATAGATTCAATTGCACAAACCAAATTCGGAAAGTGTTTTTGATTCTGTGCCCAGAGATGTTATGCCACTTGAATATTTAGGTGGTTGTGGGTTGAGTCATACAGAACAATCAGGTACCCAGTAATACCGACGTTTGAATAATACTTATTTAATATTCGTACGGATATTTTTGTTTTCTAGAGACAACTTTGGAGCTAATGAAGTTAAGACGGGATCAGTATACTCATGCGGACGGTGCAGAAAATTGTCAAAATAACTGGCAATCAAAGCTGTTCAAATTCTTATTAGGATAAAAAAAATTGCCTTCCTATATTTATTGGTTTTATAAACTTTCTACATGTAGAATGTAATTTTAAAAAGCACTAAAAAACTATTTAAATAATATTTAAAAAAATTATTCTAATAACTTTTATTTGAATAATGCGTGGCATCTATTCGTATATGAACATTTAGATAACGTTTTATTCGAATTATGCACAATTCTGGTTTCAATATGTCAACACTTGCAGTTAAACCATACAATTTTTTTTAAAATGTTTACACATTAATCAGTGCAAACTTAACACAGTTATTTTTAATGGAATATTTAACTTAAAAATTATAAGATCCAAACGAATGTACTTATATTTTTATTCTGTAAAATTAAAATCATATACTCTGAGCATATTATTGTATTAATGCACCTGTTATTAAAATAATTTTTAAGCGACAATTTGTTGTTTATAATTTATGTTAAATAAAAAACCGATTTATAATTTATTAATGAGTTGAAAAGTAAATATTTTTAGTAAATTTATAAATATATTTAATGATTAAACTAATGCTGCATTTACACATGTACATTGTACCTATTGGTTGTTTAATGTTGCCTTATTGATAAGAGTACTGTTTAATAAGAAGTTGTGTATATATTACATATTGTAATAAGAATATTTATCACGATAACTAAGGTAAACGGTACACTCGTTGCTCAGGTTTAATAGGTTTATTATAATACAATAATATAATTTCACGGTGAGTTTCTATTTGCTCTTATCAAGAATAAAATAATATTTTGTTGCGCTCTCGACTGAACATTATTATTTTTAAAACATAGACAATTTTAAGCCGTTGAATATTAATTTTAAAATAAAATTTCGTTAAAACAAATCTTAAGCCATCTCTAGGATAATTGAAAAATTAATCCTATACAGTTTTGTACACTTTTCTATGTTTCTTTTGGAATGACCGAGTAATAATAATTATTTTATTCGAATGTGCTTGTTGTAATTACACAACTGTACCGTATGGGATATTTGCAAGCCTGAATATTACTGGTGTAATTTTTTCAGGATTTTAATGTTAACAATGCATGGATAATTGTAACTGAAATTTCAGTTAGTAACAGATGTTTTGTAAATGTAAATTTTCGCGGGGACATTAATATGCCACGTTTCTAATAATAATGGGGCAATTTTGTCTGTTTACTTCTAAAATCACCACGACACTATTCAAATTAACATTAAAGAATTATTTGTTTATTGTCGGATAGCATAATTTTGAACATTTCTTCTTTAATTAAAAAAACATGTACTTACAGTTTGTTTGACTTCGTTCACGTGAAACTAACCTATTATTGTATAATATTATCAATACTACTATTTATCATTTTTATTCATATTTATTTTATCTACAAGAAATAGTGCGTTAATTGCAAATTAATGGAATAAACTATAAAGTTTTTATCCCTATTCGTTAATTATTATTCCTTTTATCTTACGATTAGTTTGTATTCGTTATTAATTTACATTTTAGCCAACATAAACAGTTACACACCTAACATCAGTCCAATATTTTAGACCCAAACTATACTACCGAAAAGATTTGTAATAAACTAAATAAAGTGTAACCGGTTAGAACTCTGTTCGAAAAACTATTAAACGTAAAGGGGGGATGATTTCGGTCAAAATGTAATACACCGTGTATAATATAATATATTATAATAACAATATGTGTGTGTGTACAAACCGGCTGTATATTTTGTGCAAGCCGAAAAGCACCTTTGGATCTATATATTATATTATATGGTACACAAACACCAACACACCGTCTGATGGCGGAAACGAAACCGCGGCGAGATGCGGATGATACGGTGGCGGTAGCGGGCGGGTTAAGGTTGCGCAGAATCCCTCAAAGGTCCCCACAACCTAGACGATACACTATACGGTGTGATGCCAACTCAAAGGCCAGTCCGGTACGTCGCGCACGCTAGGCACGTTTGGCGAATTTCCTTTAGCCGTACTTACCTCGTCGCAAAGGGCAACAACACGCGCGGTTAACATATTATTTACAATCGGCATGATAAACACCGAGTCGTCGATCATATCAAGTGTGCAAATTCGTCGCCCCTTTAATCGACTAACTAAACAAAACTGTATCTGATCGGTTCACGGTTTTTTTTTTTTGTTTAAATTCGAAAATTTCCGTTCGAGTGTAATTGTCTTGTATTTTTGTGTCGATAAAAATAAGAACTTATTGGATACCTACGCAGCGACAACGCGGTCGTCCAGACGAAACCCAACAATCGTCCTAAACAATGTAATCGAATGGACCACACGTGGGAATTGATTAAATTCTAAAAAAAAAAATATTGACTAGTGAGTTAATTTACTATTATCAATTACCTATTATTAATTTAGTTTGAAATAATATTCGAAACAAAATCATATAGCACGGAAACCATTACTATATTTTCATTTGTGGTTAAAAATGCAGGTCAAAAAGATAAGTAATAAAACAACAGACAAAATAATGAACGGGCATGACACATCATGATTATTAGTAATTTACAGTCACCATACAAAACTTAATAAATTAACATCACTAATTATTAATCACAGAATGGGGCTATTGCAAATATTATTGGTGAAACAGTATTTCATTATATTATAAATAGTTCATGTTTAAGATTTATAAATATTAAATATGATAATTGATAAATTCAAAGAATGATTTTGACAAAACTGTGGTTTGGTTAAAAAATATTTTTTTGTTTACCACTCAAAATAAATCCAATATATTTTGACTATAGGTTATACATTAAACATATTTTAGTTAAAAAAGTATCTATAACATTGATGTGATATTTGATTCAGTATAATAAAATCCCTTTTATATGTTCTAATCTTTATTCGATTGTATTATTTGGATAACATCAGTAAAATATTGAAGGATGGTTAATAGATTAGAAAAGAAGGTTCTAATACAAATATGTAGAATTGTAAACACTGTTTTGAATACATTATAACGCTGTTTGAAATTCACATCTCAAATATGTATTTTTCCATCTTAAATTTTGATTTGAAAACATTTTTTTAAAAATATTATCGTATTCCGATTGCTTAATGGGTGTTTCTATTAAATATACAAAGAGATTTTAATAACTTTTAACTGAAACAACACAACCAAGACTCGATGCTTTTATAAAAGGATTAATTCAGCGTAAACACAATATTATAATGTCAATAAAGAAAGTAATATACAAAGAAAAAAAAAAGGCCGTCTTATCCATTTTATCAGGATTATTCGCTTGCATAAATACTGGCAGGTCACGGAATGGCGAGTCATAAATTCAAGCTGATGTTATTACATTAAGGCTTTAACGGGCTACCGTTTTTTGATCTTATTCGAGTTTAACAACACGTAGTCCGTAAGTAGTTGACTTAACACCCGACAATCTGACATCCGAATTAACTGGAACTTATGACTTCATTATTATTTTCAACTTTAGAACCTACTATAAAGTGGTTTTATCATAAAATTTATCATATAAAATTACATAAAAGTGTAATAATAATATCTTGGCATGCTAGAGAGTTTTTACGCACTATGTCGATTAAATAAGAATGTAATATAATCTAAGTTTGAAGTAAGTACATTTATAAGAACATATTTATGTATTTTTTTTTGTCAATAAAAAAAATAAGTCAATAACAAAGTGCATTGGAATGCAGCCGGAATATGCATACTTAAATAAGCTGAAAAGCTTTTGTACTGATCAAAATATTATTACATGTTGGGCTCATGCTAAGAAAAGTAATTAAATAAAAAAAAAATCGTGGAATTTTTGTTTTTTTTTTTTAATATTCCGTTAAAAGCGGAATGACGTGGTCATAATTCTATTTTTCTATATTAGATAAGAAACCCGATGGTCTTGAGAACAGCTTTTGAGCGCGCGGTCCTTGTTTCACCGACCTTTATTGTTGTATAAAATATTTCCCCGGGGACCCGGATGTGTATATACTCTTGACAACGAATTTTATTAAAACTGGCCGTTCGACACGGCCATACTTTGAAAGTAGAGTATAATTTTCATAAAATAATAGCCTTTAAAAAGTAATCCGAAGTGTTTTGTAAATAGTCGCCTAAACGCTTTTGAACAAGCTGCACCTGTCAGTATAGTGTCCGTGTCAATGTTTTAATTAGTGCTATTGTACGGTTTTTGATCTATAGACAGACGTGAAGGAATCGAGACACAAAAAAGACAAAAAATTAGTTTTTCCCTTGAAAGTTAGGTTAGGTACAATTCCCCTCATCTATTCTCCTAGCTACGAATATGACCGAATCTGTCGAGTTGGAAAGAGGCCCAGTATAAGTTGACTGTTTAAAATTCAAAAAAGCCATTCGTGCATTACAATTTACATACATTTTGCGGTGTATTTAACCCGAGGCGTCTCGATGCCGTTTAATATGTAGATGTCAGCCAATCAGATGATTACAACTGTGGTACGGCGCCAGTCGACGAAGTATAGCTGCTGCCTCGCAGTTAGTACATAATCGTCCTATATTATTATCATCGCAATTGTTGATTGCCCACCATTGCTCATGCTGGACAGACAATAGCGAGCGAGCCTATCAGTTAGTGTAACGATGGTATTATGGTATTTAATTTGCTTTGTTCCCTCCCTTCAGATTAAAAAAATGTAAAAAAAAAAAACAATATATTACAGTACTTGTATAATATTAGAATAGCATTATTTAAAATACACGCGTTAAAGCTAAAAATGAAAGAAAAAAAACCATTTCGGTTATTGGTTAAATTTATTTCGTTGATAGATAAATTATAAATTTGTTTTCAACGAACAACAGTTAAAGGTTTAATCAACGATAAAGCTTCGATCTTGCAGTCGGAGATTTAGTCTAAATTGTATATATTGTATATATATATATATATAGGTATTATTAGTTAATATATAAATAATAATAATATATTATCTTAATGACTATTTAAATAACATTTTACTGTAATACTACCCAACTCTGCTTACAGCTAAATAAAACATTTGATTTTGTCAATTAAATTTTTCTATGAATCTTATGCTGAACTGAAATGGTTCTTGTAATGTTTTTGTCTCATGAATTCTCAATTTTTACTTCACTATGAAATATTTATTAGGTTACAGATGAATAGTTAATTTACTAATTAAATAAATAATTTTTTTTATATCTTAATGTACAAATAATCAAATCAAGAATTGATATTTCAAGATATAACATAAAGAAAAAGATGTTTCTTGCAATCGTTTAAACTAATCGTTTTTACTGATCCTTATTATAATTTGGTCAGCTAAACTGGATGGGCTAGCGCCCTATTTTCAGTATTATATATTTTGCAACTATTTATCATTTTTATTTTACTCATTTTATAACCATTAAAAATAATATAGTAAATTGTCCTGAACTTAAATTGACGCCATAATAGCCCATTATAAAAACGGAACTTTCCCATGACAGTATTATTATGAACGAAAATTATTATTGTTGTTATTCTCTGTTGACGGATTCTCTACCTAAATTTATAACATAATGCATTATATTACATAAAAATTATGTTGGTGATTAACATTTTATCATCCCGCCTGAATTAACAATTGTTGTCTTCTATAAACATTAAAAAAAAAACACTATACCAGACGATACCCGGCGTTTGTGTTCTAAAACAATATTTATATTTAACATATTGTAAAAAGTAATGGAAAAATAAGAATAACCGATCAGCGATCAATGAACAACAGGGACAAACTTGCCAATAGCTGTGGGTGGTTCAGCCCTTCCATTTTTTTTTATTCATATCTGAAATAATGTAAAATATTCAC
This sequence comes from Adelges cooleyi, assembly GCF_023614345.1. NCBI lineage: Eukaryota > Metazoa > Arthropoda > Insecta > Hemiptera > Adelgidae > Adelges > Adelges cooleyi. Next base: position 10,024,108 of record NW_026096053.1, on the reverse strand, counting down.
GTAAACGCAAAAATAATAAAAATTGCAAATTCCAGTGATTGCGAAAAATAACGATCGTTTGATTTTCTTTTATTGACTTATCATCAAACCGTCACAATCTAGAACGTTTATTTTTTTTTTAACGTCACGAGGGACTACTAATGGATGTCGCTTAGCTTTTGAAAGCTGTTTATGAAACGTTAACGGAGTATATACTTTTATATACCATTATAAAATAATATCACGACAAAAAAAAAAGCAATTTTATAGTAATGTTTTTTATTTGAAATTGTACCAATTCGAATAACCGAGGGAATTGAATTTCCGATCATTGGCCATAAAAATACTGTTACTTTCTTCACATTAAGTACCTACTGCAAACAAAATGCTGCCTTGTATACAAACCATACAGAAATTTGAAAGTATTAATATTTTCCAAATGATTTGTTAAGGTCTGGTGGAAAATATTAAAATTATGATATTTAGAAAACACTATACTGAAACATTTATGCGGATATTATTTAATTTCTCGTTAAAACAGTAATATTGTGACATTTATTAAGAATATTATTAATAAAAATAGTATCTACCAATAAAACATATAATTCCATAATATATATGTCTTGAAAAATTGATTATGACTGTGATAGAATATCTAAATATACGAAATAAGGTATACACATCTTATACAAAAGTAATACGTTTCAGGACTTCTAGACTCTAGAGATGTTTTTAAACTACTTAGTAGTGATAACGAATACCATCCAAAGTGTGTATAAAACATGCAATTTAACGATTAAATGTGACGTTTTTTTGCTGGTCAACGCATTAGGCAGATTGGTTTTTAGTTTTTTCTTTATCGAAAACGTTTCTGGTATGGATGTTTTCAACAGATAAGGAATGTTGTTTTCAACAAAAAAAAAACATGAAAATAATAAAACACAGTTTTCTGGAAGGAATTCGAAATAAATTATGATGGCGTCATATCCGTGAAAAGTTTTTGTCCGCTCAACACGGGTCGTAGAATTGCGACAACTTTGCGCCCAGCATCTGATGATGCTTCGGCGAGGTCCCTATTTAATACATGGTGAATTCCCGTCGCACATGACCATCTCCCGTGCACACAAAAAAATAAATAATCTTAAAAAGTTATACTCACACGGACCGCACCATTTGAATGTATAGATTAAAAAAATATCGTTCCTTTACCGCGGACAAACCCAACCTTTTGTCGTTGTGAACTCGTATATTAATTATTCAGCTAAGTCTAATCGAAAACTAAATAAATAAATAAAGCTCATTAAAGCTTCTGGTGTAGTTTTGGTGATAGATTTTGATGACGTTAAATGGACGCTACCAAATTATTTTGTTCAGTAACTTGTAATTTTACGGAAATGGCTTTGATAAAAAAATGTTATAAAATGTGCTGACAACATTTTGCGAATATATTTTTGGAACATCGAGTCAAAGGCCAGAATCTATTTTCAAAATATAATTGGGATGTTGCCAATCTCATAAAAAAAATCATAGTATTAAAATCATACATATAAAGATGAATTAATATTTCAAAAATATATCAACAAAATATTGTGTAAACAACAATTGTTATTGTGTACAATTATTATTATCAGACAATATTATATAATACAAATAATATAGATAATAAGTAATAGCTCACAATATGATGTTAAAAAAAGTTCTGCGATGCAACAATTTATAAAAAACAAAGACAAAACTTTCTTGTCTAGTCATTATTGTCATCAAAAACGATTAAACGTGTAAGAAACCAGAATTAAAATTTAGTTACTACTTGAAGATTTTGATTCTCACTAAAAAGTTACAATATATATATGTATTGTTATTGGTATCTGTTGATTCATAAATCGATTGAATTACATTACAGAGTTTTACTTTTCCCCATCGTCAATATGTAAAAGTTGATTTGTTGAGCTTGGTATTGTGTGTTTTACCACTGCGGTCATTTCGATTTCCAAAATGTGCCCACCGGGATGGCGATTAATAATAATAATTGTATTGCGTTCTTCAATATATTCCCCGTCCGTTTAGTCTGTATATGAATAACGCGTTCCGTTGTAACGCTTATAAACAGCTACACACTACGGGTCGGATTATACACACAGTGCATGCAATTATAATATGTATTTAGTGTTTACTAATATGTACTGTCCGAGTACAATACAGATATACAGCCCTCGTTTACCGTAACGGAACCGTAATACATATTATATCCATTTTGTGCGTGCATAGACGTGTCGCATATCTCACACAGATCACACAATATGTACAAATATCAATATATCCCAAACTTTTGGTCGAGTGAAAAAAAAGAATATATATAATATAATATTTCCTTACTTACTTACGATTGTTTTAAGAATTAGTAGCATGTAAAATAGTTAATCTCACAAAAGCAACGATATATATTTTATTTACCGAAAATATCGTATAATATTAATAAATATTGTTAAAACGTTTTTGAATCAACAAGTTACATTATTAAATTATTTCAAACGTTTGTAATTTTTGTTTTTTCACTACATTTTGAGCTTCTTTAAAAAAAAACCAATCGTAATTTAAAGCTAAAAAATGTGTTGGGCGTTTTCCCGATTATAGAGTCTTAGCCTCGTATGAAGACATGAAGAAATCGGTGTTTAAAGTCAACATAAATTGAAAAAAATACTTATATTTAGAAATAATTGCTACGTAGAAGGGTTTTTTCATTCTGTCCGGGAACGTTTGGATAATCTCATAAGCTTATCGTATGGGGTTTTTTTTTACACACAACTGTCTTTACACTGTCTATACACTAACAACCTTTTTTAAAGAAAATTATAAGTATGGTTGTACATACTTTTATAAGCCTATTCGGTGACACACAAGCCAAAACAATGCTTTGCCGAAAAAATTGTTCACAAATCGATTGATCACAGTGGTGTACTTAGGAAATGGCTAAGGAGGCTGCAAATTTCAGACTATATATAAATAATTATTTATCACAGTGCAGTATGTCACTATTTTTTTAATAATTTTGGAAAATCAAATGTTAGCCCTCTCTGAAAAAAAATCCTGGCTATTATCATCGTTATAGTTGTTGGTCCCGCTCGACCTTAGCCGATGGTAAGTTCGTGTTAAGTTATTGGCTTTTACGTCAAGCTGTGTAGCTGTGAAGGGGAAGAAACGCGGAGAGGTCGACCGACAAGTTTAGATATCGGCTTTTAGAGTGAAAATAAGCCGTAAACAGCACATATGCCTCACAAGGTTCAATAGTTTGTGCCGCCCGCGCATAAGGCGTTTTAAAAGTTTATTGCATACATTAACGCGGGTTTCAAAACGTCTTGGCCGAGAACACAAACAACAATCGTATTAGAGGAGTGTAGATTATTATAAACTGTTTTTCATCATACATTACTATAAAATATTTGCGTAAGGTAAAAAAAGGTTCAAATAAAATCGTCATTTCATTAAATGATCAAAAATTACACTTAAAATTTAATTTAAAAATATTTTTTAAGGGATATATTTTTTTTAATGGGAGTCTTTTAAAAGTTAAATAGATCTACTTATTTTATTTGACAAACTCAAGCAGGATGATGTATTGAAATTTAAAAATTGTTCGATAACCAGTTTTTAATTAACAATTTTTTGAGTTGAGCTTTCATTTATTTTATTTGAATTCCTGCCTATATATTTAACTTATTACTTAAAAAGTATGTAATCAAAATTGTCATTATTTGCATTATATCATTCTGATTTCATATCAAATAAATATTTTGCTATTTGATTTAAAAAAATTATCCCTTACAACTACTACTCTTTAAAATAATATTTTTTACTTAAACATGGAAAATTATTTTTGATATTTTTTAAACGTGAAATTCAGACAAAAATGTTTTTTTGTCGATATTTTTTTAATAATGCTTTATAAACACATTTTATTTAATATTTTTATATTATATTTTACAAACATTTTTTTTCTAGAACCTTCATTTTTTTTTGTAATTTTGATTTTATCATGCAATACGTTATAAATATTTTATATATTATGCGCTTGATAATCGTTTCAAAACGGTATAAAAGCACCATGAAAATATTTCTTATGCAATCAAAAAGCCACCATAAAAAAGGTAATAAAATTCTTTAATTACTTACCTACATAACAAAACGTTTTAAAAATGTAATATTTTAATAATAATGTTTCATTAGTACTTGAGATATTTTTTCTCAATAAGCATTCTGCGAGGACGTTTGAAATTCAAAATAAATACAAATATTAAAAAGTATTTATATTTCTATCGTACGATAAAATAATAATAACACAAATATTGCAATTATTATTTTTTTAAATTATGTATTCAAAGTACTCGTATATACACGATTCAGTTTTCAAACACCAAACAAATGTTATACTAATAATATTTTCGAACAAATCATTTTTTTATAAAATATTTATACTTTTATATCGCTATGCGAGAAGGGTAAAACATTTTATACCTATACCCGAAAACGAATTTATTTATTTTTTTAATTTAACAACATAAAATATCGAAATTGATACTCTCTCCGTTATTAACGCATCGCATAGTATATTTATTATGTTTTGAATTACACACAAATTGTATGGATGTCTGTCAGGTCCTTGTTATAATTTATACCCTTTATGGTTTTATGCGCTATGGCGAATCGTTAGTGCCCATATATGTAAATTTAAATAAAACCAATTTTATATTGATATTTGTCGAATGTGTTCGACTTTTTATTTGTGTTCCAATGTGCTTTATTACTTTGGAAAATTGTCCTTACTATAATAATACTGTACCTACGCATACATGCATTGTGTTTGTACAAATATTAGTGAACACATTTATATGATTGAACTATATACAGCTCCATAACACCGTGCACAATGTATAGTAATTATATTTTGATGTAAACTAGGGGTAGGTACACAATATATTATTATTAATATGTAGTGTTTACATGGAAATCGCAGCAGAGGTTAAATGTATTTTCGCGTTATGCCAGTGGAAACGTTTATACTATGTACAAACTTTCCTATATTTAAGGCTGTTTGTGTGTGCCGGTTGGTTAAGGTTGAGCTAGTTCACGATGGCATGCACGCGAGAAATAGTATTAATTATATTGTTATTATAACGAAGCTCATCTGTAGCTGAGATTACGTTTTTAATGCAGGGGATTTATTGAGCAAAATTGAGGGGGGGTTTCACGTCATTCGGTGAAAACCATTAAGCACACGACGGTTAAGTGTATACATAATTTTATTATACAGTGATATTGTAATAATAAAACGATATAATTAATTAACGCAGGCACCTGGCACTGGGCTTGCGTTATGAAACTAATAAAGTAAACGCGCAACGATAATTAATAGTATCAACACCCTCTTGTTGTTGAGTATAATATTTTTATTTGTTTAGACTTGAGTGAGTTTCAATAAGACGATAATGTACAAAGAAATGTGTTACACTTAAAAACCATCGTCAAGGTGTAATAACTTGGTTAGATGTGTTATTGTTGAATAAGTTTAAAAATTGATAAACAAATTGACAATATTCCCAGCGTTGATAAAGATTCAATGTATAAAATTTCAATAATACCAATGCTTGTTAAAAATCGATACTTTCTCCAAAATTTCAATTTTGAACACAATTTGGAATTAATAAATAATAGTTTTTGTTATACCTATACAGACTGACCTATCTTGATGCAACTGAGTGTGTTAAAATGTGGTATAGGCCATAAAATAGAAAAAGTCAATACGGTTATGTCTTAATATTCCTTTGAAAAGTTTACTTTTGTAACTGGTGTTCGATACTGAATACCAGCTGGCAAGCAAATAACCTAACTCGCCGCTCCCAATTCAACTGTCTAATAATGTGTATAAAAAAAAGGATTAAACAGCAACGATAGAGAGAGAAGCAACTTTATTTTAAAAAAATCAAGCGGGCTGCCTAAAACATAGGTTGCCATATAAGACACAGCATACTAGATCAATACAATAGTACATAACACAATTTTTCTTTTAACATTGATGGTAATAAATAATAATAGTAACACAGGTAATATTATTTAGTATATCCTATATTATAATTAAATACCGTGAAAACACTAATTTTTTTAAACATAATATTTGAATATCTGGTACTTATTGTTACTCGGGCAGAACTAAATAATATTTTAAAAGCTCGCCTGATATATTATGTAACAGTATAGTACGGTCGTTTCGAATAAAATATACATATGTATATAAAAAATGAAACGAAACAAAACTGACTGAAAAATAAATATTTTAACAAACCCTAAATAAGCAAGACTACCCATTTGACAATGTAGATAGATGTTTGTTTACGGTTCCGGGAAATTCGTCCCAATTAATTAAAAAACAGACCAGTGTATAAAAAAAAGGTATGAATTCATTAATTATGCAATTATAAATGTTAAAAAAAAAATGCCCATAAATCCGTACCTTACCGGTATTAGTTTTAATATATTATGAAGTTTTATTTGGCGTACATAACGGTTTGAAGATGATTACGTATAAACCATGCGATAAAAAATTATAACTGATATTTTACAAATTGCATTCCAGGAATACGTTGAATTAATTAAATTCCAAATAGCGCATATAACTAAAATATACAGTAAATATACGTTGTACGCTTAAGGTCATTCCTGTTAAAGAATGTTATTATTTTTGTATATTACTCGCTTAAAACATATTTGATACAAATAACCTTAAGCGAATTATGTAAATTTAAAATGTTATTTTAAAATTGTACTACTTTATTTTATAATTTATAGTTAAAAATCATTTTTAGTGTTACACAAATTTGTTAAAATCATAATATTTTCTCAATAAATAAAATATTGACAATACAAAGTTTTAAAAATGTTTTTTAAACATATTATAAATTAATTAAAATATTCTAGAATAATTTTAAATGTTTGGTTATTAATGTTTGACTATCTGTCAAATTAATATGTATGATTTAACAATGTTTTTACAATATTAAAAATAGCTACAATCAGTATAGCTATACTGATTTGTTGTGTGGAATAGCTGTGGTTATGTCTGCATGTAAGCCAACCTAAAATCACTGATTTTATATTGAAAATATTAGAATTTTTTATCAAGCTTTGTGTTGTGTGTTTCAGTAGATTTTATTTTAACAAGATACAACACTGGTATACTTAGCATTTTTTTCATTTTATTTCTCTGCATAAGTTTAAATTAGGAAAATTTTAGCCAGCATTAGGTTAGCAACCAGTGGTAATGGTACTATTGTTCCACTAAAGCAAAACAGTAATCTGAGCTTCCTGAACTGGGTAAATGTAAACATGTACACACCGTAAACGGGATAGACAATTAATTATTGTTGCTATGCGTCGTTTACGTCTCGTCAGAGTTTAGCAAAAACGTTTTGAATAATGAATAAAAGTTAAGAAGAACCTGTTTGTCACTGAATAATGTTTTATTATTTTCAACACTAAAATGTTGCTACTATATTGTATAACTAACGTAACAAGGCTAAAAAGAGTAATTTTACATATTATAATAGGTATCCATGGTTGAGCACACATGTGTTCATAAATAGTTAAGCGCAGTTAAATATCGTATTATTTACAAAATATGTGTGTTTTAAGTAAAGTAGGTACTTTTATTTTGCATAACTACTCTTATGACTCGGTTAGGTAATATTCTGTTTATAATAATTGTGATTATTTATCATGTGTTAACTATAAACACATACTTAGTGTTTCTTCACTTTCTGGTACAACAATTCCTGTGAACTCTACGTTTGATGTATACTGTGCTAGTTTTGTTTTTTGTTTTGTAATTAACGAAACCACTACGTTTGATCATACTATTACTTCCAAATGAACTACCGTATAGCTATTAAGGAGGCGAAGAAAACAATTGATGGTCCGGAGCGAAACTGTTAAAACTATATTAGGTATACATAATAAACGATAAATAAAAAGTGTGCCGTTAAAAAAGACGGCGGTAAATTTTGATGGCATATTTAATTAACACATTCTCGCGGTATGCTGACCAAAAGTTTATAATCCATAGTGGCTGTGGCACTATCGAAGCAAAAGCACCTGGGAGACCTGCCCACGGTAGCTACTGCTGTAATATTATAAATAAGGCAATGAGCCGTGGACCAACGCCATCACACGGTTAAAGTCGTTAAGCGTCAGCGTGAAATGATAACAGCAATAATGTGATGGCAACAAAGCACATTCTCCTAAAAGACCGTCAAAATGATATTTTTAGACTTTCCCTTAGAAAAAAAAAAAATAGTTTTTCCAGACATATTCACTACAGAATTGTTTTCAATTTTCTTGAAACGTAGACAACTAACTCTGATCGACTCAAGTTCATCTATTTTTTTTTAAAAAAACGTTTAAAAAGGAGGTGAGAGCAAAGAAAATAAATTGTCTAGCTTTTATCTTCCTTAACCAATTCACTCTACACATCTCCATGGTTTAATTCAATAACATCCACCCACTTGGATTCTTCGATCTAACTCAACATAAACTTTCTACACTTCAATATCTATTACCTATTTCACCTTCTTTCGATACGCCCAAGCCAGGCCAATCTATTTTATGTCATTTCCTGATATAGGCGCAATTTTCAAACTCTAAACGTTGTATACTCATTCTATCTAATTTCAAAACGCACTTCAACGCATTGCTACTGGCATCATTACGGTTATATACAACATTTTCTTTTTACAAAGCCACCGACCGAACTCAAAAAAACGCGGCATCTTCATCGCTTCGTCCATGATCTGGTGCCAAATATTTAACATGTAATTTATGTATTTTTTTCCACCAACGCATTATCTATAACTAACGTATCTGCGATTGGTATTGGACAATAATATATTACACTCATCGTCGACCGACTACTTTAACGCGTCCGACATAAGTGCGAATAATAATATTGTAACAAAGACTGATCGTTGAACAAACGAGTAAGTCGTAAAAAAAATATAATACCGTTCATTTATTTAGCCACAACGCAGCAGTTCGCGGTACGTGCCCGACTTGTGTACGTTTAAAATACAATAATTTCAGTTTGACGACTAATCCGTTTGTTGTATAGACCGATATTGTTCCATACAAAATGGACATAATATTATTTTGACGAATGATGCGACCTACATAAACAGCTGTCGGTTATCAAAATGTTTTGTTATTATCGAGCGAGAGCAATACCGGCATTTCTAACTGTGTTGGGATTATCATTTTCATTATTTTTATTTATTGGGTGGGAAGTGTGCATACAATGAAACACACACGTGAAATGCCCGAAGAGGGGTAAACAGAAACCCAACGACTCAGGGCCAACGACCCAACGATAATTTAATATTATGAAATTAAATAACGTGCACAATGGCGTCGGATTGACAAGTGCCGTTGAATACTGTAAGAGCGAAAATAAATCACCCACTGTTAATTATAATAATATTATGACCAACGCAGATGAATTGGGAGGTGTGTGCAATAACTGGTAAAAACTCAATATTTTCATAATAGCACACAAATTTTATCTAAAACACTAACGACAAAAACGAATAAATTAACTTTGCAAATTGTTCATATTTTAACGCTTGTACAGTTTATATACAACCGGAAACGTAGCCATTGGCTACTAGCCAATGGGAATACATTAATGGTGTCATTAGTTTAAAATAATAATATCATCTTTTGAATGTAATGGGCAAATTCATTGGAACTCTGCGAGCAACTCAAATCCGTATAGAAGGTAACGTTGCAAAAAAAGAAGAAAAAAAAACAGTTATAATAAATGTACACTTCAAAAACTACATTTCGCAAGAGATAATGAGAATATGCCCAAGGAAACATTAAAGTCATTATAAGTTATTATTCCTCAAGTAAATAAAGATAAAAACTATCAACAAATTCAACGCATAAAAAAGTTATAGCATGTTACATCGAGAGGAAAAAATTCTACTAACAATTATTTATTTAAATAAAATATCTTATAATCGTAGTAGTGTACTTTTCGTTATTTTTCTAAACTACAATTAAACAATTTTAACTCGAGTATAATATGATAGTTAACAAATTTTTGTTTTAAATAAAATTAAATGCCGCATTTAAAAAAAAACCCTCATATTTGTTTTTTGTAAATTATGGGAAAAAGTTTATATTATATAGAGCGAAAAAAGTGGAAATCGTTTATCTGCATTATCTCTTAGGTATACCTCATACCTACATAAATTATAGTATGCAAAAGTCGAAGCGATTCTATTAACGTTAAATTATTATGCATGCGTTTTTTTGTTCGAGCCGGCTTATTATTTTATAATCCTATTTTTCGCCCTTCAGGTTTTACTACATCACGTCGGTTTAAACCCTTTGGTTTTTTTGTCCATGTGTTTTCCGCTCTCTCCACACAGAGTTTACATAGGTTTTAAGGACAACAAAAGCTGCCATATAATAATGAATGTTAACGGTAGCAACGTTTACCGTCTGATGGACTTAGACGATGCCCCCGTGTGAGAGCGTCGTACACACACTAGGTCGGTGTGTACAGGAAGAGGAAGGGCAGTTTTCCAAGTTAGTACAATTTGTAACCGTTCATCGCCATTTGCCCGACAGGGGAGCTGATGTGGGACGGTGATGGCGGCAGACGGGGAAAGTTGTCACTTTAGTATATCTAGTCAGTCCATACAATATGTATAGGCCATTCGAAACAAACGGCTTAGCACATAAATTCTAAAGCGTTTACCCATGTATGAGGTTCGTACGCACCGTCGTATTTGTTTTCCGATTCCGGAAAAATGACTACTGACTTTTGTATTCGCTCTCCGGTTACCTCTCTCTAGGTACAATTACCCTTAGGCTGATGAAAGTCTGACATGCAATGTACGACATATAGGAAACACAATATTCCAGTAACGCTGCTCCCGGCTTCTATTGTTTACACTCTATATTCGTCTGAAATAGATTTGATATTGATTTTTCGTGTTCGCCCGTCAAAATCAAAGCGCTTATAAAATATGTGCTATACACAGCCGCTAACTTAAATATGGTCCACTATACATATAGAGTCTAAATTATTATGCAAATGATTGGTATACCGATGATTGGTCAATTAGACGAAGTTAAAGTTTGCCAAATTGAGCGACCATATTCTGATAAAGGCGAACAAGTATTATAGGTACTATAGTGAGGCTGGCAAGTAATGTTTTATACAAATTATTTTTTACTATTGTATAAGTATACTATACTTATAAGTTGAGCTATATTATTTTAGATACAATTAGGAATGAATAATATTCAGGGTAATAGTCACACTATGTTTAAATCAGTATGTTCAATGTTGATATAACTTTTTTTTACTTTTATCCTTTTGATTTTTTTTGTTTTAAACCGCACTTGAACCCAAAATATTTCCAAGGCATTTGTTTATAATATTATATTATTACGTCAGAAACATGAACGGGATAAGACCCATAAATTTGTCAATATGATGTACGCAAAGAATTATTTACTACAATCTTACTATGCCTGTACCTGATATAACGTTTAGAAGATAAATAGTTATGTTCATTTTTTGTCGACGATATTAACCGGGCTAACCCTAACACGAAGCTTGTTTTTTTTTTGGTGATAATAAATTCTGTCTAGCAATTGCCAACTATTAATATTTGTTTAAAACCAGTAGGGAAATAAAATTAGTATACGAGTTTTCATAAATCAAGTTTTTGAAAAAATGGTACCTATTTATTACATTAACTGAAATTATTGCTATACCAAATATAGCGCTGTCAATCTTCATCGTTTATTCATATACATTCACAAAAAACAACTAAAATGTTATGTAGGTATTTTTTTGTATTTTCACAGGACGGCCGTTCACGATATAAACCGGTGTTTTTTAATTATTTACTTGGCATAGTGCCACGTTCAACATTAATTGATTAATACTTAGAAATGAGATAAAAAAAAAACTTTTTCTTTTATCAGAACGCTCAAGTGAAGCATTTAATTTTGGCGACTCACGGCGTAGAAAATACCCTCAACTTTATCGTAACTTCTAATATAACGAAGTGTTGAACTTTGGATTTTTCATCCAATAAAATGTGAACCCGGCCGACGATTTTTTTGCCTTTAACAATAAGTAAGAATTCTTTAAATGTTCTTTGACAAAGTATTTCAGCTGTGACGGTCTAACTATATTTTCATGCAAAATGCATAAATTAAATTGTAAGCCCTCTATCTATAACTATTTAGAGGGTAGACTATAACTATTTTAGAGGGTAGACGAGGCATTGTATTGTTGACAATTTGTTTCTTATTGCAAAAAGAAGTCAAGGAAAACGGAAAAGAACTTTAACTTACTTTGGCTTTGATTAGTTGAAGATAAACATGCGAGTAGACCAAAATGGTAGAATTATTAATTAAGTTTAAAGAATAAAAGTCATAAGATCAAAGCACTATATTGTTGAAAGTATTAAATTTGTTTTAAAGTAAGGAATGAGGATTTGATACTTCCTTATCGGATGGAACGCAATTCTTAGCGATTCGCAAGACAATTTTTTCTTTGTTAAACAATCCTCTTTAAAATAATTACATGATGCATTAAGAATGTGAAATGATGAGAAACTCGAGTATCTGTTGTGCACAGTCGTAAGCTCTTCGCTATTGTCAGCAAAAGCGGAAGAAATAATTTGTCAAAGTAAGTCTGGTGTATGACACCTGTGAATGGAGAAGGATATACATTTCTATTGTACTTTTCTACAATAACAGAAAACATTATTCGGAATAAACTTATTATATTTTCTTTTAATGTAAATATTAAAAGTCCAATTATTTCCGTTCATATAATTCTACATTTATTAGCTACTTTAAAATGTTTTTTTTAAATATATACAAAGTATTCATTTATGTTATCCGAGTGTACTTAAAATTATTCACTGCTCTTGCCGTTTGCCCAACTCATCAATCAAAATATATAAACGTCAATCTAGATTTTTGATCTATAAGTAATTTCATAAGTATAAACCAAAAAGATAATGTACAGTTGACAAGTATAATATTACGATTTTTTAAACGCGCTGTGCTTTGCTGTGTTACTATTATTATGGTTCTATTTTATTTGTTGCAAGTAAATCAAAACTTCGGATATGATATTATCTTTTAAAAGCGCATTAAGTAGTCCAAATCAGAGTTGGGTAAAATTTAATTAAATAACGAATAAAACCTAAAAAAAAAAATTCAATAACGTAATTGATGTAAAAACATAATATTTTATTTGAATAATTTGTATTCGGTAACTTCAAAACTGCATTTTTTACTATGCACAACAACAGAAAGTAAGCATTACATTCCTGTCGAATAGTAGGTATAAATAAAATGCGTTCACCTTAATACACACACCATGGTTTATCTCGTCAATGCGCTGTGCAATGCTACAAATCAATCCGATCAGTTTTTTTTTTTAGTATGCGCCACCGCATAACTGTGGAACCTACGGTTGGAAATTCGGTTTTGCATAATTCATGTTCACTCCGATTCCCGGCAGAGTGTTCCAGGTTTAATATTTAATCATCGGCCTCACTTCTTCCCACGTGTTCCCTGCCGCATTTCCCATGTTTTACAGTAACACGGTAAAATATTTCCCCAGCCGCCGCTAAACACCGGAAGCCCTTTGCCCGTTTCATATCCCTTATACGCGATAAAGATTTGGTTTCTTCTTACTTGCTACCGTGTTCGTTTTTAAAAACACACACCGCACGTGCCATATCATTTTGTCTAAGGGGAATTTTCACAAAAAACGCCACAGATAGGAAATTACAAAAAAAAAAACTGTACTCGCGACAAGACATAATTTTGTTCGCTCGAAGGAGTTATTTATAATTATTTACCCCTTCACCATTGATATGTGTGTCTAAAGTAATGAATTAATACTGTGTTTTTTTACCAATTAAATAAAATTTTAAAATGTGTTACCGAATTAAATTTAAGTAAAAGCGTAAGCAGTATGCACGTTTTTTGTATTTCAAATTTCAATATATAATTCATGGCTTGTGGGAAGAAAAAAAGAAAGCTATTAGGCAAACCAAAGTAAAAGTTAATTTATTATCAATTATTGTACACTTTCGAGTAACGAAGTTTCTATCACGCGAGCGTTCTAAAATTAATAAAATTCAATGTTTAACATTTCTTTTCAACTTTAGTTTTTTTTAAACTTATTATACATTTTTATATTCACAAAACGGCACTAACCTGTAGAAAAATACACTGCTTTATTTTGGTCGAATACATTTTTTTTTAAACTGCGGGTGAAAACTTTGTAATGCAAATACTGAAACCCTTTAATTATTTTCGTCAGACAGCAGTTTTCCAGTAATAATTCTAAAGTTAATACAGTATAATTAAGTCGGGTGCACCAAAGAGTTAAAGTTTATCGTCTAGTATAAATTAGACGTTATACGAACTGCGCTATCTTAACGTTTCACAATATCTTATACTATTTCATTATTAATTACAAAATGTATTATTTTACGAAAATCCGTATCCACAAAAATATTTTAGAATATATTGATAATAATAAGAATATTTAAAAAAAATATACTTATATCAGTCAAGTATACATATATTATATTATACTACCAACAAGGCACTATATTTCTTGCTAAACACCATAAATTTAGTCGACCAAAGTCAAAAACGCTTTTTTATTTTTTCTTAAAACGTGTGTATTTTTTTTGTTTTTTTTTTAAGAGGATAGAGATGGATATTTACATTTCTAGTGCCGAATAAATATATTAGGTACATCACCGTCACACGACAACTGCGTTGTCACTTGTCGTGTCTTGATCGTTTGTCGACAGCATATATTTGACGCCGTTGACGTTATATCTCAGCACTGTTATTCGATAAACCGTTTAATCATAATACACATATAGCGTTGACAGCTGTTTTTGAAGTTTCTATATGCCAGAAGGAGTTTTTAGTTGAACGCGAGTTCCACAATATTGCATTTAGTCGCGTTCAGTTTGTCGCGAAAATGTAATTTACCAATAATTGAACGCGCAAACATTAAAAAAAAAAATTCCTATCCCGTTTTTTTGGATGTTTATAGTGTTAACCGGACGAGAACATAATGTACTCATATAACGAAACGAGAGCGAATTCGGTTAAAATCCAGACAATAGCAGCATATCCAAGCAGAGGCTACCCACGCTTTGACGGATCGAAATTATTTATTTAGTTATTCGGGTCTTTGAGGCGTTCCGTTGAATATTTAAAACGTTATCAAGCGAAAATGCTCGCTCGCCATTTTATGTACTTACATGTATATGATATTATTTAAACCAATTTTTAGGCCAACGGACGCGCAAAATATAACCACATAATAAATAGGTACACTGTATGAATGCCACGAGCCGAGGTTAGACATGTAGTATAGACATATAGCATCCATCCTTATCTTCGTACTGGTAATTTCCATGAAAATCGCATTTATCCAAACGTCTTCGGGACCGACTTCGTAACTGAACGGCCCACAGGACGCTGTTTGAAGAAAAAAAATTGCGTCCATTGTTCTTGGGCGAACGTTGTACGAATTCTACCGCAAAGTTAATCAACAGATATATGTACTATTGTGTGAGAAGAAAAGGTGTATTTGTTTATTGTTAGGATAAGGGGGTTTTTTTTTGACATCTTTTACATTCTAAGATTTAGCCAGTATCGCCAGATTAGCATCGCCCGAATGATCTAGTAAAGTCCCAATAATATTACCGAACCATCTAAACGGAAATTGTCGGTACTCGATCAGTATTATCAGAATTAGCTATTCTGGTTTCGCGAAGAAAAGTGTATTCATATAATGAAAAGTATACAATTAATTGATCAATCTTCTGAAATAAGTAGTAAAGCTGTCAGTCATTTGACTGATAAATTGTACAGTTTTCGTGAATGATGTATTCCTACTGCATAGTTGCTTTCTAGACTCATGTTCTAGATCATCTGTCTTGTAGACGTTGTTTGACCAAAGGAAGCATCCGATACACGATGTTACTGTCTTTAACTGAAGCTAAAAGAACGTAAAATGTACTACAATAGTGAACTGTACAATACAATAATATCGTATAATATAAAATGTATTAAAAGTTTAGATAATATCGCTAAAATTAAAAACCTATATTTTATAATTCTTTTGATAAAAATTATTAACTACTTACAGTGGGTCGTCGAAGGAAAAGATTTAAAATTTGAATATATTTTATGCGTTCCAGTAATATCTCATTATTACAGGATTGTCTTCAAAAAAAAAAATAATAATAATAACAATGATATAATATTATTAACGTAGGCCGTTGTGCAGAACGTGTCCGGGGTCGCAACGTTATTATCATCGCATTACCATAATAACATTATTTCAATAACAACGGCGACGGTAGCTGCTGCTCGGTATAGTTATTACTATTTAGTATACGTTTCACAATAATAGCAATAGTAATAATAACAATATAATGTGTGCCGGTGTGCATTGGATTTGAAAACGAAACAAAAGAGCAATTTGGCCGAGGATAAACTTCACCGAGTCGGCGAGTACACGCGGTTCGCGCATTATATTATGTATTACACGCAGGTTAGGTTTGTTTCTAACGACCACCACCATCGCCACCCCTTATAATGCAATGTGTGTAATACACTTAGGTACATGTAAGTATCAACGATTTATTTAATGCACAGTAAAATGAAAAATGGCGTATGCTCAAGAGGGAGGTGAGTTTTACCTTGGCGGACGTGTACAATACGGAATTTGGGTACAATATTATTGTGCTACTGAAACTTTAATAGGTATCCTGATGGTTTAAAAACTTGAAAATTGGACCAGTATACAGACATTTATAGTGTCGGGCAAATTGTAATCAGTTAGGTTACCGTTTAGCTATCATGATGCGTGGAGAGTGGCCCCAAACCAAAATCTAAGGAGAGATTAAAAAGGTAATGACGGTGCAATTAATTGGACAGTGCAATCAATTCCCTAAAGTACAGCTGTTGTCAAAATCAGAATGACTTGTTTGATTCCTCTGAACGACTTAAGCATTTCTATTTTATGATTTAATATTAATTGTGTTATAATGCTATAACTGTATAACATTTTAAACGGTGTTTTTTTTCACTATGTTTATGAAATAATAATAATGATATGACCAAGCAATTGTACTTTGGTAATTCGTACATATGTATACATATGAATTACTTTGTTGTTTTTGTATTTTGCTAACTGACGTCAATAACTGTGTGCTTTTACTATATGGAAACATTTACATGATATTATGTTTGAATGGCATCCCGCTGCATTAATTCAGCTGCAGTTGAATTATGCATAAAATGTGTGTATACCGGATTTCAATGCTATAGTGCTGTTTATTGTACTCAAATGCTTTCGCTGTCCCGAAAAGTATGACTTGTAAAAAGATACCGGCTGTATCTTATAGTTGACTAAAAAATATGTATATTGTAATAATATGTTTGCATACATTTAAATATAAAACGGTACCCTTAGTGTATTACTTGTGCGAGTCAAAGCGGTATTTTTATTTTATACAGAAGTGCCTTGTTGCAAATACGACGTCGTACCTATAGTAAATGGGTCGAGCGAAAAATGTTTAATTTGTTTTGCGCACATTATATTATACCTTTTTAGAATGTGCTAAAAAACTGAGACGTAGTGTATATTTTTTATTTAGCTCTCTGCACTTGCATTGTTTCAATATCGCGCAGATGATATTACAATATAATTTTATATAATTTATTTTTTACACATAAAATATAATATCAACGAGTTTCGTGGCGCACTACGACGGCTGTTGCGCGGCGTAAACAATTCATGTTATTTATTATAAAAATAAAAACACCACTTTAGTATATTATATAGGTTAACTGTCACCTTGGTGGAATAGTTAATGTAAAATAATAGTATCCTCTGCGCTCTGTTTTTCCAACGCGTTTTATTTATGAATATTTTTGACAGACTCGCAACTCGATCGTTGTGTTTTCATCAAAAATGAGTTTGACAGATGAACAAAAGCGAGGCCAGCAGACGGACGCGTTTGGGGGATTAGATCCGGTTTATTTTCAAAATAGACTATAACAAGTGTATTATTAACGCGAACGCACAGTGTATAATATTATTCGTATCATTTGTACGCTTCATAAATACCAAAAAAAAAACAATTATTCTAAAACAATTTGATGAAAAAAAAAATTTAATTTTAAGAGATTGAAATAATACACAATTTCCGCCAGTAGACATATTACATATAAAATGTTTAACAGAATGAGTAGTAATTATTTTGTATACAATACATTTAAAATCAATCGAACACCTAAAAGTATTTCTAGGTATATTAGACAACAGTGTTAAATAATTAAATTACAATTTAAAACTTTATGTCTCATCTTTATATTTTACAATCGTAAATCTTCATTTTTATACAGCACTGCATTAGTATATCGGACGTTTTAAAATAATATATTATACTAAAATAACAGTTTTCAGTTTTCACCAGTATAAATAGGTAATATATTCAATTCAAATTTATGACTGTTTAAAAAAAGTTTCTGTGTTTACAACAAAGTAAACTTGTTCAACTGTAAAAAAAAAAGCAAAGAAAAGAAAATCTCGAAAAGTATTTTGTAATTCAAATTTTCTTGCGGTTTTGCACGGAACATTATATTATTATTTCATTTTATATTTTTATGTGTAATGAAATGTACATTGTACACACACTTTATGCTTCGGGCAATATTATATACTTTGTTACCTCTGTGTGGTTTTAGCCGTTTCCAATGGTTAAACCTTTTAGCCGCAGGGTGCAAAACACAAATACTATGTAGGTATATGACTTCCCTTTTATCTGTTTCTTGGGAACTTCGTTTGTTGTCAAATGTGATTTTTTCCATTTAACGGTAACGCTGTGCCCGTCGTTATTTCATATTTCCATCGCTCTTCATAAACATCAAACATATATACATAAAACACATAATATTATACATTATACAGATTACAATTGAAGAGGCAGCGTTTTCTTTTCGACGAAATTCGAGTTAAATATTATCAAAAATAATTTTACATACGCACAAAAAAAAAAACCTTTGGGAAATATATTACAGCGTCCCAACGGAAAAGAAAAAGTACTAGAATATCCATTTGCGTTGTCAGAGTGGCCGCTAAACTCTTTTTTATATTTATTTTAGAAATGCCAGAACCACAAATTCAATATACACATTTGTAGCATTTGTAAATAGTTATTTGTGTCTTTTTATTAAACATAATAATAATAATACTTGTATCTATGCGGTAAAATGTCAATATTACTTGTATTATGTTTTTTTTTGCAGTAATTGTTGTTTATAGGAATTATTTAAAGAAAAATTGGCAAATAAATGCAAAGAACATTTAATTTCATAAATACATGTTTTTATTTTGAAAACCTATAAAGTTGAACATTAATGAAAGATGGACAAAAATATTCCCATAAAACTATTTTTTTTAATGAAGTTATTTTATTTTAGTTTTTCATTACTTGAGTGGTCATGCGCCTACATAATAATATTACAATGATTTTCCTTGCTTTTCGCAGTAAATTGTAATTTATTTTTTGTACAAACCTCATACAAGAAAGCAGCAATTTATCATGGAAAATATTTATACAATCCGATTGTAATAATATTAATATATTTCTCATCAGTCTACAAATGTAAAATATAGTAAATATATGTGTATCCTTTCCCCATTATAATCTAGTAAAAATGCAATATCTGAATAATACAAATTCATTATTTTATCTAAAATCCAAACATAAACTATTATTTTAATTATTGCGCCATTAAACCTATTTAAAAATGTGTTGAGCAAATTTGGAAGCTGCTACTAAATCGTTTGTTTTTGTATACTATTACAATAGTAAACAAAATAATTTAAATCTGAAAATTAATGTGTAATTATTATTGTAGGTCTTGTGTGCGGTCTTGCGTTAATCTACCATTAAATTGTAATTATTAAAAGTTTACACATAAGCTGCTATTCGAGCGAATTTAAACGGATTAAACGAACGTTCCATAAATCGGCTGAACACGTCCGAAATGGTAAAACGGAATCATTAGTAAGTTTTCCACATCAGTTGAATACTGGATTTTCTGGAAAGTTTTAATCCCCTGCAAACTTTTTTCCCATTTCTTTCACTCGTTGCCGTGATTAGTACAAGATGGTTGCAATTTACCTGAAAAAACTTCCATGCATAACACTCTTCATAATAATATGTAGAATCCTATGAAAAAAGTTGAAATAGTTCTGAATAGTTTTCTAATAACTTACATACAATAGGAGTACTATAATATATTATTTTTTTTTTAGTTCGTTTGCAAAAACTACTAAAATTTAAATTGGGCATCGAGTCTCAAAGTAAGCTGTACCGTGCCAAATATTGATAATACTCAAAACATCACATTATAAACAAGTAGTAGTGCCTAAACATCTATCAATATGTTTATATTCACAATAGCTAGTTAGTTAATGCATTTATGTATGATTTGTAAATCAAATTTAATAGAGCTTTTAAAAATTACATAATTTCTTGCCGTAAAATTAAACAGACAGATTTTCAACTTTTCAGACTTTTCTGTTAACAGTTGTGTATTAGAACGTTTAAATGAGTTATTTGTTAATCCAGATATAAGTGTAAATGCTTGTGTGGTCGTTGTACAACTTGACTGTTATATGGCCTCCTGTTCGTTGGTTTTGTGGTTTCCAAAAAAATAAGACATATTTTATTTTACAGCATAGCATATAAAGAGAAAACCATACTATTTACATAACTATAGGTGACAATGGAGATGAGAATGCTAATAATGCAAACTCGCAGAACTCAGAAGGACCGCTACCCGGTTACATATATATTGTGTCCTTAGGGATACGCATTCAACAAGTGTGACGAACCCTGAACCCTTTTCGTATTGTTATTGTTACTATCATCATTATCGTTACTGTTATTATTATTATGCCGCTAGAACATATTATTATTATATTATGTATAAAGTTTGTATGTGTTTGTTAGCCACATGGATCTACACCCTTTGTCTTAGAGCTACGATAGTTTTATACTGTGAGGTTAGGTCGCCCGTTGATAGTCGGCCAACTAAAAATAGTAAACCGTAATAACACCTGTTGTTGTTGATAAATAAAATCGACCATAGCATTTATCTCGAGCGAAGTCGGTTAGGTCAAGCTAGTCAAACTACATCTAAAAATCGAAATAAAGAACTTTGATCTATAGACTTGCTGCAATCGGTTCAACTGTCTAGAAAATATCGTAGGACCATAAAAAAATATATATAAATAAAATATAAAATACATGGTTGTAAAAACGATACTTTTTAAGCTCTACATTAAAGCTAAAAAATGTGAATACTGATAAAATATTTACTGTATATCCTATTCAATTTCAATTCAATCACTATATTCTTTCTGTGGATGAATAAATGTTCAACAGTTGATATTCAACGGACTGTTGGTTGTATGCTATACTTACACATCGACTGAAAGGACACCAGTTATAATATGATCCCTAAATTCGAGTTCCTACCTAAACAACGCCCATAGACACACTATTGTAACAATGTCAACTACTTGTTTCAGATGAATAAAACAATTATTTGTTTTATTTCATCATACAAATTTGTCACACCATTATCAATATGTTTTAAAAAATATGTAACTATAATAATAGAAAACAATAAAAAATCAACTGATGAATATGTTTCCTTCAATTTAATAAAATCAAAATTATTGGCATAGGCACGATTGTTTAAAGGAAGTAGCTTTGGTAATATTCTTTTTGAAAAGCGTTACAAATGGTATTATTTACATAATTTTTTAGTTAAAAAAAGCAGGGGAAATTATTAAAGTTAAAACTTAAAAACATGAAAATGTTGATCACGAAATGTTTCATCTTGGGTTGTCATTCATTTCAACATTTTCTTTTTGTTGATTTTAAGTTTATAAATTTAAACTAACATAAAAATAGAACATATTCTATGTATGTCATATTTCGAACGATACGGTGAACAAAAGCAACACAGGCTCGAGCAGAAGTGATTGTGTAAAAGCTTTAAGTTCTTTTTTTTATGGTCAACATCTGCTGTTTTTAAAAAAAAAAACATCTCAGGCAAGGGTTTTAGTTCTTGATAAAGGTGTATATTATATTCGGCCGCGACCTGTGCGTACGAGTTACGATGCTCAGCTTTTGCAACCTATTTTTTATAAGAAAAAAAAATCAACAGTTTGCGGGTTTTTGTTTAATTGGATTCTCGTAATTAAACCCTTTCAATTAAAATTAAATACCGCGTGTACGTGCTTTGGCTCGTTTGTTTACAATGATCCCACTTGACCTTTACACATACATAAACGCTGCCGTTTACACGTCAAAAAGCCAACACAATAACACGGGTTTTTTTTAAAGTGTATTGCCCAAGTTCCGCGCCAAGCTCACAAACTTTGAATACACTGAACTCATCACGTATGTACATTTAACACAGAATGTAAAAATATCGCTTATAAAATGATTTTCTTTTTTTCGTTTATTCGATATTATCCGTTTTTCCAGCTGAAAACCGTCTACTGCAATAGCTTTTCTCTTCGTCCTTTTGTTATCGAGTCACCGAGCACTTATAGTGCCATAGTACTGAGACTAAAAAAAAAAAGCTACTGGCAGCTCCTGCACCAGTTAACTCTGTTAAACGGCAAAAGAATCCTCGAATGCCGGTGTTGTCGCGATGCGGCGTCTGCGTAAAAGCTTTTCGGCGTGACCTTTCCTATTACAGTGGCAAGAGCTCATTAAAAAATAAAAGATGCTATTCGCACTATACATCCTACTGTAATATCATATAAACTATATTTCAAAAGCATTACATTTTTTTTTATAATTTAACCGTCGTCGTTTAATTACTGCTTATCACTTGTCAGTTGTCTTACGGCTTACAACTTTTTAACATTATTTGTGCAGTAAATATTTCTGCAAAATAAGTTTTAAATTCGACGTGAAATTGAAATTGTATTAGTTTTATAATAGGGTGTTTTTTTTTTAATTTAGCGCGACGCAGGATGATTTTAAAAATTTCAGAAAATCTTTAACTTTTGGAACCGACGATATTAAAACCCGAATTGATGGTTATGATACATTAAAGTGGTAAAAGTTTATTAATATTATCCGGTGGTACTAAATCTGTATGTACCTATTTTTAATAACTTACAACTAATAATAAATTTTAAACACAAACAGACAGTTGTTATCAGAAACGTTATAATTTGTAATTTTAGATATATCTAGAAAATGTATTATAGAAAATGTATTGTTTGATTTAACATTAACATATTATATTTTAACAAATTTTGTATTTTTGTTATTATATTTTAACAGGTTGTCATGATCGGCGCACCGAATTTAAGAGGTCCTGGTCCCAACGGAACCCTGTACAACGGCAGCAGCAGAGCTTTTCAATGTCATCCACAAGGCGAATCCGAGGCTACCATTACGCTCACGTTGGTCGGCTTAGGAATAATAGCCAACTCGGTGCTAATGGCTCTAATCGTATTCAACAAACACTTGAGGAGGTAATTCGTTTTTAAATAGTAGAGCTTATATAGTGGTCAGACAAAGTGTAAGGAGGCAACAGAAAAATGTAAAAGGAAAATCGATTAATATACATTAGTGAGACCAGCAAAATAAGACGAAATGATAGAATATGAACGTGTTGAGATGTATGTCACGTAAAGTGAGTAGGCTGGAGACAATTATTAAGTATTTAAAATAAATGTTTTTAGTTATGCCAATGGCAGCGAAAAAGGTCGAGACTAAATTGGGACGATTTGGGCATAATAACAAGGGAGGAAAATAAAAAAGTAAATCCGTGAAGAAAAATATTGGAAGAGACACGATCGAAGATATATTATAATATCATGAAAAAAAAAACATGGAGATATGTGGAGTGGACTAAGAAACAATAAAATGCATGTGTTATGAATGGAAT